>NC_141875.1:742066051-745040218 GCF_056163025.1 Triticum urartu | reverse complement strand
GTAATTGACCGAAAACAACAATGATGTCAGAACATGTTGGAAATTGACGACGTCGCTTTGAATGCTGCATACTGAACACAAAAGAAGTCCGGAGTTCAAATAAGTTTAAAACACATTGAAGTGCCCGTGTAACAGACGAGTTCTCGTCCGAAACCCTGATACTCCGAAAGAGTTTGTTCAGTTTGTACACGAAGTGCGTCCAGTTTTTGCCGTGACCCTCTCTACTCTTTCGCACATGCTATGCGGGTGAAATGATGATACCATGCCAATTTTCAACATTTTTAGAGTTCATTTTGTAGTGATTTTCAATTTCACGGTCATTTAGCTCTCTAAACAATTAGGTAAATGACCGAAAAACAACAAATGATGTCAGAACATGTTGGAAATTGATGACGTCACTTTGAATGCTGCATACTGAACACAAAAGAAGTCCGAAGTTCAAATAAGTTATTAAAAATAAAAAAGAGGTGCAATGCTGGTTAATTTTCTTCAAGCCTTTCGGAATAGTTTAGACTGCACTGCACATAGCTCAGTGCAATCTATGCTATTCCGAAAGGCTTGAAGCTAATCAACGTGCAGGTCAGCATTGCGCCTCTTCGTCATTGTCTCTGCACTCACGGCTTATAAACCGCTCATACTACCTCTCTCTTGGCGAGGTGGGACTAAAAATCATATTACTAAGAAACTCTAGTACCGGTTCATGCCATGAACCGGTACTAAAGGTCTTCGTGGGGGCCCCAGCCTGACCACAGCCGCACTGGCCTCATTAGTACCGGTTCGTGGCATGAACCGGTACGAAAGGTTGCCCACGAACCGGTACTAATGATGCCCACCGCCTAGCCGTTGGAACCGGCACTAATTGTCACATTAGTGCCGGATCAAATCCAAACCGGCACTAATGTGCTTCACATTTGACCATTTTTCTACTAGTGCAACAAGGCTTGGATTTATTTTTGGTGGGGATTTGGACTTCTAGGACATAAAATATAGCATGAAAAACACTCGATCTAAAGGGATGATAGCAAGATAAACTTGGATAACAGATCCTACTGTGTCAACCTGGCTCTGATGCCAGATGATAGGTGCGAACCCGATGAACGAGTTCACGCCCGAGGGTGGCCCGATCTTCACATCGTAGGATCGAATCGGGAGGGATAACTAGCTGCAACCAGCCGAAATAACTAGAACCTATATCAAAAACTTGGAATCCATCTCTCCAAATACTCATATATTTACACCTCAGTGTTAAACTACAATCCACAACAAATAAAGTACCACGCAAAAAAAAAGTATACACCAGCGAGCAGTTGGTGGGACGCCTAGCTAGTACTAATCGAACTCATCAAATTATTGGACATCTGTTTTTTGGGGAGTGCCAGTTTTTATTTAGTATACTACAAGTTTTCTTAACACAGTATAGATGCAAGCGCTCATATATACGCGCATACACTCATCCCTATGAACACGCACACACACACCCTACCCCTATGAGCATCTTCGAGAGACTGAGTGGGCATATCATTTTGAGATCTACGAAGTCACCGTACGCACCTGTCGTCGACGGGAATGTCTCCTCCCAATGAAAGTGAATCGCCGGAAATCCTGAAATAAATTCAGGAATATTGCGAGCATCAGGACTTGAACCCTGGTAGACTGGGGATACTATAGGTTTGATCAGATCACATTCAATTGTCTACAATCTAGAGTATCTTCAAAATTTATATCGCACAAATCTAAACAAATATAATAACATTAAATGTATATACCATCTTAAAGATACAACCAATTTCTACAAATTAAGGACAGTGATATGGTGGCATTTTTTATCTTATTTGCATGAATCGGGGGAGTACATCCAAAATTAATATCGCATAGATCTAGACGGATATAATAACATTACATGGATATCATCTTGAAGATACAACCAATTTCTACAAATTAAGGATGGTGGGGTTAGGGGCAGTTCGAGGCATTTGTCCTACTGTACACACCTTGGTAGTATTCATCGTCCTCCACTAGTAACCCCTCGCATGAGGTGCTCCGATATAATTTAAAATAAACCAAGAGTAGGGTATTATCTCGACCATGAGAGTCCGAACCTAGGTAAAACCCCGTGTGAACGTCCTTCTTGTACTTTCGACTATGCTCCACCTTATCGAGGGCATAAAAAATTTCTGCTCCAGCAATTGGTGTGCCAGTCAAGTGCTGCATCAGCCGCAGACCAAGTCTACTTGGCTCCTTCACTTTCATAGACAAGACAGCTTGACCTCAACACGCTACCTGAAGGTAGAGGGTTTCTAGAATGTTCATGAATTTGCACAAAAATGTTCACGAATTCAATTTTTTTACATATTATCAAAACATTACCGATTTCTAAAAAAAGTTCGTGAGTTTAGAAAATTTTATTTGTTTTAAAAAATTTCAAAAAAATTATTATTAATTACAAATAATTTCATTGACTCAAAAATGTTTGTTAATTCAAAAAATTTCATTAATTTTGAAAAGTGTTTGTCAAATTTTTTTTGATACACTTAAAAGGAATTCCCAAATTAAAAAAAATGTTCGCTGATTCAGAAGATACTCCCAAATCAAAACAATCTTTATGAGTTTTGAAAAAATGTTCAAAATCCTAAAAAAAATGTTTGCGAATTCAAAAAAAGGAAACATTAAAAAAATTGTGAATTTAAAAGTGTTCAGAATATGATAATTTTTTTTCATAAAATCAAAAAATATTCACATATTTGAGAAAAAGTCCGCAAGAGATTTAAAAAATGTTCAAGGATTTTATATTTTGCAGATTTTCAAAGAAACATTTATGCAAATTTAAATAAAACGTAAAAAGGATATACAAATAATATAAAAAGTAAAAGAAACAAGAATTAAAAAAGACAGAAAACACTGGAAGGTTAACCGAATGACATAACTAAATGAAAACTAGAGGGCTCCTGGCCATAAGGCATTTGTTTGCCCACAAAAAATGGCAAGTACAAGCGAATCAATTACCCCTGTACATTCCCAGAGCCCTAATGGATCTTTTGCACCTAACATTCCTACGCCCAAACCTTTCCATCCAAAGAAAAAACGCCCGACCGTCCGATGTGAGAGTTGCGGTCACTACGGACACGTGTCATCATCTTGCCTAGCGCGCCGCAGAGCACAAAGATGGCAATGGATTCCCAAACGACGCACAGTTTCCATTCCTACCCCTCACGGTCCGCCTTCCGCCTTGGCTTCACCACCTCCACAGCCTATCGCTGTCACTCCACCGTCGCTCTCCAAGCTGCAACAATGGCGAACTACCCATTGAACCCTGTCCCCTTCCTGCCTTTGGGCTGGGTGGTCGAGCCTAGACGTGCTAACCGGGTGGTTCGTAGTGGCATGGTGGTCTCACCCATCGCGCCGCTCAATCACGACTTCCTCGCCATTGCGGAAGCCAGCCACTCTGTCCCCCTGCATCGTCGTCAGGCCATCCGAGATGCGGTTGAAGGTATGCTGCATGAATCTCAGCTATTCACCACCGAGGCAAGCGATCATCCTTTTGGCATTGGCATCTTTGGATTTGTTGACTCCTTTGCGCGAGACACGGCAGTTGCGACTCCTTTAGAGCTTGAAGATGAAGATCTTCTCATTACTTTCGTCCCGCACAATGCTGCTTTGAATAGGCGTACCACCACTTTTGGCCCACAAGTTTGGCTGTTGTACTTTGGATTTCCGTATGATTATCAGACTGAGTTTTACATCAACAAATCTGTTGGGGGTTTTGGCGGTCTGATCTCATGGTATAACCCTAAATAGGACCGCAGGTATGTCATGGTTCATGTTCAGCTGATTCACATGAGACTGATACCCAAGAGCTTCGTGGTTCGTCAACTTGGAGGCGCCTGTGATTGCTGGACTGTTCAAGTCACCATACTTCGCAGTAGTGATTGGAATGCACATCTTCTTGACGTCCCACCTGCTGGCGAAGAACCACCGCCCCCAATGGCGACCCGCATCCCATGTTCGGCCCTGAGATGACAGCAGAGCAGCTCTACCAACAACAAGTGCACATCTGGTTCAGGCAGAATAGCGCTCCACCTGCCATGGAACAGCCATCAAACTCTGAAGGTAATTCTGATTCTGATACTGAAGAGGTTCAGATTGACGCTGGTTGGGGCGAGTGGCCGGCTCCTGTTGCCCCGCAGCCACAGTTACCGCCGTACCTCATGAATTTCCAGGCATGGCTCGCAGCACAGGGCCTCACTGTCCAAGATGGCCTCGTTCCTGAGAACAACATCTCTGATAATGCTGCCCAAGCCTGGAACGGTTCCATCACGATGTCTGATGACTCCAGCACAAACCAGGAGGAACTGGCAATGGTTGTCTTTGAAAGTAATGAGGTACCTGCTCCTGTCAATGCCATGAACACAGTACACGCGCACAATGCTGAACCCATTACCCTGTCTGTTCATGTGCATAACAATGGGTTTCAGTTTAGCCTGTCTGCACAAGGTAATGAAGTGATGAACTTTCTGCTGGCCAATCCTGCCCCCCCCCCCCCCGCTTACAGCTCAATACCTTTCTCTCTGCTGCCATCCGCCCCATCATCGCATCCTTTGGTCCATGGAGCACTGGCTATGGCATCCGGGATCGGTCTGAGCAGCTTCAAGTGCAAATCTCAATTACGCCGGAGGGCCTTGGCATTAAACAACTCCCCAGCACCAACTTTGCACCCCGCTCTTCGGGACAAACCGCAGTTGTCATTCAGGAACTCGAGGAGCCACAGGCGGCCCAACCTGACATTATTCAGAACACTGACAGGGCCATCACTTCAGACCAGAGTCATGGGATTCAGATTTCTGAAGTTCAGTCTCCTTTGTTTCTGAATACTGAGGTCCAGAGCCATGCGATTCCGCACCCTACTGTTGCCTCAGACGATCTCCCTGCTGGGCAGGATGATGCACCGATTGGTAGTTCATCTACACAGCGTGATGAAGTTGCCCTCCCCATCCCGGGGTCTCAGTCCATGTCTAAGGGACGCATTCATGTCTCTCCATCCAAGAATTCTGTGACAGCCAGCATCACACCACCGTCACTACTGAATATCCTCGAACCGGCTAACCTTCAGGTGACTAGCTCTAAGGACTCTGGCTCATCTATGCAAGTTCCTTCTGATAGCAACTCTGCCGATTACATGTCTACTGACCAGACGCGCAAAGATAGAAAGAAGAAGCCCATTGCTATTGATGAATCCAATCTGCGTCGCATTACCCGCTCCAATAAGTATGATGGCTTCAAAGCCCCGTCAATGGCAGATGGCAGGTCCACTAAAAGCAAGGTCAAAGCTCGCCAAGTGCCCGAAGCCCCCAACCACAACTCCACCACCTCTGCTGCACCCAGCTCTGCACCTCCACCAACACCAGTTCCTGTGCTTCAGATGATTGGCACGGTCAGATGCGGCGTTCCCGCGGCTGAACTCTCCGAAGACATCCTTATGGCTGATCAGGAGAGCTCGACCTCGTCTTCCTCTTAAAGTCACAGCCTCATGCCCCCCATGTAGCAGTGGAATGTTCTGGTCTGGAACATTCGAGGAATAAACTCCGACAACAAGTTACTAGCTATTGGAAATGCTATCGAGACCTGTGGTTGTGATGTAATATGCCTGCAAGAGACTAAGCGCATGCATTTTGATTTGGCTTTCCTTAAAACCTTTTGTCCTAAATGCTTCAATCAATTTGCTTATGTTCCTTCCCGTGGAGCTTCTCGGGAATTATCACTATTTGGAGTGGCTCAGCTTTTACTGGTTCAGTCTGTCACTCTGACATTCATGCTCTTGGAGTCACTCTAACCTCCAAAGTTTCCGGAAATGTCTGGTCACTTTATAATATTTATGGGCCTTGCCAGGGCAATGATCGTGTTCTTTTCACTGACTGGTTGTATGCTCTGGATATACCAAACTCTGAAGATTGGTTGCTAGTGGGTGACTACAACTTCATACGATCGGCTGAAAACAGAAATAAGGTGGGAGGGGATCCAAATGACATCTTAATGTTCAATGATATTATTCGGACGCAAGCACTAATTGAAATACCGCTCAAAGGCCGCTCATACACCTGGAGCAACATGCAGACCGACCCGCTACTCGAGCAACTAGATTGGTTTTTCTCCTCTTGTCATTGGACTCAATCCTTCCCAAATACATTAGTTACCAACCTGGGCAAGCCAATTTCCGACCACACACCATGTGTGGTCCATATCGAAACAACCATCCCCAAAAGCAAGATTTTTCGATTTGAAAACTACTGGACCAACCACTCAAACTTCCTGCAAGTCGTGGCAACATCTTGGAACAAACCATGCCATGCCAAAAATGTTGCGGCCATCATCTGCAAAAAAATGAAAAAACTTCGATATGATCTGAAATCCTGGAGCAAAAACATATCCAAGTTGTCTATTCTCATCCAGAACTGCAACCAGGCCCTCCTTGAGCTCGATGGGATTGAAGATCAGCGCCCACTGTCATTACCTGAAGCTAATTTCAGACACATTATTAAAACCCACCATCTGAAGCTCTTGCATTTTCAGAATCAGTACTGGAGGAAGCGGTGCACGATCAGGTATATCAAATTTGGCACTGAAAACACAAAGTTATTCCATGCACTTGCCACAGAAAGGTACAGGAAGAATTCCATAGCCACACTGAAGACACCTGATGGAGAAATAGTCAGTGACCACAAGTCTAAAGAAGCGCTTCTGTTTAACACTTATAAGCAAAGATTGGGTGAATCATCCCCACCTAAAATGAAATTTGTCCTACCTAACATCATCAAGAGAATTGACGGACTCGAAACCCTATCACCGTTTACACACAATGAAATTGATGAGGTAGTCAGAACTATGCCAAATGACAGAGCTCCTAGACCTGACGGCTTCAATGGGAAATTCTTGAAATCTTGCTGGCATATCATCAAAAACGACTTCTACAAGCTTTGTGAGGAATTCTACAGTGGCAACTTAGACCTCGCCAGCATCAACTCAGGTTTCATCACCCTCATTCCCAAAATCAACTCCCCCGAGACTGCAAATGACTTCAGACCGATCACGCTCCTTAACTGTTGTCTGAAGATCATAACAAAGATCTTGGCTAATCGGCTGCAGAAAATTGTGCTCAAAATCGTGCACCGAAACCAATACGGTTTCCTTCGCACCCGCACCATTCAGGATTGCCTCGCTTGGGCCTTCGAATACATATATCAGTGCAAGCTATCCGGCGCTCCAATCATACTACTCAAGCTTGACTTCGCCAAAGCGTTCGACACCATCGAACACCCTGCCATGCTTGCTATCATGAAACAAATGGGATTCGATGATAGATGGCTCAAGTGGATCAAGAACATTTTTGAGTCAGGCACTTCTTCTATGCTTCTGAATGGTGTCCCGGGCCGACAATTTCACTGCAGACGTGGCGTTCGTCAGGGAGACCCACTTTCTCCTCTCATTTTCGTCCTTGCTGCCGACCTCCTACAAGCTGCCATAAATGATGCGTACAGACAACACAAGATCCAGCTCCCGATCCCTTGCAATCAACCAACTGATTATCCTGTGGTACAATACGCTGACGACACCATTTTGTTGATGCCTGCATGTCCCAAACAACTCAAAACCATGAAACAGCTGCTACTGGACTATGCTGATTCCATCGGTCTAAAGATAAACTTCCAAAAGTCATTGCTCATACCACTCAATATACAGGAGGACATGGTTGACCAACTCGCCCAAATTTGGGGATGCACTAAGGGTAAAATTCCCTTCACCTACCTTGGCTTGCCAGTGGGCACCACCAAGCCGACCATGGTGGATTTGATGCCACCAGTGGAAAGAACTGAACGAAGGCTATCTTCCTCCCTTTGTATGCTGGATCATGGGTCCAAACTGACTCTCCTAAACTCACTCATAACATCCATGCTCATTTACCCGATGTGTACGCTGAAATTCCCCCCCCCCCCAATTGATTGAACACCTGCACAAAATCAGAAGGTGTTGCTTGTGGCGCAAGAAAACTGACCAGGGGGGAAAAGCAACCTCCCTAGCTGCATGGGACTTAGTCTGCCGCCCCAAGAAATGTGGAGGCCTAGGGATCCTCGATATCAAAACCCAAAACACAGCTCTACTTCTCAAGTTTCTGCACAGCTTCTACAACAAACATGACATCCCCTGGGTCCATCTGATTTGGAATACTTACTACAACAACAAGGTGCCTCATGCCACGGATACTTGTGGCTCTTTCTGGTGGCAAGATGTCATGAACTTGAGTGACATTTATCAAGGGATCACTATGGTACAAATTGGCACAGGCGACACCGCACTGTTCTGGAAAGATCTTTGGAGTGACCAGCTGAACGAAGAAGCCTTCCCCCGGGCTTTCTTACTCACCAAACTTGAGGATGCTTCGGTTGCTGACTTCTTGGCAATAACCAACATCCACACTGGCTTTCACCTCCCCCTGACTCCGCTGGCACGGCAAGAACTTCAACAACTACAGGCCCAAACGGCAGACACCACCCCTGACAGCGACAAACCTGACAAGTGGACCTATCCCTGGGGAGCCAAGTACACTTCGGCTAGATACTATAAATTCTTCTTCAGGAATGTCTTGGCTGATCCAGCCTTTGCTTGGATATGGGACTCCAAATGCACGTCCAAGATCAAAGTGTTTGCATGGCTACTCCTAGCAGACAGAATCAACACGAGAAACATGTTGAAAAGGAGGCACTACAACGTCGGCAACAATGTCAACTATGCTATTTGTAGCTGCAATGAAGAAGAGACCGTTGAGCACCTTTTCTTCAACTGCCCCTTTAACCGAAGATGCTGGAATGCGCTTGGTATCTCTTGGCCAAATGATGGAAACAGATTGCAGCTTATCCGAGGCGGAAGACTCCGTTGGCCCTCACCATTGTTCATGGAAATCTTCATGTTATCCGCCTGGAGTATCTGGAAAGAACGAAATGGAATTATCTTTAGAGGCATCCACCCCACCTTCACCTCTTGGAGAGCTAGACTATGAACTGACCTAGATTTACTACGCCATAGGGTCAAGCCCCCCCTAGTAGAGTTTATCAATGCCTTCATTGTAACACATTTGTAACCACCTACACTTTACTCCCCCCTCTGGGGGTGCTCTCGCACACCCTTGTAATTATCCACCTTGTAATCATGTAATTGTAATTATCCACCTTGTAATCATGTAAACTAACACTCTGACAAAGTGATATAATATATGTGTCAGTAGGATCCTTTCCTACTGTCTTTGACCCCTCAAAAAAAACTGGGCTAGGAGATTCCCATTGCCGGGCTGCCCGAGAGGCTCGCAACGTTGCGTATGAGCTGGGCGCAAGTAATTGGGCTGAGTCTAGTACGGAGGGGTGTGGGCCGCTTCGCTAACCAGCAACTTGCACACTGAATAGGATTTGGAGAGCAACTAATTAACGAGCGCTCCTTCGGGATCCTCACAACGATCAGGATCACTTGGCGCACTCTCAGCCGCCCGTCACGTGTAGCGCTCTGTGCTCTCCCTCCAGATTTTGTATTTTTATTTTTTCGCACGTGTTTTCGGCCTTTCCAATTGTTTTTTGGGTTTTTTCGACGTTTCGGTTTTCCATCGGTCTTTCTTAGCTTTTAGAAGAAAAAATTTAAAATTTTCTTTTATGTGAATAAACATGTTTTCTTTTTTTTCTGTGAGAGTCACGATTTTCCATCCGTGGGAGGCACTATTTTGGTTTCGTGAGAGTCACGGGCGTGTCACTCGAAAACGAAAAAAAAATGCATTTTTTTATTGTTTTTCCTTCCGTGAGAGGCAAAGTTTTGCTTCCGCGATAGGCATGGTTGTGCTTTCATGAGTGTCACGGCTGTGCCTCTCGGAAACGGAAAAAACGCGTTTTTTGTTTTTTTTCTTCTTCCATTAGAGGCACAGGTTTGCTTCCGTGAGAGGCACAGTTGTGCTTTCGCGAGAGGTACGGCCGTGCCTCTTGAAAAAGAAAAAAAACACGTTTTCTATTTGTTTTTCTCTTCCGTGAGGCACAGTTTAGCTTCCGCGAGAGGCATGATTGTGCTTTCGCGAGAGGCACGGCCGTACCTCCTCGAAAAAGCCAAAAAAACGTTTTCTTTTTTCCTTCCACGAAAGGTACGGTTTTGTGTTCGCGAGAAGCACAGTTGTGATTTCATGAGAGGCATGGACATGCCTCTTTCGGAAAGGGAAAAAATTTGTGCTCCAAGTTCGGTTTTTTCATCCGGTTTTTTTCATCAAAAAAAAGTTCGTCAAAACCTATCAACATGGGATCTAGTTTTAAAGTTCTTGACAGAACGAATCCAACGATGAAAACGGTTCAAGATTTGAAAGCACGATTTAACAGATAAAATGTTTTGAATAAACAGATATATGAAAAAAAAAGGAAAACTCTTAAGTTGCGACTAGTAGGGCACAATGTAGAAAGGTGGGAGTGATTTTTGCAATGAATACTCCTCAATCGCTGCTTCGGACCTACCCCACGGTGTAGTTGATAGGCCTGCTCTACCATCAGAGAAAATATGTGAGGTCCTGTAGCCGTAGGATTAGAACCAACAACGTAAGGATTGAAGGGAACTCCTAGCCGAACTGAAGCCCACGCTCGAGCGCTTTCGGTCGGAGCATGAACTACTTAAAAATCAAACTCAAAATGAAAAGTTCACAGTAAAACGGTTGAAATGGGAATAGACATATCGACGACAAAGTCAACAGCCTCATGCGTTAACCACGAGACCACACTAAAATTTGTTGCCTCCTATGAAGAAAAAGCTCTATATACAATATAAATATACACTACGAGGAAAAACCTTATACACATAATTTTACTAGCAGCGCAGTTTAAAATAATGCCTTACTGCTACTTAGCAATAGCGCGCATAAAAAAGCGCGCTACTACACTAGTACTACAAATGCTAGGACGTTGCCGACGGAGTAGGTTTAGTAGTAGCCCCGGTTTTTCAAAAGCGCTACTGCTATTGAACTTAGCAGCAGCATTTTTCACCCACCCTTGCTGCTGCTAAGTTTAGTCCACTCGTTGCAACTAATTTAGTCCCACCTCGCTCCGCGAATAGGTGTTTACCACCTTAAATACAATACTTTTCAAACCATCACAACCACTTGGTCTTCATTGAAATCTATGTGTAGGATCTAAACTGGGGAAGATTTCTATTGACAATATAGATTCTACACAAAAAGATCATTGATGACCAATGTATTTTTATTTATTTTTGCATGCTTAGCCTTAGCAGTAGCGCGTTTTCCCACAAGGCGCTACTGCTACTGGGATAGCAGTAGTGCTGCTTTGGTAAAAGGCTCTACTGCTATGGCGTTTAGTGGTAGCGCTTTGTCCTAAAGCGCGCTGCTGCTAAGCCCATCCTATCTTCTCCAACCGGCCACCCCTCACTCTCCCATGTCCACTCCCAGTCTCACTCTCCCGTGCGTTCCGCCGCCGTCGACGTTCAGCCCTCCCCCGCCACCGCATTGTCGTCGCCCCAAGGTATCCTCTCTCTCCTCCTCCCTCCTCCTGCCCCCTCTGGTCTCCCTCCGGCGGCCCTCCTGCCTCCTCCCACCACCACCTCCTCCTCCCTCCGGCGGCCCTCATCCCTCCTCCCACCACCACCTCCTCCTCCCTCCGGCGGCCCTCCTCCTCCCCCTCCTTTCTCCCTCCTCCTCCCTCCTCCCCCCCTCTAGTCACTGCCCCACCTCCATACGCCACCCCTCCCTCCTTCCCCCCCTCCATCTGCCGCCATCTCGGCCTCCTCGCTCTCTCCTCCCTCCCTCCCTCCTGCCTCCCTCCCTCCCTTCCTCCCTCCTCCCATCCTCTACAAGTTTGTAATTAGGTATAGAAATAGTTTTAGTAATAGAAAATTTTAGTAATATAATTAGGTATAGAAATAGTTTCTAATTTTAGTAATATTAATATAGCTAGTTAAAATTTTACTATAGAACTAGTTTATTTTTAGTAAGAAAATTAATAGAACTAGTTAATTTTAGTAAGTGCTTAGTTGAACTAGTTAAATTAATGTCATTATCGTTTTGTGATCAAAGAATGTTATATGAGATTTGATGATCTAATTAAAAGTTTACTCGGTGGAATATGCAGGCTTTGTAGAGTCGTGTCTCCTTGGAGTGATCGTCATCCGAGCTACCTCTACTTCCTCTACACCCGAGTCGGTGAGCTAAAAGTCCACCTCCTCCTTCTCTACTCCTCGATGTTGAATAGAGTAGAACTAGGGTATTTAGTTATGCTTCTTAACCAAATGAAATGTTCGGGTTATAAGATATATTGAAATGTTTGGGCGCGAATGCTTATGATAATTGATTCGGATATATGAGAGAAGGGACATCTTTGTATCGCAGGGAAAATCTGTGTGGCCTATGTTTTGCCGGAGTGTTGATTCATTTCTGTTCCGGCAAATTTCGGGTGCTCGATATGTCCTATTTTAGCAAAGATCATGCCAGATTTTTCTGTGAATTTAAGCATGACTTGTGCTAGAATATGTAGGAAATATCGGGTGCCCCGGATTTGCTAGAAAGAGAATTAAACGACATTTTGAGTTGACTTTAAGTCTGTCGGGGCTTCATACATGACAGTCAAAAAATCGGTGAGGGAGAGTCTCCATCATATATGAGAGAAGAAGAATGCCAACTGTTGTCGTGGGGGTTGCTTCTCCTTCTTATCTTTGTGCTAGACCTTTGTTATGCACTAGGGGAAGAAGCAGTAGCGACCATCATCGACGGTCGAAAAAACGGTGAGGGAGTGTCCACTATATATGAGAGAAGAAGAATGCCGACTGTTGTCGTGGGGGTCGCTACTCTTTCTTTGCCTTGTGCTAGATATTTGTAATGCACTAGGGAAAGGAGGAGTAGCGACCATCTCCGATGGTCACAATATCAGAGAGGGAGTGCCCATCATATACGTGAGATGAGAGTTTAGGAAGGAAGACTCGACAGACCTAAGTCAACCCGTTGCATATTGAGTAATAGTGATCTGTGTGTTGAGTTTCCTGGTAGTTGCCTTCGATTGATTTTCAATTAATGTTTCAACTATGAACATTGGAAATGTCTGACGATGAAAAGGATTTCGGTATGTGCGAATACTGCGAAGACGAGCGCGGCCTGTGCGACAGAAATTTCTTAGTTGGTGGTAGGCTCTTCAGCATCAAGCTGGATGAGACCTTCGAAGTGGATACAGTAAGTCACAACGACAAGTCTTTTTTCGTAATTAAGCATGACTTCTGCTTCTTTTGCTTCAACTTATAATTTTAATGTTTTACTATTCTACCAGCGTATCCCCTGCCATGCAAGAATTTATGTCTTGGATAAAATTGTTTCAGTCATATGAAAACTATGGAGGTAAAGAGAGTTCACTTGAGGACCGAGCATGGTTATACTTTTGCCGCAAAAATATACAATGCAGACACATACACCTATTTTGAATGCAAAAATTGGAGATCACTATGCAAGGGTTATGCATTTGAGCCTGATATGCTTATCACTTTTGATATTCGTTCGGAAGATGATATTGAAGGTAATATCGACATCTGGGTCGATGTGCAGACGCCTCCAGTTCTACCATTATGTGAGTTTCTCAACAATATTTATGTCTTGGATATTGTATATTCAAAAAATAGTTGACAACTAATTTCTATTGACAAATTATTTCCATTCAAGCAAACATGTCCGGCGCTTGGTAGACATGACCTACTACTGTCTCGGGGTTGAACTAAACTGCGAGGAGATAAGTCATTATGTTTCATGGCTTGAGGATCTTGATACTGTCAAGACAAATTATTTTCCTGGACAGCAAAGTCTTAATACTCAAAATGTGCGACCACTAGCGTGCGTATTGAACTACGGCCACATCTATTTAGGAAAGATGATAAGATCTTTACTATTTGTCCTCTGTGCATCTTTTGCATACATTATTTTTTAAGCTAAACTTCATTGCTAAGTATGTTACTACGATGTTCTTCAACAGGGACTCCTGATGATAGTTGTGCCTCATTAGATCAAGGCTAAAGGTCGCATGAAGATGGTTAACTTACGGCCAAGACATCCTACATTGCACATGAGTGCATTCATGATTTCTAAAAGCGAGCAAGTTTTAATAGTCAAAGACTGGAGCAAAATTGTGAAGGATGACAGAGAATTACTAGAGGGCAACAATTAGAAGCGCAACCCACAATTAGGAGACAGGTTCATCTACATGCTCCAATATGATGAATCAGGAGTGCTAAACATGTTCTATGCTATTTTACCTGAGAGAGAGCAGCAGGAGTGATTAGCTAGCTAGAATGAGTTTGAAGATGATCATGATGTGCTACACTATGACTATGATGATTAAATAGCTAGTGTTGGTGGTAATGACTATGATGATTATTATTAGCTAGTGTTGGTGGTGATTAGATGGCTACACTATGACTATGATGATTAAATAGTGTTGGTGGTAATGACTATGATGATTATTAGCTAGTGTTGTTGGTGATGATATGATGCAAGAGTTTTTATATTAATATGATGATGATGATAATGATGATGATGATGAGTTATTATATCATTGGGTGAAAGAACCACGGATTAGTTTCAAGTGGATGTATCCTAAGTGACCAAGTCATGGATTATCGTGATCCTAAGTGACTTCATGTAAAAACAATCTCTAAATTGCCACTGTAGGAAACTTGTATAAATGTGTATGAATACGACATAAAATAAAAAAGAAATAAAATACGGAATAATAGTAGTAGCGCAGGCAGTGAGACGGGCTACTAGTATTTACCAGTAGCGCCTTTTGCACGACGCGCTACTACTAAGTAGATATAGCAGTAGCGCGGGCTAGCAAACACTACTGCTAACCTTTATATTGACACGCTACTGCTAGGCTTTTCCCTAGTAGTGATATAGTAGTATTATATTGACACTATAAATTATTTCAATAAAGAAAACGTAATGTTTGAAAAGAATTCACAAAAACCACGAATTTAAAAAAAACTGAAAAGGTTCTTACCAATTGAAGAAAGTTCACGAAAATGGAAAAAGTTCGTGACTTTGAAAAACAAACTTAACAAATTTGAAAAGGCATAAAATTGAAGAATGTCCATTGATTCGAAAAATAGTTTGAAAAAAGTTCATCAACTTTTAATAAGAAAATTATGAATTCCAAAAAAGTTCTTCAAAAAAATTCAGGGATTTTAACAAAGTCCATCCCTGTTAGCCATGTGAGTTTTGAGTTCCCGGGGCGGACGTGTAATCACAGTGAGCTGCAGTCGGCTCTTTGGAAAGATAGCTCGTCCTTGGCAAGGTCGTAGAGCAGGTGCATGTTCTGCAACTGGAAGTTGCCGATGACGCTCATGCCGTTGGATGTATGCATCACCATGCATGACGTGGAATTATCCAGCCGCACCCAGTAGTTCTCCGGCGGCAGCACCATGTCTGCTTCGCCACTGAAGTGAAACACCAAGGTCGTAGAGCAGGTGCATGTTCTGCACTGTTCTCCCGTTCAGCTGCGTCCGGAGCTCCTTGCTTAGGGGCCAGTAGGCCCCATGGGCCAGAGTCGCAGTGGGGTTGCATGAGTCGATAATGACCCCGCCGCTGCCGTTTTGTTTCAGAGCAAACACCGTCGGTGGGATGAACAGTCTTGTGTGTCCCACACTTATCCCGATGAGTGGGACATAGTAGAATGGGTACTTTTTGGGGACATTCACGAATGACATGGACATCACAGGGCTGCCGCCGCTAAGACTCGCCAAGGCGCCGACAAAAAGGTGGCTGCTGGCACTGGCAGTGGTGTTGCGGCGAAGATAGGGGGTGTGGCAGTAAGAGAACTTTTTGGCTCCAACCTGAGAGATGAGCGATAGGGGCCGCGGACAAGCCCTATGAGACCGGACGCCCTGTGAAGGGACGCCCTATGAGACCGCGGACAAGCACAAGGTGTGGTTGCATGGCACGGGATGAAAGCTGTCCGAGTTGGACGCATTATAGTAGGGCAGGCCCTGCTTGACGCATGATCCTTTGAGGCTGCAGGTGGAACACTGCGTCCAGATGAGGTCGCTGCCTGTGTCGATGAGGGCCTCCGCGCGCTGCGGTGGGTTGCCGATCAAGTACTCAGCGACGTACTGGCTGGTGTTCCAATGGACCGGCATGGCCGTTGGCCATGGCGCGCTGCACGCGCTCCGCCGTGGTGTAGCTCCCCTTGCCATCAACATGGGTGAGCTCCATGTGGAACCCTGCGCTACTACAAGTAACTAGGGTAGCAGTAGTGGAGCACAACACAACAGCGATCAGCACCAGGCTTAGTTCCATTGTTTCACTCGTTGGTTTGGTGCTGGCTCCTCGCCATGTTATATCTTAATTTGCAACTTGTGGCCTAAATTAAATATGCATGTCTACTATTCAAGGTGAATGAGTATGTAGTTGTTTGCACACAACCACTAATGCAAAGAAATAGAAACAGATGGCGAATCAATTTAAAAATCAAGATATTAATGCAATTAATTAGACAAATAGTTAATTAAATGTGCAATTAAATAGATCTAATGAAATAGGGATTTTTTGTGCTGAATTAATTGAAAAATCAATTCATTGATATGAAGGCTAATAATTAGGCCTACAGACAATTAGAAGTGTAGCTATTTTCCAGTTAATAAGACAATTAATGAATTAGGCAGAAAATTAATCACACTGAATCAACCATATAGCCATTAATGTGAAAACAATTTAAAAAAAACTAGCGCCTAATCAATTTGAAAATCAAATCATTAATACAATAAATCTGCTAGACGGTTAATTACATGTACAATTCATTAGGTCCATTTAAAAATAGATTTTTTTTCCCGCTTAATCTCTATTATTAAAGACGTATATGTGTGTAGTCATTCGCCCATAACCATTAATGCAAAAATTAGAAACAGAGTAACACAATTAATTAGGTACATTTCAATAGGAATTTTTTGCATCCAATCAATTTCAAAACTAAGGTATTAATGCAACTTATTAATTAGTTAGACAATTAATTAGCCCTACAGGTAATTAGAAGTACTCCCTCCATTTGTATATAAGGCCTAATGTGTTTTTCTAGACTAATTTTGACCATACGTTAGAGCAATAATATATAACATGCATGTAACCCCAAGCACACCGTTAAGTTCATATGTGGAAGGAGTATCTAATGATATAATTTTCATATGATACATCTTATATATTATAAATCTTATCAGTAGTCAAAGCCAACCTCGAAAAATGCAATAGGCCCTATATATATGGATGAGTGAGTAGGGATTTTCTTCGCGCAGAATCAGTTTAAAAGCGCTCGTGGGTGAGGAAGGCCAGCCGACTTTCGCTGGCATTGTCGAGTACTAGCGGGCTCTTAGGGCATGGCGGACCAATGCTTGCCACCATGGACAACGGCCAACAAGCCCTCGCGACATGGGCGACCAAGCGCTCGCCCAGATGGATGGCGATCGTGCTCTGCAGGACGTCCACACACTCGACGGTAGCTCACTGGAGGATGAGCAAGTAGTGACGTTCGAGGGCTCCAATTGCGCCTTCGAAGACAATGATGATGATCGACGACAATCGGCCACACGACACCATTTTTTTATATTGTTCTATCCTGTAGCAACGTACGAGTATGTATGTAGTTAGTCTCGATAATATGTGGAAACAAACCAACTAACGGAGGATCAATTATGATACATTCATAATTTAATACACTAGCTAGTATAATCAAGTCTTGGGTGCCACTAGTAGAAAAAGGGCCTGTTGTCCCGGTTCGTAAGGGCCTTTTATCCCGGTTCCTGAACCGGGACTAAAGGGTCGGTACTAATGCCCTGTCCCTTTAGTCCCGGTTCAATTCAGAACCGGGACAGATGGGCCTCCACGTGGCCTGTGCGCGGAGCCCAGGCAGGAGGGCCTTTGGTCCCGGTTGGTGGCACCAACCGAGACCAATAGGCATCCACGCGTCAGCATTTCTGTGGCTGGGGTTTTTGTTGTTTTTTTGAAAGGGGGGGGGGTTGGGGGGTTTTGGGGGGTTAATTTAGGTGTTTCATATATTGTGTTAGCTAGCTATAATTAATAGAGAGAAGTGTCCTCTCTTATGTCCGTG
Source organism: Triticum urartu (assembly GCF_056163025.1). Lineage (NCBI taxonomy): Eukaryota > Viridiplantae > Streptophyta > Magnoliopsida > Poales > Poaceae > Triticum > Triticum urartu. Next base: position 745,022,072 of record NC_141875.1, on the reverse strand, counting down.
CTTGGTCGACGCTACATACTATACATACGTATAGAGAGGACTAGACACGCTAGCTAGCTAGTAAGCAAACGAAGGAAACAGAAGATCGTCATGAACATATATGCATACAGAGAGAAGTGATATCGACCACATCTCCTTCTCCGAGAGATTGGTCGAACAACAAGTTCTCGTATATCTATCCGACACTACCGGCTACATATATACAATAACTATCTCTTACAAATATAATCTCCTAACATACGGACTCATGGTCCACATAGTATTCTCCGTCTTCAGCGATCACGTGGTCAAGAAAGAATGCCGCCAATTCCTCTTGAATTGCTCGCATGCGAGCTGGTGCTAGGAGTTAATCCCGCTTCCGAAACATCTAATTTGAAGAAGGGGGTCAATACATATATATATGAATGAATGAAACTCAACACAAATGATGGTAATAAAATAAAATTGTGAATGTTGTTATTTACGCAATTCATATTGTCCGTCAGAGTAGCCCCACTCACAGGTCGTGTGGCGGATGGACTCGCAAACGTAGTATCCACAAAAATCATTCCCTTGTTCCTGCCACAACCACTTTACAAGAAATAGAGGTCAATCAAACTGATAAGCAAGAATGCCAAATGGTATTGATGAAACTAGCGCTTGAATCAATAGGAGATGCGCGGAACATGCTACTATAGTACTTACTTTCGGGTGTCTAAATTGCAGCTTCTTCGGGAGTCCCGGAGCTTTTTTGGTGAATTTTTTCCAAACCCTGCCAGACAAAGAAAACAATTACTTGATATATCAGGAAATGAACAAAGTTGCTGATATGGTGGATAATGATCGATTTAACTTACTTCTCTAGCATTTGAGTCATGTCCGCATAGTCCTGAGGATCTTTTCGTCTTGAGTCTAAGACGGTTACTAGTCCCTGCTCAAGCTTAATCTCTAGGAGAATATAGTGGAAACTGCACACGCATGCATAACTCATCAATTACATTACTATAACCTTGACTAATATATAAGGGAAACCGAATACGCACAAGACAGTAACACTCACTTGAAGTTGTAAGGAAAGAGTATTATATCTTTGTTTTCATTTATTACCAACGATCGTAGCAAGTTGGCCTCGGTATCTGCGGCATGAAATTTAACCTGAGTTGCATCTATGATATTTGTGTTAATGAACCCAATATCACTGATTTGTCTTTTCTTCAATTCGACGATCTTCAATCTGCATAATATAGTGAGGATAATTATAAATACATGCAATGAAAGAGCTGAGCTATATAGAGAGACTTAATGACAGAAGTAGTACTACTTACAGACAGTAGCAGGTGACCGTTGCTTTATCGAGGGCCAATTGATTGAAAAACTGAAAGAACTCCTCAAATGGAACAGGCAACAGATTAATTCCAACGAGATCATACTCCTTTTTAACTCTCACATACAAAGTACTCCTCCCCCCAGACTCTCTGCAGATTTTCAAGTGCCAATCATGCAATCTTCGCATCATCATTGATAGAGATCTTTCATCTTTGACGAGAGGCTTCCCGTACTCGTATCTTTGTATCTGCACCTCCATGAAATCATAATGTACATCGTCGGGCAGGTAATCTCCAAGATTGCTATAACCGGGCACCATCCTCGGATCATTAGCGACGATGTCTCTAGGCACCTTGAGCGGGGGGCACGATTGCTTCCCTTGTTCGCCGAGCTGGGCAATTTGTTTCCCAGCTCGTCATTCTTTCAGCCTTTGATCACAGACAGTACTTCCCGACCGCTCCGCTTCGGCAAATTCCTTTCCAATAATGCGCTCATAGTTTACTTTCGGCAGAGACTTGGGTGGTTTTGTCAGGGCAGCCAGAGTGCGCTTCGCTTTCACCGGATCTACCTTCTCCTCCGGAGGTGGATATTTCTTTGCTTTCACCCCTTCAAAGAAGTTCCTCACTTCTTCTCGCACGATCTCGGCGTTCTCCTCCGGGGTCCTCTCGTATGGTAACTTCTCTGGAGTCTTCAGAGAAGGACCGAATCTGTATGTCCTCCCGCCTCTGGCTGTACTGCTAGACGCCGGTAGAGCAGACGGAGCGGTTGTCTTCTTTACTTGCTTACGAGGCGGAGGAGAAGGACTACGACGCGCCGGAGCAGCCGGGGCGGCGGCAGGTCTCTTCCGCCCTTGCTGACGAGGCGGAGAAGGAGGAGGTTGGCTGCTCGGGCGCGCCGACGCAGGCGGAGTGCCGCCACGCGCCGGAGAAGGAGCCGGCCGAATGCCCTGATCGTCACTCGCCGGAGGAGGAGGCGGTGGAGGAGGCGGAGTCCCCTGACTCGCCGGAGGAGGAGGAGGAGGCGGAGGCGTCCAGTTTGGAAGGTGGATGAGCTCCTTCCGCCATAGGCATGGAGTCTTCAGAGTAGAACCCAGCCGAGTCACCCCTTCACCGGCAGGGTGGTCAAGCTGGACGTCCTCAAATACCTCCGTTATTTCATCCACCATCACCCTAGCATATCCTTCTGGAATCGGCCGGCAGTGAAAAGTTGCGCCGGGTTCAGTAGGCAAAACAGAGCCAACAGCCGCCTTGACCTTCATATTAATCCATTGCGTCATAAGGTGGCAATTTTGAGACTCCGTGATAGCATCCACGGGATAGCTGGCAGGAGCCGTCAAGACATGCTCCGGCTGAAGCAGCTCGGTGGAAGCCACGCAGCTTCTCCGCTGAGATGGCGGGGTAGCTTTGGGGGAAGCTTCGGCAGTTCGTTTGCTGCGATTTGCTTCTCGTTCCTCTATCGCTTGTACCCTAGCGTGCAGCACCTGCAGTTGGGTCTGCTCCACGTTCTTCCTCCTCCCGTGGCATTTATAACCGCCTGCGTCCGGAAACCCACCCTTCCACGGAATGGAGCCTGGCATGCCTCGTGTTCGTCCAGGGTGCTCAGGATTCCCGAGGGCCATTGTGAGCTCGTCGTTCTCTCTGTCTGGAACGAACGTCCCTTGCTGCGCTGCTTCGATATAATGCTTAAGCCTCTTGACTGGTATTTCCATTTGCTCGTCCGTCCAAATGAACTTCCCTGATACAGGGTCCAAGGTTCCGCCAGCCCCGAAGAACCAAGTCCGGCAACGGTCTGGCCAGTTAATTGTCTCTGGTTCGATCCCTTTATCAACCAGATCATTCTCAATCTTGGCCCACTTAGGCCGGGCTGCGAGGTAGCCACCTGACCCCGTGCGATGGTGATGCTTCTTCTTCACAGCATTTTGCTTGTTTGTCGCCGACATCTTCTTACTCTTTTCCGATGTCTTGTGGGCCACAAATTCGGGCCAGTGATCTCTGATCTTCTCATATCTGCCCTTGAATTCTGGTGTCTCTTTATTTTTGACAAACTTATTCAGCTCTTTCTTCCACCTCCTGAATAGTTCTGCCATCCTCTTAAGAGCAAAAGACTTGATTAATTGCTCTTTAACTGGCTTCTCCGGATCATCCTCTGGCGGTAGGGTGAAATTTGACTTCAGCTCAGTCCAAAGATCATTTTTCTGCATATCATTGACATAAGACACCTCAGGGTCTTCTGTAGCTGGCTTTAACCATTGCTGGATGCTGATCGGGATCTTGTCCCTAACCAAAACCCCGCATTGAGGAACAAATGCGCTCTTTGTCCGGAGGGGTTCAATCGGTTGGCCGTCGGGCGCGATTTCTATGATCTCAAACTTTTCATCCGAGCTCAACTTTCTCTTCGGGCCTCGTCTCTTTACCGAAGTTGTGCTCGATCCGGAGGGCTAGAAAAAAGAACAAAGACTTAATTAATATGTGTATATACAAAAACAATGAATGCATCAATTAGCTAGTCAGCAGAAGCTTAACTAATATATATACCTGGCCAGACTCGGTTCGGTCACCGGAGACGTCATCACGGTCTCCTTCTTGCACCGGCATTGTGTCACCGGAGCCGTCCTCACGGTCTCCTTCTTGCACCGACATTAGGTCACCGGAGCCATCATAATCATAGCCAGCTACTTCCAGACCATCGGTGTCGTTGAGAAACAACGAGCAGACGGCATCACTTCCTCGTGCGATTATGTCCCCCAACAACTCTTCTTGTACTTCGTCTCGGGCGGTGTCCATAGTTTCTTCAAATATTTACAACATGGCAATTATTATTCAAACATGATAGATGGATATATTAGTGGCAAACGTAGAACTAATATTAATTAGTGTCCTCGACACTGCTTCTCTAGGGTTTGGGGTGGCCTCGACAACACTTCAAGGATAAAAAAAGAAGAGGAAGAAGAAAAAAAGAGGAAGAAGAAGAAAAAGAGGAGAAGAAATCTTTCTTCTCCTCTCTTTTTTCTTCTTCTTCCTCTTTTTTTTATCGGGAACGAGGGTCGTCGAGGGTCAGGGTCGCCGAGCGGTAGAGGAAACCCTAAATAGCAAGTATCGTGGGTATGAGATACATGTGGCCGTCGGTGTCGGACACTACATCCCCCTCGTGTTGAAGTTATCGGGAGGGGGTATATTGACCCCCCCCCCACGTGTTGAAGTTATCGGGAGGGGGTATATCGACCCCACCCCACGTGTTGAAGTTATCAGGAGTTTATATCGACACGACATACGTACATGCGGGAAAATAATATTATCGGGGAGGGGGTATATATATCGACCCCCCCCTCGTGTTGATGTTATCGGGAGTTTATATCGACACGACATACGTACATGGGAAAATAATATTATCGGGGAGGGGGTATATCGACCCCCCTCGTGTTGAAGTTATCGGGAGGGGGTATATCGACCCCCCCCCCATGTGTCGAAGAAAAAAAAGAAGAAAAAAAGAGGAGAAGAAGAAAGGAATAGAGGAGAAGAAGAGAAAAATAGAATATATTCTATTCTATTTTTCTCTTCTTCTCCTCTATTCCTTTCTTCTTCTCCTCTTCTTTTTCTTCTTTTTTCTTCTTTCTTCTTCTTATTTATTTCTCCTCGTCTTCCTCTCCCCTCTTCTTCTCCTTTCTTCCTCTTCTTATTTCCTTTTTCCTCTCATTCTTTTTCTTCTTCTTCCTTCTTAAAAATACATGAAGTAGTATTGCTTGTTTTTTTTTAAAATAATGTTCAAACAGAAATTTTAGAAAAAAAATAAAGGTTTTGCCTAATTCATTGTTCATATGAATATGCAAACATTTGCATATTTACAATAATCAATATCACCAAAAAAAATCTATGAACAGAAAAAATACATATAATCAGGAAAAAAACATATATGAATTTGCAAAAAAAACAGGGGGGGAAGAGGGGGGCGGTGCCGGCCCTGGCCAAAGCGAGAGGCGACGGCGGCGCGGGGCGGCGACGGCGTCGGGGTGGCGACGCGGGGCGGCGACGGCGTAGGGGCGCGACGCGGGGCGGCGACGGTGCGGGGTGGCGCGCAGCGACGGAGTCGGGGCGGCGCGGGGTGGCAACTGCGTTTGGGCGGCGCGGGCCGGCGACGGAGGCAGGGCGACGACGGCGACGGCGAGGCGCAGAGGGGCAGCCTGGCGGCGTCGGGCGGGGAAGACGAACTGAATGGAAATTTTCACAAGTGCTAGTTATATAGACGAAGCATTGGTCCGGGTTCGTGGCACCAACCGGGACCAATGCCACCTTTAGTCCCGGTTGGTGCCACCAACCGAGACCAAAGGCCGAAGCGGCGGCCTTTGGTCCCGGTTGGTGGCACCAACCGGGACTAAAGGGGGGCATTGGTCACGGTTTGTGCCATGAACCGTGACCAATGCCCCCTTTAGTCCCGGTTGGTGCCATCAACCGGGACCAAAGGCCTGCGCTGCCAAAGCCGCGGTGCGGTGGGATGTTTAGTCCCACCTCGCTAGCTGAGGAGCGGCCGCACCTGTTTATAAGCGCTACCCCGCCCTCTCCATCGAACTCCTCAGAACTGCAGGCCTTTGGGCCTAATCTCACACCGCTATGCCTGTGGGCCTGCTGGGCCTTCTGCGGGCCTGAATCCTAGCCCATGGATGGGCTTCTAGTCGTATTCAGGCCGTGGTGGCCCAGTAGGTGGCATTTTTTACTATTTGTTTTTTCATTTCTACTTAGAACTAAATACTTATAGTTTTTTAGTGATTTTTTTCTTTTAGGTAACAAAAATTAAAAAGTTTCTGTTAGTGCCATTAGTTTTAAAATTTGAATAGTTTAAATTTGTGTGAATCACTAGTTTATGAATAACTTTACTATAAAAATTGATTTTTGAGTCATTCTTTTTCCTGCTATTTAATATTACTGTGTTTTATCATTATACTCAATTTGGTAATTTTAGTTAGTCATAACAAATATTATAGGCATTTTTTTCTTTTTTGCTATTTATTTTTTTCATTTCTACTTAGAACAAAATACTTATTGTTGTTTAGTGATTTCTTTTTTCTTTTTGGTCACAAAAATTATAAACTTTCTGCATTATTTATTTTCTTTTGTTTTTTGCTTTATTTTTTAATTATTTTTGCTTTTATTTTTAGAAAAATTATAAACTTTCTGTTAGTGCCATTAGTTTTCAAATTTGAAAACACTTTTTTAGTTTTTTGTTTTCTTTGTTGCTTTATTTATTTTATTTTGTTTCTACTTACAACAAAATACTTAATGTTGCTATTTTTATTTTTTTCAGTTTTTTTTGTTTTCTGTATTATTTATTTTCTTTTGTTTTTTTCTTTATTTTTTAATTCTTTTTGCTTTTAGGTCAGCAAAATTGTAAAGTTCTCTTAGTGCCATTAGTTTTAGAAAAATTATAAACTTTCTGTTAGTGACATTAGTTTTCAAATTTGAATAGTTAAAATTTGAATTCTTTGAAATTTGTGTGCATCACAAGTTTGTGATTAACTTTATTAAAAAAATGAACATAGATGCACCTATAGAGAAAATTCGACCTAAATTCATAGTTTTCAAATGAACTCTAAAAAATTTGGCATAGCATACTCGTGTGTTACAAAGTTGGCATGGTATCATCATAATAGTTGCGGGAGAAAGTCTTCACTTTTTCTTCGCTTGTGTCATTTGCTTATTGCGCCGTAACCATGGATAATCTTCATTGTTTATCAGGATGCTTGGGTCAGCCTTCACATTGAAGGGAGGAATTTCATTAAACTTTTCATAATCTTCAGACATGTCTGTCTTGCCCTCCACTCCCAGGATATCCCTTTTTCCTGAAAGAACTATGTGGCGCTTTGGCTCATCGTATGATGTATTCGCTTCCTTATCTTTTGTTTTTCTCGGTTTGGTAGACATGTCCTTCACATAGATAACCTGTGCCACATCATTGGCTAGGACGAACGGTTCGTCAGTGTATCCAAGATTTTTCAGATCCACTGTTGTCATTCCGTACCGTGGGTCTACCTGTACCCCGCCGCCTGACAGATTGACCCATTTGCACTTAAACAAAGGGACCTTAAAATCATGTCCGTAGTCAAGTTCCCATATGTCCACTATGTAACCACAATATGTGTCCTTTCCGCTCTCGGTTGCTGCATCAAAGCGGACACCGCTGTTTTGGTTGGTGCTCTTTCGATCTTGGGCGATCGTGTAAAATGTATTCCCATTTATCTCGTATCCTTTGTAAGTCAATACAGTCAAAGATGGTCCCCTGGACAACAAGTACAACTCATCACAAACAGTGTTGTCACCTCCGAGACGTGTTTCCAACCAACTGCTGAAAGTCCTGATGTGTTCACATGTAATCCAGTCCTCGCACTGCCCCGGGTGTTTGGAGCGCAGACTGTTCTTGTGTTCATCGACATACGGGGTCACCAAGGTAGAGTTCTATAGAACTGTGTAGTGTGCTTGAGACCAAGAATATCTGTCCCTACATATTATTGAGTCACTTCCAAGAGTGCCTTTTCCAGTCAGTCTCCCCTCATACCGTGATTTAGGGAGACCTATCTTCTTAAGGCCAGGAATGAAGTCAACTCAAAACCCGATAACATCCTCTGTTTGATGGCCCATGGAGATGCTTCCTTCTGGCCTAGCGCGGTTACGGACATATTTCTTTAGGACTCCCATGAACCACTCAAAGGGGAACATATTGTGTAGAAATACGGGCCCCAGGATGACAATCTTGTCGACTAGATGAACTAGGACATGCGTCATGATATTGAAGAAGGATGGTGGGAGCACCAGCTCGAAACTGACAAGACATTGCGCCACATCACTCCTTAGCCTTGGTACGATTTCTGGATTGATCACCTTCTGAGAGATTGCATTGAGGAATGCACATAGCTTCACAATGGCTAATCGGACGTTTTCCGGTAGAAGCCCCCTCAATGCAACCGGAAGCAGTTGCGTCATAATCATGTGGCAGTCATGAGACTTTAGGTTCTGAAACTTTTTCTCTGGCATATTTATTATTCCCTTTATATTCGACGAGAAGCCAGTCGTGACCTTCATACTGAGTAGGCATTCAAAGAAGATTTCTTTCTCTTCTTTCGTAAGAGCGTAGCTGGCAGGACCTTTATACTGCTTCGGAGGCATGCCGTCTTTTTCATGCAAACGTTGCAGGTCCTCCCGTGCCTCAGGTGTATCTTTTGTCTTCCCATACACGCCCAGGAAGCTTAGCAGGTTCACGCAAAGGTTCTTCCTCACGTGCATCACGTCGATTGAAGAGCGGACCTCTAGGTCTTTCCAGTAGGGTAGGTCCCAAAATATAGATTTCTTCTTCCACATGGGTGCGTGTCCCTCAGCGTCATTCGGAACAGCTAGTCCGCCGGGACCCTTTCCAAAGATTACGTGTAAATCATTGACCATAGCAAGTACGTGATCACCGGTACGCATGGCGGGCTTCTTCCGGTGATCTGCCTCGCCTTTGAAATGCTTGCCTTTCTTTCGACATTGATGGTTGGTCGGAAGAAATCGACGATGGCCCAGGTACACATTCTTCCTGCATTTGTCCAGGTATATACTTTCAGTGTCATCTAAACAGTGCGTGCATGCGTGGCATCCTTTGTTTGTCTGTCCTGAAAGGTTACTGAGAGCGGGCCAATCGTTGATGGTCACGAAAAGCAACGCCTTTAGGTTAAATTCCTCCTGTCTGTGCTCATCCCACGTACGTACATCGTTTCCATTCCACGGCTGTAAAAGTTCTTCAACTAATGGCCTTAGGTACACATCAATGTCGTTGCCGGGTTGCTTAGGGCCTTGGATGACAACTGACATCATAATGAACTTCCGCTTCATGCACATCCAAGGAGGAAGGTTATACACACATAGAGTCACGGGCCAGGTGCTGTGATTGCTGCTCTACTCCCCGAAAGGATTAATGCCATCCGCGCTTAAAGCAAACCATACATTCCTTTGGGTCCTTTGCAAACTCATCCCAGTACTTTCTCTCGATTTTTCTCCACTGCGACCCGTCAGCGGGTGCTCTCAACTTCCCGTCTTTCTTCCGGTCCTCACTATGTCACCGCATCAACTTGGCATGCTCTTTGTTTCTGAACAGACGTTTCAACCGTGGTATTATAGGAGCATACCACATCACCTTCGTAGGAACCCTCTTCCTGGGGGGCTCGCCGTCAACATCACCAGGGTCATCTCGTTTGATCTTATACCGCAATGCACCGCATACCGGGCATGCGTTCAGATCCTTGTATGCACCGCGGTAGAGGATGCAGTCATTAGGGCATGCATGTATCTTTTCCACCTCCAATCCTAGAGGGCATACGACCTTCTTTGCTGCGTATGTACTGTCGGGCAATTCGTTATCCTTTGGAAGCTTCTTCTTCAATATTTTCAGTAGCCTCTCAAATCCTTTGTCAGCCACAGCATTCTCTGCCTTCCACTACAGCAATTCCAGTATGGTACCGAGCTTTGTGTTGCCATCTTCGCAATTGGGGTAGAACCCTTTTTTGTGATCCTCTAACATGCGATTGAACTTCAGCTTCTCCTTTTGACTTTCGCATTGTGTCGTTGCATCGACAATGACCCGGCGGAGATCATCATCATCGGGCACATCGTATGGTTCCTCTTGATCTTCAGCAGCTTCACCCGTTGCAGCATCATTGGGCACATCGTCTGGTTCCTCTTGATCTTCACCAGCTCCCCTGTTGCAGCATCACTGTATCAGGGGGCACATAGTTTTCATCGTACTCTTCTTCTTCGCCGTCTTCCATCATAACCCCTATTTCTCCATGCCTCGTCCAAACATTATAGTGTGGCATGAAACCCTTGTAAAGCAGGTGGGAGTGATGGATTTTCCGGGTAGAGTAAGACCTCGTATTCCCACATTCAGTGCATGGACAACACATAAAACCATTCTGCTTGTTTGCCTCAGCCGCATCGAGAAACTCATGCACGCCCTTAATGTACTCGGAGGTGTGTCTGTCACCGTACATCCATTGCTGGTTCATCTGCGTGCATTATATATAATTAAGTGTCCAAATTAATAGAAGTTCATCATCACATTAAAACCAAAGTACATACATAGTTCTCATCTAACAACATATAGCTCTCTAGAGCATCTAATTAATTAAACCATAGACTGAAACTATGTAAAACATTTCAATGCGAAAACAAATGTGATCATAATCGCAACCAAGGTAACAATTGATCCAACGGCATAATGATACCAAGCCTCAGTATGAATGGCATATTTTCTAATCTTTCTAATCTTAAAGCGCGTTGCATCCATCTTGATCTTGTGATCATCGACGACATCCGCAACATGCAACTCCAATATCATCTTCTCCTCCTCAATTTTTTTTTATTTTTTCCTTCAACAAATTGTTTTCTTCTTCAACTAAATTTAACCTCTCGACAATAGGGTCGGTTGGAATTTCTGATTCACATACATCCTACATAAATAAAATCTATGTCACGTTGGTCGGCATAATTTTCATAAACAATAAATGAACCATAGGACGAGGGCCGACGGGGGCGGATACCAAAACCATCGCACTATATAAGATGCAATAATAAAAGTAAGAAAATAATACAAGTATCTATGTAAACATACAAGTAAGAATATTTTTCCTTTCAGAAAGAAGATAAGAACAAGAGGCTCACCACGGTGGTGCCGGCGATGAGCTCGGCGCGGGTGATCGACGGCGGTGAAGACGGGGACGGGGCGTGACAGACCGCTAAACCTAGACAAATATTGAGGAAAATGGAGCTTGGAGGTCGAGTTTGGAGAGGAGAAAGCTTAAGTAGGGTGCTCGGGCATTCCATCGAACAACTTGTGTGCATAGGAGGTAAGCTAGAGCACCACCAAGCCCTCTCCCCCTCGGTCAGAAAAAAAATAGAGCAGTGTGCTCTGCTCTTACGCGAGGGGGTATATATAGGCACCTCATTGGTCCCGGTTGGTGGCATGAACCCCTCACTCTCCCATGTCCACTCCCAGTCTCACTCTCCCGTGCGTTCCGCCGCCGTCGACGTTCAGCCCTCCCCCGCCACCGCATTGTCGTCGCCCCAAGGTATCCTCTCTCTCCTCCTCCCTCCTCCTGCCCCCTCTGGTCTCCCTCCGGCGGCCCTCCTGCCTCCTCCCACCACCACCTCCTCCTCCCTCCGGCGGCCCTCATCCCTCCTCCCACCACCACCTCCTCCTCCCTCCGGCGGCCCTCCTCCTCCCCCTCCTTTCTCCCTCCTCCTCCCTCCTCCCCCCCTCTAGTCACTGCCCCACCTCCATACGCCACCCCTCCCTCCTTCCCCCCCTCCATCTGCCGCCATCTCGGCCTCCTTGCTCTCTCCTCCCTCCCTCCCTCCTGCCTCCCTCCCTCCCTTCCTCCCTCCTCCCATCCTCTACAAGTTTGTAATTAGGTATAGAAATAGTTTTAGTAATAGAAAATTTTAGTAATATAATTAGGTATAGAAATAGTTTCTAATTTTAGTAATATTAATATAGCTAGTTAAAATTTTACTATAGAACTAGTTTATTTTTAGTAAGAAAATTAATAGAACTAGTTAATTTTAGTAAGTGCTTAGTTGAACTAGTTAAATTAATGTCATTATCATTTTGTGATCAAAGAATGTTATATGAGATTTGATGATCTAATTAAAAGTTTACTCGGTGGAATATGCAGGCTTTGTAGAGTCGTGTCTCCTTGGAGTGATCGTCATCCGAGCTACCTCTACTTCCTCTACACCCGAGTCGGTGAGCTAAAAGTCCACCTCCTCCTTCTCTACTCCTTGGTGTTGAATAGAGTAGAACTAGGGTATTTAGTTATGCTTCTTAACCAAATGAAATGTTCGGGTTATAAGATATATTGAAATGTTTGGGCGCGAATGCTTATGATAATTGATTCGGATATATGAGAGAAGGGACATCTTTGTATCGCAGGGAAAATCTGTGTGGCCTATGTTTTGCCGGAGTGTTGATTCATTTCTGTTCCGGCAAATTTCGGGTGCTCGATATGTCCTATTTTAGCAAAGATCATGCCAGATTTTTCTGTGAATTTAAGCATGACTTGTGCTAGAATATGTAGGAAATATCGGGTGCCCCGGATTTGCTAGAAAGAGAATTAAACGACATTTTGAGTTGACTTTAAGTCTGTCGGGGCTTCATACATGACAGTCAAAAAATCGGTGAGGGAGAGTCTCCATCATATATGAGAGAAGAAGAATGCCAACTGTTGTCGTGGGGGTTGCTTCTCCTTCTTATCTTTGTGCTAGACCTTTGTTATGCACTAGGGGAAGAAGCAGTAGCGACCATCATCGACGGTCGAAAAAACGGTGAGGGAGTGTCCACTATATATGAGAGAAGAAGAATGCCGACTGTTGTCGTGGGGGTCGCTACTCTTTCTTTGCCTTGTGCTAGATATTTGTAATGCACTAGGGAAAGGAGGAGTAGCGACCATCTCCGATGGTCACAATATCAGAGAGGGAGTGCCCACCATATACGTGAGATGAGAGTTTAGGAAGGAAGACTCGACAGACCTAAGTCAACCCGTTGCATATTGAGTAATAGTGATCTGTGTGTTGAGTTTCCTGGTAGTTGCCTTCGATTGATTTTCAATTAATGTTTCAACTATGAACATTGGAAATGTCTGACGATGAAAAGGATTTCAGTATGTGCGAATACTGCGAAGACGAGCGCGGCCTGTGCGACAGAAATTTCTTAGTTGGTGGTAGGCTCTTCAGCATCAAGCTGGATGAGACCTTCGAAGTGGATACAGTAAGTCACAACGACAAGTCTTTTTTCGTAATTAAGCATGACTTCTGCTTCTTTTGCTTCAACTTATAATTTTAATGTTTTACTATTCTACCAGCGTATCCCCTGCCATGCAAGAATTTATGTCTTGGATAAAATTGTTTCAGTCATATGAAAACTATGGAGGTAAAGAGAGTTCACTTGAGGACCGAGCATGGTTATACTTTTGCCGCAAAAATATACAATGCAGACACATACACCTATTTTGAATGCAAAAATTGGAGATCACTATGCAAGGGTTATGCATTTGAGCCTGATATGCTTATCACTTTTGATATTCGTTCGGAAGATGATATTGAAGGTAATATCGACATCTGGGTCGATGTGCAGATGCCTCCAGTTCTACCATTATGTGAGTTTCTCAACAATATTTATGTCTTGGATATTGTATATTCAAAAAATAGTTGACAACTAATTTCTATTGACAAATTATTTCCATTCAAGCAAACATGTCCGGCGCTTGGTAGACATGACCTACTACTGTCTCGGGGTTGAACTAAACTGCGAGGAGATAAGTCATTATGTTTCATGGCTTGAGGATCTTGATACTGTCAAGACAAATTATTTTCCTAGACAGCAAAGTCTTAATACTCAAAATGTGCGACCACTAGCGTGCGTATTGAACTACGGCCACATCTATTTAGGAAAGATGATAAGATCTTTACTATTTGTCCTCTGTGCATCTTTTGCATACATTATTTTTTAAGCTAAACTTCATTGCTAAGTATGTTACTACGATGTTCTTCAACAGGGACTCCTGATGATAGTTGTGCCTCATTAGATCAAGGCTAAAGGTCGCATGAAGATGGTTAACTTACGGCCAAGACATCCTACATTGCACATGAGTGCATTCATGATTTCTAAAAGCGAGCAAGTTTTAATAGTCAAAGACTGGAGCAAAATTGTGAAGGATGACAGAGAATTACTAGAGGGCAACAATTAGAAGCGCAACCCACAATTAGGAGACAGGTTCATCTGCATGCTCCAATATGATGAATCAGGAGTGCTAAACATGTTCTATGCTATTTTACCTGAGAGAGAGCAGTAGGAGTGATTAGCTAGCTAGAATGAGTTTGAAGATGATCATGATGTGCTACACTATGACTATGATGATTAAATAGCTAGTGTTGGTGGTAATGACTATGATGATTATTATTAGCTAGTGTTGGTGGTGATTAGATGGCTACACTATGACTATGATGATTAAATAGTGTTGGTGGTAATGACTATGATGATTATTAGCTAGTGTTGTTGGTGATGATATGATGCAAGAGTTTTTATATTAATATGATGATGATGATAATGATGATGATGATGATGAGTTATTATATCATTGGGTGAAAGAACCACGGATTAGTTTCAAGTGGATGTATCCTAAGTGACCAAGTCATGGATTATCGTGATCCTAAGTGACTTCATGTAAAAACAATCTCTAAATTGCCACTGTAGGAAACTTGTATAAATGTGTATGAATACGACATAAAATAAAAAAGAAATAAAATACGGAATAATAGTAGTAGCGCAGGCAGTGAGACGGGCTACTAGTATTTACCAGTAGCGCCTTTTGCACGACGCGCTACTACTAAGTAGATATAGCAGTAGCGCGGGCTAGCAAACACTACTGCTAACCTTTATATTGACACGCTACTGCTAGGCTTTTCCCTAGTAGTGATATAGTAGTATTATATTGACACTATAAATTATTTCAATAAAGAAAACGTAATGTTTGAAAAGAATTCACAAAAACCACGAATTTAAAAAAAACTGAAAAGGTTCTTACCAATTGAAGAAAGTTCACGAAAATGGAAAAAGTTCGTGACTTTGAAAAACAAACTTAACAAATTTGAAAAGGCATAAAATTGAAGAATGTCCATTGATTCGAAAAATAGTTTGAAAAAAGTTCATCAACTTTTAATAAGAAAATTATGAATTCCAAAAAAGTTCTTCAAAAAAATTCAGGGATTTTAACAAAGTCCATCCCTGTTAGCCATGTGAGTTTTGAGTTCCCGGGGCGGACGTGTAATCACAGTGAGCTGCAGTCGGCTCTTTGGAAAGATAGCTCGTCCTTGGCAAGGTCGTAGAGCAGGTGCATGTTCTGCAACTGGAAGTTGCCGATGACGCTCATGCCGTTGGATGTATGCATCACCATGCATGACGTGGAATTATCCAGCCGCACCCAGTAGTTCTCCGGCGGCAGCACCATGTCTGCTTCGCCACTGAAGTGAAACACCAAGGTCGTAGAGCAGGTGCATGTTCTGCACTGTTCTCCCGTTCAGCTGCGTCCGGAGCTCCTTGCTTAGGGGCCAGTAGGCCCCATGGGCCAGAGTCGCAGTGGGGTTGCATGAGTCGATAATGACCCCGCCGCTGCCGTTTTGTTTCAGAGCAAACACCGTCGGTGGGATGAACAGTCTTGTGTGTCCCACACTTATCCCGATGAGTGGGACATAGTAGAATGGGTACTTTTTGGGGACATTCACGAATGACATGGACATCACAGGGCTGCCGCCGCTAAGACTCGCCAAGGCGCCGACAAAAAGGTGGCTGCTGGCACTGGCAGTGGTGTTGCGGCGAAGATAGGGGGTGTGGCAGTAAGAGAACTTTTTGGCTCCAACCTGAGAGATGAGCGATAGGGGCCGCGGACAAGCCCTATGAGACCGGACGCCCTGTGAAGGGACGCCCTATGAGACCGCGGACAAGCACAAGGTGTGGTTGCATGGCACGGGATGAAAGCTGTCCGAGTTGGACGCATTATAGTAGGGCAGGCCCTGCTTGACGCATGATCCTTTGAGGCTGCAGGTGGAACACTGCGTCCAGATGAGGTCGCTGCCTGTGTCGATGAGGGCCTCCGCGCGCTGCGGTGGGTTGCCGATCAAGTACTCAGCGACGTACTGGCTGGTGTTCCAATGGACCGGCATGGCCGTTGGCCATGGCGCGCTGCACGCGCTCCGCCGTGGTGTAGCTCCCCTTGCCATCAACATGGGTGAGCTCCATGTGGAACCCTGCGCTACTACAAGTAACTAGGGTAGCAGTAGTGGAGCACAACACAACAGCGATCAGCACCAGGCTTAGTTCCATTGTTTCACTCGTTGGTTTGGTGCTGGCTCCTCGCCATGTTATATCTTAATTTGCAACTTGTGGCCTAAATTAAATATGCATGTCTACTATTCAAGGTGAATGAGTATGTAGTTGTTTGCACACAACCACTAATGCAAAGAAATAGAAACAGATGGCGAATCAATTTAAAAATCAAGATATTAATGCAATTAATTAGACAAATAGTTAATTAAATGTGCAATTAAATAGATCTAATGAAATAGGGATTTTTTGTGCTGAATTAATTGAAAAATCAATTCATTGATATGAAGGCTAATAATTAGGCCTACAGACAATTAGAAGTGTAGCTATTTTCCAGTTAATAAGACAATTAATGAATTAGGCAGAAAATTAATCACACTGAATCAACCATATAGCCATTAATGTGAAAACAATTTAAAAAAAACTAGCGCCTAATCAATTTGAAAATCAAATCATTAATACAATAAATCTGCTAGACGGTTAATTACATGTACAATTCATTAGGTCCATTTAAAAATAGATTTTTTTTCCCGCTTAATCTCTATTATTAAAGACGTATATGTGTGTAGTCATTCGCCCATAACCATTAATGCAAAAATTAGAAACAGAGTAACACAATTAATTAGGTACATTTCAATAGGAATTTTTTGCATCCAATCAATTTCAAAACTAAGGTATTAATGCAACTTATTAATTAGTTAGACAATTAATTAGCCCTACAGGTAATTAGAAGTACTCCCTCCATTTGTATATAAGGCCTAATGTGTTTTTCTAGACTAATTTTGACCATACGTTAGAGCAATAATATATAACATGCATGTAACCCCAAGCACACCGTTAAGTTCATATGTGGAAGGAGTATCTAATGATATAATTTTCATATGATACATCTTATATATTATAAATCTTATCAGTAGTCAAAGCCAACCTCGAAAAATGCAATAGGCCCTATATATATGGATGAGTGAGTAGGGATTTTCTTCGCGCAGAATCAGTTTAAAAGCGCTCGTGGGTGAGGAAGGCCAGCCGACTTTCTGGCATTGTCGAGTACTAGCGGGCTCTTAGGGCATGGCGGACCAATGCTTGCCACCATGGACAACGGCCAACAAGCCCTCGCGACATGGGCGACCAAGCGCTCGCCCAGATGGATGGCGATCGTGCTCTGCAGGACGTCCACACACTCGACGGTAGCTCACTGGAGGACGAGCAAGTAGTGACGTTCGAGGGCTCCAATTGCGCCTTCGAAGACAATGATGATGATCGACGACAATCGGCCACACGACACCATTTTTTTATATTGTTCTATCCTGTAGCAACGTACGAGTATGTATGTAGTTAGTCTCGATAATATGTGGAAACAAACCAACTAACGGAGGATCAATTATGATACATTCATAATTTAATACACTAGCTAGTATAATCAAGTCTTGGGTGCCACTAGTAGAAAAAGGGCCTGTTGTCCCGGTTCGTAAGGGCCTTTTATCCCGGTTCCTGAACCGGGACTAAAGGGTCGGTACTAATGCCCTGTCCCTTTAGTCCCGGTTCAATTCAGAACCGGGACAGATGGGCCTCCACGTGGCCTGTGCGCGGAGCCCAGGCAGGAGGGCCTTTGGTCCCGGTTGGTGGCACCAACCGAGACCAATAGGCATCCACGCGTCAGCATTTCTGTGGTTGGGGTTTTTGTTGTTTTTTTGAAAGGGGGGGGGGGGTTGGGGGCTTTTGGGGGGTTAATTTAGGTGTTTCATATATTGTGTTAGCTAGCTATAATTAATAGAGAGAAGTGTCCTCTCTTATGTCCGTGCTTGGTCGACGCTACATACTATACATACGTATAGAGAGGACTAGACACGCTAGCTAGCTAGTAAGCAAACGAAGGAAACAGAAGATCGTCATGAACATATATGCATACAGAGAGAAGTGATATCGACCACATCTCCTTCTCCGAGAGATTGGTCGAACAACAAGTTCTCGTATATCTATCCGACACTACCGGCTACATATATACAATAACTATCTCTTACAAATATAATCTCCTAACATACGGACTCATGGTCCACATAGTATTCTCCGTCTTCAGCGATCACGTGGTCAAGAAAGAATGCCGCCAATTCCTCTTGAATTGCTCGCATGCGAGCTGGTGCTAGGAGTTAATCCCGCTTCCGAAACATCTAATTTGAAGAAGGGGGTCAATACATATATATATGAATGAATGAAACTCAACACAAATGATGGTAATAAAATAAAATTGTGAATGTTGTTATTTACGCAATTCATATTGTCCGTCAGAGTAGCCCCACTCACAGGTCGTGTGGCGGATGGACTCGCAAACGTAGTATCCACAAAAATCATTCCCTTGTTCCTGCCACAACCACTTTACAAGAAATAGAGGTCAATCAAACTGATAAGCAAGAATGCCAAATGGTATTGATGAAACTAGCGCTTGAATCAATAGGAGATGCGCGGAACATGCTACTATAGTACTTACTTTCGGGTGTCTAAATTGCAGCTTCTTCGGGAGTCCCGGAGCTTTTTTGGTGAATTTTTTCCAAACCCTGCCAGACAAAGAAAACAATTACTTGATATATCAGGAAATGAACAAAGTTGCTGATATGGTGGATAATGATCGATTTAACTTACTTCTCTAGCATTTGAGTCATGTCCGCATAGTCCTGAGGATCTTTTCGTCTTGAGTCTAAGACGGTTACTAGTCCCTGCTCAAGCTTAATCTCTAGGAGAATATAGTGGAAACTGCACACGCATGCATAACTCATCAATTACATTACTATAACCTTGACTAATATATAAGGGAAACCGAATACGCACAAGACAGTAACACTCACTTGAAGTTGTAAGGAAAGAGTATTATATCTTTGTTTTCATTTATTACCAACGATCATAGCAAGTTGGCCTCGGTATCTGCGGCATGAAATTTAACCTGAGTTGCATCTATGATATTTGTGTTAATGAACCCAATATCACTGATTTGTCTTTTCTTCAATTCGACGATCTTCAATCTGCATAATATAGTGAGGATAATTATAAATACATGCAATGAAAGAGCTGAGCTATATAGAGAGACTTAATGACAGAAGTAGTACTACTTACAGACAGTAGCAGGTGACCGTTGCTTTATCGAGGGCCAATTGATTGAAAAACTGAAAGAACTCCTCAAATGGAACAGGCAACAGATTAATTCCAACGAGATCATACTCCTTTTTAACTCTCACATACAAAGTACTCCTCCCCCCAGACTCTCTGCAGATTTTCAAGTGCCAATCATGCAATCTTCGCATCATCATTGATAGAGATCTTTCATCTTTGACGAGAGGCTTCCCGTACTCGTATCTTTGTATCTGCACCTCCATGAAATCATAATGTACATCGTCGGGCAGGTAATCTCCAAGATTGCTATAACCGGGCACCATCCTCGGATCATTAGCGACGATGTCTCTAGGCACCTTGAGCGGGGGGCACGATTGCTTCCCTTGTTCGCCGAGCTGGGCAATTTGTTTCCCAGCTCGTCATTCTTTCAGCCTTTGATCACAGACAGTACTTCCCGACCGCTCCGCTTCGGCAAATTCCTTTCCAATAATGCGCTCATAGTTTACTTTCGGCAGAGACTTGGGTGGTTTTGTCAGGGCAGCCAGAGTGCGCTTCGCTTTCACCGGATCTACCTTCTCCTCCGGAGGTGGATATTTCTTTGCTTTCACCCCTTCAAAGAAGTTCCTCACTTCTTCTCGCACGATCTCGGCGTTCTCCTCCGGGGTCCTCTCGTATGGTAACTTCTCTGGAGTCTTCTGAGAAGGACCGAATCTGTATGTCCTCCCGCCTCTGGCTGTACTGCTAGACGCCGGCAGAGCAGACGGAGCGGTTGTCTTCTTTACTTGCTTACGAGGCGGAGGAGAAGGACTACGACGCGCCGGAGCAGCCGGGGCGGCGGCAGGTCTCTTCCGCCCTTGCTGACGAGGCGGAGAAGGAGGAGGTTGGCTGCTCGGGCGCGCCGACCCAGGCGGAGTGCCGCCACGCGCCGGAGAAGGAGCCGGCCGAATGCCCTGATCGTCACTCGCCGGAGGAGGAGGCGGTGGAGGAGGCGGAGTCCCCTGACTCGCTGGAGGAGGAGGAGGAGGCGGAGGCGTCCAGTTCGGAAGGTGGATGAGCTCCTTCCGCCATAGGCATGGAGTCTTCAGAGTAGAACCCAGCCGAGTCACCCCTTCACCGGCAGGGTGGTCAAGCTGGAGGTCCTCAAATACCTCCGTTATTTCATCCACCATCACCCTAGCATATCCTTCTGGAATCAGCCGGCAGTGAAAAGTTGCGCCGGGTTCAGTAGGCAAAACAGAGCCAACAGCCGCCTTGACCTTCATATTAATCCATTGCGTCATAAGGTGGCAATTTTGAGACTCCGTGATAGCATCCACAGGATAGCTGGCAGGAGCCGTCAAGACATGCTCCGGCTGAAGCAGCTCGGTGGAAGCCACGCAGCTTCTCCGCTGAGATGGCGGGGTAGCTTTGGGGGAAGCTTCGGCAGTTCGTTTGCTGCGATTTGCTTCTCGTTCCTCTATCGCTTGTACCCTAGCGTGCAGCGCCTGCAGTTGGGTCTGCTCCACGTTCTTCCTCCACCCGTGGCATTTATAACCGCCTACGTCCGGAAAACCACCCTTCCACGGAATGGAGCCTGGCATGCCTCGTGTTCGTCCAGGGTGCTCAGGATTCCCGAGGGCCATTGTGAGCTCGTCATTCTCTCTGTCTGGAACGAACGTCCCTTGCTGCACTGCTTCGATATAATGCTTAAGCCTCTTGACTGGTATTTCCATTTGCTCGTCCGTCCAAATGAACTTCCCTGATACAGGGTCCAAGGTTCCGCCAGCCCCGAAGAACCAAGTCCGGCAACGGTCTGGCCAGTTAATTGTCTCTGGTTCGATCCCTTTATCAACCAGATCATTCTCAATCTTGGCCCACTTAGGCCGGGCTGCGAGGTAGCCACCTGACCCCGTGCGATGGTGATGCTTCTTCTTCGCAGCATTTTTCTTGTTTGTCGCCGACATCTTCTTACTCTTTTCCGATGTCTTGTGGGCCACAAATTCGGGCCAGTGATCTCTGATCTTCTCATATCTGCCCTTGAATTCTGGTGTCTCTTTATTTTTGACAAACTTATTCAGCTCTTTCTTCCACCTCCTGAATAGTTCTGCCATCCTCTTAAGAGCAAAAGACTTGATTAATTGCTCTTTAACTGGCTTCTCCGGATCATCCTCTGGCGGTAGGGTGAAATTTGACTTCAGCTCAGTCCAAAGATCATTTTTCTGCATATCATTGACATAAGACACCTCAGGGTCTTCTGTAGCTGGCTTTAACCATTGCTGGATGCTGATCGGGATCTTGTACCTAACCAAAACCCCGCATTGAGGAACAAATGCGCTCTTTGTCCGGAGGGGTTCAATCGGTTGGCCGTCGGGAGCGATTTCTATGATCTCAAACTTTTCATCCGAGCTCAACTTTCTCTTCGGGCCTCGTCTCTTTACCGAAGTTGTGCTCGATCCGGAGGGCTAGAAAAAAGAACAAAGACTTAATTAATATGTGTATATACAAAAACAATGAATGCATCAATTAGCTAGTCAGCAGAAGCTTAACTAATATATATACCTGGCCAGACTCGGTTCGGTCACCGGAGACGTCATCACGGTCTCCTTGCACCGGCATTGTGTCACCGGAGCCGTCCTCATGGTCTCCTTCTTGCACCGACATTAGGTCACCGGAGCCATCATAATCATAGCCAGCTACTTCCAGACCATCGGTGTCGTTGAGAAACAACGAGCAGACGGCATCACTTCCTCGTGCGATTATGTCCCCCAACAACTCTTCTTGTACTTCGTCTCGGGCGGTGTCCATAGTTTCTTCAAATATTTACAACATGGCAATTATTATTCAAACATGATAGATGGATATATTAGTGGCAAACGTAGAACTAATATTAATTAGTGGCCTCGACACTGCTTCTCTAGGGTTTGGGGTGGCCTCGACAACACTTCAAGGATAAAAAAAGAAGAGGAAGAAGAAAAAAAAGAGGAAGAAGAAGAAAAAAAGAGGAGAAGAAATCTTTCTTCTCCTCTCTTTTTTCTTCTTCTTCCTCTTTTTTTTATCGGGAACGAGGGTCGTCGAGGGTCAGGGTCGCCGAGCGGTAGAGGAAACCCTAAATAGCAAGTATCGTGGGTATGAGATACATGTGGCCGTCGGTGTCGGACACTACATCCCCCTCGTGTTGAAGTTATCGGGAGGGGGTATATCGACCCCCCCCCCCACGTGTTGAAGTTATCGGGAGGGGGTATATCGACCCCACCCCACGTGTTGAAGTTATCAGGAGTTTATATCGACACGACATACGTACATGCGGGAAAATAATATTATCGGGGAGGGGGTATATATATCGACCCCCCCCTCGTGTTGATGTTATCGGGAGTTTATATCGACACGACATACGTACATGGGAAAATAATATTATCGGGGAGGGGGTATATCGACCCCCCTCGTGTTGAAGTTATCGGGAGGGGGTATATCGACCCCCCCCCCCCATGTGTCGAAGAAAAAAAAGAAGAAAAAAAGAGGAGAAGAAGAAAGGAATAGAGGAGAAGAAGAGAAAAATAGAATATATTCTATTCTATTTTTCTCTTCTTCTCCTCTATTCCTTTCTTCTTCTCCTCTTCTTTTTCTTCTTTTTTCTTCTTTCTTCTTCTTATTTATTTCTCCTCGTCTTCCTCTCCCCTCTTCTTCTCCTTTCTTCCTCTTCTTATTTCCTTTTTCCTCTCATTCTTTTTCTTCTTCTTCCTTCTTAAAAATACATGAAGTAGTATTGCTTGTTTTTTTTTAAAATAATGTTCAAACAGAAATTTTAGAAAAAAAATAAAGGTTTTGCCTAATTCATTGTTCATATGAATATGCAAACATTTGCATATTTACAATAATCAATATCACCAAAAAAAATCTATGAACAGAAAAAATACATATAATCAGGAAAAAAACATATATGAATTTGCAAAAAAAACAGGGGGGGAAGAGGGGGGCGGTGCCGGCCCTGGCCAAAGCGAGAGGCGACGGCGGCGCGGGGCGGCGACGGCGTCGGGGTGGCGACGCGGGGCGGCGACGGCGTAGGGGCGCGACGCGGGGCGGCGACGGTGCGGGGTGGCGCGCAGCGACGGAGTCGGGGCGGCGCGGGGTGGCAACTGCGTTTGGGCGGCGCGGGCCGGCGACGGAGGCAGGGCGACGACGGCGACGGCGAGGCGCAGAGGGGCAGCCTGGCGGCGTCGGGCGGGGAAGACGAACTGAATGGAAATTTTCACAAGTGCTAGTTATATAGACGAAGCATTGGTCCGGGTTCGTGGCACCAACCGGGACCAATGCCACCTTTAGTCCCGGTTGGTGCCACCAACCGAGACCAAAGGCCGAAGCGGCGGCCTTTGGTCCCGGTTGGTGGCACCAACCGGGACTAAAGGGGGGCATTGGTCACGGTTTGTGCCATGAACCGTGACCAATGCCCCCTTTAGTCCCGGTTGGTGCCATCAACCGGGACCAAAGGCCTGCGCTGCCAAAGCCGCGGTGCGGTGGGATGTTTAGTCCCACCTCGCTAGCTGAGGAGCGGCCGCACCTGTTTATAAGCGCTACCCCGCCCTCTCCATCGAACTCCTCAGAACTGCAGGCCTTTGGGCCTAATCTCACACCGCTATGCCTGTGGGCCTGCTGGGCCTTCTGCGGGCCTGAATCCTGGCCCATGGATGGGCTTCTAGTCATATTCAGGCCGTGGTGGCCCGGTAGTTGGCATTTTTTACTATTTGTTTTTTCATTTCTACTTAGAACTAAATACTTATAGTTTTTTAGTGATTTTTTTCTTTTAGGTAACAAAAATTAAAAAGTTTCTGTTAGTGCCATTAGTTTTAAAATTTGAATAGTTTAAATTTGTGTGAATCACTAGTTTATGAATAACTTTACTATAAAAATTGATTTTTGAGTCATTCTTTTTCCTGCTATTTAATATTACTGTGTTTTATCATTATACTCAATTTGGTAATTTTAGTTAGTCATAACAAATATTATAGGCATTTTTTTCTTTTTTGCTATTTATTTTTTTCATTTCTACTTAGAACAAAATACTTATTGTTGTTTAGTGATTTCTTTTTTCTTTTTGGTCACAAAAATTATAAACTTTCTGCATTATTTATTCTCTTTTGTTTTTTGCTTTATTTTTTAATTCTTTTTGCTTTTATTTTTAGAAAAATTATAAACTTTCTGTTAGTGCCATTAGTTTTCAAATTTGAAAACACTTTTTTAGTTTTTTGTTTTCTTTGTTGCTTTATTTATTTTATTTTGTTTCTACTTACAACAAAATACTTAATGTTGCTATTTTTATTTTTTTCAGTTTTTTTTTGTTTTCTGTATTATTTATTTTCTTTTGTTTTTTTCTTTATTTTTTAATTCTTTTTGCTTTTAGGTCAGCAAAATTGTAAAGTTCTCTTAGTGCCATTAGTTTTAGAAAAATTATAAACTTTCTGTTAGTGACATTAGTTTTCAAATTTGAATAGTTAAAATTTGAATTCTTTGAAATTTGTGTGCATCACAAGTTTGTGATTAACTTTATTAAAAAAATGAACATAGATGCACCTATAGAGAAAATTCGACCTAAATTCATAGTTTTCAAATGAACTCTAAAAAATTTGGCATAGCATACTCGTGTGTTACAAAGTTGGCATGGTATCATCATAATAGTTGCGGGAGAAAGTCTTCACTTTTTCTTCGCTTGTGTCATTTGCTTATTGCGCCGTAACCATGGATAATCTTCATTGTTTATCAGGATGCTTGGGTCAGCCTTCACATTGAAGGGAGGAATTTCATTAAACTTTTCATAATCTTCAGACATGTCTGTCTTGCCCTCCACTCCCAGGATATCCCTTTTTCCTGAAAGAACTATGTGGCGCTTTGGCTCATCGTATGATGTATTCGCTTCCTTATCTTTTGTTTTTCTCGGTTTGGTAGACATGTCCTTCACATAGATAACCTGTGCCACATCATTGGCTAGGACGAACGGTTCGTCAGTGTATCCAAGATTTTTCAGATCCACTGTTGTCATTCCGTACCGTGGGTCTACCTGTACCCCGCCGCCTGACAGATTGACCCATTTGCACTTAAACAAAGGGACCTTAAAATCATGTCCGTAGTCAAGTTCCCATATGTCCACTATGTAACCACAATATGTGTCCTTTCCGCTCTCGGTTGCTGCATCAAAGCGGACACCGCTGTTTTGGTTGGTGCTCTTTCGATCTTGGGCGATCGTGTAAAATGTATTCCCATTTATCTCGTATCCTTTGTAAGTCAATACAGTCAAAGATGGTCCCCTGGACAACAAGTACAACTCATCACAAACAGTGTTGTCACCTCCGAGACGTGTTTCCAACCAACTGCTGAAAGTCTTGATGTGTTCACATGTAATCCAGTCCTCGCACTGCCCCGGGTGTTTGGAGCGCAGACTGTTCTTGTGTTCATCGACATACGGGGTCACCAAGGTAGAGTTCTATAGAACTGTGTAGTGTGCTTGAGACCAAGAATATCTGTCCCTACATATTATTGAGTCACTTCCAAGAGTGCCTTTTCCAGTCAGTCTCCCCTCATACCGTGATTTAGGGAGACCTATCTTCTTAAGGCCAGGAATGAAGTCAACTCAAAACCCGATAACATCCTCTGTTTGATGGCCCATGGAGATGCTTCCTTCTGGCCTAGCGCGGTTACGGACATATTTCTTTAGGACTCCCATGAACCACTCAAAGGGGAACATATTGTTTAGAAATACGGGCCCCAGGATGACAATCTTGTCGACTAGATGAACTAGGACGTGCGTCATGATATTGAAGAAGGATGGTGGGAGCACCAGCTCGAAACTGACAAGACATTGCGCCACATCACTCCTTAGCCTTGGTACGATTTCTGGATTGATCACCTTCTGAGAGATTGCATTGAGGAATGCACATAGCTTCACAATGGCTAATCGGACGTTTTCCGGTAGAAGCCCCCTCAATGCAACCGGAAGCAGTTGCGTCATAATCATGTGGCAGTCATGAGACTTTAGGTTCTGAAACTTTTTCTCTGGCATATTTATTATTCCCTTTATATTCGACGAGAAGCCAGTCGTGACCTTCATACTGAGTAGGCATTCAAAGAAGATTTCTTTCTCTTCTTTCGTAAGAGCGTAGCTGGCAGGACCTTTATACTGCTTCGGAGGCATGCCGTCTTTTTCATGCAAACGTTGCAGGTCCTCCCGTGCCTCAGGTGTATCTTTTGTCTTCCCATACACGCCCAGGAAGCCTAGCAGGTTCACGCAAAGGTTCTTCCTCACGTGCATCACGTCGATTGAAGAGCGGACCTCTAGGTCTTTCCAGTAGGGTAGGTCCCAAAATATAGATTTCTTCTTCCACATGGGTGCGTGTCCCTCAGCGTCATTCGGAACAGCTAGTCCGCCGGGACCCTTTCCAAAGATTACGTGTAAATCATTGACCATAGCAAGTACGTGATCACCGGTACGCATGGCGGGCTTCTTCCGGTGATCTGCCTCGCCTTTGAAATGCTTGCCTTTCTTTCGACATTGATGGTTGGTCGGAAGAAATCGACGATGGCCCAGGTACACATTCTTCCTGCATTTGTCCAGGTATATACTTTCAGTGTCATCTAAACAGTGCGTGCATGCGTGGCATCCTTTGTTTGTCTGTCCTGAAAGGTTACTGAGAGCGGGCCAATCGTTGATGGTCACGAAAAGCAACGCCTTTAGGTTAAATTCCTCCTGTCTGTGCTCATCCCACGTACGTACATCGTTTCCATTCCACGGCTGTAAAAGTTCTTCAACTAATGGCCTTAGGTACACATCAATGTCGTTGCCGGGTTGCTTAGGGCCTTGGATGACAACTGACATCATAATGAACTTCCGCTTCATGCACATCCAAGGAGGAAGGTTATACACACATAGAGTCACGGGCCAGGTGCTGTGATTGCTGCTCTACTCCCCGAAAGGATTAATGCCATCCGCGCTTAAAGCAAACCATACATTCCTTTGGGTCCTTTGCAAACTCATCCCAGTACTTTCTCTCGATTTTTCTCCACTGCGACCCGTCAGCGGATGCTCTCAACTTCCCGTCTTTCTTCCGGTCCTCACTATGTCACCGCATCAACTTGGCATGCTCTTTGTTTCTGAACAGACGTTTCAACCGTGGTATTATAGGAGCATACCACATCACCTTCGTAGGAACCCTCTTCCTGGGGGGCTCGCCGTCAACATCACCAGGGTCATCTCGTTTGATCTTATACCGCAATGCACCGCATACCGGGCATGCGTTCAGATCCTTGTATGCACCGCGGTAGAGGATGCAGTCATTAGGGCATGCATGTATCTTTTCCACCTCCAATCCTAGAGGGCATACGACCTTCTTTGCTGCGTATGTACTGTCGGGCAATTCGTTATCCTTTGGAAGCTTCTTCTTCAATATTTTCAGTAGCCTCTCAAATCCTTTGTCAGCCACAGCATTCTCTGCCTTCCACTACAGCAATTCCAGTATGGTACCGAGCTTTGTGTTGCCATCTTCGCAATTGGGGTAGAACCCTTTTTTGTGATCCTCTAACATGCGATTGAACTTCAGCTTCTCCTTTTGACTTTCGCATTGTGTCGTTGCATCGACAATGACCCGGCGGAGATCATCATCATCGGGCACATCGTATGGTTCCTCTTGATCTTCAGCAGCTTCACCCGTTGCAGCATCATTGGGCACATCGTCTGGTTCCTCTTGATCTTCACCAGCTCCCCTGTTGCAGCATCACTGTATCAGGGGGCACATAGTTTTCATCGTACTCTTCTTCTTCGCCGTCTTCCATCATAACCCCTATTTCTCCATGCCTCGTCCAAACATTATAGTGTGGCATGAAACCCTTGTAAAGCAGGTGGGAGTGATGGATTTTCCGGGTAGAGTAAGACCTCGTATTCCCACATTCAGTGCATGGACAACACATAAAACCATTCTGCTTGTTTGCCTCAGCCGCATCGAGAAACTCATGCACGCCCTTAATGTACTCGGAGGTGTGTCTGTCACCGTACATCCATTGCTGGTTCATCTGCGTGCATTATATATAATTAAGTGTCCAAATTAATAGAAGTTCATCATCACATTAAAACCAAAGTACATACATAGTTCTCATCTAACAACATATAGCTCTCTAGAGCATCTAATTAATTAAACCATAGACTGAAACTATGTAAAACATTTAAATGCGAAAACAAATGCGATCATAATCGCAACCAAGGTAACAATTGATCCAACGGCATAATGATACCAAGCCTCAGTATGAATGGCATATTTTCTAATCTTTCTAATCTTAAAGCGCGTTGCATCCATCTTGATCTTGTGATCATCGACGACATCCGCAACATGCAACTCCAATATCATCTTCTCCTCCTCAATTTTTTTTTATTTTTTCCTTCAACAAATTGTTTTCTTCTTCAACTAAATTTAACCTCTCGACAATAGGGTCGGTTGGAATTTCTGATTCACATACATCCTACATAAATAAAATCTATGTCACGTTGGTCGGCATAATTTTCATAAACAATAAATGAACCATAGGACGAGGGCCGACGGGGGCGGATACCAAAACCATCGCACTATATAAGATGCAATAATAAAAGTAAGAAAATAATACAAGTATCTATGTAAACATACAAGTAAGAATATTTTTCCTTTCAGAAAGAAGATAAGAACAAGAGGCTCACCACGGTGGTGCCGGCGATGAGCTCGGCGCGGGTGATCGACGGCGGTGAAGACGGGGACGGGGCGTGACAGACCGCTAAACCTAGACAAATATTGAGGAAAATGGAGCTTGGAGGTCGAGTTTGGAGAGGAGAAAGCTTAAGTAGGGTGGCTCGGGCATTCCATCGAACAACTTGTGTGCATAGGAGGTAAGCTAGAGCAGCACCAAGCCCTCTCCCCCTCGGTCAGAAAAAAAATAGAGCAGTGTGCTCTGCTCTTACGCGAGGGGGTATATATAGGCACCTCATTGGTCCCGGTTGGTGGCATGAACCGGGACTAAAGGGGAGCATTTGGTCCCGGTTCAAGCCACCAACCGGGACCAATGATGGTGGGCCAGGCGCGAGGCCCACTGGTCCCGGTTCGTCCCACCAACCGGGACCAAAAGGTCCAGATGAACCGGGACCAATGGCCAACGTGGCCCGGTCAGCCCCCTGGGCTCACGAACCGGGTCCAATGCCCCCATTGGTCCCGGTTCGGGACTGAACCGAGACTAATGGGCTGACCCAGCCTGGACCGTTGCCCCCTTTTCTACTAGTGTGCCGGCCTGAACCTTGAATGGAATTGGGCGGACTTCGCTATTGTCACAGCCCAGATTTCTCACAAATTAGGTATGTTAAAAGAATTCATAGGGAATAACAATTTTGTTAGGATATATCTATGATTGCCTAGGATTGCTTGGGTCCTCGATTGTTGCCTAGAAAGGATAAAATCCCACTGTCACTAGTTGAAACACTAGCAAGCCTTGGTAGAAACCAAACCATTTGAAATATTATTGGGCACAAAGCTAACCTTAATAAGGCCCAAGAATAACCGAGTCAATTAATGTTTCCCTAAAATGAATTGAGTTGGATTCATTATGACAATAATTCAAAAATCAAAGGGAAAATATTTGAAATGGCTTTGAAATTATTTTAGCAGGAAGATGAATTCCACAAATCCAAACAATGACCTTGACCCTCTGACATTTTATGAAACTGAAACACATTTGTTGTTGAAACCAAATTCAAATTCAAATGGGAAATATAAGTGCAGGAATTATATGTCCAAATCAAAAATTTTACAGATCCAAATTGAGTGATTCATTTTGCAAAATGATCCTCATGAAATGTACTTTCACCTTGTCCAGAATTTTTTTTACTTTTGAATAATTTAAATTTTAAATTCAAATAGAATGAATTCAAATTTAAATAGGGCATAACTTGCAAATTAAAAATCCAAATAAGTTTATTCTTTTTTGCAAATTGAGCCTAGAGAAATATAGTTTCATCTCAGAGTACTATAGTTCGTACGTGCATAATTTGAAAATACATTTTAAACAGAATGCCGTAGAGGCACAAATTCAAAGAGAATTTAAACCTAAGTTGGGTTAACTTTGAAATAATGCGATTGATGTAGTCTAACGTCTTCTCGATACAACCGATCAAGCACCGATGTACGACACCTCCGAGTTCTGCACACGTTCAGCTCCATGACGTCCCTCGAACTCTTGACCCAGCAATGTGTCGAGGGAGAGTTTCGTCAGCATGACGGCGTGTTGATGGTGATGGTGAAGTGATCCATGCAGGGCTTCGCCTAAGCACTACGACAATATGACCGGAGGAGTAAACGGTGGAGGGGGCCGCCGCACACGACTTGTAACAATTTATGTGTGTTAGAGCCCCCCCCCCCCCCCCCCGTATATAAAGGAGGGAGAGGGGAGGAGGCCGGCCCAAGGCGCGGCCCAAGTGGGAGGAGTCCCACTTGGGCTCCTAGTAGGATTCGCTCCCCCCCTTCGTTTTATCGGAGGGGGAAAGGGGGAAGGAGAGGGAGAAGGAGAAGGAAAGGGGGCGCCACCCCCTCCCCTAGTCCAATTCGGACTCCTCCCTTGGGAAGGGGGCACCCCTTGTGGGCTGGCCTGCCTCACTCCTATGTCCCATATCTTCCCCCAGGGGGTTCCAATAACCTCCCCCCGGTACTCCGATACGTACCCGATTCATTCCGAAACACTTCCTTTACCTCTCGACCATTTCGAGACTCCTCGTCATGTCCATGATCTCATCCGGGATTCCGAACAACATTCGGTCACCAAATCCCATAACTCATAATACAAATCGGCATCGAACGTTAAGCATGCGGACCCTAGGGGTTCGAGAACTATGTAGACATGACCGAGACACATCTCCGGTCAATAACCAATAACGGAACCTAGATGCTCATATTGGTTCTTACATATTCTACGAAGATCTTTATCGGTCAAACCGTAATGACAACATACGTCATTCTCTTTGTCATTGGTATGTTACTTGCCCGAGATTCAATCGTCGGTATCTTCATACCTAGTTCAATATAGTTACCGGCAAGTCTCTTTACTCGTTCCGTAATGCATCATCCCATAACTAACTCATTAGTCACATTGCTTGCAAGGCTTATTATGATGTGCATTATCGAGAGGGCCCAAAGATACCTCCCCGATACTTGGAGTGACAAATCCTAATCTCGATCTATGCCAACCCAAGAAACACCTTCGGAGATACCTGTGGAGCATCATTATAATCACCCAGTCATGTTGTGACGTTTGATAGCACACAAGGTATTCCTACGGTATCCGGGAGTTGCATAATCTCATAGTCAAAGGAATATGTATAAGTCATGAAAGAAGCAATAGCAATAAAACTTAACGATCATTATGCCAAGCTAAGGGATGGGTCTTGTCCATCACATCATTCTCCTAATGGTGTGATCCCGTTCATCAAATGACAACACATGTCTATAGTTAGGAAATTTAACCATCTTTGATTAACGAGCTACTCTAGTAGAGGCATACTAGGGACACTGTGTTTTGTCTATGTATCCACACATGTATCAAGTTTCCGGTTAATACAATTCTAGCATGAATAATTGTTAGAAGGGAGAGAGAGGTTTGGTGGAATTGTCCGTTGTATTGCTTGAGCCTTGTGGGCATATATATATAGGAGTACATGATCTACTTGGAGTACAAGACAAGCCAGAATAATTCCTAGTCTGTTTCGTGTTTCCTAATACAATCACGTTACTCAACATCCTCCCGCAGTCACAATGGTAGCGACGCAGACGGTGAGACTGGATAAGAATCCGAAGGCAAGCCGACAGACACCCCGCCACAGTCGTAACGATCGACGCATCGCGGAGTCGTGGCTGGAGTGGAAACCGACGAGGTTGCTCAAGCAGGCGGTATCCCTTTGTGACGTTTGTCGATGTAGCCGAGAGCGTGGGTGGTGGAGCCGTGGCCGAGGTAGCCGTGCAAAGAATGCCGTGGTCGATGTCGAGTCAGGGTGGCCGGTGTCGAGGAAGTCGCCGTGGAGCCATAGGTGCAAGGGGAGGGGGGCGAGTTAGCATGGGCGCAGTGGTGTCAAAGTAGTGGTGCGCCGGGAAGAAGATGTGGTTGACGACGCGTCGCGGCGGGTTTGCCAAGCCCGGGGACACATCATGGACGAAGGCACGCACTGGTGTTGCCAGCACTGGGCATGCGTAGACGGACGAAGACGAAGTTGACGAAGCGCCGACCAGGCTTCCCAGGCCCGGGGACATGTTATGGATGAAGGCACGCATCGGTGTTGCCAGCATCGGGCATGCGTAGACAAGGGACCTGCACAAGCTGTACGCCATGTCGGAGAAGTCGGAGGGGCCAGCAGAGAAGAACTCGACCACGATTGCGTCGTCCATCGGCGCGGGGCCAATGTCACCAACGGTGGTCGGAGTAGACGAAGTGGTCGGGATAGATGACGGCGACGCTGGTGACGGGCTAGTGCTTGGACGAAGACGAAGGGGGTGGACGGGTGGCGGTGGCTACGAAGGTAGCGGCGGCGGCGGCCAAAGAAGAGCGGTGGCGGCGGCCTGACGGCGGCGATGTTAGGAGTGCGGCGGTGGTGCTCGAAGTAGGCGAAGAACCCTGACAGCGTGACGAAGACCAGCGCGGACGGTGGCGTTCCAGCGACAAGGAAGATGGCGCGGCGCATACCACGGGAGGTCGACGCGCTATGACGGCGGAGCGGACCGGGGGCCGTGGTGCTACAGCCCGAGGGGGCGACGCAGCGGCGGCAGGCGGGTCGGGGTGATGGCGGGAAGACCTCTGGGTGGCGGCGGGGACCGCGGGCCGCGACGCTGCGGCCCGAAGGGGTGACACAACGGCGGTTCGCGAGTCGGTGCAACCGCGGGGATGGCCTCGGGGCGGCGGCGGGGACTGCGTATCGCGACACTACGGCCGGAAAGGGCGATGCAGCGGTGACGCACGAGTTGATGCAGCCGTGAGGAGAACCACGGGGCGGCGGCGCTGCGGCCCGACGGGGCGACGCGGCGGCAGCCCGATGCTTGATCGGTGGAGAGGCGCACTGAACTCGGGGATGATCTTCACGGGACCTGCGGAGGCGCGCGTAACCGACGGACCAGGTCAGTCGCGCAGCGGAGATGAGGCGGATCGCGGCGCCGAGCGGGTGAGCAAGCCGATCACACACGAGGTCAGGGACGCCGCTCGGTGGAGGCTTGGTGATGGCGGAGTCCGAGATGAAGTCGGCGACGACGAACGGCGTGGGACGTCGTGCGGACGAGCTTGTCAGCACCGGCACCCGGGCTGCCAAAGCAACGCCGGTGCCCGAGTTGAGGCAGCTGACGAGCCTGACGCAGCTGCCCCGACGCAGCCGAGGACGAGGCCGGCGAGGTAGACCGCCGGGCCGCCATGCAGACGCGGCGGAGGCGGGTGATGTGTATCGATGGGCGGGCCGGCGTGCGAGAGACAACTATGATTGGGCGTCGCATGGCACGAGGCCGCCGGGTCGGGGCGATGCAGGTGTTCCGATCGGAGCATGGCGGTGACGGCCGGCACAGGGCGATAGGCAGACCGAGGCGCGGACAGCGGCTGGCCCTGACGGGCCGCCTCGGCGCGCGTGGCCGCCGGGTCGGAGGAGAGGCCGGCTGGTCGCGCCGGGGTCGGAGTAGAGGCGTTCGGGGTCGACGGCGGTGGTGGGCGACGCAAACCGATCAAGAATAGATCGGGAAACCAAAAAGAAACCGCGCGATCAAGATGACCGGCGGGAGAGAGAGAAAACCCCGGAGCAAGGCTCGGGGAAAAGACTCTCTAGGGCAGCCGGTCAACACGACCGACGGACGAACCCTAGGTACGGGCGGCGTGGACCCGGCGGTGGTTATGGAGGCCGACCGCCCTGGGGGTGGGCGCGGGTGCGGAAGCGGCGGCTGCTAGGGTTTATGATCGACTTGCGATACATACCATGTTAGAAGGGAGAGACAGGTTTGGTGTAATTGTTCGTTGTATTGCTTGAGCCTCATGGGCATATATATAGGAGTACATGATCTACTTGGAGTACAAGACAAGCCACAATAATTCCTAGTCGATTTCGTGTTTCCTAATACAATCACGTTACTCAACAATAATAAACATTTATCATGATATAAGGAAATATAAAATAACAACTTTATTATTCTCTAGGGCATATTTCCTTTTTCAGTGATTAGTTGACTTCAGGAAATTAAAATGATATTTGAATTTAATTCAAACAAAATTTGATTATAACTTTGAAACCATAGGTTAAACTTAAATAAAACTAATGCAAAATGCTTAAATTAATTAAATTAGACCTAGTAAATACCTTGGAGTTAATACTTGACTTTAGGGAAAGATGAGCTCAAATTACATTCAAATAAAGTTGAAAACCAAATGAAATGTGTTTGTCAAAGTTTTAAATTGTTTGAAAAACTACAATATGTGCGAAAGGTGAGGTTCTTCGAGGTTTTAAAATTTGAAGTTTGAATCTTAATCCACTGTAGGAGGTATGACCAAAGTCAACAATGAATAATGACAAACTGTACGACATTGTTGTTTATGCATATTTTTTCCTTCTCTACCTCCCAAATGAACATGGTTTCATACTTTGAACTGAACATGTTTATACTTCATAGTTTTTCTGAAAGTATCAAACATGGTTTCCACGGAGTTTTCATTATGACTTCATTTTCACGAAACAATTTTCCGTTCCCAAATGGAGTAGTAGTAGCAGTACTAGCATAGTCGTTCCCTTCTCACAAATAAACACCTCAATTAGCATACCACAAATTCATACAAAGTCATGGAACTGCGTACTGATGCATTACTACACACATCGTCTGGCTACTACATCATGACATTGCCATCAGACTACCAAAATTTGGCATTTTTACCTACATGCTACCTATTTAGAAGAACATCCATGACTGCCCTTACCCTTCGCAGTGCCCTTGACGTCCTTTCCGCCGAAGTACGGTCGAAAACGCAGTATGGATCAAGCCGAATCTGCTTATCGTCGGAGTTCTCCTACCCGTCATTACCCTCCTTCTCCTCCTTGGGGGGGCACTCTAGCCATGGCACAGACCGCCCCATTCTGCTCCTGGGCGAGAGAGCGCTTGTTCCTCCGCTGTCGCTTCTTACAATGCGTGCGCGGATGACTTCCTCCTCTGCGGCAGCGTGCGCTGCCGCATCATTCGCCTCTGTTGCCGCCATGTCAGCGGCGAGTCAGGCCTCAGCGGCCCTCAACCTCTCCTTCCCATGCTGGCACACCGGTCCCTGTAGGACTCATACTCTGGCGGACCCATGATGGGGAAAGATAGACTGGAAAGCTCCTAGGAGGACCACGATGATCTGTCTTAGAGGATATGAGCGTCCGATGCGTCGATGCAATGGAGTCGGAGCGGATAGATCCCACAGTCAGTCGGGCATTGTCCTACCGGGAGCGACGGAATGCAATGCGGACTGCCGTTGCCTCCTCCGACCCGCATGGGAGGACACCCCAACCGATGGATCCGTGCTGGTCGGAGTCAGATGAACTGCCCGCCATGCCGGAGAAGGCCGGAGATCGACGGACGGGAGTTTGGGTGGCGGAGTAGAGTGGAGCGAAGTAGCTAGGGTTTGGTCCGAGGAGCGGATGAGGATGAATATACATGAGGTCAGGTGGGCTAGCATAGGTCGGAACTGACGTGATGCACGCACCCGAGCGCGCCCAGGCCTCCCCATATCCGCTCCATATTTGGGATGGATATGAGGGTGTCAGTCAACCCGCGTGTTTGAGGCGCCCGTCTGGTCGGATTTTTTTGACCGATCACTGACCGGGCCGTCTGTCCGGGCGTTTGAGGCGAGTTTGAAGTGCCCCGGCTGTATATGTTCTGTGACCCAAACATTCCCATAAATAAAAATCAATTGACTTCTAAATGCTAAATCACACTCATTCGAACTTCGAAGCATCAATATCAATGGAAGTTGAAATAAATTTATTCCAGTGACACTAAACGTGGGTGATCAGAGTTTGCTGCAGTCGGCTGTTTGGAAAGAGAGCTCATCCTTGGCAAGGTCGTAGAGCAGGTGGATGTTCTGCAACTGGAAGTTGCCGATGATGCTCATGTCGTTGGATATCTCCATGACCATGCATGACGTCGAACTGTCCAGCGGCACCCAGTAGTTCTCCGGCGGCAGCACCATGTCCGCTCCGCCACTAAAGTGGAGCACCATGGACGGAACTTTCTTTTCCTGCGCCACCGCCACACACAGGTCCATCTCGCTGTCAGCGGGTGGCGGCACGAGGCTCCCGTTCAGCTGCCTCTGAAGCTCCTCGCGCAGGGGCTCGTACGCCTTCTCGGCAAGAGCCGTAGTGGGGCTGCCGGAGTCGATGACGACACCACCGCTGGTGCCGTTCTCTTTCAAAGCGAACACTGTGGGTGGGATCGACAACCTTGTTTGTCCCACACTTATCCCAACGAGTGGGACGTAGTAGAATGGGTACTCTTTGGGGCCTTGCACGAAAGACATAGACATCACAGGGCTGCCGCCGCTAAGGCTCGCCGAGGCACCGACGAAAAGGTGGCTGCTGGCGCCGGTAGTGGCGTTACTGCGGAGGTAGGGGGTGTGGCAGTAAGAGAACTTGCTGGCGCCTGCTTGAGAGACGAGCGACAGGGGGCCGCGGCCAAGCCCTATGAGGCCGGACGCCTCGTCGAGGGACCCCGGAGAGATGAACAGCGAGTCCACGCAGCCGAACGTGAGCCTTGCCGAGCCGTTTTGAAAGGCGAAGACCTCGGTGTCGATGGTCCCACTCGCGTCGCCGGCACCGTAGAAGGCCCCGAAATGGCAGCTGCCGTCCCGGCGGCACGAGTGCTCCTGGTTGGCCAGGCACAAGGTGTCGTTGCATGACACGGAATGGAAGGTGTCCGACTTGGACGCGTTATAGAGGGGCAGGCCCTGCTTGACGCATTGTTTGCAGTTGGAGCACTGCGTCCAGATGAGGTCGCTGCCTGTGTCGATGAGTGCCTCGGCGCGCTGCGGTGGGGTGCCGATCAGGTACTCAGCGATGTACTGGCTGGTGTTCCAGTGGACCGGCACGATCACGTCAACAAAGGACGCCAGGCGCTGCCGGCTGCTAGCCAGGGCGCGCTGCACGCGCTCCGCCGTGGTGTAGCCGCCCTTGCTATCAACATGGGTGAGCTCCATGTGGAACCCTGCGCTACTGCAAGTAACTAGGGTAGCAGCACTGGAGCATAACACAAGAACGATCAGCACCAGGTTTATTTCCATTGTTGTTTCCCTTGTTGGTTTGGTGCTATAGCTCCTCACGATGTTATAGCTTAATTTGTAACTTGTGGTCTCCATATATATGCCTCTGGATAACATGTGGAAACAAACCAACTGACGGAGGATAGGATGATACATCTATAATTTATTACACTAGCTAGTATAATCAACTCTTGGGTGCCGTCCTGAATCATGAATGGAATTGGGCGGACTTCCTTACGGCAAAATAGGCATAGGACAGTTGTACACCATTTTCGAAAATTGTACCATTATAGATACAGCTAGCTAGCAGCTGTGGCTGCATCGCTGATCTCTCCAAGTGTCGACTTTTACAAGAAGCTTGGATTTTGTCGCCAGATCCTAGTGTGTGTTTTTACCATTGTTCTCAATGGTTGCTAGTCCATTATTCGACGCGATAATCCTCTTGATATAACATTATGACTTACTGTTATAGAATTTGCCATGGCCTGACTGGCTGAGTCTAGACTCATACTGATCCACCCGGCCAAGCCCTTCCCAGGTAAACCTGTCCAACTTGTTATAAGCTCGCAAAGTGCTCTTTTTTCTATATTTTTCTCAAATATGCACGGGTGTGCATATCATATATTAAAGAAAAAAAAGGTGAAGAGTAGCAGACAAAATAATTAAAGTTTGTCTGGGAGAACATTTACAATCTGTTGAGTTTGTGTCCAATATATATACAACGGGGTTACATTTGGACTTGAGGTGTAATTGATAGTGGTAAAGGTACGAGTCGACACTTGTACCTTAGGCCTCCTATACAACGAGAGGGGCACCACATGTTGTAATCCATAACGACTTGAAACCAACAAGCACGAGGGGGAACCGGCGCCCGGTGTTGTAGTATCTCGGGAAGGAGCGTCCATAATCATTGCCCCGGGGATGGACCTTGTTAACATATATTGTGTTGTTCTTGCATGGCATGATTAATTTAACAATGTCTAGAAAAATTGAAGACACAAATACAAATCTACTAGACCAAATTTTATGAACTAAAACTACCGAAAACATGAAAGAAAACATAAAGATTCTTCAAAACTACTAACATGGAGAGATACCCTAGTTGAACATAAGGAAAAATTAATTGATAACCTATCTGCGCCAAACGAGGACGATTCGCCGAGGTGGTATGGCGTGCCGCATCAAGGGATTTTTTATCTAGTGGGTCGCGTGGGATTGGGGTATTGAGAAGCTCCTCAGCGGACTCCCGCTCCTCCCGAGTGAGTTGCGGACAGCCACACTATCTGTCCCCTATGGCAACATTGCGAGCTGAAGCAGGTGGATCGAATGGTGCAGCCCCATGAACACTAGACTGTGGGGCCAGTGTGCCAACCATGAAAACTTCTGCCTTGAATCCCCGAGCCCCAAAGCTATTCACCTCCCCGGAGTCGGACTCCAGTAGTGGGGTTAGATAGTCGGTGACAATTATCCCAACGAGCTGGCTCACAAGACAACGAAATTGAGAACGACGCTCTCATGAACTCCTCCTGCGACACCGTGGCGCTACTCCAGCCGGCTTCTGTGAATATATGAATTGGAGGCTCAGAAAGCCCAACTCATTGGCCCGGTAATGGATGCTCCCGCGTGCCAGCAGGTCAGAACTGTTCAATGGAGCATCGAGATGCCATCTTGAGCCATCAATAGCAAACTCAAGATCGTCGAAACTTATGCTGCTAGCGGCAGTCCAGAAAGAAACCATCCGCACCATGATGTTGATAGACGCTTACCCCGTGGTGGACTCCAACTATTATGGATATAATCCTGACAATTCTATCAGGTGTAAATATAGAGGCAATCGTATCTATCAGTTAGTAGGATGCGAGGGAACAAAAGGGTTTATACAGGCTCAAGCCCTCTCCGGTGGTGGTAATGCCATACTCGTGTAATTTGCCCATCTTTTAAAGAAAATGACGCGAGAACCCGCGGTTTTGAAATAAGGAGATCTTTCTATATCGACATATCAGTTGGAAAAATCATAGGCAAATTCCTATCGGCCATATCAGTTGGAAAAAGGAGAGGCAAATTCCTACCGGCCAGAATCTGGAGAAGAACAAAAAAAGAATGGTTCCGCTTACCGACAACTCAGAGGGGATGCCGCTTACTACTCAAATCCAAGGAATTGCAAAAGTTGTGTTCTTATATGCAAGAAGAAGACTTTGAAAGAACAAAGAAGTTTGGATCCGCAAAAGTATGCTTAGGCAGTTCCTTCGCTGAGCACAACAGAATGAAGAGGAATTTGTTTCATTTCAAATACTTATTCTTATTGAAAAGAGGGAAGGAGAAAAACCGAAATCTTCCTACTCGAACAATAAGTCCTTTTGTAGAAAAGTCTTCTTTATATAGTAATTAGACCTATTGCTCCGGATCCCCGTTTACTAGGAAGATAAAAATCAAAAGGATCGAACTACCTACTCATTATTCGGAGGTGAATCATAGAACACTAAAAGTTGTGGTATCTTATGGACCTAACATAGGTCACATCCCTCACAACATAAGATTGAAAGATCCAAACCTTCCTCTTCGGAGCGGAAACGGACGTGGCCAAAACATATAAAAAAAGATCGTCCTAGTCGCTCATAGGGACATATCTATCTGGATAGAGGATAGTCTAGATCAATTTTGAGAAAAATCTCTATATATATATATAGATAGGTATCTCTGTGGATAGAGATAAAGATAGGGATCCCTATAAATCGAAATATATGGAAAAAAGTGCACTTTTGACTACTACTACTATTTCTTAGACTTTTTCAAGGAAACATTGTTTTTTCTCGATTTTGACTGAATTGGTCGGAGCGTAGACGAGAAAGCAGAGCCCAGGAAAGAGGTCAGATCTTCATAGAGCAGTCGACTATAAGTATAAGACTGCTGGTCTGAGAGAAGGCGGTCTCTCTCGGGAAACATGGCCCAATTTCTCTTCTTTCTTTTCGCACCGGCAACAATTGGGAATAAAACAGACCATGAACATGAGTTTAGAATGTAAAAAAGGGAAGAGTGCATTTTCCACTTTCTTATCTCAAAAATGCGTAATATAGTGATGTCATGTGTCTACCCTTAGGGCAAACAATAGTGCCAGGTTCCATTGTGGAACGGTCGTTTGCCGGTGACCTTTGTCCGCTGTAGTACGAGTGACTGGCGCATCGCATCAAATCTCTCATGTCAATGAGTCTGTTAGAAAACAGCTCCAAATGAATCACGGATTTCCCCGATATTTGCCTCGGAAAGGGGAAACAAGATATAGATTGAGTTTACCCACACCATCACCACTTTTGAAAGAGAAAATAGGTGTTCAGCTGACCCAAATTCCGATCGGAAAAACAAAAACTTATGGATTGAATGATTTCGACAAGCGTAATCGACTCGGGACCAAGGGGAACAAGACGAGATTTCGTGTTCACTTATCGATACCAAAATGAATCGAATTCGTGAACTTTATAACGATATTACTCCTCTTCCTTACGGCTCCCCTGTGCCTAGTGATTTCTCGTGCTCGATGTAAGGTACAACGTGAGGAAGTTCAACCCTCAGTCTGATGCCCTCCTCTCGGCTTATATGGAGTGCACTAGTGTCATAACTGGCCAATATTAATGTTGTTCATGGCCGACTGTTCATGGCCATTACTGCTAGTAACTGCCGTATTTTACTAGATTATACTACCTTTGAGTAATGGATGTAATTAAGACATGGTAGGGGTCTCGGTATCCTAGGTCGTAGCAGACTATAGAAGGTCTAACTGCTCCCGTCTTCTCGATGACCGACGTGATAATCTGACTGTAGGCACTTGGTCCTATGGCGGGTGTCCCCACTAGTATCTTGTATCTAGACCTGTAGCTTCATTGGGCCTGGTTGATAGTCCTTGGCCATTGTATTTTGGACCGTTCTCTTGATACTCTCCGACCTTAGGATGGGCCATATGTATGTATGGGCCTACTCCTTGGGTATAACCTCGTCAAGCGGCTATTAGCAAACAAAATAATTGCATGTATGCAATGATTATTAGTAATTCTCACTATGCAGATAAGTAAATGAAGACACTTGTGTGATAGCATCACACAAAGAGTACAAGGATGTATGATGAACATGATGGAATTAAATGGCATTAGGCTAAGCTACCTTATATTCTTAGCAATGTCGTAACCAAAAGTTTTTTCCTTTTAGAAGCTATATCGAAAACTTGGTATCCATCTCTCCAAATACTCATATATTTACACCTCAGTGTTAAACTACAATCCACAACAAATAAAGTACCACGCAAAAAAAAGTACGACACCAGCGAGCAGTTGGTGGGACGCCTAACTAGTACTAATGGAACTCATCAAATTATTGGACATCTGTTTTTGGGGAGTGCTATTTTTTATTTAGTATACTATAGGTTTGATCGGATCACATTCAATTGTCTACAATCTAGAGTATCTCCAAAATTTATATCGAATAGATCTAATCAAATATAATAACATTAAATGGATATACCATTTGAAAGATAGAAAGAATTTCTACAAATTAAGGACAGTAATACGGTGGCTTTTTTCTTACTCCCTCCATTCCTAAATATAGGGTGTATAGTTTTTGGCACGAAAATTAACGAACGCACGTGGAGGGAAAATTTCAGAAGTTTTGGGCGACATTACACCTGACTAATTGACATGAGAAAATAGAGGAGCTTGCCTAATATAAGGAAATGTAATCAAATTCCTTAAAAAATTATTCAAATGAGTGGTGCAACGCAATACACCTTATATTTCGGACTTTTTCTCAAAAATCTATACACCTTATATCAAGGAACGGAGGGAGTATCTTATTTGCTTCAATCTGGGGAGTATTTAATATCGCACAAATCTAGACAGAGATAATAACATTAAGTGGATATCAACTTAAAGATACAACCAATTTGTACAAATTAAGGACAGCGATGAGTTGAGATCTTCTTTATCTTATTTTGCGTGAATTGGGAGTAAATGTGCTCTAGATATAGGGCTAGCCTGTAAAAGAAAGCAAGCACCGTGTATGTTGCTACATGCCGAGATAGAAGCGAGAATAATAAGTTTGTGTCTGATCTCATGGAGGGGAAAACTATTCTTCTTTGCTTTGTGGTGATTGTGCTGCTAGGAAATTTCACCCTTACTGGTACAAAATTGATCCTCTCCAAAGAACTTTCTCAATTTAGAATTATTTAATTGATGTATGTTCTTGTCTACAGAGAGTGGCAAAGGGTACATCAGTTTGAGAACCAGAATGCCGGGATATCTGCCGGTTGGACTGGGGAGACCGTACCAAGAAAGCTTATTGTGTGAACGGCAAGTATTGTTACTGTCTCGTGTGTGACTAGACTTGCACTTTGCCATCTTGTAAAACAATGGACAATGATGTTATCCTGTAATAATTTTTTTCTTGTGACATGCCTGTGACAATTTATATTGATCATCATTTTTCCGAGAAACACAAGATACAACATAAATGGACAGGCATGCACTCATATAACGCGCCTACTGACTTAAGGTCGACCAAGTCACCATGGGCGCCTCTCTATTGACGAGAACACCACCTCCCACTTAAACAACAACCTGCATTAATTAGACTTTGATCTTTGTCACAGCATAGTCTTGATTCGCCATTATCACAAGGTTCCTTGGGTTACTTTCGAATATGTCCAGCTTGAAGGAGCAGGTGGTGATAGTGAGCAGCCCGGGCAAATCTCACTGGAGGGAGCAGCGGATGGGGCATTTTCCTCGCAGGAATCTGGGTGGCCAGGGGTCCAGCTCGAAGCAGGATGGCCACCGGCGTCACCTGAACACGTTAGTTAGCAAAGCAAGGCAGCATCGGCATGACCAGGATCCAAACATAGATGAAAGGAGGAGGAGCTCAGAGGAGCACACACAGAGACCTAAACAGATTTGCTTAGCGAAGGATAGTGACCGTATGACGGTGGCGGATGACTTTGTGGGGGGAAAGAGAAGAAGGGTGAGGACGAACCCTTCAGTGTTTGAGAGGATTTTAGAAGCTTATAATGATAATGCGGCTGACGCCTCGACATGGGGCCGCCGAGACCAATGAATCTCTTAGCCTGGAACTCTCAAGGGTTGGGGTTGGATTCAACA
The DNA here is from genome assembly GCF_056163025.1 of Triticum urartu. Lineage (NCBI taxonomy): Eukaryota > Viridiplantae > Streptophyta > Magnoliopsida > Poales > Poaceae > Triticum > Triticum urartu. Next base: position 744,978,375 of record NC_141875.1, on the reverse strand, counting down.
GTTGGCGAACTCCGGGACCTGATACGGTCATACGGCCCGGCGGTGGTCTTCTAAGTGAAACTAAGAAGAGAGGGGAGGCGATAAATACTCTTCGGTGGAGTTTGGGCTACCGGCATGGCCAAGCAGTAAATTGTGTGGGCAAAAGTGGCGGTTTAGCACTATGGTGGCGTGATGGAGTGGATGTAACTCTCAAAGCATGGTGTCAGTATTATATGGATGCACATATCACATGTGATAACAAAACATGAAGGTTCACAGGTGTGTACGGCGAACCACGGACGGACCAACGTAAGAAAACATGGGATGCACTACGCTTTCCTAGAGGCGGGCGATTTTAATGAGGCATGTTGGCAAGAAGAACATAAAGGCAGAAACGACAGAGGGAACGCGCGGATGGTATTATTCAGAGACTGTCTTGCCGAATTTGAGCTGCTGGACCTAGGGTTTTCCGGGTATACATACACTTGGGACAATAAGCGGGTCGGAGAAGAAAATGTACGAGTGTGACTCGATAGAGCTACCTGTATGCTTTCAAGCAGATATTACCGCTGACCACAGTGGAGCATGTAGCCACTGAGGAAGGCGATCACATGCACTGGTCATAAAAATCGCAGCCAAACAGTCTAATCATGATAAGAGCGCTCGCGGCGTCAGATTTGAAGAGATGTGGACCATGCACCCAGGCTTTGACGTGGTGCTGCAGGATGCATGGCACATGGGGGGCCTCTCGAATCTGTGCACCAGGCTGAAGCGGGTACATGCAGCGCTGGGACGGCACGGAGTTTGGCTCGGTTCATCTGCAGTTCAAACAGTTACGGAGCAAGCTCGAAGACAGAATTTGGAACAAAGTAAAAGGATGAATAGAAAAATTACTTTCAACAGGAGGAAAGGATATCCTGATCAAGTCAGTTGCTCAGGTTGGTCCAGTGTTTTCCATGGCCTGTTTCAAGTTACCAAGAGGGCTATGTTTGCATATCTAACTCTCTTATACGCATGTTTTGGTGGGGCAACAAGCAAGGAGAAACAAAGGTCACTTGGGTCCCATGGGATACTATGACGAACCCTAAATTTCTTGGAGGTTTGGGCTTTAGAGATATTGAACTACTCTATCTTAAATTATTAGCTCACCAAGCGACCAGGAGGTGCTCGCGATCCGATCTAGAGCCGCCGCCGGACCCTTCCTCCCTACCCCCGCTCCCGTGCAGCGCCGCCGCGCTGCACCGGGGTGTCCCCGCCTCCCTCCTCCGGTCCCCCGCCACCACTCTCCTCTCCACCACCGTCGGTGACGCTGCAGGGCAAAGCCCGAGCGGCTCGGCGGGGGCGGTCTTCTACTCGCGCGTCAGCTGCTCAAGATCGATGCGGCGGCTCCGATCTTGATCTTCTTGGCGGTGATGGCGGACAACGGCGGCTGGAGTGTGGCAGCGAGTCTGTAGTCGCAGAGGGTGGCGGCGATGACGGCCATGTTGCAGTCGCTCAACCTCCGGTTCGGCTTCGGATCGCGGTGGCGCTCCTGGTCTTGATCTGCATCACGCGGGCACCCGGGACGGCGACCCTGAGCTTGGCGGTGGTGTTCATCTCCTACGTCGGAGGTGGTCGGCCCGAGGCTGGGTAAGCAGATCTCGTGATCTGCAATCTAGTCCCGGATGCGAGTCGGGGAGACATAGTTGCCGGTGAAAACTAAGCCTTCGGCGAACGATGGTGGCGGTCTGCGCCGTTACCTTGATGAAGGCATCGTCCTGTAACTACTGTCGACCCACTCGTGCTGCTCCGGGGGAAACCCTACGATGTGGTTTTCCAGATCGGACGATGGCGGCACTACAGAGGCAGGAGGTGGAGCGGCTTCGTCTTGCACGGAGCTTCGGTGGAGATGTCAATTCATGCCTGGCCGACAGGTGCTACGCTTTGTCATGCCTGGTCGGCAGGTGCTACGCACGACAGATCTTCCAGAGACTTCAAGCTATGTCAGCTGGTGGTACTTGGCGGCATGGTGCTGAGGGGTATCGTTGGAGACCGCGACGTGCTCAGCAGTTCACGCGCAGGGAGGTGGTGCCGTTGGGCGACGTGGTGGCGTCGACGGCAGCTAGGCCGGGAAAGGATGATGCGTCAGTACAGCTCTGAAGTTGGAGTGGTGGTAGTTGGAGGCGGCGGTCTCTGAGAGCACGCCGGACCGGTGTATGCCCCATACCCGGCAAGTGGCTTGGTTGGGGCCTCAGGTCTTAGATGTTAGGTTTGGCTGCGAGGTCTGTGGTATTAGGCCCGGACTATCAGCATCCCTTCATCAACTGGATAGGAGTAGCGACAGATGTTGCCTAGACGGTGGCTTCAGACTTACTGTTGTATTTCTTTATAAGGTTTTTAATAAAACGGATGCATGCATCACCCAGAAGCAGAGGCCGGGGGTTTTCCTCCTTTTCTAAAAAAAAGCTTGGCGCGTCCTTGGGGAGCCAAATTCTCTCAATGCACGCATTCTCAAGGCAAAGTATTTCCTGCAGAAAGAGTTTCTGCAAGATGAGCTAGCAAATTCGCCCTCTCAAATCTGGAGAGCGGTGATGGAAGGAGAGGAAATCTTGTCACAGGGCCTTAATCGTTCAGTGGCAATGGCCAAACTATCCATATATAGCGGGATAACTGGATCCCAAGGGACTACAATATGAGGCCTCTTACAACCATTGTGCCGGAACCTTTGGAGCGAGGTGGTACTAAAAGAAAAACATAAACGTGTTCAGTTGGTTGTAGCCCTACGCAATACGTGGGTTAGAATAGTACCACCTCTCATACATCTATATCTATATCTACTAATAAACTAATAAAGTAAGGTGTGTTTCTCCAATTATTTCATCCGTTCACCACCGAAAAGATTTTTGATCTATCCAAGGTGGTACTAAATTTTTGTGCGTCCATCTATTAGAAAAGAAAAACAGTTTTGTTCCGAAATTTGTACGTGGGCCGCACATGCTTCGGCCCAGGAAAGCAAGCCCGTTTCTTTCCTGCCCGTTCATCTAAAAAAACATTATTTACCGCACAGGGCGGCAAATAGTTAAAATTACGCACATGGCGACAAAATTGGGTCCGCCCGTTTTCGTTTTTTCTCTATTCTGTTTCTGTTTTTATTTTCCTTTTTTCATTTTATTCTTATTTTTTATATTTTTATTTCCAGGTTTATTTTTATTTTTTATTTTTCTGTTTTTTCCATAAATTCTATTTTTCATTTTTTTCAGAATTCCATTTTTTGTATAAATTTTCGTAAAATCAGAAGAATTCAAAATTTTGCACCAATTCTGAAATATGTTTGGATCTTTAAATTGTTTTTATACTCATTCCATTTTTTTCAATACTAGAAAATGTTCAAATTTTAAAAAAAGTGTTTCCATTTTCCAAAATGGTTTGAGATTATCAAAATAAATTGTATTCTAGAAAATGATACAAATTCGAAAATATTCATGCTTATTGAAGTGTTCACAAATTTAAAGTATTGTTTGTGTTTGAAAAACACGTTTAAAAAATTGTTTTCAATGTTCAAAACATGTTTCCATTTTCACAAATTAAAAAAAATTGTTTTCTTAAAAGGAGGTTCATGTTTTCAAAACATGTTTGTGAATTTTAAAGAACCATTTCAAGTTTTGTTCATATTTTTCCAAATTTAATCAAATTTTCAAAAACAATGCTCGCATTTTTTAGAAAAAGAATCCGGATTTCAAAAATTGTTCATATTTCAAAGAATAATCAAAATTTCATAATTTTTTACTTTATTTTTTGAAAATCTCAAAAAAGATAAAACAATGAAAGAATGTTTCGAATGTTACGCTGCATTATGTTCTTAAACATTCGTTTTGGCCATTTTTTAGCAGGACCTGTTTGTTCGAATGGCAAGCAGCATGTGTTCTAGATATTGAGGTCATGAGTCTAATCTTTCAACTCAGCGATCGTTTTGGACTTTTATTCGTGTCTTACAAACACACGTCGTTTGGTTAACTGCCAGTGGCCTAACCCGGACGCGAACCGTTGTGCATTCCACTTGCCATTCGACGATAAAAGAGAATATGTTGGTTGGCTATAATTAAAAGAAATTGTAGGGACATGCCAATAAAAGAGGATATGTTGGTTTGGCTCTGATTAAAAAAATATAGACAAGTAAGCGCTAAAATAATTAAAGAAAATACACCCTGGTAAAGAAGAGACTACCTGGTTATGCACCGATTATGGCAATGAAATGGGATTCACTAAATTAGTAATCCATCCGGTTACGCCATCGTAGGAGAGTGTCGTTGAAACAATTATGCCCCGAAGGTCACCGTGCAGCCACAAAATGAGGAGGCAACCATAACCTAAATACGAGGCCGACCCAGAGGAAAAAAAGGCACGAGTTGAGTGGTGCCCACCACACCGACCAACCCCACCACTATGAAGATCTCGCGGGCCAAACATGACCCGTGGAAACACCGCAACTCCTCGCTATGTCGCCCCACCGCTGCGGAGACCATTTTGATGGACACATCAATTACCTCTCTCGATGCTTCTTGCAAAAAAAATCTCACGTTGCAACGCACGGGCATTTGTGCTAGTAATAAAAATATAATATGGGCGAGGTGAACGGACAAAATTATACGGTGGTGAGAAGCAATAGCCTCTTTATTAGTAAATTATACGTCAATTACTTTGATCATGAAAATTATTTTTTGTATGAACCATGGCAATTTTACGTGCATGTATCATGGCAATTTTAGTTTATGGTTCATGGCAAGTCTAGTTTCTTAATTCCCCGTTTTATAAATGTCAAAATTTATTTTTAAATGTAGAAGAAAATAGCTGAAACATATCATGGCAACTTCAGTGTAAACATCATGGCAATTCATATGCAATAATCATGGCAACTTTTAATCCAAAAAAAATCATCAAAACATATCAACATGAGACCTAGTTTCAAAGATCTCATCGCGAGGAATTTAATGGTGAAAACGGATCTTCAATCGGATTTTTCATTTAAGAGGTAAAACATCTTAAAAACTGAAAATCCAAAAAGATTCCTACATGCATGCATGCGATGACGTGGCAATCTGTTTGCATTAGAGACGTGTGGTGCGTCTCCCTTCCTGCCACACGTGTAGCAGTTAGCGGCGTTCATAATATTAGGTAAAGATAAAGATATAGAATTCCGTTTAATAATAGTAGGTATAGATTAGGGGTAGATATAACGTGTGCGGTTCATAAAAAAGAAAAATTCGTCCGTCCTTGTTAGCCATGCAAGCTGTGAGTTCCTGTGGAACGGATGCGTGATCACAGTGAGCTGCAGTCGGCTGTTTGGAAAGAGAGCTCATCCTTGGCAAGGTCGTAGAGTAGGTGGATATTCTGTAACTGAAAGTTGCCGATGATACTCATGTCGTTGGATCTATGCATCACCATGCATGACGTGGAATTGTCCAGCGGCACCCAATAGTTCTCCGGCGGCAACACCATGTCCGCTCCGCCACTGAAGTGGAACACCATGGACGGCACTGTCTTTTCTTGCGCCACCGCCACACACAGGTCCATCTTGCTGTCAGCAGGTGGCGGCACGAGGCTCCCGTTCAGCTGCCTCCATAGCTCCTCGCGCAGGGGCCTGTACGCCCCGTCAGAGAGAGCCGTAGTGGGGGTGCCAGAGTCGACGATGACACCGCCGCGTGTGCCGTTTGGTTTTAGAGCAAACACCGTTGGTGGGATGGGCAGCCTTGTCTGTCCCACACTTATCCCGACAAGTGGAACATAGTAGAATGGGTACTTTTTAGGGCCTTGCACGAAAGACATGGACATCACAGGGCTGTCGCCGCTAAGGCTCGCCGAGGCGCCGACGAAAAGGTGGCTAGTGGCACCGGCAGTGGCGTTGCTGCGGAGGTAGGGAGTGTGGCAGTAAGAGAATTTCTTGGCGCCCGCCTGAGAGACGAGCGATAGGGGGCCGCGGCCAAGCCCTATGAGGCCGGACGCCCCGTCAAGGGACCCCGGAGGAATCATCATGGTGTCGACGCAGCCGAACGTGAGCCTCGCTGAGCCGTTTTGAAAGGTGAAGACCTCAGTGTCGATGGACCCTGTGGCGTCGCCGGCGCCGTAGAAAGCCGCGAAAGCACAGCTGCCGTCCTGTTGGCACCAGTGCTCCTGGCTGGCCAGGCACAAGGCGTCGTTGCATGACACGGGATGGAAGGTGTCTGACTTGGACGCGTTATAGTGGGGCAGGCCCTGCTTAACGCATTGGCTGCAGGCGAAGCACTCCGTCCAGATGAGGTCACTGCCGGTGTCGATGAGGGCCTCGGCACGCTGCGGTGGGGTGCCGATCAGGTATTCCGCGATGTACTGGCTAGTGTTCCAGTGGACCGGCACAGTCACGTCGACAAAGGACGCCAGGCGCTGCCGGCTGCTGGCCGTGGCGCGCTGCACGCGCTCTGCCGCGGTGTAGGTCCCCTTGCTATCAACATGGGTCAGCTCCATGTGGAACCCTGCGCTACTACAAGTAACTAGGGTAGTAGCACTGGAGCACAACACAAGAACGATCAGCACCAGGCTTATTTCCATTGTTGTTTCCCTTGTTGGTTTGGTGCTATAAGTCTATAACTCCTCACAATGTTATAGTTTAATTTGTAACTTGTGGCCTCCATATATATATGCATCTGGATAACATGTGGAAACAAAACCAACAGGCGGAGGATCGAGGATGATACATCCATAATTTATTACATACACTAGCTAGTATAATCAACTCTTGGGTGCCGGCCTGAACCATGCATGGGATTGGGCGGACTTCCTTGCAGCTAGGTGTCGACCTTTACAAGAAGTTTGGATTTTGTCGCCAGGTCCATTATTGTTCTCAAGGGTTGCTAGTCAATTAGGCCTCTCCCAATACTCCATCTTGTACAGAAGCTAAGCATGCTATATAGGCAAAAAATTTGATGTGGCAAGACAATTAAGAGGAGAAAGATGGATTTGGTGACTCTAGGAAGAACCAATGCCAAGCGCGTGAATCTAGGCAAAACATTTAAATGAAACAAACTAACCAATGCATGAAAGTGTTTAGTAGCTAAGTAATTAAATGAAGAGAGCTTGGCTACAACAAGTGAAGCGTCTATGCATTGGGGACTATAGTTGCTAAACTATTTAATGCTCTTAGCACCTCACCTAAGCACCTGTGCGTTGGAAGAGGTCTTATTATTATTGTTCTCCAGGGTTGCTAGTCCATTATTGGAGGTGATAAACCTCCTGATATAACATTATGACTTACTATTATAGAATTTGCCATGGCCAGAATGGCTAGAGTCTAGACTCATACTGATCCACCCGGCCAAGGCCTTCCCAAGTAAATCTGACTAATTTGTTATAAGCTCGCAATGTAGTCTTTTCTATTTATTTTTATCAAATATGCATGGGTGTGCACATCACATATTAAAGAAGAAACTGTGAAGAGTAGCGGACCAACGAATTAAAGTTTGTCTGGGACAACATTTACAATCTGTTGAGTTTGTGTCGAATATATATACAACGGGGTTACATTTGGACTTGAGGTGTAATTGGTAGTGGTAATGGTACGAGTCGTACAAAAGTCAGACACGTGTACCTTAGGCCTCCAATATAATGAGAGGGGCACCACGTGTTGTAATCCATGATGACTTGAAACCAACAAGCACAAGGGGGAGCCGGCGCCTGGTGTTGTAGTATCTCCGGAATGAGTGCCCATAATTATTCCCTCGGGGATGGACCTCGTTAACATATATTGAGATGTTTGTGATCTTGCATGGCATGATTAATTTAACAACGTCTAAAAAATTAGAAGACACAAATATAAATCTACTATACCAAATTTTATGAACTACAACTACCAACAACATGAAAGAAAACATAAATATACTTCAAAATTACTAACATGAGAGCCTAGTTGAACATAAGGAAAACTTAATTGATAACCTATCTGCGCCAGCCGAGGACGCTTCGCCAAGGTGGTATGGCGTGCCGCATCAAGGGATTTGTTATTTGGTGAATCCCCTAGGATTGGGTTATTGACAAGCTGCTCATCGATCGGTCTCCCACTCCTCCTGTGTGAGTTGCGAACAGCCACACTGTCTGTCACCTGTCGCAACATTGCGAGCTGCAGCAGATGGATCGAATGGTGCAGCCCCATGAAGACTAGATTGTGGGGCCGGTGTGCCAACCATGAAAACATCTGCCATGGATCCCCCGGCACCGAAGCTATCCACCTCCCTAGTGTCGGATTCTAGTAGAGGGATTAGAAAGTCGGTGTCCATCATCCCAACGAGCTGGGTCATAGGACAATGAAACTGAGGACGATGCTTGCATGAGCGCTTCTTGCGACACCGTGGCGCTAGTCCAGCTGGCTTTTGTGAAGATATGAGTTGGAGGCTTAGAAAAGCCAACTCATTGGCCCGGTAATGGATGCTGCGACGTGCGAGCAGGTCAGAACTGTTCAACGGAGCATGAAGATGCCATCCTGAGCCATCAATGGTGAACTTGAGGACGCCAAAACGGATGTTGCTGGCAAGAATCGAGGAAGAATCTGTCCCCACCATGATGTCGAAAGACCCTTGCCCCATGGTGGGCTCAAACTATCGTGGATATAATTCGGACAATACTATCGGGTGTCAATGTAGAGGCAACCGTCACTATCAGTTAGTAGGATGGGAGTATACTCATAGGATTATACAAGTTCAGGCCCTCTCCAGTGGTGGTAATGCCATACTCCTGTAAGTGCATCCAGTGCCTCCTTAGTGGTTTTGGAGTATTAAACACAAATGGGTTAAGGGACTAATGTTTTTGTGAGTGTACACAGGAGATATAATCCACGAAGGTTTGGTTTAACCGACAAAAGACGACCCCTAAAAATGTATTTCTTCATGTAAGTAATTAGCGAGGCAACCTATGTGAAACATAGCAGCGGAAAATGGAGTTTCCTGAATGGTGCCAGCCCGTTCCTTCATTATTTTCCAAGCGGCGCACACCCCCTCGTCAAGTTGGGCCGACCCATTACACTTCCTTTTTACTTTTTTCCTAACTGCAACAAATGCGCGCTAGCTGGGACTCGAACCCGCCACGGGAAAGTTCTCTGATAGACGCGATAACCATCTGACCATGTCAGAAAGGAATGATTAAAGACATGTTTTTCAGTCATTTCTTCCTTCTTCATTTTCTTTTCATTCTTCTTATTTCTCTTTCCTTTTTTTTGCTATTTTTCAAATTCACAAACTTTTTCATCAAATAGATAACCATTTTTCCAAAATGCACTAACTTTTTCCTAAACTCGTGAACTTTTTTCACATTAATCAACTTTCTTATAATTTTGATATTTTAAAATTTCAGAAAGTTTTCAAAATAGGTGAATGTTCTTATAATTTGTCGAACATTTTTGAATTCACTGAACTTTTTTCAAATTCAAGAACATTTTTAAATATAGATAAACTTTTTAAAAAATTAATGAACTTTTTCTAAATTACTGAATATATTTTTTCAAAATTGATGAACTTTTTTTTCAAATTTGTGAATGCTTTTCCAATTGGATGAACTTTTTCAAACTTGCGAACTATTTTTGGAAATCCTTGAAATTTTTGAATTCATGATTTATTTCTAAATTTGCCAGAAGAAAATTGGATTTTAATTGTATTCATATTATGAAAAAAATTCAATGTTGACTGGTCAACTCATCAATCATCGACTGATCAATGTTGACCGACAAAAAAAGGGAAATCGGCTGCATAGCAAGCAGCCAAGTGAGGATCGAACTATGCTTGGAGGCGCATGTGAGAGCTGGCTCACGTTCATGGCGCTGAAGACGCCCTATAGGAGCGCACCAGCGGAAAACCCTATTGACGCGTGCTGCGTCAAGTAGTCGGGGCATAGAACAAGAGAGCTCATGACTGGGCTGGCCCGTTTTCGTTTATTTTCTGTTTCTATTTTCTTCATGTTACTTTTTCCTTTTTCAAGTTTGGTTTTCTTTTATCAAAAAGATGTTCAGAAATTTTTAAAAGGATACCATTTATCAAAATTTCAAAAAATGATCATGTTTTCAACTTTTTTAGGAATGCCACAAATTTAGGAATTCAATCTTTTAATTGTTTCAAAAAAATTAAAATTCAAAAAACATTTGGATGAAAAAAAACATTTCGCAGGTTTATAATTAGTTACAAATAAGAAAAAATTTGTGAATTACAAAAAATATTTTCAAAACATTTTCTCAAATTCAAAAAATGTCGCAGAATTTCAAAATCGTTCGTGCTTTCGAAATGTTGTTCCTAATTCTGAGAAATGTTCGTGTTTTTCAAAATAAAAAGGTTGAGGTTTTAAGAATTTGTTCACAAATTTAAAAAGTTTTTGCTTTTAAAAAATTATTCATTTTAAAAATCATGTTCAAAATTTCAAAAGACGTTTGAATCCGGATTTAGACACCAAAGCATCGATCCTTCACACGCACATGATTGTTTTCGGGAATTTTCGCACTGCTTGCGTGTTGATGGGTCTACCGAGTTGGATGAGCCCCTGTGCTGCACGTGATGAGTGATATTTTTTTGCTCATCACACCGTTGTTTAGACAACATAAATCCTAATATTTGAATATCACTCCGATATGGACACTAGTGACTAGTGAATGCGTGAGATCGCGAAATCTTTGATTTAACATGATCAAATATCAATGCAAAGAAGGAAATACAATAGTTTTGTGAAAGAGGCAAGTCAACCAGAGGCGCGGGGATCGACTCAGAGCGCACGATAGCCCATGATATGAGCGCGCCCGCTCATACCGCCGATCATAACCCACACCACTGACTCCAGAAGGTCCACCTGACCAAAATCTCGAAAGGGGTCGGCATCAGAATCTCAAAAGGGAGAGTACCATTTGCAAAACAAAGAACCAGAACCCATCTTCCAACCCTGGCCGCTGCCATCTCCCATCTAACCTCCATAGCAGCTGACATCTTCATCACCGCAGCCATTTTCTCCTAGTTAGTCATCTATCTATACATATACTAATTACAGACTCCCAAGAAATTACCACGTTAATTAGTAATTAGGAGCCATTAATCTCGATGGGACCGAATTATTACAGTCTGGATTAACCCATGTAACACCGTATAGGCATCTGCGTTTGATCTAGAAAAAACACCTAATATTTTAGATTGTCAACCGCGTGTTGGGCTGGAACTCTCGTGATCTCGCACGCTCCCGTGCAATGAACTCTCGTGGTCTTTTGCAGAGCACCGGTGGCGGCCAATCTCCCCAGTCAACCTCCTCTACTTGCTGATCCGTCCTAGCACCAGCGTACCTGGATGTGATTCATGTCCTCCGCCCGGCTGCTGGACGCTAGCCTTGCCTCCACTACACCGAATACATCTATCCATTAAGGTATGTACAGCTATTATCAACTCACGTACAGTTGTTTAGTTCAGCCTTTCCTCATCCCAAGCTCTTTTCTGTACCAACAAGAAGTTCTTAATTATACACAACAGATCATAATGAGGTAGTATTCTCTTAATTCATAAAAATCTCCAATGAATTTAGTATTTTTCATGTAAGACATTAAGGGACAAGGAAGCTGCAGTTTTTATTTCACTAGGTTGCTTCCTCTAGCTGGCAGCATCTGGCGACAGACTTAATCATAGTCAGTTTCTGAAGTTTGTATTGGCACATGCTTTTTGTAAAGGACCATGTTAATATTACAGACTTATGTAGTTTTTTGATCAAGGTATTGATGGTATCCAACTATATATTGGCCACTCCGAAGATAGTGTTATTTCTTCATGTATCAAAGAGGTAAGGCGATGAGAAGAATTATGGACTGATATCATTGCTTGCACAGTAAAATAAATTTTCATAAATACGAAGATCTCATTAGTTATTAGGTTTGGAGATGATTTTCTTTGATACTTCTATATGATAAGACAACGATAGTAGTTTCCTATTTTTCTTTCTACAATATTAATTAGAAATGACTCAATCAGAAGAAGCGACCAAGTGTTTGTGGGTTGCCGCAAAATGAAAAGAATAAAGAAAATAATCTCCATACTTTCATGTTTGAACATTCACTTCTCTCTCTTTCAATAAAATGTTTCTAGACTTGGATTACTTTCTTCTGCCAGTCCATTTCAGTTAATCTTCATGTAATATATAGTCTGTACATTTAGCATGCTAAGGTTGCCACTCCAAAGATAGCGTTATTTCTTCATGTATGATGTATCAATGAGGTAAGGCGATGAGAAGAATTATGGACTGGTACCATTGCTTGCACAGTAATAAATTTTCATAAATACAAAGATCTCATTAGTTATTAGGTTTGGAGATGATTTTCTTTGATACTTCTATATGATAAGACAACGATAGTAGTTGCCTATTTTTCTTTGTACAATATTAATTAGAAAGGACTCAATCAGAAGAAGCGACCAAGTGTTTGTGGGTTGCCGCAAAATGAAAAGAATAAAGAAAATAATCTCCATACTTTCATGTTTGAACATTCATTTTTCTCTCTTTCAATAACATGTTTCTAGACTTGGATTACTTTCTTCTGCCAGTCCTTTTCAATTAATCTTCGTGTAATATATAGTCCGTACATTTAGATGCATGCTAAGGTTGGCTATGTCCGTATCCATATTTTGTTTTTCGATTAACTACGGCGACATATAAATAATTAATGATGAATTATCAAGGTTAAATATTGTTCTGCAGAAAAATAATTAATGCTGCATTATCTCTCTCCAGTGGTTCGTGCATTAGATTATGGTACATTTGCTCATTTCATCTGTACGTAGTTAGCAAAATTTAGGTGTCCTCATTTTACGTTTGATTTGTACTTTCAGACTGGGTCAGTGTGTACGGTATCTCTATTGTACATGTTCCCTGGAATAATAGAGATGAATGGAAACATGGGATTTGACCAATTTTTCTTAAATTTGTCAGCCAACTTGGGATACATATATCATGAGCTAATATTAAGCTGGCTTTATTTTTTTCAAAATAGCCCATTTCTTTTTAGGCAAATCCCGATGATGTTTTTTCCTATTATCGGTCAACCCATTCTCCTTGGATAATTTATCCACAATCAAACACCTTTTATTGTGCTGTATCGTGCATGATCTGTAGCATTCATCAACATTATTTAAGCTTCACACTTATTCCAGTTGCAAATTTTAAGGTGTCTGTCCTGAAAAAAAAAAGTTCGATCGGAATTAATAAATAACATGATTTATTCCTTCCATGTTCTTCCATACTAGCTAGCTCTCCTTTGTTTCTCTGTAAAAGGCGGGTAGAAATTGTGTTATGCCGATCTTATTGTGTAAGGTGTCAAAATACTACGCAAATGAATTAACCCAATGCAGTTACATTGTTTAGATGTGCCCTCAGACATGTTTGGAGCGAAAGATTGTCCTTTCTAATATGGTTGCGTCTAGATCCTTCCATGATACCCAACTGTCAGACTAAATTATTAGAGGTTCTAAATATATAGAGATTTTCAATTGTAAAGGCATCAGATTACAGTTATCCTCTATGAGTACCTTTGTTTTCAACGGGCAATTAAGTAAGTTTGCTTCATTAGTGTTTAGTATATCTATTGGTACCCCACAATATGTTCGAGAAAGAAAAATCCTTGAATCAATTTTACAATGCCTACGTTAATATAATTTTGGTCATTGTCAATATCTTGCAGTACGACGTAGACCTCCGAGCGAGATTCCAGTATGTTGACCATCATCCTGTTCCAATTCAAGGGACTGTGATATTTAGTGCTCACCTCCATGATTCATTTTCATGGCCATGAAAAATCGATCAACCAAGAACAATATATTTTCCTAATTATTATTTATATAAAATCTTATATAGTAATAAAATTATTAACTTTATTTTATAATTCATATTTTCTTAATTGCTAGCCCGTGCGGATGCACGGGTTGACGACTAGTACTTGTAATTTGTGTATCGCATCCTGTAACTATTGTAAGACATATTATCAATCCATCATTTATATTCATGTTATCTTCAATGATCTAACCTTGTGATCTAATCGCCATGTGTGAGTAATTTAGTAAGGAAATTGGTTAAATCAAGTTCTTGCAATCCTATGTATTTGTGGACGGGTCATTGGAATTGACTGCGAATAATTGACATTATTTGTATGAATTTCATCGGAGTTTTCTTTTGTACTCTTCTTTTTCTAAGGCCCTGCAGGTATCCAGGCACTAGTAGAAAAAGGGTCAAACGTGAAGCACATTAGTGCCAGTTTGAATTAGAGCGGGCACTAATGTGTACATTAGTGCCGGTTCGTGGCGGCGATCAATAGTACCGGTTCGTGGCGAACCTTTAGTACCGGTTCATGCCACGAACCGGTACTAAAGAGGCTGTGTCAGCCTGCGGTCAGGCTATGGCCCCACCATCACCATTTAGTGCCGGTTCGTACCACGAACCGGTACTAATGAGGTTATGGCAAGCTGTTTTTAGTCCCACATCGCCAAGAGAGAGGCAGTATGAGCGGTTTATAAGCCGTGAGTGCACAGACAATGACGAAGAGTTGCAATGCTCACCTACATATTGATTAGCTTCAAGCCTTGCGGAATAGCATAGATTGCACTGAGCTATGTGCAGTGCAGTCTACACTATTCCGAATGGCTTGAAGCAAATTAACCAGCATTGCACCTCTTTTTTATTTTTAATAACTTATTTAAACTCCGGACTTCTTTTGTGTTCAGTATGCAGCATTTAAAGCGACGTCATCAATTTCCAACATGTTCTGACATCATTTGTTGTTTTTCGGTCATTTACCTAATTGTTTAGAGAGCTAAATGACCGTGAAATTAAAAATCACTACAAAATGAATCCTGAAAATGTTGAAACTTGGCATGGTATCATCATATCACCCGCATAGCATGCGCGAAAGAGTAGAGAAGGTCACGGCAAAAACTGGACGCACTTCGTGTACAAACTGGACAAACTCTTTCCGAGTATCAGGGTTTCGGACGAGAACTCATCTGTTACATGGCCACTTCAATGTTTTTTAAACTTATTTGAACTCCGGACTTCTTTTGTTCAGTATGCAGCATTTAAAGCGCATCAATTTCCAACATGTTCTGACATCATTTGTTGTTTTTCGGTCATTTACCTAATTGTTTAGATAGCTAAATGACCGTGAAATTCAAAATCACTACAAAATGAATCCTGAAAATGTTGAAACTTGGCATGGTATCATCATATCACCCGCATAGCATGCGCGAAAGAGTAGAGAGGGTCACGGCAAAAACTGGACGCACTTCGTGTACAAACTGGACATACTCTTTCCGAGTATCGGGGTTTCGGACGAGAACTCATCTGTTACATGGCCACTTCAATGTTTTTTAACCTTATTTGAACTCCAGACTTTTTTGTGTTCAGTATGCAGCATTTAAAGCGATGTCATCAATTTCCAACATGTTCTGACATCATTTGTTGTTTTTCGGTCATTTACCTAATTGTTCAGTATGCAGCATTCAATTTCCAGAAGAAAATAAATAATGCAGAAAATAAAAAAACTATACAAAAAAATTACTCAAAAATAAATAGAAGAAAATAAATAATGCAGAAAAGAAAAAACTATATAAAAAACTACTCAAAAATAAATAGAAGAAAATAAGTAATGCAGAAAAGAAAAAACTATATAAAAAATTTGTTGGCGCGCTGCCCAGTGGGCCTGCCAGACATAAGGTGTGCAAATGCAGGCCCAGAAGGGCCAGCAGACTCACAGGGCAGCGCGCCCTAATTAATTAGGCCGAGAAGCCTGCTATATAGAGGAGTTCGAAGAGGTAGCCGCGGCTGGGTTTATAAACCAGTGCGGCTGCCCTTCGCCGGGCGAGGTGGGACTAAACTTTGGGGTGGCAGCGCAAGGCCTTTAGTACCGGTTGGTGGCTCCAACCGGTACTAAAAGCCTTCATTTCCCGCCGCTTGGCCTGGCGAAAATAGGCCTTTAGTACCGGTTGGAGCCACGAACCGGTACTAAAGGCCCATCCTATATATATAGCACTTACGAAAATTTCAGTTTCATCTCCCCACTTCGTCTCCAACCTCTCGCGAGACATCGCCGCGCGCCTCTCAATCCCGTCGTCGCCGCCCGTCGCCCGTCGTCTGTCGTCATCATCGCTGTCCCCGCCGCCGCCCGTCATCGTCGTCGTCTCGCGCTGCCGCCCCGAACGCCGCCGCCGTCCGTCGTCATCGCCGCGGCCGTACGTCTCTCTCGCACCCGCACCGCGCGCACCGGCCCGTATGCCGGCGTCCCCCGCTCGTACGTACGGGGCGGCGGCGTACGGGGCGGCACTGCAGTATACACACACACATACACACACATACATACACACACACATACACACACACACATTTTTTTACATATTTTCTGTTTTCTGTTTTTTAGAAAAGTTAATTAGATGATCAAATGTTAAATTAATGTCGAATGTTAGATGAATTAGATAGAAAAGTTAAATATATATTAATGTCAATTGTTAGAGATGAATATAGCTAGATATTAATTAGGTATATGAGATTTGAACTAGTTGAATAATTAATATAACTAGTTTATTTTTAGTAAGAAAACTGTCGAACTAGTTTATTTAGGTATATGAGATTTGAACTAGTTGAATAATTAATATAACTAGTTTATTTTTAATAAAAAAATTTAGGTATCTGAGATTTGATGATCTAATTAAAATATTATTTGTTAATGAGTTTTTCTGTTTATTTAATTTTTTATATATTTTTAGTTTATATAAATGTTACATTAATGTCGAATGTTAGATGAATTTGATAGAAAAGTTAAATATATAGTAATGTCAATTGTTAGAGATGAATATAGTTAGATATATTAATGTCAAATGTTAGATGAATATATATTTGGCTAGATATAGGTGTTTAATGTTTCACCTATATGAACATAAGAAATGTCATCTGACGACGAAAAAGATTTCATTATGTGCGAACACTGTGAAGACCAGCGCGGCCTGTGCGACCAAAATTTCCTTGTTGATGGTAGGCGCTTCAGCATCAAGCTGGATGAGACATTCGAAGTTGATACAGTAAGTCACTTTGTCAATTATTATTTGAATGCAAAACTTATGCTTCATTTGCTTCAACTTATAATTTTAAATTTTCACCATTCTACTAGCGCATCCCCTGCCATGCAAGAATTTTTGTCTTGGATAAGATAGGTTATAGTGCTATAGATGATATGGAGGTAAAGAGAGTTTACTTGAAGACGGAGCATGGGTATACTTTCAACGTCAAATTATATAATGGAGACACATACACCCATTTTGAATGCAAAACTTGGCAAGCACTATGCAAGGCTTATGCATTTTGAATGCAAACCTTCATTTGCTTCCCTTGTTCGCCGAGCTGGGCAATTTGTTTCCCAGCTCGTCATTCTTTCAGCCTTTGATCACAGACAGTACTTCCCGACCGCTCCGCTTCGGCAAATTCCTTTCCAATAATGCGCTCATAGTTTACTTTCGGCAGAGACTTGGGTGGTTTTGTCAGGGCAGCCAGAGTGCGCTTCGCTTTCACCGGATCTACCTTCTCCTCCGGAGGTGGATATTTCTTTGCTTTCACCCCTTCAAAGAAGTTCCTCACTTCTTCTCGCACGATCTCGGCGTTCTCCTCCGGGGTCCTCTCGTATGGTAACTTCTCTGGAGTCTTCAGAGAAGGACCGAATCTGTATGTCCTCCCGCCTCTGGCTGTACTGCTAGACGCCGGCAGAGCAGACGGAGCGGTTGTCTTCTTTACTTGCTTACGAGGCGGAGGAGAAGGACTACGACGCGCCGGAGCAGCCGGGGCGGCGGCAGGTCTCTTCCGCCCTTGCTGACGAGGCGGAGAAGGAGGAGGTTGGCTGCTCGGGCGCGCCGACCCAGGCGGAGTGCCGCCACGCGCCGGAGAAGGAGCCGGCCGAATGCCCTGATCGTCACTCGCCGGAGGAGGAGGCGGTGGAGGAGGCGGAGTCCCCTGACTCGCTGGAGGAGGAGGAGGAGGCGGAGGCGTCCAGTTCGGAAGGTGGATGAGCTCCTTCCGCCATAGGCATGGAGTCTTCAGAGTAGAACCCAGCCGAGTCACCCCTTCACCGGCAGGGTGGTCAAGCTGGAGGTCCTCAAATACCTCCGTTATTTCATCCACCATCACCCTAGCATATCCTTCTGGAATCAGCCGGCAGTGAAAAGTTGCGCCGGGTTCAGTAGGCAAAACAGAGCCAACAGCCGCCTTGACCTTCATATTAATCCATTGCGTCATAAGGTGGCAATTTTGAGACTCCGTGATAGCATCCACAGGATAGCTGGCAGGAGCCGTCAAGACATGCTCCGGCTGAAGCAGCTCGGTGGAAGCCACGCAGCTTCTCCGCTGAGATGGCGGGGTAGCTTTGGGGGAAGCTTCGGCAGTTCGTTTGCTGCGATTTGCTTCTCGTTCCTCTATCGCTTGTACCCTAGCGTGCAGCGCCTGCAGTTGGGTCTGCTCCACGTTCTTCCTCCTCCCGTGGCATTTATAACCGCCTACGTCCGGAAAACCACCCTTCCACGGAATGGAGCCTGGCATGCCTCGTGTTCGTCCAGGGTGCTCAGGATTCCCGAGGGCCATTGTGAGCTCGTCATTCTCTCTGTCTGGAACGAACGTCCCTTGCTGCACTGCTTCGATATAATGCTTAAGCCTCTTGACTGGTATTTCCATTTGCTCGTCCGTCCAAATGAACTTCCCTGATACAGGGTCCAAGGTTCCGCCAGCCCCGAAGAACCAAGTCCGGCAACGGTCTGGCCAGTTAATTGTCTCTGGTTCGATCCCTTTATCAACCAGATCATTCTCAATCTTGGCCCACTTAGGCCGGGCTGCGAGGTAGCCACCTGACCCCGTGCGATGGTGATGCTTCTTCTTCGCAGCATTTTTCTTGTTTGTCGCCGACATCTTCTTACTCTTTTCCGATGTCTTGTGGACTGGTACCATTGCTTGCACAGTAATAAATTTTCATAAATACAAAGATCTCATTAGTTATTAGGTTTGGAGATGATTTTCTTTGATACTTCTATATGATAAGACAACGATAGTAGTTGCCTATTTTTCTTTGTACAATATTAATTAGAAAGGACTCAATCAGAAGAAGCGACCAAGTGTTTGTGGGTTGCCGCAAAATGAAAAGAATAAAGAAAATAATCTCCATACTTTCATGTTTGAACATTCATTTTTCTCTCTTTCAATAACATGTTTCTAGACTTGGATTACTTTCTTCTGCCAGTCCTTTTCAATTAATCTTCGTGTAATATATAGTCCGTACATTTAGATGCATGCTAAGGTTGGCTATGTCCGTATCCATATTTTGTTTTTCGATTAACTACGGCGACATATAAATAATTAATGATGAATTATCAAGGTTAAATATTGTTCTGCAGAAAAATAATTAATGCTGCATTATCTCTCTCCAGTGGTTCGTGCATTAGATTATGGTACATTTGCTCATTTCATCTGTACGTAGTTAGCAAAATTTAGGTGTCCTCATTTTACGTTTGATTTGTACTTTCAGACTGGGTCAGTGTGTACGGTATCTCTATTGTACATGTTCCCTGGAATAATAGAGATGAATGGAAACATGGGATTTGACCAATTTTTCTTAAATTTGTCAGCCAACTTGGGATACATATATCATGAGCTAATATTAAGCTGGCTTTATTTTTTTCAAAATAGCCCATTTCTTTTTAGGCAAATCCCGATGATGTTTTTTCCTATTATCGGTCAACCCATTCTCCTTGGATAATTTATCCACAATCAAACACCTTTTATTGTGCTGTATCGTGCATGATCTGTAGCATTCATCAACATTATTTAAGCTTCACACTTATTCCAGTTGCAAATTTTAAGGTGTCTGTCCTGAAAAAAAAAAGTTCGATCGGAATTAATAAATAACATGATTTATTCCTTCCATGTTCTTCCATACTAGCTAGCTCTCCTTTGTTTCTCTGTAAAAGGCGGGTAGAAATTGTGTTATGCCGATCTTATTGTGTAAGGTGTCAAAATACTACGCAAATGAATTAACCCAATGCAGTTACATTGTTTAGATGTGCCCTCAGACATGTTTGGAGCGAAAGATTGTCCTTTCTAATATGGTTGCGTCTAGATCCTTCCATGATACCCAACTGTCAGACTAAATTATTAGAGGTTCTAAATATATAGAGATTTTCAATTGTAAAGGCATCAGATTACAGTTATCCTCTATGAGTACCTTTGTTTTCAACGGGCAATTAAGTAAGTTTGCTTCATTAGTGTTTAGTATATCTATTGGTACCCCACAATATGTTCGAGAAAGAAAAATCCTTGAATCAATTTTACAATGCCTACGTTAATATAATTTTGGTCATTGTCAATATCTTGCAGTACGACGTAGACCTCCGAGCGAGATTCCAGTATGTTGACCATCATCCTGTTCCAATTCAAGGGACTGTGATATTTAGTGCTCACCTCCATGATTCATTTTCATGGCCATGAAAAATCGATCAACCAAGAACAATATATTTTCCTAATTATTATTTATATAAAATCTTATATAGTAATAAAATTATTAACTTTATTTTATAATTCATATTTTCTTAATTGCTAGCCCGTGCGGATGCACGGGTTGACGACTAGTACTTGTAATTTGTGTATCGCATCCTGTAACTATTGTAAGACATATTATCAATCCATCATTTATATTCATGTTATCTTCAATGATCTAACCTTGTGATCTAATCGCCATGTGTGAGTAATTTAGTAAGGAAATTGGTTAAATCAAGTTCTTGCAATCCTATGTATTTGTGGACGGGTCATTGGAATTGACTGCGAATAATTGACATTATTTGTATGAATTTCATCGGAGTTTTCTTTTGTACTCTTCTTTTTCTAAGGCCCTGCAGGTATCCAGGCACTAGTAGAAAAAGGGTCAAACGTGAAGCACATTAGTGCCAGTTTGAATTAGAGCGGGCACTAATGTGTACATTAGTGCCGGTTCGTGGCGGCGATCAATAGTACCGGTTCGTGGCGAACCTTTAGTACCGGTTCATGCCACGAACCGGTACTAAAGAGGCTGTGTCAGCCTGCGGTCAGGCTATGGCCCCACCATCACCATTTAGTGCCGGTTCGTACCACGAACCGGTACTAATGAGGTTATGGCAAGCTGTTTTTAGTCCCACATCGCCAAGAGAGAGGCAGTATGAGCGGTTTATAAGCCGTGAGTGCACAGACAATGACGAAGAGTTGCAATGCTCACCTACATATTGATTAGCTTCAAGCCTTGCGGAATAGCATAGATTGCACTGAGCTATGTGCAGTGCAGTCTACACTATTCCGAATGGCTTGAAGCAAATTAACCAGCATTGCACCTCTTTTTTATTTTTAATAACTTATTTAAACTCCGGACTTCTTTTGTGTTCAGTATGCAGCATTTAAAGCGACGTCATCAATTTCCAACATGTTCTGACATCATTTGTTGTTTTTCGGTCATTTACCTAATTGTTTAGAGAGCTAAATGACCGTGAAATTAAAAATCACTACAAAATGAATCCTGAAAATGTTGAAACTTGGCATGGTATCATCATATCACCCGCATAGCATGCGCGAAAGAGTAGAGAAGGTCACGGCAAAAACTGGACGCACTTCGTGTACAAACTGGACAAACTCTTTCCGAGTATCAGGGTTTCGGACGAGAACTCATCTGTTACATGGCCACTTCAATGTTTTTTAAACTTATTTGAACTCCGGACTTCTTTTGTTCAGTATGCAGCATTTAAAGCGCATCAATTTCCAACATGTTCTGACATCATTTGTTGTTTTTCGGTCATTTACCTAATTGTTTAGATAGCTAAATGACCGTGAAATTCAAAATCACTACAAAATGAATCCTGAAAATGTTGAAACTTGGCATGGTATCATCATATCACCCGCATAGCATGCGCGAAAGAGTAGAGAGGGTCACGGCAAAAACTGGACGCACTTCGTGTACAAACTGGACATACTCTTTCCGAGTATCGGGGTTTCGGACGAGAACTCATCTGTTACATGGCCACTTCAATGTTTTTTAACCTTATTTGAACTCCAGACTTTTTTGTGTTCAGTATGCAGCATTTAAAGCGATGTCATCAATTTCCAACATGTTCTGACATCATTTGTTGTTTTTCGGTCATTTACCTAATTGTTCAGTATGCAGCATTCAATTTCCAGAAGAAAATAAATAATGCAGAAAATAAAAAAACTATACAAAAAAATTACTCAAAAATAAATAGAAGAAAATAAATAATGCAGAAAAGAAAAAACTATATAAAAAACTACTCAAAAATAAATAGAAGAAAATAAGTAATGCAGAAAAGAAAAAACTATATAAAAAATTTGTTGGCGCGCTGCCCAGTGGGCCTGCCAGACATAAGGTGTGCAAATGCAGGCCCAGAAGGGCCAGCAGACTCACAGGGCAGCGCGCCCTAATTAATTAGGCCGAGAAGCCTGCTATATAGAGGAGTTCGAAGAGGTAGCCGCGGCTGGGTTTATAAACCAGTGCGGCTGCCCTTCGCCGGGCGAGGTGGGACTAAACTTTGGGGTGGCAGCGCAAGGCCTTTAGTACCGGTTGGTGGCTCCAACCGGTACTAAAAGCCTTCATTTCCCGCCGCTTGGCCTGGCGAAAATAGGCCTTTAGTACCGGTTGGAGCCACGAACCGGTACTAAAGGCCCATCCTATATATATAGCACTTACGAAAATTTCAGTTTCATCTCCCCACTTCGTCTCCAACCTCTCGCGAGACATCGCCGCGCGCCTCTCAATCCCGTCGTCGCCGCCCGTCGCCCGTCGTCTGTCGTCATCATCGCTGTCCCCGCCGCCGCCCGTCATCGTCGTCGTCTCGCGCTGCCGCCCCGAACGCCGCCGCCGTCCGTCGTCATCGCCGCGGCCGTACGTCTCTCTCGCACCCGCACCGCGCGCACCGGCCCGTATGCCGGCGTCCCCCGCTCGTACGTACGGGGCGGCGGCGTACGGGGCGGCACTGCAGTATACACACACACATACACACACATACATACACACACACATACACACACACACATTTTTTTACATATTTTCTGTTTTCTGTTTTTTAGAAAAGTTAATTAGATGATCAAATGTTAAATTAATGTCGAATGTTAGATGAATTAGATAGAAAAGTTAAATATATATTAATGTCAATTGTTAGAGATGAATATAGCTAGATATTAATTAGGTATATGAGATTTGAACTAGTTGAATAATTAATATAACTAGTTTATTTTTAGTAAGAAAACTGTCGAACTAGTTTATTTAGGTATATGAGATTTGAACTAGTTGAATAATTAATATAACTAGTTTATTTTTAATAAAAAAATTTAGGTATCTGAGATTTGATGATCTAATTAAAATATTATTTGTTAATGAGTTTTTCTGTTTATTTAATTTTTTATATATTTTTAGTTTATATAAATGTTACATTAATGTCGAATGTTAGATGAATTTGATAGAAAAGTTAAATATATAGTAATGTCAATTGTTAGAGATGAATATAGTTAGATATATTAATGTCAAATGTTAGATGAATATATATTTGGCTAGATATAGGTGTTTAATGTTTCACCTATATGAACATAAGAAATGTCATCTGACGACGAAAAAGATTTCATTATGTGCGAACACTGTGAAGACCAGCGCGGCCTGTGCGACCAAAATTTCCTTGTTGATGGTAGGCGCTTTAGCATCAAGCTGGATGAGACATTCGAAGTTGATACAGTAAGTCACTTTGTCAATTATTATTTGAATGCAAAACTTATGCTTCATTTGCTTCAACTTATAATTTTAAATTTTCACCATTCTACTAGCGCATCCCCTGCCATGCAAGAATTTTTGTCTTGGATAAGATAGGTTATAGTGCTATAGATGATATGGAGGTAAAGAGAGTTTACTTGAAGACGGAGCATGGGTATACTTTCAACGTCAAATTATATAATGGAGACACATACACCCATTTTGAATGCAAAACTTGGCAAGCACTATGCAAGGCTTATGCATTTGAGCCTGATATGGTTATCACCTTTGATATTCGTCCGGAAGATGATATTGAAGGTAATATAGATATCTGGGTCGATGTGCAAATGCCTCCAGTTCTACCATTTGGTGAGTTTTTCTCAACCATGCATGCATATGTTTATGTCTTTGATACAGTTTATTCAAAAATAGTTGACAACTAATTTGTATTGTCAGCTTATTTCGGTTCAAGCAAACATGTCCGGTGCTTGGTAGACAGGACCTACTACTGCCCCGGGGCTCAACTAAACTACGAGGAGATAAGTCATTATGTTTCATGGCTTGAGGATCTTAATACTGTGAAGACACATTTTTTTCCTGAACTTAGAAATGTTAGTACTCAAAACGTGCGACCAATGGTGATCGTATTGAACTACGGTCACATCTATAATCGAAAGATGGTAAGATTTTAAATATTTGTCCTTAATTAGTGCATCTTTTGCATACATTATTTTTGAAGCTAAACTTTCATTGCTTAGTATATTAATTACTATACGATGTTCTTCAACAGGGACTTCCGATGACAGTTGTGCCTCAGTGGATCGAGACAAAAGGTCGCATGTCAATGGTTAGCTTACGACCAAGATTTCCTACATTGCAATGAGTGCATTCAGGATTTCTGAAAGCGAAGAATGCTTAATAGTGAAAGATTGGAGCAAAATTGTTAACGATCGCAGAGAAGTACTAGGGGGCAGCAAGGAGAAGCGCAACCCAAGATTAGGAGACAGATTCATCTGCATGCTCCAGTATGATGAATCAGGAGAGCTATACATGTTCTATGCTATTCTACCTGAGAGGGAGCAGCAGGATCAGTAGCTACTAGTTCATGCTCTTAATTAGTACTTGTCTCATGTCTGTGTCTTGAACTTCGATGTTGGTGATGATTATGTTGAACTTGATGATATCTTTGCTTCTGTTACAAAGTGAATGTTTCCTCTTTAAGCTAGCCAGCGTTGATGATGATTAGATAGCTACGGTAATGAATATGATGATTAAATAGTGGTAATTAGACGACTATGATGATTTTTAGCTAGCTAGAGTTTATTTATTTATTAATATGCGATGATGATGATGATGATGACGACGACTACAACTCATTATAACGTAAAACAATCCTAAATTAAATTGATAACACAAATTTAATTGAAAAATACAAAATAAAACAAAAACCCACAACCATTTAGTACCGGTTGGTGTTACCAACCGGTACTAAAGGGCTCCCGGCCCCCGGAGCTGGCTCGTGCCACGTGGTTTCCCTTTAGCACCGGTTCGTGCTGAACCGGTACTAAAGGGGGGGGGGCCTTTAGTGCCGAAACTTTAGTGCCGGTTCCTAAACCGGCACTAAAGGGCCTTACGAACCGGTGCTATTGCCCGGTTCTGCACTAGTGAGGATCTTGTAGATCGATCAGGGAGGAGGTAAGAAGCGACGATGCGTGGAACGTGATTCAAAATACCAGTGACAGAAAGATTTAGTAGGGTAGCGGGAAGCAATTCCTTAGGGGACAAATGAGGTGTCGCCATTAAACGCCCAATGCTTTTGTCCGAATAATTATTCTTAATAACCAAGGTAACCAGTAACCACGCATGACGGTATGGGCCATTGATTGGAAAACTAGGGTTGGACCAAAAGCCCGTAACTCACGAGCTTAATGAACACTCGATAGTTCGAATCGTTAAGCTCGTGGCTCGCTTCTTATTGAACAGAGCTAATCATCGATTTTAGCTCGTTGAGCTTAACAAACGAGCTAACGAGTTTCACGAGTAGCTTGTTAAGATTGTTAATAACAACACAACACATATTTTCATATTACATGACAAAGTTTTTCATAGCACCTTAACTCATCTATTAAATCTAATCTACATTGGATCCAACAACCTAGTGCATTTCCTTTTGTAATCACCATGTTACTTCTTAAATACCACATATCCACACGCATCCTGTAGACTGTAACACATTAGAATCTGTTAATGAGTGCTCGCTAGTGCTCACGAGGTTAGCGAGCTTCAAACGAACCGAGTCGAGCAGGGTTTTCTGCTCATTAATCTTAACGAGCTTAGCGTGCCGAGCCTTAACGAGCACGAGCTTAACGAGCCGAGCAGCTCATTAATCCACCCCTATTGTTAGGGATATAACCCCACGGTATGACCCGCGCGTTCAGGGCTGAGTTATCCAGTGGCGGCTTGAACAATAAGCCCGACAGATGGGCTGTGATGATCGAGAGGCTCAAGGCCCGAAAGGTAACTCATGAAGGAGATAATGGCCCAGCGACTGGGACACCGGCTCATCGAAGGAGATAAAGGAAATTCCCTTACTTGGGGAATACGGTGAGTGGGAAGTAGATTAAGGTACGGGTTGGAATATGACCCAGACCCTGTTGTAAGCCTAGGGCCTCGACCTACATATAAAGGGGAGACCCTGAGGCAGGGGGTCTAAGTTACAAGCTCTCGAGTACTATGATAGCCAACTTGGACCCTTGTAATCGAGATCCCAAGAAATAATCAATCAAGCAGGAAGTAGGCTATTACCTCCATCATGAGGGGCCGAACCAACTTATGTATCTCGATTCTGATCAACCCCGTTCAAACTACTACCTCGCAGCGATGGCCTCATGACTAAGTCCTTTCACGAGGACATCTGCCGTGACAAAATCACGACACCTATGGACAACTGACTCTTGATGTAGGTCATGACCAATCAAGACTTACTTTGGACACATCCTTCACTTCATCGCGTCACAACCTCATCGTAACGGTTGTCTTCCAGACCTATGTTTATTATCAAGAGAAGATCTCAATCGCAAGTACTCCCTCCATCTCAGTTTACAAGGCTTGCACGTGTATCTAGATCGTCAATTTAACTTATATAAAATAAATTGTTTAACATAAAAATTATATCATTATAAAATAGAATATCTAAAGTTTCTAATGATATTTTTTTTGTAATGCATGCCTCTTATTAAGTTGGCCAAATCAACGACCTAGGTACACGTGCAAGATTTGTAAATTGAGATAGAGGGAGTATAAGATTGTGAGTGTAATAACTCATACCAATGCATGTTTAAATATTAGTATTTTCATCACTAACGTTATTATGGTCGGATTTGCAAAAACTGGAATATAATTCCTTAGTAATAACTTGTCAACTCGTTTGTCGTATTTTATATCCTCTCATGAGTTCAATAAACCAGTGTCACTCCAAGAAGGAGCATCAATTGTTGATGGTTAGTGAAACCACTAGTTTCAAGAAGGGCAAGGGCAAGAAGGGATACTTCATGAAATGGCAAATCAGCTGCTGCTCTAGTGAAGAAACCCAAGGTTGAACCCAAACCCGAGACTAAGTGCTTCTGTGATAAGGGGAACAGCCACTGGAGCACAATTACCCTAGATACTTGGTAGATTAGAAGGCTGGCAAGGTCGATAGAAGTATATTGGATATACATTGTGCTAATGTGTACTTTACTAGTACTCCTAGTAGCACCAGGGTATTAGATACCGGTTCGATTGCTAAGTGTTAGTAACTCGAAATAAAAGCTACGGAATAAACGGAGACTAGCTAAAGGTGAGATGATGATATGTGTTGGAAGTGTTTCCAAGCTTGATGTGATCAAGCATCGCATACTCCCTCTACCATCGAGATTGGTGTTAGACCTAAATAATTGTTATTTGGTGTTTGCGTTGAGCATAGACATGATTGGATTATGCCTATCGCAATACGGTCATTCATTTAAGGAGGATAATAGTTACTCTGTTTATTTGAATAATACCTTCAATGGTCTTGCACCTAAAATGAATGGTTTATTGAATCTCGATCGTAGTGATACACATGTTCATGCCAAAAGATAGTAATGATAGTACCACCTACTTGTGGCACTGCCACGTAAGTCATATCGGTATAAAACGCATGAAGAAGCTCCATGTTGATGGATCTTTGGACTCACTCATTTTTGAAAAGTTTGAGACATGCGAACCATGTCTATTGGTGTATATGCATGAAGAAACTCCATGCAAATGGACCGTTTGGACTCACTTGATTTTGAATCACTTGAGACATACAAATCATACCACATGGGCAAGATGACTGAAAGCCTCGTTTTCAGTAAAATGGAACTAGAAAGCAACTTGTTGGAAGTAATACATTTTGATGTATGCAGTCCAATGAGTGCTGAGGCATGTAGTGGATATCGTTATGTTCTTGCTTCACAGATGATTTGAGTAGATGTTGAGTATATTTACTTGATGAATCACGAGTCTGAATTATTGAAAGGTTCAAGTAATTTCAGTGTGAAGTTGAAAGATCGTCGTGACAAGAGGATAAAATATCTATGATATGATCATAGAGATGAATATCTGAATTTCGAATTTGGCACAGAATTAAGACATTGTGGAAATTGTTTCACAACTAATACAGCCTGGAACACCATAGTGTGATGGTGTGTCCGAACATCATAACTGCACCCTATTGGATATGATGCATACCATGATGTCTCTTATCGAATTACCACGATAGTTTATGGGTTAGGCATTAGAGACAACCACATTCAATTTAAATAGGGCACCACGTAATTCCGATGAGACGACACCGTATGAACTATGGTTTAGAGAAACCTAAGCTGTCATTTCTTAAAAGTTTGGGGCTGCGACGCTTATGTGAAAAAGTTTCAGGCTGATAAGCTCGAACCCAAAGCGGATAAATGCATCTTCATAGGACACCCAAAACAGTTGGGTATACCTCCTGTCTCAGATCCGAAAGCAATAAGGGATTGTTTCTAGAATCGGGTCCTTTCTCGAGGAAAAGTTTCTCTCGAAAGAATTGAGTGGGAGGATGGTGAAGACTTGATGAGGTTATTGAACCGTCACTTCAACTAGTGTATAGCAGGGCACAAAGAGTTGTTCCTGTGGCACCTACACCAATTGAAGTGGAAGCTTATGATATTGATCATGAGACTTCGGATCAAGTCACTCCCAAACCTCGTAGGATGACAAGGATGCATACTACTTCAGAGTGGTACGTAATCCTGTCATGGAAGTCATGTTGCTAGACAACAATGAACCTACAAGCTATGGAGAAGCAATGGTGGGCCCGGATTTTGATAAATGGCTCGAGGCCATAAAATCCGAGAGAGGATCCATGTATGAAAACAAAGTGTAGACTTTGGCAAAACGGCTCGATGGTCGTAAGGCTGTTGAGTACAGATGGATTTTTAAAAGGAAGACGGACAATGATGGCAAGTATCACCATTAAGAAAGCTCGACTTGTCGTTAAGATGTTTCCCGACAAGTTCAAGGAGTTGACTACGATGAGACTTTCTCACTCGTAGCGATGCTAAGAGTCTGTTGGAATTATATTAGCGATTACTGCATTATTTATGAAATCTTGTAGATAGGATGTCAAAACATTGTTTCCTCGACGATTTTCTTGAGGAAAGGTTGTATGTGATACAACCGGAAGGTTATGTCAATCCTGAAAGATGCTAATAAGTATGCAAAGCTTCAGCAATCCTTCTAAGGACTGGAGTAAGCATCTCGGAGTTGGAATGTATGCTTTGATGATGATCAAAGATTTTGGGTGTATACAAAGTTTATGAGAAATTTGTATTTCCAAAGAAGTGAGTGGGAGCACTATAGAATTTCTGATTAGTATATGTTGTTGACATATTGTTGATCAGAAATGACATAGAATTTCTGGAAAGTATATAGGGTTATTTGAAAGAGTTTTTCAATGGAAAGCCTGGATAAAGCTATTGAACATTGAGCATTAAGATCTATAAGGATAGATCAAAACGCTTAATAGTACTTTCAAATGAGCACATACCTTGACATGATCTTGAAGGTGTTCAAGATGGATCAGTCAAAGAAGGAGTTCTTGCCTGAGTTGTAAGGTATGAAGTTAAGACCACGGCAGAATAGAGAGAAAGGACGAAGGTCATCCCCTATGCTTAAGACATAGGCTCTACAGTATGCTATGCTGTGTACCGCACCTGAAGTGTGCCTTGCCATGAGTCAGTCAAGGGGTACAAGAGTGATCCAAGAATGGATCACAGGACAGCGGTCAAAGTTATCCTTAGTAACTAGTGGACTAAGGAATTTTCTCGATTATGGAGGTGGTAAAAGAGTTCGCCGTAAAGGGTTACGCCGATGCAAACTTTGACACTAATCCAGATTATTCTGAGTAGTAAACTGGATTCGTATAGTAGAACAGTTATTTGGAATAGCTCCAAATAGAACGTGGTAGCTGCATCTAGGAGATGACATAGAAATTTGCGAAGTACATACGGATCTGAATGTTTCAGACCCGTTGACTATAACCTCTCTCACAAGCATAACATGATCAAACCCAGAACTCTTTGGGTGTTAGTCACATGGGGATGTGACCTTGAGTGTTAATCACATATCGATGTGAACTGGATTATTGACTCTAGTGCAAGTGGGAGACTGTTGGAAATATGCCCTAGAGGCAATGATAAATTAGTTATTATTATATTTCCTTGTTCGTGATAATCGTTTATTATCCATGCTAGAATTGTATTGATAGGAAACTCAGATACATGTGTGGATGCATAGACAACACCATGTCCCTAGTAAGCCTCTAGTTGACTAGCTCGTTGATCAATAGATGGTTACGGTTTCCTGACCATGGACATTGGATGTCGTTGATAACGGGATCACATCATTAGGAGAATGATGTGATGGACAAGACCCAATCCTAAGCCTAGCACAAGATCATGTAGTTCGTATGCTAAAGCTTTTCTAATGTCAAGTATCATTTCCTTAGACCATGAGATTGTGCAACTCCCAGATACCGTAGGAGTGCTTTGGGTGTGCCAAACGTCACAACGTAACTGGGTGGCTATAAAGGTACACTACAGGTATCGCCGAAAGCGTCTGTTGGGTTGGCACGAATCGAGACTGGGATTTGTCACTCCGTGTAAGCGGAGAGGTATCTCTGGGCCCACTCGGTAGGACATCATCATAATGTGCACAATGTGATCAAGGAGTTGATCACGGGATGATGTGTTATGGAACGAGTAAAGAGACTTGCCGGTAACGAGATTGAACAAGGTATCGGGATACCGACGATCGAATCTCGGGCAAGTATCGTACCGATAGACAAAGGGAATTGTATATGGGATTGATTAAGTCCTTGACATCGTGGTTCATCCGATGAGATCATCGTGGAACATGTGGGAGCCAACATGGGTATCCAGATCCCGCTGTTGGTTATTGACCGGAGAACGTCTCGGTCATGTCTGCATGTCTCCCGAACCCGTAGGGTCTACACACTTAAGGTTCGATGACGCTAGGGTTATAAAGAAAGTTTGTATGTGGTTACCGAATGTTGTTCGGAGTCTCGGATGAGATCCCGGACGTCACGAGGAGTTCCGGAATGGTCCGGAGGTAAATATTGATATATTGGACGAAGGGTTTTGGAGTCCGGGAGTGTTCCGGAGGTACCGGGTGCTGACCAGCATGACCGAAAGGTGTTTCGGGAGCCCCGGCAAGTGTTGGGGGGCTTCATGGGCCAAGGGAAGGGGGCAAACCAGCCCACTAAGGGGCTGTGCGCCCCCCTCACCTATTCCCACGTGACCAGGGGGTTTGGGGCGCCCCATCTAGGGTTCCCACCTCCTGGCTTGGGGGCCAAGTCACCCAAAGGGGAGATCCCATCTGCCCTGGCCGCCGCCCCCCCTAGGGGAAACCCTAGGGCGCCTCCCCCTCCCCCTTGCCCCTATATATAGTGGAGGTTTTGGGGCTGCCCAACACACGACACGAACGAGTTCCTCTCCCCGTTGGTGCAGCCCTACCTCTCTTTCTCCTCGTCTCCCGTGGTGCTTGGCGAAGCCCTGCAGGATTGCCACGCTCCTCCACCACCACCACGCCGTTGTGCTGCTGCTGGATGGAGTCTTCCTCAACCTCTCCCTCTCTCCTTGCTGGATCAAGGCATGGGAGACGTCACCGGGCTGTACGTGTGTTGAACGCGGAGGTGCCGTCCGTTCGGCACTAGGATCTCCGGTGATTTGAATCACGACGAGTACGACTCCATCAACCCCGTTCTCTTGAACGCTTCCGCTTAGCGATCTACAAGGGTATGTAGATGCACTCTCCTTCCCTTCGTTGCTAGTCTCTCCATAGATAGATCTTGGTGACACGTAGGAAAATTTTGAATTTCTGCTACGTTCCCCAACACGTACATGGTGGAAGGTGTAGGCAAAATCTTTCATAGCGATTTCACAACCAAAGTATAAGAATCGATGACAAATGAACGAATTCCGGCCCAAGAAAAACTAGTCTATTTTAACTTCTAAAGGAAACTAATCTATTTCACATGGACGAACTGGGCAACTGGCCCTTACAGCGCACGCTGGAGGGCTCTGCGCCACCGGGGAGGTCGTGATCCGCGCCGCCAATGCACGAGGGGCCGGGGAGGTGGAGGGCTCCGTTCCCCTGCCATGGCCGTAGCTCGTCCATAGACGATGTCGACGAGCCCGTCGAGCGCATGTGCAGAGGAGGGAAGGTCCCGCGGAAGGAAGGAAGAAGGAGGATCTCGCGGTTGCCTGGCCTTGCACGCCGCGCCACTACCCAGCCGCGCTCGCCCGTGCCGCACGCCTGCACTCACCGCTGCCCTCGCCCAGCCACGCTCGCCCATGCCGCACGCCTGCACTCGCCGCTGCCCTCGCCCAGCCGCGCTCGCCCTTGCCGCATGCCTGCACCCGCCGCTGCCCTCACCCAGCCGCGCTCACCCGTGTCGCACGCCTGCACCAGCCGCTGCCCTCGCCCGCGCCTGCTGCTGCCCTCGCCCGTGCAAATGTCTAGCAAAGTGAGCTCTTAGCCGTATGCAAAAAACGCAGACGGCAAAAAATACTTAGCCGTATGTGTTTTTTTAACAGACGGCAAAGAATGTATTTGTCGTTAGCCGTCCTTTGCCATCAATAGCTGTCGGCAAAATTGATCTTTGTTGTCTGCCTCGACAAGATGCTGACAACAAAGAGCAGTACCGATGGCAAATCTCCTGCTTCTTGTAGTGGGAACGGGTATCTTCTGCCATCCAAAATGGATCACAAAGGGCATCAGTATGCTACTTTAGGACGCAATGCGTGGCATAGAGGAGTCCCTTTGTCGTTAGTCGTGCGCATTCGGGATCAACTTCCTACTCAATCATGTATTTTCAAATTGCTCCAAGCCAAGCATGCTAAACCACTACAAGAAATATGTCAACTTATGACCTTCTGTCAGTGACCCTCAAAGAATTAGTCATAAATTTATGACCATTTTAGACCAATTGGTCAAAAGCTGTCTGGGGGGCTCTAAACCCTAAACCATAACGACCATTTTGGTCAGAAAGGTCGTAATTTCCCTACACGATATGGTCATAAAGCAAACAGCGCTAGTCCGCTGCCTTATTTCTAGTTGTTAACGACCAATATAGATGGTCATAGCCTTGTAAATTGTGGTGGGTTGCGATGACTAGGCGCCATCTCATCAGTTTTGCCTATGTGTCATGTCCATGTGGCAATTTTTGCCCTAAGTTGTGAAGCAACCTATATTTCTGTCATTCCCAAAATTCCCAAAAAAATCTCATAAATTCTTTGGGTCATATCTTCATCAAATATGTAAAAACCTTCCTTGCCTAGTTCAAAAATAATTCAAAAATATTCATTTTCGTATTCTGTTCAGAACAACAGTTTGGGAAGGAAGTACCACTTTGGCATGTCCAAATAGTATCCATTTTCTACAGTGCTTTCCTATGCCCAAATAACCATCCTCCACCAAATGCCAGCTCAATCCATTCATTATTTTGAGCCGAGCTTCAACATTCGTAGTTATGTCCAGTGTGGTAGTTTGCAAAGCAAGTACCACCTATGAAATGGAAATGGAAAATGGAAAATGGAAAATGAATTTACCGTGCAAAGTAAATGAAAACTCCCTTAGGCAACATTGTTTGGAATTCCAAGATGCGCCCTTGTGCACAATATGAGATCATTTGAATAAACTATGCCATGAAAATTTGGTAGGTCCATCATAAGAAAAACTTATTTTGGTCACTCGGAAAATGAAAAATGGTTTTTCGCGCAAAGAAAATGAAACCCCCACAAATCAACATTGTTTGTCATCCCTACATACACACACGTGCAAAAAATTGGTTCATTTGAATAAAATATAATAAGTTAATATGTCAAATGTTTATCCTGAATAAGAGGGTAAAAACTATAAGAGAAACAAAAGAAAAAATATATATATATATAAGCTTAACTCTGATTGGTGGAATCATTTGTGCCCTGGATCGATGACATGGCAAACATCTATCCATCCATACATCCGTCCGCCCGTCCATCCTAGCGCTCCGCGCACTCTCTCTCTCGCTCTCTCTTGCAGCAAACCCCTCTCAACCCTAGCGCTTGCAGCCGCCTCCCACCGCTGCTCCCCGATCCAGATCCGCCGCCATCTCCCTGTCCCCTCGCCGCCGGTCTGCACCCTCCCATCCCCCACCTTTGCCGCCCATCCACCACCGCCGCCCCACCCACGTCGCCTCGCTGCTCCAGCCATCTTCGCCATCTGCGGCCGCCTGCCTCACCATCAACGAACACGCCAACTACTCCATTCGCCTCGCTGCTCCAACGAAGACGTCTGCCCGCGGAGCAGATCGGGCGAGATTCATAGACAAGCGAGAAGAGGAGCCCCCCGACTACTCTACGCGTGCCGCCAGATCTTCAACGCCCAGCGCCGACGTCTTCCTCCTTGGTCCGCCCAGGCTCCCCCTCGGTTCGCGTCCCTGAGATGGTAAGCTGGTGCTGCGGGCTGGTTCGATGATTCGATTCGTGTTGGTACGAGCGTCCCATTGATGATGTGTTGTTTGTTTGTTTTTTTACTCAGGCAGGGCGCAAGGAGACGGCGCTCGACCTGGCAAGTTGGTCGACAAGGGCATCCAGGTCAAGCTCACCGGCGGCCTTCCAGGTTGATCCGATTCGCACAGCCCAAATCCCCTCATTTTTCTTCTGTCCATTCCCAGTGTTATGATAGATACATCGTCAGATCCACTAGAGGGCTCCCTATTTGTTTTGCATTAGGCTCTGCCATCGTTGCAGTGTTTGGTGTCGAGAGATACGTTATTTTTGGGTACATGGCCAGAGAATTTGACTTAGCTAGCTAGCTTCCGATGACTCGATCAGTGCTAAGCGCCGAGAGAGACCGGTAGAGCGTGTAGCTAGCTAGCTTCTGAAGGAGACCACGTAATCTGGATATCTTTTTTTAGAAAAGGAATCATGATATCTTAGCAGCAGAATTAACACTAGGACCAAGTGAGGACGCAGATGTTTTCTGTGAGACTGTGAGAGACACGCATGGGGTGGATGCATGCGCACTATTCATTTTCCCTATAGAAGTCTATGGTTTTGCATTTTTGTACAGCTCAAACCAAGCCGTATTTGATCACAAAACTTCATAGAATGTACTAGTTTACACCTCCATGTTCTTGTGTGTTTTTTAGAATTGTCTGAAACTTTACAAAATATGGCTATTTCTGGGTACATGTGCACTAGATAGGTTATGTTTCTTAGTACTCTGGACCTTGAAGATATGTCATGTTATAGAATGCAAGTCTGTATATCATGGTCGTCTCCTTAGTCTGCAAACAAATAAATCATTTCAAGTTTTTTGTCCATGTGTAGTCCATAAATATTAACAAAATTCAAATGATCAATTAATGAAAAGGATTAATCCCTAGATTCACTATATAGTCCATCAAGATTATATGTTTTTCCTATAACAGAAGTATTTCATATCATAGGATAATTGTAGCTCGGAGACCACGGTCATGGTGTTGTTCGTACAGAAACCTGAGCCGACTTGCTTGTACAATTAACTTTTAAGATGTAATTTTCCATTAGTGAGCATGGTAATTGGGAAACACTATATAATGATAAAGTAATTAAAGAATATATATTCTTTAGAAATAATTGATGAATTGTTCATACATTAGACATGAGCCCACGCTGCTGGGGTATGTGCCATGCTCGACACATTTGATTTTTTGAGGTTGTCTTGAAGTTTGTTAACGCGCAGGCAATGCCCCTGGACCCCATTCTCCGCCCATTCGGCAGTGTGCTGGATGTCGTCCTCCTCGACGCGGCCGTCCCCGAAGAGCTCTCTTGGTCAGAGGAGGTGGATCAGCAAGGCCACCTATCCTCCAGCGCGTGGACCGACGGCTGCGTCCTCCTGCTCTCCTAGCATGGTGAGCTTCCCCTCTCCCCCTACCCCAGATCTGGATGATACTTGCAATTGTGCAGCTATATATGAAACAAATCAGGTCTTGGTTCAGTTTTGTATGTGTCGATTTGATTAAACCTTGACTGAAACCAAAGCATCACGTTTTGATTAAACGTTTACATGAGTTGTTATTCTATTCAAGTGGGTGAATTAAGCCATTTTTATTTAGTTTGCTCTCTGCTATGACAATGCCATCATTGTGAGCCATCACTGCCTTACCTTTTCCCAGAATTACAAATTAGCCACGGGCTTGATTTGTTATTTGGACCACTAGCATCTTGGGGCACCGGATTTATATTATTAGCCCAGTACTGCAAGAATTCCTAAGATTGACCTTTAGGCATCCCTACAACTAACCACATGCTAGAGGATTTGAGCTGGTACATACGCATCATCAACTCCAGTTCCATGTTTGTCATGACTTTAGTATGAACCAAGCATATGTGCCTCTTAACTCCTCGTCCATAAATATCTTATTTTGCTGTGAAGATTTGGATTCTAGAGGATTTGGATTCATGTTGTGAAGATCATGAATATATATCTTATTTTGCTGCTCTATGCCTCATTCGTGTACAGATTCCCTAGCAGTATTTTTTTTCGTCTGCCACTTGCGACTGCCGGGTTCCTGATGTGCTTCTCATGCCCCGCAGACCATTGACCTGTACGTGGTTTTCGACGTGGCCACTGCCCTACTTCAGGTAAAATTTCACACTTTGATGAGGATTCATGAGCCCTGATTTGGAATAGACAAGTATAGCATACTGAGTTCAGGAAATCAATTATGCGGCATGGCACCTATTAGGTGATTTGTGAACACACAACCAGGATGATTCCTATCCTACATATGCTATGCTTATTGCTTCCAAGCTAGTGATGGCGGTCGCAGGTGCAGTACCTGCTGGTTAGTACCTGCTGGTTGTTACTATCGCTGGCAGTTAGTGTTGGACATCTATCGCTTTAGCACCAAGCGACTAAACAATGTTTTGGTAAAGCTTTCAGAAATCAGTTTGCAGTGTTGACTCAGTACACATCTTTTACTTTCAATTTGGTAGTATGAAAAACACATTAGTAAATCTGAGTAACTTTGACATATTTTCTCTATTAACTTGCACTGGATTGGTACCCGTGATTGCCTTGTACTTAATTCTGCTAACACTGATCTTGTTACTGTTAATTTGTTATTGCCATGGTGTTTATGCTGTTTAGAATAAGATCCATGCATCAATTCTAAGTTCTCGTCTCTCTGAAGGGACACTTCTATCTTCTATGACTCAGACTTGTTAACTATTATTTCTTACTTTGTTAGCTACAACATATATTTTCCCCAGTTATTCTAATTCTTCTCTGATTCATGTAACAGGATGACAATGGAAGCCATGTTGTTGTTTTGTTTGTTCCCAGCCCTGACTATGGTCGTCGAGCGAGTCCGGCATGTTGTTCATCTAGTAGAGCTTGTTAGGAGTCTGAATCTAAGAACTTGTAGAGCTTTTTAGTATTACAATTGTAGAGCTTGTTACACTTGTAGAGCTTGTAAAGCAGTATGGTCTTCTGTATTGGAATGAATAAGCTTGTATCATGTGATCTGGTTGCTCTTATTTAAGTATCATGTGTGTTTTTGTCTCCGAAAATCTAAATAATGCTTGAAATATGAAGAATATGAGTCTGAATTGATGGGAACCACTTACCACAACATGACAAATGGGAACCTGTTACTAGAACCTGACAACTGGGACCCATCTGACTAGTGGACCCTTCTTTTGGAAAAAAAAAAGAAAAACTAAATTCGTTTAGACAAAAAGGCCACAACCCAACAATAAAAAGGCTGCAATGTTGGGCTTGGCCCATGAACCCAATCAAAAATTGACACACAGGAAAAAAACACAAATAGGTTGAATTGTTGGGCTAGGCCCATGTAGAAAATCGAATTGGACTGGGCTGATTCTTGTGCCACATCAGATTGCCACGTCGGATGCCTACGTGGTCTGGGGAGGCTGGTAGTGACCAAAACAAAACAATAGGCATATTTTGGTCAAAAACGTCCACGACCTTCTCACAGAGAAGGTCGTTAATTTCAGTTTACGACCGCCAGCTTTTGACCTTCTGTTTTTGGTCACAAAAAGGTCGCAAATGAAAAACTATGACCTTTCAGTGACCAATAGTGGAGGTCACAAGATAGCATATTTCTTGTAGTGAACTTTGATGTGCCTTTTGGATGGGCTCCGAGAAAATAAGGTGTATCTTGTTGACATGAGTAGTCTATCATTCCTGTTGAGCCGCGATATCACATACACCCCCTCAAAGCAACCGGTTTGCCACTCGGCCCAGCAGGAACATTCCATCATGGCACACATCTGTGCGCGTAGTGTCAAGATCCATATATGCCCCATATGTCCATCATTAACCCGCACACGCTCGTGTAACCATGAAGGTCGGCTCTGATACCAAATTTAATGCCCTGACCAAATCCATCTGTTCACCCACCGATTTCTGGCCATTGTGCCTAGGACCTAGACTGGACCAACAGACAACACTATTGTTTCTTGTGCACTTTATGCTCACTCATGCGCGTCCAGAATTAACTTACCAGTCAGTCACCCATCCCAAATCCATAGCAGCGCTTGGCCCGAGGCACCTTTAGAGTTTGAGCCTACTTTCCCTAGTCTCTGTTGAGGC
Source organism: Triticum urartu (assembly GCF_056163025.1). Classification (NCBI taxonomy): domain Eukaryota; kingdom Viridiplantae; phylum Streptophyta; class Magnoliopsida; order Poales; family Poaceae; genus Triticum; species Triticum urartu. Next base: position 744,939,395 of record NC_141875.1, on the reverse strand, counting down.
TCCTGGGCTTGGTCGCTTAGAGCCAATCGCTGTCAATTCAACGGTAAAACGGGAACAAAAATACCACGTAGGTATATGAGTTTGCTATATATCTGCCCTTCAATTCAATTGATTGGCGATACGTCATAGATGCGAATTGCTGATCGGTTAGGTTAGCAGCATGCAGCATGCCTAGAAGGCGCAAGCTGACAATGCACGTCGCTCAACACGTTGGTCCGAAAGAAGACAGAAGTACTGAACCAATTTGTGCCCTACCTCTCATCCCCTTTATTCTCTTTTAGTACAAGCTGCAAAATCATATTTAGTTGGGTAATGATTTACAACTGTCGCCTGCCCAAGCATTCCGCCGACCGCACGTTTGCCATTGGATCGAGCGGCATCCAACTATCCAACTCGCGCCGTGTGTCCCCCTGGATCCACAATACTTCTCGCCTCGCTCCCTTATCCTTTTCGTGCGTCATCCTAACATCTCATCTCTCAAGCTGGCTCCCCTCCTCTCCTCTCTCTCCATGAACGGCATGGTCTCGAATGATTCCGTCCTCTCTCTCTCTCTCTCTCTCTCTCTCTCTCTTTCCCAGCTCCAGACCCATATTTGCGTCGCAGTCTCCATGGAAGCTAACTGCTGTACCCGGAAGCTGTCGACGTTGGAAATGGCGAGCACCAGTGCTGGAAACATGTGTCGCTAAAGATTGTGGTGCTGCTACCGGCAACAGGAAGAGGAGCTACGGCGATAGTGACAACGAGTTGCACGTTTTTGTTGGAACCGGCGAATATTTGTGCTGCAACCGATGATCGGTGAAGCTGCTACCGGCAATATTTTTTGCTGCAATCATTCATGGTTAGTTACAACCCTGCGACGACGGTGACATCTTTTTCTTCTTCTAATTTTTCATTTTTTTTTGCTAGCACAGGAGAACTTTTTTTTTTGCTACATCCATTGACTTAGCTGCGACCCCGATGGCAGGACGACATTTTTGTTGCAACGGTGTCGATTTTTGCTACTACCATCAATGGTTTTTGCTACATCCATTCTTCACGACTTCTGACGAGCTTTAACTAGCTTGCAGCAGGCTCCAACCTTGATCAACATGGCATAACGACAACCACACGATGCTACAACCGTATAGTCAGGGACCCATAATCGCAACTTGTTTTTGCTGGAACAAGTAAGCGCGATGGTCACCATGGTGAGCGCGGCCAGCGAGACGAGCACGACAATCACCACATCGAGCTCATCCAAAGACAAGCTAGACTGTCACCATGCGAGCACTGCCAGTTAGACAAGCGCGATGGTCACCACGGCGAGGTCATTGGCGCTGGGGTCGTGGGGAGGTAACGAGTTGCGGCGGCACATGGGAGAACAAACAAAGAAGCAGGGGAAAGAAAGAAGATGATGCACGGGCCAAATCCAACGGCTGTGTACAAGTGTATCGGGCGGCTGCATAGCGACCGGCCCAAATTTGGGATGCATGGTGGGTCGGCGCCTAGCGTGCTCCTATTCGGTTTACTAATTTATTATTACTAATTTAAATCTAGAATAATTATGTAAGCGCCGTAGTGATCGATATAAACGTTTTCTAATTATTTTTCTCTCATCGGTTAGCGCCCTCTCGCTGGGGTGCGTGAGACTCCCATGGGGTACGATTCGTGTGCTATCCCCGCACTATGGCCTCTCCTTCTCCCCTTGGGAACCGCGGCCCGGTTCATCCTGCGGGCCCCACGCACCCCGCGTCCCTCCCCTCCCCTCCCCTCCACCCCACGCGCTCATCGACATTCCCGGCCGGCTAAATCAGGATATAAGCTGCATGCGGCATGCGTGTGCGTGGGGTGGAGAGGAGCAGGTGAGGGCGACGTGCGGGTGACCGGCGAGGGAGGTCGTAGCCGTGGTGCTGGCGGAGGTCGTCGGTCGGATCGACTTGGCTGCGGCGGCGAGATGTCGATGTCCGGGGCGGACTTCAACGGCGTGGGCGAGGACCCCAGGATCTTCCGCAACATCTGCCGCGACCGTACGCACCCAGCGCCTCTCTCCTGTGCTGTGCCCTCACCATCCTTCTCGCTCCATTAATGGCTTTCTCCACAGGGATACTGAAGGATATGCTAAAGCCGGACAAGGACAAGGAAAACAAGAGCGCGTGGAAGGTACATCCTCAGTTCCCACAGGGATACACTCAACGATCCTCTCTAAACTGCTCATAACCGCTGACGTTTCATTATTCAACAAGATGTTTGTGCGATTCTTCCCGAGTAATGTGATGATATTGGCAACTGTTTGAGGATCTGAAGATCAGTTTAAGCTCCTCTTAATCAGTTACAGGGTTATTACCTATCAGGAATTTGAGGCAAAAAGAATAAAACGTAACATCTTTTAGCATGCCTTCTGCGCAGGTTCTTATCATGGATAAATTTACAGTGAGGATCATGGGTTATGCTTGCAAGATGGCAGAAATCACTGATGCAGGGGTTTCGTGTAAGTTGCCCAAACCTGGATATATGATCGTTTAGCAGAAATCATCAGGTGGTGGATATCAAAAGTGTCCTTCTCAACTCTGATCTCATATGAGCTTGGTATGAACAGTAAAATCTGAAACAAATGAAAAAAATCAGAATTTATTTTGTGGCAAACTTTGACCAATGGTTTTAATGCGTGCAAAGTTTCATCGCTGAATAACATTTGTGGAAGACGAGGCAAAAAAATCAAATGTCATTGTTTGCTTAAAAAATCATATATTTTTTAAAAAATTCTGATTTTACTGTTCACCAAGTACAGATGAGCTCGAGCTATCAGATAATGCACGTCCAGAGGATACCATGTTGTTTTATTTCGAGGGTACCCTTTAGGAGGTCTTCAATTCGGCCAACATCACGCCCATAAATCTGGTTGATTGGCATTATGGCCAAGTAAGCTAGTTAAATGACCTGACTGTCCTATCCTGCAGTGGTGGAAGATTTGTTCAAGAGAAGGGAGCCGATGCCCTCAATGGATGTAATCTACTTTGTACAGCCACTGAAAGAAAAGTAATTACTGATTGCAATTGACCTTTCTGGCTTTCATTTTCTATAAGCACCGTAGCATAATTGCAAATACAGATACTTGTAGTTTTGGTCCCTTAATTGATGCTTCTAGTGACTCTGATGTTTCAAGATTTTTATGCATCCCAACTCAAAATAAAAGGAATGCATTCCTGCCTTGTTTAATACGAAGTTTTTGCTGGTTAATCTTCCTTATTTTCGGAGCTCTTTTGCTAGTCCATGACTGATATAACTATTCTCTGAAAACGATCCTCTGATATGAAAGCTTGGTGATCTGCAGTGTCATAATGCTTCTATCCGACATGTCTGGGAGATGTCCACTGTACAGGAAGTATGTTGAACCAAGATTTTAATTCACAGCTGGATTGTCATTTGCAGAAGCTTCATATGAAACAGACTTTGACATACATGTTAAAGGTTTTACTTTCAACTTTTAGGGCATACATCTTCTTCAGTTCACCAATTCCCAAGGATCTGGTGACTTACATTAAGAACGACAGCAGTGTGATACCACGCATTGGTGCACTAAGAGAGGTTAAGTTTTGAATACCTTTGAATGTTCTGTTCTTCAGCAATAGATTTTCTAATGCGGTGGTCCCATTTAATTGCAGATGAATTTGGAGTTTTTTGCTATTGACATGCAGGTATCCATAAGCTTTGCCCTATATGACCTCATTGCTTTCTTCGGATGATTGCTGCCTAGGACATTGTTATGTTTCTTTTCTTTTGTTATTGTCAAGTATAGAAGTTAGAGTCAACTGTAATTTAGGCGGTAGCCATATTAACGAGTAGCTCTAGGTCAACATATAAATTTAGTATTGACTGAATTCACACAGTGAAGGGAAATTTAACTGGTCCATCTTTGAACCGAAAGTTTGATAGCATAAGGTGGGAATATTCATGAATTCATTTTAAGTTGAAAGCATTACAAATGAGGTCCGCTGGATTTGTTCAATAGACTTGTACTTGCATGCCATTCTGACTATTTTTTTCTAGTTTCATATTTAGTTTCTAATTCGTTAATTTGATGTTAGAAACCTTAGTTTTGATGATGATGGGTGGCGTATCTGTAGGGGTTTGTAACTGACCATGACATGGCACTGACTGACTTATATGGTGCAAATGAACATAATTCGAAAAAATTCAACGACACCATAAGCACTATGGCTTGCCGCATAGCTACCACATTTGCATCATTGAAGGTATGTAAAGGAATTTCATTCGCTTTGATCTATTAATGCACTCTGTGGTAATTAGTAAAAAAATATTCTTATGCTGGGTTCTTAAGTTACTGCGCCATTTCATAAAAGGTAACTCGGTCCAAAATCATCAGAAAACTGCTTAATTTCAGCATAGCATCGATACCTTTCCAACTTATGTTTTTGAATGAAGCATGTGTAGTGATTATTGCTGATGATATTGACACGGCTACAAGTGGGACCGTATAATGTTTTAATATGTGCTCAATGTTTGAAAGAAGTTGGTGGCACTTTATATTTTTTGCTTTCCAATTTTGCACTCCTATTTCCCAGGTCACAAAGTACATAACCTGAATATCCCTCGTCTCGAACCCACATAAAAGTGATAAGGAAATTACATGGTTGTGTTCATAAACATCATGAAACAAATATCTCAGTGGAATATGAGGTCTTGATTATTGTTAGTCTCTTAAAATGTCTTCTTGTGACCGGCTGTTTGACAACTGACCATTTTACCTATCACAGTATTTACTGGTGATCTACAGGCTACAGTTTTGAACATCTCCTATTCTAGACATGAATAGAGTCTTCTTGATATCTATCCTTGTTTTATATTGTGTGGTCAATGGACTATAACATCGTTAGTGCAAACACAGAAGCTAATCTGGCGCTTACAGGAATTTCCTACTGTGCGGTATCGAGCACCCAAAAGTGCAGACCCATCAACAGCACCAAAATTTGACATGGTTCCAAAATGGCTGGCTAACGCTACTTGGGAAATCGTGTCAAAATATAAGTCAACAATTCCAGAATTTCCCCAGAAGGAGACATGTGAATTGCTTGTTCTGGACAGACCTATAGATCAGGTGCTAAAGCATAATTTACATTTTTCATTAGAAGGGTTTAATTGTTTGTTTATTTTGCAAGTACAACAAATAACTGTTTCATACAACTTACAACAATTTAATATGATTGCGAAGATAGCACCTGTTATTCATGAATGGACCTATGACGCAATGTGCCATGATCTACTCGAAATGGATGGCAACAAATACATATACGAGGTATTTCTTGATATAACATTATGTACCAGCCACACGTTATCTTCACTTGCCCTATTCGTTGATTTACTTTTCTGTTGGAAGGTATCAAAAGAGGATTCAGAACCTGAAAAGAAAGAAGCTTTATTGGAGGATCAAGATCCTCTCTGGATAGAGCTTCGACATATTCACATAGCTGATGTGAGTCTTGTTGGTATTTAAGATTGCCGAGCTATATTTTTACCTATGCTCTATAATACTAACTTGAATGCCAGGCTAGTGAGAGGTTGTATGAGAAGATGAATACCTTTGTTTCAAAGAATAAAGCAGCACAACTTCATTCAAGGTGCTTGATATTTCCTTGTTCTGAAAGAAATAAAACTGTATATGTTTTAACAGAGAGTGGAGTGCGCTATGGTATGGTAGAAGATGCTTGTGCATTGGTGTTTTTTCCATTCTAGATTGTTATTTATTCGAAAAATTACCATTCTACTCTAAACCGTGGCGAAGCGAGAACTTCAAAGTTCTGATGTCAAATACATACTTTTATGTCAATTTCTTATCAAATTTTGCATGATTTCTTCCTGTATGTGTTGTTTTTGGCAAAACCCTATGTAGTCAACTGACTACATAGAACATGTCTGGTGCCGCCACTCAGTCTAGATTGCTGATGCAATCATGCTATAAGTTACCTTCAACGTAGTTAGTTGTTGAACTGGCATATTTTGATGTATATTTTACTATGATATACCATTCTTGTCTGAACAACTGATTTTATTTGGAATCTGGAAGACTAGTATGAAAATCCTTTGAAATGAAAAACTACGTAACCTATATATTTTGATATAGAGGTATATCAAATACGTATGATTAATTTAAAAAAGCATACATGCTTACAATATTTTCGTTCTCAATTAGAGATGGTGGTGAAATCTCAACCACGGATCTGCAAAAGATTGTTCAAGCTTTGCCACAGTATGGTGAGCAAGTTGATAAATTGACCCTCCATATAGATGTAAGTGATTGTTTACATATCACTTTCCTTGCAAGTTTTATGTTTTTCTTATTTTGTTTATCTTTACCAGACATAATTAACTATTTTTTTATTGAAATACATGTCTATAAAATGTGAAAACGAGATGTCATCTTACTGGTGAATGCAAGTTAAATGGACCACTCAAATACGGTTCTTAGATCTATTGCATAGTATGTTGAATAGATGAGGAGTTATCTAGCGTGTAATGTAACTCTGCAGCCTCTGCCAGTACCAATATTTAATATAAATGAGCTTAGTGACCTAAGCTTAACATATAGTTCAAGACAAGTAGCTGTTGTTTAAAAGCATCCCTATCACCTTTATATGTACTCGTATCTTCAGTCTTTATGGCATATGCCTTTTGTCGTAAAATATATCTTCTACTGAGCTTGATTTCTAACTTCAAAGTGATATAAATTCCACTAGTTTTGTTTGAGCTCTTCTTCTTTTGCTCAGATTGCAGGTAAAATAAACAGGTGCATCAGGGATTACGGGCTCCGTGACCTTGGGCAGTTGGAGCAGGATCTGGTTTTTGGAGATGCAGGAGCAAAGGAGGTGATCAATATGCTCAGGTCAAAGCAGGTTTGTAAAGCGTTATGCTTGGCTCTATCAGTACAGTATTATGCTTGGTTTGACATGAATATTTGTTCTATTGCCCAGAATTTGAGTGAAGAGAACAAACTGAGATTGATGATTATCTATGCAATTGTATGTCCCGACAAGTTTGAAGGTGACAAAGGGGACAAGTTGATGCAGGTACTTCACGTTAAATTTTGCATTGCTGGAATTATGGCTTATGAGTGGCATAATAATCTCGAACGTCGCAGGAGAGTCATGTGTGATTTCATCAAGAAGGGACAAAATGGAAAAATGAGAGGCTAGCAGGCTAACTCCCAGAGATGTTGAATTACAGACTCGCCATGAACAAAAGAAATTCAACCAAACACATACCGACCTAGGTGCGAGGGATAACTGAGCTGACGAGTAGCCTGTGGAGGGCTGAAGCACCAGCTAACCACCAGAAGTAACTCCCTGTAACACTAACCAAATACACGGCCTAGCACCCTCACCACAATACTGGAGGAGTCGCTGAACACGCTCCCATCAAACAAGAAAATTACCTCCATTAACTTGATCACGGCCTTTCCATAGAAACCCCCTTCTTCTCTTATATATATAGCTTTGATCACCCACTTAGGCAGGTCCAAGGCAAACATTAGGTAGGGTGCACAAATTATGCAAAAGGTACACCAGAACATAGGAAGTAAACCTCTCCTTTCACTAGTTAGAATTGCATGGAAGCGCGACAGATGAGAGTTACTTTTTTCCCGGCCCCGTGTCGCTCCCCCGCGGGGCGGCCCGCACAACCAAGAACCGCTCCCTGCCGCCGCCGCCGGCGAGCGCCGCCGGGCAAAGCCCGCGCGGCGTCGGCGGCGGCGGACCTCTTCTTCCCTCTCGCCTGGAGCATGAGCTGCGCGGGGCTGCTCAACTGGGCCGAGGAGCGCGAGCGGCGTGGTCGGGCGCGAGTGCAGCGCGGCGCGGTCGGGCGCGATTGCAGCGCGGCGCGCTCTGGTGGCTGGGCGTCGCGCCCTGATGCGTTGGAGGCTGGGCGGCTCGCGCTCGGTGGAGGGTCGCCGTTTCCGCGTTGGCCGGCGCCATGCGGGCTCCCGCGGATCTGGTGCGCCGCGGTCGCGGCGGGGGTAGGACTGTCCTCTGGGTGCGGGGCTGCGTGTCAGCACAACGCAATGGCATGTGCGGGAGTTGCGGGAGATCTGATCTCCTGGGCGTGGCGAGCAGGTGGCATTCCCGATCTGGACGGACCTATTCGCGTGTTGGGCTTCCCCGGTGCAGATCTGGCGGGGTGGCCGGCCGGCGACCTCCTGTGGGCGCGGCCTAGGGGTGAGATGTGTAGCAGCGCTCGGGCGCCATGGAAGTGATCTGCTGGAAGAGCTGGCTGGGTCGTGGGTTTGGATGGGTGAGGCTGCCGGCGAAAGCCGTACTCCGGCTGCGGCCGGAGCCGTCGATGGCGGTGCCTACGGGCTCCGTCCCCTTGTTGGAGCCATCGATGTTGCAGTCCTCTCCTTCCCTTGCTTGACATGCTTCGGGGGAAACCCTAGATCCGGTCTCCTGGGTCGGATGATGACGACGCCATTGGCTATGGCCGGCATCGTGTTTCCTCTTGAGGACATTGTCTTGGAGCTAGACTCGGTCAGAGGGACTAAGTGCTCGTGGAGGTGGTTGGCGACGGCTTATGTGACATCTTCGTGAAAGCAGCAGAAGCACCCGTCACATGCACGGTGTGCCAGGCAAGTTATGTCTGCCAATCTCGTGGGATTGAAGCGGCATATGTTTGCTCTTTCGGACATGGCGTTCCTCTTTGATGTCGTCGAGTTTTGTGGAGATGCTTGTGGCAGCCTGGATTGACATGACGGTTTTCGGTGTGCACTTTGGTAGCAGCGGAGGCGCTCAAGTGCCCGACCGGGCATGTTGTGGGGTGTTTGCCTTTCTGGCGTGTTGTATGTTTTGTGGTGCTTGGCGCTGCTTAGGTTTTCGCCTGGTTTTCCTTGATAAACCGAGCAACCCTCTCTTTCTTCTTTTTTAGCACTTATCTTATGTGGTGCATTCCTCCTTTGAGGGTGTTACTTGTAATACCTCTTCTGATCAATGAATTTGGCAGCTCTCCTGCCAACATTCCAAAAAAACAAAGAATTGCATGGAAGCATAGAGTACTCACTAGTGAGAAGTGACTTATAAGATGGCTTCACCTAACCCAGCTTTAAAGCATGTTTTTTTCTTTTGCTACGTATGGAAAAACCAATAAGCCAACTTGAGATAAGCCTGTATGCTGTGCCCAATGGAGCTTGAGTATGGACGATGTCATCTAAGCTAGTGGTTACAGTGCCATTTGGGTTGACAATTTTGGTTATTCATGTCTACGTGATATGGTGAGCTAATTTATCGTCTTTGCAGCTAGCGAAACTGCCATCAGATGATATGAAGGCCATAAACAGCTTAAGATACTTGGTTAGTTCAGATGCAAAAAAGGCAGCACGGGATGGTGGTTTCTCTCTCAAATTTGATGCCCAAAAGGTGAAGTCATGGTTTCAGCTGAAACTTCTACTTCCTTCCCTTGAACTAACATGGTTTTAATTTCCACATCAGAAAAAAAATACTGGTGTTCGGACAGAGCGGCAGGATGGTGAGGAAGGCTGGGCGTTATCACGTTTTTTCCCACTTATGGAGGCACGTGATAGTAATATAGTACTAGTAAAGTCCCCTTTTCTTAACGAAATATCTGCCTATCTATTTTATTCGATGTGCTTTACGTGGTCAATAATTATCTCATATGATGCTGCGATTAACATTTGCTAGAAGTAAAATAAACACAGTTCCAAAATTTAAGTGGTCTTTAAGATGTGGTCTTCATTCTCTTGATCAAATAAGTTTCAGAACAAACTGAACTAGACAAGTGTAGTACGACTGATTTTGATTGAACTGCTGTTGGACACGAGTGTTGTTATGTCCATTTGTGATTCAAAATAGTAAATGACTGAAGTTCCATGGTCTTTCAACAGGAGCTGGTCGAGAAACTGAGCAAAGGTGAATTACCTCTAAACGAATACCCATCTTTAAGTCAACCAAGTTCTACTTCTCAAGGGGCCGGAGAAAGTGCATCGGCGCCAAAACCAGCACAAAATCCACAGCCCATGTCTAGGAGATCACGGCGCACACCACAATGGGCTAAAGGCCGTAACTCTGATGATAGTCAATCAAGGTATTCACTGAAGATAGTTTTCCATGTGATCCCTTGGGCCATACAAAACTTTCCAAGAACAACCGCTCTGATTGGTTCCACACGATCTAGCTGCTTCCTTATCATGACCATATATTTGATTTGCAGCGACTCTTCCGTGTTGAGACACGCATCAGGTGATTTCAAGAGGCTAGGCAACCGAATATTTGTCTTCATCGTTGGTGGAGCAACCCGATCTGAAGTATGTCCTTTAGATATCTGTTAACTCTCATTCATACTACATAAATTCTATGTTCTCATCGATCTTATATTTCGATGGATTAGCTAAGGGTGGCGCACAAGCTAACCATGAAGTTGAAGAGAGAAATCGTCCTCGGGTCCTCTAGCATCGATAATCCTCCACAGTTTATTTCGGTAAGCCTTTTCTGTGTAGTCTTATAATGTCTCATTGTTCTCCAACCTTTTCACCAAATCCTATGGATCAATACAAACAGAGCTACCTGAGCAAATATCAAGAATGCTAACTCATAGCTTCCACAACGTAGAATAAACTGCTGGTACACATACTGACAGACTTCACTCACTCATTGAATGTGTAAATGCAGAAGCTGAAGGCGCTAGGACCATCCTAGGAGCGATGTCGCCGGTTCTCCCGGACGAGCGATTGTGCAGTACCCATGCTAGTAGCTTACACAACATTTATTTGCCTTTGTTTTCCACTCTACCAAGAGTGTGAGCCATGCCGATATGTTGTAAAGTGTGGGGCATGTATATGCCATTCTATTTTCTAGGGAAAAAGGATGCAATTTTGATTCTCTTATCACACTCGAGATCTATCGGTTCTAACACCTTTTGTTTATTTCGAAAATTTATATATAATTTGCCAAAGCTGAGACTAAGATGAAAAAGAAATCGGAAGAACTAGCAGCGCCAGGATAATCGAAGGCCTATTCTTCTAATGAAAGAATTTTGCAAGCAAGGATGCCATCATAATTTCCCGGGTTGCAATCCTTTTGCCATCAACAACCTCTTCTTTCTTAGGGATGTGCTTAATTCTTATTTTTAGAAAGGAGGCTGTGGTCTGACCTTAATTTTAGAATAATCCGAGGCACGTAGTCGATCCACCAATGAACAAGCAGTCACACGAGGCACAACACCGATATCTATTAATGAGTATCACCAACATGACAACATCCCCGGGCATGACTATAGAGGCTCCTCCCCACGACAACACTACAATACCCTACTATGGAAGCTCCTCCCCCTGCATGACTATGCTATTATGTTTGCATAGGTTAAATCGTGTGTCTATCCCCACATTATATAAGAGGTCTAGAATATAAGAGTCTTACTGGGACACTACAACATACCCTATCTACACACCGTACTACTCCAAGTCCAACTGTAACCTATCTTGTACAAAATATTTAACACAATTCCAATAAACTCCACCTTGGCTAATACTAGCAACTTTGATTCATCCATGCATCAAACCTCCATGTACATTGGACTTTAGATTTTACCATAAATATCGCTCCTACTTCCAGACTCCGCATGAATTTACCTACAGCTGTAGTCCCTTCTTGTCTTCTTTACTATAGTCCCTTCTTGTGTTCTTCACAGAGCTTCGAGGGAGAGTTCCGTTAGCACGACGGCGTGATGACGGTGATGATGATGCTACCGACGCAGGGCTTTGCCTAAGCACCGCTACGATATGACCGATGTGGATTATGGTGGAGGGGGGCACCGCACACGGCTAAAAGATCAACTGATCAACTTGTGTGTCCATGGGGTAGGGCCGGCCCTCTACTATGGCGCGCCCTCGGGAGTCCTACTCCCACCGGGAGTAGAATCCCCCCCCCCTTCCATGTAGTAGGAGTAGGAGAGAAGGAAAGGAAAGGGAAAAGAAAAGAGAAGGAAGGAGGGGGCGCCGCCCCTCCCCCTAGTCCAATCCGCACTAGCCCTTGGGGGGGGGGGGCGCAGCCTCCCCTCTCTATTTCCCCTAAAGCCCAATAAGGCCCATATACTCCCCGGCGAATTCCCGTAACTCTCCGGTACTCCGATAAATACCCGAACCACTCAGAACCTTTCCGATGTCTGAATATAGCCTTTCAATATATCGATCTTTACATCTCGAACATTTCGAGACTCCTCGTCATGTCCATGATCTCATCCGGGACTCCGAACAACCTTCGGTACATCAAAACACATAAACTCAAATACCGATTGTCACCGAACGTTAAGCGTGTGGACCCTACGGGTTCGAGAACTATGTAGACATGACTGAGACTCATCTCCGGTCAATAACCAATAGCGGAACCTGGATGCTCATATTGGCTCCTACATATTCTATGAAGATCTTTATCGGTCAAACCGCATAACGGTATACGTTGTTCCCTTTGTCATCGGTATGTTACTTTCCCGAGATTCGATCGTCGGTATCTCAATACCTAGTCCAATCTCATTATAGGCAAGTCTCTTTAGTCATTCCGTAATGCATCATCCCGCAACTAACTCATTAGTCACATTGCTTGCAAGGCTTATAGTGATGTGCATTACCGAGAGGGCAAGAGATACCTCTCCGACAATCGGAGTGACAAATCCTAATCTTGATCCATGCCAACTCAACAAATACCATAGGAGACACCTGTAGATCACCTTTATAACCACCCAGTTATGTTGTGACATTTGGTAGCACACAAAGTGTTGACGTAACTCTTTACGACGAACTCTTTGTCACCTCCATAACCGAGAAACATTTCCTTATTCCACTAAGGATAATTTTTTACCGCTGTCCAGTGATCCACTCCTAGATCACTATATGGTATCCTCTTGCCAAACTTATGGTGAGGTACACAATAGGTCTGGTACACAGCATAGCATATTTTATAGAACCTATGATTGAGGCATAGGGAATGACTTTTCATTCTCTTTCTATTTTCTGCCGTGGTCGGGCTTTGAGTCTTTACTCAACTTCACACCTTGCAACACAGGCAAGAACTCCTTCTTTGACTGTTCAATTTTGAAATACTTCAAAATCTTGTCAAGGTATATACTCATTGAAAATATATCAAGCGTCTTGATCTATCTCTATAGATCTTGATGCTCAATATGTAAGCAGCTTCACCGGGGTCTTTCTTTGAAAAACTCCTTTCAAACACTCCTTTATGCTTTCCAAAAAATTCTACATTATTTTCGATCAACAATATGTCATTCACATATACTTATCAGAAATTTTGTAGTGCTTGTCGTGGTTCTAACTCTGACAGTGAAGTAGGGGGGTGTGTATGGAGAGGCTAGATCTCAGCTATGGAGAAGTTGTAAGCACACGAGGATTACGAGTTCAGGCCCTTCTCGGAGGAAGTAATAGCCCTACGTCTCGGTGCCCGGAGGCGGTCGATTGGATTATGCGTGTGTGAATAACAGGGGTGCGAACCCTTCATACTGAGGAGGGGGGTGGCTTATATAGAGTTCGCCGGCCCTCTCCTGCCCTCAGTAATGCAGGGTTTAAGGTACATTTAAGGTTGGGCGTTACTGGTAACGCCTCTAATAAAGTGCTACAATGACCATAAAGACTACTTAATAGCCGACCGTTTGCCTGCGGAGTGACTTCAGATCTCTGGCGGTCGAGTGGCTAGCTTCATGGTCGAGTGGTAGCTTCTTGGTCGAGTGTCTTGAACCCGTCGAGTGGGATACCTTCAAGTCGATTGAAAGGTGACTTCTTCTAGGGATGTCCTTGGGTAGGGCTCTTTGGACAGGTCCGTGCCCCTACCCTAGGTACGTAGCTTCATCATTAGCCCCCGAATGGATCGAGGTTTGAGTGGGGAAAGAGTTGGAGATATTTCCGACTGGTTCTTTGGGCTACGTGAGTGCCTCGTTTTGGGGTCAATCGTCACGGATGACGTCGCCAACCTCTTTCAGTCGCCTTGATCCATTCCAGGCCTTTCGTCGAGTGAATTTCTTTACTTGTGACATACCGAGTGTCGATGCGAGCGGGGTCTTCTGTTTTGACAAGTTGTTTTGCAGTCCGCGGATGTCGTGGGATTTGGATTTTGGGAAGCGCGCGGGACGGGAGCGGCCGCAGTAATCGGAAGCGATAAAGCGGAAGCTCCTCGATCCTCGCATCGCCTTTTTCGCCACGTACTGCACGCGCGTCTGCTATGGGATTTGACTGGATAGCCTGGGCCTACCAGTCAGCCACTCAGAAGCGGCCCCTTATAAGTTGCCGGCTCGGCGTTTCCAAACAGTGCGCTTCCTTCTGCTTTCTTCTTCTTCTCCCCCTTCGCAAGTTCCTCCGCCACCTCCGCTCTCACCCTAGCGCCGCAAGCCCGTTCGAGATTTTGCCTGTGACGATGGTGAAGGGCAAGACGTCTGCTCTGGAGCGCGCGAAGAAGGCGGCGGCGGCGGGGAAAGGGAAGAGGTCTGCTCGGGGCGGATCTTCCTCCAGGACCGCTCTGCCCAAAGGTTGGATCCAGGGCGACTGGATGCCGTCGGTGCTCCGGCAAGAGGATCTCGACAACATGGTCGAGGGGGGAGTCATTCCCCACGAAGCCGCGCGTCTCCCGGGGGGAGAGATCGAACCTCAACCCCGCGACGGTGAGTGCGTGCTCCTAGCCACCCACATCGACCGAGGGTTTTCTCTGCCGCCCATCCTTTTTTCCGGAGCTTCCTGAACTTCTTTGGAGCGCAGCTCCACCACTTCACTCCCAACTCCATCGTATACCTTGCTGCTTTCATTTCCATGTGTGAGGCTTTCTTGGGTTGCCGCCCCCATTGGGGACTCTTTAAGCACATCTTTACCTGCCGTTCTCAATCGGTCAAGAAGGCCAAGTCGAGTGACGAGAGGACGCGGGTGATCCAGCTGTGCGGGGTCCTGGCGATCCAGATGAGGGGAAAGAGTTGTTTTCCATCTATCACTCTCTCGGAGTCAGTCCGCGGTTGGCAGGCGACCTGGTTCTACTGTCAGGACCAGCCGACCCCAGGACAGTCGACTGGTCTTCCCCCTTTCTCTCTCGACCGAGCAGAGAAACCTGCTTCTCTGAAAGTGGCGCCGGAAGAAAGGGCCCAAGTCAAAGTGCTGGCCGGTCGAGTGGTTGAGCTTGTCCGTGAGGGTGTGACTGGTATGGACCTGCTGGAGGTCTTCCTCCAGAGGCGCATCCAACCGCTCCAGGCCCGTGGCCACCCGATGTGGCTGTACTCGGGTCTCGACGACACCACTCGGGTCCACCCGGAGGAGGTCACCGATGAGATGCTGGAGGGGTGGCTGTCGAGCATCACAGGGAACAAGGACAACCCCCGAGGGGCCAGGAGGGTAATTCCACTCGACAACTCATACGATGTGGACCAGGTATGTCTTTATGCTCCGACTGAGATCTTGTTTTCTTCGTTGGTCTTCTTTGAGTTGGTCGATTGACTTTTGTCTTGTCTGTTGTTTTTCAGGTGACTACCGAGATGTACTCGACGCCCAACGGGCCACAGGAGCCGACTGAGGAAGGGGAGGCGAGCAGGGGCGAGAGCGGAGACGACCAAGGCGAGTGGGAGTCCGACGGAGAAGGAGAGGGAGGCGACGTTGTCGACTCGAGCGAAGAGGAGGAGGAGGAGGTTGAACCCCCCCCCCCCCCCCCGCCCGGAGAGGCGATCCAAGCTCACACATGATCCGGCGCAGGAACGCAGCAAGGCGACTGCTTCCGTCGGGCAGTCGTCGAAACGCCCTCGGACCTCTTCTCCTACGCCGACTGGGAAGGCTCCCAAGCACCTACGCGCGACGCTGTCCAAGCCGCCAAAGGCTCTGCCCAAGATGAAGATAGTTGTCCCTACTATTTCCGGGTAATAATAAAACTTGCTTTCCTTCGTCGACCGTGGGCAGATCCTTGGTCAATTCATTGAGCCAACTGACTGACTTTCGAGATTTGCAGCGCTGCTACTTCTGAGGTCTCCACCAAAGACGACGACCAAGAGATGGAGGATGCTGTTACCTCCAACCCTGGTACGATTGCTGACGTTCTGCTTTTGAGTCGATTGAACATTTATTGCAACTCTGGTCGATTGAATGTTTCTCTTGCAGCTCCTCCTCATGTTATCGACCTCCCGGATGACGACGACAACGAACCGCTGAGAATGAGGAGGAACAAGAGGGCGTCGGCTGACAAGACCCCCCAACCTGCTCCGGCGTCTGAGGTCGTGGCTCGGGATGGTGGTGACATCACTCGGGCTTCTGTGACTTTCGCCATTCCTCTGACGAGCGTGCGGCCTTCGGCGTCGACTGCGGATCCGCCTTCGCTTTTTGCCGCGTACCCCGTCCCTGAGGACCAAGCGGCTGCTGCAAAGGAGGCTATACGCCAGGCGGGGATCATGATGGAGCAAGTGAAGATGGCTCGGGAGGCCAGCCAAGCAGCCTATGACGCGAGTTCGGCCCTTCAGAGCAACGTCCAGGTCAGTCGACTCAACACTTGGTCTATTATGATATGTTGTTTGAAGAATCTCTTTTCCGAAGATCTTTGTATCTGTACACCCACTGGGTGTGTCTGCCAATTCTTGGACGAGTGGGGGCACGCTAAGTGCACCCACTGGGTGTAGTCCCCGAGACTACGGTGGATTGCTGGCAGTCGACTGTAGTCTTTACATTGTGTTACTATATCTATATTTCTTCACTCGGTCTGGTCAGGCCATGTCGAATGGAACTGTATCTGGTCGGCTGTGGGCAGTCGACTTTTTTTTTTGGTCGAACCGGTGGGGGCACGCTGAGTGCACCCACTGGGTGTAGTCCCCGAGACCACTGTCGAATGTTTTTGATTCGGCTGTGGTCTTAGAAGCGTCATCATTGTCTCTTAGTTACTCGGAAGCAACTTATCTTGGACGTCTGTCGACTGATTTTTCTTTTTACAGAAATCATGCGAACTTGTAGCTCGCTATACTGAGTTGGAGAAGCAGAAGATTCAACTGAACCTTGATCTGGAGCTGGCCAGAACAGAGCTACAGAAGGTCAGAGACGGCGCCGCAGGTAAGACGACTTTGTCGACTGGTTAGTTTTTAGGCTTGAGTACCCTTCTGCTATTTCCGAGTCAATCATCATTTCTTTGCAGAAAAACTGAGCGAAGCTCTGGCGAAGAAGGATCAGGACTTGGCTGCTGCCCGTAAGGAGGCTGACGACAAGACCGCTCTGGCCGAACAGAAGCTGGCTTCGGTCGGCCAATTAGAAGAAGAGAATACTAAGCTGAAGACCGCTCTGAATGAAGACAACCGGGAGTGTACACATTGGAAGAAGGAGAACCTCACCCTGAACGAGAAGATGGAAGGCATCGCTCGCAGGAGGGACGACCTGGAGAGCTACTTGAGGAGCCTCGCCAAGAAGTTGTACATCAAGCTTGAAGGTGCACATTCAGTTCTGACTGGTCTTTTTTTGTGTCGACTCAGTCTATGAAAATTGACTTATCCTTGGATCGTGTATGCAGAGTTTTGCCAGAACTTTGAAGAGGAGACTGGGCGTATCGAAACAGGTTTGGATCCAATCAACTCCCCCGTGAAGGATGAAGCTGCCATGAATCTGCTCCGACTGGAATCTCGCATTGACGGCGTCGTGGACTACTTGGCTTGACTGAAGGTTTCCATGTCACGGATCGACCCGGCACTTTGGCCAGAGGCTATGCTCCAAAACGATCTCGAGTCTCTGATGACTCGTCTTAACGGGATCCCTGACCGAGTGCAGGAGTGGAAGAAATCTTCTGCTCGGTGTGGCGCTGATGTGGCTCTGTCTCTTGTCCGCGTCTATTGCAAGGAGGTGCGAGAAGAAAAGCTGGCCGCCATCCAAGTTGCCAATACCAGGAAGCACAACTTCCAAGACTTCATGGAGACCTTCATCGCTGCTGCCACCCGTATTGCAGACGGGATTGACTTGGACGAGTTCGTCGCCCCTTCCAGTCCTCCTCCTGAGGAATAAAAAACTTTTATGCTTCACTTTGAATTTGCCTCGGAATGCCGAGTGTATTTTGTAACCGTTAAACTCTGCCTTAAATTTGCCTCGGAATGCCGAGTGGAAGTGTAACAGTTAAACTCTGCCGAGCCGAGGGCTCGAGTACTTTGATCTGAGGTCTGGGACCTTTTAGGCTTTATGCGAACTTGATTTCTTGTTGAATATCTTCATGGTTTGATCTGTCGAGTGGAACTTGATCTTCACTCGGAGTAACCTTGTATTTGTGGCGTAACTTCTTGCAGACTGGGTTGTGTCCTGTACTTAGGCGGGCACTGGGCCGCAGCTAAGCCTCTAAGTGGGAGGTTTGCTCTCCACTCGGTAGGATTTTTAAACACTTAGGCGAGCGCTGGGCTGCAGCTAAGCCCCCGGGTGGGAGGTTTGCTCTCCACTCAGTAGGATTTTTAAACACTTAGGCAAGCGCTGGGCTGCAGCTAAGCCCCCGAGTGGGAGGATTGCTCTCCACTCGGTAGGATTTTTTCAAACTTAGGCGAGTGTCTGACTGCAGCTAAGTCTCTTAGTGGGAGATCTTAGGCGAGTACTAGACTGCAGCTAAGCCCCCGAGTGGGAGAATTGCTCTCCACTCGGTAGGATTTTTTCAAACTTAGGCGAGTGTCTGACTGCAGCTAAGTCTCTTAGTGGGAGATCTTAGGCGAGTACTGGACTGCAGCTAAGCCCCCGAGTGGGAGGATTGCTCTCCACTCGGTAGGATTTTTTCAAACTTAGGCGAGTGTCTGACTGCAGCTAAGTCTCTTAGTGGGAGATCTTAGGCGAGTACTGGACTGCAGCTAAGCCCCCGAGTGGGAGGATCGCTCTCCACTCGGTAGGATTTTTTCAAACTTAGGCGAGTGTCTGACTGCATCTAAGTCTCTTAGTGGGAGATCTTAGGCGAGTACTGGACTGCAGCTAAGCCTCCGAGTGGGAGGATTGCTCTCCACTCGGTAGGATTTTTTCAAACTTAGGCGAGTGTCTGACTGCAGCTAAGTCTCTTAGTGGGAGATCTTAGGCGAGTACTGGACTGCAGTTAAGCCTCCAAGTGGGAGGATTGCTCTCCACTCGGTAGGAATTTTTCAAAATTAGGCGAGTGTCTGACTGCAGCTAAGTCTCTTAGTGGGAGATCTTAGGCGAGTACTGGACTGCAGCTAAGCCCCCGAGTGGGAGGGTTGCTCTCCACTCGGTAGGATTTTTTCAAACTTAGGCGAGTGCCTGACTGCAGCTAAGTCTCTAAGTGGGAGAACTTAGGCGAGTACTGGACTGCAGCTAAGCCTCCGAGTGGGAGTCTGGCTCTCCACTCGGTAGGATTTTTGAACACTTAGGCGAGCACTGGGCTGCAGCTAAGCCCCCGAGTGGGAGTCTGGCTCTCCACTCGGTAGGATTTTTCGAACTTAGGCGAAACGGATTCGCAGCTAAGTCACCCACTGGGGGATTTCGTAAGCAAACAAAAGTGACAGCAATTATTGGAACACTCTTGTCTTTGATAAAAATAAACTGCAGAAATTTTTCTTATTACATCTCGCCCAAGGGAGAACTCAAGTGTAAAAGGGGCGGAGCAGTTCCGCATTCCAAGCTCGTGGCTCGTCGATCTGGCGATCAACATTGTAGAGGTGATATGCTCCATTGTGGAGGACTCTGGTGACGATGAAGGGGCCCTCCCAAGTAGGAGCAAGCTTGTGTGGTTTCTGTTGATCCACTCGGAGGACCAAATCTCCTTCTTGGAAGGCTCGACTTTTGACATTCCTGGCGTGGAATCGACGCAAGTCTTGCTGATAAATGGTCGATCTGATCATGGCCATCTCTCTTTCTTCTTCCAGGAGGTCGACTGCGTCTTGCCGGGCCTGTTCTGCTTCATCTTCGGTATAAAGTTCGACTCGGGGTGCGTTGTGAAGAAGATCACTCGGCAGAACTGCTTCGGCACCATAAACCAGAAAGAACGGAGTTCTTCTAGTCGACCGGTTCGGGGTGGTCCTTAATCCCCACAGTACTGACGGAAGCTCGTCGACCCAAGCACCTGCTGCGTGCTTGAGGTCACGCATCAGTCGAGGCTTTAGTCCTTTGAGAATCAGACCATTTGCCCTTTCAGCTTGTCCATTCGACTGGGGGTGGGCGACCGATGCGTAGTCGACTCGTGTGCCTTGAGAGGCGCAAAAAGCTCTGAACTTGTCCGAATCAAAGTTTGACCCATTGTCAGTGATGATGCTATGCGGGACTCCATATCTGAATGTTAGCCCTCTAACGAAACTGATAGCAGTGCAAGTGTCGAGATTCTTGATGGGCTTAGCTTCGATCCATTTGGTAAACTTGTCGACTGCCACAAGCACATGCGTGAAACCGCTCCTGCCTGTTCTTAGTGGACCAACCATGTCCAGTCCCCAGACAGCAAAGGGCCAGACTAGTGGAATGGTCTTCAGGGCTGATGCAGGCTTGTGTGACATGTTGGAGTAGAACTGGCACCCTCCACACTTGTCGACTATCTCTTTTGCCATCTCATTTGCTCTAGGCCAGTAATCCCGCTCGGTATGCTTTAGCCACAATGGTCCGAGAGGACGCATGGTGACCATAGGTCCCCGAGTGGATATCATCAAGGATTATCCGACCCTCTTCTGGTGTTATGCACTTCTGACCGATTCCAGTCGCGCTTTCTCTATACAACTGTCCCTTTATGACTGTGAAGGCCTTGGATCGGCGGACGATCTGTCGAGCCTCTTCCTCGTCCTCTGGGAGTTCTTTCCTTAGGATATACGCAATGTACAGTATCGTCCAGTCGGGAGTGATTGCCAAGACTTCCATGATTAGGTCGACCACAGCAGGAACTTCGACTTCAGTCGGATCTGTGGCACTTTTCGGCTGCGGGGCTTCTTCTGTAAAAGGATCTTCTTGGACTGACGGCGAGTGAATGTGTTCCAGGAACACGTTGCTGGGAATGGCTTCTCTCTTGGAGCCTATCTTTGCCAAATCGTCAGCTGCCTGATTTTTCAGTCGGGGGATGTGATGAAGCTCTAACCCCTCGAATTTCTTTTCTAGCTTTCTCACTACATTGCAATAACCAGTCATAGCCGGACTTCTGACGTCCCACTCCTTCATCACCTGATTAACCACCAAATCTGAGTCGCCATAGACCATGAGGCGACGGACACCGAGTGAAATGGCCATGCGCAACCAATACAAAAGTGCTTCATATTCTGCTTCATTATTGGAGGAATCAAAGTGAAACTGGAGAACGTATCTGAGCTTATCTCCTCGGGGGGAAACTAATACTACTCCAACACCGGAACCATTCAGCATCTTAGATCCATCGAAGAACATGGTCCAGTGCTCCGAGTGAACTTGAGTCGGAAGTTGCTGTTCAATCCACTCGGCGATGAAATCTACGATTGATTGGGACTTGATAGCCTTCTTTGCTTCAAACTTGATATCTAAGGGGAGGAGTTCAATCGCCCACTTGGCCACTCGACCAGTTGCGTCTCTGTTGTGCAGAATCTCTGACAGTGGGGCGTCGCTGACGACTGTAATGGAGTGGTCAGAGAAGTAATGCGCAACCTTCTTCGTGGTCATATAAATCCCATATACAAGCTTCTGGTAGTGAGGGTATCTTTGTTTTGAAGGGGTCAAAACTTCGGACAAATAATAGACTGGGCGCTGAACTCTGAAGGCCTTTCCTTCTTCTTCCCGCTCGACCGTGAGCACTGTACTGACAACTTGTCATGTGGCTGCAATGTAAAGCAGCAGAGGCTCTTTGCTGATTGGGGCAGCAAGCACCGGCTGGGTGGAGAGCAGAGCTTTGAGCTCTGCAAATGCTGCGTCAGCTTCTGGAGTCCACTCGAACTTGTCAGACTTCTTCATCAGTCGGTACAGAGGCAACGCCTTTTCACCGAGACGAGAAATGAATCGACTTAAGGCGGCCAAGCAGCCTATAAGCTTTTGGACATCGTGCACGCGTACAGGTCGCTTCATCCGGAGTATAGTGCCAACTTTTTCAGGTCGCATCGATCCCCCGTTCGGAAACGAGAAAACCGAGTAACTTTCCACCTGGAACTTCGAATGTGCACTTTGATGGATTGAGCTTGATATCATACCTCCTGAGGTTGGCAAAGGTTTCAGCAAGGTCAGTTCGCAGGTCGGAAGCTTTCGGTGACTTGACCATAATATCATCCATGTATGCCTCCACATTCTGACTGATTTGAGTGAGTAAACACTTCTGAATCATTCTCATGAATGTGGCTCCGGCGTTCTTGAGGCCGAACGGCATGGTGACGTAACAGAAGCATCCGAATGGAGTGATGAAAGCTGTTTTGATCTCGTCGGGTCCATACAGACGGATCTGATGGTACCCGGAATAGGCATCTAGAAAAGACAATCTCTCGCACCCCGCAGTCGAGTCGACTATTTGGTCGATGCGAGGGAGAGGAAAATGATCTTTCGGGCAGGCCCGATTGATATGTTTGAAATCGATGCACATGCGAAGTGAATTGTCCTTCTTGGGGACCATGACGACATTGGCGAGCCACTCGGAGTGGTAAATCTCTCGGATGAACTCCGCTGCTAAGAGCCGAGCCACCTGCTCGCCAATGGCTTGCTTCTTCTGGACGGCGGACCGTCGAAGATGTTCCTTCACAGGCTTGAATTTTGGGTCGACTCATAGACGGTGCTCGGCCAGCCCTCTGGGAACTCCAGGCATGTCAGAGGGTTTCCATGCGAAGATGTCCCAGTTCTCACGGAGGAGCTGGACGAGCGCTTCTTCCTATTTGGAGTCGAGTGTCATTGAGATGTGAGTCGGGGCAGCATCGGGGTCGGTCGGGTGAATGTGGACTGACTTTGTTTCATAGGAAGACTGAAAAGCTGATTCTGAAGCAGGCTTCTTGGCTCGTAGCAATTCACTCGGATCAGCAGTCTTCTGGTACTCTTGTAGCTCGACCACTGCCATCTGAGCATCAGCGATCTTTGAGCCTTTCTGAAAACACTCTTCTGCTTTCTTTCGGTTGCCTGTAACAGTGATCACACCTTTGGGGGCAGGCATCTTCAGTTTGAGATACACGTAACATGGTCGAGCCATGAAGCGCGCGTAAGCTGGCCTGCCCAAAATGGCATGATAAGCACTTTGGAAGTCCACAACTTCGAATGTCAACTTTTCCTTGCGGTAATTCTTTGAATCACCGAAAACCATATCAAGAGCAATCTGGCCGAGTGATTCGGCTTTCTTCCCAGGAATGACTCCGTGGAAGCTCATGTTACTGGTACTGAGCCTGGACATCGGAATGCCCATCCCTTTCAATGTTTCCGCATACAGTATGTTCAGGCCACTGCCACCATCCATCAGGACTTTGGTCAGTCGAGTGCCTTCGACAATTGGGTCGACCACCAAAGCTTGCCTCCCAGGGATGGCAATGTGCGTAGGGTGATCAGACTGGTCGAATGTGATGGCAATCTGAGACCACTTCAGATAACTTGGTGTTGCCGGAGCAACCATATTCACCTCACGGTTAATGACTTTCAGTCGACTTTTGCTTTCGACATCAGCAAAAATCATCAGGGTGGAATTTACTTGGGGGTATCCATCGTCGCTGTCTTCCTTGTCCTCAACTCTGTCCGACTCTTTTTCCTTGTCCTTGGACTGCTTGCCTTGAAACTGCTGGATTAGGAGCCGGCACTGTCGAGTGGTATGCTTTGGGTAAATAAAATTACCCTCCTCATCTTTCTTGGTGTGGATGTGACATGGCAGATCCAAAACATCATTTCCATCTTGATCCTTGACTTTCTTGGGCTTCCAGGTGCCCTTGGGTTTTCCCTTGAAGTTTCCCTGGGCTACGGCCAGGGCCTCCCCAGGGGCGGCTGGCTCGGCCTTCCGCTTCTGCTTCCGACTGGAATTTCCTCCAGTCTCTTGGGCGACTGCCTTGTGCTTGCCACTCCGGAGCCGATCTTCGTCTTCACCATTAGCGTATTTGGTGGCGATCTCCATCATCCGATTCAGAGACATTTCTCCAGTTTGACCGAACTTCAGATTCAACTCTCTGTATTTAACGCCTTCCTTGAAGGCACAAACTGCTTGATGGTCTGGCACATTCTCGACCGTGTGATGCAGTGTGATCCACCTCTGGATGTAATCCCTCAGAGTTTCATTCGGCTTCTGCACGCAGGACCGCAACTCTGTAAGGCCTGTAGGTCGCTTGCAGGTTCCTTCAAAGGTTGTGACAAACACTCGGGAGAGGTCCTCCCAAGTGTAGATGCTGCTGGGTGCCAACTGATTTAGCCACGCTCTGGCTGAGCCCTCCAACATGAGAGGCAAATGCTTCATGGCCACCTCATCATTGCCACGGCCAATCTGTACAGCCACTCGGTAATCTTCGAGCCAAGTGTCAGGCTTAGATTCACCGGTGAACTTGCTGACTCCAGTCGCCAGCCTGAAGTTAGGAGGAATCACTGCGGCTCTGATGGCTCGACTGAAACACTCTGGCCCGGAAGCATGTACTCTGCTGCTGGCAGGCGCATCTCTGTTGTGGCCTTCTCGATGAGCTCTGTTCCTATCAACCAAACCTTGAACGAGGATGGATCTCACATCAAAGCTTGGGTCCCTGGGGTCGACTGGAATCCTCTGCCCAACACTATGAGGGCGTCTGTCATCTTGTCGTCGAGGCGCATACGACCCACTCCTCGGGGGAGGGGTTGGCACTCGACGTCGATCATCACGATCGAATCGGTGATCATGCTGCTCATTTCTCCTGTACTGATCATGTCGGTCGCCACGTCCCTCACGCCTCGGGGGCGATCTCAGGCTGTGAGCCGACTGGACTGTATCTGTTGCAACGGATCGACTGTGGATCCTGTTCCGCGACTGAGAAACAGCGGAATTTTGGTTTCCCGCCGCCCGGAGCAACGCTCTGATCTGCAACAAGCCCCTGCCAGCCTCCGACTGGGAGGGTTGAATTGATTCTGCTATACGGGCCGCAGCGGCCAAATTCTGAACTGGGGTTCGGTATACCTGCGGCGGCGGGAAGAGCTGACGCCGACTGGACTCGGGAGCTTGCTGACATCGACTGGACTCAGGAGCTTGCTGACGCACTTGCTCATCGAGTATCCACTGGAGATTCTCCAGTCGAGTGCGCTCGGCCAGGTTAGCCAAGCGCGCGTCCTCCAAGGCCCGGGCCTCGGGGGTTTCTCCAACAATAGGAGTGTGGAGCGCGTCCATGTTCCGGCGGCGAAGGTACTCTCGCTGCAATGACGTGAGAGGTTCGGGGAGATACTCATCATGGGGATGCGACGGGTCGCCCCCACCCGCGCCTCCATCAGCGCGAGG
Source organism: Triticum urartu (assembly GCF_056163025.1). Lineage (NCBI taxonomy): Eukaryota > Viridiplantae > Streptophyta > Magnoliopsida > Poales > Poaceae > Triticum > Triticum urartu. Next base: position 744,914,082 of record NC_141875.1, on the reverse strand, counting down.
GAAACCGGGAGGACTGTGTGTCCCATCGACCGCAAGAACCTCAGCCGCTGGGTCGCTGCTGTCGCACTCGGATGCGGTCTCTACGGAGCCAGTCGACAGGTCGAACAGGCCGCAGAGGGATTCGTCGGGCTCGATTGCCGCGACTTGTGGGGCTGCCGACTGGCGGTCCACGGCATGCCTCACCCACCGCTCAAGTCTCGACCGACCGGAGCGCTTGCGCTGGCGGGAGACAGGGCGGGGAGACGACACGGGGGACGACCGATACTGGGTCGACGGCTGCCACAGGAGGGCGCCACGAATGCATGCGCGGAAGTGCGTCGCACCGCGGACGGGGAGCGCGTTGATGTCGAGTGGTGCCTCCTGGAGCCAGGGGAGTCGTCGGCGATGAACGTGAGCGCGTTGAGACGGATCTCGCGGCCCTCCACCAAAACTCCGCAAGAAACCATGATCAAAGGGATCGGAAAAAGATCGCAACTTCTCCAACAAGGTGCTAAGACTCCTGCCCCACGGTGGGCGCCAACTGTCGTGGTTCTAACTCTGACAGTGAAGTAGGGGGGTGTGTATGGAGAGGCTAGATCTCAGCTATGGAGAAGTTGTAAGCACACGAGGATTACGAGTTCAGGCCCTTCTCGGAGGAAGTAATAGCCCTACGTCTTGGTGCCCGGAGGCGGTCGATTGGATTATGCGTGTGTGAATAACAGGGGTGCAAACCCTTCATACTGAGGAGGGGGGTGGCTTATATAGAGTTCGCTGGCCCTCTCCTGCCCTCAGTAATGCAGGGTTTAAGGTACATTTAAGGTTGGGCGTTACTGGTAACGCCTCTAATAAAGTGCTACAATGACCATAAAGACTACTTAATAGCCGACCGTTTGCCTGCGGAGTGACTTCAGATCTCTGGCGGTCGAGTGGCTAGCTTCATGGTCGAGTGGTAGCTTCTTGGTCGAGTGTCTTGAACCCGTCGAGTGGGATACCTTCAAGTCGATTGAAAGGTGACTTCTTCTAGGGATGTCCTTGGGTAGGTCTCTTTGGACAGGTCCGTGCCCCTACCCTAGGTACGTAGCTTCATCAGTGCTCCCACTCACTTTCTTGTAAATACAGGATTCACCGCAAGTTTGTATAAAACCACATGCTTTGATCACTTTATCAAAGCATATATTCCAACTCCGAGATGCTTGCACCAGTCCATAGATGGATTGCTGGAGCTTGCTCACTTTGTTAGCACCTTTAGGATTGACAAAAACTTCGATTGCATCATATACAACTCTTCTTTAAGAAATCCATTAAGGAATGCAGTTTTTGACATCCATTTTCCAGATTTCATAAAACGCGGCAACTTCTAACATGATTCGGACAGACTTTTAAGCATCAATACGAGTGAGAAAATCTCATCATAGTCAACACATTGAACTTGTCGAAAACATTTTTGCGACAATTCGAGCTTTGCAGATAGTAACACTACTATTAGCGTCTGTCTTCCTCTTGAAGATCCATTTATTCCCAATGACTCACCGATCATCGGGCAAGTCAATCAAAGTCCATACTTCGTTCTCATACACGGATCCCATCTCAGATTTCATGGCCTCAAGCCATTTTGCGAAATCTGGGCTCATCATCGCTTCCTCATAGTTCGTAGGTTCGTCATGGTCTAGTAACATGACTTCCAGAACAGGATTACCGTACGACTCTGGTGCGGAGCGTACTCTGGTTGACCGACGAGGTTCGGTAGTAACTTCATCTGAAGTTTCATGATCATCATCATTAGCTTCCTCACTAATTGGTGTAGGAATCACTAGAATTGATTTCTGTGATGAACTACTTTCCAATTCGGGAGAAGGTACAATTACCTCATCAAGTTCTACTTTCCTCCCACTCACTTCTTCCGAGAGAAACTCCTTCTCTAGGAAGGATCCATTCTTTGCAACAAATATATTGTCATTCGGATCTGTGATAGAAGGTGTACCCAACAGTTTCATTTGGGTATCCTATGAAGACGCACTTTTCCAATTTAGGTTTGTGCTTATCAGGCTGAAACTTTTTCACATAAGCATCACAACCACAAACTTTGAGAAATGACAACTTAGGTTTCTAGCCAAACCATAGTTCATACAGTGTCGTCTCAACAAATTAGACAGTGCCCTATTTAATGTGAATGTAGTTGTCTCGAATGCATAACCCCAGAACAGGATTATCGTACCACTCTGGTGCGGACCATACTCTGGTTGACCTACGAGGTTCAGTAGTAACTTGATCTGAAGTTCCATAATCATCATCATTAGCTTCCTCACTAATTGGTGTAGGAATCACTGGAACTGATTTCTTGAACTACTTTCCAATTCGGGAGAAGCTACAATTACCTCATCAAGTTCTACTTTCCTCCCACTCACTTCTTTCGAGAGAAACTCCTTCTTTAGAAAGGATCAATTCTTAGCAACAAAATATCTTGCCTTCGGATCTGTGATAGAAGGTGTACCCAACAGTTTGTTTTGGGTATCCTATGAAGACGCACTACTCCGATTTGGGTTCGAGCTTATCAGTTTGAAATTTTTTCACATAAGCATCGCAATCCCAAACTTTAAGAAACGACAGCTTTGGTTTCTTGCCAAACCATAGTTCATACGGTGTCATCTCAATGGATTTAGATGGTGCCCTATTTAACATGAATGTAGCTATCTCTAATGCATAACCCCAAAACGATAGTGGTAAATCGGTTAGAGACATCATAGACTGCACTATATCCAATAAAGTACGGTTATGACATTCGGACACACCATTGTGTTGTGGTGTTCCAGGTGGCATGAATTTGTGAAACTATTCCACATTGTTTTAGTTGAAGACCAAACTCATAACTCAAATATTCGTCTCAACGATCAGATCGTAGAAACGTTATTTTTCTTTATGATGATTTTCCACTTCACTCTGAAATTCTTTGAACTTTTGAAATGTTTCAGATTTATGTTTCATCAAGTAGATATACCCATATCTGCTCAAATCATCTATGAAGGTCAGAAAATAATGATACCGGCCGCGAGCCTCAACACTCATCGGACCGCATACATCAATATGTATTATTTCCAATAAGTCAGTTGCTCGCTTCATTGTTTCGGAGAACGGAGTCTTAGTCATCTTGGCCATGAGGCATGGTTCGCAAGTATCAAGTGATTCCAAAAGCCCATCATCATGGAGTTTCCTCATGCGCTTTCACCAATATGACCTAAACGGCAGTGCCACAAATAGGTTGCACTATCATTATTAACTTTGCATCTTTTGGCTTCAATACTATGAATATGTGTATCACTACGATCGAGATTTAATAAACCATTCACCTTGGGTGTATGACCACAGAAGGTTTTATTCATGTAAACAGAATAACAATTATTCTTTGACTTAAATGAATAACTGTATTGCAATAAACATGATCGAATCATATTACGCTCAATGCAAACACCAAATAACATTTATTTTAGGTTCAACACTAATCCCGAAGGTAAAGGGAGTGTGCGATGGTGATCTTATCAACCTTGGAATCATTTCCAACACACATCGTCACCTCGTCCTCAACTAGTCTTTGTTTATTTCGCAACTCCCCTTTCGAGTTACTACTCTTAGAAACTGAACTAGTATCAAATACCGAGGGGTTTGCTATAAAAACTAGTAAAGTACACATCAATAACATGTATATCAAATATACCATTGTTCACTTTGCCATCCTTCTTATCCGCCAAGTATCTAGGGCAGTTCCACTTCCAGTGACCATTTCCTTTGCAGTAGAAGCACTCAGTTTCAGGCTTGGGTCTAGCTTTGGGCTTCTTCATAGGAGTGGCAACTTTCTTGCAATTCTTCTTGAAGTTCCCTTTCTTTCCCTTGCCCTTTTACTTGAAACTAGTGGTCTTGTCAACCATCAACACTTGATGCTTTTTCTTGATTTCTACCTTCGCCGATTTCATCATTGCGAAGAGATTTGGGAATCGTTTCCGCTATCCCTTGCATATTATAGTTCATCACGAATTTCTAGTAAGTTGGTGATAGTGACTAGAGAACTCTGTCAATCACTATCTTATCGGGAAGATTAACTCCCACTTGATTCAAGTGATTGTAATACTCATACATTCTGAGCACATGCTCACTCGTTGAGCTATTCTCCTCCATCTTATAGGCAAAGTACTATCAGAGGTCTTCTACCTCTCGACACGGGCATGAGTATGAAATACCAATTTCAACTCTCAGAACGTCTTATATGCTTTGTGGCATTCAAAACGTTTTTTAAGTCTCAGTTCTAAGCCATAAAGCATGGTGTACTAAACTATCAAGTAGTCATCATACCGAGTTTTACCAAACGTTCATAATGTCTGTATCTGCTCCTGCAATAGGTCAGTCACCTAGCGGTGCATCAAGGACATAATTCTTCTGTGCAGCAATGAGGATAATCCTCAGATCACGGATCCAATCCGCATCATTGCTACTAACATTTTTCAACTTAGTTTTTCTCTAGGAACATATCAAAATAAACGGAGAGCTACATCGCGAGCTATTGATCCACAACATAGTTATGCAAATACTATCAGGACTAAGTTCATGATAAATTAAAGTTCAATTAATCGTATTACTTAAGAACTCCCACTTAGATAGACATCCCTCTAGTCATCTAAATGATCATGTGATCCAAATCAACTACACCATGTCCGATCATCACGTGAGATGGAGTTGTTTTCAATGGTGAACATCACTATGTTGATCATATCTACTATATGATCCACGCTCGACCTTTCGGTCTCCAGTGTTCCGAGGCCATATCTGCATATGCTAGGCTCGTCAATTAACCCGAGTATTTTGCGTGTGCACAACTGGCTTTTACCCATTGTATGTGAACGTAGAGCTTATCACACCCGATCATCACGTGGTGTCTCGGCACGACAAACTGTCACAATGGTGCATACTCAGCGAGAACACTTATACCTTGAAATTTAGTGAGAGATCATCTTATAATGCTACCACCGAACTACGCAAAATAAGATGCAGAAAGGGTAAACATCACATGCAATCAAAATATGTGACATGATATGGCCATGATCATCTTGCACCTTTGATCTCCATCTCCAAAGTATCGTCATGATCTCTATCGTCACCGGCATGACACCATGATCTCCATCATCTTGATCTCTATCAATGTGTCGTCACTGAAGGAAATATGCCCTAGAGGCAATAATAAAGTTATTATTTATTTCCTTATATCATGATAAATGTTTATTATTCATGCTAGAATTGTATTAACCGGAAACATAATACATGTGTGAATACATAGACAAACAGGTTGTCACTAGTATGCCTCTACTTGACTAGCTCGTTGATCAAATATGGTTATGTTTCCTAACCATAGGCATGAGTTGTCATTTGATTAACGTGGTCACATCATTAGGAGAATGATGTGATTGACATGACCCATTCTGTTAGCTTAGCACCCGATCGTTTAGTATGTTGCTATTGCTTTCTTCATGACTTATACATGTTCCTATGACTATGAGATTATGCAACTCCCGTTTATCGGAGGAACACTTTGTGTGCTACCAAACGTCACAACTTAACTGGGTGATTATAAAGGTTCTCTACAGGTGTCTCCAAAGGTACTTGTTAGGTTGGCGTATTTCGAGATTAGGATTTGTCACTCCGATTGTCGTAGAGGTATCTCTGGGCCCTCTCGGTAATGCACATCACTTAAGCCTTGCAAGCATTGCAAGTAATGAGTTAGTTGTGGGATGATATATTACGGAACGAGTAAAGAGACTTGCCGGTAACGAGATTGAACTAGGTATTGAGATACCGACGATCGAATCTCGGGCAAGTAACATACCGATGACAAAGGGAACAACGTATGTTGTTATGCGGTTTGACCGATAAAAGATCTTCATAGAATATGTGGGAGCCAATATGAGCATCCAGGTTTTGGTATTGGTTATTGACCGGAGACGTGTCTCGGTCATGTCTACATAGTTCTTGAACCCGTAGGGTCCGCACGCTTAACGTTTGATGACAGTTATATTATGAGTTTATATGTTTTGATGTACCGAAGGTTGTTCGCAGTCCCGGATGTGATCACGGACATGACGAGGAGTTTTGAAATGGTCGAGACATGAATATTGATATATTGGAAGCCTATGTTTGGATATTGGAAGTGTTCCGGGTGAAATCGGGATTTTACCGGAGTACCGAGAGGTTACCGGAACCACCCGGGGACTTAATGGGCCTTAGTGGGCCTAGGTGGAAGAGAGGAGAGGCGGCTAGGGCTGGGCCGCGCGCCCCTCCCTCCCCCCCCCCAAAGTCCGAATAGGACAAGGAGAGGGGGGCGGCGCCCCCCTTCGTTCTTCTCCTCCACTCTTTCCCCCTCCCAAGCCCTAATCCAACAAGGAAAGGGGGGAGTCCTACTCCGGGTGGGAGTAGGACTCCTCCTGGCGCGCCTCCTCCCTGGCCGGCCACACCCCCCCTTGCTCCTTTATATACGGGGTAGGGGGCACCCCAGAGACAACAATTGATCGTTTGATCTTTTAGCCGTGTGCGGTGCCCCCCTCCACCATAGTCCACCTCGATATTACTATAGTGATGCTTAGGCAAAGCCCTGCATCGGTAGAACATCAACATCGTCACCACGCCGTCGTGCTGACGAAACTCTCCCTCAACACTCGGCTGGATCGGAGTTCGAGGGACGTCATCGGGCTGAACGTGTGCTGAACTCGGAGGTGTCGTACATTCGGTACTTGATCGGTCGGATCGTGAAGACATACGACTACATCAACCGCGTTGTGCTTGTTGGAAATATGCCCTAGAGGCAATAATAAATTGGTTATTATTATATTTCCTTGTTCATGATAATCGTTTATTATCCATGATAGAATTGTATTGATAGGAAACTCGGATACATGTGTGGATACATAGACAACACCATGTCCCTAGTAAGCCTCTAGTTGACTAGCTCGTTGATCAATAGATGGTTACGGTTTCTTGACCATGGACATTGGATGTCGTTGATAACGGGATCACATCATTAGGAGAATGATGTGATGGACAAGACCCAATCCTAAGCCTAGCACAAGATCATGTAGTTCGTATGCTGAAGCTTTTCTAATGTCAAGTATCATTTCCTTAGACCATGAGATTGTGCAACTCCCGGATACCGTAGGAGTGCTTTGGGTGTGCCAAACGTCACAACGTAACTGGGTGGCTATAAAGGTACACTACAGGTATCTCCAAAAGTGTCTGTTGGGTTGGCACGAATCGAGACTGGGATTTGTCACCCGTGTAAACGGAGAGGTATCTCTGGGCCCACTCGGTAGGACATCATCATAATGTGCACAATGTGATCAAGGAGTTGATCACGGGATGATGTGTTACGGAACGAGTAAAGAGACTTGCCGGTAACGAGATTGAACAAGGTATCGGGATACCGACGATCGGATCTTGGGCAAGTATCGTACCGATAGACAAAGGGAATTGTATACGGGATTGATCGAATCCTCGACATCATGGTTCATCCGATGAGATCATCGTGGAACATGTGGGAGCCAACATGGGTATCCAGATCCCACTGTTGGTTATTGACCGAAGAGTTATCTCGGTCATGTCTGCATGGTTCCCGAACCCGTAGGGTCTACACACTTAAGGTCCGGTGACGCTAGGGTTATAGAGATATTAGTATGCGGTAACCCGAATGTTTTTCGGAGTCTCGGATGAGATCCCGGACGTCACGAGGAGTTCCGGAATGGTCCGGAGGTAAAGAATTATATATAGGAAGTGCTATTTCGGCCATCGGGACAAGTTTCGAGGTCACCGGTATTGTACCGGGACCACCGGAAGGGTCCCGGGGGTCCACCGGGTGGGGCCACCTGCCCCGGGGGCCACATGGGCTGTAGGGGTGTGCGCCTTGGCCTATATGGGCCAAGGGAACCAGCCCCAAGAGGCCCATGCGCCAAGAGATAAGGAAAGGAAGAGTCCTAAAAGGGGAAGGCACCTCCGAGGTGCCTTGGGGAGGAGGGACTCCTCCCTAGCCGCACCCTTCCTTGGAGGAAGGGCCAAGGCTGCGCCCCCCCCCTCTCCCTTGGCCCTATATATAGTGGGGGGAAGGGAGGACAGCCGCACCTGAGCCCTAGCGCCTCCCTCTCCCTCCCGTGACACATCTCCCTCCTCCCGCAGCGCTTGGCGAAGCCCTGTTGGAATCCCGCTACTTCCACCACCATGCCGTCGTGCTGCTGGATCTCCATTAACCTCTCCTCCCCCCTTGCTGGATCAAGAAGGAAGAGACGTCGCTGCTCCGTACGTGTGTTGAATGCGGAGGTGCCGTCCGTTCGGCGCTAGGATCATCGGTGATTTGGATCACGACGAGTACGACTCCATCAACCCCGTTCTCTTGAACGCTTCCGCGCGCGATCTACAAGGGTATGTAGATCCACTCCTCCCTCGTTGCTAGATGACTCCATAGATAGGACTTGGTGACACGTAGGAAAATTTTGAATTTCTGCTACGTTCCCCAGCAGTGGCATCATGAGCTAGGTCTATGCGTAGTTACTATGCACGAGTAGAACACAAAGTAGTTGTGGGCGTAGATATTGTCAATTATCTTGCCATTACTAGTCCAATCTTGATTCGGCGGCGTTGTGGGATGAAGCGGCCCGGACCAACCTTACACGTACGCTTACCTGAGACCGGTTCCACCGACTAACATGCACTAGTTGCATAAGGTGGCTGGCGGGTGTCTGTCTCTCCCACTTTAGTCGGATCGGATTCGATGAAAAGGGTCCTTATGAAGGGTAAATAGCAATTGGCATATCACGTTGTGGTCTTTGCGTAGGTAAGAAACGTTCTTGCTAGAAACCCATAGCAGCCACGTAAGACATGCAAACAACAATTAGAGGACGTCTAACTTGTTTTTGCAGGGTATGCTATGTGATGTGATATGGCCAAAAGGATGTGATGAATGATATATGTGATGTATGAGATTGATCATGTTCTTGTAATTGGAATCACAACTTGCATGTCGATGAGTATGACAACCGGCAGGAGCCATAGGAGTTGTCTTAATTTATTTATGACCTGCGTGTCAACATAAACATCATGTAATTACTTTACTTTATTGCTAACCGTTAGCTATAGAAGTAGAAGTAATAGTTGGCGAGACAACTTCATGAAGACACGATGATGGAGATCATGGTGTCATGCCGGTGACGATGATGATCATGGAGCCCCGAAGATGGAGATCAAAAGGAGCAAAGTGATATTGGCCATATCATGTCACTATTTGATTGCATGTGATGTTTATCATGTTTTTGCATCTTGTTTACTTAGAACGACGGTAGTAAATAAGATGATCCCTCATTAAAATTTCAAGAAAGTGTTCCCCCTAACTGTGCACCGTTGCGACAGTTCGTTGTTTCGAAGCACCACGTGATGATCGGGTGTTAGATTCTTACGTTCGAATACAACGGGTGTTGACGAGCCTAGCATGTACAGACATGGCCTCGGAACACATGCAAAACACTTAGGTTGACTTGACGAGCCTAGCATGTACAGACATGGCCTCGGAACACAAGAGACCGAAAGGTCGAGCATGAGTCGTATGGTAGATACGATCAACATGAAGATGTTCACCGATGTTGACTAGTCCGTCTCACGTGATGATCGGACACGTCCTAGTTGACTCGGATCATGTAATCACTTAGATGACTAGAGGGATGTCTATCTGAGTGGGAGTTCATAAGATGAACTTGTTTATCCTAAACATAGTCAAAAAGGATTTTGCAAATTATGTCGTAGCTCGCGTTTCAGTTCTACTGTTTAGATATGTTCCTAGAGAAAATTTAGTTGAAAGTTGATAGTAGCAATTATGCGGACTAGGTCCGTAAACTGAGGATTGTCCTCATTGCTTCATAGAAGGCTTATGTCCTTAATGCACCGCTCAGTGTGCTGAACCTCGAACGTCGTCTGTGGATGTTGCGAACATCTGACATACATGTTTTGATAACTACGTGATAGTTCAGTTAAACGGTTTAGAGTTGAGGCACCGAAGACATTTTGAAACGTCGCGAAACATATGCGATGTTTTGAGGGCTGAAATTAGGATTTCAGGCTCGTGCCCACGTCAAGAGGTATAAGACCTCCGACGATTTTCTTAGCCTACAAACTAAGGGAGAAAAGCTCAATTGTTGAGCTTGTGCTCAGATTGTCTGAGTACAACAATCATTTGAGTCGTGTGGGAGTTGATCTTCCAGATGAGATAGTGATGTTTCTCCGAAGTCATTACCACCAAGCTGCTAGAGCTTCGTGATGTACTATAATATATCAGGGACATATATGATGATCCTTGAGATATTCGCGATGTTTGACACCACAAAAGTAGAAATCAAGAAGGAGCATCAATTGTTGATGGTTGGTGAAACCACTAGTTTCAAGAAGGGCAAGGGCAAGAAGGGATACTTCGTGAAACGGCAAATCAGCTGCTGCTCTAGTGAAGAAACCCAAAGTTGAACCCAAACCCGAGACTAAGTGCTTCTGTAATAAGGGGAACAGCCACTGGAGCAGAATTACCCTAGATACTTGGTAGATGAGAAGGCTGGCAAGGTCGATAGAAGTATATTGGATATACATTGTGTTGATGTGTACTTTACTAGTACTCCTAGTACACCAGGGTATTAGATACCGGTTCGGTTTCTAAGTGTTAGTAACTCGAAATAAAAGCTACGGAATAAACGGAGACTAGCTAAAGGTAAGCTGACGATATGTGTTGGAAGTGTTTCCAATGTTGATATGATCAAATATCGTACGCTCCCTCTACCATCGAGAATGGTATTAAAACCTAAATAATTGTTATTTGGTGTTTGCGTTGAGCATAGACATGATTGGATTACGTCTATCGCAATACGGTTATTCATTTAAGGAGAATAATGGTTACTCTATTTATTTGAATAATACCTTCAATGGTCTTACGCCTAAAATGAATGGTTTATTGAATCTCGATCGTAGTGATACACATGTTCATGCCAAAAGATATAAGATAGTAATGATAGTACCACCTACTTGTGGCACTGCCACGTAAGTCATATCGGTATAAAACGCATGAAGAAGCTCCATGTTGATGGATCTTTGGACTCACTCATTTTTGAAAGGATTGAGACATGCGAACCATGTTTGTTGGTAGATATGCATGAAGAAACTCCATGCAAATGGACCATTTGGACTCACTTGATTTTGAATCACTTGAGACATGCAAATCATGCCACATGGGCAAGATGACTGAAAGCCTCGTTTCCAGTAAAATGGAACTAGAAAGCAACTTGTTGGAAGTAATACATTTTGATGTGTGCAGTCCAATGAGTGCTGAGGCGTGTAGTGGCTATCGTTATGTTCTTACTTCACGAATGATTTGAGAAAATGTTGAGTATATTTACTTGATGAATCACGAGTCTGAATTATTGAAAGGTTCAAGTAATTTTAGGGTGAAGTTGAAAGATCGTCGTGACAAGAGGATAAAGTATCTATGATATGATCATAGAGATGAATATCTGAATTACGAGTTTGGCACAGAATTAAGACATTGTGGAAATTGTTTCACAACTGATACAGCCTGGAACACCATAGTGTGATGGTGTGTCCGAACATCATAACTGCACCCTATTGGATATGATGCATACCATGATGTCTCTTATCGAATTACCATAATAGTTTATGGGTTAGGCATTAGAGACAACCACATTCACTTTAAAAGGGGCACCACGTAATTCCGATGAGATGACACCGTATGAACTATGGTTTAGAGAAACCTAAGCTATCATTTCTTAAAAGTTTGGGGCTACGACGCTTATGTGGAGAAGTTTCAGGCTGATAAGCTCAAACCCAAAGCGGATAAATGCATCTTCATAGGACACCCAAAACAGTTGGGTATACCTCCTATCTCAGATCCGAAAGCAATAAGGGATTGTTTCTAGAATCGGGTCCTTTCCCGAGGAAAAGTTTCTCTCGAAAGAATTGAGTGGGAGGATGGTGGAGACTTGATGAGGTTATTGAACCTTCACTTCAACTAGTGTGTAGCAGGGCACAGGAAGTTGTTCCTGTGGCACCTACACCAACTGAAGTGGAAGCTTATGATAGTGATCATGAAACTTCGGATCAAGTCACTACCAAACCTTGTAGGTTGACAAGGATGCGTACTACTTCAAAGTGGTACGTAATCCTGTCTTGGAAGTCATGTTGCTAGACAACAATGAACCTACGAGCTATGGAGAAGAGATGGTGGGCCCGGATTCCGATAAATGGCTTGAGGCCATAAAATCCGAGAGAGGATCCATGTATGAAAACAAAGTGTAGACTTTGGCAGAACGGCTCGATGGTCGTAAGGCTGTTGAGTTCAGATGGATTTTAAAAGGAAGACGGACAATGATGGTAAATGTCACCATTAAGAAATCTCGACTTGTCGTTAAGAAGTTTCCCGACAAGTTCAAGGAGTTGACTACGGTGAGACTTTCTCACTCGTAGCGATGCTAAGAGTCTGTTGGAATTATATTAGCGATTACTGCATTATTTATGAAATCTTGCAGATAGGATGTCAAAACATTGTTTCCTCGACGATTTTCTTGAGGAAAGGTTGTATGTGATACAACCGGAAGGTTTTGTCAATCCTGAAAGATGCTAATAAGTATGCAAAGCTCCAGCAATCCTTCTGAGGACTGGAGTGAGCATCTCGGAGTTGGAATGTATGCTTTGATGAGATGATCAAAGATTTTGGGTGTATACAAAGTTTATGAGAAACTTGTATTTCCAAAGAAGTGAGTGGGAGCACTATAGAATTTCTGATGAGTATATGTTGTTGACATATTGTTGATCAGAAATGACGTAGAATTTCTGGAAAGCATATAGGGTTATTTGGAAAGTGTTTTTCAATGGAAAGCCTGGATTAAGCTACTTGAACATTGAGCATCAAGATCTATAAGGATAGATCAAAACGCTTAATGGTACTTTCAAATGAGCACATACCTTGACATGATCTTGAAGGTGTTCAAGATGGATCAGTCAAAGAAGGAGTTCTTGCCTGAGTTTTAAGGTATGAAGTTAAGACTTAAAGCTCGACCACGGCAGAATAGAGAGAAAGGACGAAGATCGTCCCCTATGCTTAAGACGTAGGCTCTACAGTATGCTATGCTGTGTACCGCACCTGAAGTGTGCCTTGCCATGAGTCAGTCAAGGGGTACAAGAGTGATCCAAGAATGGATCACAGGACAACGGTCAAAGTTATCCTTAGTAACTAGTGGACTAAGGAATTTTCTCGATTATGGAGGTGGTAAAAGAGTTCGTCGTAAAGGGTTACGTCGATGCAAGCTTAACACCTATCCGGATAGCTCTGAGTAGAGATACCGGATACGTATAATGGAGCAACAATTTAGTATAGCTCCAGGCAGAACAGTTATTTGAAATGGCTCCAAATATAGCATAGAGATTTGCGAAGTACATACGGATCTGAATGTTGCAGACCCGTTGACTAAAACCTCTCTCACAAGCAACATGATCAAACCCAGAACTCATTGAGTGTTAATCACATAGTGATGTGAACTAGATTATTGACTCTAGTAAACTCTTTGGATGTTGGTCACATGGCGATGTGACCTGTGTGTGTTAATCACATGGCGATGTGAACTAGATTATTGACTCTAGTGCAAGTGGGAGACTGTTGGAAATATGCCCTAGAGGCAATAATAAATTGGTTATTATTATATTTCCTTGTTCATGATAATCGTTTATTATCCATGCTAGAATTGTATTGATAGGAAACTCAGATACATGTGTGGATACATAGACAACACCATGTCCCTAGTAAGCCTCTAGTTGACTAGCTCGTTGATCAATAGATGGTTACGGTTTCTTGACCATGGACATTGGATGTCGTTGATAACGGTATCACATCATTAGGAGAATGATGTGATGGACAAGACCCAATCCTAAGCCTAGCACAAGATCATGTAGTTCGTATGCTAAAGCTTTTCTAATGTCAAGTATCATTTCCTTAGACCATGAGATTGTGCAACTCCCGGATACCGTAGGAGTGCTTTGGGTGTGCCAAACGTCACAACATAACTGGGTGGCTATAAAGGTACACTACAGGTATCTCCGAAAGTGTCTGTTGGGTTGGCACGAATCGAGACTGGGATTTGTCACCCGTGTAAACGGAGAGGTATCTCTGGGCCCACTCGGTAGGACATCATCATAATGTGCACAATGTGATCAAGGAGTTGATCACGGGATGATGTGTTACGGAACGAGTAAAGAGACTTGCCGGTAACGATATTGAACAAGGTATCGGGATACCGACGATCGGATCTCGGGCAAGTATTGTACCGATAGACAAAGGGAATTGTATACGGGATTGATCGAATCCTCGACATCGTGGTTCATCCGATGAGATCATCGTGGAACATGTGGGAGCCAACATGGGTATCCAGATCCCACTGTTGGTTATTGATCGAAGAGTTATCTCGGTCATGTCTGCATGGTTCCCGAACCCGTAGGGTCTACACACTTAAGGTCCGGTGACGCTAGGGTTATAGAGATATTAGTATGCGGTAACCCGAATGTTTTTCGGAGTCTCGGATGAGATCCCGGACGTCACGAGGAGTTCCGGAATGGTCCGGAGGTAAAGAATTATATATAGGAAGTGCTATTTCGGCCATCGGGACAAGTTTCGAGGTCACCGGTATTGTACCGGGACCACCGGAAGGGTCCCGGGGGTCCACCGGGTGGGGCCACCTGCCCCGGGGGCCACATGGGCTGTAGGGGTGTGCGCCTTGGCCTATATGGGCCAAGGGAACCAGCCCCAAGAGGCCCATGCGCCAAGAGATAAGGAAAGGAAGAGTCCTAAAAGGGGAAGGCACCTCCGAGGTGCCTTGGGGAGGAGGGACTCCTCCCTAGCCGCACCCTTCCTTGGAGGAAGGGCCAAGGTTGCGCCCCCCCCTCTCCCTTGGCCCTATATATAGTGGGGGGAAGGGAGGACAGCCGCACCTGAGCCCTGGCGCCTCCCTCTCCCTCCCGTGACACATCTCCCTCCTCCCGCAGCGCTTGGCGAAGCCCTGTTGGAATCCCGCTACTTCCACCACCATGCCGTCGTGCTGCTGGATCTCCATTAACCTCTCCTCCCCCCTTGCTGGATCAAGAAGGAGGAGACGTCGCTGCTCCGTACGTGTGTTGAACGCGGAGGTGTCGTCCGTTCGGCGCTAGGATCATCGGTGATTTGGATCACGACGAGTACGACTCCATCAACCCCGTTCTCTTGAACGCTTCCACGCGCGATTTGGAAAATTTTGAATTTCTGCTACGTTCCCCAACAGTGCTAACGCTTCCGCTTTCGGTCTACGAGGGTTCGTGGACAACACTCTCCCCTCTCGTTGCTATGCATCACCATGATCTTGCGTGTGCGTAGGAATTTTTTTGAAATTACTACGTTACCCAACAGTGGCATCCGAGCCAGGTTTTATGCGTAGATGTCATATGCACGAGTAGAACACAAATGAGTTGTGGGCGATATAAGTCATACTGCTTACCTGCTCCTTTCGGATGCCATCATGTGAATGTTCTCACAAACGTAGTATGCACACAGATTATTCCGCGGCGCATACTTCAGGGCCTTTATGAGAATGGAATTTGATCATATAATAATTAATCAAGCATGATAATTAAAGAGATGGCAGCTAGCTAGCTAGCTAGTACTACTTAATTACTTACCTTGGGTCGATACCATTTCAGCTTTCGTTTCCATTGGCCTGGAGTGACGCTGATGAACTTTGCCCAAGCCCTGCCCGCTGACAAAGAAAATGAATAAAGGGGTTATTAAATAGTTCATATCAGGAAATGACGAACTAAATAGGACGAGATATAGTTAATAATGATTGAAATTACCTGTTGACTATCCCAAACAAGATGGTGTAGTCACTTACTTTTTTAAGTAGTGAGTCCAGTATTTCAACTGTTCCTTCATCAACTTTAATGATTAACAAGATCAAGTGAAATCTGCAGGCACACACGTTTGCATGTCTTAATTAAGCGGGCATATGTAAGCAAAAACATGTAGCTAGCTAGTAGGCAAAAACAGAAATTTGTAGTACAAGACAGTGTGACTCACTCGAAGTTGTAAGGAAGTAGTATATCTTCATTGGTATTGAGGCGCTTGAAGAACTCTAGCATGCTTTCCTCTACACTTTTTTCATAATATGCATCTAATTTCCATGTGTATTCATTAATGGTATTTGGGTCAATGAACCCAATGCCATAGCGTCCACCTTTTTTCATTTCATACATCTTCATCGTGCATAATACCACAGAAAAGAATATAGTGAGGATAATTACAGGTAATGATTGATCAAAATGATCACTACAGCTAGCTTGAGACTTAAATTACAGAAAGAAATCACTTACATACAATAGCAACTGACGATAGATTTGTCGAGTGCGTCTTGATTGTATAACTGAAATAGTTCCGAATACTCAACGGACACAGCTTTCTCATGGAAGTAATGATCCTTCTTGACATTCACCATGAGGGACTCTCAATTGGACATCTTGGTAATGTCCATGTACCATTGATGCAATTCATACATTCTCGTTGGGAGCTTCTTGACCTCGTCTGGCTCGACCAAAGGTTGGCCCCGGACATATTTCCGTTTTATTTCCTCCTCTCTAAGCTGAGACATGGGCTCGATATCGAGGAGTTGTCCAACAGTGATCATGAGCCTTTCAGCCTGCTCAATATGCTCCTCGGTTATTACCACATCGCCCAGCCCGGGAACGTTAACGGTTTGCCCACAATAATATTGGGCGCGTGTACTCTCATGTGTTGTTGGCACAACAAGCGGGGGGGTTGATTGCGCCGCCTGTTCTCCCAGCTGGGGAACGGTTTTACCGCTCCTTTTGCCAGCTGATTTGCTCGAGCTCGAGCTCGCCTCTTTTTGTAGACGTGCTCGATTTAACTTCCTGAGGTGGCGCTCATAGTCTGTGTCAACAGGCTTGGGAGCTGGTGGTCTAGCCATACGAATGAAGTGGTCAATCTTTTCCTCAGGCACTTTCTCCCTTGGTGGCGGTGGCGGTTTCGGTGCAAAATGGGCTTCCACCTTGGCCTTCGATATGGCTGCGTTTTCCTCCTCGGACTTGTCGTAAGGCCTCTGCGGAAGAGGTGCGAGGCTGCTTGGACCATATTGAAATCGCTTGCCTCTGCCTGTACCTCCAGTACTACCTCGACTTGTACCGCTACGCACCATAGCTGAGGCAGCTCTCTTCCGTGATTGCTGAGGCAGCGGAGACGGCTGACGTGGCTGAGTTGGAGGAGGAGGAGTGGCCTGAAGCTGTGCCGGACTTGGAGGAGGAGTAGCCTGACGCTTTGCCGGACTTGGAGGAGGAGGAGTGGCCTGAAGCTATGCCGGACTTGGAGGAGGAGTGGCCTGACGCTTTGCCGGACTTGGAGGAGGAGGAGTGGCCTGACGCGTTGGTGGACTTGGAGGAGCGGGAGTCTGCTGACTCGGTGGCGGACTTCGACGAGGAGTCGGCTGACGCGGTGTCGGTGGCCTTCGAAAGATGATGCAATCATTTCTTCATAGGATGATACGATGGTTGGCCTCTCCCAGTGTGTGCTCCTCGTCACATCCAGGAATGTCAAGCTCTAGCCCCGAATATTGGTCCACCACCTCATCAACCAAGACACGAGCATAGCCCGCTGGAATCGGGTTGCAATGGAAGGTTGCCTCGGGGGGATTTGTAAAAGCAACACCGTCCGCCACCTTCATGGATATGTTCTTCATTTTGAAGTGTAGCTCGCAGTTAGTGTTCTCCATGATGTCATCCACTGGGTAGCTATCCAGCAATGCGTCGCCCGGGGCGGAACCCACACTGCTTCTCGGCATGGATGGGACGATGCTATCCAATGCTGGATCATCCGCTAGCTGTTGCAGCTGCTGAGACCCCCTTTGCTGGCTAAGTGAGTCGATCTGCTCCTGCTGCCGCTGGAATTTGACTGCCAAGTCTGCGTGCGCTGATTCTAGGCCTTGAAGGCGTTCATAGTCCAGCTTCCTCTGCTCCTCCTCCATCTTCCTCTTCTTCTCCTCCGCAATCTTCTTTCTCGCACGGGTTCTGTAGTCGGCGTTCTAGTCCGAAAACCCCTCATACCACGCAATAGCGCCCTTGCCTCGTGTTCTTCCCGGGTGTTCAGGATTTCCCAGGGCACGCGTAAGCTCGTCGTTCTCTCTGTTGGGCTCGAACACCCCCGATCGAGCCTCTTCTATTGCAACAAGTAGCTTATCTTCGGCTCCGTCCAAACATGCCTTCTTCGAAACGTTGCCTGTCTTCGGGTCCAACTCCCCCCCCCTCATGCGCATATAACCAAATCCTGCACCTGGGGGGCCAGCTCAATGTTTCTGGAGTGACACCTGCATCCTCCATCTCTTTCTCAGACTTATCCCACTTAGGCATTGCCACCGCGTAGCCACCTAGCCTCAACTTGTGGAACTTATCCTTTTTGCGGCATTGGCCTTGTTTATTCTCGATCGTTCCTTAGATAATTCCGATTCCTTGAATTTCACAAAATTGTCCCAATGAGCATTTTGCTTCTCTAGTGTTGCCTTGAATACTGGAGTCTTCTTTCCTCCCTTGACGTACTGGTCCCATACACGATTCTTATGGTTGTTGAATGCAACCGCCATCTTCCTAAGAGCAGTGTCCTTGACTTTCTCCACATCTGCATCTGTGAAATGATCTGGTAGGGTGAAATGTGAAGGAAATATGCCCTAGAGGCAATAATAAAGTTATTATTTATTTCCTTATATCATGATAAATGTTTATTATTCATGCTAGAATTGTATTAACCGGAAACATAATACATGTGTGAATACATAGACAAACAGAGTGTCACTAGTATGCCTCTACTTGACTAGCTCGTTAATCAAAGATGGTTATGTTTCCTGACCATGAACAAAGAGTTGTTATTTGATTAACGAGGTCACATCATTAGTTGAATGATCTGATTGACATGACCCATTCCATTAGCTTAGCACCCGATCATTTAGTATGTTGCTATTGCTTTCTTCATGACTTATACATGTTCCTATGACTATGAGATTATGCAACTCCCGTTTGCCGGAGGAACACTTTGTTTGCTACCAAACGTCACAACGTAAATGGGTGATTATAAAGGAGCTCTACAGGTGTCTCCAATGGTAGATGTTGGGTTGGCGTATTTCGAGAATAGGATTTGTCACTCCGATTGTCGGAGAGGTATCTTTGGGCCCTCTCGGTAATGCACATCACATAAGCCTTGCAAGCATTGCAACTAATGATTTAGTTGCGGGATGATGTATTACGGAATGAGTAAAAGAGACTTGCCGGTAACGAGATTGAACTAGGTATTGGATACCGACGATCGAATCTCGGGCAAGTAACATACCGATGACAAAGGGAACAACGTATGTTGTTATGCGATCTGACCAATAAAGATCTTTGTAGAATATGTAGGAGCCAATATGGGCATCCAGTTCCCGCTATTGGTTATTGACCGGAGACGTGTCTCGGTCATGTCTACATTGTTCTCGAACCGTAGGGTCCGCACGCTTAACGTTACGATGACAGTTATTATGAGTTTATGCATTTTGATGTATCAAAATTAGTTCGGAGTCCCGGATGTGATCACGGACATGACGAGGAGTCTCGAAATGGTCGAGACATAAAGATTGATATATTGGAAGCCTATGTTTGGATATCGGAAGTGTTCCGGGTGAAATCGGGATTTTACCGGAGTACCGGGAGGTTACCGGAACCCCCCGGGAGCCATATGGGCCTTAGTGGGCTTTAGTGGAAAGGTGAAAGGGGCAGCCCAAGGTGGGCTGCGCGCCTCCCCCCTCCCCTAGTCCTATTAGGACAAGGAGAGGTGGCCGGCCCCCTCTCTCTTCCCCCCCCCCGGGGAATCCTATTCCAACTAGGATTGGGGGGGAGTCCTACTCACGGTAGGAGTAGGACTCCTCCTGCGCCCTCCTCCTGGCCGGCCGCACCCTCCCCCTTGGCTCCTTTATATACGAAGGCAGGGGCACCTCTAGACACACAAGTTCATCCTTGAGATCGTTCCTTAGCCGTGTGCGGTGCCCCCTGCCACCATATTCCACCTCAATCATATTGTAGCGGTGCTTAGGCGAAGCCCTGCGACAGTAGAACATCAAGATCGTCACCACGCCGTCGTGCTGACGGAACTCCTCCCCGACGCTTTGCTGGATCGAAGCCCGGGGATCGTCATCGAGCTGTACATGTGCTAAGAACTCGGAGGTGCCGGAGTAACGGTGCTTGGATCGGTCGGATCGGGAAGACGTACGACTACTTCCTCTACGTTGTGTTAACGCTTCCGCAGTCGGTCTGCGTGGGTACGTGGACAACACTCTCCCCTCTCGTTGCTGTGCATCACCATGATCTTGCGTGTGTGTAGGAAATTTTTTGAAATTACTACGTTCCCCAACAGTATCCGAGCCTAGGTTTTATGGTTTGATGTTATTTGCATGAGTAGAACACAAGTGAGTTGTGGGCGATATAAGTCATACTGCCTACCAGCATGTCATACTTTGGTTCGGCGGGATTGTTGGACGAGACGACCCAGACCAACATTACGCGTACGCTTACGCGAGACCGGTTTCCCCGACGTGCTTTGCACACAGGTGGCTTGCGGGCGACTGTCTCTCCAACTTTAGTTGAACCAAGTGTGGCTACGCCCGGTCCTTGCGAAGGTTAAAACGGAGTCTATTTGACAAACTATCGTTGTGGTTTTGATGCGTAGGTGAGATTGGTTCTTGCTTAAGCCCGTAGCAGCCACGTAAAACTTGCAACAACAAAGTAGAGGACGTCTAACTTGTTTTTGCAGGGCATGTTGTGATGTGATATGGTCAAGGCATGATGCTGAATTTTATTGTATGAGATGATCATGTTTTGTAACCGAGTTATCGGCAACTGGCAGGAGCCATATGGTTGTCGCTTTATTGTATGCAATGCAATCGCGATGTAATGCTTTACTTTATCACTAAGCGGTAGCGATAGTCGTGGAAGCATAAGATTGGTGAGACGACAACGATGCTACGATGGAGATCAAGGTGTCGCGCCGGTGACGATGGTGATCATGACGGTGCTTCGGAGATGGAGATCACAAGCACAAGATGATGATGGCCATATCATATCACTTATATTGATTGCATGTGATGTTTATCTTTTTATGCATCTTATCTTGCTTTGATTGACGGTAGCATTATAAGATGATCTCTCACTAAATTATCAAGAAGTGTTCTCCCTGAGTATGCACCGTTGCCAAAGTTCGTCGTGCCCAGACACCACCTGATGATCGGGTGTGATAAGCTCTACGTCCATCTACAACGGGTGCAAGCCAGTTTTGCACACGCAGAATACTCAGGTTAAACTTGACGACCCTAGCATATGCAGATATGGCCTCGGAACACGGAGACCGAAAGGTCGAGCGTGAATCATATAGTAGATATGATCAACATAACGATGTTCACCATTGAAAACTACTCCATCTCACGTGATGATCGGTTATGGTTTAGTTGATTTGGATCACGTGATCACTTAGAAGATTAGAGGGATGTCCATCTAAGTGGGAGTTCTTAAGTAATTTGATTAATTGAACTTAAACTTATCATGAACTTAGTACCTGATAGTATCTTGCTTGTTTATGTTGATTGTAGATAGATGGCTCGTGATGTTGTTCCGTTGAATTTTAATGCGTTCCTTGAGAAAGCAAAGTTGAAAGATGATGGTAGCAATTACACGGACTAGGTCCGTAACTTGAGGATTATCCTCATTGCTGCTCAGAAGAATTACGTCCTGGAAGCACCGCTGGGTGCCAGGCCTGCTGCTGGAGCAACACCAGATGTTATGAACGTCTGGCAGAGCAAAGCTGGTGACTACTCGATAGTTCAGTGTGCCATGCTTTACGGCTTAGAATCGGGACTTAAACGACGTTTTGAACGTCATGGAGCATATGAGATGTTCCAGGAGTTGAAGTTAATATTTCAAGCAAATGCCCGGATTGAGAGATATGAAGTCTCCAATAAGTTCTATAGCTGCAAGATGGAGGAGAACAGTTCTGTCAGTGAGCATATACTCAAAATGTCTGGGTATAATAATCACTTGATTCAGATGGGAGTTAATCTTCCAGATGATTGTGTCATTGACAGAATTCTCCAATCACTGCCACCAAGCTACAAGAGCTTCGTGATGAACTATAATATGCAAGGGATGAATAAGACTATTCCCGAGCTCTTCGCAATGCTGAAAGCTGCGGAGGTAGAAATCAAGAAGGAGCATCAAGTGTTGATGGTTAACAAGACCACTAGTTTCAAGAAAAAGGGCAAAGGGAAGAAGAAGGGGAACTTCAAGAAGAACGGCAAGCAAGTTGCTGCTCAGGAGAAGAAACCCAAGTCTGCACCTAAGCCTGAAACTGAGTGCTTCTACTGCAAGCAGACTGGTCACTGGAAGCAGAACTGCCCCAAGTATTTGGCGGATAAGAAGGATGGCAAGGTGAACAAAGGTATATGTGATATACATGTTATTGATGTGTACCTTACTAGAGCTCGCAGTAGCACCTGGGTATTTGATACTGGTTCTGTTGCTAATATTTGCAACTCAAAACAGGGACTACGGATTAAGCGAACACTGGCAAAGGACGAGGTGACGATGCGCATGGGAAATGGTTCCAAAGTCGATGTGATCGCGGTCGGCACGCTACCTCTACATCTACCTTCGGGATTAGTATTAGACCTAAATAATTGTTATTTGGTGCCAGCGTTGAGCATGAACATTATATCTGGATCTTGTTTAATGCGAGACGGTTATTCATTTAAATGAGAGAATAATGGTTGTTCTATTTATATGAGTAATATCTTTTATGGTCATGCACCTTTGAAGAGTGGTCTATTTTTGATGAATCTCGATAGTAGTGATACACATATTCATAATGTTGAAGCCAAAAGATGCAGAGTTGATAATGATAGTGCAACTTATTTGTGGCACTGCCGTTTAGGTCATATCGGTGTAAAGCGCATGAAGAAACTCCATACTGATGGCCTTTTAGAACCACTTGATTATGAATCACTTGGTACTTGCGAACCGTGCCTCATGGGCAAGATGACTAAAACATCATCATGGTCTAGTAACATGACTTCCAGAACAGGATTACCGTACGACTCTGGTGCGGAGCGTACTCTGGTTGACCGACGAGGTTCGGTAGTAACTTCATCTGAAGTTTCATGATCATCATCATTAGCTTCCTCACTAATTGGTGTAGGAATCACTAGAATTGATTTCTGTGATGAACTACTTTCCAATTCGGGAGAAGGTACAATTACCTCATCAAGTTCTACTTTCCTCCCACTCACTTCTTCCGAGAGAAACTCCTTCTCTAGGAAGGATCCATTCTTTGCAACAAATATATTGTCATTCGGATCTGTGATAGAAGGTGTACCCAACAGTTTCATTTGGGTATCCTATGAAGACGCACTTTTCCAATTTAGGTTTGTGCTTATCAGGCTGAAACTTTTTCACATAAGCATCACAACCACAAACTTTGAGAAATGACAACTTAGGTTTCTAGCCAAACCATAGTTCATACAGTGTCGTCTCAACAAATTAGACAGTGCCCTATTTAATGTGAATGTAGTTGTCTCGAATGCATAACCCCAGAACAGGATTATCGTACCACTCTGGTGCGGACCATACTCTGGTTGACCTACGAGGTTCAGTAGTAACTTGATCTGAAGTTCCATAATCATCATCATTAGCTTCCTCACTAATTGGTGTAGGAATCACTGGAACTGATTTCTTGAACTACTTTCCAATTCGGGAGAAGCTACAATTACCTCATCAAGTTCTACTTTCCTCCCACTCACTTCTTTCGAGAGAAACTCCTTCTTTAGAAAGGATCAATTCTTAGCAACAAAATATCTTGCCTTCGGATCTGTGATAGAAGGTGTACCCAACAGTTTGTTTTGGGTATCCTATGAAGACGCACTACTCCGATTTGGGTTCGAGCTTATCAGTTTGAAATTTTTTCACATAAGCATCGCAATCCCAAACTTTAAGAAACGACAGCTTTGGTTTCTTGCCAAACCATAGTTCATACGGTGTCATC
The DNA here is from genome assembly GCF_056163025.1 of Triticum urartu. Classification (NCBI taxonomy): domain Eukaryota; kingdom Viridiplantae; phylum Streptophyta; class Magnoliopsida; order Poales; family Poaceae; genus Triticum; species Triticum urartu. Next base: position 744,889,904 of record NC_141875.1, on the reverse strand, counting down.
TCAATGGATTTAGATGGTGCCCTATTTAACATGAATGTAGCTATCTCTAATGCATAACCCCAAAACGATAGTGGTAAATCGGTTAGAGACATCATAGACTGCACTATATCCAATAAAGTACGGTTATGACATTCGGACACACCATTGTGTTGTGGTGTTCCAGGTGGCATGAATTTGTGAAACTATTCCACATTGTTTTAGTTGAAGACCAAACTCATAACTCAAATATTCGTCTCAACGATCAGATCGTAGAAACGTTATTTTTCTTTATGATGATTTTCCACTTCACTCTGAAATTCTTTGAACTTTTGAAATGTTTCAGATTTATGTTTCATCAAGTAGATATACCCATATCTGCTCAAATCATCTATGAAGGTCAGAAAATAATGATACCGGCCGCGAGCCTCAACACTCATCGGACCGCATACATCAATATGTATTATTTCCAATAAGTCAGTTGCTCGCTTCATTGTTTCGGAGAACGGAGTCTTAGTCATCTTGGCCATGAGGCATGGTTCGCAAGTATCAAGTGATTCCAAAAGCCCATCATCATGGAGTTTCCTCATGCGCTTTCACCAATATGACCTAAACGGCAGTGCCACAAATAGGTTGCACTATCATTATTAACTTTGCATCTTTTGGCTTCAATACTATGAATATGTGTATCACTACGATCGAGATTTAATAAACCATTCACCTTGGGTGTATGACCACAGAAGGTTTTATTCATGTAAACAGAATAACAATTATTCTTTGACTTAAATGAATAACTGTATTGCAATAAACATGATCGAATCATATTACGCTCAATGCAAACACCAAATAACATTTATTTTAGGTTCAACACTAATCCCGAAGGTAAAGGGAGTGTGCGATGGTGATCTTATCAACCTTGGAATCATTTCCAACACACATCGCCACCTCGTCCTCAACTAGTCTTTGTTTATTTCGCAACTCCCCTTTCGAGTTACTACTCTTAGAAACTGAACTAGTATCAAATACCGAGGGGTTTGCTATAAAAACTAGTAAAGTACACATCAATAACATGTATATCAAATATACCATTGTTCACTTTGCCATCCTTCTTATCCGCCAAGTATCTAGGGCAGTTCCACTTCCAGTGACCATTTCCTTTGCAGTAGAAGCACTCAGTTTCAGGCTGGGGTCTAGCTTTGGGCTTCTTCATAGGAGTGGCAACTTTCTTGCAATTCTTCTTGAAGTTCCCTTTCTTTCCCTTTCCCTTTTACTTGAAACTAGTGGTCTTGTCAACCATCAACACTTGATGCTTTTTCTTGATTTCTACCTTCGCCGATTTCATCATTGCGAAGAGATTTGGGAATCGTTTCCGCTATCCCTTGCATATTATAGTTCATCACGAATTTCTAGTAAGTTGGTGATAGTGACTAGAGAACTCTGTCAATCACTATCTTATCGGGAAGATTAACTCCCACTTGATTCAAGTGATTGTAATACTCATACATTCTGAGCACATGCTCACTCGTTGAGCTATTCTCCTCCATCTTATAGGCAAAGTACTATCAGAGGTCTTCTACCTCTCGACACGGGCATGAGTATGAAATACCAATTTCAACTCTCAGAACGTCTTATATGCTTTGTGGCATTCAAAACGTTTTTTAAGTCTCAGTTCTAAGCCATAAAGCATGGTGTACTAAACTATCAAGTAGTCATCATACCGAGTTTTACCAAACGTTCATAATGTCTGTATCTGCTCCTGCAATAGGTCAGTCACCTAGCGGTGCATCAAGGACATAATTCTTCTGTGCAGCAATGAGGATAATCCTCAGATCACGGATCCAATCCGCATCATTGCTACTAACATTTTTCAACTTAGTTTTTCTCTAGGAACATATCAAAATAAACGGAGAGCTACATCGCGAGCTATTGATCCACAACATAGTTATGCAAATACTATCAGGACTAAGTTCATGATAAATTAAAGTTCAATTAATCGTATTACTTAAGAACTCCCACTTAGATAGACATCCCTCTAGTCATCTAAATGATCATGTGATCCAAATCAACTACACCATGTCCGATCATCACGTGAGATGGAGTTGTTTTCAATGGTGAACATCACTATGTTGATCATATCTACTATATGATCCACGCTCGACCTTTCGGTCTCCAGTGTTCCGAGGCCATATCTGCATATGCTAGGCTCGTCAATTAACCCGAGTATTTTGCGTGTGCACAACTGGCTTTTACCCATTGTATGTGAACGTAGAGCTTATCACACCCGATCATCACGTGGTGTCTCGGCACGACAAACTGTCACAATGGTGCATACTCAGCGAGAACACTTATACCTTGAAATTTAGTGAGAGATCATCTTATAATGCTACCACCGAACTACGCAAAATAAGATGCAGAAAGGGTAAACATCACATGCAATCAAAATATGTGACATGATATGGCCATGATCATCTTGCACCTTTGATCTCCATCTCCAAAGTATCGTCATGATCTCTATCGTCACCGGCATGACACCATGATCTCCATCATCTTGATCTCTATCAATGTGTCGTCACTGAAGGAAATATGCCCTAGAGGCAATAATAAAGTTATTATTTATTTCCTTATATCATGATAAATGTTTATTATTCATGCTAGAATTGTATTAACCGGAAACATAATACATGTGTGAATACATAGACAAACAGGTTGTCACTAGTATGCCTCTACTTGACTAGCTCGTTGATCAAATATGGTTATGTTTCCTAACCATAGGCATGAGTTGTCATTTGATTAACGTGGTCACATCATTAGGAGAATGATGTGATTGACATGACCCATTCTGTTAGCTTAGCACCCGATCGTTTAGTATGTTGCTATTGCTTTCTTCATGACTTATACATGTTCCTATGACTATGAGATTATGCAACTCCCGTTTATCGGAGGAACACTTTGTGTGCTACCAAACGTCACAACTTAACTGGGTGATTATAAAGGTTCTCTACAGGTGTCTCCAAAGGTACTTGTTAGGTTGGCGTATTTCGAGATTAGGATTTGTCACTCCGATTGTCGTAGAGGTATCTCTGGGCCCTCTCGGTAATGCACATCACTTAAGCCTTGCAAGCATTGCAAGTAATGAGTTAGTTGTGGGATGATATATTACGGAACGAGTAAAGAGACTTGCCGGTAACGAGATTGAACTAGGTATTGAGATACCGACGATCGAATCTCGGGCAAGTAACATACCGATGACAAAGGGAACAACGTATGTTGTTATGCGGTTTGACCGATAAAAGATCTTCATAGAATATGTGGGAGCCAATATGAGCATCCAGGTTTTGGTATTGGTTATTGACCGGAGACGTGTCTCGGTCATGTCTACATAGTTCTTGAACCCGTAGGGTCCGCACGCTTAACGTTTGATGACAGTTATATTATGAGTTTATATGTTTTGATGTACCGAAGGTTGTTCGCAGTCCCGGATGTGATCACGGACATGACGAGGAGTTTTGAAATGGTCGAGACATGAATATTGATATATTGGAAGCCTATGTTTGGATATTGGAAGTGTTCCGGGTGAAATCGGGATTTTACCGGAGTACCGAGAGGTTACCGGAACCACCCGGGGACTTAATGGGCCTTAGTGGGCCTAGGTGGAAGAGAGGAGAGGCGGCTAGGGCTGGGCCGCGCGCCCCTCCCTCCCCCCCCCAAAGTCCGAATAGGACAAGGAGAGGGGGGCGGCGCCCCCCTTCGTTCTTCTCCTCCACTCTTTCCCCCTCCCAAGCCCTAATCCAACAAGGAAAGGGGGGAGTCCTACTCCGGGTGGGAGTAGGACTCCTCCTGGCGCGCCTCCTCCCTGGCCGGCCACACCCCCCCTTGCTCCTTTATATACGGGGTAGGGGGCACCCCAGAGACAACAATTGATCGTTTGATCTTTTAGCCGTGTGCGGTGCCCCCCTCCACCATAGTCCACCTCGATATTACTATAGTGATGCTTAGGCAAAGCCCTGCATCGGTAGAACATCAACATCGTCACCACGCCGTCGTGCTGACGAAACTCTCCCTCAACACTCGGCTGGATCGGAGTTCGAGGGACGTCATCGGGCTGAACGTGTGCTGAACTCGGAGGTGTCGTACATTCGGTACTTGATCGGTCGGATCGTGAAGACATACGACTACATCAACCGCGTTGTGCTTGTTGGAAATATGCCCTAGAGGCAATAATAAATTGGTTATTATTATATTTCCTTGTTCATGATAATCGTTTATTATCCATGATAGAATTGTATTGATAGGAAACTCGGATACATGTGTGGATACATAGACAACACCATGTCCCTAGTAAGCCTCTAGTTGACTAGCTCGTTGATCAATAGATGGTTACGGTTTCTTGACCATGGACATTGGATGTCGTTGATAACGGGATCACATCATTAGGAGAATGATGTGATGGACAAGACCCAATCCTAAGCCTAGCACAAGATCATGTAGTTCGTATGCTGAAGCTTTTCTAATGTCAAGTATCATTTCCTTAGACCATGAGATTGTGCAACTCCCGGATACCGTAGGAGTGCTTTGGGTGTGCCAAACGTCACAACGTAACTGGGTGGCTATAAAGGTACACTACAGGTATCTCCAAAAGTGTCTGTTGGGTTGGCACGAATCGAGACTGGGATTTGTCACCCGTGTAAACGGAGAGGTATCTCTGGGCCCACTCGGTAGGACATCATCATAATGTGCACAATGTGATCAAGGAGTTGATCACGGGATGATGTGTTACGGAACGAGTAAAGAGACTTGCCGGTAACGAGATTGAACAAGGTATCGGGATACCGACGATCGGATCTTGGGCAAGTATCGTACCGATAGACAAAGGGAATTGTATACGGGATTGATCGAATCCTCGACATCATGGTTCATCCGATGAGATCATCGTGGAACATGTGGGAGCCAACATGGGTATCCAGATCCCACTGTTGGTTATTGACCGAAGAGTTATCTCGGTCATGTCTGCATGGTTCCCGAACCCGTAGGGTCTACACACTTAAGGTCCGGTGACGCTAGGGTTATAGAGATATTAGTATGCGGTAACCCGAATGTTTTTCGGAGTCTCGGATGAGATCCCGGACGTCACGAGGAGTTCCGGAATGGTCCGGAGGTAAAGAATTATATATAGGAAGTGCTATTTCGGCCATCGGGACAAGTTTCGAGGTCACCGGTATTGTACCGGGACCACCGGAAGGGTCCCGGGGGTCCACCGGGTGGGGCCACCTGCCCCGGGGGCCACATGGGCTGTAGGGGTGTGCGCCTTGGCCTATATGGGCCAAGGGAACCAGCCCCAAGAGGCCCATGCGCCAAGAGATAAGGAAAGGAAGAGTCCTAAAAGGGGAAGGCACCTCCGAGGTGCCTTGGGGAGGAGGGACTCCTCCCTAGCCGCACCCTTCCTTGGAGGAAGGGCCAAGGCTGCGCCCCCCCCCTCTCCCTTGGCCCTATATATAGTGGGGGGAAGGGAGGACAGCCGCACCTGAGCCCTAGCGCCTCCCTCTCCCTCCCGTGACACATCTCCCTCCTCCCGCAGCGCTTGGCGAAGCCCTGTTGGAATCCCGCTACTTCCACCACCATGCCGTCGTGCTGCTGGATCTCCATTAACCTCTCCTCCCCCCTTGCTGGATCAAGAAGGAAGAGACGTCGCTGCTCCGTACGTGTGTTGAATGCGGAGGTGCCGTCCGTTCGGCGCTAGGATCATCGGTGATTTGGATCACGACGAGTACGACTCCATCAACCCCGTTCTCTTGAACGCTTCCGCGCGCGATCTACAAGGGTATGTAGATCCACTCCTCCCTCGTTGCTAGATGACTCCATAGATAGGACTTGGTGACACGTAGGAAAATTTTGAATTTCTGCTACGTTCCCCAGCAGTGGCATCATGAGCTAGGTCTATGCGTAGTTACTATGCACGAGTAGAACACAAAGTAGTTGTGGGCGTAGATATTGTCAATTATCTTGCCATTACTAGTCCAATCTTGATTCGGCGGCGTTGTGGGATGAAGCGGCCCGGACCAACCTTACACGTACGCTTACCTGAGACCGGTTCCACCGACTAACATGCACTAGTTGCATAAGGTGGCTGGCGGGTGTCTGTCTCTCCCACTTTAGTCGGATCGGATTCGATGAAAAGGGTCCTTATGAAGGGTAAATAGCAATTGGCATATCACGTTGTGGTCTTTGCGTAGGTAAGAAACGTTCTTGCTAGAAACCCATAGCAGCCACGTAAGACATGCAAACAACAATTAGAGGACGTCTAACTTGTTTTTGCAGGGTATGCTATGTGATGTGATATGGCCAAAAGGATGTGATGAATGATATATGTGATGTATGAGATTGATCATGTTCTTGTAATTGGAATCACAACTTGCATGTCGATGAGTATGACAACCGGCAGGAGCCATAGGAGTTGTCTTAATTTATTTATGACCTGCGTGTCAACATAAACATCATGTAATTACTTTACTTTATTGCTAACCGTTAGCTATAGAAGTAGAAGTAATAGTTGGCGAGACAACTTCATGAAGACACGATGATGGAGATCATGGTGTCATGCCGGTGACGATGATGATCATGGAGCCCCGAAGATGGAGATCAAAAGGAGCAAAGTGATATTGGCCATATCATGTCACTATTTGATTGCATGTGATGTTTATCATGTTTTTGCATCTTGTTTACTTAGAACGACGGTAGTAAATAAGATGATCCCTCATTAAAATTTCAAGAAAGTGTTCCCCCTAACTGTGCACCGTTGCGACAGTTCGTTGTTTCGAAGCACCACGTGATGATCGGGTGTTAGATTCTTACGTTCGAATACAACGGGTGTTGACGAGCCTAGCATGTACAGACATGGCCTCGGAACACATGCAAAACACTTAGGTTGACTTGACGAGCCTAGCATGTACAGACATGGCCTCGGAACACAAGAGACCGAAAGGTCGAGCATGAGTCGTATGGTAGATACGATCAACATGAAGATGTTCACCGATGTTGACTAGTCCGTCTCACGTGATGATCGGACACGTCCTAGTTGACTCGGATCATGTAATCACTTAGATGACTAGAGGGATGTCTATCTGAGTGGGAGTTCATAAGATGAACTTGTTTATCCTAAACATAGTCAAAAAGGATTTTGCAAATTATGTCGTAGCTCGCGTTTCAGTTCTACTGTTTAGATATGTTCCTAGAGAAAATTTAGTTGAAAGTTGATAGTAGCAATTATGCGGACTAGGTCCGTAAACTGAGGATTGTCCTCATTGCTTCATAGAAGGCTTATGTCCTTAATGCACCGCTCAGTGTGCTGAACCTCGAACGTCGTCTGTGGATGTTGCGAACATCTGACATACATGTTTTGATAACTACGTGATAGTTCAGTTAAACGGTTTAGAGTTGAGGCACCGAAGACATTTTGAAACGTCGCGAAACATATGCGATGTTTTGAGGGCTGAAATTAGGATTTCAGGCTCGTGCCCACGTCAAGAGGTATAAGACCTCCGACGATTTTCTTAGCCTACAAACTAAGGGAGAAAAGCTCAATTGTTGAGCTTGTGCTCAGATTGTCTGAGTACAACAATCATTTGAGTCGTGTGGGAGTTGATCTTCCAGATGAGATAGTGATGTTTCTCCGAAGTCATTACCACCAAGCTGCTAGAGCTTCGTGATGTACTATAATATATCAGGGACATATATGATGATCCTTGAGATATTCGCGATGTTTGACACCACAAAAGTAGAAATCAAGAAGGAGCATCAATTGTTGATGGTTGGTGAAACCACTAGTTTCAAGAAGGGCAAGGGCAAGAAGGGATACTTCGTGAAACGGCAAATCAGCTGCTGCTCTAGTGAAGAAACCCAAAGTTGAACCCAAACCCGAGACTAAGTGCTTCTGTAATAAGGGGAACAGCCACTGGAGCAGAATTACCCTAGATACTTGGTAGATGAGAAGGCTGGCAAGGTCGATAGAAGTATATTGGATATACATTGTGTTGATGTGTACTTTACTAGTACTCCTAGTACACCAGGGTATTAGATACCGGTTCGGTTGCTAAGTGTTAGTAACTCGAAATAAAAGCTACGGAATAAACGGAGACTAGCTAAAGGTAAGCTGACGATATGTGTTGGAAGTGTTTCCAATGTTGATATGATCAAATATCGTACGCTCCCTCTACCATCGAGAATGGTATTAAAACCTAAATAATTGTTATTTGGTGTTTGCGTTGAGCATAGACATGATTGGATTACATCTATCGCAATACGGTTATTCATTTAAGGAGAATAATGGTTACTCTATTTATTTGAATAATACCTTCAATGGTCTTACGCCTAAAATGAATGGTTTATTGAATCTCGATCGTAGTGATACACATGTTCATGCCAAAAGATATAAGATAGTAATGATAGTACCACCTACTTGTGGCACTGCCACGTAAGTCATATCGGTATAAAACGCATGAAGAAGCTCCATGTTGATGGATCTTTGGACTCACTCATTTTTGAAAGGATTGAGACATGCGAACCATGTTTGTTGGTAGATATGCATGAAGAAAATCCATGCAAATGGACCATTTGGACTCACTTGATTTTGAATCACTTGAGACATGCAAATCATGCCACATGGGCAAGATGACTGAAAGCCTCGTTTCCAGTAAAATGGAACTAGAAAGCAACTTGTTGGAAGTAATACATTTTGATGTGTGCAGTCCAATGAGTGCTGAGGCGTGTAGTGGCTATCGTTATGTTCTTACTTCACGAATGATTTGAGAAAATGTTGAGTATATTTACTTGATGAATCACGAGTCTGAATTATTGAAAGGTTCAAGTAATTTTAGGGTGAAGTTGAAAGATCGTCGTGACAAGAGGATAAAGTATCTATGATATGATCATAGAGATGAATATCTGAATTACGAGTTTGGCACAGAATTAAGACATTGTGGAAATTGTTTCACAACTGATACAGCCTGGAACACCATAGTGTGATGGTGTGTCCGAACATCATAACTGCACCCTATTGGATATGATGCATACCATGATGTCTCTTATCGAATTACCATAATAGTTTATGGGTTAGGCATTAGAGACAACCACATTCACTTTAAAAGGGGCACCACGTAATTCCGATGAGATGACACCGTATGAACTATGGTTTAGAGAAACCTAAGCTATCATTTCTTAAAAGTTTGGGGCTACGACGCTTATGTGGAGAAGTTTCAGGCTGATAAGCTCAAACCCAAAGCGGATAAATGCATCTTCATAGGACACCCAAAACAGTTGGGTATACCCCCTATCTCAGATCCGAAAGCAATAAGGGATTGTTTCTAGAATCGGGTCCTTTCCCGAGGAAAAGTTTCTCTCGAAAGAATTGAGTGGGAGGATGGTGGAGACTTGATGAGGTTATTGAACCTTCACTTCAACTAGTGTGTAGCAGGGCACAGGAAGTTGTTCCTGTGGCACCTACACCAACTGAAGTGGAAGCTTATGATAGTGATCATGAAACTTCGGATCAAGTCACTACCAAACCTTGTAGGTTGACAAGGATGCGTACTACTTCAAAGTGGTACGTAATCCTGTCTTGGAAGTCATGTTGCTAGACAACAATGAACCTACGAGCTATGGAGAAGAGATGGTGGGCCCGGATTCCGATAAATGGCTTGAGGCCATAAAATCCGAGAGAGGATCCATGTATGAAAACAAAGTGTAGACTTTGGCGGAACGGCTCGATGGTCGTAAGGCTGTTGAGTTCAGATGGATTTTAAAAGGAAGACGGACAATGATGGTAAATGTCACCATTAAGAAATCTCGACTTGTCGTTAAGAAGTTTCCCGACAAGTTCAAGGAGTTGACTACGGTGAGACTTTCTCACTCGTAGCGATGCTAAGAGTCTGTTGGAATTATATTAGCGATTACTGCATTATTTATGAAATCTTGCAGATAGGATGTCAAAACATTGTTTCCTCGACGATTTTCTTGAGGAAAGGTTGTATGTGATACAACCGGAAGGTTTTGTCAATCCTGAAAGATGCTAATAAGTATGCAAAGCTCCAGCAATCCTTCTGAGGACTGGAGTGAGCATCTCGGAGTTGGAATGTATGCTTTGATGAGATGATCAAAGATTTTGGGTGTATACAAAGTTTATGAGAAACTTGTATTTCCAAAGAAGTGAGTGGGAGCACTATAGAATTTCTGATGAGTATATGTTGTTGACATATTGTTGATCAGAAATGACGTAGAATTTCTGGAAAGCATATAGGGTTATTTGGAAAGTGTTTTTCAATGGAAAGCCTGGATTAAGCTACTTGAACATTGAGCATCAAGATCTATAAGGATAGATCAAAACGCTTAATGGTACTTTCAAATGAGCACATACCTTGACATGATCTTGAAGGTGTTCAAGATGGATCAGTCAAAGAAGGAGTTCTTGCCTGAGTTTTAAGGTATGAAGTTAAGACTTAAAGCTCGACCACGGCAGAATAGAGAGAAAGGACGAAGATCGTCCCCTATGCTTAAGACGTAGGCTCTACAGTATGCTATGCTGTGTACCGCACCTGAAGTGTGCCTTGCCATGAGTCAGTCAAGGGGTACAAGAGTGATCCAAGAATGGATCACAGGACAGCGGTCAAAGTTATCCTTAGTAACTAGTGGACTAAGGAATTTTCTCGATTATGGAGGTGGTAAAAGAGTTCGTCGTAAAGGGTTACGTCGATGCAAGCTTAACACCTATCCGGATAGCTCTGAGTAGAGATACCGGATACGTATAATGGAGCAACAATTTAGTATAGCTCCAGGCAGAACAGTTATTTGAAATGGCTCCAAATATAGCGTAGAGATTTGCGAAGTACATACGGATCTGAATGTTGCAGACCCGTTGACTAAAACCTCTCTCACAAGCAACATGATCAAACCCAGAACTCATTGAGTGTTAATCACATAGTGATGTGAACTAGATTATTGACTCTAGTAAACTCTTTGGATGTTGGTCACATGGCGATGTGACCTGTGTGTGTTAATCACATGGCGATGTGAACTAGATTATTGACTCTAGTGCAAGTGGGAGACTGTTGGAAATATGCCCTAGAGGCAATAATAAATTGGTTATTATTATATTTCCTTGTTCATGATAATCGTTTATTATCCATGCTAGAATTGTATTGATAGGAAACTCAGATACATGTGTGGATACATAGACAACACCATGTCCCTAGTAAGCCTCTAGTTGACTAGCTCGTTGATCAATAGATGGTTACGGTTTCTTGACCATGGACATTGGATGTCGTTGATAACGGTATCACATCATTAGGAGAATGATGTGATGGACAAGACCCAATCCTAAGCCTAGCACAAGATCATGTAGTTCGTATGCTAAAGCTTTTCTAATGTCAAGTATCATTTCCTTAGACCATGAGATTGTGCAACTCCCGGATACCGTAGGAGTGCTTTGGGTGTGCCAAACGTCACAACATAACTGGGTGGCTATAAAGGTACACTACAGGTATCTCCGAAAGTGTCTGTTGGGTTGGCACGAATCGAGACTGGGATTTGTCACCCGTGTAAACGGAGAGGTATCTCTGGGCCCACTCGGTAGGACATCATCATAATGTGCACAATGTGATCAAGGAGTTGATCACGGGATGATGTGTTACGGAACGAGTAAAGAGACTTGCCGGTAACGATATTGAACAAGGTATCGGGATACCGATGATCGGATCTCGGGCAAGTATTGTACCGATAGACAAAGGGAATTGTATACGGGATTGATCGAATCCTCGACATCGTGGTTCATCCGATGAGATCATCGTGGAACATGTGGGAGCCAACATGGGTATCCAGATCCCACTGTTGGTTATTGACCGAAGAGTTATCTCGGTCATGTCTGCATGGTTCCCGAACCCGTAGGGTCTACACACTTAAGGTCCGGTGACGCTAGGGTTATAGAGATATTAGTATGCGGTAACCCGAATGTTTTTCGGAGTCTTGGATGAGATCCCGGACGTCACGAGGAGTTCCGGAATGGTCCGGAGGTAAAGAATTATATATAGGAAGTGCTATTTCGGCCATCGGGACAAGTTTCGAGGTCACCGGTATTGTACCGGGACCACCGGAAGGGTCCCGGGGGTCCACCGGGTGGGGCCACCTGCCCCGGGGGCCACATGGGCTGTAGGGGTGTGCGCCTTGGCCTATATGGGCCAAGGGAACCAGCCCCAAGAGGCCCATGCGCCAAGAGATAAGGAAAGGAAGAGTCCTAAAAGGGGAAGGCACCTCCGAGGTGCCTTGGGGAGGAGGGACTCCTCCCTAGCCGCACCCTTCCTTGGAGGAAGGGCCAAGGTTGCGCCCCCCCCCCTCTCCCTTGGCCCTATATATAGTGGGGGGAAGGGAGGACAGCCGCACCTGAGCCCTGGCGCCTCCCTCTCCCTCCCGTGACACATCTCCCTCCTCCCGCAGCGCTTGGCGAAGCCCTGTTGGAATCCCGCTACTTCCACCACCATGCCGTCGTGCTGCTGGATCTCCATTAACCTCTCCTCCCCCCTTGCTGGATCAAGAAGGAGGAGACGTCGCTGCTCCGTACGTGTGTTGAACGCGTAGGTGTCGTCCGTTCGGCGCTAGGATCATCGGTGATTTGGATCACGACGAGTACGACTCCATCAACCCCGTTCTCTTGAACGCTTCCACGCGCGATCTACAAGGGTATGTAGATCCACTCCTCCCTCGTTGCTAGATGACTCCATAGATAGATCTTGGTGACACGTAGGAAAATTTTGAATTTCTGCTACGTTCCCCAACAGTGCTAACACTTCCGCTTTCGGTCTACGAGGGTTCGTGGACAACACTCTCCCCTCTCGTTGCTATGCATCACCATGATCTTGCGTGTGCGTAGGAATTTTTTTGAAATTACTACGTTACCCAACAGTGGCATCCGAGCCAGGTTTTATGCGTAGATGTCATATGCACGAGTAGAACACAAATGAGTTGTGGGCGATATAAGTCATACTGCTTACCTGCTCCTTTCGGATGCCATCATGTGAATGTTCTCACAAACGTAGTATGCACACAGATTATTCCGCGGCGCATACTTCAGGGCCTTTATGAGAATGGAATTTGATCATATAATAATTAATCAAGCATGATAATTAAAGAGATGGCAGCTAGCTAGCTAGCTAGTACTACTTAATTACTTACCTTGGGTCGATACCATTTCAGCTTTCGTTTCCATTGGCCTGGAGTGACGCTGATGAACTTTGCCCAAGCCCTGCCCGCTGACAAAGAAAATGAATAAAGGGGTTATTAAATAGTTCATATCAGGAAATGACGAACTAAATAGGACGAGATATAGTTAATAATGATTGAAATTACCTGTTGACTATCCCAAACAAGATGGTGTAGTCACTTACTTTTTTAAGTAGTGAGTCCAGTATTTCAACTGTTCCTTCATCAACTTTAATGATTAACAAGATCAAGTGAAATCTGCAGGCACACACGTTTGCATGTCTTAATTAAGCGGGCATATGTAAGCAAAAACATGTAGCTAGCTAGTAGGCAAAAACAGAAATTTGTAGTACAAGACAGTGTGACTCACTCGAAGTTGTAAGGAAGTAGTATATCTTCATTGGTATTGAGGCGCTTGAAGAACTCTAGCATGCTTTCCTCTACACTTTTTTCATAATATGCATCTAATTTCCATGTGTATTCATTAATGGTATTTGGGTCAATGAACCCAATGCCATAGCGTCCACCTTTTTTCATTTCATACATCTTCATCGTGCATAATACCACAGAAAAGAATATAGTGAGGATAATTACAGGTAATGATTGATCAAAATGATCACTACAGCTAGCTTGAGACTTAAATTACAGAAAGAAATCACTTACATACAATAGCAACTGACGATAGATTTGTCGAGTGCGTCTTGATTGTATAACTGAAATAGTTCCGAATACTCAACGGACACAGCTTTCTCATGGAAGTAATGATCCTTCTTGACATTCACCATGAGGGACTCTCAATTGGACATCTTGGTAATGTCCATGTACCATTGATGCAATTCATACATTCTCGTTGGGAGCTTCTTGACCTCGTCTGGCTCGACCAAAGGTTGGCCCCGGACATATTTCCGTTTTATTTCCTCCTCTCTAAGCTGAGACATGGGCTCGATATCGAGGAGTTGTCCAACAGTGATCATGAGCCTTTCAGCCTGCTCAATATGCTCCTCGGTTATTACCACATCGCCCAGCCCGGGAACGTTAACGGTTTGCCCACAATAATATTGGGCGCGTGTACTCTCATGTGTTGTTGGCACAACAAGCGGGGGGATTGATTGCGCCACCTGTTCTCCCAGCTGGGGAACGGTTTTACCGCTCCTTTTGCCAGCTGATTTGCTCGAGCTCGAGCTCGCCTCTTTTTGTAGACGTGCTCGATTTAACTTCCTGAGGTGGCGCTCATAGTCTGTGTCAACAGGCTTGGGAGCTGGTGGTCTAGCCATACGAATGAAGTGGTCAATCTTTTCCTCAGGCACTTTCTCCCTTGGTGGCAGTGGCGGTTTCGGTGCAAAATGGGCTTCCACCTTGGCCTTCGATATGGCTGCGTTTTCCTCCTCGGACTTGTCGTAAGGCCTCTGCGGAAGAGGTGCGAGGCTGCTTGGACCATATTGAAATCGCTTGCCTCTGCCTGTACCTCCAGTACTACCTCGACTTGTACCGCTACGCACCATAGCTGAGGCAGCTCTCTTCCGTGATTGCTGAGGCAGCGGAGACGGCTGACGTGGCTGAGTTGGAGGAGGAGGAGTGGCCTGAAGCTGTGCCGGACTTGGAGGAGGAGTAGCCTGACGCTTTGCCGGACTTGGAGGAGGAGGAGTGGCCTGAAGCTATGCCGGACTTGGAGGAGGAGTGGCCTGACGCTTTGCCGGACTTGGAGGAGGAGGAGTGGCCTGACGCGTTGGTGGACTTGGAGGAGCGGGAGTCTGCTGACTCGGTGGCGGACTTCGACGAGGAGTCGGCTGACGCGGTGTCGGTGGCCTTCGAAAGATGATGCAATCATTTCTTCATAGGATGATACGATGGTTGGCCTCTCCCAGTGTGTGCTCCTCGTCACATCCAGGAATGTCAAGCTCTAGCCCCGAATATTGGTCCACCACCTCATCAACCAAGACACGAGCATAGCCCGCTGGAATCGGGTTGCAATGGAAGGTTGCCTCGGGGGGATTTGTAAAAGCAACACCGTCCGCCACCTTCATGGATATGTTCTTCATTTTGAAGTGTAGCTCGCAGTTAGTGTTCTCCATGATGTCATCCACTGGGTAGCTATCCAGCAATGCGTCGCCCGGGGCGGAACCCACACTGCTTCTCGGCATGGATGGGACGATGCTATCCAATGCTGGATCATCCGCTAGCTGTTGCAGCTGCTGAGACCCCCTTTGCTGGCTAAGTGAGTCGATCTGCTCCTGCTGCCGCTGGAATTTGACTGCCAAGTCTGCGTGCGCTGATTCTAGGCCTTGAAGGCGTTCATAGTCCAGCTTCCTCTGCTCCTCCTCCATCTTCCTCTTCTTCTCCTCCGCAATCTTCTTTCTCGCACGGGTTCTGTAGTCGGCGTTCTAGTCCGAAAACCCCTCATACCACGCAATAGCGCCCTTGCCTCGTGTTCTTCCCGGGTGTTCAGGATTTCCCAGGGCACGCGTAAGCTCGTCGTTCTCTCTGTTGGGCTCGAACACCCCCGATCGAGCCTCTTCTATTGCAACAAGTAGCTTATCTTCGGCTCCGTCCAAACATGCCTTCTTCGAAACGTTGCCTGTCTTCGGGTCCAACTCCCCCCCCCCTCATGCGCATATAACCAAATCCTGCACCTGGGGGGCCAGCTCAATGTTTCTGGAGTGACACCTGCATCCTCCATCTCTTTCTCAGACTTATCCCACTTAGGCATTGCCACCGCGTAGCCACCTAGCCTCAACTTGTGGAACTTATCCTTTTTGCGGCATTGGCCTTGTTTATTCTCGATCGTTCCTTAGATAATTCCGATTCCTTGAATTTCACAAAATTGTCCCAATGAGCATTTTGCTTCTCTAGTGTTCCCTTGAATACTGGAGTCTTCTTTCCTCCCTTGACGTACTGGTCCCATACACGATTCTTATGGTTGTTGAATGCAACCGCCATCTTCCTAAGAGCAGCGTCCTTGACTTTCTCCACATCTGCATCTGTGAAATGATCTGGTAGGGTGAAATGTGAAGGAAATATGCCCTAGAGGCAATAATAAAGTTATTATTTATTTCCTTATATCATGATAAATGTTTATTATTCATGCTAGAATTGTATTAACCGGAAACATAATACATGTGTGAATACGTAGACAAACAGAGTGTCACTAGTATGCCTCTACTTGACTAGCTCGTTAATCAAAGATGGTTATGTTTCCTGACCATGAACAAAGAGTTGTTATTTGATTAACGAGGTCACATCATTAGTTGAATGATCTGATTGACATGACCCATTCCATTAGCTTAGCACCCGATCATTTAGTATGTTGCTATTGCTTTCTTCATGACTTATACATGTTCCTATGACTATGAGATTATGCAACTCCCGTTTGCCGGAGGAACACTTTGTTTGCTACCAAACGTCACAACGTAAATGGGTGATTATAAAGGAGCTCTACAGGTGTCTCCAATGGTAGATGTTGGGTTGGCGTATTTCGAGAATAGGATTTGTCACTCCGATTGTCGGAGAGGTATCTCTGGGCCCTCTCGGTAATGCACATCACATAAGCCTTGCAAGCATTGCAACTAATGAGTTAGTTGCGGGATGATGTATTACGGAATGAGTAAAAGAGACTTGCCGGTAACGAGATTGAACTAGGTATTGGATACCGACGATCGAATCTCGGGCAAGTAACATACCGATGACAAAGGGAACAACGTATGTTGTTATGCGGTCTGACCAATAAAGATCTTTGTAGAATATGTAGGAGCCAATATGGGCATCCAGTTCCCGCTATTGGTTATTGACCGGAGACGTGTCTCGGTCATGTCTACATTGTTCTCGAACCGTAGGGTCCGCACGCTTAACGTTACGATGACAGTTATTATGAGTTTATGCATTTTGATGTATCGAAATTAGTTCAGAGTCCCGGATGTGATCACGGACATGACGAGGAGTCTCGAAATGGTCGAGACATAAAGATTGATATATTGGAAGCCTATGTTTGGATATCGGAAGTGTTCCGGGTGAAATCGGGATTTTACCGGAGTACCGGGAGGTTACCGGAACCCCCCGGGAGCCATATGGGCCTTAGTGGGCTTTAGTGGAAAGGTGAAAGGGGCAGCCCAAGGTGGGCTGCGCGCCTCCCCCCTCCCCTAGTCCTATTAGGACAAGGAGAGGTGGCCGGCCCCCTCTCTCTTCCCCCCCCCCCCCGGGGAATCCTATTCCAACTAGGATTGGGGGGGAGTCCTACTCACGGTAGGAGTAGGACTCCTCCTGCGCCCTCCTCCTGGCCGGCCGCACCCTCCCCCTTGGCTCCTTTATATACGAAGGCAGGGGCACCTCTAGACACACAAGTTCATCCTTGAGATCGTTCCTTAGCCGTGTGCGGTGCCCCCTGCCACCATATTCCACCTCAATCATATTGTAGCGGTGCTTAGGCGAAGCCCTGCGACAGTAGAACATCAAGATCGTCACCACGCCGTCGTGCTGACGGAACTCCTCCCCGACGCTTTGCTGGATCGAAGCCCGGGGATCGTCATCGAGCTGTACATGTGCTAAGAACTCGGAGGTGCCGGAGTAACGGTGCTTGGATCGGTCGGATCGGGAAGACGTACGACTACTTCCTCTACGTTGTGTTAACGCTTCCGCAGTCGGTCTGCGTGGGTACGTGGACAACACTCTCCCCTCTCGTTGCTGTGCATCACCATGATCTTGCGTGTGTGTAGGAAATTTTTTTGAAATTACTACGTTCCCCAACAGTATCCGAGCCTAGGTTTTATGGTTTGATGTTATTTGCATGAGTAGAACACAAGTGAGTTGTGGGCGATATAAGTCATACTGCCTACCAGCATGTCATACTTTGGTTCGGCGGGATTGTTGGACGAGACGACCCAGACCAACATTACGCGTACGCTTACGCGAGACCGGTTTCCCCGACGTGCTTTGCACACAGGTGGCTTGCGGGCGACTGTCTCTCCAACTTTAGTTGAACCAAGTGTGGCTACGCCCGGTCCTTGCGAAGGTTAAAACGGAGTCTATTTGACAAACTATCGTTGTGGTTTTGATGCATAGGTGAGATTGGTTCTTGCTTAAGCCCGTAGCAGCCACGTAAAACTTGCAACAACAAAGTAGAGGACGTCTAACTTGTTTTTGCAGGGCATGTTGTGATGTGATATGGTCAAGGCATGATGCTGAATTTTATTGTATGAGATGATCATGTTTTGTAACCGAGTTATCGGCAACTGGCAGGAGCCATATGGTTGTCGCTTTATTGTATGCAATGCAATCGCGATGTAATGCTTTACTTTATCACTAAGCGGTAGCGATAGTCGTGGAAGCATAAGATTGGTGAGACGACAACGATGCTACGATGGAGATCAAGGTGTCGCGCCGGTGACGATGGTGATCATGACGGTGCTTCGGAGATGGAGATCACAAGCACAAGATGATGATGGCCATATCATATCACTTATATTGATTGCATGTGATGTTTATCTTTTTATGCATCTTATCTTGCTTTGATTGACGGTAGCATTATAAGATGATCTCTCACTAAATTATCAAGAAGTGTTCTCCCTGAGTATGCACCGTTGCCAAAGTTCGTCGTGCCCAGACACCACCTGATGATCGGGTGTGATAAGCTCTACGTCCATCTACAACGGGTGCAAGCCAGTTTTGCACACGCAGAATACTCAGGTTAAACTTGACGACCCTAGCATATGCAGATATGGCCTCGGAACACGGAGACCGAAAGGTCGAGCGTGAATCATATAGTAGATATGATCAACATAACGATGTTCACCATTGAAAACTACTCCATCTCACGTGATGATCGGTTATGGTTTAGTTGATTTGGATCACGTGATCACTTAGAAGATTAGAGGGATGTCCATCTAAGTGGGAGTTCTTAAGTAATTTGATTAATTGAACTTAAACTTATCATGAACTTAGTACCTGATAGTATCTTGCTTGTTTATGTTGATTGTAGATAGATGGCTCGTGATGTTGTTCCGTTGAATTTTAATGCGTTCCTTGAGAAAGCAAAGTTGAAAGATGATGGTAGCAATTACACGGACTAGGTCCGTAACTTGAGGATTATCCTCATTGCTGCTCAGAAGAATTACGTCCTGGAAGCACCGCTGGGTGCCAGGCCTGCTGCTGGAGCAACACCAGATGTTATGAACGTCTGGCAGAGCAAAGCTGGTGACTACTCGATAGTTCAGTGTGCCATGCTTTACGGCTTAGAATCGGGACTTAAACGACGTTTTGAACGTCATGGAGCATATGAGATGTTCCAGGAGTTGAAGTTAATATTTCAAGCAAATGCCCGGATTGAGAGATATGAAGTCTCCAATAAGTTCTATAGCTGCAAGATGGAGGAGAACAGTTCTGTCAGTGAGCATATACTCAAAATGTCTGGGTATAATAATCACTTGATTCAGATGGGAGTTAATCTTCCAGATGATTGTGTCATTGACAGAATTCTCCAATCACTGCCACCAAGCTACAAGAGCTTCGTGATGAACTATAATATGCAAGGGATGAATAAGACTATTCCCGAGCTCTTCGCAATGCTGAAAGCTGCGGAGGTAGAAATCAAGAAGGAGCATCAAGTGTTGATGGTTAACAAGACCACTAGTTTCAAGAAAAAGGGCAAAGGGAAGAAGAAGGGGAACTTCAAGAAGAACGGCAAGCAAGTTGCTGCTCAGGAGAAGAAACCCAAGTCTGCACCTAAGCCTGAAACTGAGTGCTTCTACTGCAAGCAGACTGGTCACTGGAAGCAGAACTGCCCCAAGTATTTGGCGGATAAGAAGGATGGCAAGGTGAACAAAGGTATATGTGATATACATGTTATTGATGTGTACCTTACTAGAGCTCGCAGTAGCACCTGGGTATTTGATACTGGTTCTGTTGCTAATATTTGCAACTCAAAACAGGGACTACGGATTAAGCGAACACTGGCAAAGGACGAGGTGACGATGCGCATGGGAAATGGTTCCAAAGTCGATGTGATCGCGGTCGGCACGCTACCTCTACATCTACCTTCGGGATTAGTATTAGACCTAAATAATTGTTATTTGGTGCCAGCGTTGAGCATGAACATTATATCTGGATCTTGTTTAATGCGAGACGGTTATTCATTTAAATGAGAGAATAATGGTTGTTCTATTTATATGAGTAATATCTTTTATGGTCATGCACCTTTGAAGAGTGGTCTATTTTTGATGAATCTCGATAGTAGTGATACACATATTCATAATGTTGAAGCCAAAAGATGCAGAGTTGATAATGATAGTGCAACTTATTTGTGGCACTGCCGTTTAGGTCATATCGGTGTAAAGCGCATGAAGAAACTCCATACTGATGGGCTTTTAGAACCACTTGATTATGAATCACTTGGTACTTGCGAACCGTGCCTCATGGGCAAGATGACTAAAACACCGTTCTCCGGTACTATGGAGAGAGCAACAGATTTGTTGGAAATCATACATACAGATGTATGTGGTCCGATGAATATTGAGGCTCGTGGCGGATATCGTTATTTTCTCACCTTCACAGATGATTTAAGCAGATATGGGTATATCTACTTAATGAAACATAAGTCTGAAACATTTGAAAAGTTCAAAGAATTCAGAGTGAAGTTGAAAATCATCGTAACAAGAAAATAAAGTTTCTACGATCTGATCGTGGAGGAGAATATTTGAGTTACGAGTTTGGTGTACATTTGAAAAATTGTCGAATAGTTTCGCAACTCACGCCACCCGGAACACCACAGCGTAATGGTGTGTCTGAACGTCGCAATCGTACTTTATTAGATATGGTGCGATCTATGATGTCTCTTACAGATTTACCGCTATCGTTTTGGGGTTATGCTCTAGAGACGGCCGCATTCACGTTAAATAGGGCACCATCAAAATCCGTTGAGACGACGCCTTATGAACTGTGGTTTGGCAAGAAACCAAAGTTGTCGTTCCTTAAAGTTTGGGGCTGCGATGCTTATGTGAAAAAGCTTCAACCTGATAAGCTCGAACCCAAATCGGAGAAATGTGTCTTCATAGGATACCCAAAGGAGACTGTTGGGTACACCTTCTATCACAGATCCGAAGGCAAGACATTCGTTGCTAAGAATGGATCCTTTCTAGAGAAGGAGTTTCTCTCGAAAGAAGTGAGTGGGAGGAAAGTAGAACTTGACGAGGTAACTGTACCTGCTCCCTTATTGGAAAGTAGTGCATCACAGAAAACTGTTTCTGCGACACCTATACCAATTAGTGAGGAAGCTAATGATGATGATCATGAAACTTCAGGACAAGATACTACTGAACCTCGTAGATCAACTAGAGCGAGATCCGCACCAGAGTGGTACGGTAATCCTGTTCTGGAAATCATGCTGCTAGATCATGATGAACCTACGAACTATGAAGAAGTGATGGTGAGCCCAGATTCCGCAAGATGGCTTGAAGCCATGAAATCTGAGATGGGATCCATGTATGAGAACAAAGTATGGACTTTGGTTGACTTGCCTGATGATCGGCAAGCAATTGAGAATAAATGGATCTTCAAGAAGAAGACTGACGCTGATGGTAATGTTACTGTCTACAAAGCTCGACTTGTCGCAAAAGGTTTTCGACAAGTTCAAGGGGTTGACTACGATGAGACCTTCTCACCCGTAGCGATGCTTAAGTCTGTCAGAATCATGTTAGCAATTGCCGCATTTTATGATTATGAAATTTGGCAGATGGATGTCAAAACTGCATTCCTGAATGGATTTCTGGAAGAAGAGTTGTATATGATGCAACCGGAAGGTTTTGTCGATCCAAAGGGAGCTAACAAAGTATGCAAGCTCCAGCGATCCATTTATGGACTGGTGCAAGCCTCTCAGAGTTGGAATAAACGCTTTGATAGTGTGATCAAAGCATTTGGTTTTATACAGACTTTCGGAGAAGCCTATATTTATAAGAAAGTGAGTGGGAGCTCTGTAGCATTTCTGATATTATATGTGGATGACATATTACTGATTGGAAATGATATAGAATTTCTGGATAGCATAAAGGGATACTTGAATAAAAGTTTTTCAATGAAAGACCTCGGTGAAGCTGCTTACATATTAGGCATAAAGATCTATAGAGATAGATCAAGGCGCTTAATTGGACTTTCACAAAGCACATACCTTGACAAGATTTTGAAGAAGTTCAAAATGGATCAAGCAAAGAAAGGGTTCTTGCCTGTGTTACAAGGTGTGAAGTTGAGTTAGACTCAATGCCCGACCACTGCAGAAGATAGAGAGAAAATGAAAGATGTTCCCTATGCTTCAGCCATAGGCTCTATCATGTATGCAATGATGTGTACCAGACCTGATGTGTGCCTTGCTATAAGTCTAGCAGGGAGGTACCAAAGTAATCCAGGAGTGGATCACTGGACAGCGGTCAAGAACATCCTGAAATACCTAAAAAGGACTAAGGATATGTTTCTCGTATATTGAGGTGACAAAGAGCTCACCGTAAAAGGTTACGTTGATGCAAGCTTTGACACTGATCCGGACGATTCTAAATCGCAAACCGGATACGTGTTTACATTAAACGGTGGAGCTGTCAGTTAGTGCAGTTCTAAACAAAGCGTCGTAGCGGGATCTACATGTGAAGCGGAGTACATAGCTGCTTCGGAAGCAGCGAACGAAGGAGTCTGGATGAAGGAGTTCATATCCGATCTAGGTGTCATACCTAGTGCATCGGGTCCAATGAAAATCTTTTGTGACAATACTGGTGCAATTGCCTTGGCGAAGGAATCCAGATTTCACAAAAGGACCAAACACATCAAGAGACGCTTCAATTCCATCCGGGATCTAGTCCAGGTGGGAGACATAGAGATTTGCAAGATACATACGGATCTGAATGTTGCAGACCCGTTGACTAAGCCTCTTCCACGAGCAAAACATGATCAGCGCCAAGACTCCATGGGTGTTAGAATCATTACAGTGTAATCTAGATTATTGACTCTAGTGCAAGTGGGAGATTGAAGGAAATATGCCCTAGAGGCAATAATAAAGTTATTATTTATTTCCTTATATCATGATAAATGTTTATTATTCATGCTAGAATTGTATTAACCGGAAACATAATACATGTGTGAATACATAGACAAACAGAGTGTCACTAGTATGCCTCTACTTGACTAGCTCGTTAATCAAAGATGGTTATGTTTCCTGACCATGAACAAAGAGTTGTTATTTGATTAACAAGGTCACATCATTAGTTGAATGATCTGATTGACATGACCCATTCCATTAGCTTAGCACCCGATCGTTTAGTATGTTGCTATTGCTTTCTTCATGACTTTTACATGTTCCTATGACTATGAGATTATGCAACTCCCGTTTGCCGGAGGAACACTTTGTGTGCTACCAAACGTCACAACGTAAATGGGTGATTATAAAGGAGCTCTACAGGTGTCTCCAATGGTAGATGTTGGGTTGGCGTATTTCAAGAATAGGATTTGTCACTCCGATTGTCGGAGAGGTATCTCTGGGCCCTCTCGGTAATGCACATCACATAAGCCTTGCAAGCATTGCAACTAATGAGTTAGTTGCGGGATGATGTATTATGGAACGAGTAAAAGAGACTTACCGGTAACGAGATTGAACTAGGTATTGGATACCGACGATCGAATCTCGGGCAAGTAACATACCGATGACAAAGGGAACAACGTATGTTGTTATGCGGTCTGACCGATAAAGATCTTCGTAGAATATGTAGGAGCCAATATGGGCATCTAGGTCCCGCTATTGGTTATTGACCGGAGACGTGTCTCGGTCATGTCTACATTGTTCTCGAACCGTAGGGTCCGCACGCTTAACGTTACGATGACAGTTATTATGAGTTTATGCATTTTGATGTACCGAAGTTAGTTCGGAGTCCCGGATGTGATCACGGACATGACGAGGAGTCTTGAAATGGTCGAGACATAAAGATTGATATATTGGAAGCCTATGTTTGGATATCGGAAGTGTTCCGGGTGAAATCGGGATTTTACCGGAGTACCGGGAGGTTACCGGAACCCCCCAGGAGCCATATGGGCCTTAGTGGGCTTTAGTGGAAAGGTGAAAGGGGCAGCCCAAGGTGGGCTGCGCGCCTCCCCCCTCCCCTAGTCCTATTAGGACAAGGAGAGGTGGCCGGCCCCCTCTCTCTCTTTTCCCCCCCGGGGAATTCTATTCCAACTAGGATTGGGGGGGAGTCCTACTCACGGTAGGAGTAGGACTCCTCCTGCGCCCTCCTCCTGGCCGGCCGCACCCTCCCCCTTGGCTCCTTTATATACGGAGGCAGGGGGCACCTCTAGACACACAAGTTGATCCTTGAGATCGTTCCTTAGCCGTGTGCGGTGCCCCCTGCCACCATATTCCACCTCGATCATATTGTAGCGGTGCTTAGGCGAAGCCTTGCGATAGTAGAACATCAAGATCGTCTCCACGCCGTCGTGCTGACGGAACTCCTCCCCGACGCTTTGCTGGATCGAAGCCTGGGGATCGTCATCGAGCTGTACGTGTGCTAAGAACTCGGAGGTGCCGGAGTAACGGTGCTTGGATCGGTCGGATCGGGAAGACGTACGACTACTTCCTCTACGTTGTGTTAACGCTTCCGCAGTCGGTCTGCGTGGGTACGTAGACAACACTCTCCCCTCTCGTTGCTGTGCATCACCATGATCTTGCGTGTGTGTAGGAAATTTTTTGAAATTACTACGTTCCCCAACAAAATGTTCCATGAGAGTTTCCCCAAGCAGAAGTTTTTGTCTGTCATCGACAAAAGTAAGATCTGGACGTGGCTTTGCTGGCTCTCTCCATTCTTGAAGGGAGATCGGGAGTTGGTCCTTCACAAGAACTCCGCACTGACGAATGAACTTGTTTGCAATCTTCTTAGGCGCTAATGGTTCGCCATTAGGTTTGATGGCCTCGATATTGTACTTTACGCCCTCCTTCAACTTTTTGTTCGGGCCTCGTACTGTCCTGCTGCCTGAAGATTTGCTCGATCCGGATGGCTGAAAGAAGAAAGATCGATTCGTTAATATATATCTTCAAGTCATTTAAAACATGTGATGATCACCAGATGCCTGCTTATATAAATATACCTTGCCGGTCTTTGTTGTTTCAAGATCAACATTTTCTTCGTCATGTTCATAATTCATGACTTCATCAATTCGGTCGTCGCGATTGAATATCATATCACCCTCCCCGGTGTTGTTTAGATATTCGGAGCAGACATAATCTTCTTCATTCTGATCATCATCTGGCCCGCGAGGATTGCGTATGATATTGAACAGGGCCTCTTCTCCCTCTCTGCCGGTATTGTCCGCCATAAGTTTTATTTAACTAATCCAAAAGAAATATATTCAAATTACAATGCATGGATGCAATCAATTAATAAGGAAAAACTGAATCAATCATAGTACATAATAAGCATCATCGAATATAATCTCGAATACGTCGTCTCGAATAATAGATATAATCTTGAATACATCGTCTCGAATAATATATATAATCTCGAATATTATATATCGAATACATCACTAGCTAGCTAGCTAGCTAATAAAGATCGAATACTAGAGAGTAATCTAGGCCACTCGCAATTCCTGAGATGCGGGCGGTGGACAACCAAAGTGAAGGAACCATCACTGGATCATAGCTCGGGTGATCTTCCGAAAGAACCTGCCAGGTATTGGAGAACCTGACGTCCATAGCAGCCATGTAGCGATGGACGTGCTCGTCCTCCTCCGTGACACGGCGACGTACCAACTCCGGCAGGGCCGGCTCCCTCCGCAGCGAAATTGTCCCACGCGAACGCCACCAAAGGAGATCAGGGTCGACGATGGGACCCGGGGCTGGGTTCCTCACCAAGCGTCGCGCCCCTGAAGATAGCACCTCCTAGTGCCAGTGTCGGATCACGGGTTCCGGCAGACCCTTAAGGTTCAAACACTGGGGTGCGCGCGGAGATCACGCCTTCTACCGCCCCGTCTCGCAAAGATCTAAACTACTAAAAGAACTGCACAAGGGACACAAGATTTATACTGGTTCGGGCCACCATTGTGGTGTAATACCCTACTCCAGTGTGTGGTTGGTGGATTGCCTCCTAGGGCTGGTGATGATGAACAATACAAGGAAGAACAGCCTCGCGAGGGTCTGTTCTTGGCTGGGGTGATGAACTGCTAGGAGGAGTTCAGTCACCTTTCTCTCTCTCTCTCTCTCAGACGATATGATCCTCTCTTAGACGATATCCTCCTCTCTCTCTACCTTGGGGGTGGCTAGTCCTATTTATAGAGGCCCTGGTCCTCTTCCCAAATATTGAGCGGGAAGGGAGCCAACAATGGCGGGCTAATTTGAAGGGGGACAGCGAGTACACTTATCCTGACTAAAGTTGGTCTTCGCCTGCCAAAGGCTCTGCGGTGACGCCGTGCTGGGCTCCATGGTGACCTCCTTCTCGTAGTCCTCCTGGTCTTGGTCTCGTTGCACCGAAATGGCAACCTTTGCCTGATGCCTCGGTACTCCGCGGTTGCGCTTGCCCCCTTTGCACCAAAGAGGAAAGAAGGACGCTGCGCGCGCTGGCACCCGCCTGGCACCCTGAGTCGTCATGGCTTACGTCATGGGCACCTCGCAAGGTACCTTGCCTTGATATCTCCGCCTCCTCGTGAGCCAGCCTGATGAGGCTGCGCCTGAGGATGCGCCGTGTCGTCCGCCCCATGAGGCTTGGCCCCTCGCGAGGGTCTTGAGCCATGTGTTGATGAAGATTGGCCGCACTAGGCCCCGATTTGAGCCACGCCGCAGGCCGCAGGCAAGCAAGTCTAGGGACCCCCGTTCCCAGAACGCCGACAGTAGCCCCCGGGCCCAAGGCACGCACGGACTTGGCCGTGCCATGAGGCGAAAGGGCAAGGGCAAAGCGCCGCGGGCCCTAACAGCCTGCGGCCTTGGGCGCCGCGTGGCGGTTGATTGGACGTGGGCGTCTCCACTTCCCCACGACGCCTCGGTGATCGCGCGAGTTGGACAAGTCCCTGCATGCAGATCGTGTCATGATTACCTGTGATCGTGGAGGCCGGCAGTTGGCCTTCGCCGGCTATAAGTACGAAGCTGTTCGTGCCCTTCCAGTCCATCTCTTCTTGCTTTCTCCTTTGCCTCAGTTCTTGCTCCATCTTGGTGTGATGGCTCCAATTCGCCAGTTTTCCGCGGCGGAGAAGGGAAAGGCTCCTCGAGAGGGACCAGACCCTCTCCCGCCGAAGAAGCGACTCGCCCTTTGCAACCGGGACGAGGAGGACCGTCAGGTGGTGGCGAGGCCCTGGCGCGAGCGGGCTCCGCCGGGGTTCCCGCTTCCCTTGTATGCCCACGTCGAGGGCCCCGAAGGTGTCGATGCTGATCCCCGCGGTCAGCGCCGTCGTAGGCGCCGTCGGGTCACGAAGGCGTGGGTTGTTCCTCCTGGAGTCCATGCCGAGGGCTCCTCCCAAGAGTTCATGCTCCACGTCGCCATTCCTCTTCAGTCTTGGATCCGTCTGCCTCCCTTCTTCGCCTCCATCATCCCTCCAGGAGGGCCCCTGGAGCTCTGGCTGCAGCACGCTGACTGCAGCGCCCTCGCGACCGAGGCAGAGGTCGTGGTCGCTGCCCCGGGCGAGGTCTACATGTCCCGCGGCTGGAGAGAGATCGCCCGGGTTTGCAGGGAAAGGGGCGTCTTCGCGGTCCACTTGGAGTACGATGGCGCTGCGGTGATGTTCTTCAAGGTCTTCGACACGAACGGGCACCGGCTGGAGTGTTGCCGCGGGAGAGGTGGCCAGGACCTCGCCCCGGTGAGGGCTAGGCCCGTTGACCGCTCCCTTGGCAGAGGCGCCGGAGGGTCCAGCGACTCCGGCGAAATCTTCGCGACTCCGGAGACGAGCGACGACAGCTATGAGCCCCCGAGTTGGCGCCGCTCCCGGAGCAGGGCGGGCTCGTTAGGCTGTCGCCGACCCTGATCTGGATGGGGTTGGCGCCGGCGCCTGACGGCCCACTATTGATGATGGCGTCTTTTGCAGGAGCTCGTGTAGTTAACATCCCTTAGGATCCGTTCCCTGCGAGGAATCAAAATGCACCCCGTGGGGGCTTGTAAGGTGCCTGTAGTCCTGTTTGTTTATACATAACCTTTTGCTATGGATCTGTGCAAGTCGCTAATTCCGTTGTAGTTCAGTCCTCCCTTTCGCACCTCGTGAGGGCTTGGTGCTCTGCGTCGACAGGTCCCAGTCCCAAGGCGGCGTCAGCCGTCGCTGGTATGCCAGGTCGTGATTCCGTGGTCAAGGCCAGGAGGTGAGCGACCCGGGGTCCGGTAAGAGCCCCTAAGTCGCGATGCTCAGGAGGTCCCCTTTGGCGCCCAAGCAGCCATCGCTTGGTGAGAAAGGGAAGCAACGTCGCTAGTACGGAATTGCTTTAGGTGCGGGGGTAGTGCCACGGTAGCCAGTGCTTTGGGTGGTGACTTATCTTGAGAATCGGGGATCATTCCTGGTGTGCCGTCGGGTCCGCGTGTAGGCAGGAGCGGAATCGCTCGGCAAGGTCCTCGCGAGCCCCTTCTCCCTCGCCTCTGCTCCCCTTTCTGCTCTACGTCCTCGGGTCCCGGCCCTCGAGCTGGTCTCAGCCGTCGCTGGTATGCCAGGTCACGATGCCGTGGACAAGGCCACAAGGTGAGGGCTGGAGAGCCAGTAGGAGCCCTGAGTCGCGATGCTCAGGCGCCCCCCCCCTTTAACGTGCAAGCGGTTCGCGCGGGCGAGGGTGAAGGGAACTCCGTGAGGGCCTTGGCTAGCGCAGTTCCCTCCAAGGATCCTGTAGATTCATCACAGAAAGAAGATGGGGTTGCCATGGCAGTCACTAGTCGATCGTTAGTCGCTCGAGGGCTCGCTGGTTGGAGCAGGTGAGGTGTATCAGGGCACCCGTGAGCCAGCACGGGACTCACGAGGCCCTACCTCTAGGCGGGTTGCGCCTGGCACTGGGCCGTATCTTGAGATGTGTCCCTGCAAAATTTTGTTAGATGCCAGTACTCTACGTCCTCGGGTCCCGGCCCTCGAGCTTGTCTTAGCCGTCGCTGGTATGCCAGGTCGCAATGTCATGGACAAGGCCAGAGGGTGAGGGCTGGAGAGCCAGTAAGAGCCCTGAGTCGCGATGCTCAGGCACCCCCCCTTTAACGTGCAAGTAGCCGACATGGAGAAGAAGGGATGCCGCGGACGGGCATCAAGCAATGAAGCGTGATAGGCGAATGCATAGTTGGAAATAAACGCGAGGGAGATACACGCTGCTGGGCCTAGCCCCAGTGGCTTGGGGATGATGCAGCCCGAGGGGCGCCCCCAACAAGGCAAACTAACGACCAAAAAATAAAGGCAGATACATGCCGCAGGGACGGACCCACGCGGCCTGGGAGTGATGCAACCCTGGGAGGGCGCTCCCAGCTGGGAATGAAGCTTGAAAGATGTCACCTGAGGATGTCGTTGGCAAAGTGGCGTTGGTGCAGCAGACTCGGTGGGCTGCGGAAGCCGATCCTCACGAGCCCCCAGGCCCCGGGGCCTCGGGAGGCTCCGGAGGCACTGGTGACTCCTCGCGAGCTGTCTTCATCTCCGCCAGGGCCGCGGAACGCCTGTCTTCCTGAGCCTCCATGATGCCCCTCATGAGGCGCTGGTACGCCGCAGCCATGCTCGGCAGGCCGTAAGGCATGCGAACATAGCTGTGGGGTGGACCCCCGCAGCGCCCCACTTGCGAGGGCCAGAGACGCTCCGTCGTGGCAATCTGATTGAGCCCTAGTACATCGACGCAGACGCACGGCCCACCATCCTCGCCTGGGTGTGGAGCCACAGCTGGTGGACGACGGCAACCTCTCATGATCCTTGACTCCTGTAGTTCTTGAATGGCCTTGTTAACGAACTCCTGGTGGTCTGACCTTCCTTGCCCGGCTCCTTCTCGAGGGAAACGTGCTTCGAAGCACGCCTCCACATGGTGCCCAAGCGCCTCCCTCGTGACCCTGGCTAGGTCGGTGGCCCTCCAGGTGAGAGCCCCCGAGCCCTGCCTGAGGAGGGCGCCGGGCGCGCTTTCCTATGCGATGGAAGGGGGTTCCCCCTGGGCAGACACGGGCCCTGAGGGGCCTGCCTCCTGAGGGGTTGAGCCTGGCGACGTCTTCTTCTTCTTGGGGGTGGTTTCAGGAAGCCTCCTGCTTCCGCGATCTGGGTCTTCTAGCGACGCGGCCTGAAAAGCTCGCTCCAGAGAACACACTGCATCCTTCTCTTCACAGGGCACCGTGATGACGCCGCCACTTCCTGGCATCTTGAGGACGTTGTAGCCGTGGTGAGTCACGGCCATGAACTTGGCCAGCGCTGGGTACCCAAGGGTGGCGTTGTATGGCAGGCGGATGTGGGCGACGTCGAAGTCGATGAGCTCGGTGCGGTAGTTGCTGCAGGCCCCGAAGGTGACAGGGAGGCGGACCTGCCCGATCGGGACTGTGGAACCATCGGTGACTCCGGAGAAAGGCTTGGTTGGCTGAAGCTGATCATAGGGCACTTGGAGATTGTTGCATGTTTCCACGGACAGGACGTTGAGCCCTGCCCCTCCGTCGATGAGGGTCTTGGTGACCAGCACGTTGCTGATGACTGGGGAGCAAAGCATCGGGAGGACTCCGGCCGTGGCCGAGCACTTGAGCTGGTCTGCTGAGCTGAACGTGATGGCGCACGCCGACCACCTGAGGGGGCGCGTTGCTTCGAGCTTGGGGAGAACTGCATTCACTTTGCGAGCAAACTGCTTGAAGATACATTGAGAGGGTGGGGCTTGAGCTCCGCCCAGGATGCAGGCGATTGCGCGCGGCTCTTGGAAGCCCCCAGCCCCCTCGTCTTGATGGCGGTCTTCGTTCCTCCTTGGCTGAGGCAGCAGCGGGGGTAGGCCTGCGTTGCCATGAGGGCGATCCTCACGAGGCTGATCCCTCCAGTCCCCCTCGCGAGGCAGGTCCCGCCAGCGGTCCTCGCGAGGTTGGTCGCGCCATCCCTGGCGCGTGCCGCGATCTTCCCAGCGTCCTGGGTTTCTTCCTCCTCCTCGGCCGTAGCCCCGGTCAGCACGGTCAGGGCGACGGCCGATTCTTCCTTCCCGCACGGCGCGGAGTTCTTGACATTCGTTGGTGTTGTGGGTGTGGAGGTCGTGGTACACACAGTACCGGCTGCCCCTGGAGGACTCGGGCAGATCCTTGCCCCGCTTGGTGTCTGGTTCGGCTGCGAGTACGGCAGCCCCCTTGCGCTTCACGTCCTTGGCCTTGGGCTTCTTCTCTTCTGGGTCCGCGGCAGGCAGCTCGAGGAGGGAGAGACGTCCCTCCTCAGCCCTGGCGCACTTGTTCGCCAAGTTGAACAGCTCCAGGGAGGTGCAGAGGTCTTCATGCATCACCAGCTCCTCCTTCATCTTGACGTCGCGCACGCCATCGGAGAAGGCCGAGATGATGGCTTCCTCGGACACCTTGGGGATCTTGAGGCGCGCACTGTTGAAGCGCTGGATGTACTTTTGCAGGGTCTCTACGGGTTGTTGCTTGATGCGGCGCATGTCGCTCACGACGGGTGGCCGGTCGCGAGTACCTTGGAAGTTGGCGATGAAGCGGGTGCGCATCTGGTCCCAGGAGGAGATCGTGCCCGGAGCCAGATTCAGGAGCCAGGTGCGTGCTCCTTCCTTCAGCGCCATGGGGAACCAGTTCGCCATGACCTTCTCGTCCCCACTGGCAGCCTCGATGCCCAGCTCATAGAGCTGGAGGAACTCTGCAGGATCAGTTGTGCCGTCGTAGCGAGGAGGCGGGTCCGGCTTGAACTTGCCGGGCCACGCGACGCTGCGCGGCTCGGTGGTGTAGGCGCAGCAGCCTGCGGTGGCCACGAAAGGCTTCGGCTGGTGGAGAGCTTGGCCTTGAGGGTCCCCACGCGCTGCAGCTAGGAGCAGAGCGGGGTCTTGGCGTGCCGGAGCCGGAGCAGGGTCACGGCGTGCCGGAGCTGGAAGCGCCGGGGCAGCCCCTTGCGGGCGAGGGACTTCTTGGCAGCTCCGTTCTTGCTGTGCTGGCGCCTGACGGAGCAGGTTCCGCCCAGGGGCCACGCGCCTTGGAGCCATGGCATCTTCTTGGAGAGGAGGCGGCTGGGACGCCCCCGGAGCTTCATTGCCCGCGTGGAGCGGAGTGCGGCGCAGCGGAGCGGACGGCGCGGGAGAGCCCCCTGCGGCGCGGGACGAGCTCGGCGACGCGGTCGAGCCACTTCTCGTAGACGTCGTCGATGGGGCGGTAGCGCAGGAGTTCGTTTGCCGCAATGAGCGCAGCTCGAGCCTCCAAGGGTGCGCGGAGCGCGCGGGACGAAGAGCCGGCTGGGGCGAGCGATGGAGTAGCGGTGCGGCCGTCTTGCCGCACGGACGGGTGCTGAGACGACGCTTGCTGCTCGCCCCCCGCTGGGCCGGTGGCGGCGTTGACGGCGGGCGTCGGGGAACGACGAGGACGCCCACCGACGGGGGCCGTCTGGGCGACGTGAGAAGCGATGGCGGCCCGGCGCTCGGCGCGGGCCCGACGAGCGTCAAACATGGATGCGACGGTCGGAGGAGAGCGGAGTGGTGGAAGACGAATTCCGGCGCACCCCTACCTGGTGCGCCAAATGTCCGATCACGGGTTTCGGCAGACCCTTAAGGTTCGAACACTGGGGTGCGCGCGGAGATCACGCCTTCTACCTCCCCGTCTCGCAAAGATCTAAACTACTAAAAGAATTGCACAAGGGACACAAGATTTATACTGGTTCGGGCCACCATTGTGGTGTAATACCCTACTCCAGTGTGTGGTTGGTGGATTGCCTCCTGGGGCTGGTGATGATGAACAATACAAGGAAGAACAGCCTCGCGAGGGTCTGTTCTTGGCTGGGGTGATGAACTGCTAGGAGGAGTTCAGTCACCTTTCTCTCTCTCTCTCTCTCAGACGATATGATCCTCTTTTAGACGATATCCTCCTCTCTCTCTACCCTGGGGGTGGCTAGTCCTATTTATAGAGGCCCTGGTCCTCTTCCCAAATATTGAGCGGGAAGGGAGCCAACAATGGCGGGCTAATTTGAGGGGGGACAGCGAGTACACTTATCCTGACTAAAGTTGGTCTTCGCCTGCCAAAGGCTCTGCGGTGACGCCGTGCTGGGCTCCATGGTGACCTCCGTCTCGTAGTCCTCCTGGTCTTGGTCTCGTTGCACCGAAATGGCAACCTTTGCCTGATGCCTCGGTACTCCGCGGCTGCGCTTGCCCCCTTTGCACCAAAGAGGAAAGAAGGACGCTGCGCGCGCTGGCACCCGCCTGGCACCCTGAGTCGTCATGGCTTACGTCATGGGCACCTCGCGAGGTACCCTGCCTTGATATCTCCGCCTCCTCGCGAGCCAGCCTGATGAGGTTGCGCCTGAGGATGCGCCGTGTCGTCCGCCCCGCGAGGCTTGGCCCCTCGCGAGGGTCTTGAGCCTTGTGTTGATGAAGATGGCCGCACTGGGCCCCCATTTGAGCCACGCCGCAGGCCGCAGGCAGGCAAGTCTGGGGACCCCCGTTTCCCAGAACGCCGACAGCCAGCCCGGTGGAGCCCAGTCCCGGACATGGGTCCTCTGAAGCAGGACATTGTCGCGAACTGGTCGACGGCGAGGATGCGGGCCGGACATCATCGACAACAAATACTATACGCCGCAAAATTAAAGTAACATTTTTTAAATGATGGATTGTGATTTCATATATGCAAATTCTAAATTTTATAACTAAAACTAACATTTCTAATATTTCTATAACTAAAACTAACATTTCTAATATTTCTATAACTAAAAAACATTTCTATATAACTAACTAACATTTCTAATATAACTAACATTTCTATATAACTAACATTTCTAATATTTTTATATAACTAAAATTTCTATATAACTAACATTTCTAATATTTCTATAACTAAAAAACATTTCTATATAACTAACATTTCTAATATTTTCTATAACTAAAAAACAGAAAAATTGCTAACATTTCTATAACAATGTGTCTGTGTGTGTGTGTGTGGTACATGGCGGCCGGGGCAGGAGCTCACCGGCGAGGCATGACGACGGGGGGCGGCGACGGGGACGGAGACAGGCGGTAACGACGGGGATGGGGATGGGGCGGCGACGACGGGGACGGGGACGGGCCGGGCGGGGACGACAGGAGGACAGGGCGCGGCGCGGCGCGGCGACGGGGACGGCGACGGCGACGGACAGCGACGGGGACGGCGACGGGGACGGTGATGGACAGCGACGAGGGGCGGCGGCGACGGGGCAGAGGAGAAAGAAGTAGAGGAAGAGATGAGAAACTGACAAATTTTTTGAAGTGTTTTCTTATATAGAACAACCTTTAGTACCGGTTGGAGCCACCAACCGGTACTAAAGGTCTGTTTTGGCCAGGCCAAGCGGCAGGAACGGCACCCCTTTAGTACCGGGTGGTGGCTCCAACCGGTACTAAAGACTCCCCCCCCTTTAGTACCGGTTTGAGCCACCACCCGGTACTAAAGGGGGTGTGCTGGCGCAGGTGCGGTACGTCATGTTTAGTCCCACCTCGCTAGCCGAGGGGTGTCCGCACTGGTTTATAAGCCCCAGTGTGGTAGCTCTCTCAAGCTCCTCTCCAAAGCAGGCCTATTGGGCCTAAATGTTCTGTGCTGCCCTGTGGGCCTACTGGGCCTTTGCGGGCCTGCATCCTGGCCCAACAACAGGTTGGGTTTCTAGTCATATGCAGGCCGCTGTGGCGTAGTAGGCGGGCTTTTATTTTCTTATTTTTTTGCTTTATTTATTTTTGTTTTATTTATTTTTGAGTTGTTTTTTGCTATATTTAGAGTTTCTTTGTGAATATTTTTGCTTTAGGTACAAAAAATTACAAACTTTCTGTTAGTGCCAGTAGTTTACAAATTTGAATAGTTTAAATTTTGAATTATTTGAAATTTGTGTGAATCACTAGTTTGTGAATAACTTCACTTTGAAAATAGATTTTCAGTGATTCTTTTTTATGTTTAATATTAATGTGTTTTATCATTATATTCAATTTGGTAATGCTTAGGTTATTTAAAAAATGAAATGCCTTTGTAACGGATGAGTTTTTCGTCCGAAAACCTGATACTCCGAAAGAGATTGTCCATTTTGTACACGATGTGCATCCAGTTTTTGCGGTAACCCTCTCTACTTTTTTTCACATGCTATGTGGGTGAAATTATGATACCATGCCAACTTTCAACCTTTTCTGAGTTCATTTGAAATGCTTTTCAATTTCACGGTCATTTAGCTCAAAAAATCAGTAAATGCATGAAAGAATTTGTTTGCACATAAAATTTATTCGCGTTTCAAATGCCAAAACACATAACTACCCTAACTATTACAGAGATTCCCTCCTGGGTGTGAAACACAGAAGAAAGTGATGATAGTGAAGCCGATCACATCCCAGATCTTTGGGTGTGAAACTTTTTCTTCGCGTATGTCCCTTTGCGCCTTAGCCATGGAAAATCTTCATCATTTAACTGGATGCTCGGGTCAATATTCACTGTGAATGGAGCAATTTCATCAAACTTTTCATAATCTTCTGACACGTCTGTCTTGTCATCCACTCCCATGATGTTTCTCTTCCCAGAAAGAACTATGTGGCGCTTTGGCTCATCGTATGATGCATTCGCTTCCTTATCTTTTCTTTTTCTCGGCTTGGTAGACATATTCTTCACATAGAAAACCTGTGCCACATCATTAGCTAGGACGAATGGTTCGTCTGCATACGCAAGATTGTTGAGATCCACTGTTGTCATTCCATATTGCCGGTCTTCCGTTACCCCGCCTCGTGTCATATTGACCCATTTGCACCGAAACAAAGGGACCTTCAAACCACGTCCATAGTCAAGTTCCCATATCTCCTCTATGTAACCATAATATGTTTCCTTTCCCGTCTTGGTTGTTGCATGCAAAGCGGACACCACTGTTTTGGTTGGTGCTCTTATTATCTTGGGCGATCGTGTAAAATGTATTACCATTTATCTCGTACCCTTTGAAAGTCATTATATTCGAAGATGGTAACTGGGACAGCGAGTACAGGTCATCTTCAATAGAGGCGTCATGCATGGTACGTGTCTGCAACCAGCCGGCGGAACTCCTGGTTTGTTCACATGTAATCCAGTCATCAGACCGCTCCGGGTGTTTGGAGCATAGAAAATTCTTGTGTTCGTCCATATACGGAGCCACCAAGGCGGAATTCTGTAGAACTGTGTAGTGTGCTTCAGTTAGAGAATGTCCGTCCATACATATTATTTGATCCCCTCCTAGCGTGCCTTTTCCATCCAGTATGCCATTATGCCACGATTCAGGAACACCAATCGGCTTAAGGTCAGGAATAAAGTCAATACAAAACTCAATGACCTCCTCATTTTCAAGGCCCTTGGAGATGCTTCCTTCTGGCCTAGCACGGTTATGAACATATTTCTTTAAGACTCCCATGAACCTCTCAAAGGGGAACATATTGTGTAGAAATACAGGACCCAAAATGTTAATCTCTTCGCATAGGTGAACTAGGACGTGTGTCATGATGTTGAAGAAGGATGGTGGGAACACCAACTCGAAACTGACAAGACATTGCACCAAATCATTCTCTAACCTTGGTATGATTTATGGATCGATTACCTTCTGAGAGATTGCATTGAGGAATGCACATAGCTTCACAATGGCTAATCGAACGTTTTCCGGTAGAAGCCCCCCTCAATGCAACCGGAAGCAGTTGCGTCATAATCATGTGGCAGTCATGAGACTTTAGGTTCTGGAACTTTTTTTCTGCCATGTTTATTATTCCCTTTATATTCGACGAGAAGCCAGACGGTACCTTAATACTGAGCAGGCATTCAAAAAAGATTTCCTTCTCTTCTTTGGTAAGAGCGTAGCTGGCATGACCCTGATGTATGCCATCTTTTCCGTGCATACGTTGCTAGTCCTCCCGTGCCTCAGGTGTATATTTTGTCTTCCCATACACGTCCAAGAAGCCAAGCAGGGTCACGCAAAGATTCTTCATCACGTGCATCACGTCGAATGCGGAGCGGACCTCTAGGTCTTTCCAATAGGTCAGGTCCCAAAATATAGATTTCTTCTTCCACATGGGTGCGCGTCCGTCAGCATCATTAGGAACAGGTTGTCCGCCAGGACCCTTTCCAAAGACTACCTTCAAATCCTTGACCATATCATGTACATCAGCACCAGTACGGTGGCGAGGCTTCGTCCGGTGATCCGCCTCACCTTTGAAATGCTTGCCTTTCTTTCTTACGGCATGCCTGCTCGGAAGAAATCGACGATGTCCCAGGTACACATTCTTCTTACAATTAGCCAGATATATACTGTCGGTATCGTCCAAACAATGCGTGCATGCGTGGTATCCCTTGTTTGTCTATCCTAAAAGGTTACTGAGAGCAGGCCAATCATTGATGGTCACGAACAGCAACGCCTTTAGGTCAAATTCTTCCCCCATGTGCTCATCCCACGCACGTACACCTGTTCCATTCCACAGCTGTAAGAGTTCTTCAACTAATGGCCTTAGGTACACATCAATATCGTTGTCGGGTTGCTTAGGGCCTTGGATGAGCACTGGCATCATAATGAACTTCCGCTTCATGCACAACCAAGGAGGAAGGTTATACAAACATAGAGTCACAGGCCAGGTGCTATGGTTGCTGCTCTGCTCCCCAAAAGGATTAATGCCATCTACGCTTAGACCAAACCATACGTTCCTTGCGTCATCTGCAAACTCCTTCCCGTACTTTCTCTCGATTTTTCTCCACTGTGACCCGTCAGCGGGTACTCTCAACTTTCCGTCTTTCTTACGGTCTTCTCTGTGCCATCGCATCGCCTTGGCATGCTCTTTGTTTTGGAACAAATGTTTCAATCATGGTATTATAGGAGCATACCACATCACCTTGGCAGGAATCTTCTTCCTACGGCGCTCGCCCTCGACATCACCAGGGTCATCGCGGCTGATCTTATAGCGCAATGCACCGCATATCGGGCAAGAGTTCAAATCCTCGTACTCACTGCGGTAGAGGATGCAATCATTAGGGCATGCATGTATCTCTGCACCTCTAACCCTAGAGGGCAGATAGCCTTCTTTGCTTCGTACGTACTCTCGGGCAATTCATTGTCCTTTGGAAGCATATTGTTTATCATTACCAGCAACTTTCCAAATCCCTTGTCAGATACACCATTCTCTGCCTTCCATTGCAGCAATTCCAGTGTGGTGCCCAGCTTTTTCTTGTCACCTACACAATTCGGGTACAACATTTTTTTGTGATTGGGGGAGTCCTGGATTAGGGGGTATCCGGACAGCTGGATTACATCCTTTGGCTGGACTGTTGGACTATGAAGATACAAGATTGAAGACTTCGTCCCGTGTCCGGATGGGACTCTCCTTGGCGTGGAAGGCAAGCTTGGCAATATGGATATCTAGATCTCCTTCCTTGTAACCGACTCTGTGTAACCCTAGCCCCCTCCGGTGTCTATATAAACCGGAGGGTTTAGTCCGTAGGACAACACACAATCATACCATAGGCTAGCTTCTAGGGTTTAGCCTCTCTGATCTCGTGGTAGATCAACTCTTGTACTATTCATATTATCAAGAATAATCAAGCAGGACGTAGGGTTTTACCTCCATCAAGAGGGCCCGAACCTGGGTAAAACATCGTGTCCCCTGCCTCCTGTTACCATCCGCCTTAGACGCATAGTTCGGGACCCCCTACCCGAGATCCGCCGGTTTTGACACTGACAGTGATCCTCTAACATGTGCTGCAACTTCTTCTTCTCCAAATCACTTGCGCAATTTCTCTTTGCATCGGCAATGGCCCGACCTAGATCATCAACGGGCTCATCCAATGCCTCTTCTTCAGCTTCCCTCATTGCTGGCTCAGCTTCTTCCCGCATTACCGGCTCAGCTTCTTCCCTCATTGTTGTATCATCGTATTCAGGGAACCCATGGCCAGGATAGCTGTCATCGTCCTCTTCTTCTTCATTGTCTTCCATCATAACCCCTCTTTCTCCGTGCTTGGTCCAAACATTATAGTGGGGCATGAAACCGGACTCAAACAGGTGGACGTGAATGGTTCTTGACATAGAGTAATTGTGACCATTCTTACCACCAGCACATGGACAAGGCATAAAACCATCCGCCCACTTATTTGCCTCAGCCACAAGCAGAAAAGTATGCACGTCATTAATGAACTCGGGAGAGCATCGGTCATCGTACATCCATTGCCGACTCATCTTCAATACACAGCACCGAAAACACCAAATTAATACAATACATAAAGTTCATACAACACTTAAATGCAACAAACAAATAACTCTCTAGCTAAAGAATTTAAATGCAACAACAAATGCGATCAAGATCGCAACTAAGGTAACAATTGATCCAACAGCATAATGATACCAAGCCTCACTATGAATGGCATATTTTCTAATCTTTCTAATCTTCAAGCGCATTTTCTCCATCTGAATCTGTGATCATCGACGACATCGGCAACATGCAACTCCAATTCCATCTTCTCCCCCTCAATTCTTTTCAATTTTTCCTTCAAATCCTCGTTTTCTCTTTCAACTAAAGTTAACCTCTCGACAATAGGGTCGGTTGGAATTTCCGGTTCAACTACCTCCTACATACAAATATCTATGTCAACTTGATGGGCATAATTTGTCATAAACACGAAATGCAACAAATAGTTTTAAAAGAGAATATACCACATCCGAATCATAACCCGGACAAGGGCCGATGGGGACGGATATCAAAACCATGGCACTATGTATAACAAACAACATATGGGTAAGATAATTATACGAGTAACTATATATCCAAATCACACAAACATCAATTTTTTATATAAAACATTCATGAACAAGAGGCTCACCACAAGGTGGTGCCGGCGACGGGACGTTGCGGGCGATCGACGGTGGTTACAACGGAGATTTAGAAGGCACTAAGTAAACCACACCTACATATGCAAACTAAGTGTTATTTTTGACCTCAAATTGCATATAAATCAAATACTAGCACATATATATAATTCCTCCCAAATTACTAAACTCAAAAATCAATCACTATATAAAGCATTGCACGAGCTAATCTAGCAATGAGAGATGAAAGGACAAAGTTGCTAACCTTTGTGATCATTTGAATGGATGGGGGCCTTCAAATCTTGGCAAATTTTGGGCAAAATGTGTGATGAGCTTGAGAGGAAGAGGGAAAGAACAGAGAGGAGAGGGGAAAGGGGAAGAACAGAGCGAGCTCGGGTGGACGAAGGGTGTATGTAGGACGACCTTTAGTAACGGTTCGTGATACGACCCGGTACTAAAGGTGCTGGAGGGGCCCCGGACTGACAACATCCTGCCACCACTCACTTTAGTACCGGTTCGTGGCACGAACCAGTGCTAAAGGTTCGCCACGAACCAGTACTAATGATGTCCGCCTGCCTAGCCATTGGAACCGGCACTAATGGACACATTAGTGTCGGCTCAAATTCAAACCGGCACTAATGTGCTTCACATTTGATGTTGGGGAACGTTGCAGAAAACAAAAATTTTCCTACGGTTTCACCAAGATCCATCTAGGAGTTCATCTAGCAACGAGTGATTAGATGCATCTACGTACCTTGTAGATCGCGAGCGGAAGCGTTCAAAGAACGGGGATGATGTAGTCGAACACGACGTGATCCAAATCACCGAAGATCTTAGCACCGAACGGACGATGCCTCCGCGTTCAACACACGTACGGGACGGGAGACGTCTCCTCCTTTATTGATCCAGCAAGGGGGGAGGAGAGGTTGATGAAGATCCAGCAGCACGACGGCGTGGTGGTGGATGCAGGGCGTCACAGTAGCAGGGCTTCGCCTATACTACGAGAGAGAGACGTAACGGGGAGAGAGGGAGGCGCCAGGGGCTGGTGTGTCAAGTCCCTCCTCTCCCCCACTATATATAGGAGGGCCAAGGGGGGTGGTGCGCCAGCCTAGGAGATCCAATCTCCTAGGTGCGGCGGCCAGGGGAGGTTTCCCTCCCCCCCAAGGCACTTAGGGGTGCCTTCCACTAGTGGGACTCCTCCCATATGGAAACCCTAGGCGCATGGGCCTACAGGGGCTGGTGCCCTTGGCCCATCTAGGCCAAGGCGCACCCCATACAGCCCATGTGGCCCCCCGGGACAGGTGGCCCCACCCGGTGGGCCCCCTGGGACCCCTCCGGTGGTCCCGGTACAATACCGATAACCCCGAAACTTGTCCCGATGGCCGAAACAGCACTTCCTATATATAATTCTTTACCTCCGGACCATTCCGGAGCTCCTTGTGACGTCCGGGATCTCATCCGGGACTCCGAACAACATTCGGATTACTGCATATATATATCTTCATAACCCTAGCGTCACCGAACCTTAAGTGTGTAGACCCTACGGGTTCGGGAGACATGCAGACATGACCGGGACGACTCTCCGGTCAATAACCAACAGCGGGATATGGATACCCATGTTGGCTCCCACATGCTCCACGATGATCTCATCGGATGAACCACGATGTCGAGGATTTAATCAACCCCGTATACAATTCCCTTTGTCAATCGGTATGTTACTTGCCCGAGACTCGATCGTCGGTATCCCAATACCTTGTTCAATCTCGTTACCGGCAAGTCACTTTACTCGTACCGTAATGCATGATCCCGTGATCAACCACTTGGTCACCTTGAGCTCATAATGATGATGCATTACCGAGTGGGCCCAGTGATACCTCTCCGTTATATGGAGTGACAAATCCCAGTCTCGATCCGTGTCAACCCAACAGACACTTTCAGAAATACCTGTAGTGCACCTTTATAGTCACCCAGTTACGTTGTGACGTTTGATACACCCAAAGCACTCTTACGGTATCCGGGAGTTACACGATCTCATGGTCAAAGGAAAAGATACTTGACATTGGAAAAGCTCTAGCAAACGAACTACACGATCTTTGTGCTATGCTTAGGATTGGGTCTTGTCCATCACATCATTCTCCTAATGATGTGATCCCATTATCAATGACATCCAATGTCCATAGCCAGGAAACCATGACTATCTGTTGATCAACGGGCTAGTCAACTAGAGGCTTACTAGGGACATATTATGGTCTATGTATTCACACGTGTATTACGATTTCCGGATAATACAGTTATAGCATGAATAAAGACAATTATCATGATCAAAGAAATATATAATAATAATACTTTTATTATTGCCTCTAGGGCATATTTCCAACATTTGACCCTTTTTCTACTAGTGCTTGGACTCCCTCCCTGAAGAGTTTGATCAATTTAAGATTAACTATAACTCTCTTAAAGAAAAATGGACAATCGCGGAGATATCTCCAAGGATTGTCGAGGAAGAAGAGAGGATTAAGAGGCAAGTAAAGGACCAAGCCTTTGTGGTTGGCTCCTCCAAGAAAAAACACGATGGAGCAAGCTCTTCTAAGCAACAGCCACAAAAGAAGTTCTTTAAGAAAAAATCATCAAACTCATATAAAGGAAAGGAGAAAGGGGACGATAAGCCTAAAGACAACAAGTGCAACTTCTGCAAGAATGACTGTCATTACCAGAAAGACTGTCCAGAATTCCTCAAATGGTTGATGAAGAAAGGTACTGATGAAATTACTTTCGTTGATGAAATGTTATATGTTGATTACTCTACTACCTCTTGGTGGATTGATTCAGGTGCAACTTCTCATGTTGCTAATTCTATGCAGGACTCAAGTATAATCCAAACCATGGCAAAGGGGGCAAGAAGACTTAAGGTGGCAAATGGAGTCGAAGTTGATGTTGAAGCCATAGGGTCAATCACCTTAGAACTCCACACTGGCTTCCATCTTCATTTAAATAATGTTCTTTATGTCCCTACCTTAAGTAGGAATTTGATTTCTGTCTCTTGCCTAGATGATAACATGTTTGAGAGCAAGTTTGGGAACAAACAATTTGTTTTGAATTATTGTAATAAGAACGTAGGCCTCGGCGTCAGACGAGGCCAATTATATATGTTATCATTGAATGATTCTATCCTGCATGTGAGTGATGTATGTAATATTGAGAAGAAATGGAAGGGTATGAGTACCTCTTCGAAATTTTGGCACTGTCGTTTAGGCCACATTTTGAGGGGGAGAATTGAAAGACTTACT
This sequence comes from Triticum urartu, assembly GCF_056163025.1. NCBI lineage: Eukaryota > Viridiplantae > Streptophyta > Magnoliopsida > Poales > Poaceae > Triticum > Triticum urartu. Next base: position 744,846,519 of record NC_141875.1, on the reverse strand, counting down.
AAAAATGACGTACTCCTTCCATTAGACTTCTCTGATGTAGACAAATGCATTGACTGTATAAAAGGTAAATACGCAAAAACGATTAAGAAAGGAGCGGTAAGAGCCACGGGTGTCCTTGAACTCATACACAATGACATATGTGGACCCCTTAATGTTAAGTATATGGATGGTTTTGATTCGTTCATCACCTTCATAGACGACTTTTCTTGATACGGATATATTTATCCTATACGTGATCGATCGGAAGCTTTGGACAAATTCAAAGTGTTCAAAGCCGAAGTTGAGAACCAACTAAACACTAAAATAAAAGTTGTACAATCAGATCGCGGGGGAGAGTATTATGGTAGGCATGCCCCTTATGGGCAAATTCCAGGACCTTTTGCTAAGTTTCTCTCTGAGAATGGAATTGTTGCCCAGTATTCAATGACTGGTGAACCTCAACAAAATGGTGTGGCTGAATGCCAAAACCGCACACTTATGGACATGGTGCGAAGCATGCTCACTCATGCAAGTTTACCAGTCAGCCTATGGATGGAGGCATTAAAGACGGCCGCACATGTGCTAAATCCTGCTCCTACTAAAGCAGCACCGAACACACCTTACGAGATGTGGACAGGAACGAAACCGATCTTGAATTACTTACGTGTATGGGGTTGTCCCGCTGAGGCTAGAATTATCCACAACTTAAGAAAGTAGATCCGAAGACAGTTAGTTGTTTCTTCATTGGATACCCTCATAGGGGAAAGGGATATCGTTTCGATTGTCCGCGTCACACCACCAAGTATATGGAGACTCGACAAGCAGTATTTTTTTAGGATAACGAAGCCACTAAAATAAGGGAGATCAATCTTGAGGAGAAAAGGGTGTGTGTCCCATCCCCGACTATCCAAGAGATTGTTTTGCCACTACAAAGTGTAGTGACGTCTCATGCTAATCCTCAATCTAGTACTTCAGGTCCTGAGGCTGATGGTCATCCTCAAACTAATGTCAATCCAGAAGGTGAAGAGGATCACCAGTCGGGTAATGAAGATGACCCTCAGAACAATGATGCTCCTCCACCACCTCCTCCTGTGAGCAGGCCATGTCGTGAGAGAAAGAAAGCCATATCAGATGATTATATCACATACATGATTGAGGATATGAATGATCTTAGAAAGGTGGAGGATCCAACCTCCTTTAAGGAAGCCATTAAAAGCGAAAATTCGTCCGAGTGGTTGGTTGCCATGGAAGACGAGTTGAAGTCTATGGGCTCAAACGACGTTTGGGACTTAGTAGAAGTTCCCGATGGAGCTAAGAAAGTAGGCTGCAAGTGGGTCTACAAAACCAAGTATGATTCCAAAGGGAATGTCGAACGGTTCAAGGCAAGGCTAGTGGCAAAAGGGTATACGCAGAGAGAAGGAATTGACTATAAGCAAACCTTTTCTCCTGTGTCAACCAAGGATTCTTTTAGAATCATAATGGCATTAGTAGCTCATTACGACCTAGAACTACACCAAATGGATGTTAAAACGGCATTTCTGAATGGATACTTAAAAGAAAATGTTTACATGGCTCAGCCAGAAGGCTTTGTTGTGGAAGGGAAGGAACATTTAGCATGTCATCTAAAGAAATCAATTTATGGCTTGAAGCAAGCTTCAAGAGAGTGGTACCTCAAGTTTGATAAAATTATCAAAACTTTTGGTTTCACCGAAAACGTTGTGGACAACTGCATATACGTTAAGTTTAAAGGCAGTAGGTTCACATTTTTAGTCCTATACGTTGATGACATATTGTTGGCATGTAGCGATAAGGATACGTTGCATGAGACCAAGAATTTTCTGTCATCCAGTTTTGATATGAAAGATCTTGGTGAAGCCTCGTATGTCCTCGGCATCGAGATTCACCGAGATAGGTCCAGAGGAACGTTAGGACTATCTCAAAAGGCATACTTTGAGAGAGTACTGAAAAAATTCAATATGCATAAGTGCTCACCCTCACCTGCTCCTGTATTTAAGGGTGATAAGTTTGGGACATTTCAATGTCCGAGGAACCAGTATGAAACTGATCAGATGAAGTCGATTCCTTATGCTTCAGCTGTCGGAAGTATCATGTATGCTCAGACTTATGTTTTAAAACCGCGATGCTTGAAAGATACCAATCAAATCCAGGACCGGACCACTGGAAGGCTGCAAAGAAAATCTTGCGTTATATGCAAGGAACTAAGGATTTCATGCTTACATATAAAAGAACCGATAACCTAAAATTGTTGGTTATTCAGACTCTGATTTTGCCGGGTGTGTGGATAGTAAGAGATCCACGTGTTAGAATAAATCCAAGGCATGCCGTTAATCATCCGAGGACCAAGCAATCACATGAGCATGACACCGAGATTTGTTAATGAGGTTCACCGATATGGCTACATCCCCGGGGCTTGACTATGGGCGCTCCTCCCCGTGACACCGTCACAATACCGCACACCGGCCACCCGGGCGCCGGCACACGCCGCCGGCTCCCCCTTGCGCGCCTGTGCTATTATGTTGGCATAGGTTACATCGTGTGTCTAGCCCCGCTATATATGGGAGGCCTAGGATACAAGTGTCCTCCTAGGACACGACTCCCTATCCTATCTAAACACAATACAACTACAAGTCCAACTGTAACCTACCTTGTACACAATATTCGACACAACTCTAACAAACTCCACCTTGGCGAATATTCTCCACCACCTTGAATTCGTCAATGCGTTAAATTTTCATGTACATTGGACTTGAGCTTATCCATGAGAGCCGCTGCTACTCCAAAGACTCCATATGACTCCACCTGCAACTTGTAGTCCCTTCTTTTCTTGACCACGGTCAACACTCGAGCAAAATTAAGTTCCTTGTTACTCTAGTTTGTGCTCCCAACTTTCAGAGTATCAGTCCAACGCCATCACACACTGATCACTGACCTGCGTGAAAAATGAACAACTCACATATTGGGTGTCACAATAAGATTTACCTGAACTCAATATCACCGCTCCTTTCTTGACCGCCTGTCTGAAACTTGAAGGAATTTCACCATTGCTTTTAGTCATCCCGAGTCAAATTCGCAGTTGTCTCACCACATGTATGACCACCAGAGCCCTGGCCCGTCTTCATGTCCCGTGCGCATCGCACGCCTCGTCGCTATTACCGCGTCGAGCCTCCGCTGTCCCGGTCGAGTCTCAAGGGTCGCGAACCCACACCACTCAACCCCCACTGCAGAGTACCACCGATTATCACCGACCGATGACGAGTTTCATGCTTCCATCAGACCCTTGGGTTCCAGTCCGAACTGCATGTCACTCGCTTTTCTCCCTTGCTGAATAGGCTTCGATTCCCTAGATCCTTACATCGTAGCCCGTCAATCCAGCTCCACCTTGAACATGACTCCATGGTAGATGATCAATCCACCCACACGCCCCATCGACTTCAAGCTCTCATGTGCACCGTCTTGAATCAACCCCGCGCCATAGTCTTGTCCAAGCCACACAAGCACTCAGACCCGTATCGCATGTTTCCACGCCCAGAAGTCGGTCACCATCAGTATCACGCACCTATGTCGTCGACGCCGATTCCACCACCGTCTTCTGTACCGACCGACTCGCGTCGATCCCGTCAGACTACCTAGTCCGACCCAGGCTCCCAAATCATTCCATGAATTTCCATTCATCACACGATAGTTCTATCACTGCTGACATGACTTCCCGCAACGTGTTCAAGCATCCTTGTTGTGCCAACAAATCTTTCATCCTCGTCTGTCATAACCCAAGGTCTTCAGTTTCGTGAACTTCTCCACCTCAAACCTGGTACCCACTAATGCCATGGTTCTTTGTATAACTGACTTTGTGAAAAAATAATTTGAGCTTTCCATGTGATTCCTCAAGCATACGAACAGAACTCCGCATACTACATACGAAACAGAACTCCGCATACTACTTGCAAAACTAACCAAGAATTGGTCTTCACGTTTTGGCTCCTTGGCTTCAACTCCAATACTAGCAATTGACTTGTCAACACCTCCTGTTAATTCCGATGGATACGTATACTCCGCATACTACATACGAAACAGAACTCCGCATACTACTTGTCAAAATATATACGTATTATAATGAATAGATTTCTCCTACTGTATCTGCACTTTATCACTGCTCCATACGTTACTGTTGATTGTAACTTCTCTTCTCCCACGTATGCATGCACCTGCTCATGCACTAACCCCACGTTCTTCTCCACTCGCGCACGACGCGCCCTGTGTAAACTATGGCGCCTACGCGCTCTGTTGTAACACCGGCTATTTAGCCTCGATCAATAGAGACGGCGACACCCCAAGGTGCACTAACCCCAAGTTATCTTTTTATAAAAATGATATGCAGTAATAAATGGTTGTGACCTGACCATATGAAAATATTTCATATTCGCGATGAGGAGCGCAAATATTATTCACTCACCAAATTAAATAAAAGGATTTGGAAATCATTATCTATACCAATTAAAGTGAATCGATATCTCCTACTATATCTGCAGTCTATCGCTACTCCGTAATATGCACGATTCGAAGTCGTTAAATCTAGGTTACGTCAAAAACTCAAAATAGTACTACGTGTAGATACTATGATCTCTATAGATGTACTGAACTGGATCTGACATGTATGGTTTCCGTGTACGAGTTTACTAACCATTGTTGCCGTGTGTGTGTGCGTGTGTGCGTGTGTGTGTGTGTGTGTGTGTGTGTTTGAGAGGGTAAAGGGAGTTTTATTGCAAGTTCATAGAGTTACAGTCGAGAGGCCACAAGTCCTCAATACAAGGTGGTACTGAGCGAAGCCAGACTACATCGGTGGCTCGCTCCGATCGGCTAGAGTTCGCCAAACGATCGACAACTCTATTCTAAGAACGCCTAAGTTTCTGAGGTACAAACTCCCTACTACCAGCTAAGTGTTTAATCTCCAAGAATAACTGGCCATAAGCTGACCGTCGCAGAGCATCCGTGGACAAGCATGATAACGCTTCAGAGGAATTCGATTGTAACATCACCGGAGAGTTTGTGTGTTGAATGGCCAGGGCCATACCTTGCATCATCGCGTGTAGTTCCGCCTCTAGTGGATCATTGCAATGGAAAATGTATCGGTATGCCGCAAATAAGATCACACCCATTCGCTATTCCTTAGGATCATCCCGGCCGCCACGGTGCCATCCTCCGGTTGGTACGAACTGTCGACGAACAGGGCCACCGTACCCTGCGCCGGTGCCGGCCCAGGCAGAACAGGCGCGGCACCACAAGGGGCACCGAAGGCATTTTCCCTTTGACAATATCCTTAACTGGAAACTTGCCTGCTAGGTTGATTGATTGGTAGTAACTGTCCAAGAACTCAACCGAAGCAAACGGGTGGGGCTTCCTTGTCGTGGTAGATGTCATTACTTATCTGCCATATACGCCAGCATAATAACCATATCTCCGACCACCTCTAAACAGGAGCTTAGAAGGAGCATTAGCCATTCCTTCCCATTATCAATGAGAAGGTCGTCGGTGGAAAGCGCCCATCTCCTGCGCATGTTGATCCACAAGATCCTTGCCTAAGTGCAAGCAATCAAGGCATGAAAGGTACTCTCCTCTTCCACCCCACAGAGAGGACACAGCGAACATGTGGCCAAATGCCTATAGTTCTGCACTGTTGAGTAGCCAGTGTACCGGTGACCACTCTCCAAGTTGTAATCTTCATCTTCTGAGGCACGTTGGTCGACCAAACTCGGTTCCATAATGAACGATTCCCCTCCGGGTTTGAGCTGGAAGAGCCATTTGCAAAGGCCGCATTGTGATCACATGTGGCTAGCTTATAAGCACTCTTCCTCCGCATTTCTCCGAAAACCAGGACAAGAAATCACCGCGCTGATGGGGCGATGTTCTGATTTTTACTATGTATTAAAATTCACGAAGGCGGTCCACACGCTAAGCACCGTTTTCATCAATAAAATCAGCCACCCGGTTCAGGCGGCAATTGCCCTTCGGTGAGATAGGGCGGAACGTCGAGGGACGGGGGATCCAAGGATCCCTCCAAGTGCGGATATCAGCACCGTTCCCCACCCTCCAAATGACACCTTTCTTGAGCAAATCGAGACCATGCAATATACCTCTCCAAACTGAAGAACCATTGCTCGAGAATACCGTGTCCAATAAATGTCCAAAAGGGTGATATTTTGCCTTTAGTAATCGTGCACAAAGGCTCTCCGGCGCATCCAGCAATCGCCACGCTCGTTTTGCTAACAAGGCTTGGTTAAAAGCCCTCATGTCCCTAAACCTCATGTCCCTAAATATTTTTCCATGTGTGTTGTGCTTACAGGACTGGGCCCGAAGGTGAGCGGAAGGTGCACAACCAAGTTCTAATATCTCACCCGATCAGTCGCCCGTGTCTCTCCAAAATTTCTGCAGCAACCCGCACGTAGGCTCAGGATCTAACTACACAAATTTCCTTGGACACACTACCTACGCACGTACCCAGTATATGCATGTAGTTTCTGTTCAAAGTGTACGTGTGTCCATCGTTTTGGTACGTGCACTTGTTTTCCTTCTTTCATTTTTTGGATTTTGATTTTGGGTCCGTGCGCTTTTTCATTGGTTTTCTTCAGTTTTCATTTTATTTTTGGGTTTCCTTTGTTTTTCTTCTCTGGTTTCTAATAGGTTTATTTGTTTTCCTTTGTTCCTTTGTCGATTTTCATCGGTTTCGTTTTTGTTCAACACATGTCTCCTCTCCGGGCGTAATCTGCTGCTAATCTGCAGCTACATGCTACGATGATGATGAAGTGGCTGCATGTGGTGATGTTGTCTCATGCAGATTGGTCATCTACTGCCACTTGTGAGGACGGCACAGGTATGCCGAGTGTCCCAAACTCGGGATTTGGATGTGTGTGTGAGTTTCCTCCCTCGGGTTGTTGGGATCGTGGAAAATGGACAAGATAACATAGGATGACTTTGATTAGGCGGTGCTTCTCAAGTACCCGGTCTCAAGCTCCGGGATGAAGATCCTAGGCATTGCTTGGAGTTTGCTCGGATTGGATCTTCAGGGTGAAAACCCATGATCTGTCCTTCGATGGTGGATCTGACGACGGCGGCGTATGTGTGTCGTTTTCCTTCTTGAAGGTGTTGGTTCTGAAGAACCTTTATCGTAGTCATTATGTTGTCAAAATATGATTGGTGTCGATGATCGTTGTTGTATATCATCGATCGTTGTTTTGATCTTCGGGTCCTTTTTGCTTTTTCTTCGCCTACGCATGCTTTGGTCTTACATGACTTTGCTTTTTGCCAGTGTGATCTTTGTGTGTGTGCGTAATGTTGGTTGTATCCATCCTTGTTATGCAGGGGCCCGGTGTGTGCTCATTGTGTTTGTATCGCTTGATACTGCATTATGAGTCAATAAAAAAAGGCATTTGTCAAAACAATGCCAACCTTTTTTTGTACACATTCTACATTTGTCGTATACATCAGACACATATTTTACGTACACATTTATTATTTTTTAAATACATGATTACCTTTTTTGAAAGCTATTTTTTATGTCGCATTTTTTTGTACACACTGTACATTTCTGTTATATATCTAGTTCATTTTTTGTATATATGCTAATATATTTAAAATACAATATTAATTTTTTTAATATATGGTTAACAATTTCAACACATGGAAAATATTTTATAATGCAATAAAAATTTTGTCACACAATGTAAATTATTTGTATACACCAGGAACAATTCTATATACACGTTTACAAAAAATAAATACAAGATCAACATTTTTTCATACACATTGTATTTTGGATATATTATTTGTATATGTGACAAACTTTTCTCTATGCACAATTAACATTTTTCTAATGCTTGGTGTAGATTTTTAAAAATTCTTGCTTATTTTTGAATTCTTTATTAAAAAATAAAATACATGACCAACTTTTTTCATCACATTGTATATATTTTTTGTGTACATGAGAAACATTTTCTCTGTACACATTAAACATTTTTCAAATGTTTATTTAACATGTTTTCAAATTTTAGATGTAAAGTTTTCCTTGTAATATAAAATTTCAAATATTCGTAAGTTTAAACAAAAATAAAAAGGAGAAAGCAAAACACGAAAACGAAAAACATGAAGAAAGAAAAGAAACAAAACAAGGCACTGGCCTGTGATTCCCGCCTTTTGGGCCGGCCCATTTGGGCAGGCAATTGATGAGAGTGCAACCTAGTACCGTGTATAAAACAATGTCCGCAATATATACCAAAAATGTAAAATGCGTATGAAAAAAGTAGCCATCAAATACAAAAAATAAAAAAAATCATCTATTTCAAACATGTTAAATATGCACAATAAGGTTCCTGATGTATACAATAAATGGAAAAAAATGTACTAAATAATCGAACTTAAATGCACTACATTTTAAAAAATGTTGATCATCTATTAAAAAAATTAAAAAATGGGACGGCCCCTTACTGTAGAAACTTGGACAGGCCCAGGAGCGTGTGAGACCACAACGTCAATATTTTTATTTTCTGTGTTCCTTTTTACATTTTCTAGGTTTTTTTTCTTTTTTTTACTTTTGTTAATACTTTCAAATATTCTTTATACACACATGCACACACACAAATATATATATATATATATATATATATATATAAAATAAAAACTATTAATCAAGTACTCGAAAAATGTTAAATGTGTATAGAATGTTTTCCTTCATATGTATATGAAAATTTATACAAAAAATATATCTTGAAGAAAATTTGTTGGTCATCGTTGGAGATGCCCTAAGCAAGTCAAAAACTCTGATATATAGCTTGAAGGAGAATATGTGGAATAAGACTTGGAGTGAGAGAGGGATTTGTACAGCTTCGTCTATCAGGCCACTGTTGGTCGACATCGACTCAGGAATCAAAATCATGTATATTGTAGTGCGAAGAAGATCCGAGACATTCGGAAGCCGAATAGACTCGAGACATTTGAAACCACAGCCACCACTCTTTATTTTCTTTCTTCCTCACATAGTACTAATAATTAACTAAAGGGTAATTCGATGCTCGGGTTCATCTACACCTGATATCTCGGTCGCTGGTGTGGATGTGTTGGGATGGGGTTAAGAGTTCCTATTTCGTGTGCAGGTCGCTGGGTAGCAACCGGGCGCGCGCTCCCCCAACGTGTCCTTTTGGGCCGACCCATATTGGCGGCGGAGCGCCTCCATTTTTTTCCACTTCTTTTCATTGTTTTTTATTTTGCTTCTATAAATTTGTTGGTGATTTAAAAATGGTTATGAATTTCAATTTCTTAACAAACATCAAATTTCAAAAAAAAACTATTCATGAGTTTCAAAAAATGTTCTCAAATTTCAACAATGCTCGCGAGTTCAAAAAATGTTCACAGGACTAATTCTCAGGATTAAAAAATTTCAAGAATTCAAAAATAATTCTCAGTATTAAAAATGTTCAAGAATGCCACAAATGTTTGCAATTTTGAAAAAAAAATCGGGAATTGAAAAGAAATGTTCACAGATTCAAAAACGTTCATGAATTGTATTCAAAATGTTCACAAAAATAAAGAAATGTTCGTGAGCTAGAAAAGTAGTTCATCGATTTAAAAACTGTTCTTGAATTTGAAAAATGGTTCATTCATTATAAAAAAAATGATCGCCAAACAAAATAGGTTCACAAAACGTTCACGAATTTTAGAAACCATTCCCCGAAAAATACGTTCTCTAATTCACAAATTTAGGAAAAAGAAAACACGAATTTGAAATATGTTAAAAATCTAAACATTCTGGTTAAGAATCCGAAAAAAGTTAACTATTTTAGAAGAAATGTTCAAAAAAGTTGAAAATGATGTTTAAAAAATGAAGAAGAAGAAAAACAAATAAAACATGAACAGGACAAAATGAAAAAGGAAAGGAAAGAAAAAACGAAAATGAATGAAGAATGGATAGAAGGAAAAATGAAAAAAGCCAAAGAAAAATAAAAGGGGTGCGCACGTGATCGCTAACCAGCAACCCATGGGCCAAATACGGTTGGCCATATATTAGGTAGGTGTGTCAGATGTTTCTTTTTTTGAGCGAAAGGTGCGTCAGAGCATTTTTGAATCTGTAAACATTTCTTTTCAATAGATGATTAATATTTGTCAGAAAAGGGTACTGAATTCGGAAAAAAGGGCTACAGGCTGGTGGTTGTGAGCCCAGATGTTGTGGCGTGGGTGTGGCTGAGCCCGGGAGAGAATGAATGTCCCGAAGATGGGATGTGAATGAGAACCCAAACCGTCTAACCTACGTGCGAGACCTATATCTTGCTTATGGCGACACCAGCTTGTATATCAGTATATACACGTTTAAATTTTTAATAAATGATTAATATTTGTCCAAAAACAATTATGTTTAAAAATCCATACACATTATAATTTTTTATATCTAACACATTTTTATATACATGTTTAATATTTTTTAAATACAAGATTATTAATAGTTTGATAACATGGTCAACATTTTTCAATACACAGTGAAAAATTTCTAGTGGCAATGAACATTTTTTCACACACAATGTACATTTATTGTATACATTCAACAATTTATATAAACGTTCAACATTTTTTCATACACATTGTAATTCCTGTATATATTTTCGTATACATAAAAACACCTTTTCTGTACATATTTACAGTTTTTCAAATACCTTAGTAATATTTTTGAAATACTTGTTGATTAACAATTTTCAAATAGTTGATTTGTGTTTTTTAAATACATGATTAGCTCTTTTTCATACACAATGTATACATTTTCATATACAGGAGAAACATTTTCTTTATACACATTTAACATGTTTACGGAGTACAGGTGATATACGGAGTACTGAGCTCGGAAAAAAGGGCTACAGGCGGGTGGTTGTGAGCCCAGATGTTGTGGCGTGGATGTGGCTGAGCGCGGGAGAGAACGAATGTCCCGAAGATGGGATGTGAATGAGAACCCAAACAGACTAAGCTACATGCGAGACCTATATCTTGCTTACGGCGACACCAGCTTGTATATCAGGATATACATGTTTAAATATTTTAATAGATGATTAATATTTGTCCCAAAAAATTATGTTTAAAAATCCATACACATTATACTTTTTTATATCTAAAAAAATTATATACATGTTTAATATTTTTCAAATACAAGATTATTAATACTTTCATAACATGGTCAACATTTTTCAATACACAGTGAAAACATTTCTAGTAGCAATGAACATTTTTTCACACACAATGTACATTTCTTGTATACACTCAACAATTTATATAAACGTGCTCCTGTATACACACAATTAATATTTGAGAGAGTACTGAAAAAATTCAATATGCATAAGTGCTCACCCTCACCTGCTCCTGTATTTAAGGGTGATAAGTTTGGGACATTTCAATGTCCGAGGAACCAGTATGAAACTGATCAGATGAAGTCGATTCCTTATGCTTCAGCTGTCGGAAGTATCATGTATGCTCAAGTGTGTACACGCCCAGACTTATGTTTTAAAACCGCGATGCTTGAAAGATACCAATCAAATCCAGGACCGGACCACTGGAAGGCTGCAAAGAAAATCTTGCGTTATATGCAAGGAACTAAGGATTTCATGCTTACATATAAAAGAACCGATAACCTAAAATTGTTGGTTATTCAGACTCTGATTTTGCCGGGTGTGTGGATAGTAAGAGATCCACGTGTTAGAATAAATCCAAGGCATGCCGTTAATCATCCGAGGACCAAGCAATCACATGAGCATGACACCGAGATTTGTTAATGAGGTTCACCGATATGGCTACATCCCCGGGGCTTGACTATGGGCGCTCCTCCCCGTGACACCGTCACAATACCGCACACCGGCCACCCGGGCGCCGGCACACGCCGCCGGCTCCCCCTTGCGCGCCTGTGCTATTATGTTGGCATAGGTTACATCGTGTGTCTAGCCCCGCTATATATGGGAGGCCTAGGATACAAGTGTCCTCCTAGGACACGACTCCCTATCCTATCTAAACACAATACAACTACAAGTCCAACTGTAACCTACCTTGTACACAATATTCGACACAACTCTAACAAACTCCACCTTGGCGAATATTCTCCACCACCTTGAATTCGTCAATGCGTTAAATTTTCATGTACATTGGACTTGAGCTTATCCATGAGAGCCGCTGCTACTCCAAAGACTCCATATGACTCCACCTGCAACTTGTAGTCCCTTCTTTTCTTGACCACGGTCAACACTCGAGCAAAATTAAGTTCCTTGTTACTCTAGTTTGTGCTCCCAACTTTCAGAGTATCAGTCCAACGCCATCACACACTGATCACTGACCTGCGTGAAAAATGAACAACTCACATATTGGGTGTCACAATAAGATTTACCTGAACTCAATATCACCGCTCCTTTCTTGACCGCCTGTCTGAAACTTGAAGGAATTTCACCATTGCTTTTAGTCATCCCGAGTCAAATTCGCAGTTGTCTCACCACATGTATGACCACCAGAGCCCTGGCCCGTCTTCATGTCCCGTGCGCATCGCACGCCTCGTCGCTATTACCGCGTCGAGCCTCCGCTGTCCCGGTCGAGTCTCAAGGGTCGCGAACCCACACCACTCAACCCCCACTGCAGAGTACCACCGATTATCACCGACCGATGACGAGTTTCATGCTTCCATCAGACCCTTGGGTTCCAGTCCGAACTGCATGTCACTCGCTTTTCTCCCTTGCTGAATAGGCTTCGATTCCCTAGATCCTTACATCGTAGCCCGTCAATCCAGCTCCACCTTGAACATGACTCCATGGTAGATGATCAATCCACCCACACGCCCCATCGACTTCAAGCTCTCATGTGCACCGTCTTGAATCAACCCCGCGCCATAGTCTTGTCCAAGCCACACAAGCACTCAGACCCGTATCGCATGTTTCCACGCCCAGAAGTCGGTCACCATCAGTATCACGCACCTATGTCGTCGACGCCGATTCCACCACCGTCTTCTGTACCGACCGACTCGCGTCGATCCCGTCAGACTACCTAGTCCGACCCAGGCTCCCAAATCATTCCATGAATTTCCATTCATCACACGATAGTTCTATCACTGCTGACATGACTTCCCGCAACGTGTTCAAGCATCCTTGTTGTGCCAACAAATCTTTCATCCTCGTCTGTCATAACCCAAGGTCTTCAGTTTCGTGAACTTCTCCACCTCAAACCTGGTACCCACTAATGCCATGGTTCTTTGTATAACTGACTTTGTGAAAAAATAATTTGAGCTTTCCATGTGATTCCTCAAGCATACGAACAGAACTCCGCATACTACATACGAAACAGAACTCCGCATACTACTTGCAAAACTAACCAAGAATTGGTCTTCACGTTTTGGCTCCTTGGCTTCAACTCCAATACTAGCAATTGACTTGTCAACACCTCCTGTTAATTCCGATGGATACATATCCCTTAGATGAATTTGTTTCGCCGATTGATTAAGCCTGCCTATCTCAGTGGAGACTCGGTCTCCCTTTTTTTCAAACAAATCTCCGGCCTGCAGCTCATCCAGACTCAGCCGACCATGTGCACGGGCCTCCGCTTTCCAGCTCCGCCAGCGCACCATGGGCCGCCAGGCGCCAGCAATACAAGCACGTACGCCTGCCGTCGGACGCTCGCCCGATCGATCTGATCGCCGCACGTCCAACCTGCCGCTGCCATGGGACACGCGCCTTGTGCTGATCGGACGCCTGCTGTAACTTCCGTTCTCGCCATCGATTGCATCTCCTTACAATAATTCCAATCGCATCAAGAGTTTCTTTGATTCGCTGCTAACACTACGACTGCCCTGATCGAAACACAGAAACACCGTGTGACAACCGATCCGCTCCATCGCTGCCGTCTTGCACCGCAATTTAACTCAACGATCTTTTCGCAAAGCACTTCCATTAGGTCAACAGATGCACTGCCTTATCAAACCTTGTTCATGATACCATTTGTTAGAATAAATCCGAGGCATACCGTTAATCATCCGAGGACCAAGCAATCACACGAGCACGATACCAAGATTTGTTAACGAGGTTCACCGATATGGCTACATCCCCGGAGCTTGACTACGGCCGCTCCTCCCCGTGACACCGTCACAATACCGCACACCGGCCATGTTAAACCATGCAATATTCAGGTCCAAGGGGCGCACCACGCACCGGTTTAGTTGAGATAGGCTTCGGTCTAGGTTGGTTAGAGTATATGGTTGTAATCTCCTCATGTATATCTTATCTCTACTTTCCTTGTACCTCAAGATGTAATCTCAACAACCTTGTATGCTTATCAGGGATATGCCCCTGCCTATATTAACACGAAACCGTCGCCTCGAGAGAGGTACGACGTTCTCCGCTGTTTTACATGGTATACAGAGCCACCTCTATCCATCGCATCTAGCAAAACCCATCCAGCGCCAGCCATGTCGTCCTCCTCCAGCACCGTCCAAGCTTCCCTTGGGCAGGTTGCAGAAAAGCTCACCCGCACCAACTACATTCTGTGGCGTGCGCAGGTGACACCGCAGCTGAGAGGGGCTGGCCTCTTCGGCTACGCCGACGGCTCCATGCCGGAACCTGTCAAGATCCTCGTCACGAAGGACAAAGACGGGAAAGAAGAGCAGACACCGAACCCTCTCCATCCGATCTGGTTCAAAGAAGGGCAGCAGGTACTTGGATACTTGCTCAATACTCTCACCAAAGAAGTCCTCGTGCAGGTTACCTCCATCGCCACGCCGCACGAGCTCTGGGCGGCTCTCGCCCACATGTTCTCATCACAGGCCCGAGCCCGCGTCAACAACATCCGGGTTGCTCTCTCCATGGCGCAGAAGGGGACGCAATCTGTTGCGGCCTACTTCGCCCAGATGAGAGCGCTTGCCGATGAGCTCGCAGCCGCCGGAAAGCCCATCGATGGCGATGAGCTTGTCTCCTACATCACCGCCGGCCTCGACATGGAGTACCAACCCCTCGTCTCCGCCAACGACGCGCGCACCGACACCATCAGCATCGACGACCTCTACGCTCAGATGAGCAACTTTGATCAGCGCCTCGCCCTCTACAACAACAACTCGGGCGGGGGCTTCAAGTCATCTGCTAACGTGGTCTCTCGCGGCGGCGGTCGCGGTGGTGGCGGTTCACGCTATCGTGGACCTCCGCGTGGCAAGGGCAAGCCGCAATCTGGCGGAAACAGTGGCGGCGGCGGGCGGGCGGCCCTCCAACAACAACAATAGGGGCCGCCGTGGTGCCAGGCCTCGCGCCAACCCTGATGCGCCGCGATGCCAAATCTGCGGCAAGCTAGGACACACCGCCCGCGACTGCTGGTATCGCTATGAAGATGATGGCGAATCCTCACAAGATGAGAAAGTTGCAGGTGCTGCTGATGGCTCCTACGGCATTGATACAAACTGGTATGTGGACAGTGGCGCAACTGACCACATCACGAGCGAGATGGAAAAGGTGACAGTTCGTGAAAAGTACCGTGGGCAAGACCAAGTTCATACTGCCAACGGAGAAGGTATGAGCATTAGCCACGTTGGTCATTCAGTGCTTAAAACCCCCCATAGAAATATTCGTCTAAGAAAAATCTTGCATGTCCCTAGTGCTTCGAAAAATCTCCTTTCAGTTCATCGCATTGCCATTGACAATCATGTATTCCTTGAGTTTCATCTGTCTTTCTTTTTGATCAAGGATCAGGTCACGAAGCAAATTCTGTATCGAGGTAGATGCGTTCGAGGGATGTACCCGTTGATTCCGGAGCTTAGGAGATTGAATAAACAAGCCTATGGTGTCACCAAAGTCTCTTCAACACGGTGGCATGATAGATTAGGGCATGCATCCTTTTCTTTAGTTGAACACTTGCTTAAAAAGAATAAGCTCCCGTTTGTTGGTGAGCGAGATCGTGAAACAATTTGTGATTCATGTCAGTGTGCTAAAAGTCATCAATTACCCTATCCTGTGTCTACAAGCATCTCCACCAAGCCTGTCTGAAACTTGAAGGAATTTCACCATTGCTTTTAGTCATCCCGAGTCAAATTCGCAGTTGTCTCACCACATGTATGACCACCAGAGCCCTGGCCCGTCTTCATGTCCCGTGCGCATCGCACGCCTCGTCGCTATTACCGCGTCGAGCCTCCGCTGTCCCGGTCGAGTCTCAAGGGTCGCGAACCCACACCACTCAACCCCCACTGCAGAGTACCACCGATTATCACCGACCGATGACGAGTTTCATGCTTCCATCAGACCCTTGGGTTCCAGTCCGAACTGCATGTCACTCGCTTTTCTCCCTTGCTGAATAGGCTTCGATTCCCTAGATCCTTACATCGTAGCCCGTCAATCCAGCTCCACCTTGAACATGACTCCATGGTAGATGATCAATCCACCCACACGCCCCATCGACTTCAAGCTCTCATGTGCACCGTCTTGAATCAACCCCGCGCCATAGTCTTGTCCAAGCCACACAAGCACTCAGACCCGTATCGCATGTTTCCACGCCCAGAAGTCGGTCACCATCAGTATCACGCACCTATGTCGTCGACGCCGATTCCACCACCGTCTTCTGTACCGACCGACTCGCGTCGATCCCGTCAGACTACCTAGTCCGACCCAGGCTCCCAAATCATTCCATGAATTTCCATTCATCACACGATAGTTCTATCACTGCTGACATGACTTCCCGCAACGTGTTCAAGCATCCTTGTTGTGCCAACAAATCTTTCATCCTCGTCTGTCATAACCCAAGGTCTTCAGTTTCGTGAACTTCTCCACCTCAAACCTGGTACCCACTAATGCCATGGTTCTTTGTATAACTGACTTTGTGAAAAAATAATTTGAGCTTTCCATGTGATTCCTCAAGCATACGAACAGAACTCCGCATACTACATACGAAACAGAACTCCGCATACTACTTGCAAAACTAACCAAGAATTGGTCTTCACGTTTTGGCTCCTTGGCTTCAACTCCAATACTAGCAATTGACTTGTCAACACCTCCTGTTAATTCCGATGGATACATATCCCTTAGATGAATTTGTTTCGCCGATTGATTAAGCCTGCCTATCTCAGTGGAGACTCGGTCTCCCTTTTTTTCAAACAAATCTCCGGCCTGCAGCTCATCCAGACTCAGCCGACCATGTGCACGGGCCTCCGCTTTCCAGCTCCGCCAGCGCACCATGGGCCGCCAGGCGCCAGCAATACAAGCACGTACGCCTGCCGTCGGACGCTCGCCCGATCGATCTGATCGCCGCACGTCCAACCTGCCGCTGCCATGGGACACGCGCCTTGTGCTGATCGGACGCCTGCTGTAACTTCCGTTCTCGCCATCGATTGCATCTCCTTACAATAATTCCAATCGCATCAAGAGTTTCTTTGATTCGCTGCTAACACTACGACTGCCCTGATCGAAACACAGAAACACCGTGTGACAACCGATCCGCTCCATCGCTGCCGTCTTGCACCGCAATTTAACTCAACGATCTTTTCGCAAAGCACTTCCATTAGGTCAACAGATGCACTGCCTTATCAAACCTTGTTCATGATACCATTTGTTAGAATAAATCCGAGGCATACCGTTAATCATCCGAGGACCAAGCAATCACACGAGCACGATACCAAGATTTGTTAACGAGGTTCACCGATATGGCTACATCCCCGGAGCTTGACTACGGCCGCTCCTCCCCGTGACACCGTCACAATACCGCACACCGGCCATGTTAAACCATGCAATATTCAGGTCCAAGGGGCGCACCACGCACCGGTTTAGTTGAGATAGGCTTCGGTCTAGGTTGGTTAGAGTATATGGTTGTAATCTCCTCATGTATATCTTATCTCTACTTTCCTTGTACCTCAAGATGTAATCTCAACAACCTTGTATGCTTATCAGGGATATGCCCCTGCCTATATTAACACGAAACCGTCGCCTCGAGAGAGGTACGACGTTCTCCGCTGTTTTACATGGTATACAGAGCCACCTCTATCCATCGCATCTAGCAAAACCCATCCAGCGCCAGCCATGTCGTCCTCCTCCAGCACCGTCCAAGCTTTCCTTGGGCAGGTTGCAGAAAAGCTCACCCGCACCAACTACATTCTGTGGCGTGCGCAGGTGACACCGCAGCTGAGAGGGGCTGGCCTCTTCGGCTACGCCGACGGCTCCATGCCGGAACCTGTCAAGATCCTCGTCACGAAGGACAAAGACGGGAAAGAAGAGCAGACACCGAACCCTCTCCATCCGATCTGGTTCAAAGAAGGGCAGCAGGTACTTGGATACTTGCTCAATACTCTCACCAAAGAAGTCCTCGTGCAGGTTACCTCCATCGCCACGCCGCACGAGCTCTGGGCGGCTCTCGCCCACATGTTCTCATCACAGGCCCGAGCCCGCGTCAACAACATCCGGGTTGCTCTCTCCATGGCGCAGAAGGGGACGCAATCTGTTGCGGCCTACTTCGCCCAGATGAGAGCGCTTGCCGATGAGCTCGCAGCCGCCGGAAAGCCCATCGATGGCGATGAGCTTGTCTCCTACATCACCGCCGGCCTCGACATGGAGTACCAACCCCTCGTCTCCGCCAACGACGCGCGCACCGACACCATCAGCATCGACGACCTCTACGCTCAGATGAGCAACTTTGATCAGCGCCTCGCCCTCTACAACAACAACTCGGGCGGGGGCTTCAAGTCATCTGCTAACGTGGTCTCTCGCGGCGGCGGTCGCGGTGGTGGCGGTTCACGCTATCGTGGACCTCCGCGTGGCAAGGGCAAGCCGCAATCTGGCGGAAACAGTGGCGGCGGCGGGCGGGCGGCCCTCCAACAACAACAATAGGGGCCGCCGTGGTGCCAGGCCTCGCGCCAACCCTGATGCGCCGCGATGCCAAATCTGCGGCAAGCTAGGACACACCGCCCGCGACTGCTGGTATCGCTATGAAGATGATGGCGAATCCTCACAAGATGAGAAAGTTGCAGGTGCTGCTGATGGCTCCTACGGCATTGATACAAACTGGTATGTGGACAGTGGCGCAACTGACCACATCACGAGCGAGATGGAAAAGGTGACAGTTCGTGAAAAGTACCGTGGGCAAGACCAAGTTCATACTGCCAACGGAGAAGGTATGAGCATTAGCCACGTTGGTCATTCAGTGCTTAAAACCCCCCATAGAAATATTCGTCTAAGAAAAATCTTGCATGTCCCTAGTGCTTCGAAAAATCTCCTTTCAGTTCATCGCATTGCCATTGACAATCATGTATTCCTTGAGTTTCATCTGTCTTTCTTTTTGATCAAGGATCAGGTCACGAAGCAAATTCTGTATCGAGGTAGATGCGTTCGAGGGATGTACCCGTTGATTCCGGAGCTTAGGAGATTGAATAAACAAGCCTATGGTGTCACCAAAGTCTCTTCAACACGGTGGCATGATAGATTAGGGCATGCATCCTTTTCTTTAGTTGAACACTTGCTTAAAAAGAATAAGCTCCCGTTTGTTGGTGAGCGAGATCGTGAAACAATTTGTGATTCATGTCAGTGTGCTAAAAGTCATCAATTACCCTATCCTGTGTCTACAAGCATCTCCACCAAACCTCTTGAGCTCATTTTTTTCCGATGTTTGGGGTCCTGCCCCAAAATCAGTTGGCAGACACACTTATTACGTAAGTTTTATCGATGACTATACCAAGTACACATGGATCTATCTCATCAAAAAGAAATCTGATGTTTTTCAAGTTTTTCACAACTTTCAAGCACTAGTAGAAAGAAAGTTTGATTGCAAAATCCTAGCTCTCCAATCTGATTGGGGAGGGGAGTACCGCAACCTCAACTCCTTTTTTCAGCAAATTGGCATATCACACCACGTGTCATGCCCCCATGCTCACCAGCAAAACGGATCAGCTGAGCGCAAGCACAGGCATATAGTTGAAGTCGGCCTGGCCTTACTTGCTGCTGCCTCTATGCCTTTGAAATTCTGGGATGAGGCATTTCTCACCGCAGTCCACCTCATAAACATGTTGCCAAGTAGAGTCATCAACAATGAATCTCCAGTAGAACGTCTCCTTCATACAAAACCAGATTACACATCTCTACGAGTATTTGGGTGTGCGTGTTGGCCAAATCTTCGGCCATACAACAACCGCAAACTCATGTTCAGATCAAAACGGTGTGTTTTCTTGGGCTATAGCCCACAACATAAGGGTGTAAAGTGTCTTGATGTATCCACTGGACGTGTCTATATTTCCCGTG
Source organism: Triticum urartu (assembly GCF_056163025.1). Lineage (NCBI taxonomy): Eukaryota > Viridiplantae > Streptophyta > Magnoliopsida > Poales > Poaceae > Triticum > Triticum urartu. The sequence continues at coordinate 744,826,273 of NC_141875.1, read as the reverse complement.
ACGTTGTGTTTGATGAAACTGTTTTCCCTTTTGCATAACTTCATCCAAACGCCGGAGCCCTTCTTCAAAAGGAGATTCTTCTTCTACCTTCACATCTCACCGGGCATGACAATGGGGATGTTTTAGACACTGATGATCAATTGTTGACTAATCCTCTTACTAATGATGGTCTTGAGTCTTGTGATGCAACAGAAAAAAATTGTGCAGAAAATGGTGAAGAAATCAGCCCAAATTATCATTTTATGCTTCCTGGACAAAACAGCAGCAGCATCGAAGCAGATCTCCCTCGGGATCCAGGCGCATCAGCCTCGGGATCGCTCCTGCGCCAGTCTGCCGCCCTGGCCCCCGCGGGATCCGCGCCCTCCTCGCCAAGCCGATCCGCCTCGAGCCCCGCGTCGCCACAAGCCACCAGCGGCTCGGTGGACCGCCCGGTGGCCGCTCAGCGCCAACCCACCAGCGCCACGCGGCGCCAACTCCAGTCGCCCGCACCTGGTTCCGTGCCCGGCCCCGTGTCTGGCCCCGCACCTGGTCGGTTTGGTCCCGACACACGATGCTACGTGCGGCGCCCATCACGGCTGGATATGGGCGCTGACTCCGGTGTGGATCACGCTGCAGTCCCCGTCCCACCGGTGCAATCATTGCACCATCATGCGCCCCCAGCTGGACCGGGATCCTCTGCGGCGACTTCTTCTTCAGCTCCACGTGCGCCGGCCATACAAGATCCGGCATGCATGTCCTCGCCCAGCGAGCCTGCAGCCGCTCCTGGCGCTAGATCTTCTGCGGATCCTTCTTCACCACCTCGCACTAGGCTTCAGAGGGGAGTAACTCAACCCAAAAATTACAAGTCTTTAGCAAAGTTTGGACTTGCTTGTGTTTCACATGAACCAGATATCCCACACTGTTGCAGAAGCTCTAGGCGATCCAAAGTGGCAGAAGGCTATGGAGGATGAATACATGATGCTCCACAAAAACAAAACTTGGCACTTAGTTCCAGCACGTCAAGGCAAAGGTAAAAATGTTATAGATTGTAAATGGGTCTTCAGAATTAAAAAGAAGTCTGATGGCACCATAGGTCGTTATAAGGCTAGACTAGTTGCACAAGGTTTTAAACAAACATACGGTCTAGATTATGAGGATACTTTTAGTCCTGTAGTAAAGGCTGCTACTATTCGTCTCGTTTTGTCTATTGCCGTATCCAGAGGATGGAGTCTACGCCAGCTAGATGTTCAGAACGCGTTTCTTCATGGTGTTCTGGAAGAGGAAGTGTTCATGAAACAACCTCCTGGGTTTGAAAACAGACAAAAACCCCTCCACATATGCAAGCTTGACAAGGCTCTATATGGATTAAAACAAGCTCCTAGAGCATGGTATTCTCAGTTGAGTTCAAAGCTTCAAGGAATTGGGTTTGCTCCGTCCAAGTCTGACACCTCACTGCTTATTTTCAACAAGTCAAATACATCTATATTTGTACTCATATATGTTGATGACATTATTGTCACAAGCTCATCTGATGAAGCCATTTCAGCACTGCTCAAGGATTTGAACTCTGAGTTTGCTCTTAAGGATCTAGGAGGCTTGCACTACTTCCTTGGCATTGAAGTAAAAAGAAGTGGGGATGAGCTTCACTTGTCTCAAGAAAAATATGCCATTGATCTTGTAGCAAGAGCAGGGTTGCAAGGCTGCAAGGCAGCTCCAACACCTCTATCCAGCTCTGAGAAACTATCCTTAACAGAAGGGAAACTCTTGAATCAAGAGGACAGCACCAGGTACAGAAGTATGGTTGGTGCACTGCAATATTTAACTCTGACTAGGCCTGATATTTCCTTTGCTGTGAACAAAGTATGTTAGTTCCTTCATGCACCCACTACAGTACATCTGACAGCTGCAAAACGCATACTTAGATATGTCAAGAACACTTCCAGTGTTGGACTCACCTTCACCAAGTCACCATCAACACTTGTAAGTGCCTTTTCTGACTCTGATTGGGCAGGTTGCCTTGATGACAGACGCTCAACAGGTGGTTTTGCAGTGTTCTTTGGTCCAAATTTAATCTCATGGTGTGCTAAGAAACAAGCTATTGTGTCTAGATCCAGCACAGAAGCAGAATACAAAGCACTAGCAAATGCTACTGCAGAAATTATTTGGGTTCAGTCATTATTGAAGGAGCTTGGAATACATAGTAAACAGGCTCCATGCTTATGGTGTGACAATTTGGGTGCCACCTATCTTTCTGCTAACCCAATATTTCATGCAAGAACAAAACATATCGAAATAGATTTTCACTTTGTCAGAGAAAGAGTTGCAGAAAAAAAGCTGGATATTCGGTTCATTCGGTCTCAAGATCAAGTTGCAGATGGCTTCACTAAAGCTTTGCCCACCAGAGGTTTTGAAGAATTTAAGCGTAATCTCAACTTGTCCAAGTTGTGATTATGGGAGGGTGTTAAACCATGCAATATTCAGGTCCAAGGGGCGCACCACGCACCGGTTTAGTTGAGATAGGCTTCGGTCTAGGTTGGTTAGAGTATATGGTTGTAATCTCCTCATATATATCTTATCTCTACTTTCCTTGTACCTCAAGATGTAATCTCAACAACCTTGTATGCTTATCAGGGATATGCCCCTGCCTATATTAACACGAAACCGTCGCCTCTAGAGAGGTACGACGTTCTCCGCTGTTTTACAGGCCACTCGGGCGCCGGCACACGCCGCCGGCTCCCCCTTGCGCGCCTGTGCTATTATGTTGGCATAGGTTACATCGTGTGTCTAGCCCCGCTATATATGAGAGGCCTAGGATACAAGTGTCCTACTAGGACACGACTCCCTATCCTATCTAAACACAATACAACTACAAGTCCAACTGTAACCTACCTTGTACACAATATTCGACACAACTCTAACACGTCAGGTTATATATTCACACTCGCGGGAGGAGCTATATCGTGGAAAAGCTCCAAACAAACGTTAACTGCTGGATCTACGATGCAAGCATAATTTGTAGCATGTTATGAGGCCACCGGGCAGGCTGTATGGCTAAAGAATTTTATTTCAGGACTTAAAGTGGTTGACAGCATATCTAGACCAATTTTATTGTGATGTGATAATGAACCCGCAGTTTTCTATACGAGTAACAACAGGTCAAGTAGTGCTGTCAGACACATTGACATAAAGTATCATGTTGTGAAAGATAGAATCCAGGATCAAACAATTGATATTAAACATATAAGAACGAAGCATATGCTTGCGGATCCGCTAACAAAAGGCTTACCACCCAGTATTTTTCGTGAGCATGTTGCCGGCATGGGACTACTGGAAGCCTTATGATTCTGAAATAAGAGGACCATTAAAATAAACCACTCCCCAATTACCAAAAAAGTTTTCCATTTCGAAATAGGCGGGTGTGCTATAAGTGTTAAGGTTCTATGGCGTTTGGAGCTGTTGTAACACCTCACTTTGGTACATCATTCCTATGTAGAATGGACAAATGAAGTTAAGCCTAACGATCATGGGGGAGAATGTTGGTTGATCTGACGGCTTAAACAGGCCAGTTAGATCTATTATTCTATCAGAAAAAAGGGGAAAGATAACGATAATGAAAAGTCCCCACGCGCCAATGTACGTGGGCTTTTTATCCCAACTAAGGCGCCCTGATTGGGGGCACCCAAACTAACTAATGATTTAGGTCCCATGTCGCCAGCGCTAGATAAAAGGGGGTACGGGAGAGGGTTGGCAGCCTGCGCGATCATAATTCTCATATGGTTTCACTCCCCTCCCGATATTCTCTCACCCCATCCGATCAGGGGGAGCGCTGCAGCGACGGGAAGACCTACTCCAGCCGCCGCTGCCGTCCCCGGCCAGTCCCGGTGGCGTCCTGAAGGAATCAGGACGTCGAGGAGAACCTCTGCTTTGACTACATCACCCCTGCATCACGCCTGTACCGAGTAGGCGATCATGTTGACTCCCGTGATGTGTAAAGGATCTCTAAACCCTCTCTGTTCATGTTTATTAGGTGATCTAGATGAAATCTCTCTCTGCTAATGGCATCCCATAGATGCATTATTACTCCAACACTCAAGTCACACACGGTTGTGAAAAGATACGCAGTAATAAATGGATTTGAATGGGAAAATTCGCATCTGGTCCTGAGCACAGCTGATCCTGAAATCACGTTGGATGGCTCTTCTCGGGATGCATGTGTTTTCTGTATTCCGCACTGTATGCGACAAACATATTGCCAAAGTATTCCAGGGCAGGGCCCACGCATTAATTTGCTGCTCAGCCACTTCGTCAGACCGGTACAGGATACTCGTGGATGGATCAGGTTTCTTCCTGGGTCTCCCTGTTCCGGTGCGACACTGCGTGTTGACGGACGCAGCAAACGGCAACCTACCAGCCGGTGGGTGGATAAGTAATCGTAGGTCCCAGTCCCCACCCCTCCACGCTCGAGAAAAAACCATCCCCGCCGCCGCCACTACCTGCCGGTTGTTCTTCATCGTGCACGCAGGCCACATACACCCACATAGGCCAATTTGACAGGGAACAAGTGCAGCCAAATTAGTGCATCAACCAAACTAGTGCAGCTCGCATAACGCACACAACACTAGAATTAGTGCAGCCGATGATGCTTGTCTAACAGAAAGACACAAACTACAGCAGTGTGTATTAGCTGATGATTACGAGAAGTGTACAACAAGACACATGATTCAGTAAACTCAATGTTTTGCTTGGTTTCTTGCTCATTCAAAAAGACGCGAGATTCAAAAAGTGTACAGAAAGAAACAAGACATAAGATTCAATGTACAGCGAGAGAACCCTCAAAATTCTGAAACATGATGCCCATTCAGTAAACTCAACATTGTAAACATGATGCCCAATCAGTAAACTCAACAGGATTACAAACTACTGCTTAGTTTCTTGCTTCCTGCTGTTTTGCTTCGAAGACATGGCCTGGCACAAAATGGAAATAGGTTGATTGTCGGTGAGATGAACAAGAGAACTGATGCATTGGTAGATGGTCGTGCTCACATATTTGAATCCAGATGGTAGATAATTATTTGTGCAAACCAAATTTAATTCGAGCATGAGGTTTGGAGATAGTTTCTCTTCTAGGATGTGAATTCAGAGATAATTCTGTACTTGGAAATCACCATATGAATGCTCGACTATACTATGCCTTAACAAAAGGCAGTTTAATTAGCAGAAGAGTTTTGAATGAAGTGTACTAGGACCTTATATTTTTAACTCGTGTATATCTATTTTATAGATCGATTGCTATATAATTATTAATTTGAAAGGTTTGCACTCGTTCTTGAAGATAAAAGGATGTGTGGCTTAATATGGCTACTACCTGAAAAAGACTTCTACAAGTATGACTAAGATTGATATGGACAGTTAAAATTCTCACATATTTAGCTGTTAGGTGCGAAAAGCAATTAAGTACAGAACACTGGCCTCCCCCTCAATTGTTGGGCATTAGCAAGTACTGATTCCAATCTTACTATTTTCTAAGTCAGCTATCAATTTGACAATTTCCCAGCAGCTTGAAGAAGTCATAGAGAAAACTTGAGTAAGATACGAGATAGAAATCTAATGTATGTTGTGCAAGTTCCCGAGCAATTGCAATGCAATGATTAAGGAAAGAGCAAGTTGTCAAGCTGTCAAGTTCCCGAGCAATTAGCAAAGTTTACGGTCTGAACAGTTGTATAAATCTACAATTGTTTTTTTAATGGAGTGAGATGACAGGAACTTTATGAGAAGTGCCTTGTATGCTTTTAGCACTAACTAGACCCTATCAAAAGAATCTGAGCAGTGCCCTGAAAAAAGGATTCAAAGGTTCAGTTCTCACTGGACTCAAGATACCAGCATCCTGGTTCTCACTAGATTCAACGGTTCAGTTCCCACAAACCACCAATACTGCCTTGTTGATTTTTCTAGTACTTGTGACTGCAGCATCGGTTGTTTCTACAGAACAAATTAGCCAAGAATGACTACCACGGAACCATCACATAAACAAGGTTGTTTTCTGAAAACAGACACTACATACGCAATTCACACTACAGAAGTTCAGAGTAATTCTTAAGCATGTAATGGTACTTGAAAAAAGATGTGTATTTGCTAAAGCATGTACAGGTTACATTTTTGAGTGCCTTTTGAGCATGTGTAATTGAATTTTTTTTGAGGTCATTAGCATTTGAACACTTTCATAATTCTGATGGGAATACCTTGGTGAGGATCTTGATGAGGCTTTTCTCTTGGAGCCCTTCGTTCTTGGAGGATCTTGATGGGGGCCTTTCGGATGTGGACGGCGACCGAACAACAGCTCCAGTGTTCGAGGGAGGCAGGGGAGGAAGAACATCTTCAGCTCGTGAGGGATATGGTGGAGAAACGGCAAACCCAACGATGGAGCAGCTGCCGCCGGTGCGCATGAGGGAGTCGGTGGAGGAAGAACATCCAAGTTGTGCAGATAGCGCCACCGCCGCGGCCGACCGTACCATCATGGCCGCCGAGTAGGTGTGCACAGTCCCAGGTAACTCCGTCTTGATTGCAACTTCCATGGCTATCGCTTGATCTACAATTTGCACATAGAACAACATAGTTATCGCTTGATCCTGCTTTCCTCATCACCTTGTACTCGGTAGGTAAATTCTGGATGGTTCCATTGTATCTCTTTGAACACAGCTAGTGTCTTATTTTCATCATCGTCAACCTGGTGTTGACTTATCCGGCCACACAGATTGTGCAGCGTCCATTTTGTTGAAGGCGCATTCTGGGTTGAACAAAAGAAGCTGCCAACCATGTTGTGCCTTATTCAAGTTCACATTGTACACATTTATGTGCTTGTGCGATGGCCAATGAACTTTCTCACCGCAAGTAAGAGACAACGAATGGTTGTGGCTTGACCAGTGTTCAGCAATGAGCCATCATTGTCTGCAACTCTAAGTAATCTCATCATTGCAGGGCACTCGCACCGGCAAGATCGGTTATTTTGCTGCTCAGGCTTCCCCTGCAAAATAATTTTTTTCTCCGTGTCAAATTTAAAAAATGAATTCCCGTGCAAGCAATATGTTAAAAAACTACAAAATCTTGTTTTTGGGTCTTAACTCTTAATTGCTAGCCGAGCATCCACAAACAATCTCCTGCATACACTTTGTCCGCTCGATGTTCAGCTGGCCCTTGCCATATCGTATACCAAATCTAAACTCCCAAGAATACAGGTTATAGAAATCGTATGCTTCCCCGAGTGAGTCAAAACTCATCCCAATCTCTGGCTTCACTACATTGTCTGGGAGTTTATCAACGTACCTCCTGATTGTTTCTTCTAATGGAGTGACTCTACCTGGACAGGGTGCCCTATCCAGATGGGCACGTCCCACTCTTAACCTGAAATTGAATTCACGGTTTTGAGATGATGCAATCCTTTTACATATAACAGTGGGGCCGTGATTTTTGTGTATCGGCACATTTGGACGTAGTAATGTCCCCGGGCATCTATCAACATAGGCACTAAAAATAAAAAAAACCATGGATCCAGAGAGAAAGAACACTGAATTTTATGTATACCTTCTGGTCCACCCAGGTGCCTCTGGGTTCACCTTCCCGGTGGACTCACGGACTGGGTTGGCTACTGCTTCCTCTTGTCAGCGGGATCGTTCTGCTCAGCAACGCCGCCGAGTTGTCCAACCACACCCGCGCACGACGAGTCAGCGTATGCCGGTGCCGACGGCTCGACGGACGTCAACACCAATGGATCTGGCTGCTCAACATCCGCAGTGACCTCTCTAAGCGAGAGCCTATGGCATGTTCATCAAACCGAAGACCAGTCATTGACTATTTCTGCTCGCGCGTCTTCGGATCGGATCGAATCGAACAGAATAATACAGCGGAGAAATTGGGTCTGTTTAAGACACATCTAGATGTGAGAAGTGCATCGCTGCACGCAGCGGCAGCTGCACGCACGACATCTACGGTCTGTGTCCCTTCATGATTTGCATCAGTAGTTAGAGTATAGCAGGACACTGGATTTCGGTTTGCATCGTAAATGCGTATTCAAAGGACTAATCTGACACGCTCTGACAAAAAGATGGTACGCACTCCTGACAAAAGGACGAAGACTCTGAATCGCGCTGCATGAGTCGATAGCCCCACCGACTGCCGGCGGCACACCACCGTCCCCAGAAATAGAAGTCGTGCAGGACGCGCCCGACAACTCCATCAGACGAGGCGCCGGACGGCTCCTGACTGCCGCTCGCCTCTCCGTCGTGTCCCCGCCTACGGTCGTATCAGGCAGGGCGGAGCCGCCGCCGACCACCGCGCAAGCAACCTCGCGCGCCATCAGAACGTCAGACCAGAGAAAGCGTGTGCTCTTGCGCTCGCGTAGGAGCTCTCGCGGCAACGCCCCCGCCAGGTAAACAAGAAGCCGCCGCCGGCCTGATCTCCCAGCCCCGGCCATCCCTGCGTCGTCTGAGGTCAGATCCGTCGTCCGAGTTGCACGCTCTCTTCGTCCCCCCCTGCTGTTGGCTGCCTTGATGTCGTTTGGGGGCGGATGAAGCCCGCGCACGGCCCCCTCTGACAGCGGCCATGCCAGCTCCGCCCCCCGCCACTGCCATGGCTGCGCCCGAGCGGCTGCCCCGCGACCAGCTCCCTTTGGTGACAGCCACCGCTGCTCCGCCACTCGCCATGGCGCCCTCAGAAGCAACGACGTCCATGGCGCCCCTGCCTCCACCGCACATGTTGCCGCCGACTCCGTCCTTCCACTGCCGCCCCGGCAGCATGCTAGTCCGAGACTCCCATGGCGCTCGCCGCCCCCACCTCCGTTCTTGGCAGTGGCCGCGCGGTCAAAAAGCACATTAATAGCGTTTCAGACAGCAGCTCCCACACGCAACCGGCGTAAAAAAGAGATAGCCATGCACGCCTGGTCCTTTGCGTCAATTCTGACATTGTATTACTAGCTTGTATCCAGCTATGTATTCCTGTTTTACTGACTTTGACGATTTCCTTTGCACAGATCACCTCGCGCAGCGCGGCCGTCGATGCGCTGCGTGCAGGACGGCCGCACTCATCTAGATGTGCTCTAATTATTGCACATCTAAGTGAATGAATCAAGCATAAAGAGAAAAAGAAAAAAAAGAGAAAGAAAATATTCACACGAATCTCAATATAAGATCAATGACATATGACTTGGATGTGCAATACTTATGGCACATCTAGATGTGCTTTAGCAAAACTGGGAGAAATTACCTGTCAATCGGATCCAGCAGAAATCCGAGCCCATTGTGGCATAGGTCTGCAAACTCCGCCATATTGCTCGCCGCCGCCATTGATTTGCCCTCAAGCTAGGGGGAAGGGCTCAACTGAGTAGATGGGAACCGAGGTGTTTTTTTTCCTTAAAGCTGACCGAGATATTTTTGTTGCCCCACGCAGCCACGCTCCATCCGCCGTCAGCATTTACTGAACCTTGACGGCGATGTTTTTGCAGCAGACGGCGCACATACGTTTCTGATCCCCGCAAAGCTTTTTGTTACAGAGGCGAGCCACGGCTCAGCTCGTCAACGTAACCTGAATTTCAATAAAGGAGCCCACGGGCTACCGTACATTACTGTTCCTTACAGTATAGCGTCAGATGACTGCATTTTCTTACACCTGTATATCCTGAAAACGGACCCACTAGTCCAGATCCCTAGAGATGGATCTAGGGTCAGGATAACATGTCCAGATGCCACCCCTACCAGTAACACCGCTCTCATTTGAATGTCAATATTTTTGTGAAGATATGCAGTAATAAATGGTTGTGACCTAACCACTTGAAAATATTTCATATCCTTCTTCCTTTCACGTGATCACAGGTCAATAGGACCGCCTCCGATAAACATCCGATTTCAATGAACCGTGTGTTAGAGTTAATCTTAACATGTGTGTACGCGCATGTGTGCATTGCATGTTAGTGGTCTAGATATGGCCGGGTCGTGGAGTCAGTTGTGTACTGGAGTGAGTCCAGCAGTTGGTTTTGGTCAGGTTGTGGTGGCTAGAGCCATTCAAGGAGAGAAGCAAGTCAAGTTGTTATTGAGAATAGGTTTACAAGTGATGGACATGGCATTGCGTATAGCTAGTGATTAGTTATTGCATGGTGGTTAGTTGAACTAGTGGGTTAGTGCATGGCTTAGAGGTGTTAGTGGCCGAGGGTGCCGGCTAGCCAGTGCGTGTGTTAGGATCAACATCTTGTATATATGTGCTACAATGAGCAATGAGAAAGAGGCCGTGAGGGCTGGAGAAAAAGATGTAGTGTATGTGTGTCTCACCGGGAGGAAGAGGCAAATCTAGTTTCTCTATGGTGAGGTATGCGTGCGTGTGTGTGTAGAGTTCCTCACCACGGTGAGTTCTTGTATTGTGATAAAACATGAGAGGGGGAGATTGTGAGGAAGAAGAAGAGGCGTTCCGAGGAGGCGGCACCAACAATTGGTACCTGAGCACTACCGATCCGAGGCGGCAGTGGTGGCGCGGCGGACTCCTTGCGAGATGGAGGCCTGCGGCGCAAGGAGGTGGCCGGTGGCGGTGCAAGGCCGTTGGCGGCTCTTACGGTGTGAGGCCGTTATGACGAGACGGCTTGGCAATCAGCGTCGCGAAGGCATCGTCCATGTCAAGAGGTGGATGCTGCGTGTGGCACGACGCTGTGGTGATCGGTGCTACGACGACATCGTCCATGACAAGGAGGTGTTTGGCGGTGTGATGTCGCACAAACATGTGGCTGTGGTGCGATGCCACAAGAGGAGGCAGCGGTGTGATGCTGCCACAACGATAGTGAGATGTTAGGAGAGGCGGTGAGATGACGCTAAGAAGAGATATGGTGGCGTGATGCTCTCACTTGGGTCGGTGCGATGCCCACGGCGGTGGTGCGATGCTAGCGTCATCATGGAGAGTTGGTGTGAAGCCAACAAATGTTGTAGTGCGATGCTGTGGAAAGGTGCCCGTGTTTGGCGCTGGGACGGCGTCGACGGCGAGATGGAGTGAGCTCCACACTATGAAGGCGTCATCCATGAAAAGTTTGGTGAGCCACCATGCCAAAATTAGGAGGAAAAATGTTAAGAGGTACTCTTGACATGTGCGTACGTGCATGTGTGCATTGCATGTTACTGGTCTAGAGATGGCGAGTAGTTGAGTCAGTTGTGTACTGGAGTGAGTCCAGCAGTTGATTTTGGTCCAGTCGTGGTGGCTAGAGCCATTCTAGCAGAGGATCAAGTCAAGTTGTTAGCTGTACACGGCTGGGTTGAGAATAGGCTATATAAGTGATGGACATGGCCGTGCATATAGCTAGTGATTAGTCAGTGCATGGTGGTTAGTTGAACTAGTGGATTGGTGCATGGCTTACTGGCCGGCAAGGCTGCAGAGTGCTAAGTACTTGCAATGTTTGCTAAAGCTGAACGTTGTCGGTACTACGATATCAACTACGTTCAACCTGGGCCTGAACGCAGTTGATAGTTAGGAAAAATAGTTGCCGCGTTCATTTTTTCCGAAACGCGGCCTGTAGAGAAATCCTATAGCATTGGCCACCAGATAATAGCAAGTTGCTATTCCTAACGGCTAACCTGATCCAAATATGCAAGAACAAAACAGAAATTATACGCTTTATATCTTTGTTTATCCGTTCTTGAGCAATATCAAATAAAGTGGGTCCGTGATCTAGACACATGTACTGTTTCCAGATGGACTAAAAATCTATGATATACTTAACAAACATGATTAGTCCCCTGTATGTATATTGTTATCAACATCAAAATATAAGCTGCCAGCAGATGTCGCACCGATCATCCATTTTCTTGTTCATTTGTTTCATGACGTTGTTCGCCCCCTGATTATAAAACGCCTTCTCGCAATTATCTGCGGCTAAGCTAGCCTCGCCGATCTTTCGTGCCGCTTCGTTGTAAGCGTGGTTGCCAAAGTCCGTGCGTGCCTTCTCGAGGGTGTGGCCGGCTTGGTTGTATTCGCTGCTGCACATGTCCAGTGCCAACCCCAGTTTCTCATCGCGCTCCTGCTCGTGCTTGGCCTTCTCTTCCTCGCTGGTCTTTGCGCCTTCCCTGGCGGCAGCAGTGCAGATGTCCAGGGAGATGCTTTGGAGCTCTACCCTGGTGGTCGCATTCACGCTCCGTGGGTCAGAGCTGAGCACCTCCACGCAGTCGGGATGGTCTCTCATGCCGTCGCATACTTCGGAGAGGAATTTGGCATCGATCGGCGAGAGAGGAGGGAACGACAATGAGGAGGGTAATGGCTATGAGGGTGGAACTAGCTAACAGGGCCATTTCTATTGATAGAGAGGTTTGCTCTTATTTTGTGCTTGATTGTGTTGTGTTCTACCATATGATTCAGAAGTTTTTATATACACAGTATGCCCCTACATAAAGGAGAATAATCTGAGATCACTGTCCTCAAGTCACACACGGTTGTGAAAAGATACGCAGTAATAAATGGATTTGAATGTCAATATTTTTGTGAAGATATGCAGTAATAAATGGTTGTGACCTAACCACTTGAAAATATTTCATATCCTTCACGAGGAGCGCAAATATTATTTCTGCACAAATAAAATAAAAGGATTTGTCAATCAAAATATATACGTATTATAATGAATAGATTTCTCCTACTGTATCTGCACTTTATCACTGCTCCATACGTTACTGTTGATTGTAACTTCTCTTCTCCCACGTATGCATGCACCTGCTCATGCACTAACCCCACGTTCTTCTCCACTCGCGCACGACGCGCCCTGTGTAAACTATGGCGCCTACGCGCTCTGTTGTAACACCGGCTATTTAGCCTCGATCAATAGAGACGGCGACACCCCAAGGTGCACTAACCCCAAGTTATCTTTTTATAAAAATGATATGCAGTAATAAATGGTTGTGACCTGACCATATGAAAATATTTCATATTCGCGATGAGGAGCGCAAATATTATTCACTCACCAAATTAAATAAAAGGATTTGGAAATCATTATCTATACCAATTAAAGTGAATCGATATCTCCTACTATATCTGCAGTCTATCGCTACTCCGTAATATGCACGATTCGAAGTCGTTAAATCTAGGTTACGTCAAAAACTCAAAATAGTACTACGTGTAGATACTATGATCTCTATAGATGTACTGAACTGGATCTGACATGTATGGTTTCCGTGTACGAGTTTACTAACCATTGTTGCCGTGTGTGTGTGCGTGTGCGTGTGTGTGTGTGTGTGTGTGTGTGTGTGTGTGTGTGTGTTTGAGAGGGTAAAGGGAGTTTTATTGCAAGTTCATAGAGTTACAGTCGAGAGGCCACAAGTCCTCAATACAAGGTGGTACTGAGCGAAGCCAGACTACATCGGTGGCTCGCTCCGATCGGCTAGAGTTCGCCAAACGATCGACAACTCTATTCTAAGAACGCCTAAGTTTCTGAGGTACAAACTCCCTACTACCAGCTAAGTGTTTAATCTCCAAGAATAACTGGCCATAAGCTGACCGTCGCAGAGCATCCGTGGACAAGCATGATAACGCTTCAGAGGAATTCGATTGTAACATCACCGGAGAGTTTGTGTGTTGAATGGCCAGGGCCATACCTTGCATCATCGCGTGTAGTTCCGCCTCTAGTGGATCATTGCAATGGAAAATGTATCGGTATGCCGCAAATAAGATCACACCCATTCGCTATTCCTTAGGATCATCCCGGCCGCCACGGTGCCATCCTCCGGTTGGTACGAACTGTCGACGAACAGGGCCACCGTACCCTGCGCCGGTGCCGGCCCAGGCAGAACAGGCGCGGCACCACAAGGGGCACCGAAGGCATTTTCCCTTTGACAATATCCTTAACTGGAAACTTGCCTGCTAGGTTGATTGATTGGTAGTAACTGTCCAAGAACTCAACCGAAGCAAACGGGTGGGGCTTCCTTGTCGTGGTAGATGTCATTACTTATCTGCCATATACGCCAGCATAATAACCATATCTCCGACCACCTCTAAACAGGAGCTTAGAAGGAGCATTAGCCATTCCTTCCCATTATCAATGAGAAGGTCGTCGGTGGAAAGCGCCCATCTCCTGCGCATGTTGATCCACAAGATCCTTGCCTAAGTGCAAGCAATCAAGGCATGAAAGGTACTCTCCTCTTCCACCCCACAGAGAGGACACAGCGAACATGTGGCCAAATGCCTATAGTTCTGCACTGTTGAGTAGCCAGTGTACCGGTGACCACTCTCCAAGTTGTAATCTTCATCTTCTGAGGCACGTTGGTCGACCAAACTCGGTTCCATAATGAACGATTCCCCTCCGGGTTTGAGCTGGAAGAGCCATTTGCAAAGGCCGCATTGTGATCACATGTGGCTAGCTTATAAGCACTCTTCCTCCGCATTTCTCCGAAAACCAGGACAAGAAATCACCGCGCTGATGGGGCGATGTTCTGATTTTTACTATGTATTAAAATTCACGAAGGCGGTCCACACGCTAAGCACCGTTTTCATCAATAAAATCAGCCACCCGGTTCAGGCGGCAATTGCCCTTCGGTGAGATAGGGCGGAACATCGAGGGACGGGGGATCCAAGGATCCCTCCAAGTGCGGATATCAGCACCGTTCCCCACCCTCCAAATGACACCTTTCTTGAGCAAATCGAGACCATGCAATATACCTCTCCAAACTGAAGAACCATTGCTCGAGAATACCGTGTCCAATAAATGTCCAAAAGGGTGATATTTTGCCTTTAGTAATCGTGCACAAAGGCTCTCCGGCGCATCCAGCAATCGCCACGCTCGTTTTGCTAACAAGGCTTGGTTAAAAGCCCTCATGTCCCTAAACCTCATGTCCCTAAATATTTTTCCATGTGTGTTGTGCTTACAGGACTGGGCCCGAAGGTGAGCGGAAGGTGCACAACCAAGTTCTAATATCTCACCCGATCAGTCGCCCGTGTCTCTCCAAAATTTCTGCAGCAACCCGCACGTAGGCTCAGGATCTAACTACACAAATTTCCTTGGACACACTACCTACGCACGTACCCAGTATATGCATGTAGTTTCTGTTCAAAGTGTACGTGCGTCCATCGTTTTGGTACGTGCACTTGTTTTCCTTCTTTCATTTTTTGGATTTTGATTTTGGGTCCGTGCGCTTTTTCATTGGTTTTCTTCAGTTTTCATTTTATTTTTGGGTTTCCTTTGTTTTTCTTCTCTGGTTTCTAATAGGTTTATTTGTTTTCCTTTGTTCCTTTGTCGATTTTCATCGGTTTCGTTTTTGTTCAACACATGTCTCCTCTCCGGGCGTAATCTGCTGCTAATCTGCAGCTACATGCTACGATGATGATGAAGTGGCTGCATGTGGTGATGTTGTCTCATGCAGATTGGTCATCTACTGCCACTTGTGAGGACGGCACAGGTATGCCGAGTGTCCCAAACTCGGGATTTGGATGTGTGTGTGAGTTTCCTCCCTCGGGTTGTTGGGATCGTGGAAAATGGACAAGATAACATAGGATGACTTTGATTAGGCGGTGCTTCTCAAGTACCCGGTCTCAAGCTCCGGGATGAAGATCCTAGGCATTGCTTGGAGTTTGCTCGGATTGGATCTTCAGGGTGAAAACCCATGATCTGTCCTTCGATGGTGGATCTGACGACGGCGGCGTATGTGTCATTTTCCTTCTTGAAGGTGTTGGTTCTGAAGAACCTTTATCGTAGTCATTATGTTGTCAAAATATGATTGGTGTCGATGATCGTTGTTGTATATCATCGATCGTTGTTTTGATCTTCGGGTCCTTTTTGCTTTTTCTTCGCCTAGGCATGCTTTGGTCTTACATGACTTTGCTTTTTGCCAGTGTGATCTTTGTGTGTGTGCGTAATGTTGGTTGTATCCATCCTTGTTATGCAGGGGCCCGGTGTGTGCTCATTGTGTTTGTATCGCTTGATACTGCATTATGAGTCAATAAAAAAAGGCATTTGTCAAAACAATGCCAACCTTTTTTTGTACACATTCTACATTTGTCGTATACATCAGACACATATTTTACGTACACATTTATTATTTTTTAAATACATGATTACCTTTTTTGAAAGCTATTTTTTATGTCGCATTTTTTTGTACACACTGTACATTTCTGTTATATATCTAGTTCATTTTTTGTATATATGCTAATATATTTAAAATACAATATTAATTTTTTTAATATATGGTTAACAATTTCAACACATGGAAAATATTTTATAATGCAATAAAAATTTTGTCACACAATGTAAATTATTTGTATACACCAGGAACAATTCTATATACACGTTTACAAAAAATAAATACAAGATCAACATTTTTTCATACACATTGTATTTTGGATATATTATTTGTATATGTGACAAACTTTTCTCTATGCACAATTAACATTTTTCTAATGCTTGGTGTAGATTTTTAAAAATTCTTGCTTATTTTTGAATTCTTTATTAAAAAATAAAATACATGACCAACTTTTTTCATACACATTGTATATATTTTTTGTGTACATGAGAAACATTTTCTCTGTACACATTAAACATTTTTCAAATGTTTATTTAACATGTTTTCAAATTTTAGATGTAAAGTTTTCCTTGTAATATAAAATTTCAAATATTCGTAAGTTTAAACAAAAATAAAAAGGAGAAAGCAAAACACGAAAACGAAAAACATGAAGAAAGAAAAGAAACAAAACAAGGCACTGGCCTGTGATTCCCGCCTTTTGGGCCGGCCCATTTGGGCAGGCAATTGATGAGAGTGCAACCTAGTACCGTGTATAAAACAATGTCCGCAATATATACCAAAAATGTAAAATGCGTATGAAAAAAGTAGCCATCAAATACAAAAAATAAAAAAAATCATCTATTTCAAACATGTTAAATATGCACAATAAGGTTCCTGATGTATACAATAAATGGAAAAAAATGTACTAAATAATCGAACTTAAATGCACTACATTTTAAAAAATGTTGATCATCTATTAAAAAAATTAAAAAATGGGACGGCCCCTTACTGTAGAAACTTGGACAGGCCCAGGAGCGTGTGAGACCACAACGTCAATATTTTTATTTTCTGTGTTCCTTTTTACATTTTCTAGGTTTTTTTTCTTTTTTTTACTTTTGTTAATACTTTCAAATATTCTTTATACACACATGCACACACACAAATATATATATATATATATATATAAAATAAAAACTATTAATCAAGTACTCGAAAAATGTTAAATGTGTATAGAATGTTTTCCTTCATATGTATATGAAAATTTATACAAAAAATATATCTTGAAGAAAATTTGTTGGTCATCGTTGGAGATGCCCTAAGCAAGTCAAAAACTCTGATATATAGCTTGAAGGAGAATATGTGGAATAAGACTTGGAGTGAGAGAGGGATTTGTACAGCTTCGTCTATCAGGCCACTGTTGGTCGACATCGACTCAGGAATCAAAATCATGTATATTGTAGTGCGAAGAAGATCCGAGACATTCGGAAGCCGAATAGACTCGAGACATTTGAAACCACAGCCACCACTCTTTATTTTCTTTCTTCCTCACATAGTACTAATAATTAACTAAAGGGTAATTCGATGCTCGGGTTCATCTACACCTGATATCTCGGTCGCTGGTGTGGATGTGTTGGGATGGGGTTAAGAGTTCCTATTTCGTGTGCAGGTCGCTGGGTAGCAACCGGGCGCGCGCTCCCCCAACGTGTCCTTTTGGGCCGACCCATATTGGCGGCGGAGCGCCTCCATTTTTTTCCACTTCTTTTCATTGTTTTTTATTTTGCTTCTATAAATTTGTTGGTGATTTAAAAATGGTTATGAATTTCAATTTCTTAACAAACATCAAATTTCAAAAAAAAACTATTCATGAGTTTCAAAAAATGTTCTCAAATTTCAACAATGCTCGCGAGTTCAAAAAATGTTCACAGGACTAATTCTCAGGATTAAAAAATTTCAAGAATTCAAAAATAATTCTCAGTATTAAAAATGTTCAAGAATGCCACAAATGTTTGCAATTTTGAAAAAAAAATCGGGAATTGAAAAGAAATGTTCACAGATTCAAAAACGTTCATGAATTGTATTCAAAATGTTCACAAAAATAAAGAAATGTTCGTGAGCTAGAAAAGTAGTTCATCGATTTAAAAACTGTTCTTGAATTTGAAAAATGGTTCATTCATTATAAAAAAAATGATCGCCAAACAAAATAGGTTCACAAAACGTTCACGAATTTTAGAAACCATTCCCCGAAAAATACGTTCTCTAATTCACAAATTTAGGAAAAAGAAAACACGAATTTGAAATATGTTAAAAATCTAAACATTCTGGTTAAGAATCCGAAAAAAGTTAACTATTTTAGAAGAAATGTTCAAAAAAGTTGAAAATGATGTTTAAAAAATGAAGAAGAAGAAAAACAAATAAAACATGAACAGGACAAAATGAAAAAGGAAAGGAAAGAAAAAACGAAAATGAATGAAGAATGGATAGAAGGAAAAATGAAAAAAGCCAAAGAAAAATAAAAGGGGTGCGCACGTGATCGCTAACCAGCAACCCATGGGCCAAATACGGTTGGCCATATATTAGGTAGGTGTGTCAGATGTTTCTTTTTTTGAGCGAAAGGTGCGTCAGAGCATTTTTGAATCTGTAAACATTTCTTTTCAATAGATGATTAATATTTGTCAGAAAAGGGTACTGAATTCGGAAAAAAGGGCTACAGGCTGGTGGTTGTGAGCCCAGATGTTGTGGCGTGGGTGTGGCTGAGCCCGGGAGAGAATGAATGTCCCGAAGATGGGATGTGAATGAGAACCCAAACCGTCTAACCTACGTGCGAGACCTATATCTTGCTTATGGCGACACCAGCTTGTATATCAGTATATACACGTTTAAATTTTTAATAAATGATTAATATTTGTCCAAAAACAATTATGTTTAAAAATCCATACACATTATAATTTTTTATATCTAACACATTTTTATATACATGTTTAATATTTTTTAAATACAAGATTATTAATAGTTTGATAACATGGTCAACATTTTTCAATACACAGTGAAAAAATTTCTAGTGGCAATGAACATTTTTTCACACACAATGTACATTTATTGTATACATTCAACAATTTATATAAACGTTCAACATTTTTTCATACACATTGTAATTCCTGTATATATTTTCGTATACATAAAAACACCTTTTCTGTACATATTTACAGTTTTTCAAATACCTTAGTAATATTTTTGAAATACTTGTTGATTAACAATTTTCAAATAGTTGATTTGTGTTTTTTAAATACATGATTAGCTCTTTTTCATACACAATGTATACATTTTCATATACAGGAGAAACATTTTCTTTATACACATTTAACATGTTTACGGAGTACAGGTGATATACGGAGTACTGAGCTCGGAAAAAAGGGCTACAGGCGGGTGGTTGTGAGCCCAGATGTTGTGGCGTGGATGTGGCTGAGCGCGGGAGAGAACGAATGTCCCGAAGATGGGATGTGAATGAGAACCCAAACAGACTAAGCTACATGCGAGACCTATATCTTGCTTACGGCGACACCAGCTTGTATATCAGGATATACATGTTTAAATATTTTAATAGATGATTAATATTTGTCCCAAAAAATTATGTTTAAAAATCCATACACATTATACTTTTTTATATCTAAAAAAATTATATACATGTTTAATATTTTTCAAATACAAGATTATTAATACTTTCATAACATGGTCAACATTTTTCAATACACAGTGAAAACATTTCTAGTAGCAATGAACATTTTTTCACACACAATGTACATTTCTTGTATACACTCAACAATTTATATAAACGTGCTCCTGTATACACACAATTAATATTTGAGAGAGTACTGAAAAAATTCAATATGCATAAGTGCTCACCCTCACCTGCTCCTGTATTTAAGGGTGATAAGTTTGGGACATTTCAATGTCCGAGGAACCAGTATGAAACTGATCAGATGAAGTCGATTCCTTATGCTTCAGCTGTCGGAAGTATCATGTATGCTCAAGTGTGTACACGCCCAGACTTATGTTTTAAAACCGCGATGCTTGAAAGATACCAATCAAATCCAGGACCGGACCACTGGAAGGCTGCAAAGAAAATCTTGCGTTATATGCAAGGAACTAAGGATTTCATGCTTACATATAAAAGAACCGATAACCTAAAATTGTTGGTTATTCAGACTCTGATTTTGCCGGGTGTGTGGATAGTAAGAGATCCACGTGTTAGAATAAATCCAAGGCATGCCGTTAATCATCCGAGGACCAAGCAATCACATGAGCATGACACCGAGATTTGTTAATGAGGTTCACCGATATGGCTACATCCCCGGGGCTTGACTATGGGCGCTCCTCCCCGTGACACCGTCACAATACCGCACACCGGCCACCCGGGCGCCGGCACACGCCGCCGGCTCCCCCTTGCGCGCCTGTGCTATTATGTTGGCATAGGTTACATCGTGTGTCTAGCCCCGCTATATATGGGAGGCCTAGGATACAAGTGTCCTCCTAGGACACGACTCCCTATCCTATCTAAACACAATACAACTACAAGTCCAACTGTAACCTACCTTGTACACAATATTCGACACAACTCTAACAAACTCCACCTTGGCGAATATTCTCCACCACCTTGAATTCGTCAATGCGTTAAATTTTCATGTACATTGGACTTGAGCTTATCCATGAGAGCCGCTGCTACTCCAAAGACTCCATATGACTCCACCTGCAACTTGTAGTCCCTTCTTTTCTTGACCACGGTCAACACTCGAGCAAAATTAAGTTCCTTGTTACTCTAGTTTGTGCTCCCAACTTTCAGAGTATCAGTCCAACGCCATCACACACTGATCACTGACCTGCGTGAAAAATGAACAACTCACATATTGGGTGTCACAATAAGATTTACCTGAACTCAATATCACCGCTCCTTTCTTGACCGCCTGTCTGAAACTTGAAGGAATTTCACCATTGCTTTTAGTCATCCCGAGTCAAATTCGCAGTTGTCTCACCACATGTATGACCACCAGAGCCCTGGCCCGTCTTCATGTCCCGTGCGCATCGCACGCCTCGTCGCTATTACCGCGTCGAGCCTCCGCTGTCCCGGTCGAGTCTCAAGGGTCGCGAACCCACACCACTCAACCCCCACTGCAGAGTACCACCGATTATCACCGACCGATGACGAGTTTCATGCTTCCATCAGACCCTTGGGTTCCAGTCCGAACTGCATGTCACTCGCTTTTCTCCCTTGCTGAATAGGCTTCGATTCCCTAGATCCTTACATCGTAGCCCGTCAATCCAGCTCCACCTTGAACATGACTCCATGGTAGATGATCAATCCACCCACACGCCCCATCGACTTCAAGCTCTCATGTGCACCGTCTTGAATCAACCCCGCGCCATAGTCTTGTCCAAGCCACACAAGCACTCAGACCCGTATCGCATGTTTCCACGCCCAGAAGTCGGTCACCATCAGTATCACGCACCTATGTCGTCGACGCCGATTCCACCACCGTCTTCTGTACCGACCGACTCGCGTCGATCCCGTCAGACTACCTAGTCCGACCCAGGCTCCCAAATCATTCCATGAATTTCCATTCATCACACGATAGTTCTATCACTGCTGACATGACTTCCCGCAACGTGTTCAAGCATCCTTGTTGTGCCAACAAATCTTTCATCCTCGTCTGTCATAACCCAAGGTCTTCAGTTTCGTGAACTTCTCCACCTCAAACCTGGTACCCACTAATGCCATGGTTCTTTGTATAACTGACTTTGTGAAAAAATAATTTGAGCTTTCCATGTGATTCCTCAAGCATACGAACAGAACTCCGCATACTACATACGAAACAGAACTCCGCATACTACTTGCAAAACTAACCAAGAATTGGTCTTCACGTTTTGGCTCCTTGGCTTCAACTCCAATACTAGCAATTGACTTGTCAACACCTCCTGTTAATTCCGATGGATACATATCCCTTAGATGAATTTCTTTCGCCGATTGATTAAGCCTGCCTATCTCAGTGGAGACTCGGTCTCCCTTTTTTTCAAACAAATCTCCGGCCTGCAGCTCATCCAGACTCAGCCGACCATGTGCACGGGCCTCCGCTTTCCAGCTCCGCCAGCGCACCATGGGCCGCCAGGCGCCAGCAATACAAGCACGTACGCCTGCCGTCGGACGCTCGCCCGATCGATCTGATCGCCGCACGTCCAACCTGCCGCTGCCATGGGACACGCGCCTTGTGCTGATCGGACGCCTGCTGTAACTTCCGTTCTCGCCATCGATTGCATCTCCTTACAATAATTCCAATCGCATCAAGAGTTTCTTTGATTCGCTGCTAACACTACGACTGCCCTGATCGAAACACAGAAACACCGTGTGACAACCGATCCGCTCCATCGCTGTCGTCTTGCACCGCAATTTAACTCAACGATCTTTTCGCAAAGCACTTCCATTAGGTCAACAGATGCACTGCCTTATCAAACCTTGTTCATGATACCATTTGTTAGAATAAATCCGAGGCATACCGTTAATCATCCGAGGACCAAGCAATCACACGAGCACGATACCAAGATTTGTTAACGAGGTTCACCGATATGGCTACATCCCCGGAGCTTGACTACGGCCGCTCCTCCCCGTGACACCGTCACAATACCGCACACCGGCCATGTTAAACCATGCAATATTCAGGTCCAAGGGGCGCACCACGCACCGGTTTAGTTGAGATAGGCTTCGGTCTAGGTTGGTTAGAGTATATGGTTGTAATCTCCTCATGTATATCTTATCTCTACTTTCCTTGTACCTCAAGATGTAATCTCAACAACCTTGTATGCTTATCAGGGATATGCCCCTGCCTATATTAACACGAAACCGTCGCCTCGAGAGAGGTACGACGTTCTCCGCTGTTTTACATGGTATACAGAGCCACCTCTATCCATCGCATCTAGCAAAACCCATCCAGCGCCAGCCATGTCGTCCTCCTCCAGCACCGTCCAAGCTTCCCTTGGGCAGGTTGCAGAAAAGCTCACCCGCACCAACTACATTCTGTGGCGTGCGCAGGTGACACCGCAGCTGAGAGGGGCTGGCCTCTTCGGCTACGCCGACGGCTCCATGCCGGAACCTGTCAAGATCCTCGTCACGAAGGACAAAGACGGGAAAGAAGAGCAGACACCGAACCCTCTCCATCCGATCTGGTTCAAAGAAGGGCAGCAGGTACTTGGATACTTGCTCAATACTCTCACCAAAGAAGTCCTCGTGCAGGTTACCTCCATCGCCACGCCGCACGAGCTCTGGGCGGCTCTCGCCCACATGTTCTCATCACAGGCCCGAGCCCGCGTCAACAACATCCGGGTTGCTCTCTCCATGGCGCAGAAGGGGACGCAATCTGTTGCGGCCTACTTCGCCCAGATGAGAGCGCTTGCCGATGAGCTCGCAGCCGCCGGAAAGCCCATCGATGGCGATGAGCTTGTCTCCTACATCACCGCCGGCCTCGACATGGAGTACCAACCCCTCGTCTCCGCCAACGACGCGCGCACCGACACCATCAGCATCGACGACCTCTACGCTCAGATGAGCAACTTTGATCAGCGCCTCGCCCTCTACAACAACAACTCGGGCGGGGGCTTCAAGTCATCTGCTAACGTGGTCTCTCGCGGCGGCGGTCGCGGTGGTGGCGGTTCACGCTATCGTGGACCTCCGCGTGGCAAGGGCAAGCCGCAATCTGGCGGAAACAGTGGCGGCGGCGGGCGGGCGGCCCTCCAACAACAACAATAGGGGCCGCCGTGGTGCCAGGCCTCGCGCCAACCCTGATGCGCCGCGATGCCAAATCTGCGGCAAGCTAGGACACACCGCCCGCGACTGCTGGTATCGCTATGAAGATGATGGCGAATCCTCACAAGATGAGAAAGTTGCAGGTGCTGCTGATGGCTCCTACGGCATTGATACAAACTGGTATGTGGACAGTGGCGCAACTGACCACATCACGAGCGAGATGGAAAAGGTGACAGTTCGTGAAAAGTACCGTGGGCAAGACCAAGTTCATACTGCCAACGGAGAAGGTATGAGCATTAGCCACGTTGGTCATTCAGTGCTTAAAACCCCCCATAGAAATATTCGTCTAAGAAAAATCTTGCATGTCCCTAGTGCTTCGAAAAATCTCCTTTCAGTTCATCGCATTGCCATTGACAATCATGTATTCCTTGAGTTTCATCTGTCTTTCTTTTTGATCAAGGATCAGGTCACGAAGCAAATTCTGTATCGAGGTAGATGCGTTCGAGGGATGTACCCGTTGATTCCGGAGCTTAGGAGATTGAATAAACAAGCCTATGGTGTCACCAAAGTCTCTTCAACACGGTGGCATGATAGATTAGGGCATGCATCCTTTTCTTTAGTTGAACACTTGCTTAAAAAGAATAAGCTCCCGTTTGTTGGTGAGCGAGATCGTGAAACAATTTGTGATTCATGTCAGTGTGCTAAAAGTCATCAATTACCCTATCCTGTGTCTACAAGCATCTCCACCAAGCCTGTCTGAAACTTGAAGGAATTTCACCATTGCTTTTAGTCATCCCGAGTCAAATTCGCAGTTGTCTCACCACATGTATGACCACCAGAGCCCTGGCCCGTCTTCATGTCCCGTGCGCATCGCACGCCTCGTCGCTATTACCGCGTCGAGCCTCCGCTGTCCCGGTCGAGTCTCAAGGGTCGCGAACCCACACCACTCAACCCCCACTGCAGAGTACCACCGATTATCACCGACCGATGACGAGTTTCATGCTTCCATCAGACCCTTGGGTTCCAGTCCGAACTGCATGTCACTCGCTTTTCTCCCTTGCTGAATAGGCTTCGATTCCCTAGATCCTTACATCGTAGCCCGTCAATCCAGCTCCACCTTGAACATGACTCCATGGTAGATGATCAATCCACCCACACGCCCCATCGACTTCAAGCTCTCATGTGCACCGTCTTGAATCAACCCCGCGCCATAGTCTTGTCCAAGCCACACAAGCACTCAGACCCGTATCGCATGTTTCCACGCCCAGAAGTCGGTCACCATCAGTATCACGCACCTATGTCGTCGACGCCGATTCCACCACCGTCTTCTGTACCGACCGACTCGCGTCGATCCCGTCAGACTACCTAGTCCGACCCAGGCTCCCAAATCATTCCATGAATTTCCATTCATCACACGATAGTTCTATCACTGCTGACATGACTTCCCGCAACGTGTTCAAGCATCCTTGTTGTGCCAACAAATCTTTCATCCTCGTCTGTCATAACCCAAGGTCTTCAGTTTCGTGAACTTCTCCACCTCAAACCTGGTACCCACTAATGCCATGGTTCTTTGTATAACTGACTTTGTGAAAAAATAATTTGAGCTTTCCATGT
Organism: Triticum urartu; assembly: GCF_056163025.1. Lineage (NCBI taxonomy): Eukaryota > Viridiplantae > Streptophyta > Magnoliopsida > Poales > Poaceae > Triticum > Triticum urartu. The sequence continues at coordinate 744,800,896 of NC_141875.1, read as the reverse complement.
GATTCCTCAAGCATACGAACAGAACTCCGCATACTACATACGAAACAGAACTCCGCATACTACTTGCAAAACTAACCAAGAATTGGTCTTCACGTTTTGGCTCCTTGGCTTCAACTCCAATACTAGCAATTGACTTGTCAACACCTCCTGTTAATTCCGATGGATACATATCCCTTAGATGAATTTCTTTCGCCGATTGATTAAGCCTGCCTATCTCAGTGGAGACTCGGTCTCCCTTTTTTTCAAACAAATCTCCGGCCTGCAGCTCATCCAGACTCAGCCGACCATGTGCACGGGCCTCCGCTTTCCAGCTCCGCCAGCGCACCATGGGCCGCCAGGCGCCAGCAATACAAGCACGTACGCCTGCCGTCGGACGCTCGCCCGATCGATCTGATCGCCGCACGTCCAACCTGCCGCTGCCATGGGACACGCGCCTTGTGCTGATCGGACGCCTGCTGTAACTTCCGTTCTCGCCATCGATTGCATCTCCTTACAATAATTCCAATCGCATCAAGAGTTTCTTTGATTCGCTGCTAACACTACGACTGCCCTGATCGAAACACAGAAACACCGTGTGACAACCGATCCGCTCCATCGCTGCCGTCTTGCACCGCAATTTAACTCAACGATCTTTTCGCAAAGCACTTCCATTAGGTCAACAGATGCACTGCCTTATCAAACCTTGTTCATGATACCATTTGTTAGAATAAATCCGAGGCATACCGTTAATCATCCGAGGACCAAGCAATCACACGAGCACGATACCAAGATTTGTTAACGAGGTTCACCGATATGGCTACATCCCCGGAGCTTGACTACGGCCGCTCCTCCCCGTGACACCGTCACAATACCGCACACCGGCCATGTTAAACCATGCAATATTCAGGTCCAAGGGGCGCACCACGCACCGGTTTAGTTGAGATAGGCTTCGGTCTAGGTTGGTTAGAGTATATGGTTGTAATCTCCTCATGTATATCTTATCTCTACTTTCCTTGTACCTCAAGATGTAATCTCAACAACCTTGTATGCTTATCAGGGATATGCCCCTGCCTATATTAACACGAAACCGTCGCCTCGAGAGAGGTACGACGTTCTCCGCTGTTTTACATGGTATACAGAGCCACCTCTATCCATCGCATCTAGCAAAACCCATCCAGCGCCAGCCATGTCGTCCTCCTCCAGCACCGTCCAAGCTTCCCTTGGGCAGGTTGCAGAAAAGCTCACCCGCACCAACTACATTCTGTGGCGTGCGCAGGTGACACCGCAGCTGAGAGGGGCTGGCCTCTTCGGCTACGCCGACGGCTCCATGCCGGAACCTGTCAAGATCCTCGTCACGAAGGACAAAGACGGGAAAGAAGAGCAGACACCGAACCCTCTCCATCCGATCTGGTTCAAAGAAGGGCAGCAGGTACTTGGATACTTGCTCAATACTCTCACCAAAGAAGTCCTCGTGCAGGTTACCTCCATCGCCACGCCGCACGAGCTCTGGGCGGCTCTCGCCCACATGTTCTCATCACAGGCCCGAGCCCGCGTCAACAACATCCGGGTTGCTCTCTCCATGGCGCAGAAGGGGACGCAATCTGTTGCGGCCTACTTCGCCCAGATGAGAGCGCTTGCCGATGAGCTCGCAGCCGCCGGAAAGCCCATCGATGGCGATGAGCTTGTCTCCTACATCACCGCCGGCCTCGACATGGAGTACCAACCCCTCGTCTCCGCCAACGACGCGCGCACCGACACCATCAGCATCGACGACCTCTACGCTCAGATGAGCAACTTTGATCAGCGCCTCGCCCTCTACAACAACAACTCGGGCGGGGGCTTCAAGTCATCTGCTAACGTGGTCTCTCGCGGCGGCGGTCGCGGTGGTGGCGGTTCACGCTATCGTGGACCTCCGCGTGGCAAGGGCAAGCCGCAATCTGGCGGAAACAGTGGCGGCGGCGGGCGGGCGGCCCTCCAACAACAACAATAGGGGCCGCCGTGGTGCCAGGCCTCGCGCCAACCCTGATGCGCCGCGATGCCAAATCTGCGGCAAGCTAGGACACACCGCCCGCGACTGCTGGTATCGCTATGAAGATGATGGTGAATCCTCACAAGATGAGAAAGTTGCAGGTGCTGCTGATGGCTCCTACGGCATTGATACAAACTGGTATGTGGACAGTGGCGCAACTGACCACATCACGAGCGAGATGGAAAAGGTGACAGTTCGTGAAAAGTACCGTGGGCAAGACCAAGTTCATACTGCCAACGGAGAAGGTATGAGCATTAGCCACGTTGGTCATTCAGTGCTTAAAACCCCCCATAGAAATATTCGTCTAAGAAAAATCTTGCATGTCCCTAGTGCTTCGAAAAATCTCCTTTCAGTTCATCGCATTGCCATTGACAATCATGTATTCCTTGAGTTTCATCTGTCTTTCTTTTTGATCAAGGATCAGGTCACGAAGCAAATTCTGTATCGAGGTAGATGCGTTCGAGGGATGTACCCGTTGATTCCGGAGCTTAGGAGATTGAATAAACAAGCCTATGGTGTCACCAAAGTCTCTTCAACACGGTGGCATGATAGATTAGGGCATGCATCCTTTTCTTTAGTTGAACACTTGCTTAAAAAGAATAAGCTCCCGTTTGTTGGTGAGCGAGATCGTGAAACAATTTGTGATTCATGTCAGTGTGCTAAAAGTCATCAATTACCCTATCCTGTGTCTACAAGCATCTCCACCAAACCTCTTGAGCTCATTTTTTTCCGATGTTTGGGGTCCTGCCCCAAAATCAGTTGGCAGACACACTTATTACGTAAGTTTTATCGATGACTATACCAAGTACACATGGATCTATCTCATCAAAAAGAAATCTGATGTTTTTCAAGTTTTTCACAACTTTCAAGCACTAGTAGAAAGAAAGTTTGATTGCAAAATCCTAGCTCTCCAATCTGATTGGGGAGGGGAGTACCGCAACCTCAACTCCTTTTTTCAGCAAATTGGCATATCACACCACGTGTCATGCCCCCATGCTCACCAGCAAAACGGATCAGCTGAGCGCAAGCACAGGCATATAGTTGAAGTCGGCCTGGCCTTACTTGCTGCTGCCTCTATGCCTTTGAAATTCTGGGATGAGGCATTTCTCACCGCAGTCCACCTCATAAACATGTTGCCAAGTAGAGTCATCAACAATGAATCTCCAGTAGAACGTCTCCTTCATACAAAACCAGATTACACATCTCTACGAGTATTTGGGTGTGCGTGTTGGCCAAATCTTCGGCCATACAACAACCGCAAACTCATGTTCAGATCAAAACGGTGTGTTTTCTTGGGCTATAGCCCACAACATAAGGGTGTAAAGTGTCTTGATGTATCCACTGGACGTGTCTATATTTCCCGTGACGTTGTGTTTGATGAAACTGTTTTCCCTTTTGCATAACTTCATCCAAACGCCGGAGCCCTTCTTCAAAAGGAGATTCTTCTTCTACCTTCACATCTCACCGGGCATGACAATGGGGATGTTTTAGACACTGATGATCAATTGTTGACTAATCCTCTTACTAATGATGGTCTTGAGTCTTGTGATGCAACAGAAAAAAATTGTGCAGAAAATGGTGAAGAAATCAGCCCAAATTATCATTTTATGCTTCCTGGACAAAACAGCAGCAGCATCGAAGCAGATCTCCCTCGGGATCCAGGCGCATCAGCCTCGGGATCGCTCCTGCGCCAGTCTGCCGCCCTGGCCCCCGCGGGATCCGCGCCCTCCTCGCCAAGCCGATCCGCCTCGAGCCCCGCGTCGCCACAAGCCACCAGCGGCTCGGTGGACCGCCCGGTGGCCGCTCAGCGCCAACCCACCAGCGCCACGCGGCGCCAACTCCAGTCGCCCGCACCTGGTTCCGTGCCCGGCCCCGTGTCTGGCCCCGCACCTGGTCGGTTTGGTCCCGACACACGATGCTACGTGCGGCGCCCATCACGGCTGGATATGGGCGCTGACTCCGGTGTGGATCACGCTGCAGTCCCCGTCCCACCGGTGCAATCATTGCACCATCATGCGCCCCCAGCTGGACCGGGATCCTCTGCGGCGACTTCTTCTTCAGCTCCACGTGCGCCGGCCATACAAGATCCGGCATGCATGTCCTCGCCCAGCGAGCCTGCAGCCGCTCCTGGCGCTAGATCTTCTGCGGATCCTTCTTCACCACCTCGCACTAGGCTTCAGAGGGGAGTAACCCAACCCAAAAATTACAAGTCTTTAGCAAAGTTTGGACTTGCTTGTGTTTCACATGAACCAGATATCCCACACTGTTGCAGAAGCTCTAGGCGATCCAAAGTGGCAGAAGGCTATGGAGGATGAATACATGATGCTCCACAAAAACAAAACTTGGCACTTAGTTCCAGCACGTCAAGGCAAAGGTAAAAATGTTATAGATTGTAAATGGGTCTTCAGAATTAAAAAGAAGTCTGATGGCACCATAGGTCGTTATAAGGCTAGACTAGTTGCACAAGGTTTTAAACAAACATACGGTCTAGATTATGAGGATACTTTTAGTCCTGTAGTAAAGGCTGCTACTATTCGTCTCGTTTTGTCTATTGCCGTATCCAGAGGATGGAGTCTACGCCAGCTAGATGTTCAGAACGCGTTTCTTCATGGTGTTCTGGAAGAGGAAGTGTTCATGAAACAACCTCCTGGGTTTGAAAACAGACAAAAACCCCTCCACATATGCAAGCTTGACAAGGCTCTATATGGATTAAAACAAGCTCCTAGAGCATGGTATTCTCAGTTGAGTTCAAAGCTTCAAGGACTTGGGTTTGCTCCGTCCAAGTCTGACACCTCACTGCTTATTTTCAACAAGTCAAATACATCTATATTTGTACTCATATATGTTGATGACATTATTGTCACAAGCTCATCTGATGAAGCCATTTCAGCACTGCTCAAGGATTTGAACTCTGAGTTTGCTCTTAAGGATCTAGGAGGCTTGCACTACTTCCTTGGCATTGAAGTAAAAAGAAGTGGGGATGAGCTTCACTTGTCTCAAGAAAAATATGCCATTGATCTTGTAGCAAGAGCAGGGTTGCAAGGCTGCAAGGCAGCTCCAACACCTCTATCCAGCTCTGAGAAACTATCCTTAACAGAAGGGAAACTCTTGAATCAAGAGGACAGCACCAGGTACAGAAGTATGGTTGGTGCACTGCAATATTTAACTCTGACTAGGCCTGATATTTCCTTTGCTGTGAACAAAGTATGTTAGTTCCTTCATGCACCCACTACAGTACATCTGACAGCTGCAAAACGCATACTTAGATATGTCAAGAACACTTCCAGTGTTGGACTCACCTTCACCAAGTCACCATCAACACTTGTAAGTGCCTTTTCTGACTCTGATTGGGCAGGTTGCCTTGATGACAGACGCTCAACAGGTGGTTTTGCAGTGTTCTTTGGTCCAAATTTAATCTCATGGTGTGCTAAGAAACAAGCTATTGTGTCTAGATCCAGCACAGAAGCAGAATACAAAGCACTAGCAAATGCTACTGCAGAAATTATTTGGGTTCAGTCATTATTGAAGGAGCTTGGAATACATAGTAAACAGGCTCCATGCTTATGGTGTGACAATTTGGGTGCCACCTATCTTTCTGCTAACCCAATATTTCATGCAAGAACAAAACATATCGAAATAGATTTTCACTTTGTCAGAGAAAGAGTTGCAGAAAAAAAGCTGGATATTCGGTTCATTCGGTCTCAAGATCAAGTTGCAGATGGCTTCACTAAAGCTTTGCCCACCAGAGGTTTTGAAGAATTTAAGCGTAATCTCAACTTGTCCAAGTTGTGATTATGGGAGGGTGTTAAACCATGCAATATTCAGGTCCAAGGGGCGCACCACGCACCGGTTTAGTTGAGATAGGCTTCGGTCTAGGTTGGTTAGAGTATATGGTTGTAATCTCCTCATATATATCTTATCTCTACTTTCCTTGTACCTCAAGATGTAATCTCAACAACCTTGTATGCTTATCAGGGATATGCCCCTGCCTATATTAACACGAAACCGTCGCCTCTAGAGAGGTACGACGTTCTCCGCTGTTTTACAGGCCACCCGGGCGCCGGCACACGCCGCCGGCTCCCCCTTGCGCGCCTGTGCTATTATGTTGGCATAGGTTACATCGTGTGTCTAGCCCCGCTATATATGAGAGGCCTAGGATACAAGTGTCCTACTAGGACACGACTCCCTATCCTATCTAAACACAATACAACTACAAGTCCAACTGTAACCTACCTTGTACACAATATTCGACACAACTCTAACACGTCAGGTTATATATTCACACTCGCGGGAGGAGCTATATCGTGGAAAAGCTCCAAACAAACGTTAACTGCTGGATCTACGATGCAAGCATAATTTGTAGCATGTTATGAGGCCACCGGGCAGGCTGTATGGCTAAAGAATTTTATTTCAGGACTTAAAGTGGTTGACAGCATATCTAGACCAATTTTATTGTGATGTGATAATGAACCCGCAGTTTTCTATACGAGTAACAACAGGTCAAGTAGTGTTGTCAGACACATTGACATAAAGTATCATGTTGTGAAAGATAGAATCCAGGATCAAACAATTGATATTAAACATATAAGAACGAAGCATATGCTTGCGGATCCGCTAACAAAAGGCTTACCACCCAGTATTTTTCGTGAGCATGTTGCCGGCATGGGACTACTGGAAGCCTTATGATTCTGAAATAAGAGGACCATTAAAATAAACCACTCCCCAATTACCAAAAAAGTTTTCCATTTCGAAATAGGCGGGTGTGCTATAAGTGTTAAGGTTCTATGGCGTTTGGAGCTGTTGTAACACCTCACTTTGGTACATCATTCCTATGTAGAATGGACAAATGAAGTTAAGCCTAACGATCATGGGGGAGAATGTTGGTTGATCTGACGGCTTAAACAGGCCAGTTAGATCTATTATTCTATCAGAAAAAAGGGGAAAGATAACGATAATGAAAAGTCCCCACGCGCCAATGTACGTGGGCTTTTTATCCCAACTAAGGCGCCCTGATTGGGGGCACCCAAACTAACTAATGATTTAGGTCCCATGTCGCCAGCGCTAGATAAAAGGGGGTACGGGAGAGGGTTGGCAGCCTGCGCGATCATAATTCTCATATGGTTTCACTCCCCTCCCGATATTCTCTCACCCCATCCGATCAGGGGGAGCGCTGCAGCGACGGGAAGACCTACTCCAGCCGCCGCTGCCGTCCCCGGCCAGTCCCGGTGGCGTCCTGAAGGAATCAGGACGTCGAGGAGAACCTCTGCTTTGACTACATCACCCCTGCATCACGCCTGTACCGAGTAGGCGATCATGTTGACTCCCGTGATGTGTAAAGGATCTCTAAACCCTCTCTGTTCATGTTTATTAGGTGATCTAGATGAAATCTCTCTCTGCTAATGGCATCCCATAGATGCATTATTACTCCAACACTCAAGTCACACACGGTTGTGAAAAGATACGCAGTAATAAATGGATTTGAATGGGAAAATTCGCATCTGGTCCTGAGCACAGCTGATCCTGAAATCACGTTGGATGGCTCTTCTCGGGATGCATGTGTTTTCTGTATTCCGCACTGTATGCGACAAACATATTGCCAAAGTATTCCAGGGCAGGGCCCACGCATTAATTTGCTGCTCAGCCACTTCGTCAGACCGGTACAGGATACTCGTGGATGGATCAGGTTTCTTCCTGGGTCTCCCTGTTCCGGTGCGACACTGCGTGTTGACGGACGCAGCGAACGGCAACCTACCAGCCGGTGGGTGGATAAGTAATCGTAGGTCCCAGTCCCCACCCCTCCACGCTCGAGAAAAAACCATCCCCGCCGCCGCCACTACCTGCCGGTTGTTCTTCATCGTGCACGCAGGCCACATACACCCACATAGGCCAATTTGACAGGGAACAAGTGCAGCCAAATTAGTGCATCAACCAAACTAGTGCAGCTCGCATAACGCACACAACACTAGAATTAGTGCAGCCGATGATGCTTGTCTAACAGAAAGACACAAACTACAGCAGTGTGTATTAGCTGATGATTACGAGAAGTGTACAACAAGACACATGATTCAGTAAACTCAATGTTTTGCTTGGTTTCTTGCTCATTCAAAAAGACGCGAGATTCAAAAAGTGTACAGAAAGAAACAAGACATAAGATTCAATGTACAGCGAGAGAACCCTCAAAATTCTGAAACATGATGCCCATTCAGTAAACTCAACATTGTAAACATGATGCCCAATCAGTAAACTCAACAGGATTACAAACTACTGCTTAGTTTCTTGCTTCCTGTTGTTTTGCTTCGAAGACATGGCCTGGCACAAAATGGAAATAGGTTGATTGTCGGTGAGATGAACAAGAGAACTGATGCATTGGTAGATGGTCGTGCTCACATATTTGAATCCAGATGGTAGATAATTATTTGTGCAAACCAAATTTAATTCGAGCATGAGGTTTGGAGATAGTTTCTCTTCTAGGATGTGAATTCAGAGATAATTCTGTACTTGGAAATCACCATATGAATGCTCGACTATACTATGCCTTAACAAAAGGCAGTTTAATTAGCAGAAGAGTTTTGAATGAAGTGTACTAGGACCTTATATTTTTAACTCGTGTATATCTATTTTATAGATCGATTGCTATATAATTATTAATTTGAAAGGTTTGCACTCGTTCTTGAAGATAAAAGGATGTGTGGCTTAATATGGCTACTACCTGAAAAAGACTTCTACAAGTATGACTAAGATTGATATGGACAGTTAAAATTCTCACATATTTAGCTGTTAGGTGCGAAAAGCAATTAAGTACAGAACACTGGCCTCCCCCTCAATTGTTGGGCATTAGCAAGTACTGATTCCAATCTTACTATTTTCTAAGTCAGCTATCAATTTGACAATTTCCCAGCAGCTTGAAGAAGTCATAGAGAAAACTTGAGTAAGATACGAGATAGAAATCTAATGTATGTTGTGCAAGTTCCCGAGCAATTGCAATGCAATGATTAAGGAAAGAGCAAGTTGTCAAGCTGTCAAGTTCCCGAGCAATTAGCAAAGTTTACGGTCTGAACAGTTGTATAAATCTACAATTGTTTTTTTAATGGAGTGAGATGACAGGAACTTTATGAGAAGTGCCTTGTATGCTTTTAGCACTAACTAGACCCTATCAAAAGAATCTGAGCAGTGCCCTGAAAAAAGGATTCAAAGGTTCAGTTCTCACTGGACTCAAGATACCAGCATCCTGGTTCTCACTAGATTCAACGGTTCAGTTCCCACAAACCACCAATACTGCCTTGTTGATTTTTCTAGTACTTGTGACTGCAGCATCGGTTGTTTCTACAGAACAAATTAGCCAAGAATGACTACCACGGAACCATCACATAAACAAGGTTGTTTTCTGAAAACAGACACTACATACGCAATTCACACTACAGAAGTTCAGAGTAATTCTTAAGCATGTAATGGTACTTGAAAAAAGATGTGTATTTGCTAAAGCATGTACAGGTTACATTTTTGAGTGCCTTTTGAGCATGTGTAATTGAATTTTTTTTGAGGTCATTAGCATTTGAACACTTTCATAATTCTGATGGGAATACCTTGGTGAGGATCTTGATGAGGCTTTTCTCTTGGAGCCCTTCGTTCTTGGAGGATCTTGATGGGGGCCTTTCGGATGTGGACGGCGACCGAACAACAGCTCCAGTGTTCGAGGGAGGCAGGGGAGGAAGAACATCTTCAGCTCGTGAGGGATATGGTGGAGAAACGGCAAACCCAACGATGGAGCAGCTGCCGCCGGTGCGCATGAGGGAGTCGGTGGAGGAAGAACATCCAAGTTGTGCAGATAGCGCCACCGCCGCGGCCGACCGTACCATCATGGCCGCCGAGTAGGTGTGCACAGTCCCAGGTAACTCCGTCTTGATTGCAACTTCCATGGCTATCGCTTGATCTACAATTTGCACATAGAACAACATAGTTATCGCTTGATCCTGCTTTCCTCATCACCTTGTACTCGGTAGGTAAATTCTGGATGGTTCCATTGTATCTCTTTGAACACAGCTAGTGTCTTATTTTCATCATCGTCAACCTGGTGTTGACTTATCCGGCCACACAGATTGTGCAGCGTCCATTTTGTTGAAGGCGCATTCTGGGTTGAACAAAAGAAGCTGCCAACCATGTTGTGCCTTATTCAAGTTCACATTGTACACATTTATGTGCTTGTGCGATGGCCAATGAACTTTCTCACCGCAAGTAAGAGACAACGAATGGTTGTGGCTTGACCAGTGTTCAGCAATGAGCCATCATTGTCTGCAACTCTAAGTAATCTCATCATTGCAGGGCACTCGCACCGGCAAGATCGGTTATTTTGCTGCTCAGGCTTCCCCTGCAAAATAATTTTTTTCTCCGTGTCAAATTTAAAAAATGAATTCCCGTGCAAGCAATATGTTAAAAAACTACAAAATCTTGTTTTTGGGTCTTAACTCTTAATTGCTAGCCGAGCATCCACAAACAATCTCCTGCATACACTTTGTCCGCTCGATGTTCAGCTGGCCCTTGCCATATCGTATACCAAATCTAAACTCCCAAGAATACAGGTTATAGAAATCGTATGCTTCCCCGAGTGAGTCAAAACTCATCCCAATCTCTGGCTTCACTACATTGTCTGGGAGTTTATCAACGTACCTCCTGATTGTTTCTTCTAATGGAGTGACTCTACCTGGACAGGGTGCCCTATCCAGATGGGCACGTCCCACTCTTAACCTGAAATTGAATTCACGGTTTTGAGATGATGCAATCCTTTTACATATAACAGTGGGGCCGTGATTTTTGTGTATCGGCACATTTGGACGTAGTAATGTCCCCGGGCATCTATCAACATAGGCACTAAAAATAAAAAAACCATGGATCCAGAGAGAAAGAACACTGAATTTTATGTATACCTTCTGGTCCACCCAGGTGCCTCTGGGTTCACCTTCCCGGTGGACTCACGGACTGGGTTGGCTACTGCTTCCTCTTGTCAGCGGGATCGTTCTGCTCAGCAACGCCGCCGAGTTGTCCAACCACACCCGCGCACGACGAGTCAGCGTATGCCGGTGCCGACGGCTCGACGGACGTCAACACCAATGGATCTGGCTGCTCAACATCCGCAGTGACCTCTCTAAGCGAGAGCCTATGGCATGTTCATCAAACCGAAGACCAGTCATTGACTATTTCTGCTCGCGCGTCTTCGGATCGGATCGAATCGAACAGAATAATACAGCGGAGAAATTGGGTCTGTTTAAGACACATCTAGATGTGAGAAGTGCATCACTGCACGCAGCGGCAGCTGCACGCACGACATCTACGGTCTGTGTCCCTTCATGATTTGCATCAGTAGTTAGAGTATAGCAGGACACTGGATTTCGGTTTGCATCGTAAATGCGTATTCAAAGGACTAATCTGACACGCTCTGACAAAAAGATGGTACGCACTCCTGACAAAAGGACGAAGACTCTGAATCGCGCTGCATGAGTCGATAGCCCCACCGACTGCCGGCGGCACACCACCGTCCCCAGAAATAGAAGTCGTGCAGGACGCGCCCGACAACTCCATCAGACGAGGCGCCGGACGGCTCCTGACTGCCGCTCGCCTCTCCGTCGTGTCCCCGCCTACGGTCGTATCAGGCAGGGCGGAGCCGCCGCCGACCACCGCGCAAGCAACCTCGCGCGCCATCAGAACGTCAGACCAGAGAAAGCGTGTGCTCTTGCGCTCGCGTAGGAGCTCTCGCGGCAACGCCCCCGCCAGGTAAACAAGAAGCCGCCGCCGGCCTGATCTCCCAGCCCCGGCCATCCCTGCGTCGTCCGAGGTCAGATCCGTCGTCCGAGTTGCACGCTCTCTTCGTCCCCCCCTGCTGTTGGCTGCCTTGATGTCGTTTGGGGGCGGATGAAGCCCGCGCACGGCCCCCTCTGACAGCGGCCATGCCAGCTCCGCCCCCCGCCACTGCCATGGCTGCGCCCGAGCGGCTGCCCCGCGACCAGCTCCCTTTGGTGACAGCCACCGCTGCTCCGCCACTCGCCATGGCGCCCTCAGAAGCAACGACGTCCATGGCGCCCCTGCCTCCACCGCACATGTTGCCGCCGACTCCGTCCTTCCACTGCCGCCCCGGCAGCATGCTAGTCCGAGACTCCCATGGCGCTCGCCGCCCCCACCTCCGTTCTTGGCAGTGGCCGCGCGGTCAAAAAGCACATTAATAGCGTTTCAGACAGCAGCTCCCACACGCAACCGGCGTAAAAAAGAGATAGCCATGCACGCCTGGTCCTTTGCGTCAATTCTGACATTGTATTACTAGCTTGTATCCAGCTATGTATTCCTGTTTTACTGACTTTGACGATTTCCTTTGCACAGATCACCTCGCGCAGCGCGGCCGTCGATGCGCTGCGTGCAGGACGGCCGCACTCATCTAGATGTGCTCTAATTATTGCACATCTAAGTGAATGAATCAAGCATAAAGAGAAAAAGAAAAAAAAGAGAAAGAAAATATTCACACGAATCTCAATATAAGATCAATGACATATGACTTGGATGTGCAATACTTATGGCACATCTAGATGTGCTTTAGCAAAACTGGGAGAAATTACCTGTCAATCGGATCCAGCAGAAATCCGAGCCCATTGTGGCATAGGTCTGCAAACTCCGCCATATTGCTCGCCGCCGCCATTGATTTGCCCTCAAGCTAGGGGGAAGGGCTCAACTGAGTAGATGGGAACCGAGGTGTTTTTTTTCCTTAAAGCTGACCGAGATATTTTTGTTGCCCCACGCAGCCACGCTCCATCCGCCGTCAGCATTTACTGAACCTTGACGGCGATGTTTTTGCAGCAGACGGCGCACATACGTTTCTGATCCCCGCAAAGCTTTTTGTTACAGAGGCGAGCCACGGCTCAGCTCGTCAACGTAACCTGAATTTCAATAAAGGAGCCCACGGGCTACCGTACATTACTGTTCCTTACAGTATAGCGTCAGATGACTGCATTTTCTTACACCTGTATATCCTGAAAACGGACCCACTAGTCCAGATCCCTAGAGATGGATCTAGGGTCAGGATAACATGTCCAGATGCCACCCCTACCAGTAACACCGCTCTCATTTGAATGTCAATATTTTTGTGAAGATATGCAGTAATAAATGGTTGTGACCTAACCACTTGAAAATATTTCATATCCTTCTTCCTTTCACGTGATCACAGGTCAATAGGACCGCCTCCGATAAACATCCGATTTCAATGAACCGTGTGTTAGAGTTAATCTTAACATGTGTGTACGCGCATGTGTGCATTGCATGTTAGTGGTCTAGATATGGCCGGGTCGTGGAGTCAGTTGTGTACTGGAGTGAGTCCAGCAGTTGGTTTTGGTCAGGTTGTGGTGGCTAGAGCCATTCAAGGAGAGAAGCAAGTCAAGTTGTTATTGAGAATAGGTTTACAAGTGATGGACATGGCATTGCGTATAGCTAGTGATTAGTTATTGCATGGTGGTTAGTTGAACTAGTGGGTTAGTGCATGGCTTAGAGGTGTTAGTGGCCGAGGGTGCCGGCTAGCCAGTGCGTGTGTTAGGATCAACATCTTGTATATATGTGCTACAATGAGCAATGAGAAAGAGGCCGTGAGGGCTGGAGAAAAAGATGTAGTGTATGTGTGTCTCACCGGGAGGAAGAGGCAAATCTAGTTTCTCTATGGTGAGGTATGCGTGCGTGTGTGTGTAGAGTTCCTCACCACGGTGAGTTCTTGTATTGTGATAAAACATGAGAGGGGGAGATTGTGAGGAAGAAGAAGAGGCGTTCCGAGGAGGCGGCACCAACAATTGGTACCTGAGCACTACCGATCCGAGGCGGCAGTGGTGGCGCGGCGGACTCCTTGCGAGATGGAGGCCTGCGGCGCAAGGAGGTGGCCGGTGGCGGTGCAAGGCCGTTGGCGGCTCTTACGGTGTGAGGCCGTTATGACGAGACGGCTTGGCAATCAGCGTCGCGAAGGCATCGTCCATGTCAAGAGGTGGATGCTGCGTGTGGCACGACGCTGTGGTGATCGGTGCTACGACGACATCGTCCATGACAAGGAGGTGTTTGGCGGTGTGATGTCGCACAAACATGTGGCTGTGGTGCGATGCCACAAGAGGAGGCAGCGGTGTGATGCTGCCACAACGATAGTGAGATGTTAGGAGAGGCGGTGAGATGACGCTAAGAAGAGATATGGTGGCGTGATGCTCTCACTTGGGTCGGTGCGATGCCCACGGCGGTGGTGCGATGCTAGCGTCATCATGGAGAGTTGGTGTGAAGCCAACAAATGTTGTAGTGCGATGCTGTGGAAAGGTGCCCGTGTTTGGCGCTGGGACGGCGTCGACGGCGAGATGGAGTGAGCTCCACACTATGAAGGCGTCATCCATGAAAAGTTTGGTGAGCCACCGTGCCAAAATTAGGAGGAAAAATGTTAAGAGGTACTCTTGACATGTGCGTACGTGCATGTGTGCATTGCATGTTACTGGTCTAGAGATGGCGAGTAGTTGAGTCAGTTGTGTACTGGAGTGAGTCCAGCAGTTGATTTTGGTCCAGTCGTGGTGGCTAGAGCCATTCTAGCAGAGGATCAAGTCAAGTTGTTAGCTGTACACGGCTGGGTTGAGAATAGGCTATATAAGTGATGGACATGGCCGTGCATATAGCTAGTGATTAGTCAGTGCATGGTGGTTAGTTGAACTAGTGGATTGGTGCATGGCTTACTGGCCGGCAAGGCTGCAGAGTGCTAAGTACTTGCAATGTTTGCTAAAGCTGAACGTTGTCGGTACTACGATATCAACTACGTTCAACCTGGGCCTGAACGCAGTTGATAGTTAGGAAAAATAGTTGCCGCGTTCATTTTTTCCGAAACGCGGCCTGTAGAGAAATCCTATAGCATTGGCCACCAGATAATAGCAAGTTGCTATTCCTAACGGCTAACCTGATCCAAATATGCAAGAACAAAACAGAAATTATACGCTTTATATCTTTGTTTATCCGTTCTTGAGCAATATCAAATAAAGTGGGTCCGTGATCTAGACACATGTACTGTTTCCAGATGGACTAAAAATCTATGATATACTTAACAAACATGATTAGTCCCCTGTATGTATATTGTTATCAACATCAAAATATAAGCTGCCAGCAGATGTCGCACCGATCATCCATTTTCTTGTTCATTTGTTTCATGACGTTGTTCGCCCCCTGATTATAAAACGCCTTCTCGCAATTATCTGCGGCTAAGCTAGCCTCGCCGATCTTTCGTGCCGCTTCGTTGTAAGCGTGGTTGCCAAAGTCCGTGCGTGCCTTCTCGAGGGTGTGGCCGGCTTGGTTGTATTCGCTGCTGCACATGTCCAGTGCCAACCCCAGTTTCTCATCGCGCTCCTGCTCGTGCTTGGCCTTCTCTTCCTCGCTGGTCTTTGCGCCTTCCCTGGCGGCAGCAGTGCAGATGTCCAGGGAGATGCTTTGGAGCTCTACCCTGGTGGTCGCATTCACGCTCCGTGGGTCAGAGCTGAGCACCTCCACGCAGTCGGGATGGTCTCTCATGCCGTCGCATACTTCGGAGAGGAATTTGGCATCGATCGGCGAGAGAGGAGGGAACGACAATGAGGAGGGTAATGGCTATGAGGGTGGAACTAGCTAACAGGGCCATTTCTATTGATAGAGAGGTTTGCTCTTATTTTGTGCTTGATTGTGTTGTGTTCTACCATATGATTCAGAAGTTTTTATATACACAGTATGCCCCTACATAAAGGAGAATAATCTGAGATCACTGTCCTCAAGTCACACACGGTTGTGAAAAGATACGCAGTAATAAATGGATTTGAATGTCAATATTTTTGTGAAGATATGCAGTAATAAATGGTTGTGACCTAACCACTTGAAAATATTTCATATCCTTCACGAGGAGCGCAAATATTATTTCTGCACAAATAAAATAAAAGGATTTGTCAATCAAAATATATACGTATTATAATGAATAGATTTCTCCTACTGTATCTGCACTTTATCACTGCTCCATACGTTACTGTTGATTGTAACTTCTCTTCTCCCACGTATGCATGCACCTGCTCATGCACTAACCCCACGTTCTTCTCCACTCGCGCACGACGCGCCCTGTGTAAACTATGGCGCCTACGCGCTCTGTTGTAACACCGGCTATTTAGCCTCGATCAATAGAGACGGCGACACCCCAAGGTGCACTAACCCCAAGTTATCTTTTTATAAAAATGATATGCAGTAATAAATGGTTGTGACCTGACCATATGAAAATATTTCATATTCGCGATGAGGAGCGCAAATATTATTCACTCACCAAATTAAATAAAAGGATTTGGAAATCATTATCTATACCAATTAAAGTGAATCGATATCTCCTACTATATCTGCAGTCTATCGCTACTCCGTAATATGCACGATTCGAAGTCGTTAAATCTAGGTTACGTCAAAAACTCAAAATAGTACTACGTGTAGATACTATGATCTCTATAGATGTACTGAACTGGATCTGACATGTATGGTTTCCGTGTACGAGTTTACTAACCATTGTTGCCGTGTGCGTGTGCGTGTGTGTGTGTGTGTGTGTGTGTGTGTGTGTGTTTGAGAGGGTAAAGGGAGTTTTATTGCAAGTTCATAGAGTTACAGTCGAGAGGCCACAAGTCCTCAATACAAGGTGGTACTGAGCGAAGCCAGACTACATCGGTGGCTCGCTCCGATCGGCTAGAGTTCGCCAAACGATCGACAACTCTATTCTAAGAACGCCTAAGTTTCTGAGGTACAAACTCCCTACTACCAGCTAAGTGTTTAATCTCCAAGAATAACTGGCCATAAGCTGACCGTCGCAGAGCATCCGTGGACAAGCATGATAACGCTTCAGAGGAATTCGATTGTAACATCACCGGAGAGTTTGTGTGTTGAATGGCCAGGGCCATACCTTGCATCATCGCGTGTAGTTCCGCCTCTAGTGGATCATTGCAATGGAAAATGTATCGGTATGCCGCAAATAAGATCACACCCATTCGCTATTCCTTAGGATCATCCCGGCCGCCACGGTGCCATCCTCCGGTTGGTACGAACTGTCGACGAACAGGGCCACCGTACCCTGCGCCGGTGCCGGCCCAGGCAGAACAGGCGCGGCACCACAAGGGGCACCGAAGGCATTTTCCCTTTGACAATATCCTTAACTGGAAACTTGCCTGCTAGGTTGATTGATTGGTAGTAACTGTCCAAGAACTCAACCGAAGCAAACGGGTGGGGCTTCCTTGTCGTGGTAGATGTCATTACTTATCTGCCATATACGCCAGCATAATAACCATATCTCCGACCACCTCTAAACAGGAGCTTAGAAGGAGCATTAGCCATTCCTTCCCATTATCAATGAGAAGGTCGTCGGTGGAAAGCGCCCATCTCCTGCGCATGTTGATCCACAAGATCCTTGCCTAAGTGCAAGCAATCAAGGCATGAAAGGTACTCTCCTCTTCCACCCCACAGAGAGGACACAGCGAACATGTGGCCAAATGCCTATAGTTCTGCACTGTTGAGTAGCCAGTGTACCGGTGACCACTCTCCAAGTTGTAATCTTCATCTTCTGAGGCACGTTGGTCGACCAAACTCGGTTCCATAATGAACGATTCCCCTCCGGGTTTGAGCTGGAAGAGCCATTTGCAAAGGCCGCATTGTGATCACATGTGGCTAGCTTATAAGCACTCTTCCTCCGCATTTCTCCGAAAACCAGGACAAGAAATCACCGCGCTGATGGGGCGATGTTCTGATTTTTACTATGTATTAAAATTCACGAAGGCGGTCCACACGCTAAGCACCGTTTTCATCAATAAAATCAGCCACCCGGTTCAGGCGGCAATTGCCCTTCGGTGAGATAGGGCGGAACGTCGAGGGACGGGGGATCCAAGGATCCCTCCAAGTGCGGATATCAGCACCGTTCCCCACCCTCCAAATGACACCTTTCTTGAGCAAATCGAGACCATGCAATATACCTCTCCAAACTGAAGAACCATTGCTCGAGAATACCGTGTCCAATAAATGTCCAAAAGGGTGATATTTTGCCTTTAGTAATCGTGCACAAAGGCTCTCCGGCGCATCCAGCAATCGCCACGCTCGTTTTGCTAACAAGGCTTGGTTAAAAGCCCTCATGTCCCTAAACCTCATGTCCCTAAATATTTTTCCATGTGTGTTGTGCTTACAGGACTGGGCCCGAAGGTGAGCGGAAGGTGCACAACCAAGTTCTAATATCTCACCCGATCAGTCGCCCGTGTCTCTCCAAAATTTCTGCAGCAACCCGCACGTAGGCTCAGGATCTAACTACACAAATTTCCTTGGACACACTACCTACGCACGTACCCAGTATATGCATGTAGTTTCTGTTCAAAGTGTACGTGCGTCCATCGTTTTGGTACGTGCACTTGTTTTCCTTCTTTCATTTTTTGGATTTTGATTTTGGGTCCGTGCGCTTTTTCATTGGTTTTCTTCAGTTTTCATTTTATTTTTGGGTTTCCTTTGTTTTTCTTCTCTGGTTTCTAATAGGTTTATTTGTTTTCCTTTGTTCCTTTGTCGATTTTCATCGGTTTCGTTTTTGTTCAACACATGTCTCCTCTCCGGGCGTAATCTGCTGCTAATCTGCAGCTACATGCTACGATGATGATGAAGTGGCTGCATGTGGTGATGTTGTCTCATGCAGATTGGTCATCTACTGCCACTTGTGAGGACGGCACAGGTATGCCGAGTGTCCCAAACTCGGGATTTGGATGTGTGTGTGAGTTTCCTCCCTCGGGTTGTTGGGATCGTGGAAAATGGACAAGATAACATAGGATGACTTTGATTAGGCGGTGCTTCTCAAGTACCCGGTCTCAAGCTCCGGGATGAAGATCCTAGGCATTGCTTGGAGTTTGCTCGGATTGGATCTTCAGGGTGAAAACCCATGATCTGTCCTTCGATGGTGGATCTGACGACGGCGGCGTATGTGTGTCGTTTTCCTTCTTGAAGGTGTTGGTTCTGAAGAACCTTTATCGTAGTCATTATGTTGTCAAAATATGATTGGTGTCGATGATCGTTGTTGTATATCATCGATCGTTGTTTTGATCTTCGGGTCCTTTTTGCTTTTTCTTCGCCTAGGCATGCTTTGGTCTTACATGACTTTGCTTTTTGCCAGTGTGATCTTTGTGTGTGTGCGTAATGTTGGTTGTATCCATCCTTGTTATGCAGGGGCCCGGTGTGTGCTCATTGTGTTTGTATCGCTTGATACTGCATTATGAGTCAATAAAAAAAGGCATTTGTCAAAACAATGCCAACCTTTTTTTGTACACATTCTACATTTGTCGTATACATCAGACACATATTTTACGTACACATTTATTATTTTTTAAATACATGATTACCTTTTTTGAAAGCTATTTTTTATGTCGCATTTTTTTGTACACACTGTACATTTCTGTTATATATCTAGTTCATTTTTTGTATATATGCTAATATATTTAAAATACAATATTAATTTTTTTAATATATGGTTAACAATTTCAACACATGGAAAATATTTTATAATGCAATAAAAATTTTGTCACACAATGTAAATTATTTGTATACACCAGGAACAATTCTATATACACGTTTACAAAAAATAAATACAAGATCAACATTTTTTCATACACATTGTATTTTGGATATATTATTTGTATATGTGACAAACTTTTCTCTATGCACAATTAACATTTTTCTAATGCTTGGTGTAGATTTTTAAAAATTCTTGCTTATTTTTGAATTCTTTATTAAAAAATAAAATACATGACCAACTTTTTTCATACACATTGTATATATTTTTTGTGTACATGAGAAACATTTTCTCTGTACACATTAAACATTTTTCAAATGTTTATTTAACATGTTTTCAAATTTTAGATGTAAAGTTTTCCTTGTAATATAAAATTTCAAATATTCGTAAGTTTAAACAAAAATAAAAAGGAGAAAGCAAAACACGAAAACGAAAAACATGAAGAAAGAAAAGAAACAAAACAAGGCACTGGCCTGTGATTCCCGCCTTTTGGGCCGGCCCATTTGGGCAGGCAATTGATGAGAGTGCAACCTAGTACCGTGTATAAAACAATGTCCGCAATATATACCAAAAATGTAAAATGCGTATGAAAAAAGTAGCCATCAAATACAAAAAATAAAAAAAATCATCTATTTCAAACATGTTAAATATGCACAATAAGGTTCCTGATGTATACAATAAATGGAAAAAAATGTACTAAATAATCGAACTTAAATGCACTACATTTTAAAAAATGTTGATCATCTATTAAAAAAATTAAAAAATGGGACGGCCCCTTACTGTAGAAACTTGGACAGGCCCAGGAGCGTGTGAGACCACAACGTCAATATTTTTATTTTCTGTGTTCCTTTTTACATTTTCTAGGTTTTTTTTCTTTTTTTTACTTTTGTTAATACTTTCAAATATTCTTTATACACACATGCACACACACAAATATATATATATATATATATATATATATATATAAAATAAAAACTATTAATCAAGTACTCGAAAAATGTTAAATGTGTATAGAATGTTTTCCTTCATATGTATATGAAAATTTATACAAAAAATATATCTTGAAGAAAATTTGTTGGTCATCGTTGGAGATGCCCTAAGCAAGTCAAAAACTCTGATATATAGCTTGAAGGAGAATATGTGGAATAAGACTTGGAGTGAGAGAGGGATTTGTACAGCTTCGTCTATCAGGCCACTGTTGGTCGACATCGACTCAGGAATCAAAATCATGTATATTGTAGTGCGAAGAAGATCCGAGACATTCGGAAGCCGAATAGACTCGAGACATTTGAAACCACAGCCACCACTCTTTATTTTCTTTCTTCCTCACATAGTACTAATAATTAACTAAAGGGTAATTCGATGCTCGGGTTCATCTACACCTGATATCTCGGTCGCTGGTGTGGATGTGTTGGGATGGGGTTAAGAGTTCCTATTTCGTGTGCAGGTCGCTGGGTAGCAACCGGGCGCGCGCTCCCCCAACGTGTCCTTTTGGGCCGACCCATATTGGCGGCGGAGCGCCTCCATTTTTTTCCACTTCTTTTCATTGTTTTTTATTTTGCTTCTATAAATTTGTTGGTGATTTAAAAATGGTTATGAATTTCAATTTCTTAACAAACATCAAATTTCAAAAAAAAACTATTCATGAGTTTCAAAAAATGTTCTCAAATTTCAACAATGCTCGCGAGTTCAAAAAATGTTCACAGGACTAATTCTCAGGATTAAAAAATTTCAAGAATTCAAAAATAATTCTCAGTATTAAAAATGTTCAAGAATGCCACAAATGTTTGCAATTTTGAAAAAAAAATCGGGAATTGAAAAGAAATGTTCACAGATTCAAAAACGTTCATGAATTGTATTCAAAATGTTCACAAAAATAAAGAAATGTTCGTGAGCTAGAAAAGTAGTTCATCGATTTAAAAACTGTTCTTGAATTTGAAAAATGGTTCATTCATTATAAAAAAAATGATCGCCAAACAAAATAGGTTCACAAAACGTTCACGAATTTTAGAAACCATTCCCCGAAAAATACGTTCTCTAATTCACAAATTTAGGAAAAAGAAAACACGAATTTGAAATATGTTAAAAATCTAAACATTCTGGTTAAGAATCCGAAAAAAGTTAACTATTTTAGAAGAAATGTTCAAAAAAGTTGAAAATGATGTTTAAAAAATGAAGAAGAAGAAAAACAAATAAAACATGAACAGGACAAAATGAAAAAGGAAAGGAAAGAAAAAACGAAAATGAATGAAGAATGGATAGAAGGAAAAATGAAAAAAGCCAAAGAAAAATAAAAGGGGTGCGCACGTGATCGCTAACCAGCAACCCATGGGCCAAATACGGTTGGCCATATATTAGGTAGGTGTGTCAGATGTTTCTTTTTTTGAGCGAAAGGTGCGTCAGAGCATTTTTGAATCTGTAAACATTTCTTTTCAATAGATGATTAATATTTGTCAGAAAAGGGTACTGAATTCGGAAAAAAGGGCTACAGGCTGGTGGTTGTGAGCCCAGATGTTGTGGCGTGGGTGTGGCTGAGCCCGGGAGAGAATGAATGTCCCGAAGATGGGATGTGAATGAGAACCCAAACCGTCTAACCTACGTGCGAGACCTATATCTTGCTTATGGCGACACCAGCTTGTATATCAGTATATACACGTTTAAATTTTTAATAAATGATTAATATTTGTCCAAAAACAATTATGTTTAAAAATCCATACACATTATAATTTTTTATATCTAACACATTTTTATATACATGTTTAATATTTTTTAAATACAAGATTATTAATAGTTTGATAACATGGTCAACATTTTTCAATACACAGTGAAAAAATTTCTAGTGGCAATGAACATTTTTTCACACACAATGTACATTTATTGTATACATTCAACAATTTATATAAACGTTCAACATTTTTTCATACACATTGTAATTCCTGTATATATTTTCGTATACATAAAAACACCTTTTCTGTACATATTTACAGTTTTTCAAATACCTTAGTAATATTTTTGAAATACTTGTTGATTAACAATTTTCAAATAGTTGATTTGTGTTTTTTAAATACATGATTAGCTCTTTTTCATACACAATGTATACATTTTCATATACAGGAGAAACATTTTCTTTATACACATTTAACATGTTTACGGAGTACAGGTGATATACGGAGTACTGAGCTCGGAAAAAAGGGCTACAGGCGGGTGGTTGTGAGCCCAGATGTTGTGGCGTGGATGTGGCTGAGCGCGGGAGAGAACGAATGTCCCGAAGATGGGATGTGAATGAGAACCCAAACAGACTAAGCTACATGCGAGACCTATATCTTGCTTACGGCGACACCAGCTTGTATATCAGGATATACATGTTTAAATATTTTAATAGATGATTAATATTTGTCCCAAAAAATTATGTTTAAAAATCCATACACATTATACTTTTTTATATCTAAAAAAATTATATACATGTTTAATATTTTTCAAATACAAGATTATTAATACTTTCATAACATGGTCAACATTTTTCAATACACAGTGAAAACATTTCTAGTAGCAATGAACATTTTTTCACACACAATGTACATTTCTTGTATACACTCAACAATTTATATAAACGTGCTCCTGTATACACACAATTAATATTTGAGAGAGTACTGAAAAAATTCAATATGCATAAGTGCTCACCCTCACCTGCTCCTGTATTTAAGGGTGATAAGTTTGGGACATTTCAATGTCCGAGGAACCAGTATGAAACTGATCAGATGAAGTCGATTCCTTATGCTTCAGCTGTCGGAAGTATCATGTATGCTCAAGTGTGTACACGCCCAGACTTATGTTTTAAAACCGCGATGCTTGAAAGATACCAATCAAATCCAGGACCGGACCACTGGAAGGCTGCAAAGAAAATCTTGCGTTATATGCAAGGAACTAAGGATTTCATGCTTACATATAAAAGAACCGATAACCTAAAATTGTTGGTTATTCAGACTCTGATTTTGCCGGGTGTGTGGATAGTAAGAGATCCACGTGTTAGAATAAATCCAAGGCATGCCGTTAATCATCCGAGGACCAAGCAATCACATGAGCATGACACCGAGATTTGTTAATGAGGTTCACCGATATGGCTACATCCCCGGGGCTTGACTATGGGCGCTCCTCCCCGTGACACCGTCACAATACCGCACACCGGCCACCCGGGCGCCGGCACACGCCGCCGGCTCCCCCTTGCGCGCCTGTGCTATTATGTTGGCATAGGTTACATCGTGTGTCTAGCCCCGCTATATATGGGAGGCCTAGGATACAAGTGTCCTCCTAGGACACGACTCCCTATCCTATCTAAACACAATACAACTACAAGTCCAACTGTAACCTACCTTGTACACAATATTCGACACAACTCTAACAAACTCCACCTTGGCGAATATTCTCCACCACCTTGAATTCGTCAATGCGTTAAATTTTCATGTACATTGGACTTGAGCTTATCCATGAGAGCCGCTGCTACTCCAAAGACTCCATATGACTCCACCTGCAACTTGTAGTCCCTTCTTTTCTTGACCACGGTCAACACTCGAGCAAAATTAAGTTCCTTGTTACTCTAGTTTGTGCTCCCAACTTTCAGAGTATCAGTCCAACGCCATCACACACTGATCACTGACCTGCGTGAAAAATGAACAACTCACATATTGGGTGTCACAATAAGATTTACCTGAACTCAATATCACCGCTCCTTTCTTGACCGCCTGTCTGAAACTTGAAGGAATTTCACCATTGCTTTTAGTCATCCCGAGTCAAATTCGCAGTTGTCTCACCACATGTATGACCACCAGAGCCCTGGCCCGTCTTCATGTCCCGTGCGCATCGCACGCCTCGTCGCTATTACCGCGTCGAGCCTCCGCTGTCCCGGTCGAGTCTCAAGGGTCGCGAACCCACACCACTCAACCCCCACTGCAGAGTACCACCGATTATCACCGACCGATGACGAGTTTCATGCTTCCATCAGACCCTTGGGTTCCAGTCCGAACTGCATGTCACTCGCTTTTCTCCCTTGCTGAATAGGCTTCGATTCCCTAGATCCTTACATCGTAGCCCGTCAATCCAGCTCCACCTTGAACATGACTCCATGGTAGATGATCAATCCACCCACACGCCCCATCGACTTCAAGCTCTCATGTGCACCGTCTTGAATCAACCCCGCGCCATAGTCTTGTCCAAGCCACACAAGCACTCAGACCCGTATCGCATGTTTCCACGCCCAGAAGTCGGTCACCATCAGTATCACGCACCTATGTCGTCGACGCCGATTCCACCACCGTCTTCTGTACCGACCGACTCGCGTCGATCCCGTCAGACTACCTAGTCCGACCCAGGCTCCCAAATCATTCCATGAATTTCCATTCATCACACGATAGTTCTATCACTGCTGACATGACTTCCCGCAACGTGTTCAAGCATCCTTGTTGTGCCAACAAATCTTTCATCCTCGTCTGTCATAACCCAAGGTCTTCAGTTTCGTGAACTTCTCCACCTCAAACCTGGTACCCACTAATGCCATGGTTCTTTGTATAACTGACTTTGTGAAAAAATAATTTGAGCTTTCCATGTGATTCCTCAAGCATACGAACAGAACTCCGCATACTACATACGAAACAGAACTCCGCATACTACTTGCAAAACTAACCAAGAATTGGTCTTCACGTTTTGGCTCCTTGGCTTCAACTCCAATACTAGCAATTGACTTGTCAACACCTCCTGTTAATTCCGATGGATACATATCCCTTAGATGAATTTCTTTCGCCGATTGATTAAGCCTGCCTATCTCAGTGGAGACTCGGTCTCCCTTTTTTTCAAACAAATCTCCGGCCTGCAGCTCATCCAGACTCAGCCGACCATGTGCACGGGCCTCCGCTTTCCAGCTCCGCCAGCGCACCATGGGCCGCCAGGCGCCAGCAATACAAGCACGTACGCCTGCCGTCGGACGCTCGCCCGATCGATCTGATCGCCGCACGTCCAACCTGCCGCTGCCATGGGACACGCGCCTTGTGCTGATCGGACGCCTGCTGTAACTTCCGTTCTCGCCATCGATTGCATCTCCTTACAATAATTCCAATCGCATCAAGAGTTTCTTTGATTCGCTGCTAACACTACGACTGCCCTGATCGAAACACAGAAACACCGTGTGACA
The DNA here is from genome assembly GCF_056163025.1 of Triticum urartu. NCBI lineage: Eukaryota > Viridiplantae > Streptophyta > Magnoliopsida > Poales > Poaceae > Triticum > Triticum urartu. Next base: position 744,775,147 of record NC_141875.1, on the reverse strand, counting down.
ACCGATCCGCTCCATCGCTGCCGTCTTGCACCGCAATTTAACTCAACGATCTTTTCGCAAAGCACTTCCATTAGGTCAACAGATGCACTGCCTTATCAAACCTTGTTCATGATACCATTTGTTAGAATAAATCCGAGGCATACCGTTAATCATCCGAGGACCAAGCAATCACACGAGCACGATACCAAGATTTGTTAACGAGGTTCACCGATATGGCTACATCCCCGGAGCTTGACTACGGCCGCTCCTCCCCGTGACACCGTCACAATACCGCACACCGGCCATGTTAAACCATGCAATATTCAGGTCCAAGGGGCGCACCACGCACCGGTTTAGTTGAGATAGGCTTCGGTCTAGGTTGGTTAGAGTATATGGTTGTAATCTCCTCATGTATATCTTATCTCTACTTTCCTTGTACCTCAAGATGTAATCTCAACAACCTTGTATGCTTATCAGGGATATGCCCCTGCCTATATTAACACGAAACCGTCGCCTCGAGAGAGGTACGACGTTCTCCGCTGTTTTACATGGTATACAGAGCCACCTCTATCCATCGCATCTAGCAAAACCCATCCAGCGCCAGCCATGTCGTCCTCCTCCAGCACCGTCCAAGCTTCCCTTGGGCAGGTTGCAGAAAAGCTCACCCGCACCAACTACATTCTGTGGCGTGCGCAGGTGACACCGCAGCTGAGAGGGGCTGGCCTCTTCGGCTACGCCGACGGCTCCATGCCGGAACCTGTCAAGATCCTCGTCACGAAGGACAAAGACGGGAAAGAAGAGCAGACACCGAACCCTCTCCATCCGATCTGGTTCAAAGAAGGGCAGCAGGTACTTGGATACTTGCTCAATACTCTCACCAAAGAAGTCCTCGTGCAGGTTACCTCCATCGCCACGCCGCACGAGCTCTGGGCGGCTCTCGCCCACATGTTCTCATCACAGGCCCGAGCCCGCGTCAACAACATCCGGGTTGCTCTCTCCATGGCGCAGAAGGGGACGCAATCTGTTGCGGCCTACTTCGCCCAGATGAGAGCGCTTGCCGATGAGCTCGCAGCCGCCGGAAAGCCCATCGATGGCGATGAGCTTGTCTCCTACATCACCGCCGGCCTCGACATGGAGTACCAACCCCTCGTCTCCGCCAACGACGCGCGCACCGACACCATCAGCATCGACGACCTCTACGCTCAGATGAGCAACTTTGATCAGCGCCTCGCCCTCTACAACAACAACTCGGGCGGGGGCTTCAAGTCATCTGCTAACGTGGTCTCTCGCGGCGGCGGTCGCGGTGGTGGCGGTTCACGCTATCGTGGACCTCCGCGTGGCAAGGGCAAGCCGCAATCTGGCGGAAACAGTGGCGGCGGCGGGCGGGCGGCCCTCCAACAACAACAATAGGGGCCGCCGTGGTGCCAGGCCTCGCGCCAACCCTGATGCGCCGCGATGCCAAATCTGCGGCAAGCTAGGACACACCGCCCGCGACTGCTGGTATCGCTATGAAGATGATGGCGAATCCTCACAAGATGAGAAAGTTGCAGGTGCTGCTGATGGCTCCTACGGCATTGATACAAACTGGTATGTGGACAGTGGCGCAACTGACCACATCACGAGCGAGATGGAAAAGGTGACAGTTCGTGAAAAGTACCGTGGGCAAGACCAAGTTCATACTGCCAACGGAGAAGGTATGAGCATTAGCCACGTTGGTCATTCAGTGCTTAAAACCCCCCATAGAAATATTCGTCTAAGAAAAATCTTGCATGTCCCTAGTGCTTCGAAAAATCTCCTTTCAGTTCATCGCATTGCCATTGACAATCATGTATTCCTTGAGTTTCATCTGTCTTTCTTTTTGATCAAGGATCAGGTCACGAAGCAAATTCTGTATCGAGGTAGATGCGTTCGAGGGATGTACCCGTTGATTCCGGAGCTTAGGAGATTGAATAAACAAGCCTATGGTGTCACCAAAGTCTCTTCAACACGGTGGCATGATAGATTAGGGCATGCATCCTTTTCTTTAGTTGAACACTTGCTTAAAAAGAATAAGCTCCCGTTTGTTGGTGAGCGAGATCGTGAAACAATTTGTGATTCATGTCAGTGTGCTAAAAGTCATCAATTACCCTATCCTGTGTCTACAAGCATCTCCACCAAGCCTGTCTGAAACTTGAAGGAATTTCACCATTGCTTTTAGTCATCCCGAGTCAAATTCGCAGTTGTCTCACCACATGTATGACCACCAGAGCCCTGGCCCGTCTTCATGTCCCGTGCGCATCGCACGCCTCGTCGCTATTACCGCGTCGAGCCTCCGCTGTCCCGGTCGAGTCTCAAGGGTCGCGAACCCACACCACTCAACCCCCACTGCAGAGTACCACCGATTATCACCGACCGATGACGAGTTTCATGCTTCCATCAGACCCTTGGGTTCCAGTCCGAACTGCATGTCACTCGCTTTTCTCCCTTGCTGAATAGGCTTCGATTCCCTAGATCCTTACATCGTAGCCCGTCAATCCAGCTCCACCTTGAACATGACTCCATGGTAGATGATCAATCCACCCACACGCCCCATCGACTTCAAGCTCTCATGTGCACCGTCTTGAATCAACCCCGCGCCATAGTCTTGTCCAAGCCACACAAGCACTCAGACCCGTATCGCATGTTTCCACGCCCAGAAGTCGGTCACCATCAGTATCACGCACCTATGTCGTCGACGCCGATTCCACCACCGTCTTCTGTACCGACCGACTCGCGTCGATCCCGTCAGACTACCTAGTCCGACCCAGGCTCCCAAATCATTCCATGAATTTCCATTCATCACACGATAGTTCTATCACTGCTGACATGACTTCCCGCAACGTGTTCAAGCATCCTTGTTGTGCCAACAAATCTTTCATCCTCGTCTGTCATAACCCAAGGTCTTCAGTTTCGTGAACTTCTCCACCTCAAACCTGGTACCCACTAATGCCATGGTTCTTTGTATAACTGACTTTGTGAAAAAATAATTTGAGCTTTCCATGTGATTCCTCAAGCATACGAACAGAACTCCGCATACTACATACGAAACAGAACTCCGCATACTACTTGCAAAACTAACCAAGAATTGGTCTTCACGTTTTGGCTCCTTGGCTTCAACTCCAATACTAGCAATTGACTTGTCAACACCTCCTGTTAATTCCGATGGATACATATCCCTTAGATGAATTTCTTTCGCCGATTGATTAAGCCTGCCTATCTCAGTGGAGACTCGGTCTCCCTTTTTTTCAAACAAATCTCCGGCCTGCAGCTCATCCAGACTCAGCCGACCATGTGCACGGGCCTCCGCTTTCCAGCTCCGCCAGCGCACCATGGGCCGCCAGGCGCCAGCAATACAAGCACGTACGCCTGCCGTCGGACGCTCGCCCGATCGATCTGATCGCCGCACGTCCAACCTGCCGCTGCCATGGGACACGCGCCTTGTGCTGATCGGACGCCTGCTGTAACTTCCGTTCTCGCCATCGATTGCATCTCCTTACAATAATTCCAATCGCATCAAGAGTTTCTTTGATTCGCTGCTAACACTACGACTGCCCTGATCGAAACACAGAAACACCGTGTGACAACCGATCCGCTCCATCGCTGCCGTCTTGCACCGCAATTTAACTCAACGATCTTTTCGCAAAGCACTTCCATTAGGTCAACAGATGCACTGCCTTATCAAACCTTGTTCATGATACCATTTGTTAGAATAAATCCGAGGCATACCGTTAATCATCCGAGGACCAAGCAATCACACGAGCACGATACCAAGATTTGTTAACGAGGTTCACCGATATGGCTACATCCCCGGAGCTTGACTACGGCCGCTCCTCCCCGTGACACCGTCACAATACCGCACACCGGCCATGTTAAACCATGCAATATTCAGGTCCAAGGGGCGCACCACGCACCGGTTTAGTTGAGATAGGCTTCGGTCTAGGTTGGTTAGAGTATATGGTTGTAATCTCCTCATGTATATCTTATCTCTACTTTCCTTGTACCTCAAGATGTAATCTCAACAACCTTGTATGCTTATCAGGGATATGCCCCTGCCTATATTAACACGAAACCGTCGCCTCGAGAGAGGTACGACGTTCTCCGCTGTTTTACATGGTATACAGAGCCACCTCTATCCATCGCATCTAGCAAAACCCATCCAGCGCCAGCCATGTCGTCCTCCTCCAGCACCGTCCAAGCTTTCCTTGGGCAGGTTGCAGAAAAGCTCACCCGCACCAACTACATTCTGTGGCGTGCGCAGGTGACACCGCAGCTGAGAGGGGCTGGCCTCTTCGGCTACGCCGACGGCTCCATGCCGGAACCTGTCAAGATCCTCGTCACGAAGGACAAAGACGGGAAAGAAGAGCAGACACCGAACCCTCTCCATCCGATCTGGTTCAAAGAAGGGCAGCAGGTACTTGGATACTTGCTCAATACTCTCACCAAAGAAGTCCTCGTGCAGGTTACCTCCATCGCCACGCCGCACGAGCTCTGGGCGGCTCTCGCCCACATGTTCTCATCACAGGCCCGAGCCCGCGTCAACAACATCCGGGTTGCTCTCTCCATGGCGCAGAAGGGGACGCAATCTGTTGCGGCCTACTTCGCCCAGATGAGAGCGCTTGCCGATGAGCTCGCAGCCGCCGGAAAGCCCATCGATGGCGATGAGCTTGTCTCCTACATCACCGCCGGCCTCGACATGGAGTACCAACCCCTCGTCTCCGCCAACGACGCGCGCACCGACACCATCAGCATCGACGACCTCTACGCTCAGATGAGCAACTTTGATCAGCGCCTCGCCCTCTACAACAACAACTCGGGCGGGGGCTTCAAGTCATCTGCTAACGTGGTCTCTCGCGGCGGCGGTCGCGGTGGTGGCGGTTCACGCTATCGTGGACCTCCGCGTGGCAAGGGCAAGCCGCAATCTGGCGGAAACAGTGGCGGCGGCGGGCGGGCGGCCCTCCAACAACAACAATAGGGGCCGCCGTGGTGCCAGGCCTCGCGCCAACCCTGATGCGCCGCGATGCCAAATCTGCGGCAAGCTAGGACACACCGCCCGCGACTGCTGGTATCGCTATGAAGATGATGGCGAATCCTCACAAGATGAGAAAGTTGCAGGTGCTGCTGATGGCTCCTACGGCATTGATACAAACTGGTATGTGGACAGTGGCGCAACTGACCACATCACGAGCGAGATGGAAAAGGTGACAGTTCGTGAAAAGTACCGTGGGCAAGACCAAGTTCATACTGCCAACGGAGAAGGTATGAGCATTAGCCACGTTGGTCATTCAGTGCTTAAAACCCCCCATAGAAATATTCGTCTAAGAAAAATCTTGCATGTCCCTAGTGCTTCGAAAAATCTCCTTTCAGTTCATCGCATTGCCATTGACAATCATGTATTCCTTGAGTTTCATCTGTCTTTCTTTTTGATCAAGGATCAGGTCACGAAGCAAATTCTGTATCGAGGTAGATGCGTTCGAGGGATGTACCCGTTGATTCCGGAGCTTAGGAGATTGAATAAACAAGCCTATGGTGTCACCAAAGTCTCTTCAACACGGTGGCATGATAGATTAGGGCATGCATCCTTTTCTTTAGTTGAACACTTGCTTAAAAAGAATAAGCTCCCGTTTGTTGGTGAGCGAGATCGTGAAACAATTTGTGATTCATGTCAGTGTGCTAAAAGTCATCAATTACCCTATCCTGTGTCTACAAGCATCTCCACCAAACCTCTTGAGCTCATTTTTTTCCGATGTTTGGGGTCCTGCCCCAAAATCAGTTGGCAGACACACTTATTACGTAAGTTTTATCGATGACTATACCAAGTACACATGGATCTATCTCATCAAAAAGAAATCTGATGTTTTTCAAGTTTTTCACAACTTTCAAGCACTAGTAGAAAGAAAGTTTGATTGCAAAATCCTAGCTCTCCAATCTGATTGGGGAGGGGAGTACCGCAACCTCAACTCCTTTTTTCAGCAAATTGGCATATCACACCACGTGTCATGCCCCCATGCTCACCAGCAAAACGGATCAGCTGAGCGCAAGCACAGGCATATAGTTGAAGTCGGCCTGGCCTTACTTGCTGCTGCCTCTATGCCTTTGAAATTCTGGGATGAGGCATTTCTCACCGCAGTCCACCTCATAAACATGTTGCCAAGTAGAGTCATCAACAATGAATCTCCAGTAGAACGTCTCCTTCATACAAAACCAGATTACACATCTCTACGAGTATTTGGGTGTGCGTGTTGGCCAAATCTTCGGCCATACAACAACCGCAAACTCATGTTCAGATCAAAACGGTGTGTTTTCTTGGGCTATAGCCCACAACATAAGGGTGTAAAGTGTCTTGATGTATCCACTGGACGTGTCTATATTTCCCGTGACGTTGTGTTTGATGAAACTGTTTTCCCTTTTGCATAACTTCATCCAAACGCCGGAGCCCTTCTTCAAAAGGAGATTCTTCTTCTACCTTCACATCTCACCGGGCATGACAATGGGGATGTTTTAGACACTGATGATCAATTGTTGACTAATCCTCTTACTAATGATGGTCTTGAGTCTTGTGATGCAACAGAAAAAAATTGTGCAGAAAATGGTGAAGAAATCAGCCCAAATTATCATTTTATGCTTCCTGGACAAAACAGCAGCAGCATCGAAGCAGATCTCCCTCGGGATCCAGGCGCATCAGCCTCGGGATCGCTCCTGCGCCAGTCTGCCGCCCTGGCCCCCGCGGGATCCGCGCCCTCCTCGCCAAGCCGATCCGCCTCGAGCCCCGCGTCGCCACAAGCCACCAGCGGCTCGGTGGACCGCCCGGTGGCCGCTCAGCGCCAACCCACCAGCGCCACGCGGCGCCAACTCCAGTCGCCCGCACCTGGTTCCGTGCCCGGCCCCGTGTCTGGCCCCGCACCTGGTCGGTTTGGTCCCGACACACGATGCTACGTGCGGCGCCCATCACGGCTGGATATGGGCGCTGACTCCGGTGTGGATCACGCTGCAGTCCCCGTCCTACCGGTGCAATCATTGCACCATCATGCGCCCCCAGCTGGACCGGGATCCTCTGCGGCGACTTCTTCTTCAGCTCCACGTGCGCCGGCCATACAAGATCCGGCATGCATGTCCTCGCCCAGCGAGCCTGCAGCCGCTCCTGGCGCTAGATCTTCTGCGGATCCTTCTTCACCACCTCGCACTAGGCTTCAGAGGGGAGTAACTCAACCCAAAAATTACAAGTCTTTAGCAAAGTTTGGACTTGCTTGTGTTTCACATGAACCAGATATCCCACACTGTTGCAGAAGCTCTAGGCGATCCAAAGTGGCAGAAGGCTATGGAGGATGAATACATGATGCTCCACAAAAACAAAACTTGGCACTTAGTTCCAGCACGTCAAGGCAAAGGTAAAAATGTTATAGATTGTAAATGGGTCTTCAGAATTAAAAAGAAGTCTGATGGCACCATAGGTCGTTATAAGGCTAGACTAGTTGCACAAGGTTTTAAACAAACATACGGTCTAGATTATGAGGATACTTTTAGTCCTGTAGTAAAGGCTGCTACTATTCGTCTCGTTTTGTCTATTGCCGTATCCAGAGGATGGAGTCTACGCCAGCTAGATGTTCAGAACGCGTTTCTTCATGGTGTTCTGGAAGAGGAAGTGTTCATGAAACAACCTCCTGGGTTTGAAAACAGACAAAAACCCCTCCACATATGCAAGCTTGACAAGGCTCTATATGGATTAAAACAAGCTCCTAGAGCATGGTATTCTCAGTTGAGTTCAAAGCTTCAAGGACTTGGGTTTGCTCCGTCCAAGTCTGACACCTCACTGCTTATTTTCAACAAGTCAAATACATCTATATTTGTACTCATATATGTTGATGACATTATTGTCACAAGCTCATCTGATGAAGCCATTTCAGCACTGCTCAAGGATTTGAACTCTGAGTTTGCTCTTAAGGATCTAGGAGGCTTGCACTACTTCCTTGGCATTGAAGTAAAAAGAAGTGGGGATGAGCTTCACTTGTCTCAAGAAAAATATGCCATTGATCTTGTAGCAAGAGCAGGGTTGCAAGGCTGCAAGGCAGCTCCAACACCTCTATCCAGCTCTGAGAAACTATCCTTAACAGAAGGGAAACTCTTGAATCAAGAGGACAGCACCAGGTACAGAAGTATGGTTGGTGCACTGCAATATTTAACTCTGACTAGGCCTGATATTTCCTTTGCTGTGAACAAAGTATGTTAGTTCCTTCATGCACCCACTACAGTACATCTGACAGCTGCAAAACGCATACTTAGATATGTCAAGAACACTTCCAGTGTTGGACTCACCTTCACCAAGTCACCATCAACACTTGTAAGTGCCTTTTCTGACTCTGATTGGGCAGGTTGCCTTGATGACAGACGCTCAACAGGTGGTTTTGCAGTGTTCTTTGGTCCAAATTTAATCTCATGGTGTGCTAAGAAACAAGCTATTGTGTCTAGATCCAGCACAGAAGCAGAATACAAAGCACTAGCAAATGCTACTGCAGAAATTATTTGGGTTCAGTCATTATTGAAGGAGCTTGTAATACATAGTAAACAGGCTCCATGCTTATGGTGTGACAATTTGGGTGCCACCTATCTTTCTGCTAACCCAATATTTCATGCAAGAACAAAACATATCGAAATAGATTTTCACTTTGTCAGAGAAAGAGTTGCAGAAAAAAAGCTGGATATTCGGTTCATTCGGTCTCAAGATCAAGTTGCAGATGGCTTCACTAAAGCTTTGCCCACCAGAGGTTTTGAAGAATTTAAGCGTAATCTCAACTTGTCCAAGTTGTGATTATGGGAGGGTGTTAAACCATGCAATATTCAGGTCCAAGGGGCGCACCACGCACCGGTTTAGTTGAGATAGGCTTCGGTCTAGGTTGGTTAGAGTATATGGTTGTAATCTCCTCATATATATCTTATCTCTACTTTCCTTGTACCTCAAGATGTAATCTCAACAACCTTGTATGCTTATCAGGGATATGCCCCTGCCTATATTAACACGAAACCGTCGCCTCTAGAGAGGTACGACGTTCTCCGCTGTTTTACAGGCCACCCGGGCGCCGGCACACGCCGCCGGCTCCCCCTTGCGCGCCTGTGCTATTATGTTGGCATAGGTTACATCGTGTGTCTAGCCCCGCTATATATGAGAGGCCTAGGATACAAGTGTCCTACTAGGACACGACTCCCTATCCTATCTAAACACAATACAACTACAAGTCCAACTGTAACCTACCTTGTACACAATATTCGACACAACTCTAACACGTCAGGTTATATATTCACACTCGCGGGAGGAGCTATATCGTGGAAAAGCTCCAAACAAACGTTAACTGCTGGATCTACGATGCAAGCATAATTTGTAGCATGTTATGAGGCCACCGGGCAGGCTGTATGGCTAAAGAATTTTATTTCAGGACTTAAAGTGGTTGACAGCATATCTAGACCAATTTTATTGTGATGTGATAATGAACCCGCAGTTTTCTATACGAGTAACAACAGGTCAAGTAGTGCTGTCAGACACATTGACATAAAGTATCATGTTGTGAAAGATAGAATCCAGGATCAAACAATTGATATTAAACATATAAGAACGAAGCATATGCTTGCGGATCCGCTAACAAAAGGCTTACCACCCAGTATTTTTCGTGAGCATGTTGCCGGCATGGGACTACTGGAAGCCTTATGATTCTGAAATAAGAGGACCATTAAAATAAACCACTCCCCAATTACCAAAAAAGTTTTCCATTTCGAAATAGGCGGGTGTGCTATAAGTGTTAAGGTTCTATGGCGTTTGGAGCTGTTGTAACACCTCACTTTGGTACATCATTCCTATGTAGAATGGACAAATGAAGTTAAGCCTAACGATCATGGGGGAGAATGTTGGTTGATCTGACGGCTTAAACAGGCCAGTTAGATCTATTATTCTATCAGAAAAAAGGGGAAAGATAACGATAATGAAAAGTCCCCACGCGCCAATGTACGTGGGCTTTTTATCCCAACTAAGGCGCCCTGATTGGGGGCACCCAAACTAACTAATGATTTAGGTCCCATGTCGCCAGCGCTAGATAAAAGGGGGTACGGGAGAGGGTTGGCAGCCTGCGCGATCATAATTCTCATATGGTTTCACTCCCCTCCCGATATTCTCTCACCCCATCCGATCAGGGGGAGCGCTGCAGCGACGGGAAGACCTACTCCAGCCGCCGCTGCCGTCCCCGGCCAGTCCCGGTGGCGTCCTGAAGGAATCAGGACGTCGAGGAGAACCTCTGCTTTGACTACATCACCCCTGCATCACGCCTGTACCGAGTAGGCGATCATGTTGACTCCCGTGATGTGTAAAGGATCTCTAAACCCTCTCTGTTCATGTTTATTAGGTGATCTAGATGAAATCTCTCTCTGCTAATGGCATCCCATAGATGCATTATTACTCCAACACTCAAGTCACACACGGTTGTGAAAAGATACGCAGTAATAAATGGATTTGAATGGGAAAATTCGCATCTGGTCCTGAGCACAGCTGATCCTGAAATCACGTTGGATGGCTCTTCTCGGGATGCATGTGTTTTCTGTATTCCGCACTGTATGCGACAAACATATTGCCAAAGTATTCCAGGGCAGGGCCCACGCATTAATTTGCTGCTCAGCCACTTCGTCAGACCGGTACAGGATACTCGTGGATGGATCAGGTTTCTTCCTGGGTCTCCCTGTTCCGGTGCGACACTGCGTGGTGACGGACGCAGCGAACGGCAACCTACCAGCCGGTGGGTGGATAAGTAATCGTAGGTCCCAGTCCCCACCCCTCCACGCTCGAGAAAAAACCATCCCCGCCGCCGCCACTACCTGCCGGTTGTTCTTCATCGTGCACGCAGGCCACATACACCCACATAGGCCAATTTGACAGGGAACAAGTGCAGCCAAATTAGTGCATCAACCAAACTAGTGCAGCTCGCATAACGCACACAACACTAGAATTAGTGCAGCCGATGATGCTTGTCTAACAGAAAGACACAAACTACAGCAGTGTGTATTAGCTGATGATTACGAGAAGTGTACAACAAGACACATGATTCAGTAAACTCAATGTTTTGCTTGGTTTCTTGCTCATTCAAAAAGACGCGAGATTCAAAAAGTGTACAGAAAGAAACAAGACATAAGATTCAATGTACAGCGAGAGAACCCTCAAAATTCTGAAACATGATGCCCATTCAGTAAACTCAACATTGTAAACATGATGCCCAATCAGTAAACTCAACAGGATTACAAACTACTGCTTAGTTTCTTGCTTCCTGCTGTTTTGCTTCGAAGACATGGCCTGGCACAAAATGGAAATAGGTTGATTGTCGGTGAGATGAACAAGAGAACTGATGCATTGGTAGATGGTCGTGCTCACATATTTGAATCCAGATGGTAGATAATTATTTGTGCAAACCAAATTTAATTCGAGCATGAGGTTTGGAGATAGTTTCTCTTCTAGGATGTGAATTCAGAGATAATTCTGTACTTGGAAATCACCATATGAATGCTCGACTATACTATGCCTTAACAAAAGGCAGTTTAATTAGCAGAAGAGTTTTGAATGAAGTGTACTAGGACCTTATATTTTTAACTCGTGTATATCTATTTTATAGATCGATTGCTATATAATTATTAATTTGAAAGGTTTGCACTCGTTCTTGAAGATAAAAGGATGTGTGGCTTAATATGGCTACTACCTGAAAAAGACTTCTACAAGTATGACTAAGATTGATATGGACAGTTAAAATTCTCACATATTTAGCTGTTAGGTGCGAAAAGCAATTAAGTACAGAACACTGGCCTCCCCCTCAATTGTTGGGCATTAGCAAGTACTGATTCCAATCTTACTATTTTCTAAGTCAGCTATCAATTTGACAATTTCCCAGCAGCTTGAAGAAGTCATAGAGAAAACTTGAGTAAGATACGAGATAGAAATCTAATGTATGTTGTGCAAGTTCCCGAGCAATTGCAATGCAATGATTAAGGAAAGAGCAAGTTGTCAAGCTGTCAAGTTCCCGAGCAATTAGCAAAGTTTACGGTCTGAACAGTTGTATAAATCTACAATTGTTTTTTTAATGGAGTGAGATGACAGGAACTTTATGAGAAGTGCCTTGTATGCTTTTAGCACTAACTAGACCCTATCAAAAGAATCTGAGCAGTGCCCTGAAAAAAGGATTCAAAGGTTCAGTTCTCACTGGACTCAAGATACCAGCATCCTGGTTCTCACTAGATTCAACGGTTCAGTTCCCACAAACCACCAATACTGCCTTGTTGATTTTTCTAGTACTTGTGACTGCAGCATCGGTTGTTTCTACAGAACAAATTAGCCAAGAATGACTACCACGGAACCATCACATAAACAAGGTTGTTTTCTGAAAACAGACACTACATACGCAATTCACACTACAGAAGTTCAGAGTAATTCTTAAGCATGTAATGGTACTTGAAAAAAGATGTGTATTTGCTAAAGCATGTACAGGTTACATTTTTGAGTGCCTTTTGAGCATGTGTAATTGAATTTTTTTTGAGGTCATTAGCATTTGAACACTTTCATAATTCTGATGGGAATACCTTGGTGAGGATCTTGATGAGGCTTTTCTCTTGGAGCCCTTCGTTCTTGGAGGATCTTGATGGGGGCCTTTCGGATGTGGACGGCGACCGAACAACAGCTCCAGTGTTCGAGGGAGGCAGGGGAGGAAGAACATCTTCAGCTCGTGAGGGATATGGTGGAGAAACGGCAAACCCAACGATGGAGCAGCTGCCGCCGGTGCGCATGAGGGAGTCGGTGGAGGAAGAACATCCAAGTTGTGCAGATAGCGCCACCGCCGCGGCCGACCGTACCATCATGGCCGCCGAGTAGGTGTGCACAGTCCCAGGTAACTCCGTCTTGATTGCAACTTCCATGGCTATCGCTTGATCTACAATTTGCACATAGAACAACATAGTTATCGCTTGATCCTGCTTTCCTCATCACCTTGTACTCGGTAGGTAAATTCTGGATGGTTCCATTGTATCTCTTTGAACACAGCTAGTGTCTTATTTTCATCATCGTCAACCTGGTGTTGACTTATCCGGCCACACAGATTGTGCAGCGTCCATTTTGTTGAAGGCGCATTCTGGGTTGAACAAAAGAAGCTGCCAACCATGTTGTGCCTTATTCAAGTTCACATTGTACACATTTATGTGCTTGTGCGATGGCCAATGAACTTTCTCACCGCAAGTAAGAGACAACGAATGGTTGTGGCTTGACCAGTGTTCAGCAATGAGCCATCATTGTCTGCAACTCTAAGTAATCTCATCATTGCAGGGCACTCGCACCGGCAAGATCGGTTATTTTGCTGCTCAGGCTTCCCCTGCAAAATAATTTTTTTCTCCGTGTCAAATTTAAAAAATGAATTCCCGTGCAAGCAATATGTTAAAAAACTACAAAATCTTGTTTTTGGGTCTTAACTCTTAATTGCTAGCCGAGCATCCACAAACAATCTCCTGCATACACTTTGTCCGCTCGATGTTCAGCTGGCCCTTGCCATATCGTATACCAAATCTAAACTCCCAAGAATACAGGTTATAGAAATCGTATGCTTCCCCGAGTGAGTCAAAACTCATCCCAATCTCTGGCTTCACTACATTGTCTGGGAGTTTATCAACGTACCTCCTGATTGTTTCTTCTAATGGAGTGACTCTACCTGGACAGGGTGCCCTATCCAGATGGGCACGTCCCACTCTTAACCTGAAATTGAATTCACGGTTTTGAGATGATGCAATCCTTTTACATATAACAGTGGGGCCGTGATTTTTGTGTATCGGCACATTTGGACGTAGTAATGTCCCCGGGCATCTATCAACATAGGCACTAAAAATAAAAAAACCATGGATCCAGAGAGAAAGAACACTGAATTTTATGTATACCTTCTGGTCCACCCAGGTGCCTCTGGGTTCACCTTCCCGGTGGACTCACGGACTGGGTTGGCTACTGCTTCCTCTTGTCAGCGGGATCGTTCTGCTCAGCAACGCCGCCGAGTTGTCCAACCACACCCGCGCACGACGAGTCAGCGTATGCCGGTGCCGACGGCTCGACGGACGTCAACACCAATGGATCTGGCTGCTCAACATCCGCAGTGACCTCTCTAAGCGAGAGCCTATGGCATGTTCATCAAACCGAAGACCAGTCATTGACTATTTCTGCTCGCGCGTCTTCGGATCGGATCGAATCGAACAGAATAATACAGCGGAGAAATTGGGTCTGTTTAAGACACATCTAGATGTGAGAAGTGCATCGCTGCACGCAGCGGCAGCTGCACGCACGACATCTACGGTCTGTGTCCCTTCATGATTTGCATCAGTAGTTAGAGTATAGCAGGACACTGGATTTCGGTTTGCATCGTAAATGCGTATTCAAAGGACTAATCTGACACGCTCTGACAAAAAGATGGTACGCACTCCTGACAAAAGGACGAAGACTCTGAATCGCGCTGCATGAGTCGATAGCCCCACCGACTGCCGGCGGCACACCACCGTCCCCAGAAATAGAAGTCGTGCAGGACGCGCCCGACAACTCCATCAGACGAGGCGCCGGACGGCTCCTGACTGCCGCTCGCCTCTCCGTCGTGTCCCCGCCTACGGTCGTATCAGGCAGGGCGGAGCCGCCGCCGACCACCGCGCAAGCAACCTCGCGCGCCATCAGAACGTCAGACCAGAGAAAGCGTGTGCTCTTGCGCTCGCGTAGGAGCTCTCGCGGCAACGCCCCCGCCAGGTAAACAAGAAGCCGCCGCCGGCCTGATCTCCCAGCCCCGGCCATCCCTGCGTCGTCCGAGGTCAGATCCGTCGTCCGAGTTGCACGCTCTCTTCGTCCCCCCCTGCTGTTGGCTGCCTTGATGTCGTTTGGGGGCGGATGAAGCCCGCGCACGGCCCCCTCTGACAGCGGCCATGCCAGCTCCGCCCCCCGCCACTGCCATGGCTGCGCCCGAGCGGCTGCCCCGCGACCAGCTCCCTTTGGTGACAGCCACCGCTGCTCCGCCACTCGCCATGGCGCCCTCAGAAGCAACGACGTCCATGGCGCCCCTGCCTCCACCGCACATGTTGCCGCCGACTCCGTCCTTCCACTGCCGCCCCGGCAGCATGCTAGTCCGAGACTCCCATGGCGCTCGCCGCCCCCACCTCCGTTCTTGGCAGTGGCCGCGCGGTCAAAAAGCACATTAATAGCGTTTCAGACAGCAGCTCCCACACGCAACCGGCGTAAAAAAGAGATAGCCATGCACGCCTGGTCCTTTGCGTCAATTCTGACATTGTATTACTAGCTTGTATCCAGCTATGTATTCCTGTTTTACTGACTTTGACGATTTCCTTTGCACAGATCACCTCGCGCAGCGCGGCCGTCGATGCGCTGCGTGCAGGACGGCCGCACTCATCTAGATGTGCTCTAATTATTGCACATCTAAGTGAATGAATCAAGCATAAAGAGAAAAAGAAAAAAAAGAGAAAGAAAATATTCACACGAATCTCAATATAAGATCAATGACATATGACTTGGATGTGCAATACTTATGGCACATCTAGATGTGCTTTAGCAAAACTGGGAGAAATTACCTGTCAATCGGATCCAGCAGAAATCCGAGCCCATTGTGGCATAGGTCTGCAAACTCCGCCATATTGCTCGCCGCCGCCATTGATTTGCCCTCAAGCTAGGGGGAAGGGCTCAACTGAGTAGATGGGAACCGAGGTGTTTTTTTTCCTTAAAGCTGACCGAGATATTTTTGTTGCCCCACGCAGCCACGCTCCATCCGCCGTCAGCATTTACTGAACCTTGACGGCGATGTTTTTGCAGCAGACGGCGCACATACGTTTCTGATCCCCGCAAAGCTTTTTGTTACAGAGGCGAGCCACGGCTCAGCTCGTCAACGTAACCTGAATTTCAATAAAGGAGCCCACGGGCTACCGTACATTACTGTTCCTTACAGTATAGCGTCAGATGACTGCATTTTCTTACACCTGTATATCCTGAAAACGGACCCACTAGTCCAGATCCCTAGAGATGGATCTAGGGTCAGGATAACATGTCCAGATGCCACCCCTACCAGTAACACCGCTCTCATTTGAATGTCAATATTTTTGTGAAGATATGCAGTAATAAATGGTTGTGACCTAACCACTTGAAAATATTTCATATCCTTCTTCCTTTCACGTGATCACAGGTCAATAGGACCGCCTCCGATAAACATCCGATTTCAATGAACCGTGTGTTAGAGTTAATCTTAACATGTGTGTACGCGCATGTGTGCATTGCATGTTAGTGGTCTAGATATGGCCGGGTCGTGGAGTCAGTTGTGTACTGGAGTGAGTCCAGCAGTTGGTTTTGGTCAGGTTGTGGTGGCTAGAGCCATTCAAGGAGAGAAGCAAGTCAAGTTGTTATTGAGAATAGGTTTACAAGTGATGGACATGGCATTGCGTATAGCTAGTGATTAGTTATTGCATGGTGGTTAGTTGAACTAGTGGGTTAGTGCATGGCTTAGAGGTGTTAGTGGCCGAGGGTGCCGGCTAGCCAGTGCGTGTGTTAGGATCAACATCTTGTATATATGTGCTACAATGAGCAATGAGAAAGAGGCCGTGAGGGCTGGAGAAAAAGATGTAGTGTATGTGTGTCTCACCGGGAGGAAGAGGCAAATCTAGTTTCTCTATGGTGAGGTATGCGTGCGTGTGTGTGTAGAGTTCCTCACCACGGTGAGTTCTTGTATTGTGATAAAACATGAGAGGGGGAGATTGTGAGGAAGAAGAAGAGGCGTTCCGAGGAGGCGGCACCAACAATTGGTACCTGAGCACTACCGATCCGAGGCGGCAGTGGTGGCGCGGCGGACTCCTTGCGAGATGGAGGCCTGCGGCGCAAGGAGGTGGCCGGTGGCGGTGCAAGGCCGTTGGCGGCTCTTACGGTGTGAGGCCGTTATGACGAGACGGCTTGGCAATCAGCGTCGCGAAGGCATCGTCCATGTCAAGAGGTGGATGCTGCGTGTGGCACGACGCTGTGGTGATCGGTGCTACGACGACATCGTCCATGACAAGGAGGTGTTTGGCGGTGTGATGTCGCACAAACATGTGGCTGTGGTGCGATGCCACAAGAGGAGGCAGCGGTGTGATGCTGCCACAACGATAGTGAGATGTTAGGAGAGGCGGTGAGATGACGCTAAGAAGAGATATGGTGGCGTGATGCTCTCACTTGGGTCGGTGCGATGCCCACGGCGGTGGTGCGATGCTAGCGTCATCATGGAGAGTTGGTGTGAAGCCAACAAATGTTGTAGTGCGATGCTGTGGAAAGGTGCCCGTGTTTGGCGCTGGGACGGCGTCGACGGCGAGATGGAGTGAGCTCCACACTATGAAGGCGTCATCCATGAAAAGTTTGGTGAGCCACCATGCCAAAATTAGGAGGAAAAATGTTAAGAGGTACTCTTGACATGTGCGTACGTGCATGTGTGCATTGCATGTTACTGGTCTAGAGATGGCGAGTAGTTGAGTCAGTTGTGTACTGGAGTGAGTCCAGCAGTTGATTTTGGTCCAGTCGTGGTGGCTAGAGCCATTCTAGCAGAGGATCAAGTCAAGTTGTTAGCTGTACACGGCTGGGTTGAGAATAGGCTATATAAGTGATGGACATGGCCGTGCATATAGCTAGTGATTAGTCAGTGCATGGTGGTTAGTTGAACTAGTGGATTGGTGCATGGCTTACTGGCCGGCAAGGCTGCAGAGTGCTAAGTACTTGCAATGTTTGCTAAAGCTGAACGTTGTCGGTACTACGATATCAACTACGTTCAACCTGGGCCTGAACGCAGTTGATAGTTAGGAAAAATAGTTGCCGCGTTCATTTTTTCCGAAACGCGGCCTGTAGAGAAATCCTATAGCATTGGCCACCAGATAATAGCAAGTTGCTATTCCTAACGGCTAACCTGATCCAAATATGCAAGAACAAAACAGAAATTATACGCTTTATATCTTTGTTTATCCGTTCTTGAGCAATATCAAATAAAGTGGGTCCGTGATCTAGACACATGTACTGTTTCCAGATGGACTAAAAATCTATGATATACTTAACAAACATGATTAGTCCCCTGTATGTATATTGTTATCAACATCAAAATATAAGCTGCCAGCAGATGTCGCACCGATCATCCATTTTCTTGTTCATTTGTTTCATGACGTTGTTCGCCCCCTGATTATAAAACGCCTTCTCGCAATTATCTGCGGCTAAGCTAGCCTCGCCGATCTTTCGTGCCGCTTCGTTGTAAGCGTGGTTGCCAAAGTCCGTGCGTGCCTTCTCGAGGGTGTGGCCGGCTTGGTTGTATTCGCTGCTGCACATGTCCAGTGCCAACCCCAGTTTCTCATCGCGCTCCTGCTCGTGCTTGGCCTTCTCTTCCTCGCTGGTCTTTGCGCCTTCCCTGGCGGCAGCAGTGCAGATGTCCAGGGAGATGCTTTGGAGCTCTACCCTGGTGGTCGCATTCACGCTCCGTGGGTCAGAGCTGAGCACCTCCACGCAGTCGGGATGGTCTCTCATGCCGTCGCATACTTCGGAGAGGAATTTGGCATCGATCGGCGAGAGAGGAGGGAACGACAATGAGGAGGGTAATGGCTATGAGGGTGGAACTAGCTAACAGGGCCATTTCTATTGATAGAGAGGTTTGCTCTTATTTTGTGCTTGATTGTGTTGTGTTCTACCATATGATTCAGAAGTTTTTATATACACAGTATGCCCCTACATAAAGGAGAATAATCTGAGATCACTGTCCTCAAGTCACACACGGTTGTGAAAAGATACGCAGTAATAAATGGATTTGAATGTCAATATTTTTGTGAAGATATGCAGTAATAAATGGTTGTGACCTAACCACTTGAAAATATTTCATATCCTTCACGAGGAGCGCAAATATTATTTCTGCACAAATAAAATAAAAGGATTTGTCAATCAAAATATATACGTATTATAATGAATAGATTTCTCCTACTGTATCTGCACTTTATCACTGCTCCATACGTTACTGTTGATTGTAACTTCTCTTCTCCCACGTATGCATGCACCTGCTCATGCACTAACCCCACGTTCTTCTCCACTCGCGCACGACGCGCCCTGTGTAAACTATGGCGCCTACGCGCTCTGTTGTAACACCGGCTATTTAGCCTCGATCAATAGAGACGGCGACACCCCAAGGTGCACTAACCCCAAGTTATCTTTTTATAAAAATGATATGCAGTAATAAATGGTTGTGACCTGACCATATGAAAATATTTCATATTCGCGATGAGGAGCGCAAATATTATTCACTCACCAAATTAAATAAAAGGATTTGGAAATCATTATCTATACCAATTAAAGTGAATCGATATCTCCTACTATATCTGCAGTCTATCGCTACTCCGTAATATGCACGATTCGAAGTCGTTAAATCTAGGTTACGTCAAAAACTCAAAATAGTACTACGTGTAGATACTATGATCTCTATAGATGTACTGAACTGGATCTGACATGTATGGTTTCCGTGTACGAGTTTACTAACCATTGTTGCCGTGTGTGTGTGCGTGTGTGCGTGTGTGTGTGTGTGTGTGTTTGAGAGGGTAAAGGGAGTTTTATTGCAAGTTCATAGAGTTACAGTCGAGAGGCCACAAGTCCTCAATACAAGGTGGTACTGAGCGAAGCCAGACTACATCGGTGGCTCGCTCCGATCGGCTAGAGTTCGCCAAACGATCGACAACTCTATTCTAAGAACGCCTAAGTTTCTGAGGTACAAACTCCCTACTACCAGCTAAGTGTTTAATCTCCAAGAATAACTGGCCATAAGCTGACCGTCGCAGAGCATCCGTGGACAAGCATGATAACGCTTCAGAGGAATTCGATTGTAACATCACCGGAGAGTTTGTGTGTTGAATGGCCAGGGCCATACCTTGCATCATCGCGTGTAGTTCCGCCTCTAGTGGATCATTGCAATGGAAAATGTATCGGTATGCCGCAAATAAGATCACACCCATTCGCTATTCCTTAGGATCATCCCGGCCGCCACGGTGCCATCCTCCGGTTGGTACGAACTGTCGACGAACAGGGCCACCGTACCCTGCGCCGGTGCCGGCCCAGGCAGAACAGGCGCGGCACCACAAGGGGCACCGAAGGCATTTTCCCTTTGACAATATCCTTAACTGGAAACTTGCCTGCTAGGTTGATTGATTGGTAGTAACTGTCCAAGAACTCAACCGAAGCAAACGGGTGGGGCTTCCTTGTCGTGGTAGATGTCATTACTTATCTGCCATATACGCCAGCATAATAACCATATCTCCGACCACCTCTAAACAGGAGCTTAGAAGGAGCATTAGCCATTCCTTCCCATTATCAATGAGAAGGTCGTCGGTGGAAAGCGCCCATCTCCTGCGCATGTTGATCCACAAGATCCTTGCCTAAGTGCAAGCAATCAAGGCATGAAAGGTACTCTCCTCTTCCACCCCACAGAGAGGACACAGCGAACATGTGGCCAAATGCCTATAGTTCTGCACTGTTGAGTAGCCAGTGTACCGGTGACCACTCTCCAAGTTGTAATCTTCATCTTCTGAGGCACGTTGGTCGACCAAACTCGGTTCCATAATGAACGATTCCCCTCCGGGTTTGAGCTGGAAGAGCCATTTGCAAAGGCCGCATTGTGATCACATGTGGCTAGCTTATAAGCACTCTTCCTCCGCATTTCTCCGAAAACCAGGACAAGAAATCACCGCGCTGATGGGGCGATGTTCTGATTTTTACTATGTATTAAAATTCACGAAGGCGGTCCACACGCTAAGCACCGTTTTCATCAATAAAATCAGCCACCCGGTTCAGGCGGCAATTGCCCTTCGGTGAGATAGGGCGGAACGTCGAGGGACGGGGGATCCAAGGATCCCTCCAAGTGCGGATATCAGCACCGTTCCCCACCCTCCAAATGACACCTTTCTTGAGCAAATCGAGACCATGCAATATACCTCTCCAAACTGAAGAACCATTGCTCGAGAATACCGTGTCCAATAAATGTCCAAAAGGGTGATATTTGCCTTTAGTAATCGTGCACAAAGGCTCTCCGGCGCATCCAGCAATCGCCACGCTCGTTTTGCTAACAAGGCTTGGTTAAAAGCCCTCATGTCCCTAAACCTCATGTCCCTAAATATTTTTCCATGTGTGTTGTGCTTACAGGACTGGGCCCGAAGGTGAGCGGAAGGTGCACAACCAAGTTCTAATATCTCACCCGATCAGTCGCCCGTGTCTCTCCAAAATTTCTGCAGCAACCCGCACGTAGGCTCAGGATCTAACTACACAAATTTCCTTGGACACACTACCTACGCACGTACCCAGTATATGCATGTAGTTTCTGTTCAAAGTGTACGTGCGTCCATCGTTTTGGTACGTGCACTTGTTTTCCTTCTTTCATTTTTTGGATTTTGATTTTGGGTCCGTGCGCTTTTTCATTGGTTTTCTTCAGTTTTCATTTTATTTTTGGGTTTCCTTTGTTTTTCTTCTCTGGTTTCTAATAGGTTTATTTGTTTTCCTTTGTTCCTTTGTCGATTTTCATCGGTTTCGTTTTTGTTCAACACATGTCTCCTCTCCGGGCGTAATCTGCTGCTAATCTGCAGCTACATGCTACGATGATGATGAAGTGGCTGCATGTGGTGATGTTGTCTCATGCAGATTGGTCATCTACTGCCACTTGTGAGGACGGCACAGGTATGCCGAGTGTCCCAAACTCGGGATTTGGATGTGTGTGTGAGTTTCCTCCCTCGGGTTGTTGGGATCGTGGAAAATGGACAAGATAACATAGGATGACTTTGATTAGGCGGTGCTTCTCAAGTACCCGGTCTCAAGCTCCGGGATGAAGATCCTAGGCATTGCTTGGAGTTTGCTCGGATTGGATCTTCAGGGTGAAAACCCATGATCTGTCCTTCGATGGTGGATCTGACGACGGCGGCGTATGTGTGTCGTTTTCCTTCTTGAAGGTGTTGGTTCTGAAGAACCTTTATCGTAGTCATTATGTTGTCAAAATATGATTGGTGTCGATGATCGTTGTTGTATATCATCGATCGTTGTTTTGATCTTCGGGTCCTTTTTGCTTTTTCTTCGCCTAGGCATGCTTTGGTCTTACATGACTTTGCTTTTTGCCAGTGTGATCTTTGTGTGTGTGCGTAATGTTGGTTGTATCCATCCTTGTTATGCAGGGGCCCGGTGTGTGCTCATTGTGTTTGTATCGCTTGATACTGCATTATGAGTCAATAAAAAAAGGCATTTGTCAAAACAATGCCAACCTTTTTTTGTACACATTCTACATTTGTCGTATACATCAGACACATATTTTACGTACACATTTATTATTTTTTAAATACATGATTACCTTTTTTGAAAGCTATTTTTTATGTCGCATTTTTTTGTACACACTGTACATTTCTGTTATATATCTAGTTCATTTTTTGTATATATGCTAATATATTTAAAATACAATATTAATTTTTTTAATATATGGTTAACAATTTCAACACATGGAAAATATTTTATAATGCAATAAAAATTTTGTCACACAATGTAAATTATTTGTATACACCAGGAACAATTCTATATACACGTTTACAAAAAATAAATACAAGATCAACATTTTTTCATACACATTGTATTTTGGATATATTATTTGTATATGTGACAAACTTTTCTCTATGCACAATTAACATTTTTCTAATGCTTGGTGTAGATTTTTAAAAATTCTTGCTTATTTTTGAATTCTTTATTAAAAAATAAAATACATGACCAACTTTTTTCATACACATTGTATATATTTTTTGTGTACATGAGAAACATTTTCTCTGTACACATTAAACATTTTTCAAATGTTTATTTAACATGTTTTCAAATTTTAGATGTAAAGTTTTCCTTGTAATATAAAATTTCAAATATTCGTAAGTTTAAACAAAAATAAAAAGGAGAAAGCAAAACACGAAAACGAAAAACATGAAGAAAGAAAAGAAACAAAACAAGGCACTGGCCTGTGATTCCCGCCTTTTGGGCCGGCCCATTTGGGCAGGCAATTGATGAGAGTGCAACCTAGTACCGTGTATAAAACAATGTCCGCAATATATACCAAAAATGTAAAATGCGTATGAAAAAAGTAGCCATCAAATACAAAAAATAAAAAAAATCATCTATTTCAAACATGTTAAATATGCACAATAAGGTTCCTGATGTATACAATAAATGGAAAAAAATGTACTAAATAATCGAACTTAAATGCACTACATTTTAAAAAATGTTGATCATCTATTAAAAAAATTAAAAAATGGGACGGCCCCTTACTGTAGAAACTTGGACAGGCCCAGGAGCGTGTGAGACCACAACGTCAATATTTTTATTTTCTGTGTTCCTTTTTACATTTTCTAGGTTTTTTTTCTTTTTTTTACTTTTGTTAATACTTTCAAATATTCTTTATACACACATGCACACACACAAATATATATATATATATATATATATATATATAAAATAAAAACTATTAATCAAGTACTCGAAAAATGTTAAATGTGTATAGAATGTTTTCCTTCATATGTATATGAAAATTTATACAAAAAATATATCTTGAAGAAAATTTGTTGGTCATCGTTGGAGATGCCCTAAGCAAGTCAAAAACTCTGATATATAGCTTGAAGGAGAATATGTGGAATAAGACTTGGAGTGAGAGAGGGATTTGTACAGCTTCGTCTATCAGGCCACTGTTGGTCGACATCGACTCAGGAATCAAAATCATGTATATTGTAGTGCGAAGAAGATCCGAGACATTCGGAAGCCGAATAGACTCGAGACATTTGAAACCACAGCCACCACTCTTTATTTTCTTTCTTCCTCACATAGTACTAATAATTAACTAAAGGGTAATTCGATGCTCGGGTTCATCTACACCTGATATCTCGGTCGCTGGTGTGGATGTGTTGGGATGGGGTTAAGAGTTCCTATTTCGTGTGCAGGTCGCTGGGTAGCAACCGGGCGCGCGCTCCCCCAACGTGTCCTTTTGGGCCGACCCATATTGGCGGCGGAGCGCCTCCATTTTTTTCCACTTCTTTTCATTGTTTTTTATTTTGCTTCTATAAATTTGTTGGTGATTTAAAAATGGTTATGAATTTCAATTTCTTAACAAACATCAAATTTCAAAAAAAAACTATTCATGAGTTTCAAAAAATGTTCTCAAATTTCAACAATGCTCGCGAGTTCAAAAAATGTTCACAGGACTAATTCTCAGGATTAAAAAATTTCAAGAATTCAAAAATAATTCTCAGTATTAAAAATGTTCAAGAATGCCACAAATGTTTGCAATTTTGAAAAAAAAATCGGGAATTGAAAAGAAATGTTCACAGATTCAAAAACGTTCATGAATTGTATTCAAAATGTTCACAAAAATAAAGAAATGTTCGTGAGCTAGAAAAGTAGTTCATCGATTTAAAAACTGTTCTTGAATTTGAAAAATGGTTCATTCATTATAAAAAAAATGATCGCCAAACAAAATAGGTTCACAAAACGTTCACGAATTTTAGAAACCATTCCCCGAAAAATACGTTCTCTAATTCACAAATTTAGGAAAAAGAAAACACGAATTTGAAATATGTTAAAAATCTAAACATTCTGGTTAAGAATCCGAAAAAAGTTAACTATTTTAGAAGAAATGTTCAAAAAAGTTGAAAATGATGTTTAAAAAATGAAGAAGAAGAAAAACAAATAAAACATGAACAGGACAAAATGAAAAAGGAAAGGAAAGAAAAAACGAAAATGAATGAAGAATGGATAGAAGGAAAAATGAAAAAAGCCAAAGAAAAATAAAAGGGGTGCGCACGTGATCGCTAACCAGCAACCCATGGGCCAAATACGGTTGGCCATATATTAGGTAGGTGTGTCAGATGTTTCTTTTTTTGAGCGAAAGGTGCGTCAGAGCATTTTTGAATCTGTAAACATTTCTTTTCAATAGATGATTAATATTTGTCAGAAAAGGGTACTGAATTCGGAAAAAAGGGCTACAGGCTGGTGGTTGTGAGCCCAGATGTTGTGGCGTGGGTGTGGCTGAGCCCGGGAGAGAATGAATGTCCCGAAGATGGGATGTGAATGAGAACCCAAACCGTCTAACCTACGTGCGAGACCTATATCTTGCTTATGGCGACACCAGCTTGTATATCAGTATATACACGTTTAAATTTTTAATAAATGATTAATATTTGTCCAAAAACAATTATGTTTAAAAATCCATACACATTATAATTTTTTATATCTAACACATTTTTATATACATGTTTAATATTTTTTAAATACAAGATTATTAATAGTTTGATAACATGGTCAACATTTTTCAATACACAGTGAAAAAATTTCTAGTGGCAATGAACATTTTTTCACACACAATGTACATTTATTGTATACATTCAACAATTTATATAAACGTTCAACATTTTTTCATACACATTGTAATTCCTGTATATATTTTCGTATACATAAAAACACCTTTTCTGTACATATTTACAGTTTTTCAAATACCTTAGTAATATTTTTGAAATACTTGTTGATTAACAATTTTCAAATAGTTGATTTGTGTTTTTTAAATACATGATTAGCTCTTTTTCATACACAATGTATACATTTTCATATACAGGAGAAACATTTTCTTTATACACATTTAACATGTTTACGGAGTACAGGTGATATACGGAGTACTGAGCTCGGAAAAAAGGGCTACAGGCGGGTGGTTGTGAGCCCAGATGTTGTGGCGTGGATGTGGCTGAGCGCGGGAGAGAACGAATGTCCCGAAGATGGGATGTGAATGAGAACCCAAACAGACTAAGCTACATGCGAGACCTATATCTTGCTTACGGCGACACCAGCTTGTATATCAGGATATACATGTTTAAATATTTTAATAGATGATTAATATTTGTCCCAAAAAATTATGTTTAAAAATCCATACACATTATACTTTTTTATATCTAAAAAAATTATATACATGTTTAATATTTTTCAAATACAAGATTATTAATACTTTCATAACATGGTCAACATTTTTCAATACACAGTGAAAACATTTCTAGTAGCAATGAACATTTTTTCACACACAATGTACATTTCTTGTATACACTCAACAATTTATATAAACGTGCTCCTGTATACACACAATTAATATTTGAGAGAGTACTGAAAAAATTCAATATGCATAAGTGCTCACCCTCACCTGCTCCTGTATTTAAGGGTGATAAGTTTGGGACATTTCAATGTCCGAGGAACCAGTATGAAACTGATCAGATGAAGTCGATTCCTTATGCTTCAGCTGTCGGAAGTATCATGTATGCTCAAGTGTGTACACGCCCAGACTTATGTTTTAAAACCGCGATGCTTGAAAGATACCAATCAAATCCAGGACCGGACCACTGGAAGGCTGCAAAGAAAATCTTGCGTTATATGCAAGGAACTAAGGATTTCATGCTTACATATAAAAGAACCGATAACCTAAAATTGTTGGTTATTCAGACTCTGATTTTGCCGGGTGTGTGGATAGTAAGAGATCCACGTGTTAGAATAAATCCAAGGCATGCCGTTAATCATCCGAGGACCAAGCAATCACATGAGCATGACACCGAGATTTGTTAATGAGGTTCACCGATATGGCTACATCCCCGGGGCTTGACTATGGGCGCTCCTCCCCGTGACACCGTCACAATACCGCACACCGGCCACCCGGGCGCCGGCACACGCCGCCGGCTCCCCCTTGCGCGCCTGTGCTATTATGTTGGCATAGGTTACATCGTGTGTCTAGCCCCGCTATATATGGGAGGCCTAGGATACAAGTGTCCTCCTAGGACACGACTCCCTATCCTATCTAAACACAATACAACTACAAGTCCAACTGTAACCTACCTTGTACACAATATTCGACACAACTCTAACAAACTCCACCTTGGCGAATATTCTCCACCACCTTGAATTCGTCAATGCGTTAAATTTTCATGTACATTGGACTTGAGCTTATCCATGAGAGCCGCTGCTACTCCAAAGACTCCATATGACTCCACCTGCAACTTGTAGTCCCTTCTTTTCTTGACCACGGTCAACACTCGAGCAAAATTAAGTTCCTTGTTACTCTAGTTTGTGCTCCCAACTTTCAGAGTATCAGTCCAACGCCATCACACACTGATCACTGACCTGCGTGAAAAATGAACAACTCACATATTGGGTGTCACAATAAGATTTACCTGAACTCAATATCACCGCTCCTTTCTTGACCGCCTGTCTGAAACTTGAAGGAATTTCACCATTGCTTTTAGTCATCCCGAGTCAAATTCGCAGTTGTCTCACCACATGTATGACCACCAGAGCCCTGGCCCGTCTTCATGTCCCGTGCGCATCGCACGCCTCGTCGCTATTACCGCGTCGAGCCTCCGCTGTCCCGGTCGAGTCTCAAGGGTCGCGAACCCACACCACTCAACCCCCACTGCAGAGTACCACCAATTATCACCGACCGATGACGAGTTTCATGCTTCCATCAGACCCTTGGGTTCCAGTCCGAACTGCATGTCACTCGCTTTTCTCCCTTGCTGAATAGGCTTCGATTCCCTAGATCCTTACATCGTAGCCCGTCAATCCAGCTCCACCTTGAACATGACTCCATGGTAGATGATCAATCCACCCACACGCCCCATCGACTTCAAGCTCTCATGTGCACCGTCTTGAATCAACCCCGCGCCATAGTCTTGTCCAAGCCACACAAGCACTCAGACCCGTATCGCATGTTTCCACGCCCAGAAGTCGGTCACCATCAGTATCACGCACCTATGTCGTCGACGCCGATTCCACCACCGTCTTCTGTACCGACCGACTCGCGTCGATCCCGTCAGACTACCTAGTCCGACCCAGGCTCCCAAATCATTCCATGAATTTCCATTCATCACACGATAGTTCTATCACTGCTGACATGACTTCCCGCAACGTGTTCAAGCATCCTTGTTGTGCCAACAAATCTTTCATCCTCGTCTGTCATAACCCAAGGTCTTCAGTTTCGTGAACTTCTCCACCTCAAACCTGGTACCCACTAATGCCATGGTTCTTTGTATAACTGACTTTGTGAAAAAATAATTTGAGCTTTCCATGTGATTCCTCAAGCATACGAACAGAACTCCGCATACTACATACGAAACAGAACTCCGCATACTACTTGCAAAACTAACCAAGAATTGGTCTTCACGTTTTGGCTCCTTGGCTTCAACTCCAATACTAGCAATTGACTTGTCAACACCTCCTGTTAATTCCGATGGATACATATCCCTTAGATGAATTTCTTTCGCCGATTGATTAAGCCTGCCTATCTCAGTGGAGACTCGGTCTCCCTTTTTTTCAAACAAATCTCCGGCCTGCAGCTCATCCAGACTCAGCCGACCATGTGCACGGGCCTCCGCTTTCCAGCTCCGCCAGCGCACCATGGGCCGCCAGGCGCCAGCAATACAAGCACGTACGCCTGCCGTCGGACGCTCGCCCGATCGATCTGATCGCCGCACGTCCAACCTGCCGCTGCCATGGGACACGCGCCTTGTGCTGATCGGACGCCTGCTGTAACTTCCGTTCTCGCCATCGATTGCATCTCCTTACAATAATTCCAATCGCATCAAGAGTTTCTTTGATTCGCTGCTAACACTACGACTGCCCTGATCGAAACACAGAAACACCGTGTGACAACCGATCCGCTCCATCGCTGCCGTCTTGCACCGCAATTTAACTCAACGATCTTTTCGCAAAGCACTTCCATTAGGTCAACAGATGCACTGCCTTATCAAACCTTGTTCATGATACCATTTGTTAGAATAAATCCGAGGCATACCGTTAATCATCCGAGGACCAAGCAATCACACGAGCACGATACCAAGATTTGTTAACGAGGTTCACCGATATGGCTACATCCCCGGAGCTTGACTACGGCCGCTCCTCCCCGTGACACCGTCACAATACCGCACACCGGCCATGTTAAACCATGCAATATTCAGGTCCAAGGGGCGCACCACGCACCGGTTTAGTTGAGATAGGCTTCGGTCTAGGTTGGTTAGAGTATATGGTTGTAATCTCCTCATGTATATCTTATCTCTACTTTCCTTGTACCTCAAGATGTAATCTCAACAACCTTGTATGCTTATCAGGGATATGCCCCTGCCTATATTAACACGAAACCGTCGCCTCGAGAGAGGTACGACGTTCTCCGCTGTTTTACATGGTATACAGAGCCACCTCTATCCATCGCATCTAGCAAAACCCATCCAGCGCCAGCCATGTCGTCCTCCTCCAGCACCGTCCAAGCTTCCCTTGGGCAGGTTGCAGAAAAGCTCACCCGCACCAACTACATTCTGTGGCGTGCGCAGGTGACACCGCAGCTGAGAGGGGCTGGCCTCTTCGGCTACGCCGACGGCTCCATGCCGGAACCTGTCAAGATCCTCGTCACGAAGGACAAAGACGGGAAAGAAGAGCAGACACCGAACCCTCTCCATCCGATCTGGTTCAAAGAAGGGCAGCAGGTACTTGGATACTTGCTCAATACTCTCACCAAAGAAGTCCTCGTGCAGGTTACCTCCATCGCCACGCCGCACGAGCTCTGGGCGGCTCTCGCCCACATGTTCTCATCACAGGCCCGAGCCCGCGTCAACAACATCCGGGTTGCTCTCTCCATGGCGCAGAAGGGGACGCAATCTGTTGCGGCCTACTTCGCCCAGATGAGAGCGCTTGCCGATGAGCTCGCAGCCGCCGGAAAGCCCATCGATGGCGATGAGCTTGTCTCCTACATCACCGCCGGCCTCGACATGGAGTACCAACCCCTCGTCTCCGCCAACGACGCGCGCACCGACACCATCAGCATCGACGACCTCTACGCTCAGATGAGCAACTTTGATCAGCGCCTCGCCCTCTACAACAACAACTCGGGCGGGGGCTTCAAGTCATCTGCTAACGTGGTCTCTCGCGGCGGCGGTCGCGGTGGTGGCGGTTCACGCTATCGTGGACCTCCGCGTGGCAAGGGCAAGCCGCAATCTGGCGGAAACAGTGGCGGCGGCGGGCGGGCGGCCCTCCAACAACAACAATAGGGGCCGCCGTGGTGCCAGGCCTCGCGCCAACCCTGATGCGCCGCGATGCCAAATCTGCGGCAAGCTAGGACACACCGCCCGCGACTGCTGGTATCGCTATGAAGATGATGGCGAATCCTCACAAGATGAGAAAGTTGCAGGTGCTGCTGATGGCTCCTACGGCATTGATACAAACTGGTATGTGGACAGTGGCGCAACTGACCACATCACGAGCGAGATGGAAAAGGTGACAGTTCGTGAAAAGTACCGTGGGCAAGACCAAGTTCATACTGCCAACGGAGAAGGTATGAGCATTAGCCACGTTGGTCATTCAGTGCTTAAAACCCCCCATAGAAATATTCGTCTAAGAAAAATCTTGCATGTCCCTAGTGCTTCGAAAAATCTCCTTTCAGTTCATCGCATTGCCATTGACAATCATGTATTCCTTGAGTTTCATCTGTCTTTCTTTTTGATCAAGGATCAGGTCACGAAGCAAATTCTGTATCGAGGTAGATGCGTTCGAGGGATGTACCCGTTGATTCCGGAGCTTAGGAGATTGAATAAACAAGCCTATGGTGTCACCAAAGTCTCTTCAACACGGTGGCATGATAGATTAGGGCATGCATCCTTTTCTTTAGTTGAACACTTGCTTAAAAAGAATAAGCTCCCGTTTGTTGGTGAGCGAGATCGTGAAACAATTTGTGATTCATGTCAGTGTGCTAAAAGTCATCAATTACCCTATCCTGTGTCTACAAGCATCTCCACCAAGCCTGTCTGAAACTTGAAGGAATTTCACCATTGCTTTTAGTCATCCCGAGTCAAATTCGCAGTTGTCTCACCACATGTATGACCACCAGAGCCCTGGCCCGTCTTCATGTCCCGTGCGCATCGCACGCCTCGTCGCTATTACCGCGTCGAGCCTCCGCTGTCCCGGTCGAGTCTCAAGGGTCGCGAACCCACACCACTCAACCCCCACTACAGAGTACCACCGATTATCACCGACCGATGACGAGTTTCATGCTTCCATCAGACCCTTGGGTTCCAGTCCGAACTGCATGTCACTCGCTTTTCTCCCTTGCTGAATAGGCTTCGATTCCCTAGATCCTTACATCGTAGCCCGTCAATCCAGCTCCACCTTGAACATGACTCCATGGTAGATGATCAATCCACCCACACGCCCCATCGACTTCAAGCTCTCATGTGCACCGTCTTGAATCAACCCCGCGCCATAGTCTTGTCCAAGCCACACAAGCACTCAGACCCGTATCGCATGTTTCCACGCCCAGAAGTCGGTCACCATCAGTATCACGCACCTATGTCGTCGACGCCGATTCCACCACCGTCTTCTGTACCGACCGACTCGCGTCGATCCCGTCAGACTACCTAGTCCGACCCAGGCTCCCAAATCATTCCATGAATTTCCATTCATCACACGATAGTTCTATCACTGCTGACATGACTTCCCGCAACGTGTTCAAGCATCCTTGTTGTGCCAACAAATCTTTCATCCTCGTCTGTCATAACCCAAGGTCTTCAGTTTCGTGAACTTCTCCACCTCAAACCTGGTACCCACTAATGCCATGGTTCTTTGTATAACTGACTTTGTGAAAAAATAATTTGAGCTTTCCATGTGATTCCTCAAGCATACGAACAGAACTCCGCATACTACATACGAAACAGAACTCCGCATACTACTTGCAAAACTAACCAAGAATTGGTCTTCACGTTTTGGCTCCTTGGCTTCAACTCCAATACTAGCAATTGACTTGTCAACACCTCCTGTTAATTCCGATGGATACATATCCCTTAGATGAATTTCTTTCGCCGATTGATTAAGCCTGCCTATCTCAGTGGAGACTCGGTCTCCCTTTTTTTCAAACAAATCTCCGGCCTGCAGCTCATCCAGACTCAGCCGACCATGTGCACGGGCCTCCGCTTTCCAGCTCCGCCAGCGCACCATGGGCCGCCAGGCGCCAGCAATACAAGCACGTACGCCTGCCGTCGGACGCTCGCCCGATCGATCTGATCGCCGCACGTCCAACCTGCCGCTGCCATGGGACACGCGCCTTGTGCTGATCGGACGCCTGCTGTAACTTCCGTTCTCGCCATCGATTGCATCTCCTTACAATAATTCCAATCGCATCAAGAGTTTCTTTGATTCGCTGCTAACACTACGACTGCCCTGATCGAAACACAGAAACACCGTGTGACAACCGATCCGCTCCATCGCTGCCGTCTTGCACCGCAATTTAACTCAACGATCTTTTCGCAAAGCACTTCCATTAGGTCAACAGATGCACTGCCTTATCAAACCTTGTTCATGATACCATTTGTTAGAATAAATCCGAGGCATACCGTTAATCATCCGAGGACCAAGCAATCACACGAGCACGATACCAAGATTTGTTAACGAGGTTCACCGATATGGCTACATCCCCGGAGCTTGACTACGGCCGCTCCTCCCCGTGACACCGTCACAATACCGCACACCGGCCATGTTAAACCATGCAATATTCAGGTCCAAGGGGCGCACCACGCACCGGTTTAGTTGAGATAGGCTTCGGTCTAGGTTGGTTAGAGTATATGGTTGTAATCTCCTCATGTATATCTTATCTCTACTTTCCTTGTACCTCAAGATGTAATCTCAACAACCTTGTATGCTTATCAGGGATATGCCCCTGCCTATATTAACACGAAACCGTCGCCTCGAGAGAGGTACGACGTTCTCCGCTGT
Organism: Triticum urartu; assembly: GCF_056163025.1. NCBI lineage: Eukaryota > Viridiplantae > Streptophyta > Magnoliopsida > Poales > Poaceae > Triticum > Triticum urartu. Next base: position 744,742,305 of record NC_141875.1, on the reverse strand, counting down.
TTTACATGGTATACAGAGCCACCTCTATCCATCGCATCTAGCAAAACCCATCCAGCGCCAGCCATGTCGTCCTCCTCCAGCACCGTCCAAGCTTCCCTTGGGCAGGTTGCAGAAAAGCTCACCCGCACCAACTACATTCTGTGGCGTGCGCAGGTGACACCGCAGCTGAGAGGGGCTGGCCTCTTCGGCTACGCCGACGGCTCCATGCCGGAACCTGTCAAGATCCTCGTCACGAAGGACAAAGACGGGAAAGAAGAGCAGACACCGAACCCTCTCCATCCGATCTGGTTCAAAGAAGGGCAGCAGGTACTTGGATACTTGCTCAATACTCTCACCAAAGAAGTCCTCGTGCAGGTTACCTCCATCGCCACGCCGCACGAGCTCTGGGCGGCTCTCGCCCACATGTTCTCATCACAGGCCCGAGCCCGCGTCAACAACATCCGGGTTGCTCTCTCCATGGCGCAGAAGGGGACGCAATCTGTTGCGGCCTACTTCGCCCAGATGAGAGCGCTTGCCGATGAGCTCGCAGCCGCCGGAAAGCCCATCGATGGCGATGAGCTTGTCTCCTACATCACCGCCGGCCTCGACATGGAGTACCAACCCCTCGTCTCCGCCAACGACGCGCGCACCGACACCATCAGCATCGACGACCTCTACGCTCAGATGAGCAACTTTGATCAGCGCCTCGCCCTCTACAACAACAACTCGGGCAGGGGCTTCAAGTCATCTGCTAACGTGGTCTCTCGCGGCGGCGGTCGCGGTGGTGGCGGTTCACGCTATCGTGGACCTCCGCGTGGCAAGGGCAAGCCGCAATCTGGCGGAAACAGTGGCGGCGGCGGGCGGGCGGCCCTCCAACAACAACAATAGGGGCCGCCGTGGTGCCAGGCCTCGCGCCAACCCTGATGCGCCGCGATGCCAAATCTGCGGCAAGCTAGGACACACCGCCCGCGACTGCTGGTATCGCTATGAAGATGATGGCGAATCCTCACAAGATGAGAAAGTTGCAGGTGCTGCTGATGGCTCCTACGGCATTGATACAAACTGGTATGTGGACAGTGGTGCAACTGACCACATCACGAGCGAGATGGAAAAGGTGACAGTTCGTGAAAAGTACCGTGGGCAAGACCAAGTTCATACTGCCAACGGAGAAGGTATGAGCATTAGCCACGTTGGTCATTCAGTGCTTAAAACCCCCCATAGAAATATTCGTCTAAGAAAAATCTTGCATGTCCCTAGTGCTTCGAAAAATCTCCTTTCAGTTCATCGCATTGCCATTGACAATCATGTATTCCTTGAGTTTCATCTGTCTTTCTTTTTGATCAAGGATCAGGTCACGAAGCAAATTCTGTATCGAGGTAGATGCGTTCGAGGGATGTACCCGTTGATTCCGGAGCTTAGGAGATTGAATAAACAAGCCTATGGTGTCACCAAAGTCTCTTCAACACGGTGGCATGATAGATTAGGGCATGCATCCTTTTCTTTAGTTGAACACTTGCTTAAAAAGAATAAGCTCCCGTTTGTTGGTGAGCGAGATCGTGAAACAATTTGTGATTCATGTCAGTGTGCTAAAAGTCATCAATTACCCTATCCTGTGTCTACAAGCATCTCCACCAAACCTCTTGAGCTCATTTTTTTCCGATGTTTGGGGTCCTGCCCCAAAATCAGTTGGCAGACACACTTATTACGTAAGTTTTATCGATGACTATACCAAGTACACATGGATCTATCTCATCAAAAAGAAATCTGATGTTTTTCAAGTTTTTCACAACTTTCAAGCACTAGTAGAAAGAAAGTTTGATTGCAAAATCCTAGCTCTCCAATCTGATTGGGGAGGGGAGTACCGCAACCTCAACTCCTTTTTTCAGCAAATTGGCATATCACACCACGTGTCATGCCCCCATGCTCACCAGCAAAACGGATCAGCTGAGCGCAAGCACAGGCATATAGTTGAAGTCGGCCTGGCCTTACTTGCTGCTGCCTCTATGCCTTTGAAATTCTGGGATGAGGCATTTCTCACCGCAGTCCACCTCATAAACATGTTGCCAAGTAGAGTCATCAACAATGAATCTCCAGTAGAACGTCTCCTTCATACAAAACCAGATTACACATCTCTACGAGTATTTGGGTGTGCGTGTTGGCCAAATCTTCGGCCATACAACAACCGCAAACTCATGTTCAGATCAAAACGGTGTGTTTTCTTGGGCTATAGCCCACAACATAAGGGTGTAAAGTGTCTTGATGTATCCACTGGACGTGTCTATATTTCCCGTGACGTTGTGTTTGATGAAACTGTTTTCCCTTTTGCATAACTTCATCCAAACGCCGGAGCCCTTCTTCAAAAGGAGATTCTTCTTCTACCTTCACATCTCACCGGGCATGACAATGGGGATGTTTTAGACACTGATGATCAATTGTTGACTAATGCTCTTACTAATGATGGTCTTGAGTCTTGTGATGCAACAGAAAAAAATTGTGCAGAAAATGGTGAAGAAATCAGCCCAAATTATCATTTTATGCTTCCTGGACAAAACAGCAGCAGCATCGAAGCAGATCTCCCTCGGGATCCAGGCGCATCAGCCTCGGGATCGCTCCTGCGCCAGTCTGCCGCCCTGGCCCCCGCGGGATCCGCGCCCTCCTCGCCAAGCCGATCCGCCTCGAGCCCCGCGTCGCCACAAGCCACCAGCGGCTCGGTGGACCGCCCGGTGGCCGCTCAGCGCCAACCCACCAGCGCCACGCGGCGCCAACTCCAGTCGCCCGCACCTGGTTCCGTGCCCGGCCCCGTGTCTGGCCCCGCACCTGGTCGGTTTGGTCCCGACACACGATGCTACGTGCGGCGCCCATCACGGCTGGATATGGGCGCTGACTCCGGTGTGGATCACGCTGCAGTCCCCGTCCCACCGGTGCAATCATTGCACCATCATGCGCCCCCAGCTGGACCGGGATCCTCTGCGGCGACTTCTTCTTCAGCTCCACGTGCGCCGGCCATACAAGATCCGGCATGCATGTCCTCGCCCAGCGAGCCTGCAGCCGCTCCTGGCGCTAGATCTTCTGCGGATCCTTCTTCACCACCTCGCACTAGGCTTCAGAGGGGAGTAACTCAACCCAAAAATTACAAGTCTTTAGCAAAGTTTGGACTTGCTTGTGTTTCACATGAACCAGATATCCCACACTGTTGCAGAAGCTCTAGGCGATCCAAAGTGGCAGAAGGCTATGGAGGATGAATACATGATGCTCCACAAAAACAAAACTTGGCACTTAGTTCCAGCACGTCAAGGCAAAGGTAAAAATGTTATAGATTGTAAATGGGTCTTCAGAATTAAAAAGAAGTCTGATGGCACCATAGGTCGTTATAAGGCTAGACTAGTTGCACAAGGTTTTAAACAAACATACGGTCTAGATTATGAGGATACTTTTAGTCCTGTAGTAAAGGCTGCTACTATTCGTCTCGTTTTGTCTATTGCCGTATCCAGAGGATGGAGTCTACGCCAGCTAGATGTTCAGAACGCGTTTCTTCATGGTGTTCTGGAAGAGGAAGTGTTCATGAAACAACCTCCTGGGTTTGAAAACAGACAAAAACCCCTCCACATATGCAAGCTTGACAAGGCTCTATATGGATTAAAACAAGCTCCTAGAGCATGGTATTCTCAGTTGAGTTCAAAGCTTCAAGGACTTGGGTTTGCTCCGTCCAAGTCTGACACCTCACTGCTTATTTTCAACAAGTCAAATACATCTATATTTGTACTCATATATGTTGATGACATTATTGTCACAAGCTCATCTGATGAAGCCATTTCAGCACTGCTCAAGGATTTGAACTCTGAGTTTGCTCTTAAGGATCTAGGAGGCTTGCACTACTTCCTTGGCATTGAAGTAAAAAGAAGTGGGGATGAGCTTCACTTGTCTCAAGAAAAATATGCCATTGATCTTGTAGCAAGAGCAGGGTTGCAAGGCTGCAAGGCAGCTCCAACACCTCTATCCAGCTCTGAGAAACTATCCTTAACAGAAGGGAAACTCTTGAATCAAGAGGACAGCACCAGGTACAGAAGTATGGTTGGTGCACTGCAATATTTAACTCTGACTAGGCCTGATATTTCCTTTGCTGTGAACAAAGTATGTTAGTTCCTTCATGCACCCACTACAGTACATCTGACAGCTGCAAAACGCATACTTAGATATGTCAAGAACACTTCCAGTGTTGGACTCACCTTCACCAAGTCACCATCAACACTTGTAAGTGCCTTTTCTGACTCTGATTGGGCAGGTTGCCTTGATGACAGACGCTCAACAGGTGGTTTTGCAGTGTTCTTTGGTCCAAATTTAATCTCATGGTGTGCTAAGAAACAAGCTATTGTGTCTAGATCCAGCACAGAAGCAGAATACAAAGCACTAGCAAATGCTACTGCAGAAATTATTTGGGTTCAGTCATTATTGAAGGAGCTTGGAATACATAGTAAACAGGCTCCATGCTTATGGTGTGACAATTTGGGTGCCACCTATCTTTCTGCTAACCCAATATTTCATGCAAGAACAAAACATATCGAAATAGATTTTCACTTTGTCAGAGAAAGAGTTGCAGAAAAAAAGCTGGATATTCGGTTCATTCGGTCTCAAGATCAAGTTGCAGATGGCTTCACTAAAGCTTTGCCCACCAGAGGTTTTGAAGAATTTAAGCGTAATCTCAACTTGTCCAAGTTGTGATTATGGGAGGGTGTTAAACCATGCAATATTCAGGTCCAAGGGGCGCACCACGCACCGGTTTAGTTGAGATAGGCTTCGGTCTAGGTTGGTTAGAGTATATGGTTGTAATCTCCTCATATATATCTTATCTCTACTTTCCTTGTACCTCAAGATGTAATCTCAACAACCTTGTATGCTTATCAGGGATATGCCCCTGCCTATATTAACACGAAACCGTCGCCTCTAGAGAGGTACGACGTTCTCCGCTGTTTTACAGGCCACCCGGGCGCCGGCACACGCCGCCGGCTCCCCCTTGCGCGCCTGTGCTATTATGTTGGCATAGGTTACATCGTGTGTCTAGCCCCGCTATATATGAGAGGCCTAGGATACAAGTGTCCTACTAGGACACGACTCCCTATCCTATCTAAACACAATACAACTACAAGTCCAACTGTAACCTACCTTGTACACAATATTCGACACAACTCTAACACGTCAGGTTATATATTCACACTCGCGGGAGGAGCTATATCGTGGAAAAGCTCCAAACAAACGTTAACTGCTGGATCTACGATGCAAGCATAATTTGTAGCATGTTATGAGGCCACCGGGCAGGCTGTATGGCTAAAGAATTTTATTTCAGGACTTAAAGTGGTTGACAGCATATCTAGACCAATTTTATTGTGATGTGATAATGAACCCGCAGTTTTCTATACGAGTAACAACAGGTCAAGTAGTGCTGTCAGACACATTGACATAAAGTATCATGTTGTGAAAGATAGAATCCAGGATCAAACAATTGATATTAAACATATAAGAACGAAGCATATGCTTGCGGATCCGCTAACAAAAGGCTTACCACCCAGTATTTTTCGTGAGCATGTTGCCGGCATGGGACTACTGGAAGCCTTATGATTCTGAAATAAGAGGACCATTAAAATAAACCACTCCCCAATTACCAAAAAAGTTTTCCATTTCGAAATAGGCGGGTGTGCTATAAGTGTTAAGGTTCTATGGCGTTTGGAGCTGTTGTAACACCTCACTTTGGTACATCATTCCTATGTAGAATGGACAAATGAAGTTAAGCCTAACGATCATGGGGGAGAATGTTGGTTGATCTGACGGCTTAAACAGGCCAGTTAGATCTATTATTCTATCAGAAAAAAGGGGAAAGATAACGATAATGAAAAGTCCCCACGCGCCAATGTACGTGGGCTTTTTATCCCAACTAAGGCGCCCTGATTGGGGGCACCCAAACTAACTAATGATTTAGGTCCCATGTCGCCAGCGCTAGATAAAAGGGGGTACGGGAGAGGGTTGGCAGCCTGCGCGATCATAATTCTCATATGGTTTCACTCCCCTCCCGATATTCTCTCACCCCATCCGATCAGGGGGAGCGCTGCAGCGACGGGAAGACCTACTCCAGCCGCCGCTGCCGTCCCCGGCCAGTCCCGGTGGCGTCCTGAAGGAATCAGGACGTCGAGGAGAACCTCTGCTTTGACTACATCACCCCTGCATCACGCCTGTACCGAGTAGGCGATCATGTTGACTCCCGTGATGTGTAAAGGATCTCTAAACCCTCTCTGTTCATGTTTATTAGGTGATCTAGATGAAATCTCTCTCTGCTAATGGCATCCCATAGATGCATTATTACTCCAACACTCAAGTCACACACGGTTGTGAAAAGATACGCAGTAATAAATGGATTTGAATGGGAAAATTCGCATCTGGTCCTGAGCACAGCTGATCCTGAAATCACGTTGGATGGCTCTTCTCGGGATGCATGTGTTTTCTGTATTCCGCACTGTATGCGACAAACATATTGCCAAAGTATTCCAGGGCAGGGCCCACGCATTAATTTGCTGCTCAGCCACTTCGTCAGACCGGTACAGGATACTCGTGGATGGATCAGGTTTCTTCCTGGGTCTCCCTGTTCCGGTGCGACACTGCGTGTTGACGGACGCAGCGAACGGCAACCTACCAGCCGGTGGGTGGATAAGTAATCGTAGGTCCCAGTCCCCACCCCTCCACGCTCGAGAAAAAACCATCCCCGCCGCCGCCACTACCTGCCGGTTGTTCTTCATCGTGCACGCAGGCCACATACACCCACATAGGCCAATTTGACAGGGAACAAGTGCAGCCAAATTAGTGCATCAACCAAACTAGTGCAGCTCGCATAACGCACACAACACTAGAATTAGTGCAGCCGATGATGCTTGTCTAACAGAAAGACACAAACTACAGCAGTGTGTATTAGCTGATGATTACGAGAAGTGTACAACAAGACACATGATTCAGTAAACTCAATGTTTTGCTTGGTTTCTTGCTCATTCAAAAAGACGCGAGATTCAAAAAGTGTACAGAAAGAAACAAGACATAAGATTCAATGTACAGCGAGAGAACCCTCAAAATTCTGAAACATGATGCCCATTCAGTAAACTCAACATTGTAAACATGATGCCCAATCAGTAAACTCAACAGGATTACAAACTACTGCTTAGTTTCTTGCTTCCTGTTGTTTTGCTTCGAAGACATGGCCTGGCACAAAATGGAAATAGGTTGATTGTCGGTGAGATGAACAAGAGAACTGATGCATTGGTAGATGGTCGTGCTCACATATTTGAATCCAGATGGTAGATAATTATTTGTGCAAACCAAATTTAATTCGAGCATGAGGTTTGGAGATAGTTTCTCTTCTAGGATGTGAATTCAGAGATAATTCTGTACTTGGAAATCACCATATGAATGCTCGACTATACTATGCCTTAACAAAAGGCAGTTTAATTAGCAGAAGAGTTTTGAATGAAGTGTACTAGGACCTTATATTTTTAACTCGTGTATATCTATTTTATAGATCGATTGCTATATAATTATTAATTTGAAAGGTTTGCACTCGTTCTTGAAGATAAAAGGATGTGTGGCTTAATATGGCTACTACCTGAAAAAGACTTCTACAAGTATGACTAAGATTGATATGGACAGTTAAAATTCTCACATATTTAGCTGTTAGGTGCGAAAAGCAATTAAGTACAGAACACTGGCCTCCCCCTCAATTGTTGGGCATTAGCAAGTACTGATTCCAATCTTACTATTTTCTAAGTCAGCTATCAATTTGACAATTTCCCAGCAGCTTGAAGAAGTCATAGAGAAAACTTGAGTAAGATACGAGATAGAAATCTAATGTATGTTGTGCAAGTTCCCGAGCAATTGCAATGCAATGATTAAGGAAAGAGCAAGTTGTCAAGCTGTCAAGTTCCCGAGCAATTAGCAAAGTTTACGGTCTGAACAGTTGTATAAATCTACAATTGTTTTTTTAATGGAGTGAGATGACAGGAACTTTATGAGAAGTGCCTTGTATGCTTTTAGCACTAACTAGACCCTATCAAAAGAATCTGAGCAGTGCCCTGAAAAAAGGATTCAAAGGTTCAGTTCTCACTGGACTCAAGATACCAGCATCCTGGTTCTCACTAGATTCAACGGTTCAGTTCCCACAAACCACCAATACTGCCTTGTTGATTTTTCTAGTACTTGTGACTGCAGCATCGGTTGTTTCTACAGAACAAATTAGCCAAGAATGACTACCACGGAACCATCACATAAACAAGGTTGTTTTCTGAAAACAGACACTACATACGCAATTCACACTACAGAAGTTCAGAGTAATTCTTAAGCATGTAATGGTACTTGAAAAAAGATGTGTATTTGCTAAAGCATGTACAGGTTACATTTTTGAGTGCCTTTTGAGCATGTGTAATTGAATTTTTTTTGAGGTCATTAGCATTTGAACACTTTCATAATTCTGATGGGAATACCTTGGTGAGGATCTTGATGAGGCTTTTCTCTTGGAGCCCTTCGTTCTTGGAGGATCTTGATGGGGGCCTTTCGGATGTGGACGGCGACCGAACAACAGCTCCAGTGTTCGAGGGAGGCAGGGGAGGAAGAACATCTTCAGCTCGTGAGGGATATGGTGGAGAAACGGCAAACCCAACGATGGAGCAGCTGCCGCCGGTGCGCATGAGGGAGTCGGTGGAGGAAGAACATCCAAGTTGTGCAGATAGCGCCACCGCCGCGGCCGACCGTACCATCATGGCCGCCGAGTAGGTGTGCACAGTCCCAGGTAACTCCGTCTTGATTGCAACTTCCATGGCTATCGCTTGATCTACAATTTGCACATAGAACAACATAGTTATCGCTTGATCCTGCTTTCCTCATCACCTTGTACTCGGTAGGTAAATTCTGGATGGTTCCATTGTATCTCTTTGAACACAGCTAGTGTCTTATTTTCATCATCGTCAACCTGGTGTTGACTTATCCGGCCACACAGATTGTGCAGCGTCCATTTTGTTGAAGGCGCATTCTGGGTTGAACAAAAGAAGCTGCCAACCATGTTGTGCCTTATTCAAGTTCACATTGTACACATTTATGTGCTTGTGCGATGGCCAATGAACTTTCTCACCGCAAGTAAGAGACAACGAATGGTTGTGGCTTGACCAGTGTTCAGCAATGAGCCATCATTGTCTGCAACTCTAAGTAATCTCATCATTGCAGGGCACTCGCACCGGCAAGATCGGTTATTTTGCTGCTCAGGCTTCCCCTGCAAAATAATTTTTTTCTCCGTGTCAAATTTAAAAAATGAATTCCCGTGCAAGCAATATGTTAAAAAACTACAAAATCTTGTTTTTGGGTCTTAACTCTTAATTGCTAGCCGAGCATCCACAAACAATCTCCTGCATACACTTTGTCCGCTCGATGTTCAGCTGGCCCTTGCCATATCGTATACCAAATCTAAACTCCCAAGAATACAGGTTATAGAAATCGTATGCTTCCCCGAGTGAGTCAAAACTCATCCCAATCTCTGGCTTCACTACATTGTCTGGGAGTTTATCAACGTACCTCCTGATTGTTTCTTCTAATGGAGTGACTCTACCTGGACAGGGTGCCCTATCCAGATGGGCACGTCCCACTCTTAACCTGAAATTGAATTCACGGTTTTGAGATGATGCAATCCTTTTACATATAACAGTGGGGCCGTGATTTTTGTGTATCGGCACATTTGGACGTAGTAATGTCCCCGGGCATCTATCAACATAGGCACTAAAAATAAAAAAACCATGGATCCAGAGAGAAAGAACACTGAATTTTATGTATACCTTCTGGTCCACCCAGGTGCCTCTGGGTTCACCTTCCCGGTGGACTCACGGACTGGGTTGGCTACTGCTTCCTCTTGTCAGCGGGATCGTTCTGCTCAGCAACGCCGCCGAGTTGTCCAACCACACCCGCGCACGACGAGTCAGCGTATGCCGGTGCCGACGGCTCGACGGACGTCAACACCAATGGATCTGGCTGCTCAACATCCGCAGTGACCTCTCTAAGCGAGAGCCTATGGCATGTTCATCAAACCGAAGACCAGTCATTGACTATTTCTGCTCGCGCGTCTTCGGATCGGATCGAATCGAACAGAATAATACAGCGGAGAAATTGGGTCTGTTTAAGACACATCTAGATGTGAGAAGTGCATCGCTGCACGCAGCGGCAGCTGCACGCACGACATCTACGGTCTGTGTCCCTTCATGATTTGCATCAGTAGTTAGAGTATAGCAGGACACTGGATTTCGGTTTGCATCGTAAATGCGTATTCAAAGGACTAATCTGACACGCTCTGACAAAAAGATGGTACGCACTCCTGACAAAAGGACGAAGACTCTGAATCGCGCTGCATGAGTCGATAGCCCCACCGACTGCCGGCGGCACACCACCGTCCCCAGAAATAGAAGTCGTGCAGGACGCGCCCGACAACTCCATCAGACGAGGCGCCGGACGGCTCCTGACTGCCGCTCGCCTCTCCGTCGTGTCCCCGCCTACGGTCGTATCAGGCAGGGCGGAGCCGCCGCCGACCACCGCGCAAGCAACCTCGCGCGCCATCAGAACGTCAGACCAGAGAAAGCGTGTGCTCTTGCGCTCGCGTAGGAGCTCTCGCGGCAACGCCCCCGCCAGGTAAACAAGAAGCCGCCGCCGGCCTGATCTCCCAGCCCCGGCCATCCCTGCGTCGTCCGAGGTCAGATCCGTCGTCCGAGTTGCACGCTCTCTTCGTCCCCCCCTGCTGTTGGCTGCCTTGATGTCGTTTGGGGGCGGATGAAGCCCGCGCACGGCCCCCTCTGACAGCGGCCATGCCAGCTCCGCCCCCCGCCACTGCCATGGCTGCGCCCGAGCGGCTGCCCCGCGACCAGCTCCCTTTGGTGACAGCCACCGCTGCTCCGCCACTCGCCATGGCGCCCTCAGAAGCAACGACGTCCATGGCGCCCCTGCCTCCACCGCACATGTTGCCGCCGACTCCGTCCTTCCACTGCCGCCCCGGCAGCATGCTAGTCCGAGACTCCCATGGCGCTCGCCGCCCCCACCTCCGTTCTTGGCAGTGGCCGCGCGGTCAAAAAGCACATTAATAGCGTTTCAGACAGCAGCTCCCACACGCAACCGGCGTAAAAAAGAGATAGCCATGCACGCCTGGTCCTTTGCGTCAATTCTGACATTGTATTACTAGCTTGTATCCAGCTATGTATTCCTGTTTTACTGACTTTGACGATTTCCTTTGCACAGATCACCTCGCGCAGCGCGGCCGTCGATGCGCTGCGTGCAGGACGGCCGCACTCATCTAGATGTGCTCTAATTATTGCACATCTAAGTGAATGAATCAAGCATAAAGAGAAAAAGAAAAAAAAGAGAAAGAAAATATTCACACGAATCTCAATATAAGATCAATGACATATGACTTGGATGTGCAATACTTATGGCACATCTAGATGTGCTTTAGCAAAACTGGGAGAAATTACCTGTCAATCGGATCCAGCAGAAATCCGAGCCCATTGTGGCATAGGTCTGCAAACTCCGCCATATTGCTCGCCGCCGCCATTGATTTGCCCTCAAGCTAGGGGGAAGGGCTCAACTGAGTAGATGGGAACCGAGGTGTTTTTTTTCCTTAAAGCTGACCGAGATATTTTTGTTGCCCCACGCAGCCACGCTCCATCCGCCGTCAGCATTTACTGAACCTTGACGGCGATGTTTTTGCAGCAGACGGCGCACATACGTTTCTGATCCCCGCAAAGCTTTTTGTTACAGAGGCGAGCCACGGCTCAGCTCGTCAACGTAACCTGAATTTCAATAAAGGAGCCCACGGGCTACCGTACATTACTGTTCCTTACAGTATAGCGTCAGATGACTGCATTTTCTTACACCTGTATATCCTGAAAACGGACCCACTAGTCCAGATCCCTAGAGATGGATCTAGGGTCAGGATAACATGTCCAGATGCCACCCCTACCAGTAACACCGCTCTCATTTGAATGTCAATATTTTTGTGAAGATATGCAGTAATAAATGGTTGTGACCTAACCACTTGAAAATATTTCATATCCTTCTTCCTTTCACGTGATCACAGGTCAATAGGACCGCCTCCGATAAACATCCGATTTCAATGAACCGTGTGTTAGAGTTAATCTTAACATGTGTGTACGCGCATGTGTGCATTGCATGTTAGTGGTCTAGATATGGCCGGGTCGTGGAGTCAGTTGTGTACTGGAGTGAGTCCAGCAGTTGGTTTTGGTCAGGTTGTGGTGGCTAGAGCCATTCAAGGAGAGAAGCAAGTCAAGTTGTTATTGAGAATAGGTTTACAAGTGATGGACATGGCATTGCGTATAGCTAGTGATTAGTTATTGCATGGTGGTTAGTTGAACTAGTGGGTTAGTGCATGGCTTAGAGGTGTTAGTGGCCGAGGGTGCCGGCTAGCCAGTGCGTGTGTTAGGATCAACATCTTGTATATATGTGCTACAATGAGCAATGAGAAAGAGGCCGTGAGGGCTGGAGAAAAAGATGTAGTGTATGTGTGTCTCACCGGGAGGAAGAGGCAAATCTAGTTTCTCTATGGTGAGGTATGCGTGCGTGTGTGTGTAGAGTTCCTCACCACGGTGAGTTCTTGTATTGTGATAAAACATGAGAGGGGGAGATTGTGAGGAAGAAGAAGAGGCGTTCCGAGGAGGCGGCACCAACAATTGGTACCTGAGCACTACCGATCCGAGGCGGCAGTGGTGGCGCGGCGGACTCCTTGCGAGATGGAGGCCTGCGGCGCAAGGAGGTGGCCGGTGGCGGTGCAAGGCCGTTGGCGGCTCTTACGGTGTGAGGCCGTTATGACGAGACGGCTTGGCAATCAGCGTCGCGAAGGCATCGTCCATGTCAAGAGGTGGATGCTGCGTGTGGCACGACGCTGTGGTGATCGGTGCTACGACGACATCGTCCATGACAAGGAGGTGTTTGGCGGTGTGATGTCGCACAAACATGTGGCTGTGGTGCGATGCCACAAGAGGAGGCAGCGGTGTGATGCTGCCACAACGATAGTGAGATGTTAGGAGAGGCGGTGAGATGACGCTAAGAAGAGATATGGTGGCGTGATGCTCTCACTTGGGTCGGTGCGATGCCCACGGCGGTGGTGCGATGCTAGCGTCATCATGGAGAGTTGGTGTGAAGCCAACAAATGTTGTAGTGCGATGCTGTGGAAAGGTGCCCGTGTTTGGCGCTGGGACGGCGTCGACGGCGAGATGGAGTGAGCTCCACACTATGAAGGCGTCATCCATGAAAAGTTTGGTGAGCCACCATGCCAAAATTAGGAGGAAAAATGTTAAGAGGTACTCTTGACATGTGCGTACGTGCATGTGTGCATTGCATGTTACTGGTCTAGAGATGGCGAGTAGTTGAGTCAGTTGTGTACTGGAGTGAGTCCAGCAGTTGATTTTGGTCCAGTCGTGGTGGCTAGAGCCATTCTAGCAGAGGATCAAGTCAAGTTGTTAGCTGTACACGGCTGGGTTGAGAATAGGCTATATAAGTGATGGACATGGCCGTGCATATAGCTAGTGATTAGTCAGTGCATGGTGGTTAGTTGAACTAGTGGATTGGTGCATGGCTTACTGGCCGGCAAGGCTGCAGAGTGCTAAGTACTTGCAATGTTTGCTAAAGCTGAACGTTGTCGGTACTACGATATCAACTACGTTCAACCTGGGCCTGAACGCAGTTGATAGTTAGGAAAAATAGTTGCCGCGTTCATTTTTTCCGAAACGCGGCCTGTAGAGAAATCCTATAGCATTGGCCACCAGATAATAGCAAGTTGCTATTCCTAACGGCTAACCTGATCCAAATATGCAAGAACAAAACAGAAATTATACGCTTTATATCTTTGTTTATCCGTTCTTGAGCAATATCAAATAAAGTGGGTCCGTGATCTAGACACATGTACTGTTTCCAGATGGACTAAAAATCTATGATATACTTAACAAACATGATTAGTCCCCTGTATGTATATTGTTATCAACATCAAAATATAAGCTGCCAGCAGATGTCGCACCGATCATCCATTTTCTTGTTCATTTGTTTCATGACGTTGTTCGCCCCCTGATTATAAAACGCCTTCTCGCAATTATCTGCGGCTAAGCTAGCCTCGCCGATCTTTCGTGCCGCTTCGTTGTAAGCGTGGTTGCCAAAGTCCGTGCGTGCCTTCTCGAGGGTGTGGCCGGCTTGGTTGTATTCGCTGCTGCACATGTCCAGTGCCAACCCCAGTTTCTCATCGCGCTCCTGCTCGTGCTTGGCCTTCTCTTCCTCGCTGGTCTTTGCGCCTTCCCTGGCGGCAGCAGTGCAGATGTCCAGGGAGATGCTTTGGAGCTCTACCCTGGTGGTCGCATTCACGCTCCGTGGGTCAGAGCTGAGCACCTCCACGCAGTCGGGATGGTCTCTCATGCCGTCGCATACTTCGGAGAGGAATTTGGCATCGATCGGCGAGAGAGGAGGGAACGACAATGAGGAGGGTAATGGCTATGAGGGTGGAACTAGCTAACAGGGCCATTTCTATTGATAGAGAGGTTTGCTCTTATTTTGTGCTTGATTGTGTTGTGTTCTACCATATGATTCAGAAGTTTTTATATACACAGTATGCCCCTACATAAAGGAGAATAATCTGAGATCACTGTCCTCAAGTCACACACGGTTGTGAAAAGATACGCAGTAATAAATGGATTTGAATGTCAATATTTTTGTGAAGATATGCAGTAATAAATGGTTGTGACCTAACCACTTGAAAATATTTCATATCCTTCACGAGGAGCGCAAATATTATTTCTGCACAAATAAAATAAAAGGATTTGTCAATCAAAATATATACGTATTATAATGAATAGATTTCTCCTACTGTATCTGCACTTTATCACTGCTCCATACGTTACTGTTGATTGTAACTTCTCTTCTCCCACGTATGCATGCACCTGCTCATGCACTAACCCCACGTTCTTCTCCACTCGCGCACGACGCGCCCTGTGTAAACTATGGCGCCTACGCGCTCTGTTGTAACACCGGCTATTTAGCCTCGATCAATAGAGACGGCGACACCCCAAGGTGCACTAACCCCAAGTTATCTTTTTATAAAAATGATATGCAGTAATAAATGGTTGTGACCTGACCATATGAAAATATTTCATATTCGCGATGAGGAGCGCAAATATTATTCACTCACCAAATTAAATAAAAGGATTTGGAAATCATTATCTATACCAATTAAAGTGAATCGATATCTCCTACTATATCTGCAGTCTATCGCTACTCCGTAATATGCACGATTCGAAGTCGTTAAATCTAGGTTACGTCAAAAACTCAAAATAGTACTACGTGTAGATACTATGATCTCTATAGATGTACTGAACTGGATCTGACATGTATGGTTTCCGTGTACGAGTTTACTAACCATTGTTGCCGTGTGTGTGTGCGTGTGTGCGTGTGTGTGTGTGTGTGTGTGTGTGTTTGAGAGGGTAAAGGGAGTTTTATTGCAAGTTCATAGAGTTACAGTCGAGAGGCCACAAGTCCTCAATACAAGGTGGTACTGAGCGAAGCCAGACTACATCGGTGGCTCGCTCCGATCGGCTAGAGTTCGCCAAACGATCGACAACTCTATTCTAAGAACGCCTAAGTTTCTGAGGTACAAACTCCCTACTACCAGCTAAGTGTTTAATCTCCAAGAATAACTGGCCATAAGCTGACCGTCGCAGAGCATCCGTGGACAAGCATGATAACGCTTCAGAGGAATTCGATTGTAACATCACCGGAGAGTTTGTGTGTTGAATGGCCAGGGCCATACCTTGCATCATCGCGTGTAGTTCCGCCTCTAGTGGATCATTGCAATGGAAAATGTATCGGTATGCCGCAAATAAGATCACACCCATTCGCTATTCCTTAGGATCATCCCGGCCGCCACGGTGCCATCCTCCGGTTGGTACGAACTGTCGACGAACAGGGCCACCGTACCCTGCGCCGGTGCCGGCCCAGGCAGAACAGGCGCGGCACCACAAGGGGCACCGAAGGCATTTTCCCTTTGACAATATCCTTAACTGGAAACTTGCCTGCTAGGTTGATTGATTGGTAGTAACTGTCCAAGAACTCAACCGAAGCAAACGGGTGGGGCTTCCTTGTCGTGGTAGATGTCATTACTTATCTGCCATATACGCCAGCATAATAACCATATCTCCGACCACCTCTAAACAGGAGCTTAGAAGGAGCATTAGCCATTCCTTCCCATTATCAATGAGAAGGTCGTCGGTGGAAAGCGCCCATCTCCTGCGCATGTTGATCCACAAGATCCTTGCCTAAGTGCAAGCAATCAAGGCATGAAAGGTACTCTCCTCTTCCACCCCACAGAGAGGACACAGCGAACATGTGGCCAAATGCCTATAGTTCTGCACTGTTGAGTAGCCAGTGTACCGGTGACCACTCTCCAAGTTGTAATCTTCATCTTCTGAGGCACGTTGGTCGACCAAACTCGGTTCCATAATGAACGATTCCCCTCCGGGTTTGAGCTGGAAGAGCCATTTGCAAAGGCCGCATTGTGATCACATGTGGCTAGCTTATAAGCACTCTTCCTCCGCATTTCTCCGAAAACCAGGACAAGAAATCACCGCGCTGATGGGGCGATGTTCTGATTTTTACTATGTATTAAAATTCACGAAGGCGGTCCACACGCTAAGCACCGTTTTCATCAATAAAATCAGCCACCCGGTTCAGGCGGCAATTGCCCTTCGGTGAGATAGGGCGGAACGTCGAGGGACGGGGGATCCAAGGATCCCTCCAAGTGCGGATATCAGCACCGTTCCCCACCCTCCAAATGACACCTTTCTTGAGCAAATCGAGACCATGCAATATACCTCTCCAAACTGAAGAACCATTGCTCGAGAATACCGTGTCCAATAAATGTCCAAAAGGGTGATATTTTGCCTTTAGTAATCGTGCACAAAGGCTCTCCGGCGCATCCAGCAATCGCCACGCTCGTTTTGCTAACAAGGCTTGGTTAAAAGCCCTCATGTCCCTAAACCTCATGTCCCTAAATATTTTTCCATGTGTGTTGTGCTTACAGGACTGGGCCCGAAGGTGAGCGGAAGGTGCACAACCAAGTTCTAATATCTCACCCGATCAGTCGCCCGTGTCTCTCCAAAATTTCTGCAGCAACCCGCACGTAGGCTCAGGATCTAACTACACAAATTTCCTTGGACACACTACCTACGCACGTACCCAGTATATGCATGTAGTTTCTGTTCAAAGTGTACGTGCGTCCATCATTTTGGTACGTGCACTTGTTTTCCTTCTTTCATTTTTTGGATTTTGATTTTGGGTCCGTGCGCTTTTTCATTGGTTTTCTTCAGTTTTCATTTTATTTTTGGGTTTCCTTTGTTTTTCTTCTCTGGTTTCTAATAGGTTTATTTGTTTTCCTTTGTTCCTTTGTCGATTTTCATCGGTTTCGTTTTTGTTCAACACATGTCTCCTCTCCGGGCGTAATCTGCTGCTAATCTGCAGCTACATGCTACGATGATGATGAAGTGGCTGCATGTGGTGATGTTGTCTCATGCAGATTGGTCATCTACTGCCACTTGTGAGGACGGCACAGGTATGCCGAGTGTCCCAAACTCGGGATTTGGATGTGTGTGTGAGTTTCCTCCCTCGGGTTGTTGGGATCGTGGAAAATGGACAAGATAACATAGGATGACTTTGATTAGGCGGTGCTTCTCAAGTACCCGGTCTCAAGCTCCGGGATGAAGATCCTAGGCATTGCTTGGAGTTTGCTCGGATTGGATCTTCAGGGTGAAAACCCATGATCTGTCCTTCGATGGTGGATCTGACGACGGCGGCGTATGTGTGTCGTTTTCCTTCTTGAAGGTGTTGGTTCTGAAGAACCTTTATCGTAGTCATTATGTTGTCAAAATATGATTGGTGTCGATGATCGTTGTTGTATATCATCGATCGTTGTTTTGATCTTCGGGTCCTTTTTGCTTTTTCTTCGCCTAGGCATGCTTTGGTCTTACATGACTTTGCTTTTTGCCAGTGTGATCTTTGTGTGTGTGCGTAATGTTGGTTGTATCCATCCTTGTTATGCAGGGGCCCGGTGTGTGCTCATTGTGTTTGTATCGCTTGATACTGCATTATGAGTCAATAAAAAAAGGCATTTGTCAAAACAATGCCAACCTTTTTTTGTACACATTCTACATTTGTCGTATACATCAGACACATATTTTACGTACACATTTATTATTTTTTAAATACATGATTACCTTTTTTGAAAGCTATTTTTTATGTCGCATTTTTTTGTACACACTGTACATTTCTGTTATATATCTAGTTCATTTTTTGTATATATGCTAATATATTTAAAATACAATATTAATTTTTTTAATATATGGTTAACAATTTCAACACATGGAAAATATTTTATAATGCAATAAAAATTTTGTCACACAATGTAAATTATTTGTATACACCAGGAACAATTCTATATACACGTTTACAAAAAATAAATACAAGATCAACATTTTTTCATACACATTGTATTTTGGATATATTATTTGTATATGTGACAAACTTTTCTCTATGCACAATTAACATTTTTCTAATGCTTGGTGTAGATTTTTAAAAATTCTTGCTTATTTTTGAATTCTTTATTAAAAAATAAAATACATGACCAACTTTTTTCATACACATTGTATATATTTTTTGTGTACATGAGAAACATTTTCTCTGTACACATTAAACATTTTTCAAATGTTTATTTAACATGTTTTCAAATTTTAGATGTAAAGTTTTCCTTGTAATATAAAATTTCAAATATTCGTAAGTTTAAACAAAAATAAAAAGGAGAAAGCAAAACACGAAAACGAAAAACATGAAGAAAGAAAAGAAACAAAACAAGGCACTGGCCTGTGATTCCCGCCTTTTGGGCCGGCCCATTTGGGCAGGCAATTGATGAGAGTGCAACCTAGTACCGTGTATAAAACAATGTCCGCAATATATACCAAAAATGTAAAATGCGTATGAAAAAAGTAGCCATCAAATACAAAAAATAAAAAAAATCATCTATTTCAAACATGTTAAATATGCACAATAAGGTTCCTGATGTATACAATAAATGGAAAAAAATGTACTAAATAATCGAACTTAAATGCACTACATTTTAAAAAATGTTGATCATCTATTAAAAAAATTAAAAAATGGGACGGCCCCTTACTGTAGAAACTTGGACAGGCCCAGGAGCGTGTGAGACCACAACGTCAATATTTTTATTTTCTGTGTTCCTTTTTACATTTTCTAGGTTTTTTTTCTTTTTTTTACTTTTGTTAATACTTTCAAATATTCTTTATACACACATGCACACACACAAATATATATATATATATATATATATATATATATATAAAAAATAAAAACTATTAATCAAGTACTCGAAAAATGTTAAATGTGTATAGAATGTTTTCCTTCATATGTATATGAAAATTTATACAAAAAATATATCTTGAAGAAAATTTGTTGGTCATCGTTGGAGATGCCCTAAGCAAGTCAAAAACTCTGATATATAGCTTGAAGGAGAATATGTGGAATAAGACTTGGAGTGAGAGAGGGATTTGTACAGCTTCGTCTATCAGGCCACTGTTGGTCGACATCGACTCAGGAATCAAAATCATGTATATTGTAGTGCGAAGAAGATCCGAGACATTCGGAAGCCGAATAGACTCGAGACATTTGAAACCACAGCCACCACTCTTTATTTTCTTTCTTCCTCACATAGTACTAATAATTAACTAAAGGGTAATTCGATGCTCGGGTTCATCTACACCTGATATCTCGGTCGCTGGTGTGGATGTGTTGGGATGGGGTTAAGAGTTCCTATTTCGTGTGCAGGTCGCTGGGTAGCAACCGGGCGCGCGCTCCCCCAACGTGTCCTTTTGGGCCGACCCATATTGGCGGCGGAGCGCCTCCATTTTTTTCCACTTCTTTTCATTGTTTTTTATTTTGCTTCTATAAATTTGTTGGTGATTTAAAAATGGTTATGAATTTCAATTTCTTAACAAACATCAAATTTCAAAAAAAAACTATTCATGAGTTTCAAAAAATGTTCTCAAATTTCAACAATGCTCGCGAGTTCAAAAAATGTTCACAGGACTAATTCTCAGGATTAAAAAATTTCAAGAATTCAAAAATAATTCTCAGTATTAAAAATGTTCAAGAATGCCACAAATGTTTGCAATTTTGAAAAAAAAATCGGGAATTGAAAAGAAATGTTCACAGATTCAAAAACGTTCATGAATTGTATTCAAAATGTTCACAAAAATAAAGAAATGTTCGTGAGCTAGAAAAGTAGTTCATCGATTTAAAAACTGATCTTGAATTTGAAAAATGGTTCATTCATTATAAAAAAAATGATCGCCAAACAAAATAGGTTCACAAAACGTTCACGAATTTTAGAAACCATTCCCCGAAAAATACGTTCTCTAATTCACAAATTTAGGAAAAAGAAAACACGAATTTGAAATATGTTAAAAATCTAAACATTCTGGTTAAGAATCCGAAAAAAGTTAACTATTTTAGAAGAAATGTTCAAAAAAGTTGAAAATGATGTTTAAAAAATGAAGAAGAAGAAAAACAAATAAAACATGAACAGGACAAAATGAAAAAGGAAAGGAAAGAAAAAACGAAAATGAATGAAGAATGGATAGAAGGAAAAATGAAAAAAGCCAAAGAAAAATAAAAGGGGTGCGCACGTGATCGCTAACCAGCAACCCATGGGCCAAATACGGTTGGCCATATATTAGGTAGGTGTGTCAGATGTTTCTTTTTTTGAGCGAAAGGTGCGTCAGAGCATTTTTGAATCTGTAAACATTTCTTTTCAATAGATGATTAATATTTGTCAGAAAAGGGTACTGAATTCGGAAAAAAGGGCTACAGGCTGGTGGTTGTGAGCCCAGATGTTGTGGCGTGGGTGTGGCTGAGCCCGGGAGAGAATGAATGTCCCGAAGATGGGATGTGAATGAGAACCCAAACCGTCTAACCTACGTGCGAGACCTATATCTTGCTTATGGCGACACCAGCTTGTATATCAGTATATACACGTTTAAATTTTTAATAAATGATTAATATTTGTCCAAAAACAATTATGTTTAAAAATCCATACACATTATAATTTTTTATATCTAACACATTTTTATATACATGTTTAATATTTTTTAAATACAAGATTATTAATAGTTTGATAACATGGTCAACATTTTTCAATACACAGTGAAAAAATTTCTAGTGGCAATGAACATTTTTTCACACACAATGTACATTTATTGTATACATTCAACAATTTATATAAACGTTCAACATTTTTTCATACACATTGTAATTCCTGTATATATTTTCGTATACATAAAAACACCTTTTCTGTACATATTTACAGTTTTTCAAATACCTTAGTAATATTTTTGAAATACTTGTTGATTAACAATTTTCAAATAGTTGATTTGTGTTTTTTAAATACATGATTAGCTCTTTTTCATACACAATGTATACATTTTCATATACAGGAGAAACATTTTCTTTATACACATTTAACATGTTTACGGAGTACAGGTGATATACGGAGTACTGAGCTCGGAAAAAAGGGCTACAGGCGGGTGGTTGTGAGCCCAGATGTTGTGGCGTGGATGTGGCTGAGCGCGGGAGAGAACGAATGTCCCGAAGATGGGATGTGAATGAGAACCCAAACAGACTAAGCTACATGCGAGACCTATATCTTGCTTACGGCGACACCAGCTTGTATATCAGGATATACATGTTTAAATATTTTAATAGATGATTAATATTTGTCCCAAAAAATTATGTTTAAAAATCCATACACATTATACTTTTTTATATCTAAAAAAATTATATACATGTTTAATATTTTTCAAATACAAGATTATTAATACTTTCATAACATGGTCAACATTTTTCAATACACAGTGAAAACATTTCTAGTAGCAATGAACATTTTTTCACACACAATGTACATTTCTTGTATACACTCAACAATTTATATAAACGTGCTCCTGTATACACACAATTAATATTTGAGAGAGTACTGAAAAAATTCAATATGCATAAGTGCTCACCCTCACCTGCTCCTGTATTTAAGGGTGATAAGTTTGGGACATTTCAATGTCCGAGGAACCAGTATGAAACTGATCAGATGAAGTCGATTCCTTATGCTTCAGCTGTCGGAAGTATCATGTATGCTCAAGTGTGTACACGCCCAGACTTATGTTTTAAAACCGCGATGCTTGAAAGATACCAATCAAATCCAGGACCGGACCACTGGAAGGCTGCAAAGAAAATCTTGCGTTATATGCAAGGAACTAAGGATTTCATGCTTACATATAAAAGAACCGATAACCTAAAATTGTTGGTTATTCAGACTCTGATTTTGCCGGGTGTGTGGATAGTAAGAGATCCACGTGTTAGAATAAATCCAAGGCATGCCGTTAATCATCCGAGGACCAAGCAATCACATGAGCATGACACCGAGATTTGTTAATGAGGTTCACCGATATGGCTACATCCCCGGGGCTTGACTATGGGCGCTCCTCCCCGTGACACCGTCACAATACCGCACACCGGCCACCCGGGCGCCGGCACACGCCGCCGGCTCCCCCTTGCGCGCCTGTGCTATTATGTTGGCATAGGTTACATCGTGTGTCTAGCCCCGCTATATATGGGAGGCCTAGGATACAAGTGTCCTCCTAGGACACGACTCCCTATCCTATCTAAACACAATACAACTACAAGTCCAACTGTAACCTACCTTGTACACAATATTCGACACAACTCTAACAAACTCCACCTTGGCGAATATTCTCCACCACCTTGAATTCGTCAATGCGTTAAATTTTCATGTACATTGGACTTGAGCTTATCCATGAGAGCCGCTGCTACTCCAAAGACTCCATATGACTCCACCTGCAACTTGTAGTCCCTTCTTTTCTTGACCACGGTCAACACTCGAGCAAAATTAAGTTCCTTGTTACTCTAGTTTGTGCTCCCAACTTTCAGAGTATCAGTCCAACGCCATCACACACTGATCACTGACCTGCGTGAAAAATGAACAACTCACATATTGGGTGTCACAATAAGATTTACCTGAACTCAATATCACCGCTCCTTTCTTGACCGCCTGTCTGAAACTTGAAGGAATTTCACCATTGCTTTTAGTCATCCCGAGTCAAATTCGCAGTTGTCTCACCACATGTATGACCACCAGAGCCCTGGCCCGTCTTCATGTCCCGTGCGCATCGCACGCCTCGTCGCTATTACCGCGTCGAGCCTCCGCTGTCCCGGTCGAGTCTCAAGGGTCGCGAACCCACACCACTCAACCCCCACTGCAGAGTACCACCAATTATCACCGACCGATGACGAGTTTCATGCTTCCATCAGACCCTTGGGTTCCAGTCCGAACTGCATGTCACTCGCTTTTCTCCCTTGCTGAATAGGCTTCGATTCCCTAGATCCTTACATCGTAGCCCGTCAATCCAGCTCCACCTTGAACATGACTCCATGGTAGATGATCAATCCACCCACACGCCCCATCGACTTCAAGCTCTCATGTGCACCGTCTTGAATCAACCCCGCGCCATAGTCTTGTCCAAGCCACACAAGCACTCAGACTCGTATCGCATGTTTCCACGCCCAGAAGTCGGTCACCATCAGTATCACGCACCTATGTCGTCGACGCCGATTCCACCACCGTCTTCTGTACCGACCGACTCGCGTCGATCCCGTCAGACTACCTAGTCCGACCCAGGCTCCCAAAGCATTCCATGAATTTCCATTCATCACACGATAGTTCTATCACTGCTGACATGACTTCCCGCAACGTGTTCAAGCATCCTTGTTGTGCCAACAAATCTTTCATCCTCGTCTGTCATAACCCAAGGTCTTCAGTTTCGTGAACTTCTCCACCTCAAACCTGGTACCCACTAATGCCATGGTTCTTTGTATAACTGACTTTGTGAAAAAATAATTTGAGCTTTCCATGTGATTCCTCAAGCATACGAACAGAACTCCGCATACTACATACGAAACAGAACTCCGCATACTACTTGCAAAACTAACCAAGAATTGGTCTTCACGTTTTGGCTCCTTGGCTTCAACTCCAATACTAGCAATTGACTTGTCAACACCTCCTGTTAATTCCGATGGATACATATCCCTTAGATGAATTTCTTTCGCCGATTGATTAAGCCTGCCTATCTCAGTGGAGACTCGGTCTCCCTTTTTTTCAAACAAATCTCCGGCCTGCAGCTCATCCAGACTCAGCCGACCATGTGCACGGGCCTCCGCTTTCCAGCTCCGCCAGCGCACCATGGGCCGCCAGGCGCCAGCAATACAAGCACGTACGCCTGCCGTCGGACGCTCGCCCGATCGATCTGATCGCCGCACGTCCAACCTGCCGCTGCCATGGGACACGCGCCTTGTGCTGATCGGACGCCTGCTGTAACTTCCGTTCTCGCCATCGATTGCATCTCCTTACAATAATTCCAATCGCATCAAGAGTTTCTTTGATTCGCTGCTAACACTACGACTGCCCTGATCGAAACACAGAAACACCGTGTGACAACCGATCCGCTCCATCGCTGCCGTCTTGCACCGCAATTTAACTCAACGATCTTTTCGCAAAGCACTTCCATTAGGTCAACAGATGCACTGCCTTATCAAACCTTGTTCATGATACCATTTGTTAGAATAAATCCGAGGCATACCGTTAATCATCCGAGGACCAAGCAATCACACGAGCACGATACCAAGATTTGTTAACGAGGTTCACCGATATGGCTACATCCCCGGAGCTTGACTACGGCCGCTCCTCCCCGTGACACCGTCACAATACCGCACACCGGCCATGTTAAACCATGCAATATTCAGGTCCAAGGGGCGCACCACGCACCGGTTTAGTTGAGATAGGCTTCGGTCTAGGTTGGTTAGAGTATATGGTTGTAATCTCCTCATGTATATCTTATCTCTACTTTCCTTGTACCTCAAGATGTAATCTCAACAACCTTGTATGCTTATCAGGGATATGCCCCTGCCTATATTAACACGAAACCGTCGCCTCGAGAGAGGTACGACGTTCTCCGCTGTTTTACATGGTATACAGAGCCACCTCTATCCATCGCATCTAGCAAAACCCATCCAGCGCCAGCCATGTCGTCCTCCTCCAGCACCGTCCAAGCTTTCCTTGGGCAGGTTGCAGAAAAGCTCACCCGCACCAACTACATTCTGTGGCGTGCGCAGGTGACACCGCAGCTGAGAGGGGCTGGCCTCTTCGGCTACGCCGACGGCTCCATGCCGGAACCTGTCAAGATCCTCGTCACGAAGGACAAAGACGGGAAAGAAGAGCAGACACCGAACCCTCTCCATCCGATCTGGTTCAAAGAAGGGCAGCAGGTACTTGGATACTTGCTCAATACTCTCACCAAAGAAGTCCTCGTGCAGGTTACCTCCATCGCCACGCCGCACGAGCTCTGGGCGGCTCTCGCCCACATGTTCTCATCACAGGCCCGAGCCCGCGTCAACAACATCCGGGTTGCTCTCTCCATGGCGCAGAAGGGGACGCAATCTGTTGCGGCCTACTTCGCCCAGATGAGAGCGCTTGCCGATGAGCTCGCAGCCGCCGGAAAGCCCATCGATGGCGATGAGCTTGTCTCCTACATCACCGCCGGCCTCGACATGGAGTACCAACCCCTCGTCTCCGCCAACGACGCGCGCACCGACACCATCAGCATCGACGACCTCTACGCTCAGATGAGCAACTTTGATCAGCGCCTCGCCCTCTACAACAACAACTCGGGCGGGGGCTTCAAGTCATCTGCTAACGTGGTCTCTCGCGGCGGCGGTCGCGGTGGTGGCGGTTCACGCTATCGTGGACCTCCGCGTGGCAAGGGCAAGCCGCAATCTGGCGGAAACAGTGGCGGCGGCGGGCGGGCGGCCCTCCAACAACAACAATAGGGGCCGCCGTGGTGCCAGGCCTCGCGCCAACCCTGATGCGCCGCGATGCCAAATCTGCGGCAAGCTAGGACACACCGCCCGCGACTGCTGGTATCGCTATGAAGATGATGGCGAATCCTCACAAGATGAGAAAGTTGCAGGTGCTGCTGATGGCTCCTACGGCATTGATACAAACTGGTATGTGGACAGTGGCGCAACTGACCACATCACGAGCGAGATGGAAAAGGTGACAGTTCGTGAAAAGTACCGTGGGCAAGACCAAGTTCATACTGCCAACGGAGAAGGTATGAGCATTAGCCACGTTGGTCATTCAGTGCTTAAAACCCCCCATAGAAATATTCGTCTAAGAAAAATCTTGCATGTCCCTAGTGCTTCGAAAAATCTCCTTTCAGTTCATCGCATTGCCATTGACAATCATGTATTCCTTGAGTTTCATCTGTCTTTCTTTTTGATCAAGGATCAGGTCACGAAGCAAATTCTGTATCGAGGTAGATGCGTTCGAGGGATGTACCCGTTGATTCCGGAGCTTAGGAGATTGAATAAACAAGCCTATGGTGTCACCAAAGTCTCTTCAACACGGTGGCATGATAGATTAGGGCATGCATCCTTTTCTTTAGTTGAACACTTGCTTAAAAAGAATAAGCTCCCGTTTGTTGGTGAGCGAGATCGTGAAACAATTTGTGATTCATGTCAGTGTGCTAAAAGTCATCAATTACCCTATCCTGTGTCTACAAGCATCTCCACCAAGCCTGTCTGAAACTTGAAGGAATTTCACCATTGCTTTTAGTCATCCCGAGTCAAATTCGCAGTTGTCTCACCACATGTATGACCACCAGAGCCCTGGCCCGTCTTCATGTCCCGTGCGCATCGCACGCCTCGTCGCTATTACCGCGTCGAGCCTCCGCTGTCCCGGTCGAGTCTCAAGGGTCGCGAACCCACACCACTCAACCCCCACTGCAGAGTACCACCGATTATCACCGACCGATGACGAGTTTCATGCTTCCATCAGACCCTTGGGTTCCAGTCCGAACTGCATGTCACTCGCTTTTCTCCCTTGCTGAATAGGCTTCGATTCCCTAGATCCTTACATCGTAGCCCGTCAATCCAGCTCCACCTTGAACATGACTCCATGGTAGATGATCAATCCACCCACACGCCCCATCGACTTCAAGCTCTCATGTGCACCGTCTTGAATCAACCCCGCGCCATAGTCTTGTCCAAGCCACACAAGCACTCAGACCCGTATCGCATGTTTCCACGCCCAGAAGTCGGTCACCATCAGTATCACGCACCTATGTCGTCGACGCCGATTCCACCACCGTCTTCTGTACCGACCGACTCGCGTCGATCCCGTCAGACTACCTAGTCCGACCCAGGCTCCCAAATCATTCCATGAATTTCCATTCATCACACGATAGTTCTATCACTGCTGACATGACTTCCCGCAACGTGTTCAAGCATCCTTGTTGTGCCAACAAATCTTTCATCCTCGTCTGTCATAACCCAAGGTCTTCAGTTTCGTGAACTTCTCCACCTCAAACCTGGTACCCACTAATGCCATGGTTCTTTGTATAACTGACTTTGTGAAAAAATAATTTGAGCTTTCCATGTGATTCCTCAAGCATACGAACAGAACTCCGCATACTACATACGAAACAGAACTCCGCATACTACTTGCAAAACTAACCAAGAATTGGTCTTCACGTTTTGGCTCCTTGGCTTCAACTCCAATACTAGCAATTGACTTGTCAACACCTCCTGTTAATTCCGATGGATACATATCCCTTAGATGAATTTCTTTCGCCGATTGATTAAGCCTGCCTATCTCAGTGGAGACTCGGTCTCCCTTTTTTTCAAACAAATCTCCGGCCTGCAGCTCATCCAGACTCAGCCGACCATGTGCACGGGCCTCCGCTTTCCAGCTCCGCCAGCGCACCATGGGCCGCCAGGCGCCAGCAATACAAGCACGTACGCCTGCCGTCGGACGCTCGCCCGATCGATCTGATCGCCGCACGTCCAACCTGCCGCTGCCATGGGACACGCGCCTTGTGCTGATCGGACGCCTGCTGTAACTTCCGTTCTCGCCATCGATTGCATCTCCTTACAATAATTCCAATCGCATCAAGAGTTTCTTTGATTCGCTGCTAACACTACGACTGCCCTGATCGAAACACAGAAACACCGTGTGACAACCGATCCGCTCCATCGCTGCCGTCTTGCACCGCAATTTAACTCAACGATCTTTTCGCAAAGCACTTCCATTAGGTCAACAGATGCACTGCCTTATCAAACCTTGTTCATGATACCATTTGTTAGAATAAATCCGAGGCATACCGTTAATCATCCGAGGACCAAGCAATCACACGAGCACGATACCAAGATTTGTTAACGAGGTTCACCGATATGGCTACATCCCCGGAGCTTGACTACGGCCGCTCCTCCCCGTGACACCGTCACAATACCGCACACCGGCCATGTTAAACCATGCAATATTCAGGTCCAAGGGGCGCACCACGCACCGGTTTAGTTGAGATAGGCTTCGGTCTAGGTTGGTTAGAGTATATGGTTGTAATCTCCTCATGTATATCTTATCTCTACTTTCCTTGTACCTCAAGATGTAATCTCAACAACCTTGTATGCTTATCAGGGATATTCCCCTGCCTATATTAACACGAAACCGTCGCCTCGAGAGAGGTACGACGTTCTCCGCTGTTTTACATGGTATACAGAGCCACCTCTATCCATCGCATCTAGCAAAACCCATCCAGCGCCAGCCATGTCGTCCTCCTCCAGCACCGTCCAAGCTTCCCTTGGGCAGG
The DNA here is from genome assembly GCF_056163025.1 of Triticum urartu. Lineage (NCBI taxonomy): Eukaryota > Viridiplantae > Streptophyta > Magnoliopsida > Poales > Poaceae > Triticum > Triticum urartu. Next base: position 744,713,446 of record NC_141875.1, on the reverse strand, counting down.
TTGCAGAAAAGCTCACCCGCACCAACTACATTCTGTGGCGTGCGCAGGTGACACCGCAGCTGAGAGGGGCTGGCCTCTTCGGCTACGCCGACGGCTCCATGCCGGAACCTGTCAAGATCCTCGTCACGAAGGACAAAGACGGGAAAGAAGAGCAGACACCGAACCCTCTCCATCCGATCTGGTTCAAAGAAGGGCAGCAGGTACTTGGATACTTGCTCAATACTCTCACCAAAGAAGTCCTCGTGCAGGTTACCTCCATCGCCATGCCGCACGAGCTCTGGGCGGCTCTCGCCCACATGTTCTCATCACAGGCCCGAGCCCGCGTCAACAACATCCGGGTTGCTCTCTCCATGGCGCAGAAGGGGACGCAATCTGTTGCGGCCTACTTCGCCCAGATGAGAGCGCTTGCCGATGAGCTCGCAGCCGCCGGAAAGCCCATCGATGGCGATGAGCTTGTCTCCTACATCACCGCCGGCCTCGACATGGAGTACCAACCCCTCGTCTCCGCCAACGACGCGCGCACCGACACCATCAGCATCGACGACCTCTACGCTCAGATGAGCAACTTTGATCAGCGCCTCGCCCTCTACAACAACAACTCGGGCGGGGGCTTCAAGTCATCTGCTAACGTGGTCTCTCGCGGCGGCGGTCGCGGTGGTGGCGGTTCACGCTATCGTGGACCTCCGCGTGGCAAGGGCAAGCCGCAATCTGGCGGAAACAGTGGCGGCGGCGGGCGGGCGGCCCTCCAACAACAACAATAGGGGCCGCCGTGGTGCCAGGCCTCGCGCCAACCCTGATGCGCCGCGATGCCAAATCTGCGGCAAGCTAGGACACACCGCCCGCGACTGCTGGTATCGCTATGAAGATGATGGCGAATCCTCACAAGATGAGAAAGTTGCAGGTGCTGCTGATGGCTCCTACGGCATTGATACAAACTGGTATGTGGACAGTGGCGCAACTGACCACATCACGAGCGAGATGGAAAAGGTGACAGTTCGTGAAAAGTACCGTGGGCAAGACCAAGTTCATACTGCCAACGGAGAAGGTATGAGCATTAGCCACGTTGGTCATTCAGTGCTTAAAACCCCCCATAGAAATATTCGTCTAAGAAAAATCTTGCATGTCCCTAGTGCTTCGAAAAATCTCCTTTCAGTTCATCGCATTGCCATTGACAATCATGTATTCCTTGAGTTTCATCTGTCTTTCTTTTTGATCAAGGATCAGGTCACGAAGCAAATTCTGTATCGAGGTAGATGCGTTCGAGGGATGTACTCGTTGATTCCGGAGCTTAGGAGATTGAATAAACAAGCCTATGGTGTCACCAAAGTCTCTTCAACACGGTGGCATGATAGATTAGGGCATGCATCCTTTTCTTTAGTTGAACACTTGCTTAAAAAGAATAAGCTCCCGTTTGTTGGTGAGCGAGATCGTGAAACAATTTGTGATTCATGTCAGTGTGCTAAAAGTCATCAATTACCCTATCCTGTGTCTACAAGCATCTCCACCAAACCTCTTGAGCTCATTTTTTTCCGATGTTTGGGGTCCTGCCCCAAAATCAGTTGGCAGACACACTTATTACGTAAGTTTTATCGATGACTATACCAAGTACACATGGATCTATCTCATCAAAAAGAAATCTGATGTTTTTCAAGTTTTTCACAACTTTCAAGCACTAGTAGAAAGAAAGTTTGATTGCAAAATCCTAGCTCTCCAATCTGATTGGGGAGGGGAGTACCGCAACCTCAACTCCTTTTTTCAGCAAATTGGCATATCACACCACGTGTCATGCCCCCATGCTCACCAGCAAAACGGATCAGCTGAGCGCAAGCACAGGCATATAGTTGAAGTCGGCCTGGCCTTACTTGCTGCTGCCTCTATGCCTTTGAAATTCTGGGATGAGGCATTTCTCACCGCAGTCCACCTCATAAACATGTTGCCAAGTAGAGTCATCAACAATGAATCTCCAGTAGAACGTCTCCTTCATACAAAACCAGATTACACATCTCTACGAGTATTTGGGTGTGCGTGTTGGCCAAATCTTCGGCCATACAACAACCGCAAACTCATGTTCAGATCAAAACGGTGTGTTTTCTTGGGCTATAGCCCACAACATAAGGGTGTAAAGTGTCTTGATGTATCCACTGGACGTGTCTATATTTCCCGTGACGTTGTGTTTGATGAAACTGTTTTCCCTTTTGCATAACTTCATCCAAACGCCGGAGCCCTTCTTCAAAAGGAGATTCTTCTTCTACCTTCACATCTCACCGGGCATGACAATGGGGATGTTTTAGACACTGATGATCAATTGTTGACTAATCCTCTTACTAATGATGGTCTTGAGTCTTGTGATGCAACAGAAAAAAATTGTGCAGAAAATGGTGAAGAAATCAGCCCAAATTATCATTTTATGCTTCCTGGACAAAACAGCAGCAGCATCGAAGCAGATCTCCCTCGGGATCCAGGCGCATCAGCCTCGGGATCGCTCCTGCGCCAGTCTGCCGCCCTGGCCCCCGCGGGATCCGCGCCCTCCTCGCCAAGCCGATCCGCCTCGAGCCCCGCGTCGCCACAAGCCACCAGCGGCTCGGTGGACCGCCCGGTGGCCGCTCAGCGCCAACCCACCAGCGCCACGCGGCGCCAACTCCAGTCGCCCGCACCTGGTTCCGTGCCCGGCCCCGTGTCTGGCCCCGCACCTGGTCGGTTTGGTCCCGACACACGATGCTACGTGCGGCGCCCATCACGGCTGGATATGGGCGCTGACTCCGGTGTGGATCACGCTGCAGTCCCCGTCCCACCGGTGCAATCATTGCACCATCATGCGCCCCCAGCTGGACCGGGATCCTCTGCGGCGACTTCTTCTTCAGCTCCACGTGCGCCGGCCATACAAGATCCGGCATGCATGTCCTCGCCCAGCGAGCCTGCAGCCGCTCCTGGCGCTAGATCTTCTGCGGATCCTTCTTCACCACCTCGCACTAGGCTTCAGAGGGGAGTAACTCAACCCAAAAATTACAAGTCTTTAGCAAAGTTTGGACTTGCTTGTGTTTCACATGAACCAGATATCCCACACTGTTGCAGAAGCTCTAGGCGATCCAAAGTGGCAGAAGGCTATGGAGGATGAATACATGATGCTCCACAAAAACAAAACTTGGCACTTAGTTCCAGCACGTCAAGGCAAAGGTAAAAATGTTATAGATTGTAAATGGGTCTTCAGAATTAAAAAGAAGTCTGATGGCACCATAGGTCGTTATAAGGCTAGACTAGTTGCACAAGGTTTTAAACAAACATACGGTCTAGATTATGAGGATACTTTTAGTCCTGTAGTAAAGGCTGCTACTATTCGTCTCGTTTTGTCTATTGCCGTATCCAGAGGATGGAGTCTACGCCAGCTAGATGTTCAGAACGCGTTTCTTCATGGTGTTCTGGAAGAGGAAGTGTTCATGAAACAACCTCCTGGGTTTGAAAACAGACAAAAACCCCTCCACATATGCAAGCTTGACAAGGCTCTATATGGATTAAAACAAGCTCCTAGAGCATGGTATTCTCAGTTGAGTTCAAAGCTTCAAGGACTTGGGTTTGCTCCGTCCAAGTCTGACACCTCACTGCTTATTTTCAACAAGTCAAATACATCTATATTTGTACTCATATATGTTGATGACATTATTGTCACAAGCTCATCTGATGAAGCCATTTCAGCACTGCTCAAGGATTTGAACTCTGAGTTTGCTCTTAAGGATCTAGGAGGCTTGCACTACTTCCTTGGCATTGAAGTAAAAAGAAGTGGGGATGAGCTTCACTTGTCTCAAGAAAAATATGCCATTGATCTTGTAGCAAGAGCAGGGTTGCAAGGCTGCAAGGCAGCTCCAACACCTCTATCCAGCTCTGAGAAACTATCCTTAACAGAAGGGAAACTCTTGAATCAAGAGGACAGCACCAGGTACAGAAGTATGGTTGGTGCACTGCAATATTTAACTCTGACTAGGCCTGATATTTCCTTTGCTGTGAACAAAGTATGTTAGTTCCTTCATGCACCCACTACAGTACATCTGACAGCTGCAAAACGCATACTTAGATATGTCAAGAACACTTCCAGTGTTGGACTCACCTTCACCAAGTCACCATCAACACTTGTAAGTGCCTTTTCTGACTCTGATTGGGCAGGTTGCCTTGATGACAGACGCTCAACAGGTGGTTTTGCAGTGTTCTTTGGTCCAAATTTAATCTCATGGTGTGCTAAGAAACAAGCTATTGTGTCTAGATCCAGCACAGAAGCAGAATACAAAGCACTAGCAAATGCTACTGCAGAAATTATTTGGGTTCAGTCATTATTGAAGGAGCTTGGAATACATAGTAAACAGGCTCCATGCTTATGGTGTGACAATTTGGGTGCCACCTATCTTTCTGCTAACCCAATATTTCATGCAAGAACAAAACATATCGAAATAGATTTTCACTTTGTCAGAGAAAGAGTTGCAGAAAAAAAGCTGGATATTCGGTTCATTCGGTCTCAAGATCAAGTTGCAGATGGCTTCACTAAAGCTTTGCCCACCAGAGGTTTTGAAGAATTTAAGCGTAATCTCAACTTGTCCAAGTTGTGATTATGGGAGGGTGTTAAACCATGCAATATTCAGGTCCAAGGGGCGCACCACGCACCGGTTTAGTTGAGATAGGCTTCGGTCTAGGTTGGTTAGAGTATATGGTTGTAATCTCCTCATATATATCTTATCTCTACTTTCCTTGTACCTCAAGATGTAATCTCAACAACCTTGTATGCTTATCAGGGATATGCCCCTGCCTATATTAACACGAAACCGTCGCCTCTAGAGAGGTACGACGTTCTCCGCTGTTTTACAGGCCACCCGGGCGCCGGCACACGCCGCCGGCTCCCCCTTGCGCGCCTGTGCTATTATGTTGGCATAGGTTACATCGTGTGTCTAGCCCCGCTATATATGAGAGGCCTAGGATACAAGTGTCCTACTAGGACACGACTCCCTATCCTATCTAAACACAATACAACTACAAGTCCAACTGTAACCTACCTTGTACACAATATTCGACACAACTCTAACACGTCAGGTTATATATTCACACTCGCGGGAGGAGCTATATCGTGGAAAAGCTCCAAACAAACGTTAACTGCTGGATCTACGATGCAAGCATAATTTGTAGCATGTTATGAGGCCACCGGGCAGGCTGTATGGCTAAAGAATTTTATTTCAGGACTTAAAGTGGTTGACAGCATATCTAGACCAATTTTATTGTGATGTGATAATGAACCCGCAGTTTTCTATACGAGTAACAACAGGTCAAGTAGTGCTGTCAGACACATTGACATAAAGTATCATGTTGTGAAAGATAGAATCCAGGATCAAACAATTGATATTAAACATATAAGAACGAAGCATATGCTTGCGGATCCGCTAACAAAAGGCTTACCACCCAGTATTTTTCGTGAGCATGTTGCCGGCATGGGACTACTGGAAGCCTTATGATTCTGAAATAAGAGGACCATTAAAATAAACCACTCCCCAATTACCAAAAAAGTTTTCCATTTCGAAATAGGCGGGTGTGCTATAAGTGTTAAGGTTCTATGGCGTTTGGAGCTGTTGTAACACCTCACTTTGGTACATCATTCCTATGTAGAATGGACAAATGAAGTTAAGCCTAACGATCATGGGGGAGAATGTTGGTTGATCTGACGGCTTAAACAGGCCAGTTAGATCTATTATTCTATCAGAAAAAAGGGGAAAGATAACGATAATGAAAAGTCCCCACGCGCCAATGTACGTGGGCTTTTTATCCCAACTAAGGCGCCCTGATTGGGGGCACCCAAACTAACTAATGATTTAGGTCCCATGTCGCCAGCGCTAGATAAAAGGGGGTACGGGAGAGGGTTGGCAGCCTGCGCGATCATAATTCTCATATGGTTTCACTCCCCTCCCGATATTCTCTCACCCCATCCGATCAGGGGGAGCGCTGCAGCGACGGGAAGACCTACTCCAGCCGCCGCTGCCGTCCCCGGCCAGTCCCGGTGGCGTCCTGAAGGAATCAGGACGTCGAGGAGAACCTCTGCTTTGACTACATCACCCCTGCATCACGCCTGTACCGAGTAGGCGATCATGTTGACTCCCGTGATGTGTAAAGGATCTCTAAACCCTCTCTGTTCATGTTTATTAGGTGATCTAGATGAAATCTCTCTCTGCTAATGGCATCCCATAGATGCATTATTACTCCAACACTCAAGTCACACACGGTTGTGAAAAGATACGCAGTAATAAATGGATTTGAATGGGAAAATTCGCATCTGGTCCTGAGCACAGCTGATCCTGAAATCACGTTGGATGGCTCTTCTCGGGATGCATGTGTTTTCTGTATTCCGCACTGTATGCGACAAACATATTGCCAAAGTATTCCAGGGCAGGGCCCACGCATTAATTTGCTGCTCAGCCACTTCGTCAGACCGGTACAGGATACTCGTGGATGGATCAGGTTTCTTCCTGGGTCTCCCTGTTCCGGTGCGACACTGCGTGTTGACGGACGCAGCGAACGGCAACCTACCAGCCGGTGGGTGGATAAGTAATCGTAGGTCCCAGTCCCCACCCCTCCACGCTCGAGAAAAAACCATCCCCGCCGCCGCCACTACCTGCCGGTTGTTCTTCATCGTGCACGCAGGCCACATACACCCACATAGGCCAATTTGACAGGGAACAAGTGCAGCCAAATTAGTGCATCAACCAAACTAGTGCAGCTCGCATAACGCACACAACACTAGAATTAGTGCAGCCGATGATGCTTGTCTAACAGAAAGACACAAACTACAGCAGTGTGTATTAGCTGATGATTACGAGAAGTGTACAACAAGACACATGATTCAGTAAACTCAATGTTTTGCTTGGTTTCTTGCTCATTCAAAAAGACGCGAGATTCAAAAAGTGTACAGAAAGAAACAAGACATAAGATTCAATGTACAGCGAGAGAACCCTCAAAATTCTGAAACATGATGCCCATTCAGTAAACTCAACATTGTAAACATGATGCCCAATCAGTAAACTCAACAGGATTACAAACTACTGCTTAGTTTCTTGCTTCCTGCTGTTTTGCTTCGAAGACATGGCCTGGCACAAAATGGAAATAGGTTGATTGTCGGTGAGATGAACAAGAGAACTGATGCATTGGTAGATGGTCGTGCTCACATATTTGAATCCAGATGGTAGATAATTATTTGTGCAAACCAAATTTAATTCGAGCATGAGGTTTGGAGATAGTTTCTCTTCTAGGATGTGAATTCAGAGATAATTCTGTACTTGGAAATCACCATATGAATGCTCGACTATACTATGCCTTAACAAAAGGCAGTTTAATTAGCAGAAGAGTTTTGAATGAAGTGTACTAGGACCTTATATTTTTAACTCGTGTATATCTATTTTATAGATCGATTGCTATATAATTATTAATTTGAAAGGTTTGCACTCGTTCTTGAAGATAAAAGGATGTGTGGCTTAATATGGCTACTACCTGAAAAAGACTTCTACAAGTATGACTAAGATTGATATGGACAGTTAAAATTCTCACATATTTAGCTGTTAGGTGCGAAAAGCAATTAAGTACAGAACACTGGCCTCCCCCTCAATTGTTGGGCATTAGCAAGTACTGATTCCAATCTTACTATTTTCTAAGTCAGCTATCAATTTGACAATTTCCCAGCAGCTTGAAGAAGTCATAGAGAAAACTTGAGTAAGATACGAGATAGAAATCTAATGTATGTTGTGCAAGTTCCCGAGCAATTGCAATGCAATGATTAAGGAAAGAGCAAGTTGTCAAGCTGTCAAGTTCCCGAGCAATTAGCAAAGTTTACGGTCTGAACAGTTGTATAAATCTACAATTGTTTTTTTAATGGAGTGAGATGACAGGAACTTTATGAGAAGTGCCTTGTATGCTTTTAGCACTAACTAGACCCTATCAAAAGAATCTGAGCAATGCCCTGAAAAAAGGATTCAAAGGTTCAGTTCTCACTGGACTCAAGATACCAGCATCCTGGTTCTCACTAGATTCAACGGTTCAGTTCCCACAAACCACCAATACTGCCTTGTTGATTTTTCTAGTACTTGTGACTGCAGCATCGGTTGTTTCTACAGAACAAATTAGCCAAGAATGACTACCACGGAACCATCACATAAACAAGGTTGTTTTCTGAAAACAGACACTACATACGCAATTCACACTACAGAAGTTCAGAGTAATTCTTAAGCATGTAATGGTACTTGAAAAAAGATGTGTATTTGCTAAAGCATGTACAGGTTACATTTTTGAGTGCCTTTTGAGCATGTGTAATTGAATTTTTTTTGAGGTCATTAGCATTTGAACACTTTCATAATTCTGATGGGAATACCTTGGTGAGGATCTTGATGAGGCTTTTCTCTTGGAGCCCTTCGTTCTTGGAGGATCTTGATGGGGGCCTTTCGGATGTGGACGGCGACCGAACAACAGCTCCAGTGTTCGAGGGAGGCAGGGGAGGAAGAACATCTTCAGCTCGTGAGGGATATGGTGGAGAAACGGCAAACCCAACGATGGAGCAGCTGCCGCCGGTGCGCATGAGGGAGTCGGTGGAGGAAGAACATCCAAGTTGTGCAGATAGCGCCACCGCCGCGGCCGACCGTACCATCATGGCCGCCGAGTAGGTGTGCACAGTCCCAGGTAACTCCGTCTTGATTGCAACTTCCATGGCTATCGCTTGATCTACAATTTGCACATAGAACAACATAGTTATCGCTTGATCCTGCTTTCCTCATCACCTTGTACTCGGTAGGTAAATTCTGGATGGTTCCATTGTATCTCTTTGAACACAGCTAGTGTCTTATTTTCATCATCGTCAACCTGGTGTTGACTTATCCGGCCACACAGATTGTGCAGCGTCCATTTTGTTGAAGGCGCATTCTGGGTTGAACAAAAGAAGCTGCCAACCATGTTGTGCCTTATTCAAGTTCACATTGTACACATTTATGTGCTTGTGCGATGGCCAATGAACTTTCTCACCGCAAGTAAGAGACAACGAATGGTTGTGGCTTGACCAGTGTTCAGCAATGAGCCATCATTGTCTGCAACTCTAAGTAATCTCATCATTGCAGGGCACTCGCACCGGCAAGATCGGTTATTTTGCTGCTCAGGCTTCCCCTGCAAAATAATTTTTTTCTCCGTGTCAAATTTAAAAAATGAATTCCCGTGCAAGCAATATGTTAAAAAACTACAAAATCTTGTTTTTGGGTCTTAACTCTTAATTGCTAGCCGAGCATCCACAAACAATCTCCTGCATACACTTTGTCCGCTCGATGTTCAGCTGGCCCTTGCCATATCGTATACCAAATCTAAACTCCCAAGAATACAGGTTATAGAAATCGTATGCTTCCCCGAGTGAGTCAAAACTCATCCCAATCTCTGGCTTCACTACATTGTCTGGGAGTTTATCAACGTACCTCCTGATTGTTTCTTCTAATGGAGTGACTCTACCTGGACAGGGTGCCCTATCCAGATGGGCACGTCCCACTCTTAACCTGAAATTGAATTCACGGTTTTGAGATGATGCAATCCTTTTACATATAACAGTGGGGCCGTGATTTTTGTGTATCGGCACATTTGGACGTAGTAATGTCCCCGGGCATCTATCAACATAGGCACTAAAAATAAAAAAACCATGGATCCAGAGAGAAAGAACACTGAATTTTATGTATACCTTCTGGTCCACCCAGGTGCCTCTGGGTTCACCTTCCCGGTGGACTCACGGACTGGGTTGGCTACTGCTTCCTCTTGTCAGCGGGATCGTTCTGCTCAGCAACGCCGCCGAGTTGTCCAACCACACCCGCGCACGACGAGTCAGCGTATGCCGGTGCCGACGGCTCGACGGACGTCAACACCAATGGATCTGGCTGCTCAACATCCGCAGTGACCTCTCTAAGCGAGAGCCTATGGCATGTTCATCAAACCGAAGACCAGTCATTGACTATTTCTGCTCGCGCGTCTTCGGATCGGATCGAATCGAACAGAATAATACAGCGGAGAAATTGGGTCTGTTTAAGACACATCTAGATGTGAGAAGTGCATCGCTGCACGCAGCGGCAGCTGCACGCACGACATCTACGGTCTGTGTCCCTTCATGATTTGCATCAGTAGTTAGAGTATAGCAGGACACTGGATTTCGGTTTGCATCGTAAATGCGTATTCAAAGGACTAATCTGACACGCTCTGACAAAAAGATGGTACGCACTCCTGACAAAAGGACGAAGACTCTGAATCGCGCTGCATGAGTCGATAGCCCCACCGACTGCCGGCGGCACACCACCGTCCCCAGAAATAGAAGTCGTGCAGGACGCGCCCGACAACTCCATCAGACGAGGCGCCGGACGGCTCCTGACTGCCGCTCGCCTCTCCGTCGTGTCCCCGCCTACGGTCGTATCAGGCAGGGCGGAGCCGCCGCCGACCACCGCGCAAGCAACCTCGCGCGCCATCAGAACGTCAGACCAGAGAAAGCGTGTGCTCTTGCGCTCGCGTAGGAGCTCTCGCGGCAACGCCCCCGCCAGGTAAACAAGAAGCCGCCGCCGGCCTGATCTCCCAGCCCCGGCCATCCCTGCGTCGTCCGAGGTCAGATCCGTCGTCCGAGTTGCACGCTCTCTTCGTCCCCCCCTGCTGTTGGCTGCCTTGATGTCGTTTGGGGGCGGATGAAGCCCGCGCACGGCCCCCTCTGACAGCGGCCATGCCAGCTCCGCCCCCCGCCACTGCCATGGCTGCGCCCGAGCGGCTGCCCCGCGACCAGCTCCCTTTGGTGACAGCCACCGCTGCTCCGCCACTCGCCATGGCGCCCTCAGAAGCAACGACGTCCATGGCGCCCCTGCCTCCACCGCACATGTTGCCGCCGACTCCGTCCTTCCACTGCCGCCCCGGCAGCATGCTAGTCCGAGACTCCCATGGCGCTCGCCGCCCCCACCTCCGTTCTTGGCAGTGGCCGCGCGGTCAAAAAGCACATTAATAGCGTTTCAGACAGCAGCTCCCACACGCAACCGGCGTAAAAAAGAGATAGCCATGCACGCCTGGTCCTTTGCGTCAATTCTGACATTGTATTACTAGCTTGTATCCAGCTATGTATTCCTGTTTTACTGACTTTGACGATTTCCTTTGCACAGATCACCTCGCGCAGCGCGGCCGTCGATGCGCTGCGTGCAGGACGGCCGCACTCATCTAGATGTGCTCTAATTATTGCACATCTAAGTGAATGAATCAAGCATAAAGAGAAAAAGAAAAAAAAGAGAAAGAAAATATTCACACGAATCTCAATATAAGATCAATGACATATGACTTGGATGTGCAATACTTATGGCACATCTAGATGTGCTTTAGCAAAACTGGGAGAAATTACCTGTCAATCGGATCCAGCAGAAATCCGAGCCCATTGTGGCATAGGTCTGCAAACTCCGCCATATTGCTCGCCGCCGCCATTGATTTGCCCTCAAGCTAGGGGGAAGGGCTCAACTGAGTAGATGGGAACCGAGGTGTTTTTTTTCCTTAAAGCTGACCGAGATATTTTTGTTGCCCCACGCAGCCACGCTCCATCCGCCGTCAGCATTTACTGAACCTTGACGGCGATGTTTTTGCAGCAGACGGCGCACATACGTTTCTGATCCCCGCAAAGCTTTTTGTTACAGAGGCGAGCCACGGCTCAGCTCGTCAACGTAACCTGAATTTCAATAAAGGAGCCCACGGGCTACCGTACATTACTGTTCCTTACAGTATAGCGTCAGATGACTGCATTTTCTTACACCTGTATATCCTGAAAACGGACCCACTAGTCCAGATCCCTAGAGATGGATCTAGGGTCAGGATAACATGTCCAGATGCCACCCCTACCAGTAACACCGCTCTCATTTGAATGTCAATATTTTTGTGAAGATATGCAGTAATAAATGGTTGTGACCTAACCACTTGAAAATATTTCATATCCTTCTTCCTTTCACGTGATCACAGGTCAATAGGACCGCCTCCGATAAACATCCGATTTCAATGAACCGTGTGTTAGAGTTAATCTTAACATGTGTGTACGCGCATGTGTGCATTGCATGTTAGTGGTCTAGATATGGCCGGGTCGTGGAGTCAGTTGTGTACTGGAGTGAGTCCAGCAGTTGGTTTTGGTCAGGTTGTGGTGGCTAGAGCCATTCAAGGAGAGAAGCAAGTCAAGTTGTTATTGAGAATAGGTTTACAAGTGATGGACATGGCATTGCGTATAGCTAGTGATTAGTTATTGCATGGTGGTTAGTTGAACTAGTGGGTTAGTGCATGGCTTAGAGGTGTTAGTGGCCGAGGGTGCCGGCTAGCCAGTGCGTGTGTTAGGATCAACATCTTGTATATATGTGCTACAATGAGCAATGAGAAAGAGGCCGTGAGGGCTGGAGAAAAAGATGTAGTGTATGTGTGTCTCACCGGGAGGAAGAGGCAAATCTAGTTTCTCTATGGTGAGGTATGCGTGCGTGTGTGTGTAGAGTTCCTCACCACGGTGAGTTCTTGTATTGTGATAAAACATGAGAGGGGGAGATTGTGAGGAAGAAGAAGAGGCGTTCCGAGGAGGCGGCACCAACAATTGGTACCTGAGCACTACCGATCCGAGGCGGCAGTGGTGGCGCGGCGGACTCCTTGCGAGATGGAGGCCTGCGGCGCAAGGAGGTGGCCGGTGGCGGTGCAAGGCCGTTGGCGGCTCTTACGGTGTGAGGCCGTTATGACGAGACGGCTTGGCAATCAGCGTCGCGAAGGCATCGTCCATGTCAAGAGGTGGATGCTGCGTGTGGCACGACGCTGTGGTGATCGGTGCTACGACGACATCGTCCATGACAAGGAGGTGTTTGGCGGTGTGATGTCGCACAAACATGTGGCTGTGGTGCGATGCCACAAGAGGAGGCAGCGGTGTGATGCTGCCACAACGATAGTGAGATGTTAGGAGAGGCGGTGAGATGACGCTAAGAAGAGATATGGTGGCGTGATGCTCTCACTTGGGTCGGTGCGATGCCCACGGCGGTGGTGCGATGCTAGCGTCATCATGGAGAGTTGGTGTGAAGCCAACAAATGTTGTAGTGCGATGCTGTGGAAAGGTGCCCGTGTTTGGCGCTGGGACGGCGTCGACGGCGAGATGGAGTGAGCTCCACACTATGAAGGCGTCATCCATGAAAAGTTTGGTGAGCCACCATGCCAAAATTAGGAGGAAAAATGTTAAGAGGTACTCTTGACATGTGCGTACGTGCATGTGTGCATTGCATGTTACTGGTCTAGAGATGGCGAGTAGTTGAGTCAGTTGTGTACTGGAGTGAGTCCAGCAGTTGATTTTGGTCCAGTCGTGGTGGCTAGAGCCATTCTAGCAGAGGATCAAGTCAAGTTGTTAGCTGTACACGGCTGGGTTGAGAATAGGCTATATAAGTGATGGACATGGCCGTGCATATAGCTAGTGATTAGTCAGTGCATGGTGGTTAGTTGAACTAGTGGATTGGTGCATGGCTTACTGGCCGGCAAGGCTGCAGAGTGCTAAGTACTTGCAATGTTTGCTAAAGCTGAACGTTGTCGGTACTACGATATCAACTACGTTCAACCTGGGCCTGAACGCAGTTGATAGTTAGGAAAAATAGTTGCCGCGTTCATTTTTTCCGAAACGCGGCCTGTAGAGAAATCCTATAGCATTGGCCACCAGATAATAGCAAGTTGCTATTCCTAACGGCTAACCTGATCCAAATATGCAAGAACAAAACAGAAATTATACGCTTTATATCTTTGTTTATCCGTTCTTGAGCAATATCAAATAAAGTGGGTCCGTGATCTAGACACATGTACTGTTTCCAGATGGACTAAAAATCTATGATATACTTAACAAACATGATTAGTCCCCTGTATGTATATTGTTATCAACATCAAAATATAAGCTGCCAGCAGATGTCGCACCGATCATCCATTTTCTTGTTCATTTGTTTCATGACGTTGTTCGCCCCCTGATTATAAAACGCCTTCTCGCAATTATCTGCGGCTAAGCTAGCCTCGCCGATCTTTCGTGCCGCTTCGTTGTAAGCGTGGTTGCCAAAGTCCGTGCGTGCCTTCTCGAGGGTGTGGCCGGCTTGGTTGTATTCGCTGCTGCACATGTCCAGTGCCAACCCCAGTTTCTCATCGCGCTCCTGCTCGTGCTTGGCCTTCTCTTCCTCGCTGGTCTTTGCGCCTTCCCTGGCGGCAGCAGTGCAGATGTCCAGGGAGATGCTTTGGAGCTCTACCCTGGTGGTCGCATTCACGCTCCGTGGGTCAGAGCTGAGCACCTCCACGCAGTCGGGATGGTCTCTCATGCCGTCGCATACTTCGGAGAGGAATTTGGCATCGATCGGCGAGAGAGGAGGGAACGACAATGAGGAGGGTAATGGCTATGAGGGTGGAACTAGCTAACAGGGCCATTTCTATTGATAGAGAGGTTTGCTCTTATTTTGTGCTTGATTGTGTTGTGTTCTACCATATGATTCAGAAGTTTTTATATACACAGTATGCCCCTACATAAAGGAGAATAATCTGAGATCACTGTCCTCAAGTCACACACGGTTGTGAAAAGATACGCAGTAATAAATGGATTTGAATGTCAATATTTTTGTGAAGATATGCAGTAATAAATGGTTGTGACCTAACCACTTGAAAATATTTCATATCCTTCACGAGGAGCGCAAATATTATTTCTGCACAAATAAAATAAAAGGATTTGTCAATCAAAATATATACGTATTATAATGAATAGATTTCTCCTACTGTATCTGCACTTTATCACTGCTCCATACGTTACTGTTGATTGTAACTTCTCTTCTCCCACGTATGCATGCACCTGCTCATGCACTAACCCCACGTTCTTCTCCACTCGCGCACGACGCGCCCTGTGTAAACTATGGCGCCTACGCGCTCTGTTGTAACACCGGCTATTTAGCCTCGATCAATAGAGACGGCGACACCCCAAGGTGCACTAACCCCAAGTTATCTTTTTATAAAAATGATATGCAGTAATAAATGGTTGTGACCTGACCATATGAAAATATTTCATATTCGCGATGAGGAGCGCAAATATTATTCACTCACCAAATTAAATAAAAGGATTTGGAAATCATTATCTATACCAATTAAAGTGAATCGATATCTCCTACTATATCTGCAGTCTATCGCTACTCCGTAATATGCACGATTCGAAGTCGTTAAATCTAGGTTACGTCAAAAACTCAAAATAGTACTACGTGTAGATACTATGATCTCTATAGATGTACTGAACTGGATCTGACATGTATGGTTTCCGTGTACGAGTTTACTAACCATTGTTGCCGTGTGTGTGTGCGTGTGTGCGTGTGTGTGTGTGTGTGTGTGTGTTTGAGAGGGTAAAGGGAGTTTTATTGCAAGTTCATAGAGTTACAGTCGAGAGGCCACAAGTCCTCAATACAAGGTGGTACTGAGCGAAGCCAGACTACATCGGTGGCTCGCTCCGATCGGCTAGAGTTCGCCAAACGATCGACAACTCTATTCTAAGAACGCCTAAGTTTCTGAGGTACAAACTCCCTACTACCAGCTAAGTGTTTAATCTCCAAGAATAACTGGCCATAAGCTGACCGTCGCAGAGCATCCGTGGACAAGCATGATAACGCTTCAGAGGAATTCGATTGTAACATCACCGGAGAGTTTGTGTGTTGAATGGCCAGGGCCATACCTTGCATCATCGCGTGTAGTTCCGCCTCTAGTGGATCATTGCAATGGAAAATGTATCGGTATGCCGCAAATAAGATCACACCCATTCGCTATTCCTTAGGATCATCCCGGCCGCCACGGTGCCATCCTCCGGTTGGTACGAACTGTCGACGAACAGGGCCACCGTACCCTGCGCCGGTGCCGGCCCAGGCAGAACAGGCGCGGCACCACAAGGGGCACCGAAGGCATTTTCCCTTTGACAATATCCTTAACTGGAAACTTGCCTGCTAGGTTGATTGATTGGTAGTAACTGTCCAAGAACTCAACCGAAGCAAACGGGTGGGGCTTCCTTGTCGTGGTAGATGTCATTACTTATCTGCCATATACGCCAGCACAATAACCATATCTCCGACCACCTCTAAACAGGAGCTTAGAAGGAGCATTAGCCATTCCTTCCCATTATCAATGAGAAGGTCGTCGGTGGAAAGCGCCCATCTCCTGCGCATGTTGATCCACAAGATCCTTGCCTAAGTGCAAGCAATCAAGGCATGAAAGGTACTCTCCTCTTCCACCCCACAGAGAGGACACAGCGAACATGTGGCCAAATGCCTATAGTTCTGCACTGTTGAGTAGCCAGTGTACCGGTGACCACTCTCCAAGTTGTAATCTTCATCTTCTGAGGCACGTTGGTCGACCAAACTCGGTTCCATAATGAACGATTCCCCTCCGGGTTTGAGCTGGAAGAGCCATTTGCAAAGGCCGCATTGTGATCACATGTGGCTAGCTTATAAGCACTCTTCCTCCGCATTTCTCCGAAAACCAGGACAAGAAATCACCGCGCTGATGGGGCGATGTTCTGATTTTTACTATGTATTAAAATTCACGAAGGCGGTCCACACGCTAAGCACCGTTTTCATCAATAAAATCAGCCACCCGGTTCAGGCGGCAATTGCCCTTCGGTGAGATAGGGCGGAACGTCGAGGGACGGGGGATCCAAGGATCCCTCCAAGTGCGGATATCAGCACCGTTCCCCACCCTCCAAATGACACCTTTCTTGAGCAAATCGAGACCATGCAATATACCTCTCCAAACTGAAGAACCATTGCTCGAGAATACCGTGTCCAATAAATGTCCAAAAGGGTGATATTTTGCCTTTAGTAATCGTGCACAAAGGCTCTCCGGCGCATCCAGCAATCGCCACGCTCGTTTTGCTAACAAGGCTTGGTTAAAAGCCCTCATGTCGCTAAACCTCATGTCCCTAAATATTTTTCCATGTGTGTTGTGCTTACAGGACTGGGCCCGAAGGTGAGCGGAAGGTGCACAACCAAGTTCTAATATCTCACCCGATCAGTCGCCCGTGTCTCTCCAAAATTTCTGCAGCAACCCGCACGTAGGCTCAGGATCTAACTACACAAATTTCCTTGGACACACTACCTACGCACGTACCCAGTATATGCATGTAGTTTCTGTTCAAAGTGTACGTGCGTCCATCGTTTTGGTACGTGCACTTGTTTTCCTTCTTTCATTTTTTGGATTTTGATTTTGGGTCCGTGCGCTTTTTCATTGGTTTTCTTCAGTTTTCATTTTATTTTTGGGTTTCCTTTGTTTTTCTTCTCTGGTTTCTAATAGGTTTATTTGTTTTCCTTTGTTCCTTTGTCGATTTTCATCGGTTTCGTTTTTGTTCAACACATGTCTCCTCTCCGGGCGTAATCTGCTGCTAATCTGCAGCTACATGCTACGATGATGATGAAGTGGCTGCATGTGGTGATGTTGTCTCATGCAGATTGGTCATCTACTGCCACTTGTGAGGACGGCACAGGTATGCCGAGTGTCCCAAACTCGGGATTTGGATGTGTGTGTGAGTTTCCTCCCTCGGGTTGTTGGGATCGTGGAAAATGGACAAGATAACATAGGATGACTTTGATTAGGCGGTGCTTCTCAAGTACCCGGTCTCAAGCTCCGGGATGAAGATCCTAGGCATTGCTTGGAGTTTGCTCGGATTGGATCTTCAGGGTGAAAACCCATGATCTGTCCTTCGATGGTGGATCTGACGACGGCGGCGTATGTGTGTCGTTTTCCTTCTTGAAGGTGTTGGTTCTGAAGAACCTTTATCGTAGTCATTATGTTGTCAAAATATGATTGGTGTCGATGATCGTTGTTGTATATCATCGATCGTTGTTTTGATCTTCGGGTCCTTTTTGCTTTTTCTTCGCCTAGGCATGCTTTGGTCTTACATGACTTTGCTTTTTGCCAGTGTGATCTTTGTGTGTGTGCGTAATGTTGGTTGTATCCATCCTTGTTATGCAGGGGCCCGGTGTGTGCTCATTGTGTTTGTATCGCTTGATACTGCATTATGAGTCAATAAAAAAAGGCATTTGTCAAAACAATGCCAACCTTTTTTTGTACACATTCTACATTTGTCGTATACATCAGACACATATTTTACGTACACATTTATTATTTTTTAAATACATGATTACCTTTTTTGAAAGCTATTTTTTATGTCGCATTTTTTTGTACACACTGTACATTTCTGTTATATATCTAGTTCATTTTTTGTATATATGCTAATATATTTAAAATACAATATTAATTTTTTTAATATATGGTTAACAATTTCAACACATGGAAAATATTTTATAATGCAATAAAAATTTTGTCACACAATGTAAATTATTTGTATACACCAGGAACAATTCTATATACACGTTTACAAAAAATAAATACAAGATCAACATTTTTTCATACACATTGTATTTTGGATATATTATTTGTATATGTGACAAACTTTTCTCTATGCACAATTAACATTTTTCTAATGCTTGGTGTAGATTTTTAAAAATTCTTGCTTATTTTTGAATTCTTTATTAAAAAATAAAATACATGACCAACTTTTTTCATACACATTGTATATATTTTTTGTGTACATGAGAAACATTTTCTCTGTACACATTAAACATTTTTCAAATGTTTATTTAACATGTTTTCAAATTTTAGATGTAAAGTTTTCCTTGTAATATAAAATTTCAAATATTCGTAAGTTTAAACAAAAATAAAAAGGAGAAAGCAAAACACGAAAACGAAAAACATGAAGAAAGAAAAGAAACAAAACAAGGCACTGGCCTGTGATTCCCGCCTTTTGGGCCGGCCCATTTGGGCAGGCAATTGATGAGAGTGCAACCTAGTACCGTGTATAAAACAATGTCCGCAATATATACCAAAAATGTAAAATGCGTATGAAAAAAGTAGCCATCAAATACAAAAAATAAAAAAAATCATCTATTTCAAACATGTTAAATATGCACAATAAGGTTCCTGATGTATACAATAAATGGAAAAAAATGTACTAAATAATCGAACTTAAATGCACTACATTTTAAAAAATGTTGATCATCTATTAAAAAAATTAAAAAATGGGACGGCCCCTTACTGTAGAAACTTGGACAGGCCCAGGAGCGTGTGAGACCACAACGTCAATATTTTTATTTTCTGTGTTCCTTTTTACATTTTCTAGGTTTTTTTTCTTTTTTTTACTTTTGTTAATACTTTCAAATATTCTTTATACACACATGCACACACACAAATATATATATATATATATATATATATAAAATAAAAACTATTAATCAAGTACTCGAAAAATGTTAAATGTGTATAGAATGTTTTCCTTCATATGTATATGAAAATTTATACAAAAAATATATCTTGAAGAAAATTTGTTGGTCATCGTTGGAGATGCCCTAAGCAAGTCAAAAACTCTGATATATAGCTTGAAGGAGAATATGTGGAATAAGACTTGGAGTGAGAGAGGGATTTGTACAGCTTCGTCTATCAGGCCACTGTTGGTCGACATCGACTCAGGAATCAAAATCATGTATATTGTAGTGCGAAGAAGATCCGAGACATTCGGAAGCCGAATAGACTCGAGACATTTGAAACCACAGCCACCACTCTTTATTTTCTTTCTTCCTCACATAGTACTAATAATTAACTAAAGGGTAATTCGATGCTCGGGTTCATCTACACCTGATATCTCGGTCGCTGGTGTGGATGTGTTGGGATGGGGTTAAGAGTTCCTATTTCGTGTGCAGGTCGCTGGGTAGCAACCGGGCGCGCGCTCCCCCAACGTGTCCTTTTGGGCCGACCCATATTGGCGGCGGAGCGCCTCCATTTTTTTCCACTTCTTTTCATTGTTTTTTATTTTGCTTCTATAAATTTGTTGGTGATTTAAAAATGGTTATGAATTTCAATTTCTTAACAAACATCAAATTTCAAAAAAAAACTATTCATGAGTTTCAAAAAATGTTCTCAAATTTCAACAATGCTCGCGAGTTCAAAAAATGTTCACAGGACTAATTCTCAGGATTAAAAAATTTCAAGAATTCAAAAATAATTCTCAGTATTAAAAATGTTCAAGAATGCCACAAATGTTTGCAATTTTGAAAAAAAAATCGGGAATTGAAAAGAAATGTTCACAGATTCAAAAACGTTCATGAATTGTATTCAAAATGTTCACAAAAATAAAGAAATGTTCGTGAGCTAGAAAAGTAGTTCATCGATTTAAAAACTGTTCTTGAATTTGAAAAATGGTTCATTCATTATAAAAAAAATGATCGCCAAACAAAATAGGTTCACAAAACGTTCACGAATTTTAGAAACCATTCCCCGAAAAATACGTTCTCTAATTCACAAATTTAGGAAAAAGAAAACACGAATTTGAAATATGTTAAAAATCTAAACATTCTGGTTAAGAATCCGAAAAAAGTTAACTATTTTAGAAGAAATGTTCAAAAAAGTTGAAAATGATGTTTAAAAAATGAAGAAGAAGAAAAACAAATAAAACATGAACAGGACAAAATGAAAAAGGAAAGGAAAGAAAAAACGAAAATGAATGAAGAATGGATAGAAGGAAAAATGAAAAAAGCCAAAGAAAAATAAAAGGGGTGCGCACGTGATCGCTAACCAGCAACCCATGGGCCAAATACGGTTGGCCATATATTAGGTAGGTGTGTCAGATGTTTCTTTTTTTGAGCGAAAGGTGCGTCAGAGCATTTTTGAATCTGTAAACATTTCTTTTCAATAGATGATTAATATTTGTCAGAAAAGGGTACTGAATTCGGAAAAAAGGGCTACAGGCTGGTGGTTGTGAGCCCAGATGTTGTGGCGTGGGTGTGGCTGAGCCCGGGAGAGAATGAATGTCCCGAAGATGGGATGTGAATGAGAACCCAAACCGTCTAACCTACGTGCGAGACCTATATCTTGCTTATGGCGACACCAGCTTGTATATCAGTATATACACGTTTAAATTTTTAATAAATGATTAATATTTGTCCAAAAACAATTATGTTTAAAAATCCATACACATTATAATTTTTTATATCTAACACATTTTTATATACATGTTTAATATTTTTTAAATACAAGATTATTAATAGTTTGATAACATGGTCAACATTTTTCAATACACAGTGAAAAAATTTCTAGTGGCAATGAACATTTTTTCACACACAATGTACATTTATTGTATACATTCAACAATTTATATAAACGTTCAACATTTTTTCATACACATTGTAATTCCTGTATATATTTTCGTATACATAAAAACACCTTTTCTGTACATATTTACAGTTTTTCAAATACCTTAGTAATATTTTTGAAATACTTGTTGATTAACAATTTTCAAATAGTTGATTTGTGTTTTTTAAATACATGATTAGCTCTTTTTCATACACAATGTATACATTTTCATATACAGGAGAAACATTTTCTTTATACACATTTAACATGTTTACGGAGTACAGGTGATATACGGAGTACTGAGCTCGGAAAAAAGGGCTACAGGCGGGTGGTTGTGAGCCCAGATGTTGTGGCGTGGATGTGGCTGAGCGCGGGAGAGAACGAATGTCCCGAAGATGGGATGTGAATGAGAACCCAAACAGACTAAGCTACATGCGAGACCTATATCTTGCTTACGGCGACACCAGCTTGTATATCAGGATATACATGTTTAAATATTTTAATAGATGATTAATATTTGTCCCAAAAAATTATGTTTAAAAATCCATACACATTATACTTTTTTATATCTAAAAAAATTATATACATGTTTAATATTTTTCAAATACAAGATTATTAATACTTTCATAACATGGTCAACATTTTTCAATACACAGTGAAAACATTTCTAGTAGCAATGAACATTTTTTCACACACAATGTACATTTCTTGTATACACTCAACAATTTATATAAACGTTCAACATTTTTTCATACACATTGTAATTCCTGTATATATTTTCGTACACATAAAAACACTTTTTTTGTACATATTTACAATTTTTAAAATACATTAATAATATTTGCGGGCTTGTGGCGGGTACCAAAATGGACGAGCTCGCAGCGGCAAGGCCGACGCGGTGGAGGAGCTCAGTCGTTGGTCAGTCCTCCTCGTGGAGCTGACGAGGTCTATGTACATTTTCTTCTACTCCTCGCGGACGCACCGCCACTCATTGTCGTTGTCCTTCGCGACGAGGTTGGCCACGCCCGCCTGCTTGAAAAGGAGCTCTTGGATCTCCTCGTCGTGGCGGCGGCGCTCCTCCTACTCTTGCAAGCTCCGTGTGGCAATCACGGCCACGACCGCCACGAGATCATCGCCGACGTAATATTCGGGACCGATGATACCTCGGCGCGGGATCTCGCCCTC
The DNA here is from genome assembly GCF_056163025.1 of Triticum urartu. Taxonomy (NCBI): domain Eukaryota; kingdom Viridiplantae; phylum Streptophyta; class Magnoliopsida; order Poales; family Poaceae; genus Triticum; species Triticum urartu. Next base: position 744,691,033 of record NC_141875.1, on the reverse strand, counting down.
CTCCGGCTCCCTCTTCACGGGGAGAAGCACCGTGTCGGAAGGGCCCCCTTGCCAGAGGTGAGCCACGCGGTAGAGGACAAGCCCACGGCCGAGGAGGGCGCCTCCCGTACCGGCGGTCGTACGCCTCCGTCTCACGACGAAGGAGCCTTGCCGGCGGTTGGAGGCCTTGGTTGGTCCACTTCCTGGCTGCACGCTTCCTCGCGCCGTCCGCGCGGACACACCGCTCGCGCTCGGGGTCGGCGGAATTGGGCTTACCGGTGGCGAGAAATGGGACGGAGGGAGTGGGGAATCGCGGGGAAACGCGGCGACGGGCTGCGGTGGTGGAATAGGGTTTCGACATATGTGCGCTGCAAACCCGTAGTTATACAGTTTTAGGGGTAAGGTTTGCGGGCCGTGGTAAAAATTTTACGGGCCGGACGAGCATACGGGCTCTGTTTTTCCCAGAAAATTGGGCCGAGCCCGTAAACTCGCCGGAATTATGACGGTTCACGCGTTATACGGAGTTTGTTAGAGATGCTCTTAATGCAGGAAATGAACGACCGGGAGGTCTTTGGCCGCACGTGCACACATTCATTTTCTTGGTTTACTAGCAAATGTGCACGTGCAACACACGTTAATATTTAGGCAATTTATTAATGGCACACAGATATATTAGGTATGTTATTATTTGTGTGTTAATTCTATAATTAGTGCAATAATTTGTATAATATTAATTGCATGTTAAACACGTTGAATCCTCGCCATTGAAGCAATCTAGGTCGTTGGATCGACTTAGTTTGATGGCCGAGATCAGTTGGATTTGACCTTTTAGGTCTTTTTATATTGATATAGATATAGATACAATAGAAAGGAAGGTGAAGATGGGCCGAGTCAACTAGCCGCGCATTTCAGGCGCCAGTTTGCGGATGGGCGCTTATGCGCCAAATAGGATCTACCAACTTTTTTTCTGTACATATTTTTTTTGAAGTGTTTGATTAACATTTTTCAAATAGTTATTAAAAAATTTAAATACTTAATTAACATTTTCTTAAAATTCTTGATTAACATTTTTAAATACATGATCAACTTTTTTCATACACATCGTATTTTCTTGTATAAATTTTCGTATACAAAAGAATTAAATAGATCTGTACATATTTAAAAAATTAAAATGCTTGATTTTTTAAATGTTTCATGTCAAGTTTTTTCAATATATATTAAGAATATTTGCAAGTATGAATAAACTTAGTAAAAGAAAGCCAAAAACAAAAACATAAAACGTGAAAAAAAACCCAGAAAAAAAGTAAGGCAGTCGCCACAGGCCTCGCGCACACCTGGACTGGCCCATCAGGCGCTCGCCAGGCTGCCGAAAAATGTTTGTTATATTACGTAAAATATATACAAAATACTACGATGTGTACGAAAAACTTATGGAATGTTAAACGTGTATAAAAAATGTTCCTGGTGTTCACGAAAAATGTACAGCGTATATGAAATAAAAGTAATCAATTAAAAACATAAGTCAAAAACAAAAGTAGATTATGTATTTTAAAAATATTAAACCCGTATATATAAATGTCCTGTCAGTTGTAGTCGCCCCTTCTCTGTCTCCCCGCTAGTGTTGTGTGAATCTACGCACGGGAAATATGTGCAGACAAGAATACACGACCACATACTTTTTTTCCTTTTATTTAGATTCATGGACTCAGATTCTCATGGTACATAGGTAGGTGGTGGCCTCTCATAGGCTGGGGTGATGTGGCACCGTTAAATAGTATTCTTGTCTTAAATTTGTCTAAATACAGATGTATCTAATACTAAAATGTGACTTGATACATCCATATTTAGACAAATTCAAGATAAGAATTTTGGGACGGATGGAGTTTCACGTTCCGCCAAAATTAGTGATCAAAATACATTCTCACATCCCCCGCAAAAAAAAAATCTCACATACATGTCACATGAAAATTTTATTATGGATCACAACATTATCTGTTGTTTGACATGAGAACATAGTGCATCTATAGTCACATATGGCACAGTTACATTCCTGAACGGAAACGTTGACAACCACACAATTACCATTTGTGAGGCGACCTCCCCCGTCATGCTGGCAGGCTAGGCGACAAGTTAATTCATCGCATGATGTGCCCGAATATGCAATGTGCGTCTTACAGTTCTCTGTGGGCAAGGATATGGATCATTAAAAGAAGCTCAATTTGAGATAGTTGGAATGAAATTTGTGCAGTTTAGATCACAATATTATTCTACTTTGGTTGGCAGGAGAAATGAAACATAAAGAGGGATAGGGAGATCGATTTCGTACCAGCATGGATTGAATTTACTAGCAGGAAAAGTACCATAAGGCAAACTAGAATAGGTTTCCCCTCCATAAGATGACACACAAACGTCTTCTTTTTGTTTCTGCTTGGATTTCCACGAGGATACATCACGATGTTATCTTTATATAGACTTGTAGCTAGAGAAGATTTACTCCCATGTTAATTAAATATGATCTAAAGAAATCGGACTATATCACCGCTCTTAATTTGTATAAATGGGTTCTATCTTTAAACTGGCAACCATTTAATTTCAGTATATCTATCCAGTTCTATCCTAATATGAGTTTGCCAAATTTAGGAGTTGTCCCCGGGGACGATTATGTCTCTCCTACCCTTCCCCACCAGCCTGCCTTAGCCACCCCCTCAACCACTGATCTCAGTGACAACCACACTGACAATGAAGATCCTCTCATGTCACTCAATGATGCCACCTCGACGCAACACAATCATTGAGTGACATGCTCAACACAATCGCCACCTCAACTCAACCATATCTGCGCCTGCGCGACATGCTTCCAAACCAGGCTTGACGAAAAGAATGAGTCAACTCTACTACAGGCATGGACCGAGCTACCATCTATTCGTGTCCCAACATCGTAAAACGTAGCTAGCCTGTTACAACTTCCATTTCTAGTTCACCCCACGGCACACATCAGCATTGACCTTTCTAGACTTGCAACCACACTTGGTGGCACCTCTCTTGCTCAATATCTTATTGTCCTGGAGGACCTGGCGCTAGATTTGAAGGCTAAAGCATGGTTGCGACTATGTAGATCCCTGCCATAGCGCACAAATCCTATTTACCGCCTGCTGCGCCACTTGTAGGCTAAATGGTAGGTACCGCACATAGGCGGTGCTATGGGTCCCTCAGAACGACCACCAGCGTCCTCGTGATGGATGTTTGTGAATTCAAAATTCTTCATGAATTAAAAAAATGGTTCCTGAATTCAAAAAAGTTCGTGAATTAGAAAGGAAATTCACGAGTTTTAAAAAATGCTTACGATATTAAAATTAAATATGAATTCAAAAAATGAAAGCCAATTTGGAAATGTTTACGAGTTCAAAATAAGTTCATGAATTTGAATGAATTCAAAAATTATTCACCTTTTCAAAGAATGTTCATGAAAATCATGGATTCAAAGAAATGTACGACAAAAAATGTTTGCAAATTTGAAAACTGCTTGCGAATTTTAAAATTCACCATCGTTCAGATAAACTGGCACTGCATGCACTTGATTCAGAATTCCAAGATTCAGAACACACGTCTTTTCTTCCTAAGGGTCACAATTTCAGGCGCAAAGTACGCAGTAGGAAACTAAATCGAATGGACGGGACGAAAAACCAAACTAAATCGATGGATGGATGGACGGACTGACGATCAGGCTGGGCTGGGGATCCAAGAATCGACGTGCACTCAGTCGAGCACCTCGAGGGCGTCGTACTCGGGCCCGGAGATGGCGTCGGCCATGATGGCCGAGGGGGTGAGCACGCCGTCGGCCTCCAGGAAGAGGCGCACCAGGTTCTTCGAGTAGCCGCTCACCAGCGCCACGCCCGCCTGCGCGGCCACCACCGGCGACGCCGCCTTGGACGTGCCCACGTTCCAGAACACCACCTCCGGCGCCGCGAAGCCCTCGGCCGCGAACCGCTTGCGGATGGCCTCGTGCTCCGACACCCACGCCTCGCCGCCCGTCCACCCGTCGAACTCCATGTCGCTCAGCACGAAGACGCGCCGCACCATCTGGTCCTTGGCCAGCGCGCCCACCACCGCCACGTTCAGGATCTTGTTGAACACCGCCTGCAGGTTGGCGCCGCGCTGCGGGGTCACGGCGGCCAGCGGCCGGAGCTTCTCCACCAGCGACCCGCCGCGCACCTTGTGCAGATGGTGGGTGGCGTCGAAGGTGATGACGCGCCCCTTCCAGGGCTCCTGGCTCAGCTCCGAGATGAGCAGCCCCAGCGCGATGGCGGCAGCGGCGGGCGGCTTGTCCGACGTGCCCGAGAGCGCGCACATGGCGATGCAGTTGGTGAGGCGGCCCTCGGACGCCAGGGACGACACCATGCGGCGCCACTGGAGCTCCGCCGACTCGTCGTGCTCGCCCTTGAGCGCGGCGGCGACGACCACGTGCGGCAGCACCGCGTCGGCGGGGATCTTGGACAGCCCGGCGCGCACCTCGTCGTAGAAGCCAGCCACGCCCTCCTTGTCGTGCTTCTCGAACGCCTCCTTGTACTGGCGCATGGCCGTGGAGGCGACGCGCGCGTAGGGCAGCTCGTCCCACTTGCGGGCGCTCATGTAGACCTCGGGGAGCTCGAGCACCTTGCGGAGCGGCACCTGCACCTCGCGGCGGAGGCGGCTGCGGACGCGGTAGGCGTAGTGCTTGTCGGGGATGGCGAGGTACTCGGGGCTCGAGTCGCGCGGGAAGACGCGGCGCGCGATGGCCTCGCAGAGCAGCGTGGCGCGGTCGTACGACGAGCGGAGCGACGGGCACCACTTGGCGGCGAGCCCGATCTTGGACGTCTCGCCCTCGCGCAGGTGCTCAAGGTCCGACTTGAGCAGCCCGGCGAAGAGGTCGGCGACGCCGTCGTAGAGCTTGCGGAAGGCCTCGTCAGAGTCGTAGCGCGCGAGCACGGCCTGCGCGTGCTCCGCCTCCTTCTCGCGCCGGGCCTTGGCGGCCTCCGCGGCGGCGGCCCGACGCAGCGCCGCTTGCCGCCCTTGCCCCCGGGGCCGCCGCGGCGGTACTGGATGGCGGCCGCGGCGACGTCGTCCTGGTCCTTGCGCTCGTCGCGGGGGCCGTGGAGGACGCGGTAGAGGATCTCGGGGAGGTCCTTGAGGCAGCCGAAGCGGGCGAAGCCGCCGAGGTTGGCGGCGAGCGTGCGCGGGTGGTTGGCGTGCATCCAGAGCGCGGCGGCGTAGAAGCCCTCGCGGTCGGCCTTGCCGAGGCCGCGGACGCCGCGGAGGTGGCACACGAGGCGCAGCGCCGTGCGCGCGTCGGCGGCCCACGCGACGCCGAGCAGCGCGGCCACGTCGGCGGCCGCGGTCGCGCCGGGCACGACCTGGAAGAAGAAGTCGACGCAGGGGTCGCCCGAAGAGGCGTACGCCAGCGCGCGTCCCGTCGCCGCCGGGGCCGCCAGCTTGCGCTGGGGCTCGTCGTCGTCCGATGATGTCGAGGAGGAGGAGGAGTCGGAGGAGTACCCGCGGGGCGCGCGCTTCGGCTTGGGCTGCTTGGTGGGCGTGGGCTTCTTGGCCGCGGGCTTGCGGTCGGCCATCTCGGTGTCGACGATGGCCTGCGGCGGGCCGAGGAGCGCGGCGCCGGGAGGAGCCATGGGTTTAGCTTGCTGGCTAGGGTGTGGAGATCGGATCGGATCAAGATGGGGGATTGGATTGGTGGAGACGATGACGGGTTGGGTTGGGTTGGGTTGGGTGGATCGATCGATCGTTTATATGGCGTGGCGCGTCCGTTGCAACCGACATAGGAAGTCCCGGGCGGATCCTTTGTGGCCCAACCGACTTAAAATTAACCTTTCCAAGTTTTTCTTATGTATGTACTCCTATATGTTTTCTCTTTCTTTTCTTTTTTGCGGGGTATATGTTTTCTCTTTCTATATGTGTATATGCATTGCGTTGTTGTATTGTACGTATGTATGCATGCATTCCTAATAATAACGAGCAAATATGCGCGTATGTATGAGTGCTTGCGTCTGTGTTTTTTAAAAAAACATTTCTATTTCCTGTTGGGAAAGCTTATTTCCAAATTTTATTTTACCACTTCTAATCTATACGTACATTGCTATGTGTACATTACATTATATTTCGCAAAAAAAGGTATACATTAGATTATATCGTCGTAGTAGTGAGCTACCCGACGTACAAGATAGAGTACACCTGAGCAACATCGCCGTCTAAATCTTATTTATCACCCCTCCTTGCCCATGTCGGAGTCTCTTTCTCCTGCTTGCTGATCAGAGTTGGGCCTTCTTCTTGTAAGCTCCAACCGCCCCTACAATCGATGTTGTTGCGCCCGTCATTGCGGCAATCATGGAAACCAGCTGCAGATAGAAGACCGTCTTGTTTGCAGTGTTTTCCGGCGCATATGTGTGCTGTTGGTGCTGCCCTGGCCGGCATATGGACCGCCATCGAGGCGGTGGTGGTCTGTGGGCAAAAACCTCCACGGATGGGTGTGCTCAGGTGTTTTGGGACGCCTTTGTGTCTCGAGCACGGCGGCGACTTCTGTCGGCGTAACAGGCGAAGCAGAGGTTCACGATGTTGAGGAGCACGAAGACGAGGAAATCAATCACCAGTGAGAGCGGGGAGGGGGGGGGGCAGTGGCCCCCTCCAAGATTTAGAAAATTATACATATACTCTTCAAAATTACATTAAATGCCAAGAGTTAGTGTCCCCCCCCCCTAATGCTTACTCCCTCCTTTCCGGTTTATAGGTTTCATCTCAAAATCTTAGTTTTTCTATTTTATAAGGCTCAATTTGGTTGTTCCCCATCACAAGTTCAGATTCCAAAATGCATTAAATAATTGCATACAAGTATTAAGAGAAAATTGACCAATGCATGTACTTTATGCATTCATGCATTGTAATTAATACATTGGTAAACATAATTTTTTGAGAAAAACAAAAGCATTAATTGGGTGCTTTTGCAAATTACAAAAAATATTCCCCCACTCATCATCTACCTTGGTTGGTGAGATTTTTGAATTGAACCCTATAAACCGGAAATGAGGGAGTAGCATTTAGCGTCAGGTTTGCCCCCTTCCATTGATTCATGGCTTCCATTAATATCAGGTGGCAAGTCCGAGTTTCACACGTATTGACGCCTCGAATCCTTAAACCAGTGGCTGATTTCCCGTGCGGCTTCTTCTTCTAAGATCTTTCGTTTTACCTTCAGCTTTCTTTTGCAGTTATCTGGTATATAGTTTCCAACATGTCGGTCGTTTCATCTCTTGAAGTTCGTTGTCCATATCTAGCCTCATATTCTGCGATCTTGCATGATCTGTGGTGGTATGCCGCGGTTCTTCGTAACTCAGCGAGTGTACATCTGAAAGATGGTTGTTTTAGGTCTAGTCTTATGGTAGTTCCTTGGGGTGTGTAGTCCTTGTAAGAACCCTGGGATGTGTAGGGCGAGTTGTAGTATTTCGAACTGAGAAGGTAAGGAAAGCGGAGGAAATTAGGTGAAGTACGCCAGATACAAAGTACGGAAAAGTATCTAGAACTTCCCCCCCCTCCCCCCCCCCCCCCCCCCCGGCCCTACTCCCCAACCTAGAGTAGCTAAGTGTGGAAGTAAAATCGACCCTTGTTCATACATGGGCTTTTATGGTACGAAATGGGCCACTTCAAATAGGTTCATTGCTTCAGCCCAGAATACGACTAATCCGGCATGGGCTATATGAGCTCCAAGCAGTTTACCGGACAAATTGATAAGTCTAGCATTCCCAGCCCACCAAGCAAAACCGGTGGTTTCTTGGTCGCGACCAGCTAAAACGAAAGTTCCATTAAAAAGCTGTTGCGGGATGGCACGCTGTTGCCAGGGTGGACAGCCGCGAGCGTTACCATCTGCATCTCCTCCGTCCAAGGACTAGGTCGGTTCGAGCGTACGGCGCGGATCCGCACGTCTACGTGGCCCAGCGGGCCTCACCACGCTCCAACCAGTTTTTTTATTAGTTCATTCAGGGCTGGCCGTGCGCGCTACGTAACAGGCGATTTTTCTTTTTCTTTGCGACGGTACGTGCACACGAGTTCGTTCATATACGTATACTGCGATCCATTTATACTAGTTCATTCACTGTTCGATTTATTTTTTTCAGTTCTGGTTGCATCGGCACGTAGCTAGGCCCGATCGTAGCTCTTTTTTTCCTTTCCTTCGAGGGGGGTTATTATGTAGCTCGTCTTCATTTCCTTCTTCTTAATTGATAATTATACACTACTCCCTTCGTTACACAATATAAGACCATTTATCAAGCTAACACAACATGAAAAATAATTTTATATTATAAGACGGAGGAAGTACATTCTATCATCGTGCACAGTCAACAAAAAATCTTCTTTTTTTTTGTTGCGATCACATTCAAAATGGTGCCATATAGTTGCAACATGGTGGCGCATACGAGCATGGTGGCTCGGAAGCAGATACAACAATGTAGGCATGGAGGCGACAACACATGGCAAAGCAGGGGAAGATGACACGAGGCCCTACGTCACCGAAATGGATGACTCAGGTACTGGGGGTGAAGGAGAGCGCGGAATGCGGGAGGTCCGCGAAGGGCAAACAAGGAGGCTTGGTGACCCACGCAGGGCTGGAATTCTTGGGTCAGTTTTTGGAGGTCCAAAGAACGCCCATGGAAATGGGCTGTGAGTATACCTGGCCATCCGTCGGGCCAGGGCCATCAAAGCCCGAGGCAGAAAACCTAGGCCTAGGACCGGGCCTACTTTTCAGGCCCAAGCCTCGCCTGCCACTGAAAAAGCCCGATGGGCCTTGGGTCGGACCCCTTCCCTAAAACGTAAAGAACACAAGCCCAGGCCCGGTCCAACGTGTCCTTCGGCTTAAAACTCAGGACCATGCCCGACCCACAGGCAAGATCGGGACGGGTCGGGTATCCCATGTCCAGGTATAGCTGTGAGGAGGGATGTGTGAATGTGTCATGTGTGCCTCCCACTTTTTGCTCAAAAAATGTGTGCCTCCCACTTTTTGCTTAAAAAATATGTGCCTCCCACTTTTTGCTTAAAAATGTGTGCCTCACACTTTTGGAGTCCACCATACCTCCTTTTCGGCCATATCCCCCAAAAGGTGTCTTCAGACCTGTTCCGAGGGGACTGCCGGAGACGCCTTACTTAACATCGAAGTTTTCTAGAGTTCCACCCTACCCTACCCTACCCTACCCTACCCACCCAACCCCCACCCACCACACCTAACCCAACCATGGTTAGAACCTAACCACACCCTTGGGTTGGGTGAAGAACTCCCCCTAGATTAATCTAGGGTTGGGTAGGTTCCCTTGAATCAATCAAAAAAAATCCATGGCCCAAGACACCCGAGGAGAAATGTCCTCGGGAATCTAGATCATCCTCCCTCCCCTCCGCCGTGTCTCCTCTCCGTCCCGTCCGTCGGTATAACCTTGTTCCTCCCCTCCCTCCGTCTCTCCCTTCCCACGCCACTAGTCCAGCCCCGAGCCGCCGTCGAGCACCCCCCTCCGCGCCCTAGGGCTTCAGCGGCGGCGCCCCTGAATTTCAGGCATTTGTCTCCAAGGTACGGGCACCTTCCGCTCCTCCGGCGGCTAGTTGCTTAGTAATCCCGGACCAGCCTCCTCGAAGCCAGCACGCCCGACCCGCCGCCGCTGCTCTGCTCCACTCTGAACGAAAAATCGTCGTTTTCCCCAAAACGAAGGCAATTCCTTGCTGCGCCGAAGAGTAGTTCTAGCTGTTTGTTTCCGCGGTAGCTCCAGGCTCGGTTCAACTGATGCTCCGGCTCCCGATGTGTTATGCTGTGCTGAAGGAATTCTGCAGAAAAAGATCAGTTTCCGTCAGTTACACCGGATTCCCTAGCCCTGCGTCAAGCCAGCCCTGTCCGTTTCGCTGATCGCGCGCAAAGTTTTGTCGGTGCCCTGTCTGTATCTTTTTAGTTGCTCCTTCATTTTGTCGGTATGATGTTCTGTACCTTTCAATTCAATTAGTCCTTCGTTTAGTGACATGTTGTCCGTTGCATGCTACGGGAGTATTTTAGTTATGTGCATTTTGAGTTATGTCTGTTTTGAAGATGGTTACTGTAAATTTCTGAATCTGCACTTGGTCTTGCACCCTTAATGCGGTGTTGTGTCGTCACCCATTGCGCGCCAGGATGGTTGTTATTATATGACAATTTTGTATCTTCAATTGATCATGAGCATTTATGTGTGTCGTTCATGCACTAGTTTATAATCAATCGATAGCTAGGTTAAGCAAATCCACTCCCTTGTAATCGATACTCAAGCAATACAACTCAAAGCAGGGCGTAGGCTTTTACCTCAATCTAGAGGGGCCGAACCTGGGTAAACTCGTGTCTTTCGTCCCGCTGAACCCCTTCAAGCTAGTCACTGTAGCGACGACCTCACACCTAAGTCCTTTCACTAGGGCATCTGCCATGTTAACCCCACGATAGGTGGGATGTAAATTTCTCGATCGTCGGCTTTAAGTCTGATTTGATCATAAACCGAAGCCTTGCCGTCTGAGATAGACATGCTCCGGATACAGTCAAGCATCTCATTGAGGTGAGACAGCTCTTTGGAATTTATTGCTTGGCTATAAGTGGGGCTGACCCGAAGTGGGCCCGGCATATAACTTGACATGCTTTCGGCGTGAAGGGGATCCGAAGGTGATTCTAGATCTTGCGCCAGGTCGGCTCTAAGCCTGACGCAATTTCAGAGGCGGGATCCAGATCTACGTCCAGACCGGATATCGAAAGAGGATTGTCCATAGTTATTACGCCGGGGGTCTCAGACGACACCACAGGTCTTGGCCCGACGTCCTCGGCAGAGATCGGTTTTGGAGTCGATCCTCCGGAGCCGGGTTGATTCTCAATCCGATCGATCGCCCAGCCTGACAGGACGAGTTCGCCGTGGGAATGTGCGGTGTGTTCGAGGCCACCGAAGGTCACGATCCGACCTGGGGCATAGTTTTCGACGGAAGCCAGGTGGCCTGTCGAGTCAATGCAGAAGATTATGCTGCCGAACACGAAAAGCTGACCGGGGGCATAAATGCTCCTGCGACCGTTGCCGCAGTTGATCTACGAGCAAGCCATCGATCCTTCTGTTGATCCCACAACAAAACTCTCAATGAAAGCACGAGTGTCAGTGTCAAAAACGGCATACCTCGGGGTAGGGGGTCCCGAGGTGTGGATCTTGGATGGATGGTAACAGGAACAGAGAGACAGTGTTTTACCCAGGTTCGGGCCCTCGTGATGGAGGTAAAACCCTACGTCTTACTCTTGTTTATATTAATGGAGATGTATCGAGTACATAGTTGATCTACCTCGAGATCGCAAGATGTGGTCTAACTCTAGGGCTAGGTGAATGATATTGCGTTAATCTTCCCTCTACAGGCTAAATCCTACGGCTTATATATACGCCAGGTAGGGTATCTAGGGTTAAAAGCTCGGTATCTAGGCACAAGGCGGCGGGAGAAATCTTGGAGTATACGACAAGTCTTCGATGGAGGTAGTCTCAATCACGCCTCCTGCATACTGCCTCCGGAGTCTATCTTGCATACGAATGAAGGCCCATCGGCCCAACCAAGGAGCATGTGCCGACTAGGTTAGCACCCATAATACGGGACACCGTCAACGACGTCGTAGCTAGCCCCACGTCCGTCGCGCCGGTGCAGTCGCCCTTCGCCGCACCGTGCCGCAGCAACTCGCCTCACGCCCGCAGCGCCCGCGTGCTCCCAGTCGCCGCGCCATGAGCAGCTCGAGTGCGGCGGCGATGGGTGCCTCGGCGGCCTCGCACGCAGTGAGCGCTACGACTGCGGCGGCAGGGGGTCCCGTCGGCCGGATCCGACACGCGAGCAGGCTAGATCAGTGTGAGTAATTAGAGAAGGAGGAAGGAGACGAGGGATAAGGTGATTAACTGCTAACACATTTCCAGCAAGCCACCCTAGTGCGCTTCCGCGCGTCGCTCGGGGCTGACTCGCTAGAAACTACCGATTCGGCTGTTTCTAGTGAGTCAGGCTCAGGGATGCTTTAAGAACCGTGCAGTGCAAGCCCAATAGTGTTGTGGGCAACCAAATAGCCCGGCATAAAAAAGATCCTGCATACGCCGGGCTTGGTTGAACTTTTGTGGGCAACCAAACACGCCCCTAGAGTGTACCACCCAACCCCCACCCACCCACCACATTTGACTCAACCATGGTTAAATCCTAACCAGACCCTTGGGTTGGGTTAAGAACTCCCCCTAGATTAAGCTAGGGTTGGGTAGGTTCCCTTGAATCAATCAAAAAAACAAATCCATGGCCCAACACACCCGAGGAGAAATGTCCCCGGGAATCTAGATCCTCCTCCGTCCCCTCCGCCGTGTCTCCTCTCCGTCTCCTCCGCCGGTATAACCACGTTCCTCCCCCTCCGTTCCTCCCTCCCCGCACCGCAAGTCCAGCCCCGAGCCGCCGCCGAGCACCCCCCTCCACGCCCTGGGGCTTCAGCGGCGGCGCCCCTGAATTTCGGGCATTTGTCTCCGAGGTACGGGCTCCTTCCGCTTCTCCGGCGGCTGGTCGCTTAGTAGTCCCGGACCAGCCTCCTCGAAGCCAGCACGCCCTGCCCGCCGCCTAGATCCGCCCCGGGCCGCCGCTCCGGCTGCCGCTGCTCTGCTCCGCGCCCCGAACGAAAAATCCCCGTTTTTCCCAAACGAAGGCAAATCGCCGCTGCGCCGTAGAGTAGTTCTAGCAGTTCGTTTCCGCGGTAGCTCCGGGCTCGGTTCAACTGATGCTCCGGCTCCCGATGTGTTCTGCTGTGCTGAACGAATTCTGCAGAAAAAGATCAGTTTCCGTCAGTTACACCGGATTCCCCAGCCCTGTCCGGAGCCCCGCGCCCTCTCGGCGGACTCACCTGCGCGCGCTAGCTAGGGTTAGGGTTAGGGTTCAAATTATTCCGGCGAATTCTGCCGTTTCGCCGGTCGCGCGCAAAGTTTTGTCGGTTTTGTCGGTACCCTGTCTGCATCTTTTAATTGGGCCTTCATTTTGTCACTATGATGTTCTGTATCTTTCAATTCAATTGGTCCTTCGTTCAGCGACGTGTTGTCCGTTGCACGCTACGGGAGTGTTTCAGTTATGCGCATTTACAGTTACGTCTGTTCTGAAGACGGTTACCGTAAATTTCTGAATCTGCACTTGGTCTTGCACCCTTAATGCGGTGTTGTGGCGTCACTCATTGTGCGCCAGGACGGTTGTTGTTATACGGCAATTTTGTATCTTCAATTGATTCTGAGCATTTACGTGCGCCGTTCATGCACTAGTTTTGTGTAGTTATAATTCCTGTCATGCCGGGGAGGGCTGTATTTGTAGAAGTTTTTTTTATCCATTGGTTGTATACCATTTTTGGTAACATTTGTTCCCTTTTGGGCAGGGCTTGGAAGCTTCTTGTATGGTCACTTGCTCGACGCTGATTGCTGGAAGATATTGCCGGGCTTGGAGGTCTGATATTTCTCCAAGTAAATTTACTATGTTTCATACTAGGGCTAAGTTGAGCTCTGTGTATTTGTAATTCCAGCCACGCTGGTTTTGTCGGCACCCTGCCTGTATCTTTTAATTGGTTCTCCGTTTTGTCGGTATGATGTTCTGTATCTTTCAATTCAATTGGTCCTTCATTCCATGACGTGTTGTCCGTTGCATGCTACGGTAGTGTTTCAGTTATGCGCATTTACAGTTCTGTCTGTGCTAAGACTGTTACTGTAAATTTCTGAATCTGCACTTGGTCTTGTACCCTTAATGCGGTGCTGCGTCGTCACCCATTGTGCCCCAGGATGGTTGTTATTATACGACAATTTTGTATCTTCAATTGATCCTGAGCATTTATGTCTGTCGTTCATGCACTAGTTTATAATTCCTGTCATTCTCGAGAGGGCTGTATTTATTTTTATAAAATCTTTATCTATTTGTCGTATATGATTTTTTTGGTTACATTGGTTCCCTTTTTTGGGCAGGGCTTTAAAACTGGTCACGTGCTCGACGCTAATTGGTGGAAGAGAGGGCGTGGCTCTGAGGTCTGATATTTCTCCAAGTACACTGTGAAAGCGTGCCTACTGTTTGTACATTCTTGACCTGCGACAGAATGGAGTGCAACAAGGATGAGGCCCTTAGAGCGAAGCAAATTGCAGAGAGGAAGTTTGAATCCAAGGACCTGCAGGGTGCCAAGAAATTCGCACTCAAGGCCAAGTCTCTCTTTCCGGATCTCGAGGGCATTATGCAGCTGATCATCACCTTTGATGTTTACCTTACCTCAGAACTGAAGGTTGCTGGTGAGAATGACTATTACTCTATCCTCTCTGTGGACACGTCAGCAGATGATGAAACAGTGAAGAAGCAGTACAGGAAGTTGGCACTTCTACTCCATCCTGACAAGAACAAATCAGTGGGCGCTGAGGGTGCTTTCCAGTTGGTTAAAGAGGCATGGACTGTGTTATCTGATAAAACCAAGAGACTGTTGTATGATCAAAAAAGGAAAGTAGTTGTACTACAACAGAAGACAGCCCAATCAAATAGGACAAGTGCAACTCAAGGTGCAACCAATGGCTTTGAGAATTTCGCAGCCAAATCACCTGCTTTCAAGCCAAGAGCAAACAAGCCAAAGACAGGGTCAACAACATCTGCAGCGCGCCAGCGCCCGACCCCACCCCCACAGCGACCGCCTCCTCATCATCAGGCTCCTGCTCCTGCTCCACCTCCAGCAATGAAGGACACATTTTGGACCTCATGCAACAAATGCAAGATGAATTTTGAATATCTCAGAGTGTATATAAATCATACTCTTCTCTGCCCTAGCTGCCGCGACCCATTCCTTGCAAAAGAGGTACCGGTGCCACCAACTGAGGATGTTCATGCAGTACGGGGCTCAAACATCAGTGGTGCACCTCAAGATGCAAGCACTGGGAGAAATTTTCAGTGGGGTCCATTCTCAAGGGCAGCTGGTGCAGCCAGTGCTACTGCATCATCATCTGCTGCTGCTCAAGCTGCTAATATGGTTCATCAGACATATGAGAAAGTTAAGAGAGAGAGGGAGGAGGCACAAGCAGTAGCAAGAAGGGAAGAAGCTTTTCAGAGGAAGCACAATCCTCTAAAAAGGCAAGCAGATGTGTCAATGAACCATGGAATGGGCGATACTGCATTTGGAAAGAAGATGAGAACTGATGCTGGAGTTGGTTCATCCATTCCCTCAGGTCCATGGGCCCAATTTGCTAGAATGCCAGTTGGAACTATACCATTTTCAACCAACAGTGCCTTTGAGTTTCAGATTGTTAATGGTGTGCCCACTTGGAAGCCCAGGCCTGTTACTCGGCTCAGCGTAACTAAGATTTTCTCTAACTCAGATCTTAAGAGAATTTTGATTGACAAGATGAAGAGCGATTTGAAGGAGAAGCTAAGTGAGATACGAAGTAGGCCAATCCAAGTTACTGTTGATGGTCCAGCGAGCAAGAAATATGTTGAGGTTAGCAAAGCAACAGTTGATTCTACTGCAAAGAAAGATGTTTGTGTGGATCCAGTGGAGAATGGTTCTGCTAATAGCAATGGTTCTGCTGATAGCACAGCTGCTGGAAATGAAGAAGAGGACCCTATGTCTTATACTGTTCCTGATCCTGATTTCCATGATTTTGATAAGGATCGTACCGAGGAATGTTTTCAGAGTGATCAAATATGGGCTTCATACGACGATGATGATGGCATGCCTCGTTTCTACACATTTATTCAGAAAGTTATCTCCTTGAACCCGTTTAAGGTCAAAATAAGTTACCTCGAGTCGAAGACGAATAGTGAATTTGGACCATTGAGTTGGGTTTCTTCTGGCTTTGCAAAGACGTGTGGTGATTTCAGGATTGCCAAACATGAAATCTGTGATGTGGTCAACATGTTCTCTCACCAGATTAAATGGGAGAAAGGCCCACGTGGGGTGGTCAAAGTTTACCCACGGGAAGGCGATATTTGGGCTTTGTACAGAAACTGGTCCCCTGATTGGGATGGAGATACTGCAGATAATGTGCTGCATGTCTATGATCTGGTTGAGGTACTGGATGATTATGACGAAGATCATGGAATCTCTGTAATTCCCTTGGTTAAGGTTACTGGATTTCGGACAGTTTTTCAGCGTCACCAGAACCGGGACGTCATCAAGAGGATTCCAAAAGAGGAGATGTTTCGGTTTTCACATCAGGTCCCCTTCTATAGGTTGTCAGGGGAAGAAGCTCCAAACGTCCCCAAAGATAGCTATGAGGTAGACCCAGCTGCAATTCCTAAGGAACTTCTTCAGGGGATCACAGAAACAGCGGAGGAGGCAGAAGGAACTTCTAAATCCAGTTGAGATGGTTGATGCTGCGACTCCGTTATACCTTTGTTGACCTGCCCGCCGTTTTGCATCAGACATTTTTTGGCACTAGCTAGTTTCTATACTATTTCCTAGCTTCTATACTTTTGACAGCCTTTGCATACAAGGGCTGGTCTGGGATTAGCCATTCCTGTCTTGTATGCCATGTGTCTTGCCGTCTCATCAATGAAGCTCATAATGTCAGTAAGCGGCAGTCATTTTGTATGTCAGAAAAAAGTCTCTTATATGTGCTGTTTTACCTTGTCCAAAACTTGGAAATATGTGCTGTTTTACCTTGTCCAAAACTTGGAAATATGTGCTGTTTTACCTTGTCCAACAACATGGTATTGCTGATATTGGTACTGTTTTTCTCTTTTGCTTGTCTACCATGTTGGCCTTTCTAGTTAGAGGAACTCTTCTGTTCCTGCCCCATTATCCAAATATTCATATGTTATGTCACATGTTAGTAATAATCTACCATGAGCAATGCAAACCATTCAACAGTGTTTGTTTCCCACCGTTTGTCTTATTCCTATTGAAGCATACAAATCATCATGCAAGATACTAGAAGGGGTTTCATAGGATGCCCTGTGGACCGTAGAGTGACGTTTCGACTCCACATGGTCTAATCTTTGCCCTAGAGATACGGCCTTTACTAAGCAACGTAGAAATATAGTTTATTTACATCTCTCTAGTTGTATGAGAATTAATAGTTTGTAACTTTATCTTTTTTACTGCTCATCACCAGACAGCTGTTAGAGCTTACCATTGTGGGTGGTTCGTCTGGGTGCTCTTACCCACCACACTCTTTCAGGTTGTCACCGGCAAACTATAGAGTTCATCATTAATAGTGCTAGTATTAGTATTTGTGGCTGAAGATACTGACATACATTTGTGGCTGAAGTGTATCTTTTGTTCTTGTCTGCGTGCGAAGCTTGCCTTTTTCTTCGCAGAGTTCATTTTCATTTGTCCTGGTGCTAACCGAACCCCGAGCGGCAGCATCGTCTGGGCATGTGAAGAAAGTCCTTTGCAGCGCATCATCTGTTTCGTCTTCAGGTATGCGTACTGTCCTCCACACGCCGTTTATGTATCAACAGCCTTCTCTTCCACGCGCGAAGTGTGCCGAATGGATCCTATATGTATGTGCGATCACATCCAGCTCAAAAGTGCACCAGTTTTTGCCATCTTATATGCTCAAAGGAATCATCAAACTTAGGCCCTGTTTGGTTTAGCTTTTATCGACGGATTCGCTGCCGCGCAGCAGAATCTGAACCAAAGGGCAAACCCAGCAGAATCCGATTTCAGAAATCCGCTGCCAAAAGCGGAAGCAGCCCAGGACGTGCTTTCCAAAATCTGATTCTGCTGCGGGCCAAAATCTGAAAAAGCTGTATCAGCTGGTTTGTCAAATGACCTACATCTTTTTCACATCAGATTTTTCACAGCCGTTTTTCCACATCAGATTTTTCACAGCTGCTTTTAGAAATCCACAGCCGAACCAAACAGGGCCTTAGTCTCCTATCCTGTGCACATGAGGCCGAAGAAATGCGATGTTTCTAGCGTGGCCGCGAGCTTTTTTTATTTTTCTTTACCTCCTTTTTGGGGAAAAGGAAGAGTTTTATTGTGGTGGTGCTCTTGATAATGATAGTGTCTTACTGTTTTTGGAAACAAACTCCGCTCCTGCTGTCGGCCTCGAACCAGATTCGCTGCAGATCGCGGTCAGGTTCAGAACCAGTAATAGGCCAGTCAAACGTATAAATGCAGAGTATTGGAATGCAAAATAACATGGTTATTGCTGGCATTGCAAAGGCGCAGCCTGTATTTATGTACATATTGCACAGTTTGTTAGTATGCAGGGAGGCTTGTCAGCGCCGTCTGTGCTTAATGTATTTGTTTTCAGTTTGCTGCAGCACTTGATGCATTGCCGGAGTTAGCTCGTTGCGCACGGCGCCGTATCTTCTGGCCGCAAGGAAGATCAAGGTACCTACTGGCAGCAGCACTTTATCCTCGCATCATCGATAATTCAGTGTCGGTTAACTCTGCATGTTCCCTTGGATTCAGTTCAATCAATTCAATTCCAATTCCCTTGTGACACCTATTGTGTCGATAATTCAGTGTTTCAGTTAATAGCTGAGGCAGGCCTGACTAGAGAATTTGCCCGTCTGTGTTGGTGGCAGCCCAGCCAGGAGAGAAGCACCTCCCCTTTCCTGATCATTGTGTGTGTGTGTGTGTGTGTGTGTTTTTTTTGTTTGCGTTGGATCGCGTGTTGCGGTTTTGAACAGGTGGATCCGAATCGATCTATTCCGTAGTGTAATCCGAAGCATATGAGGGTTGTATCTTGTATGTATGTAGTATGTGTGCCGGAGGAGCTGTGTGGCTCTAGTGCTGGAATCTACTAGCAGCAAAGGCAGAGCTGTATCTATCTATCTATCAATCTGTCTATGTCTGCCCGTCACATCACACGCCATCGCAGCCGTCGGTCAAACATCCCAGCCGCTGGACTAGTACTACTTTATATTTGTATATGCAAACCCAGCCAACTCACAGTAATCATAACCTGAGGCTCCTTTCAAGACTGACTTTTGAAATGAATACTCTGCTAAACAAGAAAGAGCTGTGATTGTGATGATAAACAAACTAGTTGGCGCTAAAAACATCTCGCCCAAGTTCATCGAACCACACATGGCATACGGAAGTTCACACGCATAGCATAGGGGAGTTTTTAGTACAAACCATAATTAAACACAACCGGAACACGGCCTCCTTCGTGTTGGTGTTGGTGTTGAACCACACGTTCTCCACCTCCACCGTAACCGTTTATTCATTCGGGTTTGATGGGACGTGTTGGTAAAATCTGAGAACCCGGAGGGCCCCCGTGCGAAAACGCCAAAGAGCCAGCAAAGCCAGCCAGCCAGCCGAGCGGAACTGGAACTGAGTTCGTTCACAGTAGAGTAGAGTAGAGCGGAGCGGAGCGGAACTGTCCACGCCGCCCCCGATCCGGCCGCCCCGCCGCATTCCCCTCCACCTTCCGCCGCCGCCGGCGAGAGGCCACGGCCGCCCAAGCCCCCGTCGCCCTCGCCATTCATTCGGCCAGCATCTCCCCCCGCCCCGCTCGTTTGACCCACCGCAGCCGACCAGCCAACCAAACCCCGCCCACCACCACCCGCTCCACTCAAATCCCCCGCCGCCACCGCCGCCCGCGACCGGCCCAGTCGCCCACCCGCCCGCCCAGTAGCCGCCCGGCACAGACTCACCCAGCAGAGGGAGCAGTCCAGCCCGAACCCTAGCCGGCCATGGTGTCGCGGGGGCTGTTCGGCTGGTCCCCGCCGCACGTGCAGCCGCTCACGCCAGTCTCCGAGACCTCCGAGCCGCCCGAGTCGCCCTCGCCCTACGCCGCCGACGCATTCGGCGTCGGCGGCCCCGGGGACCCGCCCCGCCACCCCGACGGCGCGGGCCCCGAGGACGGCGACGGCGACGACGAGGGGGCCGAGGGCGAGGACCCCGAGCCGCCGCCCGCGGCCGTGCCCTTCAAGCGCCTCTTCGCCTGCGCCGACCGCCTCGACTGGGCGCTCATGGCCGCGGGCGGCGCCGCGGCCGCCGCCCACGGGGTCGCGCTCGTCGTCTACCTCCACCTCTTCGGCCGCGCCATCAACTCCCTCCACGGCCGCCACACCGACCAGCTCTTCCGCGACATCAAGCAGGTGCGCGCCCCCGTCTTCTCCCCCCGCAGCAGCCGCAGATCTCACTCACGGCCGTGCCGCTCAAGGTTTCCTTCGCCTAGTTTTTTTCCCCGCAGTAGCTAGCTCGGTACTGGATTCAGTTACAACATTTGTGATAGTTCCGCCTAATTTGCTCAAACCGAAGAGGAGATGGTCCTATGGAGAGATTTGCTACTGTCAAGTGCTGTTGGAATCCTGGTGTACTGTGTTTTTTAGCTGCCTGGTGGTGTACTGTAGATGTAAATTGTAATCGGTCATGTTCTCATATTTGGCAAGTCACAGTTCTTCACTCATGCGTGCTACTTAGCTTTACGAGATTATTGCCATCATAATTTGCCGGGGTTGGATGTGCTGCATGGGTTGCTTCATAGGAAGGGGATTATAATTTATAGCATTTTGTCTGGATGGAATACCGACAAAGGAATTTCGTAAGGACGACCGTTTAAGTTGGGTTAAACCGTTCTGTGGATGGGGTACCGACAAGAGAATCTAGTTCAGGTTGACCATTTAAGCAGGGTTAGCCAATTGAGGCCTGTGTACTACTTGTCGCTTTCTGCATATAATTCAATGATGTCCTGCCAGATCCGGATGGCACTTTTCCAACCAGATCGTGACGTCCGACATGCTGGCTGTGCTTAACTAGCTGCATATCTTTCATTAGTTCTGATAATGCATTTTTATGGTTTTCGAAAAGTGATAGATGCATCTGTTTAAGTAATGCTAGTATTTATTTATGGTTTTCCTGCAGTACCTGGGTGTAGTTGGCAATCTGAGTTCTCTTAGAACATTTGTGCTAGTTTCGTTCTATTTCTGCCCAATTTGCTCAAACAGAAGAGGTGATGATCCTAGGAAGAAATTTGCTTCAATCAAGTGCTTAGGACTGAATGTGAAAATGTGCTGTCTTAGTCCTGGTGTACTGTTCATATAAATTATAATCAATGTTCTGATGTTTGCTCTTTATTCATGCCTGCTTACCTGGCTTCATGAGATTATTGCCATCACGACTTATTCGTAGTGAGTGATCTGGATTCACGTGTGCGTATTAGCCTATTAGGACATTTGTGCTACTAGTTTCATTTTATTTCTACCCTATTTGCTCAAAGAGGAGAAATCTGCTTAAATCAAATGCCTAGGACTGAATGTGAGTCAGTACTGTTCGAGTCCTGGTGCGCTGTTCATGTAAACTGTAATCGATGATGTTCTGATGTTGCACAAGTCACAGTTCTTTACTCACGCGTGCTACTTAGCTTTACGAGATTATTGCCATCATGATTTGCTGGGGTTGGATGAGCTGCATGGGTTGCTTTATTGAAAGGGGATTATAGCATTTTGTCTGGATGGAATACCGGCAAAGGAATTTAGTTAGGATGACCGTTTAAATAGGGTCAAACCATTTTGTTGATGGGATACTGACAGGAGAACTTAGTTTAGGATGACCATTTAAATAGGGTTGGCCATTTCAGGCCTGTGTGCTCACCCTGCTCGTTAGCGACCAAGCGCATGGGTTCTTCTTTGGGCTAGACGACACGAAAGGGTAAGGCGATAACGAGGTGCCCAGAAGTAGTACTTGTCGCTTTCTGTATACAATCCAATGATGTCCTGCCAGATCTGGATGGCTCTTTTCCAACCAGATCGTGACGTCCGACATGCTCGCTGTTCGTGACTAGCCGTATATCTTTCATTAGTTATGACAATACATTTTTCTGGTTTTCCAAAAGTGATAGATGCATCTGTTTAAGTAATGCTATATATTTATGGGTTTCCTGCAGTACCTGGGTGTAGTTGGCAATCTGGGTTCGCTTAGAACATTTGTGCTAGTTTCGTTCTATTTCTGCCCAATTTGCTCAAACAGAAGAGATGATCCTAGGGAGAAATTTGCTTCTATCAAGTGCTTAGGACTGAATGTGAAGATGTGCTGTCTTAGTCCTGGCATACTGTTCATATAAATTATAATCAATGTTTAAGTAATGATGTCCTGCCAGATCTGGATGGCTCTTTTCCAACCAGATCATGACGTCCGACATGCTTGCTGTGTGTGACTAGCCGCATATCTTTCATTTGTTCTGATAATACATTTTTATGGTTTTCCAAAAGTGATAGATGCATCTGTCTAAGTAATGCTATTTATTTATGGTTTTCCTGCAGTACCTGGGTGTAGTTAGCAATCTGGGTTCGCTTAGAACATTTGTGCTAGTTACGTTCTAGTTCTGCCCTATTTACTCAAACAGAAGGGGAGATGATTCTAGGGAGAAATTTCCTTCAGTCATGTGCTTAGGACTGAATGTGAAGATGTGCTGTTCGAGTCGTGGTGTACTTTTTTTTAGCTGCCTGGTGTACTGATCATATAAATTGTAATCGATGGTCTGATGTTTGGTAATTCTTAGTTCTCTATTCATGCCTGATACTTGGCTTCATGAGATTATTGCCATCACAACTTATTCGTAGTGAGCAATCTGGAGTCACGTGTGTGTATTAGCCTATTAGGACATTTGTGGCACTAGTTTGATTTTAGTTCTACCTGATTTGCTCAAAGAGGAGAAATCTGCTTAAATCAAGTGCCTAGGACTGAATTTGGCTGTTCGAGTCCTGGTGCACTGTTCATACACATTGTAAATCGATGAAGTTCTGATGTTTGGCAAGTCACACTTCTTTACTCATGCGTTCTACTTACATAGCTTTACAAGATTTTTGCCATCACAATTTGCTGGGGTTGGATGCGCTGCATGGGTTGCTTTATAGGAAGGGGATTATAGTTTATATAATTTTGTCGGGATGGACGACAAGGGAATTTAGTTAGGATGACCGTTTAAGTAGGGTCAAACCATTTTGTGGATGGGATACCGACAAGAGAATTTAGTTCGGGATGACTATTTAATAGGGTTAGCCATTTGAGGCCCGTGTGCTCGGTAGCGGCCAAGCGAATGGGTTCTTCTTTGGGCTAGACGACACGTAAGGGGTAAGGCGTACACGAGATCCCAAAGGTAGTACTTGTTGCTTTATGCATACAATTCAATGACGTCCAGCCAGATCTGGATGGCTCTTTCCCAACCAGATTGTGACGTCCGACATGCTCGCTGTGCATGGCTGGCCACATATCTTTCATTTGTTCTGGTAATACATTTTTGTAGTTTTCAACCCCTGAAAATGATGCTATGGAGAAATCTGCTTAAATCACGTGCTTATGACTGAATGTGAAAATGTGCTGTTCGAGTCCTGTACTGTTCTTTTTAGGTGCTACTGTTAATATAAGTTATAATTGATATGTACTGTTAATATAGATTATAATCGATGTTCTGATGTTTGGTAAGCAGTACTTATTTATTCATACCTGCTACTTGGCTTTACAAGATTATTGTCATCATACTTACTCCATTTGCTGGGGTTGAATGTGCTGCATGTGTTTGCCTTAAAGGAAGGGAATTATAGCATTTTATCTGGATGGAATACCGACAAAGGAATTTAGTTAGGATGACCGTTTAAGTAGGTTTAACCATTTGAGGCCTGCACACTCACCCCACTCAGTAGCGGCCAAGCGCATATGTTCTCCTTTGGGATAGACGACACGAAAGTAGTACTTGTTGCTTTCCGCGTACAATTCAATGGATACACCAAAGTTCGTGTCAACCAAAATCTGGATGGCTCTTCTCCAACCAGATCATGACGTCCGTCATGCTTGCTGTGCGAGGCTGGCTGCATATCTTTCATTTCTTTTCATAATTCATTTTTATGGTTTTCCAAAAATGATAGGCACATCTGTTTAAGTAATGCTATTTATTTCGATCCAATATAGATCGACTATGCTCTGTAATTTGATCATATTGCATTATTGTGCTGAGCTCATACCATCTCAATTTGGAACCCCAGCTTGCTATTATGATTTTCTACTTATGTTTACCTGATTAATTTTCTATTTCACTTGTTTGTATGTGAATTTGAATGCAAACCACGCTTTCTACAAATTCATATGGAAGAAGAGAACCACTCTCGTGAATCTTTACAAGTTCATGCTTGAAATTTTGTTTGCATGAACCTTTGCATACCGGTCTATGGGAAACTTGTAACTTTGTCATGCTTTTCTGCACAGATGTTAGCACTCACTTATCAATTTTGTAATTTGCCACGCTACGTGTAAATACTGCATATTAGCTGTCTTTTGTCCCAGAAAATGTTTGTGTATCGTTCACTTGTCTTGCTGCTGCCTATAATAGTTTTTCTCTACCAGATTATTTGTCTTTGTGTTTTACAAGTCACCCTTTTTGTTGTTGGCTCTGCAGCACGCTTTATACTTCCTCTATATAGCCATTGGTGTGTTCTTTGCTGGATGGATAGGTAAGATGAGGCTGCATCAACTTATCAAAATCACTAAAAGGTCCTTGTATGTTTACCAAATGTCAATAAGTCTGCTATATTTACAGAGGTTTCATGCTGGATTTTGACTGGGGAAAGGCAGACAGCAGTGATAAGGTCAAAGTATGTCCAAGTCTTGTTAAACCAAGACATGAGTTTCTTTGATACCTATGGAAACAATGGCGATATTGTTAGTCAAGTGCTGAGTGATGTCTTGCTCATTCAGTCTGCCCTGAGCGAGAAAGTGAGTTTTCATTGCCGAACCTTCTTAGTCATTGATAATGAATTGTGTTACATATCTGCTCTATAGTCTATTGAACCATACTATAGTTTATCTTGCTGCTATATGATCCATTCAGTGTTATGATTAACCTTTTTAACTGTGGATAATGAATTGCATGCTTAATTATCTTCTGGCCATATGGTCTACCGAATCATTATGTCTTATATGGTCTATGGACTATTTTGAATTTTATCTTGCCATTGTATTTTTTGGAAATGGTCTATCTTGCCATTGTATGGTCCATTGAATTGTTTTGAATTGTGTTATTTTTAGGTTGGAAACTACATCCACAATATGGCTACATTTTTTGGTGGACTTGTCATTGGTTTGGTGAACTGTTGGCAAATAGCTCTTTTGACATTGGCTACTGGACCCTTCATTGTTGCTGCAGGAGGAATATCAAACATATTTCTCCATAGGTTGGCAGAAAATATTCAGGATGCGTATGGCGAGGCAGCAAGCATTGCTGAACAGGTATATTAACTTGCCCGTGAACCGATAAGAAAATAAAACATGTCAACTGTTTCTATTGATTATGTTGGCTGGGTCACTTTAGTTGCAAAATTAAGCATGCTTGTTTTTTAGAGTTGCATCCATCAGCAAACTGCAAATGAAGTTGTATATCCAGCTGAGCAGTGCTTGTTTTGCAGGCAATCTTGTACATTAGGACTTTGTACTCCTTCACAAATGAGACCCTGGCAAAGTATTCTTATGCTACTTCGCTTCAAGCGACTCTGCGCTATGGGATTCTGATAAGTCTGGTGCAAGGTCTTGGTCTCGGATTTACATATGGGCTCGCCATATGTTCTTGTGCCTTACAACTTTGGGTCGGGAGATTCCTTATTTTGCATGGAAGAGCCAATGGTGGTGAAATTGTAGTTGCCCTGTTTGCTATTATTCTGAGTGGACTGTAAGCATGTTGATTGTAACAATTTCCTTACTTCTACACTTCTGCACTGATAATCATCTTACCCAGTGCTCTTAATTGTTTGTAGTGGACTTAATCAAGCAGCAACGAACTTCTATTCCTTCGAGCAAGGGCGTATAGCTGCATACAGACTCTATGAAATGATAAGCCGTTCAACTTCTACTGTAAACCAGGATGGTCGTATCTTAAATTCAGTACAAGGCAACATCGAGTTTCGTAATGTCTACTTCAGTTATCTCTCCCGCCCAGAAATCCCCATCTTAAGTGGCTTCTACCTTACTGTACCTGCTAGAAAGACTGTTGCTCTTGTTGGCAGAAATGGTTCAGGAAAAAGCAGCATAATACCTCTCATGGAGCGATTCTATGACCCAACCTTAGGTATTATAGTTTTCTTTGGGTTCCTTAGGTATTATTAGTTGCAAGCTATTTTTTCTATTATCTTGTCACCTCAACTATGCTTATGGCTTACTCGTGGTTATGTGTTACAGGTGAAGTACTTTTGGATGGGGAGAATATAAAGAACTTAAAGCTAGAGTGGTTAAGAAGCCAAATAGGACTTGTGACCCAAGAACCAGCATTGTTGAGCTTGAGCATTCGGGAAAATATCGCATATGGAAGATCTGCTACAACTGACCAGATTGAGGAGGCAGCCAAAACAGCTCATGCACATACTTTCATCAGTTCGCTAGAAAAAGGATATGAAACCCAGGTACCTTGCTGCTTTTATCTTAGAAGTTGCTGGAACGGCAATTTCTTTATTTATTTTTACAGTTCTGACATGGTTTTTAATTTGAACTAATATGAAATAGGTTGGCCGTGCTGGGCTTTCGCTGACTGAGGAACAAAAGATAAAGCTCTCCATTGCTCGTGCTGTGCTCTCAAATCCATCAATTCTTTTGCTGGATGAGGTTACTGGTGCTCTTGATTTTGAGGCTGAGAAAGCTGTTCAGGAAGCACTAGATGTTTTGATGCTTGGGAGGTCTACTATCATTATAGCCAGACGTCTCAGCCTTATCAGGAATGCTGATTATATAGCAGTGATGGAGGAAGGCCAACTTGTCGAGATGGGGACACATGAAGAATTGTTAAATCTTGATGGTCTTTATGCTGAACTCCTTAAGTGTGAAGAAGCAGCAAAACTTCCGAAGAGGTCAGTGCATCATCTCATATGCAACTAGTGATCCGCTACTTCCTTGGAAGTATAATTTTATGTTTGTGCAAACTTTCCTGATTCTTCTTTGGTGAACAGCTGTTGTTTTATTTTGATTTGAGTTCCTATGTTGATGTATAAATATGATAAAAAATAAATCTGCTTATGTATGCGACTGCCACTATTACATTTCAACATGGCTACTTTGTTGCATCTTTGATTTTTACTACCTCCGTCCTGGTTTATTAGTCCCTTTAGTATTTTGTGCCTACTTTATTGTGTTATATTGTCTGATTTTTTTATGTCCAACGGAATGGTGATATTTCCTCATTCTAGTTGCTTTAATTGTTTGTAACATCTATCTCTTAGTTTCTGTTTACCGAACAAAGAATAGTGGTATTCTGTTTTGATATTATATGGTAATCTTGGACGGATGATATTAAGGTGCAATTTGTTCTGATTCCTCTGGGCTCACTCATCTGTGCATTTGATATTGTACAAATTTTATTTTCATACACGTGACCTGCATGATGAAAGTGAAATGTCTAAGTTATGTACATGTATATTTTGATTGAGCTGTTTGTGTCAAGCAATATGTGTAACTTCCTCTTAGCTTGCAGAAGAGCTGTTACTTCTGAATGCTTATTTCACACACAACATATGTTGGGGTTTCTTAAGTATTGCAGTGAAACAGTTTCAGTTCCTTGACATACCTTACCTTCTGTAAGCTCTGAATTATTTATTGTGCTATTAGCTTCAAATTGATGTTGCTGAGTTCCTTGTATATGCCTACTATAAGATCTTAACAATTTACTTTGCTCCGCTGGCATAAAATGTTTGTTTGTCATGCCTGCAGCAACTGGCATAATACAATACTGATTTCATAGATCTGTTAGGTTTTGTTTGTCCTTTGAAGTGTTTATTGGTTTTGTCTGCTGATCAAAGCACTTGTTTTCTCCTAAACTGTTTCAGGACACCTATGAGAAACTACAAAGAGCCCAGCTCCTTCCAAATTGAACGGGATTCGTCAGCAAGTCACAGCTTCCAGGAGTCATCTTCTCCTATCATGTCAAAATCACCTTCACTTCAGAAAACACATGGTTTTCTTGCATTTCGAAATTCTGATGCTAACCCTAACTCACGTGAGTCGCCAAACATTCAGAGTCCTCCTTCAGAGCAAATGGCAGAAATCAGACTACCAATGGTTCCTTCTGAGAGAGCTCCATCCATCAAAAGGCAGGATAGTTTTGAAATGAAATTGCCTGATCTTCCCAAAATCGATGTCCCCCTACATCGACAGTCTTCAAATACTTCAGATCCAGAATCACCAATATCACCATTATTGACTTCTGATCCAAAAAATGAGCGTTCCCACTCGAAAACTTTCAGCCGAACTCTTGATATGTTCGATAATTTTCGTTCTGATCCATCAAAGAAGCATCAAACAAAGGCTCCATCATTTTGGAAGCTTGCTGAGCTTAGCCTCACAGAGTATTTTTATGCTCTGCTGGGGAGTGCTGGTGCTGCCTGCTTTGGTTCATTTAATCCTCTTCTTGCTTATACGATATCCTTAATACTGGTGGCATACTACAGAATAGGTGTCCGCGATGTACATGATGAAGTGAACAAGTATTGTTCATTCATTGTTGGCATGGGTATAATTACTGTGCTGGCTAACTTCTTGCAACACTTCTATTTTGGTATAATGGGAGAGAAAATGACTGAGCGTGTAAGAAGGATGATGTTTTCAGGTATGTTCTATACTACGGAAAGTTCCATTCTTGTGTCATAACATATTCTTGACATAATATCATACTGTTACATCAACATCTCATCAATATCTAATGCATCGAATAATGCCACAAATGTTCTAACATCATAGCTTAGTATAAAAAATGTTTATTGACTGATCTGTGATTGCTGCCCCTTCACTGCAATCCAGCGATTCTACGCAATGAAGTCGGATGGTTTGATGATGAGGAGAACAGTGCAGACATTTTGTCAATGCGACTTGCAAATGATGCAACATTTGTTCGTGCTGCTTTCAGCAACAGGCTTTCTATATTCATCCAAGATACATCGGCTATTTTTGTGGCACTTCTTCTGGGTATGCTGCTAGAATGGCGGGTTGCTCTTGTTGCACTCGCAACCTTGCCTATCCTTGTGATTTCTGCAGTTGCACAGGTTAGCCCTCATCAAATTTCATCATTCTGATTCCTGAAAATTGCAAGGTCATTTGTTTTGGAACTTCCATTTTGCATGTACGGATACATCTTTATACCAAATGTCTATGTATGTTACACTGTTACGGTTTATTACCTCTGTACACTAAATAAGACGTTTTGCAGTTAAAATTGAACTGCAAAAACGTCTTACATTAGTTTACAGAAGGAGACATGATTTGTTTAGTTTTTCCTTGGTAAGGTTCAAGCTGTGTCCAAGTATGAGCTACATTAAAATTTGAATCATGTTTTTATGATATTGATATATCTGTTGTGTTATCTTTATCTGGCAATTGCAATACTTAATAGTGCCCTGATGGCCTTTCTCTCTAGCAATGTTCCAAGTAAAGCAACCTCCTAAGGGCTGCTAAAACAACAGCATGCACAATATAATCACATTTATAGTACAAGATGCTTAACTTCACAGCTCTGTTGAACACCGAGTGCACTTCCTGGTGTCACAGGCTTGATGTTTTTGTGTTACCTGTGCAAATTCAGCTCTGTCGAGGCACTTTACTAGCAGATGTTCCTGTCATCGCTAATTTATTTGGCAATTGTTATGGTATCAAAACTGGTTTTGTATAAAAGAAATATTTTTCTACATGGTGTAGTCAAACCTGAACTCAGATTTGACACTATGACAGTACAGAGTTAGTTTTGCATTGACCAAATTTGTTCTGGAACAGCGTGACATCTTTCACATAGGTGGACTTCAGGCTGCTACACTAGTCCACCTGTATTCCCACCATATAACCATTTACAAAGGTTACTTTCAATTGGTATATTTCTAACACTGTCAGTGATATACTTCTAGTGTGTCTACTGTCTAGGAGACTATGTCAGTATCGTTGGCAATTATTTTAACTGCTTTTACTTCTCTGTTTTCAGCCCATTTAAGTTCAAGTACGCAATTTAATCCATAGTTGCATTACTTTTGAGTAAGTTCTTACTGAGCTCTTATTAAACTGTACAGTGGGGCTGATACTTGGATTCTTCCGTTCTTTTTTCAGAAAATGTGGCTTTCTGGCTTTTCTAGAGGAATTCAGGAGATGCACAGGAAAGCTTCTTTAGTTCTTGAAGATGCAGTCAGGAATATCTATACTGTGGTGGCATTCTGTGCTGGTAACAAAATAATGGAGCTTTACAGATTGCAGCTTGGAAGTATTCTCACAAAAAGCTTTGTTCATGGGATGGGCATTGGCTTTGCCTTTGGCTTCTCTCAGTTCCTTCTTTTCGCCTGCAATGCGCTTCTGCTGTGGTATACAGCCGTAGCTGTCAAGGCTGGGCATCTCAGCCTGGTAACAGCACTCAAAGAGTACATTGTCTTTTCTTTTGCAACTTTTGCACTGGTGGAGCCATTTGGCCTTGCGCCATACATCCTCAAGCGTCGGAAATCCCTCACCTCAGTCTTTGAGATCATTGACCGTGTACCCAAGATTGATCCAGATGATGCCAGTGGCCTGAAACCGCCTAATGTGTACGGGAGCATTGAGTTCAGGAGTATTGATTTTTGCTACCCAACTCGTCCTGAGATGATGGTTTTGAGTAATTTTAGCCTTAAAGTCAATGGTGGACAGACAATTGCTGTGGTGGGTGTATCTGGGTCAGGGAAGAGCACGATAATTTCTTTGATCGAGAGGTTCTATGACCCCACTGCTGGCCAAGTTTTGCTGGATGGCCGTGATCTGAAGTTGTTCAATGTGAGATGGCTGCGAAGCCACATGGGGCTGGTTCCTCAGGACCCTGTCATATTCTCCACAACCATAAGAGAGAACATCATATATGCCAGGCACAATGCGACGGAATCCGAGATGAAAGAGGCTGCCAGGATCGCGAATGCCCATCATTTCATCAGCAGCCTGCCTCACGGCTACGACACGCACGTGGGGATGCGTGGAGTGGATCTGACACCTGGGCAGAAGCAGCGGATCGCAATCGCCCGTGTCGTGCTGAAGAACGCGCCCATTGTGTTGCTTGATGAAGCCAGCTCAGCCATCGAGTCCGAGTCGAGCAGGGTGGTGCAGGAGGCACTTGATACATTGATAATGGGGAACAAGACGACGATCCTCATCGCACACAGGGCGGCCATGATGAAGCACGTGGACAACATTGTGGTTCTCAATGGTGGCAAGATTGTGGAGCAAGGGACGCACGACTCGCTGGTGCAGATGAATGGATTGTACATCAAGTTGATGCAGCCTCACTTCACCAAGGGGTTCCGGCAGCGTAGGCTAATATAGATGATGGTCCGGTAGATCTTGTACATTACCTTACTCCAATGGAATTAAGCTAACCGGTTCCGCTTTGCTGACTGGTAATGGGCAAACATGGATGGAAGGCAGCTTCCTGTCACTGCGTGGTCTGAGAGAATAGGATTGGCAGATGGTATTCAATATTGATTGTATGTTACTGGGGCTTCGATGGGGCTAAAATTCTATTGGTATTTGTCATTTTGAAAATCACACCGGGGCGTGGAGTGGATGGAGCTGGAATACCATTGTAGCGCATCAGATCGGCTCCATCGTTGCATGATTTGGCGAGCGAGCATGGACTTTCTTCTCAAGACATTTGACATGTGCAGGCTGTCCTACCTATACATTCATGCATGCTCTTTTTGTAACTGATGATTTTTAGATTGGGTTCCTACTTTGGCGCAGATTGGAACTAGAGATAATTGACCTCTTCTGCCCATTTAGGATGAGCTCTCTTGCTGGGTATGGAGTGTAGTTTGTCACTGAGGTGTAATTACAGAGGTAGTGGAGGGACGGATACTGTCTTTTTTGCTTTGGTATGGCATTGTTTAGTTTGTGGTGGTAGCTTAGCACAGCCTAGGACCATTGATTTTGTTTCATCATGTTCGTCATACATACTCAACCGCTTAATTTTGTTTCATCATGTTCGTCATACAATATTCATCCTTATAATTTTGCTGGGTGCGTGTTTTTATGCTCCATATAAGTTTCTTGTTTTATTTAGCCGAAGAGCGAGTTACAAATTTATTTGAGGCAAACAAAAATATTAGTAATTTGCAGCATATGTACATTTGTTTGTTTATTTTGAATGCTGCGTGTGTTTGTTTTTCTCTTGAGAAAATAAGCATCTGTTTGGGAGCTTGGCTAAGCGTCTGTTTTATTTTGCCTCTTGGCCATGGGAAAAATATGAGCTCGCTGAGGTTCAACGCCAGTCCCGGCAGCATATCAATCTGGATCAAACCACAACAGGTCTGTTGCGCCTCAAAACGGGAGGGCAACCTCAATCTGGACCATGGCTGCTATGTCTCGTCGCTGTTGCCATCAAAAAGGGAGGGCAATCAAGCAGCTTTGATTTGATGCCTCGTGTTAGTGGCTGTTGCCATCAAAACGGGATACCAATCAGATGCACACAAGAGCAAATGGCAGAGGTGACAAGTGTACTAGGCTGCTCCCTGGGCGGCTTCCCAATAAAGTATCTCGGACTACCACTGACCATCCGAAAGCAATCGGCCGCACAGCTCCGAGGCCTAGTGGATCATATTGCTGCTTGGCTGCCCACATGGCGTGCCGCGACCCTACGAAAGAGCAGCAGGCTGATCCTCATCCAGTCTGTCCTCTCGGCGATGCCAGTGCATGCAATGCTGGCCCTGGAACTCCCGACGAAGACAGTTTCGGTAATCAACAAGATCTTGCGTAGCTTTCTCTGGTGTGGCAAGGCGGAGGCGAATGGAGGTAACGGCGTGATGCTGGCCCTGGAACTCCCGGCGAAGACAATTTTGGCAATCAACAAGATCTTGCGTGGCTTTCTCTGATGTGGCAAGGCAGAGGCGAATGGAGGTAACTACGCGGTGGCTTGGCCCACGGTATGTGCACCCAAATGGGCCGGTGGCCTCGGGATCCCAGACATCGGCTGGATGAATGTAGCAATGAAGGCCCGCTGGCCATGGCTGGCACGCGTTGACGACACGAGGCCCTGGAGCGAGTTCACGGTATCAGTGCCAAAGGCATCCCTTCAACTCTGCAATGCGGCAATGAGAACGATGCTAGGAGATGGCACACGCGCCCTCTTCTGGGAAGATCGATGGATGGACTGCTATCGGATGGAGGAGCTTGCACCTACAGTTTATGCAAAGGTACCAAGCCGAATCCGCAAACAACTCTTAGTCAAGGACGCAGTGCAGAATAGGACGTGGGCAACCGACATCGGACCGAACCTTGACGCTCGAACACTCA
The DNA here is from genome assembly GCF_056163025.1 of Triticum urartu. Taxonomy (NCBI): domain Eukaryota; kingdom Viridiplantae; phylum Streptophyta; class Magnoliopsida; order Poales; family Poaceae; genus Triticum; species Triticum urartu. The sequence goes on along the minus strand of NC_141875.1, from coordinate 744,657,828 downwards.
TGGAGTTCATAAACCTGTGTACACAAGTACAGGGCATACAACTTCAAGAAGGGATACCGGACACCATCAAGTGGCTTGGGAGTGCGATGGTCAATACTCCGCCCGATCGGCATACGCCACCAAGTTCATGGGAAGAGAGATAGCCCCAACCGCGGAGGCAACGTGGAAGTGTCGAGCCCCACTACAATGTTGTTTCTTCACGTAGCTAGCGGTGCGCAACAGGTGCTGGACTTCGGGTCGCTTAGCAAAAGGGGACTGCCGCACCAACAAACATGCCCGTTATGTAGCCAAGATGCCGAGACAATGGACCATATCATGTTACAATGCGTCTTTGCACGGACCTTCTGGATGCAGATATGCCACGCACTGGGGATGCCGCAATGGACGCCAACCATCGACGACACCCTAACAGAATGGATTCAAAACAAACGGATACACGACACGGAGGAGAAGGATGTGAGGGCCATCATCATACTTGCCTTGTGGGAGCTGTGGAAGCATCGCAACAGGATCATGTTTGACGGTGACACACCTTCACCGGGTAGGCTACTAGAGCGGGTCCTTAATGAAGGCAAGGCTTGGAGGATAGCGGGCCTCCTAAAGTCGGATTTGGAAAGCTTCTTTGGGCGGCTACATAGGTGGGAATCTAGTGAAACGAAGACATATGCAACTATTGAGTGGAGTGGGTGTGTAGAGAGCGCACGGGTTTGTCCCCTCTTTGGGCATCCACGGGTGTTATGAAGAGAGGGGGTTCTTCCCCATTTCGCAGATTTGAACCCCGCTCTCTAGACCCCAATCTTCCTCCTTTCTCCCAAACTCAACCAGATCCACTTATGGCTGGCGGCAATGGGCCGTCACGTCGTGGCAGGTTGGGAGTCGGGGGAGAGACTGGTGCGTCATGCATGATTCCGCAAACTTGGCGATCCTGCCAGTAGGTCTTGTACATTTTACGCCAAGCTAGCTAACCGATTCTGCTTCGCTGACTGGTGCATCTTTCATGTCACAGCAAGACATGGTACAGCTATTTTTGTGCGTGGTATTTGCTGTTCTAAGAATTGTAGTGGGGCTTTGACGCTATTAATCTGGCGCATCGGCTTGACTCCCAACATATATAGTGTGTGCGATTCATTCATCCAGACTGACTGAACATTCATGACCTTTGCAGGCAGGCTGTGATGTCTATATATTCATGCCTTTCTTTTGTAGCTGATGATTGCTAGATTGGCTTTCCTAACTACTCCCTCCGTAAACTAATATAAGAGCGTTTATTATACTAAAGTAGTAATCTAAATGCTCTTATATTAGTTTACATAGGGAGTAGTTAGTTCGCTGCAGCTAGCTTGGAACTACGAGAGTAAGTCTACTTTTTTGCCGGTTTAATTGTTTATTAGGATGCTTCCTGTTGCTGGGTATTAACACTCTGTAATTACAGAGGTAGTGGTGGGATGGGATGGGATGAATCCGATACTACTATCTTTTAATTATGGACCATTTTGTTTGACCATGTCCATCGTACATATTTAACCTCTTACTTAATTTAATGGGTGCGCATACATTTGTCGTCTTAATTTAACTGATAGGGTGAATTACTAATATGTGCTGCATACATGTTTCTAGTTATCTTTACCTTTTCTAATTTTGTTCCATTTTAGCAAAATCTATAAATGAGGATAAAATTAGTTGATGGAAAAGAACTACACATATTTTATACTACTTCATAAATGCATAAAACAATATCTAGGTTTGCTCTTACACGAATGGCCGCGTCCACGGTCTTGCTCCTCTTTTCCCTTGGCTCAAGTGTGATGCGACGTGACGTCCCCTTCATGGTTGAGACACTAAAATTCACGCGGCGCTGTCTCATCGTAGCACTAATTCATCTCAGTTTCATCACCGGCCATCCCACACATCTATGGTTTCTCTCTTCATTATCCCCTTTTCCTTCCTTCCACTGGAAGTTTGGCAAGAAAAGCTGAAAGTTAAAGAGTTTTTGTTCGGATTTTTTGCTGAAAGCTATACAGGATTGTTTAGAAGTTCGGCATTTTGTTGTTGAATATAATGTTCAATGATTGAAAAACATTGTTCATACACGTGCGGATAATATGTGTTCATATAATGTGGAAACAATGTTCTCCAAAAAGAACTAAAAAAACACAATCAAGAAAAAAGTAAGAACAAAACTGGAAAAAGGAACGGAAAATGAAAAAGGAGGAACGAAAAACATGAAAAAAATAGAGATCCCGTAATGGGCTGGCCTATGAACGCATATGCATTATTGCCTATTGGTTTGCTCGATGCGTTGAACATTAAATTGGGTTTGCCAACCAACGCCACCATGTTGGTGAGTCCATCAGGATCTTGATGCCTTCCGATGAGGAGGTGAAGTCGGAGGACAATGGTGGCACCGGTGACAAATGTGAGGGCATGTACCAGTTGCACGGCGACCACATGAGGCCTTGCATGTTTGTCGAGCAGTTCCCTCATGACGATGAGTACCGACTGTTACATGCCTACCTATGACACTAGTGGTGTGCCACGAGATAGACATCACTTTCTCTCTCTGCCTGAATGCCCTTCCAAGATCACCAATTCGCCGACGCCGCCACTGGTATTGATGACAAGGAGCAATACTTTCCTCTGTACAATTTTATCTCGATGTGGCCTCTCGCGCACTATTCATTGATGAACTGCTCCGTTCAAGTAAAGAAATGTTTAATTTTAACCAACTGTTTTATTACTAAATAGTAATATACACAAATCTTGCAACATAAGATAAATACTATTGATTTTTTTTTCAGATACAAAGTTAACGGTATACCTTTTTGTTTCACAAACAAAGGTATACTTTTTGATACATAATCCACATTTTATTGTTAAATTTTTGGTAAAATTTGAATCTCAAAAAGTAGTGTCATTACATCTACGAAACTACTCCAACAGCTATCTGCACTTTGGTCTGACGCATGGATGGTGGGATATGCAGCATCGTCTACATTTCGTGCGTGAAACGTCATCCGTGTAGCAACGTTCTTACATCTACTTAGCTGCTGCTTTGATCCATCCAAGGATGGGTGGTAGCACTATTCAAGTAGTATACCCTAAAAAAGGTTTATTCAAGTAGTATCATGTCAGTGCATGTGATGGTGCATTGGTTGTAGTAATCTCTCTCTCTCTCTCTCTCTCTCTGAAGTTACCGTTTGCGCAATTTGGCAGGTAGTATTTATTCAACTAATTGCCGACCTGATTACCCAGTAATCCAGGCAGCATCCAAAGCCATTTGTCGCGTGTTCGTGTATAGAGGGAGAGACACAGCTCATGTGCCTGCGCGTGACCGCTTTTACCAATACCCCAAAAGCTGTGCTGCATCACATGAATAGTCTATCTTTACCACACCCCAAAACCAAGGGCAAATCACCCACTTTCACAACTTCTCCTCTACAACACCAAACGAATAGCACACTGTGAGAGCATTCCTTGTAACCAGCCTTGTTCCGCTCACACTGCCAAAACAGTAGCACAATCTCACACCCATAGAGGTCTAGCCATGGAGCTCGCCATGCTGGCCATCCGTCCCCTCCTCCCGAAGCTGGGGGGCCTGCTCGCAGGCGAGTTCACCCTGGAGAAGCGCGTGAGGAAAGGCGTCGACACTCTCGACATGGAGTTGAAGCTGATATGCACGCTGCTCTCAGCAAGGTGGCGAGGGTGCCGCCTGAGGAGCTTGACGAGGAGGTCAAGATCTGGGCCGGAATGGTGAGGGACCTGGCCTGCCAAATGGAGGACATCATCGACGCCTTCGTGCTGCGCGTGGGCAGTGGATCTGCCAACCCGAAGAATAGAGTGAAGAAGTTACTAAAGAAGACTGGCATATTGTTCAAGAAGGGTAAAGATCTCCATCGAATCTCTGATGCTCTAGAAGAAGCGGTTCGTCAAGCTAAACAGTTGGCTGAGCTGCGCCAAAGATACAAGCTGGAGTCGTTGGACGCCGGTGCTAGGGCTACTGTTGACCCTCGCACCATGGCTATGTACACAGATGTGACAGAGCTCGTCGGCATTGAAGAGCCACGGGATGAGTTGATCAATATGTTGCTTGATGGTGATGACTGGTCAAAGAATCCATTGAAGATGGTCTCTGTTGTTGGATTTGGTGGGTTAGGCAAGACAACTCTTGCTAAAATGGTCTATGACAAGATCAAACTGCAATTTGATTGTAGTGCTTTTGTTTCGGTTTCTCAGAATCCCAACATGAAGAAAATCTTCAAGGACATTCTTTTTGAACTTGACAAGGTCAGGTATTCAAACATATATAATGTCGAACGAGAAGAAAAGCATCTCATCGACGAACTCATTGAATTCCTTGATGAAAAGAGGTATGCTTCTTTTTTTCATACTATTGATCAATAGTCATTTCGTCTAGTAAAATCAACACCATGTTGCATTGGTGCATACACATCCTTATAGCGCATTCTAGATTTATTCTGTAGGTTTACACTGTTCATGTGAATTATAGGGTTTCCTTTTCTAAAAAATGTGAATTATAGGGTTTACTATGGTCCATTACCCGACATATAGCCCATAGTCTCTCTTTATAAAAAAAAAACTCTTAGATATATCTTCATTAATTTGTTTGTCAACTAACTCTCACAAATATTTTTATAGGTGCCTCATGGTAATTGATGACACGTGGGATGAAAGTGCGTGGGATTTTATCAAGCGGGCTTTCTCTAAGAACAGTATTGGAAGTCGGTTAATCATGACAACCCGCAATGTCAGTGTTGCTGAAGCATGTTGCTCTTCGAGTCATGATATTATTTATCATATGAAACCTCTTTGTGAGGATGTCTCAAGAAGGCTTTTCTATAAAAGAATATTTTCTCATGAGAAAGAATGCCCTCATGAATTGGTCAAAGTATGTGAAAACAACTTGAAGAAATGTGGTGGAATACCATTAGCAATTATTACCATAGCAAGTCTTCTATCCAATAACCGCCAGATGAGAACAAAGGACCAGTGGGATGCCGTGCTCCATTCCATTGGCCGTGGACTCAAAGAAAATCGCAATGTAAAGGAGATGAAGAAGATATTATTATTCAGCTATTATGATTTACCTTCTTATCTTAAGCCATGTTTATTGTATCTAAGCACCTTTCCAGAAGATCACCTGATTATGAGAGCCGAGCTGATATTGAAATGGGTATGTGAAGGTATCGTTTATAGTGAAGAGGAAGAAACTAGCTTATATGAGCTTGGTGACAACTACTTCAATGAGCTAGTAAATAGAAGTATGATCCTGCCGATAGGTATCGACAGGGAAGAGAAAGTAGAAGCTTGTCGTGTACATGACATGGTGCTTGACCTCATATGTTCATTGGCTACTGAAGAGAACTTTGTCACTATATTGAATGGCACCAAGAGGAAAATTCCTGATTCACAAAGCAAGGTCCGAAGGTTGTCAATCCAAAATAGCAATGTCGAAGTGGCTACCACCAGTATGGCACAAGTAAGATCAATTTCTGTTTTCACAAATGATAAAGTTGACCAACTGTACAAAGTTTCAGGCTGTCAGGTTTTGCGTGTGTTGGATTTAGAATATTGTTCTTCTCCGGATACTTGGAATTTTTTGCATTTGAGGCAGCTACGACTGAAAGGTTATGAGGGTGAGGAGCTTCCAGTGGAAATAGGAAAACTATTGTTTTTGCAAGTCCTGGATATTAGTGGAACAAGTATAAAAGAAATACCGTCGAGTGTTGTTGGACTTGGAAGTCTGGTGTACTTTGATGTTGGCAGTGGTGTGAAGCTCCCATACGGGTTTGGTAACTTAACTTCCCTAGAAGTGCTACGGGGACTGACAGTGGGCAAATATTGGAGTTCTGCAGACAGTTGTAATCACCATCTTGCGAAAGAGCTGGGAAATCTGACCAAGCTGAGGGTACTCCGGCTTCTCTGGGGAGTTTTGGATGAGAGCATAGCTAAAACTTTGGTGGAATCCCTAAGTAATCTCCACAAATTGGAAGCTCTAGATATTCATGGTGAGAAAGGTGGACATGTCAATCTCATGCACGAAGGTTTGGTGCCCTCTCAGCAACTCCGTAGTGTATTACATATGGGTTACTCGTTTTGGACACTGCCGGCGTGGATTGATCCTTCATTGCTTCCTCTCCTGTCGTATCTGGTAATAAATATTAGTAAATTGCGACCGGAGGACATCCCGCTTCTTGGGATGTTGCCCCGCCTTCGTTATCTCAGTGTAGCTGTTGTTGGAAATTGGTCGCCCATGGTATTGGAAATTACTGCTGATGCATTTCCATGTGCCGAAGAGTGCTTCTTCCATCGTATCGGCATTGCGCCGTCTATATTTCCACGAGGAGCCGCACCAAGGCTCAAAAGACTTCGCTTCAGCTTCCAAGCTAGGTGGATCGGCCGTGGCGACATTGATTTGAGCATGGGGCACCTCCCCTCGGTCATGTCTGTCTTTGTTGACCTTTTCTGTAAGGACGCCAGCAAGGAAGAAGTGGATGAAGCAAATGCGGCTCTGAGGGCCGCAGCGGAAGACCATCCCAACCGCCCGGTCATTAAAATCAACAATAATTACTGATAGGAGCAGGTATACACCTCTCTCGCATTCCCGTTTTCTGCAACTAGTGCTGCCAAGTTCCCATTCCTCTGCCCACCTCTGTTTTTAATTCCTTAGTTTTTAATCATCTCCCCACTTTTTCTCTCTTCATTTTCAGGTGGATCAAGGGCTCGATCATCAAATCCTGCAAATCAGGTACAACCGATCAACTGTTCTTTCAGCATTTTCCCTAGCTAGTGTGTTTCCTTATCCTGTAGCGATGCAATGTCAGTATAAAGTATGAACTATGAACTCTGTTTTCTTCCTTCCTCCTGCTACATGCATTCAACTGAACCATTTGCATGCATATGCGTGCTTCCAGATGGCCTTGCAGGTAGGAGGAGCTAACAGCAGATTAATTTCTTCGACGGCAATGACTCGATCGCTCCGACGAATAATCCGACAAAGAAGTTTCAGAGCACTGCGTTTGATCCGTCTTCCTTGTTTAGCGCACGAGATGGAGCCATCAATGTGTTTGCCCGCTCATGTCCAAATTCCCTTCTTGCTCCTGGCAGGCAATTCAAGAATCATCAAGTTTGTAGGGCAATGTGCCCATCATGAATTATTGCAGCTAGGCTGTTTGCCTGCTTTAACCCTTCGTTGACGTGCTTGATTTGTTCCTAGCAGCTTAATTTCCGAGTCGATGTCGCGTTCAGTTTGTAAGATGTGTTTTGTAAAGTTTCACCTTGGTAATATCTCTCTTCCTCCCTTTCCTCTCGCGACCGCGTCGCCCCCCCGCGGGCGACCGGCCACGCGCCAGGCCTCCTCCCTCCAGGCCCTCCCTTCCTCCTCCCTTCCCGCCGCCGTCGCCGGCGCCCGCGGCCGGCTTGGCCCCGGGGCTGCTGGTGGCGGCGGCCTCCTGGCCCTCCCCCTCCTGGTCGCTCTCCGGCACGGGCAGAGCTGCTCCGGGTGGTGCGTTTAGGCGGCGGCGGTCTGGCATGGCGGCGGGGTTCCGTAGCGCATGCAGGCGAGCAGCTGGGCGGCGCGGCGGCGGGATCTGGCGTCGCCCGCTCGGCCCAGATCTGGGCCCTTCGGGCCCCATCTGGGCCTGGGCGGGCCGGCGGCGGGGATGGTCTCCGGCGTGGCTTCTGGGAGGCGGGGGAGATGCGACGAGCGGCTGGGTGCCGGCGACGACGACGCCGGCCTGCTGCATCGCGGCCGGCGGGGCTTAACGGGCCTGCTTCGGGCCTGGCTGGGCCAGGGGTGGCCCGGCATGCCCTGCTGCCGCGTCCGGACGGCTACCGCGACGGTGCCGGAGGCACGGGCCTCCCGCACGACGGCGGTGGAGGTGGTTCCCTCCCGCTCGGCGTCGGTGTTGCTGCTCCCGTCGTGGTGAGCTTCTCTCCGGTCCTCTTGGCCTTGTGGTGGTGTTCGTAGTGAGGCGGCGTGGGTGGCGGCCCTACTGCGGTGGCGCATGGTGGTGGGCGTCGGTTTGACGGGTCGGTTCTGTCCGGTTGGGCGGTTGGGGTTGGAATGCGGGAGAAATCCCTGCCGGCTTCGGCCCCGATGCGGTGACACCTGCGGGTGCCACCATTCCTTCCTGGAGGGTGTCGGTGGTATCCACCCCCCACCTCCCTTCGCATGCTCGGGGAAACCTGAGGACTCGTCCGGGCAGCAGCGTCGTCGGCGTGGCATCCCTTCTTGGAGGTGCTGCTTGGTACGCGGCGGATCGGAGCCTCGGTCTGTGGTGATTTGTGTTCGGTGGGCGCCGCGGTGGCGGTTCATCCGTACTTTGCCAAGCTGCCGTGATTGGCATTTGTTTCTTCTTCTTTTTCTTGGTGTGTTATGCTGCTCGCTACAGTGTTATCTGTACTCGATGTTGGTTGCTTTGGAATACAAAGCGGGGAAACTCTTTTTTGGTAAAGTTTCAGCTTGTATTTGTCATGTAGGTTCGATAAAACGAAATAAATGGGGTCCTCCGTCTTGCAGACCTGTGTCAACGGTTGGATCTTGGAACTTTGTGCTAGAGCAGTTCATCATACATGTACACACCAGTTGGAACATGGAAGACACAGGGATCGATTGGATGCTAGAGCAGCTTTAATCCATCCCTAAAACTTAATTAGACCTCCAAAGACCATGGGCATTAAGTGTTTTTAATTGAGACCTTTTACAGTACATCAGAATATTATGAGCCGTCCATTTTTAGTCATTCAATGGACTAGATCCAACAATACTACTGGACAAAATCACTAGTATTTTTTGGTTAAAGGGTAAAATTGAAAGACACAAAACAAATACACAAACTCTAAATCCATTGAGATGCCGGGTGTTTCTTCCCCTACTCTGACCGGACACGAGACGGGGCAAGATCCGGGTGAGTACTTTGCGGCCAAGATGAGATGCAACCAAGACGAATGCACGTAGTCGACCAATCCTTGCCGGCCGGTACTTTTGGCCAGGCAAATCACCGTGTACTGTTGAACATATTATATAGGCCTACACGAATGTATATGGTTACCATAATTTTCTACAAGCCCCGCATCTAGTTTCCTTGTATAGATGAGGCTGAAGTCTTCGCTTGTACTTATATATGTGTGTTGTGCACCCGATCAATATCGAGAGTTGCATTGCCTTTCAACATGGTATCAGTTTCCTTCCCGATCCTAACCTAGCTTCCGCTTAGCCCTAGCCCTAGCCATGCCGCCGCCGCCGCTCCCTGCTGCCGCTGCCGCCGCATCTCACCCCGGCTGCCGCGCGCGCCTCTCTCTTTCTCCCCCTTCCCGATCGCCACCTCTCCTCCCCCCGTCCCGATATCTACGCGGAAGATGGGAAACAAACAGTAGTGTGTGCGTGCGTGCGCGGCCTGTGTTGGCCCATGATCGACCTATTATTTGGAAAAAAATGTACATAAACTCCTAAAGTATCACGTTTCGGCCACATCACCCGCTCAACTCTAAAACCGGATTCTTAGTCCCTGGAGTTTTTAAAACCGGACCCCCCCCCCCCCCCCCCCCAAAGAGCATCTTAAGCTGTTTTGGCAGGTGGTTTTGCTGGCATGGACACCTGGCTCCGCCTATATACCGTATGAGTACGTGTTCAGTGCTTTCTATGTCCCAAGGCAGGACCTGTCCAGCGTCTCCTTGAGTCCTTGTCCACTGTAGATGACGTGGTGGCCTTGGAAAGCAAGGGTGGAGGACGGCGAGGGTCCGGGCGCGTGAAATGTTGGAGGATGGCGGGAGGAGAAAGGGTTTGATGGATTTGGTGCAATTTATGATGGGGTCGAGTTGTTCGGTTCGATGTGGCGGGTGTGCCCAGGCGTCCCTGTATCCGCCCCATATTTGGACTGGATATGGGGCTGCCGGTCAGCCCAGACGTTTGAGAACCGTTTAAGGGGCTGTGACCGGGCAACCCGCCCAGACGTAGGAGGCACCCCGTTGTAGATCGCAGCGACTATTTATTGCCTTAAGCGATCTGATTGTTTTGCTCTTGCTTAAGGAATTTTTTCTGTCGCCTATGGGCCGGCCCATCACGTGTACATTAAAGAAAAAAGAAACTTAAGTGATCCGATTGTTTTGCTCTCGCCTACAAATCGGGCCGGCCCATCGCGCGTACAGTAAAGCAAAAGGAAACTGAAAAGGGGGGCCAACGCGGGGATCGATCCCTGGTCCCCATGGCAATCACCAGCGCAGCTAATCACCCCACATGCATCAAGTTAGAGTTTAGAATAGGGATCCCGACCAACTAGAAGCGACTCAACCGGTCTTCTCCATTATTTCTATCTTTTTTCTTTTTTCCCCTCCGAATTGTTTCATTATTTTTCATTTTCTATTATTTCATTTCTCTTCTTTTCCTTCTATACATTCTTTTGTTTCTTTTCTTTTCTTTTTCTCATTCTACATTCTTATATACATGATTAATTTTTTAAAATACTTGCTCAAAATTATTTTTTCATCTCCAACTTGTTTTTCATTCTACATTCTTATATACATGATCATTTTGTTTTAAATACTTGTTCAAAATTATTTTTTCCTCTCCGATTTTTTTTCATTCCACATTCTTATATACATGAACATTTTTTTTCAAATACTTGTTCAACACTTTTAAATAATTGTTCAACATTTTTATGTACATGATCAACATTTTTTTCAAATACTTTTTCAACATTATTCGAATACTTGTTCAACATTTTGGAAATACTTGTTCAACATTTATTCAAATAATTGTTCAATATTTTTATATACATGATCAACATTTTTTCAAATACTTGTTCAACATTATTCAAATACTTGGTCAACATTTTTCAAATACTTGTTCAATTTTTTTTCAAATGCTTAATTACATTTTTATATACATGATCAATATTTTTTTAAATACTTCTTCAACATTTTTTGAATACCTGTTCAACAATTTTCAAATACTTTGTTCAACATTTTCACATAATTGTTCAATATTTGTCAATAGAGTTTTTTCTCATAATATATACAATTAGAATGTTTTGAAATATAAAAAAAGTACAAAGACGAAAAAACGAAACAGAAAACGTAAAAAATAATGAAAAAAAGGAGGCTGTGGCCTCCCGTGCTAGTGGGCCGGCCCATCTAGGTCCCCCCACTTCAGCGAGGGGTTCATCCCCTCTCGCTGAAGGCGAGAAATAGGGGTGCCCGCTGTAGATGCTTTAATATCTTTATCTTTACTTTAATAATAAAGCAAATTAGGTTTCTGGTTGTCCGTCATAATATTTTTCAGAAAAGTCTCTTTATTTTAGATAATTCAACCACAGTCCTGTTTGAAATTAAAACGAAAAGTTTTTTCATACTTTACACAAAAGTTCCTGTTTTTTATTGAAATCGACCCGCAGTCCGGATATATGTCACACCTAAACCGTTATTTTACATTTTTGGGAAACCCTCTGATGTTTTAGGTAATTCATCCGTGGATCATATCTAAGTCAAACAAATGCTTTTTTTAAATCATCCATATCTTTTAAACTGTAACTCCGATTTGAATATGTTATATATGAAATTTTATTAGAAAACTATGTAGAATATGAATATGAGATTATTTTTACCTGTTAAATATTTTTAAATATTATTTTGGAATATATTTAAGTCAAACAAATGATTTTCTAATTTATCCGTATCTTCTAAACCGTAACTTTGATTTTAACATATTATGTATGAAATTTTATTAGACAAATGTGGGGAATCTAAATATGTTGTTAATTTTACCTGTTAAATATTTTTAAAATATTGCTTTCGAAGCAAACTTGTAATTTATAGCGCAAGATCCAATTTTCTTTCGATTGCAAATAGACACCCCACTATAACTATATAGGGAAAACAAAACATCGATAACTACACATGCATACCTCTGAAAAATGTCGCAGGGGAAAACAATAGATTTCTCATCGCAAGAGTGAGAGAAAACAAGAGAGAGAGGGGGAGAGGGAGGAGAGAGAGGAAGAGAGAGACGCCTTAGAATTAACCATATTCAAACACGTTTCTGTTTTGTTTTGTGTGAACACCGAGGCAATCGCCGGCAAGGGTGAGAAGGAGGATAAGCCGCAACACAAATATGATGCCTCACAAAAATAAAAGAAATGGACCTATTATGGTCTTGAGTGATGGTTGTTGGGTTAAGAGTATGTGTTATGTTTTCTCTTCTGTTGCAAGCATGGGCTCTTTTGCTAGTTAAGGCTAAAAACCGGATGGGCTAGTCCGGCTTCTTCTTGCCTGGCTTCAGCCGGCCCGCCCTTCTCTGTTCCATTATAGTGGAATCGTCAACCAGTGTGCCGCAGCCTGGCTTCTCTTTTTCCTGAGATCCCCGTTGTAGGTCCGGCCTTGGCCATGGGGAAAACAATGAGCTCGCAACGCCAGTCTCAGTAGACTTGTGATGTCTGATTTTGACTTCTAGACACAGCAGCATATCAATCTGGATAAAGTCGCAACTGGCCCGTCGCGTGGATCGAGGGGTCATGGCTGCCCATGTCGGCTACGTCTCGTCGCTGTTGCCATCAAAATGGAAGGCAACCAACCAGCTTTGATTTGATGCCTCGTGGTGGTGATGGCGTCCGGATTCTCGCGCGCATATCTTGCACAGGGGGAAACCTCGCAGAGAAAATATGACACGTGATCCCTCATCAAACTCATCGCTCGGGCATCCACCGGTGTTATGAAGAGAGGGGAGCGCCCCACAGTGGCTTCTTCCCCATTTCGCAGATTTCAACCCCGCTTCTCCTTCTTCCTCCGCAACTCTGCCATTGCCGCAAGCTCTGCTCTCTAGAAACCAATCTTCCTCATTTCCCCCCAACTCAACCAGATCCACTTATGGCTGGCGGCGATGCACTGTCACGTCGTGGCAGGTTGGGAGTCAGGGGAGAGACGGGTGCGGAAAAATTAGAGACTTTTAGAGCATCTCCAGCCGCACCCCCAACTGGGCCCTAGGGTGCCTTTTTACGCGCCGGCATAAAAAAAAACTCCAGTCGCGCCTCCAATACGCCGAAATCCGCCGACTCAGCCTGTTTTTGGGCCCGGCGATCGCAGGCCGAACCCAACGCACTAGGGGGCGCTCGGGGGCTCTGGCGCAAGGGAAAAACACGCCTGGACCACACTGTCAGGCAAAAAGTCAAGCCATTTGTCCAGATTCGCCCCCACCCACCGCACGCTTGGCCACCACCCCTGTCGATCCCGGCACCGCCCATCGCCTAGCACCGCTAGATAGGCCATTCCTCGCCGAAAAAGAGAGAAGGTTTCGCTGCAGCAGCCTCTCCATCATCGTCCGGGCCAGTTTTCCGGTGCTCCGGCCGCGCAGGGCGGTATACCGGCGGGTGTGTGCCCACCATGCCCGCCAGGTGTTCGGCGTTTTGTCTGCTTGGCAATGGACTCGGACGACGAGGAGGCGCTCGCGGCACTGCTGCAGGAGGAAGCCGATGCCGATGTCCAGGACGAGGAACACCTCATGGTCCTCGCCGCCCTCGCCGGCCTGCTCGCAAGCAATGAAAAGCCGCAGCGAGGTGGGTCGGCGCCGGGCGGCTGAAAGCAAAGAACCGGCATCGTCTGGAAGGCTATTGCATGCTCTACTCCGACTACTTCGCCGACGCTCCACTGCACGGCGGCAAAGTATTTCGGCGCCGTTATCGGATGAGCCAAAAGCTTTTCCTCAGGATTATGAATTCCATCCGGGAGTTCGACAGCTACTTCAAGTGCGAGAAGGATTGCACCGGCAAACTTGGATTCGCCTCAATTCAGAATTGCACGACAGATATGAGGATGCTTGCATACGGAGTTTCCGGTGATTCACTCAACGACTATGGGTGCATGGCCGAGTCCACTACCATTGAGTGTTTCTAAAAGTTCTGCAGGGTAATGGTGGCAGTGTTTGGACCGCAATACTTGCGAATACCCAATGCGGAAGACACTGCTCGGATCCTAGCACAGAATGCGGCAAGAAGATTTCCTGGGATGCTTGGAAGTATCGACTGCATGCATTGGAAATGGAAGAATTGCCCATTTTCTTGGCAGGGGATGTGCAAAGGCGCCAAATGCGGTTGCGGTATGGTATGTAAGATATTGTGCGATCTCCCTACTCCCTCGATGGGGAGAGGCTTCGTATATATTGGCTATCGGCAGGAGCCTGCCTTGGCATACAAGAAGGTACACGAGTTTGAGGAGGATACGGAGAGAAGGTTGGTTGGGATTACATATTTCTAACACCCTCCCTTAATCTCAACTATCCTAAATTAAGATTACTCTTGAACTCTTCGAATGGTCTTGCTGAAAGTGCCTTTGTGAAGCCATCTGCTACTTGATCCTTGGAGGGAATAAACCGTATATCAAGTTTCTTTGCTGCAACTCTTTCTCGCACAAAGTGAAAGTCAATCTCTATGTGTTTTGTCCTTGCATGAAACACTGGATTTGCAGACAAATACGTTGCTCCCAAATTATCACACCATAAGCGCGAGATACGATTTTTCTTAACTCCCAATTCATCAAGGAGTGACTCAACCCAAATAATTTCAGCAGTTGCATTTGCCAAGGATTTGTACTCTGCTTCTGTGCTTGAGCGTGACACAGTGGCTTGCTTTCTAGCACTCCAGGAGATAAGATTTGATCCAAAGAACACTGCAAAACCTCCAGTTGATCTCCTGTCATCACTACATCCTGCCCAGTCAGCATCAGAGAATGCACTAACAAGAGAGGAATTAGACCTTCTGAAATTAAGTCCTATTCCCATAGTGTGCTTCACATATCTCACAATTCTCTTGACAGCTGCCCAATGTGCAGAAGTAGGTGCATGAAGGTATTGACAAACCTTGTTGACAGCAAATGAAATATCTGGACGCGTGAGAGTTAAATATTGCAATGCTCCCACAATACTCCTATACCTTGTGCTCTCCTCCTCTTGAAGTGGCTCACCTTCATATGCAGAGAGTTTTTCTGAGGAAGATAAAGGTGTAGGAACTAGCTTACAATTCTTCATTCCCATGCGAGACAGAAGCTCATTGACATATTTTTCCTGACTTAACACAATGCCATCTTGAGTTTTCTTGACTTCAATGCCTAGAAAGAAATGTAAATCACCTAGATCTTTCAAGGCAAACTCTGAGCTCAAATCATGCAAAAGAGCATTAGTGGCATTTTTTGAGGAACTTGCAACTATGATATCATCCACATATATGAGTACAAAAATGACCACTCCTGCCTTGTTGTAAATAAACAAGGACGTATCAGCCTTGGAAGCAATAAAGCCAAGATATTTCAATTGTAAGCTTAGCCCGGAATACCATGCTCTGGGTGCTTGCTTTAAACCATAAAGTGCTTTATCAAGCTTGCAAACATAATGTGGTAATTCCTTACTCTCATACCCAGGTGGCTGTCTCATAAACACTTCCTCTTTCAGAACACCATGCAGAAACGCGTTCTGTACATCTAGCTGCCTTAGGCTCCATCCTCTGGACACAGCAATAGCCAGCACAAGTCTGATAGTTGCAGCTTTCACAACAGGACTGAACGTGTCCTCATAGTCAATGCCATAATGTTGCTTAAAGCCCTTTGCAACTAGACGTGCCTTATACCTGTCAATGGAGCCATCTGCCCTTTTTTTGATCCTGTACACCCATTTGCAATCAATGATATTTTTACCTCTCTGATTTGGTACAAGATGCCAGGTTTTGTTCCCCATGAGTGCAGAATATTCCTCATCCATCGCCTTCTTCCACTTTGGATCATCAAGTGCACTGTTCAACGTTGTTGGTTCTCCTGAAATACATAGCATCCCATATGGTATAGTTCCATCTTTTCTTATTTTTGGATTTCGTATACCTTTTTGTAGCCGTGTCATAACTCGTGAAGAAATCTCTGGCTGAACCACTGGTACACTCGCCACAGAAGATCCAGGCGAATCTGCATGTGCTGACCCAGACAGATTTGTCCCGACGTGCGTAGAAGATCCTGTGGCTGTAGGTGTGGCTTCAGTTCCTGTGGACACACGGGTGGCGCCCATGCTACCGACGCAGGGCTTCGCCTAAGCACTGCTACGATATTACCGAGGTGGAATATGGTGGAGGGGGGCACCGCACACGGCTGGGAGAGATCAATAGATCAACTTGTGTGTCTAGAGGTGCCCCCTGCACCCGTATATAAAGAAGGAGAGGAGGGGAGGGGCCGGCCCTCTCTATGGCACGCCCTGGGGAGTCCTACTCCCACCGGGAGTAGGACCCCCCCTTCCAAGTAGTAGGAGTAGGAGTCAAGGAAAGGGAAAAGAGAAGAGAAGGAAGGAGGGGGTGCAACCCCTCCCCCTAGTCCAATTATGACTAGGCCTTGGGGGTGGGGGGCGCAGCCTCCCATCTCTCTTTCCCCTAAAGCCCAATAAGGCCCATATACTCCCCGGTGAATTCCCGTAACTCTCCGGTACTCCGGTAAATACCCGAATCACTGAGAACCTTTCCTGTCCGAATATAGTCGTCCAACATATCAATCTTTACGTCTCGAACATTTCGAGACTCCTCGTCATGTCCCCGATCTCATCCGGGACTCCGAACTACCTTCGGTACATCAAAACACATAACTCATAATATAAACTGTCACCGAACGTTAAGCGTGCGGACCCTACGGGTTTGAGAACTATGTAGACATGACCGAGACACATCTCCGGTCAATAACCAATAGAGGAACCTGGATGCTCATATTGGCTCCCACATATTATACAAAGATCTTTATCGGTTAAACCGCATAACAACATACGTTGTTCCCTTTGTCATCGGTATGTTACTTGCCCGAGATTCGATCATCGGTATCTCAATACCTAGTTCAATCTTGTTACCGGCAAGTCTCTTTACTCGTTATGTAATGCATCATCCCGCAACTAACTCATTAGTCACATTGCTTGCAAGGCTTATAGTGATGTGCATTACCGAGAGGGCCCAGAGATACCTCTCTGACAATCGGAGTAACAAATCCTAATCTCAAAATATGCCAACTCAACAAGTACCTTCGGAAACACCTGTAGAGCACCTTTATAATCACCCAGTTACGTTGTGATGTTTGGTAGCACACAAAGTGTTCCTCCGATAAACGGGAGTTGCATAATCTCATAATCATAGGAACATGTATAAGTCATCACTACAAGAAACTTGGTAATCCATGACGGATTACTGCTGACGTTCCTGGAATCCGTCACAGATTATGACGGCTTTTCTTGCCCCGTCATGAATACCGTCACTGATTAGTAACCTGTGGTTGGGCCTAAAAACAGCAGGCCCTTCATGACGGACGTTGGGCTGTCGTCACGGAAACTGTCATGAATCGACCAAGCGGGCTCAGTCAGGCCAATCACTTTTTTTAATATACACCATCCAGACCATCACCGATTGTGCTTCGGCTGATGTGGCGTGTCTGCCCCTTCTTTGGCCCACATGTCGGTCGGACCATAGGTTTTGCCCAAAAAAATAAAAGTGTGATTATACGTGGGTGCCATTGTATGCCCCACATGACAGGGTATTTTGGATTATGTTGCTTCCCGTAACAAAAAACTGTTGAGACTTAGGTATTTCTTTTCCCCGATTCTTACATCCCCCAGATCCCATCGGCCGGCGCAGCCGCCGCCGCCAGTGCCGCCGCCGACTGCCCGGGCGAGGGTGGTTAGATTTGGCGGGGTGGTCCGTCTCGGCGCCATCTTCACGACGCCGTCGGCCTCTCACATCGCCGCCGTGCGCCCTTGCTGCACCGACGAGGCAGCCTCCGCCCGCCATTGCCGCGCCGACGAGGCAGCCTCCGCCCGCCATTGCCGTGCCCACGAGGCAGCCGCTGCCCACCATTGCCTCACAGATGAGCCAGTCGATGCCCGCAGTTGCTGCACTGGAAACTCCCTCGTTCTTTCCCAACATCAACCTCAGCCAGGAGCGAACGGTATGCCTCCAGCAGAAATCATCTCTCTCCTTCAGAATTTGTTGACTAAATACTGTGCTTTGCAATTTTCCCCTTCTGAATTTGGGGTGAACCTCTTCCCTTTAGGTTTAATGGTGTGTTATTTGAGGTAGTTAGATTACCCAATTAATGAATGTGTTGATGGATGCAGATACATATTCAGAAAATACCATCTCAGTGTAGTTAGCATTTGAGATTTTAGTTCCATTTTTCTTGTTTTCATGACACCATAGATGTGACACGTGAACCATGTACATTATGTTTTTCAGGGTGCATTCATCCACATACATATTGAGTTGGCATCAATCGATGCATTGTCTTATTCACATACTAGTAGTCGTAGATTTTGTAGGCAAGCTCATACTAGTAAATGTGTGCTACGGATTTGTATTGATTTGTAGACCTCTTTAATGTCGAATAATCAGTGAAATATTTTGTCAAGTGGTGTATGTTCCTTTGTCACAACGAAAGAAAAAAAATCTTTTGATGAACTGTGTTCACTATAGTGCGAAGCAGTATAATTTTAAATTTGAACATATTTTAGTTTGGTATACTGTACATGTTAATTTGATGGCCGGGGTAAACCTTTGATTGAATTGGTTCTTTTTCTGCAATGCAGATGGATAGACGTTGGATTCATGGTACATTGTTTTGCCGTGAGTACACTGAAGGTGTGAAAGAATTTATGAACTTCATTCAAGAGAAATTCAGCGAGGATGATAAATACTTTGCCCATGTAGAGAATGCCTTAATCATAAGTACCAGCATCAGACCGTTGTGAACACGCACATATTGATGTATGGCATGGAAAGTACATATACTCGTTGGATATATCATGGAGAAGACTTTGATGTAGATGTTATTGAACATCCTGTTGATGTGCATGACACCGAGGATGGTGACAACGGCGCTGACCGATTTGAAGAGATGTTTGAAGACCTACGCACAGCAGTAGAACAAGCTCAGAGTGAAACTGAAAATCAAGATGCTAACAATGGTGGAAACCCTTCTGAGAATGAGTCTTTTTTGAAGGATGTGATGAAGGAGGCAAAATGGCAGCTTTATCATGGTTGTACCAAGTTTTCAAGGTTCTCCTTTGTGGTAAAGCTTCTTCACTTGAAGTCATACCATAGGATCCCGAATAGTGCATTTACTGAAATTTTGAAGCTATTAGCTGAAGCATTCCCTGAACCCAATACGCTCCCAAAATCATATAAGGAAGCAAAGAACCTTCTAAAGGAATTAGGCCTTGGGTATGAGTCTATACATGTGTGCTTCAATAATTGCATTCTGTTCAGAAAGCAATATGCCAATCATGACAATTGCCCAGTTTGTGGCCTATCAAGGTGGAAAGACCCTGCTAGAAAGGAGATTCCACAGAAAGTGTTGAGGCATTTTCCATTGGTGCCTAGGCTAAAGAGGATGTTTCTTTCCAAAAAAGGCGCAGAAGAAGCACAATGGCATGAGCTAAAGAGGCAGCCCAGTGAGAAGGAACTGAGTCATCCAAAAGACGGTGATGCGTGGAAAGATTTCGATGAAATTTTTCCAGAATTTGCAAAAGATGCCAGAAACTTTAGGCTTGGCATTGCCACTGATGGGTTCAATCCTTTTGGAAATTTTAACACAACCTATAGTATGTGGCCTGTATTTGTTATGCCATACAACCTTCCACCTTGGGCATGCATGGATCAGTCAAATTTTATGATGGCTCTGCTGATTCCAGGTCCCAAATCACCTGGCAAGCACTTCGATGTCTTTCTACAACCACTTGTGGAAGAATTACTTGAGCTCTGGGAGGGTGTACATACATATGATGCTCTTAGTGGAAAAATGTTTGATCTTCATGCTGCAGTTCTATGGTGCATTCACGATTACCCAGCTCTGAGCACTCTTTCAGGGCGTACCACAAGAGGCTATTTTGCATGTATTCATTGTGAAAAAAACCCACTTTCTTACAGCCTAAGGAGTAAAATTGGGTATATTGGTCACTATCGTTTCCTTCCAAGGGGTCATCATTTGCGGAGAAACAATGAATTTGTTGGTCTTCATGAAAGCAATGATGAGCCAGGTAAATTCTCTGAGAAAGAGTTGCAAGCAGAATTGGAGAAGGTTAGACCTGGGAGACAACAAGAAAGTAGAAAAAGGAAGTGTTCTGACTTGGGCAGCAAGAAGGATCATGTGCCAATTTGGGGCCGGCGGGTTTGTTTGTGGGATTTGAAGTATTGGGCAAAGTTGAAGCTGAGACACAATCTTGATGTCATGCATATTGAGAAAAACATTTGTGAAAACCTCGTTGGGACAATTCTGAATCTGGAGGGTAAGACAAAGGACACACTTAATGCTAGGATTGATCTCAAAGATTTGAATATTAAAGAGGAGTTGCAATTGAGGAAGGAGGGAGACTCATATGTGATGCCTCGGGCCCGATATACCTTGTCCAAAGAACAAGTTGTTGCATTTTGTCAATTTTTACGAGAGTTAAAGTTTCCAGATGGGTTTGCTTCCAACATCTCAAGATGCACAAGTGCTGATGGAACCAAGGTACAAGGCCTGAAAACACATGATTGTCACATTCTTCTGCAGAGAATCTTACCTACTGGCATGAGAGGATTTTTGGACAGTGATATATATGAAGCAATAGCTGAGTTAGGCAATTTTTTTAGAGAACTGTGCAGCAAAACTCTTAATAGGGATGTCTTGGCCGAAATGAAGAAGGAAATCCCTGTAATTTTGTGCAAGCTTGAGAAAATTTTCCCGCCTGCATTCTTTGATGTGATGGTGCACCTTGCCGTACATTTACCTGAAGAGGCATTGCTTCGAGGTCCCGTACAATATGGGTGGATGTACCCAGTTGAAAGAAGGCTATATACTTTAAAGCGCTATGTGAGGAATAGGGCGCGACCAGAAGGTTCGATTGCTGAGGCATATATTGTAGATGAATGCCTGACATTTTGCTCCAGGTACATGGATGATGTTGAAACAATATTTAATCGGAAACCAAGAAATATAGGTTATTCAGATGAAGAAGCCTATGGTGTTGACGTTTTTGGGCATGGAGTTAATTTTACTTCAGTATATGACTATGAATATGTGCATGAGCAAAAAGATTTTGACCAGATGGTGTGGTATGTGTTGAACAATTGTGATCAAGCTAAGAAATATATCGAGTACGTTGTCACTTTTGAAACTTGTGCTTGTTGCATTGTGTTGTACATATGTGATCTCGAGACTAATTTGTTTTATTTTACAGTATGTTCAGAGATGAGTTAAAGAGAAAACGGTTGCCGGACAGTGATAAAGAGCTTCAACAAAAATTTCAGACATGGTTCAGGAACTATGTTAGTTTTCATTCACATCTAGTTATAATTTTTGGTTGTCAAATTTCACTGCAGATTCTAATGTATGTGTTTGTGTGCTGTTGCAGATGATGAGGCTGCGAGATGAGGTTGGCGAAGAGGTAGATGAAGATCTATTTTCCTTGGCATGTGGTCCTGATCGGAGAGTCCGGAAATTCTCATCGTGCATAGTGAATGGGATTAG
Organism: Triticum urartu; assembly: GCF_056163025.1. Classification (NCBI taxonomy): domain Eukaryota; kingdom Viridiplantae; phylum Streptophyta; class Magnoliopsida; order Poales; family Poaceae; genus Triticum; species Triticum urartu. The sequence goes on along the minus strand of NC_141875.1, from coordinate 744,636,312 downwards.
ATTTAGCACTGTTGCTCGTGATAGCAACAAGAGGACGCAGAACAGTGGAGTCATGACCGAAGGTGAACATGACCGTAAGGTCATAGATTTTTATGGAACCTTGAAAGAGATCATTCAGTTAGATTATAACTTGAAAGATAGGTCAGTTGTTTTGTTTAAATGTGACTGGTTTAGACTTGATGGAAAGAAGACTGAACTTAAAAATGATGGTTTTTTCCAAAGCATACATGTTGGAAGTTTGTGGTACAAGGACGATTCTTTGATTCTGGCTACTCAGGCTAGTAAGGTCTTTTATTTGCCGGACAAGAAGTATGGGAAAAATTGGCAAGTTGTGCAAACATTCGACCATAGGCATCTGTTCAATATTAGTGAAACTGAGGGTGTACCTTTTAGTGGTCCTGCATATCAAGAGGAGGAGTGTTGTGAAGAGGAGGATAGGAGAACATCAGTTTCTGACCATACATCTGAGAAGCCTTTGCATAGAGATGAGCAGCAAGGCATTACTTTTGAAGCTGATGTCGTTGCTCGTTTGATGAAAGAAAAATCCACAAAAGTGTATGAAGGTGGCGACGAAGATGAAGAAGATGACACAGGTTTGGAGTATTGCAGTGAAGACGAAGGAGGTGCCACAATGGATGTCGACATCGATGGCGAGTAGATGTTTTAGTGTAGAAGGTACTATCTTCATTCTTGTTGCATAATTTTTTCCTTTGCTACTGCAATATCCTGTTGCTGTTTACACACTACATGCTTGTTCAGTATAGTACATGGGAGACTGAGGTGTTTATGCACTACAAGTTTGTTCAGTTCAGTACATCGTCTCTTTTTGCATATGTACAGTTTGAATGCACTTCTAAATTTGAAATATTCGACAGGCGTTGCTGACAAGGCTGAGAAGGAGATGCTGAAAAAAGGTTGTGCTGCAAGCTTAAGTTGGTCTGTACAGTGCTTTTGGCTCCTGTCATCTACAATGGTAGTATCTGGAGTTTTATTTTGTTTGCCTTGATACGGCAATGACCGGTGATTCTTCTTGTGATCCGTAACAAAGTTGTATCTGGAGTTATATTTTGTTTGCCTTGATAGGCCAATGACCGCTGATCCTTGTTGTGACCCGTATCAGAGTTGTATTTGGAGTTATATTTTGTTTGCCTTGATCGGCCAATGACCGCTGATCCTTGTTGTGATCCGTATCAGAGTTATAGTCTGTCAGTGTGTTAACGAAGTCACCGTGGTTGTAATCCTTCTTGTATGCCTGACAATATATTATCTCTGTACTGGCTGTTGTGAGGATGGCATTTGTGTGCTGTCATTGGCTATTCAGGTACACAAATTATTTCTGAAATTCATATGGCTCATGTATGTTCATAGTACGGCCTAAAATCAAGTTTGTTGTATCTAGTTTAGATGCCATCTTCCAAAACGTAATTCTGGTCATTTTAGAAAATTAAAAATGTTCTCAAATTTTTAGAAAATTAAAAACGTAAATCTGCCTGTACACAAAACATGTTGAAGTAAAAAGTTCGCAAATTGTTAGAACGTTCACCGATTAAAAATTTGTTAAGAAAATTAAAAATGTTCTCAAATTTTTTAAAAAGGTACATGAATTGGAAAAATGTTTGATGATTCGAAAAAAACATAACGTTCAAAAGTTCATGGATTTAAAAAAATATCACGAATTTTGAAAAACATCATGAATTAAAAACGTTCACAAATTTCAAAATGTTCATGAATTTAAAAAAAAATGAGAAACGTAAAGGAAAAAAAGGAAACAAAAGAAAACAAAGAACCAACCAAAATCCACAGAAGCTTCACAAAACCGAAGAGGGGTGAAGCTAGATGGGCCGACCTATTATAACCAGACACTCGATGCCGTGGACTCCCCTCACCATTTGAATTGTATTCGGCACCAATATGTGCCAAATAGCACATTCCTCGATAGCATATGTCACAGGCTTCCTTCCCTGTCCGATAGCACAAGATACAAATGGGATCCACTGATAAGGTTGCGCCAAATAGTAGCAATCGGGCGACATGGTGGTGGTGCGGGCATGCACCCATGGACGCTCGGGTGTTGTTGAGGTTGTCTATCGGTGCCCGGCATTCATGTATCTTCCCTTGGGTCTGTGTGGCGTGCGTTTGTTTCGGATGCTTCGATGTTGTGTTGGTGCTTTATAATATAAAGCGGGGGAAACCCTTTTTCGTAAACCAAATAGTAGCAATCAGTACATAGGGGTTGTTTGGTTGAAACCCTGAGGAGCATGAGTGAGCTGTTCTCATGGCTGAATGTGGCATGCAGTCGTATCAGAAATTGACAGATCAGGCATCCATGCTCAAGCTTCCAATTTCATAGGACGTCCACGGGTCCTGCAGAGTCACATGGTCGTCCGATTCCTCCAATCGACTCCCCGGCGCTAGCGAGCGGGAACTCGTCTTCCTCAACTCCGAACGCGGGCTCCCCTGAAAGCCTCCAAGAGCACACGCTCCGTTCGCGAGCTCTCCATCCGTCCACCCTGGAGCCCATGCCGCCCATCGGTCGACGCGTATCGACGTCCTGCACCCCCATGTGATCAACTCAGATGGAGATGGCCGAATCAGCAAGTTGTTCGTTTCGATGATACAAAGGCTTTTTCACGTCGAGGTGCATTTGTAACCAAGTTTATTGGAGTTGGTAGTCCCCGCGCTCATAATTTAAGAAACCAAACTGATAATCGAACCGGTGAGGCCGCCGGTCTGGTTCGTTTTTTAAACTATGTCATCTTTTCCCCTATGGTTTGTAAAAAAGTTGGTGCATATGTCTTGCTCATTCTAGTAATTATTTCCTAATAATAGTGCATAATTAAATATATGTCTTACTAATTACAGCAACAAATAATAAACTTGTGTTATATGCTCTAGAATGTTCTAAATTTGGCTCGGCGGCAAAAAGCGTGCGCACGCACGTTACAGTTTTCGCTCCAGCCGCGCGACCGCGCCAAGAAAAAAATAACGCAAAGCGAATTGACGCTATTGCCTAGCAATGTTCCCCAAAATTACACATATGCATTCATCCACCAGTACCAGATGAAGGGCCTATTAGTAATTTGACACACACAAATGCCTAACCCCCACCGCACGACCAGCCAAATCCCCTCCCTCCCCCCGTATCGCCAAATCCCCTCCATCCTATTCCCCTTCCTCTTCCGCCGCCGGCCACGGCTTCACCTCCTCCACCGCCGAGCCCATCTTCCGTTCCTCGTCCACCTCCACCGCAGAGCACGGATCCCCTCCCTCCCCTTGCTCTTCCACTGCCGGTCAAGACCCCCTCTCCCCCACCATCCGCCTCCACCAAACCCTAGAGTAAGCAGCCGCCGCCACCGCCACCACACCGCGCCACTCCCGAGCACGACTCCCCTTGCTCTTCCGCCTCCACCGCCGGTCGCTACCCCACCTCAACTGCCGGTCCAGAACCCCCTCCCCCTCCTCTCCGCTCCACCAAACCCTAGAACAAGCCGTCGCTGCGACCATACTGCGCCGCTTCAAGGACCACTGCACCACACTGATGGGGAAGAAGACTGCAGCGAAGAAACACCGAGGACCCAAGACAGCAGGTATAATCTTCTTAACCCACCCCACGCCTGCCTATTTGCTATTCATGCATATGTATGTCTAATGGGTGTGTGGTAAAAGCTGTTTTCTTGTGTTTGATTTAAGTTGCTAGTGTTTCTGGTCCATTAGAGTTCTTGCCATACCTATGAAAAAAGGGTCTTGTGCTGTCAAGTGTAGATTTGGGTCACATATTGTTACAAACTTGATCACAAAATAGTATTTTGTTATTAACTACAGATTATGCACATAGTAATTCGTGCTCATGTGTTCACTCATCTTAGAACCACCGCTGCATCCTTTGGAGGAGTCGCGCATCAGAACATGCATAAGGAACAATTCAAGGCTGCAAGCACTCGGAATTCCTGCACTATCGACATTCTTTGCAGCCAAAACTGTCATTTCACCTGAAAAAAATAAACCCAAGCATAGTAGTGATGATTCTGAAGATGAGTACCATCCTAACGAGGACAATACCAGTGAAGGAGAGTCATCCGATGATAGTATAGTAGATGAAACAGAAGCACTTGAGTCCACACCTGCTGCTAGCTCAAACTCTAAGGTGCTAATTTCCTCAATCTAGTCATTCATTGCTTAGATATGTTGCTTGTTTGCCGTTGCAGCATAATTTTGTTACTGTTTGTTGATTAAACCATGTTTTCATATCTGTCAGGACTGTAAGAAGACTAGTCAGAAAACTAGTAAGAAAAGATCTGCTGCCATGCCCCCTGGTGGAGTCAAGCCTCGACCTCCTAAGAGAGTTCATGCGGACCTCCCAACTAACCCACGAGTCACAAGGTCGAAGAAAGCTCTATCACAAGATGCTGATGGAGGTATTCAAAGTGAGGAAATGTCTGATCCTAAACAGAAGACACCAAGTGTCATCCATAAGCCAACTGCTTCCATGGCTTGTGTCCGCCAAGCTGAAGAAACTGTTCCCGACTTTGATGACCATGGTGTTGAAGGCAAGTTCCTTACTATTATTATCATATCATGTTCATGATTTTTTCTTTTGAATTACTAGCCTAGGCTATTAGCTCCATGATGAACATACTCTCACTAGATGCTTTTTTCAAAAAAGGTGATGATCCTGGACATTGTGATGATGACAACTGGATTGCCAATGGAGCTGATCTCATTGCCCATCGTGATGACGAAAATGAGATGGCCAACGAAACTGGTGGTAGTGCCCAGCCAAATCAGCAAACCCAACCTAACAATAACTCTGAAGGCATGTTATAACCTGAATCTTTCTAGCATCTATTAGAGTTAAACTTCTTGTTCAATCTATTGTTCTATGCATCTTCCTGTCTTAATTTATACCATATGTGTGCATGATTTTTTATGAGTCATTCCAGTGTTGCGGGGTGATGATATTCTCAAGGACAACTCCATTGCTCATTTCTTAATATCACAGTATTTAAATAAGGACAATTTAGTTAACCTGTGCCTTCTTGAAATCTGCTCGAACCTTGTCTTCCGTTCCAGTTAACCTGTGCATTTGTAACAGTCAGAAACACACCAACATGATAGATAATGCAATATTCCATTTAGTTGTTGTTGCCATATGGTTACTAGTATATTGTCTTGACTTTTTTTGTGAGCTTACTTCCTGTTGTTATAGTTACACATTTTGAAACGATGTCCTCCATTTATTAGTACACTTCTATACGTGTAATTGCGGTTTAATTGTATCTGTTCTTGATTTTACCTTCTTTTCAGGTCCACAATCCTATGAGGAGCCAAGGGAAAGGGGCCCCAATTTGGAAAAAGGTCTGGAAAGGATCACTCGACGCCGGCAGGGCAAACTGCCGCTTGTCATTCCAGAAGGGAAGTTAAGGCCGGAGGCACCTCTTCTTGCTGCAAAGTTCGCAACTGAATGCAACGTCACAGTTAGACACCATATGCCCGTGTTTAAGCGCTGGAAGGATTACAAGGACCCAGATGGACATGTCCGAGATGGGATCTTCAGGAACTTTGTAGGAAAAGTTGGTGTAAGTACAAAGTCCAGGCCTTCCTCCCTCAAATGGCTATCAAACTGTCAATTTTGTGCAATCATGATACTTACACATGTTTTTTCATCGGACTAGAACAAGTTTCAGATGGACGTTGATGTTGTGCCAGTTAGGAAGGCTTGTACTGAAATGCTGAAACGTGCGACTCGCCAAAAACGATACAGGCTCAAGAAAGAGTATTTTGACCCTCACCCACTCCATTTGGTGACGAGAACGTCTCTTGTCCCCTCGATGACCGATGAGCAGTGGAATGAGCTAGTGGAAAGCTGGAAGGATCCCAAAAAGATGGTATGTTTCTTCCTCGAGACCAATCTCTCGCCTTCTACATGCTAATCAAGAAATTGTGCCTTACATGTATTTGGTCTCTTGATGTAGGGGATATGTGAAACTAACAAAAATAATCGAGCTCAAGTTAAGTTTCACCAAACCACTGGCTCGCGCAGCTACCCTGTGCACTGTGATAATCTGGTAAGTCAAACATGTGGCTCTGGATGTGCATTGTCATGAGAAATATTCTTGACCATAGGTTAATGTAAACTCTTGCATCCATGTAGTAACTGTGTATGATGTTCCCTTGCCTTCATATTTGTTGTTTCCAGGGAGACAAATACAAAGATAAAGAACCCACTGCATTGGATTTGTTCAAGGAGTGCCATTACAGCAAGAAAAAGAAAAGCTACACCGATGTTGTCCAAGCTGCAATTGTAAGTCAGCTTCAAAAGACTACCAACCATCAATTTTTACCTTTTTGCGTACTAGAACTAATATTGTTTGAGTTACTCCACCAGATTGAAAATTGATAATCAAATGTCAGTGTATCTTAATTGAAAATGTTAACATGTTCACTTAACTATCTTGTAATAGCCTGTCCTATATGATTGTACCCTTTTTATTTTCATACAACTGATAAGTTTTGATGCGACTGAAAAACATCAGTTTTGATTTAGTATATGGCTAGATGAAATGACTTTAATAAAAGCGCATAATCACTTTGACATGTGACCTATCAGCCACCTAAAATTACAGAATTTTTTTATTAATCTATTATTTGGCTTTATATATTGTAGTTTTGGCCATCCCCGGTGTCTTATGTTTTTAGTGTGTATATATATATATATATATATTTTTATTGATTGACTTCCAGAAATAATTTGATTTGAATATTACTCACTTCTAGTTAATTCAGGAAATAGTCCACTTTGTTGTAGATGATAGTATATATGAATAATTTGAATCACCTCCGCACAGAAAAAAGATTAATCTAACTGTTATCACAAGTGTCTAGTTGTAAAGGATGCATGATAGCTTTCCTTACAAAGACGTTGCATGTAAGCTTGCTTATGTTGTCTTCTCTACTTGTGCTTAAGCCGTCTTATAACCATGTTTGTTGCTTGCATTGCTAGACTGAGATGGAAAACAAGGCCTCTCAGCCTACAGAAGATGGACAAGAATCAAACTCTACGACCAAGGCTGTAGCTGAAGTGCTTGCTAACCACACTAAGAAGCCAAGGTTTCTTCAGCATGTGGGGATCCAGCATGTCCATGCGAGATCTAGCGATAGCAACTGTCAAGCAGAATTGGCAAAGAGGGGCAATGTCGAGCTTCGGGCTCTTGTTGACACCTTGACCAAGCAGTTGAAGGAGTCCGAAGAAGCAAGGATCAGGCAAGACGAGGAGCACAGGAAGAGAGATGAGGAGAACAGGAAGAAGCAAGCTGAGATGGATGCAAAACTAGACTTTTTGCTAAGTCAGTTGCAAGCAAGATCAACTCAAGGGTAAGTTGTTTGTCCAAGATCAGCCGTCGTCTCTACTTGATACATGGAAGCTGTGTGAATGTGATATACTGCTAGAACCTACCTTCTTATTTTGTAATGATTTTGCTGTGCAAACTGCACACTGTTGGATGCAAACTGGTTGCATTTTGCTGCTCCATTGTTCTTGGATTTGGAGATGCAAGGTCAATGTTACTGTGATTTGGGATGTTGTTCCTCTTTTCTGTATTTGTGATGGATCTGGAGATGTAAGCTCTTAGGCTTGGAAACCGATTCTGTGTAGAGACAAAGAAGGGTTGGGTTGGGTAGAGTAAACACTAATGGGCCGAATAAAGTGGCCTCGAAACACACTTTTTGGCTAAAAAAACACATGTGCCGCATAATTTTAATGGGCTGATGTGCATATTGAACACGTGCAAGTGGGCCAACGAGAGTGTGAATGATTATGGACCAACCCAAAACAAACAGGCCAACCAGCTGCAGTAAAATGGGCCATAGGCTTGGATGTACAAAAATAAATGGGCCAGACCACACTGGGCCGAATGCCATCGGCTGACATGGCGCCACGTCAGCTCCACGCTGGCGCCACATCAGCTCCATGCTGGCGCCACATCAGCTCCATGCTGGCGCCACATCAGCTCCACGCTGGCGCCACGTTAGATTGCGAGAGATGCCACATGGGACTCATCTTTCTACACGTCATGTAAATCCATGACGGAATAGTCCGTCACAGCGGGCCGGGCCTTGGGCAGGCCGGGGGTCAGATCGGTGACGGCAACAGACCGTCACAATTCATGACGGAAATGTAAATCCGTCAAGGATGGGCGGGTGGGAAAATTATGATGCGATATACATGACGGATTTTAGGACCGTCACGCCCGGCCATCCTTGACAGTATTTTGCATGTTTGTGACGGACAGTTACTGTCACAGATTAACGACTTTCTTGTAGTGCATGAAGAAAGCAATAGCAACATAGTAAACGATCAAGTGCTAAGCTAACGGAATGGGTCAAGTCAATCACATTATTCTCCTAATGATGTGATCCCATTAATCAAATGACAACTCATGTCTATGGTTAGGAAACTTAACCATCTTTGATTAACAAGCTAGTCAAGTAGAGGCATACTAGTGACACTTTGTTTGTCTATGTATTCACACATGTATTATGTTTCCAGTTAATACAATTCTAGCATGAATAATAAACATTTATCATGAAATAAGGAAATAAATAATAACTTTATTATTGCCTCTAGGGCATATTGTCGTCAAGGATGAGGTGCGTTGGCCATGCGAAAAGGTGATGTTGGGATTGAATCCGCCGTGCGCGTCGCCGTCTGCGTAGCTAGGCGAGGGTGCGCACCCCTAGGGCGGTGGCGCCGGCGAGAAGCTAGCCGGTGACCCGACGCTCTGCTGGCTCCAGGCAGCTTGTGGGCCGTGGCCGCCGAGTGGATTCATCATCCCTGCGAGAGATGCCTCTGCCGCCTGCTCCGCCGCAGCCGCCGCCGACGTGGCCGTGTCCCGGACCCTCTTGGAGTTGAGCCTGTTCCGCCGGTCGGTGGTGACAGCCTCCTGGCGCTGAACCTCTACCTTCCAGTTGGCGTTTGACATGCCCGGTGGTTTGGCCGGCGGCGCCCTCAGTTTCCTCTGCTTCGGCTGGCTGGCATCGGCAACGGCAGCGACGCAAGGGGTCGTATACTTCTTTGGCGACATGACGGGATGGCGGCCGGATGGCGGGGAGAGGGAGGAGAATGGAGGGAGAAGAGGGGCAGAAGGGGGGAATGGAGGGAAAAGGAGGGGAAAAGAGGGGGGATCGACAGGAAAAAGGGCCGTCTCTCGCCGATAGAGCGGACCCACGCGCCATTTTGCTTTGGCCGGCACCCCTAGGCGGCCCCCGGGGACTTGGATTTGGCTCGGGTTCGTCGCCTGTTATTTCGGCCCAAACCGGCAATAAACAAGGTCCTAGGGGCGCGATTGGGCCGATTTTTTGGTGCCGGCGTTAAAATAGAGCCCTGGGGTGGTGGGGGGGGGGGGGGGGGGGAGGGGGGCGGTGCAAGTAGAGATGCTCTTATATTGACGATTATCGGGTAGGTCTTGTACATTTTAGGCCATGGAACCAAGCTAGCTAACCGATTCGGCTTTTCATGTCACAGGCTCACGGCAAGACATGGTACAACTATCTTTGTGCGTGGTCCGACAGAATAGGGTTGACACATGGTATTAATGGAGCCATTGGTGTTTGCTGTTTCAAAAATTGTAGTGGGGATTTGATGGAGCTGGCACGCACGCCATGTTGCGTTAGCTTGCGCTATTAATCAGGCGCATCGGCTCGACTCCAACATATATAGCGTGATTCATTCATCCAGATGTGCTGAACATTCATGCTTTTTTTTTTGTAACTGATGATTGCTAGATTGGCTTTCCTAACTAGATAGTCTGGTGCAGCTACCTTGGAACTACTGCTAGAGTAAGCCTACTTTTTGGCTCCTTTAATTGTTTATTTGGATGCTTCCTGTTGCTGTTGCTGGGTGTGCATTGAGCGCAGTCTTAACACTCGGTGTAATTATAGAGGTAGTGGTGAGATGGGATGAATGGATGCTACGTACTCCTCCGTCCCAAAATAAGTAAGTGTCTTAACTTTGTACTAACTTTAGAGGAGTATGTTTTTATTATGGACCATTTTGTTTTGATCTTGTTCATCATACATACTTAGCCTCTTCGTTTAATGGGTGCACATACATTTGCCGTGTTAATTTAACCGATGGGTGAATTACTAATATTTGCTGCGTACATTTTTTCTATTTATCGTTTCTTTTTCTAATTTGTTCCTTTTCAGTGGAATCTATTTTATCTTGGAGGATAAAAGCTAGTGTTTGAAAAAAAGAGAGAGAGAAAGAGAAAGGCCTGGTTTAGTTGGAGCCTGGTTGGCAGCATGCTTTCCTAGGCTCCGGGATATTGTATAGAAAAAAGGCAGCAGGCTCGCTCCTCACTCCTGAGCCTAGTTTAGGGCTTTGTTAGTGATGCAGACCAAGGCAGGCGCCTGCAATGCCGTCCATGTCCATGGGAATCTCGACGAACGTCATTTCTTGCCTCTGTACTGCCATTTAGGGTTTCTGCAGGCGATGAGAATTGGGCTCAACACCAGGGATGCACAAAAAAGTGTCAAATCTAGAAATAATTTAGACGGAGGTCATTGTTTTGCTGAAATTTCATAATGTAGCTGAATCAGTACGTTATAAATATGGCTTACACTTACTTTCCTTGTTTCGAATATGTTGTACCATGTCAGAACGTGAAATGGTCAATTTTTATTTGCCAAAAACATGCTCATTTCAAAAGTGCTTGAGAAAAGCAAAAAAATAAATAAATGTACGATTGGTAAAATGTAATCCTTACTCAAACTGCTACTAGTATAGTACTCCTTCTATGCCAAAATAATAACTGTCTCAACTTTGTACTAACTTTAGTACAAAGTAATACTGAAATTGAGACACTTTTTTGGGGGAATATTTCCAAGTGAAGTAGCCATGTGTTAGGTCTTTGATGACGACGAAGCAGCCGCTCCCATCGCATCAGAAAAAAACATTACAAATCGGAGTGCCGACTTAGTAAGCTTGGTTCATTCATGCACACACAAAATCACCTACTCTAATATTATGCACGACAAAATAAAATAAAATCAAGTACTGGTGATCACTATACATTCTCACATGCATGTCACAAAAAAATATTTTATTATTGAATCACATCATTGTCCATTGTTTGACATGATGGTTTAGTGCAACCCTAGTCACAAACAAAACAGTAACAATGTTGCTGAACGTGTGGGTTGTCAACCCTACAATAAGATTTTATGACGTGATCTCCCCAAGAATTCCAGCAGGACAACCAGCAATCTAATTCTGAGCATACAACGGTTGCAAAAGCAATTACCTCTGTAGACATATATAGGGATATACTCCCTCTGTTTCTAAATATAAGTCTTTTTAGAGTTTCCAATATGGCCTACATACGGATGTATATAGATGTATTCTAGAGTGTAGATTCACTCATTTTTCTCCGTATGTAGTCCATATTGAAATCTTTAAAAGACTTATATTAGGAATGGAGGGAGTAGGAGATTGATATCGTACCAACATGAATGGAATTTCCTAGTTGCACAATCACCATAAGGCAAAGAATAATAGTTTTTCCCTCCATAAGACCAGGCACAAACTTCGTGTTGTCCTTCTTTGGGCGTCCAGAAGCATACACGATGCTAGAGAACACTTACTCTCATTTCACTCAAATAAGATCTAAAAGATATAACTATATCAATGTCTTTAATTTGTAAATAGTGATCCTATCTATAAGATAGTTATATATAAAAAACTTACATGATATTGACGGTTGAAGGTAACTTTATATAAAACTGTAGTTGATAAAAAAAACTATACATACCTTATATTCTATAAATGCATAAAACAATATTTAGGTTTGTTCTTACACAAATAACCGCGTCTACAGTCTTGCTCCTCTTTTCCCTTCGCTCAGGTGTGCCATGACGTGTCGTCCCCTTCATGGTTGAGACACTAATTTACGCGGCCCTGTTTCATCCTAGCACTAATTCATCTCAGTTTCATGACCGGCCCTCCCACACATCTATGGTTTCTCTCTTCATTATCCCCTTTCCCTTCCTTCCATTGGAAGTTTGGCAAAAAAGCTGAAAGTTAAGAGTTTTTGTTTGGATTTTTTGCTGAAAGCTATACATGATTCTTTAGAAGTTCGGCAATTTTTTGTTGAATGTTCAATGATTGAAAAACATTGTTCATACACGTGCGAATACTATATGTTCATATAATGTGGAAACGATGTTTTCCAAAAAGAAGTAAAAAAAGGAAAAAAAACACAATCAAGACAAAAGTATGAACAAAATTTGAAAAAGGAGGAACGGAAAACATGAAAAAATAGAGATCCTGGAATGGGCTGGCTTATGAACACATGTGCATTACTGCCTATGGGTTTGCTTGATTCGTTGAACATTAAATAGGATTTGCCAACCAACGCTAGCATGTTGGCGAGTCTATCAGGATCTCGATGCCTTTCGATGAGGAGGTGAAGCCGGAGGACAATGGTGGAACCGGTGATAACTACAAGGGCATGTCCAATTGCACGGCGACCACATGAGGCATTGCATGTTCGTCGAGCAGTTCCCTCATGACGATGAGTACCAACTGTTACATGCCTACCTCCGACACTAGTGGTGTACTATGTGCCACATCGAGATAGACATCACCTTCTCTCGCTGCCTGATTGCCCCTCCAATTTACCGATGCCACCACTGGCATTGATGATGACGAGGAGCATACTTTTGTCGATGACAATTTTATCTCGATGTATTCGAGGAGCAATACTTCCCGACTGTCTACTACAATAACCTTTGCCCAGATCCGGCGAGGGAGGATCAATGATGGCGGCACATCTTCGACTCTCTTCAGTGCTTGTAGTCGTCGGTAGCTAGTCTACTGGTCTGGATCCAATTTTATTTTTTCTGATATTCGTTGTAGTGCCATGATTGGAGATGAATAGATCAGAAGTTTCTCGCCAAAAAATAATAAGCAATTCTTGCAACTTAAGATAAATACTATTGAATTTGTTTTCAGATACAAAGTTAACTGTAATACAGTTTTGTATCATAAAAAATGGTGTATTGTCTGATATATAATCCACATTTTATTTGTTAAATTGATGGTGAAATTTGAATCTGAAAAACCGAAGTGCTCTTATTTTTAGGTCTGAGGGACTAACCATACCAGACAAAGCGTACATAGCATCATTACATTTAACTAGCTGCAGCTTTGATCCATTTAGCATACCCTAATAGTATACTATTAGGGTATACCCTAAGAAAATATTGTCAGTGCATGTGATGGTGCATCGGTTGTAGTAATCTCTGTGATGCTATCGGTTGTACTATTCAACTAATTGCCGACCTGACTACCGGGTAATCCAGGCAGCATCCAAGGCCATTTGTCGCGTGTTCTTGTATAGAGGGAGAGACACAGCTCACGTGCCTGCACATATGACCGCCTTTACCATACCCCAAAAGCTGTGCTGCACACGAATAATCTATCTTTACCACACCCCAAAACCAAGGGCAAATCACCTATCTCAACCCACTTTCACATCTTCTCCTCTACAACAGCAAACGAATAGCACACCGTGAGAGCATACCTTGTAACCAGCCGAAACACTAGCACAATCTTACACCCATAGAAGTCTAGCCATGGAGCTCGCCATGCTGGCCATCCGTCCCCTCCTCCCGAAGCTGGGGGGCCTGCTCGCAGGCGAGTTCACCCTGGAGAAGCGCATGAGGAAAGGCGTCGACACTCTCGACAAGGAGTTGAAGCTGATGCACGCTGCTCTCGGCAAGGTGGCGAGGGTGCCACCTAAGGAGCTTGACGAGGAGGTCAAGATCTGGGCTGGAATGGTGAGGGACCTGGCCTACCAAATGGAGGACATCGTCGACGCCTTCGTGCTGCGCGTGGGCAATGGATCTGTCAACCCGAAGAATAAAGTGAAGAAGTTACTCAAGAAGACAGGGAGATTGTTCAAGAAGGCTAAAGATCTCCATCGAATCTCCGATGCTCTAGAAGAAGCGGTTCGTCAGGCTAAAGAGTTGGCTGAGCTGCGCCAAAGGTACAAGCTGGAGACACTGGACGCCGGTGCTAAGGCTAGCGTTGACCCTCGCATCATGACTATGTACACAGATGTGACAGAGCTCGTCGGCATTGAAGAGCCACGAGATGAGTTGATCAATATGTTGTTTGATGGTGATGACTGGTCAAAGAATCCGTTGAAGATGGTCTCTGTTGTTGGATTTGGTGGGTTAGGCAAGACAACTCTTGCTAAAATGGTGTATGACAAGATCAAAGTGCAATTTGATTGCAGTGCTTTTGTTTCGGTTTCTCAGAATCCCAACATGAAGAAAATCTTGAAGGATATTCTTTTTGAACTCGACGAGGACAAGTATTCAAACATATATAATGTCGAACAGAAGAAGGGCATCTCATCAACGAAATCATTAAATTCCTTGATAAAAAAAGGTATGCTTCTTTTTTTCTCGTACTATTGATCTACAGTCATTTCGTCTAGTAAAATCAACACCATGTTGCATTGGTGCATACACATCCTTATAGCGAATTCTAGATTTTATATAGGTTTACAGTGTTCATGTGAATTCCTGGGGTTTACTGTGGCCCATTACCTGACATATAGCCCATAGTCTCTCCTTATAAAAAACTATTAGATATATCTTGATTAATTGGTTTGTCAACTAACTCTCACAAATATTCATATAGGTGTATCATGGTAATTGATGACATGTGGGATGAAAGAGCATGGCACTTAATCAAGTGCGCTTTCTCTAAGAATAGTACTGGAAGTCGGTTAATCATGACAACCCGCAATGTCAGTGTTGCTGAAAAATGTTGCTCTTCCAGTCATGATATTTATCATATGAAACCTCTTTGTGAGGATGTCTCAAGAAGGCTTTTCTACAAAAGAATATTTTCTCATGAGGAAGAATGCCCTCATGAATTGGTGGAAGTATCTGAACACATCTTGAAGAAATGTGGCGGAATACCATTAGCGATTATTACTATAGCAAGTCTTCTATCCAATAATTGCCGGATGAAAACAAAGGACCAGTGGGATGCCGTGCTCAATTCCATTGGTCGTGGACTCACGGAAGATCACACTGTAAAGGAGATGAGGAAGATATTATTGTTCAGCTATTATGATCTACCTTCTTATCTTAAGCCATGTTTATTGTATCTAAGCATCTTTCCAGAAGATCACCTGATTATCAGAGCCAAGTTGATATTCAAATGGATATCAGAAGGTATCATTTATAGTGATGAAGGAGAAACTAGCTTATATGAGCTCGGTGACAGCTACTTCAGTGAGTTAGTAAATAGAAGTATGATCCAACCCATAGGTATTGATGCGGAAGAGAAAGTAGAAGCTTGTCGTGTACATGACATGGTGCTTGACCTTATATGTTCATTGGCCAATGAAGAGAACTTTGTCACTATATTTAATGGCACCAAGAGGAAAATTGCTGACTCACAAAGCAAGGCCCGAAGATTGTCAATCCAAAATAGCAATGTCGAAGTGGCTACCATCAGCATGGCACAAGTAAGATCAATTTCCGATTTCAGAAATCATTATGTGGATCAACTGTACAAAGTTTCAAGCTGTCAAGTTTTGCGTGTGTTGGATTTAGAATATTGTCCTTCTCTGGATACTTGGAATTTTTTGCATTTGAGGCAGCTACGACTGAAAGGTTATGGGTGTAAGGAGCTTCCAATGGAAATAGGAAAGCTATTGTTTTTGCATGTCCTGGATATTAGAGAAACAAGTATAGAAGAAATACCGTCAAGTGTTGTCGGACTTAGACGTCTGATGTACTTGGATGTTGGTCGGTTTGCGAATCTCCCGTCTGGGGTTGGTAACTCAACTTCCCTAGAAGTGCTAAAGGGAGTAACAGTGGGCAAATTATGGGGTTCTCCATACAGCCGTAATCACCATCTTGTGATAGAGCTGGGCAGTTTGACCAAGCTGAGGGTGCTCCAGTTTCTCTGGGGAGTTTTGGATGAGAGCATGGCTAAAACTTTGGTGGAATCCCTAAGTAATCTCCACAAATTGCAAGCGCTAGATATTTGTGGTGACAGAGGTGGACATGTCAATCTCATGCACGAAGGTTGGGTGCCGTCTCAGCAACTCCTCAGTGTAATCATTACGGAGTGCTCGTTATGGACACTGCCAGCATGGATTAATCCTTCATCGCTTCCTCTCCTGTCGTATCTGGATATAAGTTTGAGTAAACTGCGACCGGAGGACATACCGCTTCTTGGGATGTTGCGTGCCCTTCGTTGTCTCAGTCTAAGCATTGATGGATATTGGCTCCTAGGAGCAGTGCTGGTAGTAGCAGCGGAAATATCTGTTGTTACTGCTGATGCGTTTCCATGTGTGGAAGTGTGCACCTTCGGTGGTATCACCATTGCGCCGTCTATATTTCCACGAGGAGCCGCACCAAGGCTTAAAGAACTTCGCTTCAGCTTCCTGGCTAGGTCGATTGGCGACTTTGATTTGAGCATGGGGCACCTCCCCTCCCTCGAGAAAGTCACGGTTGACCTTTGGCGTAGGGAAGCCAGCGATGAGGTGGTGGAGGAAGCGGACGCGGCTCTGAGCGCCGCAGCTGAAGACCATCCAAACCGTCCCGTCATTACAATCTACAAATAGGAACAGGTATACACCTCTCTCGCATTCCCATTTTCTGCAACTATGCTCCCAAGTGCCCATTCCTCTCTTGGAGGTTCGCCAGCCGGCCCAC
This sequence comes from Triticum urartu, assembly GCF_056163025.1. Lineage (NCBI taxonomy): Eukaryota > Viridiplantae > Streptophyta > Magnoliopsida > Poales > Poaceae > Triticum > Triticum urartu. Next base: position 744,619,569 of record NC_141875.1, on the reverse strand, counting down.
CTCTGTTTTTAACTCCTTAGTTTTCAAAAAGTGTTCAGTAATCATTTCCCCATTTTTTTCTCTTCATTTTCAGGTAGATGAAGGGCTCGATTCATCAAATCCTGCAACGCCATCAGGTACAAGCAATCAACTCTTCTTTCAGCATTTTCCCTAGCTAGTGTGTTTCCTTTTCCTGTAGCGTTGCAATGTCAGTATGAAGTATGAACCCTCTTATCTTTCTTCCTCATGTTACATGCATGCATTCAACTGAACCATTTGCATGCATGTGTGTGCTTCCAAATGGCGTTGCAGGTGGGAGGAGCTAACAGCAGATCAATTTCGGCGACGGCGAATAATCGACCGTTTCGGCGAAGAATCGGGCGAGGAAGGTCTAAAGCATTGCGTTTGATCCGTATTCCTTGTGCAGCGAACGAGATGAAGCACTCATTATGTCTGTCCGCTCTTCTCTGAATACCCTTCTTGCTCCCGGCAGGCAATTCAAGAACCACCAAGTTTGTGGGGCATTTTGCCCATGATGAATTATTGCAGCTGACCGGATTACCCGCTTTGATCCTTCGTTGCCCTGCTTGGTTTGTACCTAGCAGCTTAATTTCAGACTCGATGTTGCCTTCAGTTTGTAAGATGTGTTTTGTAAACTTTCACCCTGTATTTGTCATGTCGGTTGGATAAAACGAAATAAACAGGGGTCAAATTAGGATGTTCTATCAAATTTCTCTTTCCCGGATCATATTAAGTCTCCTCTTCCCAATTTATGTCTTCTAGAACATCCTGTGATTGTATAAACTTGTCTTTTTAGAAGAAACTTGTCAATAGTGTCAATACATAGGGTGTTAGTCTATCGGCTACAAGTTTACACATGTAATTGCTGCAACTTGCAATTCGTAAAAAGATTTAGATCTCTGGACGGAAATTGATGTTCTTTCCAATGTATACACAGACGGAAAGATCTCTGGACAGGTCGCTGAATTGCAGAGAGCCGGACCGGCCGAATACAGGCGTGCGGCCATCGTCGTCGGGGCATCAGAACCCAGGCGTGGCCGTGAAGCTACGACGTCTCTATCGGCCAATCGCCGGCTCGCGGTCGTGAAGCTCCGCCTTTATCGCCGCTTTCCTTTGCTGGCGCTCACATGTTCGCGGACATGGGCCTGGTTCAGTCGCTCCTTCCTTTTCTTTCTAGCGCTCGGCCCTCGGGCAAACCCTATTTGGCGCTGCAGGCGTCCGTTATAGGCCATTTCGAAACCTGTATATAGCTGTTTTTGTCGCGTTTTCTTTTGCGAGCTTTTGCATTCGCCAGGCTTTGCGTTTCATGGGCCGTCCCAGCGCGGGGCGCTGCAGGCGCCAGGAGCACGAACGGGCGCCTGCAGCGCCGTATAGGAGCTCCCGCTCCCTTGTTCCCTTGTCTCGGTCGACGTTAAAAAAAGGTTTGGCCGGTCAGAAGTTTGATTTTTTGAAAGCTGTGAAAATTCGATTTTTTCTTAAAAAGATTTTATTTAAAAAAAGTTCATAGATTTGCAATAAGCAATTGAAGAGTAAGGAAAATAAATCATCGATTTTGCAAAAAAGTTCATCAATTTTCAAGAAAAGTTCATGAAACCTGAAAAAAGTTCATCGATTTTGAAGAAAAGTTCACAAAATTATGCAACAACTTCATCATTTTTTCAAAAAGTTCACGAATTAGGAAAAATTTCATCAATTTTCAAGAAAGTTCACAAAACCTTTAAAAAGTTCATCGATTTTAAAGAAAAGTTCACAAATTTGAAAAAAAGTCCATCATCTTTTAAAAAAAGTTCATCAATTTTGAATAAAAGTTCGCCGATTTTTGGGAAAAGTTTCATGAGTTTGGCAAAAGCTCATCTATTTTGAAAAAAATATCAAATTTGAAGAAAGTTCGTGCATTTAAGAAATGAAAAAAAAAACAAGAAAACCCGAAGCACCCCAAACAAAAAACAAAACCAGACTAGGAACGTGGCCATGTGGGTGCTTTTCCTAGCTTTATATTTACCATACAAAAGCAGAGAAGTGGGCACGGTCGTTTTTTTTAATAAATCGTTAGCTTTATTAATTGCAAATAACAGTTACATCGTCCATAAGAAAAGGTACAATTTCATCCATGGGTTCCTCAAAATATTCATTTGTCACAGAAATTTTCGCTAATCTAGCTAGTTCATGAGCCACCTTATTTACCTCCCTATTACAATGTTCAAACCTAGTAAGAGAAAAATCACAAGCCAAAAAATAGCAATCATCAAAAACCGCCGCCGCCGCTCCTGCTGATTGTCCTCCATTCTTCATTGTGTTGATGACTTCAATATTGTCTGAGTTGACCTCTAGGCGATTGCATCCCGCCCTCTGTGCAAGTAATAATCCAAACCTTAGGGCCAAAACTTCCGCTGTCAGAACATCTGCACACCAGTCAATCTTCCAGTTTCCGCTGGCAATAAATCTTCCTTTATCATCTCTGAGAACAGCCCCAGCTGTACCACTAAGCCGATCATGATCAAACGAAGCATCAGTATTTAGCTTAACAAGTTCCATAAGAGGTTTGCTCCATCCTCCTTTTTTAATAGATGCATTCGGGGAATGGGCATTTACATAGTTTGTTGTTATTGCCCTAATCCCCATGGAGGATAGTTGTGCGTTTTGAGCCTTACCTTCATGAACCAGCCTACGTCTATCCCATCATAAATACCAAGCGGTTATAGCTATTAGTTCACGTACATTCTGGATTCCTAAATGTTGTGGTAAAAATTTGAGAACATTTTGTAAAAGTTGTGATGCACATCGCTTGGAAACTAGACAATCTCCGAGGAGTAAATGTGTTTTCGAGAGGGAACGAGTGAGGTATGAAGGCGACGTGACCGTTGCTTCATCCGTTGGTCTTGAAATTGTTGTACACTCAATATGCACCATTACTTGATCCATGTAATATTTTGGTGTTTTCTTTCGGGATCCGTTTGTTATATTTAAGTTATTAAGTACATTTCTAGACTTTTAACGGATATAATTCAAATTTGAACTGCAAGTGCATGAAAAATTTAACGAAGTTGGGTTGAAAAATCATATTTGCGTTCTTGAGTCTATGTTCATGCCATATACAAGAAAAATAAAGGAGCATGAGGGTACCAAGACTCGATCTCGAACATGTAGTTTTTTGGTTTATAAATTCTGAAAAATGCAAACGAACTCCGAAAATCATAAAAATTGGCATGGCTCCCTCATATGACACCTAAATTTGGTGGTACAAATTTGAGAAGGTATCACAAAAGTTGTGGTGTACATCGCTTGAAAACCATACCATCTCTGAGGAAGAAATGTGTTTTTGAGAAAGTACTGGTGAGGTATTGAAGGTGATGCGACCATTTCTTCATCCGTTGTCCTTGATTTTTTTTCTACACTCAACATACACTATTTATTTATCCATGTAAGGTTTTGGAATATTGCGGGCCCCGTTCTATATTTAAGCATTAAGTTCCTTTCTAGACATTTAACGGATATAATTCAAATTTGAACTGCAAGTGCATATGATAAAGCTGGCAAAGTTGGATTGAAAAGTCATATTTGTGTTCTTGAGACTTTGTTTAGATCGTATACAAGAAAAGAAAAAGGATTTTCAAACACGAGGGTGCTAATATTCGACCCGTACATGTGGTTTTTTGGTTTTTTATTTCTGAAAAATGCAAACGAACTCCGAAATACAGGAAACTTGGTAGGGTGTCTTTATATGATACCTGGAAGCTGCGATTAAAATTTATATGAAAATAATGCAATTTTGGATCCTAATTAATATGAAAACATACTAGTAAAGAAGCACACATATTGTAGCTCCTGTGCTTTTTTCTTATTGGCTGAGCCACGTGAGCCACGGATCAGTGAGATGGCAAGAACTCAGCCGCATATCTCGTGTGCTTCTTTCCAAATCGGACGGCCAACGGCTCCTATCCCCATCCTTTCTCTCGTGAGTTGGCCTCTACCGTCCCTCCCTCTCTCCCTTAGGGCATCTCCAGCCGTTGGCCCCCCAGAACGCATACAAATCGCCCCCTGAGACGAGCCGGCGATACACTCGGCGCTGGGGGCGGTTTCACGCCCAGTCGTCGCCCCCAGGCGCCGAAATTGGCCCACTTTGCAGCCCAATTTCGGCGAATAAACGGCCCATATGGGCGAGAATATGCCCATATTCGGCGTGGTTTCGCCGTGTCTCGGCGTTCAATTATCAACACAAGTATTCCTTATCACATATTTCATCACAGAAAAATCAAATACTTCAACAAAATACTACAACAACAAATAGTTCAATACAAATTATATAGTTCAACAAATAAAAACTCGTATTTCATCACGCGGCGTCCCCCTTGAGCCTCCATAGGTGCTCAATCAGATCTTTTTGCAGTTGATGATGCACCTGTGGGTCTCGGATCTCCTGACGCATACTGAGATAGGCAGTCCAAGTTACCGGTAGCTGGTGATCAACTTCGGCTAGAGGACCCTGCCTGTAGTATGGTTCAGTGTCAAACACTGGGTCTTCTTGCTCGCTCTCGATGATCATGTTGTGCAAGATGACACAGCAAGTCATGATCTCCCACATTTGATCTTTCGACCAGGTCTGAGCGGGGTACTGAACAACAGCGAATCGAGATTGGAGCACACCAAATGCCCGCTCGACATCCTTCCCGCAAGCCTCCTGAAGCTTCGCAAACCAGGCGTTCTTGCCTCCTGCCACAGGGTTTGAGATCGTCTTCACAAATGTCGACCATCTCGGATAGATGCCGTCAGCTAGATAGTACCCCTTGTTGTATTGGTGCCCATTGATCTCGAAGTTCACCGGAGGAGAATGGCCCTCAACGAGCTTGGCAAAAACAGGAGAGCACTGCAGCACGTTGATGTCATTGTGAGTTCCTGGCATACCAAAGAAGAAGTGCCAAATCCAGAGGTCCTGTGTGGCTACCGCCTCAAGCACCACACTGCAACCGCCTTTGGCGCCTTTGTACATCCCCTGCCAACCAAATGGGCAGTTCTTCTATTTCCAATGCATGCAGTCGATGCTTCCAAGCATCCTAGGAAATCCTCTTACTGCATTCTGGGCTAGGATCCGACCAGTGTCTTCCGATTGGGTGTTCTCAAGTATTGTGGCCCAAACACTGCCACCACTGCCCGACATAACTTGTAGAAACACTCTATGCTGGTGGACTCGGCCATGCGCCCATAGTCGTCGAGTGAATCACTGGGAGCTCCATATGCAAGCATCCTCATCGCTGTCGTGCACTTCTGGATGGAGGTGAATCCAAGAGCGCCAGTGCAATCCATCTTGCACTTGAAGTAGTTGTCGAACTCCCGGATGGAATTCACAATCCTGAGGAAGAGCTTTCGGCTCATCCGATAACGGCGCCGAAATGTTCTCTCGCCATGAACTGGAGCATCGGCGAAGTAGTCGGAGTAGAGCATGTAGTAGCCTTGCAGACGATGCCGATTCTTTGCTTTCACCCGCCCCGGCGCCGAGCTACCTCGACGCGGCTTTTCATTGCTCGCCAGCAGCTGGGCGAGGGCGGCGAGCACCATCAGATGCTCTTCTTCCTGGACGTCGGCCACGGCTTCCTCCTCCAGCAGCGCGGCGAGCTCTTCCTCCTCATCCGAGTCCATCGCCGAGACAGTCAAAACGCCGAACACCTTGTGCTCGGTGGGCGTGTACCCGCCGTTAAACCGCGCCTCCGCGGCCGGAAACGGCGGCCGGAAACGCCCAGCTGCTGCGGGAGGGGCTGCCGCGGCGAAGCGCTGCTATTTTCCGGCGGGGAATGTCTATCTAGCGGAGTAGGCCGGCGGCCGTCGCCGGGATATAGCTAGTGGTGGCCGAGGGCGCGGGGGGTGCGAGGCGAGTCGGGGGAAGAAAACCTTGACTTTTCCCCTGTCGTGTGGGCCAGGCGTGCTTTTCCCTAGCGCCGGAGCCCCCAACGGCTCCCCAGCGCGCCGGGTTCGGCCTGTGACCGCCGGACGGAAAAAAGGTCCGAACCGGCGATTTTCGGCGTCCTGGGGGCGCGACTGGGCCGTTTTTTCAGCGCCGGCGCCAAAAAAGTGGCTTGGGGGGCCTGTTGGGGGCGCGGCTGGAGATGCCCTTATATCCCCATCCTTTTTTCGATGGCCACCGGCTCTCCGTCCTCTCTGTCCACTCCTCTCCATGCCGCAGCCGCTGCCAAAGTGCCACAGCCTCCGCAATGAGCAGCAGTCAACGGAGCAAGCAGCAGCAGCTCGCCGCAGCAAACAACATCAACTAGCAGCAAGCGGCGGCAGCAGAAGCTACCCGGCCATGCTCGAGCTCGATGCAGTGCTCCTCCTCGCCGACTGGTGAGTGCTCAGCACGGCTGCGTTGATCCAGTTTCAAATCTTCATCTCAAAACCAAAGGCAAATCACCAATCTCAACCCAGTTTCACATCTTCTTCTCTACAACAGCAAGCGAGTAGCACACTGTGAGAGCATTCCTTGTTCCGCTCACACTGCCAAAACACTAGCACAATCTCACATCCATATATAGAGGTCTAGCCATGGAGCTCACCATGCTGGCCATCCGCCCCCTCCTCCCGAAGCTGGGGGACTTGCTGGCAGGCGAGTTCACCCTGGAGAAGCGCGTGAGGAAAGGCGTCGACACTCTCGACAAGGAGTTGAAGCTGATGCACGCTGCTCTCAGCAAGGTGGCGAGGGTGCCGCCTGAGGAGCTTGACGAGGAGGTCAAGATCTGGGCCGGAATGGTGAGGGACCTGGCCTGCCAAATGGAGGACATCATCGACGCCTTCGTGCTGCGCGTGGGCAGTGGATCTGCCAACCCGAAGAATAGAGTGAAGAAGTTACTAAAGAAGACTGGCATATTGTTCAAGAAGGGTAAAGATCTCCATCGAATCTCTGATGCTCTAGAAGAAGCGGTTCGTCAAGCTAAACAGTTGGCTGAGCTGCGCCAAAGATACAAGCTGGAGTCGTTGGACGCCGGTGCTAGGGCTACTATTGACCCTCGCACCATGGCTATGTACACAGATGTGACAGAGCTCGTCGGCATTGAAGAGCCACGGGATGAGTTGATCAATATGTTGCTTGATGGTGATGACTGGTCAAAGAATCCATTGAAGATGGTCTCTGTTGTTGGATTTGGTGGGTTAGGCAAGACAACTTTTGCTAAAATGGTCTATGACAAGATCAAACTGCAATTTGATTGCAGTGCTTTTGTTTCGGTTTCTCAGAATCCCAACATGAAGAAAATCTTCAAGGACATTCTTTTTGAACTTGACAAGGTCAGGTATTCAAACATATATAATGTCGAACGAGAAGAAAAGCATCTCATCGACGAACTCATTGAATTCCTTGATGAAAAGAGGTATGCTTCTTTTTTTCATACTATTGATCAATAGTCATTTCGTCTAGTAAAATCAACACCATGTTGCATTGGTGCATACACATCCTTATAGCGCATTCTAGATTTATTCTGTAGGTTTACACTGTTCATGTGAATTATAGGGTTTACTATGGTCCATTACCCGACATATAGCCCATAGTCTCTCTTTATAAAAAAAACTCTTAGATATATCTTCATTAATTTGTTTGTCAACTAACTCTCACAAATATTTTTATAGGTGCCTCATGGTAATTGATGACACGTGGGATGAAAGTGCGTGAGATTTTATCAAGCGGGCTTTCTCTAAGAACAGTATTGGAAGTCGGTTAATCATGACAACCCGCAATGTCAGTGTTGCTGAAGCATGTTGCTCTTCGAGTCATGATATTATTTATCATATGAAACCTCTTTGTGAGGATGTCTCAAGAAGGCTTTTCTATAAAAGAATATTTTCTCATGAGAAAGAATGCCCTCATGAATTGGTCAAAGTATGTGAAAACATCTTGAAGAAATGTGGTGGAATACCATTAGCAATTATTACCATAGCAAGTCTTCTATCCAATAACCGCCAGATGAGAACAAAGGACCAGTGGGATGCCGTGCTCCATTCCATTGGCCGTGGACTCAAAGAAAATCGCAATGTAAAGGAGATGAAGAAGATATTATTATTCAGCTATTATGATCTACCTTCTTATCTTAAGCCATGCTTATTGTATCTAAGTATCTATCCAGAAGATCACCTGATTATGAGAGGCGAGCTGATATTGAAATGGATATCTGAAGGTATCGTTTATAGTGAAGAAGAAGAAACTAGCTTATATGAGCTCGGTGACAACTACTTCAATGAGTTAGTAAACAGAAGTATGATCCAGCCGATAGGTATTGATTTCGAAGGGAAAGTAGAAGCTTGCCGTGTACATGACATGGTGCTTGACGTCATATGTTCATTGGCTAGTGAAGAGAACTTTGTCACTATATTGAATGGCACCAAGAGGAAAATCACTGAGTCACAAAGCAAGGTCCGAAGATTGTCAATCCAAAATAGCAATGTAGAAGTTGCTACCATCACTATGGCACAAGTAAGATCAATTTCCGTCTTCACAAATGATGATGTTGACCAACCGTACAAAGTTTCAAGCTGTCAAGTTTTGCGCGTGTTGGATTTAGAATATTGTCCTTCTCCGGGTACTTGGAATTTTTTGCATTTGAGGCAGCTACGACTGAAAGGTTATGAGGTTAAGGAGCTTCCAATGGAAATAGGAAAGCTATTGTTTTTGCAAGTCCTGGATATTAGTGGAACAAGTATAAAAGAAATACCTTCGAGTGTTGTTGGACTTGGACGTTTGATGTACTTGAATCTTGGCTGGGGTGTGAAGCTCCCATCTGGGGTTGGTAACTTAACTTCCCTTGAAGTGGTACGGGGGCTAACAGTGGGTAAACATGAGGGTCTTTCAGACAGTTGTAATGACCATCTTGTGAAAGAGCTGGGGAGTCTGACCAAGCTGAGGGTGCTCATGCTTGATTGGGGAGTTTTGGATGAGAGCATGGCTAAAACTTTGGTTAAATCCCTAAGTAATCTCCACAAATTGCAAGTGCTAATTATTCGTGGTTACAAAGGTGGACATGTCAGTCTCATGCATGAAGGCTGGGTGCCCTCTCAACAACTCCGTAGAGTATTAATTATGGGTTGCTTGTTATGGACACCGCCGGCATGGATTAATCCTTCATCGCTTCCTCTCCTGTCGTATCTGGTAATAACTGTGAGTAAAGTGCGCCCGGAGGACATCCAGCTTCTTGGTATGCTGCCCGCCCTTCGTACTCTGATGCTAACCGTTGATGGATATTGGTCGTCCCCTGCTGAGCTGGTGGTAACGGAAATGGAAAAGTCTGTTGTTACTGCTGATGCATTTCCATGTGTGGAAGTGTGCTTCTTCCATGGTTTCGCCATTGTGCCATCTATATTTCCACGAGGAGCCGCACCAAGGCTTAAAGAACATTGCTTCTGGTTTCCAGCTAGGTGGATCGGCCGTGGCGACATTGACTTGAGCATGGGGCACCTCCCCTCCCTCGAGAAAGTATGGGTTACCCTTTTGCATAGGGAAGCCAGCGATGAGGTGGTGGATCAAGCGGACGCGGCTCTGAGGGCCACAGCGGAACACCATCCCAACCGCCCCGTCATTGAAATCAATAAAAGTTTCAAATAGGAACAGGTATACAGTGCTCTCGCATTCCCGTTTTCTGCAACTAGTGCTCCCAAGTGTCCATTACTTACTTTCACCAAGTGTTCAGTAATCATTTCCCCACTTTTTTTCCCTTCATTTTCAGGTGGATCAAGGGCTCGATTCATCAAATCCTGCAACGCCATCAGGTACAACAATCAACTGTTCTTCAGCATTTTCCCTAGCTAGTGTGCTTCTTTTTCCTGTAGCGTTGCAATGTCAGTATGAAGTATGAACTCTCGTTTCTTTCTTCCTCCTGTTACATGCATTCAACTGAACCTCTTGCATGCATGTGTGTTCTTACAAATGGCGTTGCAGGTAGGAGGATCTAACAGCAGATTAATTTCATCGATGTCCACGACTCGATCGCTCCGACGAAGGATCGGACGAGGAAGGTCTAGAGCGCTGCGTTTGCTCCGTCTTCCTTGTGCAGCGAACGAGATGAAGCGCTCATTATGTTTGTCCGCTCATGTCTGGATTCCCTTTTAGAATTGTCTTCTGGCAGGCAATTCAAGAACCACCAAGTTTGTAGGGCACTTTGCCCATCATGAATTATTGCAGCTGGCCAGTTTGCCTGCTTTAATCCTTCGTCGGCCTTCTTAATTTCTTCCTAGCAGCTTAATTTCAGACTCGATGCCGCATTCAGTGTGTATGATGTGTTTTGTAAACTTTCATCTTGTTTTTGTCATGTTGGTTCGATAAAACGAAATAAACAGGGGTACTCCATCTTGCCTACCTGCGTCGACGTTCTTTTTTTTAACATTAGTTAAGACACAAAGCGCTCATATATAAGCGCATATACTCATTCTATGAACGCACACACGCACATCCTACCCATATGAGTATCTTTGAGAGACTGAGCCGGCATATCATCTTGAGATTTTACGATGTGACCATAGGCGCCTCGTAGCCTACGGTTGGATTTTGGAATTTTGTGCTAGAGCAGTCCAGCGTACATGTATGTACCAGCCGTGGTTGGAACATGGAAGACACTGCGATCGGGCGGCGGCGTGTGCCGGCGGTAGGGGGTCGGGGTGCGGTATTGTAGTGGTGTCATGCGGAGGAGCCGGAGCAAATGTTGTCCAACGCACCACTTTCATTAGGCGTAAAATTTTCATGGCTTCTACCACACATTATTATTAGACAAGGTGATATGTAAAATGTAGTCATCAAAATGCTTATGATAATTATAAAATAATAGAAAAATTACTTGAAAATGATGCTTAGCATTTTCAAATTCCAAAATACATCATTGGACAACAAAGTTAAATAAACTACAATTCAAAAATATAATTGAACTTTCTAAAAGAACATAATAAAGCGCCCAAATGAAAGTACTTAAATTGCTATTTTTTTTTTGTAAATTACCTTTAGTACATTCTACCTCCGAGCGATGAAAAATTCAACCACTTGGGTATTGGTGACCTTTTTCATTTCTTCTTTCTCCACATAACAAATAACATAATCACTGAAACTTTCTTTATTGAGACAATTATGCAAGTAGGTTTGACAACTTCCTGGATGAAAAGTAGCTCTCAACTATGCTAGATCTTTCAAATTAGGATGATAATGTTCTATCAATTTTCTCTTTCCGGATCATATTAAATCTCCTCTTCCCAATTTATGTCTTCCAGAACATCTTGTGATCGCGCCTTCCTTTTTAGAAGAAACTTGTCAATAATATCTGTATATAAAAATATGATTTGCAAATGAGAGATGAAAAAATATTTAGAAAGTATATACCCTAAATAAAGTTATAGAGACTAGAAAATGCTCCAAGTTTTGCCAATACATAGGGATTTAATCTATCGGCTACAAGTTTATACATGTAATTGTTGCAACTTGCAATTTGTAAAAAGATTCAGAAAAGGCAGGGCAAGAACGCTGCCAAAATTGAGGTTCTTTCAAATCTATAGACAGAGGGAAAGATCTCTAGACAGGTCGAATGTTTTTCTTTTTCTTTTTCTCTTAATTTTATTTATATTTTTTTCCTTTTCTATTTTTTCATTTTCATTTACTTTTCTATTTGTTTTTCATTTTATTTTATTTTCATTACCAGTAGCGCTTTCCCCAGAAAACGCGCTGCTACAACTAACTTAGCGGTAGCGTGTTTTTACCAAAGATCGCTACTACTATTCCTAGCCTGCCGACAACAGTTTCGGAATTATAGTAGTAGCGCTCTTTCCTGTAGACGCGCTAATGCTACCATCCTATTTGTAGCGCCCTTTGTGTCCCCGCACTACGGGTAAATAACAGTAGCGCTTTGTTTTAACCAGGGCTGTTGATAATACTCAGTGTATAAGGTTTTTCCTAATAGTGGATGTAGTCAGGAATATCTATACTATAATGGCATTTTGTGCCGGCAACAAAATAGCGGAGCTTTACAGACTGCAGCTTGGAAGTATCGATCTACTACCCCTATAAAAGCACCCTTCCTTCTTCCCCATCCTTCTTCTCCTCCCCGGATCCTTCTATGTCTCTCTTTTCTACCAGAAAAACCGAAGCCCCGCCATGACCTTGGACCTATCCCTACCAGCCATGAAGGCTCGCCTCCATCTGCAAGGGCTTCGTGCCGCCGCACCGGATGCCTCCTCCCGCACCCACTGGATCCCGCCGCCACCATTCTGCATCGATCAGACGCGTCGTCCCCAGCCACTCGAGCCGTCGCGTTGACCTGATCCAAAAGCTGCGCTCGAGCGCCGTGGCGGTGGCGGCGAGTAGGCAGAGGTGCGGCCGCGGCGGCGGGCGGGTTGAGGTCGGCCGCGGAGGCAAGTGGTGTGGCGGCGGGGGGATTTGGCTCGGCGTGGATAGGGTTGAGCCGAGGAGGCAGATGCGTACATGTATTTTTTTTTCCAGCGAATCGTTTTTCCGTGACAGATTAGTGATGGAGTGCGGGTTGATTACCCAAAATCACAGGGACTTCTCTAAAAAAGCACCACGGCGGTGAACTCAACAAAGTCAATCCGTATTTTATTATTAGGAAAAGAGTCAATCCGTATTTTATTATTAGGAAAAGACTAGTACATATGCCCGTGCGTTGCATTTTTGAGAAAATCTGCTTCATGTGCCACTGCGCTATACTTATATTCAAGTCTGACACACGTTAAAATTAGGCTACCACATGTTGAATTATCCTTATTTGGATCATCAAGTGTTCATTGGCGCATACTTAAGCTCCGCACTTTTATCGAATGAAAGAGTAGTGATGCATGGAACAGCTTTTTAGCACAAGAAACATACAATCTAATTCTTACACGGGCATGGAATAGTCTTTTAGGGGAAGAAACATAAGATGTGATTTTTCCGGCATCTCCAACGCCGGCGTGTAAAACGGACACCGCATCCGTCCGCAGACCGGGGGGAGAGACCAGTCCATGGACACTGGTGCGAGAGACGATCATCCAAAGCTATCCGCATATGTCCAGCTGCATTTCAAAAAAAAAGAACAAATTTGATGGATATTTAAACTAACCTGACAGTACAAGCTAATTTGAATTGACTCGTACTCTAAACCTAATTTTTTATTAAAACCAGATGCTTTTCATATAGACCACAACAAACTAATTTGAATTGACTCGTACTCTAAACCTAGTCCAAATGACCGCCACCGCACGTTCTCCCATTTCCGGCCAGCATGAGCCTCGGAACTGAAGCTCCAGCTCCCTCTTCGTAGTTTCCGCCTCAACAGCCTGCAAGCGGCTAATTGGGTGACAATTTAGAGCCCACCAAGTTTGACTTCAGCGGGAGCGAAATGGCGGTGGTCTTCATGGGGCCCGAGTGCCGGCGAATTCCTATGCTCTACTCTTCCTCGCCGTCGGCGGCGCCCTTGTATGCGTCGGCTTCGTGGTTGTGGCAGCGAGGCGCGGGCGTGGTGGAGCTAGGAACGTCGTCCTTGTCCTCCCTCTTGCCTTAGACTTCGTCGGCTGCCTCGTCGGTCTCCTTGAAGGCTGCCCCTATCTCCGCCTAACGCTGGCGGTACCACCAGCGCTTGCAACGAATTTCATAGGTAGTCCGATATGAGTCGCCAAGCGCGTCCTGCTCCACCTGGTCCATGTTCGGCGCGATCACCATGCCAGCGACGAGTTGCTCCGCCACGCGCCGGTGCTCGTTGAGGAGGCGGAGGTTGTACTCCTGGTCAGCTTGCGCCTGTCAGAACAAGGCCTCCCGCTCGGCCAACACCATTTCCGTGTAGTGAGCACATGCCTAGCCCATGGTGATGCCGACATATACCGGCAAGAGGGATGGCATCAACTCATCATCGGGTGAGTCCTCCATTTGAATGCCCGCCGGCAGCAATGGCGACATCTCCGTCTTTCCCTCGGACGAGAGGCAGTCGCAAATGGATTTAAAGCTCGAGGAGGCCATGAAGGGCGTGGTGCGGCGAGGAGGAGGATGGATGCGGCTATGGCAAGGGCTAGAGTTTAAATAGTCGACGGGTGGCAGGAGAAGTGCCGAGGTGTTAATGGCTGGCGGCAGACGAATGAATATGTGGCGTCGGACTAGGTTCCTCGGCAACCGCGCATGTTTAATGTAGGCGGGCGGAATGATGGCATGCCATTTGAGCGCGGAGGAGTCACGTGCATCGGGAAACGGCACGGGCGGCGCTCACGACCGGCGCCGCTTCAATGCTAGACTGCTAGTGAGAGGTCGCGTTGCTCTGAGCCGGCATGAATGCGACACCGGTGCTCTAGAGCGGCGCTGACCATTTCGGGCGGGTAGGTGTATGGAGGGGGGAGGGGGGGGGGGGGTTGGGGAGGGGCATGGTAGATAGAATCGAGCGTATCAGCAGTTCGGACGCCCACAAAGTCCCCCGATTTGTTTTCAGATTGCTGGAAAAGTATGTTTGGACCGGTACAAGCGTTTTTAGGGTTGACCTTACACGCTCTTAGAGAGTTTAGTAATTCATTTAAAACATTTTATAAAATTATCATAAGATTTTTTATTATGTTTTTCTAATAAAAAGTTTATTTAATTTGGAAGATTATATTTCTCCCAATGTTTTTTTTTGCACTAAACGCAGTACAACCAGGCCATCACGTGTTGGAGCCCAGCAGCCGGCACGTACACACATCAGGCAATCACGTGTCTTCTCCAGCGCTAAACTTATCCATCCGTCTCGATCGAGATGCACTGCATCCATCTCCCTTATTCTCTGGCTCCACCTATCCTTCTCATCCCAAAACGCCGCAGCCAGCGGGATTTGTTGCGCTTTGAGGCGGCTGGCTGTCCGTCGAGGTTCGTTTCCCACAGTGGCAGAGCTAGCATTTGACATTAGAGTGGTCCGTGTCTAAATTCTTTTTACAAGAAATATAATATGTGAACGTTTTAACTAGTTACCAATCACATAGAAATAGATCAATACGGTCTAATAAACACGCTAAAAATCTTCATTAAGTCCAAGTTTTGCATAAAGAAGCATACATAGTATATACTATATGGACCATAGTACATACCTAGAGAAGTTCCTGAGTTTGCTCTTCAGTTTGCTCTATGGTCACTTTTGACATAGAGACTGCTGGTTCTTGAGTTCGCTCTTCAATCACAACCGTCATACACACAAGTTCTTTAGTTTGCTCTTCGACCATATCTGACATATTCCCTGCCTTCTTGTTCATCCCTATCTTCATATATCGCTTCTCTCTGAAAAAGAGAAACAATGTCTTCGGTCCTCTTCATTCTTCAACAAGTCTGCAACAAAAATTAATTTACATCAATAAATGTAATTGAGGTAGAAAATGACTTGCAAAATTATGTATGTGTTCATCAGTTCATGTACTAGATAGCATAGTGCAAAAAAAAAGCAAACCCTAAATCAAAATTGGGGGGTTTCGGTACATTAAATCAGGTTGCACACTTGCTGCCGCCGAAGACTGGTTACTGAGCGACAGAGTTAGGCGTCCCAGGAAAGGGGCGCAACCAGGCAGGGTAGGGCGCCGCGGGGGAGCGATTGGAGCGTTGGAGCCGAGGGCCAGGCGGGAAGGAGAGGCGGGCTGGGCTCCGGCCGGCGACCGGCGAGGCCGCGAGGTCGGCGAGCCGGTGAGGCGAGGAACGGCGGCTGGAATGCTGTCATGTCTCCTGTGCGAGATGTGGACGAGACGAGGGTGAAAACTGATTACGTTGAGACTGGCTCGGATGTCGACGAATGCAGCAGTGGGCAGTCCTTTGGTGAAGATGTCGGCAAATTGCCCGCTGGTGGGAACATGCAGAACACGTACATCACCTAGAGCTACCTTCTCCCTCACAAAGTGTATATCTATCTCTATGTGCTTGGTACGACGATGTTGCACAGGGTTACAAGACATGTAAACAGCAGAGATGTTATCACAGTAGATGATGGTAGCTTGATGAAGTGGCCGGTGCAGCTCGGTGAGGAGTTGGCGGAGCCAGACGGTTTCAGCAACGGCATGAGCGACGGACCTGTACTCAGCTTCGGCAGAGTACCTGGAAACAGTGAGATGTTGTTTTGACGACCATGACATTAAATTATCACCTAGGTACACACAATAACCGGAAGTGGATCGACGAGTATACGGGCATCCAGCCCAGTCTGCATCAGAGTACGCTGTGAGAGAAGTTGGGGCGGATGGTGTAATGGAAAGGCCATGATCTAGGGTGCCCTTGAGGTAGCGGAGGATGACTTTGACATGATTGTAGTGAGGAAGGCAAGGATCATGCATGAATAAACATGCTTGCTGCACGACATAGGTAATCTCAGGACGAGTTAGAGTCATGTATTGGAGAACTCCGGTGATGCTGCGGTACAGGGTAGGATCAGAGAGGGGCTCACCATCGGAGGAAAGCTTGGAACCCGTTTCAGACGGTGTGCGGCAGGGGTGGCAGTTGGTCATACCGGCCTTAGAGAGAAGATCAAGCACGTATTGGCGTTGAGAAAGGAAAAGGCCAGAGGAAGAACGAGACACAGCGATCCCAAGAAAATGATGAAGAGAGCCAAGGTCGGTCATGCAAAATTCACGGCGAAGAGACACAATAATCTGGTTGAGAAATGCATCAGAAGAGGCAGTGAGCACAATATTGTCAACGTAAAGAAGAAGGTAGGCAGTGTGATGTTGTGTTTTGAGAATAAAGAGAGAGGAATCCGAAGGGAGGAACCCGAGGGTATGGATGAACGTGGCGAAACCATGAAACCATGCATGTGGCACCTGCTTGAAACCGTAGAGAGATTTGTTAAGATGACAAACATGATCGGGAAACAAGGGGTTGACGAAGCCAAGTGGCTGCCGACAGAAAACTGTTCCGTGGAGGGAGCCATGAAGAAAGGCGTTCTTTACATCTAATTGGTGGACTGGCCAGGAAGAAGAAACAGCGAGGCTGGGAACGACGCGGATCATGCTTGGTTTAACCACGGGAGAGAAGGTTTCGTCAAAATCAATACCGGCTTGCTGAGAATCACCACGACAAACCCACCTAGCCTTGTAGCGAGAGAGAGAGCCATCAGAGTTGAATTTATGCCGGAAAACCCATTTCTCGGAGACAACATTGGCTCCGTGTGGATGAGGAACAAGGGACCAGGTGTTGTTGAGAAGAAGAGCATCATACTCCTCCTTCATGGCGTGGAACCAGTTTGGGTCGAGGAGCCGCTTTGTAAGAGGTAGGAATGGGAGAGAGAGGAGTGGATGAGGCGGTAAGATTTAAGCGATCAACAGGGAGACCGAAGCCTGACTTACTGCGTGTACGCATAGTGTGAGCATTGGATGGAATGGGTACGGGAACAACAGTGGGAGGGAGACTGCGTGGTGGCTGGGATGGAGGAGAAGAAGGAGAGGTAGAGGCGAGATCCGGTGATGCCTGAAGAGAGGCAGTGGACGATGCATGCGAGGGAGGGGAAGGGACATGCAGAGGCGATGTGATGGCGGGCCTGGGTGAATTGGGTGTTGGAGAATGGTCGCTGGGTGGGGTAGGTGGGCAATGATTGGGAGAGAGAGAAGGCACGGACCCCGGAGTTGATGCGCGGACAGGCGAGGCGGGAGTGGTGGTAGGGTCAGGTGGCTGATTGGCAGGCGACATGACCACGTGAACAGGGACATGCATGCGAGTGCCATGCACGTCGATCTGAGAAGAGCTGGCTGGAGTGATTTTTGTGGCAGAAATAGGTGCTGAAAAATCGAGCTGGGAGTGGGAGGCGTAGGGGAAGAATGTTTCCTCAAATGTGACGTGGCGAGAGAGGAGAACACGGCCGGTCTGCAGATCAAGACAGCGGCATCCCTTATGAGAATCGGAGTAGCCAAGAAAGACACATGGCAAGGATCTAGGAGAGAGTTTGTTAGGTGTGGTGGCGCTGAGATTGGGATAGTACAGACAACCAAAAACACGGAGGCTTTCATAGGAAGGTGCGGCCAGAAATAAAGACTCATATGGAGAGAATTTAGGGGATTTGGTTGTTGGGCGTATGTTGAGAAGATAGGTAACATGGCGGAGGGCTTCAACGCAGAATTTTGGTGGCATGGAAGCTTGAATGAGGAGGGTACAGAGGATGTCGTTGATCGTGCGAAGAGAGCACTCCGCCTTTCCGTTTTGGGAAGAGGTGTAGGGACATGAGCAGCGGAGAAGAATACCGTGGTGAAGAAAAAATTCGCGGTTGCGAGCGTTGTCGAATTCTCGTCCATTGTCACATTGCAAAAAACGAATGGGAAGAGAGAAATGAGTGTAGACATAATGCTAAAAGTTAACAAACAGGCCATGCACGTCAGATTTGTTGCGAATGGGAAAGGTCCATATGTAGTGAGGATAATCATCCACGATTACAAGATAATATTTGAAACCAGACACACTAGGTATAGGGGAAGTCCAGAGATCGCAATGCAACAATTCAAAGGGAAAAGTACTATTAGTGGTAGAGGTGCCGAAAGGCAACCGAACATGTTTGCCTAGCTGACATGCTTGACACAGGGAGGAGTCGTGGGAGGCGCGATCATGCGGAAGCTGAAATTCTTGAAGAAGCTTGGACGTGGTGGTGGTGTTGGGATGACCAAAGCGACGATGCCAGAGGTTCACGGAGGCATGCATGGCTTGAGCTGGTGAGGAAGACGCGCCGTGAACCGTGTAGAGATCGCCAGAACTATTGAACCGAGCTATCACCGCCTTGCTGTGGAGATCCTTCACAGACAACCCAAAAGGATCAAATTCGACAGAAATTTGGTTATCAATTGTGAAACGGTGAACAGAAATCAAGTTTTTGATAAGAGCAGGGGCCACGAGTACTTCACGAAGAAGAAGAGGTGACCTGGAGGAGGGAATGCTAGTGTTGCTGACGCATGAAATAGGGACAATGGAGCCGTCGCCGATGGTTATGGATGGAAACAGAATAGAAGGATGCAGAGAGGAAAGCGTACGACTAGATGCAGACATATGAGAAGATGCACCAGAGTCGAAGATCCAGTCGGTACCTGTGTCCTGTGTGGTAAGTGAATTCAGAGCGGCAATGAGAGCAGCTTGATCCCAGGCAGGCGGTGCCGATGTGGAAGTAGAGGCAGCCGGCGGGTACGGTGATGAAGATGGCCGCGTCGAGGGACCACCCACGTCCCAGGTTGCGAGCGGAGGAGCGCCGTAGGGGTACATGGATGATGCTGTGGGAGCTGGTGCAGATTGGTACAGCGGCGCATAAGCTGTGTAGGCGTGTGGCGGCGGCCTGGAGCCGAGGAGGCCGGGGGCACCGACAGACGGGCGCATGCCAGGTGCCCAAGCCCCACTGTTGGAGAAGGCACTGTCCAGGGCATGGGCCAGGCTTGAACAAGCCCAGTCCATGGGTCAGGAGAAGGACGCCATGCCGGAGAAGCTGGTGATGAAGGCATCGATGGCGGTGGTGGTGGCGCCGGGGGACCCGAAGGGGAAGGTGCAGAAGACGACGAGGAAGCCGACGCCCCGTGCTTTGGTGGACGATAAATGGGGTTCTTCCCCTTGTAGTTGGGGCTGGGACGCCATCCTGGAGGCGGCTGCGCGGCGGGCGGTGTAGGTGATGGGGCCGCCGGTGGTGGAGCAGGCCGCGCTGTGGTGTGGAAGAGACAAGGAGCGGCAGTCTTGCGCGCCTGCGTCTGTTCCTCGAGCTGCAGCATAGATCGTGCCTCGGAGAGGATCGGCAGGGGACGAAGGAGCGGGATCAGCGACGCCTGCTGAGCGAACCGCTCATCGAGGCCGCCCATGAGCGCGTGAAGAAGAGATCGATCGCCAACGGTTTCGCCGAGTTCACGGAGCTCGTCGCCGATTGCCTTGATCTGCTGGCAGAAGACGCCAACGGGGCGATCTCCCTGGGTGATCGTGCGAAGCTCGGTGTTGAGGGCGGAGATGCGCGCATCACGATTGTCCTGGAAAAGACGTCGGAGCTCCGTCCAGATGCCGCGTGCCGTGGCGCCGTCCTTGACGACGAGGTTGAATAGCTCGGTGGAGATGCGCGTGTATAACCACTGGATGATGGCCAGATCATCTTTGAGCCAGCGACGGTTGTGTGGCTCGGGGGGAGACTGATAACCCACAAGTGTAGGGGATCGCAACAACTTTCGAGGGTAAAGTATTCAACCCAAATTTATTGATTCGACACAAGGGGAGCCAAAGAATATTATTGAGTATTAGCAGTTGAGTTGTCAATTCAACCACACCTGGATAACTTAGTATCTGCAGCAAAGTATTTAGTAGCAAAGTAGTATGATAATAAAGGTAACGATAGCAAAAGTAATATTTTTTGGTTTTGTAGTGATTGTAACAGTAGCAACGGAAAAGTAAATAAGCAAAGCACAAGATGTGAAAAGCTTGTAGGCATTGGATCAGTGATGGATAATTATGTCGGATGCGATTCCTCATGTAATAGCTATAACATAGGGTGACACAGAACTAGCTCCATCAATGTAATGTAGGCATGTATTCCGTAAATAGTCATACGTGCTTATGGAAAAGAACTTGCATGACATCTTTTGTCCTACCCTCCCGTGGCAGCGGGGTCCTAGCGGAAACTATGGGATATTAAGGCCCCCTTTTAATAGAGAACCGGAACAAAGCATTAGCACATAGTGAATACATGAACCCCTCAAACTACGGTCATCACCGAGAAGTATCCCGATTATTGTCACTTCGGGGTTGTCGGATCATAACACATAATAGGTGACTATAGACTTGCAAGATAGGATCAAGAACACACATATATTCATGAAAACATAATAGGTTCAGATCTGAAATCATGGCACTCGGGCCCTAGTGACAAGCATTAAGCATAGCAAAGTCATAGCAACATCAATCTCAGAACATAGTGGATACTAGGGATCAAACCCTAACAAAATTAACTTGATTACATGGTAAATCTCATCCAACCCATCACCGTCCAGCAAGCCTACGATGAAATTACTCACGCACGGCGTTGCGCATCATGAAATTGGTGATGGAGGATGGTTGATATGACGATGGTGACGAATCCCCCTCTCCGGAGCCCCGAACGAACTCCAGATCAGCCCTCCCGAGAGAGATTAGGGCTTGGCGGCGGCTCCGTATCGTAAAACGCGATGAAACTTTCTCTCTGATTTTTTTCTCCGTGAAACGGAATATATGGAGTTGGAGTTGAGGTGGGTGGAGTGTCAGGGGGCCCATGAGACAGGGGGGCGCGCCCAGGGGGTGGGCGCGCCCCCCACCCTCGTGGACAGGGTGTGGGCCCCTTGGTCTTGATTCTTTCGCCAGTATTTTTTATATTTTCCAAAACGTGCCTCCGTGGATTTTCAGGTCATTCCGAGAACTTTTGTTTTCTACACATAAAACAATATTATGGCAGTTCTGCTGAAAACAGCGTCATTCCGGGTTAGTTTCATTCAAATCATGCAAGTTAGAGTTCAAAATAAGGGCAAAAGTGTTTGGAAAAGTAGATACGTTGGAGACGTATCAACTCCCCCAAGCTTAAACCTTTGGTTGTCCTCAAGCAATTCAGTTGATAAACTGAAAGTGATAAAGAAAAACTTTTACAAACTTTGTTTGCTCTTGTTGTTGTAAACATGCAAAGCCAGCATTCAGGTTTCAGCAAATATTATGAACTAACCATACTCACAATAACACCTTGGTCTCACAATTACTCATATCAATGGCATAATCAGCTAGCGAGCCATAATAATAAAACTCGGATGACAACACTTTCTCAAAACAATCATAACATGATATAACAAAATGGTATCTCGCTAGCCCTTTCTGAGACCGCAAAACATAAATGCAGAGCACCTTTAAAGATCAAGGACTGACTAAACATTGTAATTCATGGTAAAAGAGATCCAGTCAAGTCATACCCAATATAAACCAATAATAATGAATGCAAATTACAGTGTGCTCTCCAGCGGGTGCTTTTTAATAAGAAGGTGATGACTCAACATAAAAGTAAATAGATAGGCCCTTCGCAGAGGGAAGCAAGGATTTGTAGAGGTGCCAGAGCTCGATTTTAAAATAGAGATTGAATAACATTTTGAGCAGCATACTTTTGCTATCAACGCAACAACTATGAGATGGTTGTATCTTCCATACTACATGCATTATAGGCAGTTCCGAAATAGAATGGTAAAGGTTTATACTCCTCCAACCACCAACAAGCATCAATCCATGGCTTGCTCGAAACAACGAGTGCCTCCAACTAACAACAGCCTTGGGGGAGTTTTGTTTAATTATATTGATTTGCTTTGATCTTTTTGGATCGTGGGACTGGGCATCCCGGTTACCGGCCCTTTCTCGTGAATGAGGAGCGGAGTCCACTCCTCTTGAGAATAACCCACATAGCATGGAAGATATAGGCAGCCCTAATTGAAACATGAGCTGCTCGAGCATATAAAACATAATTTCATTTGAAGGTTTGGAGTTTGGTACATACAAATTTACTTGGAACGGTAGGTAAATACCGCAATAGGTAGGCATGGTGGACTCATAGGGAATAACTTTGGGGTTTAAGGAGTTTGGATGCACAAGCAGTATTCCCGCTTAGTACAGGTGAAGGCTAGCAGAAGACTGGGAAGCGACCAACTGAGAGAGCGACAACAGTCATAAACATGCATTAAAATTAATTCACACCGAGTACAAGCATGAGTAGGATATAATTTACCATGAATATAAATATCATGAAGGCTATGTTGATTTGTTTCAACTACATGCGTGAACATGTGCCAAGTCGAGTCACTCAATTCATTCAAAGGAGGATACCATCCCATCATACCACATCATAATCATTCTAATAGCATGTCGGCACGCAAGGTAAACCATTATAACTCATAGCTAATCAAGCATGGCACAAGTAACTATAATCTCTAAATTTCATTGCAAATATGTTTACTTCATAATAAGCTGAATCAGGAACGATGAACTCATCATATTTACAAAAACAAGAGAGGTCGAGTTCATACCAGCTTTTCTCATCTCAATAAGTCCATCATATATCGTCATTATTGCCTTTCACTTGCACGACCGAACGATGTGTATAATAATAATAGTGCACGTGCATTGGACTAAGCTGGAATGTGCAAGCATTCAACTCCAAAAAGAAGACAAGGTAATATGGGCTCTAAGTTAAATAAACAATCATGCATATGAGAGCCACTAAACATTTTCAATATGGTCTTCTACTCTCGACCCCCAAATAAAAGAAAAAGAAAATAAAACTATTTACACGGGAAAGCTCCCAACAAGTAAGAAGAAGAACGAGAAATCTTTTTGGGTTTTCATTTTAATTACTACTACAAGCATGGAAATTAAACTAACCATTTTTTTGATTTTTCTTAAGGTTTATCAAACACACAAGAAGAAAACTAGAAAAAGAAAATTAAACTAGCATGGATAATACAATGAAATAGTGTGAGCACCGACAACTAGAATAGTGTGTGAACATGAATGTAAAGTCGGTGAGAAATACGTACTCCCCCAAGCTTAGGCTTTTGGCCTAAGTTGGTCTAATACCAAGGACCGTGGCTACTCTCCTCGGTGTACTGGGAGGTGTAATCAGGATACCACTGGCTGGCCATCTCCGGGTCCCACTGGTAGGACGATGCACGATAAGGGTCCAGTTTAGGTTCTGGAGTGGATGCTTGGCCTCGATGAGCGTACACCGCTTCCGGTGTGACAATAAAATTATCTACAATCAAATCAAACAATAGAGGCACATGCAAAATAATAGTCTCACTGTGTTTCTTATTAAATCTCAGGTTATGCAAGAGCATCTTATCTTTGTTGTCAACAATGAACTCATGCGCTACCATGCTCTTGTAATCTAAAATGTAAGGAGGCAATTTTGTCTCCTCTTTCTCATGATGCCTAATAGGTATCTCAAAATGTCTAGCAAGACGTGAAGCATAGATACCTCCAAAGATGGGGCCTTTTGTACGATTTAGGCTTAGCCGTTTAGCAATGACGGCACCCATACTAAAACTATTATCTCCAAATAATGCATGTTGAAGAATGATAATATCAGGAACACTAAAGTTTCCACTATTTCCATGACCAATCAAGCATCTACTAGCAAATATGGCAAAGTAGCGTAAAACAGGAAAGTGTATGCTAGAGATTTTCGCATCGGA
Source organism: Triticum urartu (assembly GCF_056163025.1). Classification (NCBI taxonomy): domain Eukaryota; kingdom Viridiplantae; phylum Streptophyta; class Magnoliopsida; order Poales; family Poaceae; genus Triticum; species Triticum urartu. The sequence continues at coordinate 744,595,446 of NC_141875.1, read as the reverse complement.
ACCCTTCTTTGGATCTTCTACAGTGATGGTGTTAACAAAGCCATCCACATCTTTACGATGGGGTTCCTCTAATTCTCCCTCAAAGGGTGTCCTACATACCGCGCGAAAATTACGTAAAGACATTTCTCTGAATTCATCATATAAATGAAATGATACTGAAGGCGGTGACTTCTTAGGATAATAATAAAAAATTTGCATGAAAGTATTGGTAAGTAAGAGATACTGATCAATCCGGTCATGGAGGAAATCGGTGAGGTCTGCATTCTCGATTAAAGAATGAATTCCAGCTTCTTTCAAGAAATTATCGCATGGCCATTCACACGGCCGTACTTCCGCTACGCGAGGAAGATTATACTTGGCTTTTTCCTTCTCTTTAGCTTGTTTTTCCTGAGAGCCTTGGCTAGAAGAGCCCCTCAAAAGTCTCCTTCACATTTTCTGAAAATTTCTGAAATTTTAGTAACTTCAAAATAAAAGTGAATAAAACTAAACAAGATTGGTAGCAACTACTCCTACAAGTGCCTAGAGCCTATATCATGCACTAGAATTGCTTGGGACCTCATAAATTTAACATGCAAGCTCAAGAACATGGTCACCTATACAGCAAAAATTTGCAATGAATAAAGCACTAGAACAAAAACTAATTGGACCAATGGAGGAGTCACATACGAAGCAACAATCTCCCAAAGCAGTTTTGTGAATGGAGCTTTGAGCAAGGAGATCGAAAATCGCAGCAAAATAAGCTAAAACTCGTGCTTGAGCTGGATGGAGATTTTTTGAGAAGAAGATGGAGTGTGTGGGTGCTGGCATAAGTGGAGGGGGGCCACCAGGGGCCCACGAGACACGGGGGCGCGCCCAGGGTAGGTGGGCGCGCCCTCCACTCTCGTGGCCTGGTGCTTGCCCCTCCTGCAGTGATTTCAGTGCCTAAAATCCTCAAATATTCCATAAAAAATCATACTAAATTTGCAGGGCATTTGGAGCACTTTTATTTTCAGGATATTTTTTGTTGCATGGATAATTCAGAAAACAAACAGATAATACTATTTTTGCTTTATTTATTCTAAATAACAGAAAGTAAAAAGAGGGTACAGAAGGTTGTGCCTTCTAGTTTCATCCATCTCATAATCATCAAAATGAATCCACTAACAAGGTTGATCAAGTCTTGTTAACAAACTCATTTCGAATAACACAGAACCGGAGAAATTTCGAATAACACTAAGTTACCTCAACGGGGATATGAAAATCCCAACAATAAGAATATCATACTTTTTGTTGACAGTAGAGAGAGGAAATTCAAACCTCCAATAATGATAGTTGGAACTTTTCCAATAGAATTGATGCTATGAACTTGAGATTGTTTCCTCGGGAAGTGTACCGTATGCTCATTACCATTAACATGAAAAGTGACATTGCCTTTGTTACAATCAATAACAGCCCCTGCAGTATTAAAAAAGGGTCTACCAAGGATAATCGACATACTATCATCCTCGGGAATACCAAGAATAACAAAGTCCGTTAAGATAGTGACATTTGCAACCACAACAGGCACGTCCTCACAAATACCGACAGGTATAGCAGTTGATTTATCAGCCATTTGTAAAGATATTTCAGTAGGTGTCAACTTATTCAATTCAAGTCTACGATATAAAGAGAGAGGCATAACACTAACACCGGCTCCAAGATCACATAAAGCAGTCCTAACATAATTTCTTTTAATGGAGCATGGTATAGTTGGTACCCCGGGGTGTCCAAGTTTCTTTGGTATTCCACCCTTAAAAGTGTAGTTAGCAAGCATGGTGGAAATTCCAGCTTCCGGTATCTTTCTTTTATTTGTAATGATATCCTTCATATACTTAGCATAAGGATTTACTTTAAGCATATAAGTTAAGCGCATACGTAAGAAGATAGGTCTAATCATTTCAGCAAAGCGCTCAAAATCCTCATCATCCTTTGTCTTGGATGGTTTAGGAGGAAAGGGCATGGGTTTCTGAATCCATGGTTCTCTTTCTCTACCGTGCTTCCTAACAACAAAATCTCTCTTATCATAACGTTGATTCTTTGATTGTGGGTTATCAAGATCAACAGCAGGTTCAATCTCTACATCATTGTTTTTGCTAGGTTAAGCATCAACATGAACATTATCATTAACTTTATCACTAGGTTCATGTTCATCACCTGATTGTGTTTCAGCATCAGAAATAGAAATATCATTGGGATTCTCAGGTGTGTCTACAACAGGTTCACTAGAAGCATGCAAAGTCCTATCATTTTTCTTTTTCTTTTTTTAGAAGAACTAGGTGCCTCTAGATTATTTCTCTAAGAATCTTGCTCGATTCTCTTAGGGTGGCCTTCAGGATACAGAGGTTCCTGAGTCATTCTACCAGTTCTAGTAGCCACTCTAACAGCAAAGTCAGGTTTATTATTTAATTCATCAAGCAAATCATTTTGAGTTTTAAGTACTTGCTCAGCTTGAGTAGCAACCATAGAAGCATATTTGCTAATGAGTTTGAGTTCATCTTTAACTCTAGCCATATTATCGCTCACACGTCCTATTTCGAAAGCATTATTCTATAACTCTCTACCAACATAAGCATTAAAACTTTCTTGTCTAGCCATAAAGTCATCAAATTCATCTAAGCATGGGCTATAAAATTTAGCAGAGGAGATTTTAACTTTATCATATCTATAGAGAGAATTTACCTTTACTACCTGTGTCGGGTTATCAAGACAATGTGGTTCTTCAACAGGCGGTATATTAATACCATGTTTTGATTTATCATATCTTGATTTTGAGGCTGAGAAAGCTGTTCAGGAAGCACTAGATGTTTTGATGCTTGGGAGGTCTACTATCATCACAGCTAGACGTCTCAGCCTTATCAGGAATGCTGATTATATAGTAGTGATGGAGGAAGGCCAACTTGTTGAGATGGGGACACATGAAGAATTGTTGAATCTTGATGGTCTTTATGCTGAACTTCTTAAGTGTGAGGAAGCAGCAAAACTTCCAAAGAGGTCAGTGCATCATCTCTTGCGCAACTAGCAATTCACTAATTCCCTGGAAATAGAACTTGTATGTTGGTGTAGAACTTCCTGATCCTTGTTTGGTGAACAGCTGCTGTTTATTTTGGTTTGAGTTCCTATATTGATGCAGAATTATGATCAAAAATACATGTGCTTGTACGGGACTACCATTCCACATTTCATGGCTGATTTGTCATATCTTTACTGGTTTAGTATTTTTTGGAATCCATGCTTTATTTTTGTCAATATTGTGTTCCATACCATGTTAAATTTTGTCTAATTTTATGTCAAATGTTTTGGTGATATTTCCCCGTTCTTGTTGTTTTATTTGTTTGTAACATCTATCTCTAGTTTCTGTTCACCGAATAAAGAATAAAGATGGTAATTCATTTGCACAAGTGGTATTTTATTTTCATATTATATGGTAATATGGACAGATGACGTTGAGGTGGAATTTGCTCATTGATTCCTGGTCTCACTCATCTATCCATTTGATATGTACAAATTTTATTTTTACTACACATGTGACCTACATGATAAAACATCCAAGTTATGTACATATATGTTTTGATTGGGCTGCTTGTGTCGAGCAATATGTATAACTGGCCTCTTAGCTTGCAGAAGAGCTGTTAGTTTTGAATCCTTATTCCATACACCACATATCTTTGGCTTCTGAAATTGTTTTAGTTACACAATTTCAGTCCCTTGTATATACACCTTACCTACTGTAAGCTCTGAACTATTTATTGCACCATTAGCTTTAAATTGATGTAATTTTGTTTCTTGTATACACCTACTGTAAGATCTTAACTACTCCCTCTGTAAAGAAATATAAGATGGTTTAGATCACTAAAGTAGTGATCTAAATGATCTTATATTTCTTTACAGAGAGAGTATTTATTTTGCTCAGCTATCATAAAATGTTTGTTCTTCATGTCTGCGCCAACAGGCATAATATTTTTTCACAGATTTATTAAGTTTTGTTGGTCCTTTGAAATGTTTATTTGTTTTGTTTGTTGATCGAGGCACTTGTTTTCTCCTGAACTGTTTCAGGACACCTATGAGAAACTACAAAGAGCCCAGCTCCTTCCAAATTGAACGGGATTCGTCAGCAAGTCACAGCTTCCAGGAGTCATCTTCTCCTATCATGTCAAAATCACCTTCACTTCAGAAAACACATGGTTTTCTTGCATTTCGAAATTCTGGTGTTAACCCTAACTCACGTGAGTCGCCAAACATTCAGAGTCCTCCTTCAGAGCAAATGGCAGAAATCAGACTACCTATGGTTCCTTCTGAGAGAGCTCCATCCATCAAAAGGCAGGATAGTTTTGAAATGAAATTGCCTGATCTTCCCAAAATCGATGTCCCCCTACATCGACAGTCTTCTAATAATTCAGATCCAGAATCACCAATATCACCATTATTGACTTCTGATCCAAAAAATGAGCGTTCCCACTCGAAAACTTTCAGCCGAACTCTTGATATGTTCGATAATTTTCGTTCTGATCCATCAAAGAAGCATCAAACAAAGGCTCCATCATTTTGGAAGCTTGCCGAGCTTAGCCTCACAGAGTATTTTTATGCTCTGCTGGGGAGTGTTGGTGCTGCCTGCTTTGGTTCATTTAATCCTCTTCTTGCTTATACGATATCCTTAATACTGGTGGCATACTACAGAATAGGTGTCCGCGATGTACATGATGAAGTGAACAAGTATTGTTCATTCATTGTTGGCATGGGTATAATTACTGTGCTGGCTAACTTCTTGCAACACTTTTATTTTGGTATAATGGGAGAGAAAATGACTGAGCGTGTAAGAAGGACGATGTTTTCAGGTATGTTCTATACTACGGAAAGTTCCATTCTTGCGTCATAACATATTCTTGACCTAATATCATACTGTTACATCAACCACATCTCATCAATATCTAATGCATTTAATAATGCCACAAATGTTCTAACATCATAGCTTAGTATAAAAAATGTCATTGACTGATCTGTGATTGCTGCCCCTTCACTGCAATCCAGCGATTCTGCGCAATGAAGTCGGATGGTTTGATGATGAGGAGAACAGTGCAGACATTTTGTCAACGCGACTTGCAAATGATGCAACATTTGTTCGTGCTGCTTTCAGCAACAGGCTTTCTATATTCATCCAAGATACATCGGCTATTTTTGTGGCACTTCTCCTGGGTATGCTGCTAGAATGGCGGGTTGCTCTTGTTGCACTCGCAACCTTGCCTATCCTTGTGATTTCTGCAGTTGCACAGGTTAGCCCTCATCAAATTTCATCATTCTGATTCCTGAAAATTGCAAGGTCATTTGTTTTGGAACTTCCATTTTGCATGTACGGATACATCTTTGTACCAAATGTCTATGTATGTTACACTGTTACGGTTTATTACCTCTGTACGCTAAATAAGATGTTTGCAGTTAAAATTGAGCTGCAAAACGTCTTACATTAGTTTACAGACGGAGACATGATTTGTTTAGTTTTTTCTTGGTAAGGTTCAAACTGTGTCCAAGTATGAGCTACATTAAAATTTGAATCATGTTTTTATGATATAGATATATCTGTTGTGTTATCTTTATCTGGCAATTGCAATACTTAATAGTGCCCTGATGGCCTTTCTCTCTGTTAGCGTAATCTTGATTGTTAGGTTTGGATAGTAGTGTTTGTGTTAGACTAAGTATTAGACGTGTAGGATTAGCAGCCGTGGCTAAGTAGTACTCCTACGTACTAGTATAGTAGTCCGGCTAGGATTTGTACATTGTCTAGTACGTGTCGTAGGAGTTTGAGTCTGGTTAGAAGTCCAAGTAGAAGTACTAGTAGGTTTCGGTGTAGCTGGTCGTGGCTTGGCTGTGTCATATATATACACAGTCAAGGCATCAGATTGAAACGTGGTATTGAGAAAAAGAGAAAAAGAAATAAAGAGAAGAAGGGGCACGACACGTGCCCTTGGCCAAAGTTTTTGCGCGTGTGTGTTCATCGTGATTTGATGTGATCGATTCTGTGGGCGAGTTCCAACAATTGGTATCAGAGCAAGGTTGATTTGAAGCCGCGCTTGCCCCGGGGTGGCGATCTGCTAGCTCCTCGGGGCGGGCGATACGGTCGTTGGGTGGTGCAGCGACGAGGAGGATCACGTGATCTTCGTTCGTTGGAGCGACAAGGATGGAGGCGATAGGCTATCATCGGCAAGGCGGTGGAAGGAGGTCGTCGATGGGAGAGGTGGTGCCGAGGTGCGGCGCTGGAGCTCATCAAGATCGTCGTCCGAGGGATTCGGATGAGTGAAGGAGTCGTGCGAGATTGCACGATCAGTCGTCGTTGCGTCTGTGAGTCGTCGTCGTGTCCAAGTGCTCGTCTTGGCGATGATTCGTTGAAGTGGAAGCGGTGTGCACGGTGTTCCGTGAGTCATGTCCATGTCCTCGTGGAGCGTCCTGGTTGCGGCCAGTGTGGATTCGGTATGGTGCCGAAGGCGGACGGTGGTAGGCGAAGCCATCGTAAAGCGAGGAGATGTGCGGGCAGTGGAGAGTGGATCTACTGTAAGCAAGTACAAGGAGTATGGTGCGGACCGAGTGCAAGGCAGCGGCCAAGCAATGGCGGTGGCACAACATTGTAGAGCAAGGAGGTTTTGCATGTTTCCAGGCGGGTCGTACTCAGTGTACGGATATGGCAGTTGAAGATCAAGCTTGGCGTGTAGTGGGACAGTGACCAGTTAAGTTGACGACATGAAGATTGATGGTGCCTCCAATCTTGCATGTTGCATGCGTAGATGCGATCGTGTGAGCTGGTAGTCCGGATCATGCGTTGGAGTTTGGATCGACAAGTCGCGGATCTACAACAAGTCAATATCGGAAGAAGCACGAGGAATGTGACAAGTCAAGACTAGGGGGAGATTGTTAGCATAATCTTGATTGTTAGGTTTGGATAGTAGTGTTTGTGTTAGACTAAGTATTAGACGTGTAGGATTAGCAGCCGTGGCTAAGTAGTACTCCTACGTACTAGTATAGTAGTCCGGCTAGGATTTGTACATTGTCTAGTACGTGTCGTAGGAGTTTGAGTCTGGTTAGAAGTCCAAATAGAAGTACTAGTAGGTTTCGGTGTAGCTGGTCGTGGCTTGGCTGTGTCATATATATACACAGTCAAGGCGTCAGATTGAAACGTGGTATTGAGAAAAAGAGAAAAAGAAATAAAGAGAAGAAGGGGCACGACACGTGCCCTTGGCCAAAGTTTTTGCGCGTGTGTGTTCATCGTGATTTGATGTGATCGATCCTGTGGGCGAGTTCCAACAATTGGTATCAGAGCAAGGTTGATTTGAAGCCGCGCTTGCCCCGGGGTGGTGATCTGCTAGCTCCTCGGGGCGGGCGATACGGTCGTTGGGTGGTGCAGCGACGAGGAGGATCACGTGATCGTCGTTCGTTGGAGCGACAAGGATGGAGGCGATAGGCTATCGTCGGCAAGGCGGTGGAAGGAGGTCGTCGATGGGAGAGGTGGTGCCGAGGTGCGGCGCTGGAGCTCATCAAGATCGTCGTCCTAGGGATTTGGATGAGTGAAGGAGTCGTGCGAGATTGCACGATCAGTCGTCGTTGCGTCTGTGAGTCGCCGTCGTGTCCAAGTGCTCGTCTTGGCGATGATTCGTTGAAGTGGAAGCGGTGTGCACGGTGTTCCGTGAGTCATGTCCATGTCCTCGTGGAGCGTCCTAGTTGCGGCCAGTGTGGATTCGGTATGGTGCCGAAGGCGGACGGTGGTAGGCGAAGCCATCGTAAAGCGAGGAGATGTGCGGGCAGTGGAGAGTGGATCTACTGTAAGCAAGTACAAGGAGTATGGTGCGGACCGAGTGCAAGGCAGCGGCCAAGCAATGGCGGTGGCACAACATTGTAGAGCAAGGAGGTTTTGCATGTTTCCAGGCGGGTCGTACTCAGTGTACGGATATGGCAGTTGAAGATCAAGCTCGGCGTGTAGTGGGACAGTGACCAGTTAAGTTGACGACATGAAGATTGATGGTGCGTCCAATCTTGCATGTTGCATGCGTAGATGCGATCGTGTGAGCTGGTAGTCCGGATCATGCGTTGGAGTTTGGATCGACAAGTCGCGGATCTACAACAAGTCAATAACGGAACAAGCACGAGGAATGTGACAAGTCAAGACTAGGGGGAGATTGTTAGCATAATCTTGATTGTTAGGTTTGGATAGTAGTGTTTGTGTTAGACTAAGTATTAGACGTGTAGGATTAGCAGCCGTGGCTAAGTAGTACTCCTACGTACTAGTATAGTAGTCCGGCTAGGATTTGTACATTGTCTAGTACGTGTCGTAGGAGTTTGAGTCTGGTTAGAAGTCCAAATAGAAGTACTAGTAGGTTTCGGTGTAGCTGGTCGTGGCTTGGCTGTGTCATATATATACACAGTCAAGGCGTCAGATTGAAATGTGGTATTGAGAAAAAGAGAAAAAGAAATAAAGAGAAGAAGGGGCACGACACGTGCCCTTGGCCAAAGTTTTTGCGCATGTGTGTTCATCATGATTTGATGTGATCGATCCTGTGGGCGAGTTCCAACACTATCTAGCTATGTTCCAAGTAAAGCAACCTCCTAAGGGCTGCTAAAACAACAGCATGCACAATATAATCACATTTATAGTACAAGATGCTTAACTTCACAGCTCTGTTGAACACCGAGTGCACTTCCTGGTGTCACAGGCTTGATGTTTTTGTGTTACCTGTGCAAATTCAGCTCTGTCGAGGCACTTTACTAGCAGATGTTCCTGTCATCGCTAATTTATTTGGCAATTGTTATGGTATCAAAACTGGTTTTGTATAAAAGAAATATTTTTCTACATGGTGTAGTCAAACCTGAACTCAGATTTGACACTATGACAGTACAGAGTTAGTTTTGCATTGACCAAATTTGTTCTGGAACAGCGTGACATCTTTCACATAGGTGGACTTCAGGCTGCTACACTAGTCCACCTGTATTCCCACCATATAACCATTTACAAAGGTTACTTTCAATTGGTATATTTCTAACACTGTCAGTGATATACTTCTAGTGTGTCTACTGTCTAGGAGACTATGTCAGTATCGTTGGCAATTATTTTAACTGCTTTTACTTCTCTGTTTTCAGCCCATTTAAGTTCAAGTACGCAATTTAATCCATAGTTGCATTACTTTTGAGTAAGTTCTTACTGAGCTCTTATTAAACTGTACAGTGGGGCTGATACTTGGATTCTTCCGTTCTTTTTTCAGAAAATGTGGCTTTCTGGCTTTTCTAGAGGAATTCAGGAGATGCACAGGAAAGCTTCTTTAGTTCTTGAAGATGCAGTCAGGAATATCTATACTGTGGTGGCATTCTGTGCTGGTAACAAAATAATGGAGCTTTACAGATTGCAGCTTGGAAGTATTCTCACAAAAAGCTTTGTTCATGGGATGGGCATTGGCTTTGCCTTTGGCTTCTCTCAGTTCCTTCTTTTCGCCTGCAATGCGCTTCTGCTGTGGTATACAGCCGTAGCTGTCAAGGCTGGGCATCTCAGCCTGGTAACAGCACTCAAAGAGTACATTGTCTTTTCTTTTGCAACTTTTGCACTGGTGGAGCCATTTGGCCTTGCGCCATACATCCTCAAGCGTCGGAAATCCCTCACCTCAGTCTTTGAGATCATTGACCGTGTACCCAAGATTGATCCAGATGATGCCAGTGGCCTGAAACCGCCTAATGTGTACGGGAGCATTGAGTTCAGGAGTATTGATTTTTGCTACCCAACTCGTCCTGAGATGATGGTTTTGAGTAATTTTAGCCTTAAAGTCAATGGTGGACAGACAATTGCTGTGGTGGGTGTATCTGGGTCAGGGAAGAGCACGATAATTTCTTTGATCGAGAGGTTCTATGACCCCACTGCTGGCCAAGTTTTGCTGGATGGCCGTGATCTGAAGTTGTTCAATGTGAGATGGCTGCGAAGCCACATGGGGCTGGTTCCTCAGGACCCTGTCATATTCTCCACAACCATAAGAGAGAACATCATATATGCCAGGCACAATGCGACGGAATCCGAGATGAAAGAGGCTGCCAGGATCGCGAATGCCCATCATTTCATCAGCAGCCTGCCTCACGGCTACGACACGCACGTGGGGATGCGTGGAGTGGATCTGACACCTGGGCAGAAGCAGCGGATCGCAATCGCCCGTGTCGTGCTGAAGAACGCGCCCATTGTGTTGCTTGATGAAGCCAGCTCAGCCATCGAGTCCGAGTCGAGCAGGGTGGTGCAGGAGGCACTTGATACATTGATAATGGGGAACAAGACGACGATCCTCATCGCACACAGGGCGGCCATGATGAAGCACGTGGACAACATTGTGGTTCTCAATGGTGGCAAGATTGTGGAGCAAGGGACGCACGACTCGCTGGTGCAGATGAATGGATTGTACATCAAGTTGATGCAGCCTCACTTCACCAAGGGGTTCCGGCAGCGTAGGCTAATATAGATGATGGTCCGGTAGATCTTGTACATTACCTTACTCCAATGGAATTAAGCTAACCGGTTCCGCTTTGCTGACTGGTAATGGGCAAACATGGATGGAAGGCAGCTTCCTGTCACTGCGTGGTCTGAGAGAATAGGATTGGCAGATGGTATTCAATATTGATTGTATGTTACTGGGGCTTCGATGGGGCTAAAATTCTATTGGTATTTGTCATTTTGAAAATCACACCGGGGCGTGGAGTGGATGGAGCTGGAATACCATTGTAGCGCATCAGATCGGCTCCATCGTTGCATGATTTGGCGAGCGAGCATGGACTTTCTTCTCAAGACATTTGACATGTGCAGGCTGTCCTACCTATACATTCATTGTTTAGTTTGTGGTGGTAGCTTAGCACAGCCTAGGACCATTGATCTTGTTTCATCATGTTCATCATACATACTCAACCTCTTAATTTTGTTTCGTCGTGTTTGTCATACATATCCAACCTTTTAATTTTGCTGGGTGTGTTTCTATGGTCTATATAAGTTTCCTGTTTTATTTAGCCGCAGAGGGTGTTACATTTTATTTGAGGCAAACAAAAATATGAATTTGCTGCTACGTACATTTGTTTGTTTATTTTGAATGTTGCAGGCGAGGAAAAAAAGCAATCTGATCAGCGATCGACAAACTATAACAATGACCATATATACATCAATCATCTTATGACACCATATAGAGAACGAGGTTCTTCAACAGCAACGCCTTTAGAAAAGGAGCGACACTCAAGCGCTGCCGTCACCGGATCCGACCACAAGGCCAGAATCTAGGTTTTCACCTTGAAGAGTTAGTCCGAGCATATCCGAGCAATGCCTTCAACAAGGTAATGACATGAAAACATGGTCATTGCCAGGTATATTCAAGACGGAGGACCTAGGTTTTCACCCCGGAACTAGAGACCGGGTGCTCGTGTAGCACCACCATCGCCATCAGTTATGTGTTTTCACCACCACTTTTCCGCAATCCTGACAGCCACTGCACAACCATCCCTCTGCATCAAGTCACCGACCATAGTTTGCATCTCTTCGCTGAAGTCAGCCAACGGGTGTGGAGATACCTTTCGATGGCCACAGTAATCCGCGGCGAGTCCGCCACTTAGGTCGGAAACCGATGGCGAAGCACACCTCCTCGGACTACCACCCCGTCGAAGAGAGCCTGCTCAGACCCGTCGGCCTAGAGACCGACATCACTCGCACGGAGCGCAGCCGCTGCTAGCCTGCAGATCAGTACCATGGACCTCAACTGCCGCGATCTAGCCGCCGTTGGGTCAGCAGCTGCAGGAACAGATCTGGGCAGAGAAGCCAAGCCATCCGCTCGATCCCGCGCCGACCACGCCCACGCGTGCCACCGCATGGCCATGCTGCCCCAACCTGGTGTCGCCGCGTGCTGATTGCAACGGCCGCCACGCAAAGGTGCATCGGCCAAGCCCACCACCACCGATGCGCGATGACAGCATGACAACTCAGCCAGGAAGCCGTCCCCCGCGTGCAGGCGAGCTAACCATCTCTGCCCCAGCAGTTCCAGTCAGTTGCCGCCCCCTCAACCCCTAGCCACCTTTGGCAGTAGGGCCGCCGCCACCACGGCCGAGGCCGGCGGCGGGGGCTTTCTCGAGCGGATCTGGGTCACGCCCCGATGCCGCCCCGGGGAACGACACAGGAGCGGCTTCCGTAGTGATATATAAAAAATTACACTGAATTGACGGTTGAAGGCAAGTTTATATAAACATTAAGGCAAATTTTAACATGGTCCCTCTTACCTTCTTTTTTTACATGTGAGGTAAGAATGTAAGAGTCAATCAAGCCATTCATTGATGAGATCAACGGCTAAAATCTATTTTATACTCTTACCTTTCATGTGAAAAGAGGGGGTAAGAGGGACCATGTTAAAACTGATGAAAAAAACTATACATATCTTATACTTTATAAATGCATAAAACAATATCTATGTTTGCTCTTACACGAATGACCGCGTCCACGGTCATGCTCCTCTTTTCCCTTCATTCAGGTGTGGTGCCACGTGTCGTCCACTTCACTAATTCACGTCGCCCTGTTTGATCAAGCACTAATTCATCTCAGTTTCATGACGCCCGAGTTTTTGTTTGGATTTTTTGCTGAAAGTTATACATGATTCTCTAGAAGTTTGGCATTTTTCTGTTGAATGTTCAATGATTGGAAAACATTGTTCATACACGTGCGAATAATATATGTTCATATAATGTGGAACCAGGTGGCGCAGTGGATCCTAACCCTTGCTGGTGGAGGTCTCCGTTCTTAGATGTTTCTTTGGATTTTGTTAGGGTTTGTGTCCTGCTCAGGAACATGAGTTAGCAACGGCTCCCTGTAGATGGAATAAGGTTCTTCCCGCCTATCCCCCGTCCCAGTGGTGCGTCTTGTATTGTCGGTGGGCATGTCGAGGCATGTCTTCGGTGGATCTGTCTTTGCTGGATTTGCTCGGATGTGGTTATTATTCGTCTACATTTGTGTGTCTTCAGGTTGGATCCTTTCGATCAATGCTATTCTTCATCGGCAGCGGTTGCTGTTCTGGTGCGCTAGTCCTATGGGGCCTTAGCACGACGACTTCCCGACTATCTACTGCAATAAGTTTTGCCCGGCTCCATTGAGGAAGGGCGATGATGGTGACGCGCCTTCGGCTTAGCTTCGGTGCTTGTAGTCGTCGCTAGGTGGTCTGCTGATCTGGATGTAATTTTATTTTTCTGATGTTCGTTGTACTGCCATGATTGAAGATGAATTTATCAGAAGTTTTTTTTAAAGCAGTACACAATTCATGCAACTTAAGATAAATACTATTGAAATTGTTTTCAGATAGAAAGTTAACGGTATACGATTTTGTTTCATAAAAAATGGTGTACCTTTTGGTATATAATCTACATTTTAACCAAAATAAAACGTAAGTGCTCTTTTTTTAGATAGGAGGGACTAACCATACCAGATAAAGCGTACATAGTGTCATTACATTTAACTAGCTGCAGCTTTGATTCATCCAAGGATGGTGGTAGCAGTATTCAAAGAAAAAGTATTCAAGTAGTAATTATCTTGTCAGTGCATGTGATGGTGCATCGGTTGTAGTAATCTTTGTGATTACTCTGTGATGTTACCGTTTGCACAATTTGGCAGTTAGTGCTATTCAACTAAGTGCCGACCTGACTACCCAGTAATCTAGGCAGCATCCAAGGCCATTGTCGCGTGTTCTTGTATAGAGAGAGAGACACAGCTCACGTGCCTGCGCGTGACCGCTTTTACCAATACCCTAAAAGCTGTGCTGCATCACATGAATAATCTATCTTTACCACACCCCAAAACCAAGGGCAAAACACCTATCTCAACCCACTTTCACATTTTCTCCTCTACACCAGCAAACGAATAGCACACTGTGAGAGCATCCCTTGTTCCGCTCACACTGCCAATACACTAGCACAATCTCACACCCATAGAGGTCTAGCCATGGAGGTCGCCATGCTGGCCATCCGTCCCCTCCTCCCGAAGCTGGGGAGCCTGCTCGCAGGCGAGTTCACCTTGAAGAAGCGCGTGAGGAAAGGCATCGACACCCTCAACAGGGAGCTGAAGCTGATGCATGCCGCCCTCGGCAAGGTGGCCAAAGTGCCGCCGGATCAGCTCGACGAGGGGGTCAAGATCTGGGCAGGAATGGTGAGGGACCTGGCCTACCACATGGAGGACATCGTCGACACCTTCATGGTGCGCGTCTATGATGGATCTTCCAACCCGAAGAACAGAGTGAAGAAGTTACTCAAGAAGACAGGCAGATTATTTAGTAAGGGTAAAGATCACCATCGAATCTCCGATGCTCTAAAACAAGCGGTTGCTCAGGCTGAACAGTTGGCTGAGCAGCGCCAAAGGTACGAGGTGGAGACGCCAGACACCGGCCCTGGTATTAGCATTGATCCTCGCATCAAGGCTATGTACACAGATGTGACAGAGCTCATTGGCATCGAAGAACCACGAGAAGAGTTGATCAACATGTTACTTCAGGGTGATGATTGGTCGAATAATCCATTGAAGACGGTCTCAATTGTTGGATTTGGCGGGTTAGGCAAGACGACTCTTGCCAAAACAGTGTATGACAAGATCAAAGTGAAATTTGATTGTCGTGCCTTTGTGTCGGTTTCTCAGAATCCCGACATAAAGAAAATATTGAAGGATATTCTTTTTGGACTTGACAAGGACAAGTATGCAAAGATATATAATGTATCACGAGAAGCAAGCCATCTCATAGACGAACTCATTGAATTCCTCAATGACAAAAGGTATGCCTCATTTTTTTCATGCTATAGATCGATAGCCGTTTCATCTAGTAAATTCAAAACCACGTTGTATTGGTTTATACACATCCTAATAGCACATACTTAATTGGTTAGTTATAGGTTTACAGTGTTTCATGTAAATTTTTGGGGTTTAATATGGTCCATTTTACCGTAAATATAACCTGTAGTCTCTCCTTATAAAATACCTTATATCTGTCTTCATTTATTGATTATTAATATAGGTATCTCATCATAATTGATGACATATGGGATGAAGAATCATGGGAAATAATCAAGCTTTCTTTCTTCAAGAAGAGTCTCGGAAGTCGATTAATCACGACAACCCGCAATGTCAATGTCGCTAAAGCATGTTGCACTTCTACTGATGATATTTATAGAATGAAACCTCTTTGTGATGATGTCTCAAGAAGGCTCTTCTGCAAAAGAGTATTTTCTCCCAGTGAAGGATGTCCTCATGAGTTGTTGGAAGTATCTCAACACATCTTGAAGACATGTGGCGGAATACCATTAGCCATTATCACTATAGCAAGTCTTCTGGCTAATAATCACCGGATGAAAACAAAGGACCACTGGGATGCCGTGCTCAACTCCATTGGCCGTGGACTCACAGAAGATCGCAATGTAAAGGAGATGAAGAAGATATTATTATTCAGCTATTATGATCTACCTTCTTATCTTAAGCCATGCTTATTGTATCTCAGTATCTTTCCAGAAGATCATCTGATTATGAGACGCCAGCTGATATTGAAATGGATATCTGAAGGTATCGTTTATAGTGAAGAAGAAGAGACTAGCTTATATGAGCTCGGTGACAGCTACTTCAATGAGTTAGTAAACAGAAGTATGATACAGCCGATAGGTATTGATGAGGAAGAGAAAGTAGAAGCTTGTCGTGTACACGATATGGTGCTTGACCTCATATGTTCATTGGCTAGTGAAGAGAACTTTGTCACTATATTGAATGGCACCAAGAGAATAATTCCTGACTCGCAAAGCAAGGTCCGAAGATTGTCAATCCAAAATAGCAATGTAGAAGTGGCTACCATCAGTATGGCTCAAGTAAGATCAATTTCTATTTTCACAAATGATAATGTTGACCAGCCGTACAAAGTTTCAAGCTGTCCAGTTTTGCGTGTGTCGGATTTAGAATATTGTCCGTCTCCAGACACTTGGAATTTTTTGCATTTGAGGCTGCTACGACTGAAAGGTCATGGGGTTAAGGAGCTTCCAATGGAAATAGGAAAGCTATTGTTTTTGCAAGTCCTGGATATTAGTGAAACAAGTATAAAAGAAATACCTTCAAGTATTGTTGCACTTGGTCGTTTGATGTACTTGCATCTTGGCTCGGGTGTGAAGCTCCCGTCCGGGGTTGGTAACTTAACTTCCCTAGAAGTGCTAATGGGACTGACAGTGGGTAAAACACGGGGATCTTCTGACAGCTGTAATCACCATCTTGTGAAAGAGCTGTGCAATTTGACCAAGCTGAGGGTGCTCCATCTTTATTGGGGAGTTTTGGATGAGAGCATAGCTAAAACTTTGGTGGAATCCCTAAGTAATCTCCACAGATTGCAAGTGCTAGAGATTTTTGGTGGCAAAGGCGGACATGTCAATCTCATGCACGATGGTTGGGTGCCGTCTCAACAACTCCGTAGAGTATTCATTATGGATTGCTCGTTCTGGACACTGCCGGCATGGATTAATCCTTCATCGCTTCCTCTGCTCTCGTATCTGGTAATAACTCTGAGTAAAGTGCGACCGGAGGACATCCCGCTTCTTGGGATGTTGCCCGCCCTTCGTCATCTCAGTCTAAGCGTTGATGGATATGGGTCCCGACCTGGGCTGATGGTAACGGAAATGGAAAAGTCTGTTGTTACTGCTGATGCATTTCCATGTGTTGAAGTGTGCTGCTTCCATGGTATCGTTATTGCGCCATCTAAATTTCCACGAGGAGCCGCACCAAGGCTTAAAGGACTTCACTTCTGGTTCCCAGCTAGGTGGATCGTCCGTGGCGACAATGATTTGAGCATGGGGCACCTCCCGTCCCTCAAGGAAGTCTGGGTTTGCCTTTTGCATAGGCAAGCCAGCGATGAGGTGGTGGAGGAAGCAGATGCGGCTCTAAGGGCCGCAGCGGAAGACCATCCCAACCGTCCCGTCATTAAAATCAACAGAATTTAGAAATATCTCCTTCCTTCATTCATTCAGAAATCTATTGACGCCGAATTCGCATCAGCTGACTGATGTGCAGCTAAACTGAATAGGAACAGGTATACATCTCTCTTGAATTCCCGTTTTCTGCAACTAGTGCTCCCAAGTGCCCATTCCTCTCTCCGGATTTCTGCAACTAGTGTTTTTCATTCCTTACTTTTCATAGTGTTCAGTAATCATTTCCCCACTTTTTTCTTCTTCATTTTCAGGTGGATCAAGGGCTCGATTCATCTTTTCCTGCAGCATCATCAGGTACAACCAATCGACTGTTCTTTCACCATTTTCCCTAGCTAGTGTGTTTCCTTATCCTGTTGGGTTGCAATGTTAATTAGTATGAAGTACGAACTGGTTTTCTTTCTTCGTCCTGTTACATGCACTCAACTGAACCATTTGCATGCATGCATGTGTGTGCTTCCAAATGGCGTTGCAGGTGGGAGGAGCTAACTGCAGATTAGTTTCGTCGACGTCTACGACTCGACCGCTTCGATGAAGAATCGGACGATGAGGGTCTACAGCACTACGTTTGATCCGTCTTCCTTGCGCAGCGAACGAGATGAAGCGCACATTATGTTTGTCCGCTCATGTCCGAATTCCCTTCTTGCTCCCGGCAGGCAATTCAGGAACCACCAAGTTTGTAGGGCATTTTGCCCATGATGATGAATTATTGCAGCTGGTTGGTTTGCCTATTAATCCTTCGCTGCCCTGCTTGATTTGTTCCTAGCAGCTTAATTTTAGACTCTATGCTGATTTGTTTCTAGCAGCTTAATTTCAGACTCGATGCCCCGTTCAGTTTGTACGATGATTTTGTAAACTTTCACCTTATATTTGTCATGTTGGTTCGATAAAACGAAATAAACAGGGGTCCGATCCGTCTTGCTGACCTGTGTCGACGGTTGGATCTTGGAACTTTGTGCTATAGTAGTTCATCGTACATGTACATACCAGCTGTGGTTGGAACATGGAAGACACGAGGATCGATTGGATGCTAGACCAGCTTTAATCCATCCCTAAAAGTTAATTAGACCTCCAAAAACCATGGGTATTAGGTGTTTTTAATTTTCAAGACCTAATTTAATTCCATAAGCCAAGAGGTTAGTGTCGAACCACCAACATCTACGGCAGACAAGCACGAGACGGAAACAAGAAGGAATAAGTATCAGCGCAAAGTCTTGCGATCATTGATGGTGCTGAGGTACTGCCATGCGGGATTTCTGCTGCTCTGATGACAGAACAGGTTGACACTATCAGACAGCGATGAGAATTGGGCTCAGCGCCAGAGATGCAAAAAAAAGTGTCAAATCTAGAAATAATTCAAATGGATTGCTGAAATTTTATAATGCAGCTGAATTTGTACATTATAAATATGGCTTACACTTGTTTTCCTTGTTTGAAATGTGACAGAGCCATGTCAGAATGTGAAAGGGTCAATTTTTTGGCCGGAAATTGTGCTCATTTCAAAAGTGCTTGAGAAAAGCAAAATAAATAAATAAAAGTGGTAATGTTGGTAAACTGTAATCCCTTCTCAAGCTCCTAATAGTATAGTATTTCCAAGTGAAGTCGCCGGGTGATAAGTCCCTGATGAAGACGAAGCAGCCGCTCTCATCGCATCAGAAAACCATTAGAATTGGGAGTGTCGATACTGTAATCTTTGTTCATTCATGTTGTAACCGTGAGGCCATGCAAACAAAGGAAATCTCGTAATCACGAAAAAATCAAGGCTGTTTTATTATTGGAAAAATCTCGTAATAGAAAAACAAAGTAGAACAATCAAAATTGGCGATCAATACACATTGCCACAAGAATATTTTATTATTGAATCACATCACTGTCCATTGATTGGCGTGATGGGTACCAGCAACAATCACTTTTCATCACAAATAAAGCAGTAACAATATTGCTGAGTTTCGCCAGCCCTACAATAAGCTCTATAGACGTGTTCTTCCCAGGAATCCTGGCAGGATCTCCGGCAATCTAATGTTGAGCATTCAGCGGCTGTAAAAGCAATCACCTTCACGCAATCATCTGTAGACAAGAACATGCATCATTGAGGTAAGTCCAAATTGTGAAACATTGCAATGAAATTCGTGCAGGTCTGCTGAAAATATAGACATGTAGGAGAAAGGAGATCAATTTCGTACCAATATGAATGGGATTGCCTATGCCTAGTTGCACAATCACCATAAGGCAAAGGAGAATGATTTTTCCCTCCATAAGATAAGACACAAACTTCTCCTTCTCGTCTTGTTTAGGTGTCCAGAAGAATACACGACGTCATATTTATAGACTTGTGGCTAGGGAACATTTACCTGCATTTCAATCAATAAGATCAAAACTATCCAACTATATCGTCCTTATAATTGGTAAAAACTGATCCCATCTTTAATTGTATATATATATATATATATATATATATATATATATATATATATTTGATGTTATTATATCTGTCCATATATGTGACAATATAAATTTAGGAGATATTTATTAGTAATAATTAGTTTGCGAAAATAGGTTATGTATATCTTGTAAGATAGTAACCACTTGATCTCGTTATATGTTTCTATTTCTATGCCAATATAAATTAGGAGATACTGAAAGTTTATCTCCGAGCGACCGATGGAAAGGGATGGGACCTGCGCCAGCATTGCTTTTCTTTTTCCGTACGTGATTATAGGAAAGTAGTAACTGGCCACAAATCACATGGTTGGAGGAAACAAATCCATGATTTAAGGACGCAAAATAAATCATAGTAGAAAACTGCTTCTAGATTTTAAAGCATAATAACCAATCTGGCATAATAAGCTTCCGCACCATGCAGTTTGTTTCCATATGAAGCGAAAATTGTATCCAGTGTTACCAAAATTTGCTTCCAATGCAATTAAAACTTTTGATTATGCGTCGACTGAAATTAACATGCTTCATTGGCTCGTATAACATGTTACCAATACCCAAATATTTGCTTAATTCTGATATGATCATCAAAATCATAGGCTATCCGTGTCCTTGCTTCCTTGCGTGCTTAATATAATCCATTAAACAAGTTGGTAGCCATTGTCGAGTGCCGACTGAGTGTGTGTTGTGAAACAACAGGTTGAAGTCATTGACAAGATCAGACCAGGTGATCAAATTCGAAGCATCCTTCCATTGAACCATGAAAGCAAGTTATATGTTGCAGAAGAACAAAATGTACTCGAAGCATGTTTCCATGGAAGCATGAACACAAGTTGTTTGAAGCAGAAAAAACATGTAACTAGTCACATTACTTGCTGAGAAATTTCTTCCAAGCCAGTT
This sequence comes from Triticum urartu, assembly GCF_056163025.1. Lineage (NCBI taxonomy): Eukaryota > Viridiplantae > Streptophyta > Magnoliopsida > Poales > Poaceae > Triticum > Triticum urartu. The sequence continues at coordinate 744,575,133 of NC_141875.1, read as the reverse complement.
GATAATTGCTTCTATTGAGTGAAAATTTATGTACAACATAGCAATGTATTATATTTGCTATGCATAGACAATACATGAACCGGAAATTTGTTTCTAATGTAACATGGAATTCGTTCCAACAGCAAAATATAATTGTTTCCAGAAATCAAACATTGCTTCCAGAGATGTTAGAATATGCTTCCGAAAGAAAATATTATTTGCATCGAAAGAAATCAAAAAATTGCTTCAACTTGGGCCAGATGCTAGCACATTATCCCTTCCGCAAATTTTTCTGGAGTTTTCTCGGTCAAAAAAGATTGATAAATGGCCGAACGTGACACAAGTTGCATATAGTATTGAAAATCGTTCAAACCTAGCATGGATGCATAACATGGGCATGCCCACCTACTTGCAAAAGTTGGGGTCATTTCAAGATTGTCCAATAACAGACCAGATGTGTCGCAATGTGCATATGGTGTCGGAAATCATTCAAACCAGGCATGTATGCATAAAATGCCCACTTGCTTGCAAAAGTGGGGTCAGTCCCGAGATTTGTAGAAAAATAGCATATTCAACGGAGAGTGTTCGGGTAAGCAGAGGGGTCCGTTTGGGGGCCCTAATTTCTCGACATCCCTTAAATGGCCCAAATTTCTTTTACATTGTCTTGTATGACTAATTCAAAGCACGACATCTAGTTGTTTGGGTTTTTGACAAGTTTTGCATTTTCTGGAGTTTCCTCTGTCAAAAAAGACCGATAAATGGTCGGACGTGTCGTAACTTGCATACTATGTAAAAAGTCATTCAAACCAGGCATGGACACCTACCATAGGCGTGCTCACCTACTTGCAAAAGTTGGGGCCATTTCAACGATGCCCAAAAATAGACCATGTTCAAAAGAAGAGTGTTTAGGTAGGCCAGAAGGTACGGTTCAAAACACGTTGTTTTTCGACTTCCGTCAAATGACACTATTTTTTCCATCAACTGACCAATTCTTTTTTACAAATAGACCAACTGACCAATTCAAGGCACCATGAAAAGCTGTTTGGATTTGTGGCAAGTTATCGACCATTTTTCACCGAGAAAACTTCAAAAAATGCAATACTCGAAAACCCAAACAACTTGACATGGTGCCTTGAATTGGTCATACATGACCACGAGAAATCTATTCACAAATTCAAAGAAATGTTCGGGGATTTTCAAATAATGTCCGCACTTTCAAAATTTGTTAAGAATTTCAAAAAAAATCCCATTTTTGAAAATCTACACAAATACAAAAAAATGTTCGAAGAAATTGAAAAGCAAGTTGGTTTCGAATTTTTATTCATATTTTTATAATTTTTTAAACTCCAAATTTGTTAGTGTTTTCAAAAAATTGAAAAATAAAAAAATAAAAAAAATCATTTCAAAATTCTGTTTGCTCTTTTTAAAAAGTGTATTTGACATTCTGAGCAGTTTTGAAAGACACAAACATTTTTCTGAAATTTCTGTACAATTTTTGAAAATGCGAATATTTATTTCATGAACCAAATTTGAAAAGGTGATTTTTAAAATTTTGAAATAAAATAAAGGTGTGAACATTTTTGAAAAATAATAAGGAAATGAAAAAAATGAATATGAAAAAAAAATGGATATTCTAAAAGAAAGAAATAATTGAGAAAAGACTGGTTCAACAATATGCCGGCCCAGCAAAACCGTGGGCTTCCGCAAACTGAAGAAGAAGAAAAGGAATAAAAAGAAAAATAAGCATGAGCCTTAAGATGTTCTAATTGGTTAGTGTGGTTCTCTCTCAACGTAGAGGTCAAGTGTACGATTCATGTGAAGCATACTTTTTTTTGAAGTTTAAAAAGAAAGAGAGAAAAAGTTGAGGGCACCATGTATAGGCGGTATGTATACAGGCCGTGTATCGGCGCCAGCGACATATTTTTGAAAAAGATCATCTTACCCTTTATTATGAAGGGATGCGGAGAGATCTATTGATGTGTTTAGAGAGGTTTCCGTGTAGTTAGAGCCGAAATGTTATTGACAAGATTTTTTTTTCTTCGTCTGAATATGATATGAGTGTGTTTCTAAAAAGATAAAAATGATGTCCGCCTGCATCCCTATTGATATTCTTTGTTGTTCGAACTGCGCTGGAAACCACATAGAAATGGAAATGATGGACGGTAAGAAATACAGCACGGATGCCACACTTGCTTATATCCGCCCAAAATGTACTAGCCCCTATTGCTTTAAATTTTATGCGTTCTTTAAATTTGCTGTTGCGGACAGACGCGGACGCGCGGACACCGACGTCTTGCATGCCTAGATATCAATGAGACACACATGCCATGTTGCCTAGCTAGCTCACTAAGAGCAACTCTAACGCGACGACTCATTTCGTTCGCGCGCGCCTGTTTGGGTCAATGCGAATAGAAAAGTCGGCCAACACGCCGACTAAACGGACGCATGTTCGCTTTTCGTCCGTCTGTCGACCCATTCTCGGCCCATTATTTACCCTCATTTATATAGGCGCAGACACAAAACGGACGCGCGCCGCGTCCGCTAGTCGGTGGCACATTGGCCATCCTCTCTCATTCCAACAGCAAACCCTCGCCCGTCTCCTTCTTCGCCGATGTCGCCGCCCATTTTTCCGGTGCCTTTGCCAGCTGCCGGTGCCGCAACATCCCCTCTACAATGCCACCACCTCCCACATTGCTGCTACCACCGTCTTGCCACCGAGGATCCGAAAGCTTTCCATCCCACTCCCGAACACAGCCGCGACCAAGAAGCCGCCTCGCCGCCCGCCAGCTCCTTCACCTTGACACCGGCAAGCTCGTCGGATGCCGCCAGGGCAGCTAGCTAGTCCGAGGGCGGCGCGACTCCCTTCGCCGGCTGGCTCCTTCGTCGACGCCCGCAAGCTGTTCGACGGTTTGCCAAGGTACAAAGTGGACTCCGCTGACGAGTTCTTTTTTTCACAATTTTCTTTGCGACTCCGACGATTCCTCGTCCGATGATGAGGAGGAGATCTTGGCTGCCGTGTTGGTCCATCACCACCTCAATAGCCAGTGGCCGTTGTTCCGTGGCTCCATTCCGGACACCTTTCGGCGCCGAATGGCAACCGAGAGAGTGAGCATTTCCTTCTTTGGAAGGACTACTTTGACACAACGAACCTGTTGTTCAAACATCGGAAATTCCACCACCGTTTCCATATGAGTAGGCATCTTTTCAACCGTATTAGAGAGGGGGTGGTCGGCTACGATGACTATTTCGAGTGCAAAGAGGATGCTCTTGGAAAGATTGGCTTCTCCTCTTACCAAAAATGCACTGCAGCCGTCCGGATGCTTGCATACGGAGTGCCCGATGATCTCATTGACGAGTACGTCCGTATGAGCGAATCTACATGCCTAGACTCCATGTACAAGTTCTCAAGGTTGTGATTGTTGTGTTTGGCCCTGAGTACTTGAGAGAGTCGACTCCTCAAGGTACAGCCCGTTTGTTAGCGATGAATGCCAGCAGGGGCTTCCCAGGGATGCTTGGCAGCATAGAATGCATGCAGTGGGAGTGGAAGAACTACCCTTATGCTTGGCAAGGGCAGTATGAGGGCCATGTCAGGGTTTGCACTGTCATACTTGAGGCCGTGGCATCTCAAGATCTCTGGATCTGGCACTCTTTCTTTGTCATAGCCAGATCACACAATGATCTCAACATGCTTCATCGCTCGCCAGTGTTTGCTCGGCTAGCCGAACGCAACAACCCACCGGTGAACGTTACCATCAACAGCCACAACTACGACAAAGGATACTACCTGGATGATGGTATATATCCTTAGTGTATCATTATTGTGAAGACAATTCCCAACCCTGTCGAAGAAAAGAGGAAAAGATTTTCCCAAGAACAAGAGAGTGCTAGGAAGGACGTCTAGCGTGCCTTTGGTGTTTTGCAATCTCAATGGGGCATCGTTCGGTATCCTGCTAGGACTTGGAGCACGAAGAAACTGTGGGAGGTGATGACTGCTTATGTGATCATGCATAATATGATCATACAAGATGAGCGTGGAACGTCTCTACGTTCAAGGGTTTCAGTTTTAGGGTGAGAATGTTGTGCCTGAGCATGGAGGAGCGGCAACGTTTGAACAGTTCACCCAATTTCATTGTGACATGCGTGATTGGAAAACTCACATAGAACTGCAAAATGATTTGGTTGAGCATATGTGGGTTCATGTTGGCAACCAATAGATGTATCTTTTTTATTCGGCTTGCAAAACTATGTGAGACTATTTTATTTTTATTCGGCTTGTAAAACTATGCTATTTATTTGGTTGAAACTATGCTATTTGTTTGGTTGTGGATTATATGCTTGCTTGTGAAATAATGCAAAAATTGTGTGTGAAATAATGCAAAATTTGTGCTATTTGTTGAAAAAGGGCGGCCAGCCGCCCACGCCGGCATATATGAGTCGGCGCGTTGGACGCACTGCCGACCCAAATCTCAAATAGGGCGGACGCCGAGCAGGCGGCCACCCAAACGGACAAAAGCGCCGTCCATTTAGGTCGGCGCGTTGGAGTTGCTCTCAGTATTCTATTCTGGAATAAGAAAGACCATCTTGCATGCATGTTCCTAAAAAGCAGTGAGCAGTCCCATTAATCATATATACCTAAATATTTTATTTCCACTATCTCTATTCACTGCTTGTACATTGTAATGGATGTATCACATCTAGTAGCATACATGTCAACTACGCTATTTTGCCGAGGTGACAGACTTAAACGAAGAAAGAAAGGGTTAAATTTCATAGCATAATATATTATCATAATAAAATATTGTACTACTATGATTCTTGCATGACAATAAATAAGATCATTTAAAAGATTAATCTATAATACTATGCATTAAGAGGCAGTATCATACACTAGTATGATACGGTTATACTAACTCATGATACTAACTTAACATGCACACACGCTATCTCATCAAAGACCTACCACAGCTAGCATGAGATTTATTTTTCTCCATTATTAGTGAATCCAATGCACACATCTCATCTTACCACACATGCCACCTCATTAAAGGTCCACTCAACATTCATGGTAATAAGTTTTTCATTATCTTATGCCACTTATATGCAAAATGTTTTTTTGGCTAAACAATCATCAAATACATATATAATTTTTATTTTTATTTTGAGTTCATATTTCGTTAATTCAACTATGATTATTTCATACAATCAAATCAAAGAAATATATTGCAAACTATTCCCGTAGCAACGTGTGGGGTGTTCTCTAGTTTACTAGTTTTTCTATGTTTCTGACCAAGTTTCGTTGCTAGCTGTGCACTGAACAGGCACATATAAATTTTTCAGGCCACGTAACATTCAGTCCACAGTACCATGTACCGCAACCAACTTCAACAACATATATTACCCACCCTGTTCATTTAATAAAAACTAGCGGAGTCACCCGCGCATTTGCGCGGCTAGATTGACGACATATACTGGTATATTTGGGATTATTTTTATTTTCCAACATTATGGCCTCTTACTTATATATCCTCTAATTTAGTTTTCCACTGCTTATGTTCCATATCATTAGATTATAGTCAAAAGGCAAGTTTGGACGAAACATGCTCAGAATATTGAGTGCATTGTAGTTTCTTGACAAAATTCCTTGATGTGAGGTCAGAAGACGGGCACAATATAATATACAGACTTTTGTACCAATCTTCATGTTTCCTACCTTCGATTCTCACCTCATCCCTTGTTATGTATCTTTGCACAAATATATCTTTGGAGTTCGAATAATTGGAACTTAAGATTGATGGCTTCTATGTATACCAAATGTTCTCTTGTTCTGCCCAAATCAATCACTGGTTGTATTCTTAGTTGCCTTGACTTTCTTGACTACCTACAAATGCATCCACACATGCTCATCAACATGACCACTGACCTCTGTATATTGGTATTTGTGCTTGAAGTTTTTTTTTCATTCAGTTGCTTCATAGCTTAATCATGTTGACCATTTCTTTACCGGTTTGCAATATCTTGTCTACCAAATATAAGCATCCACACTTGTTGACCTTGATATGATTGGTTATCATTGTATATTGGTATTTGTGCGTTCATAGATTAAGGATTTTCTCTGGATCACTTCATAGCTTAATAATTTTTTCGCATTTACATATATTTCTCAAGATATAAACCCAACTACTAATTACGTAGTTTTTTCATGAAAATTTACATGTGAAAAATGGTACACAATGCATATACATGATTATATATCATACTTAATGCAAGGGCTAGCCCAATTTTTAAAAAAATTAATTTCTACTTTGAATTTCAAAAAGGACGATTCATGCGGCATGTATGCCCAACTCATATTTACCTGCCAATATGGTGGCGATGTCGGCGGTATAATGAGTTGTGTGTGAATGTTGCACTTTCCGATTTTCATCTAACATGTGTGCTTTCTGATCAGTTTGTTGTGCTTAGTACTAGACACCGGGTATACTACCATATTTTGTATTATTAAATTTAAACTGCTATAGTTAATTATTATCCACCCTATAAAAAATGGTGGTGCTAGTCAATATATGTGGTTGAATACTTGCGCTCCTTAGGTGGCGAGTTGGACTCGTATTTACCTAAAATGAATTTAGGTTTCGTATCGGTGGTGAAGCCAGCGCCACCTCTATTCCCTATATCTTGTAGCATCTGTTGTTTTTATATTTTGATGCATAACTTTGGCAACTTTTTATAGATTTGTATTGGTATATAAAATTGTAAATGATATTATAATTTAAATAATTAGAAATAATAAATTGTTGTTACTTTTACTGGACCCCTCTAAGTATTTATAGGAATGCTCTTAAATATTCGTGCTACATTTGATCTCATTATAGCACACTTAAATTACATGGCTTATTCGCCTTTTGCTCATTTATATTAGTTCATTTCCACAAACTCATTTCTACTCCCTCCGTCCCATAATGTAAGACGTTTTTTGACTCTATTGTAGTGTCAAAAAACATCTTACATTATGGGACGGAGGGAGTACTATATAAGCTCCCATACATTCATTTTTTTTAGTTCCTTGCGTTTTTTCGAGCAATTTTGAGTTTCTCACGTACAATAACCAACGCACATATATACCATATCTTGTGACCCAACAACATGCGGCTAATTGATTTTTAGCTTTCGTTTTTTCTCCTTCTGCGGTGGGTATTATGCCAAAGACCTTCCCAAATTATTAGCTATAGTCCCATTGGTTGGTTCCTACTCCGTATAGGATAGGAACACATGTTTCCATATTGACTTTTTTTGTGTGGATTCTGATTGCCTTTTTTACGGGAGGACTCAAGTTGCCTTGGTTCCTATTCGGAATATTTTTGTGGGGATTCCGATTGCGTTTTTTATAGGAGGATTCTGATTGGCTGCTAATAGGGACGTACATGTTTTTTTATACATCGCGTACATGTTGTTGTGTTTGTGCAATCGTAGCCTCGTGGGTTTGTCTATCACATGATGTAATTGTGATGCCTACACTAACATTCCTTTAAATCTGAGCCGTTTCGTTTATGTGCTTAATCTGAATCATTACTTTCCTTCTGTTTAAATTATAAAATACATAGATAGATAGATTTATATACTATGTGTAGAAATAAAATTTGTAATAGTACTTTATCTCTCATTTCAAATTTCGTACCTAAAATGGATTTATATTATTTTTAGTTTTTAGTTTAACCAAATTAGAAGAGTAAGACTAATGGCTGAAACGTCCATACTAAAATTTGTGCGGTTATTTTTATTGAGTAATTGCTATGGATTTTTCCTTAAGAAAGAGCAATCACTTTCATACCAAAAATAATGTTATATTAAAAGAGTATGGAAGAAATTGTTTAATTATTCTTATCTTATGTGATGTATTCATGCAATAGAATTTAGTTCTTTTTGTCTAGGCTCAAGATGATTTTCGTAAGATAGTTTGTTTTGTCTATACTTCACAATAAATAATGTGCTTTAAGTTTTCAAGTTTTAGCACGAGAAAGATGAAGTATATTAGGTATGCATACGAGTTGGCCTAACTATATCGGCATGCAAGTGGCACGCGGCTGCTGAAGAAGGCTTTGCACATGTTCGTGCCTTTTTATTGGATGTGCATGCGCTGTTCTTGTATGTGAATTACAACTCAGTCCGGCCCAAAATCCTATTACATTTGCTCTCGCATACTATCTCCAATTAGTACGTGGACTAATTAATGCATTTTTTCCCCAATAAAAATTAATGTTTTTTTAAAAAAAATCCAAGTAGTTGACCGGTCCTGGCAATGCACAACAGCTGGATGACCATATGTCGTTTCAGCCTCAATCTCCTTACGTTCAGAGGCTTTTGGAGTTTTTTTTTACGTCGTCCTTTTCCCTTTAAAGGCAGAGTCCACAGTTTTTTATAAAGAAGAAAAGCACAGTCCGTGTGTTTGATTCCTTTTCTCAACCGGTGATTCTCTTTCCGGTACGTGTTTCAGATTGTGTTTTTTTACATGTACCATACATGCATATGCACAGACGTGACAACATGCTAGTCCATTATATTCCATATCATTAGATTATAGTCAAAAGGCAAGTTTGGACGAAACATGCTCAGAATATTGAGTGCATTGTAGTTTCTTGACAAAATTCCTTGATGTGAGGTCAGAAGACGGGCACAATATAATATACAGACTTCTGTACCAATCTTCATGTTTCCTACCTTCGATTCTCACCTCATCCCTTGTTATGTATCTTTGCACAAATATATCTTTGGAGTTCGAATAATTGGAACTTAAGATTGATGGCTTCTATGTATACCAAATGTTCTCTTGTTCTGCACAAATCAATCACTGGTTGTATTCTTAGTTGCCTTGACTTTCTTGACTACCTACAAATGCATCCACACATGCTCATCAACATGACCACTGACCTCTGTATATTGGTATTTGTGCTTAAAGTTTTTTTTTTCATTCAGTTGCTTCATAGCTTAATCATGTTGACCATTTCTTTACCGGTTTGCAATATCTTGTCTACCAAATATAAGCATCCACACTTGTTGACCTTGATATGATTGGTTATCATTGTATATTGGTATTTGTGCGTTCATAGATTAAGGATTTTCTCTGGATCACTTCATAGCTTAATAAATTTTTCGCATTTACATATATTTCTCAAGATATAAACCCAACTACTAATTACATAGTTTTTTCATGAAAATTTACATGTGAAAAATGGCACACAATGCATATACATGATTATATATCATATTTCATGGAAGGGCTAGCCCAATTTTTAAAAAATTAATTTCTACTTTGAATTTCAAAAAGGACGATTCATGCGGCATGTATGCCCAACTCCTATTTACCTGCCAATATGGTGGTGATGTCGGCGGTATAATGAGTTGTGTGTGAATGTTGCACTTTCCGATTTTCTTCTAACATGTGTGCTTTCTGATCAGTTTGTTGTGCTTAGTACTGGACACTGGGTATACTACCATATTTTGTATTATTAAATTTAAACTGCTATAGTTAATTATTATCCACCCTATAAAAAATGGTGGTGCTAGTCAATATATGTGGTTGAATACTTGCGCTCCTTAGGTGGCGAGTTGGACTCGTATTTACCTAAAATGAATTTAGGTTTCGTATCGGTGGTGAAGCCAGCGCCACCTCTATTCCCTATATCTTGTAGCATCTGTTGTTTTTATATTTTGATGCATAACTTTGGCAACTTTTTATAGATTTGTATTGGTATATAAAATTGTAAATGATATTATAATTTAAATAATTAGAAATAATAAATTGTTGTTACTTTTACTGGACCCCTCTAAGTATTTATAGGAATGCTCTTAAATATTCGTGCTACATTTGATCTCATTATAGCACACTTAAATTACATGGCTTATTCGCCTTTTGCTCATTTATATTAGTTCATTTCCATAAACTCATTTCTACTCCCTCCGTCCCATAATGTAAGACGTTTTTTGACTCTATTGTAGTGTCAAAAAACATCTTACATTATGGGACGGAGGGAGTACTATATAAGCTCCCATACATTCATTTTTTTAGTTCCTCGCGTTTTTTCGAGCAATTTTGAGTTTCTCACGTACAATAACCAACGCACATATATACCATATCTTGTGACCCAACAACATGCGGCTAATTGATTTTTAGCTTTCGTTTTTTCTCCTTCTGCGGTGGGTATTATGCCAAAGACCTTCCCAAATTATTAGCTATAGTCCCATTGGTTGGTTCCTACTCCGTATAGGATAGGAACACATGTTTCCATATTGACTTTTTTTGTGTGGATTCTGATTGCCTTTTTTACGGGAGGACTCAAGTTGCCTTGGTTCCTATTCGGAATATTTTTGTGGGGATTCCGATTGCGTTTTTTATAGGAGGATTCTGATTGGCTGCTAATAGGGACGTACATGTTTTTTTATACATCACGTACATGTTGTTGTGTTTGTGCAATCGTAGCCTCGTGGGTTTGTCTATCACATGATGTAATTGTGATGCCTACACTAACATTCCTTTAAATCTGAGCCGTTTCGTTTATGTGCTTAATCTGAATCATTACGTTCCTTCTGTTTAAATTATAAAATACATAGATAGATAGATTTATATATTATGTGTAGAAATAAAATTTGTAATAGTACTTTATCTCTCATTTCAAATTTCGTACCTAAAATGGATTTATATTATTTTTAGTTTTTAGTTTAACCAAATTAGAAGAGTAAGACTAATGGCTGAAACGTCCATACTAAAATTTGTGCGGTTATTTTTATTGAGTACTCCCTCCGTTCTGAATTACTTGTCTTAGATTTGTCTAGATACAGATGTATCTAGACTCATTTTAGTGCTAGATACATCCGTATCTAGACAAATCGAAGACAAGTAATTCGGAACGGAGGGAGTAATTGCTATGGCTTTTTCCTTAAGAAAGAGCAATCACTTTCATACCAAAAATAAAGTTATATTAAAAGAGTATGGAAGAAATTGTTTAATTATTCTTATCTTATGTGATGTATTCATGCGATAGAATTTAGTTCTTTTTGTCTAGGCTCAGGATGATTTTCGTAAGATAGTTTGTTTTGTCTATACTTCACAATAAATAATGTGCTTTAAGTTTTCAAGTTTTGGCACGAGAAAGATGAAGTATATTAGGTATGCATACGAGTTGGCCCGAAAGTACCATTCTACACCCAGGAGCAAATGCTCCTGGTGTGAACAGTAAAATCAAAAAAATAGAAAAAAAATTCAAAAAATTCTGAAATTTTTTTGTGACATACTTTCACAAGTGTTTCTTGTGCATGAAAATTTTCATCACGAAATCACATACATGGAAGTCGTGCCGAAAAAAACAAAATCAGAGCTCCAAAATGCTTTTGTAAGTAACATTTTCAGAGCATCGATTTTGTTTTTTTTACCACACCTTCCACCAATGTGATTTCGCGATGAAATTTTACGTGCACAACAAACATTTGCATAAGTATGCCACAAAAAATATTCAGAATTTTTTGACATTTTTTTGAAATTTTTTATTTTACTGTTCACACCAGGAGCATTTGCTCCTGGGTGTAGAAACTCCACGTCCCGAGTTGGCCTAACCATATCGGCATGCAAGTGGCACGCGGCTGCTGAAGAAGGCTTTGCACATGTTCGTGCCTTTTTATTGAGTTATTTACCCAAAACCACCACATTATGGGTTAGGGTAACAGATCAGTACCACATTTGAGGCAGGGCACACAAAACCACCAACAATGGGTCTAATTTGTAACGTAGAGCACTGACGCTGCGTTTTAGCCCAGAAAACACCGAATCCGATAGGTGAGTCCCGCATGTCGGGCTGACGTGGCGCGTGTTGACGGACGCCGTTAGATGGCGAGAGACGGCCGTTTCGGCGCGCCCGTTTAAGTGGCCGCACCGGTCGTTGTTCGAACCAGGCCAGCCTGTTCATCACTCTCGCTCTCTAGTCTCTCGACCCCGACCACCGCCGGCGCCGGCACTGTCGAGTCGCCGCCTTTCGCCGCTCCGCCATGGTTTCTTGGAGCGAGACGTCCTCGAGCTCTTCTTCGGACGGCGACGAAGTGACTAGCCAGGTATGCGTGTTCGCCTCTCGCCTTCCCCACGGATTAGGGTTCATCCCGCTACGGTTAGGGTTCATCATTTGGGGATTTTTTTACCAGGTCGCTCATTTGTGCAATTTGTGTGTTGTTTAGCTTCCTAGGACAATCTCTTGCTATGAATGGAGTGGCATTGCTCACGATCTGTCGTCTCGTTGTCTGCATCAACAACCTTGCATCAGGCTTGTTGCATTTGAATCTGTGGACACAGGCAGACGTTTTCTTGCGTGTGCTGAGGAGAAGGTATGTTGGTTAGTACTGTAAGTGAGTACTCACTGTAAGTAGATTAGCTTAGTTAGTTTTTGGTCCATTCACTTGTCATTAATCCAATTTTTTGTATCAAAGATTTGTTTCTGGATAGTTGTTGCTTCAGTACTCAAATCTTGTGTTGCTTCAGTTGTTGTAATATATGCATATACAATTTTATAGATTAAAAAAATTATATATGAAATTATAATTGTTTCTTCCCAGAATTTGTGCATACAATTTTCACAATATATAAGTATATCTATTAATTAATGATGTAATATTTGATGCATAGAATATAATTCAGTGGATAGAAGTAAATTATAATTTCATATAATTCAGTGTAATATTTCATATAGTATTATATAATTTGTGCATAATTTGTGCATACAATCTTATTGAGAATATATTTATTTAATTGTAGGCAGAACTAAAGTGCAACTATCTGGAGTGGATAGACCAAGAGTGGTCAGTGGCTATGCAGTTCTCCCTCACTGAATTGTGGAGCATGTATGACAAAGATATGAAGGACAGGCACAAAGAAAATGTTGAGCTTGCTGAAAGAAATTTCAAACTAGTTGGAGAAAAGAGGAAGATGGAGGAAGATCTTAGGTTTTTCAAACTGGACTTTGCTAAAATGGTTGCTGACAAGGAGGATGCTATCACAGAGTTGGGCAATGTTAGGTTGGCTCTAAGTGATCTCAAAGAGGAGATGGAGAAGAAGAAGCTGGCAGACCATGGTTGTACCAATCTTCATCAGGTACTTAGGGAAAAGGCAGAGAAAGAGAGGGACCAGCTAGTTGTAGAGAGAGACCAAGTTGTGACAGAGAGGGACCAACTGAAACAAGAGAAGAAAAAACTGGAGTACATCATTGCAGATCTGCTAAAACAGAAACATGGGTACAAGGACAAGATCAAGAAGTTGAAGGAGATATGTGATGATTTTTAACTATGTATTGTGCTGTGGTTTAGGGTAGCACTGCAGTTGAATGTGCTCTTATGCACTTAATAAGCTGTAATGCTTTATGTATCTTTATGTCCAAGACTTGTGTTGTGTACTCTGAAGACTTGTGTTGTTTACTCCCAAGAACTAATGTCCAACTTATTATCATTGCATCTTTGGATCAATGCCCTACTTATTAATGTATTTTGTTTGTATCAACTGAAATGTTTGTGGTTGTTTTGCCATAATATTTGCAGAGAACATATAGATCTGTTACCATTTACTTTGTGGTTGTTTTGCCATAATATTGGCATGATCTGTTTTGCACAGAAAATATTTGTGGTTGTTTTGGCATGATCTGTTTTGCACAGAGGATATTTTGCACACATCATATATTGCACAAATCACAGAAAATATTTTGCACACATCACAGCAAATATGTTGCACACATCACAGCAAATATTTTGCACACAGAGAAAATATATTCTAAAGAGAACATTTACTTTGCACAGAACAACTCCACGGAACATATATTTGCAGAGAATTTTAACAGCAGGAGATAAACAAGGATAACTTCACAGTGCCATACATAGGTTCATAATGCCATACAAAGGTTTAACAAACATATGTTCTGAGTGCCATAGTGCCATAGTGCCATAATGCCATACATAGGTTCATAAAATGTCATAATTAAAGTGATGTAATGCCTGATTTAGCACACATGCACTTGCATACAGACTTCAAATTTGAGCATTTAGTAGTTCCCACTAGCATAGAAGTACCCCTCCATCCTCTTGCTCATGTACTTTGTCCTCCTTGGCCTACTGCCTGCAGGCTGGCTAGTAGAAGCTTCTGCAGAACTTCTTGGAGGCTTGAACCTTGCTCCTCTTCCAGCAGCAGCAGATGAAGTAGCACCCCTTCTAGCACCCCTTCCAAGAGTAGAAGCAGACCTTGCTCCTCTTCCAGCAGCAGCAGATGAGGCTCCTCCCCTTCCAGTAGCAGGAGCTGAGGCTGCTCCCCTTCCAGTAGCACCCCTTCCAGCAGTAGTCTTTGCACCTCTTGCAGCAGCAGGAGAGGAATTTGTAGTAGATGATGATGGTGCACCCCTAGCACTTCCAGTAGCTGATGAAGCTGCACCATGGTGCCATTCAGGTACAGTCCTGTTTGCCTGTAACTAAAAAATTAGACAACTTTATAATAATCAGTCAATAGAAATGAACACTCAAGTAATTTAAAAATGAAAATACCATGTGCTTGTTCCTCCTGATTTGCAAATCAGGCCTTAATGGCTTAGGACAACTTGTGTACTTGTGTCCTTGCAGCTTGCAGTTCCCACATGTTATAGTAGCCATCCTAGAAGTCTGTTTTGCTTGAGGTGGCTCAAACTTCCCTTTTTTCCTTTTCTCTTCTGCTGGCCCCTTCTTGTCATCTTTGAACTGTGGTGGTTCAATGTCAGGTGTTGGAGTTTTCACCCAGCTATCTTGACCAGGAACAGGGTAAATTACTGGCTTATATGCCTCCAAGTACATAGATTTCTTGAAGAACACATTGATATGATCCTCTAGCAGCTGTTTAGACCTATAGATGGCAAAACAAGCATGGTTGCAAGGAACTCCAGTGATGCCCCATTTCCTGCACCCACATATCTATATGTTTGTGTCAACACCATAGGTCTTGTCTCCACTAGTGACTTGGAAAAGTCCTTGGCCAACTATCAGTGCTTTGCAATCCCTTGCAAACTTCTTGTTCACCTCCAACTTCTCTGCATAGGTTGGTGCAATCTCCCATCTAGCAGATTTTCCACCCTCTCTCTTCTGGTGGAACCTCACTAGGAACTTGTCCTTGATCCCATTGATCATTATGACAATTGGCTTGTTCCTTACATCTAGAATGTACTTATTAAAAACTTCACTTAAGTTATTCACCACCAAATCAGTTTTGCAATTAGTGTCCATTGCATGCCTAGACCAAGCTTTAGCAGGAATTCTTGACATCCACTCCCAAGCAGCAGTGCACTCAGCCTTCATGCTTTCCATGGCCAAATTGAAGTCATGTTCAGTGTAAGCATAGGCAGCTGCATCCATGCATCTCTTCAAATCCTCTCCTCCAAATCCTGCTCTCTGAAAGTTTGCATAGATGTGCCTCAAACAGTACCTATGATGGCAGTTTGGGAATACTGCTGTCACTGCATTGAGTAGACCCTGCATGAAAGTGAATTGAAATAATTTTTAAATGATTTTATATGATTTTAAATGATGTTAAATGATTTTATATGAGTTAATATGATTTTATATGATTTAAAATGATTTTATATGATTTTATATGAGTTAATATGATTTTATATGAGTTAATATGATTTTATATGAGTTAATATGATTTAAAATGATTTTATATGATTTTATATGATTTAAAATGATTTAAAATGTTTTTATATGATTTTATATGGGTTAATATGATTCTATATGATTTAAAATGATTTTATATGATTTTAAAATGATTTAAAATGTTTTTATATGAGTTAATATGATTTTATATGACTTTGATGATCAACTAGTCTAGATTGGTCACCTAGGCTATCTATGCCTAAGTGTCGACAAGAAGGGTTACGACTCGACACCTACCAACTAGTCATGATGGCATCACTTTGATGATGGATATGTTCTTTGATACCACATGGGTCACCCTAGGACTCCTATCTATGCCTAAGTGTCGACAAGAAGGGTTACGACTCGACACCTACCAACTAGTCATGAACAAGTAAATGAACTAAATCAACATGTAAATGAACAAGTAAATGAACTAAATGAACAACTAAATAAACAAGCAAATGAACTAAATGAACAACTAAATAAACAAGCAAATGAACTAAATGAACTAACCTTCTGTCTATCAGACATGAATGTGTACTTTCCAAACTTGCCCTCTTCACTTCCTCCTAGAGCATACTTTAGCTGTGTCAAGAACTAGGACCAGTTAACTGTATCTTCAACTCCAACCACTCCAAAGGCAATGGGGTACATATTGTTGTTTGCATCCCTTCCAGTAGCTGCTAGTATCTGTGCACCACTAGTCAATTTGATGAAGCAGCCATCTAGACCTATGAATGGCCTACATCCATTCAAGAAGCCCTCACAACATGCATTGAAACTGAAAAATAGACCATGGAACCTTGGTCCAGCAGTAGGATTTTCTCTGGTTTTGCCACTAACAGTAGTGACAATGCACCTAGATCCAGGATTTGTAAGCTTCACAGTCTCCAAATAGTCTCTCAGTCTCTTATATTGCTTCTTGTGATCACCAAGCACAATCTATTTTGCTTTCTTCTTAGCCCTCCATGCCATCATCCTAGGAATCTCAAGCCCAAATTGCCTCTTTGCCTTGTCAACAAATAGCAGGTACAGTAGTGTTGGGATCTGATCTGATGGTCTCAAGCATTTTGTTGCCAAGCCACCTTGAACTAATCCTAGTTTTCTCAGACTGGGTGGGACATGTGTGCTCCAACCTCATCTTCTTAATGCAGAAAGTGGGCTCATTTGTTATCTGTGCTGCTACCATGTAGAACTGACAACCATCTCCCTCACAGCAAACAATTACCCTATCACTGCAGTTTCTGTGGTATTTATATCTTCTAAGTTGTTTCACATGAAAATTGACAAGGGCCTCTCTGAATTGGTAAACATCTTTGAAACAGAGCTTTAGCTGGAATTGCTGTTCTGGATGCATCCTGTCCTCATCATACCAGTCCATAGGTGGTCTTTTCTTAGCCCTACTCCTTCTGCCAGAGCTGATAACAAAGGACATTGGTTCATTTCCATCATCATCTGCTTCAAAGCATGTATCTTCCTCTTCTGAAGATGGAAACCAATCAGGATTAATGCTTGGACCAGCACTAGAGTGGGACCTACTTGTAGGACCTGGCCTCTTTGCCTTCTTCTTAACAGGCTCAGGAACTGGCATCTCTTGGGCCTCCTCATCATCTTCTTCCTGCTCCATGTCATATATGTCTTCAGGATCTGTGTCCCCCTCACAGTGTGTACTTGACATGTATTCAGCTCTCTTCCTCTTTATTTCAGAAAGAGTTTCATCTAGCTCAGGTTCCTCTGTCCTCCTATTTGCAATTTGTTCTTCTACATACTGCACTGAATCTGAGTCATCTTCTTCTTCTCCTGCATGTAAGTGGTCAACATCAACTACAAAATCTTCATCACTGCTTGAACCTTCCTCACTAACTGCATTGTCCTCCTCATCAGTGTCCATGCCTACAGGAATTGCTTCCTCACTAACTGCATTGTCCTCCTCATCTGAGTCAAACTGAAAATCAGCATAATTGACACTTACTTCAGTGTTAAGCTGTGTCCCAAGATGGAACTGACAGTTTGGAGGAACTGATTTGAGTGGCAAAAAATTTACACTTTCCTGTGTCCCAAGATGTAACTGACAGTTAGGAGCAACTGATTTGTGCACAACACCTGATTCAGCAACAGCAAAAACAACAGGTGCCTCTTCTTCTATTTTCTGTGCATGTTGATCTTCTCCAACTGGTGGTTCAATAACTACCTTTCCCTTTCTAACTGTCAGTGACAATGTCTGGGTGCTCTCAAATTGTCTCAGCATGTGAACTACTTCAATGTTGCCTTTAATGACACAAATACCTTGCAGCCCTATATTTTCCTCTTTCAAGTAGCAAAGATTGTCATCCTTACAGTATCCATTGCTGACCATTACATTAACCAAACTACCATAAGTGATTTCTCTTTCAGACATCTTAACAAGAGCATACTTCTCTCCAGGAAACTGGAAATAGATTGACCATAAATCTTCAGGCCTAAAATAGACATACAAATGAATATTAACAAGTCAATTGTATTAACATAACTGACCATTATATCTGACAATTATAATGAACTATTTTAAATTATACTAACATGGCAAATCAGTACTAACATTACTATCAGTGTAAGCAAAATTTTAAATTACAGTAACATGACAATGCAGTGTAAGCAATTCAGGCCTAAAATAGACATATATTAACAAGACAATATCTTCAAGCCTAATATAGCTCAGACTGGTTACAATGCAGTGTAAAGCATTACAATGCAGTGTAGCAATACCATAAATGAACACTACAGTGTGATTTTCTCCAAAAATTCAGAACCATACAGTACTACTCAGATAACTGAACCCTAACTAAAGATGTGATATTCGACAAATATTTAGGAATACAATCACTTCTAAATGACTAACAAATCAATGTATAAAACAGATCCTGCAGTAAGGAGGAAAGATTGAAAGAACAGATTTTGAAAGATTCAGATTACCTAGTTGAAGATGGGGCGAACGGGAGCACATCCGCGGGACCAATCTGCGAAGCTGCTTCCTCTGTACCATGCTCCGGCGACAGGCCCGCCGCCGCGGCAGACTCTGGATCTAGGTCGTAGCCGCCATCGGTGTGGGGGCCGATGACCCCGCATTGCGAGCGCAACAGCTTCTGCCCTGAAGTAGTACCACCGCCCTCGCCGCTGAGTGCGGCGTCGCCGCTCCCGTCGACTCCTTGTGCGCCGTCGCCGCCGGAGCTGGTCGCCATCGGAGCGGAGCGGGGAAGGACCGAATTGAGTGGATTGAATCGAGCGGGGGAAGGGAACGGACGGCTTGACCTAGTAGACGGACGCGCCGAAACGGCCGTCTCTCGCCGTCTAACGGCGTCCGTCAACACGCACCACGTCAGCCCGACAGGCGGGACCCACCTGTCGGATTCGCTGTTTTCTGGGCTAAAACGCAGCGTCAGTGCTTCGCGTTACAAATTAGACCCATTGTTGGTGGTTTTGTGTGACCTGCCACTAATGTGGTACCGATCTGTTACCCTAGCCCATAATGTGGTGGTTTTGGGTAAATAACTCCTTTTTATTGGATGTGCATGCGCTGTTCTTGTATGTGAATTACAACTCAGTCCGGCCCAAAATCCTATTACATTTGCTCTCGGATACTATCTCCAATTAGTACGTGGACTAATTAATGCATTTTTTCCCCAATAAAAATTAATGTTTTTTTTCAAAAATCCAAGTAGTTGACCGGTCCTGGCAATGCACAACAGCTGGATGACCATAAGTCGTTTCAGCCTCAATCTCCTTACGTTCAGAGGCTTTTGGAGTTTTTTTTTTACGTCATCCTTTTCCCTTTTAAAGGCAGAGTCCACAGTTTTTTATAAAGAAAAGCACAGTCCGTGTGTTTGATTCCTTTTCTCAACCGGTGATTCTCTTTCCGGTACGTGTTTCAGATTGTGTTTTTTTACATGTACCATACATGCATATGCACAGACGTGACAACATGCTAGTCCAAATAAGTTGGTAAATACATGTTAGCATGTTACGTAAATACTTTTAATCCCAGCCATTATTACTCAGATCAAACGGTGCAAAAAATATTAGCATATGTGGATAAACGTGGTAGCTTATTTGTCTCTTGTTTTAAGTATATAATAGATAGAAGATAGATAGATAGATAGATAGATAGATAGAAGATACAAATAGTGATGAAAACAGGCATGCCACAATCATTCTCGACAAACAAAAGACCACCAAATATCTAAGGAACAGAAAATAAAAAAAGACTAGCTAACAGCAGAGCTCTACAAACACTTGTTAGTACATGCTTTCTTGGCCTCATTTTCTTCTTGTTCTGATAGCAATTCGTTGACGGGCTACACACGGCGCACGCATGGACCAGCCAGCTCTGGCTCGGTTCGGTCAGCATGTCCCCGTCCTGCTCTTTCTCCATGTCACTGTCTCTCGTTTATAGGGAGAATAGTGCAGCTGCCAGGCTGGGGAGATAACATTGGGCTGCAAAGGACCACATGTTCCACTGGCTGAATTCTCAACCGCACAGCGCTGCAGATGAGAAGGCCTTATCTCAACTCTGAAGAACGTCTCCTCTAGAACAACAAACCAATGGAATAAACATACTGCGAGAGGTCCAACCATGGAGCTCGCCATGCTAGCCATCCGCCCTCTCACTACCAGAAATTATCTAGTTGCCGACGGCCTCATCTATGCCGACGGCGCCCGTCGGCATAAATGGACATATGCCGACGGCCAAGGGCAGGCCGTAGGCGTAGAATAGCCGTCGGCATATGTGTATCTATGCGGACGGGGGCCGTCGACATATTACGGCTGTCGGGACAGCTCGCGGTATGCCTACGGGCACCGTCGGCATAGAAAGGGCCCACCTACCCGATTAGCGGCTACCGTTTGACGGCGTCAAAACTACGCCGACGGGGGATAACGGCGGTCGTCGGCATAGAATTGCTAACATCACCGATCCGCGCCGTCGACACGTCATCGATCCGAGGGAGTGAGGGCCTGTGGTGTGGCAGAGATATGCCGACGGCATAGCCGTCGGCATAGTCCTAGCCCATGCTATTTGCCATGTCATCAATCCGCGTGCAATGCCATGTCATCGATCCGTGGGATCGTAGCTCCGTGTGCGCAGCTATGCCGACGGCCTTGCCGTCGGCATACCTTTATTTTTTTATTTTTAGTTTATATATTTATTATTTTGTGTTTTTTCACAACATAAATGTGCCTTATCTAAACAAAAAACATGCCCCGATGGTATATCGATTGCCCCCCTCACGGACGTCACTGCCGCCGTGTCACGGAGGGGGGAAACGGTCGACATGGAGGGAATCTGGTTAGAGGGGGGATTCGGGGTGGCCTTCGGGGTGTAGCTATGCTACCGAAACATCGCATGGGTCCCGATGCATGTGTGAAAGTGTTCTGGCATGCGTAGATGCCCGTCTTGGGGCTCCATGGTGTGGCCCCCTCCACGGAAGGCAGAGCAGCCGTCACTTGGAGGGGGGAAGGTGCGGGTGCGGTGGAACCGGAGGGAATCTAGTGTTGGGTTGGGTCCAAACCGTGTTCGGGGATGTTGCTATGGGCTGACCTATCGCAACCAGGTGGAAGAGTCTACCCTTCAAAGCCGCCCGGCGAAAGTCAAAGGGCTAGATCTACTCGTCGACTAGGATTCGGGGTGGCCTTCGGGGTGTAGCTATGCCACCGAAACATCGCACGGGTCCTGATGCATGTGTGAAAGTGTTCTGGCATGCGTAGACGCCTGTCTTGGGGCTCCATGGTGTGTCCCCCTCCACGGTAGGCAGAGCCGCCGTCACTTGGAGGGGGGATGGTGCGGGTGCGGTGGAATCGGAGGGAATCTAGTGTTGGGTTGGGTCCAAACCGTGTTCAGGGATGTTGCTATGGGCTGACCTATCGCAACCAGGTGGAAGAGTCCACCGGTCAAAGCCCGTCCGGCGAAAGTCAAAGGGCTAGATCTACTTGTCAACTGGGATTCGGGATGGCCTTCGGGGTGTAGCTATGCCACCGAAACATCGCATGGGTCGCGATGCATGTGTGAAAGTGTTCTGGCATGCGTAGACACCCGTCTTGGGGCTCCGTGGTGTGGCCCCCCTCCACGGAAGGCAGAACAGCCGTCAGTTAGAGGGGGGGATGGTGCGGGTGCGGTGGAACCGGAGGGAATCTAGTGTTGGGTTGGGTCCAGACCATGTTCGGGGATGTTGCTATGGGCTGACCTATCGCAACCAGGTGGAAGAGTCCACCGGTCAAAGCCCGTCCGACGAAAGTCAAAGGGCTAGATCTACTGGTCAACTGGGATTCGGGGTGGCCTTCGGGGTATAGCTATGTCACCGAAACATCGCGCGGGTCCCGATGCATGTGTGAAAGTGTTCTGGCATGTGTAGACGCCCGTCTTGGGGCTCCGTGGTGTGGCCCCCCTCCACGGAAGGCAGAGCAGCCGTCACTTAGAGGGGGGATGGTGCGGGTGCGGTGGAACCGGAGGGAATCTAGTGTTGGGTTGGGTCCAGACCGTGTTCGGGGATGTTGCTATGGGCTGACCTATCGCAACCAGGTGGAAGAGTCCACCGGTCAAAGCCCGTCCAGCGAAAGTCAAAGGGCTAGATCTACTGGTCAACTGGGATTCGGGGTGGCCTTCGGGGTGTTGCTATGCCACCGAAACATCGCATGGGTCCCGATGCATGTGTGAAGGTGTGCTGGCATGCGTAGACGCCCGTCTTGGGGCTCCATGGTGTGGCCCCCCTCCACGGAAGGTAGAGCAGCCGTCACTTAGAGGGGGGGATGGTGCGGGTGCGGTGGAACCGGAGGGAATCTAGTGTTGGGTTGGGTCCAGACCGTGTTCGGGGATGTTGCTATGGGCTGACCTATCGCAACCAGGTGGAAGAGTCCACCGGTCAAAGCCCGTCCAGTGAAATTCAAAGGGCTAGATCTACTGCTCAACTAGGATTCGGGGTGGCCTTCGGGGTGTTGCTATGCCACCAAAACATCGCACGGGCCCCGATGCATGTGTGAAAGTGTTCTGGCATGCGTAGACGCCCGTCTTGGGGCTCCATGGTGTGGCCCCCCTCCACGGAAGGCAGAGCCGCCGTCACTTGGAGGGGGGATGGTGCGGGTGCGGTGGAACCGGAGGGAATCTTGTGTTGGGTTGGGTCCAAACCGTGTTCGAGGATGTTGCTATGGGCTGACCTATCGCAACCAGGTGGAAGAGTCCACCGGTCAAAGCCCGTCCGGCGAAAGTCAAAGGGCTAGATCTACTGGTCAACTGGGATTCGGGATGGCTTTCGGGGTGTAGCTATGCCACCGAAACATCGCATGGGTCCCGATGCATGTGTGAAAGTGTTCTGGCATGCGTAGACACCCGTCTTGGGGCTCCATGGTGTGGCCCCCCTCCACGGAAGGTAGAGCAGCCGTCAGTTAGAGGGGGGGATGGTGTTGGTGCGTTGGAACCGGAGGGAATCTAGTGTTGGGTTGGGTCCAGACCGTGTTCGGGGATGTTGCTATGGGCTGACCTATCGCAACCAGGTGGAAGAGTCCACCGGTCAAAGCCCGTCCGACGAAAGTTAAAGGGCTAGATCTACTGGTCAACTGGGATTCGGGGTGGCCTTCGGGGTATAGCTATGCCACCGAAACATCGCAACGGTCCCGATTCATGTGTGAAAGTGTTCTGGCATGTGTAGACGCCCGTCCTGGGGCTCCGTGGTGTGGCCCCCTCCACGGAAGGCGGAGTAGCCGTCACTGAGAGGGGGGGATGGTGCGGGTGCGGTGGAACCGGTGGGAATCTAGTGTTGGGTTGGGTCCAGACCGTGTTCGGGGATGTTGCTATGGGCTGACCTATCGCAACCAGCTGGAAGAGTCCACCGGTCAAAGCCCGTCTAGCGAAAGTCAAAGGGCTAGATCTACTGGCCAACTGGGATTCGGGGTGGCCTTCGGGGTGTTGCTATGCCACCAAAACATCGCACGGGTCCCGATGCATGTGTGAAAGTGGTCTGGCATGCGTAGAGGCCCGTCTTCGGGCTCCATGGTGTGGCCCCCCTGCAAGGAAGGCAGAACAGCCGTCAGTTAGAGGGGGGGATGGTGCGGGTGCGGTGGAACCGGAGGGAATCTAGTGTTGGGTTGGGTCCAGACCGTGTTCGGGGATGTTGCTATGGGCTGACCTATCGCAACCAGGTGGAATCGTCCTTCGGTCAAAGCCCGTCCGACGAAAGTCACAGGGCTAGATCTACTGGTCAACTGGGATTCGGGGTGGCCTTCGGGGTATAGCATTGCCACCGAAACATCGCACGGGTCCCGATGCATGTGTGAAAGTGTTCTGGCATGCGTAGACGCCCGTCTTGGGGCTCCATGGTGTGGCCCCCCTCCACGGAAGGCAGAATAGCCGTCAGTTAGAGGGGGGGATGGTGCGGGTGCGGTGGAACCGGAGGGAATCTAGTGTTGGGTTGGGTCCAGACCGTGTTCGGGGATGTTGCTATGGGCTGACCTATCGCAACCAGGTGGAAGAGTCCACCGGTCAAAGCCCGTCCGACGAAAGTCAAAGGGCTAGATCTACTGGTCAACTGGGATTCGGGGTGGCCTTCGGGGTATAGCTATGCCACCGAAACATCGCACGGGTCCCGATGCATTTGTGAAAGTGTTCTGGCATGTGTAGACGCCCGTCTTGGGGCTCCGTGGTGTGGCCCCCCTCCACGGAAGGCAGAGCAGCCGTCACTTAGAGGGGGGATGGTGCGGGTGCGGTGGAACCGGAGGGAATCTAGTGTTGGGTTGGGTCCAGACCGTGTTCGGGGATGTTGCTATGGGCTGACCTATCGCAACCAGGTGGAAGAGTCCACCGGTCAAAGCCCGTCCAGCGAAAGTCAAAGGGCTAGATCTACTGGTCAACTGGGATTCGGGGTGGCCTTCGGGGTGTTGCTATGCCACCGAAACATCGCATGGGTCCCGATGCATGTGTGAAGGTGTGCTGGCATGCGTAGACGCCCGTCTTGGGGCTCCATGGTGTGGCCCCCCTCCACGGAAGGTAGAGCAGCCGTCACTTAGAGGGGGGGATGGTGCGGGTGCGGTGGAACCGGAGGGAATCTAGTTTTGGGTTGGGTCCAGACCGTGTTCGGGGATGTTGCTATGGGCTGACCTATCGCAACCAGGTGGAAGAGTCCACCGGTCAAAGCCCGTCCAGTGAAAGTCAAAGGGCTAGATCTACTGGTCAACTAGGATTCGGGGTGGCCTTCAGGGTGTTGCTATGCCACCAAAACATCGCACGGGCCCCGATGCATGTGTGAAAGTGTTCTGGCATGCGTAGACGCCCGTCTTGGGGCTCCATGGTGTGGCCCCCCTCCACGGAAGGCAGAGCCACCGTCACTTGGAGGGGGGATGGTGCGGGTGCGGTGGAACCGGAGGGAATCTTGTGTTGGGTTGGGTCCAAACCGTGTTCGGGGATGTTGCTATGGGCTGACCTATCGCAACCAGGTGGAAGAGTCCGCCGGTCAAAGCCCGTCCGGCGAAAGTCAAAGGACTAGATCTACTGGTCAACTGGGATTCGGGATGGCCTTCGGGGTGTAGCTATGCCACCGAAACATCGCATGGGTCCCGATGCATGTGTGAAAGTGTTCTGGCATGCGTAGACACCCGTCTTGGGGCTCCATGGTGTGGCCCCCCTCCACGGAAGGCAGAACAGCCGTCAGTTAGAGGGGGGGATGGTGTGGGTGCGGTGGAACCGGAGGGAATCTAGTGTTGGGTTGGGTCCAGACCGTGTTCGGGGATGTTGCTATGGGCTGACCTATCGCAACCAGGTGGAAGAGTCCACCGGTCAAAGCCCGTCCAGCGAAAGTCAAAGGGCTAGATCTACTGGTCAACTGGGATTCGGGGTGGCCTTCGGGGTGTTGCTATGCCACCGAAACATCGCATGGGTCCCGATGCATGTGTGAAGGTGTGCTGGCATGCGTAGACGCCCGTCTTGGGGCTCCATGGTGTGGCCCCCCTCCACGGAAGGTAGAGCAGCCGTCACTTAGAGGGGGGGATGGTGCGGGTGCGGTGGAACCGGAGGGAATCTAGTGTTGGGTTGGGTCCAGACCGTGTTCGGGGATGTTGCTATGGGCTGACCTATCGCAACCAGGTGGAAGAGTCCACCGGTCAAAGCCCGTCTAGCGAAAGTCAAAGGGCTAGATCTACTGGCCAACTGGGATTCGGGGTGGCCTTCGGGGTGTTGCTATGCCACCAAAACATCGCACGGGTCCCGATGCATGTGTGAAAGTGGTCTGGCATGCGTAGAGGCCCGTCTTGGGGCTCCATGGTGTGGCCCCCCTCCAAGGAAGGCAGAACAGCCGTCAGTTAGAGGGGGGGGGGATGGTGCGGGTGCGGTGGAACCGGAGGGAATCTAGTGTTGGGTTGGGTCCAGACCATGTTCGGGGATGTTGCTATGGGCTGACCTATCGCAACCAGGTGGAAGAGTCCACCGGTCAAAGCCCGTCTGACGAAAGTCAAAGGGCTAGATCTACTGGTCAACTGGGATTCGAGGTGGCCTTCGGGGTGTAGCTATGCCACCGAAACATCGCACGGGTCCCGATGCATGTGTGAAAGTGTTCTGGCATGCGTAGACGCCCGTCTTGGGGCTCCATGGTGTGGCCCCCCTCAACGGAAGGCAGAGCCGCCGTCACTTGGAGGGGGGATGGTGCGGCTGCGGTGGAACCGGAGGGAATCTTGTGTTGGGTTGGGTCCAAACCGTGTTCGGGGATGTTGCTATGGGCTGACCTATCACAACCAGGTGGAAGAGTCCACCGGTCAAAGCCCGTCCGGCGAAAGTCAAAGGGCTAGATCTACTGGTCAACTGGGATTCGGGATGGCCTTCGGGGTGTAGCTATGCCACCGAAACATCGCATGGGTCCCGATGCATGTGTGAAAGTGTTCTGGCATGCGTAGACACCCGTCTTGGGGCTCCATGGTGTGGCCCCCCTCCACGGAAGGCAGAACAGCCGTCAGTTAGAGGGGGGGGGGATGGTGCGGGTGCGGTGGAACCGGAGGGAATCTAGTGTTGGGTTGGGTCCAGACCGTGTTCGGGGATGTTGCTATGGGCTGACCTATCGCAACCAGGTGGAATAGTCCTTCGGTCAAAGCCCGTCCGACGAAAGTCAAAGGGCTAGATCTACTGGTCAACTGGGATTCGGGGTGGCCTTCGGGGTATAGCTGTGCCACCGAAACATCGCACGGGTCCCGATGCATGTGTGAAAGTGTTCTGGCATGCGTAGACGCCCGTCTTGGGGCTCCATGGTGTGGCCCCCCTCCACGGAAGGCAGAATAGCCGTCAGTTAGAGGGGGGGATGGTGCGGGTGCGGTGGAACCGGAGGGAATCTAGTGTTGGGTTGGGTCCAGACCGTGTTCGGGGATGTTGCTATGGGCTGACCTATCGCAACCAGGTGGAAGAGTCCACCGGTCAAAGCCCGTCCGACGAAAGTCAAAGGGCTAGATCTACTGGTCAACTGGGATTCGGGGTGGCCTTCGGGGTATAGCTATGCCACCGAAACATCGCACGGGTCCCGATGCATTTGTGAAAGTGTTCTGGCATGTGTAGACGCCCGTCTTGGGGCTCCGTGGTGTGGCCCCCCTCCACAGAAGGCAGAGCAGCCGTCACTTAGAGGGGGGATGGTGCGGGTGCGGTGGAACCGGAGGGAATCTAGTGTTGGGTTGGGTCCAGACCGTGTTCGGGGATGTTGCTATGGACTGACCTATCGCAACCAGGTGGAAGAGTCCACCGGTCAAAGCCCTTCCAGCGAAAGTCAAAGGGCTAGATCTACTGGTCAACTGGGATTCGGGGTGGCCTTCGGGGTGTTGCTATGCCACCGAAACATCGCATGGGTCCCGATGCATGTGTGAAGGTGTGCTGGCATGCGTAGACGCCCGTCTTGGGGCTCCATGGTGTGGCCCCCCTCCACGGAAGGTAGAGCAGCCGTCACTTAGAGGGGGGGATGGTGCGGGTGCGGTGGAACCGGAGGGAATCTAGTGTTGGGTTGGGTCCAGACCGTGTTCGGGGATGTTGCTATGGGCTGACCTATCGCAACCAGGTGGAAGAGTCCACCGGTCAAAGCCCGTCCAGTGAAAGTCAAAGGGCTAGATCTACTGGTCAACTAGGATTCGGGGTGGCCTCCGGGGTGTAGCTATGCCACCGAAACATTGCACGGGTCCCGATCTACGGCTGTGGCCGGCGGCCTCCGGGGGATAGCATGCCGCCAAATCTTGCGTAGGCGGCCTCTCACAAGTCTGGAAGTGTTGTGGCGGTTGCAAACGCCCGGCACGCGTGTCCGGGGTGTGCCCCCCCTCACGGACGGCACCGCCGCCGGCACCTGGAGGGGGGAAACGGACGCGTGGGGTCTACACGGAGGGGATCTTGCTGTGGGTCTGGCCCGGCTGTTGCTCCAAAGTGTTCCTATGGGCTGACCTAACACAACCGGGTGGGAAGGTCCACTGGTCAAAGCCCGTCCGTGCAAAGTCAAAGGGCTTGATCCCGTGGTCAAACGCTACAGGGTTAGGCGGGACGGGGGCACTAGGGGGTAGCAATGCCACCGGAGCGTCGCACCGGGCCCTCATACATGCGGGGTGGTGTGGTGGCATGTCCGAAGAGGCGGGACGCGTCTCCGGGGCGTGGCCCCCCCTCACGGACGGCGATGACACGGTAGTAGACGTTCTGCGGTAACGATGCGGCGTCAATATTACTAAATACTCGGAGCGCGATAAAATCATAAGTTCCGGGAGAGGAGAGGGCTGAGCGGTTTAAAAAAATAAAAAATTTATATGAAATAGTAATACATAAAAAAGGAAAATTATAACTATAAAAAATTTAAAAATCTATATAAAATAAAAAAGAATAAATATATAACTATAAGAAAACATTAAAAAAATTATATAAAATAAAAAAACTATGCCTACGGCTAAGCCGTCGGCATAGGTGACACGTGGCATCACTACATATGCCGACGGCTTAGCCGTCGGCATAGTTGCCTTATCCATATCCAGTCAACCCCCTCCACTCGTTCGTCCCCGGCCAGATCCCACGCGCCCCCGAGCCCGACCCGCGCTGCCGCCGCCGCCCGCCGCTGCTCCCCGCCGCCCGCGACGCTCCCGCCGCCCGCCCGCCGCCGCTCCACCCGCGCCACTCTCCCCTTCCCTCGCCCGTCCCCCCTCCCCGCCGTCCTCGTCGTCTCCACCCCTGCCTCCCCCGTCGCCCCGGCCTCCCCCGACCCCAATGCCGCACCAGCCTCCCCCCGACCGCGAGCCGGCCGCAGCTCCTGCCGGCCCGCGCGCCCAGCCCTCTTGTCCCCGGCCGCCCCTGCCTCGGCCCTCCACTGCCGCCCCTGCTCGCCCGCTGCCCCGGCCGCCCCTGCCTCGGCCCTCCACCGCCGCCCCTGCTCGCTCGCTGCCCCGGCCGCCCCTGCCTCGGCCCTCCACCGCCGCCCCCCTGCTCGCCCGCTGCCCCGGCCGCCCTGCCTCGCCGTCCCGGCTGGCCCGGTGAGCTTTTTTTTTTCATTTTTTTGCATTTTTACTGCTTGTTATGTGATAGATGCATGTTGTATGGATGAATGGATGGATTGATGTATATTGGTTAGTTATTTTATCATGATGATCTTGCTAAAAAAATGTTGTCAAATGTATGTGATAGATGCATGTTGTCAAATGTTGTCAAATTTGAAGAACAAAATTGGTATATTTGAGATGTTGTCAAATAGCTATAGTTTCATTTTGTGATGTTGACAAAATTGGTATCTGATGAGTAGTTATTTTATCATGATGATCTTGCTAAAATAAATTGAAGAACAAAATTTGACACTTGATGAAAATTAGGATTTGAAGTATCATGATGATCTAAAACCTTGACTAGATGTCATTAGCAATATGATTTTTTTCATAGTTTGAAGTGTCAATGCTTTATGTGATGTGGTGCCGTCAAATTTTTTGACTCGGTAAAATTTACAGGCTTTGTGGTATTTCATCTCCCTGGAGCCTTAGTCGTCTGGGTTTGGTCCGTGATCCTGCCGCTGCTCGACTACTTCCTCTACAGCGGAGGGTGAGCTACGAATCCACCTTCACCTCCTAGCCTCTTTTAACTAGATTAAATTTTCACATCAAATCGCATAACCTAGGTCTCCCGTCCGAAAGGGTTGCATCGATAAATATGCATTCAATTGCATATTTATCACCGCAGCTCTTTCGGATTGTCCAGCGCTTTCCACGGACAGCCCGAGGATGTGTAGATTGGGTACGTTGTTCATGCTCTACCCCGTTCCGAGACAAGATTTCGGCGGCGCCTCCCTGTTGTTCTCCGGATGCACATTCTCTCGGCATTTTGCCGAGACGTGTATTTGGAGAACAACGGGGAGGTGCTGCCGAAATTTTGTCTCGGAACGGGGTAGAATGGAGAACGTACTCAATCTACACATCCTCGGGTGGGATTAGGACCCATCTTTACCTATTAGAGATGTAGGTGGATTCAACGCGGTAGAAACTAAAAATTTGATGTGATTAATTTAAGTGAATCCTTAATTATGTTGTGTGGCTTGCAAAAAAGCAGAGGATGGCAGATAATCAGTGGATGTACAGTGGTTTTATCCGTCGGAATCGAGTAACATCAGAGTGGATCGCGAAAACCGATGTGTATTTAAAGGAGATATTCCGTCGTCCAATGAGAATTATCCCACCATGCCCCTGTGTGAGATGTGCCAGACGTCACCGTAGAAATCAGACGGACATGAGTGAGCACCTTCGCACACACGGATATATGCCAAACTTTGACATGCCGCCGATAAACATAGCCGAGCAGGACCGTGGTAGAGAGGAGGTGATGCGACAACTCATCGATGGATATGAGGACGACGGGGTCAGGGACATGCTAGATGATGTCATTGTTGCAGAAACGGAAAATGCGACACCTTCAGAGAATGAACCGGAGGAGCCGGAGGCAACCGCAAAGGCCTTCTTGGAGGTCTTGGCCTCGTCGAAGAAACCTCTTTATGTGGGTGCGAAAATATCTCAGTTGGATGCCATCTCGCAACTGATTGTAGTCAAGGCTGAGTACGGCTGTAGCCAGAAATGCTTCGAAGCATTCCTGGGAGTATGGGCTAACAGCCTCCCTGAGGGTCATGAACTGCCGAAAAGCATGTACGATACAAAGAAAATCATGAAGGCACTCTCTATGGATTATGAGAAAATAGATGTTTGCCCGAAGAATTGCCTTTTGTTTAGGCACGAGTATGCGGATGACAAGTACTGTAGGAAGTGCGGTTCGTCTCGGTACATTGAGGTGGTCGGTGAGGATGGTGAGAAAAAGCAGCTAACCATCCCCGTTAAGGTTCTTCGGTATCTTGATTTTATAAAAAGACTGCAGCGCCTTTTCATCACGAAGGAGTCTGCCAAAATGATGAAGTGGCACAAGGAAGGTATAAGGTACAATCCAAAAAAAATCATACATCCATCGGGAGGGGAAGCATGGAAGTCATTCGATGAAGAATACCCCGAGGAAGCAGCCGAGGCTGGGAATGTCAGAATAGCCATATCAGGTGATGGGTTGAATTCATATGGTATGTTGTCCAATCCATATAGCTGCTGTCCTGTGTTTGTAATTCCGCTCAATCTTCCTCCCGGTGCCCTAATGCAACGGAAGACCCTGTTCTTGTCGCTCATCATTCCGGGGACTGACTACCCGGGGAAGCAATTGGGTGTGTTTATGCAGCCGCTTGTGGATGCTTTGCACCATTCTTGGTACTTTCCGAGGTTGACATACGACCGGGATCTGCAGAGAAATTTCTTGATGAAAGTTTGGTTGCACTATTGCATGCATGACTTTCCCGGCTATGCTCTATTCTGCGGATGGTGTACAAGTGGTAAGATGCCATGCCCAGTGTGCATGCAGGCTCTGCGAATGATTTGGCTGAGTAAGGGTGGCAAGTATGTAGCCTTTGACCTGCATCGACAGTTCCTCCCTCCAGACCATCCAGACAGGGAAGATAAGAAGAACTTCACGAAAGGCCGGGTTGTTCATGAAGTAACCGAGATTCCAACATTTTCGGGGGCAGATGTTCTTGCTCAGCCAAAAGCTCTCAAGCCTAAAGTCAAAGGCAAAGCCAAAGCCAAAGCCAAAGGCTTCGAGGGATATGGTGAGACGCACAACTGGACGCACATTACCCCCTTCTCGCAGCTTCCCTATTTCAAGGACCTCAAACTTCCTTACAATATTGATGTGATGCACACCGAAAAGAATGTGGCAGAGTCCCTTTTCCACACGATCCTCAACATTCCTGATAAGATGAAGGATAACGTAAAAGCTAGAGCCGATCAACAGAGAATTTGTGATAGACTACTATGGAAGGGTACAAAATATATACGAGGTTAAATTCCGCCAGGGGCGTGAGACCCTAAGTCTGCCTGTGTTCAAATGCCGATGGTTCGATCCGCGGGAGGGGGTAAAACATACGCCTTCCATTGGTTTGGTCGAAGTTAAACCATCAACCGTCTATGCCGGAGCCGATCTCTTCATTGCGGCTACCCAAGCTACACAAGTATATTATCTGCCTTACCCATGCCAGAAAGTGTATCTAAAGGGTTGGGAAGTTGTGTTCAAGGTGTCGCCACATGGTAAGCTACCAGACTCGAATGAAGACGATTACTACAACATTAACCCCATGACATACGAGGGAGTGTTCTATCAAGAGCAACTTGATGATGATGATGATGATGTGGTTAGAAACGATGACGCTAGACCATTGGATGATGATGATGATGTGGTTAGAAACGATGACGCTAGACCATTGGGTGATGATGATATGGACCCAAACGTCGACGATGCACAGAATGATGGTGAGACCATTGTCAATGAAAATGACATACTTATGCTAGAAAAGTTAAACGAAGACGCTGACGACGAGGAAGAGCCTCCACCTCCGTCGGATAACGAAGATGATATGATTGATAGTGATGATGAGACGGACCGAGAAAGAGGTTACAACAGTGATGATTCATATGGGTTCTAGCAGATGTACGTTTCAAGTATTTTTTTCTATAGTTTAGGAATATGCCCTTTTATGCATTTTTATTAATGTGTTTATTATCATGCCTTTTCCTTCATTTCATTAATTTACTAATTTATTTTTCTCTTTTCAATGCAGGTTCGTGGAACATGGGCAAGGGGAAGGCCGACGGCGTGGGTTTCCTACGCAAGGTCGTCGGCCTGCCTAGTCGGAGTGGTCGAGCACGTAATCCTCCCCCTCGGCTACTTGACGATGACTCCTCACAGGGAGGTCGAGGGAGAGGTGCCCCTAGAGGAGGAGGGGGCGGGGGGAGAGCCTCTAGAGGACGAGGTGCTGGGGGGAGAGCCACTATAGGGGGTCGCGGCCAGAAAGAGTGCACCCTCACCGACTTAGGGGTGTTGTCTTCGAGGCCCTCCTCTAGTGAGGTACACTCTAGGGAGGAGGAGGAGGTGGAGGTGGTGGTGGAGGAGGAGGAGGAGGTGGAGGAGGAGGCAGGCGAGGAGGAGGAGGAGGAGGTTGGGGAGGAGGTTGGGGAGGGGGAGGTAGGCGAGGAGGAGGGTGGTGGCGGGGATGATGGTGGTGACGGGAAGGGGGTTGACAAGAAGGGGTGGCTGCGTGGCAACGCAAAGCTACCAAAGCAGGTTCCTGCTACTGAGGAGCAGAAGTGGCTCATTGAGCCCACGGGAAAAGAGTAAGTGGTTCATTATTTTGCTTGTCACATGCTTATTCCGGTTGTTATTTATTTTGCTTGTCACATGCTAATAGTTCATTCTTTTGCAGCAACTGGATATATTCTAAAGGGGACCGTATTCCCAACGGCCTCATCACCGTCTTGCTGAAGTTATATTGGCCGGGGTTGTACTGTCTTGATCCAGTCAGGCAGCCGGACCGTCGGGTTTTGGCCACGAGCTGGGACCACTGGGAAGCGGCCCGCCACGCGGACCATGAGACCCATGCCAAGGCCGTGATCACTACTTTCTGGGTGAGTTCTCTTCAGAAGCACAAGTCCATTCTAGTTTCATGAATGATTTAACTCATGGCTTCTTCCATTCTTGTTTCATGCATGATTGTAGACATTCTATCAAGTTCTTCCGGAGCACAGGGCTAGAGCAGACCAGATCGTGCTGCGCCAATGCAAGAAGAAGGCCCGCCAGATGCAGTACGAGGTGCGCTATGTGGCCATCTCCACATACTACCACGACTATCTTGGTGTGAAGATGACCAAGGAAGAAGCGCGGAGGATGGCCATTACCTTGGAGAGGCCCGAGTTCTTGGCGGTAAGTATAAAAGATTTTTCATTATGCTTTCATTACCTTGTGGTACATTATGCTTTATGCTTTATGCTTCCATAACACCAATTTGGACACACCTACATGCCATTATGCTTTTATTATGTAGGTGTGTCCAAATTGGTGTTATGGAAAAGACGAGTCCTGGGCGGCATTGGTGGATCTTCGGTGTGATGAGGCTGGAGCCTGGGAGGCTGTGAGAACCAAAAATAAGGCTAACCGAGGGATGGAGGGAGTACATGCTCAGGGAAACCGAAACCACTATCTCCACAAGGCAGTTAATGTATGACTAACCCCATTAAACATTCTTCTTCTTCTATTTACCATCACTTTCTTATGTATGACTAATCTCTGTTTGGTGGTGCAGGAGGAGAAACTGAAGCGGCCGCTCTCAGACATGCAGGCGTGGGAGATCGCCCATACGCGGAAGGACTCCAAGCCTGGCGAGCCCCAGTACTACGGCAAGAAGACCGCGGGGAGGAAGCAGGCCTACTCCGAAGCGTATCTGAAGTTGCATCCTGACACACCTAACCCCATTGCGGCGCCTCTGGACGACAGGGCGGTGGTGAGCATGGGGCCCAAGGAGCACGGTCGGGAGGCAGTTCTCGATGCTGTGATCACTCCTAGTATCTCCTACACACAGCTTCGTCGGATCGACCCGAGCCTGAGCCAGCGCACGAGCCAGCCAGTGACCAGTACACAGTCCCTCTTTCAGGAGCAACAATCTGTAAGTATTTTCCCTCTTATCTTCATTGCTCACTTCATTTTCCGCATTTAGTAGTTTTATGAGTTCCATCATGTCATACCGTAGGCCTACATGGAGTACACACGCCAGGAGACCATGGCGTGGCATCAGAGGCTTTATGAACACCAAGTGCAGAGGGATAGCCAGATGCACCAGGCTTTTCAGGATATGGCGGCCGGCAGGTGTCCTCAGTTCCCTCCAGCACAATGCCCTCCAGCACAACCAATGCTGATGAGCTTTGAGGAGTTTGTGGCACAGAATGTTGGCCCCTCGCCGGTTAGTTCATCCCCAATCTATTCACCCAAAGCATGTCATGCCTTTCAACACAGTCATATATCCCGTGCATATGTCTTTTCAACATCCAGGGAACATGTGGATCTACCGTTGGCGGCGGTCTTCGCAGCACTCCGGAGACATGGAGCCCGACCACTCCGATCCACGGAGGCGGAGGCGGTCTTGGCGGTAGCGCTGCCGCTAGCAGTGACGACCTGGGCTTTGGCCGTCTTGGCGGTGACGACCTCCGCGGTGCTCGATGATCCTTGTGTGGTGATGATGCTTGAGATGACTTGTGTGTGGTGATGATCATTTAGATGACTTGTGTGCTTCTCTATATGCTTATGTTGGTTGTGATGATGTTCATTTAGAGACTTGTGTGTGATGATGCTTATGCATATATTGTTGTGATGGTGCCGGATGATATCCCGTTGTGTTTTATATGTCTATCTCATCATATATATTTGCTGATATGTGCTGCTATTTGAATTGAATTGATCTGAAAACAAACAGAAAAAAGAAAAAAAAAGCAAAAGCAAACTATGCCGACGGCTAGGCCGTCGGCATAGGGCTAGCGTGAGCTCCCAGTAGCTGACACGTGGGCGCCTATGCCGACGGCCTAGCCGTCGGTTTAGTTTAAAAACTGTGCCGATGGCTAGGCCATCGGCATAGGCGCCCACGTGTCAGCTACTGAGAGCTCTGTATGAAGGACTATGCCGACGGCCTGGCCGTCGGCTTAGTTTCACATTATGCCGACGGCCAGGACGTCGGCATAGCCCTGGTCCTAGAGCAGCGGCTGGTCGCCACGTGGCACACCTATGCCGACGGTCGAGCCGTCGGCATAGTTTTTGACTAAGCCGACGGCTATGCCGTCGGCATAGTGGTGCCACGTGGCGACTGTTCGTTGGGCAGACTTGACGGCGGCCGCCGTTAGGCGTGATAGTTGCCGACGACCAGGGCCGTCGGCTTAGATGTACGGCCCCCGTCGGCGTATCATATATGCCGACGGCTTTTCTATGCCGACGGCCTCCCTGGCTGTGCCGACGCATATGTTGCCGACGGCCCTATGCCGACGGGGGCCGTCGGCATAGGCATATCCCGACGGGACTCAGGCCTATGCCGACGGCCCTGGCTGTCGGCATAGGGGGCGATTCTGGTAGTGTCTCCTCTCGGAGCTGGGGGACCTGCTCGCAGGCGAGTTCGCCCTTGAGAAGCGTGTGAGGGAAGGCGTCGAGTCTCTTAGCAAGGAGATGTTGCTGATGCAGGCTGCCCTTGGCAAGGTGGCGAAAGTGCCGCCCGAGGAGCTCGATGAGGGGGTCAAGATCTGGGCAGGAATGGTAAGGGACCTGGCCTACCAAATGGAAGACATCGTGGATGTCTTCATTGTGTGTGTGGATGATTTATCTGCCAACCCAAAGAACAGAGTGAAGAAGTTGCTTAAGAAGACAGGCAAGTTATTCAAGAAGGGCAAAGATCTTCATCGAATCTCCGATGCTCTAGAAGAAGCAGTTACTCAGGCTAAGCAGCTGGCTGAGTTGCGCCAAAGGTACGAGCTCGAGACACTGAACACCCGCATTGGTGCTAGCATTGATCCTCGCACCATAGCTCTGTGCACAGATGTGAGAGAGCTTGTCGTCATCGAAGAACCACGAGACGAGTTGATCAACAAGTTACTTCAATTGGTCGAAGCATCCGTTGAAGACAGTCTCTGTTGTTGGATTTGGTGGGTTAGGCAAGACAACCCTTGCTAAAACAGTGTATGACAAGATCAAAGTGCAATTTGATTGTAGTGCTTTTGTTTCGGTTTCTCGGAATCCCAACATGAAAAAATCTTGAAGAATATCCTTTTTGAGCTCGACAAGAAAATGTATTCAAACATACATAATACGTCACGAGAAGAAAAGCATCTCATCGACGAACTCATTGAATTTCTTAATGACAAAAGGTATGCTTATGTTTTCATGCTATAGATCGATAGTCATTTTGTTTAGTAAAATAATGGCCATGAAGTATTGGTGCAATTACATTCTAAAAGGGTATTGTTGATGAGTTGAAGATTTACAGTGTTCATATAATTCCTTGAGTTTACTATGGTCCATTTTACTCTACATATAAATATATAATCCATAGTCTCTACATATAAAAAAACCTTACATATATCTTCCTTTATTGGGTTGTGAACTAACTCACATAATATATTCGTACAGGTACCTCATTGTAATTGATGACATATGGAATGAAAATGTGTGGCAATTAATCAAGTGCGCTTTCTCCAAGAATAGTCTTGGAAGTCGAGTAATCATGACAACCCGTATCTTCAGTGTCTCTGAAGCATGTTGCTCTTCTGCTGGTGATATTTATAGGATGAAACCTCCTTCTGATGATGTCTCAAGAAGGCTCTTCTATGAAAGAGTATTTTCTTCCGATAAAGGATGTCCTCATGAGTTGATGGAAGTATCTAAACACATCTTGAAGAAATGTGGTGGAATACCATTAGCCGTTATTACCATAGCAAGTCTTCTAGCTAATAATCATCGGATGAAACCAAAGGACCAATGGGACACCGTGCTCAACTCCATTGGTCGTGGACTCACAGAGGATCGTAGTGTAATTGAGATGAAAAAGATACTATTGTTCAGTTATTATGATCTACCTTCTTATCTTAAGCCATGTTTATTATATCTAAGCATCTTTCCAGAAGATCACGAGATTATTAGAGGCAAGCTAATATTGAAATGGATATCCGAAGGATTTGTCTATAGTGAAGAAGAAGAAACTAGCTTATATGAGCTCGGTGACTACTACTTCAATGAGCTAGTAAATAGAAGTATGATCCAGCCAATAGGCCTTGATAATGAAGAAAAGGCAAAAGCTTGTCATGTACATGACATGGTGCTAGATCTTATATGTTCATTAGCAAGCGAAGAGAACTTTGTCACTATATTGGATGGCACCGAGAGAAAAGTACCTAACTCGCAAAGCAAGGTCCGCAGATTGTCAATCCAAAATAGCAAGGTAGATGTGGCTACCATCAGTATGACACAAGTAAGATCTATTACTGTTTTCACGAATGATATTGTTGATCAGCTGCAGAAAATTTCAAGTTTTCAAGTTGTGCGTGTGTTGGATTTAGGAGATTGTCCTATTCTGGATACCAGGACTTTTTTGAATTTGAGGTACCTACGACTGAACGGTGACGGGGTTAAGGACTTTCCAATGGAAATTGGAAAGCTACAGTTTTTGCAAGTCTTGGATATTAGTGGAATGAGTATAAAAGAAATGCCGCCAAGTGTTATTCGGCTAAGACGTTTGATGTACCTACATATTGGCCGGGGTGTGAAGCTCCCATCTGGGATAGGTAACTTGACTTCCCTAGAAGTGCTACTTGGTCTAGAGGTGGGCAAGTTTTCTTCGTGTGGTTTCAATCACCATCTTGTGAAAGAGTTGGGCCACCTGACCAAGCTGAGGGTGCTCCGGTTTTTGTGGGGTGATTTGGATGGGAGCACCTGTAGAACTTTGGCCAAATCCCTAATTAATCTGCACAAGTTGGAAGTTCTACAG
The DNA here is from genome assembly GCF_056163025.1 of Triticum urartu. Lineage (NCBI taxonomy): Eukaryota > Viridiplantae > Streptophyta > Magnoliopsida > Poales > Poaceae > Triticum > Triticum urartu. The sequence continues at coordinate 744,536,617 of NC_141875.1, read as the reverse complement.
AATTATGTCAAAGGTGGATGCGTTGATCTCATGCGCGTAGGCTGGGTTCCCTCTCCACAAATCCGCAGATTACGAATTATTGGTTGATCATTGTAGGCATTGTCCGCATGGATTAATCCTTCATTAATTGCTTCCGTTCATGTCCTATCTAGCAATAACAGTGAGTGAAGTGCGATCGGAGGACACTCAATTTCTTGGGATGTTGTGTGCCCTTCGTTATCTCGATCTACGTGTTGAGGGCAACTTCTCAGAAGAGAATCATGTGGTGGAAATGTCTGTTGTCACCACTGATGCATTTCCATGTGCGACTGAGTGCTACTTTCTAGGAATTGTGTCTACGCCATCTATATTTCCGCAAGGAGCCGGGCCAAGGCTTAAGGAACTTTGCTTCGACTTCCCAGCTATTTGGATCGGCCGTGCCGACTATAATTTAAGCATGGGGCATCTCCCTTCCCTCGAGGCTGTGTATGTGAACCTTTTGTGTATGGAAGCCAGCAATGAGGTGGTGGACGAAGCAGTTGCGGCTCTAAGGGCCGCAGCCAAAGACCATCCCAACCATCTCGGCATTCTTCTAAAAAAATACCATCCCGACATTGAAATCAACAAAACATACGAATAGGAAGATACAATTTTTGTATGCACCACGTTATCAATTTCAGGCAAAGGAAGATGGGAAGCCTGCATGTTCTTAGGGGCTGTTTGGTTCCTGTCCTCGCTATTTTGTGCATGGCCGAAAGCCTCCCTGACATGTCCCTAGGGTGTGTTTGGTTGATGTCCTGAGAATGTGTAAAGTAGCCTGGCCTGGATGCACGACCAACGTAGTTAGCCTGGCTTGGCACCCTAGCTGCTTCATTAGCCTGGCCAGGCATCCCTTTCCCCACGCCTGGCGGGAGCAGCAGCTGCCTGGGATTGCTAATCCCATCAATTAGTTAGCGATCTGGCGTTTCTTATTTTAAACTAGTACACCTTTTTCATCTGTCACTTGTTCTTCTCGTACCAAGGCTGGAGGCCTCCAACCAAACGCTCCACCTCCAGGCGTGCCTGATCAGGCAGAAAATACCTACTCACTCAGGCTACTTTCAGGCACTACTTTTTACCAGGCAAGCAACTCACGTCATGATCCAAACTGTTCCTTAATCCTTTTGATTTCGCCAAGTGTTGAGTAGCCCTTTTCCCTTCTTTTCAGTCACGTGGATCAAGGGCTTGGTCCGCCAAGTGTTGAGTAGCTCTTTTCTCCCGTTTAGTTTCTTTGGCACTGCAATGTGAATTTGGCGTTGGTTAAATATCAAGTGCGTCCCGCATGAGAAGGTTTCTTATCGAGTGCCCATGATTAAATTAGCAGAGAATGGACTAGTAGCATGTGTATGAACTGTGAACTCTGTTTCCGTTCTTCTTTCTGTTACAGTTAACTGAACCATTTGTTTGTAAGTTTGTGCTTCCAAATGGCGCTGGAGGTAGCAGGAGCTAGAGATTTCAATATAGACTACATGCGGAGCAAAATAAGTGAATCCGCACTCTAAAATAGGATGTATATAGTCTGTATTGAAATTCATAAAAAAGGGGTTATATTTAGAAACGGAGGGAGTAGCAGCTTACTTTCATACTTGATGTTTATTCCAGGCCAGTAAATTAAGATGTCGCAATCAGTTTGCAAGAATTTTCTGAAGTTTCACCTTGTATTTGTCATGTTGGTTTAATAAAATGAAGTAAATGGGGGGAGTCAACAGTGTTGTTTGGAATTGCAGCGTACATTCTTCATCTTTCACACTACTGGAATTGTCTTCTTTGCCAAGTGCCTAGAAAACTCGGTAAACTCTTTGCCCAGTGCAGCTGCTAGGGTTCATGCCTATATGCCGAGCAAGTGTTTGTGTTTCAACTTTTAACTTAGAACTAGAGATAACGGCATTGTTGTATGCATATGCTTCTGCAAGAAAGTATTTTGCATTTTATCTTCTCAAAAAATTATTTCTTTCCATTTAGTTTGTCATGCACGCATGACAAGAGGTAAAGAGGGGGCCTGCCAAGTTAGAACCCGGGCCGCACAGGTGGGTTGTAGGATGGTGCCAGATAGATTGCTCCTAGTCCACATGCTTTGTGGTGGGAGGCGAGCGAACACTAACCCCTCACCAGCACCAACGATAGTAGGCTAGCCCGGTAAACGCTCCCATGACTTGTCAGCATACTGTGCATTGGATGTTTTATCGGTTTTTGGTCATGTTATTTACTTCAGCCGGTTTCTATTAAAAAAGTCATCTAAAATTTAAAAATTTCTAGGAATTAAAAGTGTTTTTCAATCCTCAAAAAAGTGTTCATAAACTTTTAAAAATATTCAGGAATTGTTTTAAGTAATTTAAATATATTTGTAAATTTGAAATTGGTTTGTCAAATTGAAAAATGTTCATGAAATAAAAAGTACTCATAAATTTAAAATTTAATGGAATTTCAAAAACAATTCTTGGATTTCAGAAACTATTCATGGATTTGTAAAACAATTCACAAGTTCAGATTTTTTTGCAAATCTAAAATATTTTCACGAATTTGAAAATTATCTTGAACTATAAAATTGTAAGTAATTTTCAAAATAACCATGAATATAAATTAAATAAGGTAATATAAAGAAAAGCATATAAAGGGAAAAAATAAGAAAAAAGGAAAAAGGAAGGAAACGGAGCCTTCCTAAAACTAGAAGTCAGGAGCACGTTATGTGGGCACAGCACAAGTCGGGCGGCGCCGGGGGATGGGGGTGGGGCTTTGAGGGTGTGAATTTGGGCCAAACGCGCTGGTCGACAGGTGTTGACCAAACGCGCAGATTTGGGCCAGCCCAAGTAGTGCAGATCACTCTTCCGGTTTTAGGAAGGTTTATAAAACCTACACAGACTGTTTTTTGTTTCATTTGGTTATTTCCTATTTATTTTTTTGCCTTTTCCTTTTCATTTGTTTTTCTTACTTTATAAATAAATAAACAAATAAATTTATTTCCCTTATTCTTTTTTCTATTTTTTTCCTTTTCCCATAGTTCATTGTGAACATTTGTTTAAAATGATGAACATATTTTGTTCATCTAATTAACTTTTTATCAAATTATAAATTTTTTCATAGAATAAAAAAATTGTTTGTCGAATATAATAATTTTCTTCAAACTATTAAATAATTGTTCATCAAATATAACAAAATGAACGTTAATTTAAAATATGTTCACCGTATCCAAAACTTATTCATCCAGTAATTTATTTTTTCGTGGAACTCATAATTTGTAATCGTGAACATTTAATCAAAATCTTGAACAATTTTTGAGTCTGAGAACATTCTTTCAAATTCGTGAATAATTTTTCATGAACAACTTTTTAAATGTTGAAATTTTTCGAATTTGTCTGCAGTTTTACAAGTTATAAAACTTTTTCAAAATCATGAAGAGTTTTTGAATTCAAGAACATTTTTTCAAAAACTTGACAAACATTTTGTCGAAACCCATGAACATTTTTTTAAATTCGTGAACCTTTTTATGACACAATATGCCGAGTTAGTGTATTGTTTTAGCTTATAACTAGAGAGAAAACGTTATTGTTGTATGGATGTGCTTAAATGATATTTATGCACCGCATGTCCACAAAAAGAGTATGTTGCATTTTGTTCTCTCTGCCAATGATTTCTAAGCAATTGTTTTTTTGTCTTGCGAATATGATGAGGGGTAGAAAGTGGGACCTCGCCCGGTTAGAGCCCAGGGCGCACAAGTGGGTTGGCATGTGAGAGACTTATAGGCCGCAAGAGCTATTTCTCCCATCCAGCAAGATGGTAGGACGTCTCGCTCTAGGCGAGCACCAGCGGGCCGTCCCTTCATAGGGTGAGTATATGCTAGTATATGTGAGCGATTTTGATTGTATTGTGCTAAAAAAAGAAGCTCATGATAGGAAGGTATCATCACCTGAGTTGGCCGGCCCATCAGGTGATGTACATCGCAGGGGTAGGATCCATGAATGTTGTGTATTTCTTGAAGTGATACATGTACGTCCGATAGCATGCAGAGAGTCCTAGGTTGCGCTGGCCTATTTAAGGCACATGGGAACAACTTTGGAAATCCTAGAATATGTTTTATATTTATTAGTTTTTGGTTTATTTTTTATTTTCTTCCCTTTTCTATATTTTTATTTTTTTTCAAATATTATCAATTCAAATAAAAATCAAACATTGAATAATTGTTTTAGATTTCACAAAAATCATTTTTTAAAGATTCTTCAGGTTTTTAGAAAATTCTTTATTTTTTAAAATGATTGAAATTTCTAAATTCGTTCACATATCCAGCAAATGTTCAATTTTTTTTAAAAAAATATGGTTTCCAAAGTTTGTGCAGAACAAAAAGTTTTCACATTTTAAGAAAATGTTCAAGGAATTACGCAAAATGTTCCGGTCTTCAATAAATGTTCCTATTTCAAAAAAATCATCTTTTTCTCATATTCAAAATGTTGTCATGTTTTTAAAGAGCATTCTTTTTTGCAAAAAAGATAACATTTTTCTAATTTTCTTTATTTTATGATAATGTTCAGAATTTTAATATGTTTGTGTTTCAAAAAATAATCAAGAAACTCAAAATAGTTCACATTTTCAATTTTCGTAGTGATTTTAAAAATGTTAAGAAGTTTTAAAAAAATTCATTTTCGTTCCAGAACGGTTCATGATTTTAAAGAAAACTTGAGATTTTTTAAGAAATGTTCATGATTTATAGAAATAAACCTCGTTTTCTTGGAGCTCCATGGCTAGGAGTTCAGCTAGAGTAAACTTGGTTCGATCAAGTTTTATATTGTTATGTCTAAACTTATGATCACGAGGCTGTGCAAAACATAATGGATTACACATGGCAAAATGAAATCAAATCATAAGTACATCCAAAATTTGTAATCAATATAGATTCTCACATGAATGTTACAAGAAGATTTTATTACTGGATCCCAACATTTTTCATTGTTTGACGTGATAGCAGAGTGCAACTCTAGTCACATACAAGGCAGTTACAATTCTGTTGGGTAACACTGACGGCCACACAGTAAGATGACTTAGCGTGACGTCCCCAGGAATTCTGGCATGCTATATGGCAAGATACTGAATACACATCATTAAAATAAGTTCAAATTTACAAAGTTCCATGGAAAATTTAGTTTCAATCGACAAGGTTATTCTCTCTCCTAGTTGACATGAGAAAGAAAACATAGGGAGATCGATTTCGTACCAGCATGAGTGGAATTTCCTAGCAGAAAAAGCACCATAAGGCATAGAAGAATAGTTTTCCCCTCCATAGGATTTAACACAAATCTTCTTCTCGTTTATGTTTGGACGTCGAGAAGTATACATAGTGTTATCTTTATATATAGACTTGTAGCTAGAGAATATTTACTCTTGGTTTATTGAAAGAAGATTGGAAAGATCTTACTATATTATTGCCCTTAATTTGTACACCCTGGTTATATCTTCAAGATCATATCCATTTAATGCTATTATATTTCCCATATATATTGCAATATAAACCTTGGAGATACTCTAGACCGTGCACCAGTAAATATGTCTGATGAAATTAAACCCCTAATTAAATAGTGGATCATTTCAACTCAATTAACAGTTATGCGGCTACCAACTACTCACTGGCTGACAACCTTGTTTTTTTAAGGGGCTGACAACCTTGTTGGGTGTCAGGGTGTGCAGCGTAGTTTAACACCAACAGGTAACTATAGATACACGTGCTTTTCTTAATCCTTGGGCTAGTCATATTGGGAAGTAAACTATGTTAGTAATATCCATATATTACTAGTCCGCGTTACTATTTTTAGTACCGTATGGATGATATCATGCACGCCTTCCTTTATTTAGATGCACACTCATTTTGCCTTGGGATGCATTATGCTATAGTAATATATTATGTGACCACAAACACCTCTCTTCTCATTAACTACTTACCACATAAGCAAACTTGTCTTCGAGTGCGTTATGTTACAAGCTAAGTTACTGCCACTATGGCCCGCCTTATACGATATTGGGACCAAAAGCACAAGGATACATAATGTGAACAATTTTTTCCTCAATTAAGACATATCAAATTCACGAAAAGTGCATTCGAGCAAATGATCTTCCCTGCACATTATTAACAAACTTGACTTGTGTCACCACCAATTCTAGAGTTGTTTGAAGTGTTTGAAGAATTAATTGCACAAAATTAAAGGTAATGTATATGAAAGAGCAAGGTTGTTCTTATCAAAGAAAAGTAAACTGGGATTCATGATTTCACTAGTAGCATCTCTAAAAATGTAAACATCATTTAAAAAGCATATAGACATGTAAATAACGAAAGGATTTTTTTTCTTATAACTAAATCATAGTCATGATACTATGTAGGCAGTACATCCATAATTCTGTAGACCAACATCCGTCTGCATTCATCTATAGCTAATACTTCACTCAAAGACCGTTGCATGCATCTCTAATACTAAGTAAAAAAACATACTATTGCATTAAGCAAATTCACATACTGTAAATAGTATATTATCTTTACTGTCAGCTCGCGACTAAGGTAGTCAGTCAACTATATTTTTTTCCTTATGGCAATAATACAATTAAAGCCCCCCCCCCCCCCCCCTATCACCAAGGTACTCTCTTATCACGGGGTTTGACCCAACTAATGCACGTAACTGTATGAATGGTCTGTGTAGCCTCACTTCAGAGAAGGGTTCTCTGGTAGTGGGCAAACATGGTCAAAAGTATCAAAAAGATATGCTCGTATCATCATCCTTAGTTTGCACAATTTAGTTCTATCTTTAAGATGGTATCCGTTTAATGTAATTATATATTTTTATATCGACGCCAACATAAATTTGGGAGTTTTCACCATAAAATGTGATATGATCAAATCTAGTATTAAATGTCATCACATTTTAGTAGCTCGCCACCTCACCAACTACCTACTAGGAGAGAACCTTGTCCGCCTAGAATGTTGCATAGTCACATCAATTTTTGTTTCATTGAGCTTTTTTAACAGTGGACCTTATTAACTCAAAATGAAGCATTAAGTGGATAAACACAATGACTACACATCTGGGCTCTGTATAACGAAGATGCACACTGGAAGCACCAACTCGCACACATGTGCGTGTGCACAGAAAAATAAACACGCCGCAAAGAGCAAAGTCAATAAAGAACAAAGTAATTCCTAAGTGAAGAAAAACCCCCGAAGTGATCGAAATAATGATTGACAACCTACAGGAACAACCATACCAACCATCTTTTGACACAACAAAGACAATGAGGTTCTTCAACACCAACACCTTCAGGAAAGGAACGATGCTCAAACGCCACCGCCATCAGATCCAACTACCGGGGGCGAGATTATGGGTTTTGACCTTGAATAACAAATCAAACTATATTCAAACAATGCTTTCAACAAGTTAATGACGCAAAAACATTATTGTTGCCGGGCATAACCAAATCAGGTCAGACCTAGAATTTTCACCCCGAAGCTCAAGACCAGGTAGTCGAGAAGATCCACCAAATCAAAGTCAATCATGTGTTGTAGCCACCACTTTTCCATGATCCTAGCAACTACACAACCATACCCTCTACGTCAAAGCCGACATCCATATATTGCGCCTCACCGCCAAAGCCAAACTTGCTGGACTGAGAGCTGCCAAACTCCACAAAGGGGCCTCATGGTTGCATCCCGCAACCGTGATAGTCTGAGCCGCCAGCAGCAACCATCAGATATGGAGGGAGGAATACTCACGACGACACAATGGTGGCCACCAAAATCTGTAGCTCTAGAGGCAAGCTGGTGAAGGAAATATGCCCTAGAGGCAATAATAAAGTTATTATTTATTTCCTTATATCATGATAAATGTTTATTATTCATGCTAGAATTGTATTAACCGGAAACATAATACATGTGTGAATACATAGACAAACAGAGTATCACTAGTATGCCTCTACTTGACTAGCTCGTTAATAAAAGATGGTTATGTTTCCTAACCATGAACAAAGTGTTGTTATTTGATTAACGAGGTCACATCATTAGTTGAATGATCTGATTGACATGACCCATTCCATTAGCTTAGCACCCGATCGTTTAGTATGTTGCTATTGCTTTTCTTCATGACTTATACATGTTCCTATGACTATGAGATTATGCAACTCCCGTTTACCGGAGGAACACTTTGGGTGCTACCAAACGTCACAACGTAACTGGGTGATTATAAAGGAGCATTACAGGTGTTTCCAAAGGTACATGTTGGGTTGGCGTATTTCGAGATTAGGATTTGTCACTCCGATTGTCGGAGAGGTATCTCTGGGCCCTCTCGGCAATACACATCACATAAGCCTTGCAAGCATTGTAACTAAGATGTTAGTTGTGAGATGATGTATTACAGAACGAGTAAAGAGACTTGCCGGTAACGAGATTGAACTAGGTATTGGATACCGACGATCGAATCTCGGGCAAGTAACATACCGATGACAAAGGGAACAACGTATGTTGTTATGCGGTCTGACCGATAAAGATCTTCGTAGAATATGTAGGAGCCAATATGGGCATGCAGGTCCCGCTATTGGTTATTGACCGGAGACGTGTCTCGGTCATGTCTACATTGTTCTCGAACCTTAGGGTCCGCACGCTTAACGTTACGATGACAGTTATTATGAGTTTATACATTTTGATGTACCGAAGGTTGTTCGGAGTCCCGGATGTGATCACGGACATGACGAGGAGTCTCGAAATGGTCGAGACGTAAAGATTGATATATTGGAAGCCTATGTTTGGACATCGGAAGTGTTCCGGGTGAAATAGGGATTTTACCGGATTACCGGGAGGTTACCGGAACCCCCCGGGAGACATATGGGCCTTCATGGACCTTAGTGGAAAGGAGAAAGGGAAGCCCAAGGAGGGCTGCGCGCCTCCCCCCTCCCTAGTCCTATTAGGACTAGGAGAGGTGGCCGGCCCCCCTCTCTCTCTTTCCCCCCTTGGGAATCCTAGTTGGAATAGGATTGGAGGGGGGAGTCCTACTCCCGGTAGGAGTAGGACTCCTCCTGCGCCCTCTCCCTGGCCGGCGCCCCCCTCCCCCTTGGCTCCTTTATATACAGAGGCAAGGGGCACCTCTAGACACACAAGTTGATCCTTGGTGATCGTTCCTTAGCCGTGTGCGGTGCCCCCTGCCACCATATTCCACCTCGGTTATATCGTTGTAGTGCTTAGGCGAAGCCCTGCGTCGGTAGAACATCAAGATCGTCACCATGCCGTCGTGCTGACGGAACTCTTCCTCGACGCTTTGCTGGATCGGAGCCCGAGGATCGTCATCGAGCTGAACGTGTGCTAAGAACTCGGAGGTGCCGGAGTAACGGTGCTTGGATCGGTCGGATCTGGAAGAAGACGTACGACTACTTCCTCTACGTTGTGTCAACGCTTCCGTTGCGATCTACAAGGGTACGTAGATCACACTCTCCCCTCGTTGCTATGCATCACCATGATCTTGCGTGTGCGTAGGAAATTTTTGAAATTACTACGTTCCCCAACAGCTGGTGCTGCCATGGTTAGGTCCGAAGGAGAAATACCGCTGCAGGATGGAGCCGACCACATGGTTGGCACTACACTAGGCCGTATCTAGGTAGTGGAGGCCCCCATCAGATCGGATGCCTGCCGTTGCCTGCCGTTGCCTGCCACCATACAGATCTAGCACCAAAGGTGAATAGGGCGTCCACATTGTTGTGAAGAAAAAACATCCCTAATGTTGCGGCAAAAACAAAATCAATGCTTTCAAAAATAGTTTTTTGAGCATCATTTTTTGTAGAGCATTAGAAATGTCTTTTCCCACGAATTTTTAAGTATGTAAACCATTTTTCATTGATTGTTGCCAGAAATATATTTTTGACTATTTTTTGATTTGACTGTACATGAGGAAGCATGTGAGCAAACTCAATGTTTCGAAACACTTGTAATACTAGTCTACAATTAGATATTTTGTATTCTTCTTTTTCTGTCATGTTCCTTTCTTCTATGGAATTCTGTCTTTCCCTTCTTCTTTGGAACCGGTTTTTATTTTATACCAGTTTTATGCTTTTCTTTTGTTTATGTTTTTCTATTTATATCTTTTTTTCATTTTGTTCTGTTCTTTTTTCATTTCTTTGTTTTCATTTTTTGTTTTAGTTTTCAAGTTCACATTTTTTCCTTTTTCTAAAATCTTGAATTTCAAAATTGTTCATTTAAAAAAAGAGAGTAAAAAACTCCAAATTTTGTTTGTGTTTTCATTTTTTTCCTTTTTTCCAAAAAATTTCAAAATTTGTTCATGATTTGAAAAAAGTACGGAGCTTCAAAATTTGTTCACCACAAAAAGAAGTCATGTTTTAAAATATGTTTAGTTTGAAAATTTGTTCATATTTTCAATAAGTGTTCATAATTAAAAATTTGTTCATGTCTTAAAATGTGAACTTCATTTACAATTGAAAAAGAAATTCAAAATTTCAATTTTTTTGCACATTTTCAATACTTTTTCGCAATTCCAAAAAGTGTTTGGAATTTTAGAATATTTTATTTTTTCAAAAAATGTTTGGAGTTTTGGAATTTTATTTATGTTATTAAAACATTCAAAATTTTATAATTTTGTGCACAGTTTTAAAAACTGCTCGCAATGTTAAAAAAAATTGGAATTTCCAAAGAAAATCCTGTCAAAAAATGTTTGGAATTTCAAAAGTTTATTCACGTTTTAAAAAATAATTCATATTTTCAAAAAACTGTTTGGTATTTAGAAAAAAAGCGCGTTTTCAGAAAAGGTTAGAGTTTCAAATTTTGGTCATGTTTCTATTTTTTTTGTAATTTCTAAATTTATTCGTCCTTTCAAAAAGGTCGGAGTTTCGATTTTTTTGTGTATTCTTGAAATTTGTTCAGAATTCCAATTTTCTGTTTTCGTTCTCCAAAATTTGTTCAAATATTGTTCGTCTTTTCAATTTTCTTTCACATTTTAGAAATAAATTGGAAATTAATAAATTGTATGTGTTTCTTAAATTATTTGGGTAATGTTGAGTTATACTACTTCTCTTTTGTTCTATATACTTCGCTCTACAAATATTTCACTACTATTGTCTCCATTCGACTGGCAGCTATGTTCCGTCCTCAACAGGAGCTCTTCGGATCGAATCCTAGCTAGTAGACATTTTTTTCGTCAGCACATAGGCTATTGATCAATGGTTGACCGGTCGACAGTTGACTAGTTGGTCAGTCAACCATTGACTTCAAAACATGATTGTTTTGAAACAATATCCAAAAAACCGCAAAAAATGAGAAGTTCATGAATTAAAAATGTTCATCAAATTTGAAAAACGTTACAAACTTAAAAAATTCATCAATTTAAAAAGATTCATTGATTTTGGAACAATATCATCAATTTTTTTCAAAAAGTTTATCTATATAAAAATAGTTGAACATTTTTTTGAAAAAGCTTATTAATTTTTAAAAAACATCATCGGTTTTGTGAAAAAGTTTACGAATTTGAAAAAGAGTTCATCGATTTTTGAAACTAAAGTTCATGAATTGCAAAAAAGTTTATCAATTTTGAGAAAAAGTTCATGCTTTTTTTAAAATCATCTATTAAAGAAAGTGTTTGCAAATTTGAAAAAACTTCATCAAATTTAACAAAAGAAAATCATGTATCTAAAAATATTCTGACCATTTAAGAAAACAAAAAGGAATGAGAAATAAAATAACTAAAAAAGATTAAAAAAAGGAAAACCGAATAAAACCGCCAGGAAAACTGACTAATGAACTAGAAAAAACCTATTCGGTTAGCTTCTGGAAGCATCCTAAAACCAGGGTTCGCCAACTAAAGGAAGTAAAAAAAGGTGTCATGGTGGCCTAGTGGTTATTGCCTTCCTATCGGAAGTATGTGGTCGTGGTTATTGCCGATAGCGAAGAAGGGGTGTTTAGGAATCGCCTACATATTCAGCGCTTTGAGTGTTGTGCGGCTGAACCAAGCAGTCACGCGCGCCTCGCTATGGGAGCAGCTCACTCGCTCACCGTCCTTCCATCGCTTGGCTGGAAGGCTGACCGTTGACATAAAAAATAGTCTAAAAAAACTCGCTAACTACAAAATAAAAAAATTGAAAAGTTTTACAAAACATGAAAAAGCTCCTGAATCTGAAAAAGGCATGTAAATTTGGAAAAATTAAACAAGGGTCATAAATTAGAAATAAGTTTCATGAATTTGGAAGAAGTTACACAACTTTAAAAAGTTCATGAATTTGAAAAAAGGTTCATAAAATTTGAAAACATCTCGAGGACATGAAAAACGTTTTTAAATGGGAAAAAGTACATGAAATTGAAATAGTTCTAGGATATGGAAAAAGTTCACGATTTTGAAAAATGTTCAAATTTTAAAATAAAGTTCATGAGTTTGAGAAAAGTTCTTAAAATTTGGAAGCAGTTCATGAACCTGAAAAAAGTTTGTGAATTTGAAAAAGTATACAACTTTGGAAAAAGTTCAATATTGAAAATGATGTTCCCAACTTAACAAATGATCCGCAAACTGAAAAAGTATGGAAAATTGGAAGAGAATGAGAATATGGAAATGTTAGAATTAATGGGCTAGGCCCATAGCAATTTCTGAAATCTCAAAGCCCATGTGTAAAAATGGCAAGTGGTGGTGCTAAGTTTAGTCCCACCTTGGAAGTTGAAGAAGAGTTGGACCTCTTTATATAGTGGGTTCTCTTTACCACTCTAAGTGATGTGTGAGAAGAGAAAGGGAAAACCACACGCGCGCGCTCGCTCGCCTGGCCGGGCCGGGCCCGGGCCGGGCCTGCGCGTGAATGGTCCGCCAAAATCCGGTCTGTCTCCTTGCAGGAGCGCAGCTTCCTTTTGCCGTTTTATTTTTATGTCTTGGCAGACAAGTTTTTTGATTTCTTGTCCGGTAAGTATACGAATTAGAAACCGAGTCGGTTTGGGATTGTGGTCGCGACACAATACCGCCTCTGGTCCTAATATATATACAGCTACCGGCTGCGGCCAGAGATACACCGAAAAACACCTAGGGTTTTGCCTCATCTCACAACTTGCGCCGCCATCGTAGTCTACTCCATCCCAAACGCCGGCGTGCATCGGCGCGTGGGAGAGCAGGTCTCCGGAACCGTTCGTCTTTGCGATCCTGCACCGGGAGAGGACGAATTAGGTTTTTGGGAAGCGCTGTGCGCGACTGCTCAAATTCGTCATCACGGGTCGTCTTCCGTCCAAGTCGGGCGGTGCTACTCATCGTCGTATTCATCGCCGTCAGCAGCAGATCATCGCCAACATCGTCATCAACACTGTCGCACCCATAATAGCTAACGATCAGTACGTTCAACATCCTCTGTTCATGTCTGTTTCTACAGCTACTGTTACGTGTTTGCTGCTGTTATGCATGTCTTGCTGTTCTTCTAGTTTGCTAGATTTTTGCATGCTAGTATCTCTTCTAGTCATGAATTATTTACTGGAATTAATCATGAACTTGCCTAATTTTCCAACAATCCAAAAACCTAATTGTAGGCAATTTCCTGAGTTAACTATGGCTGGATTCGCTGATGCACTGAGGCCGGATAAGTTTACCGGTGTGCACTTTAAGAGGTGGCAGGTGAAGACCACGCTCTGGCTTACTGCTCTGAAAGTTTTCCACGCTAGTGTTGGTGCTCCAGAGGGAATGACCGACGAAGATCGGAGAAAATTCCAGGAAGCCAATACTATGTTTGTGGGATGCATTCTGAGTGTTCTTGCTGACCGTCTGTGTGATGTGTACATGCACATAAACGACGGAAAAATTCTGTGGGATGCACTGAATGCAAAATTCGGTGCAACAGATGCAGGCAGTGAACTGTACATCATGGAGAGTTTTCATGACTACAAGATGGTGAATAACCGTTCTGTGGTTGAACAAGCTCATGAGATACAGTGCATTGTGAAGGAACTTGAACTCCTTAAATGTGTTCTACCCGACAAATTCGTGGCTGGGTGCATGATTGCAAAGTTGCCTCCTTCATGGAGGAATTTCGCCACAACTCTGAAGCATAAGAGACAGGAGATATCAGTTGAAAATCTGATTGCATCTCTTGATGTTGAAGAAAAAGCTCGGGCTAAAGATACCACTGAAAAAGGAGGTGAGGTTCAGCCTACTGCTAACATGGTGCAGAGGTACCCACAGAACAAGAACAAAGGGAAGAACAAACCTGTTTTCAACAAGCCTACCAAGACTACTACCTTCAAGAAGAAGAAGTTCAACAAGGCTGAGCTAGAGTGCTACGCCTGTGGGAAGCCTGGACACTTTTCCAAGGAATGCCCTGAACGTGCAGACCGCAGAGGGAAAACAAGCTCCAAGACTGTCAACATGGTGACCGCTAGCAATACTGATGGGTATGGTAATTTCCCTATTGTGCTTTCAGTATTTCAATCATCTTCGTGGTGGATTGATTCGGGTGCTAACGTTCATGTGTGTGCTGACATCTCCCTGTTTACTTCTTATCAGGTCACAAGGGATTCTTCCGTCCTAATGGGGAATGGGTCACATGCTTCTGTTCGTGGCATTGGCACGGTGGATCTGAAGTTTACTTCGGGAAAGATCGTGCAACTAAGGAACGTGCAGCATGTCCCTACTATGAACAAGAATCTAGTTAGCGGCTCCCTTCTATGTCGAGATGGATTTAAGGTAGTTTTAGAGTCCAATAAAGTAATCGTGTCAAGATTTGGACAATTTATAGGAAAAGGCTATGAGTGCGGAGGCTTGTTCCGCTTTTCTCTTTCAGATTTTTGCAATAAGTCAATAAACCAAATTTGTGCTAGTGTTAATGATGATGCAAGTATTTGGCACTCTCGTTTATGTCATATTAATTTTGGTTTAATGTCTCGGCTATCCAGCATGAGTTTAATTCCGAACTTCACAGTTGCCAAAGGTTCTAAGTGCCATAGTTGTGTGCAATCTAAGCAACCTCGAAAGCCTCATAAGGCTGCCGAGGAGAGAAACTTGGCACCTCTAGAACTCATACATTCTGATCTTTGTGAGATGAATGGTGTGTTGACAAAAGGTGGAAAGAGATATTTCATGACTTTGATTGATGATGCGACTAGATTTTGCTATGTTTATTTGTTGCAAACTAAAGATGAAGCATTAGACTACTTTAAAATCTATAAAGCTGAAGTTGAAAATCAACTAGAGAGAAAGATCAAGCATCTTAGGTCCGATCGTGGTGGAGAGTATTTTCCAAAAGTTTTGATGAATTTTGTGAGGAACATGGTATTATTCATGAGAGGACGCCTCCCTATTCACCTCAATCAAATGGAGTGGCCGAGAGGAAAAACCGCACATTGACTGACTTGGTGAATGCCATGTTAGACACTGCTGGTTTATCTAAGGCATGGTGGGGGGAGGCTCTATTGACTTCATGTCATGTCCTGAACAGAGTTCCCAACAATAATAAAGAGAAAACCCCTTATGAGGAGTGGGTTGGGAGAAAACCATCACTTTCTTATTTGCGCACTTGGGGATGTTTGGCAAAGGTCAATATTCCTATTCCTAAGAAACGCAAACTTGGACCAAAGACAATGGATTGTGTCTTTCTAGGGTATGCTCAACGGAGCATTGCTTATAGGTTTTTAGTGGTAAAATCTGAAGTACCTGATATGCATGTTGATACTATAATGGAATCTCGTGATGCAACATTTTTTGAGAACATATTTCCTATGAAAGATATGCATAGCATTGCTAGATTTTCTTCTGAGATAATTCCTGAATCTAGTACAACTGATGAATATTTCGAACAATCACATGAGGAAGTCCTTGAGAAGGATAACAATGAAGTTCCTAGAAGGAACAAGATACAAAGGATTGCAAAATCCTTTGGTGATGATTTCATTGTATACCTTGTGGACGACACACCCAAGACGATTGCAGAAGCATATGCATCTCCGGATGTAGATGATTGGAAAGAAGCTGTTCATAATGAGATGGACTCAATTCTTTCTAATGGAACTTGGGAACTAACTGATAGACCATATGGTTGTAAACCTGTGGGCTGTAAGTGGGTGTTCAAAAAGAAGCTAAAGCCTGATGGTACTATTGATAAATACAAGGCGCGGCTAGTGGCCAAGGGCTACACTCAGAAAGAAGGCGAAGATTACTTTGACACCTATTCACCCGTTGCTAGAATGACCACCATTCGAGTGTTACTTTCCTTGGCTGCCTCTTATGGTCTTATCATTCATCAAATGGATGTAAAGACAGCTTTTCTCAATGGAGAGTTGGAAGAGGAGATCTATATGGATCAGCCTGATGGGTTTGTGGTAAAGGGTGAAGAGAGAAAGGTGTGCAAGTTGTTAAAATCTTTGTATGGTCTGAAACAGGCACCTAAGCAATGGCATGAGAAGTTTGAAAGAACTTTGACTTCTGCAGGATTTGTCATTAACGAGGCTGATAGGTGTGTTTACTATCGCCATGGTGGGGGCAATAGTGTCATATTATGTTTGTATGTGGACGACATACTGATCTTTGGTACAAACATTAATGCAATTAATGAGGTCAAGTCTTTTCTATCAAAAAGTTTTGACATGAAAGATCTGGGAGAAGCCGATGTAATTCTAAACATCAAACTTATTAAGGATGAGAGTGGGATTACATTAAAGCAATCTCACTATGTTGAGAAGGTCTTGAACCGATTCGGTTTTATGGATAGCAAGCCTTCTCCAACACCTTATGATCCCAGCGTGACACTCAGAAAGAACAAGAAAGAAACGAGAGATCAATTAAGATACTCTCAAATTGTCGGTTCACTCATGTACTTAGCTAGCGCTACAAGACCAGATATCTCTTTTGCTGTGAGCAAACTGAGTAGGTTCATGTCCAACCCGGGTGATGATCATTGGCATGCACTAGAAAGGGTCTTGCGCTATCTGAGAGGTACTATGAGTTACGGAATTACTTATTCAGGGCATCCTGCTGTGCTAGAAGGATATAGTGATTCAAATTGGATCTCCGATGTTGATGCACTTTACGCAACAAGTGGGTATGTATTTACTCATGGTGGTGGCGCAGTGTCATGGAGGTCTTGCAAGCAAACCATATTGACGAGGTCAACTATGGAAGCAGAATTAACTGCTTTGGACACAGCTACTGTTGAGGCAGAATGGCTGCGTGAGCTCTTGATGGACTTGCCGGTTGTTGAAAAACCTGTACCGGCTATTCTTATGAATTGTGATAACCAAACGGTTATCGCTAAAGTGAACAATTCTAAAGATAATGCAAAGTCATCAAGACACGTGAAAAGACGTTTGAAGTCTGTCAGGAAGTTGAGAAACTCCGGAGTAATAACTGTTACGTATATACAAACAGACAAAAACCTGGCAGATCCCTTTACAAAGGGACTATCACGAAATGTGATAGATATTGCATCGAGGGAGATGGGTATGAGACCCATAGATGTTACACCATAGTAGTAACCCAACCTTTGTGATCGGAGATCCCGTGAATTAGGATCTGGGAAGAACAAGCTATTGGTTAACTGAGGAGAGTAATAACTTATGATCGTCTCCAAGTGAAGATGCAAAACTCTCAGAGCTGTAAGGCTCAGATCTGTAAGGCAGGTCGGCAACATGCCTTAATGTGGTTCTATTGGCTATAATTAGCAAAGATGCTGTCCTACAGAGCAGTATTGAAAGAACACACCTATATGAGTTCTGACTGTAAACGTCGCAGTCTATGAGATTTGGGTGATCTCTAGTAAACTCACGAAGAGACCAGGGAGTATGACGTATAAGCTCCAAACCGCGGGGTAGCCTACTGGCGGTCAGGTACTGGTTAAGACTTTGAGTGAAACCTGTTCACACAAAACTAGCAATTCAAGGCATAGTCCATTGTCAAGTTGTGAATGGATGTAGCTTAAAGTTCTAGGCAGAAGTTCAACTTAACAGTCTCTGCTGAAACACTGGTATATTAAACAAGTGGTGAGAGAAGGCAAATCTCTAAATGGGTATTTGAGATCTGGTGGGGGATTGTTAGAATTAATGGGCTAGGCCCATAGCAATTTCTGAAATCTCAAAGCCCATGTGTAAAAATGGCAAGTGGTGGTGCTAAGTTTAGTCCCACCTTGGAAGTTGAAGAAGAGTTGGACCTCTTTATATAGTGGGTTCTCTTTACCACTCTAAGTGATGTGTGAGAAGAGAAAGGGAAAACCACACGCGCGCGCTCGCTCGCCTGGCCTGGCCGGGCCGGGCCGGGCCGTGGCGAGGCGGGGCGGGGCGGGGCGGGGCGGGGCGGGGCGGCGCGTACATGCGACATGCGCGTGAATGGTCCGCCAAAATCCGGTCTGTCTCCTTGCAGGAGCGCAGCTTCCTTTTGCCGTTTTATTTTTATGTCTTGGCAGACAAGTTTTTTGATTTCTTGTCCGGTAAGTATACGAATTAGAAACCGAGTCGGTTTGGGATTGTGGTCGCGACACAATACCGCCTCTGGTCCTAATATATATACAGCTACCGGCTGCGGCCAGAGATACACCGAAAAACACCTAGGGTTTTGCCTCATCTCACAACTTGCGCCGCCATCGTAGTCTACTCCATCCCAAACGCCGGCGTGCATCGGCGCGTGGGAGAGCAGGTCTCCGGAACCGTTCGTCTTTGCGATCCTGCACCGGGAGAGGACGAATTAGGTTTTTGGGAAGCGCTGTGCGCGACTGCTCAAATTCGTCATCACGGGTCGTCTTCCGTCCAAGTCGGGCGGTGCTACTCATCGCCGTATTCATCGCCGTCAGCAGCAGATCGTCGCCAACATCGTCATCAACACTGTCGCACCCATAATAGCTAACGATCAGTACGTTCAACATCCTCTGTTCATGTCTGTTTCTACAGCTACTGTTACGTGTTTGCTGCTGTTATGCATGTCTTGCTGTTCTTCTAGTTTGCTAGATTTTTGCATGCTAGTATCTCTTCTAGTCATGAATTATTTACTGGAATTAATCATGAACTTGCCTAATTTTCCAACAGGAAATAAATTCACAAAACTGGAAAAAGTCATGATTTTTTTCAAAATAAGAGAGAGAAAACAGAAACTAAAGGAAAAAAACAGAAATGAAAAAGTGTAACGTTGCATTTTTCTTCAAAAGGTTCGCGGTTTCAAAAAATGTTTGCTTTTTCAGATTTTTTTCACAAATTAAAATGCTTAAAGTTTCAAAAATTGTTTGGAAATTTGTCAAATTGATTGCGTTTTTGCGAATTCATGATTTTTTTTTTTGAAATTGCTGAATTTTTTTCGGCCGGCCCTGCGTAATAAAGCCCTTACGTGCAGGGCTGACCGGTGGGCAACACCTGCCTTGGTAGGCCCCAACGCTTAATGAAGCATGACAATTGCAGTTAATCTCCGGAACATGAATTGGTTATTCTGGAAGGAAAACATGAGGCCCATTATTGCATTAACTGCTGATCCAGCTCAGTTTGTGTCGGAATTAATTGGCCATGAGAATGGATGTTGGAACACTACACTGATTGAGCAGGTGTTCTTGCCATATAATGCAGCAGCAATCTTGAGGATCCCGGTTTGTACTAGGAATATGGAGGACTTTTGGTCATGGGGTTTCGAAAAGAATGGAATTTATTCTGTCCGGTCTGTTGACAGAATGATCGTCGCAACAAAAAGTAGGCATGAGGACTGGCTGGAGGATAGAGCGGGGCCCTCAAATAATGCAGATAATGAGCGTTGCTGGGAAACTTTATGGAAAGTACAGGTGCCGGCGAAGCTAACTTTTTTTCTTTAACGCTTGGCTAGAAACTCCTTACCAACTGAAGATGTGAGAAACAAGAGGAAGATGTCACACTACGAAGAATGTTTTGCGTGTGGAGCTCGGGATTCTTGGATACATAGCCTTCTCGAGTGCAACATGGCTCGTTGTGTTTGGTCTCTTGTAGACCATGACCTACTTGATCACATGATTGCTATCAGAACCATCATCACGAGCTTGGTTGTTTTCCATGATGAAAAGTCTGAACCATGGGGAGGTGACAAGGTTGTTTGCGGGCAATATGGTACGCTCGGAGGCAATTGATCCATGAAGGAATACACCTAAGTCCCTATGACACACAGGTTTGTTCTCAATTTCATAGCTGAGTTAGACCAATTGAATCCGGCGTCACCACCACAATTGAGGACAGTCCCACAGCAACCTCGTCAAGATTTCATGTGGATGCCACCAGCGAAAGGATTAGTAAAAATCAATGTAGATGCCGAAGTATCTTCGGATTAGAACGTGGGTACGGCAGCTGCTGTGTGTCGATCGAGCTCGTGCTGGAACTTTTTTGGGCTCATCTTTGCTGGTCATTCATGGCATGATAGACCCTACGACGCTTGAGGCGATTGCATGCAGAGAGGGGATATCCCTAGCGCAGGATCTTGGAACGGATCGCCTTCAAATCTCTTCAGATTGTAAGAAGGTGGTGCATCATATTCATCAAAGAGTCGGAGGAGACTACAGCACTATTATTAGAGAGATCTTACAGACATCTATGCTATTTTTGTTGTGTAATTTTTCTTTTAAACCTCGAGAGTCGAATTATGAGGCTCATAGGCTTGCTAGGTTTGGTGTTTCTCTCCCTATAGGGAGGCATTTGTGGTTGGGTTCTTCGCATGACCCGATTGTAATTTCTATGAACATTTTAGCTAATAAATAACGGCCTAGCAAGCTTTTCTAAAAAAAAGTTAATCTCTGGAACATCAGTAAACAATTTTTTTCCTCGCGCTTAACGTCTCGTGAGTGAGCTAGACATGGGTTAAAGAACCACCATTCACCTCTGCTTGTGGAGCTTGCTGTTACGCACGTGATCTACCCTAGCGATCTGAGGGAGGAAAAGAAGTAGGAGGCAGGTTGGGTGGAAGGAAGGGGATAATTACGGAGGAAGAACTTCTCTCCGATATGTTTTGTTCGTCTTGATGGATGCCTTACAATTGGGTCCTTGCTGGCCTATAAATGCCACACACACACACACACACGCCTCACACACACACCACAGGAGCCAGCACGCGACTCGGTCTTGACCTCTCCCCAGTTTCGTGTGTTGTGGTCCCACCCTCACTAGCCTATTCTTCCACTGAGTCCGGCTGGTCAGCTGTGACATTTCTCCCTTCCTTGTATATCGGCTTGTCCCCAAGCCAGCGCTACTGGAAAACGTAATTGTAGTTCTTGTAGTTCGGCAATGCAACACACGATATAAATCGGGTGCACAATACACATATATATGTACAAGAGTAGCCCACGGGCTCAACTATACAAGAAAATAAGAGTCGGGGCCGTCAGAAAAGATCCTAAGCATCGGCAGTCGATACGTCATGATACGTCGATATATATGTACATCACTTGTGACGCATAGACTGGACCGAAACTCTCTGAATGTAGTCCTTGGTAGCCCCTTGGTCATGACATCGGCAAACTGCTGAGCGGTGGGGACATGAAGAACGCGGACACGCCCAAGAGCCACCTGCTCAAACACGAAGTGAATATCGAGCTTAATATGGTTCGTGCGATGTTGATGAACGGGGTGGGCGGAGAGGTAGATGGCAGAGAAATTGTCGCAGTAGACGATGGTGGCCTTGGATACGTCAAGTAGCAACTCCTGGAGAAGTTGTCGAAGGCAGGAACACTCGGCGACGGCGCTCGCCACGGCGCGATACTCGGCCTCGATGCTGGAGCGGGATACCATGGGTTATCATTTAGATGACCACCATATAAGAGAAGGCCCGAGGTAGATGCAATAGCCGGAGGTGGAGCGCCGTGTGTCGAGACAGCCTACCCAATCAGCATCTGAGTAGGCGACGAGGTCGGTGAAGGACGAGGTCGCAACGTGAGGCCCATGCCATAGTACCGCAGATGTACCACATAATCCGTTTCACTAGGTACCAGTGCATATCACGTGGGGAGTGCATATGAAGGCACAGCTGCTAGACGGTGTACTACAAGTCTGGCGGAGTAAGCGTCAGGTAATGGAGAGCGCTGATGATGGAGCGGTAGAAGGCGGCATCCGATGCCAGTGAGCCATCAAGTGCGGAGACCTTGACCTTCGTGTCGATAGGCATGGGGACAGGCTTGCAATTAAGCATGCCTGCCCCCTTGAGCAGTTCCTGCGCGTGCTGCTGTTGATGAAGGAAGAATCCATCGGCACAGTGCACCACCTCAATCCCGAGGAAGTAGTGCAAAGGACCAAGATCCTTGATGGCGAACTCGGTGCTGACACACGCGGTGAGCTGGCGAATGAGTTCGGTCGAGGAGGCCGTCCGGATGACGTCGTCGACTTTGAGGAGCAGGTAGCAGTCGCATGGCCCTGGTGATACACAAATAGTGAGGCGTCGGAGCAAGTAGCTCGGAACCAAAGCTGCTGAGGAAAGACGGTGATGCGCTGGTACCATGCGCGTGGCGCCTACCCAACCCGTACAAAGAGAGGGAGAGTAGACACACATGATCCAGATGAGCAGCATCGACGAACCCAGTAGGCTACTGACAGTAGACCCGTTCGGCAAGATGACCATGTAGAAACCGTTAGAAACGTCCATCTGATGCACCGGCCTAACTCGTGACACGGCAAGCTACAGAACAGCGCGGGTCGTGCCCGGTTTCACAACCGGAGTGAAGGTGTCAGTGAAATCAACTCCGGCACGCTGACGAAAGCCACGGACCACCCAACGAGCCTTATTTCGCTCGAGAGACCCGTCGGGACGAGTGTTGTGGCGAAAAACCCAATTGCCACTGTTGACATTGGAGTGAGGGGGTGAGGAACGAGCTGCTATGTGCGATTATGCTGAAGAGCGTCGAACTCCTTCTGCATTGCAGCGAGTCAATAAGGATCACGAAGAGCGGCTTAATATGACGATGGGAGCAGCCACTGGTAGAAAAAGGGCCTATAGTCCCGGTTGGTAAGGGCCTTTAGTCCCGGTTCCTGACTAAAGTGTCGGTACTAATGCCCCGACCCTTTAGTCCCGGTTCAATCCAGAACCGGGACTGATGGGCCTCCATGTGGGCAGTGCGCAGAGCCCAGGCAGGAGACCCTTTGGTCCCGGTTGGTGGCACCAACCGGGACCAATAGGCATCCACGCGTCAGCATTTCTGTGGCTGGGGTTTTTGTTTTTTTTGAAGGGGGGGGGGGTTTGGGGGGTTTTGGGGGGTTAATTTAGGTGTTTCATATATTGTGTTAGCTAGCTATAATTAATAGAGAGAAGTGTCCTCTCTTATGTCGGTGCTTGGTCGACGCTACGTACTATACATACGTATAGAGAGGACTAGACACGCTAGCTAGCTAGTAAGCAATCGAAGGAAACAGAAGATCGTCATGAACATATATGCATACAGAGTGAAGTGATATCGACCACCTCTCCTTCTCTGAGAGATTGGTCGAACAACAAGTTCTCGTATATCTATCTGACACTACCGGCTACATATATACAATAATTATCTCTTACAAATATAATCATACGGACTCAGGGTCCACATAGAATTCTCCGTCTTCAGGGATCACGTGGTCAAGAAAGAATGCCGCCAATTCCTCTTGAATTGCTCGCATGCGAGCTGGTGCTAGGAGTTCATCCCGCTTCCGAAACATCTAATTTAAAGAAGGAGGTCAATACATATATATATGAATGAATGAAACTCAACACAAATGATGGTAATAAAATAAAATTGTGAATGTTGTTATTTACGTACTTCATATTGTTCGTCAGTGTAGCCCCGCTCACAGGTCGTGTGGCGGATGGACTCGCAAACATAGTATCCACAGAAATCATTCCCTTGTTCCTGCCACAACCACTTTACAAGAAACAGAGGTTAATCAAACTGATAAGCAAGAATGCCAAATGGTATTGATGAAACTAGCGCTTAAATGACTAGTAGATGCGCTTAAAATGCTACTATAGTACTTACTTTCGGGTGTCTAAATTGCAGCTCCTTCGGCAGTCCCGGAGCTTTTCTGGTGATTTTTCTCCAAACCCTGCCGGACAAAGAAAACAATTACTTGATATATCAGGAAATGAACAAAGTTGCTGATATGGTGGATAATGATCGATTTAACTTACTTCTCGAGTATTTGAGTCATGTCTGCATAGTCCTGGGGATCTTTTCGTCTTGAGTCTAAGACGGTTACTAGTCCCTGCTCAAGCTTAATCTCTAGGAGAATATAGTGGAAACTGCACACGCATGCATAACTCATCAATTACATTACTATAACCTTGACTAATATATAAGGGAAACCGAATACGCACAAGACAATAACACTCACTTGAAGTTGTAAGGAAAGAGTATTATATCTTTGTTTTCATTTATTACGAACGATCGTAGCAAGTTGGCCTCGGTAGCTGCGGCATGAAATTTAACCTGAGTTGCATCTATGAGATATGTGTTAATGAACCCAATATCACCGACTTGTCTTTTCTTCAATTCGGCGATCTTCAATCTGCATAATATAGTGAGGATGATTATAAATACATGCAATGAAAGAGCTAAGCTATATAGAGAAACTTAATGACAGAAGTAGTACTACTTACAGACAGTAGCAGGCGACCGTTGTTTTATCGAGGGCCAATTGATTGAAAAACTGATAGAACTCCTCAAATGGAACATGCAACAGTTCAATTCCAACGAGGTCATGCTCCTTTTTAACTTTCACATACAAAGTACTCCTCCCCCCAGAGTCTCTGCAGATTTTCAAGTACCAATCATGCAATCGTCGCATCATCGTTGATAAAGATCTTTCATCTTTGACGAGAGGCTTCCCGTACTCGTATCTTTGTATCTGCACGTCCATGGGTTCATAATGTACTTCGTCGGGCAGGTAATCTGCAAGATTGCTATAACCGGGCACCATCCTCGGATCATTAGCGACGTTGTGGCTAGGCACCTTGAGCGGGGGGCACGATTGCTTCGCTTGTCCGAGCTGGGCAGTTTGTTTCCCAGCTCATCATTCTTTCAGCCTTTGATCACTGACAGTACTTCCCGACCGCTCCGCTTCGGCAAATTCCTTTCCAATAATGCGCTCATAGTTTCCTTTCGGCGGACACTTCGGTGGTTTTGTCAGGGCAGCCAGAGTGCGCTTCACTTTCACCGGATCTACCTTCTCGTCCGGAGGTGGATGTCTCTTTGCTCTCAACCCTTGAAACCAGTCATCCACTTCGGTTCGCGCGATCTCGGCGTTCTCCTCCGGGGTCCTCTCATATGGTAACTTCTCTGGAGTCTTCAGAGAAGGACCGAATCTGTATGTCCTCCCGCCTCTGGTTGTACTGCTAGACGCCGACCGAGCAGACGGAGCAGTTGTCTTCTTTACTTGCTTACGAGGCGGAGGAGAAGGACTACGACACGCCGGAGCAGCTGGAGCGGCGGCAGGTCTCTTCCGCCCTTGCTGACGAGGCGGAGAAGGAGGAGGCTGGCTGCTCGGGCACGTCGGCGCAGGCGGAGAAGGAGGCAGAGTGCCGCCACGTGCTGGAGAAGGAGCCGGCCGAGGGCCCTGATCGTCACTCGTCGGAGGAGGAGGCGGTGGAGGAGGCGGAGTGCCCTGACTCGCCGGAGGAGGAGGAGGAGGCGGAGGCGTCCAGTTCGGAAGGTTGATGAGCTCCTTCCGCCATAGGCATGGAGTCTTCAGAGCAGACCCCAGCCGAGTCTCCCCTTCACTAGTAGGGTGGTCAAGCTGGAGGTCCTCAAATCCCTCCGTTATTTCATCCACCATCTGTTGGGGAACGTAGTAATTTCAAAAAATTTCCTACGCACACGCAAGATCATGGTGATGCATAGCAACGAGAGGGGAGAGTGTGATCTACGTACCCTTGAAGATCGACAACGGAAGCGTTTGGTTGATGTAGTCGTACGTCTCCACGGCCCGACCGATCAAGCACCGAAACAACGGCACCTCCGAGTTCTAGCACACGTTCAGCTCGATGACGATCCCCGGACTCCGATCCAGCAAAGTGTTGGGGAAGAGTTCCGTCAGCACGATGGCGTGGTGACGATCTTGATGTACTATCGTCGCAGGGCTTCGCCTAAGCACCGCTACAATATTATCGAGGATTATGGTGGAAGGGAGCACCGCACACGGTTAAGAATATGATCACGTGGATCAACTTGTGTCTCTAGGGGTGCCCCTGCCTCCGTATATAAAGGTTCAAGAGGGGGAGGCCGGCCGGCCATCATAGGGCGCGCCAGGAGGAGTCCTACTCCCTCCGGGAGTAGGACTTCTCCCCCAATCCTAGTTGGAATAGGATTCGCGAGGTGGGAACAGAGAGAGAAGGAGGAGGGCGCCGACCCCCTCTCTCCTTGTCCTATTCGGACTAGGGGGAGGGGCGCGCGGCCCAGTCCTGGCTGCCTCTCCTCTTCTTCCACTAAGGCCCATTAAGGCCCATGTACCTCCCGGGGGGTTCCGGTAACCTCTCGGTTTTCCGGTAAAATCCCGATTTCACCCGGAACACTTCCGATAT
This sequence comes from Triticum urartu, assembly GCF_056163025.1. Lineage (NCBI taxonomy): Eukaryota > Viridiplantae > Streptophyta > Magnoliopsida > Poales > Poaceae > Triticum > Triticum urartu. The sequence continues at coordinate 744,510,164 of NC_141875.1, read as the reverse complement.
CCAAATATAGGCTTCCAATATATCAATCTTTATGTCTAGACCATTTCGAGACTCCTCGTCATGTCCGTGATCACATCCGGGACTCTGAACAAACTTCGGTACATCAAAATGCATAAACTCATAATATAACTGTCATCGTAACCTTAAGCGTGCGGACCCTACGGGTTCGAGAACAATGTAGACATGACCGAGACATGTCTCCGGTCAATAACCAATAGCAGAACCTGGATGCTCATATTGGTTCCTACATATTCTACAAAGATCTTTTATCGGTCAGACCGCATAAGAACATACGTTGTTCCCTTTGTCATCGGTATGTTACTTGCCCGAGATTCGATCGTTGGTATCCAATACCTAGTTCAATCTCGTTACCGGCAAGTCTCTTTATTCGTTCCGTAATACATCATCCCACAACTATCTCATTAGTTGCAATGCTTGCAAGGCTTAAGTGATGTGCATTACCGAGAGGGCCCAGAGATACCTCTCCGACGATCGAAGTGACAAATCGTAATCTCGAAATACGTCAACCCAACATGTACCTTTGGAGACACCTGTAGAGCACCTTTATAATCACCCAGTTACGTTGTGACATTTGGTAGCACACAAAGTGTTCCTCCGGCACACGGGAGTTACGTAATCTCATAGTTATAGGAACATGTATAAGTCATGAAGAAAGCAATAGCAACATACCAAACGATCGTGTGCTAAGCTAATGGAATGGGTCATGTCAATCAAATCATTCAACTAATGATGTGATCCCGTTAATCAAATGACAACTCTTTGTCCATGGTTAGGAAACATAACCATCTTTGATTAACGAGCTAGTCAAGTAGAGGCATACTAGTGACACTCTGTTTGTCTATGTATTCACACATGTATTATGTTTCTGGTTAATACAATTCTAGCATGAATAATAAACATTTATCATGATGTAAGGAGATAAATAATAACTTAATTATTGCCTCTAGGGCATATTTCCTTCAGTCTCCCACTTGCACTAGAGTCAATAATCTAGATCACATCGCCATGTGATTTAACATCAATAGTTCACATCTTTATGTGATTGGTTCACATCTCCATGTGACTAACACCCAAAGGGTTTACTAGATTCAATAATCTAGTTCACATCGCTATGTGATTAAGACCCAAAAAGTGATCATGTTTTGCTTGTGAGAGAAGTTTAGTCAACGGGTCTGCCACATTCAGATCCGCATGTATTTTGCAAATTTCTATGTCAACAATGCTCTGCATGGAGCTACTCTAGCTAATTGCTCCCACTTTCAATATGTATCCAGATTGAGACTTAGAGTCATCTGGATCAGTGTCAAAACTTGCATCGACGTAACCCTTTATGACGAACCTTTTGTCACCTCCGTAATCGAGAAACATATCCTTATTCCAGTAAGGATAATTTTGACCGCTGTCCATTGATCTACTCCTAGATCACTATTGTACTCCCTCTCTTAACACAGTGTATGGTATACAATAGATCTGGTACACAGCATGGCATACTTTATAGAACCTATGACTGAGGCATAGGGAATGACTTTCATTCTCTTTCTATCTTCTGCCGTGGTCGGGCTTTGAGTCTTACTCAACTTCACACCTTGTAACATAGGCAAGAAACTTTTTCCTTGACTGTTCCATTTTGAACTACTTCGAAATCTTATCAAGGTATGTACTCATTGAAAAAACTTATCAAGCGTCTTGATCTATCTCTATAGATCTTGAAGCTCAATATGTAAGCAGCTTCACCGAAGTCTTTCTTTGTAAAACTCCTTTCAAACACTCCTTTATGCTTTACAGAATAATTCTACATTATTTCTGATCAACAATATGTCATTCACATATACTTATCAAAAATGCTATAGTGCTCCCACTCACTTTCTTGTAAATACAGGCTTCACCGCAAGTCTGTATAAAACTATATGCTTTGATCAACTCATCAAAGCGTATATTCCAACTCCGAGATGCTTGCACCAGTCCACAGATGGATCGCTGGAGCTTGCACATTTTGTTAGCACCTTTCGGATTGACAAAACCTTCTGGTTGCATCATATACAACTCTTCTTTAATAAATCCATTAAGGAATGCAGTTTTGTTTATCCATTTGCCAGATTTCATAAAATGCAGCAATTACTAACATGATTCGGACAGACTCAAGCATAGATACGAGTGAGAAACTCTCATCGTAGTCAACACCTTGAACTTGTCGAAAACCTTTTGCGACAATTCTAGCTTTGTAGATAGTAACACTACTATCAGCGTCCGTCTTCCTCTTGAAGATCCATTTATTCTCAATTGCTTGCCGATCATCGGGCAAGTTAACCAAAGTCCAAACTTTGTTCTCATACATGGATCATATCTCAGATTTCATGGCCTCAAACCATTTCGCGGAATCTGGGCTCATCATCGCTTCCTCATAGTTCGCAAGTTCGTCATGGTCTAGTAACATGACTTCCAGAACAGGATTACCGTACCACTCTGGTGCGGATCTCACTCTGGTTTACCTACGAGATTCGGTAGTAACTTGATCGAAGTTACATGATCATCATCATTAGCTTCCTCACTAATTGGTGTAGTAGTCACAAGAACAGATTTTTGTGATGAACTACTTTCCAATAAGGGAGAAGGTACAATTACCTTATCAAGTTTTCTACTTTCCTCCCACTCACTTCTTTCGAGAGAAACTCCTTCTCTGGAAAGGATCCATTCTTAGCAACGAATGTCTTGCCTTCGGATCTGTGATAGAAGGTGTACCCAACAGTTTCCTTTGGGTATCCTATGAAGACATATTTCTCCGATTTGGTTTTGAGCTTATCAGGATGAAACCTTTTCATATAAGCATCACAATCCCAAACTTTAAGAAACGACAACTTTGGTTTCTTGCCAAACCACAGCTCAGATTGTGTCGTCTCAATGGACTTAGATGGTGCCCTTTTAAACGTGAATGCAGCTGTCTTTAATGCATAACCCCAAAACGATAGTGGTAAATCGGTAAGAAACATCATAGATTGCACTATATCCAATAAAGTACGGTTATGACGTTCAGACACACCATTATGCTGTGTTGTTCCAGGTGGCATGAATTTGTGAAACTATTCCATATTGTTTTAATTGAAGACCAAACTCGTAACCCAAATATTCGTCTCCGCGATCAGATCATGGAAACCTTATCTTCTTGTCACGATGATTTTCCACTTCACTCTGAAATTCTTTGAACTGTTCAAATGTTTCAGACTTATGTTTCATCAAGTAGATATACCCATATCTACTTAAATCATCTGTGAAGGTCAGAAAATAACGATACCTGCCGCGAGCCTCAACACTCATCGGATCGCATACATCAGTATGTATTATTTCCAATAAGTCAGTTGCTCGCTCCATTGTTCCGGAGAATGGCGTTTTAGTCATCTTGCCCATGAGGCATGGTTCACAAGCATCAACTGATTCATAATCAAGTGATTCCAAAAACCCATCAGCATGGAGTTTCTTCATGCGCTTTACACCAATATGACCTAAACGGAAGTGCCACAAATAAGTTGCACTATCATTATTAACTTTACATCTTTTGGTTTCAATATTATGAATATGTGTATCACTACGATCGAGATCCAATGAACCATTTTCATTGGGTGTGTAACCATATAAGGTTTTATTCATGTAAATAGAACAACAATTTATTCTTTTACTTAAATGAATAACCGTATTACAATAAATATGATCAAATCATATTCATGCTCAACGCAAACACCAAATAACACTTATTTAGGTTCAACCCTAATACCGAAAGTATAGGGAGTGTGCGATGATGATCATATCAATCTTGGAACCACTTCCAACACACATCGTCACTTCACCCTTAACTAGTCTCTGTTCATTTTGCAACTCCCGTTTCGAATTACTACTCTTAGCAACTGAACTAGCATCAAATACTGAGGGGTTGCTATAAACACTAGTAAAGTACACATCAATAACATGTATATCAAATATACTTTTGTTCACTTTGCCATCCTTCTTATCCGCCAAATACTTGGGGCAGTTCTACTTGCAGTGACCAGTCCCTTTGCAGTAGAAGAACTTAGTCTCAGGCTTAGGACCAGACTTGGGCTTCTTCACTTGAGCAGCAACTTGCTTGCTGTTCTTCTTGAAGTTCCCCTTCTTCCCTTTGCCCTTTTCTTGAAACTAGTGGTCTTGTTAACCATCAACACTTGATGTTTTTCTTGATTTCTACCTTCGTCGATTTCAGCATCACGAAGAGCTTGGGAATTGTTTCCGTTATCCCTTGCATATTATAGTTCATCACGAAGTTCTACTAACTTGGTGATGGTGACTAGAGAATTCTGTCAATCACTATTTTATCTGGAAGATCAACTCCCACTTGATTCAAGTGATTGTAGTACCCAGACAATCTGAGCACATGCTCACTGCTTGAGCTATTCTCCTCCATATTTTAGCTATAGAACTTGTTGGAGACTTCATATCTCTCAACTCAGGTATTTGCTTGAAATATTAACTTCAACTCCTGGAACATCTCATATGGTCCATGACGTTCAAAACGTCTTTGAAGTCCCGATTCTAAGCCATTAAGCATGGTGCACTAAACTATCAAGTAGTCATCATATTGAGCTAGCCAAATGTTCATAACATCTGCATCTGCTCCTGCAATAGGTCTGTCACCTAGCGGTTCATCAAGGACATAATTCTTCTGTGCAGCAATGAGGATAAACCTCAGATCACGGATCCAATCCGCATCATTGCTACTAACATCTTTCAACACAATTTTCTCTAGGAACATATCAAAATAAACACAGGGAAGCAACAATGCGAGCTATTGATCTACAACATAATTTGCAAAATACTACCAGGACTAAGTTCATGATAAATTTAAGTTCAATTAATCATATTACTTAAGAACTCCCACTTAGATAGACATCCATCTAATCCTCTAAGTGATCACGTGATCCAAATCAACTAAACCATGTCCGATCATCACGTGAGATGGAGCAGTTTCATTGGTGAACATCACTATGTTGATCATATCTACTATATGATTCACGCTCGACCTTTCGGTCTCCGTGTTCCGAGGCCATATCTGCATATGCTAGGCTCGTCAAGTTTAACCTGAGTATTCTGCGTGTGCAAAAACTGGCTTGCACCCGTTGTAGATGGACCTAGAGCTTATCACACCCGATCGTCACGTGGTGTCTGGGCACGACGAACTTTGGCAACGGTGCATACTCAGGGAGAACACTTTTATCTTGAAATTTAGTGAGAGATCATCTTATAATGGTACCGTCAATCAAAGCAAGATAAGATGCATAAAAGATAAACATCACATGCAATCAATATAAGTGATATGATATGGCCATCATCATCTTGTGCTTGTGATCTCCATCTCCGAAGCACCGTCATGATCACCATCGTCACCGGCGCGACACCTTGATCTCCATCGTAGCATCGTTGTCGTCTCGCCAATCTTATACTTCCTGACTATCGCTACCGCTTAGTGATAAAGTAAAGCATTACAGCGCGATTGCATTGCATACAATAAAGAGACAACCATATGGCTCCTGCCAGTTGCCGAAAACTCGGTTACAAAACATGATCATCTCATACAATAAAATTTAGCATCATGTCTTGACCATATCACATCACAACATGCCCTGCAAAAACAAGTTAGACGTCCTCTACTTTGTTGTTGCAAGTTTTACGTGGCTGCTACGGGCTTAAGCAAGAACCAATCTTACCTACGCATCAAAACCACAACGATAGTTTGTCAAGTTGGTGCTGTTTTAACCTTCGCAAGGACCGGGCGTAGCCACACTCGGTTCAACTAAAGTTGGAGAAACTGTCACCCGCAAGCCACCTATGTGCAAAGCACGTCGGGAGAACCGGTCTCGTGTAAGCGTACGCGTAATGTCGGTCCGGGCCGCTTCGTCCAACAATACCGCCGAACCAAAGTATGACATGCTGGTAAGCAGTATGACTTATATCGCCCACAACTCACTTGTGTTCAACTCGTGCATATAACATCAACACATAAAACCTGGCTCTGATGCCACTGTTGGGGAACGTAGTAATTTCAAAAAATTTCCTACGCACATGCAAGATCATGGTGATGCATAGCAACGAGAGGGGAGAGTGTGATCTATGTACCCTTGTAGATCGACAACAGAAGCGTTTGGTTGATGTAGTCGTACGTCTCCACGGCCCGACCGATCAAGCACCGAAACTACGGCACCTCTGAGTTATAGCACACGTTCAGCTCGATGATGATCCCCGGACTCCGATCCAGCAAAGTGTCAGGGAAGAGTTCCGTCAGCAAGACGGCGTGGTGACGATCTTGATGTACTACCGTCGCAGGGCTTCGCCTAAGCACCGCTACAATATTATCGAGGATTATGGTGGAAGGGGGCACCGCACACGGTTAAGAATATGATCACGTGGATCAACTTGTGTCTCTAGGGGTGCCCCTGCCTCCGTATATAAAGGTTCAAGAGGGGGAGGCCGGCCGGCCATCATAGGGCGCGCCAGGAGGAGTCCCACTCCCTCCGGGAGTAGGACTTCTCCCCCAATCCTAGTTGGAATAGGATTCGCGAGGTGGGAACAGAGAGAGAGAGAGAAGGAGGGGGGCGCCGGCCCCATCTCTCCTTGTCCTATTCGGACTAGGGGGGAGGGGCGCGTGGCCCAGCCCTGGCCGCCTCTCCTTTTCTTCCACTAAGGCCCATTAAGGCCCATGTACCTCCCGGGGGGTTCCGGTAACCTCCCGGTTTTCCGGTAAAATCCCGATTTCACCCGGAACACTTGCGATATCCAAATATAGGCTTCCAATATATCAATCTTTATGTCTAGACCATTTCGAGACTCCTCGTCATGTCCGTGATCACATCCGGGACTCTGAACAAACTTCGATACATTAAAATGCATAAACTCATAATATAACTGTCATCGTAACCTTAAGCGTGCGGACCCTACGGGTTCGAGAACAATGTAGACATGACCGAGACATGTCTCCGGTCAATAACCAATAGCGGAACCTGGATGCTCATATTGGTTCCTACATATTCTACGAAGATCTTTTATCGGTCAGACCGCATAAGAACATACGTTGTTCCCTTTGTCATCGGTATGTTACTTGCCCGAGATTCGATCGTTGGTATCCAATACCTAGTTCAATCTCGTTACCGGCAAGTCTCTTTACTCGTTCCGTAATACATCATCCCGCAACTATCTCATTAGTTGCAATGCTTGCAAGGCTTAAGTGATGTGCATTACCGAGAGGGCCCAGAGATACCTCTCCGACGATCGGAGTGACAAATCCTAATCTCAAAATACGTCAACCCAACATGTACCTTTGGAGACACCTGTAGAGCACCTTTATAATCACCCAGTTACGTTGTGATGTTTGGTAGCACACAAAGTGTTCCTCCGGCACACGGGAGTTACATAATCTCATAGTCATAGGAACATGTATAAGTCATGAAGAAAGCAATAGCAACATACTAAACGATCGTGTGCTAAGCTAATGGAATGGGTCATGTCAATCAGATCATTCAACTAATGATGTGATCCCATTAATCAAATGACAACTCTTTGTCCATGGTTAAGAAACATAACCATCTTTGATTAACGAGCTAATCAAGTAGAGGCATACTAGTGACACTCTGTTTGTCTATGTATTCACACATGTATTATGTTTCCGGTTAATACAATTCTAGCATGAATAATAAACATTTATCATGATATAAGGAAATAAATAATAACTTAATTATTGCCTCTAGGGCATATTTCCTTCACCATCACCCTAGCATATCCTTCTGGAATCTGCCGGCAGTGAAAAGTTGCGCCGGGTTTAGTAGGATAAGCAGAGCCAACAGCTGCCTTGACCTTCAAATTCATCCATTGCGTCATAAGGTGGCAATTTTGAGACTCTGTGATAGCATCCATGGGATAGCTGGCAGGAGCCGTCAAGGCATGCTCGGGCTGAAGCAGCTCGGTGGAAGCCACGCTGCTTCTGCGCTAAGATGGCGGGGTAGCTTCGGGGGAGGCTTCGGCAGTACGTTTGCTGCGATTTGCTTCTCGTTCCTCTATCGTGTCTACCCTTGCTTGCAGCGCCTGCATTTGGGTCTGCTGCACTTTTTTCCTCCTCTCATGGGATTTGTAACCGCCTGCGTCCGGAAACCCAACCTTTCACGGAATGGAGCCTGGCGTGCCTTGTGTCCGTCCAGGGTGCTCAGGATTCCCGAGGGCCATTGTGAGCTCGTCGTTCTCTCTGTCAGGAAAGAACGTCCCTTCCTATGCTGCTTCGATATACTGCTTAAGCTTCCTGACTGGTATGTCCATTTGATCATTCGTCCAAATGCACTTCCCTGTTACAGGGTCCAAGGTTCCGCCAGCCCCGAAGAACCAAGTCCGGCAATGGTCTAGCCAGTTAATTGTCTCTGGTTCGATCCCTTTATCAACCAGATCATTCTCAGTCTTGGACCACTTAGGCCGGGCTACGAGGTAGCCACCTGACCCCGTGCGATGGTGAAGCTTCTTCTTCGCAGCATTTTGCTTGTTTGTCGCCGACATCTTCTTACTCTTTTCCGATGTCTTGTGGGCCACAAATGCGGGCCAGTGATCTCTGATCTTCTCATATCTGCCCTTGAATTCTGGTGTCTCATTATTTTCGACAAACTTATTCAGCTCTTTCTTCCACCTCCTGAATAGTTCTGCCATCCTCTTAAGAGCAAAAGACTTGATTAATTTCTCTTTAACTGGGTTCTCTGGATTATCCTCTGGCGGTAGGGTGAAATTTGACTTCAGCTCAGTCCAAAGATCATTTTTCTGCATATCATTGACATAAGACACCTCAGGGTCTTCTGTAGCCGGCTTAAACTATTGCTGGATGCTTATCGGGATCTTGTCCCTAACCAGAACCCCGCACTGAGCAACAAATGCGCTCTTTGTCCGGAGGGGTTCAATCGGTTGGCCGTCGGGCGTGATTGCTATGATCTCAAACTTTTCATCCGAGCTCAACTTTTTCTTCGGGCCTCGTCTCTTTACCGAAGTTGTGCTCGATCCGGAGGGCTAGAAAAAAGAACAAAGACTTAATTAATATGTGTACATACCAAAACAATGAATGCATCAATCAGCTAGTCAGCACAGCCTTAACTAATATATATACCTGGCCGGACTCGGTTCGGTCACCAGAGCCGTCATCACGGTCTCCTTCTTGCACCGGCATTGGGTCACCGGAGCCGTCCTCATGTTCTTCTTCTTGCACCGGCATTAGGTCACCGTAGCCAGCTTGTTCACCCTCTCCTTCCAGACCATCGGTTTCGTTGAGAAAAAACGAGACGACATCACTTCCTTCTGCGATTATGTCCCTCAACAACGCTTCTTTTGCTTCGTCTAGGGCGGTGTCCATAGTTTCTACAAATATTTACAACATGGCAATTATTATTCAAACATGACAGATGGATATATTAGTGCCAAACGTATAACTAGCTACCTAATCATAGTAAGCTATCGGGAGGGGGTATATATCGACAACGACGACACTACATCTATGTCCCTCGACGACCCTCGTTCCCGATAAAAAAAGAGGAAGAAGAAAAAAAGAGAGGAGAAGAAATAGAGGAGAAGAACTCCTCTATTCTTTCTTCTCCTCTTTTTTTTCTTCTTCCTCTTCTTTTTTTATCCTCTTCTTCCTCTCATGTTCGAGAGGATCGCCGAGGGGTCGGGAGGTTGCCTAGTGTCAAAGGATTCAACAAAACCATGTCTTCATCATTAGGCAAAAGTAACATGTGCATGATGGTATGAAGCTCTTCAAAGTAGTTCTGGAACGGAGTCCTAGATAGGATAATTCGCTTTTTGGTACAAAGTTCAGCAAGAGCCTTCCGAATATCGCTATTTGGAAGGCCTTTGCTGAATTCGTACCAAAAGGCGGATTATCCTATCCGAGACTCCATTCCAGAACAACTTTGCAGAACTTCGTACCAACATGCCCTGGTTACTTCCGGCTAATGATGAAGGCATGTATTTCTTCAATACTTTGACACTAGGAAACCTCTCTCGACCCCTCGAACCCTCGACGACCCTGGAACCCTCGACCCCTAGACGACCCTCTTCTTCCTCTCATTTTCCAGAGGATCGCCGAGGGGTTGGGAGGTTGCGTAGTGTCAAAGGATTCAACAAAACCATGTCTTCATCATTAGGCGAAAGTAACATGTGCATGATGGTACGAAGCTCTTCAAAGTTGTTCTGGAACGGAGTCCCAGATAGGATAATTCGCTTTTTGGTACAAAGTTCAGCAAGAGCCTTCCGAATATCGCTATTTGGAAGGCGTTTGCTGAATTCGTACCAAAAGGCGGATTATTCTATCCGGGACTCCATTCCAGAACAACTTTGCAGAACTTCGTACCAACATGCCCTGGTTACTTTCGGCTAATGATGAAGGCATGGATTTCTTCAATACTTTGACACTAGGAAACCTCTCTCGACCCCTCGGCGATCCTCAACCCCTGGAACCCTCGACGACCCTGGAACCCTCGACCCTCGACCCTATAGAACCCTCGAACCCTCGACCCTGAAACCCTCGACCCTTGACCCCTTAACGACCCTCGACCCTCTACCCTAGTTCCCGACCCTCAACCCCTCGGCGATCCTCGACACCCTCGTTCCCGATAAAAATTAAGAAGAAGAAGAAGAAGAAGAAGAAGAAGAAGAAGAAGAAGAAGAAGAAGAAGAAAGGGGAGAAGAAGAAAGGAATAACTAGAGGAGAAGATCGAAGAAAAAAAAGAAGAAAAAAAGAGGAGAAGAAGAAAGGAATAGTGGTTCTATTTTTTCTTCTTCTCCACTATTCCTTTCTTCTTCTGCTCTTCTTTTTCTTCTTTTTTCTTCTTCTTATTTATTTCTCCTCTTCTTCCTCTCCTCTTCTTCTTCTTATTTAGTTCTCTCGACCCCTCGTCCCTCTCTCGACCCCTCGACGACCCTCGTCCCTGATAACATTTTTTTTCTCCCCTCGACACCTCTCGACCTCTCGTCCCACTCTCGACCCCTCATCATCATCTATCACCCCCTCGTTTTCTTTAGCATATATCCATGAACAAAATAGAGGAGAAGATCGAAGAAAAAAAAGAAGTCTTCCTCTTCTTATTTTCCTTTTTCCACTCCTTCCTTTTCTTCTTCTTCTTCTTCTTCTTCTTCTTCTTCTTCTTCCTTCTTCCTTCTTCCTCTTTTCTTCCTTTTCCTTATTTTACTTTTTACTCTACACTAACCTAATTAAAATTCACTAACCTAAAATCGATATCTACTAACAAACTAAATAAAAAATTAATACATATATGAAAAAACATATATAAACAAAAAAAATTCTATGAACATTATATTCATACATACATATATAGCCACACCCATTCATCATATAGCTATAAACAAAAAAATTAATACATATATGAAAAAACATATATAAAACAGAGCCTCGACGGCGGCGGCTCACAACGGGGGCGGCCGGCGAGGGCGACGGCGGCGGCGGGCTCGGGGCGGCGCGGGGCGCGGGTGACGGCGGGGGCGGCGACGACGTCGGGGCGGCGCGGGCGACGACGGGGCGGCGCGGGGCAGCGCCTGGCGGCGACGGGGCAGGGGCGACGAGGACGGCGGGCTCGGGGCAGCGCGGGGCGCGGGCGACGGCGGGGGCGGCGACGACGTCGGGGCGGTGCGGCGACGACGGGGCGGCGCGGGGCGCGGGCGACGACGGGGCTGCGACGACGTGCGCGGACGACGACGATGAGGAACTGAATGAAATTTTTGACAAGTGTTGTATATATAGCAAGAGCATTGGTCTCGGTTCATGGCACAAACCGGGACTAATGCCCCCTTTAGTCCCGGTTGGTGCCACCAACCGGGACCAAAGGCCAATTTTCAGCAGCCCAAAGGGCGGGAAGCGGCGGCCTTTGGTCCCGGTTGGTGGCACCAACCGGGACTAAAGGGGGGCATTGGTCACGGTTGGTGCCACGAACCGGGACCAATGCCCCCTTTAGTCCCGGTTGGTGCCACCAACCGGGACCAATGGCCTTGTGCTGCCCCGCGCCCAAAAGTTTAGTCCCACCTCGCTAGCTGAAGGGTGCCGGCACTTGTTTATAAGCGCTGGTGTGCCTCCCCTTTCGAGCTCCTCTCTTATGCAGGCTTTTGGGCCTAAACTTGCTACTGCCTGTGGGCCTATTGGGCCTTCTGCGGGCCTGAATCCTGGCCCATGTAGGGTTTCTAGTCGTATTCAGGCCGTGGAGGCCCAGTAGGTGGCATTTTTTTTGGTTTTTTCTTTTTTATTTCTACATTTTTTTTGGTTTTTTATTTTTTATTTCTACTTAAAACTAAATACTTACAGTTTTTTAGTGATTTCTTTTTGCTTTTAGGTCACAAAAAATATAAACTTTCTGTTAGTGCCATTAGTTTTTAAATTTTGAATAGTTTAAATTTGAATTTTTAAAAATTTGTGTGAATCACTAGTTTATGAATAACTTTACTATAAAAATAGAATTTTTTTTCTATTTATACTTACAACTAAATACTTATAGTTTTTTAGTGATTTCTTTTTGATTTTAGGTCACTAAAATTATAAACTTTCTGTTAGTGCCATTAGTTTTAAAATTTTGAATAGTTTAAATTTGTATTTTTTAAAATTTGTGTGAATCACTAGTTTATGAATAACTTTACTATAAAAATAGGATTTTTTTTCTTTTTTTCTATTTATTTTTTATTTATATTTACAATTAAATACTTATAGTTTGATTTTAGGTCACAAAAATTATATTCTTTTTGCTATTGAAGAATATTATAGTTTTATTTGAGTTGATCATAACATAATATTTTAATTGATTGTTTTTATTTTCATAAAAGTTTTGTAGTTCATTCTATTTGCTATTAATTCATTCTTTGAGCTAAATGACCCTGAAATTGGAAAGCATTTAAAATGAACTCTGAAAAAGTTGAAAGTTGGGATGGTATCATAATTTCACCCACATAGCATGTGCATGTACAAAACGGACAATGGTAGCATGTTCGTGTGTTACAAAGTTGGCATGGTATCATCATAATAGTTGCGGGAGAAAGTCTTCACTTTTTCTTCACTTGTGTCATTTGCTTATTGCGCCGTAACCATGGATAATCTTCATTGTTTATCAGGATGCTTGGGTCAGCCTTGACATTGAAGGGAGGAATTTCATGAAACTTTTCATAATCTTCAGACATGTCTGTCTTGCCGTCCACTCCCAGGATGTCCCTTTTTCGTGAAAGAACTATGTGGCGCTTTGGCTCATCGTATGATGTATTCACTTTCTTATATTTTCTTTTTCTCGGTTTGGTAGACATGTGCTTCACATAGATAACCTGTGCCACATCATTGGCTAGGACGAACAGTTCGTCAGTGTACCCAAGATTTTTCAGATCCACTGTTGTCATTCCGTACTGTGGGTCTACCTGTACCCCGCCGCCTGACAGATTAACCCATTTGCACTTAAACAAAGGGACCTTAAAATCAGGTCCGTAGTCAAGTTCCCATATGTCCACTATGTAACCATAATATGTGTCCTTTCCGCTCTCGGTTGCTGCATCAAAGCGGACACCGCTGTTTTGGTTGGTGCTCTTTTGATCTTGGGCGATCGTGTAAAATGTATTCCCATTTATCTCGTATCCTTTGTAAGTCAATACAGTCAAAGATGGTCCCGTGGACAACAAGTACAACTCATCACAAACAGTGTTGTCACCTGTGAGACGTGTTTCCAACCAACTGCTGAAAGTCCTGATGTGTTCACATGTAATCCAGTCATCGCACTGCTCCGGGTGTTTGGAGCGCAGACTGCTCTTGTGTTCATCGACATACGGGGTCACCAAGGTAGAGTTCTGTAGAACTGTGTAGTGTGCTTGAGACTAAGAATATCCGTCCCTGCATATTACTGAGTCACTTCCAAGAGTGCCTTTCCCAGTCAGTCTCCCCTCATACCGCGATTTAGGGAGACCTATCTTCTTAAGGTCAGGAATGAAGTCAACACAAAACCCGATAACATCCTCTGTTTGATGGCCCATGGAGATGCTTCCTTCTGGCCTAGCACGGTTACAGACATATTTCTTTAGGACTCCCATGGACCTCTCAAAGGGGAACATACCGTGTAGAAATACGGGGCCCAGGATGACAATCTCGTCGACTAGATGAACTAGGACCCGCGTCACGATATTGAAGAAGGATGGTGGGAACACCAGCTCGAAACTGACAAGACATTGCGCCACATCACTCCTTAGCCTTGGTACGATTTCTGGATCGATCACCTTCTGAGAGATTGCATTGAGGAATGCATATAGCTTCACAATGGCTAATCGGACGTTTTCCGGTAGAAGCCCCCTCAATGCATCCGGAAGCAGTTGTGTCATAATCACGTGGCAGTCATGATACTTTAGGTTCTGAAACTTTTTCTCTGGCATATTTATTATTCCCTTTATATTCGACGAGAAGCCAGTCATGACCTTCATACTGAGCAGGCATTCAAAGGAGATTTCTTTCTCTTCTTTCGTAAGAGCGTAGCTGGCAGGACCTTTATACTACTTCGGAGGCATGCCGTCTTTTTCCTGCAAACGTTGCAGGTCCTCCCGTGCCTCAGGTGTATCTTTTGTCTTCCCATACACGCCCAAGAAGCCTAGAAGGTTCACGCAAAGGTTCTTCGTCACGTGCATCACATCGATTGAAGAGCGGACCTCTAGGTCTTTCCAGTAGGGTAGGTCCCAAAATATAGATTTCTTCTTCCACATGGGTGCGTGTCCCTCAGCGTCATTCGGAACAGCTAGTCCACCAGGACCCTTTCCAAAGATTACGTGTAAATCATTGACCATAGCAAGTACGTGATCACCGGTACGCATGGCGGGCTTCTTCCGATGATCTGCCTCGCCTTTGAAATGCTTGCCTTTCTTTCGACATTGATGGTTGGTCGGAAGAAATCGACGATGGCCCAGGTACACATTCTTCCTGCATTTGTCCAGGTATATACTTTCAGTGTCATCTAAACATTTCGTGCATGTGTGGTATCCTTTGTTTGTCTGTCCTGAAAGGTTACTGAGAGCGGGCCAATCCTTGATGGTCACGAACAGCAACGCCTTTAGGTTAAATTCCTCCTGTCTGTGCTCATCCCAGGTACGTACACCGTTTCCATTCCACAGCTGTAAAAGTTCTTCAACTAATGGCCTTAGGTACACATCAATGTCGTTGCCGGGTTGCTTAGGGCCTTGGATGAGAACTGGCATCATAATGAACTTCCGCTTCATGCACATCCAAGGAGGAAGGTTATACAGACATAGAGTCACGGGCCAGGTGTTGTGATTGCTGCTCTGCTCCCCATAAGGATTAATGCCATCCGTGCTTAAAGCAAACAATACATTCCTTGGGTCCTTTGCAAACTCATCCCAGTACTTTCTCTCGATTTTTCTCCACTGCGACCCGTCAGCGGGTGCTCTCAACTTCCCATCTTTCTTTCGGTTCTCACTGTGCCATCGCATCAACTTGGCATGCTCTTCATTTCTGAACAGACGTTTCAACCGTGGTATTATAGGAGCATACCACATCACCTTCGCAGGAACCCTCTTCCTGGGGGGCTCGCCGTCAACATCACCAGGGTCATCTCGTCTGATCTTATACCGCAATGCACCGCATACCGGGCATGCGTTCAGATCCTTGTATGCACCGCGGTAGAGGATGCAGTCATTAGGGCATGCATGTATCTTCTTCACCTCCAATCCTAGAGGGCATACGACCTTCTTTGCTGCGTATGTACTGTCGGGCAATTCGTTATCCTTTGGAAGCTTCTTCTTCAATATTTTCAGTAGCTTCTCAAATCCTTTGTAAGCCCCAGCATTCTCTGCCTTCCACTGCAGCAATTCCAGTACGGTACCGAGCTTTGTGTTGCCATCTTCGCAATTGGGGTACAACCCTTTTTTGTGATCCTCTAACATGTGATCGAACTTCAGCTTCTTCTTTTGACTTTCGCATTGCGTCCTTGCATCGACAATGACCCAGCAGAGATCATCATCATCGGGCACATCGTCTGGATTCTCTTGATCTTCAGCAGCTTCACCTGTTGCAGCATCATTCGGCACATCGTCTGGTTCCTCTTGATCTTCACCAGCTCCCCCCGTTGCAGCATCACCGTATTCAGGGGGCACATAGTTGTCATCGTACTCTTCTTTTTCGCCGTCTTCCATCATAACCCCTATTTCTCCGTGCCTCGTCCAAACATTATAGTGTGGCATGAAACCCTTGTAAAGGTGGTGGGAGTGAAGGATTTTCCGGTTGGAGTAAGACCTCGTATTCCCACATTCAGTGCATGGACAACACATAAAACCATCCTGCTTGTTTGCCTTAGCCGCATCGAGAAACTCATGCACGCCCTTAATGTACTCGCAAGTGTGTCTGTCACCGTACATCCATTGCCGGTTCATCTGCGTGCATTATATATAATTAAGTGTCCAAATTAATAGAAGTTCATCATCACATTAAAACCAAAGTGCATACATAGTTCTCATCTAACAACATATAGCTCTCCACAACATCTAATTAATTAAACCATACATTGAAACTATGTAAAACATTTCAATGCGAAAACAAATGCGATCATAATCGCAACCAAGGTAACAATTGATCCAATGGCATAATGATACCAAGTCTCGGTATGAATGGCATATTTTAATATTTCTAATCTTCAAGTGCATTGCATCCATCTTGATCGTGTGATCATCGACGACATCCGCAACATGCAACTCCAATATCATCTTCTCCTCCTCAATTTTTTTATTTTTTCCTTCAACAAATTGTTTTCTTCTTCAACTAAATTTAACCTCTCGACAATAGGGTCGGTTGGCATTTCCGATTCACATACATCCTACATAAATAAAATCTATGTCACGTTGGTCGGCATAATTTTCATAAACAATAAATGAACCAATAGTTATAAAGATAATATATATACCACATCCGAATCATAGACAGGACGAGGGCCGACGGGGGCGGATACCAAAACCATCGCACTATATAAGATGCAATAATAAAAGTAAGAGAATAATACAAGTATCTATGTAAACATACAAGTAAGAATATTTTTCCTTTCAGAAAGAAGATAAGAACAAGAGGCTCACCACGGTGGTGCCGGCGATGAGCTTGGCGCGGGTGATCGACGGCGGTGATGACGGGGATGGGGCGTGACGGACTGCTAAACCTAAACAAATATTATGGAAAATGGAGCTTGGAGGTCGAGCTTGGAGAGGAGAAAGCTTAAGTAGTGTGGCTCGGGCATTCCATCGAACACCTTGTGTGCATAGGAGGTGAGCTAGAGCACCACCAAGTCCTCTCCCCCTCGGCCAGAAAAAAACAGAGCAGTATGCTCTGCTCTTACGCGAGGGGGTATATATAGGCACCTCATTGGTCCCGGTTGGTGGCATGAACCGGGACTAAAGGGGAGCCTTTGGTCCCGGTTCAAGCCACCAACCGGGACCAATGGTGGTGGGCCAGGAGCGAGGCCCATTGGTCCCGGTTCGTCCCACCAACCGGGACCAAAAGGTCCAAATGAACCGGGACCAATGGCCCACGTGGCCCGGCCGGCCCCCTGGGCTCACGAACCGGGACCAATGCCCCCATTGGTCCCGGTTCTGGACTGAACCGGGACTAATGGGCTGACCCGGCCTGGACCAAAGCCCTGTTTTCTACTAGTGGTTGTTCCTCGGTCGTCGCAGCTGATAGCCTGCCCAGAGCAACCTCTGCATGGTCCAGAAGGCTCCCAGCCCGCAGCAGCCATCCGTGCATTGAATCAACCACATCACACAGAGGTTGAACCGCCTCCACCTTCTGTAAGGAAGCCATGCCTTGTAGTTCAGAGCATAGCTGCTCGGCTTGCACAGCAAAAACACACTTAAGCGCCACCTCAACCGAGGTTGTAGAACCAGCAGAAGAAGAAATAACCAACGCCCAGGAGTCACGTCGGATGGCCTTGGATGGAAGCGTGGCATCAGACTGGGCATAACATGAAGGTGGATGAATATGATGGATGGTGTTCAGACGGGACAATGACAAAGCTGTACAGGGTTATCGAGCAAGGTCAGCAGACGCCAAGCGTTTCGACACTCACGGGCCCGATGGTTGTTCCCCAAGCAACGAGAGCACCGAGAGGGATCCCTGCACTCCACCACACCATGTCTAGTAACAAGGCACCTGCAGCATCGACCACGCAGCCACGCGGGGATGGGCTGAGGGGATGAAGCTGGAGCTGGAGACGACAGACGAGGCTGACCATGCCATGGCCGCACTTCCTGCCAACCCTCGCAGGTAGCTGCCTCACGCTCAGCACTGGCCCTGTGGGACCACTTGGTAGCCAGGGGCGTTTGGAGAGCCAGCTCTAAGCCATCCTCATCTTCGTCATCGTCGTCATCGAGGGAGCTCCACGAAGACCGCACCGTGTCCGCAGCCAAAGCATAAGAAGCACCCGAGGCAGCCAACGACTTTCCAGCCCGCAGGTCCGAAGAGAGCCCAGAGACATGACTGCCGTCTCCAGCAGAAACATCGGGCGGTGCACTAGGTGTTGGCGTCGTGTGGACCAGATTGCCGGCGACTTGGGTTTGGACGGAACCTCGTGCCAGACCAGCCGTCCCTGCATGGTCGGGTCAGCCTCCCGCGGCAAGGCCGCGCGGAGATGGCACCGGCAGAGGGGCGGGGGCGACGCCGGCAGCAGGAGGAGCCAGAATGGCCAGGGCGGCTTTCATTGGCAGAGCAACAGAAGGGAGAAGCGGGGCCGAAGTTTCCTACGAATCGGCCACTAGAGAAGTGACCTACGTTGGAGGAAGCGTCAGAGCCTGGCCGCTAGACACAGAACGAACGAAGGTCGAGGCGGAGTAACAATAACTAGACCAGGCCACTGCACCGGAGGACGGACAAGGAAGAAGCGGGCGGCGGCGCCGCACACCCACCCACAAGTGCGAATGGGAGACGCCCATCTCCTCACATGAGGCACGAAGCAGAGCAGGGGCACCGGATCCGGTCTAGTCGGCTGCAGGGGGGAGGGCGGATGGGGCGTATCTGGCGGTGCTACGGGCGGACGCTCAATCAACACAAGCTCGACTAATTGATAGCAGCAGTTGCTTGCAAGGTGACAAAGCTTAATTTTAAGATGAGCAGCTGACTGATGGCCAAGTTTGAATTTTCAAATGTTTATCAAATGATAGAAAAGTCCACTTTGAGATGCTATCATCTGCAGTAGAGCAATGGAGTTTTGTAGCAAAAACAATGCAACTACGGGAAAAAAGGTAAAAGTAATGCAAACAGAGTTCTACAGAGAACTGCCAATGTCGTGACAAAGACAGTGGAACAAAAAAGTGTCACTAGTTATGCAAATGAATTGTCTTATTCATTAATTAAGCACAAGAGAGTTGTTCAGTTAATTAACATAAATCAAGCAAAAATCGTTACAAATCGATGAGCGACATTCACGCAGCTTAACATAGATGGCGTCCCCAAGATCGCACGGAGTCATCATCATCACTGACTGCAACCAGATTAACCAAGTTGATAAATATACGTTCATCCTAAACTGACTGTATATAGTATTTATTATAACAAAGTTAAAGAAGCTACCACCCTTACGCCATAGCAAGCAGCCTACGACGTCTCGAGCCCGAGTGCTTACGTCGACGTCTCGCGCAGCACGCTTGCCTTGCGTTGCCGATGGTGCGGTTGTCGCGGCTGCCTCCTTGACCGGCCCGGACACCCCTTCGTTGCCATCCTTCTCGATGGTCAGTTCCGCCGCCAAGGATCCCTCGGAGCCCTCTTCACATGCCGGCTCTGCTGCCCCGTCTGCGAGCATAACGCGCTCAATTTACGACGGCTCCTCGACGGACTGAGCAGCGGCCGCGGCTGGCTCTACCTCGTTATTGCCTCCGCTCAACCCGCCGCCACGCATGATGACACGTGCTCGCGCAGGCATTCACCTTCCTAGCACGTGCTACTCCGTCGATGAACACATCCTTGCTCACTAGTAGAAAACAGGGCTATGGTTCAGGCCGGGTCAGCCCATTAGTCCCGGTTCAGTCTAAAACCGGGACCAATGTGGGCATTGGTCCCGGTTCGTGAGTCCAGGGGGCCGGCAAGGCCACGTGGGCCATTGGTCCCGGTTCATCTGGACCTTTTGGTCCCGGTTTGTGGGATGAACCGGGACCAATGGGCCTCGCTTCTGGCCCACCATCATTGGTTCCGGTTGGTGGCTTGAACCGGGACCAAAGGCTCCCCTTTAGTCCCGGCTCATATCAACAACCGGGACCAATGAGGTGCCTATATATACCCCCTCGCGCAAGAGCAGAGCACAATGCTCTGTTTTTTCTGGCCGAGGGGGAGAGGGCTTTGTGGTGCTCTACCTCACCTCCTATGCACATGAGGTGTTCGATGGAATGCCCGAGCCACACTACTTAAGCTTTCTCCTTTCGAAGCTCGACCTCCAAGCACCATTTTCCTCGAGATTTGTCTAGATTTAGCGGTCTGTCACGCCCCGTCCCCGTCTTCACCGCCGTCGATCACCCGCGCCGATCTCATCACCGACACCACCGTGGTGAGCCTCTTGTTCTTATCTTCTTTCTGAAAGGAAAAATATTCTTACTTGTATGTTTAGATAGATACTTGTATCATTTTCTTACATTTATTATTGCATCTTATATAGTGCGATGGTTTTGGTATCCGCCCCCGTCGGCCCTCGTCATGTCTATGATTCGGATGTGGTATGTATATTATCTTTATAACTATTGGTTCATTTATTGTTTATGAAAATTATGCCGACCAACGTGACATAGATTTTATTTATCTAGGATGTATGTGAATCGGAAATGCCAACCGACCCTATTGTCGAGAGGTTAAATTTAGTTGAAGAAGAAAACAATTTGTTGAAGGAAAAAAAATTGAGGAGGAGAAGATGATATTGGAGTTGCATGTTGCGGATGTCGTCGATGATCACAAGATCAAGATGGATGCAATGCGCTTGAAGATTATAAAGATTAGAAAATATGCCATTCATACCGAGGCTTGGTATCATTATGCCGTTGGATCAATTGTTACCTTGATTGCGATTATGATCGCATTTGTTTTCGCATTGAAATGTTTTACATAGTTTCAATGTATGGTTTAATTAATTAGATGCTGTGGAGAGCTATATGTTGTTAGATGAGAACTATGTATGCACTTTGGTTTTAATGTGATGATGAACTTCTATTAATTTGGACACTTAATTGTATATAATGCACGCAGATGAACCGGCAATGGATGTACGGTGACAGACACACCCGCGAGTACATTAAGGGCGTGCATGAGTTTCTCGATGCGGCTGAGGCAAGCAAGCAGAATGGTTTTATGTGTTGTCCATGCACTGAATGTGGGAATACGAGGTCTTACTCTAACCGGAAAATCCTTCACTCCCAACTGCTTTACAAGGGTTTCATGCCACACTATAATGTTTGGACGAGGCACGGAGAAATAGGGGTTATGATGGAAGACGGCGAAGAAGAAGAGTACGATGACAACTATGTGCCCCATGAATACGGTGATGCTGCAATGGGGGGAGCTAGTGAAGATCAAGAGGAACCAGACGATGTGCCCAATGATGCTGCAACGGGTGAAGCTGCTGAAGATCAAGAGGAACCAGACGATGTGCCTGATGATGATGATCTCCGTCGGGTCATTGTCGATGCAAGGACGCAATGCATTAGTCAAAAGGAGAAGCTGAAGTTTGATCGCATGTTAGAGGATCACAAAAAAGGGTTATACCCCAATTGCGAAGATGGCAACACAAAGCTCGGTACCGTACTGGAATTGCTGTAGTGAAAGGCAGAGAATGCTGTGGCTGACAAAGGATTTGAGAAGCTACTGAAAATATTGAAGAAGCTTCCAAAGGATAACAAATTGCCCGACAGTACATACGCAGCAAAGAAGGTTGTATGCCCTCTAGGATTGGAGGTGGAGAAGATACATGCATGCCCTAATGACTGCATCCTCTACCGCGATGCATACAAGGATCTGAACACATGCCCGGTATGCAGTGCATTGCGGTATAAGATCAGACGAGATGACCCTGGTGATGTTGACGGCGAGCCCCCCAGGAAGAGGGTTCCTGCGAAGGTGATGTGGTATGCTCCTATAATACCACGGTTGAAACGTCTGTTCAAAAACGAAGAGCATGCCAAGTTGATGCGATGGCACAGTGAGAACCGAAAGAAAGATGGGAAGTTGAGAGCACCCGCTGACGGGTCGCAGTGGAGAAAAATCGAGAGAAAGTACTGGGATGAGTTTGCAAAGGACCCAAGGAATGTATGGTTTGCTTTAAGCTCGGATGGCATTAATCCTTTCGGGGAGCAGAGCAGCAATCACAGCACCTGGCCCGTGACTCTATGTATGTATAACCTTCCTCCTTGTATGTGCATGAAGCGGAAGTTCATTATGATGCCAGTTCTCATCCAAGGCCCTAAGGAACCCGGCAACGACATTGATGTGTACCTAAGGCCATTAGTTGAAGAACTTTTACAGCTGTGGAATGAAAACGGTGTACGTACGTGGGATGAGCACAGACAGGAGGAATTTAACCTTAAGGCGTTGCTGTTCGTGACCATCAATGATTGGCCCGCTCTCAGTAACCTTTCAGGTCAGACAAACAAAGGATACCACGCATGCACGCACTGTTTAGATGACACTGAAAGTATATACCTAGACAAATGCAGGAAGAATGTGTACCTGGGCCATCGTCGATTTCTTCCGACCAACCATCAATGTCGAAAGAAAGGCAAGCATTTCAAAGGCGAGGCAGATCACCGGAAGAAGCCCGCCATGCGCACCGGTGATCACGTGCTTGCTATGGTCAATGATTTACACTACGTAATCTTTGGAAATGGTCCCGGTGGACTAGCTGTTCCGAATGACGCTGAGGGACACGCACCCATGTGGAAGAAGAAATCTATATTTTGGGACCTAGCCTACTGGAAAGACCTAGAGGTCTGCTCCGCAATCGACATGATGCACGTGACGAAGAACCTTTGCGTGAACCTGCTAGGCTTCCTGGGCGTGTATGGGAAGACAAAAGATACACCTGAGGCACATGAGGACCTGCAACGTTTGCACGAAAAAGACGGCATGTCTCCGAAGCAGTATAAAGGTCCTGCCAGATACGCTCTTACGAAAGAAGAGAAAGAAATCTTCTTTGAATGCCTGCTCAGTATGAAGGTCACGACTGGCTTCTCGTCGAATATAAAGGGAATAATAAATATGCCAGAGAAAAAGTTTCAGAACCTAAAGTCTCATGACTGCCACGTGATTATGACGCAACTGCTTCCGGTTGCATTGAGGGGGCTTCTACCGGAAAACGTCCGATTAGCCATTGTGAAGCTATGTGCATTCCTCAATGCAATCTCTCAGAAGGTGATCGATCCAGAAATCATACCAAGGCTAAGGAGTGATGTGGCGCAATGTCTTGTCAGTTTCGAGCTGGTGTTCCCACCATCCTTCTTCAATATCATGATGCACGTCCTAGTTCATCTAGTCGACGAGATTGTCATCCTGGGGCCCGTATTTCTACACAATATGTTCCCCTTTGAGAGGTTCATGGGAGTCCTAAAGAAATATGTTCGTAATCGCGCTAGGCCAGAAGGAAGCATCTCCATGGGCCATCAAACAGAGGATGTTATCGGGTTTTGTGTTGACTTCATTCCTGGCCTTAACAAGATAGGTCTCCCTAAATCGCGGTATGAGGGGAGACTGACTGGAAAAGGCACTCTTGGAAGAGACTCTATAATATGCAGGGACGGATATTCTTGGTCTCAAGCACACTACACAGTTCTACAGAACTCTACCTTGGTGACCCCGTATGTCGATGAACACAAGAACAGTCTGCGCTCCAAACACCCGGAGCAGTGCGACGACTGGATTACATGTGAACACATCAGGACTTTCAGCAGTTGGTTGGAAACACGTCCCAGAGGTGACAACACTGTTTGTGATGAGTTGTACTTGTTGTCCAGGGGACCATCTTTGACTGTATTGACTTACAAAGGATACGAGATAAATGGGAATACATTTTACACGATCGCCCAAGATCAAAAGAGCACCAACCAAAACAGCGGTGTCCGCTTTGATGCAGCAACCGAGAGCGGAAAGGACACATATTATGGTTACATAGTGGACATATGGGAACTTGACTACGGACCTGATTTTAAGGTCCCTTTGTTTAAGTGCAAATGGGTTAATCTGTCAGGCGGCGGGGTACAGGTAGACCCACAGTACGGAATGACAACAGTGGATCTGAAAAATCTTGGGTACACTGACGAACTGTTCGTCCTAGCCAATGATGTGGCACAGGTTATCTATGTGAAGGACATGTCTACCAAACCGAGAAAAAGAAAATATAAGGAAGCGAATACATCATACGATGAGCCAAAGCGCCACATAGTTCTTTCAGGAAAAAGGGACATCCTGGGAGTGGACGGCAAGACATACATGTCTGAAGATTATGAAAAGTTTCATGAAATTCCTCCCTTCAATGTCAAGGCTGACCTAAGCATCCTGATAAACGATGAAGATTATCCATGGTTACGGCGCAATAAGCAAATGACACAAGCGAAGAAAAAGTGAAGACTTTCTCCCGCAACTATTATGATGATAGCATGCCAACTTTGTAACACACGAGTATGCTATGCCAACTTTTTCAGAGTTCATTTGAAAACTATGAATTTAGGTCGAATTTTCTCTATAGGTGCATCTATGTTCATTTTTTAGTAAAGTTAATCACAAACTTGTGATTCACACAAATTTCAAAGAATTCAAATTTTAACTACTAAAATTTGAAAACTAATGGCACTAACAAAAAGTTTATAATTTTTCTAAAACTAATGGCACTAACAGAAAGTTTATAATTTTTGGAGTTCATTTGGAATTCATTTGAAATGCTTTTCAATTTCAGGGTCTTATAGGTCAAAAAAAATCAGTAAATGCATGAAAAATAACAAATGAAGTCAGAAAGGGTTGAAAATTGATGATGTGTCTTTTAATGGTGCATTTTGAACATAGAAAAAATATGGAGTTCAAATAAGTTCAAGAAAATGAAATCCCTTTGTAACAGATGATCTTTCGTCCGAAACCCTCATACTTCGAAAGAGATTGTCCGTTTTGTACACGATGTGTATCCAGTTTTTGCCGTAACCATCTCAACTTTGTTGCACATGCTATGTGGGTGAAATGATGATACCATGCCAACTTTCAACCTTTTCGGAGTTCATTTGAAATGCTTTTCAATTTCAGGGTCTTATAGCTCAAAAAAGCAAAAGGAATCAACTAAAAAGTTCTTATAAACCTCTAGTATTTTTGAAACTAAACTTATATAAAATTTATGCAACTTAAATCCAGAAAGTATTTTTTGTTCAACACATTAATAGCAAAAAAATTTAATAGCAAAAAATAACAAAATTTGTTTTTGATTAAAACATATATTAAAAATAACGTAAAATTACCAAATAGAGTAAAGTTATTAAGTAGCAGGAAAAAGAATCACACAAAAATCTAACTTCATAGTAAAGTTATTCATAAACTAGTGATTCACATACATTTTAAAACTATAAGTATTTAGTACAAATAAAAAATAAAAAGCAAAAATGAAAACAAAAGAAGAAAACAAAAAAATTCAAATTTTAAAACTAATGGCACTAACAGAAAGTTTATAATTTTTGTGACCTAAAATAAAAAAAATCACTAAAAAACTATAAGTATTTAGTACAAATAAAAAAAGCAAAAAAGAAAACAAAACAAAAAAATGCAAATTTTAAAACTAATGGCACTAACAGAAAGTTTATAATGTTTTTGACCTAAAAGCAAAAAGAAATCACTAAAAAACTATAAGTATTTAGTACAAATAAAAAAAATAAAAAGCAAAAAAGAAAACAAAAGAAGAAAAAAAATCAAATTTTAAAACTAATGGCACTAACAGAAAGTTTATAATTTTTGTGACCTAAAAGCAAAAAGAAATCACTAAAAAACTATAAGTATTTAGTACAAATAAAAAAAATAAAAAGCAAAAAAGAAAACAAAAGAAGAAAAAAAAATCAAAATTTAAAACTAATGGCACTAACAGAAAGTTTATAATTTTTGTGACCTAAAAGCAAAAAGAAATCACTAAAAAACTATAAGTATTTAGTATAAATAAAAATATAAAAAGCAAAAAAGAAAACAAAAGAAGAAAACAAAAATATGCCACCTACTAGGCCTCCACGGCCTGAATACGACTAGAAACCCTTCCTTGGGCCAGGATTCAGGCCGGCAGAAGGCCCAGCAGGCCCAACAGGCATAGCAGTGCACAGATTAGGCCCGTAAGCCTGCAGTTGAGAGGAGCTCGAGTGGGTGGGCGTAGCAGCGCTTATAAACCACTTCGAGCCCCTCTCAACTAGCGAGGTGGGACTAAACTTATGACCGCACAGCGCCAGCACAGGACATTTGGTCCCAGTTGGTAGCACCAACCAGGACCATAGGGGGGCATTGGTCCCGGTTGGTGGCACGAACCGGGACGAATGCCCACCTATGGTCCCGGTTCGAGCCACCAACCGGGACCAAAGGCCTCTGTTTTCCGCCCTTTGGGCTGCTGAAAAGAGACCTTTGGTCCCGGTTGGTGGCACGAACCGGGACCATAGGTAGGCATTCGTCCCGGTTCATGCCACGAACCGGGACCATAGCTGCCGGTCGATGTGAGATACATTTGGCCATCGGTGTCGGACACTACATCCACGTCCCACAAGTGACGCGGGCTTCGGCGCCCACGTCACTTGTGGGACGTGGATGTAGTGTCCGACACCGACGACCACATGTATCTCACACCCACGATACTTGCTATTTAGAGTTTCCTCTACCGCTCGGTGACCCTCGACGACCCTCGTTCCCGATAAAAAAAAAGAGGAAGAAGAAGAAAAAAAGAGGAGAAGAAAGAATAGAGGAGCTCTTACTCCTCTATTATTTCTTGTCCTCTTTTTTTTCTTCTTCCTCTTCTTTTTTATCCTTGAAGCGTTGTCGAGGCCACCCCAAACCCTAAAGAAGCAGCGTCGAGGCCACCCCAAACCGTAGAGAAGCAGCGTCGAGGCCACTAATTAATATTAGTTCTACGTTTGCCACTAATATATCCATCTGTCATGTTTGAATAATAATTGCCATGTTGTCAATATTTGTAGAAACTATGGACACCGCCTGAGACGAAGTACAAGAAGAGTTGTTGGGGGACATAATCGCACGAGGAAGTGATGCCGTCTGCTCGTTGTTTCTCAACGACACCGATGGTCTGGAAGCAGCTGGCTATGATTATTATGGCTCCGGTGACCTAATGCCGGTGCAAGAAGGAGACCGTGAGGATGGCTCCGGTGACCCAATGCTGGTGCAAGAAGGAGACCGTGATGACGTCTCCGGTGATCGAACCGAGTCCGGCCAGGTATATATATTAGTTAAGCTTCTGCTGACTAGCTAATTGATGCATTCATTGTTTTGGTATGTACACATATTAATTAAGTCTTTGTTCTTTTTTCTAGCCCTCCGGATCGAGGACAACTTCGGTAAAGAGACAAGGCCTGAAGAAAAAGTTGAGCTCGGATGAAAAGTTTGAGATCATAGCAATCGCGCCCGACGGCCAACCGATTGAACCCCTCCGGACAAAGAGCACATTTGTTGGTCAGTGCGGGGTTTTGGTTAGGGACAAGATCCCGATCAGCATCCAGCAATGGTTAAAGACGGCTACAGAAGACCCTAAGGTGTCTTATGTCAATGATATGCAGAAAAATGATCTTTGGACTGAGCTGAAGTCAAATTTCACCCTACGCCAGAGGATGACCCGGAGAAGCCAGTTAAAGAGCAATTAATCAAGTCTTTTTCTCTTAAGAGGATGGCAGAACTATTCAGGAGGTGGAAGAAAGAGCTGAATAAGTTTGACGAAAATAAAGAGACACTAGAATTCAAGGGCAGATATGAGAAGATCAGAGATCACTGGCCCGCATTTGTGGCCCACAAGACATAAAAAAAGAGTAAGAAGATGTCGGCGACAAACAAGCAAAATGCTGCGAAGAAGAAGCATCACCATCGCACGGGGTCAGGTGGCTACCTCGTAGCCCGGCCTAAGTGGGCCAAGACTGAGAATGATCTGGTTGATAAAGGGATCGAACCAGAGACAATTAACTGGCCAGACGGGTGTCGGACTTGGTTCTTCGGGGCTGGCGGAACCTTGGACCCTGTATCAGGGAAGTGCATTTGGACGAACGATCAAATGGACATACCAGTCAAGAAGCTTCAGCAGTATATTGAAGCAGCGCAGCAAGGGACGTTCTTTCCAGACAGAGAGAACGACGAGTTCACAATGGCCCTCAGGAATCCTGAGCACCTTGGACGGACACGAGGCATGCCAGGCTCCATTCCGTAGAAGGTTGGGTTTCCGGACGCAGGCGGTTACAAATGCCACGAGAGGAGGAAAAAAGTGCAGCAGACCCAAATGCAGGCGCTACAAGCAAGGGTACAAGCGATAGAGGAACGAGAAGCAAATCGCAGCAAACAAACTGCCGAAGCTTCCCGCGAAGCTACCCCGCCATCTCAGCGGAGAAGCAGCATAGCTTCCACCGAGCTGCTTCAGCCGGACCATGCCTTGACGGCTCCTGCCAGCTATCCCGTGGATGCTATCATGGAGTCTCAAAATTGCCACCTTATGATGCAATGGATGAATTTGAAGGTCAAGGCGGCTGTTGGCTCTGTTTATCCTACTGAACCCGGCACAACTTTTCACTGCCGGCCGATTCCAGAAGGATATGCTAGGGTGATGGTGGATGAAATAACGGAGGGATTTGAGGACCTCCAGCTTGACCACCCTACCGGTGAAGGGGAGACTAGGCTGGGTTCTGCTCTGAAGACTCCATGCCTATGGCGGAAGGAGCTCATCAACCTTCCGAACTGGACGCCTCCGCCTCCTCCTCCTCCTCCGGCAAGTCAGGGCACTCCGCCTCCTCCACTGCCTCCTCCTCCGGCGAGTGACGATGGCGCATGGCGGCACTCCGCCTCCTTCTCCGCCTGCACCGGCGCGCCCGAGCAGCCAGCCTCCTCCTTCTCCGGCTCGTCAGCAAGGGCGGAAGAGACCTGCCGCCGCTCTGGCTGCTCCGACGCGTCGTAGTCCTTCTCCTCCGCCTCGTAAGCAAGTACAGAAGACAACCGCTCCGTCTGCTCTGCCAGCGTCTAGCAGTACAGCCAGAGGCGGGAGGACATACAGATTCAGTCCTTCTTTGAAGACTCCAGAGAAGTTACCATACGAGAGGACCCCGGAGGAGAATGCCGAGATCGCGCGAGAAGAAGTGAGGAACTTCTTTGAAGGGGTGAAAGCAAAGAAACATCCACCTCCGGAGGAGAAGGTAGATCCGGTGAAAGTGAAGCGCACTCTGGCTTCCCTGACAAAACTACCCAAGTCTCCGCCGAAAGGAAACTATGAGCGCATTATTGGAAAGGAATTTGTCGAAGCGGAGCAGTCGGGAAGTACTGTCAGTGCTCAAAGGCTGAAAGAACGACGATCTGGAAACAAATTGCACAGCTCGGCGAACAAGCAAAGCAATCGTGCCCCCCGCTCAAGGTGCCTAGCGACATCGTCAATAATGATCCGAGGATGGTGCCCGGTTATAGCAATCTTGGAGATTACCTGCCCGACAATGTACATTATGATTTCATGGAGGTCCAGATACAAAGATACGAGTACGGGAAGCCTCTCGTCAAAGATGAAAGATCTCTATCAACGATGATGCGAAGATTGCATGATTGGTACTTGAAAATCTGCAGAGAGTCTGGGGGGGGGGGAGGAGTACTTTGTATGTGAGAGTTAAAAAGGAGCATGACCTCGTTGGAATTGATCTATTGCCTGTTCCATTTGAGGAGTTCTTTTAGTTTTTCAATCAATTGGCCCTTGAGAAAGCAACGGTCACCTGCTACTGTCTGTAAGTAGTACTACTTCTGTCATTAAGTCTCTCTATATAGCTCAACTCTTTCATTGCATGTATTTATAATTATCCTCACTATATTATGCAGATTGAAGATCGCCGAATTGAAGAAAAGACAAGTCGGTGATATTGGGTTCATTAACACATATCTCATAGATGAAACTGAGGTTAAATTTCATCCTGCAGATACCGAGGCCAACTTGCTACGATCGTTGGTAATAAATGAAAACAAAGATATAATACTCTTTCCTTACAACTTCAAGTGAGTGTTACTGTCTTGTGCGTATTCGGTTTCCCTTATATATTAGTCAAGGTTATAGTAATGTAATTGATGAGTTATGCATGCGTGTGCAGTTTCCACTATATTCTCCTAGAGATTAAGCTTGAGCAGGGACTAGTAACCATCTTAGACTCAAGATGAAAAGATCCCCAGGACTATGCAGACATGACTCAAATGCTCGAGAAGTAAGTTAAATCGATCATTATCCACCACATCAGCAACTTTGTTCATTTCCTGATATATCAAGTAATTGTTTTCTTTCTCTGGCAGGGTTTGGAAAAAATTCACCAAAAAAGCTCCGGGACTCCTGAAGAAGCTACAATTTAGACACCCGAAAGTAAGTACTATAGTAGCATGTTCCGTGCATCTCCTATTGATTCAAGCGTTAGTTTCATCAATACCATTTGGCATTCTTGCTTATCAGTTTGATTGACCTCTATTTCTTGTAAAGTGGTTGTGGCAGGAACAAGGGAATAATTTCTGTGGATACTACATTTGCGAGTCCATCCGCCACACGACCTGTGAGCGGGGCTACACTGACGAACAATATGAAGTGCGTAAATAACAACATTCACAATTTTATTTTATTACCATCATTTGTGTTGAGTTTCATTCATTCATATATATATATATATGTATTGACCCCCTTCTTCAAATTAGATGTTTCGGAAGCGGGATGAATTCCTAGCACCAGCTCGCATGCGAGCAATTCAAGAGGAATTGGCGGCATTCTTTCTTGACCACGTGATCGCTGAAGACGGAGAATACTATGTGGACCATGAGTCCCTATGTTAGGAGATTATATTTGTAAGAGATAATTATTGTATATATGTAGCCGATAGTGTCGGATGGATATACGAGAACTTGTTGTTCGACCAATCTCTCGGAGAAGGAGAGGTGGTCGATATCACTTCTCTCTGTATGCATATATGTTCATGACGATCTTCTGTTTCCTTCGTTTGCTTACTAGCTAGCTAGCGTGTCTAGTCCTCTCTATACGTATGTATAGTATGTAGCGTCGACCAAGCACGGACATAAGAGAGGACACTTCTCTCTATTAATTATAGCTAGCTAACACAATATATGAAACACCTAAATTAACCCCCCAAAACCCCCCAACCCCCCCCCCTTTCAAAAAAAAAAAGAAAAACCCCAGCCACAGAAATGCTGACGCGTGGATGCCTGTTTGTCCCGGTTGGTGCCACCAACCGGGACCAAAAGCCCTCCTGCCTGGGCTCCGCGCACAGGCCATGTGGAGGACCATGCCCGAGCTGTAGGTGTTGTGTGGGGAACCTCTTTTTGCCTATGTCAATGGAGTGGCTCAAGATGGACTCTCACCAAGCTTCAGAGGTGGACCCGGTGTCCTCACTGCCTCCCATGGAGACTTGTCAGGCATCAAAAAGCCTATCTCTCGGCGTCATGGAGTGTGTAGTTTTAGATGTTGCTGCCATTCCCTCGTCTATGACCATCAGGCCGGTGATGTGTGTGAGTGGCATGACCATTGAGCCACTTGTGTTGGCACCTGGTTTGGGCAGGTCAATTGCCTGCCTCCTGACAGGGACGCCAGTAAGGGACAAACAAAAGAAGGTGGGCAAAGGCAAGAGTGACGCCAAAGGTTAGACATCTCTGGTTGCTTGATTGGGTTGTTGTTGTGGGTTGCGAGGTGCCTCGGGCTTTTTGCATGTTGTGTTTTTCGGCGAGTGTGACGGGCTGCTTGTGCGGTTGTAAGGTTTCATGCCATGTGGGTATTTTGTATGTGCTTCGTCTGTATGGTTTTTGTTCGGTTTTCTGTTAATTAACTGGGCAATTCTCTTCTTCTTAATTAATCGATGAGGCAAAAAATTTGCCTCCGTTTTGAAAAAACCTTGCTACCATTAATGCTTAGAAAGGGCAGCATAGTGTTAAAATCTCTGAGTATAAGGCAGCTTAGTGATTTCCATGTTTATTTTGCTCAAATCAAAAGAAAATTACTTTGCAACTTTCAAAACTGTTTGAGTGATAAATTATTTATTAGCTTGCTAAGAAAATTTTATGTATTTGTACCCGTTGCTACGCACGGGCCTTTTACTAATCTCTCCCTAATAATAAAGCACGGATTGAGTCTCCGGGTTCACCGTCATGGAGGTTTTGCAAGAAAGTCCCTGATGGTTTAGTTATTTAATCCGCAGTCGTTATAATAAGACAACCCGAAGTGGTACGGGTGAGAGAAAAGAAAATAAAAAAAACCCAGCCACTCGCCCTCCCAAATCCTGTCGACCTCCAGCGTGCCAGCACCTCCCGCCCTGCCCCAGCGCGCCGCCACCTCCCGCCCCGCCCCATCTTACCTATGCGTTCGGGCAGCGTGCCGCCGCCGCCAGCCACTCGCCCTCCCAATCCCATCTCGAACTCCACCGCGCCTCCACTCTCGCCCCGCCCCATCTTATCGATGCATTCGAGTAGGGCGCCGCCGCCAGGCGTGGCCGCGTGGCCAGTTTTCTTCTTTGTCTATCCGTTCTGGGGGCGCTCGACATTGCCGTGCCGCCGATCTGCCGGCTTTGCCGGAACTCCGTTTGTCAGCATCTTCTCCACCCCTTGGTTATGAGCGTCTGAGCCAAGGAGCGGAGTCAGGCGCCGCCGCGTGTACATGCCGTGTTCGTGCAAGAGTGGGGACGGTCTGACAGGGGATACAGACTTGGTTGGGGAACAAGAGCACACGAAGCTAGGAGCGGGGGCCGATCGATGGGCAGCGCGAGGACCTCCTACTGGTTCTACATGTTCCTCTCTCTGCCTATCCATTACAAGCATAGAGGTGAATTCATGGTTGTATTGATAGGTGATTTAAAGTGCAGGGTTGTGAGGAAATTAGTATAAAATCTTTGTTGTCAGAGTTCCCTTGGAACTGCGCAGAAGATGGGGTGATGGATTCAGTGTCAAGATTCAATGAAGATCCATCTGTTCGTGGCCTGCTTGTTCACCCACTACTACCACAAGCAATGTATTTTACTTTTCTGGATGCAGCCCTAGAAAGGAATTATGTTTGGTTTAGTTCATAGAAAGATATATCATAAAATCCTTTCTGTTTACATAATAACTGAATAATACGAGGTATTTTAGTTCTCATGGTAATAGACAAGCAACTTCAGTAGTATTTGATTCGAGTTTTTGTTTTTAAGTATATGTTTGGTCAAGATTCAACTTTCTTTATTTCCATGTTTTGCTGGTATAATGCATCATCGAGCTTTGTTTTATATGATGACATTGTGTAAATGAGCATATGGATGAGGAAAGTATTCTGAGTGCAGATGCTCGCCGCCGCTGCTTCCGACAACGTGTGAGCCGCCTAATCGAGCAAGGATTCGCTGCTCATCCTAAGAGGACTCGCCGCTCTTCCATGACGCCACCGCTGCAAGGCGGCGTTATTCCAGCACCAAATCGCAGGTTTTTGCAGGTGCCTATTTACTTTAAGCGCGGATGGCATTAATCCTTTCGGGAGCAGAGCAGCAATCACATCACCTGGCCCGTGACTCTATGTATGTATAACCTTCCTCCTTGGATGTGCATGAAGCGGAAGTTCATTATGATGCCAGTTCTCATCCAAGGCCCTAAGCAACCCGACAACGACATTGATGTGTACCTTAGGCCATTAGTTGAAGAACTTTTACAGCTGTGGAATGGAAACGGTGTACGTACGTGGGATGAGCACAGACAGGAGGAATTTAACCTAAAGGCGTTTCTATTCGCGACCATTAACGATTGGCCCGCTCTCAGTAACCTTTCAGGACAGACAAACAAAGGATACCACGCATGCACGCACTGTTTAGATGACACTGAAAGTATATACCTGGACAAATGCAGGAAGAATGTGTACCTAGGCCATCGTCGATTTCTTCCGACCAACCATCAATGTCGAAAGAAAGGCAAGCATTTCAAAGGCGAGGCAGATCACCGGAAGAAGCCCGCCATGTGTACCGGTGATCACGTACTTGCTATGGTCAATGATTTACACGTAATCTTTGGAAAGGGTCCCAGTGGACTAGCTGTTCGAATGACGCTGAGGGACACGCACCCATGTGGAAGAAGAATTCTATATTTTGGGACCTACCCCACTGGAAAGACCTAGAGGTCCGCTCTTCCATCGACGTGATGCACGTAACGAAGAACCTTTGCCTGAACCTGCTAGGCTTCTTGGGCGTGTATGGGAAGACAAAAGATACACGTGAGGCACGGGAGGACCTGCAATGTTTGCACGAAAAAGACGGCATGCCTCCGAAGCAGTATAAATGTCTTGTCAGCTACGCTCTTACGAAAGAAGAGAAAGAAATCTTCTTTGAATGCCTGCTCAGTATGAAGGTCACGACTGGCTTCTCGTTGAATATAAAGGGAATAATAAATATGCCAGAGAAAAAGTTTCAGAACCTAAAGTCTCATGACTGCCACGTGATTATGACGCAACTGCTTCCGGCTGCATTGAGGGGGTTCTACCGGAAAACGTCCGATTAGCCACTTTCAAGCTATGTGCATTCCTAAATGCAATCTCTCAGAAGGTGATTGATCCATAAATCATACCAAGGCGAAGGAGTGATGTGGCACAATGTCTTGTCAGTTTCGAGCTGGTGTTCCCACCATCCTTCTTCAATATCATGACACACGTCCTAGTTCATCTAGTCGACGAGATTGTCATCCCGGGGCTCGTATTTCTACACAATATGTTCCCCTTTGAGAGGTTCATGGGAGTCCTAAAGAAATATGTCCGTAACCGCGCTAGGCCAGAAGGAAGCATCTCCCTGGGCCATCAAACAGAGGATGTTATCGGGTTTTGTGTTGACTTCATTCCTGGCCTTAAGAAGATAGGTCTCCCTAAATCGCGGTATGAGGGGAGACTGACTGGAAAGGGCACTCTTGGAAGTGACTCAATAATATGTAGGGACGGATATTCTTGGTCTCAAGCACACTACACAGTTCTACAGAACTCTACCTTGGTGACCCCGTATGTCGATGAACACAAGAACAGTCTACGCTCCAAACACCCGGAGCAGTGCAACGACTGGATTACATGTGAACACATCAGGACTTTCAGCAGTTGGTTGGAAACACGTCTCAGAGGTGACAACACTATTTGTGATGAGTTGTACTTGTTGTCCAGGGGACCATCTTTGACTGTATTGACTTACAAAGGATACGAGATAAATGGGAATACATTTTACACGATCGCTCAAGATCAAAAGAGCACCAACCAAACAGCGGTGTCCGCTTTGATGCAGCAACCGAGAGCGGAAAGGACACATATTATGGTTACATAGTGGACATATGGGAACTTGACTACGGACCTGATTTTAAGGTCCCTTTGTTTAAGTGCAAATGGGTCAGTCTGTCAGGCGGCGGGGTACAGGTAGACCCACAGTACGGAATGACAACAGTGGATCTGAAAAATCTTGGGTACACTGACGAACCGTTCGTCCTAGCCAATGATGTGGCACAGGTTATCTATGTGAAGGACATGTCTACCAAACTGAGAAAAAGAAAAGATAAGGAAGCGAATACATAATATGATGAGCCAAAGCGCCACATAGTTCTTTCAGGAAAAAGGGACATCCTGGGAGTGGACGGCAAGACAGATATGTCTGAAGATTATGAAAAGTTTAATGAAATTCCTCCCTTCAATGTCAAGGCTGACCCAAGCATCCTGATAAACGATGAAGATTATCCATGGTTACGGCGCAATAAGCAAATGACACAAGCGAAGAAAAAGTGAAGACTTTCTCCCGCAACTATTATGATGATACCATGCCAACTTTGTACATGTCTACCAAATCGAGAAAAAGAAAAGATAAGGAAGCGAATACATCATACGATGAGCCAAAGCGCCACATAGTTCTTTCAGGAAAAAGGGACATCCTGGGAGTGGACGGCAAGACAAACATGTCTGAAGATTATGAAAAGTTTCATGAAATTCCTTCGTTCAATGTCAAGGCTGACCCAAGCATCCTCATAAACGATGAAGATTATCCATGGTTACGGTGCAATAAGCAAATGACACAAGCGAAGAAAAAGTGAAGACTTTCTCCCGCAACTATTATGATGATACCATGCCAACTTTGTAACACACGAGTATGCTATGCCAACTTTTTCAGAGTTCATTTGAAAACTATGAATTTAGGTCGAATTTTCTCTATAGGTGCATCTATGTTCATTTTTTAGTAAAGTTAATCACAAACTTGTGATTCACACAAATTTCAAAGAATTCAAATTTTAACTACTAAAATTTGAAAACTAATGGCACTAACAAAAACTTTATAATTTTTCTAAAACTAATGGCACTAACAGAAAGTTTATAATTTTCGGAGTTCATTTGGAATTCATTTGAAATGCTTTTCAATTTCAGGGTCTTATAGCTCAAAAAAAATCAGTAAATGCATGAAAAATAACAAATGAAGTCAGAAAGGGTTGAAAATTGACGATGTGTCTTTGAATGGTGCATTTTGAACACACAAAAAATATGGAGTTCAAATAAGTTCAAGAAAATGAAATCCCTTTGTAACAGATGATCTTTCGTCCGAAACTCTCATACTTCGAAAGAGATTGTCCGTTTTGTACACGAAGTGCATCCAGTTTTTGCCGTAACCATATCAACTTTGTTGCACATGCTATGTGGGTGAAATGATGATACCATGCCAACTTTCAACCTTTTCGGAGTTCATTTGAAATGCTTTTCAATTTCAGGGTCTTATAGCTCAAAAAAGCAAAAGGAATCAACTAAAAAGTTTTTATAAACCTCTAGTATTTTTGAAACTAAACTTATATAAAATTTATGCAACTTAAATCCAGAAAGTATTTTTTGTTCAACACATTAATAGCAAAAAGAATTTAATAGCAAAAAAATAACAAAATTTGTTTTTGATTAAAACAGATATTAAAAATAACCTAAAATTACCAAATAGAGTATAATGATAAAACACTCTAATATTAAGTAGCAGGAAAAAGAATCACTCAAAAATCTAACTTCATAGTAAAGTTATTCATAAACTAGTGATTCACATAAATTTTAAAACTATAAGTATTTAGTATAAATAAAAAATAAAAAGCAAAAATGAAAACAAAAGAAGAAAACAAAAAAAATTCAAATTTTAAAACTAATGGCACTAAAAGAAAGTTTATAATTTTGTGACCTAAAAGAAAAAAGAAATCACTAAAAAACTATAAGTATTTACTACAAATAAAAAAATAAAAAGCAAAAAAGAAAACAAAAGAAGAAAACAAAAAAAATTCAAATTTTAAAACTAATGGCACTAACAGAAAGTTTATAATTTTTGTGACCTAAAAGGAAAAAGAAATCACTAAAAAACTATAAGTATTTAGTACAAATAAAAAAATAAAAGCAAAAAAGAAAACAAAAGAAGAAAACAAAAAAAATCAAATTTTAAAACTAATGGCACTAACAGAAAGTTTATAATTTTTGTGACCTAAAAGCAAAAAGAAATCACTAAAAAACTATAAGTATTTAGTACAAATAAAAATATAAAAAGCAAAAAAGAAAACAGAAGAAGAAAACAAAGAAACTGCCACCTACTAGGCCTCCACGGCCTGAATACGACTAGAAACCCTTCCATGGGCCAGGATTCAGGCCCGCAGAAGGCCCAGCAGGCCCAACAGGCATAGCAGTGCACAGATTCGGCCCGTAAGCCTGCAGTTGAGAGGAGATCGAGTGGGTGGGCGCAGCAGCGCTTATAAACCACTGCGAGCCCCTCTCAACTAGCGAGGTGGGACTAAACTTATGACCGCACAGTGCCAGCACAGGACATTTGATCCCGGTTGGTAGCACGAACCGGGACCATAGGGGGGCATTGGTCCCGGTTGGTGGCACGAACCGGGACGAATGCCCACCTATGGTCCCGGTTCGAGCCACCAACCGGGCAGCCCAAAGGGCGGGAAACAGAGACCTTTGGTCCCGGTTGGTAGCTCGAACCGGGACCATAGGTAGGCATTCGTCCCGGTTCATGCCACGAACCGGGACCATAGCTGCCTGTATATATACCCACCACTTAGCAGTTTCAGATTTCATCGCCATTTGCCCCCCTGACGACGCCGAGCTCATCGACGCCGTCGCCGACCCGTGCTCGCCGTCGCCGTCACCGCCCACTCCTCGTCGCCGCCGCTGCCCGCTCCTCAAGCCCGCGCCGCCCCCGAGCCCTTGCCGCCCTCGAGCCCGCGCCGCCCCGGATATCGCCGTCGTCCCCAATCCCTCCTCCCCGAGCTCACGCCGCCCCTCGAGCTCACCGTCGTCCTCCCCAAGCCCGTGCCACCCCTCGAGCTCGCCGTCGTCCTCCCCGAGCCCTCGTCCCCGAGCTCGTGCCGCCCCGACGCTATCCGCCGCCCTCGCCGACGCCCTCGCCGCCCCCGCCGTCGCCCTCACCGGTCAAGCTCGCCGTGAGCCGCCGCGCGCCACCCCGGTTTATAATTTTTGTCATTTTTTTGTTCGTACATATAATGTATATACGTATGTGGCTATATGTATGTATAGATGTTCATATATGTGTATTAGTTTTTTTGTTCAGAGCATTTTTTGTTCATATATGTATTTTTTTGTTTATGTGTATTATTATTATTTTGTTCATAGCATTTTTTTGTTCACATATTAATTTTAACTACTAAAATTTGAAAACTAATGGCACTAACAAAAACTTTATAATTTTTCTAAAACTAATGGCACTAACAGAAAGTTTATAATTTTCGGAGTTCATTTGGAATTCATTTGAAATGCTTTTCAATTTCAGGGTCTTATAGCTCAAAAAAATCAGTAAATGCATGAAAAATAACAAATGAAGTCAGAAAGGGTTGAAAATTGACGATGTGTCTTTGAATGGTGCATTTTGAACACAGAAAAAATATGAAATTCAAATAAGTTCAAGAAAATGAAATCCCTTTGTAACAGATGATCTTTCGTCCGAAACCCTCATACTTCGAAAGAGATTGTCCGTTTTGTACATGAAGTGCATCCAGTTTTTGCCGTAACCATCTCAACTTTGTTGCACATGCTATGTGGGTGAAATGATGATACCATGCCAACTTTCAACCTTTTCGGAGTTCATTTGAAATGCTTTTCAATTTCAGGGTCTTATAGCTCAAAAAAGCAAAAGGAATCAACTAAAAAGTTTTTATAAACCTCTAGTATTTTTGAAACTAAACTTATATAAAATTTATGCAACTTAAATCCAGAAAGTATTTTTTGTTCAACACATTAATAGAAAAAAAATTAATAGCAAAAAAATAACAAAATTTGTTTTTGATTAAAACAGATATTAAAAATAACCTAAAATTACCAAATAGAGTATAATGATAAAACACTCTAATATTAAGTAGCAGGAAAAAGAATCACTCAAAAATCTAACTTCATAGTAAAGTTATTCATAAACTAGTGATTCACATAAATTTTAAAACTATAAGTATTTAGTATAAATAAAAAATAAAAAGCAAAAATGAAAACAAAAGAAGAAAACAAAAAAAATTCAAATTTTAAAACTAATGGCACTAAAAGAAAGTTTATATTTTTTGTGACCTAAAAGAAAAAAGAAATCACTAAAAAACTATAAGTATTTAGTACAAATAAAAAAATAAAAAGCAAAAAAGAAAACAAAAGAAGAAAACAAAAAAAATTCAAATTTTAAAACTAATGGCACTAACAGAAAGTTTATAATTTTTGTGACCTAAAAGCAAAAAGAAATCACTAAAAAACTATAAGTATTTAGTACAAATAAAAAAATAAAAGCAAAAAAGAAAACAAAAGAAGAAAACAAAAAAAAATCAAATTTTAAAACTAATGGCACTAACAGAAAGTTTATAATTTTTGTGACCTAAAAGCAAAAAGAAATCACTAAAAAACTATAAGTATTTAGTACAAATAAAAATATAAAAAGCAAAAAAGAAAACAAAAGAAGAAAACAAAGAAAATGCCACCTACTAGGCCTCCACGGCCTGAATACGACTAGAAACCCTTCCATGGGCCAGGATTCAGGCCCGCAGAAGGCCCAGCAGGCCCAACAGGCATAGCAGTGCACAGATTCGGCCCGTAAGCCTGCAGTTGAGAGGAGATCGAGTGGGTGGGCGCAGCAGCGCTTATAAACCAATGCGAGCCCCTCTCAACTAGCGAGGTGGGACTAAACTTATGACCGCACAGTGCCAGCACAGGACATTTGATCCCGGTTGGTAGCACGAACCGGGACCATAGGGGGGCATTGGTCCCGGTTGGTGGCATGAACCGGGACGAATGCCCACCTATGGTCCCGGTTCGAGCCACCAACCGGGCAGCCCAAAGGGCGGGAAACAGAGACCTTTGGTCCCGGTTGGTGGCTCGAA
The DNA here is from genome assembly GCF_056163025.1 of Triticum urartu. Taxonomy (NCBI): domain Eukaryota; kingdom Viridiplantae; phylum Streptophyta; class Magnoliopsida; order Poales; family Poaceae; genus Triticum; species Triticum urartu. The sequence continues at coordinate 744,469,531 of NC_141875.1, read as the reverse complement.
CAGGGACCATAGGTAGGCATTCGTCCCGGTTCATGCCACGAACCAGGACCATAGCTACCTGTATATATACCCACCACTTAGCAGTTTCAGATTTCATCGCCATTTGCCCCCCTGACGACGCTGAGCTCATCGACGCCGCCAGGTTGCCCGTGCTCGCCATCGCCGCCCCGAGGTCGCCGTCGCCGTCACCGCCCACTCCTCGTCGCCGCCGCTGCCCGCTCCTCAAGCCCGCGCCGCCCCCGAGCCCTTGCCGCCCTCGAGCCCGCGCCGCCCCGGATATCGCCGTCGTCCCCAATCCCTCCTCCCCGAGCTCACGCCGCCCCTCGAGCTCACCGTCGTCCTCCCCGAGCCCGTGCCGCCCCTCGAGCTCACCGTCGTCCTCCCCGAGCCCTCGTCCCCGAGCTCGTGCTGCCCCGACGCTATCCGCCGCCCTCGCCGACGCCCTCGCCGCCCCCGCCGTCGCCCTCACCGGTCAAGCTCGCCGTGAGCCGCCGCGCGCCACCCCGGTTTATAATTTTTGTCATTTTTTTGTTCGTACATATAATGTATATATGTATGTGGCTATATGTATGTATAGATGTTCATATATGTGTATTAGTTTTTTTTTCAGAGCATTTTTTGTTCATATATGTATTTTTTTGTTTATGTGTATTATTATTATTTTGTTCATAGCATTTTTTTGTTCATATTTTTTCATAGCATTATTTCCATGTATATTATGTGGCTATGTATGTATAGATGGATAACATTTTTTTCCATGTATGTATGTCATTGTCGATATACCCCCTCCCCGTTAACTTCGATAGGAGGGGGGTCGATATAACCCTCCTCGATAACTTCGAGGGTCAGGGTCGCCAAGCGGTAGAGGAAACCCTAAATAGCAAGTATCGTCGATGTGAGATACATGTGGCCGTCGGTGTCGGACACTACATCCACGTCCCACAAGTGACGCGGGCTTCGACGCCCACGTCACTTGTGGGACGTGGATGTAGTGTCCGACACCGACGGCCACATGTATCTCACACCCACGATACTTGCTATTTAGGGTTTCCTCTACCGCTCGGTGACCCTCGACGACCCTCGTTCCCGATAAAAAAAGAGGAAGAAGAAGAAAAAAAGAGGAGAAGAAAGAATAGAGGAGTTCTTACTCCTCTATTCTTTCTTCTCCTCTTTTTTTTTCTTCTTCCTCTTCTTTTTTTATCCTTGAAGCGTAGTCGAGGCCACCCCAAACCCTAGAGAAGCAGCGTCGAGGCCACCCCAAACCCTAGAGAAGCAGCTTCGAGGCCACTAATTAATATTAGTTCTACGTTTGCCACTAATATATCCATCTTTCATGTTTGAATAATAATTGCCATGTTGTCAATATTTGTAGAAACTATGGACACCGCCCGAGACGAAGTACAAGAAGAGTTGTTGGGGGACATAATCGCACGAGGAAGTGATGCCATCTGCTCGTTGTTTCTCAACGACACCGATGGTCTGGAAGCAGCTGGCTATGATTATGATGGCTCCGGTGACCTAATGCTGGTGCAAGAAGGGACCGTGAGGACGGCTCCGGTGACCCAATGCCGATGCAAGAAGGAGACCGTGATGACGTCTCCGGTGACCGAACCGAGTCCGGCCAGGTATATATATTAGTTAAGCTTCTGCTGACTAGCTAATTGATGCATTCATTGTTTTGGTATGTACACATATTAATTAAGTCTTTGTTCTTTTTTCTAGCCCTCAGGATCGAGCACAACTTCGGTAAAGAGACGAGGCCCAAAGAAAAAGTTGAGCTCGGATGAAAAGTTTGAGATCATAGCAATCGCGCCCGACGGCCAACCGATTGAACCCTTGCGGACAAAGAGCGCATTTGTTGCTCAGTGCGGGGTTTTGGTTAGGGACAAGGTCCCGATCAGCATCCAACAATGATTAAAGCGGACTACAGAAGATCCTGAGGTGTCTTATGTCAATGATATGCAGAAAAATGATCTTTGGACTGAGCTGAAGTCAAATTTCACCCTACCGCCAGAGGATGATCCGGAGAAGCCAATTAAAGAGCAATTAATCAAGTCTTTTGCTCTTAACAGGATGGCAGAACTATTCAGGAGGTGGAAGAAAGAGCTGAATAAGTTTGTCGAAAATAAAGAGACACCAGAATTCAAGGGCAGATATGAGAAGATCAGAGATCACTGGCCCGCATTTGTGGCCCACAATACATCGGAAAAGAGTAAGAAGATGTCGGCGACAAACAAGCAAAATGCTGCGAAGAAGAAGCATCACCATCGCACGGGGTCTGGTGGCTACCTCGTAGCCCGGCCTAAGTGGGCCAAGACTGAAAATGATCTGGTTGATAAAGGGATCGAACCAGAGACAATTAACTGGCCAGACCGTTGCCGGACTTGGTTCTTCGGGGCTGGCGGAACCTTGGACCCTGTATCAGGGAAGTGCATTTGGACGAACGATCAAATGGACATACCAGTCAAGAAGCTTTAGTAGTATATCGAAGCAGCGCGGCAAGGGACGTTCTTTCTAGACAGAGAGAACGACGAGCTCACAATGGCCCTCGGGAATCCTGAGCACCCTGGACGGACACGAGGCACGCCAGGCTCCATTCCGTGGAAGGTTGGGTTTCCGGACGCAGGCGGTTACGAATGCCACGAGAGGAGGAAAAAAGTGCAGCAGACCCAAATGCAGGCGCTGCAAGAAAGGGTACAAGCGATAGAGGAACGAGAAGCAAATTGCAGCAAACGAACTGCCGAAGCTTCCCCCGAAGCTACCCCGCCATCTCAGCGGAGAAGCGGCATGGCTTCCACCGAGCTGCTTCAGCCGGAGCATGCCTTGACGGCTCCTGCCAGCTATCCCGTGGATGCTATCACGGAGTCTCAAAATTGCCACCTTATGACGCAATGGATGAATTTGAAGGTCAAGGCGGCTGTTGGCTCTGTTTATCCTACTGAACCCGGCGCAACTTTTCACTGCCGGCCGATTCCAGAAGGATATGCTAGGGTGATGGTGGATGAAATAACGGAGGGATTTGAGGACCTCCAGCTTGACCACCCTACCGGTGAAGGGGAGACTAGGCTGGGTTCTTCTCTGAAGACTCCATGCCTTTGGCGGAAGGAGCTCATCAACCTTCCGAACTAGATGCCTCCGCCTCCTCCGGCAAGTCAGGGCACTCCGCCTCCTCCACCGCCTCCTCCTCCGGCGATTGACGATCAGGGCACTCGGCCGGCTCCCTCTCCGGCGCGTGGCGGCACTCCGCCTCCTTCTCTGCCTGCGGCGGCGCGCCCGAGCAGCCAGCCTCCTCCTTCTCCGCCTCGTCAGCATGGGCGGAAGAGACCTGCCGCCGCTCCAGCTGCTCTGGTACGTCGTAGTCCTTCTCCTCCGCCTTGTAAGCAAGTAAAGAAGACAACCGCTCCGTGGGCCTTTTTCTTTCAACACTATGCCTTTCGGACTTAAAAAAACGCCGGCGCCACTTACCAACGCATGATTCAAACATGCCTCGAAATGAAAATTGGCAAGACAGTGGAGGCATATGTAGATGTTGTGGTCATCAAGACTAAACATGTCGAATCGTTGGTGGATGACCTATGCCTCACATTCGACAATCACCGAACATATGACATATGGCTCAATCCGGAAAAATGCATTTTCGGCGTTCTAGCGGGAAAACTGCTAGGGTTCATCATTTCCAACAGAGGAATTGAAGCAAACCCAGCCAAAATCCAAGCCCTATCAAAATTGGCAATGCCAATGGACCTAAAACAGGTCCAAAAACTAGCCGGGTTTGTGGCAGCTTTGAGTCGCTTTATCTCCAGGTTGGGGGAAAAGGCACTGCCACTCTATCGCCTGCTCCGACGCACCGACCAATTCGAGTGGACGGATGCGGCAACAGACGGATTGGAAGAAATAAAAACTTTGCTATCAAGCAACCCAATCCTGGCCGCACCAAACGTCGGTGAACCCATGTTGCTCTACATATCTGCAACTCATCAGGTGGTGAGCGCAGTGCTCCTCGTCGAATGAGAGGAAGAGGGACACAAATTCCCACTCCAAAAACCAGTGTTAATATGTATCGACGGTCCTTACACCATGCAAATCCCGATACCCACACTATCAAAAGATAGCGTATGCGGTCTTCATGGCATCTCGGAAGCTAAGGCACTACTTTCAAGAGTGCTCGATCACGGTGGCCTCCGAGGTACAACTCAATGATATTATAAACAATCGAGACGCCACCGGCCGCATCGCCAAATGGGCCATTGAGCTCCTACCATTCAAAATAACATATAAGCCATGCCGAGCTATTAAATCTCAAGTGCTGGCTGACTTCGTCTCCGAATGAACGGAAGTCGAACTCCCTAAAGAGTACAACACATACTCCAACTGGGTGATGTACTTCGACGGCTCCAAAATGTTAGCCGGAATGGGGCCTGGTGTCATCCTAACATTCCCTACAGGGGACACCGTCCGATATGTATTGCAAATCATGTACATAGACTCCAACAACGCAGCCGAATACGAGGCACTGTTGCATGGTCTCCGGATGGCTGTTTCTATGGGCATACAACGCCTCGAGGTGCATGGGGACTCGAACCTCGCAATATCCCAAATAAATGGAGAATTCGATGCGAAAGATCCAAAGATGGCGGCCTACCGTAACGCCGTACTCAAGAAATCAGATCGGTTTGAGGGACACGAGTTCCATCACATAGCTCGAGATAGTAATCAGGCAGCGGACATACTTGCTCGAATGGGTGCTAAGAGCGACCCTGTCCCACCCAACACTTTCTTTGAAAGGCTTTTTAAGCCATCCGTGGTATGGCAAGACGAGCGCGGCAATACAAGTCCGGTGTCGATCATACCCTCAGACGCCAACCACAATTCTAATGAGTTCGGGGGCTCGGAAAATGAAATGACACCTTCCACCCATATAATTATGGATGTTATTGCCCCATGGAACAAACCTTTCCTGGCCTACCTTAATAGGCAGGAGCTCCCTGATGACCAGAACGAGGCCCGTCATATAACTCGATGTTCGAAAGCCTACAAAGTTCATGAAGGAGAACACTACAAGAAAAGTACTACCGGAGTCCTTCAAAGAAGTATCTCTGAAGAGGAGGGACGACAGCTCTTGGCTGAAATACATGCTGGTCTTGGCGGCCACCACGCCGCAGCTCAGGCCCTTGTAAGCAAGGCCTTCCGTACATGTTTCTTTTGGGCCACGGCCCGAGAAGATGCACAGGACCTCGTACATCGCTGTGTGGGATGCTAGATTTTCGCCAATCAAAGCCATATGCCGCATACGGCCCTACTAACAGTCCCCATTACTTGGCATTTCGCGGTCTAAGGGCTGGACATGGTTGGACCCCTTAAAGGGGGAAGCCAGAAAAAGAAATACCTGCTGGTTATGGTAGATAAATTCACTAAGTGGATAGAGGCCAAACCAGTAAAAACAACTGAAGCCAGACCAGTGATAGACTTTATATCCGGTGTCGTACACTGTTATGGTGTACCCCACAACATCATTACTGAAAACGGCTCCAACTTTACGGCTGACGAGGTGAAAACTTGGTGTGCTAATTTTGGCATTAAGCTCAATTACGCCTCCGTATATCACCCTCAAACAACCGTTAGGTTGAACGGGCTAACGGCCTGATAATGAGTGGCATCAAACCCATACTCATGCGATCCCTACGGGAATCAGATAAGCACTGGGTTGAGGAGCTTGACTCCGTACTCTGGGGACTACGAACCACGCCCAATCGCATGACCGAATACACAACCTTCTCTATGGTATACGGCGCAGAGACTATCTTGCCCTGTGACATTATTCATGACTCACCTCGAGTGCGCATGTATGAAGAGAGGGAGGCCAAGCTCGATCGGCAAGACGATCTAGACGGCCTGGAGGAGGAGCACGATGTCGCAAGAGCCCATTTCACATTTATGAACAACAGGCTCGAAGATACCAAAGCAGAGAAGTGTGGGCAAAGACATATAATGTCGGCGAACTCGTTCTACACCTACCAGAGAGAAAAAGGATAAGCTCAAGCCCAAATGGGAGGGTCCCTTCATTATCGATGAAGTTCTCACTGCAGGAGCCTATCGCCTGCTCAATGCATCGGATAAACGTTCAGAGCCAAACCCATGGAACGCTGCTCGGCTCCGAAGATTCTACACCTAAGTTCGGATATATACATCTGTTCGTTCCTCTTTCTCCTTTTCATTTTTTTCTTTTTCTAGTCTTTACACGAATTCTAGCGTGTGTTCAGGTAAGCTGCACACCTGAAGGGTATACACCCTTAAATGTACACACCCCACCATAACTGGGGGCTTCTCTAAACAGAAGCTTATTATTTTGAGCATAAAGCTCAACAAATATATGTGTCATTTGCTCACATATGTCCTTTCTTCGCCATTTTATGCACCTCTATCACTTAATTTTTTGCCAAGCTGGGTTGCCTGGCTCCTGTGCTTATGCCCTACGTTCCCGCTTGTTCGGCTAGGGCATAAAGGGAGCACCTCTGCGGTTGTTACAACCGGGTTGATGTATGGTGGAACCCAATTCAGCCAATCTTTCACGAAAGGAGCGGATCCCAACCAAGAACACGAAGAACACGAGGGGAAAACGAGGGAAAAACACAAGAGGAATCACTAAACCAACAAGATATAGTCACACATATGCTAGATCCTCGAAACACAAGGGGAGATACAATATCCAAAGTCAACAATGGGCGATACAAAGGGTAACCGGTTCTTCTCCGTGAAGAGGTCTTGACGGGGCCACCCAAGAGGGGGTCTTGAATCCAACATGGATCGTCTCCATAGAGGGGCCGCGGTCTCTCTCGAGGAGCAGATCCGTATGGATGAGCAATGCTCTATCTCACATATGAGCTAAACCAATGCTAACCGTAGAAAGAGGGAGATGGGAGAGTATATATAGTCTAGGGGGCGAAAGGGTACATGGGCCTTGACCCTTGACTGTGCACAGACAGACGGGGCCGGATGTCCGGGCGACGGGTCGGATGTCCGGGCTGTTGGAGTCAGCTTCTGTAGGTTCTGGTGCGTGGCGCCGGATGTCCGGGCTTCTGGCCGGATTTTCGGGCTGGGGCCGGATGTCCGGGGCCTGTAGATGTTGGGCGGCTGGGAGGCTAGTGAGGATGATGCTCTAGGGGCCTGATGTCCGGGGCCTGGGAGGTGTTTTTGATTCTTCCCGTTGGTTCTCTTCATCCATGGACTTGGCGACTTGTCCATCTTCATGTACATCTCCGAGAGGATCCTCTTGACACCTAGTCATGCATAGCATATCGGACTTAGGTAGTAGCCATGTCTCGAGTGGATCATATGTGATATCACTAAGGAAAGAAGTCACCTCGTTCTCGAGAGCTCTAGCTCATGCTCGTGTCATAGGTCCTCTTGGCTCTTGATGAGACGATGGTAGGTCCACGGGGATGACCGTAGGAAGCTCCGCATCATCTCCCCTCCCTTGGGAAAGATCCGACCTCGGATCGAAATCCTCATCACCATGGTACGGGGAGAGATCTTTGATGTTGAAGATGTCGCTCACGGAGTACTTGTCGCGTGGGAGGTCGACTTGTAGGCGTTGTTGTTGTAGCGTGCAAGCACCTTGAAGGGTCCATCTGCTCATGGTAGAAGTTTGGACTTGCATTCGTTGGGGAAGCGATCCTTGCGAAGGTGTAGCCACACAAAATCTCCAATGTTGAATATCATGGGTTGCTTGTTGACGTTGAGCTCGGTCGCTAGTCATTGAACTTGGTGCTCAATGGTGTGCCTTGTATCTTCATGCATCTTCTTGAGGAAGTTGACTCGGGCACTCGCATCCATGTTTGTGCGCTCTTGTAGCGGTAGAGGTAGAATGTCCAATGGGGACAACGGTTTGAAGCCGTAGACGACCTCGAAGGGGGAATTGCCAGTAGTCGAATGTCTTGCACTGTTGTTGGCGTACTCGGCGATAGGTAGGTGTCGGTGTCAAAACCGGCGGATCTCGGATAGGGGGTCCCGAACTGTGCGCCTAAGGCGGATGGTAACAGGAGGCGGGGGACATGATGTTTACCCAGGTTCGGGCCCTCTCGATGGAGGTAATACCCTACTTCCTGCTTGATTGATCTTGATGATATGAGTATTACAAGAGTTGATCTACCACGAGATCGTAGAGGCTAAACCCTAGAAGCTAGCCTATGATTATGATTGTTGTTGTCCTACGGACTAAACCCTCAGGTTTATATAGACATCGGGGGGGGGGGGGCTAGGGTTACACAGAGTCGGTTACAAGGGAGGATATCTATATATCCGATTTGCCAAGCTTGCCTTCCACGCCAAGGAGAGTCCCGTATGGACATGGGACGAAGTCTTCAATCTTGTATCTTCATAGTCCAACAGTCCGGCCAAAGGATATAGTCTGGCTGTCCAAGGACCCCCTAATCCAGGACTCCCTCAGTAGCCCCTGAACCAGGCTTCAATGACGATGAGTCTGGAGCGCAGATTGTCTTCGGTATTGCTAGGCGGGTTCTTCCTCCGAATACTCCATACAAGATTTTGAACACAAGGAGAGTGTCCAGCTCTGCAAAAAAATCCACATACCACCATAGAGAGTACAATATTTCCACAAATCTAATCTGCTAACAACTTTTCGTGGCGTCATGCCATGACCCGGTCATTATTCGAACCGTTTCTCCCAGCCTGCCACTGCATGTTTTTGCGAGGCGGTTTTATTGGCACGTCTTGTCGAAACAGAGATCGTGTTCCCCTTATCACGGGATTCTGATCAATACGGGTATGGGTAACCCAATTGTGCCTGCTAGTATGACTCCTCGATTTTAGGCAAGTTCCAAACGGCCACGCGGAGGACGTTTGATATTCACCCTCTTTATAAAGGGTCCAAGGCCTGTCCTTTTCTTCCCACGCTAAATCGAATCCTTCCCCCACCTTGAGTTCCAACACCCAAGGCTCAGGCTAAGCGCTTCGGACCTTCAATCATGTCTGGATCCAACCTTCAAGCTCGGTGGATGGCCTCCTCTGTCACAGAGGAGGACATCAAGAAGCTAAGAGAAGCCAGGTATCTGACCGCCGAAATCTCGCACAGGCTGCCTGCTCAAGGGCAGGTCATCCCCACTCCTGAACCCAACGAGAGTGTCATATTTGTTTCCCACATCCTCCGAGGGCTAGGCTTTAGTCTTGATCCCTTTATCAAAGGGCTTATTTTCTATTATGGGCTCGATTTCCACGATCTAGCTCCGGATTCCATCCTTCACATCTCGTCGTTCATCATCGTGTGTGAGGCCTTCCTCCGCATCACCCCACACTTCGGCTTATGGATCAAGATTTCCAATGTGAAGTCGAAGATGATCAATGGGTGACACGCAGAATGCGGAGGTGCTATAATAAGCAAAGGCGCCGGTGCTCCATGGCCAAAGGGTTCCTTCCCAGAGATGTCCGATTTATGGCAGCGGGAGTGGTTTTACATCACTGCTCCCCGAAGTACTAAGCGGGTAGCTGCCCCCGTCTTCCGTTCGGGCCCCCCGCCGCAACTGGCATCATGGGTCAACAAGGGGCTGGACTGGGGGCCAGTTAATGACTTGCCGACATTGCAGAGTCGTATCCGAGATCTCCGCAAGAGAGATGTCGGCCTTGTCAAGGTAATGCAAGTCATGCTAGTTCGTCGGGTCCTGCCATGTCAACGTCGACCTCTCCGTATGTGGGAGTTCAATCCAGAAGGACCGCGAACTATTCAGCAATTCTTAGGCGTGACGCTCGAAGGGATGTATGGATTGTTCTTCGGATCACGAATAAAGTGTCCGGACACCACCGAGGATGCGGGTCTAAACTGTAATCACCAGATACCCCTGTAAGTATTCCTGTGGCCGAACATGTTGTCTTTTCATTTGTCTAACATCATTCAGAACAACCGCTCTTTCACCAGGACTGGATAAAAAAGGAGAATATGATCAGGTGTTCGACCCCCCTTCCCGAAGGCTCACCGGATCCTGTACTAGCCAGGATGCTCGAGCTCGCACCTTATCAAGCGCCATCAGGGGAAGATAAGGGGAGTAATAAAGAAGCCGAGAGCAGACCTCACACATTACCCATCCCAACCGGGGGAATTAGTGTCTCCGGGAAGGAGGATAATCGGGGAGAAGAATCTAAAATTCCCTCTCCCCAAGGAAGGAAAAGGACCGCCTCTGAAGAATTGAAAACAAGGGTTTCCAAACAAGGAGGAAACCTTCGCTAGGGGGCCCTGCCCCGGAGGGCATCCTTACCGCACAGTGCCCGCAAGGGGATCAGCCATCCACCGAGCTGTAAGTGAACGAGAGTATTTTATACTAAATATATGCGGATTCATGTCCAAGGACAATAACCGAGACGTATGTCTTGTAGTTCGGATCGTAGCCCTTCTCAATAGAATTCATCTTCGGGGGATCTTCTTCCAGAGATGATGGAGAGCAAAACGCCTCCCCGTACCTCCCCGCCTCATGAGGCGGACGACCCTGAGGTGTCGTCACGGAGGATTTCTCCTGATCCGCCAAGACCAGAAGGTAACCCTTCGGCCACCCGAAGTCCGGAGTATTCGTCTCCTAAGGAGAGCAACAGAGAGAGTCCGGGTCTATCCGGTGTACGACCGGACGCACTGATGGGTCTTCTGGAGCAAGTGGCTATCTCGGAGGCGCATCGTACTTTAATGGGTACGGTGGTTGAGAGGATTTCATCCGCCGAAAGCGGGTTGCATGAAGCCTTTATGGGCCTGCTAAGAGGCTTTGAGGTATGCAAGCTAATATATATTTTTTGATAGTACCGCACACGCTAGGTGTGCCCTATGCAAATAGTAGCCCCTGAGACTCTGGTTGCTGTCCGAAGGCGCAAACAGAGGATCATAGTCCCGGGTAATGATCATGTTGCTTTTATGTGCAGGCGGCTGAGGATCCGATGGCTGGCCGGATTGGTGAGTTTGCCGGACTAAAGCGGCAACTTGATGCGGCAGATGCCAACATCGCGCTTGTAAACAAGCGGCTTGACAAGGCACAGGGTATGTATTCTCCGGTTGTCAACAGATATTAAGAGGAGCATCATGCTAGTATCTATCATATGCTCTGATTGCAGATGGAGCTGCCGCCATGGAGACCCTTCGGGCAGAGCTTGCCCGAGCGAAGGAACAAGCCAGGAGAAGTGACGCGGCCTCCTTGAAGGCGGCCAAAGAGTTAGAGGCCGAACAGGCTGCTCATCGCCGGAGTGAAGAGAAAATAGCCAAGATGGTTGTTGAGCTGAAGGATGCCACTGACCGGTATGAGCTTCTTGAAAAGGAAAGCCAAGCGAAAGCGGCGGATCTGAAGAAAGCCATGGAAGGCGCCAAGGAAACCCGCTCTAAAATCAGAGCAGCGAAGGAGGAGCTTCGTCAAGCCGGAAGTATCACGGCTGGGAAGCCCTTCATGTTGCGGATGAAGTTTGGGTATCTGAAGTTTGCCCCTCTGGATAAATTATGGAGTGCTGGAGACGCGTACTTGGACTTGGCTACGAGTGCCGCTGAAGCAATGGAATTTTTCAAAGATCAAAAAGATCATGAATTGGAAAAGTTATTCTGGTCGCAGTTCAGTGCTCCAACGCGTCCGCTGCTGTTAAATGAACAAATAGCCGAGTGGGCTGAACTCCATAGATTGTCCGGACTTGCCATGAGGTCTGTCGTGGATCATCTTTGGCCGGAAGGGCCAGGGCCATATAGCTACTTTGGTTTAGTGCAACGATTCATTGGTGTTGTGTCGCATATCGATGCTGTAAAGAGGTCGGCGTGCATAGAGGGTGCGTAGATGGCTCTTGCCCGTGTTAAGACATACTGGAAGAGATGGAGATCACCGATGTTGGAACCCAGGATTTGGCCATAGGCCAGGTCTCGGCCGAGCACTATTTTCAAGAAGTCCTAGACGGTGCTTGTTTAATAGAGGCTCAGTGCTCGAAGAGTATTATGTTCGAGTGACATGTATCCCGATTGTAAAAACAATGCTATTTGAATTATAAACGATGTGCTTATACTTTTGCCTGAAAGTATTATGATGCCTCCTGTGCGGCCGTTAATGTATATATATGTATATATAACCTAAAAGTTTGCAGTCGTCGGCTTCAGCCCCCACGCATATAATGCGGGCGTGTTTGCAAAAACACGTGTGCACACTTGATCCAACATCTTGGTCCATTAAGGAGGTGATAGCGCGGCGAACAAGGCAATCGGACTATATTGCTTTAACACTTTCACTTGGCCATAGTTGTTTGACAGTGGGGCTACTATATAGCCCCTGGTACTTCCGCGCTCAACCGGATGCGGGGCGCGTACATACGTTACCGGGAAACCGGCCCTTTGTTAATGCGGAGGAATCGCGAAGATTCCACTGAGTCATCGAGTGGTTGACCAGTCTCGCGCTTTATCATGACAGTCAGTTTTCAGCTTTCTCTACTGAGGTGCTCGTCCAGATGAACCAGGGCACAATCGCAGTAGTTCTCCCGGTGCCACCTTAGCCGATAGAGCAGAACGTAAAGTAGCAAAACACGGGAGCCGGGCAAACCCAACTATTGACCAGAGACATGATTCGGAGCTGATGCATATAAGGCCAAACTCGCGACGCCGAACACTCCCTAAGGTATTCAGACTTTACAACATATACTGGGCTGAGTAATGCCCTTGATAATGAACCCTGAATTTCCAGGTACGTGCATTAGTCTGACGTGGCGAAATGCCAATAACGCCAGCATCCCTCTCGGTTGTATTGAGTATCCGGAGGGCGTGAATCAACAAGAGACAGTGAGACAGGTTTACACAGGGTCTTAATCTAAAAAGAAACCTTTGAGCGGGGCTCTGCTGCACGTCTGTGCCCGTGTCTCCGTTGTGCCGTATCCTGGAGGGTTGTAGCACGATTATCATCTGTAAAAGAGAAAAAATTAGGTGAAAATCTTCGTGCGAAAAATTGGTTATTCTTAATAAACCATTAAAATTCAATATGAATAGGGTCAAGATGAACTATAGTCCTTTTTACATGCGGGAAGCCCCTATTGTCACCTATGGGGGTATATCCATCGACCCAATCTCAGGTTTGTCTGAGCTGTTACATCTAGTTGTGTGTCGGACTCGTCTAGCCGTGTCCGCGGTCTTGACGACCATTCATTTATTCTGGTTGGAGGGATCGTTCAGTGTTCGGCTGCTAAAGCCGCCGCACATTCTTTTGCACGTAAGGAACGCTCTGTGTTTCCACTAACTATGATGATGCCACGTGGACCGGGCATGTTAAGCTTAAGATAAGCATAGTGCGGTACTGCGTTAAAACGAGCGAAGGCCATTCGTCCGAATAGTGCTTGATACCTGCTTCAGAATGGAGCGATGTCGAAGGTTAGCTTTTCACTTCGGAAGTTGTCGGGAGAACCGAATACAACCTCCAGTACTAGAGAGCCCGTGCAACGGGCCTCTGGGCCTGGTATTACTGCTTTGAAGGTAGTATTGCTTTGGCTGATTCTTGTCGGGTCTATCCCCATTTTGCAGACTGTGTCCTGATATATCAGATTAAGACTACTGCCTCCGTCCATAAGGACTCGGGTGAGATGGTATCCGTAAATTATTGGGTCTAGCACCAAGGCAGCCACTCCTCCGTGCCGGATACTAGTCGGGTGGTCCCTGCGATCGAAAGTGATCGAGCAGGCCGACCAAGGGTTGAACTTGGGGGTGACCTGCTCTATGACGCATATGTCTCGGAGTGCGTGTTTGTTTCTCCTTTTTGTTATGTGAATCATGTTCACTGTTTTGACCTCTGGTGGGAATTTTCCGGTCCCCCAGTGTTTTGCTGGCGAGGCTCATCCTCGTCTTCACTTGGTGTCTCCCTCCCGTTGTGTTCGGCGTTTAGCTTACCGGCCTGCTTGAAGACCCAACATTCTCTGTTGGTGTGATTTGTAGGTTTATCGGGGGTGCCATGAATCTGACATAATCTGTCTAGGATCTTGTTTAGGCTGGACGGTCCATCTCTTCTGCCTTTGAATGGCTTTTTCCGTTGACCGGATCAAGAGCCCCGGAATCCGGCGTTTACCACCGTGTTGTCTGGGCTGTCTTCATTGTTGCGATGCTTGCTTTTATTGCGTCGTGGTTTTCCATTGCCATCCCTGACTTCGGATGTACCTGGGTCGCTGATGCCTCTACAGGCTAGCCAACTATCTTCGATCGCGCAGAAGCGGGTCATTAGGCTTGTTAGGGCTGCCATTGTCCTCGGTTTTTCCTAGCCGAGGTGTCTGGCGAGCCATTCCTCCCCGACACTGTGTTTGAAAGCTGCTAAGGCTTCGGCGTCCGGGCAGTCGATGATTTGATTCTTCTTAGTGAGAAATCTATTCCAAAGCTTTCGGGCTGACTCTCCGGGTTGTTGAATTATATGACTTAAATCGTCTGCATCTGGAGGTCGGACATAGGTTCCTTGAAAATTAGCCCTAAAAGCATCCTCAAGCTCCTCCCAACTTCCAATTGAGTTTTCGGGGAGGCTTTTCAGCCAGTGTCGAGCTGGTCCCTTCAATTTGAGGGGCAGGTATTTGATGGCGTGGAGATCATCTCCGCGAGGCATATGTATATGAAGGATAAAGTCCTCAATCCAGACCCCAGGGTCTGTCGTTCCGTCGTATGCCTTTATGTTCATGGGCTTGAATCCCTCTAGAAATTCGTGATCCAGCACCTCATCGATGAAGCATAGGGGGTGCACGGCACCCCTGTATTTGGATATGTCATGGCATGCTGACGGTTGTAGTGTTCGGTCTTGCTTCTCTGCCGGAGCGCGTTTCCTTGATCCATAGATGGACCTGGTCATGCCGGCTTTTTCAAGCTAGTCCTCACGTAAGTCGTGCGCTGGCTTATATGCGACATCTTTAGCCGCCCTATCGGGGCCACGGGGTGGTTGATCCTGCTAATTGGCCGTTTTATTTTTCAGCTTCATAGGCTCTAAAGCCTCGTCATCAAATTCAGGCAGCAGCTTGCGCTTTGGATAACTCTTTGTGTGGCGACTGCCACCGTACTTTTCTGTAGTGTCGAGCACTTTGTTCCATCTACTGATGAGTGTATTTTGTGCGGCCTTAAGCCTTTGCTTCTTCTTCTTCAGACTCCTCGCGGTGGCAATAAGCCTTCTGTGGAGGTTCTCTTGTTCCAAGTGCCCTTCCGGTATGATGTGTGCATCGATGTCCAGACTATTCTCCTCTCCGGAGATATGTTGATGCTCTTTACCCCCGGCGTCGCCGTGATCGGACAGCGGCTCCATACTATGTTTGTCGTCCGCTGGCTCATCCTGCTTTGTTGTTTTGGAGTCGACCGGGGTGTCATTCTTTCTTGCGCTGTTATCGCTGTTTTTTCCGAGGCGGGATTTGGAGCGGCGCCTACGCCGTCGCTTTGGTTGCTTCTCGAGGGGCTTATCCTTCGCTGCATCCTCCCGTTCCTCATCATTGTCTTCTTTGGGTGTATCCACCATGTATATATCGTGTGATGAAGTTGTTGTCCAGTGCCCTGTGGGCGATGGTTCCTGGTCCTCTCCTGCGTCGTCGTCCATACCGTCGATGTCTTCGGAGCCGAAATCAAGCATGTCGGTTAGATCGTCGACAGTGACTATTAAGTGGGTGGTGGGTGGGGAACGAATTTCTTCGTCGTCCGCTTCCCACTCAAGCCGGACACAGTTCGGCCAAGGGCCTCCTGACAAGGAAAGAGACCTTAATGAATTTAGCACATCGCTCAAGGGCGAGTGCTGAAAGATATCCGCAGAGGAAAACTCCATGATCGGTGCCCAATCAGATTCAGTAGGCACTGACTCAAGCGGTTCGGAGCCTGCGGCCGGGGACGAATCCAAGGGTCCGGCAACACGGGTCTTGTAGGACGTGAAGTCAGTATTCGGCTCTATCTCCACTGAGTGTGCGGCTTCCATGGCGGGGTCCATCCACCTGTCCTCGGATGGCGCAATCTGCTCCGGATCAGGGGCCAGAGTAGCCACAGGTGTGATCTCCCGAACACCGTCCGACGGCAGAGCTAAATCATGCTCGTCATGACTGTGCGGCACACCTGACATGGGCTCGAATTCGTCAAAGATCAAGTCTCCGCGGATGTCGGCAGTATAGTTTAAGCTTCCAAACCTGACCTGACGGCCAGGGGCGTAGCTTTCGATCTGCTCCAGATGGCCAAGCGAGTTGGCCCGCAGTGTGAAGCCACCGAATAGGAAAATCTGTCCGGGGAGAAAAACCTCACCCTGGATTGAAGGAGCCATCAAGCCTTATGGTGACAACACAGTGGAACTCTCAATCAAAGCACCAATGTCGGTGTCAAAACCGGCGGATCTCGGGTAGGGGGTCCCGAACTGTGCGTCTAAGGCGGATGGTAATAGGTGGCGGGGGACACGATGTTTACCCAGGTTCGGGCCCTCTCGATGGAGGTAATACCCTACTTCCTGCTTGATTGATCTTGATGATATGAGTATTACAAGAGTTGATCTACCACGAGATCGTAGAGGCTAAACCCTAGAAGCTAGCCTATGATTATGATTTTTGTTGTCCTACGGACTAAACCCTCCGGTTTGTATAGACAACGAGGGGTGGCTAGGGTTACACAGAGTCGGTTACTATGGAGGAGATCTACAGATCCGATTTTCCAAGCTTTCCTTCCACGCCAAGGAGAGTCCCATTCGGACACGGGACGAAGTTTTCAATCTTGTATCTTCATAGTCAAATAGTCTGGCCAAAGGATATAGTCCGGCTGTCCGAGGACCCCCTAATCCAGGACTCCCTCAGTAGGCACTCCTCCCACTCCTTGATGTTCTTATTTATCAACATGCGTAGTAGAGTGGAGAGCGTGTAGTTCGTCACCTCCGTTTGGCCGTCGGTTTGTGGATGGTATTCAGAAGAGAACAAAATCTTGATTCCAAGCTTGGCGCACAATGTCTTCCAAAAGTAGCTCAAGAAGTTGATGTCGCGGTCCGAGACAATCGTCTTTGGTACTCCATGAAGGCTCAAGATTTCCCTACGAAACAAGTTTGCAATGTGTGAAGCATCATCTATCTTGTTGCAAGGAATGAAATGAGCCATTTTGGAGAATCGGTCCATAACAACAAAAACAGAATCCTTGCCATTTTTAGTTCTAGACAAACCAAGTACAAAATCCATGCTAATATCTTCCCATGGTTGATATGGATTTTGAAGTGGCATGTAAGGCCATGAGATTGAGCTTTAGACTTAGCTTTGCGACATGTAGAGCATCGGTTGGTGGAGCGGTTGACGTCGCGAAACAGCTTAGGCCAAAAATAGTTCTTGGAGAGCATGGCGAATGTCTTGTTGCGTCCAAAATGGCCCATTAGTCCTCCGCCATGAGATTCTTGCAAAAGCAACAAACGAAGGGAAGACTCAGGGATGCATAGTTTGTTAGCTTTCATAAGATAACCATATTTGATGTAGTAGTGTTCCTAAGATGTATGCGTCAAACATTTGGCATAAGGAATAGCAAAAGTAGGATCATGTTCATACAAGTCTTTTATATGCTCAAAGTCAATGGCATTCACTTCAAGTTGAGTGACAAGCATGCATATACGGGAAAGCGCATCCGCCACAACATTTTCTTTCCTTTGATATACTTGATGACATAAGGAAATGACTCAATAAACTCACTCCATTTAGCATGACACTTGTTCAACTTAGTTTGACCCTTAAGATACTTAAACGTTTCATGGTCGGTATGGATGACAAATTCATGAGGGCGAAGGTAATGTTCCCATTCATGCAAAATTCGTACTAAAGCATATAGCTCTTTGTCATAGATGGGGTAATTGAGCTGCACTCCGGAAAGTTTCTCACTAAAGTATGCTATGGGGCGCTTCTCTTGCATTAACACACCTCCTATGCCATTACCACTAGCATCGCAATGAATTTCAAAAGGTTTGTCAAAATTGGGTAATGCAAGCACGGGAGCATGAGTAAGCAAATTCTTAAGCTCATTGAATGCGCTATCTTTTTTTTTGACCAGAAACAATAGGAGTACCTCCCACTGTGTTATATATTAATATACGTTAGTGAAACTGTACATTGTAATTACAATCCATCCTCCTTTGGGGGATGGGAAGCAGGTGCTAGTTTTACAGAGATGCAAGTATTATTGAAATGTGTTGTTTTTGTTCCTCTCTAACCCTATGGGTGAGCAGTGAAAAATCAGCCTTAAGTCTACTTAACCAAGCAGTTTTGGATGGTAGGATCCTTCTAAAGTGCTTGTTGTTGCGCTCCTTCCATATACTCCAGGCCTCCAACAAAAATAGTTCCATAAAGAGCGGCCTATCCCAGTCTTGTTTTGCTTTGGAAATGTTGTTCAGTCTTGTACTTCCCTGAGGCCAGGAGAGGCCAAGATGGGACCAGCAGTCAGAGCTGAAGTGGCACTCGAAGAAGAGATGTTCCAACGTCTCCTCAATTGGTAAACCACAAAGAATGCAGTCATGATTGTCTCCAATTTTGTAGTGCCTTCGCTTCAGCATATTCCTGGTGTTGAGGCGGTCAGAAAGTAGCAGCCACCCGAATACAAAGGGTGCATTCTTCTTGCTTAAAGCATGTAAAGGGGAAGCAATAGTGCTAAAATTCTTCACAAATCTACGGTTGAAACCGGCCAAACCAAGAAAACTACGCACTTGTTGCAAATTTGTTGGTTGGGGCCATGTTTTAATAGCATTGATCTTAGATTCATCAACATGAACACCCTTAGAAGATACTACAAAACCCAAGAGAACAAGCTTATCAACACCGAAAAGGCATTTTCCCATATTAGCGTAAAGTTACTCTTTTCGAAGAGTTTGTAGCACAGTGAGAAGGTGGGTGACATGCTCTTTGAGAGATTTGCTAAAAACAAGGATATCATCGAAGTAGACAACAACAAATTCACCAATGTATGCTCGATTTGCAAAGTGTCGGTGTCGCTTAGCCATTGAACCTTGTATGGGTGCGGGTGCTTCATCTTGACCAATTGGATCTTGGAGCATAGTTCTTCACTTGCGAGGTTATGGCAACTTCCTCCATCGATGATGACCTTGATGGACCTTCCACTGATACTGGCCTTTGTGTGGAAGATGTGGCATTGTTGGTCTTCGTCTTGTTGATGTTGAAGAGTCAAGACCGTGGAGACAACAAGAGTGGGGCTTGAATCTTCATCACAAAAGACTTGATCATCCTCTTCTTTGTTGTTCACTTGCCGGTGCATGGCCACTTGCTCAAGCGCTTCCATTTCTCCTTCACTCATTGAATCATAGGTTCCGTCGTCGTTGAGGATCATGGTGCGCTTGTTTGTGCACTCAAAGGACTTCTGGCCTCGGCCTCCGCATGTGAACCATTTGAAGGAACTTGTCTTGGCGGTCTCATCGGTTGGGGTAGATGATGGTGAAGCTTTCGGCTTGAAGCTGCTTGAAGTAGGAGGACGACTTGAGCTTATCAAAATTTTCTTGTAACTTGACTTGTCACCGTTGCTTGTAGAAGGCTTGGTTAGGTAGAAGGTGTTGGAGTCGTTGACGCTTGAGAGTTGGAGAAGCCATATGACTTGGATGAGAACTTGGCATATTTGATGTCATCTTGCACTTGACGTTCCGCTTTGGTAGCTTGGTGCACTAGCTCGATGAGGTTCGAGTATGGTTGGAAGTCGGCTATCTTCTTGATAGGATGTTTGAGTCCATTCAAGAAATGTGCCATAGTTTGCTCAATATCTTTCGTGACATTTGCTCTTATAATGGCAATCTCCATTTCCTTGTAGTACTCTTCAACGCTCTTGGTTCATTGCTTGAGTAGTTGGAGTTTCTTGAAGAGGTCATGGTTGTAGTAGTTTGGCACGAATCGTGCTCTCATGACATCCTTCATTTGCGCCCACGTTGGGCATGGTAAACTTTAGCTTGCCATATCATTGCTCTTCATTGTGTTGGGGTCGGGTATGATGACGCCCATGTCGTTGAGGATTGACAATGTCATGTTGCTCTTGGCGAGGATGGTTGTCGAACTCATGTTGCTCTTGTCTTGGAGGATTTCCATTGTCATCATGCTCTTGTTGAATGTGATGTTCTTGGCGAGCTTGTGGAGGAGCTTGTCGGGCTTGTTGAGGAACTTGTCGATGCACACGTGCTTGGGAAATCCTCTCTTGAGCTTCATCGTGAAGCGCTTCTTGATGAAGACAAGCTTGTCGGCCTCGGTTGGCTATGGATCGACTTGAATCTCGAAGGGCACGTTGCGCCTCAAGTTCTTGAGCTTCACAAAGTTGTTGTTCTTGACGTTGTGCCTCGGCGTCTTGTGCATCTTGATGTTGTCGCACTCGTTCCTCTTGTTCTTGTTGTCGTTGGCGTTGCCGTTCTTGTGCTTGTGCGAATGTAGCTTGATTTTGACGGTGTCGATGTTCTTGCGCGCGAGCTTGCTCTTGAGAGTTGTTCTCATGTAGAGGATTGCGGTTTGCTTGACGATCTTGACGCGTGGCACGACGAAGAGTGTTTGATGTCGGGGTACTTGAGCCGGGGATAGTGTCGTCGGAGTGTCGACTCGAGCGGCTCCTTCTTGAGTAGGACGAAGTGGTAGAAGAGCGGTTGACCAACAATGCACGAATCTCGTCCATTCTTGCGCGTTCTCATGCTTGTGCTCGTCGAGCTTGTTGTCGAAGTAGTCTCTTGTACGTTGCTCGGAGAGTCACAAGTCGGCGGCGAGGTTGTCGATGCGGTCGCTCATTGCTAGTTGCTCTTCATGCAAAGCTCGTTGAGTACCAAAGAGGTGTAGTTTGGTGACGTAGTTGTTTGGGTCGTCGTCTTGCTCAAGGAAGAGTGGGTTGGTGGAGGTACTTGGCCTATCCATCATTCCAAACAAAAATATGTGAGTGGGAGAAAGAGAAGAACTTATACCAAATGTACCTTGACCGATGTTGAAAATGGATCAATGATCACTCCAATGTGGAAAAGGGAAATAGCAAAATTGGTACCAATTTTGTCGGTTTCTCACACCTACACAAGTAAAAGCTTATGGTGGATCTCGGTTAGGATGGTGGCACAAAATTTGATGCAATTGTAAGTGAGACTCAATAATGTTGAAAAAGATTCGCAAATTTGCAAATGCAACAAGTAGACCAATAGAGGTACACGGAAACACACACGCAAATAGATAAGTGGGGTCATGCAACCAAGGGGTGAGCCAAAATGTGGAATCCAGGAAAATGCTCTTGTTGCACAACACTAGAGAGATGCTAGCACGATTGCACAATAGGTGGATACGAACTTGTGCACAACCTACTAAGAAAAAATGCAACGACTTCTATCCCAAGTATGCTATGTGTATGGTATTCCGATGATATGATCCAAGATGATCGAGTATGACAATCTTAATGTTGTATGATGCTATGGTTCTTGATAATCAGCTCTTTGCTTATCTTTCTCTTTTTCTTAAAAGCTTGTTTGGCTCTTTGTTGTTTGAGCTCTTTTCTCATGCAATGCTTCACAAACCAAGATAGCAATTGTGTATGCGATGACAACTTTGTGACACAAGAGATGATACCAAGATATGCAACACGATGATGGTATGTATGCTATGGGAAGTATGATCACTAATGTGCACAAGTCACGTTGTCAGCAATACTCAAAGGCTAGTCTTGATGGGTAAGTGACGCAAAAGTAAGGCTATGGTGCTTATCAATGCAAATAGCAAGAATGTATGATGATATCACGATACCAAGATGATACCAAGGTGAGGTTGATACCAAAGTGATGTAGTGGTTCGTAGTAGTCCTTAGTGAAGATGAGCGGTGGTGATGTTGATGTCAAACTGTACCTAGATAGCCGAAACACAATAGGACACGGAAACCACAACTCAAATTCTCAAAGGAAAACGGGTCAAAATTGTCGAAGTTGGTAGCGGGAAAAGCTATGGTGGTGCTATGCGGAAATGATGGTATGCGGAAGTGTATGTGGGTACCAGGACAAAATTGGACAAAAGTTAGGCGGTAAAAGGAGTGGTGGAAGGGAGTGATGCTGTCAGGGGCCGGATGTCCGGGCTGATGGCTGGATGTCTGGGGTTGGCCGGATGTCCGGGCTGTCGGGCCGGATGTCCGGGCTCTGGATCCGTGGACGAACTCGATGAACACCGCGTGGAGAGGTCAAATCCGGGGCAAAATTCGGAAGATTTTGTGGATGGAAATTGGGGACAAGATGGGGGAAAGCTAGATCTACTTGCAACACACGAAATTCGTAGATCAAATCCAACAAAACTTCATCACACCAACAAATCACAAAAAAAAATTGGGGGCTATTTTTGTGGGGAATTTTCGAATTAGGAACAAAATCAACAAAACTAGGCTAGAAAACAAAGAGAGGGGGCTCCGAAATCGTGACCAACATGGATCATGATACCAAGATGATGTAGGGTGGAACCCTATTCGGTCGACCTTTCATGAAAGGAGCGGATCCCAACTAAGAACACGAAGAACACGAGGGAAAACACAAGAGGAATCACTAAACCAACAAGATATAGTAACACATATGCTAGATTCTCGGAACACAAGGGGAGATACAAGATCCAACGTCAACAAAGGACGATACAAAGGGTAACCGGTTCTTCTTCGTGAGGAGGTCTTGATGGGGCCACCCAAGAGGTTGTTGGGGAACGTAGTAATTTCAAAAAAATTCCTACGCACACACAAGATCATGGTGATGCATAGCAACGAGAGGGGAGAGTGTTGTCTACGTACCCTCGTAGACCGAAGCGGAAGCGTTGACGCAACGTAGAGGAAGTAGTCGTACGTCTTCCCGGTCCAACCGAATCAAGCACCGTTACTCCGGCACCTCCGAGTTCTTGACACACGTACAGCTCGATGACGCACCCCGGGCTCCGATCCAGCAAAGCTTCGGGGAGGAGTTCCGTCAGCACGACGGTGTGGTGACGATCTTGATGTTCAACAGTCGCAGGGCTTCGCCTAAGCACCGCTACAATATGACCGAGGTGTAATATCATGGAGGGGGGCACCGCACACGGCTAAGGAACGATCATGAAGATCAACTTGTCTGTTCTAGGGTGCCCCCCTGCCCCCGTATATAAAGGAGGGAGGGGGAGGTGCGGCCGGCCCCCTTGGGGTGCGCCTAGAGGAGTCCTACTCCCACCGGGAGTAGGACTCCCCTCCGCTTGCCTTGTTGGAGAAGGAAAGGGGGAAGGGGAAGAGGAAAGGGGGGCGCCCCCCCCCCCTTCCTTGTCCTATTCGGACTAGGGGGGAGGGGGCGCGCGGCCTGCCCTGGCCGGCCCTCCTCTTCTCCCTTATGGCCCATGATGGCCCAATAACCCCCCGGGGGGTTCCGGTAACCCCCCGGTACTCCGGCAAAATGCCGATTTCACCCGGAACGATTCCGATGTCCAAATATAGGCTTCCAATATATCGATCTTTATGTCTCAACCATTTCGAGACTCCTCGTCATGTCCGTGATCACATCCGGAACTCCGAACAACCTTCGGTACATCAAAATACATAAACTCATAATGAAACTGTCATTGTAACTTTAAGCGTGCGGACCCTACGGTTCGAGAACAATGTAGACATGACCGAGACACGTCTCCGGTCAATAACCAATAGCGGGACCTGGATGCCCATATTGGTTCCTACATATTCTACCAAGATCTTTATCGGTCAGACCGCATAACAACATACGTTGTTCCCTTTGTCATCGGTATGTTACTTGCCCGAGATTCGATCGTCGGTATCCAATACCTAGTTCAATCTCGTTGCCGGCAAGTCTCTTTACTCGTTCCGTAATACATCATCTCGCAACTAACTCATTAGTTGCAATGCTTGCAAGGCTTAAGTGATGTGCATTACCGAGAGGGCCCAGAGATACCTCTCTGACATTCGGAGTGACAAATCCTAATCTCGAAATACGCCAACCCAACAAGTACCTTTGGAGACACCTGTAGAGCACCTTTATAATCACCCAGTTACGTTGTGACGTTTGGTAGCACACAAAGTGTTCCTCCGGTAAACGGGAGTTGCATAATCTCATAGTCATAGGAACATGTATAAGTCATGAAGAAAGCAATAGCAACATACTAAACGATCGGGTGCTAAGCTAACGGAATGGGTCATGTAAATCAGATCATTCAACTAATGATGTGATCCCGTTAATCAAATAACAACTCTTTGTCCATGGTTAGGAAACATAACCATCTTTGATTAACAAGCTAGTCAAGTAGAGGCATACTAGTGACACTCTGTTTGTCTATATATTCACACATGTATTATGTTTCCGGTTAATACAATTCTAGCATGAATAATAAACATTTATCATGATATAAGGAAATAAATAATAACTTTATTATTGCCTCTAGGGCATATTTTCTTCAGAGGTGGTCTTGAATCCAACGTGGATCGTCTCCGTAGAGGGGCCGCGGTCTCTATCAAGGAGCAAATCCGTATGGATGAGCAATGCTCTATCTCACATATGAGCTAAACCAATGCTAACCCTGGAAAGAGGGAGATGGGAGAGTATATATAGTCTAGGGGGGCGAAAGGGTACATGGGCCTTGGCCCTTTACTGTGCGTAGACAGACGGGGCCGGATGTCCGGGCGACGGGCCGGATGTCCGGGCCTTCCCGAAGGGCCGGATGTCCGGGCTAGGAGGCCGGATGTCCGGGCTGGTGGAGTCAGCTTCTGTAGGCTCTCGTGCGTGGCGCGGGATGTCCAGGCATCTGGCCGGATTTCCAGGCTGGGGCCGGATGTATGGGCTGAAGCCGGATGTCCGGGGCCTGTAGATGTTGGGCGGCTGGGAGGCTGCTGAGAATGATGCTCCAGGGGCCGGATGTCCGGGGTCCTGGCCAGATGTCCGGGGCCTGGGAGGTGTTCTTTAATTCTTCCCGTTGGTTCTCTTCATCCATGGACTTGGCGACTTGTCCGTCTTCATGTACATCTCCGAAGGGGTCCTCTTGACACCTAGTCATGCATAGCATATCGTACTTAGGTAGTAGCCATGTCTCAAGTGGATCATATGTGATATCACTAAGGAAAGAAGTCACCTCGTTCTGGAGAGCTCTAGATCATGCTCGTGTCATAGGTCCTCTTGGCTCTTGATGAGGCGATGGTAGGTCCATGGGGATGATCGTAGGATGCTCCGCATCACGGGTCATCCGAACATGTACCTCAGATGGGTGAAGCCGAAAGCTAGCGTTCTTAAGAGAATAATTGGTCGGCGGACAAAGGACGAACTGCCTTTGTTGCAATATATAAACCCAGCTATGATTTTTGGCATCACAGCATAAGTATGCATAAACAACGCATGCTACCCCAGGGAGAGGAACCCTTAACGGAACTATTCTCCATGGAAGATGTTTCTTACATTAAAACTAATATAACATAACTCCCCGAACACAATTTGTCTGTTCAAGCATTATGACCGGATTTCCTGGTTTCCAAACACACTTGGGGTTTACCATAGGTATAGTATTCGGAAACACTCCAACCCTTGGGTTTTGGAGGGTGAAGCAGATGGTCTACCATGACAACTTTTAAAATTTCGGCCGGAGATAAGTTTGATGATACAGTATATTATTACATGGAATCAAACGCCTACTCTTCCTCTATACCATCTATAAGGTTGTCTAGTTTACAGTTGTGAAAAAATGGCGGTTGTTTTCACTTGGTCATACACCAAGCTAATGGGAATTTCTTGCTCGTCTGGTCCCCGAGGTCTGACCCGGGCCATATTATTCGGATCAAGACTAGTATACCGCATTTTTACCCTGGCCCAGGCTTCTCGTGCACCTTCACGACATGATTACTCCTTCCATAGTTCAAAGCGGCGTCGAGCTCCCTTGAATAAATCCACGAGCTCCTCCATAATCTCTGGAGGAGAATCGGATGGCCATAGAGCCTTAGCCATAATCCTCATGGCTTTCCGAATTAGCTCGTGCAATTTGGATAGCTCTTGCAGCAAGTCGCCTTGAAATCCGGACACTTCTCCTTTGGGCCGCCTAGTTAATAAACCTGCAGGAACAAACTCGTAAAACTTTTTCATCAGGGGACCGTATGAAAGTTTAGGATAAAGGACATACTGAATATGCCGCCTTTCAGCTTTTTGTTCTCCTTCAAGGCATCCGACAATTGGGCTCGTACGTCCTTTAGCTCTCCGGCTTGCTTGATGTTTGCATCCTGTAGCTTGTTCTTCTCATTGATGGTCTGTGTTAATACATGTTGACCAGCGTCCTTTTGCCCTTCGGCATGTTGTTTGTCCGCCTGAGCAGCCTTTAGCCTCTCCTCCAACTGATCGGTTGATGCTGTAGCTGTAAACAACCGAATGTATATTCAAAAATCATTGTTGGCGTAGAATCGTATTTTTCGGATACTGTTGTACTTACCATCTGGTGCCTTCTTCGATGTCTTCAAACTTTCCAGTTCGGCGGTGGGAACAGTTAGCTTGGCCCGGCATTCTTCAAGCTCCTTGGACAACGTGTTATTTTTCACCGTGAGTACCTGATGATATAACGACACTTAAATCAGTTGGGCCAACTGCTTCAAGTTTAGGGGGCTACTGGCACATGATTATTGAATCTACTCAAGGTTTTTACCCGCATATCCTTTCAAAGCTGGTGAGTGGCTCCGGCAAGTCTGTCCCGAGCAGCCCGGATATATACATCCACAGAGCTGAGGGCGTTGAACGCTTCTTCGGTGAAACTTGGATCGCGCATGGCCTCTTTCCGCCGCCGATGATTCATCACGCTCTCCTCTTCGGAGTTGGTGACGGATAAATTATCCGAATCCTCTTGGACATGACAATTCGACGTGGCGCCTGTAGCCACCCCAATCGTTGTGGCAGATTCCAAGGCCGGATTGGTCGATGCATGGCCGGCAAGGTCTCCGGATATAGTCCGGCCTATGCTCTTCCTAAAATATGGCACAGCGGGAAATGTCACAATCCGGTCTGTCAGCCTAGTGCATGTTAAAAACTGTACCTCTTTGGTGAAGGTGGGGGCTCGGTAGTATCATCGGTTGCCTTTCTTTTCAAATACTCGCCCTGCGCGTGCGTCGCCTTCTTAAGGGACGCCTTTGATACAGCTTAGCGTGATGAGCGCCGCCCCTTTGGAGCATGAGACAGTGCGGTGGGTGAGGCACAATGGGAAAACTCTTTTGGATGAGACATCTCCTGGGTACTGACATGAGAGGACGGGAGAAGGCCGGGGTACTCGGCTATAATGACCACTTCTTGAGTTATATAAATATATATGGTTCTTCTTCTTATCCGGGATCCAGGTCTCAAATGTGGACCTCTGGCTGCAGAGCGGGGCTGTGGATCCCCTCGACGACCTTTCTCCACTCAAAATAGCCGGATTAAATTTCACTAGTATAACTCAGGAAAGAGGTTGAGTAAGGCCAATAATCGAAGAGGAACTCACCCAGGGGATAGGGTTGTACATGGAAAAGCCTTCCCGACATTTCAAACGGGTGAAGTCTTCCTTCTCCCCTTTGTAAAGGTCAGCTAAGACGGTGGCCAGGGTGACGAAATTGTCCGGACCCTTGCGCAGACAACGGGATGCATCGTCCTCCCCATTATAATTCCACATGGGAAGACCTCTAGATTGGAGCGGCTAGACACACCGTGTTATGGAAATCGCCATTACCTCTATTATGGACAGCCCGGAGTTGGCAAGAACTCTGATCTTGCTTGCTAGCCTCTTAACCTCCGCACTGTCTTCTTCCTCGAGGCTTCGGGGACGCCAGCTGGTGCGCTTCTTTAAAGGAGCACTGGAAAATTCGGGAAGACCCCGCTGGATTGGGTCCGAAAGAACGATGTCTTCAATATAAACCATTCCGAGGGCCACTCTTCGGATGCCTTCTTCGGAGTACCAAACAGGTATCCTCTCCCGGCTATGCGCCATACTTCGGCGCCGCCCACCTCGAATATAGATCCCTTCCGGGAGCGAGGGACGAGGCAAAAAATTTCCACCATAGCTCGAAATGAGCCTCACAACCCAGAAACAGCTCGCAAAGAGCAACAAAGCCCGTGATATGTAGGATGGAGCATGGCGTCAGATTGTGCAGTTGGAGGCCGTAATACTCCAGGAGGCCTCTGAGGAAAGGGTGTATAGGAAATCCTACGCCTCTCAAGAGGAAGGAATCGAAGCACACCCGCTCCTCTTTAGAAGGATTGGGGAAATTCTCCGCTAGGGCTTCGCCGTTGAGGGGAGTTAATCCAGCCCGAACAGAGTCTAGATCCGCAGGAGGGAGGTATCCCTGTGTCTGAAGTTTGTTCAGATGAGCGTGGGATACCGAGCAGCTTTCCTAGTCGCCTTTTCGAGGGCCGTGGGCGCGTGAGGAAGAGCTAGGAGCGCTGGCCATGTTTGGGCGATTTTCTATGGCAAGTTCTAAGGATTTCTGCGTGGTGTGGAACGACATCTGAGATCTAATCTCTTTAAATAGGCACCTCCCCTGCATGGTCAAGGGGTTATTTGTGAAAAAATACCTAGACTATTCGCATTCGTTCGACACGTGGAAGCCGAGGCGATGGCTGCAAAGAATTTAATGGGATATGATGATTAATGTGGAGCCGGACTGTCGTCAATCCGAAGTATAGTGGAGAACCATCCTTGCAACGCCGAAGACATGAAGCCAGATACTACATCGTCATTGAAGGCAAGTTCGGGGGCTACTGAGGGAGTCCTGGATTAGGGGGTCCTCGGATGGCCGGGCTACGTAACATGGGCCAGACTGATGGGCCGCATGATACAAGTTCTGTCGTGGTGGGCGCGCGACAGATGCCAAGGGATGGCTAAAGATAGGAGGAGGCTCGACGACACTGGTGGGCTCCAGAGGCGAGGTCGGCATGAGCGAGCGCGGGACGCAAGACATACCCAGGTTCGGGGCTCTCCAGAGAGATAACACCCCTAGTCCTGCCGAGTGTGGTTTATACGTAACAGTACAGTGTTGCTCCTAGAGCTGTATGGAGGAAGAAGGGGGTCGGGCCAAGGCTTAGGCTCCTCCCTCTCCTTGGGTGTTGCTTGCTGGGTGTGTGTGGCATTGCCTGTGTGAATGAGTGAGCTGCCCGTATGCATGAGGGCTCCTGGGGGGTTTTATAAGTCAACCCCCCAGGGATACAATGGTAATGTTACAAGGCCGTAGGGCCAGGTCGTCAGTGTCCAGGGAACCCGGCGCTGGGACCTGCCGGGTACCAGGCCTCGCCGAGTTCTCCGGGCGTGGGCCCCATGCGCCTGGGGGTACTGTGTGCCGTCTTGTTGACCGTCTTGGCGTGGTCGAGTCGAGTCGATCCACAGTGGTGCTCCATCAGGTCACCGCTTGCTGGCGTCATGGGTGACGTCTGGTGCACTGTTGCCACGCAAGCCCTGGTCATCGGGTAGGTGGGGGCACTGTTGCCTCGTCCAGCTGACCAAAGGCATGGGCGGGGCACTGTGGCTTCGGTCATCAGTTGGTGGAGACTCGTCCCATCGTACGGCCGGGATGGGACGGGCGCTGACCCTTGGCCGGGTTTCGAGAGCACACCAGGGGCGGTGCTGGCTTGCTGGAGAAGTCTTGAGCTTGGTTGTTGGGGCCGAGTTGAGGAGTCCGGCCGGGTTGCTGGTCCTGCCGGGTCGCGGGGCCTAACCGGGTCGAGCGACCCGGCCAAGGGTGAGCAGGATTGAGGGGCGATGCTGGCCCTGATGTTTTTGAAGCGTCGTTCGCCGTCTTGGGCCTACCCGGGTGTCATCCCCCTTACAGTAGCCTCCGAGCCTCCGGGCAACTTGGAAAAGTTGTGCAGATTTTAGCGGGCGTCGACGAAAGCAGTAGATGTCGATGACGGACGGTTGCGGACTGCACCGGTGCGGATTGCTTCCGGTGGGGGCGCGCGAGCGCACCCACTGGGTGTAGCCTCCGAGCCTCCGGGCAACTTGTAAAAGTTGGGCGGAAGGTCTTCCTGTTGATGACGAAGCCGACGGTGATGTCGAGGGCGCCGGGCGCGGACACGGAGTCCGCCGACGGGGCCTTGCTGGACGCGGACGCGGAGTCCGCCGGCTGAGTGGGGGCGCGCGATCGCACCCACTGGGTGTAGCCTCCGAGCCTCCGCGCAACTTGGAAAAGTTGGGCGGAGGGTCTTGCTGCTGATGAAGAAGTAGACGGTGACGTCGAGGGTGCCGGGCGCGGACACGGAGTCCGCCGGCTGAGTGGAGGCGCACAAGCGCACCCACTAGGTGTAGCCTCCGAGCCTCAAAGTTGCGCGGAGGGTCTTGTTGTTGATGATGAAGCTGACAGTGACGTGGAGGGTGCCGGGCGCGGACGCGGAGTCCGCCGGCTGCAGGGCACGGGGCCCTGCCGGACATGGACGCGGAGTCCGCCGGCTGAGTGGGGCCGCACAAGCGAACCCACTGGGTGTAGCCTCCGGGCGACTCGAAGAGTCGGCCGGAGGGTCTTGCGGTTGATGATGTGGACATCGGCGATGGAAACGCCGGTTGTAGCCGGCGTTGGCCCCGCAACCCGCGTGTAGCCTCTGAGTCTCCGGGCGAGGAGGGGGTTCCCCTCAGCAATGATCGTGCAAAAGACAAGGTTAGTCCGTGCAGATATATCAAATGTTTGCTTTCAGCATTGTAAGTTTTATGCGGAGGGTGCCGACTCGGTTTCGTCCGAGCCCCCTTCAGTTTTTTTCATGTCCCCTCCGCTCTTTGGCTTTGCCTCTTGTTAGCTAGACAGTCCGAAGCCGGTCTATAGCTATTACGAAGAGTGGCCACGGAGTGGAGTGTACAATACACGGACTATAGGAGCGGATTTGACCGAGTACATGCTCATAAGGGAAACGGCCGAGATGCCCAAGCCGTCTTCTCCCGAACATTTTTCGCGTGGGGTGACCTTCGGCTTTTGCTCTCGCTTGCCGGACAGCCGTGCTGCGGTTTGTGGCTGAGAGTGGACCTTTGGTACCGTATGCGCTACTAAGCCGTCTGCGCGAACGAGTGTATCGGGCCAAGCGGCCAGCCTTCGGGCCGAGACTAGTCGGCGCTGGAGCGAACAATGATGCAACTGTAATAAAGGCGAAGGTGGTCCCCGAGCGTCGCTCGAGGTTATCCATGTATGCACGTGGTGTGAAAGTATGCGGATGAAAAGCTCACATTGATTTTCGTGTAGACGAGGCAAGTGTTGATGATGATGGCCGGCTGCCGGCTTGCATCCGGCGGGTCCTGCCCACTAGGTGCAGCCTCCGAGCCTCCGGTGGCTCGAGGGGTGCCCAGTCGGTCGGACCCGACCGGTCGGGCGTCGAACGGACAGGCAGCCGGCCGGGCGGTGGCGGGCGGTGGCACAGGCGACCGAAGACGGCCATCACATTTTTTTTCTTTTCCTTTTTTCAGGCGGCTTGGGCACGTCTCTTCGCAAACCGCTTTTTACCGTTCCCGGGATCTACCAGAGCTTCTCTGACCAATGGAATCTTGCCACCTCAAAAGTTGTCATAAGATGTATCTCTGTATTGCACACATTACTTCATTTAAACCGTTGTATCCCACCAGCTGGTCCCCACCCACGTGATTTGACCAGCTGGGCCTACCCACGTGATTCTAGCTCCTGAAGCCGGTCTCACTTCACAGTTCACACATGTACAAAAATATCAGCTTAATTTTCAAAGGATCAACCTCTCTCACTTTAAATGTCAATTTCATATTTTAGCCTATGCAACTTAGCTACACATAGCTATTTCAATTCATACCTAACTAAAATATCATTTCAAATCTTTCAAAAAATATTGCAATCCTTTTAAGAAGCATATAACACTTGCATAGGCTAGTCTAGTTACACAACATTGTAATATAAATTTCACATATCTATGTGTAGCTGAGCCATGTAAGTGATGTATATTTCTGTATTTCAGTAAAGTAATTACATATATTTCCAGGGAAGTAATTTCATACATTTCAATACATATATGACTGAAATAACAAATTACATATATGACAAATAGCAGTTTCATATTTTTCAGAGATCTAATTTCATATATTTCCACAGAAATTACTTTCACAACTTGTAACAACACATTGAAATATATTTCAGGGAAGTAATTTCATATTTCTCAATACACATCTCACTTAAATAACAAATGCCAGATAAGAGAAATAACAGTTTCATATATTTCAGAGAAGCAATTTCATATTTTTTTGGCAGAAATTATTTTCACAACTTGCAACACCGCATTGAAATATATTCCAGGGAAGTAATTTCTCAATACATATATCACTGAAATAACAAATGACAGATAAGAGAAATTGTTGTTTCATATTTTTCAGAGATCTAATTCCATATATTTTCACAGAAATTAGTTTTGCAACTTGCTACAACACATTGAAATCCCAGTTTCACATTTTTCACAAAGGACAAACCTCTCTCACTTTCTGAAATAACAAGTTACAGATATGACAAATAGCTGTTTCATATATTTCAATGTGGTAATTTCATATATTTTCACAGAAATTAGTTTCACAACTTGCAACACCACATTGAAATATATTTCAGGAAAGTAATTCCATATATTTCAATACATTTCTCACCGAAACAACAAGTTACAAATATATGAAATAGCAGTTTCATATATTTCAGAGAAGTAATTTCATATATTTGGACAAAAAATAGTTTCACAACTTGCAACACCACATTGAAATATATTTCAGGAAAGTAATTCCATATATTTCAATACATTTCTCACCGAAACAACAAGTTACAAATATATGAAATAGCAGTTTCATATATTTCAGAGAAGTAATTTCATATATTTGGACAAAAAATAGTTTCACAACTTGCAACACCACATTGAAATATATTTCAGGGAAGTAATTTCTCACTGAAATAACAAGTTACAAATATGAGAAACATCAGTTTTATGTATTTCAGAGAAGTAATTTCATATATTTCAAAGAAATTAGTTTCACAACTTGCAACAATACATTGAAATATTAGTTACACATTTTTTGCACAGCTCAACTACACACAACTATTTCAATTCTTATCTCACTGAAAATCATTCCAACCATTTTCAGAAATATATAACACTTCCACAGACTGAAATTGTCAGTTTCACCATATTGAAATATAAATTCACATATATTCCAGAAATCATTTCACATAAATTTGTTTTAGAACTTGCAACACCACATTCAAATATATTACAGGGAAGTAATTACATATTTTCAGAGAAGTAATTTCATAGATCTCAGTCTCTTTAAAAAAACTATACCCCATGCTCTCTGTCACAAACAAAGAATGTTCAAATCAAGTTGCAAATATCTGAAAATGAAGTAGCAGGGGAGGCCGACGATCTGGTAAAGAAACAAAGAATGTTCAACAAATATTTGAAACTGAAGTAGCAGGGGAGGCCGACGATCTGGTAAAGAAACAAAGAACGTTCAAATCATGCTAATTAAATCCGAAATCATGAAGTGCATATGGAGAGAGGTTAGGATAGATGGGATTCTTGACTCACGAAATCCGGTGGCGGTCAGGCTTGGAGTCGCCGGATCTGGCGATGACCCGTCGTGGTGCCCGTGCTCACGAGCTGGTCACGCCGGGGACGGGATGGACGAGGAGGCCGCCAAGCGGCGTCGTGGACGCCGGATCCAGCGCCAGCCGGTGAACCCACTACCTTGTCGTCGTCATCGGACCCGTCGATGGCCAGGAAAGACACACCTCTCCGCAAAACTGCCTCGCTGAAGTTGACGGTCGCCCGAGTTGGGCGGAGGCTGGTGGGGAAGCAGATCCGGTGGCCGGAGTTGACGGTCGCCGGAGTTGGACGGAGGCCGGCCGGTCAAGCTCCTGTTGCTCTCGGGAGAGAGAGAGGTTGTACGATCTAATCTGGAGATAATGCGAGAGAGAGAAGAGGCTGGTTGGGAGATATTTATTGTTGGGCCCATCATCCTTGTATTCATCTCGTATACGTTTTGTATCACCGAAGAAACAGAAACTTAATTCTGGGTGGGTCCAGCACAGCACAAATCTAAAAGCAGTAGTCTGTGGTAGATCCAACACCGGTACATCCCGCCTCCGGTAAATTTACTTATTCGCACATCTCTTTTCTTTCTTCTCTGCATGAGCAGCAGCCAGGAGTGGGACGCAGCGGAAACCGACAACCAGGTCGCGGCAGAAGCCGGCAAGCCAGGTTGCGGGGCGAGCCAGCCAGCGCGAGAGCCGGCCGGCCGGGGTGCGGGGGAGCCGGCCGTCCGGGTTGCTGGCGGAGCAGCGGAGCCGACAGGCGGCGGAGCCGGTCGTCCGGGTTGGAGCCGCACGCGCGCGGACCTTAAGGCGCAGCACGAGGGAGCGACCGGAGTGGCGGGGCGGGGCCAGCTCGTGTGGAGTCGGCGCGAAGCCGGGGGAGGAGCGGAGCCGGAGGAGCGGGACGCCGGATGGGCCGGGTCGCCGAAGACGGACGGCGCGAGGCGGCAGCCGGCTGGAGAGCGAACCGGCAGGCGGGAGCTGGCGCGGAGGGGGCCTGGCACGGGATGCGGGCGAGCCGGCAGGCGGCCGGGTTGGCGAGACGGAGGACGCGGACCCGGCGGCCGACGAGTGCAGCGGGGTACTTGGCGGAGCAGGCGGGGGGCGGCGCTGCGTGCGGAGGATCCGGCTGCTGGGCCGGAGCTGGCCGTGGAGGTGCGAAGGCCGACCGAAGCGGCCAACCGGCCCTGGCGCGTGGGCGAACGCGAGGCGCTCGGAGCAGGGCACCGGGTTGGCAAAGGCGGCCCGGAGCGGAGCGGGAGCCGGGCGCAGCGACCCGGCGCGTGGAAGCCGAGGCCGGGGGGAGGCGGCCAGGCGAGGTGTGGACGCCGAGGAAGGAGCGGAGCCGGCCGACTCGCGAGGCGGCCAGGCAGGCAGAGGGCGCTGGCGCGCGGGCGAGCGGCTGCAGCAGCGCGAGCGCAGAGGCGGCTGGGGGCGTCTGGGAGCCGGCGGGGGTGGGCGCGCAAGTGCCCAGGGCTCACGCGGAGCAGCAAGCAGCAGCAACGCATCAGGACCATCGGTAGCAAGCAGCGGCAGCGACGGCAGTCGCCGTGGCGCAAACAATCAGCAGCAAGTAGGCAACAGCAAGTAGAGAGCAGCAGCAACAACTGCGGTGGTGCAAGAGGCGTCAGCAGCAGAAGAAGTGAGCAGCAGCGGCGACGGCTAGGAGCAGCCATAGCAACGGGCGCGCATGGAGGGAAGCGGGCGAGGCCGGGCGCAGTCAGCGATGCGACTCCGTGGTGGAGCGGACATGCAGCGACGCGGTGGAGCGGAGCGGAGGCGAGCTGTGCATGCCCAACATCCGATTTGTGGATGGTCGATGTACAGGCTGCATCTTGTTAGATAATAACGAGATAAAAGAGACACGAGAGACACGGATTTTTAGTGGAAACCCTTGCGGGAGAAAACCACGGGCGCACGAAGGCGCAATCACTATGAGGAGGGGATATTGCAAGCGCGAGACAACAGGCCGTTTGAGGTGTGACTACATGGAGTATATATGAGGGGCAACACATAAGAGTCCTTGTAGGACAAGTAAACGAGTTGTACTCGTACGCGTCGGTACCAACGCAAAAGGCACACACCGTATGTACTACGTCTAGTCCAATACGGTACTAGAATTTGGATCATAATTTAACAATCTCCACTTTGAGCCAAATTCCCTCCAGGAGTCGAAGAAAGTGAATAACTCCATCCAAATCAGCTTAAACACCTTGTGCGTCAAAGTCCATAGGACTAGTGAGAAATACCAACTAAGCCTGAGCAAAGCTCAAACTTATTGGTCGGAACTGGCTTTGTCATCATATCAGCAAGATTATCATGAGTACTTATCTTGCATACCATCAAATTGCCTTCAGCAACAACATCTCGAATATAATGAAATCTGACATCAATGTGCTTTGTCCTCTCATGATACATTGGATTCTTTGTAAGATATATGGCACTTTGATTGTCAGAAAATATGGTAGGGCAAGATGAATCTCCACAAAGCTCAATGTATAAACCTGATAGCTTCTTTGCATGCCTCAGAAATAGCCATATACTCGGCATCAGTAGTGGAACAAGCCACAATAGACTGCAAAGTTGCTCTCCAACTCACAGCACAACCACCAATGGTGAAAACATAACCTGTGAGTGATCTTCTCTTATCCAAATCACCAGCAAAATCAGAATCAACAAAACCAACAAGTCCATCTCTAGTTTTCCCAAACTGTAAATAAACATTAGAAGTACCATGCAGGTATCTGAAAATCCACTGAACTGCTCTCCAATGCTCTTTTCCAGGATTAGCCATGTATCTACTGACAACACTTAATGCATATGATAAATTCGGACGAGAACAAACCATGGCATACATAAGTGAACCAACTGCACTCGAATAGGGAACTCTAGACATGTGCTCAATATCAGCATGTGACTTAGGACATAAAGCTGATGATAATTTGAAGTGTGCAGCTAACGGAGTACTCACCGGCTTGGCATTATGCATATTAAAACGGCGAAGAACTTTATCAATATATCCCTTCTGACTGAGATACACTTTTCCAAATGGTCTATCTCTGGATATTTTCATAACAAGTATTTTCTTTGCTGCACCCAAATCCTTGATCTCAAATTCATTACTCAATTGCTTCTTTAGTTCATTAATCTCTGACATACTCTTTGCAGCAATTAGCATA
Organism: Triticum urartu; assembly: GCF_056163025.1. Lineage (NCBI taxonomy): Eukaryota > Viridiplantae > Streptophyta > Magnoliopsida > Poales > Poaceae > Triticum > Triticum urartu. Next base: position 744,432,901 of record NC_141875.1, on the reverse strand, counting down.
TCATCAACATAAAGGAGCAAATAAATAGTTGAACCTTTGACAGTTTTCAAATAAACACAACTATCATAATTATACCTTTTGAAACCTTGAGAGAGCATAAAGGTGTCAAATCTCTTGTACCACTGTCTCGGTGATTGCTTCAATCCATAAAGAGATTTCTTTAACTTACAGACAAGTTTTTCTTTTCCAGGAATAACAAAACCTTCAGGTTGTTCCATATAAATATCCTCTTCTAATTCTCCATGTAAGAATGCAGTTTTAACATCCAATTGCTCAAGCTCAAGATCATGCATGGCAACAATACTAAGTAAAGTGCGAATAGAGCTATGCTTCACAACAGGAGAAAATACTTCGTTATAGTCAATACCTGGAATCTGGCTATAACCTTTAGCAACTAACCTTGCTTTATATCTTGTCTCATCATTAGGAGAAACACCTTCTTTCCTCTTGAAAACCCACTTGCAACGAATAGGTTTCATCTCTCTAGGTAATCTTACTAAATCCCAAGTGCCATTCTTTTCAAGTGATTCCATCTCATCATGCATAGCAGTCATCCACTTATTACTATCACCAGAAATAATAGCCTCGGAATATGAAGAAGGCTCAGCATTACCTTCAATTTCTTCTGCAACAGATAAAGCAAAAGAAACAATATTGCACTCTTCAATTAACCTGTCAGGTTTATTAATCCCCCGTCTAACTCTGTCACGTGCGAGATTCCAACTGGGCGGAACAATAGGCTGATTTGGAGTGGGAGTGACATGATCATCATTAATGACGGGTTCATCATGTGCAACAATTTCATTACCAGATGTATCACCTGAATCAATAACATGCTCCACCTGAACAGTAGGCTCCTGAACAATAGGCTGCTGTTCACTCTCAACGGGAACATTAGTAGGTGAAACATCATGTAACATAGCAGATTAATTAAACATAACATTTCTGCTAATAACAACCTTCTGAGTTTCAGGATTGCACAATTTAAAACCTTTAACACCAGACTTATAACCAAGAAAGATGCACCTAACAGCCCTAGGCTCCAACTTTCCATTATCAACATGAGCATAAGCAGTGCAACCAAAAACTCCCAACTGCGAATAATCAGCAGGTGAACCAGACCATACCTCAATTGGAGTTTTCTTATTAAGAGCAATAGATGGTGAACGATTAATCAGATAGCAAGCAGTGGAAGCGGCCTCAGCCCAAAAACGCCTATGCAAACCTGCATTGGACAACATGCAACGGGCTCTGGAAATAATGGTCCTGTTCATGCGCTCAGCAACACCGTTTTGTTGAGGAGTATAAGGAACGGTGTAATGTCTGACAATGCCTTCAGACTTGCAATAATTCTTAAATTGCTTAGAACAGAATTCCATACCATTATCAGTGCGAAGTATTTTTACCTTCTTTTCAGTTTGTCTCTCAATCATAATCTTCCACTCCTTAAAAGTTGAGAATGCTTTATATTTATGCTTCAAGAAATAAGGCCATACTTTTCTCGAATAATCATCAATTATAGTCAGCATGTAACTAGCACCACCTAGTGACTTTCTGCGAGATGGTCCCCATAAATCAGAATGAACATAATCAAGAATACCTTCAGTGTGTATGAACCGAAGTGTTGAACTTCACCCTCTTGTGTTTGCCGAAGATACAATGCTCGCAAAATTTCAATTTACCAGGTTCATATCCATCAAGAAGACCTCTCTTATTTAACTCTGCTAAACCAAGTTCACTCATATGTCCAAGACGCATCTGCCAAAGGTTAGCAGCATCACAATCAGAATTCTTTGAAACAACTAGAGTAGCGTTACCTAAAACTGTAGAACCTCGAAGGTAATAAAGACCATTGGTCGAACTTAAGTTACCTTTCATCACAACAAGGGAGCCTTTGGTGACCTTCAAAACACTATCTCCACTTGAATACTTGTACCCCTTTGCATCAAGGGCACTCATAGAAATAAGATTTCTCTTCATCTTTGGAATATACCGAACATCTGTCAAAGTTCTGATTATGCCATCAAACATCTTGATTCGAATAGAACCTATGCCTTCAATCTTGCATGGTGAATTATCAAAACCCAAAACGGAACCAACAGAAGTAGTGGAATCAAAAGTATTAAACCAATCTCTATGCAGGCACATAAGTATCAAGTACCCACTCATCATTGGTCTCAGCACATCCAGCAATAACGACAAGAGCATCATCGGAACTATCATCACGAGCAACGTTAGCAGAATTTTCACCTTGTTTGATACCTTTCCTCTTTTCTTTATTCTGCAACTTGAAACACTCTGAGATGTCATGCCCGTCTCTCTTGCAATACCTGCAATATTTCTTGTCTCTGGATTGCGACCGGCCCCTGTAGCCGTTTTTACTTTTGCCTCTATTTTCATTATTGGAGTTCTTCTCCTTTGTCCTGCCACGAACAGATAATCCCTCGGCTTGGGATGAACTCGAACCATCATGAGGCACCATTAATTTCATCTTCTCCTTAGAGTTCAAAGCTTCATAAACTTCATCAAGTGTGAGAGTATCACGACTGTATAATATGGTGTCTCTAAAATTGGTATAAGAACTTGGCAGTGAACAAAGTAACATTAAAGCAGTATCTTCCTCTTCATACTTAACCTCCATTGCAGCTAGATCAGATATGATCTCTTTAAATTGTGAAATATGATTCAAAACATTACCTCCCTCGGGTAACCTGTGCAGGAATAATTTTTATTTCAGATGCATCTTGCTGGTGAGATCTTTAGTCATGCAAATCCCTTCCAGCTTTAACCATAGAGCGGCGGCAGTTTTCTCGCACAAAACTTCCTGCAAAATATTATTATGCAAATGGAGTTGAATTTGTGACAAAGCCTTACAATCAATTCTTTTCTCCTCAGCAGTCCAGTCCTCAATTCGGTTCTTCCCAAAACTATCCAGTGCTACATCATAGTCGGCCTGTGCCAACAACGCCCGCATCGTGACTTGCCATAGGGTAAACCTTGTGTCACGATCCAGCAGCGGATGATCGTACTTCATGGATGCCATGAGTCGAATAAATCTGTGCACAAAATAGTACAAGCCGATAGAAAATTCTTGATATTTGTAGGGCAAAAAAAGGATAATAGCACCTGGTAGTATCCGCTAGTGGACGTAGCTGTTGAACAGAGAACAAAAAACTGAACTAGTACGAGAAGTACAGATTCAGTTGTCCCTTGTGATGACGTGGAGTAGTACAACTACAGTTGATGTAGTACTCCACTAACAACGCAGCTCACACCTGGCGTCTTGCGGCAGCGCACCGAAAAAACGATCTGGTTTCGATCTCTTCACGTCACGAAGTGATGACTACACGGATCAGAAATAGCCTTGAGCATGGAGGTGATTCACGATTTGACAGCAGCGCAGCGCAGATTTGTCTCCGATCCGGAACACGAGGCTAGTCTTCGGTGGATTTCTGCGCCGTGCGCAGCGGAACGTCCTATCGGTCTCGGCGACTTTGTGGGCGGCGCACAAGGACGCGAACCCTAACTCTCGTCGATATCGTATCTGTAACCTCAGCTCTGTATACCACTTGTTAGATAATAACGAGATAAAAGAGACATGAGAGACATGGATTTTTACGTGGAAACCCTTGCGGGAGAAAACCACGGACGCACGAAGGTGCAATCACTATGAGGAGGGGTATTACAAGCACGAGACGACAGGCCGTCTGAGGTGCGACTACATGGAGTATATATGAGGGGCAACACATAGGAGTCCTTGTAGGACAAGTAAACGAGTTGTACTCATACGCGTCGGTACCAACGCAAAAGGCCCACACCGTATGTACTATGTCTAGTCCAATGCGGTACTAGAATTTGGATCACAATTTAACACATCTGGCTGATGCGCTTGGGTATTTATACGGGGAAATATATGGCTATGGGTTGACCATTCTATGAATTTCGTCTAGCTAGCTTGTATAGATGATATATGGAGGACCGAAAGCGCGTTCTGGCTGGAGCAAGGCGCAGCTCGGAGGAGAGCAGACGCGAGCGGCGCGGCCGAACGAACGGTGTTGATGAAGAGGACGAGGATGCGCCGTCCCGCGCAGTCGCTCCGGGGGTGGGTCGATGTCGAGCCCCGAGCGCTACCGGAGAGATGGCGCGACGCAGCGGCGGAGGCGATGAAGATGGCGAGGCCGACGACGAGGGTGCGCCACCCCACACGGTCGCCCTAGGGGTGCGTCGGCGTCGAGCCCCCGAGCGATACCAGAGAGGCGACGGCGCTGCTGATGATGAAGAAAATGGTCCCGCCCGGACCACGGTTTCGCGGCAGCTTGACGGGCTTGTCGGAGTCGGAGAGGATCCCGTCTGAAGCATGCTCCCGGCCAAGACATCGAGCTGCCCCACGGTGGGCGCCAACTGTCATGGTGGGTGCACGGCAGATGCCAAGGGATGGATAAAGATAGGAGGAGCCTCGAGGGCACTGGTGGGCTCCAGAGGTGAGGTCGGCATGAGTGAGCGCGGGACGCAAGACATACCTAGGTTCGGGGCTCTCCGGAGAGATAACACCCCTAGTCCTGCCGAGTGTGGTTTATACATAACAGTACAGAGTTGCTCCTAGAGCTGTATGGAGGAAGAAGGAGGTCGGGCCAAGGCTTAGGCTGCTCCCTCTCCTCGGGTGTTGCTTGCTGGGTGTGTGTGGCGTTGCCTGTGTGAATGAGTGAGCTATTGGGGAACGTAGTAATTTCAAAAAAAATTCCTACGCACACGCAAGATCATGGTGATGCATAGCAACGAGAGGAGAGAGTGTTGTCCACGTACCCTCGTAGACCGAAAGCGGAAGCGTTATAACAACGCGGTTGATGTAGTCGTACGTCTTCACGGCCCGACCGATCAAGCACCGAAACTACGGAACCTCTGAGTTCTAGCACACGTTTAGCTTGATGACGATCCCCGGACTCCGATCCAGCAGAATGTCGGGGAAGAGTTCCATCAGTAGGACGGCGTGGTGACAATCTTGATGTTCTACCGTTGCAGGGCTTCGCCTAAGCACTGCTACAATATTATCGATGACTATGGTGGAGGGGGGCACCGCACACGGCTAATAGATCTCAAGGATCAATTGTTGTGTCTATGGGGTGCCCCCTGGCCACGTATATAAAGGAGTGGAGGAGGGGGGAGAGGGACGGCCCCTATGGCGCGCCCTGGAGGAGTCCTACTCCCACCGGGAGTAGGATTCCCCCCTTCCAAGTAGTAGGAGTAGGAGTCAAGGAAAGGGAAGAGGGAAGAGAAGGAAGGAGGGGGCGCCGCCCCTCCCCCTAGTCCAATTCGGACTAGTCAATGGGGGGGCGCGCGGCCTGCCTCTCCCTTCCCCTTAAAGTCCAATAAGGCCCATATACTTCTTCCCCCGTATTCCCGTAACTCCCCGGTACTCCTAAAAATACCCGAACCACTCGAAACCTTTCCGATGTCCGAATATAGTCGTCCAATATATCGATTTTTATGTCTCGACCATTTCAAGACTCCTCGTCTTGTCCCCGATCTCATCCGGGACTTCGAACTCCTTCGGTACATCAAAACTCATAAACTCATAATATAACTGTCATCGAAACATTAAGCGTGCGGACCCTACGGGTTCGAGAACTATGTAGACATGACCAAGACACGTCTCCGGTCAATAACCAATAGCGGAACCTGGATGCTCATATTGGCTCCCACATATTCTACGAAGATCTTTATCGGTCAGACCGCATAACAACATACGTTGTTCCCTTTGTCATCAGTATGTTACTTGCCTGAGATTCGATCGTCGGTATCTCAATACCTAGTTCAATCTCGTTACTGGCAAGTCTCTTTACTCGTTCCGTAATACATCATCCCGCAACTAACTCATTAGTTGCAATGCTTGCAAGGCTTAAGTGATGTGCATTACTGAGAGGGCCCAGAGATACCTCTCCGACAATCGGAGTGACAAATCCTAATCTCGAAATACGCCAACCCAACAAGTACCTTCAGAGACACCTGTAGAGAACTTTTATAATCACCCAGTTATGTTGTGACGTTTGGTAGCACACAAAGTGTTCCTCCGATAAACAGGGGTTGCATAATCTCATAGTCATAGGAACATGTATAAGTCATGAAGAAAGCAATAACAACATACTAAACGATCGTGTGCTAAGCTAACAGAATGGGTCATGCCAATCACATCATTCTCCTAATGATGTGATACTTCTTATCCGCCAAATACTTGGGGCAGTTCCGCTTCCAGCGACCAGTCCCTTTGCAGTAGAAGCACTTAGTTTCAGGCTTAGGACCAGACTTGGGCTTCTTCACTTGAGCAGCGACTTGCTTGCCGTTCTTCTTGAAGTTCCCCTTCTTCCCTTTGTCCTTTTCTTGAAACTAGTGGTCTTGTCAACCATCAACACTTGATGTTTTTCTTGATTTCTACCTTCGTCGATTTCAGCATCACGAAGAGCTTGGGAATCGTTTCCGTTCTCCCTTGCATATTATAGTTCATCATGAAGTTCTACTAACTTGGTGATGGTAACTAGAGAATTCTGTCAATCAGTATTTTATCTGGAAGATTAACTCCCAATTGATTCAAGCGATTGTAGTACCCAGACAATCTGAGCACATGCTCACTGCTTGAGCTATTCTCCTTCATCTTTTAGCTATAGAACTTGTTGGAGATTTCATATCTCTCAACTCGGGTATTTGCTTGAAATATTAACTTCAGCTCCTGGAACATCTCATAATGACGTTCAAATCGTCTTTGAAGTCCCGATTCTAAGCCGTAAAGCATGGTGCACTTAACTATCAAGTAGTCATCATATTGAGCTAGCCAAACGTTCATAGCGTCTGCATCTTCTCCTGCATTAGGTCTGTCACCTAGCAGTGCATCAAGGACATAATTCTTCTGTGCAGCGATGAGGATAAACCTCAGATCACGGATCCAATCCGCATCATTGCTACTAACATTTTTCAACTTAGTTTTCTCTAGGAACATATCAAAATAAAACAGGGGAGCTAAACGCGAGCTATTGATCTACAACGTAGATATGCTAATACTACCAGGACTAAGTTCATGATAAATTAAAGTTAAATTAATCATATTACTTAAGAACTCCCACTTAGATAGACATCCCTCTAATCCTCTAAGTGATCACGTGATCCAAATCAACTAAACCATAACCGATCATCACGTGAAATGGAGTAGTTTTCAATGGTGAACATCACTATGTTGATCATATCTACTATATGATTCACGCTCGACCTTTCGGTCTCAGTGTTCCAAGGCCATATCTGCATATGCTAGGCTCGTCAAGTTTAACCCGAGTATTCTGCGTGTGCAAAACTGGCTTGCACCCGTTGTAGATGGACGTAGAGCTTATCACACCCGATCATCACGTGGTGTCTGGGCACGACGAACTTTGGCAACGGTGCATACTCAGGGAGAACACTTTTATCTTGAAATTTAGTGAGAGATCATCTTATAATGCTACCGTCAATCAAAGCAAGATAAGATGCATAAAAGATAAACATCACATGCAATCAATATAAGTGATATGATATGGCCATCATCATCTTGTGCTTGTGATTTCCATATCGGAAGCACCGTCATGATCACCATCGTCACCGGTGCGACACCTTGATCTCCATCGTAGCATCGTTGTCGTCTCGCCAATCTTATGCTTCTACGACTATCGCTACCGCTTAGTGATAAAGTAAAGCATTACAAGGCGATTGCATTGCATACAATAAAGCGACAACCATATGGCTCCTGCCAGTTGCCGATAACTCGGTTACAAAACATGATCATCTCATACAATAAAATTTAGCATCATGTCTTAACCATATCACATCACAACATGCCCTGCAAAAACAAGTTAGACGTCCTCTACTTTGTTGTTGCAAGTTTTACGTGGCTGCTACTGGGCTTAGCAAGAACCGTTCTTACCTACGCATCAAAACCACAACGATAGTTTGTCAAGTTGGTGCTGTTTTAACCTTCGCAAGGACCGGGCGTAGCCACACTCGGTTCAACTAAAGTTGTAGAAACTAACACCAGCCAGCCACCTATGTGCAAAGCACGTCGGTAGAACTAGTCTAGCGTAAGCGTACGCGTAATGTCGGTCCGGGCCGCTTCATCCAACAATACCGCTGAACCAAAGTATGACATGTTGGTAAGCAGTATGACTTATATCGCCCACAACTCACTTGTATTCTACTCGTGCATATAACATCAACACATAAAACCTGGCTCGGATGCCACTGTTGGGGAACGTAGTAATTTCAAAAAAAATTCCTACGCACATGCAAGATCATGGTGATGCATAGCAACGAGAGGGGAGAGTGTTGTCCACGTACCCTCGTAGACCGAAAGCGGAAGCGTTATAACAATGCGGTTGATGTAGTCGTACGTCTTCACGGTCCGACCAATCAAGCACCGAAACTACGGCACCTCCGAGTTCTAGCACACGTTCAGCTCGATGACGATCCCCGGACTCCGATCCAGCAGAATGTCGGGGAAGCATTCCGTCAGCACGACGGCGTGGTGATGATCTTGATGTTCTACCGTCGTAGGGCTTCACCTAAGCACTGCTACAATATTATCGAGGACTATGGTGGAGGGGGGCACCGCACACGGCTAATAGATCTCAAGGAACAATTGTTGTGTCTATGGGGTGCCCCCTGGCCATGTATATAAAGGAGTGGAGGAGGGGGAGAGGGCAGGCCCCTATGGCGGGCCCTGGAGGAGTCCTACTCCCACCGGGAGTAGGATTCCCCCCCCCCTTCCAAGTAGTAGCAGTAGGAGTCAAGGAAAGGGAAGAGGGAAGAGAAGGAAGGAGGGGGCGCCGCCCCTCACCCTAGTCCAATTCGGACTAGTCAATAGGGGGGCGCGCGGCCTGCCTCTCCCTTCCCCTTAAAGCCCAATAAGGCCCATATACTTCTTCCCCCGTATTCCCGTAACTCCCCGGTACTCCTAAAACTACCCGAACCACTCGGAACCTTTCCGATGTCCGAATATAGTCGTCCAATATATCAATTTTTACGTCTCGACCATTTCGAGACTCCTCGTCATGTCCCCGATCTCATCCGGGACTCCGAACTCCTTTGGTACATCAAAACTCATAAACTCATAATATAACTGTCATCGAAACGTTAAGCGTGCGGACCCTACGGGTTCGAGAACTATGTAGACAGGACCGAGACACGTCTCCGGTCAATAACCAATAGCGGAACCTGGATGCTCATATTGGCTCCCACATATTCTACGAAGATCTTTATCGGTCAGACCACATAACAACATACGTTGTTCCCTTTGTCATTGGTATGTTACTTGGCCGAGATTCGATCGTCGGTGAGGGAGTCCTGGATTAGGGGGTGTCCGGGTAGCCGGACTATACCTTCAACCGAACTCCTGGACTATGAAGATACAAGATTGAAGACTTCGTCCCGTGTCCGGATGGGACTTTCCATGGCGTGGAAGGCAAGCTAGGCGATGCGGATATTCAGATCTCCTACCATTGTAACCGACTTTGTGTAACCCTAACCCTCTCCGGTGTCTATATAAACCGGAGGGTTTTAGTCCGTAGGACAACTCCAACATACAACAATCATACCATAGGCTAGCTTCTAGGGTTTAGCCTCCTTGATCTCGTGGTAGATCTACTCTTGTACTACCCATATCATCAATATTAATCAAGCAGGACGTAGGGTTTTACCTCCATCAAGAGGGCCCGAACCTGGGTAAAACTTCGTCTCCCTTGTCTCCTATTACCATACGCCTAGACGCGCAGTTCGGGACCCCCTACCCGAGATCCGCCGGTTTTGACACCGACAGTCGGTATCTCAATACCTAGTTCAATCTCGTTACTGGCAAGTCTCTTTACTCGTTCCGTAATACATCATCCTGCAACTAACTCATTAGTTGCAATGCTTGCAAGGCTTAAGTGATGTGCATTACTGAGAGGGCCCAGAGATACCTCTCCGACAATCGGAGTGACAAATCATAATCTCGAAATACGCAACCCAACAAGTACCTTCGGAGATACCTGTAGAACACCTTCATAATCACCCAGTTACGTTGTGACGTTTGGTAGCACATAAAGTGTTCCTCCGATAAACGGGAGTTGCATAATCTCATAGTCATAGGAACATGTATAAGTCATGAAGAAAGCAATAGCAACATACTAAACGATCGTGTGCTAAGCTAACGGAATGGGTCATGCCAATCACATCATTCTCCTAATGATGTGATCCCGTTAATCAAATGACAACTCATGTCTATGGTTAGGAAACATAACCATCTTTGATCAACGAGCTAGTCAAGTAGAGGAATACTAGTGACACTCTGTTTGTCTATGTATTCACACATGTATTATGTTTCCAGTTAATACAATTCTAGCATGAATAATAAACATTTATCATGATATAAGGAAATAAATAATAACTTTATTATTGCCTCTAGGGCATATTTCCTTCATGAGCTACCCGTATGCATGAGGGCTCCTGGGGGTTTTATAAGTCAACCCCCCAGGGATACAATGGTAATGTTACAAGGCCGTAGGGCCGGGTCGTCAGTGTCCAGGGAACCCAGCGCTGGGACCTGCCGGGTACCAGGCCTCGCCGAGTTCTCTGGGCGCGGGCCCCATGCGCTTGGGGGTACTGTGCGCCGTCTTGTTGACCGTCAGGTCGTGGTCGAGTCGAGTCGATCCACAGTGGTGCTCCGTCAGGTCACCGCTTGCTGGCCTCATGGGTGACGTCTGGTGCACTGTTGCCATGCCAGCCCTGGTCAGCGGGTAGGTGGGGGCACTTTTGCCTCGTCCGGCTGACCAGAGGCATGGCCGGGGCACTATGGCTTCGGTCATCAGTTGGTGGAGACTCGTCCCATCATACGGCCAGGATGGGACGGGCGCTGACCCTTGGCCTGGTTTGGAGAGCACACCAGGGGCGGTGCTGGCTTGCTGGAGAAGTCTTGAGCTTGGTTGTTGGGGCCGAGTTGAGGAGTCCGGCCGGGTTGCTGATCCTGCCTGGGTCGCGGGGCCTGGCCGGGTCGAGCGACCTGGCCAAGGGCGAGCCGGATTGAGGGGCGATGCTAGCCCCGATGGTTTTTAAGCGTCGTTCGCCGTCTTGGGCCTACCCGGGGGTCATCCCCTGACAAGATCGAAGGCCTTCCCCTGTGTCCTGATGGGACTCCCCTTTGCGTGGGTGGTAAGCTTGGCATCTGGATGTTTAGTTTCCTTTCTCTATAAACCGACTTTGTACAACCCTAGGCCCCTCCGGTGTCTATATAAACCGAAGGGTTTAGTCCGTAGAGGCCAACACAAATCATACATGTTAGACATCTATGGTTTAGCCATTACGATCTCCAGGTAGATCAACTCTTGTAACCCCTATACTCATCAAAGTCAATCAAGAAGGAAGTAGGGTATTACCTCCATTAAGAGGGCCCGAACCTAGGTAAACATCATGCCCCCTGCGTCATGTTACCTTCAATCCTCAGACGAACAGTTCGGGACCCCCTACCCGAGATCGGCCTGTAATGAAAACGACACCCTTCACGGAAAACTCACAATCGTTGGATGCAGAATAGATCAATAGTTCATATGTGTTGGACCTGTGTGGGCTGATGTTGGACTGCCAACACACCTCCATGTGCAGGGACTTAGCCCAACAAACTCCCCCTCCCGACATCATGGAGGGTCTCACTGCCTTCCGGCAGCCATGCTGGCGAGCCGGCGGTATACTTCAAGTTTCTTGTCACCAGTTTAGTCAATATATTAGCCCCATTGTCATCGGTGTGAACCTTCTCAAGTTGCATTTGCTTGGAATATAACACATCTTGAATCCAATGATAGCGGACTTCTATATGCTTAGACCTTGAAAGAAAGCTTGCATTCTTACTCAAGTGGATAGCACTTTGGTTGTCACAAAACAACAACTTCTGCAGACTGCTTTGCCATGACATCGCTCCCCCTACATAGGTAACCAAGTAACCTAAAGTAGACTTCCTTCTGTCAACATCTCCAGCCATGTCAGAATCTGAAAAAGCAATCATCTTGGCCTCACCACCACCAAAGCAAAGCTTCAGATTTATGCTGCCCTAAAGATATCTCAAAATCCACTTCCCGGCTTCCCAACGAGGTCTTCCTGGATTGGAGATAAATCTGCTCACAGTACTAACCGCATGAGCAATGTCAAGCCTTGTACATACCATAGCATACATTAAACTGTCAACCACTGAAGCATAAGGAACATGATGCATTTCCATTTTCTGTTCATCAGTGGTAGGACATTGCTTTATGCTCAACTTGAAATGGGCTGCGAGTGGACAACTCATAACTTTAGCATTTTCCATCCTGAACTTCTGAAGTACCTTATCAATATACTTCTCTTGAGACAAGTACAGCTTGTTGCAATTTTTGTCTCGCTCAATTCTCATCCCGAGAATGTTCTTTGCTGGACCCAAGTCTTCCATATCAAAACATTTGCTCATCTCCTTCTTCAACTTAGTAATCCTAGAGACATTCTTGCCAGCAATCAGGATATCATCAACATAGAGCAATAATATGATGAAATCATCACCTGAGAACCTCTCAATAAACACATAATGGTCTGAGGTACCCCATGACAGTTTCAAACTTCATGTACCATTGTCTTGGTGCTTGTTTCAGGCCATAGAGACTTTTCTTCAGCTTGCACACATAGTCTTCTTTGCCTTTCACAAGAAACCCCTCAGGTTGCTCCATGTATATTTCTTCCTCCAACTCACCATGAAGGAATGCAGTCTTCACATCCATTTTCTCAACCTCAAACTTGAGACTTGCTGCCATGCCAAGGATTACTCTTATGGATGTCATCTTCATAACCGGAGAAAAGATCTCATCATAGTCAATGCCTTTTCTCTGGCTGAATCCTTTTACAACTAGCCTGGCCTTGTACCTTGGATGTGATGTGTGCTCTTCTTGCTTGATTCTGTAGACCCACTTGTTCTTCAAAATTTTCTTGCCCTTGGGCAACTTCACCAACTCATAAGTATGATTCTTAGGCAAGGAATCCATCTCTCTTGCATAGCATTTTTCCACTCCTTCTTGTGCTCATCTTCCATTGCATCTGCAAAGCATTCAGGTTCTGAACTGTCAGATAATAACACCACATATTGATCTTAGGGATACCTGCTGGAAGGAATTCGACCCCTGTTGGATCTTCTGAGTGGAGCGGCTAGTCGACTTCCTGGTGCTGGTGCTTCCTGCTAATCCAGATAATCAACTTCAGTATCATACTCTTGCTGCTGTTGTTGGGGAGCATCTTCTTCACCTGCACCACCATGTACATCTTCTGCATCTGCTTCAACTTGCACAGGAGCTGGAGCTGCAGGAACTGGGTCAGAATCAATCATGTCTTGCTGCTGCTGAGGAGGAACCTACCCCTTTGTCTTCATAATATCCTCAATTTTTTGGTCAAACACAACATCACGACTTCTTACAACTTTTTTGCTATAGGGTCAAACAGCTTGTAGCCAAACTCATCACCAGCATAGCCAAGAAAGATACATTCTCGTGTCTTCGAATCAAGATTTGACCTTTCATCTTGAGGAATATGAACAAAGGCCTTGCACCCAAAAACCTTTAGGTAGTCATATGAGACGTCCTTGTCACACTAGACCCGGTTAGGAACATCTCCCTGCAAAGGATAACTTGGTGAGAGATTAGTAAGATAAACTGCAGTCATCAAAGCCTCACCCCAAAAGTATTTACGTAGCTTTGCACTTGACAACAAGCATCTAACTCTCTCCAAAATTTTCCTGTTCATCCTCTCAGCAAGACCATTCAGCCGTGGTGTCTTTGAGGGAGTAAATTGATGCCTAATACCTTGCTGCTTGCAATATGCATCAAATGGCCCAATGTACTCTCCCCCATTATCAGTGCGAATGCACTTGATCTTCTTCTAAATTTCTCTCTCAACCGAGGCTTGGAATTGCTTGAATACACCTAGTACTTGATCTTTGGTCCTCAAAGTGAAGGCCCAAACTTTCCTGGAAAAGTTATCAATAAAGTCACAAAGTACTTAGCACCACCAAGAGATCTTACCGACATTTCGCAAACATCGGAATGTATCAAGTCTAGCTTCTCAGGCTTCTTGTGAGGAGGTAAAGACTTGAAGGAAACTCTGTGTTGCTTCCCTGCTAGAAAATCTGAACATTTCTTGATGTGAACTCCTTTCACACCCTTCAACAAATTTTTCTTCACTAGCACTATCATCCCCTTCTCACTCATGTTCCCAAGTCTCTTGTGCCATAGAGGACAATGATCATTCTTCTCTAGTGCATTGACAGAAGCACTAAAGAGCTTAGCATGAACATGATACAAAACTGAGACCATTTTACCTCTTGCAACAACCATGTTGCCTTTGGTGAGCTTGTACTGCCCTTTTCCAAAACTGCTCAAGTAATCATCTCCATCAAGCAAACCAAATGAAATAATATTGAGACGAAGTGCCACAACATGCCTCACAGATTTGAGGACTAACCTTGTACCATTTGCGATCTCCAAACACATCTCCTTTCCTAATGATGGCTGCTCTATCATTGTTCCCCATCTTCACAACACCAAAATCACTTGATATATAGTTAGTGAAGAGCTCTCTCCGAGATGTAGCATGAATGGTAGCATCGCTGTCCGGTATTCAAATCATCTCATCACCATCCACAAGGTTGACGGTTTCATCAGAAACAATAGTGATCCTCTCCTCAACAGTGGAACCAAATCTGCCCTCATTCTCTTCATGCATAACGAGCATGATGTTCTCTTCTACTCCGGTAACTCGGTTGCCCTCTGTGTCACTATCACTGTCAGCTTACTTCTGGTCTTGCTTCTTCTTTTTATTTTTGTCTTTCTTTCACTTGTCACATTGCCACTTAATGTTGCCCTTTTGATGGCAGTGTTGGCACTCGTAATCAGCATACTTGCCTTTTGATTTGCTCCTACCTCTTTTTGCCCCTTTACCTGGACCACTGCTTTTGCTTCTCCCCTGGACCGAGTGACCAACACCTCTGAATGTGAGGAAGAACTAGCTTTAGCCACCTTTCTGGACTCTTCATTTAGTACCCTGGTTTTCACAAGATTCCAAGTGACAACTCCATTAGGTGCTGAATTGCAAACTGTGAACTTAAAGGTCTCCCAACTGTCCAGTAATGAGCCTTGTAGCAGCAAAGCTCTCACTTCATCCTCAAATGTTATTCCCATTGAAGAAAGCTGATTTATAATGTGTTGGAATGTATTCACATGATCTGCAATTAGAATGCCCTCTTTTTACCTCAAGCACATCAATTGTTTGATCAAGAACATCTTGTTTGTACCTTCTTTTCGGGCAAACAACTCTTCCAATTTCTGCCATAGGTGCATGCGTGTGTCTCATCAATGATATGGTTCAAAACATTGTCATCGACCCATTGCCGAATAAACCCACAAGCTTGGCGATGAAGTACCTTCCACTGACCTTCCTCAATGCCCTCCGTCATCTCAGTGGAGAACACTACTTCTAGTACTCTTTCACATACAACAAGTCCTCCATATTGCCCTTCCATGCTTGATAATTCATACTATTCAAAGATATCATCCTGCTAGTATTCACTTCCATCTTTCGCCACAAAAAACTCAGCAATTTGCACAAGCAAACCAAGACTCTGATGCCACTTTGTTGGGACTGGACAGCAACAATGCGCTACACAAATTTACCAACCCGGCAAATATGCACACTACATAGCCCCCTCCACTTGTGATGAACTTTGAGGACAGCTTCAACCAACAATTAAGCAGCGGAATAACACAAACAACATGCACATGTGACACAAGATTTAACGTGGAAAAAACTCCTCAACTTGAGGAGTAAAAAACCGCGGCTGTGGACTAACCGGTCCACACAACTTCAGTATAAGAATGATGAGTACGCAGTCTTCTCTAGAACCTCTAGAGAGATTTACAACACACTCTCCACGTTGCCAACCGGCAACAACAACAACAACAGCCACAAGAGGCAAGATTTCAGCAAAGCAGAGTTAACACAGCTTCTGTATCCTTCAGTGTTTTGCAAAGTGCTTTTAAACTGCTGAACCAAACAACACCAAATTTGGCAAACAAGAACACGAATTCTTGAGATCCCCTTAAAATTTCAGCTCAATCGGACGTCGTTTGCCCACCCAAACTATTCGTCTCCCAAAACTACTCTGTTCTGAAATTGCAGCAGTCAGAGCTGATAAAACGACTCTCCAATCTGATGCTCCACTGACCCAATCCTCAAACCAGCTAACCAGATCGAAGTACTCAAAGTAAGGAACGATGAGGGAGTCCTGGATTAGGGGGTGTCCGGGTAGCCGGACTATACCTTCAGCCGGACTCCTAGACTATGAAGATACAAGATTGAAGACTTCGTCCCCTGTCCGGATGGGACTTTCCTTGGCGTGGAAGGCAAGCTTGGAGATGCGGATATTCAGATCTCCTACCATTGTAACCGACTTTGTGTAACCCTAACCCTCTCCGGTGTCTATATAAACCGGAGGGTTTTAGTCCGTAGGACAACTCCAACATACAACAATCATACCATAGGCTAGCTTCTAGGGTTTAGCCTCCTCGATCTCGTGGTAGATCTACTCTTGTACTACCCATATCATCAATATTAATCAAGCAGGATGTAGGGTTTTACCTCCATCAAGAGGGCCCGAACCTGGGTAAAACTTCGTGTCCCTTGTCTCCTGTTACCATCCGCCTAGACGCACAGTTCGGGACCCCCTACCCGAGATCCGCCGGTTTTGACACCGGCATTGGTGCTTTCATTGAGAGTTCCTCTGTGTCGTCGCTTTTAGGCCCGATGGCTCCTTTGATCATCAACAACGATGCGGTCCAGGGTGAGACTTTTCTCCCCGGACAGATCTTCGTCTTCGGCGGCTTCGCACTGCGGGCCAATTCGCTTGGCCACCTGGAGCAGATCGAAAGCTATGCCCCTGGCCATCAGGTCAGGTTTGGAAGTTTAAACTACACGGCCGACATCTGCGGGGACTTGATCTTCGACGGATTCGAGCCACAGCCAAGCGCGCCGCACTGTCTCGATGGGCACGATCTAGCTCTGCCGCCGAACAGTGTCCTGGAGGCCGCACGCGCATTGGTTCCGACCCTTAATTCGGAGCCTACTGTGCTAGTTGAGGATGAGCGGCTAGAAGCCGCCTCGGGGGCTGTGATCTCAAAGGCGATCGAGCCAAACGCCAGCCCCGCACCCCACAAGGCCCGTGACTCCGAGGAGCCGGATTCCTCTCCGGACTCCGAGCCCTCCGCGCACCCGCCGATCGAATCCGATTGGGCGCCGATCATGGAGTTCACCGCCGCGGATATCTTTTAGCACTCGCCCTTCGGCGACATCCTGAAGTCGCTAAAGTCTCTCTCTTTATCAGGAGAGCCCTGGCCGGACTACGGTCAGCAAGGTTGGGATACGGACGATGAAGAAATTCCAAGCCCACCCACCACCCACTTCGTAGCCACTGTCGATGACTTAACCGACATGCTCGACTTCGACTCCGAAGACATCGACGGTATGGATGACGATGCAGGAGACGACCAAGAACCAGCACCTGTAGGGCACTGGAAGGCCACCTCGTCATATGACATATATACGGTGGACACTCCAAAAAATGGAGATGGCGATGGAACAGCGGAGGATGACGCATCCAAGAAACAGACCAAGCGCCGGCCTCAGCGGCGCCGCTCTAAATCCCGCCAAAGCAAAAACGGTGATTCCGGCACGGGAGATAATACTACTCCGGATAACGCCGAAGAACACCCCCTCCAGCAATATTCGGCACAGGAGGATGGAGAAGCCAGCCCTCATGAGAGAGCGGCAGACAGAGAGGTTGAGGATGATAATTATATGCCTCCCTCCGAAGACGAGGCAAGCCTTGACGACTACAAATTCGTCATGCCAGAGGATCTCGCCGAACAAGAGCGTTTTAAACGTAGGCTTATAGCCATGGCAAGCAGCCTCAAGAAAAAGCAGCAACAGCTTAGAGCTGATCAAGATTTCCTAGCTGACAGATGGATTGAAGTTCTTGCGGCCGAAGAGTATGAACTCGAACGCCCCTCCAAGAGTTACCCAAAGCGCAGGCTGCTACCCTGATTAGAGGAGGAAGAACCTAAACCTACATCACCAGCGCATGACATGGCCGACCGACCACCTCGTGGCCGTGACAGAGAGGCCTCTCGGCCCTCTACTCAAGCCGTGCCCTGGCGCCGCTCAAAAAATACTAAGGCATGGGAAAATGCGCCAGACCTGCGAGAGATACTGGAGGACAAGGCAAGGCAATCAAGATCGATCTACGGATCACGTGGGCGCCCCACGGCACGTGACGGGGATCGTCACTCCAGATATAATAAATCCAGCCGGGCCGAACACAATAGACAAAGCTCGTTCGAGCTACGTCGTGATATAGCCCAATACAGAGGCGCCGCACACCCACTATGCTTCATAGATGAAGTAATGGATCATAAAATCCCTGAGGGTTTCAAACCCGTGAACATCGAATCATATGATGGCACAAAAGATCCTGCGGTATGGATCGAGGATTATCTCCATATCCACATGGCCCGCGGCGATGGTCTACACACCATCAAATACCTCCCGCTCAAACTTAAGGGACTGGCCCGACATTGGCTTAACAGCTTGCCAGCAGATTCAATCGGTTCTTGGGAGGACCTGGAAGCCACATTTCTCGACAATTTCCAGGGTACCTATGTGCGACCACCGGATGCCGATGATCTAAGCCACATAATTCAGCAGCCAGAGGAATCGGCCAGGCAATTCTGGACACGGTTCCTAACAAAGAAAAACCAAATAGTCGACTGTCCGTACGCAGAGGCCCTAGCGGCCTTCAAGCATAATATCCGCGACGAGTGGCTTGCCCGGCACCTTGGACAGGAAAAGCCGAAATCTATGGCAGCCCTCACGACACTCATGACCTGCTTTTGCGCGGGAGAAGACAGCTGGCTAGCTCGCAGCAACAACTTAACCAAGAACCTTGGTAATTCGGATACCAAGGACAAAAGTGGCAGGTCACGTCGGAACAAGCAAAAGCGCCGCGTTAACAGCGACAGCAACGAGGATACGACAGTCAATGCCGGATTCAGAGGCTACAAATCCGGTCAGCGGAAAAAGCCATTCAAAAGGAATACTCAGGGCCCGTCCAGTTTGGACCGAATACTCGACCGCTTGTGCCAGATACATGGCACCCCCGAAAAGCCAGCCAATCACACCAACAGGGATTGTTGGGTGTTCAAGCAGGCAGGCAAGTTAAATGCCGAAAATAGAGACAAGGGGCTGCGTAGCGACGACGAGGAGGAGCCCATACCACCGAACAACAGTGGACAAAAGGGTTTCCCCCCACAAGTGCGGACGGTGAACATGATATACGCAACCCACATCCCCAAAAGGGAGCGGAAGCGTGCGTTACGGGACGTATATGCGATGGAGCTAGTCGCCCCAAAGTTCAACCCATGGTCCTCTTGCCCGATCACCTTTGATCGAAGGGACCACCCCACTAGCATCCGTCATGGCGGGTTCGCCGCATTGGTTCTAGACCCAATTATTGATGGATTTCATCTCACAAGAGTCCTTATGGACGGCGGCAGCAGCTTGAACCTGCTTTACCAGGATACAGTGCGGAAAATGGGCATAGATCCCTCGAGGATTAAGCCCACCAAAACGACCTTTAAAGGCGTCATACCAGGTGTAGAGGCCAACTGTACAGGCTCAGTCACACTTGAAGTGGTCTTTGGATCCCCGGATAATTTCTGAAGCGAGGAGTTAATCTTCGACATAGTCCCGTTCCACAGTGGCTATCACGCACTGCTCGGGCGAACCACATTTGCAAAGTTCAATGCGGTACCGCACTACGCATACCTCAAGCTCAAGATGACAGGCCCTCGAGGAGTAATCATGGTCAATGGAAACACTGAACGCTCCCTCCGAAGGGAGGAGCACACGGCGGCCCTCGCTGCGGAAGTTCAAAGCAGCCTCTCTAGGAAGTTCTCCAGTCCGGCCGTTAAAAGGCCGGACACTGTCAAGCGCGCCCGGAGTAACCTACAACAAGACCGCCTGGCACGTTCTGAGCAGGCATAGCAATGCGGCCCCAACCCCAGCCCTCGCGAAACAGCGAAACCAGTGCTTCGCGTACATAACTACGCTCTTGAAATACCATGGGCACAGGGGGAGGGGCACCATCACGGCACGCCCACAACATGACATAAACCGCACTAGGGGCTGCCGAATTCTTTTTTTATTTTTCTCTTACTTTCAGGACTCCATACTTTGGACGACCTGTTCGGCAATCCAACTGCCGCACAAACGATGCAAGATCCAGGAAAGCAGACAAGCCATGCCGCATTATGGAACTCCCAGGTGGTCTCTATTACGAGCAGTATACCTATTTTGCATACAATTCCGCGGCCTGCCCCTGGACAGGAAATGTTAAATAAGTCCAACTTTTTGCTTATCGCACTATTTGTATCGTTCTGCTTTGATCGCAGCCCTTCCATAAACAATGCATAGCTTTTGTCTATTTTTTGCATTACTCTCTTTTTTGTATATATGTTTATTAATGACATGTTGCACCCGTACACTGTGGTATGGCAAGTACGCCAGGGGCTTCAGTATCCCTCAATATGGTGTGAGAAGTCCGAACACTTTCACAAGTGCGGCACCCCGAACTTATAGCATTATATGCATCGGCTCCGAATCATGATTTGGGTCAATAGTTGGGTTTGCCCAGCTCCTATGTTTTGGTGCCTTACGTTCCGCTATATCGGCTAAGGTAGCACTAGGAGAACTACTGCGATTGTGCCCCAGTTGAGCTGGGCTGAGCACCTCAGTAGAGAAAGCTAAAACTGACTGTCATGATGAGGCGCGAGACCGGTCGCTGTTCGAGAGGTTTTTCAAGTCCTTAAAGACTTATGCCGCTTAGAGCGAGGAACCGGCTTTGTCCGGCCAAGGCATGGATAGCGCCCCGAACTCGGTCTTCCGAATACTAGGGGCTTCGCCGAAATTTAAAATTATAGAGTTCTATGGCTAAGTGAGAGTGTTCAAGCATTATAGTCCGATTGCCTTGTTCGTTGTGCTGAGCGCCTCCCTCGAAGGACCCAAACATGGGGAAAAGAGCGCTCAGGTTTATCCCAAACACCCCAGCACTAGTGGCATGGGGGCAGAAGCCGACGACTGGCCATCTCTCAATTTTTGATAAACGGCCGAACAGAAAGTAATATTTTAAATTCAAAAAGCATTACTTAGTGCATATGAACAAGTTTTCAGCGCACAGGTCAATACGAGCGAGTTTACTCAAAAATTACATCCCTGGTACATTCATCCGCCATAAGGCGGGCACCCTTCAGTACATCCTTATAATAGTTCTCGGGTTTGCGATGCTCTTTCCCCGGCGGTGGCCCGTCCTTCACAAGCTTCTCACCGTCCAGCTTGCCCCAGTGCACCTTAGCACGGGCAAGGGCCCTCCGGGCACCTTCGATGCAGACGGAGCGCTTGATAACATCGAGCCTTGGACAAGCCTCCACCAGCCGCCGCACCAATTCGAAGTAGCTCCCAGGCAGGGCCTCTTCAGGCCACAACCGAACTATGAGGCCCTTCATGGCCTGTTTGGCCACCTTGTGGAGCTCGACTAGCTGCTTCAGCTGGTCGCTCGGGGGCATAGGGTGTCCGGCCTCAGCATACTGAGACCAGAACACCTTCTCCGTCGAGCTGCCCTCCTCGGTTCGGTAGAATGCGGCGGCATCGGATACGCTACGGGGAAGATCTGCGAATGCCCCTGGAGAGCTCCGGATTCGGGTAAGTAACAAGTAGCTTACTTTTATATGTCTGCTTTGCATAAATAATGCCTTACCCGCCGCTATCTTTTTCACCGCATCCAACTCCTGAAGGGCCTTCTGGGATTCGGCCTTGGAAGACTTGGCAGTCTCGATGGCTGCCGCGAGCTCGGACGCTCGCGTCTTCGAGTCAAGCTCCAAACTCTCATGTTTTTTCATGAGAGCCTGAAGCTCTTGCCGCGCCTCGCTGACCTGCGCCTCAACTTTCTCTCGCTCGGTGCGCTCCGTGGCCGCTCTCTTTTCGGCCTCGGACAGCGCCTGCTTGAGGGTCGCCACCTCAGTTGTGGCCCCTACAATAAGCAGCATAATCCTGTCATTTTTTGCAATTGCCTCTTTTTTATATATTTTTCTATAAGGTGTCCCTTACCTTCTTTCTCCTCGAGCTGCCGCTTGGCAAGGCCGAGCTCTTGCTCAGACGGCTCGAGACCCTGCTTCAGGGCACCCACCTCCGCAGTCAGTGTGGCGGTCGCTAGCAGTGAAGCCTGCATATGCATATTGACTCTTTTTTGTTAGACTCCTGCGAAATTTAGTAGATCCTCTATTCGGCTTTTCTTTCCGAACGCCAAACAGAGCATCAGGGGCTACTGTCTATGCGGTAATATTTTTACATATTTTTACTTACCTCGAAGCCTGTTAGAAGGCTAGCACAAGCTTCAGTCAGTCCGCTCTTGGCGGACTGAACCTTCTAGAGCACCGTACTCATGATAGTACGGTGCTCCTCGTCGATGGAGGCGCCCTTAAGCACCTCCAGTAGATTGTCCGGCGCCTCCGGTTGGACGGAGGCCGCCGGCTAAGTAGGATTGCTCCTCTTAGAAGGAGGCCGCCTGCCGCAGTCCGGAACCGTTGAGGATTCTGGCACGGTGTCCGATGCGAAGCCGGACTTGGAGCCCTGGGGGGTCTTGTCCCCTTTACTCTCGGAGTCCGGAAGGTGGCCTCGCGGCTCTTCCAGGACCGCCTCCTCTTGGCCCGCAACTTGTTGCGACGCCACTTCGGCGGCGTCCGCGGCGTGGGGGGAGGCAGCGGGCGGAACTGAATTCACGTCCGATGAATCCAGGGAGCCGCTCGATGATTCGTCGAGCCCGTCCTTGGGCGGGCTGTATGATTATGTTCGACATTAGGGAAAGCTGTGCAACAAAGGAATGTCATGAGTTACTCTGGTATCCGAACACTTACGATTCCGCTGGGCGCTTGGCCCTGTGCGGCCACTCCTCTTCGCCCTCGTTGACGTCGGTGGAGTAGTCCGGAGAAAGGGTCTTCCCCTTATTGGACCCTTCGGCCTCCCCTGTTGGGGCGGCCTTCCTCTTCTTTCCTCCCCCCGCTGGAGGGGAGAGGTTTTTTCTTCCTCCTCCTCATCTTCACGGGAGGAGTGCGTCTCGGATTCATCGGACGATGAGTCTGACACCACCACACGCCGGGAGCTCTTTCGAGTCCCTGTGGTCTTCTTCTTGACCTTCTTCTCCGGCACCACGTAAGGTGCCGGAACCAGCAGCTTCGCTAAGCGAGCATTGGCTGGGTCTTCGGGCAAAGGAGCCGGACAGTTAATCAGTCCGGATTTCACCTGCCAAGCCTGTCAAAGGTGAGGGAGTTTAGATCCCGCATAGAGTCAAAATATGGAAAACCAACATCCTGTAAAAGGTAAAAATAGCTTACCGCACTAGCTTGACGCTGCGTGCTGAATCCGCGATCCTCGGAAGCAGATGCGGGAGCCTCGGCGCCCTTGGTTAGCCCCTTCCAGGCATCTTCGTGCGTCGTGTCGAAGAGCCTACTCAGAGTTTGGTGCTGCGCCGGGTCGAACTCCCACAGGTTGAAGTCCCGTTGTTGACATGGGAGGATCCGGCGGACGAGCATAACCTGGACTATATTGACAAGCTTGAGCTGCTTGTTCACTAGGGACTGGATGCATGTTTGAAGTCCGGTCACCTCTCCCTCGTTGCCCCATGACAGGCCCGTCTCTTTCCAGGACATGAGCCGCATAGGGGGTCCGGACCGGAACTCGGGGGCTGCGACCCAATCAAGGTCGCGCGGCTCAGTGATGTAAAACCACCCTGACTGCCACCCCTTCAGGGTCTCCACAAAGGAGCCCTCGAGCCATAGGACGTTGGCCATCTTGCCCGCCATGGCGCCTCTGCACTCCTCCTGGTTGCCTAGCACCACCTTTGGCTTGATGTTGAAAGTCTTGAGCCAAAGACCGAAATGGGGGCGGATGCAAAGGAAGGCCTCGCACACGACGATAAACGCCGAGATGTTGACGATGAAGTTCGGGGCCAGATCGTGGAAATCCAGGCCATAGTAGAACATGAGCCCCCGGACAAATGGGTGGAGAGGAAAGCCCAGTCCGCGGAGGAAATGGGGAAGGAATACTACCCTCTCATGGGGCCTTGGGGTGGGGAGGAGCTGCCCCTTTTCGGGAAGCCGGTGCGCGATGTTGTTAGACAAGTATCTGGCTTTCCTCAGCTTTTTGATATGGCCCTCTGTAACGGAGGAGACCATCCACTTGCCTCCCGCTCCGGACATGGCTGGAGAAGGTTGAGGTGGGAAGTGCGGACTTGGGCGCTAGAGCTCGAGTACGCGGAAGATGGATAGGCAAAGGAGGAAGAAGGCGTAGGTCGAAAGGTGGATCCTTATCCCCTTATATGGGCAGATGCGACTATGCGTCCCCACCAGCCTGGTAAAACCCGCTTGCCTCCCAAGCGCTGTGATAAATGGCGCGGTTAGGTTACCCACGTCTGTATTGATGAGAATCCCGTAAATAAAGGGGACACGATCTCTGCTTTGACAAGACGTGCCAAGGAAACCGCCTCGCAAAATGCGCTGAGGTGGGGGAATAAAAACGATTCGAATAAAGGCTTGGCCGTAATGTGATGTCACGATACGGGATACGTCAGCAGATTAGATTTGTGTTAATATTATTCTCTCTATGGCAATATGTGGAAACTTATCTTGCAGAGCCGGACACTACCCTTGGTGTTTACAAACTTTTATGAAGAACTTGGAGGAGGAACCCGCCTTGCAATGCCGAAGACAATCTGCGCGCCGGACTCGTCGTCATTGAAGCCTGGTTCAGGGGCTACTGAGGGAGTCCTGGATTAGGGGGTGTCCGGGTAGCCGGACAATACCTTCAGCCGGACTCCTGGACTATGAAGATACAAGATTGAAGACTTCGTCCCGTGTCCGGATGGGACTTTCCTTGGCGTGGAAGGCAAGCTTGGCGATGCGGATATTCAGATCTCCTACCATTGTAACCGACTTTGTGTAACCCTAACCCTCTCCGGTGTCTATATAAACTGGAAGGTTTTAGTCCATAGGACAACTCCAACATACAACAATCATACCATAGGCTAGCTTCTAGGGTTTAACCTCCTTGATCTCGTGGTAGATCTACTCTTGTACTACCCATCAATATTAATCAAGCAGGACGTAGGGTTTTACCTCCATCAAGAGGGCCCAAACCTGGGTAAAATTTCGTGTCCCTTGTCTCCTGTTACCATCCGCCTAGACCCACAGTTCGGGACCCCCTACCCGAGATCCGCCGGTTTTGACACCGACAAACGACCTCACCAAGTTTGGGGTCGATCCAAGCACTTTTGAGCCTCCAATCACCAGCTTGAACACTGTCTAGTCAGATGCAGCAAATCTAGACAGAACCTCTGCTTCTTCTTCTTCCTCTCTCTCAGGTTGTGTTTTTTCTTGTGTGCTCTCTCTCACTCTCACGAATGGCAGCCACCACCAGCAAGGGGTGGGATGGCTAGGGTTTTCTCCTTGCTCCCTTAACCAGGGAACACTCACAACCATTGGATGCAAAACAGATCAATGGTTCATATGTGTTGGACTTGTGTGGGCTGATGTTTGGCTGCCAACACACCTCCATGTGGAGGGACTTAGCCCAATAGTTGCTAGCAGCGAGTGGTCATTGTGCTCTTCAAATCCTTGTGTGGCGAAGAAGTTTGCAGGTGTTATTTTCCTTTACCGTCTTTGTGGTGCATTTTTTAAGATCCGGTGGTCCATGAATAATCAAGGAAGAAGGCGACCAAAAAGATGTGCTATGTAATTTTATTTGATTTATTTATTAGTCATTTTGTATCAAGTTGTCCTTCTTTTGTACCGTCTATTGGTTTCCTTAATGAATACTACCTCTATATCAAGATGGCAACGGTGATGAAACCCACCGGGTTTTACTTGACCAAACCCATCCCCGTGAGAAAATCGCAAGCCCATCCCCATCCCCATCGCTGTGCGCGGGGCTAATTTTTTACATGTCCCCTAAACGCATTGGGTTTTTAAACCCACGAGGAACCCGTCCCCATGAGCAGTCAATGAACCAACAACATAAAGTGGAAGTACAATAAGTAGTAAATCAAATTGCAAGTAAATCACCGTACATAATGTGCAAGTACTTAAGCAGCCAAAAGACTATCTTCAAAGCTTCCAATGCCAAATCAAAGTGCCAAGTCCTAGAGAAGATGGAAATTCCGTCTAGCTAAAGTTAACATGAAAAATATGCAGATTGGTATATGAAATGTGCAAGTACTTGTACTTCACCTGCATTCCCTCTTGAATGTCTTGAAGACAACTCCAAAAGCTTTGTCGTTGTTCATTGTCAGCATCTATAAGAATCAAATAAGTAGTAATGAACGTATTTTGACGGGTATGATCAGGTTTCGGGTTCGGGTAGTACTGAAACGGGTTCAAATCCGCGAAACATGCCGGGTTTTATAATGTATCCACCAGTAGCCCCACCGGGATAGAAAGTCGCCCACCCCCTTCCCGCTAATAGGGTAAAAAACCGCGGGGACGCGGGTTTCGAAGCCCCATTGCCATCTTCACCTCTATACCAAAATATTAGACATTTCAATAATATAACTGTCAAATGGTACATACATTATGGATATTGGTAACTTCAACAGTATAATCCAAAGACTTAATTGAACCAAGGATGGCGGGCCGAATGATGATTGGATCGGATTGGTTGCGTCCTGAACCATTGGATGGCACGCGCAATAGCCTTAATTTTCGTTCCTTCAGCCTACCGACAGAGCCTAGCTGTTTGCAACATTTCTAGTGTTGTGCTCGCCGGTTTGCATCACCGGCCTTGTTGCCCTCGTCAAAAACGTTTTCTGTCGTTTGCAACTTGGCGCATTCGCAGGCGTGTAGCGAATGTAAAAGATTCTTGAAAAAAGTGCACGCATGGAGTCAAACTTCCGACCTCACGTTAGATAGCAGCTTTGCCAACCAGTCAAGCTGGCGACTTAGTGTGGCTAAAACGCAGTCCTAAAGTTAAAGTAGTACAACGGTAGATCCTCTCTTTTGCTCGGCTTTTATTTTGAACATTGTGAAAACTATGAATATAGACATTGAACAATTTTCAAATACACATTAAACATTTTGTAATGTATGTTGAAACAATTTCTGAATACACATTGAACATTTGGGTAATGTGAGTTGAACAAATTTTTAATACACAATGAACATTTGTGTAATGTACATTGAACAAATGTTTGCATATGCATTGAACATTTGTGTAATATACATTGATTTTTTTTCAAAGATAGCGAATTTGTAGTATATGTTGAAAAAATATGTCTTAATATACAATCAACATATTTATAATGCATGGCAATTCTTTTTGTAATACACCGTGAACAGTTTCTTAATATACGATGAACATTTTTGTGATACACACTAAACTATTGTATAATTCACAAAAAAGAGGAAAAAACCAAGTACAAATGAGAAAGGAAAAAAGAAATGAAATGAAAAAGAAAGAGAAACAGAGAAAAAGAAAAGAAGAAGAACCAATGAAACCCGACCGTGGGCTGACCCAGACAGGGGCGATGGGGAGGGGCGCCTTCTGCGAAGCCGTTTTCTGCACATGAGCAACTCTCCATGTGGTGCAACCCAGCACCGTCACGTGTTGCACGATGGGTGCACCCTACGAGACCATGAGTTTTTATTTTCGTTTTCTGCACATGTTTTGGTTTCCCTTTTGGTGGGGGGGGGGGGGGGGGGAGGGGGAGGGGGTCGGCTTTCAGCTTTTGCCTAGCTTTCCCTAGGCTTTGTGCGAAAAACAATTTGTTTTTTTTTTGCAAAACACAATTGTGCTTCTCGATAAAAGAAAACGCATAGCTTGTGCTTCCATAAGAAGCATTGTCGTCGAAGCACATATTTGCTTCCTTGAGAGCCACACGTTGCGCCTCCGTGCTTCCACAATAAGCACAATTGTGCTTCCACTATAAGCAGATATGTGCTTCTCTTGGAAGCACAGATTTGCTTCCGGGAGAAGCACTGTTTGTGCTTCTAAGCATAATTGTGCTCCTTGAAAAGATAAAAGCATAGTTGTGCTTCCTTGAAAAAATTGAAAACCACCGCATGTGCTTCTCATGTGTGGGCAAGAAGGTGCTTCCATGAGAAAAGGGAAACGTACAACCCGTGCTTTCCAAAAATGTCATCATTTTGCCCAGTTCCTTGGCAACAACTGCAAGTTTATTATTGATCCCACGAAGCACAGGGGTATGGAACATGAATTACGGGGTGCGGCACATGGCACATCCACGGTCATCATCAAGCAGTGTCAGACAAGGTGGAAGCTGCATGGGAAGTTCTGGTCAATCTACGTGGGGGGCAAGAACACAAAGCTCTTTAACACCACTAGTCATTATCCCGTGCATCTGCACGGTCTAGATATTACATGTGTGAATAATTATGAACAATAATAGTAACATTTAAAATGGAAGATATAAAATTTGGCTATCATACTAACGAATAAACACATGTAATTTTAGGCTTCATGATTGGACAGAGTGCATCCATTTTCCATTTATGTTGCGCAAACTTCCATATTTGAGCTGAATGAATCGTTCATGTCATTCTTTCACAACAAAAAATTCTTCCAATCACGGTGGCAAGTACACCTCTTTGTTAATTGAAGACACCTACCAAATGATGGACCAATGGAGAACGTACAAATTAATTTGATCCATGGCCGGATACACATCTTCCTGAGCTAAAAAAAGATTTGTGAATCGATATGGCATATTATATAACGCAGCTCTAGAAAAATTGGGGGAAGCATGCATACACGCACTCATTGCTCAACAAAATTTTAATCCTGAGAGGCATATGTGGGACAGGCTAGCATATATTTTTAAAGATGTTATATATAGGAAACAAACATATTTCCAAAAATAAATTATTAGATAGGTACCAGGTGTTCTAGAATTATAATTCCTGTGAATACGGCTTATGTGGACATGTTCGTCATTTGGTTTCGACTCCATTATCTAAGGTCATATTTTTTGTCGATGTCAGTGGATATGTATTACCACAACTAAAATGCTAATTTATCATTTATATAATATGTATTTCTTCCTAATGTATTGGGCAATGTTCATAGCTTAACATGGAAAAAAAGAGCTATACGTATCTTTCTGGTATCAAATTAATCAGTAGAGCATTTCATAATAATTGAAAAAATAAGTATATATAAATAGAAAATAATGTAGGCGATTGTGAAATTCCCCTATTTGGACAACTCAAAATTCTGGCTTGGAAACCCCTAGCAAAAAAGCAATGAAAATCCTTTAATTTATATTTATTAACAGGTTTATGTTTGTATAAGATATTTTTTGTCGGTGACACTTTTACATATTTTTCCCAGCTGGATTACAATAAAGATATTTCACTTGTGAAATTAACAACCTCAATGGTGGTGATATAGGGAGTCGTTGCAGACAGACTTTATAGGTAGTCATATTTATTTTATTTTGGTTGGTCTTTTGGTATGGCCGGATTGAAATTTCTCTTTCGATTATGTGTAAAAAAAATTCCGCGTGAGGCTTGACAATTATTTGTTTGTACACGTCCATTTTTTCAACGAAACATGTGTATGGGTTTTATATTTTAGAAATCTGGGATGCCAACCTTTTTTCAATGGGGCTCAATTGCTCTGTATGTATCTTTTTTTTAAGAAAGAAGGCACACGGTGATTTTTTGTGTGTTTGTTTTTTACATGGATATTTTTTTTATATGTGTGTACGGGCGGACCATTATTTTAATTGGCCTCAAGCACTTCTATTGGTACATGTCCTAATTTTCCTTTCAAGAGAGAAGGCACGTTGGTTTCTGCGTGGTGCTTTTTGAAACGCGTGTATCATGTGTGTTGTCCACTTGTTTCCTGGTACGTGTGGGTTTTGCTCTCTTTATGCATTAGGCGTCGCTTTTATGGTGCCTTTAATTATTAATAAATATAAGATTTTTTTTCCGCACTCCTTGAATATCCGATGGTTAAAAATTATTAATTTGAATATCCGATGGCTAGTTTTCTTAGTTACCGAAGATTAACGTGGTTACTCGTATGGTGCCTCCAATTAGTAAATAATATTAGTCGTCAAACCGTGCCTCTGCACGAGCTAGCGGTTTTTGTTCTTACTATATTCCATTTTTGTACAATATGAAATGTCCGGCAATACTAAGATGTTTTCATGATTTTTTATTAAACATGACATAGACTACTTTTACTGGTTGGGCATAGGGCCAAAAGGAGTTATAACCCTTGTAACAATGTATTATTATGATCTGTTAATGATTGAATTTGTCACAATTATATATACACATTCATCTCCTGTCATTGCAAATGACCTCAGAGTTAGAGGAAGTGTAAGCCTGGAACTTTGTTAAGGTATGCATTTCAGGACAATATATACAGTTGCAAACACATGGTAGAATGCACATGATGATACTGAGAACGAAGGAAGCAAAGTTATAACCTATAAGATTATACATACAACTTACTGAGATCAAGAAAACATAAGAGAGCATTTAAAAAGTTGGATTATAAACTTCTGTTTAAAAATAGATATGTTTATTTTCTATAATGCATATAAGTGGAATAATTTGTGTAGGAATTTCCTGAATAAAAAACATTTAGAATATTCTGGATAAAAGATGATACTCCTAAAAGACTATTTGTGAAATCAGTTTGGAGCACAATTTTTTTCCCAGACCATGGCGAATATCATTGCATAATAAAAATTTGCACACACAGGTAAAAAAAACTAATCAATGTTTGTTGTGAAAATAAATCAGAATATTTTAGTTTAGTTTGCTATTTTCTCTGTATTTTTTCAAAGTCGGATCATTTCAGCTATATATTAGACACTTCGGGGACTACTTCACTCGCAAAAGAATGTTTCTAGATATTTCTCTATTTAATGTCTATTAGGCCATATTAAAGATATTGACATGTATGCAGCACTATATATTCTACTTCACGGAGTAGAACAGTTCATCTACGTACAACCTTTTTTTTTACACAGTTTCATGAAGAAAAATATGATAATTGAGAAATGATCTCAACCAAAATTTACACCCAAACATACGACCTTCTATATTAACTATCACTCTGAAAAAAATAAATATGAATTCCGGAACACAGTATGGAGTCCGGACGTAAAGGTGGAATAACACATTTGAAGTCTATATACCTATATATATTTTGTATGCACACCAGAATTGAATATCATTTTGGTTGTGAACAATATATCGCACTTGCAGCAATTAGATGAACACATGCTCTCAAAATAATATGTAATTCACCATCGTGCATTTATAATTCCAGAGTAGTAAATAAACTAAAACACAAAAAATGACACCATATATACATGCTGATTGTAGGACAATAGTCGAACCTTCTGGTGAGTTTAGCCAAACTACATAACGCAGTGACTTCGCACGCGGAGATGTCGAATGTAGCCAGCTCACCATATCCCATCTGGAGACTTGCATGTCGCCCAGACGGTGACATAAAGGAGGACTTGTTAGACATTCTGTGGCGCCCCGGAGCTTCATTTTTCATCTCAAGATGTTGAGTCATGGTAGCACCGCAGACACCGAGCAAGTTTTTTTATATGGTCGTGAGAAAACAAATTACTATGCATAGAGTAGGTGGAACAACTATATGCATGTACGTACCCATATAGCCAGCTAGGAAGTTACAGGAAATTCTATTTGGTTTCCATGATTCAGCCAACCTTATATAATAGTCTCTCTGTCCCACAATATAAGAATGTTTTTAACATTACACTAGTGTTAAAAACATTCTTATATTCTGGGGCAGAGGGAGTATTATATAAGCAGGACTTCAAAAAAAGTAGTTTATCATTAGGACTCAAGAGTCCGGATCGCAACCGTGTCCCATTTTGCGTTTGCATGTACAACTGAGTTTGTTTTTACGTGGGTCATGTCCAGCCGGCATTTCCTATTTGGCGCTGCAGGCGCCCGTTATAGTGCAATTTGCAAACGGGCGCCTGCAGCAGTCCAAGATGGGCCGGCCCATTCTATATTTCTCCTTCCTGTTCTCTGTTTTCGAAATGTCAAAACGTCAAAAAGATTGCAGGCACAGGGGTTCGAACTCGCAACACATTCATTGGGAGCGCTCGGCTGCAGCGACACGGCAATCAACTCGCTGGTGTAAGGCTACTTCGTTTTATACTTTTTATACGTTCTATACTTCGGTTTATTCCTGTTTCTTTTTTTCTCATCTTTTTTTTGTTATTTTATTGCGCGCTTTTTTAAAATCCGTGAACTTTTTCTTCAAATTCGTGAACTATTATTTGAAAATCAATGAACTTTCTCCGGAATCAACAAACTTTTTTTGAAATCTGACAAACTTTTTTGAAATTTGATTAGCTTTTTTCAAATTCGGTGATCTTTTTTCAATTTCGGTGAACTTTTTCTTCAAATAGATGAACTTCTTTTCTAAATCCGTGAACTGATTTTTTCGAAAACTCATGAACTTTTTTTCAAATTGATGAACCCTTTTCAAAATCAAGGAACTTATTTTTCAAATTTGATGAGTTTTTTTTACAAATTTTGAACTTTTTCTTAAAAACTTTGAACTTTTTGTGAAACTCGATGAACTTTTTTCAAAATCAATGAACTTTTTTTCAAAATTGATGAACTTTTTTCAAAATCGATGAACTTTCTTCCGAAATCGATGAACTTTGTTCAATTTAGATGAACTTTCTCCAAATTCGATGAACTTTTTTTCAAATTCAATGAACTTTCTTTGAAAATTGATGAACTTCTTTTGAATTCGTGAACCTTTTTGATTTGGTGAACTATTTTTTGAATACGCAACTTTTTTTGCATGCTCACGAACGTCAACTCTTATATGTGAACATGTTTTCAAATAACTAGAAAATACAAACGCTACAATGTGATACGCAATAAATAGCGCGTATAGATTTCTATTCTTAAAATATTTCGCGCTGTTGATATTCGTGTGGAAGGTTGATGGCGCGAGATCGATCCCAGTGTTGTGCTTTTTTTGACTGCCTTTTTCCGCGACGCGCCTTCTGCGATCGTGGGCCGGCCCATGAAGCCGCCGCTGCGGGCGCAACTTCCCTTGAGCGGCGCTGAAGGCGCCCAATAAGAGATCCCTGTCCAGCCATCATCTTTTTTTAAGTGGGGCCATAGTCATCTTTTTTTAAGTGGGGCCATAGTCTTTTGATTAGGACTAAGAGTCCAGGTTGTAACCGTCTTCTTTTGTCTTTCCATGTAGATTTTTTCCTTTGCACGTACAATCTACATGTACGATTTTTTTTTTTGAGCATCATGTATGATTTATTGTCATCTACTAGGTCACGTCCTGGTATAGTCTATTGTTCAATTAATCCTAGCCGTAAATTCGAGATCTGACAGCTTAATTAATTCTAATGATGTTGATTAATGTGGAGGCTCCGTTGGTGCTTCCAATTAGTAAATATATATATATATATATATATATATATATATATATAAAAGATATAAAAGAAAGATATAAAATAAAATATAAGATATAATATAAGGGGACGCGGCTAGCCAGCAACCGTGGCTGGCTAGCGGTCCAGAGCACACATCCTAAAATTATTAGTGGACCTCTCCCCAGATCAAGCTGGCAAACCCAAAAAGGAAAGAAACGGTCCCCTTACGCACATGGCCCCAGGGGTGAGTCTGTCACAATATTAACTACTACTCCCCCTACTGACAGTAGCCTGCCTTAGGCTCACGCTGATCCACCAAATCGTCCTTCCCTTTCCCAGTCGCAGACCCCCAAACCTCCCCTTCTTCATCTGTTCCTCTCCTGCATTGCCACAACTGTTGCCCCCGTTTTGGTGTCTATGGACCTGAGAGGTGAGCTTCCATCTTGTTGTGCTTTTTTTTGACTGTCTTTTTCCGCGATGCGCCTTCTGCGATCGTGGGCCGGCCCATGAAGCCGCCGCTGCGGACGCAACTTCCCTTGAGCGGCGCTGAAGGCGCCCAATAAGAGGTCCATGTCCAGCCATCATCTTTTTTTAAGTGGGGCCATAGTCATCTTTTTTTAAGTGGGGCCATAATCTTTTGATTAGGACTAAGAGTCCAGGTTGTAACCGTCTTCTTCTGCCTTTTCATGTAGATTTTTTCCTTTGCACGTACAATCTGCATGTATAATTTTTTTTGAGCATCATGTATGATTTATTGTCATCCACTAGGTCACGTCCCGGTATAGTCCATCGTTCAGTTAATCCTAGCCATAAATTCGAGATCTGATAGCTTAACTAATTCTAATGATGTAGATTAATGTGGAGGTTCCGTTGGTGCTTTCAATTAGTAAATACATATAAGAAAAATATAAGATATAATATAAGATATAATATAAGGGGACGCGGCTAGCCAGCAACCGTTGGCTGGCTAGCGGTCCAGAGCACACACCCTAAAACTAGTAGTGGACCTCTCCCCGGATCAAGCTGGCAAACCCAAAAAGGAAAGAAACGGTCCCCTTACGCACATGGCCCCAGGGGTGAGTCTGTCACAATATTAACTACTGCTCCCCCTACTGACAGTAGCCTGCCTTAGGCTCACACTGATCCACCAAATCGTCCTTCCCTTTCCCAGTCGCAGACCCCATACCTCCCCTTCTTCATCTGTTCCTCTCCTGCATTGCCACAACTGTTGCCCCCCTTTTGGTGCCCATGGACCTGAGAGGTGAGCTTCCATCTTGTTGTGCTTTTTTTGACTGTCTTTTTCCGCGACGCGCCTTCTGCGATCGTGGGCCGGCCCATGAAGCCGCCGCTGCGGGCGCAACTTCCCTTGAGCGGCGCTGAAGGCGCCCAATAAGAGGTCCCTGTCCAGCCATCATCTTTTTTAAGTGGGGCCATAGTCATCTTTTTTTAAGTGGGGCCATAGTCTTTTGATTAGGACTAAGAGTCCAGGTTGTAACCGTCTTCTTTTGCCTTTCCATGTAGATTTTTTCCTTTGCACGTACAATCTACATGTATGATTTTTTTTGAGCATCATGTATGATTTATTGTCATCTACTAGGTCACGTCCTGGTATAGTCTATCGTTCAGTTAATCCTAGCCGTAGATTCAAGATCTGACAGCTTAATTAATTCTAATGATGTGGATTAATGTGGAGGCTCCGTTGGTGCTTCCAATTAGTAAATATATATAAGAAAGATATAAGATATAATATAAAGGGACGCGGCTAGCCAGCAACCGTTGGCTGGCTAGCGGTTCAGAGCACACACCCTAAAACTAGTAGTGGACCTCTCCCCGGATCAAGCTGGCAAACCCAAAAAGGAAAGAAACGGTCCCCTTACGCACATGGCCCCAGGGGTGAGTCTGTCACAATATTAACTACTGCTCCCCTACTGACAGTAGCCTGCCTTAGGCTCACGCTGATCCACCAAATCGTCCTTCCCTTTCCCAGTCGCAGACCCCCAAACCTCCCCTTCATCTGTTCCTCTCCTGCATTGCCACAACTGTTGCCCCCGTTTTGGTGCCCATGGACCTGAGAGGTGAGCTTCCATCTTGTTGTGCTTTTTTTGACTGTCTTTTTCCGCGACGCGCCTTCTGCGATCGTGGGCCGGCCCATGAAGCCGCCGTTGTAGGCGCAACTTCCCTTGAGCGGCGCTGAAGGCGCCCAATAAGAGGTCCTTGTCCAGCCATCATCTTTTTTTAAGTGGGGCCATAGTCATATTTTTTTAAGTGGGGCCATAGTCTTTTGATTAGGACTAGGAGTCCAGGTTGTAACCGTCTTCTTTTGCCTTTTCATGTAGATTTTTTCCTTTGCACGTACAATCTGCATGTATGATTTTCTTTAGCATCATGTATGATTTATTGTCATCTACCATGTCATGTCCTGGTATAGTCTATCGTTCAGTTAATCCTAGCCGTAAATTCAAGATCTGACAGCTTAATTAATTCTAATGATGTGGATTAATGTGGAGGCTCCGTTGGTGCTTCCAATTAGTAAATATATATATATATATATATATATATAAGAAAGATATAAGATAAGATATAAGATATAATATAAGGGGACGCGGCTAGCCAGCAACCGTTGGCTGGCTAGCGGTCCAGAGCACACACCCTAAAACTAGTAGTGGACCTCTCCCCAGATCAAGCTGGCAAACCCAAAAAGGAAAGAAACGGTCCCCTTACGCACATGGCCCCAGGGGTGAGTCTGTCACAATATTAACTACTGCTCCCCCTACTGACAGTAGCCTGCCTTAGGCTCACGCTGATCCACCAAATCGTCCTTCCCTTTCCCAGTCGCAGACCCCCAAACCTCCCCTTCTTCATATGTTCCTCTCCTGCATTGCCACAACTGTTGCCCCCGTTTTGGTGCCCATGGACCTGAGAGGTGAGCTTCCATCTTGTTGTGCTTTTTTTGACTGTCTTTTTCCGCGACGCGCCTTCTGCGATCGTGGGCCGGCCCATGAAGCCCCCGCTGCGGGTGCAACTTCCCTTGAGAGGCGCTGAAGGCGCCCAATAAGAGGTCCCTGTCCAGCCATCATCTTTTTTTAAGTGGGGCCATAGTCATCTTTTTTTAAGTGGGGCCATAGTCTTTTGATTAGGACTAAGAGTCCAGGTTGTAACTGTCTTCTTTTGCCTTTTCATGTAGATTTTTTCCTTTGTACGTACAATCTGCATTTATGATTTTTTTGAGCATCATGTATGATTTATTGTCATCTACTAGGTCACGTCCTGGTATAGTCTATCGTTCAGTTAATCCTAGCCGTAAATTCGAGATCTGACAGCTTAATTAATTCTAATGATGTGGATTAATGTGGAGGCTCCGTTGGTGCTTCCAATTAGTATATATATATATATATATATATATATATATATATATATATATATATATATATATATATATATATATATATAAGAAAGATATAAGATAAGATATAAGATATAATATAAGGGGACGCGGCTAGCCAGCAACCGTTGGCTGGCTAGCGGTCCAGAGCACACACCCTAAAACTAGTAGTGGACCTCTCCCCAGATCAAGCTGGCAAACCCAAAAAGGAAAGAAACGGTCCCCTTACGCACATGGCCCCAGGGGTGAGTCTGTCACAATATTAACTACTGCTCCCCCTACTGACAGTAGCCTGCCTTAGGCTCACGCTGATCCACCAAATCGTCCTTCCCTTTCCCAGTCGCAGACCCCCAAACCTCCCCTTCTTCATCTGTTCCTCTCCTGCATTGCCACAACTGTTGCCCCCGTTTTGGTGCCTATGGACCTGAGAGGTGAGCTTCCATCTTGTTGTGCCCTCTCAGATGCTTCTCTTGTACAAATGCCCGTGGAATGAAGGATTTATTAATGAAGGAATATACAACAACATGGCAGTTAATGTTTGTGAGACTGTAAAAAAGAACCACTGAGACATTATGCATGCAAAATAATGTGTTTTTTTGGCAGGTTGGTATGATGTGCACGCAAGTCTGGAATGATTTCCAGGCAACTCATGCTGAAAACACAGGGAAACCCCTCTCTTGAAATTACTATTCTAGTTTATGCTTGGATTTTTTGCAAGTATCTGCAGAGTGTTGTAGGTTGCGCGAGACAGTTCTTTTGGTTGATCTTCAAGCTTGTCAAAGCTTTTGGGCAAGTTGTGTATATGTGTAGGCAATCAGGGAGAATAAAATGCAGACAACTCATGTTTCTTGTGTGGGAGAAAACTAAATGAAGAAAAAAGGAGGTCTTGAAAGTTACAAGGTTTGGCTTTTACTAGTGAATTCAGCATGAGTTGGCCCATATTATATGATAGCCCATAAGAGATTAGGGGATGGGCCGAAAGGGAAGAGAAAAATAACCCAGCAAATACACAGTCTCGACTCGTGCACGGCCGCAATAACCGCCAGGTACACAGCCGCTGCGCCGTCCCTAATTCCCCTCGTGACTGCTCTGCGCTCCTGCCGATCTCGCCGCCTGGCTTACTGCCTCGCCGGCGACTCTGGCAGCCTCGCCCCACCCAGCCGTCAGCCAGCAGTCGTCTAGTCCGCACTTGGCAGTTGATGCCCGGCAGCCGGCGTTGTGCAGCTGCAACAAGCCAATAGCCAGGTACCCTGCCTGATTTGAGATACGTTTGATGAGATTTCTTCCCATTCCCGAATTTATGTTTACTCATTGCTCATCGTGCTTCCACCTACCAGTACTGCTCATTATGAATTTAGGCTTGCTGTGCTCCTTTGTAAATTGTAATGTATTACTAAAGAATAGGTTACTAGTACTTTCTATTAAATTGTTTCAATTTGGGTTCATGCTTTAAATCCATATATCGCATCTTGAGCTGTACTTCCCCGGAATGTTTTAATTTGGGTCAAACAGTTGATACACTGTTCTCATTTTTTGAATTAATAAAAGTTATTGTCATACTTAAGAACAGGATGCTCCATGAATGAGCTGAAATGTGGAAGAATGAACACATGCACATATTCTTCTTTGAACTTTTCAAGGCATGTAGACTTCTTTTATGCAAAATTAAGACTTGCTCGGGAAATTTCAATATGTTTGTACGTAGGACCATATTAATGAATATCTATTATGCTATATATATAGGTACATTAATTAGTGCATTGGCGTATCATAATTGTATTAGGGTGGACCACCCTGTTTCAAAATCCTAGATCCGCCACTGGCGCCGCCAGCCGCCATGAACTGCTCTGCTCCACATCCGCCGGAGAAAAGATTGATAGGGGCCGCCGCCGGCCATTGCTCGTACGTACTACTAGTGCTAGGTACTCTGCACTCTCTTTTGCTTCCCTTATTATTATTATTATTATTATTATTATTATTATTATTATTATTATGAGTTGTACTTTTTCAGTTGAGTTAGATGCGCTAGGTAGCTAGAATTGACATGCCATGCTACTTTTGCTATGGAAACAAGCCATTCACAAATGGTCTCCCCCTCCCGCAGGAAGATATTCATATTAGAATTGCAATTGCAATACAAGTCCTGACTTGAGGGAAAACAAATGTCAAATGGCACCATAAAATAGCATACAGCGTTTTGACTGATCCTCACTTGTTTGCTAGTACTCCCCTCAAAAGAAAACAAAAAATACTCGCCAAACACGGGCGGCAACGTTATATATTTATTCAGGTCTTGCGTTTTTACCCGGCCGTGCGCTGAAGCTAAGCATTTGACACCACATGTCACCTTCTTCTGTAGCAAGGACTGATTAATACCAAGAATCTGCCATGCATGCTGTGAAATTGGTTCAGCCAGAATCTTAGCCTTTTCTCCTCCATTTGTTCCTTCCCGTTAGACGACGATCTACATATAAAAAATAAACAAGGGAAGCACTAGCTGGTTAGCGGGTAACAGCTACAGGATGGCTTAATTTTGACAAGATCGCATGAAAATACGAGCACAAACAACATATCTGGAAATCCACATTATTAAGAGAAGAGAATAATAATTAGGGAATAGCAGTTACCATATCCCGGAGGTAGTAGTTAAAGCGGCCTCTCTTGTGAGGCTGCTTTATGTCCTCCATCTTTGGACATTCCTCAATAGTCACCGTCCTCAGTTGTGCGATTGCCCCTGCTCCGCCGATTGACACAAGGTCTGGACATTCTGTAATACGTAGTTGCTGGAGTGATTTGCTCCATACCTTTTCTGGAATGACCGTTATACCCGGACATCTCTCCAGCGTCAGTGAGACAAGGGATGTGAGGTTCTCCAGGCAGCTGGGAACACATGCACACATATCCCCACT
The DNA here is from genome assembly GCF_056163025.1 of Triticum urartu. Taxonomy (NCBI): domain Eukaryota; kingdom Viridiplantae; phylum Streptophyta; class Magnoliopsida; order Poales; family Poaceae; genus Triticum; species Triticum urartu. The sequence goes on along the minus strand of NC_141875.1, from coordinate 744,392,976 downwards.
GTCACTTAACTCGAGCCACTCGAGGGAAGATGGGAACACCAATCCGCTTGGCCATCTGATGCTGGGGCATCCGCTAATCTTCAACTCACGCAGAGAGGATAAACTCCCAATTTCAACAGGCAGCGACACTAACCTTCTGCAATATTCAAACTCTATCTTCTGAATGACAGGTAGATATTCTTCTGACAGGAGGTTATGAATGGCTGACAGCTCTTCACATAAGACAATATGTAGGTAAGTAAGGGATGAGAATACTCTGCCACAAACTGAAAGGTTGGTAAACACCTGTCCGATACTTCTAAGAGATGGACAAACTGAAATTTCCAACTCCCGCAGAGCTGGAAGATTCCAGTTCTCTAGTTGGATGCAAGTGACGCCATCACATGTTAGCTTAAAATTGGCGAGAGAGCAGCACTCTATATTGTCGCCGAGATTCCCAAAGCTGAAGCTATTTCCTCTGAATGGTTCAGCAGTAAAACGACCCAGCACGAGCCTCTTGAGAGAGGGGGCCACCAAACATTGGGAGTTGATGCTTGGACACTTACGAACCACCAATTCCTCAAGGCAATGGAAACCCACAAAACTTCCAGCCGATGCCAAGCTTTCACAATTCTCTATTGTTATCTTGTTGATGGCTGGAATATAAGCTGGCTGTATGAGTTGTTCAAGGCTAGATAACTTTTGGCACAAAGTTATAGTGAGCTCTGTCATGGACGGGAAAATACCAGTGGTGTCTTTGTTGCTGCTGTCAACTGGCAGCTCCACAGGCATCTCGTTTTGGTCGTCTATCCGCTGTGATAATGATGTGCCCTCTGCCAAGAACATGCTCTCTAGTTCATCACACCTATCAAGTATCAGTGATGCCAAGCTTGGCAGGTTTTGTGGCCCAAACCAGCTTGGAAGAGATACGCCTCCGTAGCCCTGGAGGTGCAGAGACATGAGACCAGTGGGAGGTTCTAAAGCTTGAAGCACTTGTCTATCATCATTGTCTCTCTTTTCACGTTGGTACCAACCCCAGCTCAGTTCCAGGCTGTTGAGACGTTGCTTATTCTTCAATTCCACCTCTGCTGCCTGATTCTTGCTCATCTTGCCGAGGTTACGTAAGCGCAAACCTTTAACATCTGACACATTCTTTATCAATCCAAGTCCCAATCCTTGCCAATCGGCCAAATCAATGTCTAGGACACACCCTGGAGAATAGTCAAATCCGTGCGATTTAAATCTCCTTAAACTGATCAAATTACTGAAGTCGCCGCGCATGGTTTCAAGCTTGCAATCCCTGGCATATACAATCTGCAGACTATAGAGGTGACAGAATGCCGAAGGAACGCTGTTCAAAGAACAAGCTCCCGTGATTTCAAGGTACCGAAGATGCTTCAAGTTGCCAATGCTATCTGGTAACTCATTTGTAGAGCCACAACACATCACACGCAAACGATGAAGGCCGCTGCACCAATGGTCTATTACAGCAGATATATCTTTAGTCCCAAAAACTTCATCAAAAAGTAGGGTGCGCAGCTTTGTGTGCTTGCACAGGCTCAACAAGCTGGCATGGTCAATGCCTTCCCTTATGATGAAGCAGTCATTCTTCATCTGCCATGTCATGAAGCAGTCATTCTGGAATATTGAGAGATGACGAACATCTGGAGGAACTTTTCCAAAGTCAGCCTTTTCTCTTATGATGAAGCAGTCATTCTTTGAAACTAGTTTTGCCATGTCATGCAGCAGATGAGGGATTCTGTATGCCTCACCATAGAAATATGCCTCACCATAGAAACGGGATTTTTCAAAGAATGACTCGTTCACAAGTTCATCAAAGTACTGACAACTAATATCTTTAGCTGGAGTGTCACCTTTAGGATCCACAAAACCTTCGGCCACCCAAATTTCAGCTAAGACATGCTTTTCAAATCTGTAATCCTTGGGGTACACAGCACAGAATGCGAAACATCTCCTCAAACGGAGTGGTAAATACATGTAGCTCAGCTGAAGAGAAGGCAAAATGTCAGTCTTCTCTTGTTTCAACTCCCACAGTTCACGCCCCAATACATCATTCCAATGTGATGCACGGAGGTCCATTCTTAAGAGGGGTCCAACACTTTTGGCAGCTAAAGGAGAACCCTTCAACTTAGGAAGTATGCTCTTACCAATGTGTTCTAAATTGGGATCATTGTTAGAACTCTCGGACCCAAATATGCATTGTTTGAAGAAATTCCAAAAGGCATCATCCTCCTTCAAACCATGCAATGTAAAGGGATTCATTGTGCAGACCTTATGAGCAACCATAGGAGATCTAGTAGTGACCAACATCAAACATTCCCGTCCAATGTTTTTTAAAGGTGCACAAAATATATTCCAATATTTGCTGTCTTCCTTGAAAGCATCACCCCACAGGCCATCAAGGATAATCAAGACCTTTTTGTCCCTCACGTGTTCATAAAGAGCATCCTGAAGAGTACCCAAGTCATCTGATGTTGGCCTTTCTCCCGAGCAGTATTCTAAGGCCTGCTTAGTCAACCTCATAGCATCAAAGTCATCCGACACACTAATCCAAATTATCAGGTCGAAGTTAGACCTTATATATGAATGATTGCAAACATGTTGGGCCAAACAGGTCTTACCAACACCCCCAATTCCAACTATTGTCAAAACATGAAGACCTGGTATTTTTGATTCATCATTATCTTTGTTTTCCGACTGGGCATCACTACTTTTTTTAGGTTTGCTAAGCAACCTCATAACCTGCTTCATCTCCTTGTCGCGGCCAAATATTTTTGTCTCGTTTAGCAAACAGGTGGTCTCTAGCCTGACTGATTTGTCAAACCGTTTTCTAGCTTCATGCAAGCCCATCTTCTCCAGCTGATTCGAAAGATTTTCCAGCTTATCTTGGATACATTGGACTTTCTCGTTGAAGCTGCCTGTAATGACATCGTTAAAGAAATCACTGAAAGGGCATTGGTTTGCATTGCCCTCCACTGTCACCTTTAGCTCGTACCATTTGAACTCATCAAGAAGGTCTTCGGCATCATACAGTGCATCCTTCAAATTTGGAAGGAGCTCAACCACATAATCTTCGTGGCTACTCCACTCTGCTCGATCAAGGAGGGCGTACATTTTGGGCAGAGCGTCCCTAAGACCTTGTAGCCGTTCCTCCAACTCCAATAATTCACCCTGAAGTTCTTGCTCCCTTGAACCAATTAATCCAGAATATTGAGAGGAAATAGCAGATTTGGCCCACTGAAATAATTTGACAAACTGACAGATGCCACTGGTTGTCATCTGGGGTTCAACAACCATGTCTTCAACATAATCGAAGTGTGTTTCTGCCCTATTTTCAATATAGCCAGTTTCTGTCTTCACTTTTGAAGTCATGTCAGAACCTGCAACGTCAATTCAGCGAGCTATCATCATAACGTACCTCAACAAAAAACTAACAATACAAGAAACATGGATTTTAAATATTCACAAAGCTGTAGCCAACCCATGGGGGGACTCAGCACTGTAAAAAAGCCTTTCGGCTATTGAATATGAACCAAGACATTCAGAGCTTTCAACTCATACAATCTAAGCTCATAACTAGACAACTGAAGCCTTCTAATATGCTTAAACGGAGGCCTAAGAAGACTACAGCGAAACACATAGGCAGGAACCTTATCCCCTCCCGCGTTGCTCCCGCGGGCGACGGGGAGGGCGACCGCACCACCGCCGCCAGCGCACCCCTCCTCCCTCGCCGCCGCCAGAGGCGGGGCCGGGCGAAGCTCGGTCGCCGTCGGCGGCGGCGGGGCCCCTCTCATCTCTTCGCGCGGGGTGGCTGGCGCGGGCCGACGGCCCCAGACCTGGTGGTGGCGCTTCTGTGGGGCTCCACCGCACGGCGTCGCATCGGCGCTGGTGGTGGCGTGCGGGTGCGGTGCCGGCGTGACGGGCCACACCCTGGTGGTGCACGGCCGGTGTGGTGAAGACGGGCTGCCAGATCCAGACGCGGTGGGTGCGGGCTGCGGGCGGTCGTCTTCGCAGTGGTGGTCTGCTGGCGGAGGTGGCGGCGCAGCGGTGTGGGTCTCGCCCTTTCTCTCCTCTGGTCTCGGTCGGGGGCTGGAGGCGGGCTGGGGCTGCTGGTGGTGGATGTGTGCCGGCCGGATCTGGCGCTTTTTTTCCGACGAGCGGCGTGGGTTGGGGCAGCGGCCCGGTGTGGGGCTGCTCCGGCTGTGGGCGGCGGCGGCGGCGAGGTGGCTCGACTCTCTTGGCATGGCTGCTTCCTTTCGCTGCGTCCGCATCATGGCAGTTCGGCGGGTCGGCTGCGGCTGGTTTTCCGGCGTCGGCTCGTTTGTAGGCGGCCCGTTTCAACCTTCAGTCCCTTTCATCGTCGTTGGGTCGCTACCGTCGTCGAAGGTTGGCCCTCCCCGGTCTATCGCTCGTCTCGCGCTCGTTAGCAGAACTGAGCTCGTCTCGTACCTGGCAGTAGGACCGATCTCGTCTCGCTCCCGGCAGCAAGACCGACCTCGTCTCTCGCCCGACAACAGGATAAGTCGATAGAAGCGTTGGGGGCAGCCTAGGGGTGCGAAAGGCGGGTCCTTTCCGCCCACATCTTTGGTTGGGGTAGCGGTGGGTCTCGAGTGAGGTGGTGTCCGGGTCTTGAATGTCGGGGGCGGCGGCCCTGGTGGTGGTTCCGCGGTGCTCATGGGCAAAGCCTGCGGCTAGGTGCTGCCCGATGGCCATGGTCATGTGGATGGTGTGATCGCCGGGGTGTGGCGTTCGGTGGTGGTGATTGTTGGCCGGGGTGAAAACCTGTTCTATCTTCGGATAGACCGGCGGCGGCGAAACTCGTTCCCTTCTTGAAGGCGTCGTCGTGGCTCTCATTGCCCATCGTGTTGCTCCAGGAAAAACTCTGATCCTCGGGTCGGGCGGTGACGGTGCTCCGGTGTTTGAAGGCGCCGCCTTGGAGCCCACGGTTCGTTGTATGTGGCTTCATCTCTTCGCGATGGCGTGTTCACGGTTGAGGACCCCGGTTGCTTTTGTAGCGCTAGGGTTATTGATGCGCTCAACGCCTATGTATCCTGCCTTGGGTGTGTGCATGTGTACTGTTGGCGGGTGTTTGTATCGGGTTGTCGAGAATCTTTGCTTTATATATAAAGTGGGCGAAAGCCTGTTTCGGCAATACGCTTAAACTCCCAACGCGTACAAATCATCCAGCAAAAGTTGAAGTGGCTAGAGGAGTTACCATGCCTAATATCTGAACCGTCCATTCGAGATCCAGCGGTTATGAACAAAAGTATTCAGGTTTGTACTGATAGTGGTTTGCTGAAGAAGAAAGACAAGTAGACTACAGCAAATAGGAGGAAGTGCACTTATGGAATTCTTTGTGCACAATGGCAGACAACTTTGAAGGGAAAAGACATTCGGTTGGAAGGAAAGGGAAAAGACATGCAAAATTGAATATGGTTACCTGAATCAGGCACATGTGAAGAGGACCCTGGTGAGTTACACATCCTGATAAAAAAAATTATTTAGCTCCATTAAACAAGTCGAAAAAAATATGAGTAGACTTAAACGTTGTTAGAAACTTAAACGTTGAAGTAAACGAGAAGAAGGACGATGAGGAGGCCATATTTATATTTGGAAGAACGAGTGATTTGTACCTGATATCAGATAGTTTTTTCTCATCTTCCCATCCAGCAGGCTGCCAGTTCATGTCAGTCCGGTTACTCATAGGAGATGATGGCATCCAGTGCTCAATGTTCTTATCTTCTAGGATATCAAATTTTGTCTGTAGCTTATCCTCAATACTTTCAGTCTTCATAGGAGATGATGGCGTGCATTGTTCGATGTGCATATCTTCTGGAATATCAAACTTTGTCTCTAGCTTATCATCAATATTTTTGGTTTGTATTTTCAGTTTCAGCACCCCATGTGCCATTTCTCCATGACCGTAGGTGAATGTCTCTGCCTTAACTTCAGTTTTTATCTCCAGTTTAAGCTTTTTCTCAGCACCTGCATCGTCAATTCAGCGTTACTCAGAATCTAGGAAACAGTACACTTTGCCTCACAATGTATTCCTATATATTAGACACGCTTAAAAAACAGTTCAGTACAGTTTTTGTAAAATAATTATCATTATCCGTGAGATGACAGCGTGAAGTATTCATGTCCATATCTTTTGGAATAACAGACCTTGTCTCTAGCTTATCATCAATATTTTCGGTTTCTATTTTCAGCTTTGATACCCTATGGGCCATTTCTTTACGACCGTAGGCGAATGTCTCTGCCTTTACTTTAATACTACCATCAGTTTCTATCCCCAGTTTAACTTTTCTTTTCTCAGCACCTGCATCATCAATTCAGCGAAATCTTTCGTCCACCAAACACTCAGAATCAAGCAAACTGTACACCTTGTCTCACAATGCATTCGCACAGGCTTAAAAATAGTACAGAACAGTTTCTATAAACTAATCATCATTATTAGTAAACAGAATCATGAGAGCATGAGAAAAAAGAAGCACAAGGTATCCCGAACAGGAAAGCAAAAAAGAGCTAAAAGAAAAGAAATGCATGCATTAAGAAATAGGAAGAACCAAAGTTGGCTCAAAAGGGTTGGAGGGAATGAACTACAAAATGATGTATGATTATTACCTTGCACAGGCACACAGGAAGAGGATCCCAGTAAATTAACCGTCCTTTTTGACCAGGGAAACGTAGACATCCTGATCATGACAACCATATAGGGCCGTTACAAAATAATAATTTTGTAGTACAAGAGCAGGGGGAGGAGCACATGGATGACAGTTTGGGAGTCGAAGTATCGGAGGAGAAAGAGTTTATAGAATGGTAAATTTTTAGTACCTGGTATCATCAGCTTGTTTCTTCTTATCTTCCATTTTGATTGTCCCTTTGCTTGTTGTTGTGTGTCCATGAAAAATAGGGTCGATCAACTGCTCGTCGATTATAGGATTGCTTGAATGATTGCTAATTATGGTTCTGAATGTATATCTTACATCGGTATCTGAAACCCAAATATGTGCAATGATCTCTTTTAAGCCTGGCAGGTGCTCGATGCTGATAGTCGCAGTACCGTGCCGTTCTGCTTCGTGGGCGTTGAAACACAGGCTAAGATTCCGGAGGCAAGGCATTGAACCCGCTTCAAATTTCAGCCAAGGCACAGGGCACCTGAATTCAAAGGACTTGAGAACTAGAAATCCGCCCTTGTCGAAGACGATCATTTCGACCGGAGTGTTCCACACATGCAGCGAGAGAGCCGAGAGGGCTTCCAAATTTTGGAGGATACGAATATCTTCCATGGATATCGCTCTAACGGCAATCTTTAGACTGGAGAGTCTGCCAAGTCCACCAATATCCGATGGGATAACAAGTACTGGTGTATCCACTTCCAGGTGTTGCAGATCTCCAAACTGGGCTGGAACTGGCAGTTTGACGGCGGCATTACATTCAATCTTCAGATATCTCAGTGCAAGTAATTTACTAATTCCAGAGAGCTCAAATGTGGCATCACCTTGATCATCCCAAACATGTAGAACTAACACTTGAAGAAGCTTATACTCCTCGATGAAATCTGCGCATCCACAGAATCCAAAAAATGCAAGCGATCGAACTTCAGATGCCATGATTCCCGCTGGTATACGTGCGCTCCTTGCACCTCCGAATTGTACAGACAGACGATGAACCTTGGGAGGAAGACCTATAGCTGGTTGAAAATAGTCCACAACAATGATGAAGTTCTCCTCAACTGATTTCTTCACAATAAGATCGTATACCATGTGGTGAAGTGTACATGACAACACCCCGAGGTAATTGTCTACCACTTGGATCATTCCTCTACTGACAAGCTCATCAAAATACCCCCCTGCAACTTCCTCTTTGTTTTGTCCTTCCTCTATAATACCTTCAACAATCCACTGCTTGGCCAAGTCATCCTTAGTGACTGTGCAGCCCTCTGGATACAGAACAAGATACAGCAAGCATGTCTTCAGTTGAGGGGTAAGATTATTGTATATAAGGTTTAGAACTTGTTTTATCCCTTCAGGAGTAGGATTTGCCCTCAGAGTGGAAGGCAAAGAATCTCGAATGTCCATCCATTCCTGGAGGTTTTGTTTGCTTGGTGCTGGCAACATGCTGGCTATATTTACAATTGATAACGGTAAACCACCACATTTCTCAATAATTTCGTATGAAACCTCTCCGAAGTCCTTCGGAAGACCGACTTCAGATTTGGAGCCAAACATACTGAAAAATAATTCTTGTGATTGACCATGTTTGAGAGGTTTTATCTCAGACAAGTACTTTGACTGATAGCTACAGCATGCTGAAGCTACATCTTCAAATTGGGTGGTTGCTATTATTCTACTGTGGCAACCATTATCTGGAAAAGCACGCCTAATAATATCCCATACTGAAGCACTCCATAGATCATCAATTATGATTAAGTACCTGCACAAATTTAGGGAAATCCCATAAGAATAAAACAAAGATGGTAAATAGACATCTTATTCAAGAGACAACATAGACTACAAATAAGTAGTGTCATTGGAGGTTGAAACCCCGGCCATTGCATCGAAAATGCACACAACCATGTTTATTAAATTATTCAACAAATGCCTGACAAAAAGATACATCAAACAAACCAAAGCCACCAATCCACACCTATGGATTTGGTCAAAGCCCTATGGGTTGGATGGCCGAAATTAGAGGTATCCACGTATTAATTGATGGGAAACCCTATTTTTCTGAGGGGGCACCTTTTGGTGCCAAAGTTGCAGCCCCATAGCCGCCATCTATAGAGGAGAAAACATATCTCCAGGAAAGGGACGAGGAAGGAGGAGGGGGGCCCCTTCCCTCTCACCACAGCCGTGTCCGAAGGCGAGCACTACTCCCTGAAACAAATCCCTAGCATTTCGACGGGCTGCGAAAGATTGCCCGCGATGATCTCGTTCACGGCTACCATACATCAAGCACGCCACCGAGTTGTGTGATGCGTGTCTTGCTGGGAAGCAGAGACGTCTGCCATTTCCCGAGAAGGCACGATACCGGGCAAAGAAGCCCACGACGCTGGTCCACGGGAAACTCTATGGCCCGATCACCCCGGCAACGCCAGACGGGTATTGCTACATCCTGCTGCTCGTCCACGATGGTGACACGGACTCTAGGAAGAGCACCTCCGGCGTGGTGTTCTTCCTCCGAAGCAGTCTCGTCAACTGGAATCGGTGAGGCAGAAGGTTGTCGCAACTTCTTCGTGCAAGCCGGAGTACATCATGGTTGCTGGCATGTCAACGACCGATGAGCAGAAGGAGGACATCCTAACAAAGGATCTTGTTGTGTCCAGTCTCTGGAGCTGCGCGGCAAGGCTAGGATTGTCAACGTCCAAACTCTTCGACATGGTTGATTGAAGATTGTTGAGTAAACCCCCTCTCCAAGCTTAGAGCAGTCAAGTCAAAAGGGCTGGCAAGTCAAGGATAACCTGCCACATGTGGCGAGATAAGATGACATGCTTTCAATGCATGTCAGGATCGGATACGATAGTTGTACAAAGCAGTGCGGCTTGGACTTTAAGAACATCTCCATTCGTTCGGCCCCCCAGAGGCTTGAAATAGGGCCGCCCGGGGGCACGCCGGCTGAAAAGTCGGTGTGGGGGCGATCGGTTCCCAGCCGTCGCCCAGGCTCCGTTTTTAAAAGTTTTCTAAAAACGTACTCGGCCAAAATTCAGCCAAACACAACACAGATTCGGCAAAATTTAGGCGTTTCATCATTTTTTAATATTGAAAACATAATTTAAAACAAAATAAACAACTACTACTACTGCAGCACCGCCGCCGCCCGCCGCGCCGCCTAAGGCTGAAGAGCTTGCCGAAGGCGCTGTAGTCCTCCTCCTCCTCCTTCTTCACACCGCCGCGTCCCTGTTGCACCCCTGCCCTGGGTCGCCTTGGCGGACGGGTTTGGCTGGTGGCAGTGCCTCATCGTCGCTGTCCTGGAGGACGATGACGCCGCCCTCGTCGCGGCCGCGGCGCCAAGTGGCGCCCATGAGGAATCAATGGAAGGCTGACCGGTGGCAGTCTTGGCATTGATTCCCCGCGGGAAAATGAAGCGACGAGGAAGATGAGACACGGCTGGTCGCTGACTCGGCGGGTCCATCGGGCTTTCGCGCCAAAAATGTTTCCCCCGGCGCCCCCGGGCGCCCCTCAGCGCACCGGGTTCAACCTGGGTCCACTGGCGCCAATTTCGGACCGTTTTTTAAGCGTCAGCGATAAAAAAGGGCCTGGGGGCGGGGGGGGGGGGGGGGGCGCGAGTGGAGATGCTCTAAGATCCATGTTCACACAAGTAGTACTGTTTGTAGTGCATGTTATGTGCAACCTATAGTCGACTTTGTAATCCCTTTGTTGTAAGTAAGCCAGTTCTTAAGAAAGAAACCATTTAGTTTTATAGTTTTAAAGCTTAGTACTACTTGTGCAAGTGTACATGTTTGTATGTGAGTGAATCTACGCTGGTCAGTGCTCCCCTAGCACTCATAATGTAGGACCCCTAGCACTCACAGTGCACCCCTGGCACATTAGTTTGCGCCAACACTAGCTGGACGACCTCGATGTCCTTGTGTGGCCGAGATGAGAAGGAAGGAGGTGGATCAATGATAGGTGGGACCCATGTCCACCTCGGTAAATCTTACATGTAGACAATGCCACGTTGACCCGGTAGGTGGGCCCAACCCGCCGGTTTCGCTGTCTTGGCCACCTCAAACAGTCATCAGTTCTACCAGTTTTGTGTAATCTATCTAATATACTTTGTTCCCTAAGTTTAGAGGCCTCTTAATCAATTGAGGTCTTCAATTTAAAATTAGCCCACTCGATTTTGATCAGGTCGACAATTTCTTAATGAGCTCTCTCATTCTATTTTTTAAAATTCGCTACACTCCCTAATATTGAAGCAGTCCCATTTGATTAAGGTATTTAATTTTGGATTTAGCCCACATTTTGACCGGGTCAACATTTTTCCCAAATCAATCGACAATAACCGACATATGGAAACGTATCAACCCCACGCACACTTTCGCCACCTAGAGAAACAAACCAAACATGTCATGCTGTAATACAAGTATAGTACATGGAGCCATCAACGTAGAACATTTTCTCACAAAAGTATGGTTTGATTGGCAGATAAACTAGAATCACATGGCAAAAGGCCCATTGAAAACACCGCTTTATAAATAAAAATAAAATACACTCCATCATTTCTCCAACTCGCCAAACGAAATATTACATCAGTTCTAAAATATAAGGTGTATTAGATTTTTTGAAAAGTCAAATTTCTTTAACATTGACAAAGTTCAAAGCCAAACATACCGACATCCACAATATTAAATAAATAAACTACTCCCTATGTAAATAAATATGAGAGCATTTACTTTAATTATCTAAACGCTCTTATATTTGTTTACGGAGGGGTACTAAAATTCATTTCATTGAATCGAATGACACCGATTTGATATTATTGATATTGATATATTTCTCTACAAATAATCAAACATAAAGAGGTTTGTCTTTTCAGAAACTAATGCATCTAATATTTTGAAATAAAGGGAGTAAAGAAATTATGAAAACCCAATAACATCAACAGCGCAGCAAAGCGCATCCAACTCTTCTAGTTTACTCTAATCCTGTATTGGTTTTTTTTGCAGGGAAATCCTATAGTTTTTTGTATGACATGCAAACGGGTCTGACTAGCTCATGGCGTGGCTACGGAAGTGAGGTGTTTTGGTTTCTTGAAAACCTAAATTTAAAGATAGGTTGTGAGAAAATATATTACATAGGTACATACATACCTTTTGTGTCGCAGATGGAGTTGGATATTTGCGATAAGGTCCTGCGCATCCAAGCATCGAGCAGGAGGCTGAGAAGAAGGAGAAGAAAAGTCGGGCGGGGATTGAATATGTATCTGTGTGAAAATGGTGGTTAGAAGCCTCCTCATGTCCGGGTTCCGAGACACCTTGGCAAAAGCCCGGCAATGGAATTGCTCACAGGTCTGGACATGGTGGTATATCCTCTTGGCGAGTGTGGTCTTGCCAACACCCTCAAGCCCAACCAGAGATACAACCGTGAGCTGTTGCCCCTCGTCCTTGCGCCAAATCAAATTTCCAAGATTATCCAAGCGGCCGCCATCAATCAGTTCCGGGAAAATAACTGATTGAAGCCGACGTCCTATAGACGGAGGACATTTTGGCTTGTTGATGATGCACTGCTGCTGGTCAAATCCGTACCTTTCCCTTCTCTTGTTGGCATGCATCACCCGAGCCTCAAGCATCTGGAATTCAAACTGGGCATTTTCCTGCTTCTCTTCTGGTGTGAGGCGATGGTCATCGTCTTGCTTGGAAATAAACGGGGCATCATCCAAGTAGTTTTTGGTGTCATAACAAAGCTCCCGGACCTCGCTCATCCAGCACCTGGCCGTGAAGCTCAGAGGTTCCGCTGCCTCCGACTGATGCATGAGGGAGATGCATAAAACCTCCAGATTGTTTGCGAGCATCTGAATCTCATCCTTGCTAACCACGTTGGCTACAGTGGTCAGCGAGCGGAGTTGCTGGATGACGGGGCCAGCAGGGCCCAAGGTAGCAGTAACAGGAAAACCCTCGAGCCAAGCACAAGAAGAATCATCCATCTCCGTGTCTGGATCATCCATCTTGGATGGCCTCAAGTCAAGCCCATCATGCATCCTGAAAGATGGAACTCCGTGCAGTTAGTGCCAACGATTCGATTGCGAGCGTATGAAAGCAAAGAGAGTGTTACCTGGCAGAGAGAAGTCAGCTAGTTCTTCTCATTAGGTCGACGGACGAAATCACCTAGCTTAGAGTGAACGAATTGGTTTTTGAGGCTCAAACCAAGATTGAAGGTGCATGCTGCACTCTAGGCCTCATGATGAGCAGCATAGCCACCGGTTTGACCTCTCCCCGGCCCACCCGCCGGTTTACACTCTAACCACTCAACTTGTATGGAATCACAAGAAAGAAAGAAATGCATAAAAGCACTGCAACTTTACGAAATTTATAATCGCCGGCCTACAGCATACATATACAGTACTAGTTAAGAACCCCCGCTTGTTCTTGCAAATTAAATTACACTCTTATTAACTCTTTACTGGTCCCTTTTAGATCTGTACGCACGCTTAAGTTTTTTTTTTTGAGGAAGTACGCACGCTTAAGTTGTCCTTGAGCATTGAGGTCCATGCATGATATGAGAGTTCGCCATTTCCCACTCATGTACACCACCACCTGCAGCCACGGAGCACTCCAATAGGCAAATTGAGAGAGAGATGGAGGCCATTGCGTTTGGTGCCTTCTTCAATACCATCTTGCCCAAGCTTCGGGAAAAGCTTAAAGACTCTAAGCGAGACAAGATTGCCATCAACGCTAACATTCAAGATTTCAAGAGTGAGGCTGAAGCGGTGCAATCACAACTTGAAGATGGCTACTCCCGGCAAGAAGGTGACAAAGCCAGGCTGATGAGGATCGATCGGCGACTCAAACTCTTGTGTCAAGATACGCAGGACTGCATACACCAGTTCCTGCAAAAGCAAAAGGGATCTATGGAGAGCTGCACCGAGTTCGCAACCAAGATCCAGGGATTCAACGACAATGTCCAGAAGCTACACGAGGAAGTCAAGACATGCATCGCTTCACGAAAAGGGCCACGCCAACCTTCTGAGCGGTATGTTCCTTCCGACAAGGCCGTGGGCATGTTGGAGCGCCTCGCTGAGCTGCAGGAGCTTGTACAGCTAACCGGCAGGCAAGAGGCGCCCAAGGTGATCTCCATCGTTGGCTTCAGTGGCCTAGGCAAGACCCTTCTTGCCAAACAATTCTATTCCAGTGAAGCCGGCATGAAATTTCCTCATCGGGCATGGGTTCCTTCGGCTGGCACCCATGAGGAGGTTGTCAAGAACATACTCCTGGATATTGACCCTCAAGGCAACCATGACGAGGATGCCATGGACCTCCAGCGCCTCTGCGTCAGCCTGCAGGATTTCCTAAGGGGCAAAGAGTAAGCCCTCATATACTTCTTCAGTAGACTAATTAATTTCCTTTGTGTTTTTCTCTTGTTGGGAAAAAGCATTGCTCACCGATTTAACTAATGAAATGACAAGTTCTTTCAACTATTGCATTTTTCATATGGACATTTAGTGAAAAATGTAACCTTGCCATTATTTCTAAATAAATACTATATTTAATACGATTGACAAGAAAATCTTGCAAAGCACCTCGTGCATTAAAATGGTTACCGAAGATGCTTATATATTGTGACGAAACAATTCAACAAGCCAGGAGACCATGTGGTATTATTTTTCTCCACTCCAAAGGAACCTTGCTCTAAATGTGTCAAATTCTTCATAACACCCTTAGATATTTTCTAGAAAGAAAGCATGCATAATGGCACACTGGTTAATGAAGTGTTAATTACAGCTTTCCTCGACCGAAAGAAAGATTTTTGTCTTTCCAACAATTCAGTGTGTTCTCTACTTTTTTAACTGTTGCATTCTAATCACTATTTCTGATTCTTTTAACGTCCTCTACAGGCCTACCTAGATACTTCATAGGTAGTTCTACTTTGCAAGTGAAAACTTCCTCATATAAGTAGAGTTTATCTTTGACATGACGAAAACACATCCCCTCACTTTTATTAGCTTCTGGCCAGACATTTGCACAAAAGGCACATAAGGAACTTCAAATTTCTCGCTTGTTCCAAGGCAAAGTGTAGAGGCAATACTATGCCATTTGCATATTGCAGCATGGCCACTCTTCCTTCTACTAAATGATTTGCCATTCCAGTGGTCAGTCCTTGTCTAACTCCTATGTCTACAAATGATAGATAGTGCATAAAGAGCATATTTGTCTAATTTCTCCATTTACCTGAATTCCACCTTACTTTCTAAGAAAAAAAGTCATGCTCCATCCATTCGATTTGCCGAGAAATCATTTCATTTATAGCACTTCCAAAAGGAAAGGACATTTGATTTTCCCAAAAGCTTTCTCAAAATCAATTTGAAGAGCACTCCATAACATATCTTTTATGTAGGTCATTCGGGGTTTCGTGTAATAACAGTACTCTCTCTAATATACATACCTTGGAGAAAAGCGGTCTGAGAAACCCTAATAACACTCTTTACAATCCTAATCAACCTATTAACCAACACTTCAGGAATAATTTTAATGAAAAAACTCAAAATACAAATGTGGATGTACTTTTGAATTATATCACCATTTTTCCTGTAGGGGTCATGGTAATATCACAAAGTTTTAGTCTACAGTTATCTATGTTTTTTACATGAAACTCATCTAGCAGCCTAAGCAGATCATGATGAACATTCCAAACATTCTGGTAAAGTAACATTGACTAACATTATACCTACTTCCATTGCAAACCAGTGGCGTTGGCAGGATTGCATAATTTGGATGTTGAGGGTAGGCGAGGGGGGGGGGGGGGGCTGCCCCCCCTGCTTATCCCCCGTCTCTGGCACTGTTCCAAATACTACTTCCTTCAACTTCTCCATAGTGAATTTGAATTAGAAAATCCTTGTAAGCAGATGAAATCTTCCCAACCTCTATGACCCGGCCTTCCAAATTCTTGTATTTTTTCATGACAATTCTTCTTACTTTTAATATACAGATAGTCTAAGCTCGGTAAGGTTGATCGCACGCTATGTAGGAAGCCACCTAGTATTTTCAAATGGAGATAACATGTGGTAACTTTATGCTGCCTATTTATCACGTAGGTACTTAATTGTACTCGATGACATGAAGAGTTGGGAGATGTGGAACAAAATAAAATATGCCTTCGAGAGTGTGAAAGGCATAGTCCTTGTAACAACGACCATTCTGGCAGTAGCTAATGCTTGCAGCCAATGCATTAACGGTTATGTGTACAAGCTGTCACCCCTTGATGAGAATGAGTCTGTAAACCTGTTCAACAAAGAATGTTATTCGGGGGATACTGATTATGCAGCAGACATATTGAAGAAATGTGATGGTCTACCACTTGCTATAGTCAGCGTGGCCAATTATTTGCAGAGTGAGGGACCGTTGACAGGCGCTAGATGTAAAGATGCTTGCAACAAACTTGGTGCTCTTCTGGTACAAGACAATGGTTGCAAGTTACCAGAAATGCAATGGGTGCTTATGAATAAATATACTGGTCTGCCTGGTCATGCTATCAGATCCTGCTTGCTATATTTTTCCATGTACAAGGGAAACATGGATGCACTCCCCAGGAGGAATTCCCTGATAAGGCGATGGCAAGCTGAAGGGTTTGTTGATGGGAAAACTGGATATGAATATTTGAAGACCCTCATCAACCGCAACATCATTCAGTCCATGGAAGTAAACACAGACGGAACAACAAAGAGATGCCGACCCCCAGGAATGATGTCCGAGTACATTTCCCAGATTTCCATGTCCGAGAATTTCGCTGCTTTGGTGTCTGATCAAGTGGAGATGGGAAAAAATCGCATCCTCAGGCTTTATTTCGATGATGGCAGTGCTGAAGATGACATACGCATTTCGCGCATGGATTTAACTTTACGTATTGTCCTGACTCTGGCAATTTCAGGAATTGCATGCAAAGCTATTTTAAAATTTGAACAGTATGTGCAACTGGTAGTTTTGGATCTGAAAGAATGTACAAATCTGGATGATAATCATGTCGAAGCTATATGCAAGCTGTTGCTGCTGAAATATTTGAGCCTCGGGAAGACTATAGGGAACATACCAAGGGCCATTGGCAAACTGGAACTGTTAGAGACGCTCGAGATGAGGACAAACAAAACAGTAAAGGTGTTTAAAGAAGTTCTCCTGCTACCCAACTTAATACACCTCCTTGGAAATTTTGTGCTTAGAATGACACCGGATGATGATCTATATAATTTCTTGGAGAAAAAGAGTGTCTTAGAGACGATTACAGCACACGTCAGCCAAACTGCAAAAGGATTTCCGGATCTGATGCTTCATATGAGTCAGTTGAGGAAGGTGAAAATATTTTGCACTGGAGGAGCAGATGTCACGGACAAGGAAGTTCTGACAACGGCGATCAAGAAATTCATTCAAAGAGGCACGTATAATGTTAATGGTGGCCACAGTCCTTCTCTATCAATAGACTTCGATAACTGCACGTCCATTGTTCGGGAATGTCTATTAGGTCCTGGCAGTCTGACCTCACTCAAATTGCACGGCAAATGGACACCATTTGTGGGTGCTAATCCAGATTTTACAAAGATATCTGGTATTACCAAGCTGTGTCTTTCACACACTTACCTGAGCGGGAATAAAGTCCTTGCTGGTCTGACTGGTTTGATTGCACTGGAATATCTCAAGCTGGATGAACGAGAGCTGGGGCCCCTCACGATACAACCAGGAACTTTCCAAAGGCTGACGGGGTTATGCCTCGTGGGCGACCAAAGCCTTGACCGCATAACAATCCAACCTGGTGCTCTGCCCCGTCTGGTCTCACTCCATCTCATCTGTGAAGCTATAGATGAGGGAGTTCAGCTTTTGAACGGAAGCCTCAAACATCTACGGGAAATCGCACTCCACTCTGGAGTCGCACCAGAAAGAAAAGAAGCATGGAAAAAAGCTGCAAAGCTCCATCCTAACAGGCCCCAAGTTTTGTTCATTCATAAGGCATAAGCACGGTCAGTTTCGTTTACCCTACCTCCTGCCGCTTCCTAAATCATAGTCTTGTATCCTTCCTTCATTTATATTATTGTTAAATCATACTCTTTGATATTCTGTGCAGTGCAAAGCGTTGTAATCACCAGAGTGAAGCTACTTCTTGCCTTGCTGCACGGATCCGGGAAGCACCAATGGATGCTTCAGTTTGGATATAGGTGCGGCCGCTTCCGTCGTGCGTGCGTGCTTGCTTTATGATCAAATTTACCATGTTGGTCACTTTATTTACCATTCACAAACTACTTGACCGCTTCTTGTTTTTATTGTATCCTTTTGATTTGATATTCTATTTTAATTATATTGGGAAAATCTTCCTATTGTTGTATCTTTTTTTTTTGAAGAATGATTCCGTGAGTTGTATCTTTATTATATTGTGGGAAAATGCTTCCTATTATCCCTTGTATCTTTATATTATTTCATGGAAGAATGATTGCAATTGTTGTATCTTTATTATATTGTGGAAGAATGATGATGTTGTTGTATGCATCTTTTATTACCGCCATGGTATCCACCAAGAGCTATATATCTATGTCTGTCCACTCACTAGTGGCTGGGGCACGCCCTGAGCACGCCTCCTCTACGGTACTGTGTGCCCTAATCTTGCCGGTTCATTTGTTAACGTGTGTATGCAGTGCAAATGAGTGCCGGTTTTTAAAACATATAGAGATCAGCTAGGAGGCTGGAACCTTTGCGAGATTTGACCAAAATGTCGTCGGCGTAGGCCTCTGCGTTGATCCCAATTTGGTTGTGGAAACACTTCTGCATCCTCCATTGATATGTTGCTCCAGCGTTTTTTGAGCCCAAAGGGCAATTTGATATAACAGAAAGGCCCATAGGGCATGATCAATGAGGTCTTCTCTTGATCTGATTCGTTCATGTGTATCCTTGAGAATGAATCAAGGAAGCATAAGCGCTCACAGCCCGCGGTGGAATCAATGATCTGATCAATTTGTGGAAGAGGGAATGGATCCTTGGGACAAGTTTTGTTGAGGTTAGTATAATCAACGCACATGCGCCAGGATATGTTCTTCTTGCGTACCATGACTGGGTTAGCCAGCCACTCTGGGTGTGCGACCTCTTTGATGAACCCATCGGCTAAGATTTAGGCTATTTCTTCTCCTATGGCATGCTGCTTCTTTGTGGCGAGAAGGCGTAAGGCTTGTTTGACTGGCCATGCGTCCTTGCACACGTTTAGGCAATGCTCTGCTTTTTTGGCTGGCACCCCTCGCATGTTGGCGGGCTTCCAAACGAATGTGTTCCAATTGGATCAAAGGAAGGCCAGCAGCTCTGCTTCCTGCTCATCTCAGAGATCTTCTCTGATTGTTACTGTTTTCTTGGCATCCTCCAGGTGCACCTGGAGTTTGTCTTTGGCTGGTTGGAAGACCGGGCCTTGCCTCAGTTTTTCCGGGAGCTCCGTCATTGAGGTGTCCACGCTTCGCTTGATCCGTTCAAGCTCCACGGAGGCCAATGCGGCACTCAAGGAGTGATAGTGGCGCATGTAACTTGACGACAACTTGACGAAGAAATTAGAAATCAACTTGATGACAACAAGAGAGACGGTACGCAGGGGCATGCCGCTAATTTCTTCTGTGGCCATAGTGGGAAAAACCCTATAGTATGTTAAGTTTGAGTGGCGGGATTTGAATATAATTCATATATTTTGATTATCCCAAACCCAATGAAACCTTGGGGCCATAAAAGAATGGATCTCCGATCATGGTACGGAGCCACTGAATTACAATAATGGAACTTTGCTAGTAGAAACAAATAATTATTCAGGAAAAGACACATTAACCGATCAATTGTCAGAAATAGGTATTCTCTGGCTCAGGCTTGCAGTTGACTTCGTGGAAGAGGACAACCCCATGGCCCGGCGGCGCTAGCTGCAGACTGAGCGGGCAGCTGAAGCCAAGGTTCCGCTTGTTTCGGGTAACAACATTATCAAGCCCCACGATGGTGATCTCCCCGGAGAGGCGCACCTCCACGCTGAACACGCCCATCTTGCTCTGCTGCTTGAAGTCCTCCAAGGCCGCCCTACCCAGCACATCCCAAAGGACCTTCCCGCTTTTCTGCAGGAAGTGCACTTCTTTTTTGCTTGGCCGGTACCTATGGCCCTCGCCGGCAACCGAGACGTTCAGCAGGCTGTTGTCGTCGAAGGCGATGGAGGCCACGAGAGGCTTGGTGTGCTTGACAAACCCCCAAGTCGGGTTGTGAATGCTGATGGCGACGGAGATGCTGTACTCCAAGAAAGACGACGAGGTTGTCGCCTCCGTGGTACCGAAGCTGGTAAGGCGAGCGTCCTCGATGCTGGCCTCTACATGGGGTTTGAAGGCCAAGCGTAAGACGAACAAGATAATACCTGTGATGGTGATGCCTACACACAAGATGATGATGGAGTAGAGAAACCACCGCTTAAGAAAATTTTGAACGGTGAGCGTGCAGCAGCGATCCAAGCATCCCATTTGCGAGCTCAAAAGAGCTTTCAAGTTTTCTAAGTGTGTGGGAGTACCGGAGGAAGCCTATAGGGGCCTTCAATAGATTTCTGGCCCTTCATATTGCATATATGCACTTGTCAGCCCGGGTCGACGCCACACGCACCAGCAACTCAAATGCATATCGATATTGATGCATCAATCTAGCTGTAGTACTGTACTTATTATGATCTTGATTCTCCGTTAATTTGTTCCCATATATAGTAAGAAGAAGAAGCTAGTATATCTGTTGCTGTCATTTTGGTTTTTTCTAGTTTGTCACAACTGCCAATCCAATTAAGCCTACTGGTTACATATGTGAAGAGGAAGAGGCTAGTGTTATTTATGTTAGTATTTTTTTTAATCGGACCCAAAGGAACCGGAATTCATTAAGAAGAAAGAAGAGAGTTGCTCTCTTAATTAATGGAAAACCGAATGAAAATCGTCACAACACGCCCGTAAAAGCAAGGCACCCGGGCGACCTGGCAACCGACGCAAGAACACACAAAAGTTGTGGAGGAGAAAAGCGTTGTAAAGGTTACAACCTAGTGTTATCGTCATCATACCTTCGTGGGGGCGACTCTCCGACTCCAACATCGACGACCACCAACGTAGCCCTCACCACAAACAAGTGCCGAGGCCTGCCTCGGCCGGTGCCAAATAGTCAACCTCACGCGCCGACGACCAAGAGGGCCTGAGTCTGTCAATGAGCATTGCAAGAGAAAAGCGATGAGCCCGCGCCATAACTGACCACCCACCTCATGCCATCATCACTGCAATGACCCTCCTCGGCAACTCCGACTTCAAAGAGGCAAAAAGGAACGACAACCCCTCAAAAACGCCGGATAAGATCGACTACCAGAACACAACTGCAACCTAGACTCTGCCCGACGCCGCCATCGTTGCCGCACAAGAAGCCACACAAGCATTCACACCACCACACAGGCAGTTGCTGACCACAATGGCGCGAGTGTCCAGCCGATGGAGCGTGCAGAAGGGGCCTGAAGCTCTTCACGGCGATGCCCCAAAGAGGGAAGGGATTATGTCGACACCGTCGCCCGACACGGCTGCGGCTTAGGGACCTGAAGAGCAAGATTCGAGGGTTTAGGAGGATACCACTCCCCACTGCGACACCTCTAGGGAGGAAGGGGGGGGGGGAGCCCGGCGGCGGGAGCTAGGTCTTCATCCGTATCGCCGATGACGTGGCTTTTTATATTGTTATGAATGAATTATAATATATTAGTTCTAAACCGTTAGTGCACTATATCTCATATCCAGGGCTTAAAAAAACAAATGGCATATATTTCGTGTTGCACTGTTTACCCTTTCATTTGTTTCACTGTTCAATACATGAACTACATGTAATGGTCAACCTAACGGTCAAAGCTGATGGTGTTCATTTTTATGCCACATCAGACCTGACGAGTGGGCCAGCATTGTCATAATCGCGTTTAAAAGAAAACAATTCAGTCACTTGGGTTTTTAGGAACAGTGAACCAAAATTGTGGTAGCATTTTGGAAAATTAAGAAAAGTGGTAGTTTTCCGTAACCCTAGCCCGTAATATGGTAGTTTTGTTTTTGCTATTTACTCGATTTAATGTTACCATTTTGAACATATGAGCCACTCTAACTAAGAAGAAACTATACATGGCAAAGGGAAATTAAAATGACATAGGATAAACTAGAACATGGTGCAACACAATTATATACCACACATAAAGTCTCTAGGTATGAAGACACCTCTGCCCAATAGTCCACACAGAAGCAACTTGTTTGTGCTGCCAATAGAACAAAAAGGATGTGTGTTACTCCCTTTGTTCACTATTATAAGACATTTTGGATATTTCAGTATGAATTACATGCGGATTGAAAAGAGTGAACAAAGACACTAAAACTCATCTATATACATCAAATTTAGACATAAGTTAGAACAACTTATAATAGTGAATGTAGTGAGCACTAGATATGAGCTTCTAATGGTTTAGAACAAATATATTATAACTTGGTGAGTGACCACATATAAAGTGGCATGTACTAAGCATCATTGTTAGCTAAAATGGCACCAACATCTTCTCAACTAATAATTCAAAGTGTAGAGTCCATATGCTCCATATCTTAAAGATAACGCCATGGTGTTCATAACCCTAGCCGCCGATATGGGGTCTCTCAATGCCACTTGGGAGTAAAGGTCTCCACCGGCTAAACGTTGTCGGCCCCTTGCCTTGGGATGACCATAGTAGTAGTGAAGTGGCGCTCGATAAAGAAATTGAACAAGACAATGTTAGTACACTGAATTACCCTTTAAAAAAAGTTGTTAGTACACTGAACGATGCACTGTCTACTAATAATAGCACTTGATCTGAGATAGACAAGTTGATGCAGATGATTTGAAAACAAAATGACAACTGGACGAGAACACACGATGTCCATTGTGTAGCTGATTGATTCTAGGTTAAGTTTTTATTTGTTAACCACGGTATAAAGTGAAAAACCACACGACATCGTTGTTAGCTACAATGGCACCAACATCTTCTCAACTGATAATCCAACGTGTAGAGTCAATATGCTCCTTATCTTTAAGACAACACCTTGTTGTTTCTAATCCTAGCCGCCGGTAGGGGTCTCTCAAGTCGAGTTGGAAGTAAAAGTCACCAGCGGCTAGAACCGTCGGTCCTGCGCCTTGGATGCCGTCATTCATGAGCTAATTAAGCAATCGAAAAAAATAGGAAAGGAGAAATATTCAAACATGGATGGGTCCTAGTTGGAGAAAAAGATTGAGAGAAAGATGGAATCACATGCGCTCTGGTACTTTAGCGTTTGCAATTATGGCTTATAATTAATACTTCCTTCATTCCAAATTACTCATCGCAGAAATGGATGTATCTAGAACTAAAATACATCTAGATACATCCATATCTGCGACAAGTAATTCGGAACGGAGGGAGTACAAACAACTAGTAGCGGTCGTATGAATTAGTACATCGTGGGATATCCTACTTACATGTTGTGTCTGATGACAGATTAGTTATATATACCACTCTGACAGACTGCATATGTCGAGAAATCCTACTAGCTTGATCGTACTTTTTATTTTATGCAGTGATACGCGTGCAGGCCATGTATGTGGTGTGTGATAGGCTCCAGCTTTTGACTTTATCTGAGTCGTCTCACTCTGCAGTTGGCTACATTTTGTAAGGAGCGAGAACCAAGAGGAGACTTGGCTTCACCCAAAGACTTGGCGACAGGTAATTAATTGCACAGATTTTATATTTGCACAGACTTGGCATCCACACCCCAAAGTTTCTAGAATTATCGTCGGAATCTTGTGTCTGGCTACACATACACGCCCCAGCTTTCTAGAATTATCGTCGGCTAATCAGTTAGTTGCACAACAGTCCCTAATCTTGTTCAGAATTATTGTCATGTAGACACTACACATTTCAGCACCCTATGCATGTAGATAACGCCTACGCCTGTTCTGCGGTGGAATGAGGATAGCAATGATTTTTCTTTTCGGGTATAGATCGATTGATGTGCATGATGGTGTTGCAAGGTAAGATATTGTGAAAAATCAACTCCGTTGAAGCCAAAGCTCGCTGATGCAAGAATTCTTCGGGACCTCCTATCTGCCGCATTTTGCGGCAGATTGGCGGGGCTTCGCATAGGGTGGTCTTCGTTTGGGCCGGCCCACGCAGGAGCAGCCAGTGGTGGAAAAATACAACACAAAAAGGAGTTGCCTCAACCTGGATTCAAACTCGCGACCCAGCGCCTGTAGAGACAGTACCTAATTACCGGAGCTGATCACCTCTACAGTCAAACATTCAGGGCAAAATCTTTTAGTACTAAAAATACAGACACATCAAAATATTTACCTTTTTTTTGAACATTTTTATAAAAATCTGAATACCTTTAAAAGAAATTCTGAACAATTTTCCAGAAACACGAACAAGTATTGAAAAAATGCTCAATTTTTGGATTTGTAACCAAATTATAAAACAGAAATAATGTATGAATTTGAGAACAAATTTTGAAAAGCGGGAACATTTTTGAATTCCAGTTTTTTTGACCAACACGAACAATTTTTGAATTTGGGAACAAATTTAAAATAAGAACAATTTCGTATTAATGAACAAATGTCCGAAAAATAGACAATTTTAAAACAAGAACATTTTGGACAAAAGGAAACATTTTTTGCATCTGTGAGCAAAACTTAGAAAAAGCAAACATTATGATCATTAATGGAATTTGTGAACAAAAATTGAAAAGCTAAATATTTATTGAAGTTACGAACATATTTCATAAGGCGAACATTCTTTTAAAATTAGGAACATTTTTTGAAATAGGAACATTTTTGAATTTATGAACATTTTTTGAAAGGTGAACATTTTTTCAAAAATGTGAACACGTTGTAAAAATAAATAAGTTTTTTTTGGAAATTCTGAACAAACTAAAAAAAGGAACAATTTTTAATTCAGAAAATTATTTGAAATTTCGACCAAATTTTGGAATTCTGAAAAATAAAAATAGAAAGAAAAAACGAGTAGATTAAGAATTACAAAACAAATATAGAAGAGAAAAAAAAGAGAAATACAAAAAATCATCTAGGTGAACCAAAAATTTCAAATCAAGAACATTTTTTAAATTTCTGAACAAAAATTTAAAAGAAGATATTTTGAACTTCTAAACAGTGTTTTGAAAGTGTGAACATTTAAAAAAAATTGGAAAAAAAATTTGAAACAGGAATATTTCGTGAAGTTTTGAACAATTAATGAGCGATGCATACTTTTTTTGCAAAAACGCAAATAAACTTGAAAACAGAAAACAGAAAAAAACGAAAAATAAAGAAAAATAAACAGGAAAATAAAAAATAGGAAAATAAAAAACAGTTCAGGAACCTCCTAGAAGATTCCCAAAACCAGAGAAAACCGGCTGCGAACCAGCTAGAAAGTTCCCAAAACCGGAATGTCTGGAAATTTTAACGTGCGGGCCCATCCGGAACGGTTGTTGGTGTCCCCCTGTTCGTCGCTCAGGCAGTTTGCTGCAAAGAGCGGCAAATAGGAAAAAAAAACTTCTTCCGTAGCAGACCAAAGTTTGCTGCATGGGCTAAATTTCGTCTTTTGACCCTTTTCACAAAGAAATTTAGGATTTGACCCCGGTTTGAAAAAAATTCGGGATTTGACCCTTTTGCTACGGCCAGGGTCTCTAGCGGTAGGGTTAGACAGCCTACCACCAGGGCCCCTGGCGGTAGGGGCGAACGGAGGGGGATGACGGCCGTTTTCCTGTACTGACGTGGATACGTACCCTACCACCAGGGGCCCTGGCGGTAGGCTGTCTAACCCTACCGCCAGAGCCCCTAGCGGTAGGGTGTGGCTGGGTTTTGCCGTATAAACCTTCTGTAACGAAATATGCAAGCCTACCGCCATGGGGGCTGGCAGTAGGTTGTCTGACCCTACCGCCAGAGCACCTGGCGCTAGGGTCCTTAGTTTCGTTGTTTCAAGTTCATTTGGTTGCTTCTTTCAAATTCAATATGATAGCAATATCACAACAAGTCTCACAAATATGACAGCAATATCATAGATTTTAAACAATTAAACTTGGGCATCACATACACATAGTTGCAAACACATAGTAGCAAACGGAGTTCAACTAATTAGTAAGCGGAGTTTCACAAATAGCAAACACGTAGATCCACAAATAGCAAACACATAGTTCCACGTAGTTTCACAACCACTAGACAAGTTCAACCGAACGACGTTCAACCTAATAGCAAACACATAGACAACCCAACTACAAGATCCAACTATCGAAGATCATAATCAGTTGCTCCTTCCCCTCTTGGAGGTATGGTCCTCGTTACTCTTTGAACGAGTCTCTTCAGTCTTCTTCTTGGGCCGTCGAGTAACCGGTCTCTAGAAAGGGTCTGGACTCAGCAAATCCTTCTTCTTCGGATTCCTCTTCGGCAGCTGAGATGGTTGAGATGTTTGAGTTGGTGGAGGTCCATAATCTTCATCGTACTCCTCCTCCCCGTTGCTCTCATGCTCCTCATCCTCCTCCTCCTCCCCTTCTTCATGTGTGGCCTCCTTCTCCTCCTCCTCCTCATCCTATTCCTCCTCCTCCTCCTCAGCCAACCTAGACGACGAAGGAACATGGCTCGATGAGCTAATGTGACCCTATGTGGCTACATGCCGATAAGCTTCAACCGACCCAGCTCCAGCACACCCAAGCAGCCCTACTAGCTTGCGACAACGCTTCACGAACTTCTGCACACACAATGAAACAAGGGCATAATAAGTATCAGGTTTATGATTGCAAGTGAAGAAGATGCATCTGTTTCGAGGAGGCTGAAATTGTACCTTCATCGTCCCCCTCATTTTGTTCTCAGATTGTACGCTCCCGGGGATATCACCTAGTGCATTTGAGGCTTCAAAGATGCATCTGTTCAGCTCACCAAACTGCAAAGGCATAAGTTAGTCACGATGACGAATACAATAATTTAAATACAACCGTCGGTTCAAACTTACCACTCTGTTGATGAGGGGTGCAAACTCCCTAAATCCACTGTGCATGTCTCTGATGCCGGTCTAGTAGGCCTCTTCCTCGGGGTCATCCCTCTCAAGCTCCGCGATGTCTTCCGCCGTCCACCGAGGCCTGAGACGAAGACGGTGCTTCTGGCCATCGTCGTACCACCTCATGTCTCGGTCCAGGTAAGCATCCCAGTCGATCATTTCCTCTCCACGTCTTTCCGGTACCTCCGTCGGTTCCACTCCGTCACATGAATTTTATGCTCCTCTCCCCAGTCTGTGATCGACTGATTCTTCTGCCGGCTCATCCTGCAAGGCATAGGCCACAAGAAACATCATAATAAAGTCAGCACGCAATGAAATCATGTGCATAGAGAACAAAGCGCTCACAGGTGGAGCGTGTGGCCGCCGGTATCGGTGGGCTGGCCCGGTGGGGTATGATGATACACCCCAAACTGCGTGGCCACGCGGTGTGGCAAGTGCCACTCGACGGCGTACACACAGATCATGAGCACGATGCACCTCCAGAGACCACGGTCCGCATTGCACATCACGTTCAGATCAAAGTCCCACTATCGGTCATACAGACACCAGTTTACCTATTACATATACGTTGGTAAGTTGCCACTCTCGGTCAAAAGTGGAATCAAAGAGAAAGGTGTTGAGCGAGTTCATATACCTGCATATGCGTAAAAGCGCCCAACTCGTTGGTGTAGGTCTTGTACGAAGTCTTGTTTAGGCCCGTGTAGAGTTTGACAACATCCCACTCGTAAGCTACGGTGGGGTGTCGAGTCTCGTCGCCGTCTTCGCTATAGGCACCCCATGGGCGTCTTGGCATCTTCTCCGGACGCCCCACCGGCAGCCGCTCCCACATCCAAATGGAGAAGGCCCAGACAAAGCCACCCATATTGGACTTGTCTCCCGTCCTCTGCGTTGCGTCGTCAAGCTGCAAAACATCAATAAGGATCATATATAACAAAATGTCATGGACACACTTTCGTAGGTAGGTAGGAAATTAGATACTCTCTTACCGAACGGTATAAGTAGGCGAGAGATGCGGTCCCCCAACTGTACCCTACCTCCCAGTCCACTAGGATGAAGAGATACGACCAATTGGCAGAGTTCCCGGAGCTGTCTGGAAACACGACCTCCGTGAGAATGTACCACAGGAAGGCCCTCGCGTACCACTCCACAGTCGTCTCGTCGGTGCCTTCGGGGCATTTCTGCCGGTGCTCCGAGAGCCAGATCAACGACACACCGGATGTACGGTTACCCTTAGCAGCGGGGAAGTCGCTGATGAGGGTGACAACCCTCTCCTGCCAGTTGGTCCTCTCCAATTGCCCGGTGAGTGCATGACCCTCGATCGGCATGGCAGTAATCATCGTGCAATCCTCGAGGGCCACCGTCATCTCCCCGCATGGCAGATGGAAAGAATGGGTCTCCGGTTAATCAACACTGTCAGAGCTCTGTGGACAAGCGTCGGCGGGTGAAGCTTGAACTGCAAAACAAAACCCAACAGATGGGCTTTCTTGAAGAATGGTGCTACCTCTTGAGCACTGCGTTGGTTTTCCCTTGAAGAGGAAAGGGTGATGCAGCAAAGTAGTGTAAGTATTTCCCTCAATTTTTGAGAACCAAGGTATCAATCCAGTAGGAGGCCACACGCAAGTCCCTCGTACCTACACAAACAAATAAGAACCTTGCAACCAACGCGATAAAGGGGTTGTCAATCCATTCATGGCCACTTGCAAAAGTGAGATCTGATAGAGATGATAAGATAATATTTTTGGTATTTTTACGATAAAGAGTAAAAGTAAAAAATGCAAAATAAACGGCGCTAGAAATAGCTTGTTGACGGGAGATTAATATGATGGAGAATAGACCCGAGGGCCATAGGTTTCACTAGTGGCTTCTCTCAAGATAGCATAAGTATTATGGTGGGTGAACAAATTACTGTCGAGCAATTGATAGAATTGAGCATAGTTATGAGAATATCTAGGTATGATCATGTATATAGGCATCATGTCCGTGACAAGTAGACCGACTCCTGCCTGCATCTACTACTATTACTCCACACATCGACCGCTATCCAGCATGCATCTATTGTATTAAGTTCATAAGAACGGAGTAACACTTTAAGCAAGATGACATGATGTAGAGGGATAAACTCATGCAATATGATATAAACCCCATCTTTTTATCCTCGATGGCAACAATACAATACGTGTCGTTTTCCCTACTATCACTAGGATTGAGCACCGCAAGATTGAACCCAAAGCTAAGCACTTCTCCCATTGCAAGGAAGATCAATCTAGTAGGCCAAACCAAACTGATAGTTCAAAGAAACTTGCAAAGATAACCAATCATACATAAAAGAATTCAAAGGAGATTCAAATACTGTTCATAGATAATCTTGATCATAAACCCACAATTCATCAGATCTCGACAAACACACCGCAAAAGAAGATTACATCGAATAGATCTCCAAGAGAATCGAGGAGAACTTTGTATTGAGATCCAAAGAGAGAGACGAAGCCATCTAGCTAATAACTATGGACCCAAAGGTCTGAGGTAAAATACTCACACAACGTCGGAGAGGCTATGGTGTTGATGTAGAAGCCCTCCATGATCAATGCCCCCTCCGGCAGGACGCAGGAAAAGGCCCCAAGATGGGATCTCACGAGTACAGAAGGTTGCGGCGGTGGAATTAGGTTTTCGTGGTGCTCCTCGATGGTTTGGGGGTATAAATAGGAGGAAGAAGTAGGTCGGTGGAGCCACGAGGGGCCAACGAGGGTGGAGGGCGCGCCCAGGGGGTAGGCACACCCCCTGCCTCGTGGCCTCCTTGGTAGTTTCTTGACGTCCACTCCAAGTCCTCTGGATCACGTTTGTTCCAAAAATAACTCTCCCGAAGGTTTCATTCCATTTGGACTCTGTTTGATATTCCTTTTCTGCGAAACACTGAAATAGGCAAAAAAACAACAATTTGGGCTAGGCCTCTGGTTAATAGGTTAGTCCCAAAAATAATATAAAAGAGTAAAAATAAGCCCATTAAACATCGAAAAAAGAATATATAATAGCATGGAGCAATCAAAAATTATTGATACGTTGGAGACGTATCAAGCATCCCCAAGCTTAATTCCTGCTCGTCCTCGAGTAGGTAAATGATAAAAACATAATTTTTTGATGTGGAATGCTACTTAGCATATTCTTCAATGTATATCTCTCTGTTGTGGCATGAATGTTCATATCTGAAAGATTCAAGATAAAAGTTTAATATTAACATGACAATAATAATACTTCAAGCATACTAACAAAGCAATCATGTCTTCTCAAAATAACATGGCCAAAGAAAGTTATCCCTACAAAATCATATAGTCTGGCTATGCTCTATCTTCACCACACAAAGTATTTAAATCATGCACAACCCCGATGACAAGCCAAGCAACTGTTTCATACTTTTGATGTTCTCAAACTTTTTCGATCTTCACGCAATATATGAGCGTGAGCCATGGACATAGAACTATAGGTGGAATAGAATGGTGGTTGTGGAGAAGACAAAAAGGAGAAGATAGTCTCACATCAACTAGGTGTATCAACGGGCTATGGAGATGCCCATCAATAGATATCAATGTGAGTGAGTAAGGATTGCCATGCAACGGATGCACTAGAGCTATAAGTGTATGAAAGCTTAACAAAAGAAACTAAGTGGGTGTGCATCCAACTCGCTTGCTCATGAAGACCTAGGGCATTTTGAGGAAGCCCATCATTGGAATATACAAGCCAAGTTCTATAATGTAAAATTCCCACTAGTATATGGAAATGACTGAAGGAAATATGCCCTGGAGGCAATAATAAAGTTATTATTTATTTCCTTATTTCATGATAACTGTTTATTATTCATGCTAGAATTGTATTAACCGGAAACATAATACATGTGTGAATACATAGACAAACAGAGTGTCACTAGTATGCCTCTACTTGACTAGCTCGTTGATCAAAGATGGTTATGTTTCCTAACCATAGACATGAGTTGTCATTTGATTAACGGGATCATATCATTAGGAGAATGATGTGATTGACATGACCCATTCCGTTAGCTTAGCACACGATCGTTTAGTATGTTGCTATTGCTTTCTTCATGACTTATACATGTTCCTATGACTATGAGATTATGCAACTCCCGTTTACCGGAGGAACACTTTGTGTGCTACCAAACGTCACAACGTAACTGGGTGATTATAAAGGTGCTCTACAGGTGTCTCCGAAGGTACTTGTTGGGTTGGCGTATTTCGAGATTAGGATTTGTCACTCAGATTGTCGGAGAGGTATCTCTGGGCCCTCTCGGTAATCCACATCACTTAAGCCTTGCAAGCATTGCAACTAATGAGTTAGTTGCAGGATGATGTATTATGGAACGAGTAAAGAGACTTGCCGGTAACGAGATTGAACTAGGTATTGAGATACCGACGATCGAATCTCGGGCAAGTAACATACCGATGACAAAGGGAACAACTTATGTTGTTATGCGGTCTGACTGATAAAGATCTTCGTAGAATATGTGGGAGCCAATATGAGCATCCAGGTTCCGTTGTTGGTTATTGACCGGAGACGTGTCTCGGTCATGTCTACATAGTTCTCGAACCCGTAGGGTCCGCACGCTTAAAGTTTCGATGACAGTTATATTATGAGTTTATGAGTTTTGATGTACCGAAGGAGTTTGAAGTCCCGGATGAGATCTGGGACATGACGAGGAGTCTCGAAATGGTCTAGATGTAAAGATCGATATATTGGACGACTATATTTGGACATCGGAAAGGTTCCGAGTGATTCGGGTATTTTCGGGAGTACCGGGGAGTTACGGGAATTCGTATTGGGCCTTAATGGGCCATACGGGAAAGGAGAGAAAGGCCTCAAAGGGTGGCCGCACCCCTCCCCATGGGCTGGTCCGAATTGGACTAGGGAGGGGGGGGCGCCCCCTTCCTTCCTTCTCTTTTTCCCTTCCCTTTCCTTCCCTCCTACTCCTACTACTTGGAAGGGCTCCTAGTTCTACTAGGAAAGGGGGAATCCTACTCCCGGTGGGAGTAGGACTCCCCAAGGGCGCGCCATAGAGAGGGGCGGCCCTCCCCCTCCTCCACTCCTTTATAAACGGGGGCAGGGGGCACGCCATAGACACAACAATTGATCATTGATCTCTTAGCCGTGTGCGGTGCCCCCCTCCATCATAGTCCACCTCGATAATACTGTAGCGGTGCTTAGGCGAAGCCTGCGTCGGTAGAACATCAACATCGTCACCACGCCGTCGTGTTGACGAAACTCTCCCTCAAGACTCGGCTAGATCGGAGTTCGAGGGACGTCATCAGGCTGAACGTGTGCTGAACTCGGAGGTGCGTACGTTCGGTATTTGATCGGTCGGATCGTGAAGACGTACGACTACATCAACCACGTTGTGCTAACGCTTCCGCTTTCGGTCTACGAGGGTACGTAGACAACACTCTCCCCTCTCGTTGCTATGAATCACCATGATCTTGCGTGTGCGTAGGAAATTTTTTAAAATTACTACGTTCCCCAATAGTGGTATCAGAGCCAGGTTTTATGCGTAGATGTCATATGCACGAGTAGAACACAAGTGAGTTGTGGGCGATATAAGTCATACTGCTTACCAGCATGTCATACTTTGGTTCGGCGGTATTGTTGGATGAAGCGGCCCGGACCGACATTACGCGTACGCTTACGCGAGACTGGTTCTACCGACGTGCTTTGCACACAGGTGGCTGGCAGGTGTCAGTTTCTCCAACTTTAGTTGAATCGAGTGTGGCTACGCCCGGTCCTTGCGAAGGTTAAAACAGCACCAACTTGACAAACTATCATTGTGGTTTTGATGCGTAGGTAAGAACGGTTCTTGCTAAGCCCGTAGCAGCCACGTAAAATTTGCAACAACAAAGTAGAGGACGTCTAACTTGTTTTTGCAGGGCATATTGTGTTGTGATATGGTCAAAACGTGATGCTATATTTTATTGTATGAGATGATCATGTTTTGTAACCGAGTTATCGGCAACTGGCAGGAGCCATATTGTTGTCGCTTTATTGTATGCAATGCAATCGCCCTGTAATGCTTTACTTTATCACTAAGCGGTAGCGATAGTCGTAGAAGCATAAGATTGGCGAGACGACAACGATGCTACGATGAAGATCAAGGTGTCGCGTCGGTGACGATGGTGATCATGGAGGTGCTTCGGAGATGGAGATCACAAGCACAAGTTGATGATGGCCATATCATATCACTTATATTGATTGCATGTGATGTTTATCTTTTATGCATCTTATCTTGCTTTGATTGACGGTAGCATTATAAGATGATCTCTCACTAAATTTCAAGATAAAAGTGTTCTTCCTGAGTATGCACCGTTGCCAAAGTTCGTCGTGCCCAGACACCACGTGATGATCGGGTGTGATAAGCTCTACGTCCATCTACAACGGGTGCAAGCCAGTTTTGCACATGCAGAATACTCAGGTTAAACTTGACGAGCCTAGCATATGCAGATATGGCCTCGGAACACTGAGACCGAAAGCTCAAGCGTGAATCATATAGTAGATATGATCAACATAGTGATGTTCACCATTGAAAACTACTCCATTTCACGTGATGATCGGTTATGGTTTAGTTGATTTGGGTCACGTGATCACTTAGATGATTAGAGGGATGTCTATCTAAGTGGGAGTTCTTAAGTAATATGATTAATTGAACTTTAATTTATCATGAACTTAGTCCTGGTAGTATTAGCATATCTATGTTGTAGATCAATAGCTCGCATTTAGCTCCCCTGTCTTATTTTTGATATGTTCCTAGAGAAAACTGAGTTGAAAGATGTTAGTAGCAATGATGCGGATTGGATCCGTGATCTGAGGACTATCCTCATTGCTGCACAGAAGAATTATGTCCTTGATGCACCGCTAGGTGACAGACCTATTGCAGGAGCAGATGCAGACGTTATGAACGTTTGGCTAGCTCAATATGATGACTACTTGATAGTTTAGTGCACCATGCTTAACAGCTTAGAATCGGGACTTCAAAGACGTTTTGAACGTCACGGACCATATGAGATGTTCCAGGAGTTGAAGTTAATATTTCAAGAAAATACCCGAGTTGAGAGATATGAAGTCTCCAATAAGTCCTATAGCTAAAAGATGGAGGAGAATAGCTCAAGCAGTGAGCATGTGCTCAGATTGTCTGGGTACTACAATCGCTTGAATCAAGTGGGAGTTGATCTTCCAGATAAGATAGTGATTGACAGAATTCTCTAGTCACCATCACCAAGTTAGTAGAACTTCGTGATGAACTATAATATGCAAGGGATAACAGAAACGATTCCCATGCTCTTCGTGATGCTGAAATCGACGAAGGTAGAAATCAAGAAAAATATCAAGTGTTGATGGTTGACAAGACCACTAGTTTCAAGAAAAGGGCAAATGGAAGAAGGGGAACTTCAAGAAGAACGGCAACCAAGTTGCTGCTCAAGTGAAGAAGCCCAAGTCTGGTCCTAAGCCTGAGACTAAGTGCTTCTACTGCAAAGGGACTGGTCACTGGAAGCGGAACTGCCCCAAGTATTTGGCGGATAAGAAGGATGGCAAAGTGAACAAAGGTATATTGGATATACATGTTATTGATGTGTACTTTACTAGTGTTTATAGCAACCCCTTGGCATTTGATACTGGTTCAGTTGCTAAGATTAGTTACTCGAAACGGGAGTTGCAGAATAAACAGAAACTAGTAAAGGGCGAGGTGACGATGTGTGTTGGAAGTAGTTCCAAGATTGATATGATCATCATCGCACACTCCCTATACTTTCGGGATTAGTGTTGAAACTAAATAAGTGTTATTTGGTGTTTGCGTTGAGCATGAATATGATTTGATCATGTTTGTTGCAATACGGTTATTCATTTAAATTAGAGAATAATTGTTGTTCTGTTTACATGAATAAAACCTTCTATGGTCATACACCCAATAAAATGGTTTGTTGGATCTCGATCGTAGTGATACAGATATTCATAATATTATAGCCAAAAGATGCAAAGTTAATAATGATAGTGCAACTTATTTGTAGCACTGCCATTTAGGTCATATTGGTGTAAAGCGCATGAAGAATCTCCATGCTGATGGGATTTTGGAATCACTTGATTATGAATCACTTGATGCTTGCGAACCATGCCTTATGGGCAAGATGACTAAGACTCCGTTCTCCGGAACAATGGAGCGAGCAATTGATTTATTGGAAATAATACATACTGATGTATGCGATCCGATGAGTGTTGAGGCTTGCGGCGGGTATCATTATTTTCTCACCTTCACAGATGATTTGAGCAGATATAGGTATATCTACTTGATGAAACATAAATCTGAAACATTTGAAAAGTTCAAATTATTTCAGAGTGAAGTGGAAAATCATCGTAACAAGAAAATAAAGTTTCTACAATCTGATCGTGGAAGAGAATATTTGAGTTACGAGTTTGGTATTCATTTGAATGCGGAATAGTTTCACAACTCACGCCACCTGGAACACCGCAGCGTAACGGTGTGTCCAAACATCGTAATCGCACTTTACTAGATATGGCGCGATCTATGATGTCTCTTACTGATTTACCGCTATCAGTTTGGGGTTATGCATTAGGGACAGCTTCTTTCACGTTAAAAAGGGCACCATACAAATCCGTTGAGATAACAGCTTATGAACTGTGGTTTAGCACGAAACCTAAGCTGTCGTTTCTTAAAGTTTGGGGCGTCGAAGCTTATGTGAAAAAGTTTAAAACTGATAAGCTCGAACCCAAATTAGAGAAGTGCATCTTCATAGGATACCCAAACAAGATTGTTGGGTACACCTTCTATCACAGATCCGAAGGCAAATTCGTTGCTGAGAATGGATCCTTTCTAGAGAAGGAGTTTCTCTCGAAAGAAGTGAGTGGGAGGAAAGTAGAACTTGATGAGGTAATTGTACCTACTCACGAATTGGAAAGAAGTTCATCACAGAAATCAGTTCTAGTGATGCCTACACCAATTAGAGAGGAGATTAATGATGATGATCATGAAACTTCAGATCAAGTTACTACCGAACCTCGTAGGTCAGCCAGAGTAAGGTCCGCACCAGAGTGGTTCGGTAATCCTGTTCTGGAGGTCATGTTACTTGACCATGACGAACCTACGAACTATGAGGAAGCAATGATGAGCCCAGATTCCGTGAAATGGTTTGAGGCCATGAAATCTGAGATGGAATCCATATATGAGAACAAAGTATGGACTTTGATTGATTGCCCAATGATTGCGAGTCATTAAGAATAAATGGATATTCAAGAGGAAGACGGATGCTGATAGTAGTGTTACTATCTACAAAGCTCGAATTGTCGCAAAAATGTTTTTGACAAGTTCAAGATGTTGACTACGATGAGACTTTCTCACCCGTAACGATGCTTAAGTCTATCTGAATCATGTTAGCAATTGCCGCATTTTATGAAATCTGGCAAATGGATAAACAAAACTGCATTCCTTAATGGATTTATTAAAGAAGAGTTGTATATGACGCAACCAGAAGGTTTTGTCGATCCTAAAGGTGTTAACAAAATGTGCAAGCTCCAGCGATCCATCTATGGACTAGTGCAAGCATCTCGGAGTTGGAATATACGCTTTCATGAGTTGATCAAAGCATATAGTTTTATACAGACTTGCGGTGAAACCTGTATTTACTAGAAAGTGAGTGCGAGCACTACAACATTTCTGTTAAGTATATGTGAATGACATATTGTTGATCGGAAATAATGTAGAATTATTCTGCAAAGCATAAAGGAGTGTTTGAAAGGAGTTTTTCAAAGAAAGACCTTGGTGAAGCTGCTTACATATTGAGCATCAAGATCTATAGAGATAGATCAAAATGCTTGATAAGTTTTTTCAATGAGTACATACCTTGACAAGATTTTGAAGTAGTTCAAAATGGAACAGTCAAAGAAAGAGTTCTTGCCTGTGTTACAAGGTGTGAAATTGAGTAAGACTCAAAGCCCGACCACGGCAGAAGATAGAAAGAGAATGAAAGTCATTCCCTATGCCTCAGCCATAGGTTCTATAAAGTATGCCATGTTATGTACCAGATATATTGTATACCCTACACTGATTTTGGCAAGGGAGTACAATAGTGATCTAGGAGTAGATCACTGGACAGCGGTCAAAATTATCCTTAGTGGAATAAGGATATGTTTCTCGATTATGGAGGTGACAAAAGGTTCGTCGTAAAAGGGTTACGTCGATACAAGTTTTGGCACTGATCCAGATGACTCTAAGTATTCATCTGGATACATATTGAAAGTGGGAGCAATTAGCTAAAGTAGCTCCATGCAGAGCATTGTTGACATAGAAATTAGAAAAATACATGCGGATCTGAATGTGGCAGACCTGTTGACTAAACTTCTCTCACAAGCAAAACATGATCACACTATAGTACTCTTCGGGTGTTAATCACATAGCGATGTGAACTAGATTATCGACTCTAGTAAACCCTTTGGGTCTTGGTCACATGATGATGTGAACTATTGGTGTTAAATCACATGGTGATTTGAACTAGATTATTGACTCTAGTGCAAGTGGGAGACTGAAGGAAATATGCCCTAGAGGCAATAATAAAGTTATTATTTATTTCCTTATTTCATGATAACTGTTTATTATTCATGCTAGAATTGTATTAAACGAAAACATAATACATGTGTGAATACATAGACAAACAAAGTGTCACTAGTATACCTCTACTTGACTAGCTCGTTGATCAAAGATGGTTATGTTTCCTAACCATAGACATGAGTTGTCATTTGATTAACAGGATCATATCATTAGGAGAATGATGTGATTGACATGACCCATTCCGTTAGCTTAGCACACGATCGTTTAGTATGTTGCTATTGCTTTCTTCATGACTTATACATGTTCCTATGACTATGAGATTATGCAACTCCCGTTTACCGGAGGAACACTTTGTGTGCTACCAAATGTCACAACGTAACTGGGTGATTATAAAGGTGCTCTACAGGTGTCTCCGAAGGTTCTTGTTGGGTTGGCGTATTTCGAGATTAGGATTTGTCACTTCGATTGTCGGAGAGGTATCTCTAGGCCCTCTCGGTAATGCACATCACTTAAGCCTTGCCAGCATTGCAACTAATGAGTTAGTTGCGGGATGATGTATTATGGAACGAGTAAAGAGACTTGCCGGTAACGAGATTGAACTAGGTATTGAGATACCGACGATCGAATCTCGGGCAAGTAACATACCGATGCCAAAGGGAACAACGTATGTTGTTATGCGGTCTGATCGATAAAGATCTTCGTAGAATATGTGGGAGCCAATATGAGTATCCAGGTTCCGCTATTGGTTATTGACCGGAGACGTGTCTCGGTCATGTCTACATAGTTCTCGAACCCGTAGGGTCCGCATGCTTAAAGTTTCGATGACAGTTATATTATGAGTTTTGATGTACCGAAGGAGTTCGGAGTCCCGGATGAGATCGGGGACATGACGAGGAGTCTCGAAATGGTCGAGACGTAAAGATCGATATATTGGAGGACTATATTCAGACATCGGAAAGGTTCCGAGTGGTTCGGGTATTTTTGGGAGTACCGGGGAGTTACGGGAATTCGTATTGGGCCTTAATGCGCCATACGGGAAAGGAGAGAAATGCCTCAAAGGGTGGCCGCACCCCTCCCCATGGGCTGGTCCGAATTGGACTAGGGAGGGGGGGCGCCCCCTTCCTTCCTTCTCTTTTTCCCTTCCCTTTCCTTCCCTCCTACTCCTACTACTTGTATGGGCTCCTAGTTCTACTAGGAAAGGGGGAATCCTACTCCCGGTGGGAGTAGGACTCCCCAAGGGCGCGCCATAGAGAGGGCCGGCCCTCCCCCTCCTCCACTCCTTTATATACGGGGGCAGGGGGCACCCCATAGACACAACAATTGATCATTGATCTCTTAGCCGTGTGCGGTGCCCCCCTCCACCATAGTCCACCTTGATAATACTGTAGCGGTGCTTAGGCGAAGCCCTGCGTTGGTAGAACATCGACATCGTCATCACGCCGTCGTGATGACAAAACTCTCCCTCAACACTCGGCTGGATCGGAGTTCGAGGGACGTCATCGGGCTGAACGTGTGCTGAACTCGGAGGTGCCGTACGTTCGGTATTTGATCGGTCGGATCGTGAAGACGTACGACTACATCAACCGCTTGTGCTAACGCTTCCGCTTTCGGTCTACGAGGGTACGTAGACAACACTCTCCCCTGTCATTGCTATGCATCACCATGATCTTGCGTGTGCGTAGGAATTTTTTTGAAATTACTACGTTCCCCAACAATGACAACATAGGAGACTCTCTATCATTCAGATCATGGTGCTACTTTGAAGAACAAGTGTGGAAAAAGGATAGTAGCATTGTCCCTTCTCTCTTTTTCTGTCATTTTTTTATTGGGCCTTCTCTCTTGTTTTTATGGCCTCTTTCTTTTATTTAGTACGGAATCTCATCCCGGCTTGTGGGGGAATCATAGTCTCCAACATCCTTTCCTCACATGGGACAATGCTCTAATAATGATGATCATCACACTTTTATTACTTACAACTCAAGAATTACAACTCAATACTTGGAACAAATTATAACTCTATGTGAATGCCTCCGGAGGTGTACCGGGATATGCAATGAATCAAGAGTGACATGTATAAAAGAATTATGAAGGTGTCTTTGCCACAAATACAATGTCAACTACATGATCATGCAAAGCAATATGACAATGATAAAGCATGTCATAATAAATGGAACGGTGGTAAGTTGCATGGCAATATATCTCGGAATGGTTATGGAAATGCCATAATAGGTAGGTATGGTGGCTGTCTTAAGGTATATGGTGTGTATATGATACCGGCGAAGAGGTGCGCGGTATTAGAGAGGCTAGCAATGGTGGAAGGATGAGAGTGCGTATAATCCATGGAATCAACATTAGTCATAAAGAACTCACATACTTATTGCAAAAATCTATTAGTTATCAAAACGAAGTACTACGCACATGCTGCTAGGGGGATAGATTGGTAGGAAAAGACCATCGCTCGTCCCCGACCGCCACTCATAAGGAAGGCAATCAATAAATAAATCATGGTCTGACTTCATCACATAACGGTTCACCATACGTGCATGCTACGGGAATCACAAACTTTAGAACAAGTATTTATCAAATTCACAACTCCTCAACTAGCATGACTCTAATATCACCATCTTCATATTTCAAAACAATTATCAAGTCTCAAACTTCTCTTAGTATTCAATGCACTTTATAGTTTTTATCTTGGATGCCTATCATATTAGGACTAATTTTATAACCAAAGCAATTACCATGCTGTTCTAAAGGACTCTCAAAATAGTATAAGTGAAGCATGAGAGATCAATAATTTCTATAAAATACAACCGCCACCGTGCTCTAAAAGATATAAGTGAAGCACTAGAGCAAAAACTATATAGCTCAAAAGATATAAGTGAAGCACATACAATATTCTAACAAATTCCGAATCATGTGTGTCTCTCTCAAAAGGTGTGTACAGCGAGGATGATTGTGATAGACTAAAAAGCAAAGACTCAAATCATAAAAGACTCTCCAAGCAAAACACATATCATGTGGTGAATAAAAATATAGCTCCAAGTAAAGTTACCGATAGACGAAGACGA
The DNA here is from genome assembly GCF_056163025.1 of Triticum urartu. Lineage (NCBI taxonomy): Eukaryota > Viridiplantae > Streptophyta > Magnoliopsida > Poales > Poaceae > Triticum > Triticum urartu. The sequence continues at coordinate 744,352,561 of NC_141875.1, read as the reverse complement.
AAGAGGGGATGCCTTCCGGGGCATCCCCAAGCTTAAGCTTTTGGTTATCCTTGAATTTTACCTTGGGGTGTCATGGGCATCCCCAAGCTTAGGCTCTTACCAATCCTTGTTCCATAATCCATCAAATCTTTACACAAAACTTGAAAACTTCACAACACAAAACTTAACAGAAATCTCGTGAGCTTCGTTAGTGAAAGAAAACAAAACACCACTTCATGGTACTGTAATGAAATCATTCTTTATTTATATTGGTGTTAAACCTACTGTATTCCAACTTCTCTATGGTTTATAAACTATTTTACTAGCCATAGATTCATCAAAGTAAGCAAACAACATGCGAAAAACAGAATCTGTCAAAAACAGAACAGTTCGTAGTAATCTGTAACTAACGCAAACTTCTGGAACTCTAAAACTTCTACCAAAATTGGAAGACCTAGATAATTTGTTTATTGATCTTATGCAATTGGAATCAGTATTATATCACGTTCTGGTAATTGTTAACAATTGTTTTTGTGAACAAAAAGTTTCTGGAATTTTCAGCCAGATCAAATAACTATCATCCAAGAAGATCCTATAGGTTTAACTTGGCACAAACACTAATTGAAACATGAAAATAAATCTAACCAGAGGCTAGATCAAATATTTATTCCTAAACAGAAGCAAAAGGCAAAAAAACTAAAAATAAAATTGGGTTGCCTCCCAACAAGCGCTATCGTTTAACGCCCCTAGCTAGGCATAAAAGCAAGGATAGATCTAGGTATTGCCATCTTTGGTAGGCAATCCATATGTGGCTCTCATAATAGATTCATATGGTAATTTAATTTTCTTTCTAGGGAAGTGTTCCATGCCTTTACTTAACGGAAATTGGAATCTAATTTTCCCTTCCTTCATATCAATGATTGCACCAATCGTTCTAAGGAATGATCTACCAAGAATAATAGGATATGAAGGATTGCAATTATATCAAGAACAATGAAATCTACGGGCACATAATTCCTATTTGCAACAACAAGAACATCATTAATTCTTCCCATAGGTTTCTTAATGGTGGAATCCGCAAGGTGCAAGTTTAAAAAACAATCATCAAATTCACGGAAACCTAGCAAATCACACAAAGTTTTTGGAATCGTGGAAACACTAGCACCCAAATCACACAAAGCATAGCATTCATGATCGTTAATTTTAATTTTAATTGTAGGTTCCCATTCATCATAAAGCTTTCTGGGGATAGAAACTTCCAACTCAAGTTTTTCTTCATAAGACTGCAACAAAGCATCAATGATATGTTTAGTAAAAGCTTTATTTTGACTATAAGCATGAGGAGAATTTAGCACGGATTGCAACAAGGAAATACAATCTATCAAAGAGCAATTATCATAATTAAATTCCTTGAAATCCAAGATAGTGGGTTCATTCCTATTTAAAGTTTTAACCTCTTCAATCCCACTTTTACCAATTTTATCATCAAGATCTAAAAACTCCGAATTTTTGGGACGCCTTCTAACTAAAGTTGACTCATCTCCAGTCCCATCATCATCAAGATTCATATTGCAGAACAAGGGTTTAATAGGGGACACATCAATAACTTTTAGATCTTCATCTTTATTCTCATAAAAGTTAGAAGAACACGCCTTCACAAAGCAATCTTTCTTAGCACGCATCCTAGCGGTTCTTTCTTTGCACTCACCAATGGAAATTCTCATGGCTTTGAGAGACTCATTGATATCATGCTTAGGTCGAATAGATCTAAGTTTCAAAGAATCAACATCAAGAGAAATTCTATCCACATTCCTATCCAATTCATCAATCTTATGCAATTTTTCTTCAAGCAAAGCATTGAAATTCTTTTGAGAAATCATAAATTCTTTAACACTAGTCTCAAAATCAGAGGGCATCTTATTAAAATTTCCATAAGAGTTGTTGTAGGAATTACCATAATTATTAGAGGAATTACTAGGATACGGCCTAGGATTAAAGTTTCCTCTTTATGCGTTGTTACCAAAATTATTCCTACCAACAAAATTCACGTCCATAGATTCATTATTATTCTCAATCAAGGTAGACAAAGGCATATCATTGGGATCAGAAGAAACACTCTTATTAGCAAACAATTTCATAAGTTCATCCATCTTTTCACTCAAAACATTAATTTCTTCAACTACATGCACCTTTTTCTAGTAGATCTTTCAGTGTGCCATTGAGAATAATTAACCATAATATTATCTAGGAGTTTAGTAGCTTCTCCTAAAGCGATTTCCATAAAAGTGCCTCCCGCAGCAGAATCTAAAAGATTTCTAGAAGCAAAATTCAATCCGGCATAAATTTTTTGTATAATCATTCATAAATTCAAACCATGAGTAGGGCAATTACGTATCATTAATTTCATCCTCTCCCAAGCTTGTGCAACATGTTCATGATCAAGTTGCTTAAAATTCATAATATTGTTTCTAAGAGAGAGGATCTTAGCGGGAGGAAAATACTTAGAGATAAAAGCATCTTTGCACTTATTCCAAGAATCAATACTCTTTTTAGGCAAAGATGAAAACCAAGTTTTAGCGCGATCTCTAAGAGAAAACGGAAATAGCTTCAATTTTACAATATCATTATCCGCATCTTTCTTCTTTTGCATATCACACAAATCAACAAAGCTATTTAGATGGGTAGCGGCATCTTCACTAGGAAGGCTGGCGAATTGATCTTTCATGACAAGATTCAACAAAGCAACATTAATTTCACAAGATTCAACTTCTGTAAGAGGAGCAATCGGGGTGCTAAGAAAATCGTTGTTGTTGGTATTGGCAAAGTCACACAATTTAGTATTATCTTGAGCCATCATGACAAGCAAGCAATCCAACGCATGAGCAAACAAGAAGCAAGCGAAAAAGAGGCGAATGGAAAAAGAGGGCGAATAAAACGGCAAGGGTGAAGTGGGGTTGAGGAAAACGAGAGGCAAATGGCAAATAACGTAATGTGAGGGATAAGAGTTTGTGATGGGTACTTGGTATGTTGACCTATGCGTAGACTCCCCGGCAACGGCGCCAGAAATCCTTCTTGCTACCTCTTGAGCACTTCATTGGTTTTCCCTTGAAGAGGAAAGGGTGATGCGGCAAAGTAGCGGAAGTATTTCCCTCAGTTTTTGAGAACCAAGGTATCAATCCAGTAGGAGGCCACACGCAAGTCCCTCGTACCTACACAAACAAATAGGAACCTTGCAACCAACACGATAAAGGGGTTGTCAATCCCTTCACGGCCACTTGCAAAACTGAGATCTGATAGAGACGATAAGATAATATTTTTGGTATTTTTGTGATAAAGAGTAAAAGTAAAAAATGCAAAATAAACGGCGCCAGAAATAGCTTGTTGACGGGAGATTAATATGATGGAGAATAGACCCGGGGGCCATAGATTTCACTAGTGGCTTCTCTCAAGATAGCATAAGTATTACGGTGGGTGAACAAATTACTGTCGAGCAATTGATATAATTGAGCATAGTTGTGAGAATATCTAGGTGTGATCATGTATAAAGGCATCACGTCCGTGACAAGTAGACCGACTCCTGCCTGCATCTACTACTATTACTCCACACATCCACTGCTATCCAGCAGGCATCTAGAGTATTAAGTTCATAAGAACGGAGTAACGCTTTAAGCAAGATGACATGATGTAGAGGGATAAACTCATGCAATATGATATAAACCCCATCTTTTTATCCTCAATGGCAACAATACAATACGTGTCGTTTCCCCTACTATCACTGGGATCGAGCACCGCAAGATTGAACCCAAAGCTAAGCACTTCTCCCATTGCAAGGAAGATCAATCTAGTAGGCCAAACCAAACTAATAGTTCGAAGAGACTTGCAAAATAACCAATCATACATAAAAGAATTCAGAGGACATTCAAATATTGTTCATAGATAATCTTGATCATAAACCCACAATTCATCGGATCTCGAGAAACACACCGCAAAAGAAGATTATATCGAATAGATCTCCAAGAGAATCGAGGAGAACTTTGTATTGAGATCCAAAGAGAGAGAAGATGCCATCTTGCTAATAACTATGGACCCGAAGGTTTGAGGTCAACTATTCACACAACATCGGAGAGGCTATGGTGTTGATGTAGAAGCCCTCCGTGATCAATGCCCCCTCCGGCAGGATGCCGGAAAAGGCCCCAAGATGGGATCTCACGGGTATAGAAGTTTGCGGCGGTGGAATTAGGTTTTCGTGGTGCTCCTCAGTGGTTTGGGGGTACGTAGGTATATATAGGAGGAAGAAGTAGGTCGGTGGAGCCATGAGGGGCCCACGAGGGCGGAGGGCGCGCCCAGGGGGTAGGCGCACCCCCTGTCGCATGGCCTCCTCGGTAGTTTCTTGACGTCCACTCCAAGTCCTCTGGATCACGTTTGTTCCAAAAATAACTCTCCCGAAGGTTTCATTCCGTTTGGACTCCGTTTGATATTCCTTTTCTGTGAAACACTAAAATAGGCAAAAAACAACAATTTGGGCTAGGCCTCCGGTTAATAGGTTAGTCCCAAAAATAATATAAAAGTGTATAAATAAGCCCATTAAACATCCAAAACAGAATATATAATAGCATGGAGCAATAAAAAATTATAGATACGTTGGAGACGTATCAAACGACGCGTCGCGCTCGTCGTAGTCCATATGCCCATGAACTCCGTGACCCCTCATGCGCAGTGGCTGGAGCATCTGTCAAAAAGTGAACACCAAAAGTTAGGAAATTATTTCATCAATCCGAAAACTTTGATCAATATTTCATTCATATCACTTACCTCTCCGTTCTCTATGAAACGGGCACGATGACCCTTGTCGAATGCCTAGTCCAGCATGGAGTACCGTGGGCCGATGTTGTCCGCAAGAGGTGGCCGCCTTAATAGAATTTCATAAACAAAAGCACCATAAGCATAAGCATACATAAACAAAAAATGAAATCAAATCATATCAAAATCATATCAACATGCATCATATCAAAATAAAATCTTAAGCATATTCCTCCAACAACATGTACTACACATGATGGATCAGATCATACCAACATGCATCATATCAAAAAAATTCCTCCAACATACATCATATCGTCATATTTTTAAATATTTTTTCCAAACAACATCTTCATATCATCATATCAACATGCATCATCAAACTAGGGTTCATGTTCACACTACATCATATCATCATATCAACATGCATCATCAAACTAGGTTTCATCCTCATATCAACACTACATCATAATTTTTTTAACAAAAAAATTATGAACTAGGGTTCATCTTCACACTAACATATGAACTATTGATTAGAGTTCATATCCAATACCACTAGTTACTAAAGAACTAAGAACTAGAACTACAATCAAGCTAAAACAATCTTAGGTGAAAAAAATCCAATCTAAGTTCAAAAATATGAGGGATTTCAAGCAAATAATGTGTCGAATCGGAAGCAAGTTTGCAAAAATGAATTGGAGGGATCGGAGGAGCTTACGTTTATCTCTTCGGGGCCATCTTGATCCGCAAAAACGGTGAAGAAACGGTGAAGATCGGAGGGGGAGAGTGGAGGAGATGAGAGAGAGAGGGGCGACTTGGGGGAGGAAATGAAGCAACTGCCGACGGGGGGGGGAGGGGGAGGGGTGGGGAGATGGGAAGGGGCGTGGGTCTCGGGCGAAATAACTGCCCGCACCCTATCTCCAGGGGCTCGGGCGGTAGGGTTAGACAGCCTACCGCCAGGTGCCCTGGCGGTAGGGTGCGACGGAGGGGACGTCGGCCGTCTCCGCGTGCTGACGTGGATAAGTACCCTACCGCCAGGGGCCCCGGTGGTAGGCTGTCTAACCCTACCGCCAGAGCCCCTGGCGATAGGAAAAAGGGTAAAATCCCGATTTTTTTCAAACCGGGGTCAGATCCTAAATTTCTTTGGGAAAAGGGTCAAAACACGAAATTTTGCCGCTGCATGGGATTGGGTTGGGCTGGGTCAAACCCCGATCATATTGGGCTGAACCTACTAAACTTTTTTTAGCAACTCGGAGTAGATGATTAATTGGAGCGAGTATACTACATCAGCAGACGCGAGCAGGAGTGCCAATGGGCCGGCCCAGGTAGGTTCCATATATGCTTCTCTTTCTCCTGTTTTTTCCTTTCTTTGTTTTTCTGTTTTTTCTTTTATTATTATTAATAACATCAGAAAACATATCAAGAATTTGATTAAATATTAACACAATGCAAAATGAATGTAGCTTAATTCAACAAAAATGTTGATAGCATACTCGATAAATGTTTGTGACATTTTAAAAATGTTCACGTATTTCCCGAAAATTATTGCGATTTCAAAGAAAAAATAGTCGTATATTACAAAAATGTTAAACATGAATAAAATAAATATTTTTGATGTAAATGAAAAATGATGATAACATACAAAACAATATTTATGACATCCTTAAAATGTGCACATGTTTCGAAAAATATAAGTGATGTTATAAAAATGTGAGGAATGTATTTGGAAAACTTTAAAGCTATATCATACTAATGTTACCGATGTATTAAAAATGACCACTGTTTATGAAAAATTTAGACATCAAATATGTTTTTAATGAAATATTAATATTTTATTTAGCAGTTCTAATCATGTATTAAGAAATGATGATCATGTATAGAAATATTAGTCAAGTATTTAAAAATGTAAAATGATTATAAAATTGTTGATAATGTGTTGACCATTCGTTTAATGGCAATAATTGTTTTACATAAAATTTACATTTTTGTATTCGTTTTTATTTAATAAACATGTTTATATATATGTTAAATATTGTTAAATAATTATGTTATTTTTAATACCTCTCTAATATTTACTTTTACTTAATATAAGTTCTTGTTTTTTTTGTATAGGACCAATTTTTTTATATACACTTTTAGTTTTTTTAAACATGGTCAATAATTTTCTAGTTGAACAAAAGAAAAACAAAGAGAACCGTCAAAAAATCAAAAAATAATGAAGGAATCAAAAGGAAAAATAAAAATAAAACAAAGAAAACATTGCGAAAAGAACGGAAAACATTGATTACCGAGAAAAACAAATAAAATGAAGAAAACTGATGAAAAACAAGAAATATACAGAAATAAACCAAAGAAAAGGAAGAAGAAAAGAAAAAAAAAGTGAAAACCAGGAAAGAAACAAAAATGATGAAAAACAGATAAAAAAATGAAGAAAATCGGTGAAAACACATAAAAAAAGGTGAACATTTAAGAAAAACCGTGGAGGGGAGCTATCATCCCCCAATAAGCAAGATATAGCTCGGATTGATAGAGCGTCTTTATCTCACTGTAAGCAAGAAGCATGGTCGTGTCGCCTCAAGGGAGGAAATCTCTTGTGAGTGGGCCCAATAAAATATTCCTCCCTTGGTCTTTCGTTATGTACCTCTGTTTCGTTAGTTCTTTTTCATTTTTCTTTTATCATTACATTTAATTATATTCCAATAAACATATTCCAAAATTAGTTCAAAAAATTAAAATATACACTGCACATTAAAATTTTTCACGAAATGTAACAAAAATCTTGCAATTTAGCAAAATATATGTACCAGCAAAAACAAATTTCTTGTGAGCTTAATAATTGAGTTCACACGTTAAAAAATTGCTCATCATATATTTTAGAATTGTTCGTGAGTTGAAAGAAACCACGTATTTTTTGAAAAAGACTTTGGGCCCTTAAAATGTAGCTTTTGTACTCAGGACGGGACAACCAGACACCTCCTTTTCCAGTGCAAGTTTGCGTTCTACGTGGTCAATCATCTAAATAGCGTTTAATCTATATCCGCCTACAGGTGTTGCCAATACTTTTGGTCATTGGTTGGACGGTATTCATCATAGGCTCAAAACGCTAATAAGGGTGTGAGCATATGCTTTACTATGATCGTTTTGGCTATGTAGAAATGATCTGATTTTTAATGACAAAAACTCTTCTCCTTTGCAGGTTATTTTCCGTTGTACGCAATTGCTTCGTACATGGTCTATGCTTCACTGTACAAGAGATCCAACCCCTATTTAAGACGGTGTGTACGCAATTAGAGCAAGTGGCCATGAAGGCTTTTTCCTAACATGGGTGACAACATGACCTCCTTCAACATAGGAATAGTGATGATCCTATTTGACTGTACTGGTGCCGATATGTCAGCTTCTTATCTTCCTTTTCAGATTGTTTCTGTTTGGTTTTGTGCATTCTAACTATGCAGAGTCAGGTGTTACTTGATTTGTATCCTCTTAATGCTACGTACATTGTGAGTTATTAAAAGCTCCCTTTATAAAAAAAAACTAGGGTATCGACAAGTCCAACCGTACACTCAACTTAAGGCTAGTATAGCTAGTACCCAACATGTACCTCCTCTGGCTCTGGTCAGCTCGGACCGAGGTAAGTCAAGGTCAATGCATGTTGCATGGTCGCTTCAGCTGCTTCTCTCCTACTCGTCCACCCTCTTCACCATCTTTAGCTCCAAAAACCCGTCCTCAGTGTGGATTGCAGGTTGCAACTCGCCTGCATGAAGCAGAAATCATTGGTTAGCCATACGGCGGTGAATCCATTCCCGGGCCTTGTACACACCGTGTGTCACACTATCGAGGCCGGCCATGCTTGAAGTCATTACCCTCAGTGGCGAAGCCACGTTGAGAGGAGTGTGGTCAGGTTTTTGACAATCCTTTGTACAAAAGTAGAAGCCATGTATTTTTTTTGTATAAAATTGATGAAAAAAATGTATTTGACATCACAGATTTGAAATAACAACACAGACTTTTTATGCTGGCACCGTCACTGATTACCCTTAACCGTAAGGAGGGGGTTGCCTAAGGCTAGGCTCTGGAGTGAAGTCGTACCAAGGTAGCCGTATTGAAAGGTGCTACCTCCTCGTTCTTAGCTAGAAGAATTGCATCTCTAAAGTCAATCATTTTCTTCAGATTTTGTAGTTCTTATCGTCAACAGACTGGCCGGCACGGTTTTTTCGCCGGGTTTCATATGTACGTAGCCGATATCTTAGCCACGAGTTACATGTTGATATGCGCGCTGCATGCAGTTGAGGTCCCGCCCTGGGCCTACTGCGTTTCTTCAGCTTTTTGTCATACTCATCATGCAATTGGTACTCTCCATTCTCAGGTGCTCGACCTCCATGCTTTTCTTTCATTTTCTTTATTTCTATATGAACTTTACACACATATATACTATATCTATACAAGATTAGAATGCTATCTTCTATGTTGTCTCATCGTTTCTTCTCTATTTTCTCTCACACTCACAATAATTATTTGTTTTCACACATCCTCTTAGAGCATCTTGAAGGAAATATGCCGTAGAGGCAATAATAAAGTTGTAATTTATATTTCCTTATATCATGATAAATGTTTATTATTCATGCTAGAATTGTATAACCGGAAACTTAGTACATGTGTGAACACATAGGCAAAAAAAGAGTGTCATTAGTATGCCTCTACTTGACTAGCTCGTTGAATCAAAGATGGTTAAGTTTCTTGGCCATAGACATGAGTTGTCATTTGATAAGCGGGATCACATCATTAGAGAATGATGTGAATTGACTTGAACACATAGGCAAAAAAAGAGTGTCATTAGTATGCCTCTACTTGACTAGCTCGTTGAATCAAAGATGGTTAAGTTTCCTGGCCATAAACATGAGTTGTCATTTGATAAGTGGGATCACATCATTAGAGAATGATGTGAATTGACTTGATCCATCCGTTAGCTTAGCACGATGATCGTTACAGTTTCATTGCTACTGCTTTCTTCATGACTTATACATGTTCCTCAGACTATGAGATTATGCAACTCCCGAATACTGGAGGAACACCTTGTGTGCTATCAAACGTCACAATGTAACTGGGTGATTATAAAGATGCTCTACAGGTGTCTCCGATGGTGTTTGTTGAGTTGGCATAGATCAAGATTAGGATTTGTTACTCCGCGTATCAGAGAGGTATCTATGGGCCCTCTCGGTAATGCACATCACTATAAGTGAGGGAGTCCTGGATTAGGAGGTGTCCGGATAGCCGGACTATACCTTCGGCCGGACTCCTGGACTATGAAGATACAAGATTGAAGACTTCGTCCCGTGTCCGGATGGGACTTTCCTTGGCGTGGAAGGCAAGCTTGGCGATGCGGATATTCAGATCTCCTACCATTATAACCGACTTTGTGTAACCCTAACCCTCTCCGGTGTCTATATAAACCGGAGGGTTTTAGTCCGTAGGACAACTCCAACATACAACAATCATACCATAGGCTAGCTTCTAGGGTTTAGCCTCCTTGATCTCATGGTAGATCTACTCCTGTACTACCCATATCATCAATATTAATCAAGCAGGACGTAGGGTTTTACCTCCATCAAGAGGGCCCGAACCTGGGTAAAACTTCGTGTCCCTTGTCACCTGTTACCATCCGCCTAGACGCACAGTTCGGGACCCCCTACCCGAGATCCACCGGTTTTGACACCGACATTGGTGCTTTCATTGAGAGTTCCTCTGTGCCGTCGCAATCAGGACGGATGCCTCTCCCCGTCTTTAAAGACGGCGCCGTTATTAAGGGAGCCTTGGCTGTCGGCCAAACTCTCCGGCTAGGTGGTTTTCTTATGACCGCCTGTTCGGCTGTTGTGCCGACGGTGACCTCTCGGGTCATCAAAAGCAATCTTCACGTCAGCTCGGAACTCGTCGAGCAGTTGGATCCAATGGAGCTCTCTTCCGTAAACGAGCTCTTGGATCGCATCGCCGCCCTGGGGGTCACTACGGATTACGACCAGGTTGGGCTTAAACCCGATCTAAGAGAGATTAATTCTCCCCAAGTCACCCACCATGTTGCCGTGGTAGAGGCGCAGTGCGGCGACCCTTCATCTATCTTAAGGACTAGTTACATTCGGATTCCCGATCCCTCCAAGCCGGATACCCGCGGAGGGGAGGATGTAACTCAAGACCTGAACGTAGAATCAGACAACGGGCTAGATTCATTAGACAACATCGAAGAATCCAAACTTCAGAGTTCGGAAACTCCTTGGCCTCTGAGTCTCAGATTGGGTGAGGTTTCGGATTTAATTCCACCCACCCACCCGAACATAAGCGATCTATCCCAAATCAGGCAAAAGCCCGAAGAAATAGTACATCATTACTGGGCGAGGTTCCTCCTGGTTATGAACAGGAGAAAGGACTGCCGCGAGGAAGACGCAATCTCAATCTTCTGCAATAATTGCACGGACAAGGGAATCCTCAACGCCATAAGTCGTCGTGATATTACACGCTTCGCTGACTTGGAGTCCATAGTACAAAAGTACTGTGCGATGGAAAGCGCATGGAAAACCGAAATAAAATTTTGGGACAATCCGGCCCTGAATAGAAACCCCGTCCGAAATAAAAGGGTGCATCATCGTCAGACACCCGGGTTAAAAACCAAAAAACCAAAACCCTCTACAGGGCATGGAACCGTACTGGAGGGATGGCTTAATGGACCCTGTAAAATTCATAGTACAGAGGACGCCACACCAACTCACAACCTTAGAGCATGTTGGATACTCCGGCAGGTGGCCAAAAGGGGCGAAGATCTCCTAATTCTGGAGGCCGCAGAAAGCCACCCCAGGGACTCCAGTACAGTCTTAACAGTCTTCGAGACTTTCGCATCAAATAATATGCGAAAAAGAACACTCCACAGCCTCGCCGAAGTTTATCAAGTAGCAACAATAAACCCATGGAGTGACATGGCTATTACTTTTAATGCCAGTGATGAACCTAAACTCCGAACAACTCGAGCACTAGCCGCATTGGTCCTCAGTCCAATAGTGGACGGCTTTCGCCTCACCAAGGTACTCATGGACGGAGGCAGCGGATTGAACCTCATTTATGAGGAAACCCTTCAAAAAATGGAAATAGACTAGAACCGCATCGAGCGAAGCAGCACAACCTTCAGAGGAATAATCCCTAGTCGGGAAGTGCGCTGTACAGGAAAAATCACACTAGATGTGGTGTTCGGTACGCCGGATAATTATAGGTCCGAAGAGGTCACGTTCTAGGTGGCCCCGTTCAGTAGCGGATACCACGCTCTGCTAGGGCGGGAAGCGTTTACAATCTTCCAAGCAATACCCCATTACGGGTACATGAAGCTCAAGATGCCCGGGCCGAACGGAATCATCACTCTCCCTAGTGATCCGGACATAGCACTCCGCGCCGAAAACAAGATAGCCGCATTGGCCCTCGAGGCACTATCCGAAGCCCTAGCGGCTGAGGAACTGACTACGCTGCGCTCCACAGTAAACAGGGACGATGTGATACTCGACAAAAGATCCCAGTCCACCTCCTTTAAACCAGCGGACGAAATAGTCAAATTCCAGGTCCATCCAACGGACCCCAATAAAAAAGCTTCCATCGGGGCACAATTAAACCCTGATGTAGACGCAGCACTGCGAGAATTCCTACGTGAAAATTGGGACATATTCGTCTGGCACCCTTCAGACATGCCAGGAATCCCACGCAGGCTGGCCGAACACAGCTTAAATATCCTAAAAGGATTCAAACCGGTCAAACAAGCCCTTCGGCATTTTTCCGAACCCAAGAGACAGGCCATGGGAGAGGAGCTAGCCAAGCTACTAGAGGCCGGATTCATCAGAGATATAAAACATCCGGACTGGTTAGCAAACCTGGTGATGGTACCAAAGAAGGACAAATCCTGGCGCCTGTGCGTTGATTTCAAGGACCTTAACAAGGCTTGCCCAAAGGATCCCTTCCCCCTCCCCCGCATCGATCAAATTATCGACGCCACTGCAGGACACGATTCGTTGTGTTTCCTCGACGCATAATCTGGCTACCATCGAATCAAGATGGCCGAGTCAGACCAAGCCGCAACGGCATTCATCACACCATACGGCCCATTCTGCTTTAACACAATGCCCTTCGGGCTCAAAAACGCCGGCGCAACATATCAGCGCATGATTCAGACATGTCTGGCAAACCAGATCGGCAAAATAGTGGAGGCATACGTGGATGATGTGGTCGTAAAAACAAGACATGTCGAATCTCTAATAGACGACTTGAGGCTTACATTCGATAACCTCCGAAAATACGACATCAAGCTCAACCCGGAAAAATATGTTTTCGGCGTTCCAGCCGGAAAGCTCTTGGGCTTCATCGTATCCGGCAGAGGAATTGAAGCAAATCCAGCCAAGATCCGAGCTTTGTCGCAATTGGATATCCCAAAGGACCTCAAACAAATACAAAAATTGACCGGATGCGTGGCGGCTCTAAGCCGCTTCATCTCCCGCTTGGGAGAAAAGGCACTACCCCTTTATCGCCTCCTTCGGCGCACCGAACACTTCGAGTGGACGGATGCCGCCACGGCCGGACTCAACGAAATAAAAGCCATATTGGCAACAAACCCAGTCCTAGACGCGCCAAATATCGGCGAACCAATGCTATTGTACATTGCTGCAACCCACCAGGTTGTCAGCGCAGTGCTCGTCGTCGAGCGAGAAACGGACGGACACAAATTCCCCCTTCAAAAGCCGGTCTATTACGTGTCCACTGTCCTTACTCCATGCAAATCACGGTACCCGCATTATCAAAAGATTGCATACGTGGTATTCATGGCATCCCGGAAGCTACGACACTACTTTCAAGAGTGTTCTATAACAGTAGCATCGGAAGTACCACTCAACGACATTATAAACAACCGCGATGCAACGGGCCGGATTGCAAAATGGGCCATCGAGCTCCTCCCGTTCGACATAACTTATAAGCCACGGCGAGCTATCAAGTCGCAAGTTTTGGCCGACTTCGTCGCAGAATGGACGGAGGCCGAACTCCCTAAAGAGTACGGCACATACTCAAACTGGATCATGCATTTCGACGGCTCCAATATGTTGGCCGGACTAGGGGCCGGTGTCGTTTTGACATCCCCCACAGGAGACACAGTTCAATATGTACTCCAGATTATGTATACGGACTCCAATAATGCAGCCGAATATGAGGCCCTTTTACACGGTCTCCGGATGGCAGTATCCATGGGCATTCAACGCCTAGAGGTGCGCAGGGATCCGAATCTCGCGATATCCCAAATAAATGGAGACTTCGACGCCAAGGATCCAAAAATGGCAGCTTACCGCAACGCCGTCTTAAAAATGTCAGCTCGGTTCGAGGGGCTCGAATTTCACCACATAGCCCGGGAAAACAATCAGGCGGCAGACGTCCTGGCACGCATCGGCGCAAAACGCGATGCAGTCCCCCCCAACATCTTCTTGGAAAGGCTGTTTAAGCCATCCGTAGTATGGGAAGGGGAACCTGGTCGCACTGTCCGGCACCGAACAATCTGACATAATCGGAGGCTCTGCCAATGAAATTACAACTTCAGCCCACGTAATAATGGCCGTCATCGCCCCGTGGACAGAACCATTCCTAGCCTACCTTACTAGGCAGGAGCTCCTAGAGGACCAAAATGAGGCACGCTGCATAGTGCGGCGATCTAAGGCCTATAAAGTCCATGAGGGAGAACTTTATAAGAAAAGCACTACCGGAGTCCTTCAAAGGTGCATCTCTGAAGAGGAAGGGCGGAACTTGCTGGCTGAAATTCATGCCAGACTCGGTGGTCATCACGCTGCAGCTCGGTCCCTTTTAAGCAAGGCTTTCCGTGCAGGCTTTTATTGGCCGACAGTCCGGGCAGACGCTCAGGACTTGGTCCAATGATGCGTCGGTTGCCAGCTTTTCGCAAACCAAAGCCATATGCCACCCACCGCCCTCCAAACTATCCCCATCACTTGGCCTTTCGCGGTCTGGGGGATTGACATGGTTGGACACCTTAAAGGCGGAACCCAAAAGAAAAAATACTTACTGGTCATGGTGGACAAGTTCACCAAATGGATAGAAGCCAAGCCTGTTAAGACGGCCGAATCCGGACCGGTGATAGACTTCATATCCGGGGTCGTACACCGTTACGGCGTCCCCCATAGCATCATCACTGATAACGGCACAAACTTTACGGTCGACGAGGTAAAACTCTGGTGCAAAAACATGGGCATCAAGCTCGATTATGCATCCGTCTATCACCCACAAACTAACGGCCAGGTCGAACGTGCAAATGGTCTTATTATGAGCGGCATCAAACCTAGATTAGTGCGGTCCCTCAAGGAATCCAACACGCACTGGGTAGAGGAGCTTGACTCCGTACTCTGGGGGCTGCGGACCACGCCGAATCGCACCACTGGATACACACCATTCTTCATGGTGTACGACGCAGAGGCTGTTTTGCCTTGCGACATCATTCATTACTCACCTTGAGTGCGCATGTACGAAGAAAGAGAAGCCGAACTTGATCGGCAGGACAGTTTGGACGCCTTGGAGGAGGAGCGTGACGTGGCAAAAGCCCGTTCCGCATTTTATCAATAGCAGGCTCGAAGATATCAAAGCAGAGAAGTACGGGCCAAAAACTACAACGTTGGCAAACTAGTTCTACGCTTGCCGGACAAGAAAAAGGACAAACTGAAGCCCAAGTGGGAAGGTCCCTTCATAATCGACCAAGTCCTGACTGGCGGAGCGTACCGCCTGCGAGATGCGTCGGACAACCGACTCGAGCCGAACCCATGGAACGCAGCCCGTCTCCGAAGATTCTATGCCTAGCGTCGGACTCTGTGTTCGTCTCCTACCTCTGTCTATTTTTTATATTTTCTGTCTTACATTTCTCTCCTTCCCTTGAAGGCTCATAAAGAGACGCGCTACCTGCGCTCACTATACCTGGGGGCTTTTTTAAACATAAGCTTATTTATACGGGCTTCACGCCCAACACATGTGTCAAACTTCCACATGTACCTTTTGTTCACCATTATATGCATCGATATGACTTAAGTTTTGGCCAAGCTGGGTTGCCTGGCTCCTGTGCTTACCCCTACGTTCCCGATTGTTCCGCTAGGTGGTAAAGGGAGCACCTCTGCGATTGTTACTGCCGGGTCAGCCGGATGTGTACCTCAGACTGGGTGAAGCCGAAAGCTAGCGTTCTTAAGGGAATATTCGGTCGGTGAACTAAAGATGACCTTTTTTACTTATTTATATGCCCCCAGATGCTTTTTCTGCGTTCGCAGTCCGGACATGCACTTTAGGGCATGCCTCCCAGAGAAAGGAACCCCTAACGGAACTATTCTCTCTGGAAGATGTTTCTTACTAACCATGTAATATAACATAACTAGTTGGGCACTTGTCTGATAAAGCACCAATGACCCGTACGCCTGGTCTCCATGCATACCCCGGTTCTTATATAACCGCTAGGGTATTCGGACACACTCCGGACCGTCAGGTCCCGAGGTCGAAGCGAAAAGGTCGGCAACGACAAACGATCTACAATCCGGCTAGAAGGCATTACACATGTCAATTAAAATTACATAGTCACTCCGACTGATTGTATTCCTCTTCAATACCATCTAATAGGCTGTCTAGTTTACAGTCCTGTTGGGAATACTTTGCGGCCAATTCTACTTGGCCGTACACTAAGCTCACAGGGATCTCCTTCCCATCTGGCCCCACAGGTCCGACCTCGGTCATGTGGTTTGGGTCAGCCTTGGTGTACCGAGTCTTCACCATGGCCCAAGCTTCCCTGGCACCTTGACGGCAGGCCGATACCTTCCATAGCCGGAAGCCCCGCCGTGCTCCCTTCAGCCTCTCCGCAAGCTCTCCAAGGCCTTCGGGCACGGAGACGGATGGCCACAAGGCCTGGGCAATGCCTTGCATCACCTGCCGAACTTGTTCGTGCAGTTGTGAGAGCCCGGGAAGAAGGTCACCCGTAGAACCGGGCATTTCCTCTGCAGGACGACCTGTGAGCATACCTACAGACATAACTCTGTTAGTCGACTTCCTCGCCGAACTCTTTTCCAGAGTTCGTTCAAGCACTTACTAAATATGCCGCGTCGAAGCCGTTTATTCTCCTTCACGGAGTCTGACAGTTGGGCTCGAACATCTTGTAGTTCCACGCCCAGCTGGGTGTTGGCATCCTGAAGATCATTCTTCTCCCGCCTCACCTTTGTCAGCACGCTCTCACCAGCCTTTAGCTGGCGTAGGAGTTGTTGCTTTTCCGGGTCTAGTCCGGCGCCATCTGCAATTTCATTTGTCAGATTTGCAAATATGCCGCACTTCGCACAGTACTTATCTTTTTGAAGCATGTATTACCAGAGGGGGTCTCTTGGGGCTCCCCTGTCGCGGCTAGTGCGGCCTCAAGTTGGGATTTGCACTCTTCTAGCTCCTGGGACAGTTGGGTATTCTTCTCTGAAAGAACCTGCATATCACATGATCCTTAAATCAGTTATTTTAACTGCTTCAAGTCTCGGGGGCTACTGATATATAACCATCAAATTTTCTTACCCGTATGTCTTTTACATATTGCTCCGTGGCTCTGGCTAGATCATTTTGAGCGGCACGGAGGTGCGCATGTCCCGAATTGAAGGCATCCAATGCCTCTTGGGAGAAACAAGCATCGCGAAGAACTGTCCTGCGACGCCTGTGGTTCATGGCACTCTCCGCCTCGGAATTGGTGGCAGACAGCCTATCCGCATCCTCTGTCGGAGGAGCGTCCGGTGCGCGCCTCGTGTTCGCCTCCGCTTCCGGACCAGGCTTTGGAGCCTGGCTGGTGGAGGTGCGATTGGCAACCTCTCCGGATACAGTCCGGCGAGGTCTCTTCGTCCTAAAGAGAGCACGAGCGTTATTATGCCTTGACGGAATAACACCTGGGAATAAGGTGGCGCGCTATACCTTTGCGCCAGCGTCTCAGTCCGGACAGCACTTCTTTTCAGCCCGCGGGGCCTTGCCGCCCCTCGTTGGCTAGTCGCCGTAGGCTCCGCCTCCCGTCTCGAGGACCTCCCCTGCAAAGCATGGTTGTTATACGACAATCGAAAACACGCGAGGATAGATCCCTTTTCAAAGTGCTGGGACTTCGGTCTCAGTTACCTGTGAGGCTGGGAGTAGCCCTGGGTAATCGGCCGTAATGGCCACCAAGGCATTGTCGATGCTCAGTTGGTGAAATACCCCATCGATCAGCTCCACAGATATGTCCTGATCCTCTTGGGAGGCCGGGTCTAGGGACCGTTCCGGGCCCTCGGGTTGTGGAGGAAGGCTGGTCATTTCTTTCACGCCCTGGCGTAGTTCCTGCGTCAAAATCATAAGATGAGATGTTCAAACAATGGGAATATGAAACGGGTGGACAAGTAAAAGTGTCCACTTACCCAGCTTGGAGGATTATACATTGAAAATCCACCCTGAGGGTTGACGCGGAGAAATTCCTCCTCTTCTCCCTTGTACAAAGCGGATAAGATCTTTATCAGAGCGGCAGGCGAGTCCGGCCCCTTACGGCCATGACGGGTGGCGTCGTCCTCCCCGTTGAAATCCCACATGGGGTGGCTTCTATACTGAAGCGGCCGCACCCCCCGAATGATGCATACGGCCATGACTCCGATCATGGTTAGTCCGGAATGAGCCAATAGTCTTATCCGGCCTATCAGGTACAGGACGTCCCTGTCACTTTCTCTCTGAGAGCTCCGTGGACGCTAGCTTAAGCGTTTCTTCAGGGGAGCACTGTTGAATTCGGGGAGGCCGATCCGAATAGGATCCGGCAGTGGGACATCCTCCATATAAAACCATTCTGAAGGCCAGTCCTCAGATGCCTTCTTTGGGGTTCCGGATAGATATCCGGTCCCGGCGATGCGCCACACCTCGGATCCGCCCACTTGATATATTGACCCCTTCTGAGAACGGGGCACCAGGCAGAATAGCCTCTTCCACAGCGCGAAATGAGCCTCAACACCCAAGAATAGCTCGCAAAGGGCTACGAAGCCCGCGATATGCAATATGGAGGCAGGCGTGAGGTTGTGCAGCTGGAGGCCATAGAACTCCAGGAGCCCCCGGAGAAACGGATGAATTGGAAATCCAAGCCCTCTTATTAAATAAGGGACAAGGCATACCCGCTCTCCCTTGGAGGGATTGGGGGCGTGCTCCGCTTGCTCTCCGCCATTATAAGTGGCGAGTCCGGCTCGAACTGGGACCATATAGGCCGGGGGGAGAAATCCCTTGGTCTGGAGCGACACTAGCTCGCTATGCGGGATGGAGCATCTCTCCCAATCTCCAGGCTTAGGACTGGAAGGGCGAGAGGAGGAGTTGCGACGGCTGGCCATGGTGGAATGGACATTTGTCAGATGCGCTCTGATGAACACTCGCGGAGGGGGGAAGGTGTGGTTTGGATCTAAATCCTCATTCCTTTAAATAGGTGGATCATTTACGCGGCTAGGGGTGTAAATGTAAAAACACCCAGACTTTTCGTATTCGTTTGACACGTGGAAGACGACCATTATTGGGCGTAGAAGCCAAGGAGCGCTACATTACAAAAACCGGACATTATTCAACAGGTACACGGAATTTGGAGAAGAACCCGCCTTGCAATGCCGAAGACAATCTGCGCGCCGGACTCGTCGTCATTGAAGCCTGGTTCGGGGGCTACTGAGGGAGTCCTGGATTAGGGGGTGTCCAGATAGCCGGACTGTACCTTCAGCCGGACTCCTGGACTATGAAGATACAAGATTGAAGACTTCGTCCCGTGTACGTATGGGACTTTCCTTGGCGTGGAAGGCAAGCTCGGCGATGCGGATATTCAGATCTCCTACCATTGTAACCGACTTTGTGTAACCCTAACCCTCTCCGGTGTCTATATAAACCGGAGGGTTTTAGTCCGTAGGACAACTCCAACATACAACAATCATACCATAGGCTAGCTTCTAGGGTTTAGCCTCCTTGATCTCGTGGTAGATCTACTCTTGTACTACCCATATCATCAATATTAATCAAGCAGGACGTAGGGTTTTACCTCCATCAAGAGGGCCCGAACCTGGGTAAAACTTCGTGTCCCTTGTCTCCTGTTACCATCCGCCTAGACGCACAGTTCGCGACCCCCTACCCGAGATCCACCGGTTTTTACACCGACAATAAGCCTTGCAAGCATTGTGACTAATGAGTTAGTTGTGGGATGATGCATTACGGAATGAGCAAAGAGACTTTCCAGTAACGAGATTGAACTAGGTATTGAGATACCGACGATCGAATCTCGGGCAAGTAACATACCGATGACAAAGGGAACAACGTATGTCGTCATGCGGTTTGACCGATAAAGATCTTCGTATAATATGTAGGAGCCAGTATGAGCATCCAGGTTCTGCTATTGGTTATTGACCGGAGATGTGTCTCAGTCATGTCTACATAGTTCTCGAACCCGTAGGGTCCGCACGCTTAACGTTCGATGATGATTTATATTATGAGTTATGTGGTTTGATAATCGAAGTTTGTTCGGAGTCCCGGATGAGATCGGGGACATGATGAGGAGTCTCGAAATGGTCGAGAGGTAAAGATCGATATATTGGAAGGCTATATTCGGACATCGGAAAGGTTCCGAGTGATTCGGGTAATTTTCGGAGTATCGGAGAGTTACGAGAATTCGCCGGGAGAAGTATTGGGCCTTATTGGGCCATACGGGAATAGAGGAGGCAGGCCAAAGGGAAGGAGGCGCCCCATGGGTTCAAATTGTACTAGGGGAAAGGGGACGACGCCCCCCTTGCCCTTTCCTACTCCCTCTTTCTTTCCCTCTTTCTTATCTCCTACTTCGGAAAGGAAAAGGGGAATCCTACTAGGACTTGGGAGTCTTAATAGGACTCCCCACACTTGGCGCGCCCCCTCTAGGGCCGGCCTCCTCCTCCTACCTCATTTATATACGTGGGCAGGGGACACCGCAAAGGCACAACAGACAATCTCTTAGCCGTGTGCGGTGCCCCCCTCCACACTTACACACCTCGGTCATATCGTCGTCATAGTGCTTAGGCGAAGCCCTGTGCCGGTAGCTTCATCATCACCGTCGCCACGCCGTCGTTCTGATGTAACTCTCCCGCGGCCTCAACTGGATCAAGAGTACAAGGGACGTCACTGAGCCAAACGTGTGCAGATCGCGGAGGTGCCGTACTTTCGGTACTAGGATCGGTCGGATCGTGAAGACATACGACTACATCAACCGCGTTGTCATAACGCTTCCGCTTACGGTCTATGAGGGTACGTGGACTACACTCTCCCCTCTCGTTGCTATGCATCACCATGATCTTGCGTGTGCGTATGATTTTTTTTTGAAATTACTGTGTTCCCCAACAGTGGCATCCGAGCCAGGTCTACGCGAAGATGTTATATGCACGGGTAGAACACAAGTGAGTTGTGGGCGATAATAGTCACTGCTTACCAGCATGTCATACTTTGATACGGCGGTATTGTTGGATGAAGCGGCCCGGACCGACATTACGCATACGCTTACGCGAGACTGGTTCTACCGACGTGCTTTGCACACAGGTGGCTGGCGGGTGTCAGTTTCTCCAAACTTTCGTTGAATCGAGTGTGGCTACGCCTGGTCCTTGTTGAAGGTAAAAACAGCACATACTTGATGAAAAATCGTTGTGGTTTTGATGCGTAGGTAAGAACAGTTCTTGCTCAGCTCGTAGCAGCCACGTAAAACTTGCAACAACAAAGTAGAGGACGTCTAACTTGTTTTTGCAGGGCTTGTTGTGATGTGATATGGTCAAGACGTGATGAGATATAAGTTGTTGTATGAGATGATCATGTTTTGTTGAATTATCGGCAACTCGCAGAAGCCTTATGGTTGTCTCTTTATTGCATAAGATGCAAGCGCCAAATAATTGCTTTACTTTATCGCTATGCGATAGCAATAGTTGGCGAGACGACCATGTGACGACACATTGATAGAGATCAAGATGATGGAGATCATGGTGTCATGCCGGTGACAATGGAGATCATGACGGTACTTTGGAGATGGAGACCAAAGGCACATGATGATGATGGTCATATCATATCACATATTTTGATTGCATATGATGTTTGTCTTTTATACATCTTATTTTTCTTGGTTCGACGGTAGCTTTATAAGATGATCCCTTACTAAAATTTCAAGGTATAAGTGTTCTCCCTGAGTATGCACTGTTGCGATAGTTCTTCGTGCTGAGGCACCACGTGATGATCGGGTGTGATAAGCTCTACGTTCACATACAACGGGTGCAAGCCAGTTTTGCACATGCAGAATACTCGGGTTAAACTTGACAAGCCTAGCATATGCAGATATGGCCTTGGAACACTGAGACTGAAAGGTCGAGCGTGAATCATATAGTAGATATGATCAACATAGTGATGTTCACCATTGAAAACTACTCCATCTCACGTGATGATCGGACATGGTTTAGTTGATTTGGATCACGTGATCATTTAGATGACTAGAGGGATGTCTATATAAGTGGGAGTTCTTAAGTAATATGATTAATTGAACTTTAGTTTATCATGAACTTAGTCCTGATAGTATTTGCATAACTATGCTGTAGATCAATAGCTCACGATGTAGCTCCCCGTTTATTTTTGATATGTTCCTAGAGAAAAACTATGTTGAAAGATGATAGTAGCAATGATGCGGACTAGGTCCGTGATCTGAGGATTATCCTCATTGCTGCACAGAAGAATTATGTCCTTGATGCACCGCTAGGTGACAAACCTAGTGCAGGAGCAAATGCATACGTTATGAACATTTGACAAGCTCGGTACGATGACTACTTGATAGTTTAGTGCACCATGCTTTACGGCTTAGAACCGGGAGTTCAAAAACATTTTGAACATCACGGAGCATATAAGATGTTCCAAGAGTTGAAATTGGTATCTCATACTCATGCCCGTGTCAAGAGGTATGAGACCTCTGACAATACTTTGCCTACAAGATGGAGGAGAATAGCTCAACGAGTGAGCATGTGCTCAGAATGTCTGAGTACTACAATCACTTGAATCAAGTGGGAGTTAATCTTCCTGATAAGTTGTGATTGGTAGAGTTCTCTAGTCACTATCACCAGGTTACTAGAAGTTCGTGATGAACTATAATATGCAAGGGATAACAGAAACGATTCCCAAAGCTCTTCGCGATGCTGAAATCGGCAAAGGTAGAAATCAAGAAAAAGCATCAAGTGTTGATGGTTGACAAGACCACTACTTTCAAGTAAAAGGGCAAGGGAAAGAAAGGAAACTTCAAGAACAATGGCAAGCAAGTTGCCACTCCCATGAATAAGCCCAAAGCTAGACCCAAGCCTGAAACTGAGTGCTTCTACTGTAAAGGAAATGGTCACTGGAAGTGGAACTGCCCTAGATACTTGGCGGATAAGAAGGATGGCATAGTGAACAAAGGTATATTAGATATACATGTTATTGATGTGTACTTTACTAGTGTTTATAGCAACCCCTCGGTATTTGATACTAGTTCAGTTGCTAAAAGTAGTAACTCGAAACGGGAGTTGCAAAATAAACAGAGACTAGTTAAGGGCGAGGTGATGATGTGTGTTGGAAGTGATTCCAAGGTTGATAAGATCACCATCGCACACTCCCTTTACCTTCGGGATTAGTGTTGAACCTAAAATAAATGTTATTTGGTGTTTGCGTTGAGCATGAATATGATTGGATCATGTTTATTGCAATATGATTATTCATTTAGGTCGAAGAATAATTGTTGTTCTATTTACATGAATAAAACCTTCTATGATCATACAATCAATATAAATGGTTTATTGAATCTCGATCATAGTGATACACATATTCATAATATTGAACCCAAAAGATGCAAAGTTAATAATGATAGTGCAACTTATTTGTGGGACTGCCGTTTAGGTCATATTGGTGTAAAGCGCATGAAGAAACTCCATGTTGATGGACTTTTGGAATCACTTGATTATGAATCACCTGATGCTTGCGAACCATGCCTCATGGGCAAGATGACTAAGACTCCGTTCTCCGGAACAATGGAGCGAGCAACCGACTTATTGGAAATAATACATACTGATGTATGCGATCCAATAAGTGTTGAGGCTCGTGGTGGGTATCGTTATTTTCTGACCTTCACACATGATTTGAGCAGATATGGGTATATCTACTTAATGAAACATAAATCTGAAACATTTGAAAAGTTCAAAGAATTTCAGTGTGAAGTGGAAAATCATCATAACAAGAAAATAAAATTTCTATGATCTGATCACAGAGACGAATATTTGAGTTACGAGTTTGGTCTTCATTTGAAACAATGTGGAATAGTTTCGCAACTCACGCCACCTGGAACACCACAGCATAATGGTGTGTCCGAACATTGTAATCGTACTTTATTGGATATGGTGCGATCTATGATGTCTCTTACCGATCTACCACTATTGTTTTGGGGTTATGCATTAGAGACAGTTGCATTCACAACAACATACGTTGTTCCCTTTGTCATCGGTATGTTACTTGCCCGAGATTCGATCGTCGGTATCCAATACCTAGTTCAATCTCGTTATCGGCAAGTCTCTTTACTCGTTCCGTAATACATCATCTCACAACTAACACATTAGTTGTAATGCTTGCAAGGCCTATGTGATGTGCATTACCGAGAGGGCCCAGAGATACCTCTCCGACATTCGGAGTGACAAATCCTAATCTCGAAATACACCAACCCAACGAGTACCTTTGGAGACACCTGTAGAGTACCTTTATAATCACCCAGTTACGTTGTGACGTTTGGTAGGACACAAAGTGTTCCTCCGGTAAACGGGAGTTGCATAATCTCATAGTCATAGGAACATTTATAAGTCATGAAGAAAGCAATAGCAACATACTAAACGATCGGGTGCTAAGCTAATGGAATGGGTCATGTCAATCAGATCATTCAACTAATGATGTGACCTCGTTAATCAAATAACAACTCTTTGTTCATGGTTAGGAAACATAACCATCTTTGATTAACGAGCTAGTCAAGTAGAGGCATACTAGTGACACTCTATTTGTTTATATATTCACACATGTATTATATTCTAGCATGAATAATAAACATTTATCATGATATATGAGGAAATAAATAATAACTTTATTATTGCCTCTAGGGCATATTTCCTTCAAATGCATGCCACGGAGCGAGGTGCAAGTTTGTGAGGAGTGGTGGAGGCGATGCTAGGATAACAAAGACACCCAAAAACATGAAGATCATCATATGAGGGCGGGCTACCGAAGAGGAGATGATGAGGTGCATAGTTTCCACGAGCACGAGTTGGACGGACGTTGATGAGGAGAGAGGCGGTGGAGAGAGCATCTGGCCAAAACCTGGGCAGGACATTGGCGTGGAAAAGAAGGGTACGCACACAGTCATTGAGAATGCGAAGGATCCGTTCGGCGCGACCATTTTGTTGCGAGGTATACGGGCAAGTGAGACGAAGAATCGTGTCGTGTGTGGCGAGGAGGGTGCGAACCCCAACGTTGTCGAACTTCTTCCCGTTGTCAGTCTGCAAGGCATGGATCGGATGCCCAAACTGCGTAGCGACATAGGAGTAAAAAGTGGTAAGAACGGAGAGTGCATCGGATTTTCTCCGCAACGGGAAGGTCCACACATAGTGCGAAAAATCATCAAGTAGGACAAGATAGTATAAAAAACCCGTATTACTGGCAACAGGAGATGTCCACAAATCACTATGAATCAACTCAAATGGATACGATGCCACCGATGAGGACGTGCTAAACGGAAGACGAACGTGCTTGCCAAGACGACAAGCATGACAAGTATGATCATCGGTTTTATTACACGTGAATGAAAAAGTCCTAAGAATATGACGAAGGGTGGCTAGGTTCGGATGTCCCAGCCGAGCATGCCAAAGGTCCACCGTAGCGGAGAGAGCGACCGGAGCGGATGTGGAAGTGGCGGTGGAGTTCACTGGGTAGAGGCCATCCGGGCTGTCACATCGGTGGAGCACCATCCGGGTACGGGCGTCCTTAATAGAAAAACCCAGTTCGTCAAATTCAACAGTTATAGGATTTTCATGTGTAAGAGAATGAACGGAACAAAGATTAGTGCCTAACTCAGGTGAAACTAAGACATTAGATATATGAATAGGTGTAGAGTTAGACGGAAAAGAGGTATGACCGACGTGAGTAATAGGAAGGAAAGACCCGTCCCCAACAGTAATACAACATGCGGTGGAAACTGGAGATACGGAGTTGAGGTTACCGGGGTTGGAAATCATGTGGGTGGTAGCCCCAGAGTCCATATACCAGTCACCGCCTCCGTTGTACGTGTTGGGTGTAGGGGCGGAGTGGAGCGCCACAAGGAGGGCCGGGTCCCATGGGGCCGGCGGGGGTGCGGCGGCCGCGCTGGAGGGGCGGCGTGGCCAACCGGGGCAGCGTAGTCGCCCGGCGCGGCGTACGGAGGAGCCGCGACGGGATAGCCGCCCGGGACGGCGAGGAGCGCCTGATGCACACCGGGGCGGGGGCCAAGGATCCTAGCCGGGACGGGGGCCCGCGGCACGGGCATCGTGTACGCGTGGACCACCCCCGTCCAAGGTTTGGTCGTGGCGGCCCAGGGAGACGGGGGCAGCTGCTGCTGCTGCTGCGGCTGGTGGCGCACCCCCGTGACGACGATCGGGGGCAGGGCGCGGCGGCTCGTAGACGGGCGCCGGGGGCGCCTGGCAGTAGGACGCCGGCGGCGGCGGTTGAGGCTGTGGCGTTGTGGGGAGAGCCGTGTGCGTGGCCCGGGACTTCACTATCTTCATCCTCCTCTCCTCCAACCGAAGATAAGCCACGACCCGAGGAAAGGTCGGGTCTGGGAGGAACGTGAGGTTGGAGGCCGCGTTGCCGAACGCCTCGTTCAGGCCGGCGGTGAGTGTGCTGAGAAGGAGGTCGTCGGAGACCCGCTCCCCGAGGTCGCGGAGTTCATCAGTGAGTTTCTTGAGGCGCATGCAATAATCGTTAATGGACGAGTCAAGCTGATGGCACCCAAAAAATTCCTGCTGAAGAAAGACGTGGCGCTGGAGGGCGTTGTCGAGGAAGAGCCCGTTCAACTTTGCCCACACCATCTGTGCGTCGTCAGTGTCGCAAACAATGGTGTGGAAGATGTCCTAGGAGATGGTTTGGTACCGCCAGCGAGTGATGGTGGCGTCGATGGTCAGCCAGTTGTCGTCCGCATACATGAGACCGGAGTCAACGGAGCCATCAACGTGATCAATGAGGTGGTACTCGCGGAAGACGAGGGAGAAGTAGATTTTCCAGGCGTAATATGTGGAGGTGGCGTAGTCGAGCACGACGGGGACGCGGGCGATGATGTCTATATCGCGGACGACCTCGACGGGAGGAGGGGCTGGACCCTCGAAGGGGTTGGAGGGGAGGGAGGCGGCAGAGTGGGGAGAGGCCATGGGTGGCGCGGCAACCGAGGGGAGGGGTGGCCGCGTGGGTGTGGCGGCTCGAGAGGGAGGCAGGTGTGGCGGCTCGGGAGGGAGGCGACTTGGGAGGGAGGGAGGTGGATCGGGAGGGAGGGAGGCGCGCGCGGCGGCGGGAGAGGGTGTGGCGGCGGCGCGGATGGATAGCGGCGGCGGCGGCAGCGAGGGGCTGCGGCGACGGTGGCGGCAGCGAGGGGCTGCGGCGACGGCGGCTAGGAGTGGAAGCTAGGGTTGGATCGAAAAAAAATTGATACCATATGGAAGGCAATGCGACTCTCGATGTATTGATCGGGTGCACGGTGCACGTATATGTAGATACAAGGGCAGCCCTCAGCCTCATCTATACAAGGAAACTAGAGGCGGGGCCGGTAGGAGATTATCCTAACAGATACATGCACAGATATGTTCAACAAGAACCAATAGGCCCATAGCCCCAGAAAATGCCTGAGTCCATGTGGAACACCATATACATGAAACCAGACCGAGTCAAGAGCAAAGTAGAATGGTATATCATCATCTTTCCACTCACTGAATGAAATAGTAATCCCATCCCATGAGACTTAATCCGGAACTCAACATCAGCAACACGGTTCAGGTCATCCATTGAAGGAAATGAAACAAGATACAGAGTGGTCCCATGCGATAGGTAGAGATAGGTAGAGATAGAGATAGAGAGGTAGAGATTTGCCCTGACCTATCTCCACGTTGATATACTCACCACACATCGCCTCTGCCTGTTCTGTCGCCCCTGCCTACCCGTGCAGTAGTAGTGCGCGTCCGTCCGGTTGCCACAGATGCACAATGTACAAACTTTCAGAGCCGTGGAGTTGTACATGTATTGCTGGAGCCGCCGAGTTAATCTGTACCTGCGCCCGCTGCGTCCTCCCTTCGTGGCGCGGAAGATCTCGCCTGCGGCTCCTCCTGTGCCTCTCCCCCGCGGTGTCTTTCCATAGCGCCCACAGGTGCCCTTTGTCAGCTCCAGCGACAAGCTCGCCGGTGGCGGGCCAAGCGTGTGTGTGGCTTGATTTGCAGGGAACCGATTGCAAAGCTATCCTTTCATGCCCGCGGTGCACTTGGCCGAGGTCTACATCGCCTCTTCTGTGTGTCATCTAGCAGCTCTGTCCACACCCAGCCTAGGCTCGCTATGCTATTGGCCGAGCTCGCCGTTACCTCTTCATGTGCTGTCACTTTTTGCCGCAGACAGCACAGGCCAACGATGGATACAACGACTAAGAAGTATGCATGTATCGATTGGATAATAATCACATGTTTCATGCACTTTTGTTGAGTTGGTTACCTATATTGTGTTGTGGTTATCTCAATTGAGATTAGTTGAACATACCTATTCCCTGCCCCCTACAATTGGTTGGAGCATATAGATGCGTTTGTGTTTGACAAAGGAATACATGCAGGCTAACCTCCCAAAGACAAATCTTGGTCATACGTGGTGTCCTTAGGTCTGTAAAAAATAATAGTATTGTGTAGAATGATTCTGTAGTTGTGCTATTGCACTGAATACATGATTCTGTAGTCGATTTTGGGCTTGACACTTGCAGTCAATATCTAGATCCCTGCACTAAAAACTTCTATGATATCTATTGTGCTCCAGTGGTCAATATTGGAGCATATACCGTTCAATAAAAAAAATCATCCATACATTGGACAGCTAGACAATAGAAAAGAAAAATCTGAGTTGTTCTTTATTCAGGTTCAGATATACGAACAATACACTGCTAAATGCATCTAAAATTCTTAACAAACTTATTCTTAATATGAGAGGAAACCAAGATTCCTGATATGGTACTGATGATTAAAAATTGCAGCATATCAAGTATAACAGTGTAATCTTGCACTACTATTTCTTCGTCATGATGTTCAGTTAAAGGTTAATATTTCTGAACTTCAATTTCCCTGTTTGTACAAGCTCTCGCATAGCAACTTATTTTCTAAAAGTGTTAGTTGTGCTTTGTTTAACAAACCTGCATCTTGCTATGGCCAAATGGTGCAGCAATTTTACTATAAACATAATTGTATCTGTATCTCTTTTATCCCCACTAAAATTAGTCCAAATGTCATTAAACTAATTGTAATTTCAATTTGCTGCGTCTACACTTCGTAAAGGAATTAGGCAGGTACTGCTTCAAGTTTAATTTATCAATGGTACCTTCTTTATAACAGTTTTACTATGCTTTTGATATTCTACCGTCTGACGTTCGACAACAGTGTGCCAATTAGTTTGCAATCATCCTTTCAATGACCAATGTTTGCTATTTTGAAGTTTCTACTCCTATATGTTTGTTTGCACAAAATAACAATACCATGAATACAATCATAAGCTATGTCAGTAAGCATTGCTCGCCCTTGGTGATGATCCAAGTGTTGATGTTTCATCTAAATTGGCAAGAAACGTCCAGCAGAAAATGACATTTCTACATTTCTCTTCCTCCATTATATAGTGACCATTCTGATATATATGTTCAACTATGCAGACTTTTATTCTTATACCATTGCAGTTCTCACTATTTTGACATTTGTTCCATGTTGTCTGGTGGCTTGGAAGCAGCAACATATGATCTTTAATGCTTTTTTCTAGACTTTCCGTTGTTGTGCGACTTCTTTCCCAACAATGATAGCGTACTTTGTAGAGCTATATTAGTACGACAAACCTACAAATCATGCAGTCACCTTGAACAGATGCATCAATATTTAATTTGAATGTTGGTTGCAATATCGTATTTTTGTTTATCAAACTTCACACTTGGGATATTACTTAGAGATTATAAGTTATGCCAGTGCTTCTTCTGATGTGTGTTCTATATGGTAGAAGCCTTGGTCAACGGCGGAGCTTAGTTGGGGCCAGCAGGTGTGTCATGGCACCCTAGCCTCGCTAGTAAACCTGAAGAAGACTTTTAGCGGGATTTTTTTAGCTTTTGCCCCCCCGCCAAACAACCATATTTGCAGTGTACTTCGGCAGGTCATTTGCTCCATAAAGGATGACACTTGGTGGTGTACTCTACCCGAGTCGGTTACTCATACCCGTGGCTTTTTACAGTTATACCGGTGTGTCCCTTAAAAAAAACACTGAAAACTATGATGCGCATCATGTGCTTCTACCTTTAGTCCGGTTTCACAAATGAACTAGAATCTATATTCTAACGAATTAAGCTAATCTTCACTATTGTTTCTTTGGTTCAATTTTGTAGACCATGCACGATATTCTCAGTTGGAAAGAAGAAGCTCATGTTGCTATGCAGCAGGCGGTAAGATTTTGACAAGGGCAGACTGTCACATGTTACTAGGATTTACGTTGATATTAATTTCTCTTGCAAATGTGAAAAAATATATAGATGACCCATGTTGATTATCGTTAGCAATCATATATCTTAGTCTTTATAACAAACAAGACTAATGTACTCCTATTGATGTGATAAAACATGCTATATTTAACAAGTTATCTTGTGCAACATCAACCTATCTTTTTTTTTCTCACTGTGTCCATGTGATGTAAATATACTCAAATAAATTGTTCAACACCCTTGGTTTACATACAATTTGATAAGTTAAAAACTATAACTGATTAACCATGAAATTGAAGAACTTTGTACGTCTTCTTCTTTTTTTTCAGATAGGAACTGCGCATTTTAGATCTCACAGGAATGTACGTGTACCTGAGAATTAAAAAAAAGAATTTCAGTTAAGTGTCCGTGTATGTCTGCATCAGAAAAGGGATGAAAGAAAAAAGAAGCCAGATTAAGTCATGGAAGGACCATGTGCATAAACTGCAACTAAGTTTTTTTTTTCCAAAACCTAGCATTCATAGAGAACAAACATATTACATCAATCTATGGAAAAGTGTAGAAACAATATATAACAAATATACTTTATAAATCACCAATTTCCTTTTGCCAAGAATATAACAAAAAAATAAATTCTAACAATCTCCTTGATGGCTCCTGTACCTGTTCATATTTCGCTTTTGATTCATTGGGGTCTGCTTGAATTTAACTATTACAGTACATGTTCGTAATTGGAATTTTAGCATACAAAAAAATCCATTATGTGTTTACACTCTAATATACGTGCCTAAAATAATAGAACCAAAGTATACATTACAAATCACTAATTACCTTTCGTTTTGCCAAAATTAATATAGGAAATAGTATTAAATAAAAATCTAGGAATCTCTTTGACTACTCATGTGGACTCTCCTTGACTACTCGCTCCACAACACCTTGCACCTATCTCCTGTGCAACGGGTCTGTATACAAAGAAAGCAACAGTAATGCCCTGTTGCGGAGATACCAATGCAATGAAAGGTGATTGGGTGGGTAAACTAGATAATGGCTTATTTAATTTTTTTTATTCATAGAGTAGATATGCTTTGTATACTACTATCATATCCGTTCTTTCTAAGATCTTCGAAGGGCTTTATAGAATTCGCCACAGTGAGACAGAGATACAACAGCCCGATTTAAAGGGAAAACTGAGAAAGGGATGTGATGTTGATATTGACTGTGTGAAAAAACAACAAACAATATCCATGATAAAAAAGATAAATGTTTCTGAAACACACAAAGTAAGAATTTTTTATACCCGGGTTCGGAAACATTTGAATCAATAAATTAAAGCTAACTGTTTAATGCAACTTATCCAAATGTGAAACACACCAAATTTTAAAATTGTTGCCATACTTTAAGAATGGAGCTAAATCTTATTGATAATCGCATCAATATGTTAATCACTATAACATGTTAATGGTATTATTCGTTTAAGTTTGTATAAAGTTAGCATTATCAGTATGCTAGCCCGTGCGAACGCACGGGTTGACGACTAGTATATTATGCTTTTATATAAAGATCTAGTAGTATCACTATAATTATTTTGCAAAAGCGGGTTCTATCTTTAAAATAGTATCTATTTAATGACGTTACATGTTTCCATATCTATACAAATATAAACTACTCCCTCCTTCCAATATTAATTGACACTCAAACGAATCTCTCTTGACATATTCTAGATTTTGCAATATTGAATTTGATCCAATGAAATCTAGAATTAAATATCATATGCGATATTAAGGAAATACACACAGGGGGGAGAGGGAAGGATGATTTTGGAGCCTGGAACTATACAAAATACAGTCTGTTTTCCATTGGATAGGCATAATATCTGCTATGTCGATTAAGGCCTTGACTATAAAATTAGCTGGAAGCTCGAGTGGCGTCACAAATCCAGTGCCAAAAAGGATTAAAACCCACCTGTGGATGGTGCTTAGAGACTGTTGTGCGGTGGGTGATTAGTTGTAGCATAGATCACTACACACAAATGGTTGATTTAAACATCACGCATTAGAGGCATAGGCCACGCTATCAGGCCTTACACAGCAAAGTGGAATGAATACTTAGCTGTGTTCACAAGCTATATCACTGTCCATGGTCTACTAAAAGGGGGCTAACAGTTGAGGACATGATTCATTGCCTTTATTTATGCTCTTAGCTGAGCAATGAATTTGAATTTAACAAACGTGTTAGAATGAAATCTACACATGGACACAAGACCAAGTGGAGAAACAGAAGGCCGCTAAATGACAGGGCGTCTTTTGGTACTCTGATAATGAATTTATCCTTCTCTTTAAACAAAAAGGGAAAATAATGATAGATGATGGTGATGTTGTCTATTAGCATGGATGGATGGCGGATGGTGAGCTAGCGGAAAATTGGCTAAGAGTTACATGTTACAATTAAGAACATGTGAAGTCAGATACTTTCAGCACAAGCGGGTGGGTCATGGAACAAAGTGGTCACCTTGCTGAATTCTGCTAGACGGTCCGAAAGGCTTTTTTACGGTTGAGTTTTGCAAAGCAGTTTCTAGTTACAACTGCAAGTTACAATGACAAGTTATAAAGATGGTTGTGTGCATCATAACAAGTTATAAAGAGGTCAGGGGTTAACGTGAGCCGCCACTCGCCACAGACAAGGATGAAGCCAGAATATGTACTATGGGGTCATCACTATATTATCTCTGCTACATAGGCGTCGTATTCAAGAAATACACATTGCATAGTGCTAATCAATGAAGAATTTGCAAACATTCATTGGGGTAAATTGACCCTAGTGTGTTACTATAGCAGCTCCGTCCGTGGCCACAGATGGTTCCGAACGCCTAGCGGTCGTGAGCCCATGGTCACACAACACGTCCTTGTCCTCCTCCAGGACGCCCGGATACACATACAGCCACGTAGAGGCCAGTGAGTCCACAACCGCCGATGGCATTGGACGACTCGTAGATAGTTGATAGGAGGCCGCGCGCCAGTGTATGCTCGAACACGGCCAGGCCGCTCTGGCCGGCGCCCATGATGGCTATAGGAGCAGCTCATTAGATTAAGGGCCCGTTCGGAAGTGCTCCACCTCCCCGCTTCTCCGGAAGTGGGCGAGGAGCTGGCCGAACCGTTTTCCTCCGTGGAGCCAGCTTCAGAAGCGCCGGTGGAGCGTAGTGCAAATCAGCGGAGCACCAGAAGTTGAGCTTCGCGTTTTTCAGAAGTACGAGTTCCTTCATATTACATCCCGCTGCCATCCCGAAGTGACGGACGAACCGTTTTCCTCTCTGTTCAAAGCCCAGCCTGGTGGGCCCAAACACAGCGGCTGGCTCAGCTCCACGACGCTGCTGCCGAACGCTCCTGTCTCCCATGGAAGCTGGCTCGCGCTGCTCCATCGAGAAGCTGGCCCCATTGGGAAGCTGGAGAGCTTCCGAACGGGCCCTAAATCACAACCTTTTTCCTCTTGTGACTAGATTGAATTGGATCCCAACTTGAGTGAACAGATGCCACACTCTTTTCCCTTCTAGAAATACAATTATATGGACTCTGTCACCCTGGTTTGTTAGAAGCATATTGACAATAAAAAATCTGACATCTTTAATTATATTCCAGGCAGTTTTTCATGAAATTGGTAACCTTTTATCTGGATGAACTATTGATATTTTGTTCTTCATGTAATTACATGTAGTTTGGGTCAAGTCATTTTTTTGCAGAAATAATGTAACATGATAAATTCTAAAGTTTTGGGTTAATATACACTGTAATAACTTAGTCCCACCAGATGAACCACTCTAACTTTTAAATAAACGTGGGAACTTATAGGGAGTCTCTAATAGTATAGGTAGGTTTAGATTTGATTCTAAATCTAACTTGAACCTATCTCTACATATAAGGGAGCCACTAACTAGATTTTTGTTCATAGTAGGGAGATGTTTCACATTCTTTGGCTGCATGATCTTCACCAAAGTGAACTTTTGATCCACGGTGCCAATGTGACGAACGTAAGCATCGATCAATTCCCCATTAGGACAAAAGAACACCGTGCGACCTGATAAGATATTAACAAAGAGACGTCGACGAACGCTAGCACGTGAATCAATCAACCAAGAAGATGATTGAAATACTGAGAAAGCAATAGGAAAATTATCATAGTATTTCTAGTGATCACCATGTTGACATTCTGTGACCCCGTTTTCTCTCTGCGGTCTACACATTCTCGGCCTTCCTTGGGATAGTGTCCAAGCATTTTACAAGCATAGAAGTCTAGCTCAAGCTTGTTCATCTTCTTCTTTAAGGTAGTAGTCTTGATAGCTTTATTCAGAACATGCATGTTCGTTTCTCTGTTCCTATTTTGTGGGTATCTCTTCACAATATTGGCGCTAGATTGAACCTCGTCTCCTTTCTCAGCACAGTTTTTAGCCCGAGCTTTCTCGTCAACATCAACAGATACTATCAGATTTTAACTGGATTATCATGTCTCCTATGGTATAGAGTAGTGGAAACACTCCTCCATGAAGGAGGGAGCTTTGTAGCATGCACCAAGCCACGAATTTATCAAGTAAATCAGAGTTCGAGTTCCTTTAGATTGCATTGTATGTCATAAGCTTGTTCAACTACAGAACGATTTTCCTTTGATCTTCGTTAGAGATTCACTCTGGCATGCCAGTATGACATGGTAACTTTCGGAGCAGTAAGCCAGAATGTGGAAATCAATTGCCACCTCTTAAGTGCACACCTGTAAACTTATCCGGCCTCGATGTATCAGCAAATCGAACAATAGATAACTTAGGAAATCTGCTACAGTTGGCTTTTGGACTGTTGTCTAACTAGAAAAAATATATTATTAATTCCAGTAAATAATTCATAAATAGAAGAGTAATTGACATGCATAGCTCTGGCATACTAGATTGAAAAAACAACAGTATCACACATGCAATAGCAAACATAGTTAGAGAGATGATCAGATCATGATGCATGTATTGTTCATTTTTAGCCATGGTTGCTGCAGAAGCTATGTTGTTGACCATGACATTGGTGACTAGTCAAAGTAGACTGCGTTGCAAATGTCAGTACGCAATGCCATCCAACTTGGGTTTAAAAGGACCCGTGGTAACGAACTTAAGCAGTCACGCATAGCAGTTGCAAAAAAGCTAATTCATCCTTCCCTAATGCAGGATTACAAGGACGGGTGGTTCCGGAGACATGCTCCCCCCATCGCCGGTACACATCCGCATTAGAGATCGAGTATACTACGCAAGTTGCGACATGAGGTAAAGTCCTAGCTTGTTTCGGTGTGTCTTTGGTTGTGGTCGGTAAGTTTTATATATAGGCCATGGACTGAAGTTCGGTGAACCATTCATGTGCATGTCGGACGCCAGCGCCGTACTGACGAGGCAAGAACACACATATGGTGCTCTCTCTCTCTCTCTCTCTCTCTGTGTGTGTGTGTGTGTGTGTGTGTCCTCATTTCCACCACTTAGTGGAGTAGGGAGACTTCGCTATTAAGTTGGTCACATACCTCTTCCACTTCCTTGGTCGGACAAAAGATTGCACCTCCACTTGTCATTTATACATGGGACTTTGAGATATACTTCAGGAATTTCAGAAAATGTATGTGGGCCAAGCCCATTATTTCTAACACTTGGTTCATTCATGTTACATATGGTTATGTCTGGACTTATGAAAGAGAGCCATACAGACACACAATCACTAAACCTGAGATTACATATGACAAAATCAAATCAAATCACAGGTACACCCAAAATTGGTGCTGAAAAGACATTCTCACAGGTACATCATTGTCCATTGTTTAACATTATGGACTAGTTCAACTCCACTTACATACGTTGCAACTACAGTTCCAAGTGGCAACATTAACAGACACACAATAAGCTTGCTTGGTGTGATCTCCCCAGGAACTTTGGCATGCATATTGGCAAGTTAAGGCGATGCATGCAGGGCCTGTAAAAGCAACGTGCACTTCACACTCTGCAGACAAGAATACACACTGTTAAAAGAAGTACAGATTGAGAAGGTTCCAAAGAAATTCAGCAATTCAGGTGACAATATTACTCTACTCCGGTTGGCTTGAGAAAGGAGACATATATAAGGTCAGGGAGAACGATATTGTACCGGCATGAGTGGAATTTCCTAGCAGCAGAAGCACCATAAGGCAAAGAAGAATATTTTTGCAGTCCATCAGAGGCAAACTTCTTGTTTCTGTTTGGGCGTCCAGAAAAATGCATGATGTTATCTCTATATATAGACTTGTATCTTAGAGACGATCTAATCCTAGGTCACACAAATAAGATAAAAAAAGATCTGACCGTAGCACTCCCTTTACACCCGATTCACTCAACTAAGATCGAAAATATCACTGCCCTTATTCCCTGTTCACTGAAATGAGATTGAGAAGATCTAGCCTTATCACTGCACTTAATTTGTACAGATTGGTTCTATCCCTTTATTGTTACGTACTATATTCGTCCATATCTATGCTGATATAAATTTAGGAGATTCTCGAGATTGTGCCACATCGAATGTCCGATCAAATTAAACCCAAGATTATAGCTAGGCACGCCCCACCAACTACTCACTGGCGGACAACTTTATTTGGTGTTATGGCGTAGTTTAACGCCAAGACACAAGTATATAAGAAGCGGAGGGATGGATACTAAATTTTGGTACACAATTGCTTAATTTGTGGTGGTAGCATATCCTAGGAAGTACTTTCTTTTTCTTTATGATGATCATCGGCGTTTTGGCACATGGCAGTGCGCTCGTGGTTTTTAAAATCTGTTTTAAACATATTTCGAAATGCCAAAAAATTTCAAACTAAAATTTGGCGTGTACATCTCGATATTGTACATGCTCACAAAGTCATTTCGTAAAAAACTGACAAGTTATGTGTCGTTTGTAAAAAAGGCAAAATCCGGTGTTAAAAAATGCTTTTCACAAGACATTTTTTTTGTCTTTTTTACACAAGCCACAAAAAAATACCAGTTTTCTTCAAAACTTGATACGCACACATATAATATCGAGATGTATGCGCTGAATCTTTGTTTGAAATTTGTCACGCTTCAAAACATTTTTTCGAGTGTCAGGAGCGTGCGCTCCCAGAAGGACCAACAGTTATCCGGCCATATATTGTTATGGTCCTGGTTGTGAAGACTAGCAGCATGGAAAGTAGGAGAAGGGCAGTAGCATTGATAGAGCAGAGCACGAGGTAGAAGCTATCGAATTAAGGCGAAGCAGAAGGGCGAGGTGCAGGGAAGCATGATTCAGCGGGCCCGGGTGGATAGCATGATCAGACAGTGACCCTCGTAGTTCGACGCATCAGTGACACGCCAGCTGAACCCAAAAAGTTAGTGGCTGTAGCATGTTATTTAAGGAACAGGGGTCCTTCTCACTTTGCTGTTTTTTTCAAAAAGGGAAATATATTAATATCGCAAAGATATCAATTACATCCAGCCTCTGCATCTACAAGATGTCACAAAGACATACAGGATGCACACGGCCAAAGGAAAAAATAAAAAGAAAGGTCCCGCCATAGCGATTGACTCCTCTCAATAGTAGGACACCTACCACCACCTAATACAACACCCAAAAAATATAAAAGATCTACAAAAACAACGCCTTCAAGAAGATAACAGTGCACAAGCATTGTCGTTTCCCGATCCAAGATCTTAGATTTTCTCTTTGCTGCTGAGCGAAATCTTATTTGGACGAATCTGAACCTCTACCCATGTTATTGTTCTTCTGATATCTTTCAACTATCTTCCCGGTTTTTCCTGGGTGCTTTACTGTAGCTAAAATTCTGGTAAACTCTGACGTATCATAAGATTGCTATGAGGGTGTAGTAGTTGGGTCTGTAAATATATAGTGATAACAAGCTACAACATGAACAGATGAACAGAGAAACATTGTAGGAGTAGTTTAGTAGCCTGCATAACATTGCCTCTAGTTAATCCTCTGCATCCCCAAGACCAAGACCTTCTGTATAAATCATCTTCTGTTCCTCGATTTCTTTGTAGAGTTCTAATTCTTCATTTAATTCTTGACATAACAAAGCATACCAATATGGGCACTAGAATTACGTAAATAACTTAGACTTGCTTGAGAAAAGTATCAAAATAAAATGAGGATCACTCTGGTAAAACAAATTATATGTTGCCATTTTTGTATCCTAGAAAACGTGTAAGAAGACCTAGCCAGCCGCCGCCTCTCAAAAAGTTAGGGTTCTCTGCCTCCCGCCGGCGTGGGTACCGGTCCGTCCCGTCTCCGGTGGCCTTAGTGTTGGGGAACTTAGTAATTTTAAAAAAATTCATACGCACACGCAAGATCATGGTGATGCATAGCAACGAGAGGGGAGAGTGTCGTCCACGTACCCTCGTAGATCGTTAAGCGGAAGCGTTATAACAACGCGGTTGATGTAGTCGTACGTCTTCACGATCGACCGATCCTCAGCACCGAACGTACGGCGCCTCCGCGTTCAGCACACATTCAGCTCGGTGACGTCCCGTGAACTCACGATCTAGTAGAGCTCGAGGAAGAGTTTCGTCAGCACGACGATGTGCTGACGATGTCGATGAGCTACCGTCGCAGGGCTTCGCCTAAGCACCACTACGATATAACCGAGGTGGATTATGGTGGAGGGGGGCACCGCACACGGCTAAGAGATCAATAGATCAATTGTTGTCTATGGGGTGTCCCCCTGCCCCCGTATATAAAGGAGCTAGGGGGGAGGCGGCCGACCAAGGAGGAGGGCGTGCCAAGGGGGGAGTCCTACTCCCACCGGGAGTAGGACTCCCTCTTTTCCTAGTTGGAGTAGGAGAGGAGAAGGAAGGGAGAGAGGAAGAGAAGGAAAGGGGGCGCCCCCCCCCCTCCTTGTCCAATTTGGCCTAGAGGGGGATGGGGCGCACGACTGCCCTTGGCTGCCCCTCCTCTTCTCCCACTAAGGCCCATTAGGCCCAATATACTCCCCGGGGGGTTCCGGTAACCCCCCGGTGGTCCGGTAAATGTCCGAAACCTCCCGAAACACTTCCGGTGTCTGAACATAGTCATCCAATATATTGATCTTTACGTCTCGGCCATTTAGAGACTACTCGTCATGTTCGTGATCATATCCGGGACTCCGAACTACCTTCGGTACATCAAAACACAAAAACTCATAATACCGATCATCACAGAACTTTAAGCGTGCGGACACTACTGGTTCGAGAACTATGTAGACATGACTGAGACATGTCTCCGGTCAATAACCAATAGCAGAACCTGGATGCTCATATTGGTTCCTACATATTCTACGAAGATCTTTATCGGTCAAACCGCATAACAACATACGTTGTTCCCTTTGTCATCGGGATGTTACTTGCCCGAGATTCAATCGTCGGTATCTCAATACCTAGTTCAATCTCGTTACCGGCAAGTCTCTTTTACTCGTTCCGTAATGCAACATCCCGCAACTAACTCATTAGTGACATTGCCTTCAAGGCTTATAGTGATGTGCATTACCGAGAGGGCCCAGAGATACCTCTCCAACAACCGGAGTGACAAATCCTAATCTTGATCTATGCCAACTCAACAAGTACCATCGGAGACACCTATAGAGCACCTTTATAATCACCCGGTTACGTTGTGACGTTTGGTAGCACACAAAGTGTTCCTCAGGTAATCGGTAGTTGCATAATCTCATAGTCATTGGAACATGTATAAGTCATGAAGAAAGCAATAGCCATAAACTAAAATGATCAAGTGCCAAGCTAACGGAATGGGTCAAGTCAATCACATCATTCTTCTAATGATGTGATCCCGTTTACCAAATGACAACTCATGTCTATGGTTAGGAAACATAACCATCTTTGATCAACGAGCTAGTCGAGTAGAGGCATACTAGTGACACTATGTTTGTCTATGTATTCACACATGTATTATGTTTCCGGTTAATACAATCCTAGCATGAATAATAAAAAATTATCATGATATGAGGAAATAAATAATAACTTTATTATTGCCTCTAGGTCATAATTCCTTCAGTCTCCCACTTGCACTAGAGTCAATAGTCTAGATTACACAGTAATGATTTTAACACCCATGGAGCCTTGGTGTTGATCATGTTTTGCTCGTGAGAGAGGCTTAGTCAATGGGTCTGTAACATTCAGATCCGTATGTATCTTGCAAATCTCTATGTCTCCCACCTGGACTTGATCCCGGATGGAATTGAAGCGTCTCTTGATGTGCTTGGTTCTCTTGTGAAATTTGGATTCCTTTGCCAAGGCAATTGCACCAGTATTGTCACAAAAGATTTTCATTGGACCCGATGCACTAGGTATGACACCTAGATCAGATATGAACTCCTACATCTAGACTCCTTCATTTGCTATTTCCGAAGCAGCTATGTACTCCGCTTCACTCGTAGATCCCGCCACAACGCTTTGTTTAGAACTGCTCCAACTGACAGCTCCACCGTTCAATATAAATATGTATACGGTTTGCAATTTAGAATCGTCCAGATCAGTGTCAAAGCTTGCATCGACGTAACCATTTACGACGAGCTCTTTGTCACCTCCATAAACGAGAAACATATACCTAGTCCTTTTCAGGTATTTCAGGATGTTCTTGACCGCTTCCCAGTGATCCACTCCTAGATTACTTTGGTACCTCCCTGCTAAACTAATAGCAAGGCACACATCAGGTCTGGTACACAACATTGCATACATGATAGACCCTATGGTTGAAGCATAGGAAACACTTTTCATTTTCTCTCTATCTTCTACAGTGGTTGGACATTGAGTCTTACTCAACTTCATACCTTGTAACACAGGCAAGAACCCTTTCTTAGCTTGATCCATTTTGAACTTCTTCAAAACTTTATCAAGGTATGTGCTTTGTGAAAATCCAATTAAGCGTCTTGATCTATCTCTATAGATCTTGATGCCCAATATATAAGCAGCTTCACCGAGGTATTTCATTGAAAAACTCTTATTCAAGTATCCTTTTATGCTATCCAAAAATTCTATATCATTTCCCATCAACAATATGTCATCTACATATAATATTAGAAATGCTACAGAGCTCCCACTCACTTTCTTGTAAATACAGGCTGCTCCAAAAGTCTGTATAAAACCATATGCTTTGATCACACTATCAAAACATTTATTCCAACTCCGAGAGGCTTGCACCAGTCCATAAACGGATCGCTGGAGCTTGCACACTTTGTTAGTACCCATTGGATCGATAAAACCTTCGGGTTGCATCATATACAACTCTTCTTCTAGAAATCCATTGAGGAATGCAGTCTTTACATTCATTTACCAAATTTCATAATCATAAAATGCGGCAATTGCTAACATTATTCGGATGGACTTAAGCATTGCTACATGTGAGAAGGTCTCATCGTAGTCAACTCCTTGAACTTGTCAAAAACCTTTCGCGACAAGTCGAGCTTTGTAGACAGTAATGTTACCGTCAGCGTCAGTCTTCTTCTTGAAGAATCATTTATTCTCGATGGCTTGCCGATCATCGAGCAAGTCAACCAAAGTCCACACTTTGTTCTCATACATGGATCCCATCTCAGATTTCATGGCTTCAAGCCATTTTGCGGAATCTGGGCTCATCATCGCTTCCTCATAGTTCGTAGGCTAGTCATGGTCAAGTAACATGACCTCCAGAATAGGATTACCGTACCACTCTGGTGCGGATCTTACTCTGGTTGACCTACGAGGTTCGGTAGTAACTTGATCTGAAGTTTCATGATCAACATCATTAGCTTCCTCACTAATTGGTGTAGGTGTCACAGGAACCGGTTTCTGTGATGAACTATTTTCCAATAAGGGAGCAGGTACAGTTACCTCATCAAGTTCTACTTTCCTCCCACTCACTTCTTTCGAGAGAAACTCCTTCTCTAGAAAGGATTCATTCTTAGCAATGAATGTCTTGCCTTCGGATCTATGATAAAAGGTGTATCCAACAATTTCCTTTGGGTATCCTATGAAGACACATTTCTCCGATTTGGGTTCGAGCTTATCAGGTTGAAGCTTTTTCACATAAGCATCGCAGCCCCAAACTTTAATAAATGACAACTTCGGTTTTGTCGGTGTCAAAACCGGCGGATCTCGGGTAGGGGGTCCCGAACTGTGCGTCTAAGGTGGATGGTAACAGGAAGCAGGGGACACGATGTTTTACCCAGGTTCGGGCCTTCTTGATGGAGGTAATACCTTACGTCCTGCTTGATTGTTCTTGATGATATGAATATTACAAGAGTTGATCTACCACGAGATCATAGAGGCTAAACCCTAGAAGCTAGCCTATGGTATGATTGTTTGTTGTCCTACGGACTAAACCCTCCGGTTTATATAGACACCGGAGGGGGCTAGGGTTACACAAGGTCGGTTACAAGGGAGGATATTTACATATCTGTATTGCCTAGCTTGCCTTCCATGCCAAGTAGAGTCCCATCCGGACACGGGACGATGTCTTCAATCCTGTATTTTCATAGTCCAACAGTCCGACCAAAGGATATAGTTTGGCTGTCCGGAGACCCCCTAATCCAGGACTCCCTCGGGTTTCTTGCCAAACCATGGTTCATAAGGCGTCGTCTCAACAGATTTCGATGGTGCCCTATTTAACATGAATGCATATGTCTCTAAAGCATCACCCCAAAATGATAGCGGTAAATCAGTAAGAGACATCATAGATCGCACCATTTCTAGTAAAGTACGATTACGATGTTCGGACACACCATTATGTTGTCCTGTTCCAGGTGGCGTGAGTTGCGAAACTATTCCGCACTGTTTCAAATGTAGACCAAACTCGTAACTCAAATATTCTCCTCCACGATCAGATCGCAGGAACTTTATTTTCTTGTTACGATGATTTTCCACTTCACTCTGAAATTGTTTGAACTTTTCAAATGTTTCAGACTTATGTTTCATTAAGTAGATATACACATATCTTCTCAAATCATCTGTGAAGGTGAGAAAATAACGATACCCGCCGCGAGCCTCGATATTCATTGGACCACATACATCGGTATGTATGATTTCCAACAAATCCGTTGCTCGCTCCATTGTTCCGGAGAACGGCGTTTTAGTCATCTTTCCCATGAGGCATGGTTCGCAAGTACCAAGTGATTCATAACCAAGTGATTCCAGAACTCCATCAATATGGAGTTTCTTCATGCGCTTTACACTAATATGACCCAAACGGCAGTGCCAAAAATAAGTTGCACTATCATTATTAACTCTACATCTTTTGGCTTCAACATTATGAATATGTGTATCACTACTATCGAGATTCAATACAAATAGACCATTCTTCAAGGGTGCATGACCAAAAAAGATATTACTCATATAAATAGAACAACCATTATTCTCATATTTAAATGAATAACCGTCTCGCATCAAACAAGATCCAGATATAATGTTCATGCTTAACGCTGGCACCAAATAACAATTATTCAGGTCTAAAATTAATCCCGAAGGTAGATGTAG
Organism: Triticum urartu; assembly: GCF_056163025.1. NCBI lineage: Eukaryota > Viridiplantae > Streptophyta > Magnoliopsida > Poales > Poaceae > Triticum > Triticum urartu. The sequence goes on along the minus strand of NC_141875.1, from coordinate 744,308,459 downwards.
AGGCAGCGCGCTGACGGCGATCACATCGACTTTGGAACCATTTCCCACGTGCATCGTCACCTCGTCCTTAGCCAGTCTTCGCTTAATCCGTAGTCCCTGTTTCGAGTTGCAAATATTAGCAACAGAATCAATATCAAATACCCAGGTCCTACTACGAGCTTTAGGAAGGTACACATCAATAACATGTATATCATATATACCTTTGTTCACCTTGCCATCCTTCTTATCCGCCAAATACTTGGGGCAGTTCCGCTTCCAGTGACCAGTCCCTTTGCAATAGAAGCACTCAGTCTCAGGCTTAGGTTCAGACTTGGGTTTCTTCTCTTGAGCAGCAACTTGTTTGCCGTTCTTGTTGAAGTTCCCTTTCTTCTTCCCTTTGCCCATTTTCTTGAAACTTGTGGACTTGTTGACCATCAACACTTGATGCTCCTTCTTGATTTCTACCTCCGCAGCCTTTAGCATTGCGAAGAGCTCAGGAATCGTCTTATCCATCCCTTGCATATTATAGTTCATCACGAAGCTCTTATAGCTTGGTGGCAGTGATTGAAGAACTCTGTCAATGACACTATCAACCGGAAGATTAACTCCCAGCTGAGTCAAGTGGTTATGGTACCCAAACATTCTGAGTATATGTTCACTGACAGAACTATTCTCCTCCATCTTGCAGCTGTAGAACTTATTGGAGACCTCATATCTCTCAATCCGGGCATTTGCTAAAAATATTAACCTCAACTCCTGGAACATCTCATATGCTCCATGACGTTCGAAACGTCATTGAAGTCCCGGTTCTAAGCCGTAAAGCATGGCACACTGAACTATTGAGTAGTCATCAGCTTTGCTCTGCCAGACATTCATAACATCTGGCGTTGCTCCTGCAGCCGGTTTGGCATCTAGCGGTGCTTTCAGGACATAATTCTTCTGTGCAGCAATGAGGATAATCCTCAAGTTATGGACCCAGTCCATGTAATTGCTACCATCATCTTTCAACTTTGCTTTCTCAAGGAATGCATTAAAACTCAACGGAACAACAACACGGGTCATCTATCTACAATAACATAGACAAGCAAAATACTATCAGGTACTACGTTCATAATAAATTTAAGTTCAATTAATTATATTACTTAAGAACTCCCACTTAGATAGACATCCCTCTAATCATCTAAGTGATCACGTGATCCATATCAACTAAACCATAACCGATCGTCGCGTGAAATGGAGTAGTTTTCAATGGTGAACATCACTATGTTGATCATATCTACTATATGATTCACGCTCGATCTTTCGGTCTCAGTGTTCCGAGGCTATATCTGCATATGCTAGGCTCGTCAAGTTTAACCCGAGTATTCTGCATGTGTAAAACTGTATTGCACCCGTTGTAGATGAACGTTGAGCTTATCACACCCGATCATCACGTGGTGTCTCGGCACGACGAACTTTGGCAACGGTGCATAATCAGGGAGAACACTTTTAGCTTGAAATTTAGTGAGAGATCATCTTATAATGCTACCGTCAAACAAAGCAAAATAAGAAGCATAAAGGATAAACATCACATGCAATCAACATAAGTGATATGATATGGCCATCATCATCTTGTGCCTGTGATCTCCATCTCCAAAGCACCGTCATGATCATCGTCGTCACCGGCGCGACACCTTGATCTCCATCGTAGTATCGTTGTCGTCTCGCCAACTATTGCTTCTACGCCCTGTTCGAGAATTCATCCGATTAACCAGTTAACTTCCCGATTAATCCCTACTCATAGGGTCCCCGAGTAGCCGATTACCTGATAAATCGTGTGATTAATTGATTAAATGGGCGATTAACTTGCCGATTAGCCTATTAATTCCTTACTCACCAGCCGACCGAGCAGCTACCAGTTAACGATTTCCTCAACAATGCTTCTACGACTATTACTACCGCTTAGTCATAAAGTAAAGCAATTACAGGGTGATTGCATTGCATACAATAAAGCGACAACCATATGGCTCCTGCCAGTTGCCGATAACTCCACTATAAAACATGATCATCTCATACAATAAATATAGCATCATGTCTTGACCATATCACATCACAACATACCCTCCAAAAACAAGTTAGACATCCTCTACTTTGTCGTTGCAAGTTTTACATGGTTGCTACGGGCTGCGCAAGAACCGTTCATACCTACACATCAAAACCACAACGATAGTTCGTCAAGTTAATGCGGTTTTAACCTTCTCAAGGACCGGGCGTAGCCACACTTGATTCAACTAAAGTTGGAGAAACTGACACCCGCCAACCACCTGTGTGCAAAGCACGTCGGTAGAACCAGTCTCGCATAAGCGTACGTGTAATGTCGGTCCGGGTCGCTTCATCCAACAATACCGCCGAACCAAAGTATGACATGCTGGTTAGCAATATGACTTGTATCGCCCACAACTCACTTGTGTTCTACTCATGCATATAACATCTACGCATAAACCTGGCTCTGATACCACTGTTGGGGAACGTAGTAATTTTCAAAAATTTCCTACGCACACGCAAGATCATGGTGATGCATAGCAATGAGAGGGGAGACTGTCATCCACGTACCCTCGCAGAAAGTTAAGCGTAAGAGTTATAACAGCGCGGTTGATGTAGTCGTACGTCTTCACGATTGACAGATCTTCAGCACACGTTCAGCTCGGTGACGTCCCGAGAACTCACCATCCAGTAGAGCTCGAGGAAGAGTTTCGTCAGCACGACGGTGTGGTGACGATGTTGATGAAGCTACCGTCGCAGTGCTTCGCCTAAGCACCGCTACGATATAACCGAAGTGGATTATGGTGGAGGGGGGCACCGCACACGGCTAAGAGATCAACAGATCAATTCTTGTCTATGGGGTGCCCCCTGCCCCCGTATATAAAGGAGCTAGGGGGGAGGCGGCCGGCCAAGGAGGAGGGCGCGCCAAGGGGGGAGTCCTATCCCACCAGGAGTAGGACTCCCTCTTTTCCTAGTTGGAGTAGGAGAGGAGGAGGATGGGAGAGAACAAGAGAAGGAAAGGGGGGCACCGCCCCCCCCTCCTTGTCCAATTCGGACTAGAGGGGGAGGGGGCGCGCGGCTGCCCTTGGACGCCCCTCCTCTTCTCCCACTAAGGCCCATTATGCCCAATATACTCCCCGGGGGGTTCCGGTAACCCCCCGGTACTCCGGTAAATGTCTGAAACCTCCCGAAACACTTCCGCTGTCTGAACATAGTCATCCAATATAGTGATCTTTAGGTCTCGACCATTTCGAGACTCATCGTCATGTCCGTGATCATATCCAGGACTCCGAGCTACCTTTGGTACATCAAAACACAAAAACTCATAATATCGATCGTCACAGAACTTTAAGCGTGCGGACCCTACGGGTTCGAGAGCTATGTATACATGACCGAGACATGTCTCTGGTCAATAACCAATAGCGGAACCTAGATGCTCATATTGGTTCCTACATATTCTACGAAGATCTTTATCGGTCAAACCGCATAACATACGTTGTTCCCTTTGTCATCGGTATGTTACTTGCCCGAGATTCGATCGTCGGTATCTCAATACCTATTTCAATCTTGTTACCGACAAGTCTCTTTTACTCGTTTCGTAATGCAACATCTCGCAACTAACTCATTAGTCACATTGCTTGCAAGGCTTATAGTGATGTGCATTACTGAGAGGGCCCAGAGATACCTCTTCGACAATCGGAGTGACAAATCCTAATCTTGATCTATGCCAACTCAACAAGTACCATCGGAGACACCTATAGAGAACCTTTATAATCACCCAGTTACGTTGTGACGTTTGGTAGCACACAAAGTATTCGTTCGGTAATCGGGGGTTGCATAATCTCATATTCATAGGAACATGTATAAGTCATGAAGAAAGCAATAGCAGTAAACTAAAACGATCAAGTGCTAAGCTAACGGAATGGGTCAAGTCAATCACATCATTCTTCTAATGATGTGATCCCGTTTATCAAATGACAACTCATGTCTATGGTTAGGAAACATAACCATGTTTGATCAACGAGCTAGAGTCAAGTAGAGGCATACTAATGACACTATGTTTGTCTATGTTTTCACACATGTATTATGTTTCCAGTTAATACAATTATAGCATGGATAATAAACATTTATCATTATATGATGAAATAAATAATAACTTTATTATTTCCTCTAGGGCATATTTCCTTCACTTAGGGCCACGGAGGCGGAGTGGATATTGGCCCTTGCCGGTGGGAGGGCTCCGTTTTTAGATTGTTTTTGAGCTTTTTTAGATTTTATGTCCTGCTCGGGAAGGCGAGATTACGGTGGCTCCCTGAAGATGGAATAAAGATCTCCCTGCCTAGCCCCCGTTCCAGTGATGCATCTAGCATCATGAGTGGGCATGTGGAGGTGTGTCTCTGGCGGATATTTCTTTGGTGGATTAGTTCGGATTTGTTTGCCGTTTGTCTTCGTTCGTGTATTTTGAGGTTGGATCCTTTTGATCTACTCTCTTCATCCGTGGCGGTTCTTGTTCTGTGGCGTTGGTTCTATGGGGCCTTAGGACGACGACTTTCCGATTGTCTACTAATAAGGTTTGCCCGTGAAGGGCGACGACAGCGTCGTGCCTTCGGCTCAATTCAGTGCTTGTAGTCGCCACTAGGTAGTCTACGGATCTGGATATAATTTTTGTTATTTCTACTGATCGTTGTACTACCATGGTTGAAGATGAATATATTGGAAGTTTTTCCTGATGAAAAAAAGAAATTAAATAATAGAACTACGCCCATTGGAAGGACACCGTAATCCAAATGTGGATTAGTATGGATACCTGTATCTGAACAAAATTGTAGTAATCAGTCATTGTTGTCCATGCAAAGGGTTCGATAGTTGTCCTTCCGCCAATGACATCACCTAGATTCAACTTGATAAATATGTCAGCCTTCACACTATAGCATCAATTAATTAACTGGATCTGTTGTATCAAAATTTCAAAAAAGAGAGACAAAAAAAAGTAGAGATTTGCTACCAGATTGAGCAACTAGTGACTTATAGGAAATTGGAGGAAAAGCAATATGAAAAACGTCCTCAAGTCCTTTTAAACTGGAATAGCAAGATCTTTCCGAGAATTTTATACTAGCGCGGAATGTCTGTTGAGGATGGGGTGAGGAAAGGAGGATGGGGTGCACCCCATAAACACAACGACGGTTCAGATCATCCATACCTCTTGATAAGAAAAGGTATGATGGTCATATATTAAACTTCCCGTTGTATATGTTTTTTTTTGCAACGCCCGCTATATCGCGATGATTTTCAAGACATAGCACACCCCAACTCACCGATCTGGGGTTTGTCCCATTTAGTTTTTCTTACTTTCTAAGAATTAAAAAATAACGGGAGGCAGGCACCGGTGAGATTCAAAATTGAGACCTCAACATTCAATACTACATGCGCTAACCATTGCGGCAGGTTACTTTGTTGTGTATTCTTTCATCTTCTTCCATCCTTTCTATAAATGTAACGTGTCTGGTTTTCATTTCTGTTTTTTTTCTATCCCTTTACTGGTTTTTCGTGTACGTTTTCTTTTCATTTTTAGTTCACAAAAATTTCTTCAAGTTACTGAACTTTTTCAGTTATTTGCATTTTTAAAAAAATTCAGGAACTTTTTCCAATTTGCGTAAACTTTATATCAAAATGCATGAGCTTTTTAAACTCCGTGATATATTGTCAAAATCCGGTGAACTTTTTTCGAATTTCATGAATTTTTAATAAAAGTGATGAACTTTCTTTAAAAAACATTGAACTTTCTAAAAACGTTGCACATTTTTTAAATTTGTCACTTTTTCCAATCCGGGTCAGCTCATGTGGAGTGCACAGAGTGAGCTCCGCTCGGTATTTGGCATGAGCTTGGTAGGTTGTGTCCTTACTTATCCTCGCTACAACCACAATTTTCATTTTGTTCGTTCATTCATTTTCCTCCTTTTTTGAAATCTATTATTCTTTTTATCTTGTTTCAAAATTTGAAAAACGGTTTGGAATACAAAAAATGCTATTGTTTTCAAATATTTTTTACAACTTTTAAATAGTCTGGAATTTGTTCAGAAATTTGAGATTTGCGTTTCAAAAAACATGATACTTTATTAAATAAATGTACATGGTTTGCAATTTGTTTTCACCATCAATTGTTGGGAATTTGTTAACAATTTTGAAAAAATAGTTAAGCGTATAAAATTTTCATACACAATTAAAAATTCCAAAATTGTTGAATTTTTTTAAGAAATGGTTAGGATATAAGAATATGTTCATGCTGATTGATAATGATGGAAATTGCAACTAACCGAAACATTGAAATTAGGAAAACTTGCATGCCCACGGATGTACCCGTCTGGCCTTGTCTAACACACTCCTCTCAACTGGTGGGTTTTTCAGACTACGCACAAATAACACCAACTTCTTGCATCAGCTTGGCACGGACATCATCTGCATGTTGCAACATGTCGGGCCATTTATCAGTCTTTTTTTACTGAACTCTAGAAATGCAAAATGTGTCAAAAAATGAAACCACTTGGCATGGTACCTTCAATTTTCCATACAAGCCACTGAAAAAGGGGTCATTTAAAATATGTCAAAAAATAATGTGCTCTGAAACAGAGCCTTCTTGACTACCAGGACACCCTACATGAACATGGTGTTTTTTTCTACGCATAATCACAAATATAATAAATATGCAGGGATGTTAAAAAACAATTGGTTTCAATTTTTTTTTCATATTTTCTGTCTTTTAAACTCCAAATTCATTTGTCTGTTTCGAAAAGTATTCAAAAAATATTTGTGTTCAAAATATTTATGCTTTTTAAAAAATGTTCATGTTTTGATATGTAGGCAATTTTGAAAGACACGAACCTTTATTTGAAATTTCTGTACAATCTTTTAAAACACAAACATTTGTATTTTAATAATAAAAGGCGAAGGTTTTTGAAATTTTGGAAAAAATATTGTAAGGGCTAGCATTTTTAAAAAAGAAAAGAGAAACAAAAAAGATAAACAAAAAAAGAAATAAAAGAGTAATGAAAAAAGAAAAAGTGGGAAAAAGACCGGTTTACAACAGTAAACCGATCACTGAGGGATAGTTCTAGTATTCTACGTTTTGGTACTTAGACATTGAAGCTTATCAGCTCATGTGCCTAGCGTCAGCAGTCTGAGTTACATGGTTCGATACCTCGCACTGTCATTTTATTTGGATAAAATTTTCGTTGTTTCCGTGTGCGACAATAGTCTGACCTACTCCGACGCCTCCTGTGTATGACGCCGTCTATATGACTCTACTCCCCAAACGATAAACCTATTTGCCACTTGTGAGCATCAAACCATCACGGCTCCGCTAAAGCGAAACGAGCGACCGACACGATACGGGCTGACCCACTACGAGCGAGCAACCGGTTTTGGGAACTATCTAGAAGTTTGTTTTAGTGTTTTGGTTTCTTTTACAGTTTTCCCGGTTTTATTCATTTTTCTGATTATTAATACTTATTTTTCATTTGTTTTTAACCTTGTTATGTTTATTTTTGTTCCCTTTTCGTTTTCCATAAATTCAAAATTTCCAAAAAATGTTTGATATTCCAAATTTATTCCATGTTTTAAACAATTGTTCATGTTTTTAGAATTTATTGACGAATCCAAAAATTTTGGAATTCCAAACTCCAATAAAAGTTCAAAATTCCAATTGTGTTTATTTCCCAAAAATTGATCGTGCTATACAAAAATCACCGTATATAATAAAAATGTTCATTGTGTATAAATACTGGTTCATCGTGTATAGAAATTTTGTTCAACATGCATTTCAAAAACTTTTCATCTTATATTTCAAAAAATGTTCAGTGTCTATTTTAATAAAGTTCGCCACATAATAAGAAAATGTTCAGTGCGTATCTTAAATTTATTTTTAAAAATTTGTTCAGATTTAAAAATTTATCACAGATTTAAAAGTTGTTCACATTTAAAATAGAATATTCTTTTTTATGATTACGAAACATTGTTCATATTTTCAAGAAACTTTTTTTGTATTTGTTTCAAAGAAATATTATTATAAAGGTAAGAAAATAAACGAAACTGTCGCTTCATTTAGTATTTTAAGTTTAGCGCGGCCTTCAAGCCATCCACGGCCTGTAACTTGGCTGGCTAGCATCGCTAGCATGTGTCCGGGAGGTGCACGTATTAATCTGTATAAGTCGGATGACCCACCATGCATATCTACGTATTGTTAGTCAAAGGTTTATATTATCCTTTACACACTTTGTGTGGGTGTGGGTGTGGGTGGTTGGGGGGGGGGGGGGGGGGGGGGTGTACCAAAGCGAGGCTCTTTCTTTCTGGTGGGACGATATAACGGACTTATGCTGGGAGGTGGAGTAGATGTTGATGGCTAGACTCATCCAGGGTCTTATTAATCGGCCGGTATTTTTAGGAACCGGTGCTTACCCAACCCAGTGAGAAAATTCAATACCGAAGGATTTTATTTGAATAATTAAGTCAGGACAGCTCAAAATATCATGTAACATAATACATACTTCGCTTTTCCTTGTTAGTAACTACTAGGAAAATTGTCTGTGCGTTGCAACGGGAGAAAACGATGAGATGCATAACCGGCTCCGCTGTAGGGTCAATACTTTAATGGGAAGCCACCATCAAGGAGGGTTGTTGTTAAGGAAGAGGGGGTCTTAACCTGGGCAGGCACAGATTGCAATTGATAAGGAGGATCTCGGGGAGGCTAGTGTCATAACTTGACAGCTGCTAACAGATTAGTGTATGTTTGCAGCAACATTATTGCACAGATTTGCAAGAATACCAAAATGATACGCAAACTATTTATGACAAGCAACATCTGCGGGAGAGAAGAAAAACTGATTTAATGAACCGAAGACAGTAAATCTTGAATGAGATATGTGGCACAACATATACAAAATGACCAACTAATGAAGGGATCCGGCTTTAGAATTTGATAACTGAATTTAAAAGCCGCTCATTCAATAGTTTCAGGTAATTTAACTCTAGTAATGAAAAGCCAGAAATACATGCAGACATGTTATATGTTTGTACTTTTTCTATGTCAATTTACTGTATCTCCAAAAAATAAGGGCACTTAATAAGGGCTGATTATGACTCCATAATTAAAGTTCTGACACAAAGTAATTAATTTACAAAAACTCTAGCATAATTAAGTTTCTTCTTTGCTTGAACAAAACATCACCAAAAATCCTAAAACATATATATTCTCTAAAATTCAGTAATCCATGTCACACAACCGGAAGAGAGAAGAACATTCATATAACTGATAGTCGGAGTTGATCAAACTAACATGTTCAGTGTTTCTGTTAGTTAACTTTTGTACATTCATATCCTTGTAATTTGGAACTAATCTAGCAGAGTCCTTTGGATGCTTCTGTCTGGGAAAAAAACAGAAAAGTTCTATAGATAAGTCCTCATATCTGTGGGATTTTTGATTTTTATAATACATGAATTCTCTTAAAATTCAACAATGCTTTGTGTTGTTATTTCAGCATAATCATTGACGTAGGATCAGAGAATTTGGAAGCTCAACTGACATCCGTCGTTACCTGTTGCATGCCATGCTAACTTACTAGTCACTGGACGAAAAGCTTTAGAGATTGGACGTTGCTTTGCACTACTTGTGCCACTGCCACGTTCTTCATATAGATCACATCTATGGCAGCAAGGGTTATCGAGCGAAGAAGACGCGAATGGGGACCTTTGTTTCGGGAAGCTGCGGCCTTGCGAGGTTGGCGAGTGGACAGTTGCCGGCCAGCAGGAGCAACAACCTTTGCGAGCGGGAGCGGGAGCCGCCGAGTTTGGCGAGTGGGTCATGCGAGGGATACGGCCTAGGTCCCTGGCTCCCTGCGTATGGTTAGCATAGCCCGCCACAAGGGTTGTGCCAGCCTGATCTCCGGGTCTGCGCCGGCCAGCACCTGCATGGTTTCCTGCAGGATGAGCATGCATGCCCAGGCAAGGTCTGCAGGTTTTTGAGCTCCAGTCTGTCCGTCGGGAACATGTCGGCGACCACGTCCATGACGGACTTGCCCGGATCCAAGCAGCACCTGAGCGCAGGCTGCGTCGATCTCTTGCGTGACACTGCAGTGAATCAAAAGAACGTCGTGGAGTACATCCTGGCGCAGAACGTCCTCAGGCTCTCACTGATTTCCACGATGTCCTAGACCGAGACCGCGATACATAGAGATCGCCCGCGGCGGCAAAGCGAGTCGGTGGCGCACGGCGCTTGCGCTGATGTCTTCGGAGCAGGACGCGAGGCCGCACTCTAGCTCAGCCAAGCCGGCGCTCACCGCCTCCTCTGTCAGACGGCCACCACCTCCTCATCCCCTTGCTGCCACAGACGATGCCATGTGTCTGTCGCCAAAACCACTTCCTACCCTTGAAAGCCTAGCGCAGCTCTTCTGCCTCCACGGGAATCAATGGATATTTATGGAGGAATTAGAAGAGGCAGCGATGCATAGTTGGACACAGAGTCCGCTTCTTGAGGGAAGACGTGGGGGGAAGATCAAGACGAAGGGATGGAAAAAAGTAGTGTTCGTTTCTGTTAGCCAGCTATTTTTTTATGCTCCTAGGAACAAGCCCATGAGCCATCGATGTGACCCAGGGAATCCGGCAGGGCAGCCGGCAGGTGCGATCCGGAGAATCTGAGGCCCAACAACGCAGCATATATGCACCACACACGACGTGTTTCCGTGAATTGGAATATCTATTCCATTTAATAATAGGTTTTTTTTGCGGGCAATTCAGAGAGCTTTTATTCATATGAGAGCATTTCTAGGACAGTCAGCCATAAGGCTGGTCATTAAAAAGTTAGGAGTTACATCCATCCAACAATCGGTCACATTCAGAGTGTAAGCATGCTTAGCACAGAGATGCGCCGGTAAGTTTGCTAATCTATTAATATGCTGAATATCAAAGGAAATGAAGTGATTACTAAGCTCTCCTATTTCTAGCAGAATTGGAACCACAATTGAGCGAGAAATGTGGCGAGTGTTCCAGAGTGTCACTAACTCCGCGCAGTCAACTTCCATTATCACATGCGAGAGTCCTCGAAGAGTGGCGAATAATACTCCATCTCGCAGAGATAAAGCTTCCATAATCAGGGGGTCTGAAACCCCCATATATGGCTTGCACCAAGAACCTAGCAAAGCCGAAGAGGATCGTGCAACACCACCTTCACCGCCCCGCCCCTCGGCAAAGTTCAGTGCACCATCCGTCGTGATTTTTACAGTAGCATCATCAGGTGGTCTCCAGCCATAACCAGGTAACATAGCGGCTGCCTTGCGCGGAATCTGAAGGAGAGCAAGGGCCTCCTTGATTGCTCTAATCGTCGATGTTGGATCCCTTCCCTCTTCGCCATGTTTGATTCGATTCCGAGAGTGCCATATTGACCACATTACAGTGGTGATCTTGGCTCGGTCATCATCAGAGAAGCGGGGATCACATGTGATATCACGAGCCCATGAGTCAGGATGGAGTCGGGGTAGCCGAATACCAAACCAAGCACATGCCTCGTCCCAGAAGCGTTGCGCATGGGAACAGTGAATAAGAGCATGCTTCAGATCCTCCCTCATCGCTAAGCAGACTTTGCACCGATTAATTGGTGCAATATGACGATAGTTGAGAGTAGCTTCATCCGGAAGAATTCCACGAAGAACTCTCCATTAGAAAACCCTCACTTTCGGTATGACATTCAATTTCCACAAGGCCTTCCACAACTGATGATCGTCTACTGAGGTTCCGGTAACCGTCCCTTCCTCCAGAGCCAAACGCTCTTTCTGAGTCATTAGAACACGGTACGCTGTCTTCACAGTGTAGTTGCCTGATTTCTCGAATGCCCAAGCAAAAGAATCCTCACCTCCCCCTTGCCTGATAGGAATGTTCAGAATGGCTTCGGCATCCGGGGCGATGAAGGTTTCCCTAACCACATCTTGCCGCCACGACCAAGTGGTCGTATCAATGAGCTCGTCCACCGTTTGAATGGTGGTGTTTGGCGGTTTGAAGATTGGTTTCATCGAAATAGTTCCAGCAATCCATTTGTCATTCCACACTGAAATCGTGCTGCCATCTCCCACTCGAGCGATCAGCCCGGCCCCTAGAGCCTCCCTTCCTGCCAAGATTGCCTTCCAAGTGGCCGAGGCTGACTTTGCAGCAGATGCGTGCATAAAATCTCTATCGGGAAAGTAGCGACCCTTGAGCACTCTAGCACACAGCGATGTAGGGTTTGTCATTAATCGCCACCCCTGTTTGCCCAGCATGGCAAGATTAAACTGATGCGGGTCACGAAACCCCATCCCTCCTTTGCACTTAGGTGTGGCCAGCTCGTTCCATGACACCCAGTGCATAGAATTTCTATCCAGAGAACTGCTCCAAAAATATTTTTCCATAGGAGAAGTTAAGCTCTTACAACTTTCTTTGTTAGTAGGAAAGTGGTCATTGGATAGGTCGGGATAGCCTGAACGACCGATTTCAACAAAACCTCGCGGCCGGCACAAGCTAGTAATTTTTCTGACCATCCTTGAATTTTTCCCCGCGCTCTCTCACTGATGTGTTCAAAAGTGCCACTTGTAATGCGCCCCACAGCAGTTGGGAGGCCGAGATACTTTGCGCTGAAAGCTTCAACTTGGATATTCAGAGTTGACTTCAGAAGTTGCCTCAAAGAGTCAGGTGTGTTAGTACTGAAATAGATAGAACTTTTTTCACAATTTACACACTGACATGAGGCCTCACCATAAATTGACAGAATGGCATTGAGACGGAGAGCACTTGGGTTGCTTGCATTAATGAAAATCAGACTATCATCAACAAAGAGAAGATGGGTTATTCAAGGTGATCTGTAGCTCACCCTCAGGCCTCTATCCACAACTCCCCCATTGTAATACTTGAGCAATGAGGAAAATCCTTCTGCACAGAGAAGAAATAAATATAGCGATACTGGATCTCCTTGCTGGAACCCTCAGAAGGCGTGAAGAAAGGAAGGAGCTCGCCATTAGCCCGCACAGAGAACTGAACAGAAGAGACACATTTCAAAATAAGCCTGACAAAAGAAATATTGAAACCCAGCCTTATCAATATTGCTTCAAGGAAATGCCACTCGACACGGTCGTAAGCCTTCATCATATCGAGCTTGACCGCACAAGAATAATTTTTGCCTTTCTTCCTTCTCTTCATTGTGTGCACACTTTCATATGCCACTAGAACGTTGTCTGTTATGAGTCGGCCAGACACAAAAGCGCTTTGCTCCTCGCTAATAACGCTATCCATGATGCCTCTCATTCGGTTTGTGATTGCCTTGGCTGCTATCTTATACAAGACCGAACAGAGAGAAATGGGGCGATATTGGGAGATCATTTGGGGGTGTCTAACCTTTGGTATAAGGGTGATGGATGTATCATTCAAACCATATGGTAATTCACCTCCATTTAGGAAATCCAAAACTGCCTGGGTCACTGCCTCGCCCAACAGATCCCAGTGTCTTTGGTAGAACCCAGCAGTAAATCCATCCACCCCGGGAGCTTTCGATGGCGCCATTTGAAACAGCGCCAATCTCACCTCTTTGGGGGTGTAGGGTTTTGTTAACTCTGCGTTCATGGTCCCTGTTACTTTGACAGGAACATGAGATAACAGATTTTCCGCGTCCGAATAGCCTTGTGACTGATACAGGTTTTGATAGAAGCTTTGCACTTCAGCCTTATCCTCGCCTTCGTTCGTGCACACAGATCCGTCTGCCCTCGTGAGTCCCTGTATTTTGTTCACACGTTTCCGCTGGGAGGCTTGCGCTTGGAAGTATGACGTATTACGATCCCCCTCTCGGAGCCAGGGGACGCGAGAGCACTACCGGAACCACACTTCTTCCTGGTGGAGTGCATCTTTCAATTTCTGGACTATCCTTTTCTCTTCGTCTGAAGGGCCCCTACCCATAGAATGACACCGGATGCGCTCGAGCTTCTTTCTGAAGATTGTGAATGGTCCGTGTCAGAGAACCAAACTCCTTAGCTCCCCATGGCACTAAGGTAGCCTGAAGTGTACCCAGTGTGGTGGATATACCACATAGCCCTGGGGCATGTTGGATGCCACGCCATGTATCAGCCACTAGGCGATCATAATCAGCATGCGTTTGCCAGACGTTCTCATAACGAAATTGTTTCTTGTTTGTTGTTCTCTCTGACATGCTTTTGCAGAACTCTGTCACAACAAAACAATGATCGGACTCGACAGAAGGGAGATGCCTGACCCTTGTATGTTGGAATATTTGTCTGAACTCCTCATTTGCAAAGGCTCGATCCAGCCTTGCCTTCATGTTTGCCTCTCCGGACTGGTTATTGTCCCAAGATTAAGCTGTGCCTGACCATCCCAAGTCCTGGAATGAAACATCATCGACAACTTCCCTGAATGCTTGCATATGACTCTCGGACCGACCAGTTCTGCTAAAGTGCTCACACGCAAACAGGGTCTCATTAAAATCACCAACACACAACCAGGCTGAGTGTGGTAACTGGTGAAGATTGCGCAAAAACCGCCAATTGTGGTGACGATCTTCCGCTCGCGGTGCTCCGTAAAAACCTGTGAAGCGCCACACCGAGTTGTTTTGATCGTTGTTCCGAACGACAACATCAATATGTTTTTGAATTTAGTTTTTCAAATCCACAATAACATCCCGAGACCAAAATAGACCAATACCGCCACTAAGGCCAGCACTGTCCATAGCAAAGCATCCTCCAAAACCTAGAGAGTGCTTTAAATCCTCTACCCGTTTCGCTTTGATCTTTGTTTCCATTACAAAGAGTAAAGTGGGTCCTTCTTGCTTCACAATGCTGCGAAGCTCCCGAACTGCCTCGGGGTTCCCAGACCCCTGGCAGTTCCAGCTCAAAACACTCATTGGGACGGGCAGGACCGCGCCGCGGTCTCTGCCGAATTTTCTGGGGTTGGTTTCTTCTTCTTCAGTACACAATCAAATTCGCTGCCCTCTCCATCATTACTAGTCGATGTTGAGACTTCCTTTGGGGCAGCAGCCTCACCATCCGAAGCACCCGCGCCCCCATCAGTGAGCAACAAAGTTTTGGCCACCAGTCTATAGACCTGAGTAGGAGCATCTTTCCTCTTCGGTGGGTGTTTGTGCTTCATGGGGGATACCACCTCTTCGCCTGGATCCTTGCTGGTGCTTGAGTTTCTAGTGGTCGGCTTGCTGCTTGCACCTTGCTTGGGATCACGCGAGGAGTTCTCGCCAGTCGCCTGTCTCCTGAACTCTTCCGGAGCGCGAATCTTAGGACCAAACGGGAGTTCCCCTTGCTCATCACAGGATCCCGGTGTCTGACAGTATAATTCTGAATGTCCCAATCTGCCACAAGAGAAGCAAAAATACGGCAACTGCTCATACTGGATATCATACATGTCAACCTTTTTCCTCCTTGCAGAATCAATGAGAATCCACCTTCTGAGAGGCTTCTCAACATCAATGGAGATCCTTGCTCGCAGAAACTCGCCGTCATGATCAAACTTGACAAATCGTGCGTGTTGATCCATCTGCTTTGCTATAGGAGTCCACCAAGCTTCGTCCCTCGAGTTATAGGGCAAATTCATAACCCTAGCCCAAATATGCAACCGATCAAACTTCACCTCGTCGGGCCTCATGCACTCATCAAATTCTGCTAGCACCACGGCATTCTTGCTGATGTGCCATGGCGAACCGTTCCACACGCGATCCCTATCTCGCTAATTCTCAAACTCCGCAACAAACATGTTGATTCCTACGGAGCAAAACTGCAAACCGCGTGGGTTGCCCCACGCCGGCCGAAGAGCGTTGATGATTGTCTTGATGTGAAGATGATTACGATGGAGAACTTTACCAACCACCAACCACTTCGCCGGACCGCTATCGACTCGATCATCGATCACCAGAGGAGTCGCTTCTTCCTGGGAGGTATCCAGTTTGCCCAGCGCTTCCTCCAGTTTCCGTCTGGCGGCGTGGGCGGACTGATCGTCGTTCGCCGCCCCCGCTTCCGCGCTTGCGCTCGGCGTGGCCATCACCGGCCCCGCTCGCTCGGTCTCTCTCGCCCCGCCGAGGATCTACAGGCGAGAAGCTTGTTCCACGTCCAAACCCTAGACCGCCTCGAGCGCCGCCAGAGGGGTTTAGGGTTTAGGGGAAAACCTGGGGCTATTGCTATACAGTCCCGGCCCCTATTCTGCCCATTCAATAGTAGGTACTGTTGGAAATATGCCCTAGAGGCAATAATAAAAGCATTATTATTATATTTCCTTGTTCATGATAATTGTCTTTATTCATGCTATAATTGTGTTATCCGGAAATCGTAATACATGTGTGAATAATAGACACCAACATATCCCTAGTAAGCCTCTAGTTGACTAGCTCGTTGATCAACAGATAGTCATGGTTTCCTGACTATGGACATTGGATGTCATTGATAACGAGATCGCATCATTAGGAGAATGATGTGATGGACAAGACCCAATCCTAAACATAGCACAAGATCGTATAGTTCGTTTGCTAGAGTTTTCCAATGTCAAGTATCCTTTCCTTAGACCATGAGATCGTGTAACTCCTGGATACCGTAGGAGTGCTTTGGGTGTACCAAACGTCACAACATAACTGGGTGACTATAAAGGTATACTACGGGTATCTCCGAAAGTGTTTGTTGGGTTGACACGGATCAAGACTGGGATTTGTCACTCTGTATGACGGAGAGGTGTCACTGGGCCCACTCAGTAATGCATCATCATAATGAGCTCAAAGTGACCAAGTGTCTGGTCATAGGATCACGCATTACGGTACGAGTAAAGTGACTTGCCAGTAACGAGATTGAACGAGGTATTGGGATACCGACGATTGAATCTCGGGCAAGTAGCATACCGATTGACAAAGGGAATTGTATACGGGGGTTGCTTGAATCCTCGACATCGTGGTTCATCCGATGAGATCATCGAGGAGCATGTGGGAGCCAACATGGGTATCCAGATCCCCCTGTTGGTTATTGACCGGAGAGCAATCTCGGTCATGTCTACATGTCTCCCAAACCCGTAGGGTCTACACACTTAAGGTTTGGTAAAGCTAGGGTTGTAGGGATATGTATATGCAGTAACCCGAATGTTGTTCGGAGTCCCGGATGAGATCCCGGACGTCACGAGGAGTTCCGGAATGGTCCGGAGGTAAAGATTTATATATGTGGGAAGTCCTATTTCGGCCATCGGGACAAGTTTCGGGGTCACCGCTATTGTACCGGGACCACCGGAAGGGTCCTGGGGGCCCACCGGGTGGGGCCACCTGCCCCGGGGGGCCACATGAGCTGTAGGGGGTGCGCCTTGGCCTATATGGGCCAAGGGCACCAGCCCCAAGAGGCCCATGCGCCTAGGGTTCAAGAGGGGAAGAGTCCCCAAGGGGGAAGGCACCTCCTAGGTGCCTTGGGGAGGAGGGATTCCTCCCTTTGCCGCCGCCCCCCTAGGAGATTGGATCTCCTAGGGCCGGCACCCCCCCTAGGCACCCCTATATATAGTGGGGAGAGGAGGGCCTTTCATCCACGCCTTTGGTGCCTCCCTCTCCCTCTCCAACACCTCCTCCTCCTCCTCCATAGAGCTTGGCGAAGCCCTGCCGGAGTACTGCAGCTCCATCATCACCACGCCGTCGTGCTGCTGCCGGAGTCATCTTCCTCAACCTCTCCTTCCTCCTTGCTGGATCAAGAAGAAGGAGACGTTACGCTGACCGTACGTGTGTTGAACGCGGAGGTGCCGTCCGTTCGGCGCTAGGTCTTCGGTGATTTGGATCACGTCGTGTACGACTTCCTCATCCCCGTTCTTTGAACGCTTCCGCTCGCGATCTACAAAGGTATGTAGATGAATCCAATCACTCGTTGCTAGATGAACTCCTAGATGGATCTTGGTGAAACCGTAGGAAATTTTTTGTTTTCTACAACGTTCCCCAATAGTGGCATCATGAGCTACGTCTATGCGTAGTTCTTCTTGCGCGAGTAGAACACAATTTGTTGTGGGCGTAGATGTTGTCAACTTTCTTGCCGCTACTATTCTTATCTTGCTTCAACGGTATTGTGGGATGAAGCGGCCCGGACCAACCTTACACGTACGCTTACGTGAGACCGGTTCCACCGACTAACATGCACTAGTTGCATAAGGTGGCTGGCGGGTGTCTGTCTCTCCCACTTTAGTTGGAGCGGATTCGATGAAAAGGGTCCTTATGAAGGGTAAATAGAAGTTGACAAATCACGTTGTGGCTTTCATGTAGGTAAGAAAACGTTCTTGCTAGAACCCTAATTCAGCCACGTAAAACTTGCAACAACAATTAGAGGACGTCTAACTTGTTTTTGCAGCAAGTGCTTTGTGATATGATATGGCCAAAGTTGTGATGAATGATGAATGATATATATGTGATGTATGAGATGTTCATACTATTGTAATAGGAATCACGACTTGCATGTCGATGAGTATGACAACCGGCAGGAGCCATAGGAGTTGTCTTTATTTTTTGTATGACCTGCGTGTCATTGAGAAACGCCATGTAAATTACTTTACTTTATTGCTAAACGCGTTAGCCATAGTAGTAGAAGTAATAGTTGGCGAGAAACTTCATGGAGACAGAATGATGGAGATCATGATGATGGAGATCATGGTGTCAAGCCGGTGACAAGATGATCATGGAGCCCCAAGATGGAGATCAAAGGAGCTATGTGATATTGGCCATATCATGTCACTATTATTATTTGATTGCATGTGATGTTTATCATGTTTTTGCATCTTGTTTACTTAGAACGACGGTAGTAAATAAGATGATCTCTCATAATAATTTCAAGAAGTGTTCCCCCTAACTGTGCACCGTTGCGACAGTTCGTTCGTTTCTAAGCACCACGTGATGATCGGGTGTGATAGATTCCAACGTTCACATACAACGGGTGTAAGACAGATTTACACATGCAAACACTTAGGTTGACTTGACGAGCCTAGCATGTACAGACATGGCCTCGGAACACAGAAGACTGAAAGGTCGAGCATGAGTCGTATAGAAGATACGATCAACATGAAGATGTTCACCGATGTTGACTAGTCCGTCTCACGTGATGATCGGACACGGCCTAGTTGACTCGGATCATGTTATACTTAGATGACTAGAAGAGGGATGTCTATCTAAGTGGGAGTTCATTGAATAATTTGATTAGATGAACTTAATTATCATGAACTTAGTCTAAAATATTTACAATATGTCTTGTAGATCAAATGGCCAACGTAGTAATCAACTTCAACGCGTTCCTAGAGAAAACCAAGCTGAAAGACGATGGCAGCAACTACACGGACTGGGTCCGGAACCTGAGGATCATCCTCATAGCTGCCAAGAAAGATTATGTCCTACAAGCACCGCTGGATGACGCACCTGTTCTCCCTGCAGAACAAGACGTTATGAACGCTTGGCAGGCACGTACCGATGACTACTCCCTCGTTCAGTGCGGCATGCTTTACAGCTTAGAGCCGGGGCTCCAAAAGCGTTTTGAGAGACATGGAGCATATGAGATGTTCGAAGAGCTGAAAATGGTTTTTCAAGCTCATGCCCGGGTCGAGAGATATGAAGTCTGCGACAAATTCTTCAGCTGTAAGATGGAGGAAAATAGTTCTGTCAGTGAGCACATACTCACTATGTCTGGGTTACATAACCGCTTGACTTAGCTGGGAGTTAATCTCCCGGATGACGCGGTCATTGACAGAATCCTTCAGTCGCTTCCACCGAGCTACAAGAGCTTTGTGATGAACTTCAATATGCAGGGGATGGAAAAGACCATTCCTGAAGTATTTGCTATGCTGAAATCAGCAGAGGTAGAAGTCAAGAAGGAACATCAAGTGTTGATGGTCAATAAAACCACTAAGTTCAAGAAGGGCAAGGGTAAAAAGAACTTCAAGAAGGACGGCAAGGGAGTTGCCGTGCCCGGCAAGCAAGCTGCCGGGAAGAAGCCAAAGAATGGACCCAAGCCCGAGACTGAGTGCTTTTATTGCAAGGAAAGTGGTCACTGGAAGCGGAACTGCCCCAAATACTTAGCGGACAAGAAGGCCGGCAAAACAAAAGGTATATGTGATATACATGTAATTGATGTGTACCTTACCAGTACTCGTAGTAGCTCCTGGGTATTTGATACCGGTGCAGTTGCTCACATTTGTAACTCAAAGCAGGAGCTGCGGAATAAGCGGAGACTGGCAAAGGACGAGGTGACGATGCGCGTCGGGAATGGTTCCAAGGTCAATGTGATCGCCGTCGGCACGCTACCTCTACATTTACCTACGGGATTAGTTTTAAACATCAATAATTTTTATTTAGTGCCAGCTTTGAGCATGAACATTGTATCGGGATCTCGTTTAATTCGAGATGGCTACTCATTTAAATCCGAGAATAATGGTTGTTCTATTTATATGAGAGATATGTTTTATGGTCATGCTCCGATGGTGAATGGTTTATTCTTCCTCGAACGTAATGCTACACATGTTCATAGTGTGAAAACCAAAAGATGTAAGGTTGATAACGATAGTCCCACATACTTGTGGCACTGCCACCTTGGTCACATAGGTGTCAAATGCATGAAGAAGCTCCATGCAGATGGACTTTTAGAGTCTCTTGATTATGAATCATTTGACACGTGCGAACCATGCCTCATGGGTAAAATGACCAAGAATCCGTTCTCAGGAACAATGGAGCGAGCAACCAACTTATTGGAAATCATACATACTGATGTGTGCGGTCCAATGAGTGTTGAGGCTCGCGGTGGCTATCATTATGTTCTCACCCTCACTGATGACTTGAGTAGATATGGGTATGTCTACTTAATGAAACACAAGTCTGAAACCTTTGAAAAGTTCAAGGAATTTCAGAGTGAGGTTGAGAATCAACGTGACAGGAAAATCAAGTTTCTACGATCAGATCATGGAGGAGAATACTTGAGTCAGGAATTTGGCACACACTTAAGAAAATGTGGAATAGTTTCACAACTCACGCCGCCTGGAACACCTCAGCGTAATGGTGTGTCCGAACGTCGTAATCGCACTCTATTAGATATGGTGCGATCTATGATGTCTCTTACCGATTTACCGCTATCTTTTTGGGGCTATGCTTTAGAGACTGCCGCATTCACTTTAAATAGGGCTCCGTCGAAATCCGTTGAGACGACACCGTTTGAATTATGGTTTGGGAAGAAACCTAAGCTGTCGTTTCTAAAAGTTTGGGGATGCGATGCTTATGTCAAGAAACTTCAACCTGAGAAGCTCGAACCCAAGTCGGAAAAATGCGTCTTCATAGGATACCCTAAAGAAACTATTGGGTATACCTTCTACCTCAGATCCGAAGGCAAGATCTTTGTTGCCAAGAATGGATCCTTTCTAGAGAAAGAGTTTCTCTCGAAAGAAGTAAGTGGGAGGAAAGTAGAACTTGATGAAGTATTACCTCTTGAACCGGAAAATGGCGCAACTCAAGAAAATGTTCCTGAGGTGCCTGCACCGACTAGAGAGGAAGTTAATGATAATGATCAAGATACTTCTGATCAAGCTCCTACTGAAATTCGAAGGTCCACAAGGACACGTTCCGCACCAGAGTGGTACGGCAACCCTGTCTTGGAAATCATGTTGTTAGACAAAGGTGAACCTTCGAACTATGAAGAAGCGATGGCGGGCCCGGATTCTGACAAATGGCTAGAAGCCATGAAATCCGAGATAGGATCCATGTATGAAAACGAAGTATGGACTTTGACTGACTTGCCCGTTGAGCGGCGAGCCATAGAAAATAAATGGATCTTTAAGAAGAAGACAGACGCGGATGGTAATGTGACCATCTATAAAGCTCGGCTTGTCGCTAAGGGTTATCGACAAGTTCAAGGGGTTGACTACGATGAGACTTTCTCACCGGTAGCGAAGCTGAAGTCCGTCCGAATCATGTTAGCAATTGCCGCATTCTATGATTACGAGATATGTCAAATGGACGTCAAAACGGCATTCCTTAATGGTTTCCTTAAGGAAGAATTGTATATGATGCAGCCGGAAGGTTTTGTCGATCCTAAGAATGCTGACAAGGTGTGCAAGCTCCAACGCTCGATTTATGGACTGGTGCAAGCATCTCGGAGTTGGAACATTCGCTTTGATGAGATGATCAAAGTGTTTGGGTTTACACAGACTTATGGAGAAGCCTGCGTTTACAAGAAAGTGAGTGGGAGCTCTGTAGCATTTCTCATATTATATGTAGATGACATACTTTTGATGGGAAATGATATAGAACTCTTGGACAGCATTAAGGCCTACTTGAATAAGAGTTTTTCAATGAAGGACCTTGGAGAAGCTGCTTATATATTAGGCATCAAGATCTATAGAAATAGATCAAGACGCCTCATAGGTCTTTCACAAAGCACATACCTTGATAAGATATTGAAGAAATTCAATATGGATCAGTCTAAGAAGGGGTTCTTGCCTGTGTTACAAGGTGTAAAATTGAGCTCAGCTCAATGTCCGACCACGGCAGAAGATATAGAAGAGATGAGTGTCATCCCTATGCCTCAGCCATAGGTTCTATTATGTATGCCATGCTGTGTACCAGACCTGATGTAAACCTTACCGTAAGTTTGGTAGATAGGTAACAAAGTAATCCCGGCAAGGAACACTGGACAGCGGTCAAGAATATCCTGAAGTACCTAAAAAGGACTAAGGAAATGTTTCTCGTTTATGGAGGTGACGAAGAGCTCGTCATAAAAGGTTACGTCGACGCTAGCTTCGACACAGATCTGGATGACTCTAAGTCACAAACCGGATACGTGTATATTTTGAATGGTGGGGCAGTAAGCTGGTGCAGTTGCAAGCAGAGCGTCGTGGCGGGATCTACATGTGAAGCAGAGTACATGGCAGCCTCGGAGGCAGCGCATGAAGCAATTTGGGTGAAGGAGTTCATCACCGACCTGGAGTCATACCCAATGCGTCGGGGCCAATCAAACTCTTCTGTGACAACACTGGAGCTATTGCACTTGCTAAGGAACCCAGGTTTCACAAGAAGACCAAGCACATCAAGCGTCGCTTCAACTCCATTCGTGAAAATGTTCAAGATGGAGACATAGATATTTGTAAAGTACATATGGACCTGAATGTGGCAGATCCGTTGACTAAACCTCTCCCTAGAGCAAAACATGATCAACACCAGAATTCCATGGGTGTTCGATTCATCACAATGTAATTAGATTATTGACTCTAGTGCAAGTGGGAGACTGTTGGAAATATGCCCTAGAGGCAATAATAAAAGCATTATTATTATATTTCCTTGTTCATGATAATTGTCTTTATTCATGCTATAGTTGTGTTATCCGGAAATCGTAATACATGTGTGAATAATAGACACCAACATGTCCCTAGTAAGCCTCTAGTTGACTAGCTCGTTGATCAACAGATAGTCATGGTTTCCTGACTATGGACATTGGATGTCATTGATAACGAGATCGCATCATTAGGAGAATGATGAGATGGACAAGACCCAATCCTAAACATAGCACAAGATCGTATAGTTCGTTTGCTAGAGTTTTCCAATGTCAAGTATCCTTTCCTTAGACCATGAGATCGTGTAACTCCTGGATACCGTAGGAGTGCTTTGGGTGTACCAAACGTCACAACGTAACTGGGTGACTATAAAGGTATACTACGGGTATCTCCGAAAGTGTCTGTTGGGTTGACACGGATCAAGACTGGGATTTGTCAATCCGTATGACGGAGAGGTGTCACTGGGCCCACTCAGTAATGCATCATCATAATGAGCTCAAAGTGACCAAGTGTCTGGTCACAGGACATGCATTACGGTATGAGTAAAGTGACTTGCCAGTAACGAGATTGAACGAGGTATTGGGATACCGACGATCGAATCTCGGGCAAGTAGCATACTGATTGACAAAGGGAATTGTATACGGGGGTTGCTTGAATCCTCGACACCGTGGTTCATCCGATGAGATCATCGAGGAGCATGTGGGAGCCAACATGGGTATCCAGATCCCCCTGTTGGTTATTGACCGGAGAGCAATCTCGGTCATGTCTACATGTCTCCCGAACCCGTAGGGTCTACACACTTAAGGTTCGGTAATGCTAGGGTTGTAGGGATATGTATATGCAGTAACCCGAATGTTGTTCGGAGTCCCGGAAGAGATCCCGGACGTCACGAGGAGTTCCGGAATGTTCCGGAGGTAAAGATTTATATATATGGGAAGTCCTATTTCGGCCATCGGGACAAGTTTCGGGGTCACCGGTATTGTACCGGGACCACCGGAAGGGTCCCGGGGGCCCATCGGGTGGGGCCACCTGCCCCGGGGGGCCACATGGGCTGTAGGGGGTGCGCCTTGGCCTATATGGGCCAAGGGCACCAGCCCCAAGAGGCCCATGCGCCTAGGGTTCAAGAGGGGAATAGTCCCCAAGGGGGAAGGCACCTCCTAGGTGCCTTGGGGAGGAGGGATTCCTCCCTTGGCCGCCGCCCCCCTAGGAGATTGGATCTCCTAGGGCCGGCGCCCCCCCCCCCCTAGGAACCCCTATATATAGTGGGGAGAGGAGGGCCTTTCAACCACGCCTTTGGTGCCTCCCTCTCCCTCTCCAACACCTCCTCCTCCTCCATAGAGCTTGGCGAAGCCCTGCCGGAGTACTGCAGCTCCATCACCACCACGCCGTCGTGCTGCTGCCGGAGTCATCTTCCTCAACCTCTCCTTCCTCCTTACTGGATCAAGAAGAAGGAGACGTTACGCTGACCGTACGTGTGTTGAACGCGGAGGTGCCGTCCGTTCGGCGCTAGGTCTTCGGTGATTTGGATCACATCGTGTACGACTTCCTCATCCCCGTTCTTTGAACGCTTCCGCTCGCGATCTACAAAGGTATGTAGATGAATCCAATCACTCGTTGCTAGATGAACTCCTAGATGGATCTTGATGAAACCGTAGGAAATTTTTTGTTTTCTACAACGTTCCCCAACAGGTACTCCCTCCGTTCGGAATTACTTGTCGAAGAAATGGATGTATCTAGCCGTATTTTAGTTCTAGATACATCCATTTCCGAGACATGTAATTCCGAATAGAGGGAGTATAATATACATATTTCTTCGGAGATTCATGAGTTAACGACTTCGAAGTCTCACTCCCTCATCGGGTTCTTTTTTATATACTATGCTAAAAATATTATATTTTAAAGCTATTTTCTTTTAAATTAAAAAATAGTTTGAAAATGTTGGGCGAAATTAATATAAAATTTCATATATTTTCAGAAAACTGGTTATTTTGATATTTACCGAAAAAACAGTAACGACTAAGGAGAAAAAACCTGTGACTCATTGATAAGTCTCCAAAGTATCTATAACTTTTATTGTGTCATGCTATTATATTATCATTCTTGGATGATTTATATGTACTTATATGCTATTTTATATCATTTTATGCCCAGCGCCAGTTCCTGTTTTTCGCTTGTTTTTATCTTTCCAGAAAATTAGTACCAAACATAGTCCAAACACGATGAAACTTTATGGCGATTTTTTCTGGACCAGAAGGGGCCCTAGAAGCTTTGGGAGGAGGCCAGAAAAGCTACGACGGAGCCACGACCTCAAAGAGCACGCGCCATGAGGTCGTGAGCCCAATGCAACACCCGAAACACTTTTTTCGCCACACAAGCTACTATTCTTCCGTGATCCCATCTAGAGGCCTTTTTCGGTACTCTGCCGAAGGAGGAATCGATCACGGAGGGCTTATAAATCATCCTTGTTGCCTTCCGATGATGCGTGAGCAGTTCACCACAGACCTACGGGTCCGTAGCTAGTAGCTAGATTGCTTCTTATCTCTCTTTGATCTTCAATACAATGTTATCCCTGATTCTTTTGGAGTTATATCGGATTTAATTTTTTTACGGTGTGTTAGTTGGGATCTGATGAATTGTGCGTTTCTGATCAGATTATTGGTTTAAAGTAATTAAGTATTTTCTAAAGTTTATTATGCATGATTTTTATAGGTTTGTATTTCTTTCTAATATATCCGTTTGGTTTGACAAACTTGATTGATTTATCTTCAGTGAAAGAGGTGCTTTGTAATGAGTTCAATCTTGTGGTGTCATCATCCAGCGATAGAAGGGGGTAGCGAGACACATATTGTATTATTGCTATTAAGGATAAAACCATGGGTTTATTCACATTGATTGGATTTAATTTGTCTACATCATGTCATCTTGGTTAAGACGTTACTCTATTTGTCATGAACTTAATATGATAGGTGCATGCTGGATAGTGGTCCATTGGTAGAGTAATAGTAGTAGAAACAGGCAGTAGTCGGTCTACTTGTCTCAAACATGATGCTTATATATATGATCATTGCCTTGAATACGTCATAACTATGTGATTTTATATCAATTGCCCAACAATAATTTGTTTACCCACCATATGTTATGTCTTCCAGAGAGAAGTCTCTAGTGGAAACTATGGCCCCGTCTACTCTAATCATATTATACAAACCAAAAAATACATTATTGTAATTTATTTACTTTTATTTTGTTTTGCAGTTTATCCATCTACCTATACAAGATTTGATCCTTGCAAGTAACGAGTTCAAGAGGATTGACAACCCTCTTGCCAGCATTAGGTGCAAGTATTTGCTTTTGTGTGTGCATGTGCTATTCACTAGGCTTTGCGTGATTTTCCAATTGGTTTGCTAAACCTTGGCTCTCACAGAGGAAAATACTTATCTCTAGTATATTGCTTCACTCTTCCTCTCCGGCCTCTGCATTGAGAACTGAAGTCAGAGCGGTTGATTATATATATGTTGACGATGCAGATAGTAAGTTGGACCTGGAGTTTCATACACAACCCAACTGTAATGCTTGCTGCCACACAAACATGGAGCAACATGGGCCTCCTTTTTTTTTCACATTTCCGAAGCCGTGGCGAGGATTGACATGCTTAGATTTCCCTCTACATGTTCTGGTGTTGTCGCCTATGTGGAATCGTTTCTGTTGTATGTATCAGAAGTGACGCCGAAGCAGAGGTGGACCTAGAGAAAAACTGCCCCCTCGTTGTGTGTGTGGGTGGGGGGGGGGAACGGGCCACCACCGCCACCGCTTGGTTGTTGGCGCAGCCGCTCTCTCTCTCCCTCACGGTGCACTCGCTGGAACGAAACAGAGGAAGAAGAAGAACTGGAGACGATGGATTTTCCAGGCGCACGTACGCCAGCGCCGCCGGAACGGCCTTCTTTTCTTTCCTGAGCACAGACTTAGCCCCAGCCACACGGACTACATCGCTACACACACCGGCGCTTACAAGAATACACGGGAGGGAGCTTTATACACAGCTCGCACACACGTCGCTGCGCCCCACACGCTCACGGTCCGCTTGCCGCGGCCACGCGCATGCATGCCCAGTTTCTGAACGGATCAACGCACTCACCCCACTACTCTAGCTAACAGAAAACAGAACGCACGCACACAACGCACGCACCCGCACACACGCGCCACGGCTGTGCACGCACACATGGCTTATGGCTAACATTGGTCCGGCATTCCGGAAACCTTCCCTCGTCGCCGTCGGTGACGGCGCTATTGGCCAAAGCCCTGGCTGTGTTGGGCGGCGGGGAGGCCCTTTTCCGGTTCTCTTCTCATCCTCGCATCTTGTCACTTCCATCGCTCCCGTACAAGGACTCCACACGAGATCTCTGGCCTCCCCTTCGTGGATCTGATGGGGCCTCGCTAATGCCGACGTGCTAGGCGATGCCGCTGTGTGGATCTCGTCCTGGGATGTGGGGGTCGGCGTCAGGTGGGCTACAACCTCGCTGCAATCCAGGGAGTTCGACAATCCTAGTCTCCGATGCCTCCTTCGAGCTGCAGAGCGGGCTACGGGTCATGGCTCCCGCTCAGATTCGTTGATGCCACAACCCATGGCTGTACGACAGGGCGGTTGGGGGCACGTGCACAGCTGATCTCGTGACCCTAGTGGTCTTTGCGCGAAGTTACTATTCTAGCGGTGATCAATCCTTTTTGATCTGGCCATCGGCAAGTTCCAGATTCTCGTTCAAAGGAAAACAAGGATTGGCACATATGACGCTCTTTGGACACCCTATTTGGAGTGGGGCTGGTCGTGTGTACCCGCAATACCAGCTTAAACAGCTTCACCAGGGTAATGCGAAGCTATCTTTTTGTGGACACCTTAGGAACATGTCTGCACCAAGAGTTTCAAGGGATCAACACAAGCGGAGAATGTCATGGCGTGATTGGAGGACTTGCAAGCGGCGAAGGCGGGGTCTTGGAGGCGATAAAGACTTTGCTTCACAGGAAGTTGTTAAGACTTGGCTTGTGGGATATGTTCCTATCCAGATTGGGCGCAAGTTCATGTGGGCCTGGTGCTACGTAACATGTAGTAGTAGCCTACGCAAGTGGGAGCGGCAGCTTTGGAGGACTTCTTTATTGGTGGTGCTTCTTTGAGTATCGAGTCGTGATTTTCAGGATGAAAACCCAAGGTCTGGCCTTCATTGGTTGTGCCTGACTGTGGCCTTATTGAAGGCATTGTTTTTGGGAACACGGTCTTTCCCCAGTGTGAAAACCTACGGTCTTTGGTCGGGCAACGACAACGCTTGTGCATTATTTCCTTCGTGGAGGAATGCTTTTGGACAACCTTCTTTGTAGTCCGGGTACTGTCTTGGTCGTGGTTAGAGTGCTACTACTGTGGGTGATTGATCATCATGGTAGGGTCTTTTTCTCTCCCTTTTTATTTTGGTGTTTGGCTGTGTACATCCTGAATGTTTTAAGCATCTTGTTGGTGCAGATCCTAGGTGTAATGGAATCTGCTTGATATTAATAATATTGACCTTTTTCAAAAAAAAAGAAGCAGAGGTGGAGGCTGCCCATCATAATCCCAAGCGCAGCGTCCTGACATGTACTGGCCACCGGAACTAGGGTTTCTATCGCCTGGATGCAGAAGCTTAACCCTGGTGCAATCGACACAATGGTCTATGATACGAGCTCAATAGGCAAAGATGTGTGAGGCATGCAAACTAGGGGAATGGCTCTGTGTATCCTCTGCAGTTGCTCATGGTTGTATTCCCCCACTAATTGCGACAACGATCCAATGATGGTGAAAAGTATCATGTGGTGGCATGGAGTTGGCGGTACAGTGGAGGATCGATGGACATCAGCACCATCGAAGGGGTCATCAGGCCTATGGTGGAGTGTAGTGGAGTAGGAATTTAGAATGATAGATCCCGAGCCCTATGGTCGAGTGTACTGAGTCTCCTGCTCGAAGACGGCTAGAGAGGCACACATGATAGACTCATGTGTACTTGTCCACCGCCGGCCCACATTATGTTGCAATGACATCGACTTAATAACCCACACATTGTTTCCATGATACACGCTGACACGTGGGGCTGGAACGGTGGTCCTGCCTACCCAGCATGGAGTAGGCCTGGGATCCAAGTGACAACAGCGAGAGGCAATGGTGTCAGAAAATTGGAAAGGAAGCCACAGTGGCAATCGAGAGAGGAGTTATACGTTCCATCCCATGACCGCGCAAAAGAGCTGAAGCATGACATCATGGGTAATGAAGCGCGGCAACCTGGCCGTACAAGCCAAGCCGGTCACAACCAGACATGTAATCAAAGTGAGGCGAAGGACCCAGGTCCGGATCCATACATGATAGAGACCGGCACCTCAGAAGGCTCCGACCAAGCCAATTTCTCAGTTGGATAGGACCCATATGTGTAGTGGATTCATCACACAAGAAACATGCCTCGCCAGACCGATGCTTCCGTTTATTAGCTTTCGTACTCCGCGCTGCTCTCCTCTCACCACTGAATCCTACGTTTGCCCCATGACCTGTAGCACAGAGGTCGTATACAGGTGATGCCATTACGAACCAAATCTTGCCATGATCCATCGATACTTACGTCAGTTTGTTAGCATGTCTGTTGATTCTTCGTGTTCGTTCTCTCTCATTGCATGAGGGGCTGTTGGTGGAATCCCCTGGAACTTTATATCCTGAGTTCCCCTTTATTGTGTTTAGTATTTGTCTAAATATTATACAAAATAAAACCAACTTCAAATTATATAATAAAGTGATAGTGTGCTT
Organism: Triticum urartu; assembly: GCF_056163025.1. NCBI lineage: Eukaryota > Viridiplantae > Streptophyta > Magnoliopsida > Poales > Poaceae > Triticum > Triticum urartu. The sequence continues at coordinate 744,278,332 of NC_141875.1, read as the reverse complement.
TTGGCATATTAGTTCTTCTGTTGTGTTATACTAACTGTTGGAAATTTTGGGCCCCATTTTGATTTTCGCCTGGAGCCCGAAATTTCTGGAGACAACCTTGATCAAATAGGACACCTAGAATTTTCCATTATGGGATCTTGCATGCATGTCACAAGATGATTTATTACTGGACCTATCATTATCCATGCTTGGACATCATGCCCTAGTGCAAAGCTAGGAGTCACAGACAATGCAGTAACAATGGAAAAAGCCTGGGATGTCTACCCTACAGAAAGAGTTCACGACTTCTTTTCCCCATTTTTGTTGGCAGGAGGACCGACAATGTGATTCCGTGCATACATGACCTCCAAATACAACTCCACTAAAGCACTGCTCTGTAGAGAAGAACACACGTAATTAAAATAAGCCCACATTGATAAAATTTCCTACGATATTTGTGTAGTTTTTTTGGCAATATTATTCTAATCTGGTTGATACCTGAAAGGAAATATATATTTGGAAAGGGAGAGCGATTTCGTACCAACATGAATGGAATTCCCGAGCTGCAAAATCACCATGAGGCAAAGAAGAATAGCTTTCCCTTCCATTAGAGTAGACAGAATCTTACACAAAGTTCTTCTCCTCTCTGTTTGGGTGTACAAAATCTTACACGAAGTTCTTCTTATCGTTTTTGCTTGTGTGTCCTGAAGAATACTTGATTTTATCTCTATATATAGACTTGTGGGTTGACAACATTTACTCCCGGCTCACTGAAATACGATCAGAAAGATCTGACCATATGACTGGCTTTACTCCCGGCTCACCGAAATAAGATCGGGAAGATCTGACCATATCACTGACTTTACTTCAGGTTCACTGAAATAAGATCGAGAAGATTTGACCTTAATTAGGACCCCCGGGTGCCAACACACCTTCACCACACCTTTCCGTTTGAGCTTATCACTGCCCTTAATTTATAGTACATACGAATTGGTTCTATATTTAAGATGGTACCCGATTAGTGTTAGGTATTAAATCTGTCTACATCTATGATTATATAATGGGAGATACACTAGACTGTGCACGATTGAGTGTGATCCGATCACATTTAAACCAAACTAATAGCTTAAAACTACAACATTTTGGCAACAATTCCTTAAAACTACCATTTTTTCTTAGAAAACTACCACAAAGTTGCTTTTTCATTTCGAATTCGGGCAGGTGGTGTGTGGAGTGGAGCTCGGGTGGTGCGTCGATTGTTTGCGGGTAAGCAGCAATATGCAGCGGTAGTACTCAGCGGCCCGTCGTGGCCAAATCTACGATGACCGACGACATGTCCGTTGACCCTAAGCGCTGGGCCCACTTCCCCTGGCGCGACCATGTGCTATAGTCCTTGCCCGGTGATGACGGCATCGGGCGACCGGACTTTCTCTTGTACCGACCAGGAAGGAACATGAAGAGATGGACTGGGAGGCTGACCTGTAGGGTTGCGGTGCGCAAAGGGTGGGGTTGATCCCGCACCGACGATATGACTAACGCCGTCTATATTTGTTGCCACGTGGCACTGATAGGCAGCCCCAGCTGTCACCAACGTGGTTAATTTTAGTTGAACCGACCATTTGAATTTCAAGTGAAAAACAAACTTGTGTTAGGTTATTGTGAATAAAAAAGATGGTAGCTCCAAGGAACCCTTGCCCAAAACTTGTAGTTTTATGCTATTAACTCCATCAATAAATCTAATAATCTAGCTAGGCGCCCCACCAACTACTTAGTGGCGGAGAAGATTGTTTGCTGTCAAGTGCAGTTTAACTCTTGAGGTGTAAGTATAGAAATAGCGGAGGTGTGGATATTATAATTTTGTTATGGAATTGCTAGTTTGTGGTGGTACCGTATCCTATGACTATTGTGTTTGACCATGCTCACTATACACACTCAGGGACTGTTCGGTGGTTCTTCTGTCTCCTGGTTTCTCCAACTCGCGGTTCGCAACTGGGCGGACCGGCTAACTCGGGGAGTTTCTCGAAGGAAGCTGGTAACTTATAAGGAGTTGAGGATCTGGGAAAACTGAGCACCGGCAAAATGAAGAAGCGAGAATTGACAAAAATTGCATATGCCACCACGAGAATGCGTACCGATTCCCTCATCCCTTTTCCCTCCCGCAACGACGAGATGCACGTTCCTGACTTCTGCCCCTCTATGACTTGGATTATGCAATACACCGTGTCATTCATTGATGCCCACGAAGGGGTCTAGTACAAGTACATAGAGAGCCAACTGCCGAGCCACGAAGGGGTCTAGTACAAGGGGGCATGCACATCGTGAGTAACAGAGTGGAGCACGTCTTGTGTGTGGGCTACCTGCAGCCACAGCGGCGACATCGATCACGTTGAGGCTGGACCGAAAGTCAAGGAAGACGGTCGATGGCAGTCCCTGTTGGCAATAAGCCATGCCCGAGCGATGGCGACCGGCGTCGGGTGCGCCAGGTGTGGTCTATGCAGGGCGTGGGCGTGTGTGTCCCGGCATGAGTCCGCGCTCACGTTGGTTGCGTGAAGGACGAGGGCCATTGCGATCTGTTGGAGACAGCCGCGTCGTGCACACGGCCAGACCAGTTGGTTGCAAGCTAGATGGATGGACTCGACTGTTGAGGGAGGCTGCGCACGTCCTGAGTCTGACCATGCATGTAGCTAGCTGGTTGTGGGTGCATGGCATAGTTAGTTGGCTTAGTGGCCGGGCGATCCATGCGTGCGTGAGGCCAATGCCTGGTGTGTGTCCGGTTATATAAGCCATGTATTGGTGTTGTGCAGATTAGAGAGTAGCTAGGAGAGATGTAGTCTCCAGTAGTCCTTCGTGTGGGTGTGGCTGCGATATGTGCCGAGCCAGAGTTCGTGCTAAATGAAAAATTATGTTGTTCGTGCGGCCAGGCGCCGTTCGTGCGGCGGGGCGTATGTGCGCCAGAAATATCTGTGTCCCTCTCCTTCCACCTATGTCTGAGCGAGTGTGAGAGAGGCAGATCGGGGTTTGTCCCAACAGCCCCTTCATGAAGATCTCGGCGAACCGTGACGTGGAGGGGATGTGAAGCGCACAGATGTCCCTGAAGGAGACCCGCTTATGGACAAAGTGAAGATCCATCTCGATGTGTTTCGGACGCTGGTGCTGGATGGTGTTGGTGAAGAGGTGCATGGCACTCACGTTGTCGCAGTATACGATTGTCTCCTGGTCCGGCGGGTGTCAGAGTTCGTGAAGAAGCTGGCAAAGCCAGCACGCATGGGCCACTGCATTGACCACCACACTGTACTCTGCCTCCGCGTTTGAGCGCGTGACAGTCTATTGTCATTTGGACAACCAGGCGACGAGGTTGTGGCTGACGATGATGCAGTAGCCCGACAGGGATTTGTGCTTGTTGGGGCAGCCGGCAGTCAGTGTCGGAGTACGCAATGAGCCGGTGGTCGAAGGAGTGTTGGAGGTGGAGACTCAGGTGCGGAGTGCCACGCACATAGCGCAGAATGTACAATAAAATGTCCAGTGCCTAGAAAATCCACTTAATGCCTATAAATGGAACTGGAGAGGGGGTGGAACAAAAAATAGATAGTGTAGAAAATAAATGAGTGCAAAATGGAAAAGGAAAACAAATAATGTATAAATGATAAGAAACAACAAAAAGGAGAAGAAAACGGAAAATTTAATTGTTTGCCGTGTGCAATAAAAATACACTCGGCAAGGAGAAAGGAGAAGAAAATTAATAATAAATAAAAAGGTTTGCCAAGTGCAAAAAGAAAAGAACTCGACAAAGATTGCTTTGAAAAGGGAACTCAACAAAGATTTCTTTGCTCAGTGGAAAAAAAAAAAACTCAGCAAATGATTCTTTGCCGAGTGCAAAATGAAAAACTCGGCAGAGAAACCTTTCCGGGGTTCCCTGGTAAAATGCACTCGGCAATCATTTAGAACTGGGCGAAATCTCATATTCTAGTAGTGAATGTTTAAACCATGCAAGAGGCAAAAGATTGATGCTTGTGCTTCTTGTAGGACCCATACACTTACTTTGAAAAGGTTACAACTAAACCCTGTACACATCTAAAACATCATTGCCGCATGTGGAAAAATTGTTGTTGTGAGTAGAAGAAGTGTCACCGAAGTAGAAGTGGAGGCTACCACAGGCATCAAAATCCTCTGGCACCAAATATGTTTTGGCCAGCAGAAGAACGGTTTCCACTAGCTGGACGGACAAGACTACCCCTGGCGCACGAGATCCTGATAGGCGGAGACCTCCGAGGCATCCAGAGCAGGGAAAGGGCTCTCAGTATCCTCTGCAACTACGTGTTCTAGTCCCCATCTTTCATTGTTGCGATCGAATGGTATTGAAAAGTATCACCGGGGTGGCATGGAGTTGGCCTGTACACCGGAGGATCGATGGCCATCGGCACCAGCCAAGGGGTCACGAGAGGCGGTAGCTTAGAATGTCAGTGGAGTGGAGTAGGGATTAAAAACGATATGCCGAAATCCCTATTAATGGTGTCATGGACTAGGGGGTACTAACCTGGTCGGCCCATAGTCCTCGGGCTGGGCAGGTAGACCCGCATCCTCATTAAGGAAGACTCCGGAACCTGCATGCCTACCGGGTCAAGATTGTGCCTGCCAAAGATTTGGCGTATACTACAAGACATCCCTTACCGCCTCCATGCGATCCTCTGGATACCTACCATGTAACCTAGATGCCCTACCTGGCGTGTATATAAGCGAAGGTATTTAGCCCATAGTGGGGAATGAATCACAATCACATTCACCTAGCCCTAGAGTTAGATCACTTCTTACGATCTCAACGTAGATCTACTCTGTACTTGATACATCTCCATTAATATAAACAAGAGCACGATGTAGGTTTTTCCTCCATCGAGAGGGCCCGAATTTGGGTAAACATTGTCTCCCATGTTCCTGTTCCCATTGATCCAAGATTCACAACTCGGGACCCCCTACCCCGATGTTTTCCGGATTTCACACCTACACTGGTGCTTTCATGGAGAGTTCCGCTGTGTGGTCACCAGAAGGATCGATGGCTCATCTGGAGATCAATTGTGGCATCAGCCACGGAGATGTCTACATCCCCGGCCAACTTTTTTTGTGTTCGGTAGCATGATCTTTTGCAGCGACTCCACAGGCCATCTGTCTTCTGTCATCTTTTGCAGTGACTCCACGGTCCACATTATTGGTACTATCATCTTTCAACTTAGTTTTTCTCTAGGAACATATCAAAAATAAAAACAGGGGAACAATATACGAGCTAATGATCTACAACATAGATATGCAAATACTATTAGGACTAAGTTCATGATAAATTAAGTTTCATTAATCAAATTACTTAAGAACTCCCACTTAAATGGACATCCCTCAATTCATCTAAGTAATACGTGATCCAAATCAAATAACCCATGTCCGATCATCACGTGAGATGGGGTAGTCATCAATGGTGAACATCTCTATGTTGATCATATCTACTATATGATTCACGTCTCACCTTTTGGTCTTCAGTGTTCCGAGGCCATGTCTGTACATGCTAGGCTCATCAAGTTTAACCCAAGTATTCCGCATGTGCAAAACTGTCTTGCACATGTTCTATGTGAACGCAGAACCTATCACACCCGATCATCACGTGGTGTCTCAACACGATAAACTGTAGCAACAGTGCATACTCAAGGAGAACACTTTTACCTTAAAATTTAGTGAAGGGATCATCTTATAATGCTACCACTGTACTAAGCAAAATAAGATGCAAAAAAGATAAACATCACATGCAATCAAAATATGTGACATGATATGGCCATCCTCCTCTCGTGCTTTTAATCTCTATCTCCAAATCATCGTTATGATCTCCATTGTCACCGGCTCGACACCTTGATCTCCGTCGTAGCGTCGTGGTCGTCTCGCCAACTATTGCTTCTACAACTATCGCTAAAGCATAGTGATAAAGTAAAGCAATTACATGACGTTTGCATTTCATATAATAAAGAGACAACCATAAGGCTCCTGTCGATTGTTAGATATCTTACAAAACATGATCATCTCATACAATAACGTTTATCACATCATGTCTTGACCATATCACATCACAACATGCCCTGCAAAAACAAGTTAGATGTCCTCTACTTTGTTGTTGCAAGTTTTACGTGGCTGCTACGGGCTTCTAGCAAGAACCGTTCTTACCTACGCATAAAACAACAATGGTGTTTCATCAAGTTTGCTGTTTTAACCTTCTTCCAGGACCGGCCGCAGTCAAATTTGATTGAACTAAAGTAGGAGAAACAGACACCCGCCAGCCATCTTTATGCAAAACTAGTTGCATGTCTGTCGGTGGAACCGGTGTCATGTGCGTGGACATGTATGGTTGGTCAGGGCCACTTCATCTCACAATACCACCGAGTCAAAATAAGACGTTGGTGGTAAGAAGTATGACTATCACTGCCCACAACTCTTTGTGTTCTACTCGTGCATATCATCTATGCATAGACCTGGCTCATGATGCCACTTTTGGGAATCGTTGGATGCAAAACCAAAAAAATTCTACGCACACGGAAAGATCTATCCATGGAGATGCATAGCAATGAGGGGGGGGGGTGTCTACGTACCCTCCTAGACCGTAAGCGGAAGTGTTTGACAACGCGGTTGATGTAGTCGAACTTCTTCTAGCTCCGACTGATCAAGCACCGAACGTACGACACCTCCGAGTTCTGCACACGTTCAGCTCGGTGACGTCCCTCGTCCTCTTGATCCAACAAGATGTCGAGGAAGTAGATGAGTTCCGTTGGCACCACGGCGTGATGACTGTGTTGGTGAAGTGATCCGCGCAAGGCTTCGCCTAAGGACCTTGAGAATATGATCGGGGGTGCAAACTGTGGAGGGCGCGCCGCAAACGGCTAACAATTGATGTTGCGTGTGCTAGGTGCCCCCCCCCTCATGTATATAGGTGGGAGGGAGAGGGGAGAGGCCAAGGGGCGCCACAAGTGGGGCCAAATCCCACTTGGGCTCCTGCCCTAGGTCACCCCCTTCCTTGCATAGGTGCCAGGGGAAGGAAGGGTGAGGTGGCGCCCCCCCTTTCCTTTCTCCCTTGAGGAGGGGAAGGAAGGAGAGACTTGCCCTCCCCCCTTTCCTTTCCCTAGGGCTACCCGGCCTGGTGGAGGGGCGCACCAGCCCCTTGTGGGCTGGTCTGTTCCTCCCTTGGCCCATTAAGCCCATATCTTTGCCGGGGGTGCCCGGAACCCCTTCCGGTGACCCTATATGTATCTGGTACCCTCCTCGTCATGTCTGTGATCTCATCCGGGACTCCGAATAACATTCGATCACCAAAATCGCATAAATCATATAATACTATATCGTCATCGAACGTTAGGCGTGCGGACCCTACGGGTTCGAGAACTATGTAGACATGACCGAGAAACCTCTCCGGTCAATAACCAATAGCGGAACCTGGATGCTCATACTGGCTCCTACATATTCTACGAAGATCTTTATCGGTCGAACCGTTATGACAACATATACAATTCCCTTTGTCCATCGGTATGTTACTTTCCCGAGATTCAATCGTCAGTATCTTTATGCCTACTTCAATCTCGGTACCGGCAAGTCTCTTTACTTGTTCCGTAATACATCACCTCATGACTAACTCCTTAGTCGTTTTCTTGCAAGCTTACGATATGTATTGATATACGCTCTCTATCTCTGAATTTCTTTCTTTGAAAAACACAAAGCACACACACGGTTGAAGAAAAATAAAGCACGAACACAGTCACAATAACAGAGAGGTTTTTGTGACGTGCAAAACTTGCGTCATTTCTAGTCATTCCTTATTCCATCCCTTAACTGAATCAACAGGAAATTCGCCACAACCCGATAGTTGCGCGTGCCATCCCACAAGGTCGGATCGTGCCGGGTCTAAAGTTAACTAAAGTACTAAACAAGCTAAAACAATGTTCGGCCAGAGCAGGAATGCAATAAGCTTCTGGCCCATGCAGTCAACATTCAGATCTGGTGGTCCAGCCGGGAACATGTATCTACTGAAGAAATAAGGGAAATTGAAGAAAAACTAGCAGAAAACATCAAGGTTAACATCAACAACACACAGCCACAAACCAAAATTGGCAGCCATTTCATCCATGCATGTGCGTGCTGGAAGCATGTTTGGTGAATGCAGCGTGCTGTCAATGAGCAAAGAAAATGGAGGAAATGAACTGAGAGAACAAATAGTATCAGACAAATACACTGAACCATCCATGGACATATCATAAACCATCTTGAAACAATGTCACTAGATTTGACTGAACAGGTAGAAAAAATTCAATTGTCTGACAAATAGCAAAAGAGGAAGAAATTTTGCCAAGTGATGGTCAATCTTTGTCAGTACAATGCCCAATGTGATACTCCCTCCGTCATGGTTTAGAAGGCGCGCTTGGAAATTCTCTGGGACCTAGGTAGTTATTTATTGGTTGTGAGATAGGCTAAAAAATAGCATTCACACTACGCATGCATTTAGAAATAGTATATCAAAGTACTAATTAGCTACTAGAAATAAATGCAATGCACCCTAAACCTTGTCTATTGTGAAAACGCACGCAAATTTAACTGTGTCTTCTAAACCGTGACGGAGGGAGTAGTATTCAAATGATATGCTATTAAATACTAGATTTGATAATATCACATTTAGTGGTCCTAATTAATTAAGAATATATCCCAAATTTATAGACATAAATGTTAATAGAGGCTACATTGACAATAAGTGGAAACCCTCTTAATGATACAATTAAATTTCACGAATTAAGTTCATTGATACGGTGAGATATTTTTTATCATATTTGAGTGAGATAGAAATGAATAGCGTCTAGCTACAAGTCTATATATAGAGATACAATCTAGAATACTTCTGGACGCCCAAAGAGAAACGGGAATAAGAAGTTTGTATCTGACCTTATGGAGTCGAAAGCCATTCTTCTTTGCCTCATGTTGATTCTGCAGCTAGGAAACTCCATTCATGTTGGTAAGAAGCCATTTGGAGGTCACTATATTGTCAGCTAAACATCATGAATTTCTTAGGACGTTTCACAATTTGGATATCTTTCAATGATGTGTGTTCTTGTTTACAGAGCAGTGCAGGCAGGAAGCTTCTTTTACGAGCCCCGATTGCACAAAAGCAACTTGCCAAAGTGCTTGCCAGAAGTCGTGGGGAGATGACGTCCTGCATGTGGTATGTAGGATCACAGGCATAACCTTGGAAACTTGTTACTGCATCGTATGTGTTTAGAGTTGCACTAAACCATCATGTAAGGCAATGGATAATGATGTGATCCGGTAATAAAGTCCTTTCGCAACATGCTTGCGATAAACTATAGTGACCTCCAAATTCGGGTGTTTTATTTGTTTTGGTCATGTGTGATCTTAAATTTGGTTCTTTTGTGTTTGCATGGCCTCGCGATTCACAAGTTTAGAAACAAATCTACACGACATGAGTAAACGAAGCTTATTGTTCGGACACTCCTCTTTCAGGTGCTTTTCAGATGCGTTGAGAACATCAAGAGGAAGTATATATTTCTCCGTGTGGCCAACAAGTCGGTTTAGTGTTAGAAAATGTACACCACAACTGAACTATGGTCCGAAACACTCTTCCCTTGAAACATCCCATAACACATGGGAATCGAGAGATTGATGGTATGTGTGTGCAGTTACCGACACGCAAGAATTACAGCTAGCACGACCCCTCATGCTCTTAGTACCTGGTTTTGTCCCATTTGAACCAAGCATCGGGATCCATCTAGGAAGACTAGATCAAAACTAAAAAGCACCATGCTGGTAGCGTAATCTTTGGAGCTTCACTATGGTGGCACCTCACATGCCGGAGTGGGTGGTGAACATCTAGCTATCAAAGTTCCTTTATAATTAGTCTTCGTAGACTCATACGTCACTGTAACAAACTCCGACGTGAGGGGAATCCTCGACAGGTTACATCAGCCTGAGGATTTTTCATCACTGCGATTAAACCAATTAGGGTTGTTCTCGTTCTGATAATAATCATTGGATATACCTCCAGAAGGAGTCTAGGTGTCTCTGATTCAATCAATGCATCGGATATCTTGATCAGGAGCGGTCTGAATGAATGACATGCGCACCATCAGCCCTCTAGCTGACACTGCCATAAAGAATAAATGTTAGATATCACCAGCACTTACAACTAACACAATCAGTTCCATTATATCTTCCGTACAAGATGATAGAAGTCACTCTGATGTTGACGCAGCCCTCTACCTCGACGATGTTGCCGTGCAAGTATTCCCGGATGCTTTTGGTGGAGGCTAGCTAGGAAACAAACTACCCAATCGTCTTGGGCAGAACTCGCGGAAGGGCCGTTGCCGAGCCGAGAAAAAGTCAGTCATGGAGCGGACTCTTCGTGAGTAACACGAAGCCAGCGTTATTAAAGCTGAGCAAGAGATGTAAGAGGCCGTAAGTAAACACGAGGCCTTGGAGCTGAGTTTAACGGAAAAAGAGTCCGAAGTCACCAAGGCGCATCAAGCCACGAGCGACGCCCGGGGGGAAACCCAAAGCGCCCTGCAGGGGATCCAGGAGGCGAGGGAGATCGCGGCGGGTAAGGCTTTTCCCATGTAAAGTAAGTATTTGAAGGGAAAACTATATTTATGATTGTGAATCCGGACTTCTTAGGTGTATTTGCTGAGCTACCTCACAGTATATCAGATCCTGCTCAATTCTATCGAACCGGAGGAAGGAACACCGCCGATAAGCTCTTTTGGTCGCAGTATTTGGCACCGAATTATCCGGTGCCTTTTGCCGGTCAGCTGAAACAGTTGATCGAACTACATAAGGCGGCGGAACTAGCCATGAAAGATATGGTTATCTGGCTATGGCCCGCCGAGCCGATTCCAAGCAGCTATTTCGGGCTCGTGAGGCGGCTTGTAAGCGCTTGCCCTCGACTTGACGTCATCAAGCGGTCGGTATGTGTAGAAGGAGCGCGAATGGCTTTCACCCTCGCAAAGGTGCACTGGGGGAAGATGGATGCTGAAAAGCTAGTACCGAGGGACCGCCAGAGGGGAACGAGCACCGCAAGCCCGAATTGTATTATAAAAGTGTCCTGAAAGGATCCTACCTTGCAGCGGAGCTATGTACCAAGGACATTATATTTCCATGAACGCCGATCATGTTGTCCTTTGTAATGTTTGAACAAGGTCGTTTATATGTCGCCTGTTATATAAAAGTTTACCCTCTTGTGCGGCCGTTTGTATGTTAAGGCTAAGAGTTGGCCAGTCGTCGGCTTCTGCCCCCACATAAGAAGTATGAGGGTGTTCGGGATAAACCTGAGCACTCTTTATCCCAGTTTTGGGTCCTCTGAAGGAGGTGCTCAGCACAACGAACCAGGTAATCGGACTATAGGGCTTTATCGCTCTCACTTAGCCATAGGAGCTTTAGTATGGTCGGCGCAGCCCCTTGTGTTCGGAAGACCGTACTAGGGGCCCTATAAGTGCCTGATCGGAGAAAAAGCCGACCCATCGCACGCTGCATTGGATATGTAATTATGCGGGAGAAATCCTTAAAGATTTTGTGACCGCTCGAACAACTGACCAGCTCTCGCCGTATCATGACAGTCAGTTTTCGGTTTTCTCTACTGAGGTGCTCATCCGGAAGAACCGGGACACAATCGCAGTAGTTCTCCCAGTGCTACCTTAGCCGATATAGCGGAACGTAAGGTACCAAAACATGGGAGCCGGGCAAACCCAACTATTGACCCAAGACATGATTCGGAGCTGATGCATATAATGCTATAAGTTCGGGGTGCCGAACTTCCATGAAGGTGTTCGGACTGTTATTGCCGTGTTACGGGGAAACGAAGCCCCTGGCATATTTAAGGCATATCGCTGTGTACGGATGCTATTTGACGAAATGATTTCGATAAGAAATAAACAGCAGGTAAACGTCATATAAATCCACATGTCGTATTTGAATAATACGTCTATGCGTATGGGTACAAGTAATGTGATAAAAAAAGAGCTGTGATAGCAGAACCTGCTGTGACCAGGGGGAAGAGGTTGAGTGCGGATCCGTATTGTGGCCGGACGTTCGCTGCGGGGAATGTCTAAGGATCCGCTAACGCGTTCGAGCTGCCTCTGTGGAGTCTGTCCTGGTCGGTGCAAAGGTGAACCTGCGAAGGAAATAGAAGAAAAGTTTGTGTGCCTTAGGGCGGTTGAACCGCTGAGTTCGGCATGTCATGGCCTTCGCCGGAGTGTTTAGTTGAGCTCGGGACGAGCGGGGGTATCCTTCCGCGAAGTAGTTCGGAGCCCCTTGACGGTGTCCGGGAGCCTGGGCGTCGACTCGAGGTTCGGCTGCAAGGTGCTTCTCGTTGTTCCTGCTGCTAAGGCAGTGATGTATTTGTTGGTGCCGAAGGAAGGTTTGGGCCTGCCATGAACCGTGATGACTCCACGTGGACCGGGCAATTTGAGCTTACGGTAGGCATAATGTGGCACCACGTTGAATCGAGCGAACGCGGTTCGCCCGAGCAGTGCTTGATAGTCACTGCGGAAAGGGGCGATTTCGAAGATTAACTCTTCGATATGGTGATTTTCTGGTGATCCGAAGATTACCTCGAGGGAAATGGAGCCTATACAGCTAACCTCCATACCTGGTATGATGCCTCTAAAAGTGGATTTAGTGGGCTTGATTGTTGAATGATCAATGCCCATCTTGCGCACTATGTCCTGGTAAAGCAGATTTAAACTACTACCTCCGTCCATAAGGACTCGAGTGAGGTGGAACCCGTCTACGATTGGGTCGAGGATTAGTGTGGCTGGATTGTCCCGATTGGCGTTAACCGGACGATCCGTGCGGTTGAAGGTGACCGGCCCTAGCTTATATTGTGGGACGGCGAGTTCCGTTGAGCCGCCGTCCCTAAGGGTGCATCTCTGGTCCAAGTGGGCAATTTGGGTGGTATTTACCACATTCACTGATTGAATATGGGGGGGGGGGATTTCTTTTGCCCTTCTGTGTTCGGCGATCTGGGCTCTTCGTCGCTATCGTCGCCTTGAGACCCCTCTACGTTTTTGGCGCCTGCCTTGCCGGCTTGTTTGAAGACCCAACATTCTCTGTTGGTATGGGTGGCTGCCGTTTCTGGGGTGCCATGAATTTGGCATTGGCGAGCGAGTATGCGGTCTAGACTGGATGTACCCGGATTTGTATTTTTGGGCGGCCCTTTCCGCTGACCGGACTTTGAGCCCCTGAACCCGGCATTAACTGCCGTATTTTTTGTCGTTTCACCATATTTGCGGCACTTTTGTTTGTTGCGTCGTGGTTTGCCATTGCTATCCCTGGCTTGTGATATGCCAAGTTTTCTTGCTGTATTGGTACTACGAGCCAACCAGCTATCGTCGCCCGCACAAAAGTGGGTCATAAGTGTCGTGAGGGATGCCATGGATTTTGGCTTCTCTTGGCCAAGGTGCCGGGCGAGCCATTCGTCACGGATATTATGCTTAAATGCTGCTAAGGCCTCTACATCCGGACAGTCGACAATTTGATTCTTCTTGGTTAGGAACCGGGTCCAGAATTTCCTGGCCGATTCTCCTGGCTGCTGAGTTATATGACTTAAATCGTCAGCGTCCAGCGGTCACACGTAAGTTCCCTGGAAATTGTCCAGGAATGCCTCTGCCAGGTTGTCCCAACTTCCTATGGAGTTTGCCGTCAAGCTATTGAGCCAATGCCGAGCCGGCCCTTTGAGTTTGAGCGGGAGATACTTGATGGCATATAGGTCATCCCCGTGGGACATATGAATGTGGAGGAAGAAGTCTTCTATCAATACCGCGGGGTCTGTAGTAGCATCGTATGATTCAATGTTTACGGGTTTAAACCCTTCTGGGAATTCGTGATCCATTACTTCATCAGTGAAGCATAAGGGGTGTGCGGCGCCTGTGTGCCGGGCTATATCGCGACGCGGTTCATACGAGTCTTGTCTGCCGTGTCCGGCTCGGCCGGATTTGCTTTTAATGTATCCGGCGTGACGATCATCGTCGTGTATTGGTGTGTGCCCCCGTGATCCGTAGATGGATCTTGCATGTTTTGTCTTGTTTTCCAATACGTCTCGCAGGTCCCGTGTGTTGCCCCGGGCCTTGGTATTTTTGTTTGAGTGGCGGCGGGGTGCAGGCTGAACTTCAGGCCAAAATGCCTCTCTGGCTCGGCCACGAGGTGGCCGGTCAGCCGCATCGTACACTGGTGATGTAGGTTTCAATGCTTCCTCCTCGAGGTGGGGTAGCAACCTGTGCTTTGGGTAATTCTTGGAGTGGCGCTCGAGTCCGTATTCCTCGGCCGCAAGGACTTCGGTCCATCTGTTTGCTAGCAGATCTTGATCAGCTTGAAGCTGTTGTTGCTTTTTTCTTCAGGGTATTTGGTGTGGCCGTAAGCCGGCGCTTGAAGCGCTCCTGCTCGACAGGATCCTCAAGCATGATAAATTCTTCGTCGCCGAGGCTCACCTCGTATTTGGAGAGAGGCATGTAATTGTCCTCCTCCGATTCTTCAGGTGCTGCCCGCTCTGGAGGGCTAGCTTGTTCACCCTCCTGCTCTAGATCGTGCTGGAGGGGATTATTGTTGTCATCGGCACTATCCGGAGTGTTATTGTCTCTTGTGCCGGTATCACTACTTTTGCTATGGTGGGACTTAGAGCGGCGCCGCTGACGTGGACGCTTGGGTTGCTCCTTGGTGGGGTCTTCCTCCGCTGTCTCGTCGCTATTGCCTTCTTTGGGGGTGTCCACCATGTATATATCATATGATGAGGTGGCGGTCCAGCGCCCTGTGCGCGGTGGTTCCTGTTCGTCTCCTACATCGTCGTCCATACCGTCGATGTCTTCGAAGTCGAAGTCGAGCCTGTCGGTTAAATCGTCGACAGTGGCTACTAAGTGGGTGGTGGGTGGGAAGCGAATTTCTTCGTCGTCCGCATCCTATTCTAGCCGGACATAGTTCGGCCAAGGTTCTCCTGACCAGGAGAGAGACCTTACTGAATTTAGCACATTTCCGAAAGGTCAATGCTGAAAGATAACCGCGGAGGCGAACTCCGTGATCGGCGCCCAGTCGGATTCGATAGGCACAGATGCAGGCGGCTTGGAGCTAGTGGCCGGAGACGAATCCCACGGTTCGGCGACACGGCTCTCGTAAGGGGTGAAGTCAGTATCCGGCTCCATCGCCGCTGAGAGTGCGGCCTCCATGGCGGGGTCTATCCCTCCGTCCTTGGATGGCGCAATTTGCTCCGGATTGAAGGCCGAAGTAGTTGCAGATGCGATCTCCCGAACACTGTCCGACGGCAGAGTTACGTCGTGCTCGTCGTGATTGTGCGGCCCACCTGACACGGGCTCGTATCCGTCGAAGATCAAGTCTCCGCGGATATCGGCAGTGTAGTTCAAGTTTCCAAATCTGACTTGATGGCTAGGGGCGTAGCTCTCGATCTGCTCCAGATGGCCAAGCGAATTGGCCCGCAGTGCGAAGCTGTCAAATACAAAGATCTGTCCGGGGAGGAAAACCTCACCCTGGAGCGCATCACTACCGATGATCGAAAGAGCCATCGAGCCTTACGGTGCTGACACAGTGGAACTCTCAATGAAAGCACCAATGTCGGTGTCAAAACCGGTGGATCTCGGGTAGGGGGCCCCGAACTGTGCGTCTAAGGCGGATGGTAACAGGAGGCATGGGACACGATGTTTACCCAGGTTTGGGCCCTCTTGATGGAGGTAATACCCTACATCCTGCTTGATTGTTCTTGATGATATGAGTATTACAAGAGTTGATCTACTACGAGATCGTAGAGGTTAAACCCTAGAAGGTAGCCTATGGTATGATTGTATGTCGCCTACGGACTAAACCCTCTGGTTTATAGACACCGGAGGGGGATAGGGTTACACAGAATCGGTTACAAGGGAGGAGATCTACATATCTGTATTGCCTAGCTTGTCTTCCACGCCAAGGAGAGTCCCATCCGGACACGGGAGGAAGTTTTCAATCTTGTATCTTCATAGTCCAATAGTCCGGCCAAAGGATATAGTCCGGCTGTCCGGAGACCCCCTAATCCAGGACTACCTCACACACGATGAGTGACAGGATCATAGCACCGGTAATCTTTGTTGTTGGGAGGGTAGCCAAGGAAGATGCATGGGTCGGAGCGGTGTGCAAGCTTGTGTGGCATGGTGGACGCGGTGCTAGTATAACAGAGACACCAAAATATGTGAAGACCATCATAGGACGGTGGTGTATGATAACCCACAAGTATAGAGGATCAATTGTAGCCTCTTTTGATAAGTAAGAGTGTCGAACCCAACGAAGAGGTAAAGGTAGAACACATATTGCCTCAAGTTCTATCGACCACCGATACAACTCTATGCACGCTTAACGTTCGCTTTACCTAGAACAAGTATGAAACTAGAAGTACTTTGTAGGTGTAACGGGAAAGGTTTGCAAGATAATAAAGAGCGCGTAAATAAAAACTAGGGGCTGTTTAGGTAAGGAAGCAATAAAGTTAGTATAGCGAGTGTGGAAAAGTGGTGGTAGGAGTTGCGAAATTGTCCCTGAGCAATTGATTTGTTTACTAGACCGATAGCAAGTTCTATGTGGGAGAGGCCACTGCTAGCATGTCATCCCTGACTTGGAATTCTATGCACTTATGATTGGAACTATTAACAAGCATCCGCAACTACTAACGTTCATTAAGGTAAAACCTAACCATAGCATTATGATTGGAACTCTTACCCTCCAATACATGGTCCTATCAACATACAACTAACCATATGGTGTGATCCACGCACGCTCTCATATGATGGGCACCAAAGCACAACAGCATAACCACAAGCAAATTAAACCAATCATAGCAATTCACCAATTACCGATAGGACAGCAAAAATCTACTCAGACAACATAGGATGGCAACACATCATTGGATAATAATATGAAGCATAAAGCACCATGTTCAAGTAGAGGGTATAGCGGGTTGCAGGAGAGTGGACTGCTGTAGATAGATGGGGGAAGGTGATGAAGACGTTGGTGAAGATGACAGAGGTGTTGGTGTAGATCGTTGTCGCGATGATGGCCCCGGCGGCGTTCCGGCGCCACCGGGAGAGAGGGGGGAGATACCCCCCTTCTTATTCTTCTTCCTTGACCTTCTGCCTAGATGGGAGAAGGGTTTACCCTCTGTTCCATGGCCTCCATGGCAGTAGAGGGGCGAGAGCCCCTCCGAGATTGGATCTGTCTCTCTGTCTCTCACTGTTTCTGTTCCCTGATTCTGCCCTTTCACCGTTTCTTAAATTTCCGGAGATCCGTAACTCCGATTGGGCTGAAATTTTAACACGATTTCTATCCGGATATTGACTTTCTTGCGGAAAAAGAAGGGCACCAACCGCCTTACGGGGTGGCCACGAGGGCCCAGGGCCCGCCTGACCCCCTGGGGCACACCCCCCTGCCTCGTGCCCCCCCCGGGCATCATCTCGCGTTGATTATTCTTCCCAAAAATCACATACATTCCAAAAAAAATCTCCGCCAGTTTTTATCCCGTTTGGACTCCGTTTGATATGGATTTTCCACGAAACAAAAAAATGCAAGAAACAGGAACAGGCACTGGGCACTAGATCAATATGTTAGTCCCAAAAATAGTATAAAAAGTTGCCAAAAGTATGTAAAAGTTGTATAATATTAGCATGGAACAATCAAAAATTATAGATACGACGGAGACGTATCAGTGTACCGAAAAGAAGGTGGTGAGGAGCGTAGTTCCACCGGGGACGACACAGACGAATGTTGACTAAGAGAGAGGTGCTGGCGAGGGCATTGGGCCAGAACCGAGCGGGCACGTTAGCATGAAAGAGCAACGTGTGAACACAATCATTAAGAGTGCACAGAATGCGCTCGGCGCGGCCGTTCTGCTGTGAGGTGTTGGGGCAAGTCAGACGGAAGGTGGTGTGGTGAGAGGCGAGAAGTGAGCGAAGAGCGACGTTGTCAAACTCTTTTCCGTTCTCAGTTTGTAGTGCAAGTATGGGGCGACCGCACTGAGTGGTGACGTAAGAATAAAAGGCAGTGAGTGTGGCTAAAGCATTGGATTTACGACGAAGAGCTAAAGTCCACACATAATGAAAATAATCATCTTAAATCACCAAATAGTACAAATAGCCCGTGTTACTCGCAATGGAGACGTCCAAACATCACTGAATCAACTGAAACGGAGAAGTGGAAAGTGAAGTAGATGCACTAAAGGGAAGACGCACCTGCTTGCTCAAACGACAAGCCTCACAAGGATCTGACGCAAAAAGGCGGGGTTGGGTGGCCCAAGCAAGCATGCCAAAGGTCGACGCCAGCGGAGAGAGCGATGGGTGTGAAAGTGGAGGCACCGGCGTGCACGGGATAAAGCTCGTTAGGGCTATCATATCGGCGAAGCACCATCTGGGTACGAGTGTCCTTCACAAAAAAACCAACACCGTCAAATTCAACAGTAAGAGGATTCTCACGAGTAAGACGACGAACAAAGACTAAGCCAGATTAAGTCAGGTGAAACAAGAACGTTAGACATAGTGATAGGTGTGGAACTGGAAGGAAAACTAGTGCTACCGACGTGGGTGATGGGTAAAGAGGAACCGTTGCCAACGGTGATGCGAGTGGGAGTGTGTACTAGAGTGGAGGAGGAAAGGTTACCGGGATGACCTGTCATGTGCGCAGTAGCACCCGACTCCATGTACCGGTCACCTCCACCGCCATAGTTGCTTGGCGACGGTGCCGATGTAGGGCGGCCAGGAGGGCAGGTTCCCACGGTGCAGGTGCCGGCGGCGGCAGCTGACCTCCATAGGTTGGCGCCTGGGCGGGCGCGCCGTAACCCCTGAGGGGTGGCGACGCGAGCGGGGCGCCGTAAGGCTGGTAGGGGGCGGCGACGAACGCATGGTGGCCCGCTGGACGGGGGGCAAGGAGAACCGGTGCAGGAGCCCACGGGACGGGCATGTGATAGGCGTGGACGACACCGCCCACGGGTTCAGCCCGACAGCCCACGGAGGAGGCGGCTGCTGGAAGTGGGGCGCCCCCCTGCACCCTGTGCCTCATGCTGTTGCGGCTGCTGCTGGCGGCGGCCCCCGCCACCCCGCCGGTTGCGCCCGCCCCCGCGACCTTGCGGCTGATGGGGATGCGCTGGGGGCGCGGGCGGAGCGGGCGGCAGCGGGTAGTAGCCAACGGGTGCTAGCGTCGCAGACTGGCGGGGGGCAGCCAGAGGAGCAGGGCTGCCGCGAGTGGTACCGACAGCGAGAGTAGTGTGCTGGACCCGCTGCTTCAGCTTCGTCATCCGGTGCTCCTCAAGTTTGAGGTACGCGACGACGCGCTGGAAAGTGGGTTGCGGCAGCAGGGTGTGGTTGAACGCCGCGTTGCTGAAGTCCTCATTAAGACCGGCGGTGAGGGAGCTCAGCATGAGGTCATCAGAGACCTGAGCGCCGATGTCGCGCAGCTCGTCGGCAAGCATCTTGAGCCTCATGCAGTACTCGTTGATTGTGGAGTTGTCCTGGTGACAGCCGAAGAACTCCTGCTGCAAGAAAACAAGGCGCTGGAGTTTGTTGTCGGTGAAGAGCGCGTTGATCTTGGCCCACACGGTTGGGTTTTGGGGAGGAGATGGCAGCAGCAGCGGGGCGGCTACAGCGAGAGGCGAGAGCGGCGGCTGAGAAGAGCGGCGCGCGGCTGGGAAGGAAGGAGGCGGGGCGCAGCGTTACGCGGGACGCGGGTCGGCAGGCAGCGATACGTTGAACGCGTGGGCGGCTGGCTGGCTAGCGACGCTGGCGCGGCTGGCTAGCGTGGTTAAAACGCGTGCGGGAGGCGGAAGCGAGGACTTGGCGGCGGCGGCGTGGTGTAGAAGGTCGAGGGGCGCGGCGGCGGAAGGTGCGGATGTGGGGCGCGGCGGCGGCGGCGGCAGTGCGGGGAGGCGCGGCGGCGGTGGCGGCTGCGGCTACCCTAGGGTTACACCGAAAAAGATGATACTATGTAGACAGATGATTTGCAATACGATTTATTGATTTGGGGTGCTGATGCACGCATATATAATAAAAAGGAAAGCCTGTAGCTCAATTATAGAAGACTAGGAAATCGGCCACAATTCCAATACACGTGCAGTACAAATACATACTCAACACAAAGCATGCGCAATGAATAATCCAGTTAAAGCACAATTTTCTCAGTTTCAGCAGAACTACCGTGTTTGGAAGTCCAGTTTTTGTCAGTTTTATGGTTTAGACAATGTTGCATGCACAATCATGGAGATAGCAAGGTGAACCTAACTGAGCTACAGTCAACCTTACGAAACAACGTGCGCGGCTTGTGCTTTTTAGTTTTGTTTAGGGAGTTGTGAGAGGCATGGGCTAATGTTCGCCACATGCCTGTAGCCTTGTCGTGAACGCGCACATCCTCTCTCCCTTTTTTTCAAGGTAAACATCCTCTATCTCCTATATTAAACATGCATATCTCGTTCTCATGTAGCCTTGTCATGAACGCGGCATGCATGTTTCTGCTAAAAGTTAAAGATGGAGTTTCTCCATTACTCAAATTATATGCTAAATTATATATTTGATGAGGTCACATTTAGTGATGCACAATTATGAATATAATATAAAATTAGTGGTATACAGTGAGAAATAATGGATACCATTTTCATAATGAAATTAAATTTAGTGAATTAATTAGAGTGATATGGTGAGATCTTTTTTATCTTGTCTGAGTGAGACGGGATTAAATATCCTATAGCTACAAGTCTATACATAAAGATAATATCATGTATGTTTCTGGATCCCAAGCCAAAATAGGAATAAGAAATTTATGTCTGGCCTTATGGAGTGGAAAGCTATTCCTCTTGGCCTCATGTTAATTGTGTAGTGGAATTCCATTCATGTTCATAAGAAATACATCTCCTTGTCCCTAGATATGTTTACTTTCTCCTATCAGCCAAAGTAGAATAAGATCATGAATATCTTTGGGATTTTTTTTCTGTATTTGGACTTGTTTTAACGATGTGTGATCTTGTTGACAAAACAATGTGGTGTGGCATTTCTTTTACATGCCCCACATGCACATAATTAACTTGTATGACTGTCTACAACAAGATCTTGGTAGATTGCATCCTAAAATTAATGTGTAGGGTCAGAAATATAACCATGAAAGCTTGTTATTACTGTGTCGCCTGTGACTATTGCACTAAACCACCATGGAATGCAATGGAAAATCATGTGATTCGGTAATAAACTCTTCAAGTGAATAGCACATGTGAATGTACAATGGTTGTCAAATTTAGAAATTTGAATCTGTTAAGTAGTAGAAATTTGAGACAGACCTACAGTCCAGATCTGCCTTTAAAACGTCCCATGAAGCATGAGAATTGATGGATCGATGGGATATATGCGGTAACCCAGACCCCGAACTCACAGCTGGCACGTCCCATCGTGAACCTATTGAGTGTATTTGATGCGTTCAAACCGAAACTAATGACGTTTCAAGCTCTTGGTCGCATGCAACTGGTTCAGACAGGTCTAGTTTATTTGAGCATAGCCATTTCACTAAAGTTATTAGCCATGTTTGCAATGAAAGTGAATCAAACGTTCGGCATTGATGACTTTATCATATTAACTTTGGTTCTATGACGTGGCTAGAAAATTTGTGTTTAATCCCGAAATGCATCATTGTCAAAGGTTCTAAATGGAGTATGTGTGCAGGGAAAACTAAGTTGCAAGTCTCGTACAACTGCAGAGGCGAGGAACGTGGCACCATTAGGACTTATACATTCAGATCTTTTGGGATGAATGGTATTTTGACAAAGGGTGGAAAAATATATTTCATGACTTTGATAGATGACTCTACCAGATATTACGTGGTATACCTGTTGAAAACAAAAGTGGTTGTTTTGCATTACTTTAAAGTCTATAAATCCGAAGCATAGAATCGAGTTGATCAAATACAATCTAAAGGCTTAGGTCAGATAGTGGTCGACAGTATTTCTCATACGAGTTCAATTTATTCTATGAGGAACATGGTATAATCAATAATAAGGAGCCTCCCTATTCACTCGAGTCAAACGATGTTGCCAATCGGGGGTGCCAGTATAGGAAGTTTCGTTCATTCAGGTCGTACATAGTTGTTTATAAACTTTTGAACACGGGTCCATACAAACATAAAATCGTCGATTCTAAGACTACACAAAACAGAATAAAATAAAATCGCCACAACATCCAAATTTAGTGATTTCATACATCCTCACATGCATTTGACAAGAAGATTTTATTACTGTATGACCTCATTGACCATTGTTTGACATGATGGCAAAGTGTAATTCTAGAAACATACGAGACAAGTACAAATTGTATAGTAAGGTCTGACAGGCTTACAATCTGTTTGTTTCACACGATCCCCCCACACAGATATGCAGGTGCTCAGGCAAGTATAAAATGCGCATAGGGTGGTCCCAAAAGCTGTTTCAGTTTTGCAAATTTCTGTACACAAGAACATATATCATTGAAAGAATTTTAAATTGAGGAAGTTCTAATGAAAATCATGCCCCTCAACTGCCAATGTCACTATGCTATAATCGGCAGGAGAAAGGAAAATAAGTACATGGAGATCGATTTCGTACCAGCATAAGTACAATTTCCCTGCAGCAGAAGCACCATAAGGCAAAGAAGAATAGGTTTCTGCTCCATACTATCAATAACAAATTTCTTCTTCTCGTTTCTTTTTGGTGAGAAGCATATAATACTAGTGATATTTATAGTCCAGTAACTAGAGAACATTTACTCCATGTTCACTCAAATAAGATTGCAAGTTAGTTCTATCTTCAAGATGATATCCATTTAATGTTATCATATATCTCTATATCTATGCCGACATAAATTAGGGAGATACTCTAAACTGTGCACCATTATTAGATATGATCCGGACAAACGTATGGTATTAAATAGATAAAAATCCTATCATTTGAGGAGTTCAAAGTACTAGGTACTCACTAGCGCAGACTATCTTGCTGGTTGTGTGTAATTGTTTAACACCGAGGTGTAATTATAGAAAAGCATTTGACCGGATGGTGCTATAGATGTAGTCCTGCTAATACTACGGGGGAATGAAAGTAGGGGCGGTCGTATCAACCAAAACATCCAGGTGGGAGAACACATAAGGGATTATACATGTTCGGGTCCTGGTTGAATGACGAAATACCTACTCATTGCTGAAATTTTGTCTATTTTGGGCCTAGTCCAATAGCAGTTTCGGAAATTCCTAATAAATCCTAAAGGCTCACGCGGCCCATTCCTGCAAAGCAAGAGGTAGAACTAAAGTTTAGTCCCACATTGCTAGTTTAGAGGGAGTTGGACCTCTTTATAAGGGATGTTCTTTCTCCACTTGTATGAGCATGAGAATAAGAGGGACATCCACGCGCGCTCCTCAGCCGCCGCGCCAGGTTGCTTCTCCTTCTACGTTCTTCCCCATCCCGGCTTGCGGCGTGCACCGTAGGTCAGGATAGTTTTGCGCGACTACCCGGACTCCGACGACTTCTTCTCCTACTAGTACTTGCCCTATATATGTTAGGTTCTACGCCATTTATGCAACATGTTCTGCTATCTGCTTTAGACATGTTTGGTTGTAGTTCATATATGAAGATGTTATTTACCTTCTCTCTGTCAAAGTGCATGACTTGCTTTATCTATGCCATATTAGTCATGCTTTATTTAGTATTTCCGTTAATAAAATTATTTGGTAAATTGCTCATATTTCCAACACTCCTGTGGTGGTGTTCTTACTCTTGCGTATTGATTAAAACTGAGGCTCTAGACTTCAGCCCGGTGCCGTCCTCCCAGCTTATATAGAGTGCTCTATGAGGAGTGTCATAACGCCTAGTATTAATGAAATTAATGCTCGCATGCATGAATGACTGTTCATGGCTTTGTACTATCGTATTTAACTAGATATACTGTCATTGGGTAACACGAGCAATCAATGCATTATGTAGATCGTGATAGCCTCTTGGTCTATCGGGCAATAAGATGTTCGACTGCTACGCATCTATGAATGACCGACCGTTTGTACCATCGGGGGTAAAATACGATGGTGGGCACTTTATTATCGGGTGCCGGATCCCTTGGATGATGACTTCTTCAGCTGTATTCTTGATGGGCTTGGGACTTTAGCTAGGCCATACATATCCATGGGCCTATCCCATAGGTATTCCCCCGTCAGTAGCCCCCGAGTCTGTCGAGGTCTCGCTTGTAGAAACCGACTGCGCCAACCGGAGAATATTGGGACTCATGGCCAAAGTCGAATTGCCTCTTGTTTGTTAACTAGGAGACTTTGGAGGACTCACATGATCATGCCTCCATACAATAGTTGAAAACAAGGCTTTGGTTCAGGCCTGGCCGGCCCATTAGTCCCGGTTCAGGCACGAACCGGGACCAATGAGGGCATACGTCTCGGTTTATGAGCCCAGGGGACCGGCCGGGCCTCATGGGGCATTTGTCCCGGTTCGTCTGGACTCTTTTGTCCTTGTTCCAGGCACGAACCGGGACCAATGAGCCTCGCTTCTGGCCCACATCCATTGGTGTCGATTCATGGCTTGAACCGGGACCAAAGGGTGGCCTTTAGTCCTGGTTCCAGCCACGAACCGGGACCAATGAGGTGGCTATATATACCCCTCGCCCGCGAGCAAAGCAATCCACTGTTTCGTTTTTCTGGCCGGCGAGGGGAGGGCTTTGTGGTGCTGTAGCTCACCTCCTATGCACATGAGGTGTTCGATGAAATGCCCGAGCCACACTACTTAAGCTTTCTGCTCTCCAAACTTGACCTGCAAGCTCCATTTTCATTAAAATTTGTCTAGGTTTAGCAGTCCGTCACGTACCGTCCCCGTCTTCACCGTCGTCGATCGCCAGCGCCGATCTCGTCGCCAGCACCACCGTGGTGAGCCTCTTGTTCTTATCTTCTTTCTAAAAGAAGAAAAATTCTTACTTGTATGATTAGATAGATACTTGTCTAATTTTCTTACTTTTATTATTGCAATAGATTTTATTTATCTAGGAGGCGATAGTTTTGGTATCCCTTCCATCGGCCCTCGTCGGCCCTCGTCCTGTGTATGATTCGGATCTGGTATATATTATCTTTAATAACTATTTGGTTCATTTATTGTTTATTACAATTATGCTGACCAACGTGACATAGATTTTATTTATGTAGGAGTTATGTGAACCGGAAATTCCAACCGACCCTATTGTCGAGAGGTTTAATTTAGTTCAAGAAGAAAACAATTACTTGAAGGAAAAAATAAAAAAAATAGAGGAGCAGAAGATGATATTGGAGTTGCATGTTGCGGATGTCGTCGATGATCACAAGATCAAGATGGATGCATTGCGCTTGAAGATTAGAAAGATTAGAAAACATGCTATTCATACCGAGGCTTGGTATCATTATGCCGTTGGATCAATTGTTACCTTGGTTGCGATTATGATCGCATTTGTTGTTGCATTGAAATATTTTACATAGTTTCAATGTATGGTTTAATTAGATGCTCTAGAGAGTTATATATTATTCAATGAGAACTATGTATGTACTTTGGTTTTAATGTGATGATGGACTTCTATTATTTGGTCACTTATGTGTTCATGATGTGTAATGGTTTTTGACACACTTAATTATATATAATGCACGTAGATGAACTGGTAATGGATGTACGGTGACAGACACACCTCTGTACATTAAGGGTGTGCATAATTTTCTTGAAGGGGCTGAGGCAAGCAAGCAGAATGGTTTCATGTGTTTTCCATGCCCTATATGTGGGAATACGAAGTCTTACTCTGACCGAAAAATCCTTCACACCCACCTGCTTTATAAGGGTTTCATGCCACACTATAATGTTTGCACCAAGCACGGAGAAATAGGGGTTATGATGGAAGACAGCGAAGAAGAAGAGGATGATGACAATTATGTGCCCCCTGAATACGGTGATGCTGCAACTGGGGAAGCTGAAGATCAAGAGGAACCAGACGATGTGCCCGATGATGATCTCCGCCAGGTCATTGTTGATGCAAGGAGACAGTGCGAAAGTCAAAAGGAGAAGCTAAAGTTCGATTGCATGTTAGAGGATCACAAAAAAGGGTTGTACCCCAATTGCGAAGATGGCAACACAAAGCTCGATACCGTACTAGAATTGCTGCTGTGGAAGGCAGAGAATGCTGTGCCTGACAAAGGATTTGAAATACTGAAAATATTGAAGAAGAAGCTTCCAAAGGATAATGAATTGCCCGACAGTATGTACGCATCAAAGAAGGTCGTATGCGCTCTAGGATTGGAGGTGCAGAAGATACATGCATGCCCTAATGACTGCATCCTCTACTGCGGTGTGTACGAGGATTTGACTGCATGCCCGGTATGCGGTGCATTGCGGTATAAGGTCAGACAAGATGACCCTGGTGATGTTGACGGCGAGCCCCCCAAGAAGAGGGTTCCTGCCAAGGTGATGTGGTATGCTCCTATAATACCACGGTTGAAACGTCTGTTCAGAAACAAAGAGCATGCCAAGTTGATGCGATGGTACATAGAGGACCGTAAGAAAGACAGAAACTTGAGAGCACCCGCTGACAGGTCGCAGTGGAGAAAAATCGAGAGAAAGTACCGGGCTGAGTTTGCAGGTGACCCAAGGAACATATGGTTTGGATTAAGCGCGGATGGCATTAATCCTTTCAGAGAGTAGAGTAGCAATCACAACACCTGGCCTGTGACTCTATGTATGTATAACCTTCCTCCTTGGATGTGTATGAAGCGGAAGTTCATTATGATTCCAGTTCTCATCCAAGGCCCTAAGCAACCCGGCAACGACATTGATGTGTACCTAAGGCCATTAGTTGAAGAACTTTTACAGCTGTGGAATGGAAATGGTGTACGTGTGTGGGATGAGAACAAACAGGAGGAATTTAACCATCGATGATTGTCCTGCTCTGAGTAACCTTTCAGGACAGACAAAAAAGAGATACCACGCATGCACGCACTATTTAGCTGACACCGAAAGTATATACCTGGACAAATGCAGGAAGAATGTGTACCTGGGGCATCGTCGATTTCTTTCGACCAACCATCAATGTCGAAAGAAAGCCAAGAATTTCAAAGGCGAGGCAAATCACAGGAAGAAGCTCGCCATGCGTAGCGGTGATCACGTACTTGCTATGGTCAATGATTTACACGTAATATTTGGAAAGGGTCCCGACGGACTATCTATTCCAAATGACGCTGAGCAAGGCGCACCCATGTGGAAGAAGAAACCTATATTTTGGGACCTACCCTACTGTAAAGACCTAGAGGTCCATTGTTCAATTGACGTGATGCACGTGATGAAGAACCTTTGCGTGAACCTGCTAGGCTGCTTGGGCGTGTATGGGAAGACAAAAGATACACCGGAGGCACGGGAGGACCTGCAATGTTTGCACGAAAAAGAGGGCATGCCTCCAAAGCAGTATGAAGGTCCTGCCAGCTATGCTCTTACCAAAGAAGATAAGGAAATCTTCTTTGAATGCCTGCTCAGTATGAAGGTCCCGTCTGGCTTCTCGTCGAATATAAAGGGAATTATAAATATGGCCGAGGGAAAGATGTAGAAAAAGTATCATGACTGCCACGTGATTATGATGCAACTGCTTCCGGTTTCATTGAGGGGGCTTCTACCGGAAAACGTTCGATTAGCCATTGTGAAGCTATGTGCATTCCTCAATGCAATCTCTCATAAGGTGATTGATCCAGAAATCCTACCAAGGCTAAGGAGTGATGTGGCGCAGTGTCTTGTCAGTTTCGAGCTAGTGTTCCCACCATCCTTCTTCAATATCATGATGCACGTCCTAGTTCATCTAGTTGACGAGATTGTCATTCTGGGCCCCGTATTTCTACACAATATGTTCTCCTTTGAGAGGTTCATGGGAGTCCTACAGAAATATTTCCATAACCGCGCTATGCCAGAAGGAAGCATCTCCATGGGCCATCAAACAGAGGATGTCATTGGGTTTTGTGTTGACTTCATTCCTAGCATTAAGAAGATTGGTTTCCCTCAATCGTGGTATGAGGGGAGACTGACTGGAAAAGGCCCGCTTGGAGGGGACTCAATAATATGTAGGGACGAGCATTCTTGGTCTCAAGCACACTACACAGTTCTACAGAACTCTACCTTGTTGACCCCATATGCCGATGAACACAAGAACAGTCTACGCTCCAAACACCAAGAGCAGTGTGATGACTGGATTACGTGTGAACACATCAGGACTTTCAGCAGTTGG
The DNA here is from genome assembly GCF_056163025.1 of Triticum urartu. Taxonomy (NCBI): domain Eukaryota; kingdom Viridiplantae; phylum Streptophyta; class Magnoliopsida; order Poales; family Poaceae; genus Triticum; species Triticum urartu. The sequence goes on along the minus strand of NC_141875.1, from coordinate 744,250,055 downwards.
TTGGAAACACATCTCAGAGGTGACAACTCTGTTTCTGATGAGTTGTACTTGTTGTCCACGGGACCATCTTCGACTGCATTGACTAACAAAGGATACGAGATAAATGGGAATACATTTTACATGACGGCCCAAGATCAAAAGAGCACCAACCGAAACAGCAGTGTCCGGTTTGATGCAGCACCCAAGAGGGGAAAAGACACATATTATGGTTACATAGTGGACATATGGGAACTTGACTACGGACATGATTTTAAGGTCCCTTTGTTTAACTGCAAATGGATCAATCTGTCAGGAGGCGGGGTACAGGTAGACCCACAGTACGGAATGACAATAGGGGATCTGAACAATCTTGGGTACACAGACGAACCATTCGTCATAGCCAATGATGTGGCGCAGGTTTTCTATGTGAACGACATGTCTACCAAACTGAGAAAAAGAAAAGATAAGGAAGAGAATACATCATACATCGAGGGATTGGAGGGCAAGAAAGACATGTCTGAAGATTATGAAAAGTTTCATGAAATTCCTCCTTTTAAAGTCAAGGCTGACCCAAGCACCCTGTTAAGCGATGAAGAATATCCATGGTTACGGCGCAATAAGCAAAGGACACAAGCGAAGAAAAAGTGAGGACTTTCTCTCCACAACTATTATGAAGATGCCTTTGATCTAGAATATCACTGCAGTTACATGTGAAGAAATCAAATGCCTTTTGTAACAGGCGTTGATACTTCGAAAGAGATTGTTTGTTTTGTGCATGAAGTGCATCCAGTTTTTGCCGTAACACTCTCAACATTTTAGCACATGCTATGTGGGTGAAATGATGATATCATGCCAATTTTCAACTTCCTCAGAGTTCATTTGAAGGGCTTTTCAATTTCAGGGTCATTTAGCTAAAAAAATCAGTAAATGCAAGAAAAATAGTAGATGAAGTCAGAAAGGGTTGAAAATTGATGATGTGGCTTTGAATGGTTCATTTTGAACACACAAAAATTCAGGAGTTCAAATAAATTCAAAAAATGAAATCCCTTTGTAATAGATGAGTTTTCGTCCGAAACCTTCATACTTCGAAAGAAATTGTCCATTTTGTACACGAAGTGCATCCAATTTTTGCCATAACCCTCTCAACCTTTTAGCACATGCTATGTGGGTGAAATGACGATACCATGCCAATTTTCAACCTCTTCAAAGTTCATCTGAAGTGCTTTACAATTTCAGGGTCATTTAGCCCGAAAAAAATCAGTAAATGCATGAAAAAAAAACAGATGAAGTCAGAAAGGGTTGAAAATTGATGATGTGCTTTGAATAGTTCATTCTGAACACACAAAAAGTCTGGAGTTCAAATAAGTTAAAAAAATTGGAATCCCTTTGTAACAAATGAGTTTTCGTCCATTACCCTGATTCTTCGAAAGAGATTGTCCATTTTGTACACGAAGTGCATCCATTTTTTGCCGTAACCCTCTCAACTTTTTAGCACATGCTATGTGGGTGAGATGATGATACCATGCCAATTTTCAACCTCTTAAGAGATCATCTGAAGTGCTTTTCAATTTCAGGGTCATTTATCTCAAAGAATGAACTAATATAAAAAAGAATGAACTGGAAATTTTTTATGAAACTATCGGGGGGGTGAACCCCAAGCAGGCAGCGGAACCCGGATCCATTTCAAAAACAACGGGGCCTGCATCGCCCCTCAACCCGGCCCGATCTTGGCCGAGTTGCTCGACTCGGCCAGGTTGCTCGACCCGGCCAAGGAGGCCGACCCGGCCAGACTCCTCAACTCGGCCCCGACGACCAAGCTCGAGACTTCTCCAGCAAGCCAGCACTGCCCTTTGCGTGTTCTCCAAACCCGGCCAAGGGTCAGCGGCCGTCCCATCCTAGCCATACGATGGGATGAGTCTTCGCCAGCTAATGATCCAAGCCACAGTACCATGCCCATGCCTCTGGTCAGACGGACGAGGCAACAGTGCCCTCCACCTACCCGCTGACTAGGGCCGGCATGGCTACAGTGCCCTACGCCTACCCGCAGACTAGGTCTGGCGTGGCAACAGTGCCCCGGCGTGACCTATGACGCCAACAAGTGGTGACCTCACGGAGCGCCACTATAGCCGACTCAACCGGGCCACACCCTGATGATCAACAAGACGACACACAGTGCCCCCTAGGCGCGTGGGGCCCGTGTCCGGAGAACCCGGCGAGCCCTGGTACCCGGCAGGTCCCAGCACCGGGTTCTCGGATACTGACAACCCGGCCCTAAGGCCTTGTAATATTACCCTTGTACCCCTGGGGGGTTGACCAATAAAACCCCCCAGGAGCCCCCATGCATATGGGTACCCCACTTCATTTACACAGTTGATCACACACACCAGGCATGTGACACCCGAGGAGGGGGAGCATCTTAAGCCTTGGACGGAGCTCCTTCTTCCTCCTTACAGCTCTAGGACCAGCTCTGTACTATTACATATAAACCACACTCGGCAGGACTAGGGGTGTTATCTCTCCGGAGAGCCCCGGACCTGGGTATGTCTTGCATCCCGCGCTCGCTCATGCCGCCCCCACCTTTGGAGCCCACCAGTGCCCTCGAGCCTCCTCCTATCTTTATCCATCCCTTGGCATCTGCCGTGCGCCCACCACGACAGTTGGCGCCCACCATGGGGCAGCTCGAGGTCTTGGCCGGGAGCATGCTTCAGACGGGGATTTTCTCCAAATCTGACGAGCCCATCACGCTGGCGGACGACGTCATCGACACACTTGCCGCCTCCTTCGCCACGCTGCGCATCTCCGACGCGCCTACGAACAACGAGTACCCCCGCGAGGTACTTAGATTTTCCGACTCCCCGCTCTCCATCAACGACGGCGCTCCCACCGGCACGATGGACCTGTATGTGGAGGTTTTCGTCACCGACATCGACGCCTCCTCATTTTCGAGCGCGGCAAGGAAGGCCGCCGAAGCTAAGGCCATGGCGGATAGGGCCGGCTCGCCCAACCCGCTGCGCACCATGATACAGAGCCTCCGCGTTCCCATCAGCACCGACATCGACGCCTCCAACATCGCTGAGGTCCGGACTCGCCTCAACGACGATCGCCCGCGCCTGCTGGACCTCATCGAGACACTTACCGCCATGCAGCGTCACCTCAACTCCGCCTAGCTGGAGCGAAACGCCGCCTACGGCTTCACGCCTGCCGCCCCCGAGCCAAGCCGGGTCGCCGATGTGCGAGCCCGGGGTGGCGCGATCGGGCGCGCTTTCGGCGCCCTCCCTCCCGTCTACGAGACTCCTGCGAAGAACATGTGCGCTGCCCAGGCGGCCGTGGCAGGCATGGATCAGCTCGCGGACGAAGAGCTGCAGGATCGCCTCAAGAGGGTGAACGACCTCCTCGCTGCGCCTAATGTGCAGCAGGACCGCCCTAACCAACTTGCCAAGAAGGCCGGATCCGGCTCCGCTCGTGTGGCTGGACCCGGCGATTTCCAGCACACGGCGTCTTCGCCACCCGGCGAGGCGCACTCCGGCCGCACCTGGAGCCGGCGCAACCCCGCCCTGATGGCCGATGGCGGCTCGATGGACGAGCCATCCTCCGAGGCCCGACGCCGCCTCGATCCACAGCTCCAACCCGGCCGACGCTCGGCTGCAGGCGACCCGGCTCCCCGCAGCGCGGTCACCGACCGGCTGGGCCCACGCGACATCGACAACACCGACGCTCATCACCACCTCGACCGACTCGCCCTCTCCCAGGAGCTGGAGGAGACCGGCGCCGTCGGACCGGCGTGCTTCGGGCCACGCATCCGGGGCGAGCCCTTCACCAAAGGGTTTACGCTCCCACGTGACACCCCCAAGTACAACGACACTGTGAAGCCGGAGGACTGGCTCATCGACTACACCACCGCCATTGGCGTCGCCAGCGGCAACCACCGGCTCGCCGTGCGCTACGCGCCTCTCATGCTCCAGGGGTCGGCCCGCACCTGGTTGAAAAGTCTGCAGGCCGGCAGCATGAACACATGGGTCGACTTCGAGCAGGCTTTCGTGCACAACTTCACCGGCACCTACAAGCGACCCAGCCAGCCAGTCAGCTCGCCATGTGCGTGCAAGGGCCGGCGGAAACCGGCCGCGAGTATGTCGCACGCTGGACCGAGCTCTGGAACAGCTGCGAGGGCGTCCACGAAGTTCAAGCCATCCAGTACTTTGTCAACAGGTGCCGAGACGGCACCCTCCTCAAACACAAGCTCTTGCACTCCGAGCCGGCCACTATGGCTGCGCTCATGGTAACGGTGGACAAGTACGCCAACGCCGACTCCGCCATGAAGATCCAGGTGGCAGTGGACGAAGCCGACAAGGCAAAGCCAGTGCCGCCTCCGAAGCCGGACGGTGAGGGAAGCCGGCAGCAGCACAACCAGTAGAACAACAAGTGCAAAGCCGATCAACCGGCTCGGCGCTATGACAACCGACTCGTCGCGGCCGCAGAGCTGGCACCCGCGGCCGACCCAGCCGCCAAACGCCGGAACACCGGCAAAATGGCATGGCAGCCCACATGAGTTTCGAGGAGATGCTCAACACTCCCTGCAAGCACCACAGCGGCGCGAGGCCATCTACGCACATGCTTCGACGGTGCGCCATCACCAAGCGCATCGCCAGGAGTGACATCCAGCCACCTCCGGTTCCGGCTCTGGGAGCAGGGCAGCCGCCGCCGCCACCTCCGGCCGCCGGCGCGATACGCGATGACCCCTACCCGGCCCAGAACGCGACCTACGTCGTCTTCACCAGCCTCGGCGACGACAAGTGCATAGAGCGCCTCCTTTGGCAGGAGGTGACACTACTAGGAGAACGGCTATAGCTAATATGGACATTAATGGCACACCAGAAATAGGTACGCCATTATTGGCCACATTACTAATGGCGTGTGTGGTGCACCATTACTAGTTTTGAATATATATATATATATAAAACCATGTTAGTAGTGGCGAAGCACTACTAATGGTGCCGTAGTAATGGTGCACCACACACTAGGTGTGCCATTAGTAACCCTGGTTACTAATGCATGGCGCATTCTTAGGTGGTGCGCCATTGGTAACCTGGGAGCAGCTAGATATTTTGGACAGCCACATACCACACTCACTTTCCCCACTTCATTCTCTCCACCTCTACCAACCTTGGTCTCGGCTGCCTCCTCCTCCTCACCTCATTTGCACCATATATTCACCCAAATTAAGTGGTTAAATTTCCTTTTCTTGATAGGTATGTAAGGGGAAAGCTTTCTTTATGTTCTAGATCTACTTTTTTCTCCCTCCAACAACGTACACACTTTTTATGGCCTAGATCTACGTATGTTTGTGGTGTTGCATATGTTTGTGGTGTTGCAAATGTTTGTGTTTGCAGGTACCGGTATTTGAAATGCGATAGTTGCCAATATTTTGCCGGAATGTTGATTCATTTCCGTTTCGGCGAGAATTTGGCACTATGCATTCTTTTTGGTCCTATTTTTAGGCAAAGTCATGCCAGATTTTTTTTGGGTTCTAAAATATCGTTTTGCTCTACCCCCCAGGCGACCATGGTCTGCACGATGACTGAAGGCATCATGAATAGGTTTTTGAGCTCCGGGAAGGCCGAGATGCTTCAAAAGAATGAGACGGAGATACGATGTCCGTGTCGAAGATGCAAGCTGAAGAGCCTTATGGACCCGGATTTCGGACAGGTGTGGGACCACCTGCTCTTGCGTGGTTTCAAGGATGGCTACCGGTGGCAAGGTGATGAAGATGATTATGAAGTCGTCCATGGGGGCCAGGCAAGAAATAAGGAAGGGCAGCGAGATATTAAAGATACTGGCATCATGCTGCTCTTACTACGTGGCATTCACCAGAAAATAACACTTACCCTATGCCTCGTCAAGCCTCTTGTTAACAAGCTCGATGTCGGCGTCCGCCGCATCCAGTTGCTGTTTTAATTTGGCAAACTCACTAGTCCGGCTAGCCACCGGAGCTTCCACCGCCTGCGCATAAAGGTAGACTGGTTATTGCCTGGGACTATGATCCTCTGTTCGCCGCCGTTCTCGTCGACAACCAGAGTCTCAGGGGCTACTATCTACACAGGGCACACCTAACATGTGCGGTACTATCACGTACCTCAAAGCTTGTCAGTAGACTCATAAAGGCTTCATGTAATCCGCTTTCGGCGGACGAAATTCTTTCCATCACCGTACCCATCAGCGTACGGTGTTCTTCTTAGATGGCCGCTCGCCCCAGCAGCTCCCTCAGAACGTCCGACCGCATACCAGACGGTGCCGGACTCTTTTGTTTGCTCTCCTTGAGAGCCGGACGCTGGGGACTTCGAGGGTCTATGGGATTATCTTCTGGCCTCACCGGATCCGGAGAGGCCCTCCGTGAAGACACTTCGGGGTCGCCCGCTTCTTGAGCGGAGGAGTCCAGGGGAGGCGTTTCGCTCTCCATCATCTTTGGAAGAACATCCCCCGAAGACGAGCTCAGCTGAGAAGGGCTAAGAGCCGAACTGCAAGATATATGCAGCGGTTATTTTCTCAGAAGAAAGATACTATACCTTCACTATTAAAGTATTTTTTGGATCACTTACGACTCGTTGGAGGGCTGATCCCCCCGCGGACTTTGTGCGGCAAAAGCACCCCCTGAGGCAGGACCCTCTGTGGGATACTTCTTCTCCCGTTTGGAGCCCTCGGCTTTCGGATCCTCGGAAGCTGTCCTTTTCCTCCCACGGTTATCCTCCTTCATGGAGGCGCTCATTCCCTCGGTTGGAACTGACAGCGATTGGGGCCCGCGTCCACCCTTATTATCCCCCCTGTATCTTCCTTCGAGGGCTCCAGGCAAGGTGCGAGCTCGAGCATCTTTTCCAATACCAGATTTTCCAAACCCTCAGGGAGGGGGGCCAAACACCGAATCATCTTCGCCTTTGTTAGCCAGTCCTGGTCAAAGAGCGAACTCTCAGAAATAACTTCATGAGGAATAAAAGACAGTGTGTTCAGCTAGAGGATTTCTTAATTGTTCGGCGGCGCGGTTACTGCTCAGGCCCACGTCCTCGGTAGTATCCGGACACTCTATTTGAGGTCCGAAGAATGACTTGTACATCTCCTCGTGCGTCAGGCCGAGGAAACTTTGAATGGCACGCGGTCCTTCTGGGTTGAACTCCCACAAGCGAAGGGGTCGGCGTTTGCAAGGCTGGACTTGACGAACCAGCATAACTTGTATTACCACCACCAAATTAAAATCTCCCTCGAAGAGATCTCCAATGCGGCTTGCAGTATAGGCATGTCCTTGGCTGGACCCCAGCTCAAGCCTCTGCTAATCCATGACATCAGTTGTGGTGGGGGGCCTGAGCGGAAAGCGGGGGCAGCCGCCGACTTGGCACTTCTGGGAGCTGTGACGTAAAACCACACCCGTTGCCATAATTCTGACACCTCTGGAAAGGAACCTTTCGGCCATGGAGCTCCTGCCATCTTGCCTATTGATGCACCTCCGCATGCTGCATGTGGCCCCTCGATCAACTTTGGCTTCACTTCAAAGGTCTTGAGCCACAGGCCGAAGTGAGGGGTAATGCGGAGGAAGGCCTCACACACGACAATAAATGTTGAGATGTGGAGAAAGGAGTCCGGAGCTAGATCATGGAAATCTAGCCCGTAATAGAACATCAAACCCCTGACGAAGGGATCCAGAGTGAGGCCTAGGCCTCGGAGGAAGTGGGAGACAAACACGACGTTCTCGTTGGGTTCGGGAGTAGAGACGACCTGAACTCGAGCAGGCAGCCGATGCGAAACCTCGGCGGTCAGGTATCTGGCCTCCGTCAACTTCTTGATGTCCTCTTCCGTAACGGAGGAGGGCATCCATTGGCCTTGAAGGCTGGATCCGGACATGATTGAAGATCCGGAGCACCTAACCTGGGCTTTGGGTGTTAGAACTCGTGGCGGGGGAGGGGTTCAATTGAGCACAAGAGGGAAAAAGCGAAAACCTTGTCCCTTTATAAAGAGGGTGAATATCAAGCGTCCTCTCCGTAGCCGTTTAGGACTTGCCTATAATCTAGGAGTCCTGGACACGGTTGGGTTACCCACGACCGCATTAATGAGAATCCCGTAATTGGGGGAACATGATCTCTGCTTTGACAAGATGTGTCAAGAAACCGCCTCCCGTTATGTGTGGAGCTGGTTGAAGAAAAACGGTTCGAATAATCACCGGGCCATGACATAACGTCATGCTGCCAAGACAAGCCTGCAAATTAGATTTGCGAAAATATTATTTTCTCTACGGCGGTATGTGGAACTTATTTTGCAGGGTCGGACACTATCCTCGTATTCAAATTCTTCTGTCATGTATTCGGAGAAGGAACCCGCCTTTCAATGCCGAAGACAATACTGCGCGCCGGACTCATCGTCATTGAAGCCTGGTTCAGGGGCTACTGAGGGAGTCCTAGATTAGGGGGTCTCCGGACAGTCGGACTATCTCCATTGGCTGGACTGTTAGACTATGAAGATGCAAGATTGAAGACTTCGTCTCGTGTCTGGATGGGACTCTACTTGGCATGGAAGGCAAGCTAGGCAATACGGATATGGATATCTCCTCCTTTGTAACCGACCTTGTGTAACCCTAACCCTCTCCGGTGTCCATATAAACGGAAGGGTTTTAGTCCGTAGGACAACAACCACAACATACAATCATACCATAGGCTAGCTTCTAGGGTTTAGCCTCTCCGATCCCGTGGTAGATCTACTCTTGTACTACCCATATCATCAATATTAATCGAGCGGGACGTAGGGTTTTACCTCCATCAAGAGGGCCCGAACCTGGGTAAAACATTGTGTCCCTTGCCTCCTGTTACCATCCGGCCTAGATGCACAGTTCGGGACCCCCTACCCGAGATCCGCAGAGAAAGAATATTTCCCTATGAGAGCCGCATTGCTCACGGCAGTGCACGACTATCTCGGTTGCGGATATGTCGCGGGGCAGGTGGTCCACGTATTTTCTGCATGCGTCAGGTGCATGGATGACACAACGTATCGCCAGCTAGACAGATATCCCGGGTCTTCAAAAACCATGTTCATAGGACATCGAAGGTGGCTTCGTGACGATGACTCATGGAGAAAGCGCAAGGATCTGTTCGATGGTGAAACCGAACCCCGAAGACGCCCGCGTACGAGCAGCGAGGAAATAGACGAGCTGTTGAAAATTGGAAAGAGTGCCCACCGCCGGGAAAGAAGCAAAAGATGCCAAAGCCGGCGCTGAAGGTATGGAAAACGAGGTCTGTTTTCTAGGACTTGTCGTACTGGAAGATCCTCCATGTGCCTCACAGCCTTGGTGTCATGCATATCACGAAGAACGTGTGCGAGAGTCTGCTTGGTACCCTGCTCAACAACGATTTCTTCTTATGTTCTCCGCTAGATAGGAACTTCGGAGTGGTTCTTCATCGCACTTTGAGGGATTGATATATATTAGCATTGTTGAGAGATTGCACTAGTAAAACTACGGACCCTAGGCCTCATTTTCAAGCATCGCAATACCGTTTGTGCTCCATTTTATATATTGCTACCTTGCTGTTTTTTATTGTTCCTATTACAAAAATCAATATCTACCATCCATATTACACTTTATCGCCATCTCTTCGCCGAACTAGGGCATCTATATAATTTGCCATTGTATTGGGTGTGTTGGGGACACAAGAGATTTCTTGTATTTGGTTGTAGGGTTGTTTGAGAGGGACCATCTTCATCCTACGCCTCCCACGGATTGATAAACCTTAGGTCATCCACTTGAGGGAAAATTGCTACTGTCCTACAAAACTCTGCGCTTGGAGGCCCAACACGAGTCTACAAGAATAAAGTTGCGTAGTAGACATCAAGCTCTTTTCTGGCATCGCTGCCGGGGAGGTGAGTGCTTGAAGGTATATCTTTAGATCTTGCAATTGAATCTTTTAGTTTATTTTTTTATCACTAGTTTGGTTTATAAAATAAAACTACAAAAAAATGTAGTTGAGGTTGCATCATATTATTGATCATCTTTATAATATCTTTCTTCAAAATGATGGATCGGAAAATTGTGCTCAATTGTTAGAAGAAGAAGTCAATAAAATATTTGGCACAAAATATTTGAATGATGAGCATGATTGCAATGTTGTTAGTATAAATTCTTTGAATATCCAAAATGCTAATGATTATTGCACTAGTCGTGATAATGATATCCCCTATAAGAATGTTAATTTTTGCGGAGTAAATTGGGAGTGCAGTTGCACACCAAAAAGGGAAGATAGATTTTGTAGGAAGCATAAACATTTAGAAACGAAAAAGTTGCAAGTGAGCCTAGATGATTGTGCTGAAAGGTTTGATTTTTTTCGCCATCCTTGTGAACTTTGCAATGAACGTGGTCATTTAAATCTTCTATACAAATTGTTTCAAGATCAAATTGTTTCCAGAAATTGTGATAAGTTGATTACCCTTGAGCATCATATAGAGCCTAGTCTTCTTTTGGGGTATGAAGAAATGAAACGTATAACTAAGGGTATTCCAAAATTTCATCTCAAGAGATTTCTTGATTTTGATCTAGAGGAAATTTATTTGCTTTATGCAGTAAATTGCATTGAGAATCCTTATATTGCCAACTATCTAAAGACAAGAAAACAAATAGAATATGAAGAGATTACATATGAAAGGGAAAATATTGCCCAATACCCTCCTATTGTTTATTATCATGGATTAGGTAACGAGGAGGAGCTTTCTATCCAATCAATCTCTTCAACAAAAAGCTTGAAAAAATTAATTAAACCCACCCATGATGTGGTGAAGAAGAGGAAAATAAGAAAGAATAGAGGTAAAGGTATCTCTCCCGAATAATGTTGCTCCTATTAGTGTTGTGTCTCATGAAAATAAATCAAAAATAATTGTGGAAGATGACGCACTTGATGATGATTTTGTTATGCTTAGTTCTTGGTGTGATGATTATGATTGGGAAGATAATGATATTTCTTATAATCTTGGAAATCTTTTTGGCACCAACTTGGGAAATTATGATGATAGCAATTGTTATACCGTTGGTGCTATTCATATTATTAATGATGAGAATGATTATGCTTATGATATGCCAAGCCACAAGCTTGGGGATGCTATGTTTGATTAGAATGACATGTTTGAAAATTTATTTGCTGCAATTAATGTTTGTCCCAAGCTTGGGGATGCTATGTTTAATGAAGATGATCTTTTTAGTACCCCTACTTTGAATGATAAAATTTGCTATGATGGTTGCATACCTCCTATCTATGACGAGAATATAGTTGCTACTTATGATAATTATTGTGATGATACTTATATTATAAAAAGTAGTGATAATTATTGTCCCTATGAGTAGTTGCTTGCTATGGCCTCTATACATCCCTATGAGTAGTTGCTATCAATATTGATAAGTTTTGTTCACAAATTTTTGTCACCCAAAAATTTTCAGAAAATTGTACGCGAGTATGATGAACCTCTTTGGAAGGAGTTCTTCGAGGAGGAGATCCTCGGGGGCATCTTCAAATGACAGCTCCGCTCGTCGGCCTTATATGGAACCAAGTGACAGTTCCAGACGAGATGCGCCACCAAAACATGCTTATGGCCATGCGACAATTATATGGTGAGTGTGGGCATTAAGGAGAAATTTGAGCAATATGTTCACAATGCCGATCTCGGTCCCTACATTTCAGATAAGTGCAACCAACACCACACTCTCACTGAATCATTTGCCAAAGCATTTAAATTCCATCCCCGTGAGTCTAGGGTGTCATTTAAGATGTATGCAAATCTGTTCACCATATCTTTAGAGAGATTTGCTCACCACAGCAAAATCCCATTCTGGGGTTCGCTTGACGAACTGCCACTATCTGAGTTTCAAACATTCTGACTAGTCTTTGCTCCGGTGAGAATAGGGGAGTGACGCAAGGTAGAATAAAGAGAATTCATTTTCCCACAATTCAGTACTTTGCATTATTTAATGGAAAATGTATTTTAGGAAAACAAGATTGTAGTACACTTTGTGCTCCAGACTTGAGCCTCATACACACCGCTCTCACCGGTGACAAAAGTTATAATCTTGGAGTGATTGTTGCACGCAGGTTGCAACACAATGCTAATAGTGGTTATTTTTATGGTGGAATTTATGCCACACGCTTAGCAAGAAAGCTAGGTGTTTCACCTTTGCCATATGACCCTATTTTACTCTTGCATTATTTAGACTTTGATGCTATGAAATGTCATAAGATCCTTAGAGGTGATCCCCATAATTTCATCTATAAATTGTTGTTTAATCAAGAATCTATTATACACACATATTTTCCTGCGCCTGCTCTCTTTGATGCTCAGAGTAAGGGAAGATATTTTGTTCTAGAGAGCGAGGCTCGAGCTCATAATGCGGCAGTTGTGGCTGCACGGTAGGCTGAGGCATTTGCACCGAGAGCCTCCGTGAGCTATCACCCCGACTACTATGCAGGCCACTGATTGATTGCCAAGTTAGGCCAGAAGCCTAAGCTTGGGGAAGTACATGTTTATCACCGACATTACATTCATGTTCACACATTTCATTCCAGTTGTCGGTGTTCACACTTTGTCATTGTATTATCCATGCTTAATTAATTTTCTTGCCTTCTTCTTGTGTGTTTGAAATTTTTTGATAAAATCTAAAAATATTTCCTACTTCTTTTTTATTTTTCTTCCTAGAGTAGTTAGCTGTAGCACTAAAAAGAAAACCCAAAAAGATTTCCTTGTTCTTCTTTTGCTTGTTGGGAGCTTTCCCGTGTAAATAGTTTTCTTGTTTTTGCTTTTCCCTTTTATTTGCTTGTCCAAGAAAAAAAACTCCAAAAAAATCAGTGTGTTTCTTTGAATTTCTTTTCTCTTTTTTCGAGTCATACCAAGGAGAAGACCACGATGAAAATGTTGAGTGACCCTCACATGCATTATTGTTGATCTAACAAAGAGCTCATTTTACCTTGTCTTCTCCTGTTGAATAAAATGTTTGCAGGTTCCATCTTAGTCCATAGCACTCTTGCACTATTATTATTTTCATATCGTTCAGTCGTGCAAGTGAAAGGTAATAATGACGATATTTTATGGACTGGTCGTGGTAGAGAGAAACAGGTATGAACTCGACTTGTTCTGTTTTTGTAAATACGTTTAACCTAGTATCCATGATTCAGCTCATTGTGATTAAACATGTTTGCAATGACAATTAGAGATTATAGTTTCTCATACCATGCATAAGTATCTAGGAGTGGATGATGATTTATCTTGGATGTCAACATTGCAATAAAATGATTGTGATGTAGTATGATGATATAGTATCCTCCTTTGAATGTTCGAGTAGCTTGACTTGGCACATGTTTATGCATGTAGTTCAATGAAAACCAACATAGCCTCTATGATATTTATGTTCACGGCGTTCATATCCTACTCATGCTAGTGCCCAATGTTACTTATGCATAATGCATGTTTATGACCGTTCTTGCTCTCTAGCTAGTCGGTTCTCAACCTATTTGCTAGCCTCCGCCTATACTAAGTGGGAATTCTGCTTGTTCATCCAAAACCTGAAACCCAAGTTATTCCAGATGAGTCCACCATACCTACCAATATACGGTATTACCCTATCATCCTAAGTAATTTTGCATGTGCCATCTCTAAAAACTTCAAAGAAATATCATTTTTGTGTGTCTGGATCGTTCATGGAACAACAGGAGGTAGTCGGTATATATCTTCCATGCTAAGCGGGCTATTCTCAGGATGAGTGTTTATTCACTCACCATTGCATGAGAAAAGGGCGGTAATAGGGATGCCCAGTCCCAAACTGCAAAAAGAATTGATCTTTCAAAGAATTTACTTTATCGCTTGGGAACTGCCACTAGAATGTTTAGTATGGAAGATATTGATAACTGATAGTCGCGAAGTGAACAAGAAGGGTGCATTTCTCAAAATATCATTTACCTCTGTTTTTAAAGCATGAGCTCTGGCACGTCTGCAAATCACTACTTCCCTCTACGAAGCGACTATCTATTTACTTTTATGTTGTGTCATCACCTTCTAAAATAATTGCCACAACCTGAGAGCATAGCTGTCATGCCACAACCTGGGTGGGTACAACCCACTAGGGCGCGCTTCCCGCTCCACGCGCGCCAAGGTGGGTTGTCCCCACCTGGTGGCCCCGCAGACCCTGAAGCCGACGCTATAAAATCCTATTTTTCCAAAAAAATTAGGGAGAAAGAATAATCGCGTTCCACGAGATGTAGCCGTCTTCACCTCCGGTTCTTCATCGGGAGGCCATATCTGGAGTCCATTAGGGGCTTCGGAGACAGGGATTGCTACCTCTTGAGCACTGCGTTGGTTTTCCCTTGAAGAAGAAAGTGTGATGTAGTAAAGTAGCGTAAGTATTTCCCTCAGTTTTGGGAACCAAGGTATCAATCCAGTAGGAGATCACGCTGAAGTCCCATGCACTTACACAAACAAATAAGAAACTCGGAACCAACGCGATAAAGGGGTTGTCAATCCCTTCACGGTCACTTACGAGAGTGAGATCTGATAGATATGATAAGATAATATTTTTGGTATTTTTATGATAAAGAGAAATAAAAGATGCAAAGTAAAATAAATGGCAATATAAATAACTAAGTATTGGACGACTAATATGATGAAAGATAGACCCGGGGGCCATAGGTTTCACTAGTGGCTTCTCTCAAGAGCATAAGTATTACGGTGGGTAAACGAATTACTGTCGAACAATTGATAGAATTGAGCATAGTTATGAGAATATCTAGGTATGATCATGTATATAGGCATCACGTCCGAGACAAGTAGACCGAAACAATTGTGCATCTACTACTATTACTCCACACATCGATTGCTATCCAGCATGCATCTAGAGTATTAAGTTCAAGAGAACAGAGTAATGCTTTGAGGAAGATGACATCATGTCGAGGGATAAATTCATGCAATATGATATAAACCCCATCTTTTTATCCTCGATGCCAACAATACAGTACATATCGGTTCCCTTTCTGTCACTGGGATCGAACACCGCAAGATTGAACCCAAAGCTAAGCACTTCTTGATATGTCCATTTTGCATCATGCTTTTATATCAATATTTATTGCATTATGGGCTGTTATTACACATTATGTCACAATACCTATGCCTATTCTCTCTTATTTTACAAGGTTTACATAAAGGGGGAGAATGCCAGCAGCTGGGATTCTGGGCTGGAAAAGGAGCAAATATTAGAGACCTATTCTACATAGCTCCAATAGTCCTGAAACTTCACGGATGATGTTTTCCAAATATATAAAAAATACTGAGCGCAAGAACCTCACCAGGGGGGCCACACCCTTCCCACGAGGGTGGGGGGCGCGCCCTACCCCCCTGGGCGCGCCCCCTACCTCGTGGGCCCCCTGGTGGCCCTACGGTGGCCATCTTCTGCTATATGGAGTCTTTCGATGGGAAAAAAATCATAAGCCATCTTCTCGGACGAAACTCCGCCGCCACGAGGCGGAACCTTGGCGGAACCAATCTAGGGCTCTGGTGGAGCTGTCCTGCCGGGGAAACTTCCCTCCCGGATGGGGAAATCATCGCCATCATCATCACCAACGCTCCTCTCATCGGGAGAGGGCAATCTCCATCAACATCTTCATCAGCACCATCTCATCTCAAAACCCTAGTTCATCTCTTGTATCCAATTCTTGTCTCCAAGTCCGGGATTGGTGCTAGTAGGTTGCTAGTAGTGTTAATTACTCCTTGTAGTTGATGCTAGTTTGTTTAATTGGTGGAAGATCATATGTTCAGATTCCATATGCATATTAATACCCCTCTAATTATGTTGTGAGCAGTTACTTTTGTTCCTGAGGACATGGGAGAAGTCTTGCTATTAGTAGTCATGTGAATTTGGTATTCGTTCGATATTTTGATGAGATGTATGTTGTCTCTCCACTAGTGGTGTTATGTGAACGTCGACTACATGACACTTCACCATTATTTGGGCCTAGAGGAAGGTATTGGGAAGTAATAAGTAGATGATGGGTTTCTAGAGTGACAGAAGCTTAAACCCTAGTTTATGCGTTGCTTCGTAAGGGGCTGATTTGGATCCATATGTTTTATGCTATGGTTAGGTTTACCTTAATACTTTTGTTGTATTTGCGGATGCTTGCAATAGAGGTTAATCATCCAAGTAAGGGCAGCACCCAAGCACCGGTCCACCCACATACAAAATTATCAAAGTACCGAACGCGAATCATATGAACGTGATGAAAACTAGCTTGACGATATTCCCATGTGTCCTCGAGAGCGCTTTACATCATATAAGAGTTTGTCCAGGCTTGTCCTTTGCTACAAAAGGATTGGGCCACCTTGCTGCACTTTATTTACTTTTGTTACTTGTTGCTCGTTACAAACTATCCTATCACAAAACTATTTGTTACCACTTATTTCAGTACTTGCAGAGAATACCTTGCGGAAACCGCTTATCATTTCCTTCTGCTCCTCGTTGGGTTCGACACTCTTTCTTATCGAAAGGACTACGATAGATCCCCTATACTTGTGGGTCATCAAGACTCTTTTCTGGTGCCGTTGCTGGGGAGTGAAGCGCCTTTGGTAGGTGGAATTTGGTAAGGAAAAATTGATATAGTGTGCTGAAATTTACTGTCACTTGTTACCATGGAAGGTAATCCTCTAAGGGGCTTTTTCGGGGTATCTTAACCCCGACCAGTAGAGCAAAGAGTTTCTCCTCAACCTACTGAAAATGGAAATGAAAATGAAAATGATTGCTTTGAAGTTCCTTCGGGTATGATAGAAAAACTGCTAGCTGATCCTTTTCTAGGAGATGGAACAAAACATCCTGATGAACATGTGATATATGTGGATCAAGTTTGTGGATTATTTAAGCTTGCAGGTGTACCCGAAGATGTTGTTAAGAAGAAGGTCTTTCCCTTATCTTTGAGGGGAGACGCATCGATATGGTATAGGCTATGTGATAATATGAGGTCTTGGAATTACAAATGATTGAAATTGGAATTTCATTAGAAGTTTTATCCTATGCATCTTGTTCATCATGATCGCAATTATATATATAATTTTTGGCCTCGCGAAGGAGAAAGCATCGCTCAAGCTTGCGGAGGCTTAAATCAATGCTATATTCATGCCCCAATCATGAGCTCTCAAGAGAAATGATTATTCAAAAAATTTATGCTCGGCTTTCTAGTAACAATCGCACCATGCTTGATACTTCTTGTACTGGCTCTTTTATGATGAAGACTATTGAATTCAAATGGGATTTATTGGTAAGAATTAAACGCAACTCCGAAGATTGGGACCTCGACAATGGTAAGGAGTCAGGTATGACACCTAGTTTTGATTGTGTTAAATCTTTTATGGATACCGATATTTTTCGTAAATTTAGCACTAAATATGGACTTGACTTTGAGATAGTAGCTTTTTTCTATGAATCTTATGCTACCTATGTTGATCTCCCCAAGGAGAAGTGGTTTAAATATCATCCTCCCATAGAAGTAAAAGTAGCTGCACCTATTAAGGTTGAAGAAAAGACTATCACTTATAATGATCCTATTGTTCCTACTTTTTATGTTGAGAAACCACCTTTCCCTGTTAGGATAAAGGATCATGCTAAAGCTTTAACTGTGGTTCGTAAAAGCAATATTAAAACATATACACCTCCTGAGCTAGTTAAAGTTGAACCTAATATTGCTATTGTTAAAGATCTCTTGTCTGATAATATTGATGGGCGTGTTATTTATTTCTGTAATGAAACTGCTAGAATTGCTAAACCCCGTGATAAAGATAAACCTAGACCTGTAGTAGGCATGCCTATTATTTCTGTTAAAATAGGAGATCATTGTTATCATGGCTTATGTGATATGGGTGCTAGTGCTAGTGCAATACCTTATTCCTTATACAAAGAAGTTATGCATGATATTGCACCAGCTGAGATGGAAGATATTGATGTCACAATTAAACTTGCCAATAGAGATATTATTTCACCAATGGGAATTGTTAGAGATGTTGAAGTCTTGTGTGGGAAAACTAAATATCCTGCTGATTTTCTTGTTCTTGGTTCCCCCCAAGATAGCTTTTGTCCCATTATATTTGGTAGACCCTTCTTAAATACTGTTAATGCTACCATAGATTGCAAAAGAGATGTTGTTACTATCGGTTTAGATGATATGACTCATGAATTTAATTTTTCTAAATTTAGTAGACAACATCGTCAAGAAGAATTACCTAGTAAGGATGAAATTATTGGTCTTGCTTCTATTGCCGTACCTCCTAGTTATCATTTAGAACAATATTTGTTAGACCATGAAAATGATATGTTTACGAATGAAAGAAGGGAATTAGATGAAGTATTCTTTAAACATGAACCTACGCTGAAAAACAGTTTACCTGTTGAAATCCTAGGGGATCCTCCCCCACCCAAGGGTGATCCAGTGTTTGAGCTTAAACAGTGACCTGATACTCTTAAATATGCTTATCTTCATGAGAAAAAGATATATCATGTTATTATTAGTGCTAACCTTTCAGAACATGAAGAAGAGAGATTATTGAAAACTCTGAAGAAGAACCGTGCTGCTATTTGGTATACTCTTGATGATCTTAAGGGCATTAGTCCCACTCTATGTCAACATAAAATTAATTTGGAAGAAGATGCCAAACCAGTTTGTGATCATCAACGCCGGCTGAATCCTAAAATGAAAGAAGTGGTAAGAAAGGAGATACTAAAGCTCCTTGAGGCAGGTATAATTTATCCCGTTGCTGATAGTCAGTGGGTAAGCCCTGTCCATTGTGTCCCTAAGAAGGGAGGTATTACTATTGTTCCTAATGATAAAGATGAATTGATTCCTCAAAGAATTAAGGTTATAGGATGGTAATTGATTTCCGCAAATTAAATAAGGCTACTAAAAAAGATCATTACCCCTTACCTTTTATTGATCAAATGCTAGAAAGATTATCTAAACATACACATTTTTGCTTTCCAGATGGTTATTCTGGTTTCTCTCAAATACCTGTGTCAGCCAAAGATCAATCAAAGACTATGTTTACATGCCCTTTTGGTACTTTTGCTTATAGACGTATGCCTTTTGGTTTATGTAATGCACCTGCTACCTTTCAAAGATGCATGATGGCTATATTCTCTGACTTTTGTGAAAAGATTTGTGAGGTTTTCATGCACGACTTTTCCATCTATAGATCTTCTTTTGATGACTGCTTGAGCAACCTTGATCGAGTTTTGTAGAGATGTGAAGAAACTAATCTTTTCTTGAATTGGGAAAAGTGCCACTTTATGGTTAATGAAGGTATTGTCTTGGGGCATGAAGTTTCTGAAAGAGGTTTTGAAATTGATAAAGACAAGGTTGATGCTATTGAAAAGATGCCATGTCCCAAGGACATCAAATGCATAAGAAGTTTCCTTGGTCATGCCGGTTTTTATAGGAGGTTCATTAAGGACTTCTCAAAAATCTCTCGGCCTTTGACTAATTTATTACAAAAAGATATACCATTTGTCTTTGATGATGATTGTCTAGAAGCATTTGAAATACTTAAGAAAGCATTGATTTCTGCACCTATTGTTTAGCCACCTGATTGGAATTTACTCTTTGAAATTATGTGTGATGCTAGTGATTATGCTGTAGGTGTTGTTCTAGGACAAAGAGTTGATAAGAAACGAAATGTTATTCAATATGCTAGTAAAACTCTAGACAATGCTCAAAGAAATTATGCTACCACTGAAAAAGAATTCTTAGCAGTTGTATTTGCTTGTGATAAGTTTAGACCTTATATTGTTGATTCTAAAGTAACTATTCACACTGATCATGCTGCTATTAAATATCGTATGGAATAGAAATATGCTAAACCTAGACTTATTAGATGGGTTCTCTTACTACAAGAATTTGATTTGCATATTGTTGATAGAAAAGGAGCTGAGAACCCCGTTGCAGACAACTTGTCTAGGTTAGAAAATGTGCTTGATGACCCACTACCTATTGATGATAGCTTCCTTGATGAGCAATTAAATGTCATAAATGCCTCTCATACTGCTCCATGGTATGCTGATTATGCTAATTACATTGTTCCTAAGTTTATACCACCTAGTTTCACATACGAGCAAAAGAAAAAGTTCTTCTATGATTTGAGGCATTACTTTTGGGATGACCCACATCTTTATAAATAAGGAGTAGATGGTGTTATTAACGTTGTGTACCTGAGCATGAACAGGAATAGATCCTACGCAAGTGTCACTCCGAAGCTTATGGAGGACACCATGCTGGAGATAGGAATGCACATAAGGTACTGCAATCTGGTTTTTATTGGCCTACTCTCTTCAAGGATGCCCGTAAGTTTGTCTTATCTTGTGATGAATGTCAAAGAATTGGTAATACTAGTAGATGTCAAGAAATGCCTATGAATTATTCACTTGTTATTGAAACATTTGATGTTTAGGGCTTTGACTATATGGGAGCTTTTCCTTCCTCTAATGGATATACACATATTTTAATTGTTGTTGATTACGTTACTAAGTGGGTAGAAGCTATTCCAACTAGTAGTGCTGATCATAACAGTTCTATTAAAATGCTTAAAGAAGTTATTTTTCCAAGATTTGGAGTCCCTAGATATTTAATGAATGATGATGGTTCACATTTTATTCATGGTGCTTTTCGTAAAATGCTTGCTAAATATGATGTTAATCATAGAATTGCATCTCCTTATCACCCTCAGTCTAGTGGTCAAGTAGAATTGAGTTATAGAGAGCTAAAATTAATTTTGCAAAAGACTGTTAATAGGTCTAGAAAGAATTGGTCCAAGAAACTTGATGATGCATTATGGGCCTATAGAACTGCATATAAAAATCCTATGGGTATGTCTCCGTATAAAATGGTCTATGGAAAAGATGTCACTTACCTCTCGAACTAGAACACAAGGCTTATTGGGCTATTAAAGAACTTAATTATGATTTTAAACTTGCCGGTGAAAAGAGGTTATTTGATATTAGCTCACTCGATGAATGGAGAACCCAAGCCTAAGAAAATGCCAAGTTGTTTAAAGAAAAAGTTAAAAGATGGCATGACAAAAGGATACAAAAGCGTGAGTTCAATGTAGGTGATTATGTATTGTTATACAACTCTCGTTTAAGATTTTTTGCAGGAAATCTTCTCTCTAAATGGGAAGGTCCTTACGTTATCGAGGAGGTCTACCGTTCCGGTGCCATAAAAATCAACAACTTCGAAGGCACAAATCCGAAGGTGGTGAACGGTCAAAGAATCAAACATTATATCTCAGGTAATCCCATAAATGTTGAAACCAATGTTATTGAAACCGTAACCCCGGAGGAATTCATAAGGGACACTTTCTGGAACGTTTCAGACTCCGAAAAGGAATAGGTATGTGGTACGGTAAGTAAACCGACTCCAAAACAGTTTTTAAAGCAATATTTCTCCATTTTGGAATATGTAGAAAAATAGAAAAATAAGCAGCAGTCCGGGAAGGACACGAGGCCTCCACGAGGGTGGAGGGCACGCCCTACCCTACTGGGCGCGCCCCCCTACCTCATGGGCCCCTCGTGTGCTCTCCGGACTCCGTTTTCGTACACGACACGTATTTTGGTCGGTAAAAATTCATTATATAATCTCCCGGAGGTTTTGACTCCCGTATCACGCAATTATCTCCGGTTTGTGTTTTGAGCTGTTGTTGCTGCAGATTAGAGCAGGATGTCTTCGCAAGAGTCAGTCGGGGAGAGCCGGGTGTCTCATCCGGCACCGAGATCAACGACAAACAATGATGTTGACCCCTTTGGGCCAGCAACGGAGGAAGAGATGGATGCTGATTTGAAGAGGATAGATGCCATGGAAGAGGATCAAGAAGTCACTTCCCGCCTCCAAGCTGGATTCACAATGGGAGAACTGCAGAGCTCAGCTATTCCAAACTCGGTTATCCCTTCCAATGTTAGATTTCTTTCTTATGAGAATATGAAAAAGAGTGTCACTGGTTCTCCCGCAGCTATGCAGCACCCTTAGGTGCAGGGAGCTTTCGCTGTTACAGGAAAACTCCAAAAGGAAATAATGGACCTCAAGCAGCATGTCAACAAGCTTGAGGAGGAGAATCGTATCTTGAGGGGCATCATCACCAAGAACATCACATCACCATCCACGAAAAGAGAGACATAATCACATGGGTATGGGCACTCCACTTGGCAACTGCCAAGCATGGGGGAGTGCCTCGGTATCGTATCACCATCACTTTTATCTTTACAGTTTTTCTTAGTTCAATCCTTTTGATAATATCTTGATCTAGTAGAATAAAAGTTCTTAGTAAGAGCTAGTTGTGAGTTTTGCTTTACTATCCTTCTATGTAATCGAGTCCATGAGCTATATAATAAAGATTAGTGTTGAGTCAAAGGCTTGATTATTTTGCCATGATCCTAAAGGAATAAAATAAAAGAGGAAGAAATAAAAAGAAACAAAGAGATCATGTGAGTCTTATGGAGAGTAATGAGCTCACATAGGAAGTGTATGATAAATAAAATTTATTGAGGGTTGACAAACACAGTTTTGGTCATCGTTGCAATTAATAGGAAGTAATAAAGAAAGAGATGTCTTCACATATAAATATACTATCTTGGACATCTTTAATGATTGTGAGCACTCATTAAAATATCACATGCTAAAGAGTTGACATTGGACAAGGAAGACAACGTAATGGGTTATGTTTTCTTACATCTGAGATAAATTATATTGTCTTGGATCTTCCAACATGATGAGCTTGCCTTTCCCCCTCAAGCTAGCCAAATTCATTGCACCAAGTAGAGATACTACTTGTGATTCCAGATACCCTTAAATCAGTTTTGCCATAAGAGTCCACCATACCTACCTATGGATTGAGTAAGATCCATCAAGTAAGTTGTCATCGGTGCAAGCAATAAAAATTGCTCTCTAAATATGTATGATTGATTGGTGTGGATGAAATAAGCTTTATACGATCGTGTGATATGGAAGTAATAAAAGCGACCGACGGCATAATAAAGGTCCATATCACAAGGGGCAATATAAAGTGACGTTCTCTCGCATTAAGATTTTGTGCATCCAACTATGAAAGCGCATGACAACCTCTGCTTCCCTCTGCGAAGAGCCTATCTTTTACTTTTATCTCCTACATTGCATAAGAGTCATGGTGATCTTCACCCTTCCTTTTTACATTTTATCATTTGGCAAGCACAATATGTTGGAAAGATCCTGGTATATGTGGCTAATTGGATGTGAGTTTTCATGAACTATTACTGTTGACATTACCCTTGAAGTAAAACGTTGGGAGGCAAAACTATAAGCCCCTATCTTTCTCTGTGTCCGATTAAAACTCCATACCCATAAGTATTGCGTGAGTGTCAGCAATTGTGAAAGATTATATGATAGTTGAGTATGTGGACTTGCTGAAAAGCTCTTATACATTGACTCTTTCCTATGTTATGATAAATTGCAATTGCTTCAATGACCGAGATTGTAGTTTGTTAGTTTTCAATGAAGTTTACGATTCCTACATGATACTGTGATTGAATTATTACTCTAGCATCAGATATTATATGACAAAGAAGTATGTAAGTTGCTGTTCTAGGAATGATCATGATGCCCTCATGTTCGTATTTTATTTTTATCGACACCTCTATCTCTAAACATGTGGACATATTTTTTTATTTCGGCTTTTCGCTTGAGGACAAGCGAGGTCTAAGCTTGGGGTACTTCATACGTCCATTTTGCATCATGCTTTTATATCAATAGTTATTGCATTATGGGCTGTTATTACACATTA
Source organism: Triticum urartu (assembly GCF_056163025.1). NCBI lineage: Eukaryota > Viridiplantae > Streptophyta > Magnoliopsida > Poales > Poaceae > Triticum > Triticum urartu. The sequence continues at coordinate 744,226,247 of NC_141875.1, read as the reverse complement.
TGTCGCAATACTTATGCCTATTCTCTCTTATTTTACAAGGTTTACATAAAGAGGGAGAATGCCGGCAGCTGGGATTCTGGGCCGGAAAAGGAGCAAATATTATAGACCTATTCTGCACAGCTCCAAAAGTCCTGAAACTTCACGGATGATGTTTTCCAAATATATAAAAAATACTGAGCGCAAGAACCTCACCACAGGGGCCACACCCTTCCCACGAGGGTGGGGGGCGCGCCCTACCCCCCTAGGCGCACCCCCTACCTCGTGGGCCCCCTGGAGGCCCTCCGGTGGCCATCTTTTGCTATATGGAGTCTTTCGATGGGAAAAAAAGCATAAGCCATCTTCTTGGACGAAACACCGCCGCCATGAGGCGGAACCATGGCGGAACCAATCTAGGGCTCTGGCGGAGCTGTTCTGCCGGGGAAACTTCCCTCCCAGAGGGGGAAATCATCGTCATCATCATCACCAACGCTCCTCTCATCGGGAGAGGGAAATCTCCATCAACATCTTCATCAGCACCATCTCATCTCAAAACCCTAGTTCATCTCTTGTATCCAATTCTTGTCTCCAAGTCCGGGATTGGTGCTATTAGGTTGCTAGTAGTGTTAATTACTCCTTGTAGTTGATGCTAGTTGGTTTAATTGGTGGAAGATCATATGTGCAGATCCTATATGCATATTAATACCCCTCTGATTATGAACACGTTTATGCTTTGTGAGTAGTTACTTTTGTTCCTGAGGACATGGGAGAAGTCTTGCTATTAGTAGTCATGTGAATTTGGTATTCGTTCGATATTTTGATGAGACGTATGTTGTCTCTCCTCTAGTGGTGTTATGTGAATGTCGACTACATGACACTTCACCATTATTTGGGCCTAGAGGAAGGCATTGGGAAGTAATAAGTAGATGATGGGTTGCTAGAGTGACAGAAGCTTAAACCCTAGTTTATGCGTTGCTTCATAAGGGGCTGATTTGGATCCATATGTTTCATGCTATGGTTAGGTTTACCTTAATACTTTTATTGTATTTGCGGATGCTTGCAATAGAGGTTAATCATAAGTGAGATGCCTGTCCAAGTAAGGGCAGCACCCAAGCACCGGTCCAACCACATACCAAATTATCAAAGTACGGAACACGAATCATATGAACGTGATGAAAACTAGCTTGATGATATTCCCATGTGTCCTCGGGAGCGCTTTACATCATATAAGAGTTTGTCCAGGCTTGTACTTTGCTACAAAAGGATTGGGCCACCTTGCTGCACTTTATTTACTTTTGTTACTTGTTGCTCGTTACAAACTATCCTATCACAAAACTATCTGTTACCACTTATTTCAGTACTTGCAGAGAATACCTTGCTGGAAACCGCTTATAATTTCCTTCTGCTCCTCGTTGGGTTCGACACTCTTACTTATCGAAAGGACTACGACAGATCCCCTATACTTGTGGGTCATCACTTATCCCATTGCAAGAAATATCAATCTAGTAGGCCAAACCAAACTGATAATTCGAAGAGACTTGCAAAGATAAACCAATCATACATAAAATAATTCAGAGGAGAATCAAATATTGTTCATAGATAATCTGGATCATAAACCCACAATTCATCGGATCTCAACAAACCCAACGCAAAAGAAGATTACATCGAATAGATCTCCAAGAAAATCGAGCAGAACTTTTTATTGAGATCCAAAGAGAGAGAAGAAGTCATCTAACTAATAACTATGGACCCGAAGGTCTGAAGTAAACTACACACTCATCACCGGAGAGGCCATGGAGTTGATGTAGAGGCCCTCTGTGATCAATGCCCGCTCTGGTGGAGCTCCGGTAAAGGCCCTGAGATGGGATCTCTCGAGTACAGAAGGTTGCCGCGGTGGAATTAGGTTTTCGTGGTGCTCCTGAATGTTTGGGGGGTACGTGGATATATATAGGAGGAAGAAGTACATCGGTGGAGCAACGGAGGGCCCACGATGGTGGAGGGCGCGCCCAGGGGGGTAGGCGCGCCCCCCCTGCCTCGTGCCTTCGTCCCTTGGTTCTTGATGCCCACTCCAAGTCTCTTGGATCACGTTTGTTGAGAAAATCACGTTCCCGAAGGTTTCATTCCGTTTGGACTCCGTTTGATATTCCATTTCTTCGAAACCCTAAAATAGGCAAAAACAAAAATTTGGGTTGGGCCTCCGATTAGTAGGTTAGTCCCAAAAATGATATAAAAGTTTAAAATAAAGCCCATTAAGATCCAAAATAGATAATATAATAGCATAGAGCAAACAAAAAATATAGATACGTTGGAGACGTAGAAGCATCCCCAAGCTAAATTCTTGCTCGTCCTCGAGTAGGTAAATGATAAAAAAGAATAATTTTCGATGTGGAATGCTTTATAACATAGTTCTCAATGTAATTTTCTTTATCGTGGCATGAATGTTCACATCCATAAGATTCAAGATAAAAGTTTAATATTGACATAAAAATAATAATACTTCAAGCATACAAACTAAGCAATCATGTCTTCTCAAAATAACATGGCCAAAGAAAGTTATCCCTACAAAATCATATAGTCTGGCTATGCTCTATTTTCACCACACAAAATATTTAAATCATGCACAACCCCGATGACAAGCCAAGTAATTGTTTCATACTTTTGATGTTCTCAAACTTTTTCAATCTTCACGCAATATATGAGCGTGAGCCATGGATATAGCACTATAGTGGAATAGATGGTGGTTGTGGAGAAGACAAAAAAGGAGAAGATAGTCTCACATCAACTAGGCGTATCGACGGGCTATGGAGATGCCCGTTTATAGATATCAATGTGAGTGAGTAGGGATTGCCATGCAACGGATGCACTAGAGATATAAGTGTATGAAAGCTCAACAAAAGAAACTAAGTGGGTGTGCATCCAACTTGCTTGCTCACGAAGACCTAGGGCATTTTGAGGAAGCCCATCATTGGAATATACAAGCCAAGTTCTATAATGAAAAATTCCCACTAGTATATGAAAGTGATATCATAGGAGACTCTCTATCATGAAGATCATGGTGCTACTTTGAAGCACAAGTGGGGAAAAGGACAGTAACATTGTCCCTTCTCTCTTTTTCTCTCATTTTTTTCTTTGGGCCTTCTTTATTTTTTTCTTTTTTCCTCTTTTCTTTTCTTTTTATTTTATTTTATTTTTCGTCCGGAGTCTCATCCTGACTTGTGGGGGAATCATAGTCTCCATCATCCTTTCCTCACTTTGGACAATGCTCTAATCTCATGATCATCACACTTTATTTACTTACAACTCAACAATTAAAACACGATACTTAGAACAAGATATGACTCTATGTGAATGCCTCCGGTGGTGTACCGGGATGTGCAATGATGCATGAGTGACATGTATGAAAGAATTGTGAATGGTGGCTTTGCCACAAATAGGATGTCAACTACATGATCATGCAAGTAATATGACAATGATGAAGTGTGTCATAATAATGGAATGGTAGAAAGTTGCATGGCAATATATCTCGGAATGGCTATGGAAATGCCATAATAGGTACGCATGGTGGCTGTTTTGAGTAAGGTATATGGTGGGTTTATGGTACCGCAAAAAGTTGCGCGATACTAGAGAGGCTAGCAATGGTGGAAGGGTGAGAGTGCGTATAATCCATGGTCTCAACATTAGTCATAAAGAACTCACATACTTATTGCAAAAATCTACAAGTTATCAAAGCAAAGTATTACGCGCATGCTCCTAGGAGGATAGATTGGTAGGAAAAGACCATCGCTCGTCCCCGACCGCCACTCATAAGGGAGACAATAAATAAATAAATCATGCTCCGACTTCATCACATAACGGTTCACCATGCGTGCATGCTACAGGAATCACAAACTTTAACACAAGCATTTCTTAAATTCACAACTACTCAACTAGCATGACTATAATATCACCATCTCCATATCTCAAAACAATTATCAAGTAACAAACTTCTCATAGTATTCAATGCACTTGTATGAATGTTTTTATTATTTCCATGTTGTTGCAAAGGACTCTCAAAATAATATAAGTGAAGCATGAGAGAACAATAGTTTCTATAAAATAAAACAACCGTTGTGCTCTTAAAGATATAAGTGAAGCACTAGAGCAAAAACTATATAGCTCAAAAGATATAAGTGAAGCAGTCTCTATCAAAAGGTGTGTAGAGCAAGGATGATTGTGGCAAACTTAAAATCAAAGACTAAAATCAAACAAGACGCTCCAAGCAAAACACATAACGTGTGGTGAATAAAAATATAGCTCCAAGTAAAGTTACCGATAGACGAAGACAAAAGAGGGGATGCCTTCCGGGGCATCCTCAAGCTTAGGCTTTTTGGTGTCCTTGAATTTTACCTTGGGGTGCCATGGGCATCCCCAATCTTAGGCTCTTTCCACTCCTTGTTCCATAATCCATCAAATCTTTACCCAAAACTTGAAAACTTCACAACACAAAACTCAAAATAGAAAATCTCATGAGCTCCATTAGTGAAAGAAAACAAAACACCACTTCAAGGTACTGTCATGAACTTATTCTTGATTTATATTGGTGTTAAACCTACTGTATTCCAATTTCTATATGGTTTATAAACTCTTTTACTAGCCATAGATTCATCAAAATAAGCAAACAGCACAAGAAAAACAGAATCTGTCAAAAACAGAACAGTCTGTAGTAATCTATAGCTAACGCAACTTCTGGAACCCCAAAAATTCTAAAATAAATTGATGGACGTGAGGAATTTATCTATTAATCATCTGCAAAAATAATTAACTAAATATCACTTTTCAAATAAAAATGGCAGCAATTCTCGTGAGCGCTAACGTTTCTGTTTTTTACAGCAAGATCAAAAAGACTTCCCCCAAGTCTTCCCAACGGTTCTACTTGGCACAAACACTAATTAAACAAAAAAAACACAACAAAAACAGAGGTTAGATAAATTATTTATTAAATAACAGCAAGGAATAATATTGGGTTGTCTCCCAACAAGCGCTTTTCTTGACAGCCTTTTAGCTAGGCATTGATAATTTCAATGATGCTCACATGAAAGAGAAGAATTGAAACACAAATAGATCATCATAAAACACGTGACAAACACATCTAAGTCTAACATAATTCCTATGCATAGGCATCTTATAGGCAAACAAATTATAGCAAGCAAAAACTAGCATATGCAAGGAAGCAGAAAGAAACAATAGAAATCTCAACATAACGAGAGGTAATTTAGTAACATGAAAATTTCTACAACCATATTTTCCTCTCTCATAATAATTTTATGTGGGATCATTAGAAAATTCAACAAAATAGCTATCACTTCAAATATTTTCAACACAGTCCACATGCATGCAAAGTTGACACTCTTCGAAAATAGTGGGATTAACATTAACTGAAGTCATGACCTCTCGAAACCCACTTTTATCAAAAAAATCATAAGATTGAACATTCTCCAAATATGTGGGATCTAAAGTTGACACTATTCCAAACCCACTTTTAATAATATTGCAAACACCATTATCAATCTCATAATCATCATGGGGCTTAAATAAATTTTCAAGATTGTAAGAAGAATCACCCCAATCATGATCATTGCAAGAAGTAGAGGACATAGCAAAACTAGTGAGGGAGTCCTGGATTAGGGGGTCTCCGGACGGCCGGACTATATCCTTTGGCCGGACTGTTGGACTATGAAGATACAAGATTGAAGACTTCGTCCTGTGTCCGGGTGGGACTCTACTTGGCAAGGAAGGCAAGCTAGGCAATACGGATATGTATATCTCCTCCTTTGTAACCGACCTTGTGTAACCCTAGTCCCCTCCGGTGTCTATATAAACCTGAGGGTTTAGTCCCTAGGACAACATACAATCATACCATAGGCTAGCATCTAGGGTTTAGCCTCTACGATCTCGTGGTAGATCAACTCTTGTAATACTCATATCATCAATATCAATCAAGCAGGACGTAGGGTATTACCTCCATTAAGAGGGCCCGAACCTGGGTAAACATCGTGTCCCCTGCCTCCTGTTACCATCCGCCCTAGACGCACCTACTGTTTTATATAGACACTGACATTGGTAACGATGCCGTCATCGGGACCCCCTACCCGAGACCCGCTGGTTTTGACACCGACATTGGTGCTTTCATTGAGAGTTCCACTGTGCCGTCACCATAAGGCTCGATGGCCCCTTCGATCATCGGTAACAATGCAGTTCAGGGTGAGGTGTTCCTCCCCAGACAGATCTTCGTATTCGGTGGCTTCGCACCGCGGGCCAATTCGCTTGGCCATCTGGAGCAGATCGAGAGCTACGCCCCTGGCCATCAGGTCAGGTTCGGAAACTTAAACTACACTGCCGATATCCGCGGAGATTTGATCTTCGATGGATTCGAGCCCATATCAGGTACGACGCACAATTACGACAAGCATGACGTAAATCTGCTGTCGGACAGTGTTCGGGAGATCGCATCTGCATCTACTCCGGCCTTTAATCCGGAGCTAATTGCGCCATCCGAGGACGGAGGGATAGACCCCACCATGGAGGCCACACTCTCAATGGCGATGGAGCCGGATACTAACTTCACCCCTTACGAGAGCCATGTCGCCGAACCACTGGATTCGTCTCCAGCCACGGACTCCGAGCCGCCTGCATCCGTGCCTATCGAATCCGACTGGGCGCCGATCATGGAGTTCACCTCCGCGGATATCTTTTAGCACTCGCCTTTCGGCGATTTGCCAAATTCATTAAGGTCTCTCTCCTTGTCAGGAGAACCTTGGCCGAACTATGTTCGGCTAGAATGGGATGCGGACGACGAAGAAATTCGCTGCCCACCCACCACCCACTTAGTAGCCACTGTCGGCGATTTAACCGACATGCTCGACATCGACGGTATGGACGACGATGCAGGAGACGCACAGGAACCACCGCCCATAGGGCGCTGGACCGCTACCTCACACTACAAAAAAAAGACACATCCATGACATTTGGGGCCGAACGAATTTTTTTTATCATACATATAACACTTCTATGACGATAATTGTGACAAAACCCGGTATCATCATAGATGTGGTGGGCTCCTACTTCTATGACAAAAAATCATGACAGAAAATGGGCTTTTCCTCCTGGGTGGGCCGGAGACGTAGCTGCATGACATTCTTTGGGCCGTCCATGACGGAAAAAACCGTGGTAGAAGCGAGGGGGAGGAAAATTTCGGGGAGTTCCCAGTTACGGCTGGAGGTCGGGGGCCGAGCGATGTGCGTTTCTCTCGTACACGTACGCGCGTGTGTGCGAGGCGTTGGCTCTAACTGAACCCGAGCGAGGCGTTAGGCTCTAACTGAACCCGAGCGATTGCACTGCAGGCTATGCGCTACTGAACCCGAGCGATCAATTGATGGATGTTAACTGAACCCGATCGAGCGATTCCTTCGCTACTGCTGCTAACTGAAGTCGATCTATGTTGCCTCTGGGATGAACAGTGAATGTTGCGGGGGGGGGGGGGGGGGTTGGATGAATAGTGAGCGGTGGCATTGCCTCTGGATGAACAGGACCCCGTGGTGTAGTGGAGGGCTGGATGAACAGTAGACGGTGGAGGGGTGGTTGAACAGTAGCTGGTGGAGTACCGCGCGGTGGAGGCTGGATGAACAGGAGCCCGTGGAGGCTGGAGGAGGTCGACGGTGGAGATGAACAGTATCCCGTGGACTCCCGTTTTGCAGTATGCCACACCCCTCCCGATGAACAGGACCCCCGTTTCGACTGTAGGAGGTCTGTTTCCTCCGTTTTGCGGTACGCCACACCCCTCCCGATCAACGGGACCCCCATTTCGACCGTAGGAGGTCCGTTTCCTCCATTTTGCGGTACGCCAGACCCCTTCTGATGAACAGGATCCTGTTTCGAACGTGGCCGGTCGAACACAAGGCCGTTTCCTCCGTTTTGTGGCATGCCAGGCCTCATTTCCATCGCCTGTTCCGTCCAAGCCCTCCCGATGAACACGACCACGCATTCCGTTCCGACCCAGCCTGTTGGCTCCCACGCGTTTTGTTGCCTCCCGATGAACACGACGCATTCCGTTGCCTCCCCATGAACACGACGCATTCCGTTGCCTCCCCATGAACACGATGACGACGCTATTTCTCCGTTCCGACCCAGCCATGTACACGAGCCATGGCCGTACGTATGCGCGAGTAGGCGTTCGAGACTCTGCCCGTATGTACACATACGTGGCCGTATTTTCTTTCTTGCACCCTGGCCGCTGTACGTACGTGTACATGCTACGTGCGCGCCTCTACTACGACACGTGTGCGCCTCTACATCGACCAGTATGTACGTACACGTTCGCGACCGGAATGACAACGCTACGTACGCTTCGACCAGGTGGGTCCCGACTGTCAGGCACTTCCTTGCCTGCGAAGATTTAGCTGGTGGGTCCCAGTAGTCGGGGGGGCGAATTGTTTTTTTTTGCTCGGACGCACTTCCTTGCGTGCGAAGGTGTAGCTGCTGGGTCCCAACGGTCAGGGGGGCGAATCGTTTTTCTTTTGACCGGACGCACTTCCTTGTGTGCGAAGCTGTAGCTGGTGGGTCCTAGCAGTCGGGGGCGAATCGTTTTTTTCCGGATGCACTTCCTTGCGTGCGAAGATGTAGTTGGTGGGTCCCAGCAGTCAGGGGGTGAATCGTTTTTTTTCGAACGCGCTTCCTTGCGTTCGAAAATGTAGCTCGTGGGTCCCAGCAGTCAGGGGGCGAATCATTTTTTTGAAAAATACGGTGGCCCGTCCGGTGGGTCCCCGCTGTCAGGTGGAGGAATAATTATTTTGCGCGTAATAAGGAGGCACTTCCTTGCGGTTGCCGTGGACCCAGCTGTCAGCCTCTCCACGTACAGTCCACGTCCGATGAAACTCGTTACTTGACCACGTTGACCACGTCGCGCCAAGAGCACCAGGGCGGTGGACGACAGCGAGGCCTAGGAAGGGGACGACGCGGAGCCGGGGAAGACGCGGCAGTGGATGCACACGCGGAGAGGAGTACAAAGGTTCACTGGTTCGGCTGCGCTGCCGTCGCCGCAGAATAACAGGGGTGTGGGTGAGTGGAGGGATGGCCTGGCCAGCGGTGGGGGTAGTAGGGGGCGGTGAGGCCTCCACGGCAGCACAACCGGCCATGGGAAGCAGGAGCAGGCGGCACAGTCGGCGCTGCTTTGGGCGGCTAGAGCAAGAAGACCAGAGTTTGAAGAAGCACGACGGTTGTTGGATGGACATCGTACGGTCACTGCAGCTAGAATCGTTTATATTGAGTAAGTTGACAAAGCCCTTGGTACGTCAACTTAGTAGGTCCACATGTCAGCTTCCGAAACGGTGTGCCCCAGATGTCAGGGGGAGGAATCATTTTTTGGGTGGGTGAAGCTAGAATATCTTAGATTGAAGAAGAAGCACGACATCCATTGGATGGACATCCAATGGCCACTACTGCTAGAACCATGTGTTGACTATAAGTTGACAAAGCCTTGCATACGCGTCAACTCTGTTTTTTAGGGGACGCGTCAACTTAGTAAGGCCAGAAGTGTGTGGCAGAGAACGTATAGCACATTTGAGATTTATAAGAATGTGTAGCCCTTTTTTGAATTCTAATGGAATTTACTACAGCCCATTTATAGTTTGTTAAAAGTATAGCCCATTTCAACCAACCGTTCAAAACAGAATTCAATAAAATTTCCCACATTTTGATGGGATCTGAAATATTTTTATCCCGAAATTTCTAGTCAGATTAAATACAATTTCAATATAAATTTATATTACGTAAAACTCCAACGAAACATTGCTGTCGCAACAATTAATGAAATTAAAATTTTCAATATCCAAAAATAATATTTTATAAAGTAATCACGTGTTTGGTGCATTTTTCATAGTTACTGCCAAGTTTTTATAATTACATCCCATTTATTATTTCTTAAAGCCCATTTTCTTGTTAAGCCTAATGCATCCCTCCTAGGAAAGATTTGCAGCCCAGCGGGGCGGAGAATAACAACTTGACCTTGCCTGGGTATTCCTAAAAAAACAATAGGTGGCCTAGCCATTTTCATCTTGAAAAAATTAATATCTGGGCTGGATATCTGGCCTGGGCTAGACGGGCCACAGCCCGCCCAGTTAATACCTGCAGCGATGTTTTTGTTGTTGTTCAGAGGAGAAAAATTAATATCTGGGCTAAACATCGAAAAACTCTGCAGTGCTCACACCTCAAAAACACAAATACTACTCAAGCTACTTGGTCCCAGCTGTCGGCCGCTTCTTGTGCAATTCTCTCGTTTATTGACTACTCCCTCAATTCAAAAATCTCACCAACCATGGTAGATGATGAGTGGTGGAATATTTTTTGTACTTTGCAAAAGCACCCAATTAATGCTCTTGTTTTCCTCAAAAAATTATGTTTACGAATGCATTAATTGCGATGCATGCATGCATAAAGTGCATGCATTGGTCAGTTTTCCCTTAATACTTGCATGCAATGATTTAATGCACCTTGAAGTCTGAACATGTGATGGGGAACAACCAAATTGAGCCTTATAAAATGGAAAAACTAAAATTTGAGATAAGCCCTATAAACCGGAAAAAAGGGAGTACTACATAGGTTGACAATGGTGTGGGACCATGATGTCAGGAAACTAGGAGGAAGCAAAATAAATTATATATATATACACTTGCGTATGAGAGGCTATGGACCTGGTGGGTCCCAATTGTCATCATCTTCAAGTAAAGTCATCTCCTCACCCCCGCGCGCTTTCCACCCGAAACAGTCAGTGCCGCCCTCCCCGCTTGCGGGTGCAGGCGATTGCTCTGCCTACAAACGACACAAGTGTCGTCCATCCGTACATCTGCCACCCACATTAATGATACGCGGTTGCTGAGGCGGCTACTCTGGCGCCACACCTCCGTCCCTCCGCCCACCCACCATTGCTATATAAATTGCTGCGCCGGCCATTGCTGTAGTCATGCGCATCAGTTCCCTTTCTCTTGTCCACACCACTACTGCCCACCATGGCTTCCTCGCGCTCCAGCGCTCTTCGGGACGGGCGGACGACGGACCACAAGTAGATGGCAGCCATTGCTGCCGACTGGCTGGCCGGCAGGTAGCCGGAGGACGACGACGTCCCAATGGAGAACATGGTAGTCAACGATCCGGCGCCAACCCCCTCCTCTGCGCCATCCTCGCCGGTCCATTGCACCATGACCATCAGCGATGCTCCAGCAGTTCCGGGAGGTGCAGGCCGACGCCGCCTACGACCACCATCTCCTCGAGGAGCACCTGCAGGCGGAGGAGCAGATCGCCACGGAGCGGGCGGAGCAGGAGGCGATGCTCGACTCGTACCGCTCTGCCCGCAAGGGCTGCCTCGAGCGCTGGCGGTACCCTACAAAGAGGCTAGCAAAGAGGGTGATGAAGTGGGTGAGGCGCTGTTTGGGGAGACCGAGGATGAGGCAGAGGACAATGCCGGCTCCAACGAGTCCCCGCTCCGCTGGCGTCGATGAGTCCTTGCTCCGCCGAGGCCCCGCGGCGCCAACAACAAGGCAGAGGACACCGCCGGCTCCGCCGAGGCTCCACCCCGGCAACAACGAGGTAGAGGACACCGCCGGCTCCGCCGAGGCCCTGCCCCGCCAACAACGAGGCCGAGGGCATCGCCGGCTCCGCCGAGGCCCCGCCCCGCTGCCAACGAGGCCGCGCCACACAGAAAACGAGGAAGAGTAGACACCGTAGGTCGCCGTCGCTTGGGTCCAAGTAAGGCCACCGCTGCTACCCTCTGGTTGAAGCCAAGCTAGGTGGGTTGACTATTGACGGTCGGTTAGCTTCTTGGCAGCGACGTGGAGTCGGAGAGCTGCGCTGGAGAAGAACGCTACTTCTACTTAATAGCTGGTGCAGTTGGCTAACTGACACATGGGCCCTACAGGCCACATGTCAGTTACGCAACTGCACCTGCAGTTAAGTCACTGAAGCTTCTATTCGGCTCAACGGGACACAGGTTGGTAGCTTCAGTTAATTAATTATACCTCCAGCGCACCGCTTTTTAGTTGAAGAATGTATGAAATGTAATGAAATCCGGCATGTTTATATGAATTCTGACCGTGTCTGAATGAATTTATTTCAATTAGTTCGAATTCCTGTATCACTGGCATTGGATGAACATGCAAAACAATACGTACTAGCATTATTCCCAGGGTGATCACCTCATTTGCAGCAGTTTCACATGTACTCCCTCCGGTCCTTTCTAGTCTGCATACAAGTTTTGTCTACAGTCAAAGTATCTCTACTTTGACCAATCTTATAAAATAAGTATGCACTTTCACAATGTGCGAAGTAAAAAGGAACAGAAGGAGTACAAAGAGTTTGAGTAGCTCTCTACATTGCAATCAAACACACAGGCCTGGCAATTCATAGAGAACATTCAAAACAATCGATGATTATGCATCTCAGCAACTCACATGTCAGAGGTAATATTTACTTCACAACTAAAGAATAAAGAAAAAATTGATTGATGCTGCTGACAGCAAAGGGCGTCCCATTTGAAAATATCAAGCGCATGTCTTGTTAAAATCAATGAGCAAAATTTGACAAGGTTGTCCCATTCCAAAATATCAAATGCCTATGATTGTGGAATTGGCAGGGTTTGCCATCAGTTCGGATATTGACATGGCACCTTGTGCTAAATAAACCAGCTGTTCTTTTTGTGCAGTTCCACCAAAATCAACCAAATTCGCGCGTAGCTTGTATGATTTCGCCGTTATATGTTGCAACGCCTTGAACTTATCGGCACCACCTTTCTTGTGGTGGAAATGAATGATTCGATGTATTCATGAACATTTTGTGCAGTTCCCATTGAAATCAAGCCAAGCACCCCTGTTTGCACAAATACAAAAAAGTGATTAGTATAAACCAAACTGTACTATGAATTGACAGTTTCAACAGGCACATACATGGTCCATGTAGAGCACGCTTTTAGAAAACTGGAACTCACCAGAAAGAATCCTAGAAGAACATTGTACTCGCGCATCACATCAAAAAGATGGAGATTTGTCAGTCCTTCTGAGCTAAAGTTAGTTTGGTCTTGTGGGGAGTAATGTAACCATCCTTCAACTGCTCCTTCTGATGAGAAGATAGACATGGCTTCTTCATCCTGGCATAATCGGAGCTAGTCACTTCACGTACTCCATATTCTTCTTCATCCCTGTTTGCTCGAAAAAAAGGAAAGGAAATATTTAAAACAACACAGATGAAGCACTTCTCAAGGACAATACCACTTTTTCATGACAGTATCTAAACAGTAGCACAACACCAATAGAGATGACAAAGCTCAGTCATATGGATGAAATCAGTGGCGAGTACCAACCTTTGTCAGGAGGCTTATTGTGTAGAGAATACAGATGAAGCACTTCTCCGGAACCATCTGTTGCTATCTACGGTGGTGGCCATGGTTACTATATACTCCTCGACTAGTTTAATGTTTCCAACATCTTCTTGTGTAGTTCCACTAAAATATATGGTATCTTCAAAGAAGATCCCTGTTTGCACAAGTTGAGATAATTACATATTACATTAAGAGTGGCATCAAATCAGTGGCAAAACAATTGCTCGTTCCAGCCATAGCAATAAATTAAGATGCAAAACTATATCATTACTTGTGTCATCACAGTTCTAGTGCTTCATTACAGCACCGGGAGTTGATTTTTGTTTTTCTTCCGCTTGTTCTTCCCCTTCATCACTTGGTTCAATAACAGACAAGCTTCGCCTTCAATGTAAGATTTGGCACGTCAATTAGGGAGCACAAGTATACTACTAAACTTAATTTTCTGATGAAAGTGGCAAAATACAGGCCAACAGTTGTGAAATATCCTTATCTTACCTCAATGGGATATTATGGTGCACATACAGATTGGAAGTCTTGTCTCCATTTGTGCAGTTCACTAAAATCAAGCAACATTATCGTACAAGTAGAACAACATATGAAAGCACACTGCAGAATCATGTGAAAGAAGGCTAGTACTGACCTCTCATGATGCGGAATTCAAACAACTCACAAGAAGAAGATCTGAACCAAATTCGCCTTAACAGATATGAAGTAAGATCTCCTCTTGTGTAGTTCCACTAAGATCAAGCAACGTTGTCGGTGTGACATTTTGGTTGAACTGCACAAAACACTCTTAAAACAGAAGTGTTTTGTGCAGTGCAACAAAAGGTCACAATGGCACCGAGGTGATGTAGATAACCCTGTTTACACAGAGGTGCAAAGGAAACAATTAGTGGTCAATAACGGTGGATGACACAGAAGCCAACAAAAAGAAGCATCCACCTTATCTAAATGGGAAACAAAGCAAGACAGTAGCATTTCTCAAACAGTGGCATTGATTAATATTAACAATAAAATTCGTTAAACATGTAATTTGCTTTTAACTGTGGCATTGCATCAATTTTCCAACGGCATTATTAGAGGGTGTTTGTTTACAGGGACATTTTCATGTAGGGACTAAAAAAACTCCGTGTCAGTCCCATCTAAACCAAACAGGAGGGACTTTTTGGGACTAAAAGTGGGCATTTGGGACTAAAGAAAGAAGACCCCGAGGGAGACTTTTTGGGACTCTTTCCAACAGTTGCCCCTGCCACGCATCACACCTTGTCTCTATTAGTTCATTACGAGGGGTAACATGGTCTTTTAGCATGTCATTTAATAACCTCTAGTCCATGTTTAGTCCCTGGAACCAAGCAGGTAGGGACTAGGGAGTTTTTAACCAAACAGGGCCTTAGATTGACAACAGCTAATGAGTTGCACGGGACAGTGGACGCACCAGCACCATGTGCATCTACCGATGTACTGTGGTCATGCATAGTCTGTTACAACAAAGAACAAACAACCAAGGAGCATATGTGTTGGTCCCAGTTTGGTTATCTTTAGACACCTTTCCCTATGTGAGCGCAACAAATCTAGTCCTGCTCAAACTCTACAACCTTGTCCCTTCCTTTCCTTTTTGAACTAGTACTTTCGCCCCTTCCTTTCCTCTTTGAACCACGTCCTAGATTTATGCGATACAACTTTCCACACTACTTTCCCCCATTCCTTTCCTGTTTGAACCACGTCCTAGATTCATGCTATACAACTTTCCCCCTTCATTTCCTCTTTGAGCCACGTCCTAGATTCATGCTATATACAACTTTTCCCACTACTTTCCCCCACTCCTTTCCTCTTTGAACCACGTCATAGATTCATGGTATACATGCAGCTAGAGCAATGCATGTGGAGTAAGTAAATTATACCTTAAGGTTCTTGGGGCATGGTTCGGTGGGCGACGGGGCGGCGGCGAAGAAGAAGGGGTCGGAGACCCTCCCGCGCCGCCGCTGGGTGGAAAGTGAACAGCTGCGCCGGTAGTCTCTCGCCGACGACGACAGCGTTAAGCCTCCTTCCCTTCCCGGCGGACGGATCCTGCCGGCTTTTTGAGCAGCAGTGAGGGGAGAGAGAGGTTTGTGAAGAGAGCAACTACAAGCGCTGAGGCTCCAGCGTGTATATATATACTAGAGAGAGAGAGTGTGAAGTGTTCAAACCCTAGAAAACATTTTGACAGTCAAAGAATCCTCCTTGCACAAATTATGCTCAAGTGTAGTTATCTAACCCGAGACCTCAAGTTTGATGAGCGAACAGGCTAACCAGCTACAGAACCCTCCTGTTAGTTTCAATGAGAGGGAAATGACCTTTTATACATTCCTGCATTCATGTGACAAGCATGCCGTGTTTTTGTGTGTGTGTGTATAGGAGTCATTGGGATTTCAATCATAATTGTGTCATGTGGCAGTCGTGGTAAGACTATCCACAGTAGTGTAGAAATAATGCAGCCGTAGTCACCTTACCTCTCTCCATGTAGTACGTTGGGTCCCACCAGTCAGAGGGTGAAACAAACAAATTAATAAGAAAAATTAAATGCGCCAGCAGTGTATCTTACCTCACACATCTCGCTACTGCTCGGGAACACTATCCAATCGATCCCTATGTTCGCTCACGTACTATTTTAAGTGAATCCTTATTATAACATGCACACAAATTTTGGGCACTTGTATTCGACTTAAGTCAGTGTGCCACCGTATCTCGTATACTTACTACTCCCTTCGTCTAGGTGTAATAAGTCACGTTAGAAGGTGTAATGGGACCAAGGTGCGTGTGTGTGTGTGTGTGTGTGTGTTTAGCATCATGTGTGTGTTAGAGAGAGCGACAGATTGACCTACTCCTACAGAGAGATGTTGTGTAGTGTACGATTTTAGCCGCGAGAGTCGGTGCATCCGCTCGTTTCCCGGCGTGTCCAGTAGGAACATGCGGACAGCTGCCACGCCCGCTCCTGACCAGCCTGGCCCACCCAAAGCTCCTCCATCGCCCGCGCGCACTTCCCGCCCGAAACGGTTAGCGCCGCTCCAAAGAATCGGTGCTGCATTCATGCCCGGGCAGAGCGGGCGTGACCTCTCACTAGCGCAAGAGTGATGCTTGCCTCGTCCATCCAACTTACTGCTGGATCTATGTGATTTGACGGCTCATTGGTCTTTATTACCGAGGTGGTAGAAGTGAAAACACGCAGGCTCAGTGATTACATGGCCCACCTCACACTATCACCGTGCGACACCTAACTCTTTACATAGTACTCCCTCCGTTCCTAAATATTACTAGATGAGTCCCCGCGCGTTGCCGCGGAACAGCAATATATCTCTCTGCGCAAAATTATCGATTTCATAGAACTAAAAAAACTCTATAACCGCATGACAAATGTGGTAGCCAAACTAAATAAACTCCCATCATCATTTAGATCATCCCACGTAAGGAAAAAAGATCAGCCAACTCCTACTGCATAATGGGATTATATTTTTCTTTTTGACATGTTAATGGGACATAAAAGTTCACTTACATGCATGCTACCGGTGCATGCTTGCATGCAGACATGTTGATGTGATTTAAAACCCACTCGCATGCATGTGCCATGGTAGTTCTGCATGCTTGCATGTGGCTTAGTGTGGAGCCTCTCAACGTCTAGATCAGATGGCTATTATGGATTGATTTACATCATCTAACGGCTACATCAATTTGTGGGAATATGTGTCGATGACGTCTCAAACAAAATTTTGCATGCAATGTGTGTGAAATGGAGGCCTATCCATATCATACATAGAGGGTCGGGCAATCCACGAGAAGAGAGGGAGGGGTCATAGCTATCGATAGAGTCGAACATAGGATCAAGTGGGTGGGTGCGAGATCGATGAAGAGAGCCATCGAAATTGTGTGTGTGTGCAAGTCAAAGATACACTACTAGGAAAAGGGCTATAGATGGAATTGACACTAACACTAGTAGAAAAGGGGCCTATTGTCCCGGTTGGTGAGGGCCTTTAGTCCCTGTTCATGAACCGGGACTAAAGGGTCGGTACTAATGCCCTGACCCTTTAGTCGAGGTTCAATCCAGAACCGGGACTAAAGGGCGCGGCCACGTGGAGCTCCACCTTTAGTACCGGTTGGTAACACCAACCGGGACTAAAGGAAATTTTATGATTTTTTTTGAATTTTTTTTTATTTTCAAATTTTTGAATTATTTTAACCTCTAGTCTGTAATCACCACCCCTCATCACTTCTCAATTTATCCTCTAATCACCGCTCATCATTCCAAATCATCTAACTTCCCAAACGGTCACCCATCCTCTCACTCCCCCAGCCTAAGCATGCTTAACTTTCGGGTTCTATTCTCCCTCGCTCCAAGTCTGCACTTGTTGTTTTCCTGACAATAGTAAGATGTCAATCCTATTAACCTTCAGGAATTTTGCTTGAGCATGAAGTGACACATTTCATTGTTTGAGTTTGAAACTATTGTTTTAAAAAACAATAATTATTTAGTAACACTAATATTTCTTGAATAATTAGTTTGACCATTGTTTGACCACAGTTTGACCACAGTTTGACCAGATTTGACCAAAATTGAAATAACTAAAATAATTATTTAGTAACACTAATATTCTAGAATAATTGTTTGACCATTGTTTGACCACAGTTTGCCCACTGTTTGAAAATTTTTCGATTTTTTCCACTCTAGATCTTAAAAGCCCCATAACTTTTTTTCTATTAGGTTTTTGAGGATTTTGCAAATGTTTAAATTCGGATGTAACTTTTCGAGTAGATGATTCTTCATATAAAAAACTTTTTCATTGGAGTTAGTATGCAAAAGTTATGCCCATTTTTACAAATTTCAGAGAGATTTTGCAAATAAAGTCAAAATTCACATTTGCAAATTTTCCCAACAACTAGACCACATATCACATGAGAAACTTATTTTCTTTTATTTTTTTGACATTTCCATCATTTTCTTTTATTTTTTTTAAAACTGAAAAGGCGATCCACCAGGGGGGTAGAGTTTGAAAATGGGACCTTTAGTACTGGTTCGTGGCACGAACCGGGACTAAATGTCTCAACCCCATTAGTCCCGGTTCGTGCCTCAAACCGGGACTAAAGGTCTAATCTTTAGTCCCGGTTTGAGGCACGAACCGGGACTAAAGGTCATCGCACCCTTTAGTCCCGGTTCATGTCTTAAACCGGGACTAAAGGGCCCGAGTGAACCGGGACTAATGCCTTAGCCGCACGAACCGGGACCAATGCTCACATTAGTCCCGGTTCGTGACTGAACCGGGACTAATGTGAATATTGCCCCGTGACCATAGCCCTGTTTTCTACTAGTGTAATGGCGCACCAGACATGTGGTGCGCCATTACTATATACTAATGGCGCACCATGTGTTGGTGCGCCATTAGTGTCCAAATACTAATGGCGCACCACATCCACGGTGCACCATTAGTAAAAAAAATTAATTTTTTTTTTCAAAACTCATGATGGCACACCATGGGAGTGGCGCGCCATTAATAATTTTTTTTTCAAAACTACTAATGGCACACCGTGGGAGTGGTGCGCCATTACTAGTTGTACTAGTAATGGCGCACCACTCCCACGGTGCACCATTAGTAACTTGGCCACCACGTCCACCGAATGCACCCCCCCCCCCCCCCCCCGTGGACCGCCTTTTCAGTTTTAAAAGAATAAAAATAAATGATGGAAATGTCAAAAAAAAATAAAAGAAAATAAGTTTCCCATGTGATATGTGGTCTAGTTGTTGTGAAAACTTACAAATATGAATTTCAACTTTATTTGCGAAATCTCTCGAGAATTTGTAAAATGGGCATAACTTTTGCGTACGAACTCGGATGAAAAAGTTTTTTATATGAAAAATCATCTACTTGAAAAGTTACATCCGAATTTTATATGAAAAATCATCTACCCCGTTAAACATTTTCAAAATCCTCAAAAACCTAACAGAAAAAAAAGATACGGGGCTTTTAAGATCTGGAGAGGCAAAAAAATTCTAACTTACTAATGGCGCACCTACCCATGGTGCGCCATTACTATCTTCCCGCCTTCAAAATTCAAAATAAGTCAAAAAAATAAAATAAAAAGTTACTAATGGCGCACCTGCCCATGGTGCGCCATTAGTATCTTCCCGCCTTCAAAATTCAAAATAAATCAAAAAAATAAAAATAAAAGTTAGTAATGGCGCACCTGCCCGCGGTGCGCCATTACTATGCTGTATATATGGCTGGGCGTGGTCCTCTCCTCCTTACCTCTTCATTCTTATCCTCCACTCCACCTCTCCTCCACTCCATCTCCTCCACTCCTCCACTCCATCTTCCCTTCTTTCCTCCACCATACTACCCTCCTCCTCTCCGGCGACCTCCTCCTCCCTCCTCTCCTCCCCTCCCCTCCCCTCACGGTTTCTCCTCCCTCCTCTGCAGTGAGCTCCTCCTCCCTCCTCTCCGGTGAGCTCCTCGTCCCTCCTCTCCAGTGAGCTCCTCCTCCCTCCTCTCCTCCCATCCCCTCATGGTTTCTCCTTCCTCCTCTCTGATGCTACGGTGAACTCCTCTCCGGCGACCTCCTCCTCCTCTCCGGCGATGTAGGCGAGCGCCTCTCCGGTGACCTCCTCCTCCTCCTCTCCGGCGAATTCCTCTCCGACAAAAGAACACGGCAAAAGAACGTACAAGATCCAAAAACAGGAACAAAATTTGAAATAATATCGTGCCAAAAAACGAGCAAAAAAAACGAGCAAAAAATGGGCAAAAAAATCACGATCCAGATCCAAATTCAAAATTCAAAAATAGCAATGGCGCACGGTGGGGGTTAGACGGTGCGCCACTACTATTTTCTCGCCTTCAAAATTCAAAAATACTAATGGCGCACCAATGGCCTATACTAATGGCGCACCAGTGGCCTATACTAATGGCGCACCATGGCCTATACTAAATACTAGTGGCGTGATACTAATGGCGCACCAGTGATGCGCCATTAGTAGGCAAAACTGGTGCGCCATTAGTAGCCCTTTTCCTAGTAGTGATATAGGGCGACTGGCGTACCGGAACGTTAGAGGGCACATGTCAAGTTTGTGTGTGGCAGGGAGACATGACTAGAGCGCTCGATGTATCGGTGTGTGTGGGGGGGAGGAGGTGGGGGGAGGGGTAGGCAGAGGCCTAACTATATAGGTAGAACGACTCGTATATGTGTTGCAAAGGAGAGACCCAGCTATGTCTTGAGGGAGATCGGTCGACATCCATACATAACTGAAGGACGGGAAATATGATGGGACAGAGAGAGAGGGAGGAGAGAGAAGGGGAGGGAGATGGGTAGAGTGCTGGATGGGTGATGGAGTTGCTTCTCGAAGATGGTGGGAGAGGCCCACTAGACAAACTGAGGGTGGAATTGCAATGTTATCAATAAGAGTGGGGATGTGTTTCTGTGTGTGCCTGTGCATGATAGATCTGTCGGGACGCATCCATGGATGATGAAGGGGAACCATGTGTTTAGTAAGCAAACCTAACTAGATCGGTAGATCAATTGTTGTTTGTCGGAGGAAGGGAGAGACACAACTAATGAGGTAAATCGATTGACGTGTGGGTACAAACGAGTTATGAGGACCTAGCTAGCTATATGTATAGCGAGAGATCGGTCAGTGTAAGTCCATTTGTTAGAGGCAAATAAGGCCCATCGAGACGGATAGACATAGAGAATGGAGCTAGGATGTGGTGCGAGAGGCCCAACTACTAGCTAGATACGGGGAGGAGTGTGCGGTTGTGAGATCGATGAAAAGAGGGGCGAGAGTTTACACGTGTGTCTAACCGTATGAGAGACACGAGGCAAGGACACATAAAGGAGTAGATTGAAGGTGTGTGTGTGTATGTTGTAGGCAGGCATCGCTGGAGAGGTTTATCGATCGGTGTGTGTACGAAAGGAGTTGTGGAGACTCTGGGAGAACGACCTAAAGAAGAAGAAAAATGAATGTGCCCAATGTATAGAATGCCGAGGGAGGGGGAGGGCGTGTGCATTCACGAGAGAAAGTTAGTGGTAGCTACAAAGGTTAGAGGATTGTGTGGGTGTAAGAGACTAACAAATATCATAATTTGGTATGAAAGCGGATTCATATATCTGAATAGGAGAGCATAGTGTTTTAAACATTGCACGCATGAATATAGCGGTGATACACGTGTTGTGCACATGTTATACCATAATGTAATAATGCATGGTGTTTGCAACTCACAGCTAAATGCCGAACAATCTAAACCATACTATACATCAAACAATCTCACATTTTATTTGAATTTGTGATAACGTGTGGTGTTTGCAGCTTACAACTAAATATCGAACAATCTAAACAATAATATATATCGAACATTCTCACATTTTATTTGAATTTGTGGTAATGTGTGGTTTTTGCAACTCACATCTAAATACTACTAGGCGTAGGGGGCGGGGCAACATACATAATGTGATAAACACATTATACATATGAGACATGGTTTAGATTATGAAGATCTAGCTAGAGCTAGAAATGTAATGTGACTTGAAATCAAAATAAAGTGGATTCAAAAAATTTAGTTCGAGTTCATGTAGTACACATAGTTCATATGTAACTCGAGACTAATCATGTGGTGTGCTGTGAAGATAATACACAAACGATGGTTTAACTTGACAATAATGATGGTTGTAGATCTTATTAAAACAGAGAAACGAATTCAAATGCTTTGACTTCACAACAGTCATTACTGTAGATCTTATTCAAATAGAGAAACAAATTCAAATTTAGTTCATATTGAAGCGGTAGTATATACGTTCGGAATGCACTAAAACGTTCATTTGAGTAGTAGGTTGCATGCATTATACACGTAGCGAAATAATTTAATTGAACATAACATGAATTCAAAGTTTTGAATGACATTTGTAGTGCGCATTGATTTGGTACAGTACACGTTAGGCTTGTCCGGAAATTTCAACCCGCGCCTTGTTAGCCCGAAATATTTAAGATATATCTTTGTCTCGTTGTGCTCCGACAACTCCCTCCATCTCAACCCGCGCCTTGCTATTCCGAAATTACAACGCGCGCGAAAACTCCCACCTCCTGTGAAATCCCGACACTCGAAATGCCCGTGGTACCCCTGAACAGAAAGAACCACCTCAAATCGGTGGGGGTACATTCGTAACTTACCCCACATTTCGGACAAGCGCGTCTCTAAGCCATGGTTCCCCAGTGCCATCCCATCCGCCCACCCATTTGTACACCGAGGCCGCGAAAACCCGCGACGAAACCCCACACCCTGCTCCGTCCGCCACCCAGCCAGAGCCTCTTCCCCGACGACGTCGTCCACAGCAACACCTCGACGTCCCTCATCCACCATACCGGATGAGGATCCGTCATTGATCAAATCGTCCCGCCGGTTCAGCCACTCCGTCCTCCACCTCCAAGGAGCTGCCCCGACGTTCCCCTCGTCTTTTGCGCCACCTCCATTCCCACACCGCCGTCTTCACCCGCACCACCGGAAGAACATCATCATCACAGTTTCCTCGGATGAAGTTGTGCCCTAATCGGCGCCACCAAAGAGGTTGTACACAAATCGCTGCATTTTCTTCTTGATTCGATCTCACGGTGCTGCCGGCGCTCGGTCCCGAGCTGACACGGCGCGGCTCCATCCATGGCGGCGTCACCGGCCACTTCCTCCACGGCATCGCTCCCTCGGTGGCGACGTCCACATCAGTAGGAGCTGCTGCTGCTTTAGCTCTCGCTCGCGTTGCTGCTCTGCTCTTGCTCTCGGTCCCCTGCCTGGTCTGCTCTTGCCATTGCTCTTACTCGCGCTACTACTCTCGGTCTTGCTCTTGCTTGCGATGCTGCTCCGATTTAGCTACACTTCAGTCGACTGAATCGACTTTTAGGTTAGTCGATTTTCAGGGGGTTGGAGGGCTCGTCGGGGTGAAGGAAGAACCAGCCGCAGCGGGGAGGGGGGCTCGCCGGAGAGGTACCCCACTATCTATATTAGGGTTCAGGATGGGGGCGGTGGCCGCCGGCGGTGGTGGGGCGTTGGTGGGGCGGTGGCGTGGGGATCGCCGGAGAAAAAGCTCGGCACGGGAGGGCCTAGAGGGATGGTCGGGGTGGCGGCGGACCGGCGGTGGGGAGTGTTTTCGTGGCGGGCGGGGCGGTGCACCGCCGGCCGCGGGTGGCGGGTGGCTGCTGTTTGGCCGGTGGTGGCTGGCGGCTCAGGGGGTGGAGGTTGAAGATGAACCGTAGGCCCTTGATTTCGTATCCAACGGCTACAAAATCGTCTGACCAGAGATGAAAAAGTCAGTCGACCAACGTGTAGACTCACCTTGCTAGTGCGTTCAGTTTCGACAGCAAAATTCAGTTTCGACAGTTAAGTTCAGTTTCGACAGTTAAGTTCAGAGATGAGTGGCTGATGTATTTTACATCTAGCACTTTGTGGTTATGTATTTTACGTCATGTATTGGAGATGCTATTAGAATTCCACTCAGGTTAACATTGTTCGTTGTCTCTCTTGTCCTACTTTAGCCTCGGCGTCGTACAACTCACCGGAGCTGCTCCAATGACGAAACCCTCCATCACAGTGGAGCAGTACCTCGGGCTCCATCTCCAGACGCCTAAGATCTTCTTCCCCTCCTCCGACAGCAAAGTCAACCGGAGCATCCTCACCGGCCAACCCAATCACGCTGAGATCGACATGGCTTCGCCAAAGAGGTTGTACGCTTGTTGCATCTCTTTTTTACTCTACATGTTATATATACTGTCCACTGAGCACACGATTTGTTCCTTTAGTGTCTCCTTGAAAGAAAAAACGTAGGAATTTTAATTTTCACTTGTCCTCCTGTTCAAATTCCTATTCATGAAGCACAAGACTAAGAGATAGTAGCATAATAGCATTATAACCGTACATTTTCTTGTGGTTTGACTTAATCTCACCATGCTTCTTTGCATCCTGTGATCTTCCAATTGTTGTGAATCAAACATCCAGATTGGCAGAAATCCTGTGTTTTTAAATTCTCTGTTTTGCACGTGCATTCTATCCTATTCATGTCTATTTCCTATCCCTGCGTTGTTGGAATCCTCCAATTCAAACGAGCCCTGGTAGAATTACTTCTCTTACAGATAGTTGTTAAAGAAAACCTTGCGTCGTTTGTCCCGCTCCTGTTGTGCCGTCGTCCACCCCAGCTCAGCTGCTCCAACGACAGAAGGGTCCAGCACAGCACGGATCCGGCCTCCAGACTGTCTTTCGCCGCCTCAGATCTTCTTCCCGGCCGCTGGCAGCCATGAAAACTGCATTACCATCATCAACCGAGCAGATGACCTCAAGGACTACACGGGTCCGCAAGAGAGGTCGCACTCTTTCGTGTCTGCTTACGTTATGCATCGCTTAATATTACATGCTACTTTATCCTCCTGTTCACCGATTAGACTCCGAGTTAGCTCCAAACTAATGGTCAAAGTTGAGTTTTAAAATGGTTGTGGGGTACATATCGGGGCCGCTATAAATAGTATCTATCTACTATCTGGTTAATCTCCGGTGTCTACTATGAGTTTCATGTTGGGTGGGAAACAAACAGTAAAGAAGCCATTGTCTGTATTTTTTAACCGAAGCCATTATCTGCCTGCTATTATTGGTTTTGGGTCTATCCATAGGTTGCTACCATCACTCTGGATTTCTGCATGCACTCCTTACATAATCTGACTATGTTTTATTCCTATGCATGACAGTTATTGTAAACAATGGAACTGAACATCTAGAGCAAAAGAGACGAGCCCTGCGTGGCAATAAAATTTCATGCAAACGTCGCTCCATGGTAGACGCAAAGGCAGCCCCCCCTCCATGCATTTCGGATTGTAATCGAGAGGAAGATATCTGTTCTGAGGGGGATTCAGAAGGAGAAGACAACTCCTATTTACCCCCTGAGGTCTTCGCTCTAACTAGGCATGCTGATGTTGGTTATATCATGCATATGGTGTCTTGCATTTCTTACTTTATACATCAAATATGTCATCTGCTTAGTTTAGACATCATTTATGCGAATGCCATCTGCTTAGTTTATTCACCTACTCTTCCTGTGCATCAGCCATTTGAAGCGGTGATGGAAGTATCTGGAGTGAAAACATGGTATTCAGAGCAGACAATGCTACCCGCTGAAGCAGACATCTTGCTGGTTACAGAGAACTCCTCAGAGGAGGATTCAGAGACTGATGACCAGTCCTATTTCCCCCCTGAGGTCTATGCTCAAATTTGGCAGGGTTATATTACCCATGGCATGCATGTTGTCTTGCATTGCTTAGTTTTTACATCATATATGGATTGCAATCTGCTTACTTGCTTACTATATAAATCATATATTTGAATTATATCATGCCTAGTACATACACATCATCGATCTGAATTATGGCATGGAAACCAATTTAATAAAGACATCATATAGTTATATCATCTCATCCTGTTTAGTGTTTACAGTCATCATATTTTGAATTATGGCATTCTATCCGTGAATGTATGTGAATTATGGCATGCCAACCTATTTAATAAATACATTATATAGTTATGTCATGTCATCCTGTTTACATAGTCTCATATTTTGAACTATGTCTTTCCATCTTTTTTAATTAGCCATCATAATGTGAAATTGTGTCATGCTATCTTGTTTAGTTAGCCATCATATATGTGAAATTGTGTCATGCTATCCTGTTTGGTTAGACAACATAAATATGAATTATTTCATGCCTCTTTTATTCCCCACTATCCATTGCACCTGTCTATCATACAATTTCTATACTTTCAATTATTTTTCTTGTTTATCAGCCATTTGAATTGGAGAGCGTGATGGCAGTATCTAAGGGAGTAACAACATGGTCTTCAGAAAATATAGTGCTACCAGTTGATGCAGATAGAACCACGGTTGTACTTGCCCAAGGACCAGATCCACCACACATAACCTAGACTCTCGCAGATTGTACCCCTACCCAGTTGGACAGAGAACCAGCTACACCCCTTCTAACCCCAACCCTGGCAGATAGTAACCCAGTTCCAGTTGACACACCACCGTCTCCACCACAGAGCACCCAAACACGAGCAGTTAGTAAGGGAACTGCAGTGCCCAAAGCACGAGGACCACCACTCAGAATCCCAACTCAACGCTTAAAGGAGAAGAAGATTTGTTCTCAGGTCAGGTTCTGTAGCTATGGTTCATACTCCTTTGCTCTTGCATTACTGTGTTTACTCATACCAACTATTTTCAAATTTGAAGGATGGAATTGAAACTCCAATGGTGCAACAGGTATGTTTTAAACCTGTTTCTTTAACTGGTTTGATGTTGTAACCTGCTCTATGTTGATTTCAATTTCAATTGAATAAACAGTTATGTTCTCATGTCATGCACATTACAAGTGCTGTTATTGCTCTATAGTTACCCACACTTATATTCTATCTATTCTGCTTTGTCTTGAACAAATATTATTTGAACTGTGTCTCTATCTTGATTTGGCAACAAAAACTAGAATAATATAGACCATAAAGTGACCATGGTACATAGATATATGTTTGTTTCATGCTGTTATCCTGTCCACTTTACTACTGAACTCATTTACCAAATTGAGTTTCATATACAACATGGTAGACATGTGATGTGTCTGCTTGTTTCTCTTTTAGAATGCGGACAAAATATTGGAGAACAGTACCGTGTTATCCAATGGTAAAGGAAGTAATGCAGATAAGGTTCAAGATAGTGAGACATCCCTGTTGGTCTCCAAGAAAGCTGATAAAAACTATCTTGACGACAGTGAGGGAACCCAAAATTCCTGTATTGATGTAGTGTTCGAGTTACTGGCCACTACTGCTGGCACAAGCTCTTCGAACTCGCTGCCTGAATCAGTTCGTCTTCTTGAGTCTCAACTTCAAGTTGAAAGACATCGATCAGATGTGCTACGACAGGAAGCTGAAGGACTGAGGAAGTCCCTGCAGAATTCAGATGCATATTTTCTGGTGCAACAGCAAGCGCTGGAGGATTTAAGCGCCAAACAATAGAAAGTTAATAAGCTTGCTAAGCATCTTGCCAGCATTATGGGTACCCAGGATATTGTTTCTTGAGATCTTCTGAAGTGGTTTCAGTTCTGAATTTGTTTTGCTGGGGCGTTTATTTGCGCTGGTCACCAACTTTGACAACCAATGTATATGATATGCTGCTTTGTTCCCTATATTTGCACTGGTGGCGAACTTTGATGCCCAGTGGATGTAATATGTGTAATAGCCGTGATAGCCTAGCGTTAGTTGCTTGCTTATTTATTTCCTTGTTGACTTGTTTATTTGTTTGCTTGTAGTCATTGCAGTTCTTTTTCCGTGGTTAGCTGGTGGCTGCAATAACCTATTTTTTAAAACTAGGTCACAATAACCATGGGCTAATATTTACTGTAGTGACACTGGGCCTCCTACTGGCCGTAGAAATAGTGGGCCTTCTACGGGCCGTAGAAACAATGGGCCTTCTACGGGCCATAGAAACGATGGGCCTTCTGCGGGCCGTATCATCAATGGGCCTTATACGGGCCGTATGATCGATTGGCCAAACATGGGCCAAACAAACCGCATTATGGCCGTAAACGGGCTAGAGTTGGAATCGTCCATTCATGGGCCGACCATAATGGGCCATCGTTAATAGGCAGTATTTGAAGACGCTATGAAAACGGCCCAACGTATTAACGGACCACAAACGGGCCGACTGTAACCACGGGCTGAATTTGGCCCACAAGCAGAAAATGACAGTAACGGGCCGTAAGTAAACAAATGCTGGAAATGAGCCCAAGAATAAATGGGCTCTGAGAAGACCGAAAGATAACATGTGCTGGAAACGGTCCAACGGAATAACGGGCCGTTAATGGGTATAAAGTGATACACTATTCATTACGGGCCAGTTTCACCACGGGTCGTTAACAGGTGTAAAGTGATACACTGTTCATTACGGGCCAGTTTCACCACGGGACGTTAATAGGCCAAGAGTTACATAGGGCGTCATATGGGCCGAAAGACGTCATGGGCCATACATGGGCCAGAAGTAAAAACGGGCTGGAATCATATTGGGTGGCCCAGATGACGCTCCATCTCCAGACGCCTAAGATCTTCTTCCCCTCCTCCGACAGCAAAGTCAGCCGGAGCATCCTCACCGGCCAACCCAATCACGCTGAGATCGACATGGCTTCGCCAAAGAGGTTGTACGCTTGTTGCATCTCTTTTTTACTCTACATGTTATATATACTGTCCACTGAGCACACGATTTGTTTCTTTAGTGTCTCCTTGAAAGAAAAAACGTAGGAATTTTAATTTTCACTTGTCCTCCTGTTCAAATTCCTA
Organism: Triticum urartu; assembly: GCF_056163025.1. Lineage (NCBI taxonomy): Eukaryota > Viridiplantae > Streptophyta > Magnoliopsida > Poales > Poaceae > Triticum > Triticum urartu. The sequence goes on along the minus strand of NC_141875.1, from coordinate 744,197,513 downwards.
TTCATGAAGCACAAGACTAAGAGATAGTAGCATAATAGCATTATAACCGTACATTTTCTTGTGGTTTGACTTAATCTCACCATGCTTCTTTGCATCCTGTGATCTTCCAATTGTTGTGAATCAAACATCCAGATTGGCAGAAATCCTGTGTTTTTAAATTCTCTGTTTTGCACGTGCATTCTATCCTATTCATGTCTATTTCCTATCCCTGCGTTGTTGGAATCCTCCAATTCAAACGAGCCCTGGTAGAATTACTTCTCTTACAGATAGTTGTTAAAGAAAACCTTGCGTCGTTTGTCCCGCTCCTGTTGTGCCGTCGTCCACCCCAGCTCAGCTGCTCCAACGACAGAAGGGTCCAGCACAGCACGGATCCGGCCTCCAGACTGTCTTTCGCCGCCTCAGATCTTCTTCCCGGCCGCTGGCAGCCATGAAAACTGCATTACCATCATCAACCGAGCAGATGACCTCAAGGACTACACGGGTCCGCAAGAGAGGTCGCACTCTTTCGTGTCTGCTTACGTTATGCATCGCTTAATATTACATGCTACTTTATCCTCCTGTTCACCGATTAGACTCCGAGTTAGCTCCAAACTAATGGTCAAAGTTGAGTTTTAAAATGGTTGTGGGGTACATATCGGGGCCGCTATAAATAGTATCTATCTACTATCTGGTTAATCTCCGGTGTCTACTATGAGTTTCATGTTGGGTGGGAAACAAACAGTAAAGAAGCCATTGTCTGTATTTTTTAACCGAAGCCATTATCTGCCTGCTATTATTGGTTTTGGGTCTATCCATAGGTTGCTACCATCACTCTGGATTTCTGCATGCACTCCTTACATAATCTGACTATGTTTTATTCCTATGCATGACAGTTATTGTAAACAATGGAACTGAACATCTAGAGCAAAAGAGACGAGCCTTGCGTGGCAATAAAATTTCATGCAAACGTCGCTCCATGGTAGACGCAAAGGCAGCCCCCCCTCCATGCATTTCGGATTGTAATCGAGAGGAAGATATCTGTTCTGAGGGGGATTCAGAAGGAGAAGACAACTCCTATTTACCCCCTGAGGTCTTCGCTCTAACTAGGCATGCTGATGTTGGTTATATCATGCATATGGTGTCTTGCATTTCTTACTTTATACATCAAATATGTCATCTGCTTAGTTTAGACATCATTTATGCGAATGCCATCTGCTTAGTTTATTCACCGTTTATGTGAATTATGCAACACCATCTTGTTTAGCCAGGCATCATATATGTGAATTTTGCAATGCCATCCTACATAGCCAGTCATCTTATATGTAAATTATATCAGGCCATCCTTTTTTTGTTACATATCACATTTGTCAACAATGTTAGTACATTCAACTGCTCTTCGTGTGCATCAGCCATTTGACACGGTGATGGCAAATTCTAGAGTGAAAACAAGGTCTTCAGAGCAGACTATGCTATCTGACGAAGCGCATATCTCGCTGGTTACGGATAGCTCCTCAGAGGAGGATTCAGAGACAGATGACCAGTCCTATCCCACCCCCCCCCCCCGAGGTGTATGCTCTAACTTGGCAGGGTTATGTTGCTCATATCGTGCGTATGGTGTCTCGCATTGCTATGTCATTTGATTAGTTTACACATGCTTTGTGTGAATGCCACATGTTCAGTGTCTAATTACCATATATGTGAATTATGCATTCCCATCTTGTTGCAAGACATTATATATGTGAATTATACAATGCTACCTTGTTGCAAAGGCATTATATTTGTGAATTATGCAATGCCATGTTGTTTAGCCAATCATCATGTATGTGAATTATCTCATGCAATCATTTTTTTGTATTACGTGTTCCATTTGTCGACAACGTTTGTATATTCAACTACTCTTCCTGTGCATCAGCCATTTGAAGCGGTGATGGAAGTATCTGGAGTGAAAACATGGTATTCAGAGCAGACAATGCTACCCGCTGAAGCAGACATCTTGCTGGTTACAGAGAACTCCTCAGAGGAGGATTCAGAGACTGATGACCAGTCCTATTTCCCCCCTGAGGTCTATGCTCAAATTTGGCAGGGTTATATTACCCATGGCATGCATGTTGTCTTGCATTGCTTAGTTTTTACATCATATATGGATTGCAATCTGCTTACTTGCTTACTATATAAATCATATATTTGAATTATATCATGCCTAGTACATACACATCATCGATCTGAATTATGGCATGGAAACCAATTTAATAAAGACATCATATAGTTATATCATCTCATCCTGTTTAGTGTTTACAGTCATCATATTTTGAATTATGGCATTCTATCCGTGAATGTATGTGAATTATGGCATGCCAACCTATTTAATAAATACATTATATAGTTATGTCATGTCATCCTGTTTACATAGTCTCATATTTTGAACTATGTCTTTCCATCTTTTTTAATTAGCCATCATAATGTGAAATTGTGTCATGCTATCTTGTTTAGTTAGCCATCATATATGTGAAATTGTGTCATGCTATCCTGTTTGGTTAGACAACATAAATATGAATTATTTCATGCCTCTTTTATTCCCCACTATCCATTGCACCTGTCTATCATACAATTTCTATACTTTCAATTATTTTTCTTGTTTATCAGCCATTTGAATTGGAGAGCGTGATGGCAGTATCTAAGGGAGTAACAACATGGTCTTCAGAAAATATAGTGCTACCAGTTGATGCAGATAGAACCACGGTTGTACTTGCCCAAGGACCAGATCCACCACACATAACCTAGACTCTCGCAGATTGTACCCCTACCCAGTTGGACAGAGAACCAGCTACACCCCTTCTAACCCCAACCCTGGCAGATAGTAACCCAGTTCCAGTTGACACACCACCGTCTCCACCACAGAGCACCCAAACACGAGCAGTTAGTAAGGGAACTGCAGTGCCCAAAGCACGAGGACCACCACTCAGAATCCCAACTCAACGCTTAAAGGAGAAGAAGATTTGTTCTCAGGTCAGGTTCTGTAGCTATGGTTCATACTCCTTTGCTCTTGCATTACTGTGTTTACTCATACCAACTATTTTCAAATTTGAAGGATGGAATTGAAACTCCAATGGTGCAACAGGTATGTTTTAAACCTGTTTCTTTAACTGGTTTGATGTTGTAACCTGCTCTATGTTGATTTCAATTTCAATTGAATAAACAGTTATGTTCTCATGTCATGCACATTACAAGTGCTGTTATTGCTCTATAGTTACCCACACTTATATTCTATCTATTCTGCTTTGTCTTGAACAAATATTATTTGAACTGTGTCTCTATCTTGATTTGGCAACAAAAACTAGAATAATATAGACCATAAAGTGACCATGGTACATAGATATATGTTTGTTTCATGCTGTTATCCTGTCCACTTTACTACTGAACTCATTTACCAAATTGAGTTTCATATACAACATGGTAGACATGTGATGTGTCTGCTTGTTTCTCTTTTAGAATGCGGACAAAATATTGGAGAACAGTACCGTGTTATCCAATGGTAAAGGAAGTAATGCAGATAAGGTTCAAGATAGTGAGACATCCCTGTTGGTCTCCAAGAAAGTTGATAAAAACTATCTTGACGACAGTGAGGGAACCCAAAATTCCTGTATTGATGTAGTGTTCGAGTTACTGGCCACTACTGCTGGCACAAGCTCTTCGAACTCGCTGCCTGAATCAGTTCGTCTTCTTTGAGTCTCAACTTCAAGTTGAAAGACATCGATCAGATGTGCTACGACAGGAAGCTGAAGGACTGAGGAAGTCCCTGCAGAATTCAGATGCATATTTTCTGGTGCAACAGCAAGCGCTGGAGGATTTAAGCGCCAAACAATAGAAAGTTAATAAGCTTGCTAAGCATCTTGCCAGCATTATGGGTACCCAGGATATTGTTTCTTGAGATCTTCTGAAGTGGTTTCAGTTCTGAATTTGTTTTGCTGGGGCGTTTATTTGCGCTGGTCACCAACTTTGACAACCAATGTATATGATATGCTGCTTTGTTCCCTATATTTGCACTGGTGGCGAACTTTGATGCCCAGTGGATGTAATATGTGTAATAGCCGTGATAGCCTAGCGTTAGTTGCTTGCTTATTTATTTCCTTGTTGACTTGTTTATTTGTTTGCTTGTAGTCATTGCAGTTCTTTTTCCGTGGTTAGCTGGTGGCTGCAATAACCTATTTTTTAAAACTAGGTCACAATAACCATGGGCTAATATTTACTGTAGTGACACTGGGCCTCCTACTGGCCGTAGAAACAGTGGGCTTTCTACGGGCCGTAGAAACAATGGGCCTTCTACGGGCCATAGAAACGATGGGCCTTCTGCGGGCCGTATCATCAATGGGCCTTATACGGGCCGTATGATCGATTGGCCAAACATGGGCCAAACAAACCGCATTATGGCCGTAAACGGGCTAGAGTTGGAATCGTCCATTCATGGGCCGACCATAATGGGCCATCGTTAATAGGCAGTATTTGAAGACGCTATGAAAACGGCCCAACGTATTAACGGACCACAAACGGGCCGACTGTAACCACGGGCTGAATTTGGCCCACAAGCAGAAAATGACAGTAACGGGCCGTAAGTAAACAAATGCTGGAAATGAGCCCAAGAATAAATGGGCTCTGAGAAGACCGAAAGATAACATGTGCTGGAAACGGTCCAACGGAATAACGGGCCGTTAATGGGTATAAAGTGATACACTATTCATTACGGGCCAGTTTCACCACGGGTCGTTAACAGGTGTAAAGTGATACACTGTTCATTACGGGCCAGTTTCACCACGGGACGTTAATAGGCCAAGAGTTACATAGGGCGTCATATGGGCCGAAAGACGTCATGGGCCATACATGGGCCAGAAGTAAAAACGGGCTGGAATCATATTGGGTGGCCCAGATGACGCTACTGGGCCTAATTCAGATAGGTTGTAATGGGCCTTGGGTTAGCGGGCTGTAAATGGGCTATATGCGAACAGGCCGTTAACAGGCTTTACATGGGCCGGCCCGCCAACTTTTGACTAAGTAAAATGGGCCGGCCTTTTCATAGGAATGGGCCTTTGTTGGGCCGTGCCACATGTCGACGTATCATAGGCACCTTCTGTCCAATGAGTGGATGACATCTGTCCCAACGATGAGCCTACACGTGTTTCCTCCAGCCAATGATGATTTTACACGTGGAAAATCCCCATTGGTCGGGGCTGTTAACGGGTTATTGGATCTAAAACCCGACCCGATACCTTAACGGTTTTCCGTTATGGTGGATGCCACGTGTCGGTCACCCTTGAAGAAAGCACTTCTGTGACGCGCGATTTATTGTCATGGAAGTGGACACTTCCGTGATGATAATTTTGGTCATGTCATGGAACACTTCTACGACAGCACAGGTATGACTATCTTGATTCTGTCATAAATTTGTAATAGATGTACATGCATGACAAAAAACGCGACCTACTGTGACAAACACGCATTAGCATGGAAGTGTATTTTTTTTTGTAGTGTCATCATATGATATATATATGGTGGACACCCCCAAAGAAGGCAATGGCGACGAGACAGTGGAGGATGACCCCGCCAAGAAGCAACCCAAGCCCCGACGTCAGCGGCGCCGCTCTAAGTCCTGCCATAGCAAAAGTAGTGATACCAGCACAAGAGACAATAACACTCCGGATAGTGCCGAAGACGACAACAATCCCCGCCAGCCTTATTTAGAGCGGGAGGGTGAACAAGCTAGCCCTCTAGAGCGTCCAGAGCTCACTAAACACTCCGGCGAAGGCCATGACAGGCTGAACTCAGCGGTTCAACCGCCCTCCGGCACGCAAACATTTCTTATATTTCCTTCGCAGGTTCACCTTTGCACCGACCAGGACGGACTCCACGGTGGCAGCTTGAACGCGTCATGGGATCCTTAGACATTCCCTGAAGCGAACGTCCGGCTATAATACGGATCCGCACTCAACCTCTTCCCCCTGGTCACAGCAGGTTCTGCTGTCACAACTCCTCTTTTTATCACATTACCTGTACCCATATGCATAGACGTATTATTCAAATACAACATGTGGATTTATATGACGCTTACCTGCTGATTATTCCTTATCGAAATCATTTCGTCAATTGGCATCCGTACACAGCAATATGCCTTAAATATGCCAGGGGCTTCATTTTTCCCGTAACACGGCAGTAAAAGTCCGAACTCCTTCGTGGAAGTTCGGCACCCCGAACCTATAGCATTATATGTATTAGCTCCAAATCATGTCTTGGGTCAATAGTTGGGTTTGCCCGGCTCCCATGTTTTGGTATCTTAAGTTCCGCTATATCGGCTAAGGTAGCACTGGGAGAACTACTGCGATTGTGTCCCGGTTCTTCCGGATGAGCACCTCAGTGGAGAAAGCCGAAAACTGACTGTCATGATGCGGCGAGAGCTGGTCAGCTGTTCGAGCGGTCACAAAATCTTTAAGGATTTCCCCCGCACAATGCCATAACCAATGCATCGTGTGATGGATCGGCTTTTTCTCCGATCAGGCACTTATAGAGCCCCTAGTACGGTCTTCCGAACACAAGGGGCTGCGCCGACCATACTAAAGCTCCTATGGCAAAGTGAGAGTGATAAAGCCCTATAGTCCGATTGCCTGGTTCGTTGTGCTGAGCACCTCCTTCGGAGGACCCAAAACTGGGATAAAGAGTGCTCGGGTTTATCCCGAACACCCCCGTACTTCTTACGTGGGGGCAGAAGCCGACGACTGGCCAACTCTCAGTTTCAACATAAAAACGACCGCACAGGAGGGTAAACTTTTATATAACAGGCAGCATATAAATGACCTGTTCAAATATTACAAAGGACAACATGATCGGCATTCATGGAAATATAATGTCCTTGGTGCATAGCTCCGCCGCAAGGTAGGATCCTTTCAGGACACTCTTATAATATAATTCAGGCTTGCGGTGCTCCTTCCCCTCTGGCAGCCCCTCGGTCACTAGCTTTTCGGCATCCATCTTCCCCCAGTGCGCCTTTGCGAAGGCGAAGGCCATTCGCGCTCCTTCTATACAAACCGACCGCTTGATGACGTCAAGTCGAGGGCAAGCACTTACAAGCCACCTCACGAGCCCGAAGTAGCTGCTTGGAATTGGCTCGGCAGGCCATAGCCAGATAACCATCTCTTTCATGGCTAGTCCCGCTGCCTTATGTAGTTCGATCAACTGTTTCAGTTGATCGGCAAAAGGCATCGGATAATTCGGTGCCAAATACTATGACCAAAAGAGCTTATCGGTGGTGTTCCTTCCTTCGGCTCGGTAGAATTGAGTGGCATCTGATATGCTATGAGCTAGCTCGGCAAATACACCTGAGAAGTCCAGATTCACAATCAGAAACATAGTTTTCCCTTCAAATACTTGCTTTACATGGGAAAATCCTTACCCGCCGCGATCTTCCTCGCCTCTTGGATCCCCTGCAGGGCGCTTTGGATTTCCCCCAGGCATCGCTCGTGGCTTGATGCTCCTTGGTGAGTTCGGACTCTTTCGCCGTTAAACTCTGCTCCAAGGTCTAGCATTTACTTACGGCCTCTTGCAGCTCCTGCTCAGCTTTAATAACTCTGGCCTCGTGTTTCTCACGAAGAGCCCGCTCCGTGGCAGCCTTTTCCTCGGCCTCGGCAACGGCCCTTTTTAGGGCCTCGACTTCGGTCATAACCCCTAGCACAAATTATGCGGCTTATTTCATACTAAACATTTATTTCACAATAAATGCGCGCAACACTTCTGCATACCTTGTTTATTCCTCAACTGTATTTTCAATTGGCCAATTTCTTCTATGGCCCACTCCAGACTTTGATTCAGTCCGGAGATCTCCGCAGTACGAGTGGCAGCAGCCGCTACAGGTATCTGCTTGAAACAGAAGAGAAATCAATATCATTCAATAAGTCTTCCTGTGATCATCAATGCGATCCCCTGTTCGGTTCTTTCTTTCACCGAACAGTGTATCAGGGGCTACTATCTATGCTATGACAATCTTCGGCAACTTATAAAACATACCTCAAAGCCTCTTATAAGACTGATACAGGCTTCGTTCAGTCCACTCTCGGTTGACTGAATCTTCTCAATCACCGCACCCATAAGGGCACGGTGTTCGTCAACAATGGAGGCGTCCCGTAACGCCACCAAGAAAGCATCCGACACCTCTGGATGGACAGAGGTCGCCGGCGGAACAGGCACGCCCCCTCCAGCCGAAGGAGGCTGCCTTCTTGATTCTGGAGCCGTATAAGCCTCTGGAATCGCATCTGATGGGGAGCCGAACTCAGGGTCGCCCCCGCCGTCAGACCCTATGGGAATCTTTTCCCCCACGTGTCCGGCCCCTGCGGTTTGACCTCCAGGCGCCGCCTTCATGGTTTCTTCCTTTCCTCCTTGGCCGGGGTCCTTCTAGGACGAAGCCTTGGTGTTATGCACCTGTTTGGAGGAAGGGGCCTTTTGGGGCGTCCCACTCTCCATAGAATTCGAGCTCAGCAGGTCCTCTGATGAGGATTGTTTGGTACAGGACCTCACCGGACTACCAAAAATTTGGCTTAAGGTTAAAATTCTAAGTCACGATGAGTCCGGACGCTTAAACGTACTCAAATTTTATATACTTACGAGTTCACCAGGGGCTGGGCCCTGGGATCCCATGCCGGGCCGCTGTCAGCGGCGGTAGTGGATTCCTCCGGAAGAGAAGCCCTCCCCTTTTTGGGCAGTTCGGCCTCCAAGGGTGCGGGGGCCGTCCTCTTCCTTCTTCCCCCCGCAGGGGATTCATCCTCCTCCTCCTTTTCATCCTATTTGGAGGCGGGATGGGTGTCAGAGCCATCGGGTATTGTGTCCAAAGTGCCGCGATGACGAAGGCCGCCCCGGGCCTTTTTGGCCTCCCTCTCGGCTGTCTTCTTCGGCACCTTGTAAGGCGCTGGGACCAGCATCTTCATCAGAAGTGGTATGGCCGGGTCTTTGGGCAGCGGGGCCGGACAATGAATCCATTCTGCCTTCTTCGTCTAGCTCTGGGAGAGTTCAATAAACACGCGTTAAGCGCTTCCTTTGTATCATGCGGATAGAAAGGTTTGATAAACTCACCGAACTTGCAGGGCCGGACAGTTGGTACCCACGTTCTTCGGTGGAGTCCGGCCATGATTTGCTGGACTTGAAAAGCACCTTCCAAATGTCCTTGTGCAAGGAGCCGAAGAACCCTCGCAAGGTTTGGTGCATGGCCGGATCGAATTCCCATAGATTGCAAGTCCGGTGTTGACAAGGCAGCATCCGGTGGACTAACATCACCTGGACAACGTTGACAAGTTCAATGTTCTTATCTCCCATATCTTTAACGCGCATCTGGAGCACTGATAGTTCGTCGGACGAGGACCAGTCCAGCCTTTCTTGACCCAAGATGTAAGCCACAGAGGGGCGTTGGATCGAAATTCGGGCGATGCGGCCCATTCCTTGCCGCACGGCTCAGTGATGTAATACCATTGCTGTTGCCACTCCTTGACAGAATGATTAAAGGTTCCCGTTGGCCATATGACGTTGGGCATCTTGCTCACCATAGTGCCCCCGCACTCGGCGTGCTCGCCGCCCACCACCTTGGGCTTCACATTAAAAACCTTCAGCCATAAACCGAAGTGCGGCAAAATGCGGAGGAAAGCCTCGCACACGAAAATAAATGTCAATATGTTGAGGAAGGAATTAGGGGACAGATCATGAAGATCGATCCCATAATAGTACATGATGCCATGAACGAACGGGTGGAGGGGAAACCCTAGCCCGCGGACAAAGTGAGGGAGGAACACAACCCTCTCATGGGGTTCCGGTGTAGGGACGATCTGTCCCGCCGTCGGGAGACGGTGGCTGATTTTCTTGGCTAGATACCCGGCCTCCCGAAGCTTTTTGATATCCTTCTCCCAGACGGTAGAGGCCATCCATTTGCCTGCTGCTCCGGATCCGGGCATCTTTGTAAGGCTTTTTGTGGGCAGAGAAGATGAACGCTTCGGCACTGGAGCCTGAGCAGAAGGAAATGAATCGGGGAGGAGGCGTGGGTAAGAGAGTGAATTATTGTCCCTCTATAAGGGCAGAAGAGGCGGTGCACCTCCCCACTCACCTAGTAAAACCTCTTATTCCCCAAGCGCCGTAATTGATGGCGCGGTTGGGTTATCCACATCCGTATTGATGAGAATCCCGTCATAGGGGGACATGATCTCTGCTTTGACAAGACGTGTCAAGAAAATCACCTCACGATATGTGTAGTGCTGGTTGAGAAAAACTGTTCGAATAATGACCGGGCCATGACATGATGTCATGTTGCTAAACGTGTCAGCAGATTAGATTTGTGAAAATATTATTCTCTCTGCGGTGGTATGCGGAACTTATTTTGCAGAGCCGGACACTATCCTCGTGTTCAAAATCTTCCATGGAGTATTCGGAGGGAGAACCCGCCTTGCAATGCCGAAGACAAATCTGCGCGCCGGACTCATCGTCATTGAAGCCTGGTTCAGGGGCTACTGAGGGAGTCCTGGATTAGGGGGTCTCCGGACGGACGGACTATATCCTTTGGCCGGACTGTTGGACTATGAAGATACAAGATTGAAGACTTCGTCTTGTGTCCGGATGGGACTCTCCTTGGCGTAGAAGGCAAGCTTGGCAATACGGATATGTAGATCTCCTCCGTTGTAATCGAGTTTGTGTAACCCTAGCCCCCTCCGATGTCTATATAAACCGGAGGGTTTAGTCCGTAGGACAACATATAATCATACCATACACTAGCTTCTATGGTTTAGCCTCTACGATCTCGTGGTAGATCAACTCTTGTAATACTCATATCATCAATATCAATCAAGCAGGACGTAGGGTAGTATCTCCATTACGAGGGCCCTAACCTGGGTAAACATCGTGTCCCCTGCTTCCTGTTACCATCCGCCCTAGACGCACAGTTCGGGACCCCCTACCCGAGATCCGCCGGTTTTGACACCGACAACTAGCATCCCCAAGCTTAGGGTTTTGCATATTATTAGCACAATTTACATCAATAGAATTTGTACTATCATCATTGCAATTATGCTTTTTATTCAAAGATCCATCATGAATCACTCCATAAAGTACTTCATCACAATTTTCAGATTCACGAATTTCAAGGAAAACTTCATAAAGATAATCTACTGCACAAAACTCACTAGCAATTGGTTCATCATAATTTGATCTCTTAAAAAGATTAGCAAGCGGATGAGGATCCATAGATCTTAGGTTCTCTGTTTAGCAACAAATAAACAACTATTCCAACCAAACAAGTAAACGAGCCAAGTAAGACATCAAAGCAAACGAAAAGACGAACAGAAAAAGGGAAGGGGGACGGAAAAAGAGGGTGAATAAAACAGCAAGGGTGAAGTGGGGGAGAGGAAAACGAGAGGCAAATGGCAAATAATGTAATGCGAGGGATAAGAGTTTGTGATGGGTACTTGGTATGTCTTGATTTGACTTGACTTGGCGCGAATCTCCCCGGCAACGGCGCTAGAAATCCTTCTTGCTACCTCTTGAGCACTGCGTTGGTTTTCCCTTGAAGAGGAAAGGGTGATGCAGTAAAGTAGCGTAAGTATTTCCCTCATTTTTGAGAACCAAGGTATCAATCCAGTAGGTGATCACGCTCAAGTCCCACGGACCTACAAAAACAAATAAGAACCTCGCAACCAACGCGATAAAGCGGTTGTCAATCCCTTCACGGTCACTTACGAGAGTGAGATTTGATAGATATGACAAGATAATATTTTTGGTATTTTTATGATAAAGAGAAATAAAAGATGCAAAGAAAAATAAAAGGCAATAGAAATAACTAAGTATTGGAAGATTAATATGATGGAAGATAGACCCGGGGGCCATAGGTTTCACTACTGGCTTCTCTCAAGAGCATAAGTATTACGATGGGTAAACGAATTACTGTCGAGCAATTGATAGAATTGAGCATAGTTATGAGAATATCTAGGTATGATCATGTATATAGGCATCATGTCCGAGACAAGTAGACCGAAACGGTTCTGCATCTACTACTATTACTCCACACATCGACCGCTATCCAGCATGCATCTAGAGTATTAAGTTCAAGAGAACAGAGTAATACTTTAAGGAAGATGACATGATGTAGAGGGATAAATTCATGCAATATGATGTAAATCCCATCTTTTTATCCTCGATGCCAACAATACAATACGTATCGGTTCCCTTTCTGTCACTGGGATCGAACACCGCAAGATTGAACCCAAAGGTAAGCACTTCTCCCATTGCAAGAAAGATCAATCTAGAAGGCCAAACCAAACTGATAATTCGAAGAGACTTGCAAAGATAAACCAATCATACATAAAAGAATTCAGAGGAGAATCAAATATTGTTCATTGATAATCTGGATCATAAACCCACAATTCATCGGATCTCGACAAACACACCGCAAAATAAGATGACATCAAATAGATCTCCAAGAAAATCGAGGAGAACTTTGTATTGAGATCCAAGGAGAGAGAAGAAGCTGATGTCTACTACACAACCTTCTTCTTGTAGACGTTGATGGGCCTCCAAGTGCAGAGGTTTGTAGGGCAGTAGCAAATTTCCCTCAAGTGGATGACCTAAGGTTTATCAATCCGTAGGAGGCGTAGGATGAAGTTGGTCTCTCTCAAGCAACCCTGCAACCAAATAACAAAGAGTCTCTTGTGTCCCCAACACACCCAATACAATGGTAAATTGTATAGGTGCACTAGTTCGGCGAAGAGATGGTGATACAAGTGGTATATGGATAGTAGATAAAGATATTTTTAATCTGAAATTATAAAAACAGCAAGGTAACAAGTGATAAAAGTAAGCGTAAACGGTATTGCAATGCTAGGAAACAAGGCCTAGGGTTCATACTTTCACTAGTGTAAGTCCTCTCAACAATACTAACATAATTGGATCATAAAACTATCCCTCAACATGCAACAAAGAGTCACTCCAAAGTCACTAATAGCGGAGAACGAACGAAGAGATTATCATAGGGTATGAAACCACCTCAAAGTTATTCTTTCCAATCAATCCGTTGGGCTATTCCTATAAGTGTCACAAATAGCCCTAGAGTTCGTACTAGAATAACACCTTAAGATACAAATCAACCAAAACCCTAATGTCACCTAGATACTCCAATGTCACCTCAAGTATCCGTGGGCATGATTATACGTTATGCATCACACAATCTCAGATTCATCTATTCAACCAACACAAAGGACCTCAAAGAGTCCCCCAAAGTTCTACCGGAGAATCACGGCGAAAACGTGTGCCAACCACTATGCATAGGTTCATGGGCGGAACCCACAAGTTGGTCACCAAAACATACATCAAGTGAATCACGTGATATCTCGTTGTCACCATAGATATCCACGGCAAGACATACATCAAGTGTTCTCAAATCTTTTAAAGACTCAATCCGATAAGATAACTCCAAAGGGGAAACTCAATTCATTACAATAGAGTACAGGGGGAGGAGAAACATAAGATCCAACTATAATAGCAAAGCTCGCGATACATCAAGATCGTGCCAAATCAAGAACACGAGAGAGAGAGAGAGAGATCAAACACATAGCTACTGGTACATACCCTCAGCCCTGAGGGAGAACTACTCCCTCCTCGTCATGGAGAGCACCGGGATGATGAAGATGGCCACCGGAGAAGGATTGCCCCCTCCGGTAGGGTGCCGGAACGGGTCTAGATTGGCTTTCGGTGGCTACGGAGGCTTCTGGCGGCGGAACTCCCGATCTATTGTGCTCCTCGGAAGTTTTACGATACGTAGGTATATATGGGTACAAGGGGTACGTCGGTGGACCGAAGGGGGGGCCACGAGGTAGGGGGCCGCGCCCCCTACCCTCGCGAGCACCTCCTTCATCTTCTGACCGTTCTTACCTACAGCATAAAAACCACAACGTAGTATAGTTATTGCTTTTTGATCTTCAGAAAGAACCTTGTTCATTGAATCCGATTCAACTAAAGTTGGAGAAATAGACACCCGCCAGCCACCTGTGTGCAAAGCATGTCAGTAGAACCAGTCACATGAACACGGTCATGTAATGTCGGTCCGGGCCGCTTCATCGAACAGTTAGTGACGACAAGCAATATGTATATACCCACGCGCACAACTCCTTTGTGTTCTACTCATGCATATAACATCTACGCATAGAGTTGGCTCGGATGCCACTGTTGGGGAACGCGGTATTTCAAAAAATTTACCTACTGTCACGCAAGATCTATCTAGGAGATACATAGCAACGAGAGGGGAGAGTGAGTCTGCGTACCCTCGTAGACCGATAGCGGAAGCGTTTAGTAACGCGGTTGATGTAGTCGAACGTCTTCGTGATCCAACCGATCCAAGTACCGAACGTACGGAACCTCCGTGTTCAGCACACGTTCATCTCGATGATGTCCCTTGGGCTCTTGATCTAGTTGAGGCCGAAGGAGAGTTCCGTCAGCACAATGGCCTGGCGACGGTGATGATGAAGTTACCTGCGCAAGGCTTCGCCTAAGCACTACGACGATATGACCGAGGTGTGTAACTATGGAGGGGGGGCACCGCACACGGCTAAGAAAAATCTCTGAGTGCCTTTGGGGTGCCCCTGCCCACGTATATAAAGGAGGGAGGAGGAAGAGGCCGGCCTAGGAGGGGCGCGCCTATAGGGGGAGTCCAACTAGGTTTCCCAATCCTAGTTGGAGTGCCCTTCCTTTTCCAAGAGGGGAGAGAGGGAAGGAGTAGGAGAGGGAGAAGGAAAGAGAGGGGGGCGCCACCCCCTCCCTAATCCAATTCGGACTTTCCATGGGGGGCGTGCGGTCAACCCTTGAGGCCCTTCTCTCCTTTCCCGTATGGCCCATTAACACCCACTACTTCCCCCGGCGAATTCCTATAACTCTCGGGTACTCCGAAAAATACCCGAATCACTCGGAACCTTGCTGATGTCCGATAATATTCTTCCAATATATCGATCTTTACGTCTCGACCATTTTGAGACTCCTCGTCATGTCCGTGGTCTCATCCGGGACTACGAACAACCTTCGGTACATCAAATCACATAACTCATAGTACAAATCGTCATCGAACGTTAAGCGTGCGGACCCGACGGGTTCGAGAACTATGTAGACATGACCGAGACACATCTCCGGTCAATAACCAATAGCAGAACCTGGATGCTCATATTGGCTCCTACATATTCTACGAAGATCTTTATCGATCAAACCGCATAACAACATATGTTGTTCCCTTTGTCATCGGTATGTTACTTGCCCGAGATTCGATCATCGGTATCATCATACCTAGTTCAATCTCATTACCGGCAAGTTTCTTTACTCGTTCCGTAATGCAACATCCCGCAACTAACTCATTAGTCGCATTGCTTGCAGGGCTTATAATGATGTGCATTACTGAGAGGGTCCAGAGATACCTCTCCGACAATCGGAGTCACAAATCCTAATCTTGATCTATGCCAACTCAACAAACACCATCAGAGACACCTGTAGAGCATCTTTATAATCACCCACTTACGTTGTGACGTTTGATAGCACATGATACGTCTCCAACGTATCTATAATTTTTGATTGTTCCATGCTATTATATTATCTGTTTTGGATGTTTAATGGGCTTTATTATGCACTTTTATATTATTTTTGGGACTAGCCCATTAACCAAGGCCCAGTGCAAATTGCTGTTTTTTTGCCTATTTCAGTGTTTCATAGAAAAGGAATATCAAACGGAATGAAACCTTCGCGAGGATCTTGTTTGGAGCAAACGTGATCCAGGAGACTTGGAGTGGACGTCAAGGACCTGGGCGCCCCCACCCTCTTGGGCCCCTCGCAGCTCCACCGACCTACTTCTTTCGCCTATATATACCCATATACCCTGAAAACATCCAGGAGCACCACGAAACCCTATTTCCACCACGCAACCTTCTGTACCCGTGAGATCCCATCTTGGGGCCTTTTCCGGCGCTCCGCCGGAGGGGGAGTCGATCACGGAGGGCTTATGCATCAACACCATAGCCTCTCCGATGATGTGTGAGTAGCTTACCACAGACCTTCGGGTCCATAGTTATTAGCTAGATGGCTTATTCTCTCTCTTTGGATCTCAATACAAAGTTCTCCTCAATTCTCTTGGAGATCTATTCGATGTAATTCTCTTTGCGGTGTGTTTGTCGAGATCCGGTGAATTGTGAGTTTATGATCAAGATTATCTATGAACAATATTTGGTTCTTCTCTGAATTCTTATACGCATGATTTAAATATCTTTGCAAGTCTCTTCAAATTATCAGTTTGGTTTGGCCAACTAGATTGACCTTTCTTGCAATGGGAGAAGTGCTTAGCTTTGGGTTCAATCTTGCGGTGTCATCTCCCAGTGACAGCGGGCGCAGCAAGGGACGTATTGTATTGTTTCCATCAAGGATAAAAAGATGGGGTTTATATCATATTGCTTGAGTTTATCCCTCTACATCATGTCATCTTGCCTAATGCATTACTCTGTTCTTGTGAACTTAATACTCTATATGCATGCTGGATAGCGGTCAATGTGTGGAGTGATAGTAGTAGATGCAGAATCGTTTCGGTCTACTTGTCACGGACGTGATGCCTATATACATGATCATGCCTAGATATTCTCATAACTATTTGCTTTTCTATCAATTGCTCGACAGTAATTTGTTCACCCACCGTAGATTATGCTATCTTGATAGAAGCCACTAGTGAAACCTATGGCCCCCGGGTCTATTCTCCAGTATATTATTTTCCCGTCAACTAGTTATTTATGTCGCCATTTATTTTGCAATCTTTACTTTTCAATCTATACAACAAAAATACCAAAAATATTTATCTTATTATCTTTATCAGATCTCACTTTTTCAAGTGGCCGTGAAGGGACTGACAACCCCTTTATCGCGTTGGTTGCAAGGTTCTTGATTGTTTGCACAGGTACGAGGGACTTGCGTGTAGTCTCCTACTGGATTGATACATTGGTTCTCAAAAACTGAGGGAAATACTTACGCTACTTTGTTGCATCACCCTTTCCTCTTCAAGGGAAAACCAACGCGTGCTCAAGAGGTAGCAAGAAGGATTTCTGGCGCCGTTGCCGGGGAGATCTACGCACAAGTCAAGACATACCAAGTACCCATCACAAACTCTTCTCCCTTGCATTACATTATTTTCCATTTGCCTCTCCTTTTCCTCTCCCCCACTTCACCCTTGCCGTTTTATTCGCCTCTTTTCCGTTCGCCCTTTTCCCGCTCGCCTTATTTTCGCTTGCCTCTTGTTTGCTTGTGTATTGGATTGATTGTTTGTCATGATGGCTCAAGATAATACTAAATTGTGTGATTTTTCCAATACGAACAATAATGATTTTATTAGCACTCCGATTTCTCCTCTTACTGATGCTAAATCTTCTGAAATTAATATTGCTTTGCGGAATCTTGTCATGAAAGATCAATTTGCTGGCCTTCCTAGTGAAGAGGTGCCGCTACCCATCTAAACAGCTTTGTTGATTTATGTGATATGCAAAAGAAGAAATATGTGGATAATGATATTGTTAAATTGAAGCTATTTCCGTTTTCGCTTAGAGATCGTGCTAAAACTTAGTTTTCCTCTTTGCCTAAAAATAGTATTGATTCATGGAATAAATGCAAAGATGCTTTTATCTCTAAGTATTTTCCTCCTGCTAAGATCATCTCTCTTAGAAATGATATTATGAATTTTAAGCAACTTGATCATGAGCAGGTTGCACAAGCTTGGGAGAGGATGAAAATAATGATACATAACTGCGCTACACATGGTTTGAATTTATGGATGATTATACAAAAAATTTATGCTGGATTGAATTTTGCTTCTAGAAATCTTTTAGATTTGGCCGCCGGAGGCATTTTTATGGAAATCACTTTAGGAGAAGCTACTAAACTCCTAGATAATATTATGGTTAATTATTATCAATGGCACACCGAAAGATCTACTAGTAAAAAAGTTCATGCGATAGAAGAGATTCATGTTTTGAGTGGAAACATGGATGAACTTATAAAATTGTTTGCTAATAAGAGTGTTTTGATCCATGTTCATGCGATAGAAGAGATTCATGTTCTGATCCTAATAATATGCCTTTGTCCACTTTGATTGAGAATAATAATGAATCTATGGGTGTGAATTTTGTTGGTAGGGACAATTTTGGTAACAACGCGTATAGAGGAAACTTTAATTCTAGGCCTTTCCTAGTAATTCTTCTAATAATTATGGTAATTCCTACAACAACTCTTATGGAAATTTTAATAAGATGCAGCACACAAGGTGTTCCTCCGGTATTCGGGAGTTGTATAATCTCATAGTCAGAGGAACATGTATAAGTCATGATGAAAGCAATAGCAATAAAACTAAAGGATCATTTATGCTAAGCTAACGGATGGGTCTTGTCCATCACATCATTCTCTAATGATGTGATCCCGTTCATCAAATGACAACGCATGTCTATGGTCAAGAAAATTAACCATCTTCGATTAACAAGATAGTCAAGTAGAGGCATACTAGGGACACTCTGTTTTGTCTATGTATTCACACATTTACTAAGTTTCCGGTTAATACAATTCTAGCATGAATAATAAAAATTTATCATGATATAAGGAAATATAAATAACAACTTTATTATTGCCTCTATGGTATATCTCCTTCACGGTTTCACAAATCGGTTGATGTAATCGAAATTTCTTCGTGATCCAACCGATCTAGTACCAAACATACGATACCTCCGGGTTCAGCACACTTTCATCTCGGTGGCGTCACTCACCTTATTGATCCAACAAGACGTCGAGGTAGTAGATGAGTTCCGTCAGCACGACGGCGTGGTGACGGTGATGGTGAAGTGATCTTCGCAGGGCTTCGCATATGCACTACGAAAATATGACCCGGGTGTAAACGGTGGAGGGGGCACCGCACACGGCTAGGCAATTGTTTTGGGGTGTGCTACGCGCCCCTCTCGTCATATATATAGGTGGGAGGGAGAGGGGAGAGGCCAAGGGGCGCCCCAAGTAGGACCAAATCCTAATTGTGCCCCTACCATTGTTTGTCGGAGGGGGAAGGAAAGAGGGGGGGGGGGGGGGAAGGAAGGGGGAATCCTATTCCACTCTTTCCTTTCATTTCCCTTTCCCCTCTTTCCTTCTCCTCTTAGGCCGGCCCATATGGGGGGCACACCAGCCACTTGTGCCTAGTGTGTTTCCCCTCTTGGCCCATAAGGCCCATTGCTTTTGCCAGGGGTGCCCAAAACGCCTTCCGGTGACCCGATAAGTACCCGGTACCCCTCGAAACACTTATGGTGTTTGAATACCATCGTCCTATATATCAATATTTACCTCTCGACCATTTCGAGACTCCTCGTCATGTCTGTGATCTCATACGGGACTCCGAACAACATTGAATCACCAAATCACATAACTCATATAATACTATATCGTCATCGAACGTTAAAGCGTGCGAACTCTACGGGTTCGAGAACTATGTAGACATGACCGAGACACCTCTGCTGTCAATAACCAATAGCTGAACCTGGATGCCCACATTGGCTCCTACATATTTAGATTGTCGGTATCTTCATACCTAGTTCAATCTCGTTACCGGCAAGTCTCTTTACTCATTCCATAATACATCACCTCGTGAGTAACTCCTTAGTCGTTTCCTTGCAAGCTTATGGTGTGTATTACCGAGAGGGCCCAGAGATACCTCTCCGATACTCAGAGTGACAAATGCTAATCTCGATCTATGCCAACTCAACAAACACCTTCGGAGATACCTGTAGAGCATCTTTATGATCACCCAGTTATGTTATGACGTTTGATAGCACACAAGGTATTCCTCCGGTATCCAGGAGTTGCATAATCTCATAGTCGAAGGAATATGTATTTTGGCATGAAGCAAGCAATAGCAATAAACTAAACGATCATTATGCTAAGCTAACGGATGGGTCTTGTCCATCACATCATTCTCATAAATGGTTAGGAAACCTTAACCATCTTTGATCAACGAGCTAGTCTAGTAGAGGCTTACTAAGGACACGGTATTTGTTTAGGTATTCACACATGTATTTAAGTTTCGGATCAATACAATTCTAGCATGAATAATAAACCTTTATCATGAATAAGGAAATATGAAATAACAACTTTATTATTGCCTCTAGGGCATATTTTCTTCAGCCGGTGTCACCACGTGCATAGGAAGAAGATAGTCCGAAGGATAACATAGCCAAGCGAAGATGGGAGGGTACTAAGCGATATTGCTTTTGTGATCAAGATGATTATGGTATATGATTCATGTAGCCTTTAACGTAAGCCCTTCGTCTAGTATTAACATATTATTTGGAGCGTGGCTAGATGAAGTGGAGCCAGGTATTCCAGGACATATTCGAATCGGAGTGTGTGCATTACTTTGGGTTATATGGAACTACAGAAACGACATGATTTTTAATAGACAACCACTTACAATTTTTTTTGCAGGTTATATACAAAGCCATGTCTTGGATCCGTGCATGGTCGTTACTCAATTATGCGGAAGCCAACGAATATTTGATATTGGGTGCAGCCGTTGGGAGATGATGGCAACCAGTTTGGATGGCAGTCTAATAATAGACTAGGTGTTTAGTCACCTTGTTCAATGTTCCCCAGTTGTGGCAAAAATAATCAATTTACTTTCGCCCTTTTGAGAGTGACTTCTTTATCACAGACCTTTTATGTGACATATTTGCTTAACAATATGACTGTGGAACGAGATCCTCTAACGTAGGAAGTTCTACTGCCGAGGGACGTCGTTCACGCTGCACCGTTCATCAGGCATCCAATGATACTCGCACGAATTACAGCCTTCGCTAGCTTTCTCGCTCGGGTGGAAACAAAAATAAGCGGCCCATCGGCCCAGTCCAACGCTAGCTAGAGAGAGAGGCGAAGGAAGCGAGGGAAAAAGGCGCGAGAGGCCACAGAAACGGCGCCAAAATTGATCGGATGGAGATCCCCGGCGCTCAGCAGGGACGACTGCTCTGCTCCTAGTCCTTTGTGATGGAAGAAGTAGCCTGCGTGAATAAAACACTGGAATTGATTAAACTCTCACCATCAGATTGCTTTAGAACTTGATCAAATTTCCCTTTTTCTCATCGAAGAAGTAGCCTGCTGAACTCGGATCAGGCATCCCTTTTTCTGATGAAAAAAGCAAGGTGATCTATTTACTGGGTCGTGGTGAAGCACTACTGTTTTTGGGCAATCATGTGCTCTGTACTTGAATTAGAGCACAAGCAAGCATGGTTTTGGCAGATTTGGGCATTCAGTTCTGTTCTAGGTTACAGTTGCTCAATCCCTTTTGGCCATTCAGTTCAGTTCTAGGTTCTGAGATAATACTCCAATTTATGTATCTCAATCCCTTTTGCCATGCATTTCAAAGATAATACTCCAATTTATGTATGCATGCTCATTGTACATTCGGCAACCAAAGCAAGCATTATGACTTTGTATTCCTGGAAGGACATGCTCTCAAATTGTCAACACGTGTTATCCTCTTTAATTAACAGCACCAGTATTATGCTCTCAAATTGACAGTCTTAGATCCCAAGTTCCCAACAGTACAATAGTTACAGTACAAAGAACGTCAGTGATTCACATTCAATATTTTGTAACAATAATCACACTCAAATTCACTCAACTCCACTCTCAAATTACATGATTACAATCTGGATACAACATTCAGTCACACTATTCACTGAAGTGTACAACCAGTTCACATCAGTTACAAGCTCAATCTGGCATTTCTCCTACTGTTGCTGCTTCTCCGTTGTTGCTGTTTCTCTGTTGTTGCTGCTTCTCAGCTGTCTGCGCAACTAAAATTATAGTTTCTGCACAACAGAGGAACCCTCCAAGAAGAATCGGCGGCATCGACGATGCTTGGTCCGCGGCTCAACGGTCTCGACGGCACCGGGGGCGTCGCACCCTGTACGCGGCCGCGGCTGGCTCCGCCGCCTCGACGGATAGGCATCGTCATGCCATGGATGGGGCAACGGTTGGCTCTGCCGCTCCACGGCTACGCTGCTCGCGCCCTGATGGTGCAGCGGCTGCTCTTCACCGCCGGCGTAGCGAACCCTAGGGAGAGACAAGAGCGACTGACCGACGATGATGGAGGTTGAGTTTTTTTTTTGAACGACATGATGGCGATTGAGAGTGAGGCGAGAGCGATGGGTAGCGTCGGACTGGGCCAATGGGCCGCTTGCTTCTGTTTCCACCCGAGCGAGAAAGCTGGCGCAGGCTATACTTCCTGCGAGTATCGTTGGATGCCTGATGAACGGTGCAGCGTGAAGGACGTCCCTCATCAGTAGAACTTCCTACGTCAGAGGATCTCGTTCCACTATGACTGCATGCATTATTCATATGCAGAGTCGGGGTACCGGCCCTCCTTTTCCAAAAAAGGAAGAAAATAGATCCGGATCCGAACAAGTGAAAAATGAGGGGAAAACACGGGAGAGGACGAGAGTAAAATAAGGATAGTTCTAAATATAATAATTCTCTTTCCGGCTTTTTACAGCCTAAAACTAGTCAATGGAGTGCTGCCACGTGCGTTTGTTTGGAACCGGGGCGGCTCCATTTCCTGGGTGTGCGCTGCAATTTCACGTCGGATTTAGGACAAACGGTTCGTACCGTTGTCGTTTTGTGCATGCATGCGTTGCGTGTTCTGATTTTGACTACGGTCACCCCTTTGGAGGATTCCATGTGGTGGGCTCGGCAGTTTTTATTTGTATGATGTTTTTTTTTAATACGGTATAGACGTAAGCACTCGTACATATGTGCATATACTCACCCTTATGAACACACACGCATATCCTATCCTATGAGCACCTTCGAGACACTGAGCCGGCATATCATCTTGATATTTACGAAGTCGCCGTAGGCACATAGTTGTCGACTAGAGCATCTTCTTCCACTCAAAGCATATCGTCAGAAATCTAGAAATGATGCGAGTACCAAAATTTAAACCCTGATGTACTGGGGATACAACTATCCCTCTAAGCATCCAACCACGGTTTGATTCACGATTTGTATGGTGCTCCATAAGTTAGAAAAACCCGGCCACAACGATTATGTCACTAATAGAAAAAGGGTCAAACGTGAAGCGCATTAGTGCCGGTTTGTATTTGAGCCGGCACTAATGTATACATTAGTGCCGGTTCTAACGGCTAGCCGGGCCGCTTTCATTAGTACCGGTTCGTGGCGAACCTTTAGCACCGGTTCGTGCCACGAACCGGTACTAATGAGAGTGGTGGCAGGATGTTGTCAGACTGGGGCCCCTCCAGCCCCTTTAGTACCGGTTCTTGGCACGAACCGGTACTAAAGGTCGTCCTACATAAACCCTTCGTCCACCCGAGCTCGCTCTGTTCTTCCCCTTTCCCTTCTCCTCTCTATTCTTCCCCTCTTCCTCTCGAGCTCATCACACATTTTGCCCAAAATTTGTCAAGATTTGAAGGCCCCCATCCATTCAAATGATCACAAAGGTTAGCAACTTTGTCCTTTCATCTCTCATTGCTAGATTAGCTCTTGCAATGCTTTATATAGTGATTAATTTGTGGGTTTAGTAATTTGGGAGGATATATATATATATGTGCTAGTATTTGATTTATATGCAATTTGAGGTCAAAAATAACACTTAGTTTGCATATGTAGGTGTGGTTTACTTAGTGCCTTCTAAATCTCCGTCGTAACCACCGTCGATCGCCCGCACCGTCCCGTCGCCGGCACCACCTTGTGGTGAGCCTCTTGTTCATGAAATTTTATATAAAAATTGATGTTTGTGTGATTTGGATATATAGTTACTCATATAATTATCTTACCCGTACGTTGTTTGTTATACATATAGTGCCATGGTTTTGATATCCGTCCCCGTCGGCCCTCGTCCTTGTTATGATTCGGATGTGGTATATATATTCTCTTTTAAAACTAGTTGCATTTCGTGTTTATGACAAATTATGCCCATCAAGTTGACATAGAAAATTTTTCTAGGAGGTATGTGAATCGGAAATTCCAACCGACCCTATTGTCGAGAGGTTAAATTTAGTTGAAAGAGAAAACGAGTACTTGAAAGAAAAGTTGAAAAGAATTGAGGGGGAGAAGATGGAATTGGAGTTGCATGTTGCCGATGTCGTCGATGATCACAAGATCAAGATGGAGAAAATGCACTTGAAGATTAGAAAGATTAGAAAATATGCCATCGATAGTGAGGCTTGGTATCATTATGCTGTTGGATCCATTGTTACCTTAGTTGCGATCTTGATCGCATTTGTTGTTGCATTTAAATGCTTTAGCTAGAGAGTTATTTGTTTGTTGCATTTAAGTGTTGTATGAACTTGTATTAATTTGGTCTATTCGGTGTTGTGTAATGAAGATGAGCCGGCAATGGATGTACGATGACCGATGCTCTCCCCAGTTCGTTGAGGGCGTGCATACTTTTCTGCTTGCGGCTGAGGCAAACAAGCGGGCGGATGGTTTTATGCCTTGTCCATGTGCTGGCTGTAAGAATGGTCACAATTACTCTACGTGAAGAACCATTCACGTCCACCTGTTTAAGTCCGGTTTCATGCCCCACTATAATGTTTGGACAAAGCACGGAGAAAGAGGGGTTATGATGGAAGACAATGAAGAAGAAGAGGACGACGACAGCTATCCTGGCCATGGATTCCCTGAATACGATGATACAACAATGGGGGAAGAAGCTGAGCCGGTAATGCGGGAAGAAGCTGAGCCGGCAATGCGGGAAGAAGCTGAAGAAGAGGCATCAGATGAGCCCGTTGATGATCTAGGTCGGGCCATTGCCGATGCAAAGAGAAACTGCGCAAGTGATTTGGAGAAGAAGAAGTTGCAGCGCATGTTAGAGGATCACAAAAAATTGTTGTACCCGAATTGCGTAGGTGACAAGAAAAAGCTGGGCACCACACTGAAATTGCTGCAATGGAAGGCAGAGAATGGTGTATCTGACAAGGGATTTGGAAAGTTGCTGGTAATGATAAAGGATATGCTTCCAAAGGACAACGAATTGCCCGAGAGTACGTACGAAGCAAAGAAGGTTGTCTGCCCTCTAGGGTTAGACGTGCAGAATATACATGCATGCCGTAATGATTGCATCCTCTACCGCGGTGAGTACGAGGATTTGAACGCTTGCCCGGTATGTGGTGCATTGCGCTATAAGATCAGCCGCGATGACCCTGGTGATGTCGAGGGCGAGCGCCCCAGGAAGAAGATTCCTGCCAAGGTGATGTGGTATGCTCCTATAATACCACGGTTGAAACGTTTGTTCCAAAACAAAGAGCATGCCAAGGCGATGCGATGGCACAGAGAAGACCGTAAGAAAGACGGAAAGTTGAGAGTACCCGCTGACGGGTCGCAGTGGAGAAAAATCGAAAGAAAGTACGGGAAGGAGTTTGCAGATGACGCAAGGAGCGTATGGTTTGGTCTAAGCGCAGATGGCATTAATCCTTTTGGGGAGCAGAGCAGCAACCATAGCACCTGGCCTGTGACTCTATGTTTGTATAACCTTCCTCCTTGGTTGTGCATGAAGCGGAAGTTCATTATGATGCCAGTGCTCATCCAAGGCCCTAAGCAACCCGGCAACGACATTGATGTGTACCTAAGGCCATTAGTTGAAGAACTCTTACAACTGTGGAATGGAACAGGTGTACGTGCGTGGGATGAGCACATGGGGGAAGAATTTGACCTAAAGGCATTGCTGTTCGTGACCATCAATGATTGGCCTGCTCTCAGTAACCTTTCAGGATAGACAAACAAGGGATACCGCGCATGCACGCACTGTTTGGACGATACCGACAGTATATATTTGGATAATTGTAAGAAGAATGTGTACCTGGGACATCGTCGATTTCTTCCGAGCAGGCATCCCGTAAGAAAGAAAGGCAAGCATTTCAAAGGTGAGGCGGATCACCGGACGAAGCCTCGCCACCGTACTGGTGCTGATGTACATGATATGGTCAAGGATTTGAAGGTGGTCTTTGGAAAGGGTCCTGGTGGACAACCTGTTCCGAATGACGCTGACGGAGGCGCACCCATGTGGAAGAAGAAATCTATATTTTGGGACCTGCCCTATTGGAAAGACCTACAGGTCCTCTCCGCAATCGACGTGATGCACGTGAAGAAGAATCTTTGTGTGACCCTTCTTGGCTTCTTGGGCGTGTGTGGGAAGACAAAAGATACACCTGAGGCACGGGAGGACCAGCAACAACCGGAGCGGTCTGATGACTGGATTACACGTGAACAAACCAGGAGTTTCGCCAGCTGGTTGCAGACACGTACCATGCATGACACCTCTATTGAAGATGACCTGTACTTGCTGTCCCAGTTACCATCTTCGAATATAATGACTTTAAAAGGGTACGAGATAAACGGTAATACATTTTACACGATCGCCCAAGATAAGAAGAGCACCAACCAAAACAATGGTGTCCGCTTTGATGCAGAAATCAAGACGGGAAAGGAAACATATTATGGTTATATACAGGACATATGGGAACTTGACTATCGACATGGTTTGAAGGTCCCTTTGTTTCGGTGCAAATGGGTCAATATAACACGAAGCGGGGTAACGGAAGACCCGCAGTACGGAATGACAACAGTGGATCTCAACAATCTTGCGTATGCAGATGAACCATTCGTCCTAGCCAATGATGTGGCACAGGTTTTCTATGTGAAGGACATGTCTACCAAGCCAAGAAAAAGAAAAGATAAGGAAGCGAATGCATCATACGATGAGCCAAAGCGGCACATAGTTCTTTCTGGGAAGAGAAACATCGTGGGAGTGGATGACAAGACAGACAAGTCAGAAGATTATGAAAAGTTAGATGAAATTGCTCCATTCACAGTGAATATTGACCCGAGCATCCCGTTAAATGATGAAAATTTTCGATGGTTACGGCACAAAGGGACACATGCGAAGAAAAAGTTTCACACCCAACGATCTAGGATGTGATCGGCTTCACTATCATCACTTTCTTCTGTGTTTCACACCCAGAAGGGAATCTCTATAATAGTTAGGGTAGTTAATTATGTGTTTTGGCATTTGAAACGCGAAGAAATTTTACGTGCAAACAAATTCTTTCATGCTTTTACTGATTTTTAAAGTTATGTTATTCACAAACTTGTGATTCAAACTAATTTCAAACAATTCAAAATTTATACTATTCAAATTTGAGAACTACGTGCACTAACAGAAAGTTTGTAATTTTTTGTACCTAAAGCAAAAATATTCACAAAGAAACTCTAAATACACAAAAAAAACAACTCAAAAATAAATAAAGCAAAAAAAATAAAAAAAAAGCCCGCCTACTAGGCCAAAGCGGCCTGCATACGACTAGAAACCCAACCTGTTGTTGGGCCAGGATGCAGGCCCGCAAAGGCCCAGTAGGCCAACAGGGCAGCACAGAACATGTAGGCCCAGTAGGCCTGCTTTGGAGAGGAGCTCGAGAGAGCTACCGCACGGGGGTTTATAAACCAGTGCGGTCGCCCCTCGGCTAGCGAGGTGGGACTAAACTTGCGCACCGCACCTGCGCCAGCGCACCCCCTTTAGTACCGGTTCGTGGCACCAACCGGTACTAAAGGGGGGCCTTTAGTACCGGTTGGAGCCACCAACCGGTACTAAAGGGGGTGCGGTTCCCGCCGCTTGGCCTGACCAAAACAGGCCTTTAGTACCGGTTGGTGGCTCCAACCGGTACTAAAGGTGCCTTCTATATATACAACACTTACGAAAATTTCATTCTCCCTCTGTTTCTTCCTCTGTTTCCCCATTGAAGCACCGCCCGCGCGCCCCGATCGATCGACGTTGTTGCCGTCGCCGCCCCCGTCCCCGTCGCCGCCCCCATCCCCGTCGCTGCCCTCGTCTCCGTCGCCGCCCGGGCCCGTCCCCGTCGCGCCGTCCCCGCGTGGCCGCCCCCGCGTGACGCCCAGCCCGTCACCACCCCCGACCGTCGCCTCGCCGTCGCCGTCGCCCCGCTGTGAGCTCTCCCCCTCTAACCCGTCTCCCTCGCCCCCGGCGGCCACCATGGGTGCCGCCCCTCCCCGAGCCCATACACACACACACAAGCATGATGAACAAACACACACACACACACACGTACATATGTATGAATTAATGCATGTATATATTAGTATATACGTATTTTGTATGTTTAATTAGTTTAGATTTTTTAGATTATTATTTTTTCACTAGTATATATGTATGAATGCATGTTAGATGGATATAATTAGTGTTTAATTAGTATGGAAATTTTTTATATAATGTTGTTTTTCAGTTTTTTAATGGATGTATAAAAGTTGTGTTTTCTTTTTTTAGTGTTAGATGCTTAATTAGTATGAAATACCATATAGAATTTTGACATATGCAATGATAGCATAATTAGTGTTATATAGAAATGTTAGAAATTTCAGTTATCCAAATCCAATCATTAAAAAAATGTTACTTTTTGCGGGCATATAGCTAGTATTTGTTCTCGACGATGCCCGACCCGCACCCTCGCCGTCGACCCGTCCGCGACGACGTCCGACTGACCCATGTTCGGGACTAGGCTTCGTCGGGCTGGCACTGGGAGGTGCTGCCTGGAGGGGCGCGCCGCTTGATGAGGAACCCGGCCCCGGGTCCCGTCGTCGACCCTGATCTCGTTTGGTGGCGTTCGCGTGGGCCAGTTTCGGTGCGGAGGGAGCCGGCCCCGCCGGAGGTGGTACGTCGCCGTGTCAGGGAGGAGGACGAGCACGTCCATCGCTACATGGTTGCGTTAGAGGGCGGCAGGTTCTCCAATACCTGGCAGTTTCTTCAGGGATCTCACTTCAGCTATGATCCTGTGAGGGTTCCTTCTCTTTGGGTGTCCACCGCCCACGCCGCAGGAACCGCGAGTGTCCTAGATTCTTCTGTAGTATTCGATCTTTAATTAGCTACCTAGCCAGTGATGTACTAGTCAATACTATGTATTATTTGAGACGATGTATTCGAGATTATATCTATTATTCGAGACGATGTATTCGAAATTATATCTATTATTCGAGACGATGTATTCGAGATTATATCTATTATTCGAGACGATGTAATTTGAATACTAAATAATAGCTATGGCGGACAATACCGACAGTGAGGGAGAACAAACCATGTTCGATATCATACGCGGGCCTGATGATGATCAGAATGAAGAAGATTATGACGGCTCCGAATTTCTAAACAACACCGGAGAGGGTGATATGATATTCGATCGCGACGACCGAATGGATGAAGTCATGAACTACGATTATGACAATGACGAAGAACATGTTGATCCTGAAACAACAAAGACCGGCGAGGTATATATATTTATATAAGCAGGCATCTGGTTATCATCACATGTTTTAAATGAGTTGAAGATATATTAACGAATCGATCTTTCTTCTTTCAGCCATCCGGATCGAGCAAATCTTCAGGCAACACGATGAAACGAGGCCCGAACAAAAAGTTGAAGGAGGGCGTAAAGTATAATATCGAGGCAATCAGACCTAATGGCGAACCATTAGCACCTAAGAAGATTGCGGACAAGTTCGTTCGTCAGTGCGGAGTTCTTGTGAAGGACCAACTCCCGATCTCCCTTCAAGAATGGAGAGAGCCAGCAAAGCCACGTCCAGATCTTACTTTTGTCGACGAGAGACAAAAAAGTCTGCTTTGGGATACTCTCATGGAACATTTCACCCTACCAGATCATTTCACAGAAGCAGATGTGCAGAAAGTCAAGGACGCTGCTCTTAGCAAGATGGCGGTTGCATTCAAGAACCACAAGAATCGTGAATGGGACAAGTACGTCGAGGGAGGAAGGAAGACTCCAGTATTCGAGGGAACACTAGAGAATCAAAGTGCTCATTGGGACGATTTCGTGAAATTCAAGGATTCAGAATTAGCTAAGGAACGGTCGTGAATAAACAAGAAGAATGCCGAAAAAAAGGATAAGTTCCATAAGCTGGGGCCAGGTGGCTACGCGATGGCAATGCCTAAGTGGGATAAATCTGAGAAAGAGATGGAGGATGCACGTGTCACTCCGGTTACTAAGAGCTGGCCCCCCAGGTGCAGGACTTGGTTCTATGCGCATGGGGGGGAGTTGGACCTGAAGACAGGCAAAGTTTCGACGAAGGCATGTCTGAACGGAGCCGACGATAATATACTCGTTGCAATAGAAGAGGCTCGAACGGGGGTGTTCCAGCCCAAGAGAGAGAACGACGAGCTTACGCGTGCCCTGGGAAATCCTGAACACCCGGGAAGAACACAAGGCAAGGGCGCTATCCGTGGTATGAGGGATTTTCGGACTGGAACGCCGACTACAGAACCCGTGCGAGAAGGAAGATTGCGGAGGAGAAGCAGAGGAAGATGGAGGAGGAGAAGAGGAAGCTGGACTATGAACGCCTTCAAGGCCTAGAATCAGCGCACGCGGACTTGGTAGTCAAATTCCAGCGGCAGCAGGAGCAGATCGACTCACTTAGCTAGCAAAGGGGGTCTCAGCAGCTGCAGCAGCTCGCGGATGATCCAGCATTGGATACCACCGCCCCATCCATGCCGAGAAGCAGCGTGGGTTCTGCCCTGTTTGACGCAATGCTGGATAGATACCCCATGGATGACATCGCGGAGAACACTAACTGCGAGCTACACTTCAAAATTAAGAACATATCCTTGAAGGTGGCGGACGGCGTTGCTTATACAAATTACCCCGATGCAACCTTCCATTGCAACCCGATTCCAGCAGGCTATGCTCGTGTCGTGGTTGATGAGGTGGTGGACCAATATTCGGGGCTAGAGCTTGACATTCCTGGAGGTGACGAGGAGCACACACTTGAAGATGCCAAACATCGTATCATCCTATGGAGAAAGGATTGCATCATTTTTCGAAGGCCACCGACACCGCGTCACCCGATTCCTCGTCGAAGTCCGCCACCGAGTCAGCAGACTCCCGCTCCTCCAAGTCCACCAACGCGTGAGGCCACTCCTCCTCCTCCAAGTCCGGCAAAGTGTCAGGACACTCCTCCTCCAAGTCTGACACAGCGTCAGACATCCACTCCTCCTCCAAGTCCAGCACAACCTCAGGCCACTCCTCCTCCAAGTCCGACACAGCTTCAGGCCAGTCCTCCTCCTCCAACTCAGCCCCGTCAGCCGTCTCCGCCGCCTCAGCAATCGCAGAAGAGACACCCCGCAGCTATGGTGCGTAGCGGTACGAGTCGAGGTCATAGTACAAGAAGTACAGGCGGAGGCAAGCGATATAAATATGGTCGAAACCTCACTACTCCTCTTCCTGAGAGGGCTTACGACAGGACCGAGGAGCAAACCAATGCCATAGTGCGGGCAGAAGTCGACGCCCATTTTGGACCGAAACCGCCACCGCCGCCAAGGGAGAAAGTGCCTGTGGAAGTAGTTGACCACTTCATTCGTATGGCTCAAGCACCAGCTCCTAAGCCTGTTGACACAAATATTTATGAGATGAAACCATAAATATCAATCTGCCAAAAATATCGATGAACGTACATGTTAGGGCCCTTGCCTAACCAGCCCACCTACAGGGCCTGTCGTCGGGCCAACACATCGGGCCAACACATGGGCCTAGTTGCAAGCTACATATACCTGGAAGGAGTCCACGAGCGAAGTATCCAGTGGATCACGGGCGAACCAGGCGGCGGCTACCTTCCTCTCTTCTCCTACCTCTGCTCCTCCCTGTTCATCCTTGTTCCTCCTGATACTTGTATTCAGTTGTAATTACTACACCAAATTGTTCCTCTATGAGGGATAGCTACCTAAGAAAGAGAGATCCCCAACTATTCTCTTACATCTGGTATTAGAGCCAGCATCGCCATGACTTCCTGAGGGGCTTCTCAGGGGGATGGGATGTTAAGGCTGCTGTAGGCCGGTGAAGCTCCAGAGCCGGGTCCATGCCGATCTGTGACAAAAGGGCTACGTCGAGCTGGACGGTGGCTTCCTGGCCCAATACGCTATGGTTGCTGAAGAGTTGAGGAACCTCATACTCACATGGGCAGCCCACACCGACGAACAGACGCCTGTTTTGTTGTTTTATCATCTTCCTCTACAAAACCCATATACCAGATTTGATCCGTCTGTTAGGAGCTAATTTGCCTACAGTTCGTTCTAAAAAAGTTCCTGAGGGGCTTCTCAGGGGATGGGATGTTAAGGCTGCTGTAGGCCGGTGAAGCTCCAGAGCCGGGTCCGTGCCGATCTGTGACAAAAGGGCTACGTCGAGCTGGACGGTGGCTTCCTGGCCAAATACGCTGTGGTTGCTGAAGAGTTGAGGAACCTCATACTCACATGGGCAGCCCACGCCGACGAACAGCCGCCTGTTTTGTAGTTTTATCATCTTCCTCTACAGAACCCATATACCAGATTTGATCCGTCTGTTAGGAGCTAATTTGCCTACAGTTCGTTCTAAAAAAGTTAGGTAGTTCGTTTGTGGGTATGTCTTGAACCTCTTAATTTCTCTGAGCTACTGCATGTTCTTGTTTTAACTTGTCACTTCCGCTTTGGTAGACCTTCCTAAACACAACAACGGTTGTGATTACCTCATACCTCTTCATAATGAAGGACATGATGGTTGTTTTCTGAAAGTATGTTGTTGTTCGTATTAATATTTTCGATACACGGTCTGTGTACAAACGAGCTGGGCCAGCCCACAAGGCGATAGGCCACTTGCCATTCAAAGCAAGACATAAAAATCCTGGAAAAAAGGGTCAAGTTCGCTCGTGGAATCGAGCTCGTTACCTCGTCCTGCAGAATGCACAGTCTACCACTCCAGTACGCTGCCAATTGGTATGTAAATAGCACAAAGTATATAAGAACACACTAGGCCGGTGCTCAAAACCAATCCATCGACCCATCAATCCCTTAAGAAATAGTTCGTTTTATTCACACTCGATCTAGCAACCTCTTCAATAATAAAGCTTGTAAAAAAACATAGGCGACCAGCTAGACAGTACAAGTTTTTTATAGTTAGATGAAGTGCAATAGCCTTTATGACTTCAAATTTCTATAAGTATATAAATTATTAATTGTAGGCTTCCTACCATTGTGGAGATACTTTCTAAAATGCCAAAACGCCTCATTCACTTGAGGCATGTGAGGAAACACCTTTGTTGTTTCTAGCCGTTTCATCAAAATGCCTAAAAAAATATTAAGGCTAATAAAAAGAACACCTCGAAATACTTTTTATGCACGCAGCCTGCCATAGAAGACAACTTGATCCAGTCAGAAGTTTTTTCTCTAACAACATAGGGCCATCTTAGATTTTGACACAGGGACCTCAATTTTGATAGACCAGCCTAGGGCCACACGAACACTCCAGCTCCAAGGAGGACAAACATTCATCAATTTGAAGAAAAATCACAAATTTGACAAAGAAGCTCGCAAAATTGAAAAAAGTTCATTGGTTTAAAAACAAGTTCACGAATTTGAAAAAATAACACAAATTAAATACTTTATTGACAGGAGGCGTCTGACTGCGCCGATTCACTGTCATGCACGAAAACAGGGAAAAATAGAATAATAGTTTGAAGTACTTGTTTAAATTATGATTTTAAATATATTTTTCAAACATGACATGGATGCCTACCATGAGCATGCCATCTGGCATAAGTTGAGGTCATTTAATGAATGTCCAAAAAGACACCATGTTCAATGGAGGGTGTTCGCACAAAAGGCTCCATCTGAGAGCATGTTGTTTCCTGACATCCTTGAAATGGTTCCATTTTTTTCCATGGTGTTGTATGACCAATTCAAGGCACCATGTCAATTTGTGTTCGTTTTTGATAAATTTTGTATTTTCTAAAGATTTCTCGGTAAAATAAATGGACAAATGGCCGGACGTGTCGCAACTTGCATATTGTGTCAAAAATCGTTCAAATCTGACACGAATGCCTACCATGGGCATGTCCACCTGCTTGCAAGATTTGTGGTTATTTCAAGTGTTCAAAAATAGATCATATTCACGTACTCCCTCCGTCCGTGAATAAGTGTACATCTAGCTTTTTTTCAAAGTCAAAGTTTTAAAATTTTGACCAACTTTATAGAAAATAATAGTACCATATATGACATCAAATTGGTATATTACCAAAGTACATTTCAAAACGGATCTAGTGATACTAATTTAGTGCCATAAATGCTTTTACTTTTTCCTAGAAAGTTGGTCAAAATTTTAAAACTTTGACTTAAGACAAAAACTAGATGTAGACTTATTCACGGACGGAGGGAGTAGGCCTAAAGCGAAGAAGGCTCCATTGAGAGCACGTATCTTTTGACATCCTGGAAATGGCACATTTTTTTCTGTGGCCTTGTGCAACCAATTCAAGGCACAATGCCAAGCTGTTTTGGTTTTCGAATCTTTTTGCATTTTCTAAAGTTTTCTCCATCAAAAAAGACCGATAAATGGCCGAACGTGTCTCAACTTGCATAGGGTGTCGAAAATCATTCAAACTTGACATGGATGCCTACCATGTACATGCCCATATGCTTACAAAAGTTGCGGTGATTTGAAGGATGTCCAAACATAGACCATGATCAATGGAGGGTGTTCAGGTGAGAGTACATTGTTCTCGACATCCTTGAAATGACCTCAATTTTTTTCATGACCTTGTATGACCAATTCAGGGCAACATGCCAAGTTGTTTTGTTTTTTTTGACAAATTTTGCATTTTCCAGAGTTCTCTCGGTCAAAAAGGCCGACAAATGGGTGGACTTGTTGTAACCTGCATACGGTGTCGAAAATCATTCAAACCTGGTATGGATAACTACCATGGTCATGCCCACCTGCTTGAAAACGTTGGGGTCATTTTAAAGATATCGGGAAACATTGTGGTCAGTCTTCTTGCCTATTCGAACCCCCTCGTTGAACATGGTCTATGTTTGGAGGGAGAATTCCTTATTTAACACTGTGTTAAATTTTGTTTCCCTATTTGACACCGAAAAATATTTTCTTCCTTATATAACATCAAGTCTAAATTTTATGCCCTTTATAACATTTTCGTCCATTTAAGCCTTAAAGGTGTTAATTGACACATGAAAAGACCTTTTTACCCCTGATACGGTATGTGATAAAAAATCATAGATACTAGTACGTGCTAATAATGTCCGGCCGGCTTGGTTTGTTGTATGCGGCTAAGTATAGCGAACTAGTTGCGACACGTCAGGCCATCTATTGTTCATGTAACTTTAATCTTTTTCCAGTAGGTGGGCATGCCCAAGGTAGGCATCCATGCTAGGTTTAAAGAAAAACGTATTTAAAATCATAATTTATATATTTACTTAAGACCGTTATTTTAATTTTTCCTATTTTCGCAAGCAACAATGGGCTGGCCTAGTCTGCCAGGCTCCTGTGAAAAAGTATTTAATTCGTGAACATTTTTTCAAATCAATAAACTTTTCAATTTCACAATTTTTTATCAATCGTGAATTTTACAAATTGATTAACTAATTTCAATTTTCGTGAACTTTTTCAACCTTGGAGCTTGGGCTAGGCATAAAAACTGACAAACCAAAGACCAAACTAAAAAAATTCAAATTTTCGGTCTTTTGTGTTGGTGTTGGAAGATTTCTGCCATATGATGCAAAGAAAGAGTGAACGATGCAGAATAATATATGAGCAAACCCAAATTTCTAGATCTAGATAGATAAAAAATTCTAACCATAGTGGAAGCTAAATGTACAATAAGAGGGCCCAACTTTTACTGTGATTGCAAACGGGAATATTCTGTTACATTGGACTCATGTATCTATCTCATGTAAGCAAATGCTCTAACTGAAATTTTATGGATACGTTTTTTGGTTCCTCGCAAACAAAAAACCGAAGCATATTTTAGTAGCACCAGAAGAAAATCCTCGAATTGATTGAAACATGATTTATTGTGTTTAAAACACGTGTTGTGTCAAAATAATATTTGGTATGCATCATAAGAAAGCAAATTCCCTGTTCGAGTATTTTGTTCAAGCGGATGTGACAGAAATCTTGAAAGTCCGGGCATCTCCAAGGCTACAGGAAGATGTTCTCGCTTGGGGCCCTGGGGAGCTTGGTATATTTACTGTTAAGAGTGCTTATAGTGATATCCCAACAATAACATGTTCCAACAAGTAACAAACTCCAATCTTCATCTGCAACTAGCAATGCTATAAGAGGGGCTGAGCAAAGCGGTAACATAACCAAACAACGGTTTGCTGGGACAAGGTGGGTTAGAGATTTGACATGGAAATATGGGAGGCATGATAAAGCAAGTGGTAGGTATCACAGCATAGGCATAGCAAAAGAGCGAGCAACTAGCAAGCAAAGATAGAAGTGATTTCGAGGGTATGTTCATCTTGCCTGCAAAGTTCTCGGAGTTGACTTGATCCTCGTAAGCGTACTTAACAGGCTCCTCGATCATGTACTCATCTCCCGGCTCTACCGAAGCAATAACAACAAGCAAAAGGGAGAACAATCAACCACGTGCAATGCTCAAACAACATGATGCAAAACAATGCATGATATGCGGGATGCTGTATGCGGTGCATATGCATGATTTGAAAAGGAATGATTGAACCTGGCCTCAACATGGAAAAACAAGAGTGCCACTGGAAAGAGGAGTTGATTTCGGTCAAAATCGATATAAAGATCACCGGAATCGGATGCACGGTTTGGAAATGGTAAGCAAAACAAATATGGCACCGATCTGCGATTAACAGCACGAAGCCATCTAAATTCATCAAGATAAATAAGCTACAACACTCTAACATGACAACAAAATACATGGCAGGGATCCACTCAAGATGCTTGACAAAAGATGAACACTGAGCTACGGCTAATTCACTCAATAACAGGTTCAAACAAGCATGGCAAAAGTGCAAAACATAACAGGTTACAGACTTAAGAGAAAACAACAAGTCGGAAATTTAACATCAGGAAGCAATGTTCAGAGCACGATAACTACATGGTACAGGAACATATCATGGCAAAGCAAGGCATGGCATGAAGCTACTCAAAGCATACAACAAAAGTCCCTTACTGACCATAAGCCAAAAGGGATCAGAAAATACAATTGCAACCATGTGAACATAGCAAGTTACATAAACAGATTCAGACTTAGTGAAAAACTGGAGCATGGCAAAACAGATAACAAGTAGGCATGTTTACGAGCTCGATGCACTCACCACGAGGCAAGAAATGACAAACTAAGCATACACCTAGCAAGTAGACATGGCATAGAAGCTAGGCATGGCAAGAACAACATCATAGCATGTATGGATCAACAACAACAAGCTCGGCAAAATTGCTAAACATGTTAACAATCTGCCAGGAACATTTTATAGCAAAAGTAGCGCTCGATTGAGTCAAGCTAGGGTGCTCCATAAATGGAAACAAAGCCATGGATGGATAGAGCATCACAATATCTACAAGACATCCTTACTGACCATGCTTAAAAGAGGCACGGATCACTAGGTAGCAACATGAACATATGGCATAAAAATAAGGACATGGCAGAGACTTAGAATATTTCTAAGTCCCTGAAATCAGCAACAATAAGTAAGCTACTTTGCATGCTTGTGCTAGTCACCATGAAGATCACAAAAATACATGGCATACACCCCAGTAAAGATGGCATGGCATACTTCAAAACACATGTAGAGCTCAGGATCATAGCATGCACACATTAATCATGGCAAAAATGACAAAAGTGCAAGTGCTGATACGGATCTGAAACTAACATCACATAGCTCTCTTCGAACATCATTTCGGGCATCAAGATGAGCTCAAATGAAAATGATGCAATGAGATGAAATGAAGTACTTGTTGAGACGAACATTTCGATATGCTACACGCACGAATCGGAGCAACGGTGATGAACTTATGATGCCATGTAAAAGGCATGAAAATACTGGGACTCAGACGAAATTTAGACCTGTCCGAGAAAGTCAACGGGATCGGGCCG
Source organism: Triticum urartu (assembly GCF_056163025.1). Classification (NCBI taxonomy): domain Eukaryota; kingdom Viridiplantae; phylum Streptophyta; class Magnoliopsida; order Poales; family Poaceae; genus Triticum; species Triticum urartu. The sequence goes on along the minus strand of NC_141875.1, from coordinate 744,159,524 downwards.
GATCCCGCCTGGATCCGGGGCAGGCGGCGGCGGAGGGCCTCTCCGGCGCGGAGGCGGCGCGGGTAACCGGGCGGCGGGGACGGCGTGCTGGTGGCCGGTGAGCTCCGGCGAGCTCCTGGAGCGGGGCACCGGCTTCGAAGGTCGGCGGGGCCGAGCCGCAATGGGAGGCGGGACGCGGGACGCCTGCGGGCAGGCGGCAGCGACGAGATGGGCCCGCGCGGGCCCGATCTGGGTTCCACGGGCCGGCGGCGGGGCTGGAGGAGAGAGAGGCCGGAGACGCTGACGTGGCGCGCTGTGATTGGGCGAGGGCGGTGGCTGGACTTGTCCGGCGGTGGGGATCTTTGTCCGGTGGCGCGAGGTAGAGGAAGACTAGGGTTAGACCGCGAATTTGGGGGAGAGGGACCTTTATATAAAGGTAGAGGGAGCTAGGAGAGTTCAAATGAGGTGCGGTTTTCGGCCACGCGATCATGATCGAACGGTATAGAAGATGGAAGGGGTTTAGGTGGGTTTTGGGCCACTTTGGAGGGGCGTTGAGCTGCAACACACACGATGCCTTTTCGGTTCCTCGGTTAACCGTTGGAGTATCAAACGAAGTCCAAATGGTACGAAACTTGACAAGCGGTCTACCGGTAGTAAACCAAGGCCGCATGGCAAGTCTCGGTCCAATCCGAAAACGTTTAACACCCGCACACGAAAAGAGGTAGAAAGGGACACCGGAGGACATAGGAGCGTCGGAATGCAAAAAGGACAATGGGGAAAATGCTCGAATGCATGAGGCGAACACGTATGCAAATGTGATGCACATGATGACATGATATGAAATGCATGACACGCAAGCAAAAGGAAAGGAAACCACAGCGAATAACTGGAAGACACATGGCACATCGGTCTCGGGGCGTTACAGTAAACTTTCGACTGACCTTGTTCTATTAGGATATGCTACCCGAAATATTTTTTTCATACAATCTCTTATTGTTTGCGTCATGTCTGTACACCCAGTCTTATTTGCGTCAAATCTGTACATCCACTGGGTGTTTTGTTGTCTTTGGTATTCGCGCTCTTCCACTCGGCCTGGGCGAGTGGGATCTAAACTGGTGGGGGCATGCTAAGTGCACCCACTGGGTGTAGTCCCCGAGACCGCAGTCGACTGCGGGCAGTCGACTGGGGTCTGAGTTCTTTTTACTTTCTCTTCTTCTACTCGACCCGGTCGGACCGGTCGAATGAGATCCGAACTAATGAGTTCTTTTTAGATTATTATTTTTTTCACTAGTATATATGTATGAATGCATGTTAGATGGATATAATTAGTGTTTAATTAGTATGGAAATTTTTTATATAATGTTGTTTTTCAGTTTTTTAATGGATGTATAAAAGTTGAGTTTTCTGTTTTTAGTGTTAGATGCTTAATTAGTATGAAATAGCATATAGAATTTTGACATATGCAATGATAGCATAATTAGTGTTATTTAGAAATGTTAGAAATTTTAGTTATCAAAATCCAATCATTAAAAAAATGTTACTTTTTGCGGGCATATAGCTAGTATTTGTTCTCAACGATGCCCGGCCCGCACCCTCGCCGTCGACCCGTCCGCGACGACGTCCGACTGACCCATGTCCGGGACTGGGCTTCGTCGGGCTGGCACTGGGAGGTGCTGCCTAGAGGGGCGCGCCGCTTGATGAGGAACCCGGCCCCGGGTCCCGTCGTCGACCCTGATCTCGTTTGGTGGCGTTCGCGTGGGCCAGTTTCGGTGCGGAGGGAGCCGGCCCCGCCGGAGGTGGTACGTCGCCATGTCAGGGAGGAGGACGAGCACGTCCATCGCTACATGGTTGCGTTAGAGGGCGGCAGGTTCTCCAATACCTGTCAGTTTCTTCAGGGATCTCACTTCAGCTATGATCCTTTGAGGGTTCCTTCTCTTTGGGTGTCCACCGCCCGCGCCGCAGGAACCGCGAGTGTCCTAGATTCTTCTGTAGTATTCGATCTTTAATTAGCTACCTAGCCAGTGATGTACTATTCAATATTATATATTATTCGAGACGATGTATTCGAGATTATATCTATTATTCAAGACGATGTATTCGAGATTATATCTATTATTCGAGACGATGTATTCGAGATTATATCTATTATTCGAGACGATGTAATTTGAATACTAAATTGTTTTATATTTCTTTTGGCATAGTTAAATAAAAGCTATGGCGGACAATACCGACAGTGAGGGAGAACAAACCATGTTCGATATCATACGCGCGCCAGATGATGATCAGAATGAAGAAGATTATGACGGCTCCGAATTTCTAAACAACACCGGAGAGGGTGATATGATATTCGATCGCGACGACCGAATGGATGAAGTCATGAACTACGATTATGACAATGACGAAGAACATGTTGATCCTAAAACAACAAAGACCGGCGAGGTATATATATTTATATAAGCAGGCATCTGGTGATCATCACATGTTTTAAATGAGTTGAAGATATATTAACGAATCGATCTTTCTTCTTTCAGCCATCCGGATCGAGCAAATCTTCAGGCAACAGGACGAAACGAGGCCCGAACAAAAAGTTAAAGGAGGGCGTAAAGTATAATATCGAGGCAATCAGACCTAATGGCGAACCATTAGCGCCTAAGAAGATTGCAGACAAGTTCGTTCGTCAGTGTGGAGTTCTTGTGAAGGACCAACTCCCGATCTCCCTTCAAGAACGGAGAGAGCCAGCAAAGCCACGTCCAGATCTTACTTTTGTCGACGACAGACAAAAAAGTCTGCTTTGGGATACTCTCATGGAACATTTCACCCTACCAGATCATTTCACAGAAGCAGATGTGCAGAAAGTCAAGGACGCTACTCTTAGGAAGATGGCGGTTGCATTCAAGAACCACAAAAATCGTGAATGGGACAAGTACGTCAAGGGAGGAAGGAAGACTCCAGTATTCGAGGGAACACTAGAGAATCAAAGTGCTCATTGGGATGATTTCGTGAAATTCAAGGATTCAGAATTAGCTAAGGAACGGTCGAGAATAAACAAGAAGAATGCCGAAAAAAGGATAAGTTCCATAAGCTGGGGCCAGGTGGCTACGCGATGGCAATGCCTAAGTGGGATAAATCTGAGAAAGAGATGGAGGATGCAGGTGTCACTCCGGTTACTAAGAGCTGGCCCCCCAGGTGGAGGACTTTGGTTCTATGCGCATGGGGGGGAGTTGGACCCGAAGACAGGCAAAGTTTCGACGAAGGCATGTCTGAACGGAGCTGACGATAATATACTTGTTGCAATAGAAGAGGCTCGAACGGGGGTGTTCCAGCCCAACAGAGAGAACGACGAGCTTACGCGTGCCCTGGGAAATCCTGAACACCCGGGAAGAACACGAGGCAAGGGCGCTATTCCGTGGTATGAGGGATTTTCGGACTGGAACGCCGACTACAGAACCCGTGCGAGAAGGAAGATTGCGGAGGAGAAGCAGAGGAAGATGGAGGAGGAGAAGAGGAAGCTGGACTATGAACGCCTTCAAGGCCTAGAACCAGCGCACGCGGACTTGGTAGTCAAATTCCAGCGGCAGCAGGAGCAGATCGACTCACTTAGCCAGCAAAGGGGGTCTCAGCAGCTGCAGCAGCTCGCGGATGATCCAGCATTGGATACCACCGCCCCATCCATGCCGAGAAGCAGCGTGGGTTCCGCCCCGTTTGACGCAATGCTGGATAGATACCCCGTGGATGACATCGCGGAGAACACTAACTGCGAGCTACACTTCAAAATTAAGAACATATCCTTGAAGGTGGCGGACGGCGTTGCTTATACAAATTCCCCCGATGCAACCTTCCATTGCAACCCGATTCCAGCAGGCTATGCTCGTGTCGTGGTTGATGAGGTGGTGGACCAATATTCGGGGCTAGAGCTTGACATTCCTGGAGGTGACGAGGAGCACACACTTGGAGATGCCAAACACCGTATCATCCTATGGAGAAAGGATTGCATCATCTTTCGAAGGCCACCGACACCGCGGCACCCGAGTCCTCGTCGAAGTCCGTCACCGAGTCAGCAGACTCCCGCTCTTCCAAGTCCACCAACGCGTGAGGCCACTCCTCCTCCTCCAAGTCCGGCAAAGTGTCAGGCCACTCCTCCTCCAAGTCCGACACAGCGTCAGACGTCCACTCCTCCTCCAAGTCCAGCACAACCTCAGGACACTCCTCCTCCAAGTCCGGCACAGCTTCAGGCCACTCCTCCTCGTCCAACTCAGCCCCGTTAGCCATCTCCGCCGCCTCAGCAATCGCAGAAGAGACACCCCGCAGCTATGGTGCGTAGCTGTACGAGTCGAGGTCATAGTACAGGAAGTACAGGCGGAGGCAAGCGATATAAATATGGTCCAAACCTCACTACTCCTCTTCCTGAGAGGGCTTACGACAGGACTGAGGAGCAAACCAATGCCATAGTGCGGGCAGAAGTCGACGCCCATTTTGGACCGAAACCGCCACCGCCGCCAAGGGAAAAAGTGCCTGTGGAAGTAGTTGACCACTTCACTCGTATGGCTCAACCACCAGCTCCTAAGCCTGTTGACACAGACTATGAGCGCCACATCAGGAAGTTACATCGACAACATCTACAGAAGGAGGAGAGCTCGAGCTCGAGCAAACAACAAGCAGCTATCAAAAAATGCGGGAAACCGTTGCCCAGCTGGGAGAACAGGCGGCGCAATCGATCCCCCCGCTTGTTGTGCCGCCAACAACACGTGACAGTACGCGCGGCCAATATTATTGTGGGCAAACAGTTTACATTCCCGAGGTGGGCGATGTGGTAATAACCCAGGAGCATATAATGCAGGCTGAAACTCTCAACATCACTGTTGGACAACTCCTCGAGATCGAGGACATGCCTGTGCTTACAGAGAAGGAAATAAAACGAAAATATGCCCGGGGCCAACCTTTGGTCAAGCCAGAAGAGGTCAAGAAGCTCCCAACCAGAATGTATGAATTGCATCAATGGTACATGGACATTACCAAGAGATCCGGTCGAGAGTCCCTCCTGGTGCAAGTCAAGAAGGATCATTACTACCATCAGAAACCTGTGACCGTTGAGTATTCTGAACTGTTTCAGTTATACAATCAAGACGCACTCAACAAATCTATCGTCAGTTGCTATTGTCTGTAAGTGATTTCTTTCTGTAATTTAAGTCTCAAGCTAGCTGTAGTGATCCTTTTGATCAATCATTACCTGTAATTATCCACACTGTATTCTTTTCTGTGGTATTATGTCGGATGAAGATGTATGAAATGAGAAAAGGTGGACGCTATGGCATTGGGTTCATTGACCCAAACACCGTTAATGAATACACATGGAAAATAAACAAGCATCATGAAAAGCAGGTAGAGGACAGCATGCTAGAGTTCTTGAAGCGCCTCAAATACAATGAATATATACTACTTCCTTACAACTTCCAGTGAGTCACACTTTCTTGTACTACAAATTCTCTGTTTTTTCCTATACTAGCTAGCTACATGTTTTTGCTTACATATGTCCGCTTAATTAAGACATGCAAACGTGTGTGCATGAAGATTTCACTGGATCTTGTGTATCATTAAAGTTGACGCCGGAACAGTTGAAATACTGGACTCACTACTCAAAGCAAATAGTGACTATAACATCTTGTTTGGGATAGTCAACAGGTAATTTCTATCATTATTAACTATATATCTCGGCCTATTTAGTTGGTCATTTCATGATATGAACTATTTAATAACCCCTTTATTCATTTTCTTTGTCGGCGGGCAGGGCTTGGGCAAGGTTATTCAGCATCACGGAAGGCGAATGGAAACGACAGCTGAAATGGTTTCGACCCAAGGTAAGTAATTAAGTAGTACTAGCTAGCTAGCTAGCTGCCATCTCTTTAATTATCATGCTTGATTAATTATTATCTGATCAAATTAAATTTCATTCTCATAATAAAGGCCCTGAAGCAGGCGCAAGGTACTGATCTGTGTGCATTCTGCGTTTGCGAGAACATTCGCATGATGGCGTCCGAAAGGAGCCGATCTCAAAGACAGGAAGTGGTACGCCTGTCGGAACACTATTCAATATTTTTACACCATTATCGATATCTAGTCACACAACTAATACACATGCATATTGATCTCGTTCTTAACAGTTCACAGAGGTGCGGGACAAGCTCCTAGAAACGGAGCGCGTAGAAGCACTTCAAGAGGAAATAGCGGGATTTTTGCTCGACCAGGTCATAAATCCGAAGGGAGTATACTATTACCCGCTACCGCCCCCATCGACCAGGTCATGAACCACTTCCAATTGTCATCGTGCTCCGAAGGCACCAATTAGGCTAATGCCACTGGCTCCGAAGGCAACATGCATATGTAGGAGAAATTGTATATAGCTATACATGTGTGTATGTGTGAATTAATATGGTGGTTTGTGAGACATTGATGATATATATATGATTGGTTCTACTAGAAATTCTATTTATATATATAACGTGTACAATGTGTAGTATTGTAAAATACCAGCAAACGAAAAAGAATTAAAATGGAAAACACAAAATTAAATGAAAAAGAAATCATAAAATCAAACCCCCCCCCCCCAAACATTTTAGTACCAGTTGGTGTTACCAACCGGTACTAAAGGGCTCCCGGCCCCCGGAGCTGGCTCGTGCCACGTGGTTGCCCTTTAGCACCGGTTCGTGCTGAAACGGTACTAAAGGGGGGGGGGGGCCTTTAGTGCCCACACTTTAGTGCCGGTTATGGAAGCGGCACTAAAGGGCCTTACGAACCGGTGCTATTGCCCGGTTCTGCACTAGTGTGTACGGAGCCGGTATGAATGTGATCTTGTGATAAAGGACTATGTCTTGTTGGATGACGAGAAAAAAAGTGTGGCAGCTGACGGTAAATAATTAAGTAGTCTCAGTTATTCATTATTCAATTCAATGCATTTATTTTCAAGGAGTTATGTTTCTAAACGGTGTCACTTCAATGTTGCAAACTAAGTATTGTGTGGAACATCAAACCTCAGTTGAGTCGCCAGTAAGGTTTTCTGACCCACCTACCAAGGTATGCAATCTTTTTAAGGTAAGGACCCGATGACGATGCCCCCGACTATTCGTGTGGTAGGCGTTGGATATCTTGTAAAGTGGGTCACACATTTTTCTGAAGACCCCGAGGTAAAAGAAAGAAAATGATAGAATATTAGAAATAGTCGATGCCAAAGTAAGGAGACTGAAAGAAGACTTGGAGAAGGATTTACATGCCAAAGAAAAAGCCATGGCAAATGCCCAAATTACCAAAATGTGGTTGATATAGTTGAAGCCATAAACATCATTATCGCATCAGGGCATCCAATCCAGCACTACCAACCCAGATCTTCTCGGTGCTAGACAACATGAACTTGCATAGGGAGCCGTAGCCTGATCAAGCACCTCATAGTAGCCCATCCGGGCCAGAGAATGTCAACAACTGATATAGACGCCCTTACGGTAATCATTATCGCGGCCTCTACATGCACACACCTTTTTTCATGGTATGATTTTCTTGTTCCAATCTCAAACTTTGACGAGGCAAACTTGATTCACCCTCAAACATCCCGTGGACTCTCCTAGTCGTGGCAAACGACCAACTAGTGGAGGTTGCATAAGGTATTATCGTTGTCCCCAAAGAGAAAATTATGCACAATGTTCTGTTGCCGGACAACTTCAATAGGGTGGGAGTGTGTTTTGTGTTTTGAGGTTTCGAAGATGTGAACCCTATTGAGCAGCCTCAAGGGGCAGATGAGGGAACACACTATAGCCTCATACAGTGTAACAGTTGGCAACTTATGTGGCTAAGACACATATCCTTTTGGGGAAACACTCCCCGCACCAAACACCCTCGCCGCCGATGCTCCGTACCAATGCCCTTTCATTGGGACTGACTCCTTTGGGCCAGTATAGTGAAGGAGTTCCAAATCAGGACAACATGGTGGCAAACGATCTAGCCGCTAACAATGATGATGTCCTTATCTACTACAGTGAGTTTGGACGCAAAGATTTCAATTTTTATTTGAATGATGAAATGTGTGATGAAGGCATGACTATTGCAGTTACTAACCCTAGCGTTTCTCAGACTCTGTTTAACACATCGGAACAGATTATACTCAAGGTGCTCAACGTTCATGCAAGCCGATGGTGACCCGACACACCTTGAAAGGGTCGGTCCGAGAAGCACTCGCATGTGCCCCAGCTCCTCAACCCAAAAAAGGGAGGAAGCCGCGGTCTCATAATACGGATTACACGAACACGACGGATGCTGAGAGTCAGCTAGCGGTTCAGAAGAGACCAAAACCGGTTGAGTAGAAGATTGAGGATAGTCCTGCTGTGTCCCCAGGTTGTATATGGTTGTTTATAAACTTTTTGGACACATACGGGTCCATACAAACATAAAATCACCCATTATAATACTACACACAACAGAATAAAGTCAAATTACAATAACATCCAAAATTAGTGATCACATACATTCTCACATTCAATTGAGAATAATATTTTATCACTGGCTCACATCATTGCCCATTGTTTTACATCATGGCAAAGAGTAATGCTAGACGCAGAGGAGGCAAGAACAATTAGTATAATAAGGTCTGACGGGCTTGCAATCTGCTTCCTTGACGAGTTTCCCATATATAGATGTGCATGTACTCAGGCAAGTATAAAATGCGCACAGAGTGGCCCCATAAGCAATTTGCGTTTTGCAATTTTCTGTAGGCAAGAAGATAAATCATTGAAAGAAGTTCAAATTGAGGAACAAAGAAACTCGTGCATGTCAACTACCAATATTACTATCCTCTAATCGGCAGGAAAATAGGTACATGAAAATCCATTTCGTACCAGCATAAGTGGAATTTCCTAGCAGCAGAAGCACCATAAGACAAAGAAGAATTGGTTTCCGCTCCATAATATCATTCACAAACTTCTTCTCGGTTGTTTTTGAGGTCCGGAAGATGCCGGGTTATATTTATAGGCTTGTAGCTAGAGAACATTTACTCCATGTTCAATCAAATAAGATCACAAAGATTTCCATATCAGTGTCTTAAATTTGTACAAGTCATTCTATCTTCATGATGACATCCATTTAATGTTATTATAGTAGTAGTAATTAATGATTTGTGATTTGTGAATGACACGTGTCATCCATCAGGACGGGTCTCACCTACTAACCGTGAGACCTGGTCTCATATAATTTTTTTCCGTCTATATCTATGCTTATATATATTTGGGAGATACTCTAAACTATGCACCACTATATTTGACCGGATCAAATCTATGGTGTTAAATAAAGAAATCTCCTATAATTTGATGAGTCTGATTAGTACTAACACAGAGAGGTGTACCTTGCTGGTTCTGGGTCGTAGTTTAACATCGAGATGTGTGATTAGACACACATGTGTAATTATAGGAAAGCATTAGGTCATCTTCAATGCTGACTCCCAAATTTACTCCCTCATCCGTCCGCCCACGGACAGGGGCCTGTCCGCGGACACGAATCCGAGGAGCCGGCCATCCAATGTTGCCTGCATAAGTCCGGTTACATTTTGGAAAAAAAAAATTGAACAAATCTAATGCATGTTTGAATGCACCTGACAATACAGATGTTTTTTTACATAAAAACGGGCACTTTTCATCTAAATCAAAGCAAATTCATTTCATTTAGACATGTTTCAATTGGACTGGACTATAAACCAAGACTAAAATGACCGCCACGCCCGTTCCCTATCTCTGGATGGCCATGAGCCGCGAAAAATGAAGCCCCACCTCCTCCACAGCAATGAGCCCTGGGAACTAAAGTTATCCGCCTCCTCCGTGGCTAGAGCTGGCGATGTCCTTGTCATCCTCATTGTCGCAAAACACATCATCCACCGCGTCACCCATCTCCTTGTAGGCAGCCTGTAAATCTACCTGATACTGGATATAACTCAAGCGATCGCGGCGGATTTCGCAGGTGGTGCGGTAGGAGTCGTCTAGCGCTTCCTGCTCGGCCATGTACACTCTCGGCGCTATGATGGTGTCGGCGATGAGTAGAACTTCTGTGCGCCAGCTCTCGTCGAGGAGTCGAGGGTTGTAGGGCTGGCCGGCCAGCTCCCGATCGTGTACTACCATGTCCTTGTGGTGGGCACGGGCCTCGCCCATGGTGATGCCGACATGAAACGACGAGGAGGGTGGTGCCAACTTGTCCTCGGTTGCGTCCTCCAATTGGATGTCCGCAGTGCCGACCTCTGTCTGCCTGCCTGCCTACCTACTAGGTGCAATGACGGCAATCTCTTTTTTCTGATCAGACGAGAGGCTATTCTAGACGGCACTGGAGCTCGAGGAAGGCATGGTGCAGAGCGGAGGAAGGGAGCGGAGGATGATGGATGCGGCTATGGCCGGGCCTGCGGTTTATATGGCAAGGAGATGGCAGCGCGATCGGCGACGTCATTAATGGCGGGCGGCAAACAAACATATGGGTGGCGTCGGCTCCCGTTCCTCGGCGTTCACATGGATATTTAATGTAGGTAGGTGGATGGACGGATTGTCGTTTGAACGGGGGGCAACCGCATGCACCTGGGAGGAACGAGGCGGTGCTCTCAGACGGCAAGCCACTTCAATGCTTGTGTATTGTGAGAGGTCGTGTCGCTTTGAGCCGGCATGAATGCGGCACTGGTGCTCTGGAGCTGAGCTGGCCTTTTCGGGTGGAAACACGCGTACGTGGGTTTAAATTTTTTTGTGGGCCAGGGTAGTCATGAGCAAGACGGCCCCATGTACTGAGGAATTTTCCCCTCTAGACTGCAATTCTATAATTTGAAATAAAGCACTTTTACGAGTGCAAAAGAAAAATAGTAATAATGATAACGTTTTGGGGACGATGGAATACACCAGTTTGCTTGTTCCCGTAAAAAAATAAAAGAGGGGCTTAAGTTTTTCAGAAAACATTCGACGCTGTTTATGACAAAGGTTGATAAGTTCTTTGGATGAGATTTGCCTGCTCCCTGCTTATATGCCCATCCGTGCTTTCGCATACGTGGCTTGATTTGATTGAAACAAAATTAAGCTCGGTCTCACCCCCTTAAAATCAGGGGGGAGATGATTAGATTAGAATGGAAAAAGGAAAAAAGACAGCCGTAGGATGAAGTGAGAGCACGGATGGAAGCATGGGAAGGAAGCAGGCAAACCGGATCCGAGTTCTTGATGCTAGGGCTGGAAAAAAAGCTCGAAGCTCGCGAGCTAAACGAGTAGCTCGTGACTCGACTCGAATCGACTCGAACTCGAAGAATAACGAGCCGAGCCGAGCTTTAATTTAAGATCGTTTACATACCAAGTTAAACGAGCCGATCTCACGAGTACTCGGGTAACTCGTTAAGCTCGGTAAAAAAATCAATGTTTTTTAGGAATAGTAAAATACAGCCTCTAAACACCTTGCGTCCCAGCACAAGGCCCAGCCGCTCAAGGCCGAGCCACCCAGGGGACTCACACGTACAAGGCCACATATGCACATGTTAAATTCTTAGTTAATCTTTTTATCGTATTTGTAAGGTCTAATGTTCATATCTTTAACGAGCTTAACAAGTTAAACGAGCCAGCTCGCGAGTTATACGAGTCGAGCCAATCTTAGATTTGAGCTCGTTATAGTAACGAGTCGAGTCGAGCTAGCTCGTTAATGAAACGAGCTTTAGCAAGTCGAGTCGAGCTGGCTCGACTCGGCTCGAATTCCACCCCTACTTGATGCTATTCCTTGAAAATATGAAAGAAAGGTTGCCTAGAAATCTTGCATTTGCAAAATCTGTTGAGATCTCCGTACGTATACCTTGTACATTCGGTTCCTATAGCGAAACCATGAAGCGACCAACACACGCTTCTTTTTCCTTTTTTTTCCTTTTTTTGAGTTGACCAGTGACCAACACACATCTCGGTCTACCAGATGCCGCTGTCAGCAGGGAAGAGCATGTATCAACTACTAAGAACAAATATTTATGAGATGAAACCATAAATATCAATCTGCCAAAAATATCGATGAACGTACATGTTAGGGCCCTTGCCTAACCAGCCCACCTACAGGGCCTGTCGTCGGGCCAACACATCGGGCCAACACATGGGCCTAGTTGCAAGCTACATATACCTGGAAGGAGTCCACGAGCGAAGTATCCAGTGGATCACGGGCGAACCAGGCGGCGGCTACCTTCCTCTCTTCTCCTACCTCTGCTCCTCCCTGTTCATCCTTGTTCCTCCTGATACTTGTATTCAGTTGTAATTACTACACCAAATTGTTCCTCTATGAGGGATAGCTACCTAAGAAAGAGAGATCCCCAACTATTCTCTTACATCTGGTATTAGAGCCAGCATCGCCATGACTTCCTGAGGGGCTTCTCAGGGGGATGGGATGTTAAGGCTGCTGTAGGCCGGTGAAGCTCCAGAGCCGGGTCCATGCCGATCTGTGACAAAAGGGCTACGTCGAGCTGGACGGTGGCTTCCTGGCCCAATACGCTATGGTTGCTGAAGAGTTGAGGAACCTCATACTCACATGGGCAGCCCACGCCGACGAACAGACGCCTGTTTTGTTGTTTTATCATCTTCCTCTACAAAACCCATATACCAGATTTGATCCGTCTGTTAGGAGCTAATTTGCCTACAGTTCGTTCTAAAAAAGTTCCTGAGGGGCTTCTCAGGGGATGGGATGTTAAGGCTGCTGTAGGCCGGTGAAGCTCCAGAGCCGGGTCCGTGCCGATCTGTGACAAAAGGGCTACGTCGAGCTGGACGGTGGCTTCCTGGCCAAATACGCTGTGGTTGCTGAAGAGTTGAGGAACCTCATACTCACATGGGCAGCCCACGCCGACGAACAGCCGCCTGTTTTGTAGTTTTATCATCTTCCTCTACAGAACCCATATACCAGATTTGATCTGTCTGTTAGGAGCTAATTTGCCTACAGTTCGTTCTAAAAAAGTTAGGTAGTTCGTTTGTGGGTATGTCTTGAACCTCTTAATTTCTCTGAGCTACTGCATGTTCTTGTTTTAACTTGTCACTTCCGCTTTGGTAGACCTTCCTAAACACAACAACGGTTGTGATTACCTCATACCTCTTCATAATGAAGGACATGATGGTTGTTTTCTGAAAGTATGTTGTTCGTATTAATATTTTCGATACACGGTCTGTGTACAAACGAGCGCGCGCACAACTGGGCCAGCCCACAAGGCGATAGGCCACTTGCCATTCAAAGCAAGACATAAAAATCCTGGAAAAAAGGGATAGCTACCTAAGAAAGAGAGATCCCCAACTATACTCTTACATCTGGTATTAGAGCCAGCATCGCCATGCCTTCCTGAGGGGCTTCTCAGGGGGATGGGATGTTAAGACTGCTGTAGGCCGGTGAAGCTCCAGAGCTGGGTCCGTGCCGATCTGTGACAAAAGGGCTACGTCGAGCTGGACGGTGGCTTCCTGGCCCAATACGCTATGGTTGCTGAAGAGTTGAGGAACCTCATACTCACATGGGCAGCCCACGCCGACGAACAGACGCCTGTTTTGTTGTTTTATCATCTTCCTCTACAAAACCCATATATCAGATTTGATCCGTCTGTTAGGAGCTAATTTGCCTACAGTTCGTTCTAAAAAAGTTCCTGAGGGGCTTCTCAGGGGATGGGATGTTAAGGCTGCTGTAGGCCGGTGAAGCTCCAGAGCCGGGTCCGTATCGATCTGTGACAAAAGGGCTACGTCGAGCTGGACGGTGGCTTCCTGGCCCAATACGTTGTGGTTGCTGAAGAGTTGAGGAACCTCATACTCACATGGGCAGCCCACGCCGACGAACAGCCGCCTATTTTGTAGTTTTATCATCTTCCTCTACAGAACCCATATACCAGATTTAATCCGTTTGTTAGGAGCTAATTTGCCTACAATTCGTTCTAAAAAAGTTAGGTAGTTCGTTTGTGGGTATGTCTTGAACCTCTTAATTTCTCTGAGCTACTGCATTTCTTGTTTTAACTTGTGACTTCCGCTTTGGTAGACCTCCCTAAACACAACAACGGTTGTGATTACCTCATACCTCTTCATAATGAAGGACATGATGGTTGTTTTCTGAAAGTATGTTGTTGTTCGTATTAATATTTTCGATACACGGTCTATGTACAAACGAGCTGGGCCAGCCCACAAGGCGATAGGCCACTTGCCATTCAAAGCAAGACATAAAAATCCTGGAAAAAAGGGTCAAGTTCGCTCGTGGAATCGAGCTCGTTACCTCGTCCTGCAGAATGCACAGTCTACCACTCCAGTACGCTGCCAATTGGTATGTAAATAGCACAAAGTATATAAGAACACACTAGGCCGGTGCTCAAAACCAATCCATCGACCCATCAATCCCTTAAGAAATAGTTCGTTTTATTCACACTCGATCTAGCAACCTCTTCAATAATAAAGCTTGTAAAAAAACATAGGCGACCAGCTAGACAGTACAAGTTTTTTATAGTTAGATGAAGTGCAATAGCCTTTATGACTTCAAATTTCTATAAGTATATAAATTATTAATTGTAGGCTTCCTACCATTGTGGAGATACTTTCTAAAATGCCAAAACGCCTCATTCACTTGAGGCATGTGAGGAAACACCTTTGTTGTTTCTAGCCGTTTCATCAAAATGCCTAAAAAAATATTAAGGCTAATAAAAAGAACACCTCGAAATACTTTTTATGCACGCAGCCTGCCATAGAAGACAACTTGATCCAGTCAGAAGTTTTTTCTCTAACAACATAGGGCCATCTTAGATTTTGACACAGGGACCTCAATTTTGATAGACCAGCCTAGGGCCACACGAACACTCCAGCTCCAAGGAGGACAAACATTCATCAATTTGAAGAAAAATCACAAATTTGACAAAGAAGCTCGCAAAATTGAAAAAAGTTCATTGGTTTAAAAACAAGTTCACGAATTTGAAAAAATAACACAAATTAAATACTTTATTGACAGGAGGCGTCTGACTGCGCCGATTCACTGTCATGCACGAAAACAGGGAAAAATAGAATAATAGTTTGAAGTACTTGTTTAAATTATGATTTTAAATATATTTTTCAAACATGACATGGATGCCTACCATGAGCATGCCATCTGGCATAAGTTGAGGTCATTTAATGAATGTCCAAAAAGACACCATGTTCAATGGAGGGTGTTCGCACAAAAGGCTCCATCTGAGAGCATGTTGTTTCCTGACATCCTTGAAATGGTTCCATTTTTTTCCATGGTGTTGTATGACCAATTCAAGGCACCATGTCAATTTGTGTTCGTTTTTGATAAATTTTGTATTTTCTAAAGATTTCTCGGTAAAATAAATGGACAAATGGCCGGACGTGTCGCAACTTGCATATTGTGTCAAAAATCGTTCAAATCTGACACGAATGCCTACCATGGGCATGTCCACCTGCTTGCAAGATTTGTGGTTATTTCAAGTGTTCAAAAATAGATCATATTCACGTACTCCCTCCGTCCGTGAATAAGTGTACATCTAGCTTTTTTTCAAAGTCAAAGTTTTAAAATTTTGACCAACTTTATAGAAAATAATAGTACCATATATGACATCAAATTGGTATATTACCAAAGTACATTTCAAAACGGATCTAGTGATACTAATTTAGTGCCATAAATGCTTTTACTTTTTCCTAGAAAGTTGGTCAAAATTTTAAAACTTTGACTTAAGACAAAAACTAGATGTAGACTTATTCACGGACGGAGGGAGTAGGCCTAAAGCGAAGAAGGCTCCATTGAGAGCACGTATCTTTTGACATCCTGGAAATGGCACATTTTTTTCTGTGGCCTTGTGCAACCAATTCAAGGCACAATGCCAAGCTGTTTTGGTTTTCGAATCTTTTTGCATTTTCTAAAGTTTTCTCCATCAAAAAAGACCGATAAATGGCCGAACGTGTCTCAACTTGCATAGGGTGTCGAAAATCATTCAAACTTGACATGGATGCCTACCATGTACATGCCCATATGCTTACAAAAGTTGCGGTGATTTGAAGGATGTCCAAACATAGACCATGATCAATGGAGGGTGTTCAGGTGAGAGTACATTGTTCTCGACATCCTTGAAATGACCTCAATTTTTTTCATGACCTTGTATGACCAATTCAGGGCAACATGCCAAGTTGTTTTGTTTTTTTTGACAAATTTTGCATTTTCCAGAGTTCTCTCGGTCAAAAAAGGCCGACAAATGGGTGGACTTGTTGTAACCTGCATACGGTGTCGAAAATCATTCAAACCTGGTATGGATAACTACCATGGTCATGCCCACCTGCTTGAAAACGTTGGGGTCATTTTAAAGATATCGGGAAACATTGTGGTCAGTCTTCTTGCCTATTCGAACCCCCTCGTTGAACATGGTCTATGTTTGGAGGGAGAATTCCTTATTTAACACTGTGTTAAATTTTGTTTCCCTATTTGACACCGAAAAATATTTTCTTCCTTATATAACATCAAGTCTAAATTTTATGCCCTTTATAACATTTTCGTCCATTTAAGCCTTAAAGGTGTTAATTGACACATGAAAAGACCTTTTTACCCCTGATACGGTATGTGATAAAAAATCATAGATACTAGTACGTGCTAATAATGTCCGGCCGGCTTGGTTTGTTGTATGCGGCTAAGTATAGCGAACTAGTTGCGACACGTCAGGCCATCTATTGTTCATGTAACTTTAATCTTTTTCCAGTAGGTGGGCATGCCCAAGGTAGGCATCCATGCTAGGTTTAAAGAAAAACGTATTTAAAATCATAATTTATATATTTACTTAAGACCGTTATTTTAATTTTTCCTATTTTCGCGAGCAACAATGGGCTGGCCTAGTCTGCCAGGCTCCTGTGAAAAAGTATTTAATTCGTGAACATTTTTTCAAATCAATAAACTTTTCAATTTCACAATTTTTTATCAATCGTGAATTTTACAAATTGATTAACTAATTTCAATTTTCGTGAACTTTTTCAACCTTGGAGCTTGGGCTAGGCATAAAAACTGACAAACCAAAGACCAAACTAAAAAAATTCAAATTTTCGGTCTTTTGTGTTGGTGTTGGAAGATTTCTGCCATATGATGCAAAGAAAGAGTGAACGATGCAGAATAATATATGAGCAAACCCAAATTTCTAGATCTAGATAGATAAAAAATTCTAACCATAGTGGAAGCTAAATGTACAATAAGAGGGCCCAACTTTTACTGTGATTGCAAACGGGAATATTCTGTTACATTGGACTCATGTATCTATCTCATGTAAGCAAATGCTCTAACTGAAATTTTATGGATACGTTTTTTGGTTCCTCGCAAACAAAAAACCGAAGCATATTTTAGTAGCACCAGAAGAAAATCCTCGAATTGATTGAAACATGATTTATTGTGTTTAAAACACGTGTTGTGTCAAAATAATATTTGGTATGCATCATAAGAAAGCAAATTCCCTGTTCGAGTATTTTGTTCAAGCGGATGTGACAGAAATCTTGAAAGTCCGGGCATCTCCAAGGCTACAGGAAGATGTTCTCGCTTGGGGCCCTGGGGAGCTTGGTATATTTACTGTTAAGAGTGCTTATAGTGATATCCCAACAATAACATGTTCCAACAAGTAACAAACTCCAATCTTCATCTGCAACTAGCAACGCTATAAGAGGGGCTGAGCAAAGCGGTAACATAACCAAACAACGGTTTGCTGGGACAAGGTGGGTTAGAGATTTGACATGGAAATATGGGAGGCATGATAAAGCAAGTGGTAGGTATCACAGCATAGGCATAGCAAAAGAGCGAGCAACTAGCAAGCAAAGATAGAAGTGATTTCGAGGTTATGTTCATCTTGCCTGCAAAGTTCTCGGAGTTGACTTGATCCTCGTAAGCGTACTCAACAGGCTCCTCGATCATGTACTCATCTCCCGGCTCTACCGAAGCAATAACAACAAGCAAAAGGAAGAACAATCAACCACGTGCAATGCTCAAACAACATGATGCAAAACAATGCATGATATGCGGGATGCTGTATGCGGTGCATATGCATGATTTGAAAAGGAATGATTGAACCTGGCCTCAACATGGAAAAACAAGAGTGCCACTGGAAAGAGGAGTTGATTTCGGTCAAAATCGATATAAAGAGCACCGGAATCGGATGCACGGTTTGGAAATGGTAAGCAAAACAAATATGGCACCGATCTGCGATTAACAGCACGAAGCCATCTAAATTCATCAAGATAAATAAGCTACAACACTCTAACATGACAACAAAATACATGGCAGGGATCCACTCAAGATGCTTGACAAAAGATGAACACTGAGCTACGGCTAATTCACTCAATAACAGGTTCAAACAAGCATGGCAAAAGTGCAAAACATAACAGGTTACAGACTTAAGAGAAAACAACAAGTCGGAAATTTAACATCAGGAAGCAATGTTCAGAGCACGATAACTACATGCTACAGGAACATATCATGGCAAAGTAAGGCATGGCATGAAGCTACTCAAAGCATACAACAAAAGTCCCTTACTGACCATAAGCCAAAAGGGATCAGAAAATACGATTGCAACCATGTGAACATAGCAAGTTACATAAACAGATTCAGACTTAGTGAAAAACTGGAGCATGGCAAAACAGATAACAAGTAGGCATGTTTACGAGCTCGATGCACTCACCACGAGGCAAGAAATGACAAACTAAGCATACACCCAGCAAGTAGACATGGCATAGAAGCTAGGCATGGCAAGAACAACATCATAGCATGTATGGATCAACAACAACAAGCTCGGCAAAATTGCTAAACATGTTAACAATCTGCCAGGAACATTTTATAGCAAAAGTAGAGCTCGATTGAGTCAAGCTAGGGTGCTCCATAAATGGAAACAAAGCCATGGATGGATAGAGCATCACAATATCTACAAGACATCCTTACTGACCATGCTTAAAAGAGGCACGGATCACTAGGTAGCAACATGAACATATGGCATAAAAATAAGGACATGGCAGAGACTTAGAATATTTCTAAGTCCCTGAAATCAGCAACAATAAGTAAGCTACTTTGCATGCTTGTGCTAGTCACCATGAAGATCACAAAAATACATGGCATACACCCCAGTAAAGATGGCATGGCATACTTCAAAACACATGTAGAGCTCAGGATCATAGCATGCACACATTAATCATGGCAAAAATGACAAAAGTGCAAGTGCTGATACGGATCTGAAACTAACATCACATAGCTCTCTTCCAACATCATTTCGGGCATCAAGATGAGCTCAAATGAAAATGATGCAATGAGATGAAATGAAGTACTCGTTGAGACGAACATTTCGATATGCTACACGCACGAATCGGAGCAACGGTGATGAAGTTATGATGCAATGTAAAAGGCATGAAAATACTGGGACTTAGATGAAATTTAGACCTGTCCGAGAAAGTCAACGGGATCGGGCCGGATCCCGCCTGGATCCGGGGCAGGCGGCGGCGGAGGGCCTCTCCGGCGCGGAGGCGGCGCGGGTAACCGGGCGGCGGGGACGGCGTGGTGGTGGCCGGTGAGCTCCGGCGAGCTCCTGGAGCGGGGCACCGGCTTCGAAGGTCGGCGGGGCCGAGCCGCAATGGGAGGCGGGACGCGGGACGCCTGCGGGCAGGCGGCGGCGACGAGATGGGCCCGCGCGGGCCCGATCTGGGTTCCGCGGGCCGGCGGCGGGGCTGGAGGACAGAGAGGCCGGAGACGCTGACGTGGCGCGCTGTGATTGGGCGAGGGCGGTGGCTGGACATGTCCGGCGGTGGGGATCTTTGTCCGGTGGCGCGAGGTAGAGGAAGACTAGGGTTAGACCGCGAATTTGGGGGAGAGGGACCTTTATATAAAGGTAGAGGGAGCTAGGAGAGTTCAAATGAGGTGCGGTTTTCGGCCACGCGATCATGATCGAACGGTATAGAAGATGGAAGGGGTTTAGGTGGGTTTTGGGCCACTTTGGAGGGGCGTTGAGCTGCAACACACACGATGCCTTTTCGGTTCCTCGGTTAACCGTTGGAGTATCAAACGAAGTCCAAATGGTACGAAACTTGACAAGCGGTCTACCGGTAGTAAACCAAGGCCGCATGGCAAGTCTCGGTCCAATCCGAAAACGTTTAACACCCGCACACGAAAAGAGGTAGAAAGGGACACCGGAGGACATAGGAGCGTCGGAATGCAAAAAGGACAATGGGGAAAATGCTCGAATGCATGAGGCGAACACGTATGCAAATGTGATGCACATGATGACATGATATGAAATGCATGACACGCAAGCAAAAGGAAAGGCAACCACAGCGAATAACTGGAAGACACATGGCACATCGGTCTCGGGGCGTTACAGTAAACTTTCGACTGACCTTGTTCTATTAGGATATGCTACCCGAAATATTTTTTTTCATACAATCTCTTATTGTTTGCGTCAAGTCTGTACACCCAGTCTTATTTGCGTCAAATCTGTACATCCACTGGGTGTTTTGTTGTCTTTGGTATTCGCGCTCTTCCACTCGGCCTGGGCGAGTGGGATCTAAACTGGTGGGGGCATGCTAAGTGCACCCACTGGGTGTAGTCCCCGAGACCGCAGTCGACTGCGGGCAGTCGACTGGGGTCTGAGTTCTTTTTACTTTCTCTTCTTCTACTCGACCCGGTCGGACCGGTCGAATGAGATCCGAACTAATGAGTTCTTTTTAGATTATTATTTTTTCACTAGTATATATGTATGAATGCATGTTAGATGGATATAATTAGTGTTTAATTAGTATGGAAATTTTTTATATAATGTTGTTTTTCAGTTTTTTAATGGATGTATAAAAGTTGAGTTTTCTGTTTTTAGTGTTAGATGCTTAATTAGTATGAAATAGCATATAGAATTTTGACATATGCAATGATAGCATAATTAGTGTTATTTAGAAATGTTAGAAATTTTAGTTATCAAAATCCAATCATTAAAAAAATGTTACTTTTTGCGGGCATATAGCTAGTATTTGTTCTCGACGATGCCCGGCCCGCACCCTCGCCGTCGACCCGTCCGCGACGACGTCCGACTGACCCATGTCCGGGACTGGGCTTCGTCGGGCTGGCACTGGGAGGTGCTGCCTGGAGGGGCGCGCCGCTTGATGAGGAACCCGGCCCCGGGTCCCGTCGTCGACCCTGATCTCGTTTGGTGGCGCTCGCGTGGGCCAGTTTCGGTGCGGAGGGAGCCGGCCCCGCCGGAGGTGGTACGTCGCCATGTCAGGGAGGAGGACGAGCACGTCCATCGCTACATGGTTGCGTTAGAGGGCGGCAGGTTCTCCAATACCTGTCAGTTTCTTCAGGGATCTCACTTCAGCTATGATCCTTTGAGGGTTCCTTCTCTTTGGGTGTCCACCGCCCGCGCCGCAGGAACCGCGAGTGTCCTAGATTCTTCTGTAGTATTCGATCTTTAATTAGCTACCTAGCCAGTGATGTACTATTCAATATTATATATTATTCAAGACGATGTATTCGAGATTATATCTATTATTCAAGACGATGTATTCGAGATTATATCTATTATTCGAGACGATGTATTCGAGATTATATCTATTATTCGAGACGATGTAATTTGAATACTAAATTGTTTTATATTTCTTTTGGCATAGTTAAATAAAAGCTATGGCGGACAATACCGACAGTGAGGGAGAACAAACCATGTTCGATATCATACGCGCGCCAGATGATGATCAGAATGAAGAAGATTATGACGGCTCCGAATTTCTAAACAACACCGGAGAGGGTGATATGATATTCGATCGCGACGACCGAATGGATGAAGTCATGAACTACGATTATGACAATGACGAAGAACATGTTGATCCTAAAACAACAAAGACCGGCGAGGTATATATATTTATATAAGCAGGCATCTGGTGATCATCACATGTTTTAAATGAGTTGAAGATATATTAACGAATCGATCTTTCTTCTTTCAGCCATCCGGATCGAGCAAATCTTCAGGCAACAGGACAAAACGAGGCCCGAACAAAAAGTTAAAGGAGGGCGTAAAGTATAATATCGAGGCAATCAGACCTAATGGCGAACCATTAGCGCCTAAGAAGATTGCGGACAAGTTCGTTCGTCAGTGCGGAGTTCTTGTGAAGGACCAACTCCCGATCTCCCTTCAAGAATGGAGAGAGCCAGCAAAGCCACGTCCAGATCTTACTTTTGTCGACGACAGACAAAAAAGTCTGCTTTGGGATACTCTCATGGAACATTTCACCCTACCAGATCATTTCACAGAAGCAGATGTGCAGAAAGTCAAGGACGCTTCTCTTAGGAAGATGGCGGTTGCATTCAAGAACCACAAAAATCGTGAATGGGACAAGTACGTCAAGGGAGGAAGGAAGACTCCAGTATTCGAGGGAACACTAGAGAATCAAAGTGCTCATTGGGACGATTTCGTGAAATTCAAGGATTCAGAATTAGCTAAGGAACGGTCGAGAATAAACAAGAAGAATGCCGAAAAAAAGGATAAGTTCCATAAGCTGGGGCCAGGTGGCTACGCGATGGCAATGCCTAAGTGGGATAAATCTGAGAAAGAGATGGAGGATGCAGGTGTCACTCCGGTTACTAAGAGCTGGCCCCCCAGGTGGAGGACTTTGGTTCTATGCGCATGGGGGGAGTTGGACCCGAAGACAGGCAAAGTTTCGACGAAGGCATGTCTGAACGGAGCCGACAATAATATACTTGTTGCAATAGAAGAGGCTCGAACGGGGGTGTTCCAGCCCAACAGAGAGAACGGCGAGCTTACGCGTGCCCTGGGAAATCCTGAACACCCGGGAGAACACGAGGCAAGGGCGCTATTCCGTGGTATGAGGGATTTTCGGACTGGAACGCCGACTACAGAACCCGTGCGAGAAGAATGATTGCGGAGGAGAAGCAGAGGAAGATGGAGGAGGAGAAGAGGAAGCTGGACTATGAACGCCTTCAAGGCCTAGAACCAGCGCACGCGGACTTGGTAGTCAAATTCCAGCGGCAGCAGGAGCAGATCGACTCACTTAGCCAGCAAAGGGGGTCTCAGCAGCTGCAGCAGCTCGCGGATGATCCAGCATTGGATACCACCGCCCCATCCATGCCGAGAAGCAGCGTGGGTTCCGCCCCGTTTGACGCAATGCTGGATAGATACCCCGTGGATGACATCGCGGAGAACACTAACTGCGAGCTACACTTCAAAATTATTACAGTCGTCAGCGACGCCCCACTGTCAGAGATTCTGCATAACAAAGATGCAACTGGTCGAGTGGCGAAGTGGGCGATTGAACTCCTTCCCCTAGATATCATGTTTGAAGCAAAGAAGGCTATCAAGTCCCAAGCAATTACAGATTTCGTCGCCGAGTGGATCGAATAGCAGCTTCCAACTCAAGTTCTCTCGGAGCACTGGACCATGTTCTTCGATGGATCCAAGATGCTGAATGGTTCTGGTGCTGGGGTAGTTTTGGTCTCCCCCCGAGGAGATAAGCTCAGATATGTTCTCCAGATTCACTTTGATTCCTCCAATAACGAAGCAGAATATGAAGCTCTTTTGTATGGGTTGTGCATGGCCATTTCACTCGGCGTCCGTCGCCTCATGGTCTATGGCGACTCGGATCTGGTGGTTAATCAGGTGATGAAGGAGTGGGACGTCAGAAGTCTGGCAATGACTGGTTATTGTAATGCAGTGAGAAAGCTAGAAAAGAAATTCAAGGGGTTAGAGCTTCATCACATCCCCCGACTGAAAAATCAAGCAGCTGATGATCTGGCAAAGATAGGCTCCAAGAGAGAAACCGTTCCCAGCAATGTGTTTTTGGAGCACATCCGCTCGCCGTCAGTCCAGGAGGATCCTTTTACAGAAGAAGCCCCGCAGCCGAAAAATTCCACAGATCCGACTGAAGTCGAAGTTCCTGCTGTGGTCGACCTGATCATGGAAGTCTTGACCATCACCCCCGACTGGACGATACCATACATCGCATATATCCTAAGGAAAGAACTCCTAGAGGACGAGGAAGAGGCTCGACAGATCGTCCGCCGATCCAAAGCCTTCACAGTCATAAAGGGACAGTTGTATAGAGAAAGCGCGACTGGAATCGGTCAGAAGTGCATAACACCAGAAGAGGGTCGGATAATCCTTGATGATATCCACTCGGGAACCTGTGGTCACCATGCGTCCTCTCGGACCATTGTGGCTAAAGCATACCAAGCAGGGTTTTACTGGCGAAGAGCAAATGAGATGGCGAAGGAGATAGTCGACAAGTGTGAAGGGTGCCAGTTCTACTCCAACATGTCGCACAAACCTGCATCAGCCCTGAAGACCATTCCACTCGTCTGGCCCTTTGCTGTCTGGGGACTAGACATGGTCGGCCCACTGAGAACAGGCAGGAGAGGTTTCACTCATGTGCTTGTGGCAGTCGACAAGTTTACCAAATGGATTGAAGCTAAGCCCATCAAGAACCTTGATGCTAACACTGCTATCAGTTTCGTCAGAGGATTAACATTCAGATATGGAGTCCCTCACAGCATCATCACTGACAATGGGTCAAACTTCGATTCAGACCAGTTCAGAGCCTTTTGCGCCTCTCAAGGCACACGAGTCGACTACGCATCGGTCGCCCATCCCCAGTCGAATGGGCAAGCCGAGAGAGCAAATGGTCTGATTCTCAAAGGACTAAAGCCTCGACTGATGCGTGATCTCAAGCATGCGGCAGGTGCTTGGGTCGACGAGCTTCCGTCAGTTCTGTGGGGATTGAGGACCACCCCGAACCGGTCGACTGGAAGAACTCCATTCTTTCTGGTTTACGGAGCCGAAGCAGTTCTGCCGAGTGATCTTCTCCACAATGCACCCCGAGTCGAACTTTATACCGAAGATGAAGCAGAACAAGCCCGGCAAGACGCAGTCGACCTCCTAGAAGAAGAGAGGGAAATGGCCATGATCAGATCGACCATCTATCAGCAAGACTTGCATCGATTCCACGCCAGGAATGTGAAGAGTCGAGCCTTCCAAGAAGGAGATTTAGTCCTCCGAGTGGATCAACAGAAACCACACAAGCTTGCTCCTACTTGGGAAGGTCCCTTCATCGTCACCAGAGTCCTCCACAATGGAGCGTATCACCTCTACAATGTTGATCGCCAGATCGACGAGCCACGTGCCTGGAATGCGGAACTGCTCCGCCCCTTTTACACTTAAGTTCCTTAGTCTAAAAGATGTAATAAGAGAAACTTCCGCAGTTCATTTTTATCAAAGACAAGAGTGTTCCAATGATAGCTGTCACTTTTTTTTGCATATGAAATCCCCTAGTGGGTGACTTAGCCGCGAATCCGTTTCGCCGAAGTTTGAAAAATCCTATCGAGTGAAGAGCCAGACTCCCACTCGGAGGCTTAGCTGCAGCCCAGTGCTTGCCTAAGTGTTCAAAAATCCTACCGAGTGGAGAGCAAACCTCCCACTCAGGGGCTCAGTTGCAGTCCAGCACTCGCCTAAGTTCTCCCACTAAGAGACTTAGCTGCAGTCAGGCACTCGCCTAAGTGTTCAAAAATCCTACCGAGTGGAGAGCAAACCTCCCACTCGGGGGCTTAGCTGCAGTCCAGCACTCGCCTAAGTTCTCCCACTTAGAGACTTAGCTGCAGTCAGGCACTCGCCTAAGTTTGAAAATATCCTACCGAGTGGAGAGCAAACCTCCCACTCGGGGGCTTAGCTGCAGTCCAGTACTCGCCTAAGTTCTCCCACTTAGAGACTTAGCTGCAGTCAGGCACTCGCCTAAGTTTGAAAAAATCCTACCGAGTGGAGAGCAAACCTCCCACTCGGGGGCTTAGCTGTAGTCTAGTACTCGCCTAAGTTCTCCCACTTAGAGACTTAGCTGCAGTCAGGCACTCGCCTAAGTTTGAAAAAATCCTACCGAGTGGAGAGCAAACCTCCCACTCGGGGGCTTAGCTGCAGTCCAGTACTCGCCTAAGTTCTCCCACTTAGAGACTTAGCTGCAGTCAGGCACTCCCCTAAGTTTGAAAAAATCCTACCGAGTGGAGAGCAAACCTCCCACTCGGGGGCTTAGATGCAGTCCAGTACTCGCCTAAGTTCTCCCACTTAGAGACTTAGCTGCAGTCAGGCACTCGCCTAAGTTTGAAAAAATCCTACCGAGTGGAGAGCAAACCTCCCACTTGGGGGCTTAGCTGCAGTCCAGTA
This sequence comes from Triticum urartu, assembly GCF_056163025.1. NCBI lineage: Eukaryota > Viridiplantae > Streptophyta > Magnoliopsida > Poales > Poaceae > Triticum > Triticum urartu. The sequence continues at coordinate 744,133,381 of NC_141875.1, read as the reverse complement.
CTCGCCTAAGTTCTCCCACTTAGAGACTTAGCTGCAGTCAGGCACTCGCCTAAGTTTGAAAAAATCCTACCGAGTGGAGAGCAAACCTCCCACTCGGGGGCTTAGCTGCAGCCCAGTGCTCGCCTAAGTTCTCCCACTAAGGGACTTATCTGCAGTCAGGCACTCGCCTAAGTTTGAAAAAATCCTACCAAGTGGAGAGCAAACCTCCCACTCGGGGGCTTAGCTGCAGTCCAGCACTCGCCTAAGTTCTCCCACTAAGAGACTTAGCTGCAGTCAGACACTCGCCTAAGTTTGAAAAAATCCTACCGAGTGGAGAGCAAACCTCCCACTCGGGGGCTTAGCTGCAGCCCAGTGCTCGCCTAAGTTCTCCCACTAAGGGACTTAGCTGCAGTCAGGCACTCGCCTAAGTTTGAAAAAATCCTACCGAGTGGAGAGCAAACCTCCCACTCGGGGGCTTAGCCGCAGTCCAGCACTCGCCTAAGTTCTCCCACTAAGGGACTTAGCCGCAGTCAAGCACTCGCCTAAGTGTTAACAAAATCCTACCGAGTGAGAGCAAACCTCCCACTCGGGGGCTTTGCTGCAGCCCAGTGCTCGCCTAAGTATGAAACATATCTCATTCCTCAAGGACGACGAGGGGCAGGTCGACTGCCACCTTCTCCTGGAGAGCTTCGCCACAAATACAATGTGCGCTCCGTCCCACTCCGCAATAACAGGGTGTGGGTCGACCGCCACCTTCTCCTGGAGAGCTTTGCCACAAATACAATGTGCGCTCCATCCCACTCCGCAGTAACAGGTTGTGGGTCGACCGCCACCTTCTCCTTGATAGCTTCACCATAAATACAATGTGCGCTCCGTCCCACTCTGCAGTAACGGGGTGTGGGTCGACCACCACCCTCTCCTTCGAATGAAGGCCAAGTTCCACTCGACGGATCGTCCACAAAGATATTCAACGATGAATCAAGTTCAAATAAAGCCTAAAGGGTCCCAGACCTCAGATCAAAAGTATTCGAACCCTCGGCTCGGCAGGGTTTAACTATTACAATTCCACTCGGCATTCCGAGGCAAATTCAAGGCAGAGGTTCAACGGTTACAGATCCACTCGGCATTCCGAGGCAAATTTAAGTGGAGCTTAAAAGTTTTTCATTCCTCAGGCGGAGGACTGGCAGGGGCGACGAACTCATCCAAGTCGATCCCGTCTGCGATGCGGGTAGCAACAGCGATGAATGTCTCCATGAAGTCCTGGAAGTTGTGTTTCCTCGTGTTGGCAACTTGGATGGCGGTCAGCTTCTCCTCCCGCGCCTCCTTGCAATGGACGCGGACCAGAGACAGAGCCACATCAGCGCCACACCGAGCAGAAGACTTCTTCCACTCCTGCACTCGGTCAGGGATTCCGTTGAGTCGAGTCATTAGAGACTCGAGATCGTTCTGGAGCATAGACTCTGGCCAAAGCATCGAGTCGATCTGCAACATGGCAACCTTCAGTCGAGCCAAGTAATCCACGACGCCGTCAACACGAGATTCCAGTCGGAGCAGATTCATGGCAGCTTCGTCTTTCACCGGAGAGTTGATTGGATCCAAACCTGTTTCGATCCGCCCAGTCTCCTCCTCAAAGTTCTGGCAAAGTTCTGCATACACGATCCAAGGATAAGTCAATTTTCATAAGACTGGGTCGACACAAAAAAAACAGTCGGAGCTGAACGCGCACCTTCGAGCTTGATGTACAACTTCTTGGCGAGGCTCCTCAAGTAGCTCTCCAGGTCGTCCCTCCTGCGAGCGATGCCTTCCATCTTCTCGCTCAGGGTGAGGTTCTCCTTCTTACAACGTGAAGTCTGCCTGTTGGCTTCATTCAGAGCGGTCTTCAACCTGGTATTCTCTCCTTCTAATTGGTCGACCAAAGCTAGCTTCTGTACGGCCAGAGCGGTCTTGTCATCAGCCTCCTTACGGGCGGCAGCCAAGTCCTGATCCTTCTTCGCCAGAGCTTCGTTCAGTTTTTCTGCAAAGAAATGATGATTGATTCGGAAATAGCAGAAGGGTACTCAAGCATAAAAACTAACCAGTCGACAAAGGCGTCTTACCTACGGCGTCGTCTCTGACCCTCTGCAGCTCTGTTCTGGCCAGCTCCAGATCAAGGTTCAGTTGAATTTGCTGCTTCTCCAAGTCAGCCAAACGGGCTCCAAGATCACAAGATTTCTGAATTCAAAGGGGAGGAGTTATCATTACAGTAAAAAACAACAAAGGCAATAAATACTAAGGCTACGGTCGACTGCCAGCAGTCCACCATAGTCTCGGGGACTACACCCAGCGGGTGCACTTAGCGTGCCCCCACCGGTTCCTATCCCACCTGACCAGCTCCCGAAGTCGAGTCCAAGATGAGTTGCTTCCGAGTAACTAAGAGACAATAACGGCGTTTCTAAGACTACAGCCGAAACAAAAACAGTCGACAGTAGTCTTGGGGACTACACCCAGTGGGTGTACTCGGCGTGCCCCCACTGTGAAAAAAGAGAGGAAGAAAGTCGACTGCCCGCAGTCGACAGGATACCGTTCCATTCGGTATGGCCTGAACAGACCGAGTGAAGAAATAAAGCTACAACAACTCAACAGAAAAACTACAGTCGACCGCCCGCGGTCCACCATAGTCTCAGGGACTACACCCAGTGGGTGCACTCAGCGTGCCCCCACTCGTCCAAGAGTTGGCAGACACACCCACTGGGTGTACAAATATAAAGATCTTCGGAAAAGAGATTCTTCAAAGAACATATCATAACAGACCAAGTGTTGAAGTCGACTGACCTGGACGTTGCTCTGAAGGGCTGAGCTTGCGTCATAAGCCGCCTGGCAGGCCTCCCGAGCCACCTTCACTTGCTCCATCATGATCCCCGCCTGGCGTACAACCTCCTTCGCAGCAGCCGCTTGGTCCTCAGGGACGGGGTACGCAGCAAAAAGCAAAGACGGATCCGCAGTCGTCGCTGAAGGCTGCACACTCGTCGGAGGAATGGCGAAGGTCACGGTAGCCCGAGTGGGTTCGCCATCATCTCGAGCTGCGGTCTCAGGCGCCGGAGTGGATTGTGGGGTCTTGTCAGCCGACTCCCTCTTCTTCCTCGTCGCTCTCAGCGGTTCGTTGTCATCATCGTCCGGGAGGTCGATAACATGGGGAAGAGCTGCAAGGAAAACATTCAATCGACCAGCGTTGCAATAAAGGTTCAGTCGACTCAAAAGCGGGACTTCAGTGATCGTACCAGGGTTGGAGGTGACGGCGTCCTCCATCTCTTGGTCGTCGTTCTTGGCGGAGACCTCAGAAGTAGCACCGCTGCAAATCTCGAAAGTCAGTCAGTTGGCTCAGTGAATCGACCAAGGATCCGTCCACGATTGACAAAGCAAAGCAAGTCTTATTATTACCAGGAAATGGTGGGAACAGCTATCTTCATCTTGGGCAGAGCCTTGGGCGGCTAGGATGGCGTCGCTCGTGGGTGCTTGGAAACCTTCTCAGTCGGCGGAGGAGAGGAGGTCCGAGGGCATTTTGACGACTGCCCAACAGGAGATGTCGCCTTGCCACGTTCCCGCACCGGATCGTGGGTGAGCTTGGATCGCCCCTCCAGGCGGGGAGGTTCAGCCTCCTCCTCCTCCCCTTTGCTGGAGAAGATGTCGTCGCCTCCCTCTCCCTCACCGTCAGACTCCCACTCGCCTTGGTCGTCCCCGCTCTCGGCTCCGCTCGCCTCCCCTTCCTCAGTCGACCCCTGTGCCCCGTTGGGCGTCGAGTACATCTCGGTGGTCGCCTGGAAAACAACAGACGAGACGAAAGTCAATCAACTAACTCGAAGAAGAACAAGGCAGAAGACAAGATATTAGTCGGGAGCACAAAGACTTACCTGGTCCACCTCATACGAGTTGTCGAGTGGGATTACCCTCCTGGCTCCTCGGGGGTTGTCTTTGTTCCCCGTAATACTTATCAGCCACCCCTCCAGCATCTCGTCGGTGACCTCCTCCGGGTGGATCCGAGTGGTGTCGTCGAGGCCCGAATACAGCCACATCGGGTGGTCGCGGGCCTGGAGCGGTTGGATGCGCCTTTGGAGGAAGACCTCCAGCAGGTCCATACCAGTCACGCCTTCACGGACGAGTTCAACCACTCGACCTGCCAACACCTTCACTTGGGCCCTTTCCTCCGGCGCGACCTTCAGAGAGACAGGCCTCTTGGCTCGGTCGAGGGAAAAAAGAGGAAGACCAGTCGACTGTCCTAGGGTCACCTGGTCCTGGCAGTAGAACCAAGTCGACTGCCAACCACGAACCGACTCCGGGAGGGTGATTGATGGAAAACAGCTCTTTCCCCTCGTCTGGATCGCCAGGCCCCCGCACAGTTGGATCACCCGCGTCCTCTCGTCACTCGACTTGGTCTTCTTGACCGATTGAGAGCGATAGGTAAAAATGTGCTTGAAGAGTCCCCAGTGGGGGCGGCATCCCAAGAAGGCCTCACACATGGAAATGAAAGCGGCAAGGTATACGATGGAGTTGGGAGTGAAGTGGTGGAGCTGCGCTCCGAAAAAGTTCAAGAAACTCCGGAAAAAGGGATGGGGCGGCAGAGAAAACCCGCGGTCGATGTGGGTGGCTAAGAGCACGCACTCACCGTCGCGGGGCTGAGGTTCGATCTCCCCCCCCAGGAGACGCGCAGCTTCGTGGGGAATGGCTCCCCCCTCGACCATGTCGTCGAGATCTTCCTGCCGGAGCACCGACGGCATCCAGTCGCCCTGGATCCAACCCTGGGGCAGAGCGGTCCGGGAGGAAGACCCGCCCCGTGCAGACCTTTTTCCCTTCCCCGCCGCCGTCGCCTTCTTCGCGCGCTCCAAAGCAGTGGTCTTGCCCTTCGCCATCGTCGCCGGCAAGGTCTCTCATGGGCTTGCGGTGCTGGGGGGAGAGCGGAGGAAGCGGAAGGACTGGCGAAAGGAGAGAGGAAGCAGGAAGGAGAAGAGAGCGCGCGGCTTGGAAACCCCGAGCCAGCAACTTATAAGGGGCCGCTCCCGAGTGGCTGACTGGTAGGCCCGGGCCATCCAGTCAAATCCCGCAGCAGACGCGCGCGCAGTACGTGGCGAAAAAGGCAACGCGGAGATCGAGGAGCTTCCGCTTTATCTCTTCCGATTACTACGGCTGCTCCCGTCCCGCGCGCTTCCCAAAATCCGAATCCCGCGAGATCCGCGGGCTGCAGAACAACTTGCCAAAACAGAAGATCCCGCTCGCGCCAACACTCGGCATGTCGCAAGCAAAGGTATTCACTCGACGAAAGGCCTGGAATGGATCAAGGCGACTGAAAGAGGTTGATGACGTCACCCGTGACAGTTGGCCCGAAACAAGGCACTCATGCAGCCCCAAAGAACCAGTCAGAAAAGATCCCCAACTCTTTCCCACTCTAACCTCGATCCATTCGGGGGCTAATGATGAAGCTATGTACCTGGGGTAGGGGCACGGGTCTGTCCTAAAGAGCCCTACCCAAGGACATCCCTAGAAGAAGTCACCTTTCAGTCGACTCGAAGGTATCCACTCGACGGATCCAAGACACTCGACCAATAAGCTGTCACTCGACCATGAAGCTAACCACTCGACTGCCAGGAGACCTAAAGTCACTCCGCAGGCAAACGGTCATCTGTTAAGTAGTCTTTATGGTCATTATAACATTTTATTACCAGCGTTACCAGTAACGCCCCGCCTTAATGTACCTTAAACCCTGCATTACTGAGGACAGGAGAGGGCTGGCGAACTCTATATAAGCCACCCCCTCCTCAGTAGTAAGGGTTCGCACCCCTGTAATCCATACACGCGTAAATCCAGTCGACCGCCTCCGGGCTTCGAGACGTAGGGCTATTACTTCCTCCGAGAAGGGCTTGAACTCGTAAACCTTGCGTGTAACAACTTCCCAATAGCTAAGATCTAGCCTCTCCATACTCACCCCCTACATCACTGTCAGAGTTAGAACCACGACAGGTCCCACCATATTTACATAAAAAACAAGATGGGAAGGTGTGGTTAGGTGACTTATAAGTCAGGTGACAACCAAACAGGCGTGACTTATAAGTCACTGGTTTTAAATCACCTGACTTATAAGTCAGGTGACTTATTGGAACCAAACATGCCCTAAATGTTACTCTCGCCTTTTCAAGAAGTCTGTCTTTTATGACAAAGCTAGGAACTACAATTATTTTCAAATGGTCCTCCAACCAGACTCCATCATCATCATTTCTCATAAAGAAGCATGACCTACAGAACCAATGGTTGGATGATTAGAATGACAATGGTACCTTCAGCCTACTAGAGCTCAAACCCCATGTTTGACGTTTTCGTGTCTCATAAAAGGCAGAATATTATTTCAATGTGAGGCAATGTTCGCGTCGATAGTGAGATGGCGCTCGTGACTTCGTCAATCTCAAAACCCATCAGCTCAGTCATTTAGAGGTGTTCGTAGGGTAGGATGTGCATGCTTGCATTCATGGGTGATTGTATATATTTACATATTTGTGAGCGTCTATATCTGTAATATGTTTAAAAAATTATAAAGAAAAGAAGAAAAAACATATAGTCTGGCTGGGAATATAAGTCTGGCATCTTAGCTTAGGTCATCAATTTAAGTAGTGATATATATATAAAATATGCGGCAAAATATAAGTATGTTTATACACTTCATTTGAGGACGAATCTGAAATTATATTTTTATGACATGTACGACATTTTTCGCTAATCAAAGTAAATACTAAAAACTTTTTTTGAACGTTAAATAAAGAACAAAAACTGGTGCTCGAGTACGAATAGTTTGGTGTCCTGCTGCTCACCAGCTCCCCAAAACTAAGAAGCGAAATGCATGGAAAGGAGGTATTTATTTACAGTAGTTTGTTCGTAGTCCTATTCACCAGCTCTACTCATCAGTCATTACCGTCTAATATACTACAAGCATGTGATGTGTCAGGCTGTAACCATAAGAAAAGAAGCAAAGACCGGCTGAGATCGCATCGATGACTTTTAGTACTCCCTCCATTTCACAATATAGTGTTTTCTCTATCCCCGTGTTTTAATTTTGATCGTAAATTTAACTACAAAGACCGATTGCAGCGGAAGTAAAAATTATATCAATGAATTCGTATTTGAAAAAACTTTCAATTATATAATTTTTTCTTCCATCGCAGTTGGCCTTATTAGTTAAATTTATGGTCAAAGTTAGATCTCGAAAAATGTGAGTGTACTATATTTTAGAATGGAAAAAGTACTTATTTCTAAACGACACACGGCCCCACCGTTGCCGCTCGCCTTTCACGTGCAGCAGTGCTCCGCCACAGCTGCCCCGCCACAGCCGTGAAGACTGCAATTAATGCCACTTGCCACCAGCGTGAGATGTGCCGGTTGTTTTGTCTTGTTCCCGGACTTGCTTCGAGTTCTTTTTCTTGAACAGCACAAGGTCTCGAAGGACCCAGATTTTATTACATTGAGCTAGCCAGAAATACAATTCTCGAAAGGACCTCTGAGAAGATGAAAATACTATTGGAGCAAGAGCGAGTAAGGAAAGAGAGAGGGCGTGTAACCTTCCTTGTATTGATCATGTGGGGTTACACAGTTTATATACACAGCTCAACTGACACACTCAACGTTAGGCTAAAATCTAGGCACGTACAGAATACATAAACGCACGTACAGAATACATATCGGCAAACCCTTGATAATGATATCTGCTAGTTGTTGAGCTGTAGGAACATGTACAATGTGAAAATCACTGAGGGCCACCTGATCGAGTACAAAACAGGCACAGGTTAGGTTGTGATACGGCCGTCCTGATCGAGCACTTCAAGAGCCGGTGCGGTGCATCCGGGGCCCGGGGCGTGGGAGAGAAACATGTACCTGTCTTGTGGTGGCGCCAACTTTTCCGGGCGCGTGCCTCTAGCCTGCTGCTTAAGCTTAAATGCTACGTCTTGGCCAGGACGCATCTAGGCAGCCAGTTTGGAGTTCATCGACATGAACGGTGGCTTATGGTACTATTAGAAAGCTGATTTTATTTTCTTTTAAGAAAATGATATTACCATGACGGTAGAAAACAGAGCAGTCAATAGTACATATTTTCAAGTTGTTTAACATTGCTTTTGAGAGGGGCATAACTTATTTAATCACTTGTTTCCAAAAAATACAAACGTCTTTTGTGCAGGGTGAGGTTGGCAAAAAAGGACGCGTCAAGGGAATACAACCCGAGCAGGAAGAGTGCGTTGGAAATGTTGATCAGGGGCTTTACTGAAAAGGAGGGGGTTGTAATCAACCTGGCAGGGCCGGCCCTATGTTTCAGAGGGCCCTAGGGCGAACTCGACGACATGGGCCCATAAGTCGTAACACTATATGATTAATACATAAACAAATATATGTATGTATATATGTGTGCTTGATACCTAATATATATATATATATACACACACACGGTGACGCTAAACTAAGCAAGAGCGCAGATTAAGCTATCGTACGCTCCGGCTGCTAATTCCTTGCTCGGTGCACTGCTCGGCCAATGAAGCCCCACCTCCGCCTTTTTGTAGCAAATGATGGTAAATAGAAACGAAACATATGGTAACATATTAATTTTCCTTACCATTGCCACGCGCCTCACTTCGTCTCGTGTCCTTTTTGTTAACGACAGTAAACATGCTAGCATATGTGGTAATAGATGCGATACTTTTACCAAGTTACAGCACCACGATACGCTATGGCTCCACCACTAATGGTGGTAAAAATAGGAACATATATGGTAACCGAATAATTGTATTACTACTATCGTGAACCTCTTGCTATGTGGTAATTGCATTACCATATATGGACCCCATGGCTCCTACCACTAACCATGGTAAGGTATGAACATATATGGTAATGGAATAAATCATATTACTGCTGCCGTGAACCACTGCTTGCTATGTGGTAACTGCATTACCATATATGGATATGGTTCAGTAAAGAGATCTGCTTTGGTTACTATAGGAAGGGTGATGTTTTACTGTTAGATTAAGAGGGTATATTACAACGCCGTAAAAATATGTATTACTACCGATTGCCACTACTTGACGATCAAAATATAGTTGGCCCAGATGGGCATTCGGGGCATTCTGTGCGGAGGATCCACTCGTAAAATCCAACAACTAATTACGATTGAATTTATAACTGCACGAGGCGGGAGGCGGGGGGCTGGGGACTAGGATACTGGGCTGATTAGCATGCGCGCTGCGGGAGTTGATCCGATCGGTCGCACCCTGCTGGCCGGAGGGTACGCTTAGTTATAATACGCTCAGGCTGATTTTAGCGGACCTATATATATATATATATATATATATATATATATATATATATATATATATATATATATATATATATATAACTTCATTTGCAATATATTAAAAAAAACTTTTGACCATGCATCTTTAATTTGAGATGTCTAATAATAATTGTTGGACAATGACTAAAATTATGAAGAAAATAGAATGCAAAGAATTAGAAATTTATACACCAGGACACTGAAAATTGAGGATGCATGAATAATACTTGTGAAACACTGGATAATAAACTCACGGTCGCGGTCTCGAGGATGGCGGGGCGGGACGTCAGGGCCATGGCAGCGCAAGGGCGCTATGAATAGATTGCAGTAGCACACATTCCCCCCTCCAAAGCAGTGACTCCCTATCCCAAATCCTAGATTTAACAAAACATGATGACATCGATAAATCTTTGAACACACACATTCCAGTTTGTCATCCAAAGAAGACTATCATTTTCCTTCTGAACAACGGACTTTATGGCGGCATGTTAACGTCCAACAGTTCGCAATTTAGGGAAACAGGCTTCTAGTAAAAGACAGACATCGAAAACCTAGAAGTTAATCCAAACGTGAACGTGAAGGAGGTTGGTGCTTACTTGAAGTTGAGGTACTGGCCGAAGGGTCGCCGGCAAGGCCGCATGGTGGCGGCGCAAGAGCAGGCTGACGAAGGATCCCTAGCGACGACCGATGCTTGACGAAGAGAAGAAAGCACGAAGCGATGCGATTGATGTGGGCGGCAGGCCGGCGATCCGACGCTTCATCTAGCGCTAGTAATAATCAACCAAGGCAATTGGACCTTAACCCATCTCTTTCGTTTTCTCCCTTGGTTTTGCCTATCTAGTATTTGTTTGCTGGGCTATATACACTAGTAGAAAATAGGGCTTTGGTCCAGGCCGGGTCAGCCCATTAGTCCCGGTTCAGTCTAGAACCGGGACCAATGTGGGCATTGGTCCCGGTTCGTGAGCGCAGGGGGCCGGCCGGGTCACGTGGGCCATTGGTCGCGGTTCATCTGGACCTTTTGGTCCCGGTTGGTGGGACGAACCGGGACCAATGGGCCTCGCTCCTAGCCCACCACCATTGGTCCCGGTTGGTGGCTTGAACCGGGACCAAGCCTTTGGTCCCGGTTCAAGCCACCAACCGGGACCAATGAGGTGCCTATATATACCCCCTCGCGCAAGAGCAGAGCACAGTGCTCTGTTTTTTCTGGCCGAGGGGGAGAGGGCTTTGTGGTGCTCTAGCTCACCTCCTATGCACATGAGGTGTTCGATGGAATGCCCGAGCCACACTACTTAAGCTTTCTCCTCTCGAAGCTTGACCTCCAATCTCCATTTTCCTTGAGATTTGTCTAGATTTAGCGGTCCGTCATGCCCCGCCCCCGTCTTCACCGCCGTCGATCACCCGCGCCGATCTCATCACCGACACCACCGTGGTGAGCCTCTTGTTCTTATCTTCTTTCTGAAAGGAAAAATATTCTTACTTGTATGTTTAGATAGATACTTGTATCATTTTCTTACATTTATTATTGCATCTTATATAGTGCGATGGTTTTGGTATCCGCCCCCGTCGGCCCTCATCCTGTCTATGATTCGGATGTGGTATGTATATTATCTTTATAACTATTGGTTCATTTATTGTTTATGAAAATTATGCCGACCAACGTGACATAGATTTTATTTATCTAGGATGTATGTGAATCGGAAATGCCAACCGACCCTATTGTCGAGAGGTTAAATTTAGTTGAAGAAGAAAACAATTTGTTGAAGGAAAAATAAAAAAAAATTGAGGAGGAGAAGATGATATTGGAGTTGCATGTTGCGGATGTCGTCGATGATTACAAGATCAAGATGGATGCAATGCGCTTGAAGATTAGAAAATATGCCATTCATACCGAGGCTTGGTATCATTATGCCGTTGGATCAATTGTTACCTTGGTTGCGATTATGATCGCATTTGTTTTCGCATTGAAATGTTTTACATAGTTTCAATGTATGGTTTAATTAATTAGATGCTCTAGAGAGCTATATGTTGTTAGATGAGAACTATGTATGCACTTTGGTTTTAATGTGATGATGAATTTCTATTAATTTAGACACTTAATTATATATAATGCACGCAGATGAACCGGCAATGGATGTACGGTGACAGACACACCCGCGAGTACATTAAGGGCGTGCATGAGTTTCTCGATGCGGCTGAGGCAAACAAGCAGAATGGTTTTATGTGTTGTCCATGCACTGAATGTGGGAATACGAGGTCTTACTCTAACCGAAAAATCCTTCACTCCCACCTGCTTTACAAGGGTTTCATGCCACACTATAATGTTTGGGCGAGGCACAGAGAAATAGGGGTTATGATGGAAGACGGCGAAGAAGAAGAGTACGATGACAACTATGTGCCCCCTGAATACGGTGATGCTGCAACAGGGGGAGCTGGTGAAGATCAAGAGGAACCAGACGATGTGCCCAATGATGCTGCCACGGGTGAAGCTGCTGAAGATCAAGAGGGACCAGACGATGTGCCCGATGATGATGATCTCCGCCGGGTCATTGTCGATGCAAGGACGCAATGCATTAGTCAAAAGGAGAAGCTGAAGTTCGATCGCATATTAAAGGATCACAAAAAGGGTTATACCCCAATTGCGAAGATGGCAACACAAAGCTCGGTACCGTACTGGAATTGCTGCAGTGGAAGGCAGAGAATGCTACGGCTGACAAAGGATTTGAGAAGCTACTGAAAATATTGAAGAAGAAGCTTCCAAAGGATAACGAATTGCCCGACAGTACATACGCAACAAAGAAGGTCGTATGCCCTCTAGGATTGGAGGTGGAGAAGATACATGCATGCCCTAATGACTGCATCCTCTACCGCGGTGCATACAAGGATCTGAACGCATGCCCGGTATGCGGTGCATTGCTGTATAAGATCAGACGAGATGACCCTGGTGATGTTGACGGCGAGCCCCCCAGGAAAAGGGTTCCTGCGAAGATGATGTGGTATGCTCCTATAATACCACGGTTGAAACGTCTGTTCAAAAACGAAGAGCATGCCAAGTTGATGCGATGGCACAGTGAGAACCGAAAGAAAGATGGGAAGTTGAGAGCACCCGCTGACGGGTCGCAGTGGAGAAAAATCGAGAGAAAGTACTGGGATGAGTTTGCAAAGGACCCAAGGAATGTATGGTTTGCTTTAAGCGCGGATGGCATTAATCCTTTCGGGGAGCAGAGCAGCAATCACAGCACCTGGCCCGTGACTCTATGTATGTATAACCTTCCTCCTTGGATGTGCATGAAGCGGAAGTTCATTATGATGCCAGTTCTCATCCAAGGCCCTAAGCAACCCGGCAACGACATTGATGTGTACCTAAGGCCATTAGTTGAAGAACTTTTACAGCTTTGGAATGGAAACTGTGTACGTACGTGGGATGAGCATAGACATGAGGAATTTAACCTTAAGGCGTTGCTGTTCGTGATCATCAACGATTGGCCCGCTCTCAGTAACCTTTCAGGACAGACAAACAAAGGATACCACGCATGCACGCACTGTTTAGATGACACTGAAAATATATAGTTGGAAAAATGCAGGAAGAATGTGTACCTGGGCCATCGTCGATTTCTTTCGACCAACCATCAATGTCGAAAGAAAGGCAAGCATTTCAATGGCGAGGCAGATCACCGGAAGAAGCCCGCCATGCGCACCGGTGATCACGTGCTTGCTATGGTCAATGATTTACACTACGTAATCTTTGGAAAGGGTCCCGGTGGACTAACTGTTCCGAATGACGCTGAGGGACACGCACCCATGTGGAAGAAGAAATCTATATTTTGGGACCTACCCTACTGGAAAGACCTAGAGGTCCGCTCCTCAATCGACGTGATGCACGTGACGAAGAACCTTTGCGTGAACCTGCTAGGCTTCTTGGGCGTGTATGGGAAGACAAAAGATACACCTGAGGCACGGGAGGACCTGCAACGTTTGCACGAAAAAGACGACATGCCTCCGAAGCAGTATAAAGGTCCTGCCAGCTACGCTCTTACGAAAGAAGAGAAAGAAATCTTCTTTGAATGCCTGCTCAGTATGAAGGTCACGACTGGCTTCTCGTCGAATATAAAGGGAATAATAAATATGCCAGAGAAAAAGTTTCAGAACCTAAAGTCTCATGACTGCCACGTCATTATGACGCAACTGCTTCCGGTTGCATTGAGGGGGCTTCTACCGGAAAATGTCCGATTAGCCATTGTGAAGCTATGTGCATTCCTCAATGCAATCTCTCAGAAGATGATCGATCCAGAAATCGTATCAAGGCTAAGGAGTGATGTGGCGCAATGTCTTGTCAGTTTCGAGCTGGTGTTCCCACCATCCTTCTTCAATATCATGACGCACGTCCTAGTTCATCTAGTCGACGAGATTGTCATCCTGGGCCCGTATTTCTACACAATATGTTCCCCTTTGAGAGGTTCATGGGAGTCCTAAAAAATATGTCCGTAACCGCGCTAGGCCAGAAGGAAGCATCTCCATGGGCCATCAAACTGAGGATGTTATCGGGTTTTGTGTTGACTTCATTCCTGGCCTTAACAAGATAGGTCTCCCTAAATCGCGGTATGAGGGGAGACTGACTGGAAAAGGCACTCTTGGAAGAGACTCAATAATATGCAGGGACGGATATTCTTGATCTCAAGCACACTACACAGTTCTACAGAACTCTACCTTGGTGACCCCGTATGTCGATGAACACAAGAACAGTCTGCGCTCCAAACACCCGAAGCAGTGCGACGACTGGATTACATGTGAACACATCAGGACTTTCAGTAGTTGGTTGGAAACACGTCTCAGAGGTGACAACACTGTTTGTGATGAGTTGTACTTGTTGTCCAGGGGACCATCTTTGACTGTATTGACTTACAAAGGATACGAGATAAATGGGAATACATTTTACACGATCGCCCAAGATCAAAAGAGCACCAACCAAAATAGCGGTGTCCGCTTTGATGCAGCAACCAAGAGCGGAAAGGATACATATTATGGTTATATAGTGGACATATGGGAACTTGACGACGGACCTGATTTTAAGGTCCCTTTGTTTAAGTGCAAATGGGTCAATCTATTAGGCGGCGGGGTACAGGTAGACCCACAGTACGGAATGACAACAGTGGATCTGAAAAATCTTGGGTACACTGACGAACCGTTCGTCCTAGCCAATGATGTTGCACAGGTTATCTATGTGAAGGACATGTCTACCAAACCAAGAAAAAGAAAAGATAAGGAAGCGAATACATCATACGATGAGCCAAAGTGCCACATAGTTCTTTCAGGAAAAAGGGACATCCTGGGAGTGGACGGCAAGACAGACATATCTGAAGATTATGAAAAGTTTCATGAAATTCCTCCCTTCAATGTCAAGGCTGACCCAAGCATCCTGATAAACAATGAAGATTATCCATGGTTACGGCGCAATAAGCAAATGACACAAGCGAAGAAAAAGTGAAGACTTTCTCCCGCAACTTTGCAACACACGAACATGCTATATGGGTGAAATTATGATACCATCCCAACTTTCAACTTTTTCAGAGTTCATTTGAAATGCTTTCATGTCTTATGGTTCGGCCCTCGTAATACCATGACCATTAGTCCCTGGCCCATGCCAACTTTTAACTTTCAACTTTCTAAAACTAATGTCACTAACAGAAACTTTCAACTTTCATCTATTCTCATTTTTTAGTAAGTTAATCACAAACTTGTGATTCAAACAATTTTCAAAGAATTCAAATTTTAACTATTCAAATTTGAAAACTAATGGCACCAACAGAAAGTTTATATTTTTTCTAAAACTAATGGCACTAACAGAAAGTTTATAATTTTGCTGACCTAAAATCAAAAAGAATTAAAAAATAAAGCAAAAACAAAAGGAAATAAATAATGCAGAAAACAAAACAAAAAAACTGGAAAAAAATAAAAATAGCAACAATAAGTATTTTGTTGTAAGTAGAAACAAAATAAAATAAATAAAGAAACAAAGAAAACAAAAAACAAAAAAAGTGTTTTCAAATTTGAAAAAATGGCACTAACAGATAGTTTATAATTTTTCTAAAACTAAAAGCAAAAAGAATTAAAAAATAAAGCAAAAACAAAAGAAAATAAATAATGCAGAAAACAAAACAAAAAATTGGAAAATAAAAATAAAAATAGCAGCAATAAGTATTTTGTTGTAAGTAGAAACAAAATAAAATAAATAAAGCAGCAAAGAAAACAAAAAACAAAAAAGTGTTTTCAAATTTGAAAACTAATGACAATAACAGAAAGTTTATAATTTTTTCTAAAACTAAAAGAAAAAAGAATTAAAAAATAAAGCAAAAAAACAAAATAAATAATGCAAAAAACAAAACAAGAAAACTGGAAAAAATATTTTTATAGTAAAGATAATCACAAACTTGTGATTCACACAAATTTCAAAGAATTGAAATTTTAACTATTCAAATTTGAAAAGTAATGACACTAACAGAAAGTTTATAATTTTTCTGACCTAAAAGCAAAAAAAATTAAAAAATAAAGCAAAAAACAAAAGGAAATAAATAATGCAAAAAACAAAACAAAAAACTGGAAAAAAAATTGCCTCCTATTGGGCCACCACGGCCTGAATACGACTAGAAACCCAACATGGGCCAGGATTCGGGCCCGCAGAAGGCCCAATAGGCCCACAGGCAAAGCAGTGTCAGATTAGGCCCATAGGCCTGCAGTTCAGAGGAGTTCGAGAGGGAGGAGGCAGCAGAGCTTATAAACAGGTGTTGGGCGCTGTCAACTAGCGAGGTGGGACTAAACTTTTGGGCGCGGGGCAGCACAAGGCCATTGGTCCCGGTTGGTGGCACCAACCGGGACTAAAGGGTGCATTGGTCACGGTTCGTGGCCAACCGGGACTAAAGGGTGCATTGGTCACGGGTCGTGGCACCAACCGTGACCAATGCCCCCCTTTAGTCCCGGTTGGTGCCACCAACCGGGACCAAAGGCCGCCGCTTCCCGCCCTTTGGGCTGCTGAAAAGAGGCCTTCGGTCCCGGTTCGTGGCACCAACCGGGACTAAAGGGGTGCATTAGTCCCGGTTGGTGCCACCAACCGGGACCAAAGGCCTGGCTATATATACAACACTTGTCAAAATTTTCATTCAGTTCCTCAACTCCCCGCCGCCGACGCCACCCTCTGCCCCGACGCCCTGCTCCTCGTCGTCGCCCCGACGCCGTCGCCGCCGCCCTCGACGCCATCTGCCCCGACGCCCTGCTCCTCGTCGCCGTCGCCCGCGCCCGTCGTCGTCGCATCGTCGCCGCCCGCGCCCCGCGTCGCCCCGACGCCGTCGCTGCCCCGCGCCGCGCCGACGCTGTCGCCGCCGCCCTCGACGCCATCTGCCCCGACGCCGGCGCCGCTCCCCTCTGTGAGCACCTGCCGCCATGCCCCTCTGCCCCGCCGGCGCCACCATGTTTTTTTTTCATATGTTGCAATATGTTTTTTTATTTTTATTAGTTTATTTTTTTGTTCATATGTGATGTATATGTGTATGTGGCTATAATGTATATGTGTATGTGATGTATGTGGCTAGAATTTGCTAAATATATATGATTTTTTTAGGTTATTTTCATTTGTAGAATTTTTTTATGTATCTAGGAATATTTTTGTTCATAGATGATAGATGATCAAATGATGATTTTTTTGTTCATAGATGATAGATGATCAAATGATATTTTTTTTGTTCATAGATGATCATATGATTTTTTTAGGTTATTTTCATTTGTAGAAATTTTTGTTCATATATGGATATTTAGGGGGTCGAGGGTCGAGAACTAGTTTAGGGGGTCGAGGGTCGAGAACTAGTTTAGGGGGTCGGGGGTCAAGAACGTCGGACATTCATGAGAGAGGCGGGGAAGAAGGGGAAGAAGAGGGAGAAGAAGAGGAAGAAGAATAAAAAGAGGAGAAGAAGTTCTTCTCCTCTATTCTTTCTTCTCTTCTTTTTTCTTCTTCTTCTTCCTCTTCTTTTTTTATCGGGAACGAGGGTCGTCGAGGGGTCGAGGGGGGGGGGACGGCGAACATTCATGAGAGAGGCGGGGAAGAGGGAGAAGAAGAGGAGAGGAAGAAGAGGGAAAAAAGAAGAGGAAGAAGAAGAATAAAAAGAGGAGAAGAAAGAATAGAGGAGAAGAACTCTTCTCCTCTATTCTTTCTTCTCCTCTTTTTATTCTTATTCTTCCTCTTCTTTTTTTTATCGGGAACGAGGGCATGTCGAGAGTGTCGTCGAGCGGTCGAGGGTCGGGAAACTAGGGCTTACCCGAAGAAGGAGAAGAAGAGAAGAGGAAGAAGAGGAGAAAAAAAAGAAAAGGAAAAAAGAGGAAGAAGAAGAAAAAAAAGAGGAGAAGAAGAAGGAATAGAGGAGAAGACTTTGTCAGTTCTTCTTCTCCTCTAGCTATTCCTTTTTTCTTCTCCTCTTTTTTCTTCTTCTTCTTCTTCTTAATTTTTATCGGGGGTTCGAGGGGTCGGGGATCGCCGAGGGGTCGAGAGAGGTTTACTAGTGTCAAAGTATTGAAGAAATCCATGCCTTCATCATTAGCCGGAAGTAACCAGGGCATGTTGGTACGAAGTTCTGCAAAGTTGTTCTGGAATGGAGTCCCGGATAGAATAATCCGCCTTTTGGTACGAATTCAGCAAAGGCCTTCCAAATAGCGATATTCGGAAGGCTCTTGCTGAACTTTGTACCAAAAAGCGAATTATCCTATCTGGGACTCCGTTCCAGAACAACTTTGAAGAGCTTCGTACCATCATGCACATGTTACTTTCGCCTAATGATGAAGACATGGTTTTGTTGAATCCTTTGACACTACGCAACCTCCTGACCCCTCGGCGATCCTCTCGAAAATGAGAGGAAGAAGAGGGTCATCTAGGGGTCGAGGGTTCCAGGGCCGTCGAGGGTTCGAGGGGTCGAGGATCGCCGAGGGGTCGAGAGAGGTTTCCTAGTGTCAAAGTATTGAAGAAATCCATGCCTTCATCATTAGCCGGAAGTAACCAGGGCATGTTGGTACGAAGTTCTGCAAAGTTGTTCTGGAATGGAGTCCCGGATAGAATAATCCGCCTTTTGGTACGAATTCAGCAAAGGCCTTCCAAATAGCGATATTCGGAAGGCTCTTGCTGAACTTTGTACCAAAAAGCGAATTATCCTATGTGGGACTCCGTTCCAGAACAACTTTGAAGAGCTTCGTACCATCATGCACATGTTACTTTCGCCTAATGATGAAGACATGGTTTTGTTGAATCCTTTGACACTACGCAACCTCCCGACCCCTCGGCGATCCTCTCAAAAATGAGAGGAAGAAGAGGGTCGTCTAGGGGTCGAGGGTTCCAGGGTCGTCGAGGGTTCGATGGGTCGAGGATCGCCGAGGGGTCGAGAGAGGTTTCCTAGTGTCAAAGTATTGAAGAAATCCATGCCTTCATCATTAGCCGGAAGTAACCAGGGCATGTTGGTACGAAGTTCTGTAAAGTTGTTCTGGAATGGAGTCCCGGATAGGATAATCCGCCTTTTGGTACAAATTCAGCAAAGGCCTTCCAAATAGCGATATTCGGAAGGCTCTTGCTGAACTTTGTACCAAAAAGCGAATTATCCTATGTGGGACTCCGTTCCAGAACAACTTTGAAGAGCTTCGTACCATCATGCACATGCTACTTTCGCCTAATGATGAAGACATGGTTTTGTTGAATCCTTTGACACTAGGCAACCTCCCGACCCCTCGGCGATCCTCTCGAACATGAGAGGAAGAAGAGGATAAAAAAAGAAGAGGAAGAAGAAAAAAAAGAGGAGAAGAAAGAATAGAGGAGAAGAACTCCTCTATTCTTTCTTCTCCTCTTTTTTTTCTTCTTCTTCCTCTTTTTTTTATCGGGAACGAGGGTCGTCGAGGGACATAGATGTAGTGTCGTCGTTGTCGATATATACCCCCTCCCGATAGCTTACTATGATTAGGTAGCTAGTTCTACGTTTGGCACTAATATATCCATCTGTCATGTTTGAATAATAATTGCCATGTTGTAAATATTTGTAGAAACTATGGACACCGCCCTAGACGAAGCAAAAGAAGCGTTGTTGAGGGACATAATCGCAGAAGGAAGTGATACCGTCTCGTTTTTTCTCAACGAAACCGATGGTCTGGAAGGAAAGGGTGAACAAGCTGGCTACAGTGACCTAATGCCGGTGCAAGAAGAAGAACATGAGGACGGCTCCGGTGACCCAATGCCGGTGCAAGAAGGAGACCGTGATGACGGCTCCGGTGACCGAACCGAGTCCGGCCAGGTATATATATTAGTTAAGCCTGTGCTGACTAGCTGATTGATGCATTCATTGTTTTGGTATGTACACATATTAATTAAATCTTTGTTCTTTTTTCTAGCCCTCCGGATCGAGCACAACTCCGGTAAAGAGACGAGGCCCGAAGAAAAAGTTGAGCTCGGATGAAAAGTTTGAGATCATAGCAATCGCGCTCGACAGCCAACCGATTGAACCCCTCCGGACAAAGAGCGCATTTGTTGCTCAGTGCGGGGTTCTGGTTAGGGACAAGATCCCGATAAGCATCCAACAATGTTTTAAGCCGGCTACAGAAGACCGTGAGGTGTCTTATGTCAATGATATGCAGAAAAATGATCTTTGGACTGAGCTGAAGTCAAATTTCACCCTACCGCCAGAGGATAATCCAAAGAATCCAGTTAAAGAGAAATTAATCAAGTCTTTTGCTCTTAAGAGGATGACAGAACTATTCAGGAGGTGGAAGAAAGAGCTGAATACGTTTGTCGAAAATAATGAGACACCAGAATTCAAGGGCAGATATGAGAAGATCAGAGATCACTGGCCCGCATTTGTGGCCCACAAGACATCGGAAAAGAGTAAGAAGATGTCGGCGACAAACAAGCAAAATGCTGCGAAGAAGAAGCTTCACCATTGCACGGGGTCAGGTGGCTACCTCGTAGCCCGGTCTAAGTGGTCCAAGACTGAGAATGATCTGGTTGATAAAGGGATCGAACCAGAGACAATTAACTGGCCAGACCGTTGCCGGACTTGGTTCTTCGGGGCTGGCGGAACCTTGGACCCTGTGACAGGGGAGTGCATTTGGACGAACGATCAAATGGACATACCAGTCAGGAAGCTTAAGCAGTATGTCGAAGCAACGCAGGAAGGGACGTTCTTTCCAGACAGAGAGAACGACGAGCTCACAATGGCCCTCGGGAATCCAGAGCACCCTGGACGGACACGAGGCACGCCAGGCTCCATTCCATGGAAGGTTGGGTTTTCGGACGCAGGCGGTTACAAATCCCATGAGAGGAGGAAAAAAGTGCAACAGACCCAAATGCAGGCGCTGCAAGCAAGGGTAGACGCGATAGAGGAACGAGAAGCAAATCCAAGCAAACGTACTGCCGAAGCCTCCCCCGAAGCTACCCCGCCATCTCAGCGCAAAAGCAGTGTGGCTTCCACCGAGCTGCTTCGGCTGGAGCATGCCTTGACGGCTCCTGCCAGCTATCCCGTGGATGCTATAACGGAGTCTCAAAATTGCCACCTTATGACGCAATGGATGAATTTGAAGGTCAAGGCGGCTGTTGGCTCTGTTTATCCTACTGAACCCGGCGCAACTTTTCACTGCCGGCCGATTCCAGAAGGATATGCTAGGGTGATGGTGGATGAAATAATGGAGGAATTTGAGGACCTCCAGCTTGACCACCCTACCGGTGAAGGGAAGACTCGGCTGGGGTCTGCTCTGAAGACTCCATGCCTATGGCGGAAGGAGCTCATCAACCTTCCGAACTGGACGCCTCCGCCTCCTCCTCCTTCGGCGAGTCAGGGCACTCCGCCTCCTCCACCGCCTCCTCCTCCGGCGAGTGACGATCAGGGCCCTCGGCCGGCTCCTTCTCCGGCGTGTGGCGGCACTCCGCCTCCTTCTCCGCCTGCGCCGACGCGCCCGAGCAGCCAACCTCCTCCTTCTCCGCCTCGTCAGCAAGGGCGGAAGAGACCTGCCGCCACTCTAGCTGCTCCGGCGCGTCGTAGTCCTTCTCCTCCGCCTCGTAAGGAAGTAAAGAAGACAACCGCTCCATCTGCTCGGTCGGCGTCTAGCAGTACAACCAGAGGCGGGAGGACATACAGATTCGGTCCTTCTCTGAAGACTCCAGAGAAGTTACCATATGAGAGGACCCCGGAGGAGAACGCCGAGATCGCGCGAACCAAAGTGGATGACTGGTTTCAAGGGTTGAGAGCAAAGAGACATCCACCTCCGGAGGAGAAGGTAGATCTGGTGAAAGTGAAGCGCACTCTGGCTGCCCTGACAAAACCACCGAAGTCTCCGCCGAAAGGAAACTATGAGCGCATTATTGGAAAGGAATTTGCCGAAGCGGAGCGATCGGGAAGTACTGTCAGTGATCAAAGGCTGAAAGAACGACGA
Source organism: Triticum urartu (assembly GCF_056163025.1). NCBI lineage: Eukaryota > Viridiplantae > Streptophyta > Magnoliopsida > Poales > Poaceae > Triticum > Triticum urartu. The sequence continues at coordinate 744,111,633 of NC_141875.1, read as the reverse complement.
GCTGGGAAACAAATTGCCCAGCTCGGCGAACAAGCGAAGCAATCGTGCCCCCCCCCCTCAAGGTGCCTAGCGACATCGTCGATCCGAGGATGGTGCCCGGTTATGGCAATGTTGACGATTACCTGCCCGACGATGTACATTATGATCCCATGGAGGTGCAGATACACAAATATGAGTACGGGAAGCCTCTCGTCAAAGATGAAAAATCTTTAACAACGATGATGCGAAGATTACATGATTGGTACTTGAAAATCTGCAGAGAGTCTGGGGGGAGGAGTACTTTTATATGCGAGAGTTAAACCGGAGCATGACCTCGTTGGAATTGAACTGTTGCCTATTTCATTTGAGGAGTTCTATCAGTTTTTCAATCAATTGGCCCTCGATAAAACAACGATCACCTGCTACTGTCTGTAAGTACTACTACTTCTGTCATTAAGTCTCTCTATATAGCTCATCTCTTTCATTGCATGTATTTATAATTATCCTCACTATATTATGCAGAATGAAGATCGCCGAATTGAAGAAAAGACAAATCGGTGATATTGGGTTCGTTAACACATATCTCATAGATGCAACTGAGGTTGAACATCGTCCCGGAGATACCGAGGCCAACTTGCTACGATCATTAAAAAAATGAAAACAAAGATATAATACTCTTTCCTTACAACTTCAAGTGAGTGTTACTGTCTTGTGCATATTCGGTTTCCCTTATATATTAGTCCAGGTTATAGTAATGTAATTGATGAGTTATGCATGCGTGTGCAGTTTCCACTATATTCTCCTAGAGATTAGGCTTGAGCAGGGAGTAGTAACCGTCTTGGACTCTAAACGAAAAGATCCCCAGGAGTATGCGGACATGACTGAAATCCTCAAGAAGTAAGTTAAATCGATCATTATCCACCATATCAGCAACTTTGTTCATTTCCTGATATCAAGTAATTGTTTTCTTTGTCCGGCAGGGTTTGGAGAAAATTCACCAGAAAAGTTCCGGGATTGCCGAAGGAGCTGGAATTTAGACACCCGAAAGTAAGTACTATAGTAGCATGTTCCGCGCATCTCCTAGTGATTCAAGCGCTAGTTTCATCAATACCATTTAGCATTCTTGCTTATCAGTTTGATTGACCTCTATTTCTTGTAAAGTGGTTGTGGCAGGAACAAGGGAATGATTTCTGTGGATACTACGTCTGCGAGTCCATCCGCCACACGACCTGTGAGCGGGGCGGGTACTCTGACGAACAATATGAAGTACGTAAATAACAACATTCACAATTTTATTTTATTACCATCATTTGTATTGAGTTTCATTCATTCATATATATATGTATTGACCCCCTTCTTCAAATTAAATGTTTCGGAAGCGGGATGAACTCCTAGCACCAGCTCGCATGCGAGCAATTCAAGAGAAATTGGTGGCATTCTTTCTTGACCAAGTGATCGCTGAAGATGGAGAATACTATGTGGACCATGAGTCCGTATGATTATATTTGTAAGAGATAATTATTGTATATATGTAGCCGGTAGTGTCGGATAGATATATGAGAACTTGTTGTTCGACCAATCTCTCGGAGAGAAGGAGAGGTGGTCGATATCACTTCTCTCTGTATGCATATATGTTCATGACGATCTTCTGTTTCCTTCGTTTGCTTACTAGCTAACTAGCGTGTCTAGTCCTCTCTATACGTATGTATAGTACGTAGCGTCGACCAAGCACGGACGTAAGAGAGGACACTTCTCTCTATTAATTATAGCTAGCTAACACAATATATGAAACACCTAAATTAACCCCCCAAAACCCCCAACCCCCCCTTTAAATAAAAACGAAAACCCCAGCCACAGAAATGCTAACGCGTGGATGCCTATTGGTTCCGGTTGGTGCCACCAACCGGGACCAAAGGTCCTCCTGCCTGGGCTCTGCGCACTGCCCACGTGGAGGCCCATCAGTCCCGGTTCTGGATTGAACCGGGACTAAAGGGTCGGCGCATTAGTACCGACACTTTAGTCCCGGTCCAGGAACCGGGACTAAAGGCCCTTACGAACTGGGACTATAGGCCCTTTTTCTATCAGTGATATGCAATACCAGATCATGGGCCCCCTCCAGGCCCGGGCCCTAGGCGGTCGCCCCTCTGGCCATACCCCAGGGCCGGCCCTGCAACCCGGTAGTCGGCCTGTCGTTTGATTCTATCGAGTATCGACAAGGCGCATGAATTCTATAATTTGTACTCTTGGGAGATTGGTTTCGGGATCCGGTTTGGAAGGAGCAGGCTTAATGTTAAAAGAGCAAAGTGCATGCAAGAGCTTGTTTGCGGGTGTGCGGTAAGTGAATAGATTAAGTTCAAAAAAAATATTTCACAGGATTGACAATTATTCCCGTTTAGATCAATTTTATCTACGTAAATGCTTTTCGAGTACAAAATGCGAATGTTTATTTATTTTTTCTTCTCACTAGGGATACTCAAAGAACCAGAATAGCAGATCGAGCAGGTGTGGGTGCTAGGTGATGATAAGGCTTCTCCGTTCTCCAGACAATGGTTGGTACATTAATGAGTTTAGGAGTGCACACAATCATGCTTTATCACTGACTTGTGGGGAGAAGTTGCACTGGAAGTAGCACAGATATATTGACGTGCAGATCAAGGATTTGGTTAAGCAGTTGATGGAGAACAACGTCAGCCTGAGCAAGGTTTATAGCATTGTTGGTAGTTTCTTTGGGACCATGGAAAATATCGCATTCACGAAGAGGTCTCTGAAAGTACTGTGTGGGAAACTGAGTAGGGATCAATCAGACCATGATGCGACTAAAACTGTCCATTTGCTACAAGACATCAAAGCAGCAGACCGCAACTTTTCATACAACTAGTTGACCCGTTGCGCCAAATGGCGCAGAGACCCACTAAAGCCATGTTCGCGATGAAAATAGTTTCATTTAGTAAGGACATATTCGATTAGTGAAAATAGTTTCATTTAGTAAAGACATATTCGATTTTGATAGTAAAAAGCCCGTGTGTAAATCATGCTATATTGAAAATATGTTTATTACACCGAGAAATCGGAGTCTCATGTACTCCCTCTGTCTTTGGGACGGAGGAAGTATGAAGGAAAAAATTCAAGATTATTGAAAATATGGACAGGTCTTTAGGAAGTAAGTGATTAATTACCTAAACTTTAGTACATATATAGAAACATAGACCCAACAAAATATTCAAGATTGTCTTGCACATGCGGTCATTGATTCAAAGCTGTTGAGTTGGTTTACAAAAAATTAATTGGATAGTCACAGGCTGTACAATACAGATTAAAGAACCAGAAGGTGATACATATGAAAGGGAGATGACAAAGAACACACTTGCTGAAGCTTTATTGCTAAGTTTAATTTACAGAATGTGTGTACAAAATCAACCAACCGGTCGCCTCTTCTGACACATAAAAACATCATCTGCTACCATGCCCTTGCTCAGGTTGGAGCTTCAGTTGAAGAAGGAATGCCTATATAGAACAAAAACATGGTCACTGGCCTTAAGCTTTTTCCAGGTGGAAAGTGCCATTGTGGAGAAACTTCCAAGGCGACATATCCAGTGGAATGAAAACTTACATGTTGAGCCACTGGATCTACAACGAACGACATCCGCTCAAAGGTGTAGCTCCGCCAACAACTTAAAACACCAATCAGCACATAACCCCTCCTTCCTAGTAATGTTGCCAGATTATTTAGGGATTGGCTTATCCCGTCGTAAGACCTAACCTTGGTTCAGACATAAGTTTGTAGCAAAACACATGTAGAGAGGCAATAGAAGAGCAGGTCTCAACCAAGTAGCAAAACACATGTAGAGGAAAGCACATGTGAAGCCACCCAGGCAGGAATATTAGAAGAGCAGAAGAAAGAATCTCAACGCCAAATAACAGTCAGATTATGGACTGAGAGCTCCCTTCACTCATATGATTTTTGCATGACATTCAAACCAAAAACCAACTTATTCTTTTCTTATTTCCAAAGCACATGTGAATATGACAATACCAATTGTCAAACCAGTACACTGACTCATACCTCTACGTCTAATGTTCAAATCTAAAATTAAGCAACTCTTTTTAATTCCCAAAGCAAACAAAAAACAGACCTTAAGAAGGCCCAAGTAGCACAAAAGAATAAAACAGGGGAGATTTTGGTTGGTGGGCCAAGGCCCTACTAATCTAGGAAGGGTAAGTGCGTAGAAAGCATTATCATTAATCAAACTATGAACACATGATAGATGGAAGCGAGTAGAAAGCATTCATCATATAATAAACCAGGACGTACACTAGAGGGACGAAACTGAGCTTTCATCACTTGAATTTGGCTGGAGTACAAGTCCATTCAAGATAAAGGAAGTTCAAATCACCTGAACAATTGCAAGCTTGGACCAAATATTATGCGACACTTTGCAGATATACCTGGAGCGCTATAGAGGAACAAAGCTGTCAAATATTAATGGCATGAGTGAACTACTGGACATATCTTCAAGGTGGGGACAGACCAACAAAAAACAGGATTGAGCAAGCTAATAATAACAATTTACCGCGCGGGGGGGGGGGGGGGGGGGGGGGGGGGGGGGACACTGTTTGAGAGCACAAGATTCACAACAGATCAATGTACATCTAAGAAAAACTAAAAATACAACATTTTCTCTCAAGATCAACATAGCAGAGTATCAAATCACATCATTCTTTCAGCCATATTGCACTCTCAAATTGTTACCTGAATTACAATGCCCCTTTTTAATAGTTGACAGTCAATGATCTTGTGTAGGTAGTCCTTCCCTACTTTACGCATTGCACTCTCAAAACCAAAAATGTAATTACATATGGTATATATATATCAAAATAATTAGCCTCATGAAGAAGTGGGGAATCTATAACGGAAGGGGATTTCACTTGTAGACTATGCATCACCGAGTGAATCAAGAAATCAAGAGTGAATGTACATGAGCTCTAAACTGGAACTTGCACACATTTTCTTATATATTTCATCCTCGTTTTTCTGATTCAATGCGCCACTGATTTGGTCCAGTATTTATTTGCTTAGCAAGGCTTATAACAGTGAAATAAACCGCATACTAAAACCATGGTTGACAGCTAGGCAAGGTAAGCAAACGTTTTTATGTAAGTAGACAATTTAAAACAAGGATGTCATCATAATAACTAAAGGGTAAAAGAAATTAAGAGGTAAACATACGGTATACAAACAAGGTTGAAGCATTGTTGGGTACTGGTAGCTGTGAATCTCTTTGTGAAATCGTATTGAATAGGACTGTTTTTGAACAGAAACAAGACTGCTTTACTACTTAACCCATATAACACACCAATAGGTCATAAGCACACACATAATCATGCACACAGGACAACGCCCAAACAACAATCTTTATGTGATATTTACATTTTCCTTCAAAATTACATTTCTTTTATTTTTCAAGTTTAAGTTGTAGTGAAACAAGTTGTCCATTGCCACATTTAAAAAATAAGAACATGGCAAATAACTCTGTAGCACAAAGAAAATGGATAAACTATACTCTCATCTTTGGATCCATGATACATCCTATTTTCCATTGGAACTGAACATTCTTAAAGCACAGAAAGAACATGAACGCCCAAAAATCCATGAGGAAGAGTACACTACCAACAACAAACATATGTAAACTAAGTGGGAAAAAATGCTGCACAATGAAAAGGGGGGGGGGGGGGGGGGGGATGAACCTCTACACACAAACACTTAGTCAACAGAAAAAAGGCAACCATTCATAAATTCATCTTAGCTAAAGCAAAAGCATAATTCGGACTAATCAAAATGCCCTTGAGCGACACAACAACGAATTAAACAAAAGGGAAAACACCAAGACAACAGAAAACAACGGAAGGTAGGTGAAGCACAATTATACCTGATGGACCTAAAGGCACACACAACAGAAAAATAGAGGACCGTCGAAATAACGTACTCTTCCATCCGCAACCCTGAAGAACCATGCAGGAGCAGTAAGCAAAGCAGGAACAGGACCGAGCGGTGAACGCAAAGGAACTGCGTATCCTCCCAAAAATTGCAAGTGGACTTGTATCGGACAAAATGAGTCCCAGAAAGCAATTGAGAACATGTTAGTTGTCACAGTCAAAGTTCTACTATTCCACAATGTTTGTGTCCTTCGCATTTATTTGCATTCGGTATTTAGCAAAATGCATGACATCTCTGCTTGAAACTAAATTTTCAGATTTATGATTCTAAATGGGCCGTGCTACTTATTATTGCTATTCAGCAGAAGTGTAAAGTGGTTGACTTGGGTATTGGAAAAGATACCGAAAGAAGTCTTGTGGAGCATATGGATGCAGCTCTATGTTCCGATGCTGATATAATCCTTACTTCTGATGGTGTTTCCATGGTGATAGAGATCTTGTCAAACCTTGCTTGGCAAAGGTATGTAAAATTCACTTTGAAAAGGTTACCTACAAATCCTTCTAGGTTATTGTGTACAAACTACAAAGATGTTGATAAGCAGCATCAGCCTTATGATTGTATTCTTTTCCTGTATGTTGTTGGATGAGCATTGAAAGCAGTTATGTTTGGTCAAACCTAAAGTTACTAACAAATGCAAACATAAATTCATCATCTAATAACAATTACATCGATAAATTATAATAAAAGAGATTATGTATGCAAATATGATGATATATAACCCTATTCGATTATTCCATTTGATGTGATGATAAGAAGTGCACATCAAGTCGTGTCTTTCTTTTCTCACAAAGAAAATAACACCAGGATAATCTTCAGTAGAGCACACAACAATCATGCTTTAATTGATAAATAATAGTATAACAATTAGAATATATATTTAAAAAAACTTGACTCCAAAGAGCATTGTGTTGTCCCACAAAAAATGCACTATAATTTTAACAGATGGGTAGAAAGAAGAAGGCAAGTAACCTGCAACACAAATATGAGGTCACCTACCAATTTTCTACAAAACATAGACGAACATTCACAGGAGAGAGTTAGTCACCTTGTTCTTCACCAAATTCTTCTATTGGATTCTCCTGTTCATCTTCTTTCTCAGATCTGGAAGATTGTGGTCTTTAGATAAATTGTTTATCAGGAAATCAAGACCAAAGACAAGAAATAAACAGGTAAAGAGAGAGAACCTAAAAGCGATTCGTTGAGAACTGCATCTTGCTGCTGTTACAGGTTTCATGGCAGCACCCAACCACTACAAAGAAAAATTCAGGAACATCTGTGCCACAAAGAGCAGTGGAATAAGATAAGAGTACATGAAGAAAGAGATGTGGGGATACAGAAATACCTACAGGCGTCACGAACGGCAATTCTGGCTGTGTCATCGGCAACGCAACACCACTTGCCACGCGAGCAAACCCACGTGAAGACGAAGGAGGCCGGCGGGTAGTCCGCAGCGGCAGCTCCATGTCTGAGCCGAGCCGGTCCGCCAACTGGCTTGCATCCTCTGCTTCCCTCCTCCGACCGACGATGCCCTGGTTGAGCTCCTCCTCCGCACCTTCCTCGCACCGAGGTCTCTCCTCTTGCCGCAGCTTCCTCGCAACCTGGGGCAGGTAGGACCTTGGGAGGCGGTGGATCTCATAGAAAGGAACGGCGGAGCCCCTAGGTTGCGGCTGTGGTGAGGGAGGAAGGAGGGAGAGGAGTGGCGGCTGTGTTGATTGGGAGAATGGGCTAGGGTTTCCCACCAATGGCGGCTGACCAGGGAAGAGGAGGGAGGGAGGGGTGCGGGCGAGGGGATTGGGCGAGGCCTGCCCCACGCTCCCGCAGACGGCACGACGCGCACGCGGCGGGTGGGGAGATGGCGAACCTGCACCTCGAATCAGTTCGCCCAGCCAGCACGGGCGCTGCAAGAGCCCACCGGTCATTGGCCATGCAAAGTCATCTTGCGGTAAAAACGAGCAGCGAAACACCCAGTGAACATCCAACGCATGGAACGAAGTCAAAGATCGTACTTTCCAGCATCGAACGGCAGGGAATGCATGACATCGGGGGAGCTCCGTGGGCACGAGTTGTCCCGGAACCTTATATGTTTAAATGTTCAGGTTGACGGGGAAGCAAGGGTGAAGACATTGATGTGGGTAACTAGGAGGGGCATATATCATTACAGGTATTTCGGAGACGCGATAACATTTGATACAACATACCGCACTAACTTATACGACATGCCGTTTGGTTTGTTCGTCGGGGTGAACAATCACTTTCAGAGCATAATTTTCGGTGTTGTGCTAATGAGGGACGAGACCATTGAGAGTTTTAAATGGGGTTTTAGGGAATTTGTAAGGATGGTTGGTGGCAAAGCGCCAATCACTATACATACTGGTGAGTTAGTTGATTTTTTATTTGATTGTGGATTATTATGTTACAAGTTAATTTTGGGAAAGATTGAATAGTGGGTTGCTTGACATGTCCAGACCAGGCGAGGGTGATGGAGCTAGCTATAATAGATGAATTACTAAACACGACTAACAGATGGTGCAAATGGCATGTACTGAAGAAAGGCCTTTTAGTGCGTCCAGTTTTTTCCGTGACCCTCTCTACTCTTTCGCGCATGCTATGCGGGTGAAATGATGATACCATGGCAAGTTTCAACATTTCCAGAGTTCATTTTGTACTGATATTTAATTTCACGGTCATTTAGCTCTCTAAATAAATCGGTAAATGACTGAAAACAGCAAATGATGTCAAAACGTGTTGTAAATTGATGACGTCGCTTTGAATGCTGCATAATGAACGCAAAAGAAGTCGGGATTTCAAATAAGTTTAAAAAACATTGAAGTGCCCGTGTAACAGATGAGTTCTCGTCTGAAACCGTGATACTCCGAAAGAGATTGTCCAGTTTGTACACGAAGTGCGTCCAGTTTTTGCCGTGACCCTCTCTACTCTTTCGCACATGCTATGCAGGTGAAATGATGATACCATGGACAGTTTCAACATTTTCAGAGTTCATTTTGTAGTGATTTTCAATTTCACAGTCATTTAGCTCTCTAAACAAATCGGTAAATGACTGAAAAACTGCAAATGATGTCAGAACATGTTGGAAATTGATGACGTCGCTTTGAATGCTGCATACTGAACGCAAAAGAAGTCAGGATTTCAAATAAGTTTAAAAAACATTGAAGTGCCCGTGTAACAGATGAGTTCTCGTCCGAAACCGTGATACTCCGAAAGAGATTGTCCAGTTTATACACGAAGTGCATCCAGTTTTTGCCGTGACCCTCTCTACTCTTTCGCACATGCTATGTAGGTGAAATGATGATACCGTGCCAAGTTTCAACATTTTCAGAGTTCATTTTGTAGTGATTTTCAATTTCATGGTCATTTAGCTCTCTAAACAAATCGATAAATGACTGAAAACAACAAATGATGTCAGAACATGTTGGAAATTAATGATGTCGCTTTGAATACTGCATACTGAACGCAAAAGAAGTCGGGATTTCAAATAAGTTAAAAAAACATTGAAATGCCCGTGTAACAGATGAGTTCTCGTCCGAAACCCTGATACTCCGAAAGAGATTGTCCAGTTTACACACGAAGTCCATCCAGTTTTTGCCGTGACCCTCTCTACTCTTTCGCACATGCTTTGTAGGTGAAATGATGATACCGTGCCAAGTTTCAACATTTTCAGAGATCATTTTGTAGTGATTTTCAATTTCACCGTCATTTAGCTCTCTAAACAAATCGATAAATGACTGAAAACAATAAATGATGTCAGAACATGTTGGAAATTGATGATTTCGCTTTGAATACTGCATATTGAACGCAAAAGAAGTCGGGATTTCAAATAAGTTAAAAAAACATTGAAGTGCCCGTGTAACAGATGAGTTCTCGTCCGAAACCCTGATACTCCGAAAGAGATTGTCCAGTTTATACATGAAGTGCGTCCAGTTTTTGCCGTGACCCTCTCTACCCTTTCGCACAAGCTATGCGGGTGAAATGATGATACCATGGCAAGTTTCAACATTTTCAGATTTCATTTTGTACTGATTTTCAATTTCACGGTCATTTAGCTCTCTAAACAAATCGGTAAATGACTGAAAACAACAAATGATGTCAGAACGTGTTGGAAATTGATGACCTCACTTTGAATGCTGCATACTGAACGCAAAAGAAGTCGGGATTTCAAATAAGTTTGAAAAACATTGAAGTGCCCGTGTAACAGATGGGTTCTCGTCCGAAACCGTGATACTCCGAAAGAGATTGTCCAGTTTGTACACGAAGTGCGTCCAGTTTTTGCCGTGACCGTCTCTACTCTTTCGCACATGCTATGCAGGTGAAATGATGATACCATGCCAAGTTTCAACATTTTCAGAGTTCATTTTGTAATGATTTTCAATTTCACGGTCATTTAGCTCTCTAAACAAATCGATAAATGACTGAAAAACAGCAAATGATGTCAGAACGTGTTGGAAATTGATGACGTCGCTTTGAATCCTGCATACTGAATGCAAAAGAAGTCGGGATTTCAAATAAGTTTTAAAAATATTGAAGTGCTCGTGTAACAGATGAGTTCTCGTCCCAAACCCTGATACCCCGAAAGAGATTGTCCAGTGTGTACACGAAGTGCGTTCAGTTTTTGCCGTGACCCTCTCTACTCTTTCGCACATGCTATGTGGGTGAAATGATGATAACATGACAAGTTTCAACATTTTCAGAGTTCATTTTGTAGTGATTTTCAATTTCACGGTCATTTAGCTCTATAAACAAATCGGTAAATGACTGAAAAACAGCAAATGATGTCAGAACGTGTTGGAAATTGATGACGTCGCTTTGAATGCTGCATAATCAACGCAAAAGAAGTTGGGATTTCAAATAAGTTTAAAAAACATTGAAGTGCCCGTGTAACAGATGAGTTCTCGTCCGAAACCTGATACTCCAAAGAGATTGTCCAGTTTGTACACGAAGTGCGTCCAGTTTTTGCCGTGACCCTCTCTACTCTTTCGCACATGCTATGTGGGTGAAATGATGATAACATGGCAAGTTTCAATATTTTCAGAGTTCATTTTGTAGTGATTTTCAATTTCACGGTCATTTAGCTCTCTAAACAAATCGGTAAATGACTGAAAAATAGCAAATGATGTCAGAACGTGTTTGAAATTGATGACGTCGCTTTGAATGCTGCATACTGAACGCAAAAAAAATAATGGAGTTCAAATAAGTTTAAAAAACATTGAAGTGCCCGTGTAACAGATGAGTTCTCGTCCAAAACCCTGATACTCCGAAAGAGATTGTCCAGTTCGTAAGGCCCTTTAGTGCCGGTTCGGTAACCGGCACTAAAGTGTGGGCACTAAAGCCCCCCCTTAGTACCGGTTCAGCACGAACCGGTGCTAAAGGGCAACCACGTGGCACGAGCCAGCTTCGGGGGCAGGGAGCCCTTTAGTACCGGTTTGTGACACCAACCGGTATTAAAAGGTTGGGGGGTTGGGTTTATGATTTCTTTTTCATTTAATTTTTTGTTTTCCATTTAATTCTTTTTCGTTTGCTGGTATTTTACAATACTACATATTGTACACGTTATGCATATATATAAATAGAATTTCTAGTACAACCGATCATAACAATTAGCTAGCTATCTACAATTTCTCCTAATTGGTGCCTTCGGGGCCAATGGCATTAGCCTAATTGGTGCCTTCGGAGCACGATAACAATTGGAAGTGGTTCATGGGGGCGGTAGCGGGTAATAGTATTCTCCTTTGGGATCTATGACCTGTTCGAGCAAAAATCCCGCTATTTCCTCTTGAATTGCTTCTATGCGGTCCTCTGGTAGGAGCTTCTCCCGCACCTCTTTGAACTGTTAAGAAGGAGATCAATATGCATGTGTATTAGTTGTGTGACTAGATATCGATAATGTTGTAAAAAATGTGAATGGTGTTCTGACAAACGTACCCAGTCCTATCTTTGAGATCTTCTCCTTTCGGATGCCATCATGCGAATGTTCTCGCAAACGTATTTGCACACAGATTATTCCCCGGCGCCTGCTTCAGGGCCTTTACGAGAATGGAATTTGATCAGATAATAATTACTCAAGCATGATAATTAAAGAGATGGCAGCTAGCTAGTACTACTTAATTACTTACCTGGGGTCGATACCATTTCAGATTTTGTTTCCATGGTCCTGGAGTGGCCCTGATGAACTTTGCCCAAGCCCTGCCCGCCGACAAAGAAAATGAATAAATGGGTTGTTAAATAGTTGTTATCAGGAAATGACGAACTAATTAAATAGGCTGAGATATATTTAATAATGATTGAAATTACCTGTTGACTATCCCCTTCACGATGGTGTAGTCAGTTGGTTTCTTAAGTAGTGAGTCTAGTACTTCAACTGTTCCTTCATCAACTTTAATGATTAATAAGATCCAGTGAAATCTGCATGCCACACGTTTGCATGTCTTAATTAAGCGGGCATATGTAAGCAAAAACATGTAGCTAGCTAGTAGGCAAACACATAATTTGTAGTACAAGACAGTGTGACTCACTCGAAGTTGTAAGGAAGTACTATATCTTCATTGTATTTGAGGCACTTGAAGAACTCTAGCATACTTTCCTCTACACTTTTTTTGTAATATGGATCTAATTTCCATGTGTATTCATTAATGGTATTTGGGTCAACGAACCCAATGCCATAGCGTCCACCTTTTTTCATTTCATAAATCTTCATCTTGCATAATACCATAGAAAAGAATATAGTGAGGATAATTACAGGTAATGATTGATCAAAATGATCACTACAGCTAGCTTGAGACTTAAATTACAGAAAGAAATCACTTACAGACAATAGCAACTGACGATAGATTTGTCGAGTGCGTCTTGATTGTATAGCTGAAATAGTTCTGAATACTCAACGGACATAGCTTTCTCATGGTAGTAATGATCCTTCTTGACATTCACCATGAGGGACTCGATTGGAAATCTTGGTAATGTCCATGTACCATTGATGCAATTCATACATTCTCGTTGGGAGCTTCTTGACCTCGTCTGGCTCGACCAAAGGTTGGCCCCGGACATATTTCCATTTTATTTCCTCCTCTCTAGTCGGAGACATGGGCTTGATATCGAGGAGTTGTCCAACAGTGATCATGAGCGTTTCAGCCTGCTCAATATGCTCCTCGGTTATTACCACATCGCCCAGCCCGGGAACGTTAACGGTTTGCCCACAATAATATTGGGCGCGCCTACTCTCATGTGTTGTTGGCACAACAAGTGGGGGGATTAATTGCGCCGTCTGTTCTCCCAGCTGGGGGGCGGTTTTACCGCTCCTTTTGCCAGCTGATTTGCTCGAGCTCGAGCTCGCCTCTTTTTGTAGACGTGCTCGATTTAACTTCTTGATGTGGCGCTCATAGTCTGTGTCAACAGGCTTGGGAGTTGGTGCTCTAGCCATACGAATGAAGTGGTCAATCTTTTCCTCAGACACTTTCTCCCTTGGCGGCGGTGGCGGTTTCGGTGCAAAATGGGCTTCCACCTTGGCCTTCGATATGGTTACGTTTTCCTCCTCGGACTTGTCGTAAGGCCTCTGCGGAAGAGGTGCGAGGCTTGGATCATATTGAAATCGCTTGCCTCCGCCTGTACCTCCAGTACTACCTCGACTTGTACCGCTACGCACCATAGCTGAGGCGGCTCTCTTCCGTGATTGCTGAGGCGGCGAAGACGGCTGACGTGGCTGAGTTGGAGGAGGAGGAGTGGCCTGAAGCTGTGCCGGACTTGGAGGAGGAGGAGTGGCCTCAAGCTGTGCCGGACTTGGAGGAGGAGTGGCCTGACGCTTTGCCGGACTTGGAGGAGGAGGAGTGGCCTGAAGTTGTGCCGGACTTGGAGGAGGAGTGGCCTGACGCGTTGGTGGACTTGGAGGAGCGGGAGTCTGCTGACTCGGTGGCGGACTTTGACGAGGAGTCGGATGACGGGGTGTCGGTGGCCTTCGAAAGGTGATGCAATTCTTTCTCCATAGGATGATACGATGGTTGGCCTCTCCCAGTGTGTGCTCATCGTCACCTCCAGGAATGTCAAGCTCTAACCCCGAATATTGGTCCACCACCTCATCAATCGAGACACGAGTATAGCCCAATGGAATCGGGTTGCAATGGAAGGTTGCCTCGGGGGGATTTGTAAAAGCAAGGGCGTCCACCACCTTCATGGATATATTCTTCATTTTGAAGTGTAGCTCGCAGTTAGTGTTCTCCATGATGTCATCCACTGGGTAGCTATCCAGCAATGCATTGCCCGGGGCGGAACCCACGCTGCTTCTCGGCATGGATGGGACGGTGCTATCCAATGTTGGATCATCCGCTAGCTGCTGCAGCTGCTGAGACCCCCTTTGCTGGCTAAGTGAGTCGATCTTCTCCTGCTGCCGCTGGAATTTGACTGCCAAGTCCGCGTGCGCTGATTCTAGGCCTTGAAGGCGTTCATAGTCTAGCTTCCTCTGCTCCTCCTCCATCTTCCTCTTCTTCTCCTCCGCAATCTTCTTTCTCGCACGGGTTCTGTACTCGGCGTTCCAGTCTGAAAACCCCTCATACCACGGAATAGCGCCCATGCCTCGTGTTCTTCTCGGGTGTTCAGGATTTCCCAGGGCACGCGTAAGCTCGTCGTTCTCTCTGTTGGGCTGGAACACCCCCAATCGAGCCTCTTCTATTGCAACAAGTAGCTTATCTTCGGCTCCGTCCAGACATGCCTTCTTCGAAACTTTGCCTGTCTTCGGGTCCAACTCCCCCCATGCGAATAGAACCAAGTCCTGCACCTGGGGGGCCAGCTCAATGTTTCTGGAGTGACACCTGCATCCTCCATCTCTTTCTCAGACTTATCCCACTTAGGCATTCCCATCGCATAGCCACCTGGCCCCAGCTTATGGAACTTATCCTTTTTTGCGGCATTGGCCTTGTTTATTCTCGACCATTCTTTAGATAATTCTGAATCCTTGAATTTCACGAAATTGTCCCAATGAGCACTTTGCTTCTCTACTGTTCCCTTGATACTGGAGTCTTCCTTCCTTCCTTGATGTACTTGGCCCATTCACGATTCTTGTGGTTGTTGAATGCAACCGCCATCTTCCTAAGAGTAGCATCCTTTACTTTCTCCACATCTGCATCTGTGAAATTATCTGGTAGGGTGAAATATTCCATGAGAGTTTCCAAAAGCAAAAGTTTTTGTCTGTCGTCGACAAAAGTAACTCCTGGACGTGGCTTTGCTAGCTCTCTCCATTCTTGAAGGGAGATCGGGAGTTGGTCCTTCACAAGAACTCCGCACTGACGAATAAACTTGTCCGCAATCTTCTTAGGCGCTAATGGTTCGCCATTAGGTTTGATGGTCTCGATATTGTACTTTACGCCTCCTTCAACTTTTTGTTCGGGCCTCGTTTCCTGTTGCCTGAAGATTTGCTCGATCCGGATGGCTGAAAGAAGAAAGATCGATTCGTTAATATATCTTCAAGTCATTTAAAACATGTGATGATCACTAGATGCCTGCTTATATAAATATATATACCTCACCGGTCTTTGTTGTTTCAAGATCAACATTTTCTTCGTCATGTTCATAGTTCATGACTTCATCAATTCGGTCGTCGCGATCGGATATCATATCACCCTCCCCGGTGTTGTTTAGATATTCGGAGCCGTCATAATCTTCTTCATTCTGATCATCATCTGGCCCGCGAGGATTGCGTATGATATTGAATAGGGCCTCTTCTCCCTCTCTGTCGGTATTGTCCGCCATAGGTTTTGTTTAACTAATCCAAAAGAAATATATTCAAATTACAATACATGGATGCAATCAATTAATAAGGAAAAACTGAATCAATCATCGTACATAATAAGCATCATCGAATATAATCTTGAATACATCGTCTCGAATAATAGACATAATCTCGAATACATTGTCTCGAATAATATATATAATCTCGAATATTATATATCGAATACATCACTAGCTAGCCAGCTAGCTAATAAAGATCGAATACTAGAGAGTAATCTAGGCGGTGGACAACCAAAGTGAAGGAACCATCATTGGATCATAGCTCGGGTGATCTCCCCAAAGAACCTGCCAGATATTGGAGAACCTGACGTCCATAGCAGCCATGTAGCGATGGACGTGCTCGTCCTCCTCCCTGACACAACGACGTACCACCTCCGGCGGGGTCGGCTCCCTTTGCACCGAAAGTGGCCCACGCGAACGCCACCAAAGAAGATGAGGGTCGACGACGGGACCCGGGGCTGGGTTCCTCACCAAGCGTTGCGCCCGTGAAGGTAGCACCTCCCAGTGCCAGCCCGGCGGAGCCCAGTCCCGGACATGGGTCCTCTGAAGCAGGACGTCGTCGCGAACGGGTCGACGGCGAGGATGCGGGCCGGGCATCGTCGACAACAAATACTATATGTCGCAAAAGTAAAGTAACATTTTTTAAATGATGGATTGTGATTTCATATATACAAATTCTAAATTTTATAACTAAAACTAACATTTCTAATATTTCTATAACTAAAACTAACATTTCTAATATTTCTATAACTAAAAAAACATTTCTATATAACTAACATTTCTAATATTTCTATATAACTAACATTTCTATATAACTAACATTTCGGATATTTCTATAACTAAAAAATTTTCTATATAACTAACATTTCTAATAATTCTATAACTAAAAAACAGAAAGATTGTGTGTGTGTGTGCGTGTGGTACATGACGGCCGGGGCAGGAGCTCACCGGCGAAGCGCGACGACAGGGGGGCGGCGACGGGGACGGGGACGGAGACGGAGACGTCGACAGGGACGGGGCGGCGACGGGCCAGGCAGGGACGACGGGAGGACGGGGCGCGGCGCGGCGACGGGGACGACGAGGACGGGGACGGGGACAGCGACGGACGGCGACGGGGCAGAGGAGAAAGAAGCAGAGGGAGAGATGAGAAACTGACAATTTTTTTTGAAGTGTTTTGTTATATAGAACAATCTTTAGTACCGGTTGGAGCCACCAACCGGTACTAAAGGTCTGTTTTGGCCAGGCCAAGCGGCGGGAACGGCACCCCTTTAGTACCGGGTGGTGGCTCCAACCGGTACTGAAGACCCCCCCCCCCTTTAGTACCGGTTTAAGCCACCATCCGGTACTAAAGGGGGTGCGTTGGCGCAGGTGCGGTGCGAAATGTTTAGTCCCACCTCGCTAGCCGAGGGGCGTCCGCAATGGTTTATAAGCCCCAGTGCGGTAGCTCCCTCGAGCTCCTCTCCAAAGCAAGCCTACTGGGACTAAATGTTCTATGCTGCCCTGTGGGCCTACTGGGTCTTTGTGGGCCTGCATCCTGTCCCAAGAACAGGTTGGGTTTCTAGTCGTATGCAGGCCGCTGTGGTGGAGTAGGTGGGCTTTTTTTCTTATTTTTTTGCTTTATTTATTTTTGTTTTATTTATTTTTGAGTTGTTTTTTGCTGTATTTAGAGTTTCTTTGTGAATATTTTTGCTTTAGGTACAAAAAATTACAAACTTTCTGTTAGTACGGGTAGTTTACAAATTTGAATAGTTTAAATTTTCAATTATTTGAAATTTGTGTGAATCACTAGTTTGTCAATAACTTAACTTTGAAAATAGATTTTTTAGTGATTCTTTTTTCTTATGTTTAATATTAGTGTGTTTTATCATTATATTCAATTTGTTAATGCTTAGGTTATTTAAAAAATGAAATGCCTTTATAACAGATGAGGTTTCGTCCGAAACCCTGATACTTCAAAAGAGATTGTCCATTTTGTATACGAAGTGCATCCAGTTTTTGCGGTAACCCTCTCTACTTTTTTGCACATGCTATGTGGGTGAAATTATGATACCATGCCAACTTTCAACCTTTTCTGAGTTCATTTGAAATGCTTTTCAATTTCAGGGTCATTTAGCTGGAAAAATCAGTAAATGCATGAAAGAATTTGCTTGCACATAAAATTTATTCGTGTTTCAAATGCCAAAACACATAACTAGCTACCCTAACTATTACAGAGATTCCCTCCTGGGTGTGAAACACAGAAGAAAATGATGATAGTGAAGCCAATCACATCCCAGATCTTTGGGTGTGAAACTTTTTCTTCGCGTGTGTCCCTTTGCGCCGTAGCCATAGAAAATCTTCATCATTTAACTGGATGCTCGGGTCAATATTCACTGTGAATGGAGCAATTTCATAAAAATTTTCATAATCTCCTGACATGTCTGTCTTGTCATCCACTCCCACGATGTTCCTCTTGCCAGAAAGAACTATGTGCCGCTTTGGCTCATCGTACGATGCATTCCTTCTCGGCTTGGTAGACATGTTCTTCACATAGAAAACATGTGCCACATCATTGGCTAGGACGAATGGTTCGTCTGCATACGCAAGATTGTTGAGATACACTGTTGTCATTCCGTACTGCGGGTATTTTGTTACCCTGCCTCGTGTCATATTGACCCATTTGCACCGAAACAAAGGGACCTTCAAACCACGTCGATAGTCAAGTTCCCATATGTCATGTATATAACCATAATATGTTTCCTTTCCCATCTTGGTTTCTGCATCAAAGCGGACACCACTGTTTTGGTTGGTGCTGTTCTTATCTTGGGCAATCGTGCAAAATGTATTACCATTTATCTCGTACCCTTTGAAAGTAATTATATTCGAAGATGGTAACTGGGACAGCAAGTACAGGTCACCTTCAATAGAGGCGTCATGCATGGTACATGTCTGCAACCAGCTGGCGAAACTCCTGGTTTGTTCACGTGTAATCCAGTGATCAGACCGCTCCGGGTGTTTGGAGCGTAACAAATTCTTGTGTTCATCCATATACGGAGCCACCAAGGAGGAATTCTGTAGAACTGTGTAGTGTGCTTCAGTGAGAGAATGTCCATCCATACATATTATTTGTTCCCCTCCTAGCGTGCCTTTTTCATCCAGTCTGCCTTTATGCCGTGATTCAGGAACACCAATCGGCTTAAGGTCAGGAATAAAGTCAATACAAAACTCAATGACCTCCTCATTTTCATGGCCCTTGGAGATGCTTCCTTCTGGCCTAGCACGGTTATGAACATATTTCTTTAAGACTCCCATCAACCTCTCAAAGGGGAACATATTGTGTAGAAATACCGGACCCAAAACGTTAATCTCTTCACGTAGGTGAACTAGGACGTGCGTCATGATGTTGAAGAAGGATGGTGAGAACACCAACTCGAAACTAACAAGACATTGCACCAAATCATTCGCTAACCTTGGTATGATTTCTGGATCGATTACCTTCTGAGAGATTGCATTGAGGAATGCACATAGCTTCACAATGGCTAATCGAACATTTTTCGGTAGAAGCCCCCTCAATGGAACCGGAAGCAGTTGTGTCATAATCACGTGGCAGTCATGAGAGTTTATGTTCTGAAACTTTTTCTCTGCCATGTTTATTATTCCCTTTATATTCGACGAGAAGCCAGACGGTACCTTAATACTGAGCAGGCATTCAAAGAAGATTTCCTTCTCTTCTTTGGTAAGAGCGTAGCTTGCATGACCCTGATGTATGCCGTATTTTCCGTGCATACGTTGCTAGTCCTCCCGTGCCTCAGGTGTATCTTTTGTCTTCCCATACACGCCCAAGAAGCCAAGCAAGGTCACACAAAGATTCTTCGACATGTGCATCACGTCAATTGCAGAGCGGACCTCTAGGTCTTTCCAATAGGGCAGGTCCCAAAATATATATTTCTTCTTCCACATGGGTGCGCATCCATCAGCGTCATTCGGAACAGGTTGTCCACCAGGACCCTTTCCAAAGACCACCTTCAAATCCTTGACCATATCATGTACATCAGCACCAGTACGGTGGCGAGGCTTCGTCCGGTGATCCGCCTCACCTTTGAAATTCTTGCCTTTCTTTCTTACGGGATGCCTGGCTCGGAAGAAATCGACGATGTCCCAGGTACACATTCTTCTTACAATTAGCCAAATATATACTATCGGTATCGTCCAAACAGTGCGTGCATGCGCGATATCCCTTATTTGTCTGTCCTGAAAGGTTACTGAGAGTAGGCCAATCATTGATGATCACCAACAGCAACGCCTTTAGGTCAAATTCTTCCCCCATGTGCTCATCCCACGCACGTACACCTGTTCCATTCCACAGTTGTAAGAGTTCTTCAACTAATGGTCTTAGGTACACATCAATGTCGTTGCCGGGTTGCTTAGGGCCTTGGATGAGCACTGGCATCATAATGAACTTCCGCTTCATGCACAACCAAGGAGGAAGGTTATACAAACATAGAGTCACAGGCCAGGTGCTATGGTTACTGCCCTGCTCCCCAAAAGGATTAATGCCATCTGCGCTTAGACCAAATCATACGTTCCTTGCATCATCTGCAAACTCCTTCCCATACTTTCTTTCGATTTTTCTCCATTGCGACCCGTCAGCGGGTACTCTCAACTTTCTGTCTTTCTTACGGTCTTCTCTGTGCCATCGCATCGCCTTGGCATGCTCTTTGTTTTGGAACAAACATTTCAACCGTGGTATTATAGGAGCATACCACATCACCTTGGCAGGAATCTTCTTCCTGGGGTGCTCGCCCTCGACATCACCAGGGTCATCGCGGCTGATCTTATAGCGCAATGCACCGCATACTGGGCAAGCGTTCAAATCCTCGTACTCACCGCGGTAGAGGATGCAATCATTAGGGCATGCATATATCTTCTGCACCTCTAACCCTAGAGGGCAGGTAGCCTTCTTTTCTTCGTACGTACTCTCGGGCAATTCGTTGTCCTTTGGAAGCATATTCTTTATCATTACCACAAACTTTCCAAATCCCTTGTCAGATACACCATTCTCTGCCTTCCATTGTAGCAATTCCAGTGTGGTGCCTAGCTTTTTCTTATCACCTACGCAATTCGGGTACAACAATTTTTTGTGATCCTCTAACATGCGCTGCAACTTCTTCTTCTCCAAATCACTTGCGCAGTTTCTCTTTGCATCGGCAATGGCCCGACCTAGATCATCAACGGGCTCATCCGATGCCTCTTCTTTAGCTTCTTCCCGCATTGCCGGCTCAGCTTCTTCCCGCATTACCGGCTCAGCTTCTTCCTTCATTGTTGTATCATCGTATCCAGGGAACCCATGCCAGGATAGCTGTCGTCGTCCTCTTCTTCTTCATTGTCTTCCATCATAACCCCTCTTTCTCCATGCTTGGTCCAAACATTATAGTGGGGCATGAAACCGGACTCAAACAGGTGGACGTGAATGGTTCTTGACGTAGAGTAATTGTGACCATTCATACAACCAGCACATGGACAAGGCATAAAACCATCCGCCCGCTTGTTTGCCTCAACCGCAAGCAGAAAAGTACGCACGCCATTAATGAACTCGGGAGAGCATCGGTCATCGTACATCCATTGCCGGCTCATCTTCAATACACAGCACCGAAAACACCAAATTAATACAATACATAAAGTTCATACATAAAGATCATACAACACTTAAATGTAACAAACAAATAACTCTCTAACTAAAGAATTTAAATGCAACAACAAATGCAATCAAGATCGCAACTAAGGTAACAATTGGTCCAACAGCATAATGATACCAAGCCTCACTATGAATGGCATATTTTCTAATCTTTCTAATCTTCAAGCGCATTTTCTCCATCTTAATCTTGTGATCATCGACGACATCGGCAACATGCAACTCCAATTCCATCTTCTCCCCCTCAATTATTTTCAATTTTTCCTTCAAATCCTTGTTTTCTCTTTCAACTAAATTTAACCTCTCGACAATAGGGTCGGTTGGAATTTCCGGTTCAACTACCTCCTACATACAAATATCTATGTCAACTTGATGGGCATAATTTGTCATCAACACGAAATGCAATGAATAGTTTTAAAAAAGAATATACCACATCTGAATCATAGCCCGGGCGAGGGCCGACGGGGACGGATATCAAAACCATGACACTATGTATAACAAACAACGTATGGGTAAAATAATTATACGAGTAACTATATATCCAAATCACACAAACACCAATTTTTTATATAAAACTTCATGAACAAGAGGCTCACCACAAGGTGGTGCCGGCGACGGGACGTTGCGAGCGATCGACGGTGGTTACGACGGAGATTTAGAAGGTACTAAGTAAACCACACCTACATATGCAAACTAAGTGTTATTTTTGACCTCAAATTGCATATAAATCAAATACTAGCACATATATATAATTCCTCCCAAATTACTAAACTCAAAACTCAATCACTATATAAAGCATTGCACGAGCTAATCTAGCAATGAGAGATGAAAGGACAAAGTTGCTAACCTTTGTGATCATTTGAATGGATGAGGGCCTTCAAATCTTGACAAATTTTGGGCAAAACGTGTGATGAGTTTGAGAGGAAGAGGGAAAAGAACAGGGAGGAGAGGGGAAAGGGGAAGAACAGAGCGAGCTCGGTTGGACGAAGGGTCTATGTAGGACGATCTTTAGTATCGGTTCGTGATACGATCCGGTACTAAAGGTGCTGGAGGGGCCCCGGACTGATAACATCCTGCCACCACTCACTTTAGTACCGGTTCATGGCACGAACCGGTGCTAAAGGTTCGCCACGAACCGGTACTAATGAGAGCGGCCGGCTAGCCATTGGAACCGGCACTAATGCACACATTAGTGCCGGCTCAAATTCAAACCGGCACTAATGTGCTTCACATTTGACCCTTTTTCTACTAGTGTTAAACAGTCCGAGAAGATACTGTTTGATCAGGATTCAGAAGAGAACTATCAAGAGAAACGAACGGCATTAGTAAGTGCAAAACTACTCAATGTCATTTTTATGGGAGTGTGTGCTGTTTGGGATTGTAATTCTTAACATAGTTCTCGTTTTTGTTTCAGTACGGAGTGCTGCTGAAGGGCAATTGGCCGATTGAACGTCACGCAGGGAAGATTTACACAAGAGCAATGTTCGAAAAGTTTGGGGAGTCCCTATACAAAGCTGGGTCGTATGTGACGGAAAAATTGGTATGCAAGTGCAAATACCTAGTACGTCATGTCGATTCCGTGACAAGGCAAACTTGGCGCAAAGCAGTTTTCACCATCGAGGTAGATGAGGACATGGCGGAGTTTGTGTGTGAGTGTGGTTTCTATCCTCATTCTGGCATACTTTGCTGTCACGTGGTAAAGGTGATCCCCTAATACATTTCCTACTTTCCATCTCGCGTATGTTTGACATAATTATTAACAAAGAAATTTGTACAACAATATATAGGCCATGCTTGATCTCCGAGTTTCGGAAATTCCTCCTAAACACATTACGAAGCGTTGTACTAGCGATGCATGCGATATCCTGTCGGACGATCTGCTGACCCCCCCCCCCCCCCCAAAGCTGACACGTAGACACTCAAAGCTTTACCATGCCGCTCTGTCATTTGTACGACAAGGGGATGCGGATGTGCAATCTTATGAGGCGGCAATGCTTTTACTAAAAAAAGCCAGTACAAAGCTGGAGCCACTTTGCGGCGTGAAGGATGGCATGGGTGTTGCAGATAGGGAAGCTGCTGCTAAGAAATTAGTTGAAGACCAAGACAGTGTGATGGTGCAGTGGGATGATTGCGTGGATGGGTCCACTATTGGGCAGGCACCTACGAAAAAAAGACCGATTGGACGGCCAACTAATGAAGGAAATATGCCCTAGAAGCAATAACAAAGTTATTATTTATTTCCTTATATCATGATAAATGTTTATTATTCTTGCTAGAATTGTATTAATCGGAAACATGATACATGTGTGAATACATAGACAAACAGAGTGTCACTAGTATGCCTCTACTTGATTAGCTCGTTGATCAAACATGGTTATGTTTCCTAGCCACAGACATGAGTTGTCATTTGATTAACGGGATCACATCATTAGAAAAATGATGTGATTGACTTGACCCATTCTGTTAGCTTAGCACTTGATCGTTTAGTATGTTGCTATTGCTTTCTTCATGACTTATACATGTTCCTATGACTATGAGATTATGCAACTCCCGTTTACCGGAGGAACACTTTGTGTGCTACCAAACGTCACAACGTAACTGGGTGATTAAAAAGGTGCTCTACAGGTGTCTCCGAAGGTACTTGTTGAGTTGGCGTTCCAAGATTAGGATTTGTCACTTCGATTGTCGGATAGGTATCTCTGGGCCCACTCGGTAATGCACATCACTATAAGCCTTGCAAGCATTGTAACTAATGAGTTAGTTGCGAGATGATATATTACGGAACGAGTAAAGAGACTTTCCCGCAACGAGATTGAACTAGGTATTGAGATACCGATGATCGAATCTCGGGCAAGCAACATACCGATGACAAAGGGAACAACGTATGTTGTTATGCGGTTTGACCGATAAAGATCTTCGTAGAATATGTGGGAGCCAATATGAGCATCCAGGTTCCGCTATTGGTTATTGACCGGAGACGTGTATCGGTCATGTCTACATAGTTCTCAAATTCGTAGGGTCCGCACGCTTAAAGTTCGGTGACGATCGGTATTATGAGTTTTTGTGTTTTGATGTACCGAAGGTAGTTCGGAGTCCCGGATATGACCACGGACATGACGAGGAGTCTCTAAATGTTCGAGACGTAAAGATCGATATATTGGACGACTATGTTTGGACACTAGAAAGGTTCCGAAAGGTTTCGGACATATACCGGAGTACCGGGGGTTACCGGAACCCCCTGGGGGGCTTAATGGGCCTACATGGGCCTTAGTGGAAATAGAGGGCAGCAAGGGGAGTGTGGGACACGCCCCCCCCCCCAAAGCCCAAACCAAATTGGTTTAGGGTAAAGGGGGCCGACCCCCTCTTTCCTTCTCCTCCTCTCGCTTTCCTTCCCCCACTCCTACTCCTACTAGAAAAGGGAGGAGTCCTACTCCTAGTAGGAGTAGGACTCCCCCTCTTGGCGCGCCTCTCCCTAGCCGGCCGCCTTCTCCCCTTGCTCCTTTATATACGGGGGCAGGGGCACCCCATAGACAGAACAATTGATCATTGATCTCTTACCCGTGTGCGGTGCCGCCCTCTACCATAATCCATCTCGATCATATCGTAGCAGTGCTTAGGCGAAGCCCTGTGTCGGTAGCATCATCATCACCATCACCACACCGTCGTGCTGACGAAACTCTCATGTGAAGCTTTGTTGGATCGGAGCTCGCGGGACGTCATCGAGTTGAACGTGCACAGAACTCGGAGGTGCCGTGTGTTCAGTACTTGGATCGGTCGGATCGTGAAGACGTACGACTACATCAACCGCGTTGTGCTAACGCTTATGCATTCGGTCTACGAGGGTACGTAGACACACTCTCCCCTCTCGTTGCTATGCATCACTATGATCCTGTGTGTGCGTAGGAATTTTTTTAAAATTACTACGTTCCCCAACAACTAATAGTTGTGACAAAGCACCCTACGAGCAGGCGGTGAAAAGGACACGCTTCTGTAAGATTTGCCGAGTGGAAGGGCACAAAAGTACAACATGCCCTGAAAGTGATGACATGCCTAAGGCACCAAGGAAAGAGCCGAAATGCGGTAACTGTGGTGTGCTTGGACATAGGCATAATAATTGCGCAAAGGCGCATAGGGTAGTTTGACGGAAGTTTTGCTCGTCTGAGGCAATTTTTTTAAAAATACTAGTGTCTTCTTATTCCATTGTGTTTTAATTCCTATGTTGTTGTATTGTTCAGATTTCATTTCAGAAAACAAACTAGAGAGTTTTATTTCCCATGTGTCTTGTATTTTGTCAAATCCCTGGAGTTTTTGTACATTATCTTACTAAAAAAAAGGACTCCTTAGACAATGAAATGTCATATTTGGTGTTTGTTTTAGTGCGAATTTGGTATTGTGTCCTTGAAGTAATGAAAACTTAAATAAAAGTGACACCCGCTGTTAAATAAAAATGCTCGCCCCCGGTGCAATGTTTTCCTACATGGGAAAGATGTTTTTAATATAAAATTATTAGTTTTGTCATATTATACTACCTAAGAAATTATTAGTACCGGGGGCCTTTTTTGGGTGTTTTGTTCTTCCATGCTGATTTTAAGTTTATAATTTTCTCGCTTGGACTATATATTCATTGTAGTATTACCTAAACAAAAATGCAAAACGGTATGGTTGGGAACATTTTTTCCATAGTATATTTCCTAGACCGAGAGTTTGTGCTGTGAAAACCATGATCCACCTGGAATCTAATGATAATGGTGTCGCAACAAATATAATAGGACGATGCATGACACGAAAATTGAGTTAGACATGTCGACATAGTTATAATGATCAAAAAATTCTGTAATAATGCTTTATATTTCTTAAGAAAGAAATAAATAATGTGCCAATTTCGAACTTATTGGTACGTGGTTGTAAGATAGTTGGGGTGAATGAACAAAATTTATCGATGACCCCTGGGCGAACTATTTACTGAAATTCAGCAATGGCAAGCTGGCGTTTTCGAAGGACGTGTGGGATATGGTAAAAATTATAGGGGGCATGAATAGCTGACAAACACTACGGAGATGCCGAGAAGCAACTGGAAACTTTTCGGTTAGTTGTTTTATACTTTGATAGTTGCTACAATTTGTGATGCTGGCCTATTATCAAGCAAGACTTTTACAATCTTTGTGATGCTTTCCATCAAGGGGACTTGGATCTCACTAGCATAAATGATGGCCTGATAACCTTAATCCCAAAATCCAACTCGCCTGAAACTGTCGATGACTACCGCCCGATCACACTCCTCAACTGTTGCCTTAAGATGATCACTAAGCTGCTTGCCAACCGCCTGCAATGAGTCATTTTAAAGATCATACACAGGAACCAGTATGGTTTCATAAAGGGGAGAACGATACAAGATTACCTTGCTTGAGCCTTCCAATATATTCATCAATGCCATGCCTCTAAGAAAGAAATTATCTTGCTGAAACTTGATTTTGCCAAAGCCTTCGATACAATTGAACACGCTCCTATGCTGAACATTATGAAACATTTGGGCTTCAACGACAAGTGGCTTTCTTGGATCAAATGCATCTTCTCAACCGGGAGATCGTCAGTTTTACTTATTGGTGTACCCGGCCGTCAATTCCATTGCCGCACTGGTGTAAGGCAGGGCGACCCATTGTCCCCCTTGATCTTCGTGATTGCAGCTGATCTACTCCAAGCAGCCATCAACGACGCGTTTAGGCAGGGGAAAATTCAGCTGCCCTTCCCTTGCGTTGGCCAAATGGACTACCCCGTAATCCAATATGCCGACGACACGATCCTGGCTATGCCTGCATGCCCTCAGCAAGCTGTTTTCATCAAAGAAATCCTTGTGGACTATGCGTCCTCCATCGACCTCCGGATCAATTTCCATAAATCCACGCTCATCCCAATCAACCTATCGGATGAAACTGCCCTGGCGTATGCGAGCTTCTTTGGGTGCTCAGTTGGCTTGATGCCATTTACCTACCTTGGGCTTCCGCTTGGCACGACCAAACCGACTATCCTGGACCTCATGTCACTGGTGTGCAGTGCTGAACACCGTATCACCTCTACGACCGCGGTAATGTCCTACGGTGGTAAACTTTCTTGGCTTAATGCTACCGTCACATGTTACAAAATGATGATTTGCTCATGAAATTCCTACACAAGTTTTACAACAAACTCGACGTCCCGTGGGTGCATCTTATTTGGGACACGTATTATGCATACAAAGTTCCTCATGCCATGAATCCTGTTGGCTCAGTCTGGTGGCGTGACATCCTGAAGCTCACTCCTATCTTCCGAGGCATTACACAGGTTTGTGTAGTTTCGGGCACAATTGCTCTAGTTTGGAAAGATCTTTGGGCTGGAGACATACTGGAAAGCTCGCATCCCCAGGCTTTCTCCTTTGCCATGCATGAACATGGGTCTGTGAAGGATTTCTTGGAGAGCACAGCACTGTCGGAGGCCTTTCACCTACCGCTCTCCCCACAAGCCTTGGACGAGGTGCGGGACATCCAGCGGCTCTCCTCACACATGCATCCATCCACGTCTGACAGCGACGTCTGGTACTATACCTGGGGCAAAACCGTTTATCAACCAGCCGACTACTACAAGTTCTACTTTCGAGACGCGAACGCCCATCCAGCTTTCTCTCTTCTCTAGTGCTCTCGGTGCATCGTGAGGATAAAGGTTTTTGGCTGGCTTCTCTTGAATGATAGACGAAACACATGTGACATGCTCAAGTGCCGACACTATGATATAGGAGATGACCACAATTGTTTGCTCTGTGGCACCCATGATGAGGAGACGGTGGATCATATGATTTTCACTTGCCCATTCAGCCGATCCTGCTGGCAAAAACTTGAAATTAATTGGCCCTCATTCACCTGTCACCTCTGACTTCTTCAAAAAGCTAAAGATTCTTGGGGGCGTCCGCTCTTCTTTGGCATCTTCTTGGTGGCTGCTTGGAGTTTGTGGAAGGAAAGAAACAATAAACACTTCAGGAGAATTGCTCCAACCATCGATGGTTGGCTGAGAAGATTTAAGGACGATTTCGGCCTCCTCCAACATAGGACTAAGGGTGTTCACCCTGCCTTCATTTCTTCTTTTTATCTCTGACTTATGCTAGTAGTAGCCCCTTCTCCTCCCTTGCCTAATCCAAACTTGTCTGGGTTGGGTGGGACTTACTTGTAAAAATGTAAACATTGTAACCCCCCCTCCCCCCCCCCCCCATTCACATCTCTACTCCTAAGGGAGCAGTTGGTAGTCTCACTTCCAGTTGTTTTTTAGTCACACCTTCCACGGTTTTTTTCATCCTAAAAAAATCTACAAAATTTCGTAGGTTAACCAGGGACAACTCCCATCTTCCAGGTTTTTTTTGTCCCACCTTTCATGGTTTTTTTGGTACCTCGTCCCACCTCACACTAAGCCGCCACGAACCGCAAAAACCGCCTACCTTAGCCAAATCAACAAATCTCTCTCATTAATGCAATTTTCTTTAGGAAAAAATAATAGATTCTTTCCTACCTTAGCCAAATCAACGGATCTTTTCTATTAATGCAATTTGCTTTAGCAAACAAATAATAGATTTTTTCCTACCTTAGCCAAATCAACGGATCTCTCCCATTAATGCAATTTGCTTTAGCAAACAAATAATAGATTCTTTCCTACCTTAGCCAAATCTACGAAATCTCTCTCACTAATGCAATTTGCTTTAGAAACAAATAATAGATTTTCAGGAAACAAATAATCTCTAATCTCTAATAATTTCTACTCCTAATGAAGCAGTTGGTAGTCTCCTCCCACCTTCCATGATTTTTTTGGTACCTCCTCCCACCTTCGCTGGTTTTTTTTCGTCCCCTCCCCTCACTTCATCGGTTTATTTTCGCGTCACCCTCTCACACAACGAAAGAAATCTAAACAGATCAGAACTTTCCATACTGGCGCAAGTTATTTAGTAATGTAGAATCAATCACGAACAATCCCTAAAGATCAAATCTAAATTAATTAACCTTACCTTAAATCACTCAATTAGATTAATTAGAAAACAAATAATTGATTTTCAAAAAATCGCTCAATCATGTAAACCTTACCTTAACTCACGGATGGTAATCAATCTCCAAACAAAGGAAACAATACATCGAGGGAGCAGTAAATAAACTCCCTTTCCTATGACATGTATATGACCTTTCCTTCCCTCTACGTTGTCGAGCGTTCTTGATTCTCGAGGCCGATGCTTGGACTGCGTCACTGGGTCACGACGGTGCTGGAGGACGAAGACGGCGAGGCCGGGTGCCGCGGCACCGCGTTGGCCGTGGCCGGTGAGGGGGGCAAAGAAGGGCGGCTTCCCTGGCCCTGGCCATGGCCGTGACCCTGGGAGTTGGTGCGGTGGAAGTGGCACTTGAAGGACACGGCGTGGGTGGCCGACGCGCAGACGCGCTTGGAAGCGGGCCCGTGGCCGGTGCCGGACGGCGCCGACGCCGACCCAGGCCACCTCCTCCGCGTATTCTTGGAGCTGTGGCTGGCCGATTTACATGAAATTAATTCCCTCAGTTGTGGTGGCAAATATAATACACATAATCCATATTGTTATGTACTAGCGTGTGTGTGTGAAATAGATGGATTATGGCCCCGTACCCAATAAGATGGATATGTGTGTGTTAGAGAGAGAGAGGGAGAGGGGGAGAGAGTGAGGAAGAGGGAGACAGAGAGTGTGTGTGAGAAATTGATGGTAAAAAAGGTCGTCAATGTCACTTGATATATATGAGAATATTAATATTGAACTTTTAAAGTTAATGTGGTCCCGTTGCAACGCACGAGTGTTCTTCTAGTATATATGAAAACACAGTAGGAGCCTTTCCTACTGTCATTTCCCTCAAATAAAAAAACAATTTGTAGAAATAATATGCGACTGTAGAGACATATATGCTTGTTTTAGCTTGTGACTACTGTACTGACATTAAAAATGTGCAAAGTAAGAAGAGTAGAAAGCGAATTCGGTACTACGTGGGATTTTAGTTAGGCAGCTATTTTTTTTCAAATAAGACTTTTCTCTATTGCAAAAACCGATCCGTACAAACGGATTTGTCTTCGACACAGTTCGTGTGAGTGGTTCGCCCCACACAAAATTGGTCCGGGGTGTGCAAGAAATATCCTTGCGCGCGTGCGTTCTGGCGCGATGGGTCGGGCAGTGGGCTTCTTGTATGAACGATTTATCTATCCGGACCGATAAAAGTCCACTTCGCCACACAGCCCATTACGTGTGGGCGATGTGCAGGATTAGACATTTTTTCTGTGCCCACGCCGCTCACACGCAAGGGGCCGGCCAGTCTCCGGTTAAAACAAATACACATTAATATGAAGACTAGTGGTTGAGACACCATCCGATGACACCGCTTGAGAAGAAATTGTATGCACGTTTTCAATTAGAAAAATACAAGTAGTCCTCACCCATCTAGAAAAATAGTTTAAAAAAAAATCCTCACCACCATCTAAAAAAGAAGAAAAGAGAAGAAAAAATCACCAACGCAGGCTACCAGCGAGCGCCACTTTGTGTAGCCCTCCATTTAAAAAAAATATGTGGGGCCATCACCTCCATCTAAATAGAACATTTTAAAAAATTTCTCATCTCCATTTAAAAATAATTTTTAAAAGCTTTTTCACTGCGGTCAACCAGCTTGCGCCACGTGGCATAGCTGGTTGGCCGCCGTTCTTCACCCGTAGTTTAATGGTTTTAATGTACGATCCGGGCACAGGTACGTCAGGCTCCGGTCCCGTCGGTGAATCGACTGGTCGAGCGGGTGCCGACTAGTACGCCGTGCTTTTGGCGTGTTGGCTCTGACTGTTTTTTCTTGCGAGTACAATGTCTTAACTGCATCACAACTGGTGCTGGTAGAGATCGGGGGTGGCCGAGATGCAAGTACACATTTGTGCGGGGCTGCCAGGCTAGCAAAAGGGTTCAAACTGATTTGAATTTGGTTTGTTAGCTCCTGGAGGGAAAATGTGTCCACTCGTTGGTATAAATAGAGGTGAGCGGGAGAGTGAAAATATAACGAAAGCATCAGTTCCAAATAGGTGGGTGCGCACATGACTTGCCATCCGCCGCTGCCTGACGCCGCGCCGGTGCAATCCATGGAGGGCAAAGGAGCAACTCTCTGGGTTGGTGTGCGTCAGGTTAGTAAGCAAAGAAACCATCATAAACCGTGTCCTCGTCCCTTCCCCGACCTCTCCTCCTCGCCGCCGGGCAAAACCCGGTCGGTGTTGTCATCGGTGGGATCTCTTCTCCCACGACTCGCTGGATCTGGCGCGGGTGGATCGTGGCAGTTTTTGGCGGCGCGCTGGAGACGGGGCGAGCCGACGCGGGCTTGGGGATGGTGGCGGGCGCTGGGCTCTCGGCGGCACTCCGGTGTGTGCAGGCGGTGGTGGTCCCTGTGCGCAGTCGGCGGCTCCGTCTCTGACCCGGATGGCGCGGGGGATGGCGGCGGGCCGGCGTGGCCGGCGATTTGGATGCGGTGGTGCCGGCGGCTCGCTGATCTGCCGGTGCTCCAGGGTTCTGCCTGGTGGTGCTGATGGTGACGGCGGCCCGTGTACGAGAGTTGGATCCCTTCGAACTGATCAGGATGAAAACTTGCCTTCGTCGTCTGCTAAGGCCGGCGGTGGCGGCGCTATCTGTGTCGTGAAGGCATCGTCGTGGAGAAGTTCAAGGCCACTCTCTGCTATCTCCGGAGGAAACCCTAGATCGGATGATCGGATGACGACGGCGCTCTGGTGTTGTTCTTTCCTTGGGGGCGTCATTCTTGGAGGTACACACGTGATCGAGGGACCAGAGGATGGATTCTTTGGTGGAGCGGTGATTCATCCTACACACTGATGGCGATGGATCTTGATGGCGTAGCGCAGTGCAGATTTAGAGTTCGTTGTGGGAGGATGGACTCGCGCAGGAGGATGACACTGTCGGGCGTCGTGGTGGCGTCGATGGCAGAAAGACCTGGCACAGTACATGCAACGGTACAGCTCTGAAAATGGATTGGTGGCAGGTGGCTGCCCCGGCAGGCGTCCTGGTTGAGGAGTGCGCCGGACTAGTAGGTACCCCATACCCGGCAGGCGTCCTGGTTGGGATCTCAGGTCTTAGATGTTTAGGTTTGGCTGCGATGTCTGTTTGGTATTAGGCCCAGACTATCTGCGCCCCTTCATCAATTGGATAGATATAGTGACAGTTGTTGCTTAGACGGTGGCTTTAGTCTTGCTATTACATGGCTTTATAAGGTCTTGTGAGAATAATTAATAAAGTGGCCGTATGCATCGCTCAGATGCAGAGACCGGGGTCATCTTTCTTTTCTAAAGAGAAAAAAGTAAGCAAAGAAATAAAATTCTGAGAATTTTTCTATACGTGTTTCTAATTACTTTTATTTGGTAACTGCTGTTTTTTTTCAGCATGTGCGTTACTACCCGATGATTAGCTCACTAAGCGGTGCTGGGATGGCGAGCTCTCATGGCGAGTTGGACTCGGTCAATGCCCAAGACTCGGTCAACGCCCAAGACAATGGACAATCTTTATTTTTAAGGGAGCAGTTGGTAGTCTCGTTTTCAGGTTTTTTTGTCCCACCTCCTACGGTTTTTTTCGTCCTCAATTCACGGTTTATTTTCGTCGGTTAACCATGGATAACAAATCCGTAGGATCCGACTCCTCCGCCGATCTCCGCCGCCCCCGCCTCCCCCTTCGCTCCTGCCCCTTCCTCGCCTCTCCTCTCTATCTTCTGCGGCGGCGGCGCCGACTCCGCGTGATTCCTCCTCCCCTGCTCGACTCCTCCTCCTCCCCCCGATTAGGGTTTCAGACGGCGGCGGCGCCCTCCACCGTCTGGTCCTTCCCCGCGCCCTCTTCATCCTTCAGTGCCGCCTCCAGGTCACCGTCGCCGTCGCCCCTACGAACTCCGAGCACGCACGCGTGAGGCCTCCACCACCACCCACCGCAATACCCCCGGTCCCTCCCTCTCTCCTGTCGTCTCTAACTCCCACCACCCATTGGTTTTTTCGCCTCCCAACCCGCAGAACGACTGCGGCTCCTCTTTCGATAGAACTACACCCTCGATCTATCTCCTAGGGCGTGTACGCCGCAGCCATCGCGGAACTCTACGCCGCCAACGTCTTGCTACTCCGCCGACCGCCGCCGCGAACTCCGAGACCGCCGCCGCCGCCACCATTACGGAGCCCCAGGCCACGGCATTCTCAGATTCCCATGTGCGGCCGGTGGAGCATGTGAGGCGAGCGCTTTAATCAAATCCAGGTTCCTATGTCCGTTCATATATACTACGAGTATGATACTGATGGATCATCTGATATAAAAATCTTCATTCACTAATGCATATGCATTCATTGTTATTGCGAGGGATACAATTTTTGGAGAAGGGATGGAGATGGTGCCATGGTGGAGGCTGCTGCCCATCTATGTGCTTGTCGAGTCAGACATGCCCCTACCTCTCCCGGTACTACATCAGCAATCCTCCCGAATCCATCGATGTGCAGCAGATCGTGACGCCATCCGCATGGACGAACGAGAATGGCCGCTTGATTCCTCTTGCCCACTTGGTAATTAAACTGGGATTTGACTGACAGATAGACATACATACAGTAATTCATTCTTGCCTATGTTATTTGCTGAATAATTTAGTTTGTTCATTTCAAGTGTCACGAGATGGAGACCAAGCTCATGGCTCAGTGCGGCCAGAGGCACAATCAACAATTGACTGACATTGACTCACAGTGAGATAGAACTAAGTAACAAAATCAAGATGCGTGCGTACGACATCATAGCTGGAAAGGTGAATGTTTCGGTGTGTATGCCGCTGCCACTGCTCTTATGGTATGTTCGTCATCTCGATCGATCGGTCATTTTAAACATTATTTGTTGACTTAGATTTAATCAGTAATCACTAATCCGTTAGTTGTATCTGCACCACTGACTACAGAAACGATGCATGGTTAATCTGAAGTGTATCGCCAAAGAGGCAGAGTTGATGTGCGAGCATATGTGCATGTGTACTTGTGTGTGTTAGCAGGTGAGTTTGCACTTCTAATTTCCTGAACATTCCTATTACAAACAGAAAACAGCTATTGTTGGTGATAATAGTTATTGGTGAACATTGTTATTGGTAAACCTGCAAACCTGCACACTATCGATCTGCCTCTTCTTCTTTCAATTGCAACTATTGCTGAACATTATTACTGCCATTTTATCCTAATTTATGTTCATCTATTACCAGGTTCTTTGATAGAATTCTAATTCAAACTTCTAATATATGCAATACTTTTTGTGCAATTATAAAATGATGCATACTCCAACAATGCTTTGGTCATATTGTAAAAAAAAATAAACCCATCATTGTGGAGATATCAAAGACATAACAAAAACAAGCACCTAAACTTTTTTGGAATGAAAAAAGATACATAATAACAATATCATAGGTTGGTTCAGGAATATCACCAGTATAACAATCTATTAACAATAGCAATTGGTACTTTTTTTAGCTACTCTGAAATGCTTCTCTATTTTAAATACCTATTGAATTGTGTCACAATCTCCCTATTTCCGCCTCGCCGAGGGCTGTTGCAGGCAGGAGCCCACCGCCGTGCCCGCCGGCGGCATCACCCATGGCCGAGAAGACCGAGGACACCGAGGACCCAGCGCCCTCAAGTATGATGGCGTTGTACCGTCCTTTCTGCTGCGACTTATGTTGACAAGTTTTGAGATCGATCTCAATCTACATATGACCGTGATCGGGAGGCGGACCCGGTTGCGCTTAGAGACAGTTGAGTAATGGAGATCCTCCAGCCACCGAGCTCCTCAAGGACACCTAAGGTGAGAAATCCACGTTTTTTCATACTGCTTAACGTTTAGGCCGAGCAGCCTCGTGAACTTCGACCCCATCCAACCTCATTTCGGCCACCACGTGGCTCCCCTCCCCACCTCACCCCGTCCAACACAGTGCCTTCGTGCTAAGAGTTCAAGGGACTGTCCCCTCTCACCTAAGACAAGGTACAGTTTTTGATCTGTCTTACACATTTGTTCTGCTCATGTACTAATGTAAAGGTTTCACAAGGTATGTTGGTTATGTGGGCATTCGTATGAAGTTATGTGAGCATGCGCTAGGTATGAAAAGTTTTGTTTTAGTTGATTGACATTGAGGATTAAAAACCTTAAATGTGCCATCATGTTTTTAGGCGGTGTGCTCCAGGTTTGGCAAATATTAACTAACACTACATGAACATGAAGATAATCTTGGTGCCGGGCAAGCCTCACATAGAGGTACAATATTCTTGGCATATCAATAATCCGATTTAATTAATGTTGTTTGCCGATGTTGCTACTCTGTCTAAGTCATGAGAGAATATTTCTGGTCATGGTATAATTGGATGCAATTTTGTATGGAGGAATCAATAGTGAAGAATTCTATCAAGCATTTAACACTGTTCTATGTGAATGTACACTGGAAGGTTATATATGTTCTCACCAATCTCTTTCTGTATTATTGTTTTTGTTGATTGCCAAAATGCTTTCCTGTATTCATGTGTTACCCAGTTGGCCGATCATTTTATTCAACAGAACTTGGTGCGGGCTTGGAAAACTGTAGTGCCTTTTACGAGAGCATACAATGCACTCAAATAGGAATATCACTAAATATCGGTTAGATGCCAATCATGACCCTGATTTCAAATTTCATCTTTGTGAAGAGAAGTTTCCTCTTCCAATAATTATGGCCACTTTGTAACGCTTGTTTGCATAAAGGGTTCCAGTTGGTCAAGTGTTTGGCCATGTAATTTTCATTTTTTAATTTAATTGAGCAGAGATGAAGGAAGAGTAGCAACAACAGTAAGATTGATGAAATGATACATATATGTGACCAATCAGACTTGATTTTGGACTCTAGCAACTACCCTTCTAAGCAAGCATGCTTGGCGTTTGATGCAGATTTTTTTCATATGTACAATTACTCTATTTGAAGGAATACTGGGATATTAAAGATAAGTTGACTATAGGCTGGTTAGAGTTTATTTTGCAACAGAGGAACATGGCAAATTAAACCAAGTAGCAGGATACATTTTACTGTTTGCTTTAATTCATGGTGGAAATTGCTTATGAATTAGTTGAGATATGCAAGGGCATGCTTCCTGCAATTTAATTGGATGGTACGGTGTTAGGCTCACAATGTATGTTAATATAAATGGTCCTTTATTCAGCATACCTCTTTCTTCATTTGGTTTGGCTTTCCTCTGCTGGTCATGTATTAGCAATAAAAACCCGAGAAGTAGAAGATTTGCCTTTCAAGTTCTCATTGTTTGTTGTTCCTCCATACTTATTTGGTTGGGCTTGTTTGGATTCTCCACAGTGTACACCACCATGGGTGATGTGCTCTTCACCATGGCTTGGCGCTCGCTGCTGCCATCCCTTGAAAGTGATATGACCTCCACGAGCACAATAAAACCTCAAAAGTATAATATTTTCCTTTCTAGACATCAACTTTTTTGTTCTTCCATTTTTGCTTATTTGGTTAGGCTTGTTTGGATTCTCCACTGTGTACACCATGGGCAATGTGCTTTGCGCCACGGCCTAGGCACTCGCTGCTTCCATCCCTTGGAAGGGACATGGCCTCCATGTGTGCTTCGTCATGTGTGTGAGAGAGGGAGAGGGAGAGAGAGGGAGGTAGGGGGAGTTTACATCCATGATGCGGTTTAAGCGGAATAATTTCCCTTCTTTAGAAAATATGGCAAATTGTATTTCATTAAAGATGGCTTTGCAACAAATTGCATTAGTGAGTGGTTCATATATTTTTTCCAGCAAGTCTTAATTTTTTAAAGAAAGTTAAATACATTAATTGGTTGCTTCAAGAATTAATAACAGACACGATGACATATCAGTTGTGCATGCCCAACAACGATCATCATATTTTGTTTTGTAGTTTTGCACGATATTCAACTATATGTTACAATGCTACAAAGGCTCAGGAGACATCAGATCTGTCTTCTTGGATAGTAGGCGTCACGGGCGGCGCATGCCTCCTCCTTGATGGCGGTGTTGTATCGACAAGAACACGAGGTGGGGGGGGGGGGGGGGGTGCAAGCCGGAGAGCGGGGCGGTTGGTGGGGAACTCCTCCTTGACGGTCCGTGGGGAAGTACGGTGTGAAGGGAAGAGGGCACCATGACGAATGTGAGGTGGGTGTCATCCTGTTTTTAAGAGGCTCCAACGAGAAATGTCTTTATAGCGAAAAACAGCTCAGGAAGGGAAGGGTGTGTTGGCGGGTGGGTTTTTTTTGTTGGGACCGCATGTTGGAGATAACATCTTGGATAGTTCAGACAACCACATTTTTCCTTATCCATACCTCACATACAGGCTAGATTTTGGTAGCCCGGATTTACAGACGGTAGAATTTTACGAAGCTCGTTGGGTGCTCATTTTATTTCCGAACATACCCGGACGTATGAGGGAGAAATGAGCTTTGACCTTGAATTATTTTTTAGTTCACCTTGAAGACGACGTTAATAATTTATCTGATTTTTTTATATGCATTGTAGCCCGTAGCAACGCACGGGCGTTCTACTAGTCTGTTGATGATTGCTCTCTAATATCCTGAGACGATGTTGGCGGTCAAAAGGTTTAATACTGCTAATGCTTGCTCCTGTTGTTTATAATATTTTTTTATCAATGCTAATATATGCATCGTTTCGTTTTCCAATTAAAAATCAGCTATGTGTGCTGCCTGCTAGCCCTGATTCATCCTATAAGGTACTTCCTCCGTTTCAAATTACTCATCGTAAAAATGAATGTATCTAGAACTAAAATACATGTAGATACATTCATTTATGCGACGAGTAATTCGGAATAGAGGAAGTAGCTGTGATGGATGAAGGGTTTGGCAACTTTAACCCTGTCAGAGACCTGGGACGCAAGAAGCGATGTTTCTGCGAGGACGAGCTGCCACCGGACGACGCATGCTCGAGCGTCGGTGGCGAGCGGAGCAGCCGAATCGTGTGATGCAACTGTGGCTGACGAGGAGGTGGACAGCCCACTGAGCAAGCGAGCTAGGTTAATGTAGCATGTGATCTTTTACTTCCTAGCGTGTGTGGTCATGATAGTATATACTAAAATCTAGTACTAGTATTAGCATGTAGTGGTTGTGGGACTGTGTGAAAGCATGATCTAGGTTCGGACATGAAAAACATTAGCCACCGCGAGAGAGTTGTGGTGCCATGATAATGCAAAATGTTGAGATGTAAAATGCATGGCTAGGTGGACATGAATGTGTGGCCAGTGTGACAGACAAAACGTCTATCTGTAATCAATGCAAACCTTGCGTATGATTGGGTTATGTCGGTGCATGCATTTTAGTGGAGCTTCTATATGATGTGCTATTTACCTGTTTTTTAAAATAAAAAATATGCGGTGAAAAAGGAAAACATTTACTGAAAAGTGGCGGACACTGCGGTCGCGGAGAGCAGACCAACACCGCCGGTGACAGTGAGGCGGAAAGAAGAGCTTGCCGGCTCAGGCGCTGGGGCAGGGGAGTGGTAGTAGTGTCCAGATGCTGGTGCGCGGGCGGGGACAACCTGGACAGGCGACGGTGCTGGAGCGTGATGGCCATGGTGGTGGTCACGGTGAACAGGAGCTGACGCCGGACCATGTTGATGACGATGATGGTGACTAGGGTTTGGCGCTGGAGCGTGGTGATCATGTTGCTTGCGACCATGAGCGGGAGCAGGAGCCGACTCCGGACCATGGTGGTGATGATGATGGTGAATAGGGCTCGGCGCTGGAGCGTCGTGACCATGGTGGTGCTCACCATGGGCCGGAGAAGGCGCCGATGCAGGACCTTGGTGATGACGACGATGGTGACTAGGGCTCGGCGCTGGAGCGTGGCGACCATCGTGAGCTGGAGCAGGCGCAGACGATGGACTATGGTGATGACAATGATGGTGGCTAGCGCTCGGCGCTGGAGCGTGGTGACCATCGTGAGCGGGAGCAGGCGCTGACGACGGACCATGGTGATGACTTTTAAAAATCATTAGCAGAAAAAGTAAAAATGGAAATGTTAAAAAATAGAAAAAAACAAAAATGGTTCCAGCAAAAAGGAAAAAGAAAAAAGACAACGAAAAGATTGAAAAAGCTACAAGTAAACATGTCAAGGGTGAGTGGCTTCTTGGTTGTAGCGATAAAAGCAAACGAAGCGATCGCGAGTTCGAATCATGATTACCTGCGTGCGTTTCTTTTGCTTCTTTAATAAACAGGAAAAAAGAATATGGGCCGGCCCAGCACGGAGAAGGGGTGTGCGCCTTGCATGGTTAGCGCTGAGGGCGCCGTTTAGGATATTCCGAGAATCTCGGGTTTGCGGTTCGCGTTTGCCCTCTTTTAAGGGGCGAATTTGGTTGCGGCCAAGCAGAAACCTTATATGAAACAGTAAAATTTTGATAAAATGTTTTGCGTGAGGAATGAACAAGAAACATTAGAGATGATCATCCTTACATACATATAATAGAGATGATCATTCATACATACATATGGTTCATTGATTTACGTATTGCACGTCGGCCTACCCTAACCTAAACCGGCCAAAATTGGGTTCACTGGAGCCCTGCGGGTGCGTCGGCGGAGGAGCTTAGTCGTCGTCGGAGGAGACGAGGTTGACGTAGATCTCGTCCTACGCCTTGGCTTCACGGCGCCATGCCTCTTGGTTATCGACGAACCCCTACTCGTTCGTGAGCGTTTAGGATATTCCGAGAATCTCGGGTTTGCGGTTCGCGTTTGCCCTCTTTTACGGGGCGAATTTGGTTGTGGCCAAGCAGAAACCTTATATGAAACAGTAAAATTTTGATAAAATGTTTTGCGTGAGGAATGAACAAGAAACATTAGAGATGATCATCCTTACATACATATAATAGAGATGATCATTCATACATACATATGGTTCATTGATTTACGTATTGCACGTCGGCCTACCCTAACCTAAACCGGCCAAAATTGGGTTCACTGGAGCCCTGCGGGTGCGTTGGCGGAGGAGCTTAGTCGTCGTCGGAGGAGACGAGGTTGACGTAGATCTCGTCCTACGCCTTGGCTTCACGGCGCCATGCCTCTTGGTTATCGACGAACCCCTACTCGTTCGTGAGCCCCTGCTCGAGGAGGACGTCGTCGAGCTCGGCTAGAGATCGATAGTGTTGATCCGCCTCCTCCTCCTCTCATGCAGTACGCGCGACGATGGCCGGCTCGAAGATGTCCGCCGGCGCTGGGGGAAGGAAATCCTCTGGCCCGATGACGCCACCGCCCGGCCACACCGGCTCTGCCTTGGGCTCCCTCTTCACCGCGTGGAGGGCCGGGAGCTCCTCCGACTCCCCTTTAACCCGCATGTGGAGCGGCGTACGGGAACTCGACCCCTCAATGGAGGAGCTGCCCGCGCCGGATGACAGACGCACCTGCCGGCGGTCGCACTCCTCCGTCTCGTGGCAGAGGAGCGACGGCGGTGGCTCTAGGCCGCAGTGGTGTACTTCTTTGTGGCTCACTTCCTCGCGTCGTCCGCTCTGACACACCACTGTCGCTCGGGGTCATCGCTACTGCCCAAGCTGCGGCCCGAGCTCCACATCCCGCGCCACATGGTCGCGTGTGGCGGCGGATTCGACTCACCAGTGGGGAGAAATAGGAGAAGGGATTGGGGAATCACAGCGGCGGGGGAATAGGGTTTCACCTGTATCGCGGCTGCGAACCCGTATTGGGGGGGGGGGTTGTGGGCCACCATAAAATCTTTTATTGGCCAGGCGACTATACGGGCTCTGGTACGGCCAAAAGTATGGGCCAAGCCAGTATAGTAGCCAGAATTGTACAGTTCATGGGTTTATAATGATTCTGCTAGAGATGCTCTTAAGGCGCTGAATAGGGTTTACCTCCTCCCATGCCACCCCTTCTCGGTAGCCCAAACGCAAACCAAAAACCTGCTTTTTGGCCTTCAAAGTGCCAGCGTACTGGGGTGCCAAAATAATTGGGCCTTAAAAGGCCATTGCTTTTGATTTGTTAGCATACAAAAGGAAAAATTGCAGTGTTACAGTTTCATAATAATTCATGAAAAATCTTCTCCAAATCATAGCATATTTTAAAAAAAGAGTATGCCATGGTCACATGGCATAATGTAACGCCCTGGACACGACTTTCCATATTCGTAACTCCGACCCTTGCCTTTTCCGGACATGCGTTATGAGATTCCCTCGTGGTTGTGTTTTGTCTTTGTTTTGCATTTTGCTCTTGTCATGCATTTCATATCATGTCATTATGTGCATCTCATTTGCATACGTGTTCGTCTCATGCATCCGGGCATTTTCCCCGTTACCCGTTTCTCAATCCGGCACCCCTACGCCCTCCGGCGCCCCCTTTTACCTCTTTTTCGTGAGCGGGTGTTAAACTTTCTAGAAATGGACCGAAATTTGCCAAGCGGCCTTGGTACACCACCGGTACACCGCCTGCCAAGTTTCGTGCCATTTGGAGTCCGCTTGATACTCCAACGGTTAACCGGGGAACCGTAAAGGCCTCGTGTGTTGCAGCCAAACACCCCTCCAAAGTGGTCCAATAACCCTTCCAAACCCCCTCCATCCTCTCGGCCGTTCGATCACGATCGCGTGGCCGAAAATCGCACTCTATTTGGACTCTCCTAGCTCCCTCTACCTATATATTTGTGTCTCCCCCAAATTTTCGCGGACGAAACCCTAGATCTTCCTCCTCCGCCGCCGGACATGTCCGCCTCCGCCCCCCTCATCCAATCGGATCGCGCCACGTCGACACGCCGCCGTCCCACCGCCGCCGCGGCCCGGCCGCGGAGCCCATCCGAGGCCCGCGTGAGCCCGTCCATGCCACCGCCCGGCCTGCACGTGCCCGCGCTCTGCTGCCCGCTGTCGCCGCCTCCTTCGCGCCACCGCCCGCTCGCCGCCGGCGACTTGCTCCGCTGTCCGCGCCGCCTCCCGCCGCCCCGGCCAGCAGGGTCTCGTCGGAGTCCCGACCACGACCCGCCGGAGCTCTCCGCCCCTCAACGCTGGCCCCGGCCGGATCCGGCGCTACAGCCCCAGATCCGCGCGCCCCGGGCACCTCCGCGCCCACGCCGCCCGTCGGCGACCTTGTCCTCCGCCGCCATGGCCTCGCCAGCAACCGCCGTCGTCGCCCTCGCCGCCTGGGACGGCCTCGTCCAGCTCCGCTCCGGACCCGTCGAACCAAACGCGACTCTCCGTCCCCCAGATCCGTCCCGTCCAGTTTTCGGAGGGTATAAATTCTTCTAAGTCCCTAAGTCTGTGACATTTTGTGCCTCTGTTCAACATGCCATAACTCCTCATCCGTAGCTCCGTTTTGCATGCATGATATATCAAATTGTTCATCTGGATGTGCTCTTCATTTTGTTCCATTGTGCCATGCTTGTTTGAGTCCATCTTGATGCCCAAATTGTTGATGCAAGAGTGCTAAAAAATGTTAGTTCCTGTTTCTTAGTAGAGTATGAGCATTTGTCATTTTTGCTATATTTATTGTGTGCTGCATATGGACTTGAGCTCTACATGTGTTTTGGGCTATGCCATGCCATCTTTACAGGGGTGTA
Source organism: Triticum urartu (assembly GCF_056163025.1). NCBI lineage: Eukaryota > Viridiplantae > Streptophyta > Magnoliopsida > Poales > Poaceae > Triticum > Triticum urartu. Next base: position 744,068,590 of record NC_141875.1, on the reverse strand, counting down.
TGCCATGTATTTTTGTGATCATTATGGTGACTAGCACATGCATGCAAAGTAGCTCTCGTGATATTGCTAATTTCAGAGACTTAAAATTTTACTAAGTCTTTGCCCTACTGTTATTTTTATGCTATGTATTCATGTTGCTACAGTGAGATCCATGCTTCTTTTGAGTATGTTCAGTAAGGATGATTTGGACATATGGTCATGCTCTATCCATCCATGTCCCTGGTTGCATTTATGGAGTGCCCTAGTATGACTCAATCTTGCTCTACTTTTGCTATAAAATATTCCTGGCAGATTGTTTACGTGTTAATCAATTTTGCCAAGGTTGTTGTAGTTGATCCATGCATGCTATGAGATTGTTCTTGCCATGTTTAGCTTCTTGAACATGTCTTCTTGCTGGTAGTATGCTTAGCTTATCATGCCATGCCTTGTGATGAGTGAATCGAGCTCGCAAACATGCCTTCATAAGTCTGAATCTGTTAACGAAACTTGCTATGTTTACCTGGGTGCCATCATATCTTCTGATCCTTTTTGACTTATGGTCACTAAGGGACTTTTGTTATATGCTTTGAGTAGATTCATGTCATGCCTTGCTTTGCTATGTTCTGTTCCTGTAGCATGTTGATATCTTACTCTAAACATTGCTTCCTGATGTTAATTCCTGACATGTTAGTATTTTCACTAAGTCTGTGAAGCTGATTTCTTTTGCCCTTTTGCCATGCTTGTTTGAACCTGCTCTTGTGTGATTTAGCCATAGCTCAGTGTTCATATTTTGTCAAGCATCTTGAGTAGATCACTGCAATGTGCTTTGTTGCTATGTTAGAGTGCAGTAGCTTAGTTTCTTGTTGCATTTTAGATGGCATCGTGCTGTTAATTGCAGAATTGTGCCATTATTATTTTGCTTGCCTTTTGCAAACCGTGCATCCGATTCCGGTGATCTTTATATCGATTTCGGCCGAAATCAACTCATCTTTCCAGCGGCACACTTGGTTTGACAAGTTGAGGCCTGGTTCAATCTTTTCCTTCCGGAGCATGCATATGCATTGCATATCACATCCCGCATGTCATGTCATGTTTTGCATCATGTTGCTTGCGCATTGCACCGTGGTTGATTGTGGTTTCTTTTACTTGTGCTCTTGCTTTGGGTAGAGCCGAGAGACGAGTACGTGTTCGAGGAATCCGTTGAGTATGCTTACGAGGATCAAGCTTACGTCAACTCGGAGAACTTTGGAGGCAAGATGACCATACCCTCGAAATCACTTCTATCTTTGCTTGCTAGTTTCTCGCTCTATTGCTATGCCGCGATACCTACCACATGCTTTATCATGCCTCCCATATTGCCATGTCAAGCCCCTAACCCACCTTTCCTAGAAAACCGTTGTTTGGCTATGTTACCGCTTTGCTCAGCCCCTCTTATAGCGTTGCTAGATGCAGGTGAAGATAGAGTTTGTTCCATGTTGGAACATGGTTATTGTTGGGATATCATTATTATATCTTGTTTCCTTTAATGCATCTATATACTTGGTAAAGGGTGGAAGGCTCGGCCTTATGCCTGGTGTTTTGTTTCACTCTGCCACCCTAGTTTCCGTCATACCGGTGTTATGTTCCTTGATTTTGCGTTCCTTACGTGGTTGGGTTATAATGGAAACCCCTTGACAGTTCACTTTGAATAAAACCCCTCCAGCAAGGCCCAACCTTGGTTTTACATTTGCCTAACAACCTATCACCTTCCCTTGGGTTCTGCAGACTCAAGGGTCATCTTTATTTTTAACCCCACGGGCCAATGCTTGTCTAAGTGTTGGTCCGAACCAGAGCCACTTGCGGCGCCACCTTGGGGAAACTTAAGGGCTGGTTTTAGCTGTACGTAGTGTTCATCCGGTGTTGCCCTGAGAACGAGATATGCGCAGCTCCTATCAGGATGTCGGCGCATTGGGCGATCTTGCTGGTCTTGTTTTACCATTGTCGAAATGTCTTGTAACCGGGATCCCGAGTCTGATCGGGTCTTCCTGGGAGAAGGAATATCCTTTGTTGACCGTGAGAGCTTGTGATGGGCTAAGTTGGGACACCCCTGCAGGGTTTTGAACTTTCGAAAGCCGTGCCCGCGGTTATAGGCAGATGGGAATGTGTTAATATCCGGTTGAAGAAAACCTGACACTTAACTTAATTAAAATGAATCAACCGCGTGTGTAGCCGTGATGGTCTCTTTCCGGCGGAGTCCGGGAAGTGAACACGGCTTTGGAGTTATGTTTGAACGTAAGTAGTTTCAGGATCACTTCTAGTTCACGACCGTGCATTGCTTCTCTTCTCGCTTTTATTTGCGTATGTTAGCCACCATACATGCTAGTGCTTGCTGCAGCACCACCTCACCATCTTTTCATACCCATAAGCTTAAATAGTCTTAATCGCGAGGGTGTGAGATTGATGAGTCCCCGTGACACACAGATTACTTCCAAAACCAGTTGCAGGTGCCGTTGATACCAGTGCAGATGACACAGCTGAGCTCAAGTGGGAGCTCGATGAAGATCGTGTTCGTTGGGTTGTTTCGTTTCCTTTCGATGAGTAGTGGAGCCCAGTTGGGGCGATCGGGGATCTGTTGCATTAGGGGTTGTCTTTCTTTATTTGGTTCCGTAGTCGGACCTTGATTGTATCTGGATGATGTAATGCTATATTTATGTATTGTGTGAAGTGGCGATTGTAAGCCAACTCTTTATCTCTTTCTTATTCAGTACATGGAATATGTAAAGATTACCCCTCTTGCGACATGCCTACTATGCGGTTATGCCTCTAAGTCGTGCTCCGACATGTGGGAGATATAGCCGCATCGTGGGTGTTACACATAAGTTAGAAAAACAATAATTTCTAAAACATGGTTTATTTAAGGAAATTGTAAATAGTCACATGGAAAATTAGGAATTTTGTTTTATATAAAATGGCAACTTCTAATTTTCCAATGGTTACACAACAAATTTATATACATAAAAATTGTAGTTCACATGCAGGATTAGAGATTATATAGTAGTCGTGAAAAACATTCTAAATTTGCCATGTGTTATAATAGAAAATGACCATGTCAAAACAAAATTATTTCCTTGGCAAATTGCTTTTATCATACTATGTAATTGTATATAACCCATATTACCTATACATAAACGGTGTGTCTTCGTCGGATCTCATGGGATTCAGTCGGTGCTGGTCTTCGGTGGATCTATTTGGATCCAGTTTTTGTTCGTCTTCGTTCGTGTGGTTCCACGTTTGATCTTTTCGATCAACAACTCTCTTCATCTACGATGGTTAATGCTTTGGTGCGTAGGTCCTTTGGAGCCTTAGCATGACAACTTCCCGACTGTCTACTACAACAAGATTTGTCCGGCTCTGATGATGGAGGAGCGATGACGGTAACGCGCCTTCGGCTCGCTCCAATGTTTGTAGTCGTCGCTAGGTGGTTCATAAATCCAGTTGTAATTTTTATTACCTCTTGTGTTCTCTGTACTTCCATGATTGTTGAATAGATTAAAAATTTCTCTCGGGAAAAAAGGACAAGAAACGTTGCAGCACACAATTCACCGCACATTTGTTTTGGAATAAGAAAGATATAAACAAGAACAACTCACAAAAAGAAAAAAGCAAGCGCATCACAAAGAGGGGTGAGCTGGCCCAGTTGTAGCCGTGTCCGGTCCGTTGTTGAGTTTGGGTCCGATTCCTCCTCCCGTACATCAAGGTTTTTTTTGTTTATTTAGATACATTAAAACGAGCACTAATCCAGCCATCTCAGACCATTAGCGTTCGCAGCCGTTAGATCTTCAGTTTTAGCTGTTTTAAACCGTCCAATTTCTCTCGATCCCGCGCTTGCTCGCTTCGTTCGCTAGGAACGAGCCATATCCCGTGTTGGGCCGCTGCTCCGGTGACATTTTTGAGCGTCAGGTGTGAAATTGGGCCTTATGGGGCTTCTACCGCTCCCTAGTCGGTGCAGCCCATATATAGAAGATACATGCCTCTACGTTGCCCTGCTTTCTTTTTCGCACGAACGCAGTCGTCGCGTGGCGGCCGACGCTGTGTGGGAGTGCTTCCCATGGCCACCTCGCCAGGGTCCGACCAACGCGACCTACGGCGTCGCATGCCGACTTCCCTTGGGATCCGATCAAGATGGGCGGGGGCTGCGGATCGTCACCTATCGATTGGATACCCCTCGCGGTCGATTCGAAACCATTCACAGGGCTCTAATGGCAACTAGATGCGCATAACTCGTCGCCGCCTGATAATTATAGGTCAGTTACCATGGCGCTTCATGTACTCCACGCGTGTCCATATATTCCCTCCTTCCTATCACGCATCTGGCTAGGTGGCGACCGAGGCAACGGGCCAGCGGCTGACTCCTCTCCTCCTTGATTCCTTACTCTCCGTCGACGGCGCAGCGAACTGGCTGCCATGCAAACCGTGGCAGGAGCACCATGTCACCGCTCAGGAGGAAAAGCGGCTGTGTCAGGTCAAGCAAAGGCAGCGCTAGGAGCTGCCCTCCCACATCGCGAAGGTGCCTCAGAAAGTCACAAGGAGGCCGGCCGAATGCAAAGCGCGTTTTGCGCAAGCGCTCCAATGCCAGGTACACAAATTCCAGTAAAAAAATACAGGGGCACGCGTGGCTCCAAAGTATCCATGACGTGATTTAGATAATTCTATTATTGCTCCTGATTGTAGATGCATGAAAACGTACTGATTGAGTTGCTTGAAATACTAATTTTAACAGAAAGAAGGTTTTATGTTTTTGAAGAGATATTCGGGTTGGTGAGCCACCAAAAGTTCTGACACGCAATAGACATGTTGCTGATTATATTCATGGAAGATTTTGGTATTCGATTTTGCAGCTTGCTAATGCTTTTGATATAATTTACTGAAAAGGTAGGACTTAATATTTACTGACTATCAATCCTTTACTGGTACTAATATAAATTCATGAAAATATTATGATAGAGTTGCCAGTCAGGTCTGGCAAAGCTGGGGCACTTATTTTGTTTCACCGAATTTATTTCATAATTACATTTGTGTTGTTTGTCATATATTTCAGGCAAATCATTAGCTAGATTTCGGTGGATGGGAGAACGGAAGAGACGAGGAGACTAACAAGGTATTGTTAGCTATGGTTATGGTTGGTTGGCAGGTGGGAAGATGAGAACAGTGGACGAGATAATTTTCTCTGTTAGAGGAATATCTTGACCTGAAAACAAAGGATATAACGCTCGAAAGACAAAGCAAGTACCAAGTTGGACGGCACAAATTCAGGATTTTACGAATATGCAAGTACACCATGTATATAATTTTCTGAATTTATAATCTATTCCCAATTAGTAGTTTACTTGTAATTTGTAAGGTCAACGTGTACACCATGTTGTAATTTGACATATCCACAAAACAGCAAAATTTTCCTTCTTCCACCATATACAAGTTACTAAATAAGAGAATCCCAACAAATTTATTGGACTAATGGATGGGCGCTTGGATGGGAACTTTGGGCATTTTTGACCGTTTGATCAACTCATAATCTCAGGCTTTGCATTCAGTGAATTGTTTCCGGACCGCAACCATAATACTCTTGGGTGGATTCATGTGAGTCATCTGCTCTTCACAAGGAGTAACAATTCTTGCGAGCCAGACTCACAAGTAGGCGAACCATTCGTGTGACGTGAGCGACCTAAGCCTTGCCACATTGAGGAGAAGCCACAAAAACGCCTGTATGTGATGAGCGACCAAATGAAAGTCAGTCCTCAATCTGACATTTTCCTCATCCAACAACATATACTTATATCCCTAAAAAAACCCGACACATACCTGTAAAAATCCCCAAATAATTTTTCGTCAATAACTAACACGAAAAATAATACCGCTCCAAATAGTTTTATCAATTACTAACATTAAAGTGCCAAAATTGACCGGCGCAGCAACGCGCGCCTTCAATGATCTAGTATATAGTAACATCTAGCGAGATGCCCCTAAAAAAAGATCTAGCGAGATCGAACCTTCAACCCAATAGATCAATACCCGCAAACAGGGGCGGAGCCAGAAATTTTATGAAGTTTGAGCAAGTTTTATCCTAAGTGTCTAATATAAAAATTAAAATTGGGTATTCGGATCAAGTTTTTTTTGCCTGATACCGATTTATTCCAGTAGGCACTGGAAGAACCATTTTCGTTTTTAAAACTCAAAAATTCAGCATTTTCGCTTGAAAGCATTTAAATGAACTAGCACATATGCCCATGCGTTGCAACGGGAGAGATAATTAACGTGTCCACCACACAACACGGCATAACAATATCCGAATGGCGCCACCCGATGGCAGCAGCAAGACAAACTCTACCAGAAATGCCTATAAGACGTACATTAAAAACCATCACGTATGATATTTTTGATACGATTTTTGTACAACTACTCTGTTATTTAAAAGGCCTCATTTCAAATCCTACATACCAAGGCATTATTTGGAAGTTGAAGCAATTTTTCGGAATGCGCACGGAGTCATGAAGAAAACTTGCTAAATGTGTTTTAGCCCATCTCACCTCCCAAATCGACTCTCATGTCGTGCCCTCCTACCTCGTATTTTTCCATTGTGTTATTAGTCCACATGGTTGTGTCATTGCTATTTGTCCTGTAGGAATCTATGCCGTGACCCCTCACCTCATTGGATATTTAATTCCTGGTATTAATTTCTCTTACTTTTATGCCTACCGGATGAATGAGACACGCACTTCATCCTTTTTGTTCTTATTCTTGAGGCGCCTTGTTTGTCTTCAAGACAACTCGTGCATGCATATAAATCTGTAAAATTTGGTATAAAAGCCAAGGTGGTACTATTTAATCAGGTAGCGAACCGATTGATCACATTTTCTCTCTTGTGAAGCAGGCCTAGTTTGAGTCAGCACATGTTTTTTAAGGCAGACCTGCCATCAATTAATATGGTGTATCAGGTAAAAATATCATCAACCCCCCAAAAAAAGATAAAAAGGTCATCATATCAAGTTTCCTCACTTTCTCAAAAGAAAAAAAATCATGTTTCTTCACATGGCAATTCAAAATAGCAAGTTTGTGCATATGCATCGCTCAAGAAAAAAAAAGTTTCTACACATGCATGATTTTTTGTAAGAATCTGCATGTACACGTAATTTTAAGGATCCTACATGTAGACATTGTTTTGCCTCACACGCGCATTGAGGACCTAGCCTACATAACTTTGTCAAAAATAATGTATAAATAGAAAAGAACCTGTGACAATTTAGAGGAGACAACTGGATAAGCTGATGGAGAAGATTTGTCTGTTTGTGTGGGGTTGCAAGTTCGACGCCTGCGCGAGTAGCAATTCTTTTTGGCTTGCTAGAGATTGAGCAGCTCTGACATTGGCCGGCCGGCTGGCCGTTTCGCTTATTTTTTTCCGTTCTTTTTCACGTACATCTTAGTTTTCAACTAAAACATAGCATACATAGGTTGAGCCAACAGCAGTTCAGACATGGCCGGCCGGCTGGCCGTTTTGCTTAGTTTTTTTTCCTTTTTTTTCACGTACATCTCAGTTTCCAACTAAAACATAGCATATGTAAAAATATCTAAAACGGGACGAAACAAAGCAGGACCAAACCAAGAATATCTATCCCCTTTAATAGTAGGTATAGATATAGATATAGATTTTGAGTTCAAACACTTCCACCTTCAACCCTTTCCCTAATGAGCGGGTTTCAGTCCTCCCTAACCCGCCGTGGCCATAATTTTTTTTAAACACTACTAAAATTAAAAATCAGGCTTGCAAGACATAGTCGATCTTGTGACATCGAAAACACTTCCACCATGCTAGGAGCTATGTCATGTTAAATTATGCATGCGGCTTCTATTCCACACTATGTGAGTGTGTAACTAAAAATTCTGGGTCCGACCAAATATCCGGTCGGTTTCTAAAAATTCTGTCCGGTAAAAAAAACCTTCATTCATATATGCAACATATAAAACAGTACCAAAATCCCAAACCACATTCTACATAAATAATGAACTGATATTGTGAACATATATAGTAGTCATACAAATTTAATTTATAGCCAAGTACTCAAAATCTAAACCCCAAGTCTATCGAGCACCCCACGCTCTGACCTCAAATTTCAACCCACAAATAAACCTGTGGTTGGATGGTTAGAGTGACAGTGGTATGCCCAGCCCACCAGGGTTCAAGTCCTGATGCTCACATTATTCCTGGATTTAGTTCAGGATTTTTGGCAATGCGCTTTCAGTGGGAGGAGACGTTCCTGTCGACGACGAGGCGCCTACGGTGACTTCATAAATTCAAAATGATATGCCGGCTCAGTCTCTTGAAGGTGCTCATAGGGAGTAGGGTGTGTGTGTGCGCGTTCATAGGAATGAGTGTATGCACAAACGAAGTACGCGAAGTTGCAGCTATGGCGAACTTTTAATCTAAACAAAACCCCACCTTGATCAATAAAGCTTTCATCTTATATTCGCAATATCCAGATTGCAATCTCAGCTTCTTGCTTGTTCTTCGTTTGCTCGCAGGAAATAGGCCCTCGTGGTCAGGTTGATCGTGCTCCGGCGTGGTCAATAACCCCTCGAAAGTTGGTTTAGCGATTGCTAAGGCGCGACGTCTCGCACGTTCGTAGTCGGATCGTCAAGGTCGACTCCCACAGAAAACGATAGCCACCATCTCATCGAAACATCGGGACACCTTTGCCTCTATCACGTATGTATGAGAGCGCTTGCATGAGTACTTATGTTCAAAAAAAATTTAAGTCTGTCGAACAGCCGAACAGGCAGATCGTGGCGAGGTGGAGCGATGGACCACATTGTCCTTTTTTTTTGAGAAAAAAAATCACGGTCCTGCTAGTCCTTTTTTTTATGTCCTTCTAGTCTTCTGGAGTAAATAACAGCGAAACGGGCTGCTTGCTAGGCCAATAGGCCAATGGGCCTACTTCCCATCTGAGTAACACTATCACCACGTTAGAGGGCGTGAGCCATAACCAGCCCAGCTGGCCGGGTAAAACACGATTGCGTTGACGATTTTTTTTAAGTACCTAGAACTCATCTAGATGAGACATAATTTGGTCTCATTCATCTGAAAAACAAGAACGGATACAATCCACGTCAGCACACACGCATCTTATAGCACCATATCCAATGGCTATAAAAGATGAATGAGATCAAATTAAATCTCATCTAGATGAGTTCTAGCAAAACTGATTTTTTTTTCATCTAAAGAGGCCATCGTAGTTGGCGCGTCCTAGCGAGCCCGAGCAACTGCCCAGGGTCGCCGGGCGCTGGCTCCGCCACTGCCGCAAACACCACCGGGGCCGAGAATCAATGGCCGACAAGGAGGGTTCCAGCGAGGTGGGTTCTGCTCCTCAGCAGCATGGGGCGGTTGAGGCGTCGCCGTCGGACACGGCGATCCAGATGGACGTCCAGTGCGCCGCCGAACCGGAGAGAGCAACCGGCAGGAAGCAGCGGCTTCCCGACGTGTACGTGAGTTCCATCCTGGCCATGCCGATAGAGGAATACCACGAACTAGAGATGCCCTCCTACCTCCTGCGCGACAACATGGCGGAGGTCCTCGGCGTCACTGAGGAGTGGCTCGAGGATCAAAGGCGGACCCACAGGGAGGCCGCCGTCCTTCACAAGAGGATCCACCACGACTTCCTGCAGTATCAGGCCAAGGTCCGCGACGAGTGGTTTGAGTCTTTGAGAAGGGCTACGTAGAGGTCGACGACAACTACTTCACCGACTTGGACGAGATCGAGGAAGAGGCCAGGGCAACCCAAGAAGAGGCGGACAAGAAGCGGGGGCCAGCACCTGCAATCGCATCCGTAGACCATAGCGACGACTTGGATGTTGCTCCTCCGTATGACTACGAGAAGCAGGCGACGCGCTTGCTGGCTCTATGAAGAAAATTGCATCTATCTATAAATAGATCATGTTACCAAACCATCGGTGTTGCCCTATCTATCTATGCCATTAGTTTTTTTTGACAAGAATCTATGTCATTAGTTTGTACTCGAAAGAAGTCGTGTTTCCTACATATTAATATTAGTACCATGTAGTTTTTGGTTCGGCTATTTACTACGTTTGATTCAGATCATGTTTGTGAGGAATTGCATCGCTGATTCTGTATTGGGATAATGGAAAGAATTGACTTTACAATGCAAATGATCCATACTTACTTTCCTCTAGCTTGGATGCCTCTTAATTTGCTCGGTTGGAAGCGTCTGTAGTTTGCAGGCATCAAACATCCCGAGGGATCGACCTGGATCATTTTTTTAGGGAAACAGCAGGGCACAGGACTCTGCTGCATATTTTTAATAATTTTAAATAAATAGTACAAAGTCTTGAAAAAAGAAAAAAAAGCTATACAGAAAGCTGACAGCTTTTTCGAAAAGGGGCGCTTTTATTACTTAAAGGATTTAAGCATTACACCCGGCCTCTACATAACTAAGACGCACATAGCCAAATAAGATCCTCTCACATAAAATAAAAATAAAAAGGCGAATTACAACGAAACATGTAGAGTCCGTATAACGCCTAATGTGGAGGGGGGGCAATCCTTAGATCATGTTGCCACCCATGTTGGGTAAAAGTATCCCTCGCCGTAGCCTCCAATCGTGTACACACCTTCGTAAACGAGCCTCGATTCTCCACGCGTTGTAGAGAGGACCATAAACGAAGAGTCCCAGTACATCTGTAGATAACCTGCAACAGAAAAGTACTTTTATCGTTAAAAACCTTATCATTTCTACATAGCCAAAGCGACCAAATAACGGCAAGCGCTCCCACCCTGAGAAGAGTTCTAAACCTGAGATCAATCCCATGTAACCAGTTGCCAAATACATTAGCAACACTACAGGGAGGATACAAGCCAGAAGCTATTTGGATGACTGACCATATAGAACGAGCCAATTTGCATTGGAAGAATAAATGTTTTATTTTCTCCCCATGGTGACAAAATACACATTGCTGGCTTCCATGCCAATTCCTCTTAATAAGGTTATTTTTAGTAAGAATGACTCCGCGACGAAGATAAGAAAGCTGACAGCTACCTAAGCAAAACAACAAACAAAATAATAAAGAATACAAAGAACGAAAGATCCCTTGCAAGCAGATACAACAAAAGCTACTAAGGCTCGCAGATTACAGTGGTTATGTAAAAGCCTGCACCCAGCTCTCCAAATTAGCAGGATATCTTCTTAGCTGGGTGGACCAGCCAGTTGAGCTCCTGTTTAAATCTTCTTCTGCAGCTGTAGAGGCTTGGTGTGATGCCTTTGAACATCCAATCACTTCTGGTGTTCCAGATGGCCCAGGAGGCTAAGATGATAATTTCCAGGGAGATGGCAATCCCAGCTGCGTCTTTAAAGAAGAGATATCTGCCTGTATATCCTGGTGAAGTGGTACCCAATTTGAACAGAGATATGACCAGCACGTCCGAGCAAATGGGCAGTGGAAGAACAAATGGTCTAGGGTTTTTAGCGTTTTCCTGTTGCACAAGACACAAGAGTAATCTTCAATAAAGAAATTCTTACACAGGAGCATACCTCTTGTGTTGACGCTATTATTGACCAGATGCCAGAAAAAAAATCGTATGTCTCAGCGGATAGCAAGTGTGCCACATCCATTTAATCACAGGTAGCACACGGTGCTCCGCTATTAGTGATTTGTAAACATTGGATACCTTGTAAGTGGTGGCACCAGGGGGGAATTGCCAAGTGTCCATTTGTTCAGTGACATGTGTTTCGGCAATGAGGAGAAGCAAGGAATTATATTGGTCAAATGCTTCCTCAGACATGGGGAGATGGAAGTGGTCTGATAAATCTTCCAAGTCCCAAACCTGTGAGATGGTAATATGCTCATTTTTGCTAAAGGAGAATAAATGAGGCCAGGATTGCATATGTGGTATACCATTCAATTTGTCCTTCCAGAACTGAACTGAGTTCCCATTCTGTAAAGAACAACCATCCATGTTCCTCTATCTATCTATGTTATTAGTTTGTACTCCAAAACAAGTCGTGTACTATTAGCGCCATGTAATTGTTGATTCGGCTATTTACTATGTTGGATACACATCATGTTTACGAAGAATCACATTGGTGATTCTGCCCGAGCCTAATGAGGTCGGCTCATAATTAATCCCATGTGTCTATATACTTGCTCCATGGATGCAGGGCCGTCTCCAGAAATTTGGGGGCCCGGGACGAAAATCAAAATAGGGCCCTATTTTTTAAACCATATATAACTGAAGAACTAATGCAAGTAAAGCATACTCTCACTTAATTATTTAACTGCAAATATATCTTATTGTAAATATTTAGGAAATATATCAAATACTAACGGTAAAATAGTAAAAATGGTACTAAAGGAATACACTTATAAACTGACCTCATTTTCTACCAAAAAGCAGCATTCTTCTAGTATTTCTTGATATGAAATCTTCGATCAAATCTTCATAATTAATCTTCTCCAAGACATCATTTTCAAGTGCTATTGTTGCCAATCCATTCAGTCTTTCTTGTGTCATTGTAGAACGCAAGTAGGATTTCAACAACTTGAGTTTAGAAAAGCTCCTTTCTGCAGATGCAACTGTCACAGGAATGGTTAAAACAATTCTGTATGCGATAACATCATTAGGATATATTAAGGAACGCTTCTTCAAAAAGTTCAGAATATCAAGTGGGCCCATAGATTTCTGAAGTGAGCCCTGCAGAAAAAGTAGTTCGCAACACAATTCAAGTCCATCAATATCTTTATGTTCTCCACTCTTAAGTGCATCTTCAAGATTAACACACGCAGCCAATAAACTCTTGTCATCCAAGGATCGCAGCCTATCTGAAGTAAACAAGAAACCAAATATTTTTTCATACCCCTCATACTGTTCAAATCTCGTGTTAAGTGAAACTATAGCTTGATCAACAATATGCAGAAAATAATTGACCCTAAATGACTCCTCTGCTGATTGTGAAACAATAGATGGATCATCTGCACCCTCACCAAATTGCCTTTTTCTTTTGATTTTATGCTTGGTGCGGAACTCTGGATTAATATCCATCTCCTTTGCAATTTCTTTTGCAGCTTCCAGTGCTTTTGAAAAGCCAGATTCTCTATACTTAGTGAAGAAACAAATCAAGCCCTTTATAGACTCAATAGCAATATCAATAAGCATATCCTTTGACTACAACTCTTTGCTGATCAAATTAATAGCTGATAATATTTCATACCATATGATTATTGACACTAAGAATTCAAAGTCACAAAGATTATTTTCTGCCAATGATTGAGCTTCACTACTTGTCGATGGATCTTTATCATTTTCAGCCACTTGTAGTAGAGCCTCCCTTATTTCTGGTAGTTGAATCCTTACAGCCTTAACACTATCAACACGACTCTCCCACCTAGTAGATGACAATGACTTGAGAGTCACTCCTGATATGTTATTTTTCAGAATTTGCCATCTTTTAGTAGAGTTAGCAAATGTTGTGTAGATGCGTTGGATAACTCCAAAAAAATCGGATGCTTTACGACAAGACTTTGCCATATCACATATTGTCAAATTCAGACTATGACAAACACAAGCTGAATAAAAAGCTCTCCGATTTATTTTCAAGACTTTACTTTGTACCCCTTTATGTATTCCCTTCATATTTGACCCATTATCATATCCTTGCCCTCTCAGATTGTCAATATCAAGGTCAAGAGTTTTCAATTCATTTTTTAGAGCATCAAACAATCCTTGCCCAGTGGTATCATTCACATCCAAAAAACCTAAGAATGATTCTTCAATGCAAAAAGAACCTGAAGATGCATCAACATACCTAATTATCAAAGACATATGCTCTTGGTGGCTTGCATCGGGAGTACAATCAAGTAAAACGGAGAAGTACTTTGCTTCTTTTACCTTCTTAACGATTTCAAGCCTGATTGCAGCAGCGAGCAAATTTATTAGTTCATTCTGGATGGAAGGACCGAGATAATGATCACGGATTTTATCATTTGTGATGCGGTCAACATGTTCTTTTATAACTGGGTCAAATTCTGCCAACATTTGAACCAATCCTAAGAAATTTCCATTACTATCTTGGTACACCTTGCTATTACTGCCACGAAATGCTATATTATGTTCTGCAAGAAATTTCACAATCAAAAGAATCCTTAGCAAAACTTTTCTCCAATGCTCCCTTCCCTTTTCAAGTTCTTGCTGAGCAACTTTATCAATTGTTTGATTCTTCTCCAACCTGAGGCGCAAATCATACCAACTACTCATATTTGTGACATGTTCTCTACAATTTTCATGCTCTTTGAGTCTACTGATAAGATGATGCCAGTCACTGAAGCCATCATTTGCTAACTGACCTCTCACATGTCCCTTCCTTAGCAATTTGCAGCAAAAACAGAATACTTTGTCAAGATCTTTGCTGTACACAAGCCACTCTCTATCACACTTTTCTCCATTCGAGAGAACTCTAGTGTACGCTAGTGCAGAAAACCTTCTACCAAATTTGTCTGTAGGACCATGCTCAATAGACAAGTCTCTTTTAGGACCTTTTTGCACCAAAATATCAATCATTGTAGGATTAAGTGCATCCCATGTTCCGGGATCAAATATATCAGGTTGAACAGAATTATTTGTGTTATCAGCAATATTAGCATCATCACCTTCAGCAGCAATATTAGCACCTTCATCAACATGATTAGAATCATCACCTTCAGCAGCAATATTAGCACCTTCATCAACATGATTAGAATCATCACCTTCGTCAACATTGTTAATATCATCACCTTCATCAGTTTCACCAATGTGAGCCTCAGCCTCTTCTGGATCACCACCGGGTGCATCATAAATATTAGCATCTAGAGTTTGGTTTTGAGAATTGGGTTGAGGTTCTTTCACAAAAAAATTATCGAGAGCGCCCTTTTGTTTTCGAGTATCTTCTTTTACTTTTTGTTTCTTCCTTCGCTTTGAAGCACCAGAATCATACCTCCTTCCTGGATGCATGATTCTTTCTGTTTAATAAGACAAACATATCTGAATCAATTCAAAGTCTGAGAATTATAGCTATAAGAAAATACAAAAGGATTTCACCCTGATGTAAGATTTTGAATGTTTCCTTTAACAAAAAAGCAGCCTACAACCTACTGTCTACACTGATGAAATAAATTAGGGCTTGGACGCTTTGTCTACAACTACAAGAACCAGTGCCTGACAAGAATCAAGAACTTACCCTGGCAAGGGAAGGGATCAAGGGATGATGTGCGCTGGGGCATGGCCGGTCGGCGGCCGCGTATCGTGTACACGGTGTCGCCCCCTGCCTGCTCGATGCGTTTGTGGCTCAGCCGCCGTCTACCCCTGCTACCCTTTCGACTGCGTGCGATCGAATCGGGACGGGAGTTACGGAAGCAAAACGGGCTGCAGAAGCTACGTGCGTTCGTGCCTGGGATCGCTAGAATGGGCTGCCTGAGATTGCGTTTTTGGCTGGGCCTTATACATATTACATGCTCGACTGGGGCCCCCAAAATTTTGGGGCCCTGTGCGGTCGGCCAATTTGGCCTTCCTCCTCAACGGGGCTGCATGGATGGTGCGGGTCTTTGAAACACGGGTGCCAATGCATCCGATTTGGAAACAACAATTAATAAAAACAAAAGAGTAAACTAGTTCTGGAACTTTTAGATGGGTTAATTATCCTTTTGCCCTCAGTGGTGTCCATGTGCTCATTTTTGCCCTCAGATGCGAATTGTCCTCTGTTTTGCCCCTAGTCCGAGCACAGAAACTATGACGAGGCCAAACGGCCATATTTGAGTCCATTCCGTCCACCGGCGTTAGTGGTTGTGGGTCCGGAGCTTACACGTGGGACCGCGTGGACGTGGGTCCGAAGCTGACATGTAGGCCCATGCAACTAAATCCCCAAATCTTTCTAGCTCACACCCATCCGCCTGGTCGGCTGTCCTGCGCCGCCGCCGCCACCTGCGTCGCGGCCAGCGCCTGCCCCGCCACCACCTGCACGGCCTGCTCCGCCACTACCTCCCTGCGCCTATGCTCCATGGATACCTGTGACGCCCACCACCTTCTTGCAACGCCACGGGTGAGGCGCCCGCCACCTGCTCGATCCGCGGCGCGGCCTCCTTCCGTGCGCCCGGCCGGAGCGCTCAAAGGTGGGGGGCTGCTGGAGCTATTTAAACTAGGAGGAAGAACCCTAGGGCGAAATGGTGAGCAGCGGTGACCCCGGAGTATTTAGCGAGGCAAGCATCGGGCCGGAGATCCGTCGCGTCCACGACTGGGTTCCCGAGGGGTAAGTCTCGCCTCTTGTTTAGATTGAGCTTAGTTGTGCATTTGAACACTCGATTCAAGTAGGTTTGTCCAATTAGTGTGTTGATTGCGTCTCTGTTTTTCGCCGGTTAGGATGGAGTTGCAGTTTGCTTTCATGGTGCACATTAGAAGGGACCGATACATGTTCGATGCAAAGGATAAGAAGAAATACCAAGGAGGTTTTGATTATCGGTTGCCAATGGCTAGTAATTGGAGTTTCAGACAATTTGGGGAGGTAATTTGTAGCCAATATCCTTGGGGTTTGCTTGATGAAGTGGTATACAAATACTATGATGGGGAAAAGAATTGGGTGACAGTTAGTAATGATGAAGAGCTAGCTACCATGTTTGTTAGGCATAAAGAGAAAGATAATTTTCATGTGAGGCTGCAAGTTGATGTGCTTGAGCAGGCATTTGGAACTAGGATGGCGGGTGCAACATCTCGGGGAGAACCAAGTCGTCGTAATGGCATCTCTAGCCAGAACAGTTCAGTTGGTGCATGGCGACGTGGTGGCTCGACAAGTGTGGGCAACAACAGTAGAGCCCCCCCCCCCCCTTGAAGTGGAGCCTAATGGCTACAATTCTGGGGTTGATGAAGAGAAGCTATATTCTGATGTTATTCGGAATTTACGACGGGCACCTTGGACTGAAAATCAAGATGAGGCTCACAATGCAGTCCGTGTGGATGATGACGCGATGGGTGAGGACGAAGACCTTGCAGCTGTTGAATGGGACCCTTTGAACCCTCATATGGAAGAAGGTACAGTTTTTGCATCCATGAATGAGTGTAGAAATGCACTTGTGACATACTGCATCAAGGTAGAACGTACTTTCAAAGTTGACAAGAGTGATCAAGTACGTTACAGAGTGCACTGTCCGACTGAAGGTTGTCCATGGAGGCTGCTTGCATCTAAAATGCGGAATAGCACTAATGTTCAGGTCAAAGTGAACCCTTTTAAGCACACATGCCAAGAATCAACCCTTAGGAAGGATACAATCAGTAGAGCCAAGTCAAGGTGGG
The DNA here is from genome assembly GCF_056163025.1 of Triticum urartu. Lineage (NCBI taxonomy): Eukaryota > Viridiplantae > Streptophyta > Magnoliopsida > Poales > Poaceae > Triticum > Triticum urartu. The sequence continues at coordinate 744,051,258 of NC_141875.1, read as the reverse complement.
TGGCAGAAGAAGTAAAGAAGTGGGTGAAAGAAAACCAGCAAGTGGGTCCAAAGGAATTGCAGAAGAACATCAAAGATAAGTTCAAGATAGATTTACCATACATGCGGTTGTTCAATGGTAAACAACATGCTATGGATTCTATTTATGGTAACTGGCAGGAAATTTTTCAATTGTTGTATTCATTCAAAGGTGAAGTGGAGAGGACAAGCCCAGGTAGTATTGTAGATATTGATCACCACACCGTGGAGTACACATCCAGGGGAGTGACAAAGACCAAGGAATGCTTTAGGAGGGTTTTTGTCTGCTTTGAGGCTTGTCGCCGGGTTTTTTTGGCAGGCTGCAGGCCTTATTTGGCTATTGATGCCACTTTTCTCACAGGGAGGTTTAAAGGACAGTTAGTAGCAGCTTGTGTAGTTGATGCACATAGTTTTGTATTTCCAGTTGCCTATGGTGTGCTGGAGACAGAGTCTGAGGAGAGCTGGACTTGGTTTTTGCATAATCTCCGCCGAGCTATTGCACATCCCAATGGGTTGGTCATTCATACAGATGCCTGCAAAGGTTTTGAAGTGGCCGTGGACAATGTGTTCCCTGGAGTAGAGTATAGGGAATGCATGCGTCACCTTGCTGCAAATTTCATGAAGAAATTCAAAGGAAAGGTGTATACCGACAATTTAGGGCCAGCATCTTTGACATGCAGTGTGAAGAAGCACAACTACCACTTGAGGCAGTTATACATGAATCCCAAAGTGAAAGAATACTTGGAAACACACCACTCCAAGTTATGGGCTAGAAGCCAATTCAGTGAAGTGAGCAAAGTTGACTATGTGCACAATAATCTAGCAGAGTCTTTCAACTCAACGATCCGGAAACTAAAGGGTCATTATGTGGTGGATTTGCTTTACAAGATAAGGATAGAATACATGCAGAAATTTCATTATCGTGCAGGAATAGCCGAGGCAAAATTCATGGGCCACATTATCATCCCTGCCGTGATGAATGAACGGAAGCAGAAGACAACAGGCTTGGAAATGAACATGACTCTTTGCTCGGGTACCACAGCAGAGATATCATATTTGGATAAAGAGAAGAGGGAATGGAGATATCCAGTGGATTTAGAAGCTAGAACTTGCAGTTGTAGGCAATGGCAGATAACTGGGTTGCCATGCATTCATGCCTTGTTTTTCATCACTTCTCTCCCAGGTCCAGCAGGGAACATACAATAGTATGTGCATGATTACTACTCTGTTGCAAGGTTCAAAACCACATATGCTTATGCCTTGCCTGCTATGGAGGGAAAACAACAATGGGACATGGTGGACCCTGGATTCAAGCTTTGCGCTCCAATTCTGAAGAGAGCGGCAGGTAGACCAAGGAAGAGTCGAATCAGACCTCGCAGCGAAGGAGCTGGACTTGGAGCGAGGAAGCGTAAGTGCACAAGGTGTGGTGGGTCTGGTCATTTTGGTAAGTATTGTGATAACACAGTAGATCCAGCGTTTGGAGAGAGTTTCGATGAAGGCTTCGATGAAAATGTTGGTCAGCAGCCGGTTGCCTCAACAGATGATGAAAATGATGGTCAACAGCCGGTTGCATCAGATGAGGATTTTGACGAGGTTCCAAATGATGATGGTCAACAGCCGCATGATTTTGACGATGATCCAAAATATCCTCCAAATAATGATTCAAGTGAGGCTCCAAATGGTGATCCAAGTGAGGCTCTAAATGGTGATCATGGTGATCCAAGTGAGGCTCCAAATGATGATCCAAGTGAGGCTCCAAATGGTGACCAACCTTCTGTTGTTGTGAGTTCTGCTAGGTATGTAAATCTTGCAAGGGTCAAATACTACTGTACATCTATCACTTGACATGATCTCATTACCATTTATGTTTTGCACAGCTCTATGGTAGGTTTGAAGAAGACGTGCAAGGTACCGACAACCAAGAGAAGAAGAGAAGAAACAAAGAGCACAAGGTGCACGAGGAGCAAAGTGATGGCAAGAAGCTCAAGGAACAGACAGAAGCCCCAACGCTATCTATGAATAATTATGAAACATTATGAATAAAGGATGATGTTGTATTATGAAACATTTATCACTTGACATGTTGTATTTCTGTTGGATGATGTTGGACCTATGTTAGAAGTATGTTTGACATGATGTTTAAATATCTGTTGGATGATGTTTGAATGAGCACATGGTTTTTCCTTTTTTGATTTTTTTGAATTTTGGTTTGCTCATTTAAATTCTGGTCAAACCTAACTTTGACCAAGATTTAAACAAGTCTAAAACGTCGAAACGAAAAACTAAGCCTGGATACTTCTTAGTCAATCCAAAATTAAGTTATGGTGAGCTTTTTGAAATTTTCATGAAAAATGTGCTAAAAAGAGGGGTCCAAAGGTAGGGTAAACGACCTCATTTCTAAGCAAAAAAAAATTCGACCTTGTCTAAATCAGCCAAATAACTTTCCTACACATATATTCTATATGTACAGACTATGTGCGCTGGTTTTTCCAATTTTTTTGATTTTTTAATTTGTTTTGCTCATTTGAATTCTGGTCAAACTTAACTTTGACCAAGATTTAAACAAGTGTAAAACATCAAAATGAAAAACTAAGCCTGGATCCTTCTTAGTCACTCCAAAATGAAGCTGTGGTTAGTTTTTTGAAATTTTCATGTTCATTTCCCCAAAACACTTCTCTTCACTTCATACAAGAGAGTTTGAGATACTCAATATATCATACAATACACATGATCTTATCATTTAAATGTATGTAAAGCTTGTTTATCAACTTAAATCGTTAGTATATGACATAAGAAGACTATGTGCACAGGTTTTTTATTTTTCTGATTTTTATTTAATTTATTATGCTCATTTGAAATATGGTCAAACATAGCTTTGGCTGCTCCAAACCCCTCCCAAACCCAAGTTGATCAAAGCATATAGTTTTATACAGACTTGCGGTGAAGCCTGTATTTACAAGAAAGCGACTGGGAGCACTACAACATTTCTGATAAGTATATGTGAATGACATATTGTTGATCGGAAATAATGTAGAATTATTCTGCAAAGCATAAAGGAGTATTTGAAAGGAGTTTTTCAAAGAAAGACCTCGGTGAAGCTACTTACATATTGAGCATCAAGATCTATAGAGATAGATCAAAATGCTTGATAAGTTTTTTCAATGAGTACGTACCTTGACAAGATTTTGAAGTAGTTCAAAATGGAACAGTCAAAGAAAGAGTTCTTGCCTGTGTTACAAGGTGTGAAATTGAGTAAGACTCAAAACACGACCACGACAGAAGATAGAAAGAGAATGAAAGTCATTCCCTATGCCTTGGCCATAGGTTCTATAAAGTATGCCATGCTGTGTACCAGATCTATTGTATACCCTACACTGATTTTGGAAAGGGAGTACAATAGTGATCTAGGAGTAGATCACTTGACAGCGGTCAAAATTATCCTTAGTGGAATAAGGATATGTTTCTCAATTATGGACGTGACAAAAAGGGTTCATCGTAAAGGGTTACGTCGATGCAAATTTTGACACTGATCTAGATGACTCTAAGTCAATCTGGATACATATTGAAAGGGGGAGCAATTAGCTAAGAGTAGCTCCGTGCAGAGCATTGTTGACATAGAAATTTGCAAAATACACACGGATCTGAATATGGCAGACCCGTTGACTAAACTTCTCTCACAAGCAAAACATGATCACACCTTAGTACTCTTTGGGTGTTAATCACATAAGCGATGTGAACTAGATTCCTGAATCTAGTAAACCCTTTGGGTGTTGGTCACATGGAGATGTGAACTATGGGTGTTAATCACATGATGATGTGAACTATCGATGTTAATCACATGGTGATGTGATCTAGATTATTGACTCTAGTGCAAGTGGGAGACTGAAGGAAATATGTCCTAGAGGCAATAATAAAGTTATTATGTATTTCCATATTTCATGATAAATGTTTATTATTCATGCTATAATTGTGTTAACCGGAAACATAATATATGTGTGAATACATAGACAAACAGAGTGTCACTAGTATGCCTCTACTTGACTAGCTCGTTAATCAAAGATGGTTATGTTTCCTAACCATGGACAAAGAGTTGTTATTTGATTAACGGGATCACATCATTAGGTGAATGATCTGATTGAGGTAACCCATTCCATTAGCTTAGCACCCGATCGTTTAGTATGTTGCTATTGCTTTCTTCATGACTTATACATGTTCCTATGACTATGAGATTATGCAACTCCCGTTTGCCGGAGGCACATTTTGTGTGCTACCAAACGTCACAACGTAACTGGGTGATTATAAATGTGCTCTACAGGTGTCTCCAGAGGTACATGTTGGGTTGGCATATTTCGAGATTAGGATTTGTCACTCCGATTGTCGGAGAGGTATCTCTGGGCCCTCTTGGTAATGCACATCACATAAGCCTTGCAAGCATTGCAACTAATGAGTTAGTTGTGAGATGATGTATTACGGAACGAGTAAAGAGACTTGCCGGTAACGAGATTGAACTAGGTATTGAGATACCGACGATCGAATCTCGGGCAAGTAACATACCGATGACAAAGGGAACAACGTATGTTGTTATGCGGTCTGACCGATAAAGATCTTTGTAGAATATGTGGGAGCCAATATGAGCATCCAGGTTCCGCTATTGGTTATTGACCGGAGACGTGTCTCGGTCATGTCTACATTGTTCTCGAACCCGTAGGGTCCGCACGCTTAAGGTTTCGATGACAGTTATATTATGAGTTTATGAGTTTTGATGTACCGAAGGAGTTCGGGGTCCCGGATGAGGTCGGGGACATGCCGAGGAGTCTCGAAATGGTCGAGACGTAAAGATCGATATATTGGACGACTATATTCGGACATCGGAAAGGTTCCGAGTGGTTCGGGTATTTTTCGGAGTACCGGGGAGTTATGGGAATACGGGAGAAGAAGTATATGGGCCTTATTGGGCTTTAGGGGAGAGGGAGAGGCAGGCCGCGCCCCTCCCCAAGGCCTAGTCGGAATTGGACTAGGGGGAGGGGCTGCGCCCCCTCCTTCCTTCTCTTCCCTCTTCCCCTTCCTTGTCTCCTACTCCTAATACTTGGAAGGACTCCTAGTTGGACTAGGAAAGGGGGAATCCTACTCCTGATGGGAGTAGGACTCCCCTAGGGCGCGCCATAGAGAGGGCGGCCCTCCCCTCCTCCACTCCTTTATACACGGGGGCAGGGGGCACCCCATAGACACACAAGTTGATCTTCATGATCGTTCTCTTAGCCGTGTGCGATGCCCCCCTTCCACCATAATCCTCGATAATATTGTAGCGGTGCTTAGGCGAAGCCCTGCGACGGTAGAACATCAAGATCGTCACCACGCCATTGTGCTGACGGAAGTCTTCCCCGACACTTTGCTGGATCGGAGTCCAGGGATCGTCATCGAGCTGAACGTGTGCTAGAACTCAGAGATGCCGTAGTTTCGGTGCTTGGATTGGTCGGATCGTGAAGACGTACGACTACATCAACCGCGTTGATATAACGCTTCCGCTTTCGGTCTACGAGGGTACGTGGACAACACTCTCCCCTCTCGTTGCTATGCATCACCATGATCTTGCGTGTGCGTAGGAAATTTTTGAAATTACTACGTTCCCCAACAGTGGTATCAGAGCCTAGGTTTTATGTGTTGATGTTATATGCACGAGTAGAACACAAGTGAGTTGTGGGCGATATAAGTCATACTGCTTACCAGCATGTCACACTTTGGTTCGGCGGTATTGTTGGATGAAGCGGCCCGGACCGACATTACGCGTACGCTTACACGAGACTGGTTTTACCGCCGTGCTATGCACACAGGTGACTAGCGGGTGTCAGTTTCTCCAACTTTAGTTGAACCGAGTGTGGCTACGCCCGGTCCTTGCGAAGGTTAAAACAGCACCAACTTGACAAACTATCGTTGTGGTTTTGATGCGTAGGTAAGATTGGTTCTTGCTTAAGCCCATAGCAGCCACGTAAAACTTGCAACAAACAAAGTAGAGGACGTCTAACTTGTTTTTGCAGGGCATGTTGTGATGTGATATGGTCAAGACGTGATGAGATATAAGTTGTTGTATGAGATGATCATGTTTTGTGGAAGTTATCGGCAACTAGCAAACGCCTTATGGTCGTCTCTCTATGGCATAAGATGCAAGCGCCAAACAATTGCTTTACTTTATCGCTATGCGATAGCAATAGTTGCAAGAGAAATAGTTGGCGAGACGTCCACGTGACGACACATTGATATAGATCAAGATGATGGAGATCATGGTGTCATGCTGGTGACGATAGAGATCATGATAGTACTTTGGAGATGGAGATCAAAGGCACAAAATGATCATGGCCATATCATATCACATATTTTGATTGCATGTGATGTTTATCTTGTATACACCTTATTTTGCTTATTTCGACGGTAGCTTTATAAGATGATCTCTCACTAAATTTCAAGATAAAAGTGCTCTCCCTGAGTATGCACCGTTGCCAAACTTCGTCGTGCCCAGACACCACGTGATGATCGGGTGTGATAAGCTCTACGTCCATCTACAACGGGTGCAAGACAGTTTTGCACACGCGGAATACTCAGGTTAAACTTGACGAGCCTAGCATATGCAGATATGGCCTCGGAACACTAGAGACCGAAAGGTCGAGCGTGAATCATATAGTAGATATGATCAACATAGTGATGTTCACCATTGAAAACTACTCCATCTCACGTGATGATCGGACATGGTTTAGGTGATTTGGATCACGTGATCACTTAGATGATTAGAGGGATGTCTATCTAAGTGGGAGTTCTTAAGTAATATGATTAATTAAACTTAAATTTATCATGAACTTAGTCCTGGTAGTATTAGCATATCTATGTTCTAGATCAATAGCTCGCGTTGTTGCTTCCCTATGTTTGTTTTGATATGTTCCTAGAGAAAAACTATGTTGAAAGATGTTAGTAGCAATGATGCGAATTGGATCCGTGATATGAGGTTTATCCTCATTGCTGCACAAAAAAATTATGTCCTTGATGCACCGCTAGGTGACAGACCTATTGCAGGAGCAGATGCAGACGTTATGAACGTTTGGCTAGCTCAATATGATGACTACTTGATAGTTTAGTGCACCATGCTTAACGGCTTAGAATAACGTCATGGACCATATGAGATGTTCCAGGAGTTGAAGTCAATATTTCAAGCAAATACCCGAGTTGAGAGATATGAAGTCTCCAATAAGTTCTATAGCTACAAGATGGAGGAGAATCGCTCAAGCAGTGAGCATGTACTCAGATTGTCTGGGTACTACAATCGCTTGAATCAAGTGGGAGTTAATCTTCCAGATAAGATAGTGATTGACAGAATTCTCTAGTCACCATCGCCAAGTTAGTAGAACTTCGTGATGAACTATAGTATGCAAGGGATAACGGAAACGATTCCCAAGCTCTTCGTGATGCTAAAATCGACGAAGCTAGAAATCAAGAAAAACATCAAGTGTTGATGGTAGACAAGACCACTAGTTTCAAGAAAAGGGCAAAAGGAAGAAGGGGAACTTCAAGAAGAACGGCAAGCAAGTTGCTGCTCAAGTGAAGAAACCCAAGTCTGGTCCTAAGCCTGAGACAAAGTGCTTCTACTGCAAAGGGATTGGTCACTGGAAGCGAAACTACCCCAAGTATTTGGTGGATAAGAAAGGATGGCAAAGTAAACAAAGGTATATTTGATATACATGTTATTGATGTGTACTTTACTAGTGTTCATAGCAACCCCTCAGTATTTGGTACTAGTTCAGTTGCTAAGATTAGTAACTCGAAACGGGAGTTGCAGAATTAACAGAGACTAGTTAAGGGTGAAGTGACGATGTGTATTGGAAGTGGTTCCAAGATTGATATGATCATCATCGCACACTCCCTATACTTTCGGGATTAATGTTGAACCTAAATAAGTGTTATTTGGTGTTTGCGTTGAGCATAAATATGATTTGATCATGTTTATTGTAATACGGTTATTCATTTAAGTTAGAGAACAATTGTTGTTCTGTTTACATGAATAAAACCTTCTATGGTCGTACACACCGACGAAAATGGTTTGTTGGATCTCGATTGTAATGATACACATATTCATAATATTGAAGCCAAAAGATGCAAAGTTAATAATGATAGTGCAACTTGTTTGTGGCACTACCGTTTAGGTCATATTGGTGTAAAGCGCATGAAGAAACTCCATGCTGATGGGATTTTGGAATCACTTGATTATGAATCACTTGATGCTTGCGAACCATGTCTCTTGGGCAAGATGACTAAAACGCCGTTCTCCGGAACAATGGAGCAAGCAACAGATTTGTTGGATATCATACATACTGATGTATGTGGTCCGATGAATATCAAGGCTTGCAGCGGGTATCATTATTTTCTGACCTTCACAGATGATTTGAGCAGATATGGGTATATCTACTTGATGAAACATAAGTCTGAAACATTTGAAAAGTTCAAAGAATTTCAGAGTGAAGTGGAAAATCATCATGACAAGAAAATAAGGTTTCTACGATCTGATCGCAGAGACAAATATTTGAGTTACGAGTTTGGTCTTCAATTAAAACAATGTAGAATAGTTTCACAAATTCGTGCCACCTGGAACACCACAGCATAATGGTGTGTCCGAACATCATAGTCGTACTTTATTAGATATAGTGCAAATCTATGATGTTTCTTACCAATTTACCACTATCGTTTTTGAGGTTATGCATTAAAGACAGCTGCGTTCACGTTAAAAAGGGGCACCATCTAAGTCCGTTGAGACGACACAATCTGAACTGTGGTTTGGCAAGAAACCAAAGTTGTCGTTTCTTAAAGTTTGGGGTTGTGATGCTTATATGAAAAAGTTTCATCCTGATAAGCACAAACCCAAATCGGAGAAATATGTCTTCATAGGATACCCAAAGGAGACTGTTGGGTACACCTTCTATCACAGATCCGAAGGCAAGACATTCGTTGCTGAGAATGGATACTTTCTAGAGAAGGAGTTTCTCTCGAAAGAAGTGAGTGGGAGGAAAGTAGAAAACTTGATAAGGTAATTGTACCATCTCCCTTATTGGAAAGTAGTTCATCACAGAAATCTGTTCTTGTGACTACTACACCAATTAGTGAGGAAGCTAATGATGATGATCATGTAACTTCAGATCAAGTTACTACCGAATCTCGTAGGTAAACCAGAGTGAGATCCGCACCAGAGTGGTACGGTAATCCTGTTCTGGAAGTCATGTTACTAGACCATGACGAACTTGCGAACTATGAGGAAGCGATGATGAGCCCAGATTCCGCAAAATGGCTTGAGGCCATGAAATCTGAGATGGGATCCATGTATGAGAACAAAGTGTAGACTTTGGTTGACTTGCCCGTTGATCGGCAAGCCATAGAAAATAAATGGATCTTCAAGAGGAAGACGAACGCTGATAGTAGTGTTAATATCTACAAAGCTAGAATTGTCGCAATTTTTTTCGACAAGTTTAAAGGTGTTGACTACGATGAGAGTTTCTCACTCGTATCTATGCTTAAGTCTGTCCGAATCATGTTAGCAATTGCCGCATTTTATGAAATCTGGCAAATGGATAAACAAAACTGCATTCCTTAATGGATTTATTAAAGAAGAGTTGTATATGATGCAACCAGAAGGTTTTGTCAATCCTAAAGGTGCTAACAAAATATGCAAGCTCCAGCGATTCATCTATGGACTGGTGCAAGCATCTCGGAGTTGGAATACACACCTTGATAAGTTGATCAAAGCATATAGTTTTATACAGACTTGCGGTGAAGCCTGTATTCACAAGAAAGTGAGTGGGAGCACTACAGCATTTCTGATAAGTATATGTGAATGACATATTGTTGATCGGAAATAATGTAGAATTATTCTACAAAGCATAAAGGAGTATTTGAAAGGAGTTTTTCAAAGAAAGACCTCGGTGAAGCTACTTACATATTGAGCATTAAGATCTATAGAGATAGATCAAAACGCTTGATAAGTTTTTTCAATGAGTACATACCTTGACAAGATTTCGAAGTAGTTCAAAATGGAACAGTCAAAGAAAGAGTTCTTGCCTGTGTTACAAGGTGTGAAATTGAGTAAGACTCAAAACATGACCACGACAGAAGATAGAAGGAGAATGAAAGTCATTCCCTATGCCTTGGCCATAGGTTCTATAAAGTATGCCATGCTGTGTACCAGATCTATTGTATACCCTACACTGATTTTGGCAAGGGAGTACAATAGTGATCTAGGAGTAGATCACTGGACATCGGTCAAAATTATCCTTAGTGGAATAAGGATATGTTTCTCAATTATGGACGTGACAAAAAGGGTTCGTCGTAAAGGGTTACGTCGATGCAAATTTTGACACTGATCTAGATGACTCTAAGTCTCAATCTGGATACATATTGAAAGTGGGAGCAATTAGCTAATAGTAGCTCCGTGCAGAGCATTGTTGACATAAAAATTTGTAAAATACATACGGATCTGAATATGGCAGACCCGTTGACTAAACTTCTCTCACAAGCAAAACATGATCACACCTTAGTACTCTTTGGGTGTTAATCACATAAGCGATGTGAACTAGATTCCTGAATCTAGTAAACCCTTTGGGTGTTGGTCACATGGCGATGTGAACTATGGGTGTTAATCACATGATGATGTGAACTATCGATGTTAATCACATGGTGATGTGATCTAGATTATTGATTCTAGTGCAAGTGGGAGACTGAAGGAAATATGCCCTAGAGGCAATAATAAAGTTATTATTTATTTCCTTATTTCATGATAAATGTTTATTATTCATGCTATAATTGTAATAACCGGAAACATAATACATGTGTGAATACATAGACAAACAAAGTGTCACTAGTATGCCTCTACTTGACTAGCTCGTTAATCAAAGATGGTTATGTTTCCTAACCATGGACAAAGAGTTGTTATTTGATTGACGGGATCACATCATTTGGTGAATGATCTGATTGACATGACCCATTCCATTAGCTTAGCACCCGATCATTTAGTATGTTGCTATTGCTTTCTTCATGACTTATACATGTCCCTATGACTATGAGATTGTGCAACTCCCGTTTGACGGAGGAACACTTTGTGTGCTACCAAACGTCATAACGTAACTGGGTGATTATAAAGGTGCTCTACAGGTGTCTCCAAAGGTACATGTTGGGTTGGCGTATTTCGAGATTAGGATTTGTCACTCCGATTGTCGGAGAGGTATCTCTGGGCCCTCTCGGTAATGCACATCACATAAGCCTTGCAAGCATTGCAAGTAATGAGTTAGTTGCGAGATGATGTATTACGGAATGAGTAAAGAGACTTGCCGATAACGAGATTGAACTAGGTATTGAGATACCGACGATCGAATCTCGGGCAAGTAACATACCGATGACAAAGGGAACAACGTATGTTGTTATGCGGTCTGACCGATAAAGATCTTTGTAGAATATGTGGGAGCCAATATGAGCATCCAGGTTCCGCTATTGGTTATTGACCGGAGACGTGTCTCGGTCATGTCTACATTGTTCTCGAACCCGTAGGGTCCGCACGCTTAAGTTTTCGATGACAGTTATATTATGAGTTTATGAGTTTTCATGTACCGAAGGAGTTCGGAGTCCCTGATGAGATCGGGGACATGACGAGGAGTCTCGAAATGGTCGAGACGTAAAGATCGATATATTGGACGACTATATTCGGACATCGGAAAGGTTCCGAGTGGTTCGGGTATTTTTTGGAGTACCGGGGAGTTACGGGAATACGGGAGAAGAAGTATATGGGCCTTATTGGGCTTTAGGGGAGAGGGAGAGGCAGGCCGCGCCCCTCCCCAAGGCCTAGTCGGAATTGGACTAGGGGGAGGGGCTGCGCCCCCTCCTTCCTTCTCTTCCCTCTTCCCCTTCCTTGTCTCCTACTCCTAATACTTGGAAGGACTCCTAGTTGGACTAGGAAAGGGGGAATCCTACTCCCGGTGGGAGTAGGACTCCCCTAGGGCGCGCCATAGAGAGGGCCGGCCCTCCCCTCCTCCACTCCTTTATATACGGGGGCAGGGGGCACCCCATAGACACACAAGTTTATCTTCATGATCGTTCTCTTAGCCGTGTGCGATGCCCCCTTCCACCATAATCCTCGATAATATTGTAGCGGTGCTTAGGCGAAGCCCTACGACGGTAGAACATCAATATCATCACCACGCCGTCGTGCTGACGGAACTCTTCCCCGACACTTTGCTGGATGGGAGTCCGGGGATCGTCATCGAGCTGAATGTGTGCTAGAACTCGGAGGTGCCGTAGTTTCGGTGGTTGGATCGGTCGGATCGTGAAGACGTACGACTACATCAACCGCGTTGATATAACGCTTCCGCTTTCGGTCTACGAGGGTACGTGGACAACACTCTCCCCTCTCGTTGCTATGCATCACCATGATCTTGCGTGTGCGTAGGAAATTTTTGAAATTACTACGTTCCCCAACAGCGCTACCCACCGGGCGTGCTCTTGGAGAGGGAGCTCCGTGTGTGGGCTATTTCAAGGTGGAGGGGTTCCGTCGAACTCACCCGCGCCTTCCTCAGAGCCGGCTATGCCCACCTCCCATGGGGCTCGCCGAGGATGTTCACCCTCAACGAGGTTCGTGACCGCGGCGGCATCCTCCTACTGCTCACAGTCACCTTCACCAACCCGTTTGACGGGCGCGAGCTCCTCGGCCAAGTCTTTTGGTGCGGCTGCGAGGCCATCTTCTTCACCGTCTACAACATCTACACCAACTACGAGCGCATCTTCCCCGCTCCAGGCCAGAGGCACTCCCTTCCCTTCGACGACGAGGAGGAGGTGTGAAGATGAAGACGGTGTTGAAGGGGCGCGCGCGGCCAAGGTGGAAGAAGAAGGTCAAGATGAAGATGTTCAAGCCGGGAGTCAAGCTCGTCATGTTTCATTTTTTATTTTGTTGCTTTTCTATGTCGTGTCGTGTCATGTCATGTTTCGTCATGTGTGTGTGAACTGTCCGTGAACTTATCTAAGTTATTGCAATGGTACGGTGTGTTCCATCTTATGTAAGTTATTAAGCTTTATTATGTGTGTTAAAAAATGTCAGTGCCCAAACATATCATTTCTTCCCTAAACAAGTCATGAAGTTCGAGAACTTATGGTTTTCATTAATGAAAATCGAAGGGGGTGAGAAGCCCTCTGTTTCATTCAAACAAAAAGTCATGAACTAACATGCAAATTTATTCCCTTTAAATCCTAAACCAAGTGCCACTGTAACCCTAAACCAAGTGCCACTCTGACCAAAATCATGTGGTAGTGCAACATACATTTTCAACCTTCCAACCCTCCAAAATTTAAGTGCAAAACAATGGAAAACCACTCTCACGCGTGTGCAAACATTCACGGTCTCACTATTTTTTTTTAAAAAAAATTCACAATCTCACTATGTATACCTTCCTTCCCTATCCATGTCAAAGTCTTGCCATCTGTCCTAGCGGTTACCAGCGCAGCCCTAAACACCACAAACCCACGCGGTCCTGGGGTCGAGTCCCCAGCCGCACCAATTTTTTGTGCATTTTCCACCCTTCAACTTTTTAGACAAATTATGTTTTTCTCAATGTAATGCCCTTAAAAATTGTTCATTTATTTCGGCACCTGGCGTAAACCTCTACCAGAGCTGAGGCAGATTTTCCATGACATTTTGGTCTTTGATTTAAATCACGGTGTATTTGAATTGGATTAATTAACAGCTCCAAAAAATTTCTAACCTTAATTGTTTAGCTCCGGAATAATTCAATTAGCTTCCACAAAAAGTTCCAGCAGTATGATTTACTGCCTAAATTAAATCAGAATAGAAAACAGAAAAATACGCAAGAGAACCCCCGAATGGGCCTAATTGAATGCAGTTGGCCCATTAGTCTAGCCTGCACTTGGCTCTACGCTCTGAATTTGGCCCAAGAGCAACCTTTTTTTTGGACAGAAAGGCAGAGCAGAGAGCTGCATTTCATTGATCAAAAGTTTCTGAATTCCTAATTTCTTCTCTTTTTTTCCAACATATTTAAATGTTGGTCACTTCTTCTCTTTTTGTTTCAACATTCAAACAACTTTAACCAACATTTAAACTAGGTGGATTTCTCAAACAATTTCAAGATTACAAATTCCTCCATAATTCATGCCTTTCCATACATTTTCAACATTACAACCAGTGCGATTACCATACCTACAAATGCCCAAAAGTATTTGCAAATGGGTATTGGTATTCAACCTTCCTAACCTTCTTCTTCAACATCCTAAGCTCAACAGCTAGCTCTCTGTCAGTGCGTGCTTCGCCCTCCATCTCTTCTTCTGGAGCTCGTGGTGCGGCCACTGCCGTTCGTGGCAGCATGCGCAACCATTCTTCATGCTCTTCTTGCAGTTCATTCATCAGAGTTTTGGCCAGAGCATCGACCCAAAGAAAGAAGCATGTCACCTGCATGAACACCAAACAGATCAACCCATTGCTCAAAGATCCCGATCATGAAAATGGTGCAATTGCCCCGATTCTTACCCCATTCTCACTGCACACGTAGAACGGACGATTCTGGTTCCTCGGTGTCTGAGAAACCCTCCGATCAACGCCCGCCCGGCACCATGGACAGACGAAGACATGCATGTCCACACGCGCCCGGCTCTGCATCCGCGAGGTGGCGCCGGAGCTTGAGGAAGACATGGAGCACGGAGCCGAAGGGATCTCAACGCCGCCGCACCCTCCACTGCTAGCTTCCCACCGCCGCGCCCTCCACAGCTAGCTTCCCGCCGCCGTGCTCTCTCTCTCTCTCTCGCCGTGGTCACTGCCGTGCTCTCTGTCGCCGTGGTCACTGCCGCTGTCGCCCGCTTATATAGCACACTCGCCAACGGCTCTCTGCTCAACGGCTCTCTACTGGGTCCCACAAGCCATGCGTGCAACGGTCTGAATAAAATTGGTCGTTTCTGCCGCCTGGTCCCACCTGTAAGGGCCGAGTCAAAAGGTTGACCTGACAGAGACGGCAGAGTTCACGGAACGAGTCGGTGCGCACGGACTAGGGGCAAAACTGAGCACAATTCACATCTGAGGGCAAAACTGAGTACATGGACACCACTGAGGGCAAAAGGATAATTAACCCCTTTTAGATACATTGGCTTGCCCTCATGTGAAAAGTTTCGGGAATGAATGACATCCGTGGTATTCTAAAAAAAATGCAAAATTGCAAGACCAAAACATGTGAATACTAACATTTTTTATACTAGGAGTACCGATTTCGTTATTTTGCACAGAATACCAGGAAGTCATTCCTTCGCGAAACTTTTCGCATGAGTATTACGCTAGAATATGTTTTTTATTGTTTGATAGACCAAAGCACTAAATTAAGAACACTCATTGCAAACTTGAAATGCAGTGTAAATTAAAGAATTAACCGCAATTCGTGAGGAACCAGCTGGTACGAATAAATGGCAACAATCACATGACCAACAGATAATGATCACTAAACACACCTTACTTTTGGAGTACTGATAACATAGATAGATACATGCGTGGATTATGGTTCAGCGACATAGATAACTCTTATATAATTGATATATGGATTATGGATGGTTCAGTGCCATGGATATGATAGATGGACATAACTTAGCTGCAACCAACACAAGACACTAATGTAGGTAGATCGCTAGCTAGATAGAGATATGGACCAAGAAAGCAGACAAGACGATCATCTCAGAAAGTCGGATTGAAGCACTCTGATTGTAGGGTTTCTTCACTGATCAAGGAAGAGCATCGCCTGCTTCTCATAGGCGTCAGCTAAGTCCGAGAATAATGTGAGACCCGGGTCTGGTTTCTTCTTAAGCTCTTCCCACCTTGCCCTGGCCTCTTCCTCGATCCTGGCGATGTTGGTGAAGTCGTCGTCGTCCACCTCCACGTAGCCCTTCTCAAGAAACTCGTCACGGACCCGGTTCTGAAACTGCACCCAGTCAGCGTGGATCCTCTGGTCGCGGCCCGCCCGTTCCCTGTACGCCAGCCTCTTCTCCTCGAGCCACTCCTCTATAGGCATGGTCAGGATGTAACTCACGTACTCATGGGAAAGCCGTTGCTTCTTGCTGGTTGCACCCGCCGTGTCCAATGACGACGGCTCCACCGCTGCATGCCGCCGAGGAGCAGCAACCTCCTCGCCGGAATCATCCCTGTCGGCCATTGCTCCTCTACTCCGGTGGATTTTGCAGGTATTAGTCGATTGGGTAGGAGGATCGATCTGGCTCAGTCAAAAGCCCTACACAGACGTACGGAAGCAGGAGTCTGACCACAAAGGAACCCAACCGGATACGGCTCCAACCGGACCAACCTATCTCTCTTTCCTCTTCTTCTTTACTCTTTTCGGCCAAAACGAAAGTGCCATGTGTGTTTTTTTATCTATAATAATGAATGTTTCGATGCCCAAGGAGCTGGACCCTGCATGTCAATTGAGTTGTTGTTGCATCTCAGTAAACCTCTGCGTCTTCTTTCTGCCACGCCCACGCTGCATTTTCTTTGATGCGGATGTCCTAGAATTCTTCTCTTCTCTTGTAGCATTCCCGGTCTTGTTTAGAGGACTAAAATCTAAAATCTCATCAACAAAGGTAGATGATAAGTGGATGACATGAATTTTATGGATACAAAACGGCCCAATAAAATATTTCACACAAACAATAAGCGCACACTATCTTTAATTGGACTTGCATAGTGCATGTAGAATAAGATGCTTGCATGACCATTAATACCCTCCCTCTCATTTCGCTGAATTAAATATGATGTGAGACTCAAAGCACTTTAACTCAGTTGGACTCAAAGCGAGCCTAATATAATGAAAATATATGTTTTTTGTGATGAGCTCTTTAAATCGGAAAGGAGGAAGTACCCCTTACTTTATAGGACATCATAAATCGATACAACTTGTTGCCACATTTCAGTAAGCATCTTCGGCGTTTTTGTCCTGGCGAGTCATAGATTTTTGATTTTGCATAAATAAATGGATACAGCAATATTGATGTCTTAATTTTGTGTGTGAAAAGGACTCAAATATATAGTGAAGATTCATTAGAACTACAAAACACTCCAAACGTAATAGAAATTACATCGAGATCGCGAGACAACTCGACGACCATTGCCGCCGTCAGAACAAGCCGATGTCGTCACTCCCATACCGGAGCCGGTCTGAACTTATTGATGACAGCCAAAAATTCTCCGTGCATGCACCCCTAAGAACCAGCGCCCCGAAGACACAGTCAACACCGGTGAACCTTGAAATGACCGAAGAACCTGACACCCAATCTCCCTTTGTTCAAAAGAGAAACAAGAATCCCCCAGAAAAAGAAGGTTGAAACACGCACACACGATAAATTAAGTGGTGGATTGTATTAAGATACCATATCGGTAAATGGTTGCAAACAAGGCTAAAATCATTTTCCTCGCTACTTCAAGATTCATCAGGTATATACAGTTTTCTCGCATTGATTTTCCTGGTCTATAGGTGCAGTATTTTCAACTTCATCATCGTGTTTTGGTCCCCTAAGAGCGGACTGATCGGCCCTTGTTTTATTGCTTGAGGATCATACAATGAATTTCGAAACTATTTAAGCCATGACATTCAAAAATATATAATATTCAAAAATGCAAGTTTTACTAATCCAAATTCTTATAGTTATGCAATTTCAATACCCCACGGACATGATGTTAACATAGATCACAAACCTTATATAAAGGAACGGCGAGAAGTAATAACATAGATACATAGACGAACATGGATGGTTCAGTAATATAGTCCTAAATAACATAGGTCGCCAACTCACCATAACAGAATTAGCTGCAGCAATTGACTCAGTTGGTATAGATAGATAGATGGACCAGCCAGAGGAATCTTTCATGGATCGAGGAAGCGCCAGGCCTGCTCCCCATTGCTGTAATCTTTGAATGTGAGTTCCGGGTCCCGCTTCTTCTTCATCTCTTCCCATTGCCTTGGCCTCTTGGTGGAACTCAGCCCTGCCAGTGAAGTAGTCGTCGTCCACCTCGACATAGACCTTCTGAAGCCACTCGTCGCGGACCCGGACCTGGAACTTCAGGAAGTGGTCGTGGATCCTCTAGGACCGGAGGACGCCTTCCCTGTACAGCTGCCTTTGCTCCTCGAGCCACTCCTCCGTCACGCCCAGGATCTCCGTCATGTTTTCCTCCCAGAGGTATGAGGGCATGTCCGGGTATTCCGGCTTCTCCGTCGCCATGGCCAGGATGTAACTGATGTACATGTCGGGAAGCCGTTGCTTCTTGCCAGTTTCTGTCTCGGCAAGTCGTGGTCGAATTCATCACACGGAGTTTTCATTCCCAGACCAAGAGATTGATGATGGTTCAGTATTCATCCTTGCATATTTTGTTCCTCTAAATAAGAAAACAGCTAGTACAATATCTGTAATGATGCACCACACGCGAGACACATGGCATGGCCATAACACTAAAAAATGGAGTACCCGCCATTACCCTCCGTGATGGTGGAGGCATAGAACAAGTCGTGGTCAAATTCATCACACGGAGTTTTCATGCC
Source organism: Triticum urartu (assembly GCF_056163025.1). Taxonomy (NCBI): domain Eukaryota; kingdom Viridiplantae; phylum Streptophyta; class Magnoliopsida; order Poales; family Poaceae; genus Triticum; species Triticum urartu. The sequence continues at coordinate 744,032,657 of NC_141875.1, read as the reverse complement.
AACTATGTACGTTATGATATTCAAATGTACAAATTTTTATGAATCCAGATTCTTAGAGCTATGCAATTTCAATTCCCCTGTGGACATGAAAAATATTCTGACTAAAACAAAACAAGATAATGAAAACTTACGCAAGGGCGTGGAACAACAATAATAATTCTACCACATAAATCAGGAACATGATGTTAATATAGATCACAATATTTTACGAATTAATAACATTTTTTTGCGGAAAAACTTTCAATGTATTTATCTTCAATCATGGAAGTACAACGAACACTAGAAATAATAAAAATTACATCCAGATCCGTAGACCACCTAGCGACGACTACAAACACTGAAGCGAGCCGAAAGCGCGCCGCTGCAATCGCCCCTCCCTCACCGAAGCCGGGCAAACCTTATTATAGTAGACAGCCGGGAGTCGTCGTGGTAAGGCCCCATACAACCAACGCACCAGAATAGAAACCGCCGCGGATGAGGAGTATAGATTAAAAGGATCCAACCTGAAGAGACACGAACGAAGCCGACCGATGAACAGATCCGAGAAAATCCACCAAAGACAGATCCTCCGGAGACATACCTCCACACGCCCACCGATGATGCTATACGCATCACCAGAACAGGGACTAGATGGCGAGACCTTTATTCCATCTTCAGAAAGCCGCCGCCTTCTCGCCTTCATGAGTAGTACATATACCGTAATAAAACTCAAAAAACAATATGAAAACGGAGCCCTCCCATCGGCAAGGGCCGAGATCCACTCCGCCTCCATGGCCCTAAAGCCGCCGGAGATGGTACGGACCGGCGCCCGCGCCGGTGGGAGGCAAAGAACCCTAGTTTTGGGGAGGCGGCAGTTGGCTATGTTGGAGACGGCGGCTGGGTACGTTCCTTGACACTGGTTAGTTTGTTTGTTGAATTAATAACATTGATTGATAGACGAACATGGATGGTTCAGTAATATATAGTACTCCCTCCGTTTTAAAATTCGTGTCTTAGATTTGTTTAAATACGAATGTATCAAATTACATTTTAATATTAGATACATTTGTATCTAGATTAATCTAAGACAAGAATTTTAGGACGAAAGGAGTACTGGTAAATAATATAGGTCACCATGACTGAATTACATGCCACGCGAATCTTCATAGATCGAGTAAGCGCATGGTCTCTTCCCACGTTGCCCTGGCCTCTTCCTGGAAATCGGCCCTGCCGGTGAAGTAGTCGTCGTCCATCTCGACATAGCCCTTCTCAAGCCACTCGTGGCGGACCTGGGCCTGGAACTTCACGAAGTGGTCGTGGATCCTCTGGGACCGGAAGACGCCTTCCCTGTACAGCTGCCTTTGCACCTCGAGCCACTCCTCCGTCACTCCCAGGATCTCCGCCATGTTTTCCTCGCAGAGGAAGGAGGGCATGTCTGGGTAATCCAGCTTCTCCGTCGGCATGGCCAGGATGTAACTGATGTCCACGTTGGGAAGCCGTTGCTTCTTGCCGGTGGCTGTCTCGGCCGGCGGCTCGGATTCCTGTTCCGCGGTTCCTCGGACGTCAATCTGGATCGCCGTGTCCAATGACGATGGCTCCAGCGCTGCATGCTGCTGCGGAGCAGAACCCTCGTTGTCGGCCATTGCTCCTCCCCTAGACTCCGGTGGATTTTGAGGGTACGGTATTGATCGGCTCGGTAGGAGGATCGATCTAGCTCGACCTAAATAGGAGGGTCGATCTCAGCCGATCTAAATATATGTAGCAGTGAAATCAAAACCCCTAGCCGGACGTGAGCCCAAACTCATCCACGAAAGAGACCCGGCCGGACACGGCTCCAGCTGGTCCAGTTCAATCTGAAAGAAACAGAGTGCAATATTACCCCGAGCCCGAGGGAGATTTACTCGGTACAAAATCGGAAAAAGAATGTTGGATGCCGTCCTCCTTGTGCGCAGAAGTCGAGATCCCGGTAGACGGCAAGGCGACCTTTATCTGCATCGAGCTAACCAAGCCTAGCATATGAAGAGGCTGCAGCTTTATGTAGCCCACACATGACGAGAATACATACAAGATAAAACAAGAAAATGCAGTAACTCAGATAAATTAAGAGGTTCAACACATACCCACGAACGAACAACCTAACATGTATAGAGCGAAACTGTAGCTAAATTAGCTCGTAAATAGACAGATCAAATCTTGTATGTGGGTTCTGTAGAGGAAGATGACGAATCTACAAAACAGGCGGCTGTTCGTCGACGTGGGCTGCCCATGTGAGTATGAGGTTCCTCAACTCTTCAGCAACCGCAGCGTATTGGGCCAGGAAGCCAGCGTCCAGCTCGACGTAGCCCTTCTGTCACAGATCGGCACGGACCCGGCTCTGGAGCTTCACGAAAATGTCGTAAACCCTCTGGCAACCGGAAATGGCTCCGGCAGCATGAAAGTCCGTCAGGTCCTCCATGAGGAGCATGAAGCCCGTGGCGGCGACGTGAGCCATACGTCCTATCGTCTTCCCAGACACCATCATCTCCGTCTTCTTATCCATCGTAGGAAGGTGGCATCTATGAGATAAGAGATCTGAGCCCTCGCGTCACCCCTCCTGCGGGCGACACAGGCAGCGCCGCCACCTCTGCCGCTAGCCCTCCCCCTCCTCCCCTTCCCCGCCGCCGCCAGCCAGAGCCGCCGGGGCAAAGCCCCCCACGGTGGCTGGCGGCAGGGGCCTTCTCCCCTCCTCTTGTTCGTGGCCTACGGGAGCGGCCAGGCCGAGCGGAGGCGCCGGGGCGCGCGGATCCTGGCGGTGCGGCGGCGACGATCTTGACGGCGGTGGGCCCTTGGCGCGGCTGCAGATGGATCGACGCCGAGCTGTGTGGCGGCTGCGTGCAGGTCTCCTCATGGCGGCGGCCTTCGCCGGTGGCGAGGCGGCATGTGCACGGCATCCAGCGAGTGGTGAGGACGCGGCCACGGTTGCTTCCCGTGCGAGTACGCGGTGAAGAGGCTGCGTCGTCTGTCCTCGGGGAGGATGGCTATCCTCGCCCAGATCCGTCGGCGGCATGGCGGCGGAGGTCGCAGTGGCCGGTCGGCGGTGGCGGAACTTGGCCGGTGGCAGCGGTGAGGTTTTGTCTGGATCCCGGGGCGAAGGCCCTGGAGGGTAGCGGCTGGTGAAGCTAGGGCTTCCTGCAGTGGCATGGCGTGGTGCAGTCCCTGTCCAAGGCAAATCTGTGACGGCGAGGTTCAGATCAGAGACGGTGACGAGCGCGCGGGATCTTCTTGGTGGCTCTCGCGGCTTGGCGAGGATGGGTGGGAGCCCTCCCCCTAGGCTCTAGTGGTGGCACACTCAGGCAGTGGCCGGTGCGCCAGGGATCCCACGGTGGCACTGTTGCTGCGGTTAGTCGTCGGATCTAGGTGGCTGGATCTGGGGCTTTGAAGGCGGTCGAGATGATGCACATGTTATTGGGCGGATTTCTTGGGACGGATCCGGGTGAAAACCTGGTCTTCAGTTGATGGCCGGAGCCGGTGATGACGATGCCCTTATCATCGTTTCCTTCATGAAGGCATCATCGAGGTCGCAATGGCCGGCGATCTGGATGCGGTGGTGCCGGCGGCTCGCTGATCTGCCGGTGCTCTAGGGTTCTACCTGGTGATACTGATGGTGACGGCGGCCCGTGCATGAGAGTTGGATCCCTTCGAACTGATCTGGGTGAAAACTTGTCTTCGGCGTCTGCTAAGGCCGGCGGTGGTGGTGCTATCTACGTCGTTCCCTTCTTGAAGGCATCGCCGTGCAGAAGTTCAAGGCCACTCTCTGCTATCTTCGGGGGAAACCCTAGATCGGATGATCGGATGATGGCGGCGCTCTGGTGTCGTTCCTTCCTTGGGGGCGTCATTCTTGGAGGTACACACGTGATCGAGGGACTAGAGGATGGATTCTTTGGTGGAGTGGTGATTCATCCTACACACTGATGGCGACGGATCTTGACGGCGTAGCGCAGTGCAGATTCAGAGTTCGTTATGGGAGGATGGACTCGCGCAGGAGGACGACACTGTCGGGCGTCGTGGTGATGTCGATGGCAGAAAGACCTGGCATGGTACATGCAACAGTACAGCTCTGAAGATGGATTGATGGCAGGTGGCTGCCCCGGCAGGCGTCCTGGTTGAGGAGTGAGCCGGACTGGTAGGTACCCCATACCCGACAGGCGTCCTGGTTGGGATCTCAGGTCTTAGATGTTTAGGTTTGGCTGTGATGTCTGTTTGATATGAGGCCCAGGCTATCAGCGCCCCTTCATCAATTGGATAGGTGTAGCGACAGTTGTTTCTTAGACGGTGGCTTCAGTCTTACTGTTGTATGACTTTGTTAGGTTTGGTAAGAATAATTAATAAAGTGGCCGCATGCATCGTCGAAATGCAGAGGTTGGGTGTCATCCTCCTTTTCTAAAAAAATCGCAGGAGACGTAAGGATGGCCTCCATCTCCATCAAGATTTTATATTAATATTATATAAGTATAACCAAAGAAGTACTCATACTTTTCAATCAAAGGGCAAATACAATACATGTATTGTTAGCGTCCAACTCAGCCTAGCCCACACTCTACTCATGTTTTGGACATTTATGCCCACATGGGCTAGCATTCAGAAGAGAGCCCACTTCATCCCAAAAGCCCGGACTGAAATGAGAAAGAAATCTCTATCTTATAAGCCGGTCATGGCCTCCTCTCGCAAGCGAGGTGAGACTAAAGCGAGCCAACCTCACCAGCCTACAGCAGGCTTAACATCCCATCCCCTGAGAAGCCCCTCAGGAAGGCATGCCGATGCTGGCTCTGATACCAGATGTAAGAGTATAGTTAGGGATATTTCTTTCTTAGGTAGCAATCACTCACAAAGGAACAATTTGGTGTAGCGATTACAGCTGAATGCAAGTATAAGGAGGAACAAGGATGAACAGAGAGGAGCAGAGGTAGGAGAAGAGAGGAAGGTAGTCGTCGCCTGGTTCGTCCGTGATCCACTGGATACTTTGCTCATGAACTCCCTCCACGTATATGTAGCTTGCAACTAGGCCCATCTGTTGGACCGATGTGTTGGCCCGACGACAGGCCCTGTAGTTGGGCTGGTTAGGCAAGGCCCTAACATGTACACTCATCGATATTTTTGGCGGATTGATAATTATGGTTTCATCTCATAAATATTTGTTTAGTTGATACGTGCTCTTCATAGCTGACAGCGGCATATGGTAAACCCAGATGTGTGTTGGTCATTGATCAACTCAGAAAAAGGAAAAAGGAAAAAAAATGCGTATGTTGCACTACTGGAATCAGCTTCTTTGCCGTTCGCCATGGCGGACGGCAAAGGCATGGATCACGGACGTCTTTGTCGTCCGTCAGTAGACAGCAAACTGTCCGTCTGAACACGTGTCAGCAAAGGTCTTCTTTGCCGTCCGCTTCCTGGAAACGGGCGACAAAGGATTTTGCCATCCGTCATCTGAGGCCAGCAGACGGCAACGACAACGGACGGCAGTGCGGTTCCACTAACAGACGGAAAGAGCTCAGCTAGGCAGTACTGGGGAGCTGCCACGTGGCCAACTATGCCGTCTGCCAGCGGACGGCAAAGTGATTTGAATCTTTGCCGTCTGCCAGCGGACGACAAAGTGACCAAATAGGCAGCCAGTGTTTCCCAGATTTTACAGGTAGCTGTCACGTGTCCTTCTTGCCATCCGCTAGCAGACGACAAAGATGCTACATACTCCCTGTTTTTGTTTGAATCCCTTTAATTTCACAGCAATTTACACACAGATATACATACATACATACATACATACATACATACATATATATATATATATATATATATATATATATATATATAACCTATGAAGCTTCACTGTAGTGGCTGCAATCATGAGCGCACACTAGTTTTGGGATCTGCCCCATCCTCTTACCTTATTTGTATTTTCGTTTTATAGGGAGATTGTTGCTTATTTCTTCTTTTAGACTAACGTGGACCACGATAGCTGCAGCAGCACTGTTGCGCGCAGCACTAGCTGGCTAGACGCCAGGCCGACTGACAGAGGACCCGGAGTAGCAATCCGAAAGGTTCCAGGATTTTTTTTGTTGAACTGTTCACCAAAGGTTTGAACCTTCCCGTTTCTTGTCCCTGTGGTTATCTTTTTTTGAACATTAGTACAAACACAAGCGCTCATGTACACGCGCATACACTCATCCCTATGAACGCATCACGCACACCCTATCCTATGAGCATCTCTGAGAGACTGAGCCGGCATATCATCTTAAGATTTACGAAGTCATCGTAGGCGCCTCGTCGTCGACGGGAACGTCTCCTCCCACTAAAAGCGCATCGCCAGAAATCCTGAAATAAATACAGGAATAATGCGAGCACCAGAATTTGAACCCTGATGGGTTGGGGATACCACTGTCCACGTAACCAACTCAACCACAGGTTGATTCGCTGTGGTTATCTTTTGCTGTCCCTTTTAATTCTTGTGGGCGCGCACTGTTGCGCGCTGTGCCGGCTTGTGAATCATGGTCATTGCACGCCTGGGTTTTTCTCTGTGCACCGATGTCCGGGCCGAATCATCACAACAGAAGATGTTAAGAAGAATGGAAAGAAATACCGAAAAAAAATTGTGCACACTAGCTCCTCGACCATGCCACCGTTCTCTGTACACCGAGCTACGCACAGGCTAGTGTGTTTAGCATATAAAAGATCCCCATCTTCATGCCACTTTTTTCTGTGTGTGTGTGTTGCAATATTAGCGTTAGCACTTAGCAGCTCCGAACTACTAAAACTCCCCATGGCGTGCAACTAGAGGCAGTTCTTCCCGTGTAATCTGGATACAACTGGAGGCAGTTCTCCCCGTGGCGTGCAACTAGATGCAGTTCTCAGCGGGCTACAACAATTTTTTTTCGGTTTTCACAGGAATACATGGGCACCACAGGAGGTGCACACATGCATGCTAACTGTACTCCCCGTAGTGCATGCAGAATTATAACGGGACCATGGCATGACCAGCGATTGGGTACTAGTCAAATGCTCTGGACCCACCTGCGCCGCTGCCCGTATCCGTCCGTGACACTGTGTTGGGTATCACGCCGTAGGTGCATGCTGGCGAGCAACAGACGATTTTCGGGCGGCCCCACATGCTCGTTTTCGCCATGCACCGGCAGGGACACACACCACCAGGGACGATTCAACGCGCAACCATCACATGGAGAAGGGGAGCGCATAATTTTCATTCTTCAGAGCAGAAAGATGTTGTCCTTGTACGCCACTCTTGATTGTTAACCTGCACTCTATCTAGCACTCCCGAAGTTGATCGCACGTGTTGACATTTTTGTGTATTTGTTGTTACCGACTCTCTACCCTGCATTTCTCTTTTATATCATGAACATGTTATGTCACAAATGGCCTGAATCAAAGCATCAAAAGCTTCTTCTCCAAAAATAATTTTTTGGTAAAGGATCATTAATGCAAATATGTGGAGATTTCTCCGTTTTTGCTAAGCCCCCCTCGAATATGGAATGATCAACCCGGCGTGGTGTGATGGCTAGGCAAAGCACCGTTTCCCCCCTTTTTTCGACCCTCATTTTGATTGTTAGGCAGTTTTGTCGCGACGCCCGACTCGCGCGTTTGCAGTTTGATTTTGCCAACCAAAAGGCAGGGGGATAACGCGACAGCATGAAACGAACATTTATACATTTATGTTCTGTGTTTGTGGGGGGCTGGCGTATGGGAACACTGGGAATTGCCCTGTGATGCGTCTTGTGTTGGAGATGGGCACATCGAGTCTGATGGGGATGGGGTGTGCTCGGTTTTGGACTTGTGGAAGCTTTTTCGTTATGGTTAGCTGATGTGCTCATGACGTCGGTGGCACATCGGTGTCGTTACCCATCTTTGAACGCAGCATCGTTAGCTTACTCCCGCCATCTCCCCCACCTTACTCAGTCTGGTGGCGCAAGTCCAATTGTTCGGATTCAGAGCAGACGGTGATCCGGCATCAATGTTCATCTTTAAGGACACCCCTTGGGAAGGAAGAGTCTTTTGGTAAGGCTTCCGATGACGAGCCATGCCTCTGCATCAGGTCTGGCCATTTTATCATCTTTTCAGCAAGATCTTAGGGCATTTGCAACGGCGACCAGCAAATTTCCTTCCAGACCCGTTCCCGGACAGGGAGGGCCAGTTCATGGACACGCATGCGGGAGGCCGCCATCCAACGTTATCATGTATATGCCCGCCAGTAATTTCAAATTCAAATGTGCTCTGATCCACAAGGCACGCCAGATAACAATAGCGTCAGATCGCATGCCCAGTCACAACCAAAAAGAGACAAGTATGATTAGTTTTTTTACATTCCCGAATCCAAAAGAACATTAGCTCGGCAGTCCGTACATTTCATCCCTGCTGGACCGACATTCTGCTCCTCGAACAAGGTGGTGCCGTCGCCGCCGCGTAGGCAGCATCTGCGTCCGCATCCTCATAGTCCGCCACCGCCAACTCATCTTTATGTCACTGCAACCTCTGGAACCGAACGGATTGCATGATCATTTTTGCGGCGACAACTAAACAGTTTACATTCAATGTCAACATCTCGTCGTCCTCCGCATCGGTGGTGATCTGCACCCTCTTTATCGCCTTGACAGGACCATCCACCCCCTCCATGCAAAATTGAGACTCAGCAAAACTGTTTTCTTAATGGCTTTGCTAAGTCTTAGTTGACTGAGACTTTCATTAAGTCTCAGTCGAAGCTATATCCGTGCGATCTTACATTGAGATCCGTTTAAAACCTTCCTTTTAGTTTTCCTTTTCTCTCTTTGTTCTTCTGTCACTTGACTGGAACTTTGTTAAATCGCGGTCGACTGAGACCTAGACACACACATCTTTTTATTCAAGATGTGTGTTTGTCAGGTTTTTATGTATCAACTTTTGCCCTGCGGTGATTGACCTTATAATCCACATAGTGTAGAAACATATCCCATCTACTACCTCTGTCCTGGTTTATTGGTCCTCGCTGTATTTTGTGCTAAATTTTGACCGTAAATTTAACTCACAAAATATTCTTACATGTCAATCAAATTTATATCATTGAAAAATATGTTTAAATACGAATCTAACGATATAATTTTTGTTAACATGCATTAACATTTTATTAGTTTAATTTTTGGTCAAAATTTAACAGAATTAGCTGCAGCAATTGACTCAGTTGGTATAGATAGATAGATGGACCAGCCAGAGGAATCTTTCATGGATCGAGGAAGCGCCAGGCCTGCTCCCCATTGCTGTAATCTTTGAATGTGAGTTCCGGGTCCCGCTTCTTCTTCATCTCTTCCCATTGCCTTGGCCTCTTGGTGGAACTCAGCCCTGCCAGTGAAGTAGTCGTCGTCCACCTCGACATAGACCTTCTGAAGCCACTCGTCGCGGACCCGGACCTGGAACTTCAGGAAGTGGTCGTGGATCCTCTAGGACCGGAGGACGCCTTCCCTGTACAGCTGCCTTTGCTCCTCGAGCCACTCCTCCGTCACGCCCAGGATCTCCGTCATGTTTTCCTCCCAGAGGTATGAGGGCATGTCCGGGTATTCCGGCTTCTCCGTCGCCATGGCCAGGATGTAACTGATGTACATGTCGGGAAGCCGTTGCTTCTTGCCAGTTTCTGTCTCGGCAAGTCGTGGTCGAATTCATCACACGGAGTTTTCATTCCCAGACCAAGAGATTGATGATGGTTCAGTATTCATCCTTGCATATTTTGTTCCTCTAAATAAGAAAACAGCTAGTACAATATCTGTAATGATGCACCACACGCGAGACACATGGCATGGCCATAACACTAAAAAATGGAGTACCCGCCATTACCCTCCGTGATGGTGGATAATGAAGTTATATACCTAGGGTAAAGTCATTGATCTGTTCAAGATACCCTTCCCAAGGACATCCCTGAAGGTATCAGGAGCATTCAAAGAAAAATCATCATCCACACGACTATGAAGTTATGTTCCACTCGACAATCCTGAAGACATTCGACCGTATAGATAATCACTCGACTACCAGAAGATCTAGAGCCTCTCCACTCTGCAACGGTCGGGAATTAAGTCATAGCTTTGAGGGTCATTATGTATCTTTATTGCAGGCGTTACCTGTAACGCCCCCATCTTTATGTACCTTAAACCCTCTATGACGTGGGCTGGCTGGGGTCCTGGCACACTCTATATAAGCCACCCCCCTCCACAGGCACAGGGGTTCGCACTTTCTGTAATACACACGCATATAATCCAGTCGACCGCCTCCGGGCTCTGAGACGTAGGGCTGTTACTTCCTCCGAGAAGGGCCTGAACTCGTAAAAGTCCTGAGTACAACCCCTCCATAGCTAAGATCTTACCTCTACATTCCTACCCCCCATTCTACTGTCAGACTTAGAACCACGACAGTTGGCGCCCACCTTAGGGCAGGTGTCTTAGCGACTTGTTGGAGAAGTTGCAATTTTTCTGATCCTCTTCATCATGGTTTCAGGCGGAGGTTTGGCGGAGGGCCACGAGATCCGTCTCGGCGCGCTCGTGTTTGTCGCCGACGACTCCGCTTGGCTTCAGGAGGCTCCACTCGACGTCGACGCACTCCCGTCCGCGGGGCAACGCACTTTCGCGCGTGCGTCCGTGGCGTCCTCCTGTGACAGTCGTCGACCCAGTATCGGTCAGCTCTTGTAGCTTCCCCCCTCCCTGCAGCCCGCCGGAGCAAACGTTCCGGTCGATCGAGGCTTCAGCGGTGGGTGAAGCATGCGGTGGCTCGCCAGTCGGCCACCCCCCAAGTCGCGGCAATCGAGCCCGACGAGACCCTCTACGGCATGTTCAATTTGTCGACTGGCTCCGTAGACACTGCATCCGAGTGCGACAGCAGCGACCCTGCGGCGGAAGTTTGATGGTCAATGGACCACGCAGTCCTCCTGGCTTTACCCGTGAAGACGGAGGCAATGGGGCGGCGATCCGTCGCGTGTTCATGAAGAGTACTGCCCCGAACCCCTCTCTTCGCAGCGGAGAGAAGAACTTCGCTGCCGGAACATGGATGCACTTCACACTCCTATCGTTGGAGAAACCCCTAAGGCCCAGGCCTTGGAGGACACGCGCCTGGCCAACTTGGCTGAGCGCACTTGACTGGAGAACCTCTAGCGTGCTCTCGACGAGCGTGCTCGGCAGCATGCTCCCGAATCCAGTCGACGTCAACTTTTTCCACCTCCGACTTAGGTATACCGAACTCCAATCTAGAATCTCGCAGCTGCGGCCCGAATAGCAGAGTCAATTCAACCTTCCCAGTCAGAAGCTGGTCGGGGTTTGGTGCAGATCCGGGCCTTGCTCCGAGCCGCGGGTGAGCAGAACACAGTAGTATCTCAGTCGCGGAATAGGATTCACAACAGATCTATGGTTGCATACACAGTCCAATCGGCTCATAGCCCAAGATCGCCCCCGAGGCGTGAAGGACGTGAGATCGACGAGATCAGTACAGAAACCGTGAGCAGTATGATCACCAAATCGATCGTGATGATCGTCGTCGAGTGCCCACACCTCCCCCAAGGAGTGGGTCATACGTCCCTCGGCAACATGATGACAGGCGGCGTCACAGTGTTGGGCGAGGGATTCCAGTTGACCCCAGAGAGCAGGCTTTGATGCAAGATCTATTCTTGTTTAGGGCTTGGTCGACAGAAACAGAGCTCACCGAGAAGGTCATGACAAAGATCTACCAACCAGCAGCAGAGTGCATGTCTCAGGTCTGGAGTGCTTCAGCAGAGCCATCAGGGCTGCAGTGATTCCCCCCAACTTCAGGTTGGCGACTGGAGTGAGTAAGTTCACTGGTGAGTCCAAGCCTGACACTTGGCTTGAAGACTACCGAGTGGCTGTTCAGATTGGTGGCGGCAATGATGAAGTGGCCATGAAACACCTTCCTCTGATGCTGGAGGGCTCGGCCAGAGCATGGCTGAATCAGTTAGCACCTGGTAGTATTTATACTTGGGAAGATCTTGCTCGAGTATTTGTTAGGACATTTGAAGGTACTTGCCAGCGGCCAGCAGGGCTGACAGAATTACAGTGTTGCGTTCAGAAACCGAATGAAACTTTGAGGGATTATATCCAGAGATGGATCACATTGCACCACACGGTGGAGAATGTGTCTGATCATCAGGCAATTTGTGCCTTTAAAGAAGGCGTCAAATATCGGGAGTTGAATCTGAAATTCGGTCGGACTGGAGATATGACTCTGACTCGGATGATGGAAATTGCCACCAAGTACGCCAACGGTGAAGAAGAAGACCGACTCCGGAGTGGCAAGCACAAAACAGCCGCCCACGAAACCGAGGGAGGAAACTCCAGTCGGAAGCAAAAGCGCAAAGCCGAGCCAGTCGCTCCTGGTGAAGCCTTAGCCGTGACTCAAGGAAAGTTCAAGGGGAAGCCCAAAAGGCCGTGGAACCCTAAGAAGGTAAAAGATCAAGATGGTAATGATGTGCTGGATTTACCATGCCACATTCACACCAAGAAAGATGAGGAGGGTAATTTCATTTACCCAACGCACACCACTCGACATTGTCGACTCCTAATCCAGCAATTCCGGGAGAAACAACCCAAGGAAAAGGAGAAAGAAGCAGACAAAGTTGAGGATGAGGATGAGGAAGAGGATGATGATGGTTATCCCCACGTGAATTCCACTCTGATGATTTTCGCTGACGTTGAGAGTAAGAGTCGATTGAAAGTCATCAACAGAGAAGTGAACATGATCGCTCCGGTGACACCCAGTTATTTGAAGTGGTCCCAGACTGCCATTACATTCGACCAGTCCGATCACCCGGCGCACATAGCCACCCCTGGGAGGCAAGCGTTGGTGGTCGACCCAGTGGTCTAAGGCACCGATTGACTATGGTTCTGACGGATGGTGACAGTGGTCTGAATATACTGTATGCAAAGACGTTGAAAGGAATGGGCATTTCGATGTCCAGGCTCAGTGAAAGCAATATGAGTTTCCATGGAGTCATTCCAGGCAAGAAGGCTGCATCACTCGGCCAGATTTCTCTCGACGTGGTTTTCGGTGATTCCAAGAATTACCACAAAGAAAAGTTGACATCTGAAGTCGTGGATTTCCAGAGTGCTTATCACGCTATTCTGGGCAGGCCAGCTTATGCACGTTTTATGGCTCGACCATGCTATGTGTATCTCAAACTGAAGATGCCTGGTCCTAAAGGGGTGATCACTATCATTGGCAGTCGAAAGAAGGCAGAAGAGTGCTTCTAGAAGGGCTCGAAGATCGCCGATGTACAGATGGCAGTAGTGGAATTGGAAGAGTATCAAAAGAATGCAGATCCGAGTGATTTGCTGCGAGCTAAGAAGCCTGCTACGGATTCAGCATTTCAGTCGTCCGATGAAACGAAACCGGTTCATATTCACCTGACTGATCCCAATGCTGCTCCGACTCACATCTCCATGACACTCGACTCGAAATAGGAAGAAGCACTCATCCAGTTCCTCCGTGAGAACTAGGACATCTTTGCATGGAAACCTTCTGACATACCAGGTGTTCCCAGGGGACTGGCTGAGCATCGTTTGCGAGTCGACCCAAAAGTGAAACCAGTCAAAGAACATCTTCGACGGTCCGCCATGCAGAAGAGGAAGGCAATCGGTGAAGAAGTGGCTCGGCTTCTGGCAGCTGAGTTTATCCGAGAGATTTACCACTCCGAGTGGTTAGCTAATGTTGTTATGGTACCAAAGAAAGACAACTCACTTCACATGTGCATCGACTTCAAACATATCAATCGGGCCTGCCCGAAAGATCACTTTCCTCTCCCTCGCATCGACCAAATAGTCGACTCGACTGCGGGGTGTGAGCATTTGTCCTTTTTGGACGCTTATTCCGGGTATCACCAGATCTGTCTGTACGGACCCGATGAGATAAAAACAGATTTCATCACCCCATTTGGGTGCTTCTGTTATGTCATTATGCCATTCGGATTGAAGAATGCCGGGGCCACATTCATGCGGATGATTCAGAAGTGCTTGCTCACTCAGATCTGTCGGAACGTGGAAGCATACATGGATGACATTGTGGTCAAGTCACGTAAAGGTTCCGACCTACTAGCTAACCTTGCTGAAGCCTTTGCCAACCTCAGAAGGTATGATATCAAGCTTAATCCATCAAAGTGCACATTTGGAGTTCCAGGCGAAAAATTACTCGGTTTTCTCATTTCTGAACGAGGGATCGATGCCAACCCAGAGAAAGTGGGTGCCATACTCCGGATGAAATGCCATGTACATGTGCACGATGTCCAGAAGCTTACTGGTTGCTTGGCCACCCTAAGTCAATTCATTTCTCGCCTCGGTGAAAAGGCACTGCCTCTTTACTGACTGATGAAGAAGTCAGATAAGTTCGAGTGGACTCCTGAAGCTGATGCAGCATTCGCAGAGCTTAAAGCCCTGCTTTCCACCCAGCCGGTGCTTGCTGCTCCAATCAGCAAAGAGCCTTTATTGCTTTACATTGCATCCACTGGACAAGTCGTCAGTACAGTACTTACGGTCGAGCGGGAAGAAGAAGGAAACATTTACAAAGTTCAGCGCCCAGTATACTATGTCTCTGAAGTTTTGAATCCATCAAAGCAAAGATATCCACATTATCAGAAGCTTGTTTATGGGATTTATATGACCACGAAGAAGGTTGCACATTACTTCTCTGATCACCCCATTACAGTCGTCAGCGACGCCCCATAATCAGAGATTCTGAACAATAGGGATGCAACTGGTCGAGTGCCAAAGTGGGCGATTGAACTTCTTCCCTTAGATATCAAGTTTGAGGCAAAGAAAGCTATTAAGACCCAGGCAATAGTAGATTTCCTCGCCGAGTGGATTGAACAATAACTGCCGACTCAAGTTCACTCGGAGCACTGGACCATGTTCTTTGATGGTTGCAAGATGCTGAATGGTTCCGGTGCTGGGGTAGTTCTAGTATACCCCCGAGGAGACAAGCTCAGATATGTCCTCCAGATTCACTTTGATTCCTCCAATAAAAAAGCAGAATATGAAGCACTCCTGTATGGGTTGCGTATGGCCATCTCACTCGGTGTCCGTCGCCTCATGGTCTATGGCGACTCAGATTTGGTAGTCAATCAAGTGATGAATGAGTGGGACGTTAGAAGCCCAGCCATGACTGGTTACTGCAACGCAGTGAGGAATTTGGAAAAGAAGTTTGAGGGGTTAGAGCTCCATCATGTACCCCGACTGAAAAATCAAGCAGCAGATGATTTAGCGAAGATAGGCTTCAAGAGAGAAGCCATTCCCAGCAATGTGTTCTTGGAGCATATTCATGCGCCTTCGGTTCAGGAAGATCCTTTTACTGAAGAGCCCCCGCAGCCTAAGAGCGCCACAGATCCGACTGAAGTCGAGGTCCCAGCCGTGGTCGATCTGATCATGGAGGTTCTGGTCATTACTCCCGACTGGACAGTGCCATACATTGCGTACATCCTCAGGAAGGAACTCCCAGAAGACGAAGAAGAGGCTCAACAGATCGTCTTTACTGCGATAAGAGGACAACTGTTTAGGGAAAGCATGGCTGGAGTCGGTCAGAGATGCATAACGCCAGAAGAATGTCGAATGATCCTCAACGACATCCACTCGGGGACCTGTGGTCACCATGCGTCCTCTCGGGCCATCGTGGCTAAAGCATACCGAGCCGGATTTTATTGGCCACGAGCAAATGAAATGGCGAAAGATATAGTCGACAGGTGTGAAGGCTGCTAGTTTTACTCTGACATGTCTCACAAGCCAGCGTCAGCCCTGAAGACCATTCCCCTCGTCTGGCCCTTTGCTGTTTGGGGATTGGATATGGTTGGACCACTGAGAACCGGTAGGAGCAGCTTCACTCATGTGCTCGTAGCAGTCGACAAGTTTACCAAATGGATTGAAGCTAAACCTATCAAGAATCTTGAAGCCAACACAAATGTCAGTTTTATCAGAGAATTGACATTCAGATATGGAGTTCCACACAGCATCATCACTGACAACGGGTCGAACTTCGATTCTGATGAGTTTATAGCGTTCTGCGCTTCTCAAGGCACACGAGTCGACTATGCTTCAGTCGCTCACCCACAGTCGAACGGACAAGCAGAAAGAGCAAATGGCCTAATTCTCAAAGGACTGAAACCCCGACTGATGCGTGATCTCAAACACGCAGCAGTCGCTTGGGTCGATGAACTTCCATCAGTTCTTTGGGGTTTGAGGACAACTCCCAATCAATCGACTGGACGAACTCCTTTCTCTTTGGTCTATGGAGCTGAAGCTATTTTGCCAAGTGACCTATTCCACAACGCACCCCGAGTCGAGCTCTTCTCCGAAGAGGAAGCAGAACAGGCCCGGCAAGATTCAGTTAATCTCATAGAGGAGGAAAGAGAGATGGCCTTTATCCAGTCGACCATTTATCAGCAAGACTTACGTCGATTCCACGCCAGAAACGTGGGGGGTCGAACCTTTCAAGACGAAGACTTGGTTCTTCGAGTGGATCAACAGAAACCACACAAGCTCGCCCCTGCTTGGGAAGCCCCCTTCATCATCACCAGAGTTCTCCACAATGGAGATACCATCTTTACAGTGTCGAGCATCAGAAAGATGAGCCACAAGCTTGGAATGCGGAGCTGCTCCGCCCCTTTTATACTTAAGCACTCGTTTGAATAAAATGTAATAATAAATACCTTTGTAATTTGTTCATCAAAGACAAGAGCTTTATAGTCTTCTCGTACGATTGTTGTTGTTTTTATTTACCTCTGAAATCCCCCAGTGGGTGGGCTTAGCCGCGAATCCGTTTCGCCTAAGTTCGAAAGAAAATCCCACCGAGTGATGAGCAAGCCTCTCACTCGGGGGATTAGCCGCGAATCCGTTTCGCCTAAGTTCGAAAGAAAATCCTACCGAGTGATGAGCAAGCCTCTCACTCGGGGGCTTAGCCGTGAATCCGTTTCACCTAAGTTCGATAGAAAATCCTACCGAGTGATGAGCAAGCCTCTCACTCGGGGGATTAGCTGCAGTCCAGTACTCGCCTAAGTTTGTCAAATCCTACCGAGTGGTGAGCGAGCCTCTCACTCGGAGGCTTAGCTGCAGTCCAGTACTCGCCTAAGTTTGTAAAATCCTATCGAGTGGTGAGCAATCCTCCCACTCGGGGCTTAGCTGCAGTCCAGTACTCGCCTAAGTTTGTAAAATCCTACCGAGTGGTGAGCAATCCTCTCACTCGGGGGCTTAGCTGAAGTCCAGTACTCGCCTAAGTTTGTAAAATCCTACCGAGTGGTGAGCAATCCTCCCACTCGGAGGCTTAGCTGCAGTCCAGTACTCGCCTAAGTTTGTAAAATCCTACTGAGTGGTGAGCAATCCTCCCACTCGGGGGCTTAGCTGCAGTCCAGTACTCGCCTAAGTTTGTAAAATCCTACCGAGTGGTGAGCAATCCTCCCACTCGGAGGCTTAGCAGCAGTCCAGTACTCGCCTAAGTTTGTAAAATCCTATCGAGTGGTGAGCAATCCTCCCACTCGGGGGCTTAGCTGCAGTCCAGTACTCACCTGAGTTTGTAAAATCCTTTCCCTAAGAGCTGCACCACAAGTACAACGTACGCTCCATCCTTGTCCGCAAGGACGACGAGGCACAGATCGACTGCAACCCTCTTCTCCGAGCTACGCCACAAATACAACGTACGTTCCATCCTTGTCCGCAATAACGATGAGGCGTAGGTTGACTGCAACCCTCTTCTCTGAGCTACGCCACAAATACAACGTGCGCTCCATCCTTGTCCGCAAGGACGGCGAGGCATAGGTCGACCGCAACCTTCTCTTCCGAGCTACGCCACAAATACAACGGAGTAGATCCCAAAAGCAATCGCAAGTATAGTCAAAAGTAGTTCGGATAAATCCTAAAGTTCCAATCAACAAATCAAAAGTATTCGAGCATCAAGCCCGAAGGAGTTTAATGGTTACAGCAACCACTCAGCATTCCGAGGCAAATTTAAGACATGTTTAAATCTCATAGTTTGTTCACTTGGCAGGAGGAGGGCTGGCGGGTTTGACGAATTCGTCCAAGTCGATTCCATCTGCGATCCGAGTGGCAGCAGTGATGAAAGTCTCCATAAAGGACTGGAAGTCGTGCCTTTTGGTGTTGGCGACCTTGATCACCGCCAGCTTGTCTTCACGAGCTTCCTTGCAGTGGACTCTGACCAAGGACAATGCCACGTCAGCACCACACCGGGCAGATGACTTCTTCCATTCTTGCACTCTAGCAGGAATCTCGTTGAGCCGAGCCATCAGAGATTCCAGGTCATTTTGAAGCGTTGCCCCTGGCCAGAGTGATGAATCGATCCGTGAAACTGCCACCTTCAGGCGTGCGAGGTAACTTGTGAAGCTGGCGACACGAGATTCCAGTCGAAGCACGTTCATAGTAGTCTCGTCGCAAACCGGAGAAACGATAGGGTCTAGACCAGGCTCGATCCTTCCGGTTTCCTCGTCAAAGTTTTGGCAGAATTATGTAGTCAAAAAGTTAGTGAGTCGACTGGACAGGATTAACTTGCAAGCTGTAAAGCAATCGGATTAAAGGGAGTACCTTCCAGCATAAGATAGAGCTTCTTGGCAAGAGTTCTCAGATAGGCTTCCGTGTCATTTATCTTACGGACCGCAGACTCCAGCTTTTCATTCATGGCAACCTTATCCTTCTTCAGACGACTTACTTCTCGGTTGGACTCATTGAGACACGACTTCATCTTGTTCACCTCCCCTTCCAACGCTCCGACCGAAGCCAGCTTCTGGTCTACAAGGTCAAAGTCCTTCTTCTCCAGAGCCAACCTCATTTTCTCCGCAAAAGAAGCAATCGGATCAAACAAGAGATCAAAGAAATATCTTAAAAGACGACCAACGTGAACAGTCGACATGCAGCTACCTTCCATACCAGCAGCTTCATCTTCGGCTTTCGTCAACTTTTGTCGGGCCAACTCCAAGTCGAGGTTGAGTTGCCTCTGCTTCTCCTCAAACTCGGCAAACATAGAAATGAGAGAACCAGATTTCCGCAAGAGGTAAAAGACGTGTCAATCGACAAGATCAAATGTTATTTACTTCCCAGTGAATAAAACTAAAAAGTTCACTTAGACCCCAGCCGACTGCCCGCAGTCGACTGCGGTCTCGGGGACTACACCCAGCGGGTGCACTTGGCGTGCCCCCACTGATTCAGACCCCACTCGACCGGTCCGCCCGGGTCAAGTAAAAAAACTATTCAGACCCCGGCCAACTGTCAGCAGTCGACCGCGGTCTCGGGGACTACACCCAGTGGATGCACTTGACGTGCCCCCACTGGTTCGGATCTCATTCGACCGGTCCGACCGGGTCGAGTAGAAGAAGAGAAAGTAAAAAGAACTCAGACCCCAGTCGACTGCCCGCAGTCGACTGCGGTCTCGGGGACTACACCCAGTGGGTGCACTTAGCGTGCCCCCACCGGTTTAGATCCCACTCGCCCAGGCCGAGTGGAAGAGCGCGAATACCAAAGACAACAAAACACCCAGTGGATGTACAGATTTGACGCAAACAAGACTGGGTGTACAGACTTGACGCAAACAATAAGAGATTGTATGAAAGAAAATATTTCGGGTAGCATATCCTAATAGAACAAGGTCAGTCGAAAGTTTACTGTAAAGCCCCGAGACCGATGTGCCATGTGTCTTCCAGTTATTCGCTGTGGTTGCCTTGCCTTTTGCTTGCGTGTCATTAATTTCATATCATGTCATCATGTGCATCACATTTGCATACGTGTTCGCCTCATGCATTCAAGCATTTTCCCCGTTGTCCGTTTTGCATTCCGACGCTCCTATGTCCTCCGGTGTCCCTTTCTACCTCTTTTCGTGTGCGGGTGTTAAACGTTTTCGGATTGGACCGAGACTTGCCATGCGGCCTTGGTTTACTACCGGTAGACCGCTTGTCAAGTTTCGTACCATTTGGACTTCGTTTGGTACTCCAACGGTTAACCGAGGAACCAAAAAGGCATCGTGTGTGTTGCAGCTCAACGCCCCTCCAAAGTGGCCCAAAACCCACCTAAACCCCTTCCATCTTCTATACCGTTCGATCATGATCGCGTGGCCGAAAACCGCACCTCATTTGAACTCTCCTAGCTCCCTCTACCTTTATATAAAGGTCCCTCTCCCCCAAATTCGCGGTCTAACCCTAGTCTTCCTCTACCTCGCGCCACCGGACAAAGATCCCCACCGCCGGACATGTCCAGCCACCGCCCTCGCCCAATCACAGCGCGCCACGTCAGCGTCTCCGGCCTCTCTCTCCTCCAGCCCCGCCGCCGGCCCGCGGAACCCAGATCGGGCCCGCGCGGGCCCATCTCGTCGCCGCCGCCTGCCCGCAGGCGTCCCGCGTCCCGCCTCCCGTTGCGGCTCGGCCCCGCCGATCTTCGAAGCCGGTGCCCCACTCCAGGAGCTCGCCGGAGCTCACCGGCCACCACCACGCCGTCCCCGCCGCCCGGTTACCCGCGCCGCCTCCGCGCCGGAGAGGCCCTCCGCCGCCGCCTGCCCCGGATCCAGGCGGGATCCGGCCCGATCCCGTTGACTTTCTCGGACAGGTCTAAATTTCGTCTAAGTCCCAGTATTTTCATGCCTTTTACATCGCATCATAACTTCATCACCGTTGCTCCGATTCGTGCGTGTAGCATATCGAAATGTTCGTCTCAACGAGTACTTCATTTCATCTCATTGCATCATTTTTATTTGAGCTCATCTTGATGCCCGAAATGATGTTGGAAGAGAGCTATGTGATGTTAGTTTCAGATCCGTATCAGCACTTGCACTTTTGTCATTTTTGCCATGATTAATGTGTGCATGCTATGATCCTGAGCTCTACATGTGTTTTGAAGTATGCCATGCCATCTTTACTGGGGTGTATGCCATGTATTTTTGTGATCTTCATGGTGACTAGCACAAGCATGCAAAGTAGCTTACTTATTGTTGCTGATTTCAGGGACTTAGAAATATTCTAAGTCTCTACCATGTCCTTATTTTTATGCCATATGTTCATGTTGCTACCTAGTGATCCGTGCCTCTTTTAAGCATGGTCAGTAAGGATGTCTTCTGATATTGTGATGCTCTATCCATCCATGGCTTTGTTTCCATTTATGGAGCACCCTAGCTTGACTCAATCGAGCTCTACTTTTGCTATAAAATGTTCCTGGCAGATTGTTAACATGTTTAACAATTTTGCCGAGCTTGTTGTTGTTGATCCATACATGCTATGATGTTGTTCTTGCCATGCCTAGCTTCTATGCCATGTCTACTTGCTGGGTGTAAGCTTAGTTTGTCATTTCTTGCCTCGTGGTGAGTGCATCGAGCTCGTAAACATGCCTACTTGTTATCTGTTTTGCCATGCTCCAGTTCTTCACTAAGTCTGAATCTGTTTATGTAACTTGCTATGTTCACATGGTTGCAATTGTATTTTCTGATCCCTTTTGGCTTATGGTCAGTAAGGGACTTTTGTTGTATGCTTTGAGTAGCTTCATGCCATGCCTTGCTTTGCCATGATATGTTCCTGTAGCATGTAGTTATCGTGCTCTGAACATTGCTTCCTGATGTTAAATTTCCGACTTGTTGTTTTCTCTTAAGTCTGTAACCTGTTATGTTTTGCACTTTTGTCATGCTTGTTTGAACCTGTTATTGAGTGAATTAGCCGTAGCTCAGTGTTCATCTTTTGTCAAGCATCTTGAGTGGATCCCTGCCATGTATTTTGTTGTCATGTTAGAGTGTTGTAGCTTATTTATCTTGATGAATTTAGATGGCTTCGTGCTGTTAATCGCAGATCGGTGCCATATTTGTTTTGCTTACCATTTCCAAACTGTGCATCCGATTCCGGTGATCTTTATATCGATTTTGACCGAGATCAACTCCTCTTTCCAGTGGCACTCTTGTTTTTCCAAGTTGAGGCCAGGTTCAATCATTCCTTTTCAAATCATGCATATGCACCGCATACAGCATCCCGCATGTCATGCATTGTTTTGCATCATGTTGTTTGAGCATTGCACGTGGTTGATTGTTCTCCCTTTTGCTTGTTGTTATTGCTTCGGTAGAGCCGGGAGACGAGTACGTGATCGAGGAGCCTGTTGAGTACGCTTACGAGGATCAAGTCAACTCCGAGAACTTTGCAGGCAAGATGAACATACCCTCGAAATC
Organism: Triticum urartu; assembly: GCF_056163025.1. Lineage (NCBI taxonomy): Eukaryota > Viridiplantae > Streptophyta > Magnoliopsida > Poales > Poaceae > Triticum > Triticum urartu. The sequence continues at coordinate 744,010,496 of NC_141875.1, read as the reverse complement.
ACTTCTATCTTTGCTTGCTAGTTGCTCGCTCTTTTGCTATGCCTATGCTGCGATACCTACCACTTGCTTTATCATGCCTCCCATATTTCCATGTCAAATCTCTAACCCACCTTGTCCCAGCAAACCGTTGTTTGGTTATGTTACCGCTTTGCTCAGCCCCTCTTATAGCGTTGCTAGTTGCAGATGAAGATTGGAGTTTGTTACTTGTTGGAACATGTTATTGTTGGTATATCACTATAAGCACTCTTAACAGTAAATATACCAAGCTCCCCAGGGCCCCAAGCGAGAACATCTTCCTGTAGCCTTGGAGATGCCCGGACTTTCAAGATTTCCGTCACATCCGCTTGAACAAAATACTCGAACAGGGAATTTGCTTTCTTATGATGCATACCAAATATTATTTTGACACAACACGTGTTTTAAACACAATGAAATCATGTTTCAATCAATTCGAGGATTTTCTTCTGGTGCTACTAAAATATGCTTCGGTTTTTTGTTTGCGAGGAACCAAAAAATGTATCCATAAAATTTCAGTTAGAGCATTTGCTTACATGAGATAGATACATGAGTCCAATGTAACAGAATATTCCCGTTTGCAATCACAGTAAAAGTTGGGCCCTCTTATTGTACATTTAGCTTCCACTATGGTTAGACTTTTTTATCTATCTAGACCTAGAAATTTGGGTTTGCTCATATATTATTCTGCATCGTTCACTCTTTCTTTGCATCATATGGCAGAAATCTTCCAACACCAACACAAAAGACCGAAAATTTGAATTTTTTTAGTTTGGTCTTTGGTTTGTCAGTTTTTATGCCTAGCCCTAGCTCCAAGGTTGAAAAAGTTCACGAAAATTGAAATTAGTTAATCAATTTGTAAAATTCACGATTGATAAAAAATTGTGAAATTGAAAAGTTTATTGATTTGAAAAAATGTTCACGAATTAAATACTTTTTCACAGGAGCCTGGCAGACTAGGCCAGCCCATTGTTGCTCGCGAAAATAGGAAAAATTAAAATAACGGTTTTAAGTAAATATATAAATTATGATTTTAAATACGTTTTTCTTTAAACCTAGCATGGATGCCTACCTTGGGCATGCCCACCTACTGGAAAAAGATTAAAGTTACGTGAACAATAGATGGCCTGACGTGTCGCAACTAGTTCGCTATACTTAGCCGCATACAACAAACCAAGCCGGCCGGACATTATTAGCACGTACTAGTATCTATGATTTTTTATCACATACCGTATCAGGGGTAAAAAGGTCTTTTCATGTGTCAATTAACACCTTTAAGTGGCTTAAATGGACGAAAATGTTATAAAGGGCATAAAATTTAGACTTGATGTTATATAAGGAAGAAAATATTTTTCGGTGTCAAATAGGGAAACAAAATTTAACACAGTGTTAAATAAGGAATTCTCCCTCCAAACATAGACCATGTTCAACGAGGGGGTTCGAATAGGCAAGAAGACTGACCACAATGTTTCCCGATATCTTTAAAATGACCCCAACGTTTTCAAGCAGGTGGGCATGACCATGGTAGTTATCCATACCATGTTTGAATGATTTTTGACACCGTATGCAGGTTACAACAAGTCCACCCATTTGTCGGCCTTTTTTGACCGAGAGAACTATGGAAAATGCAAAATTTGTCAAAAAAAAACAAAACAACTTGGCATGTTGCCCTGAATTGGTCATACAAGGTCATGAAAAAAATTGAGGTCATTTCAAGGATGTCGAGAACAATGTACTCTCACCTGAACACCCTCCATTGATCATGGTCTATGTTTGGATATCCTTCAAATCACCGCAACTTTTGTAAGCATATGGGCATGTACATGGTAGGCATCCATGTCAAGTTTGAATGATTTTCGACACCCTATGCAAGTTGAGACACGTTCGGCCATTTATCGGTCTTTTTTGATGGAGAAAACTTTAGAAAATGCAAAAAGATTCGAAAACCAAAACAGCTTGGCATTGTGCCTTGAATTGGTTGCACAAGGCCACAGAAAAAAATGTGCCATTTCCAGGATGTCAAAAGATATGTGCTCTCAATGGAGCCTTCTTGGCTTTAGGCCTACTCCCTCCGTCCGTGAATAAGTCTACATCTAGTTTTTGTCTTAAGTCAAAGTTTTAAAATTTTGACCAACTTTCTAGGAAAAAGTAAAAGCATTTATGGAACTAAATTAGTATCACTAGATCCGTTTTGAAATGTACTTTGGTAATATACCAATTTGATGTCATATATGGTACTATTATTTTCTATAAAGTTGGTCAAAATTTTAAAACTTTGACTTTGAAAAAAAGCTAGATGTACACTTATTCACGGACGGAGGGAGTACGTGAATATGATCTATTTTTGAACACTTGAAATAACCACAAATCTTGCAAGCAGGTGGACATGCCCATGGTAGGCATTCGTGTCAGATTTGAACGATTTTTGACACAATATGCAAGTTGTGACACGTCCGGCCATTTGTCCATTTATTTTACCGAGAAATCTTTAGAAAATACAAAATTTATCAAAAACGAACACAAATTGACATGGTGCCTTGAATTGGTCATACAACACCATGGAAAAAAATGGAACCATTTCAAGGATGTCAGGAAACAACATGCTCTCAGATGGAGCCTTTTGTGCGAACACCCTCCATTGAACATGGTGTCTTTTTGGACATTCATTAAATGACCTCAACTTATGCCAGATGGCATGCTCATGGTAGGCATCCATGTCATGTTTGAAAAATATTTTTAAAATCATAATTTAAACAAGTACTTCAAACTATTATTCTATTTTTCCCTGTTTTCGTGCATGATGGTGAATCGGCGCAGTCAGACGCCTCCTGTCAATAAAGTATTTAATTTGTGTTATTTTTTCAAATTCATGAACTTGTTTTTAAACCAATGAACTTTTTTCAATTTTGCGAGCTTCTTTGTCAAATTTGTGATTTTTGTTTTCAAATTGATGAATGTTTGTCCTCCTTGGAGCTGGAGTGTTCGTGTGGCCCTAGGCTGGTCTATCAAAATTGAGGTCCCTGTGTCAAAATCTAAGATGGCCCTATGTTGTTAGAGAAAAAACTTCTGACTGGATCAAGTTGTCTTCTATGGCAGGCTGCGTGCATAAAAAGTATTTCGAGGTGTTCTTTTTATTAGCCTTAATATTTTTTTAGGCATTTTGATGAAACGGCTAGAAACAACAAAGGTGTTTCCTCACATGCCTCAAGTGAATGAGGCGTTTTGGCATTTTAGAAAGTATCTCCACAATGGTAGGAAGCCTACAATTAATAATTTATATACTTATAGAAATTTGAAGTCATAAAGGCTATTGCACTTCATCTAACTATAAAAAACTTGTACTGTCTAGCTGGTCGCCTATGTTTTTTTACAAGCTTTATTATTGGAGAGGTTGCTAGATCGAGTGTGAATAAAACGAACTATTTCTTAAGGGATTAATGGGTCGATGGATTGGTTTTGAGCACCGGCCTAGTGTGTTCTTATATACTTTGTGCTATTTAAATAACAATTGGCAGCGTACTGGAGTGGTAGACTGTGCATTCTGGAGGACGAGGTAACGAGCTCGATTCCACGAGCGAACTTGACCCTTTTTTCCAGGATTTTTATGTCTTGCTTTGAATGGCAAGTGGCCTATCGCCTTGTGGGCTGGCCCAGCTCGTTTGTACACAGACCGTGTATCGAAAATATTAATACGAACAACATACTTTCAGAAAACAACCATCATGTCCTTCATTATGAAGAGGTATGAGGTAATCACAACCGTTGTTGTGTTTAGGGAGGTCTACCAACGCGGAAGTAACAAGTTAAAACAAGAACATGCAGTAGCTCAGAGAAATTAAGAGGTTCAAGACATACCCACAAACGAACTACCTAACTTTTTTAGAACGAACTGTAGGCAAATTAGCTCCTAACAGACGGATTAAATCTGGTATATGGGTTCTGTAGAGGAAGATGATAAAACTACAAAATAGACGGCTGTTCGTCGGCGTGGGCTGCCCATGTGAGTATGAGGTTCCTCAACTCTTCAGCAACCACAACGTATTGGGCCAGGAAGCCACCGTCCAGCTCGACGTAGCCCTTTTGTCACAGATCGACACAGACCCGGCTCTGGAGCTTCACCGGCCTACAGCAGCCTTAACATCCCATCCCCCTGAGAAGCCCCTCAGGAAGGCATGGCGATGCCGGCTCTAATACCAGATGTAAGAGTATAGTTGGGGATCTCTCTTTCTTAGGTAGCTATCCCTTTTCTCCAGGATTTTTATGTCTTGCTTTGAATGGCAAGTGGCCTATCGCCTTGTGGGCTGGCCCAGTTGTGCGCGCGCTCGTTTGTACACAGACCGTGTATCGAAAATATTAATACGAACAACATACTTTCAGAAAACAACCATCATGTCCTTCATTATGAAGAGGTATGAGGTAATCACAACCGTTGTTGTGTTTAGGGAGGTCTACCAAAGCGAAAGTGACAAGTTAAAACAAGAACATGCAGTAGCTCAGAGAAATTAAGAGGTTCAAGACATACCCACAAACGAACTAGCTAACTTTTTTAGAACGAACTATAGGCAAATTAGCTCCTACCAGACGGATCAAATCTGGTATATGGGTTCTGTAGAGGAAGATGATAAAACTACAAAACAGGAGGCTGTTCGTCGGCGTGGGCTGCCCATGTGAGTGTGAGGTTCCTCAACTCTTCAGCAACCACAACGTATTGGGCCAGGAAGCCACCGTCCAGCTCGACGTAGCCCTTTTGTCACAGATCGGCACGGACCCGGCTCTGGAGCTTCACCGGCCTACATCAGCCTTAACATCCCATCCCCTGAGAAGCCCCTCAGGAACTTTTTTAGAACGAACTGTAGGCAAATTAGCTCCTAACAGACGGATCAAATCTGATATATGGGTTTTGTAGAGGAAGATGATAAAACAACAAAACAGGCGTCTGTTCGTCGGCGTGGGCTGCCCATGTGAGTATGAGGTTCCTCAACTCTTCAGCAACCATAGCGTATTGGGCCAGGAAGCCACCGTCCAGCTCGACGTAGCCCTTTTGTCACAGATCGGCATGGACCCGGCTCTGGAGCTTCACCGGCCTGCAGCAGCCTTAACATCCCATCCCCCTGAGAAGCCCCTCAGGAAGTCATGGCGATGCTGGCTCTAATACCAGATGTAAGAGAATAGTTGGGGATCTCTCTTTCTTAGGTAGCTATCCCTCATAGAGGAATAATTTGGTGTAGTAATTACAACTGAATACAAGTATCAGGAGGAACAAGGATGAACAGGGAGGAGCAGAGGTAGGAGAAGAGAGGAAGGTAGCCGCCGCCTGGTTCGCCCGTGATCCATTGGATACTTCGCTCGTGGACTCCTTCCAGGTATATGTAGCTTGCAACTAGGCCCATGTGTTGGCCCGATGTGTTGGCCCAACGACAGGCCCTGTAGGTGGGCTGGTTAGGCAAGGGCCCTAACATGTACGTTCATCGATATTTTTGGCAGATTGATATTTATGGTTTCATCTCATAAATATTTGTTCTTAGTAGTTGATACATGCTCTTCCCTGCTGACAGCGGCATCTGGTAGACCGAGATGTGTGTTGGTCACTGGTCAACTCAAAAAAAGGAAAAAAAAAGGAAAAAGAAGCGTGTGTTGGTCGCTTCATGGTTTCGCTATAGGAACCGAATGTACAAGGTATACGTACGGAGATCTCAACAGATTTTGCAAATGCAAGATTTCTAGGCAACCTTTCTTTCATATTTTCAAGGAATAGCATCAAGTAGGGGTGGAATTCGAGCCGAGTCGAGCCAGCTCGACTCGACTTGCTAAAGCTCGTTTCATTAACGAGCTAGCTCGACTCGACTCGTTACTATAACGAGCTCAAATCTAAGATTGGCTCGACTCGTATAACTCGCGAGCTGGCTCGTTTAACTTGTTAAGCTCGTTAAAGATATGAACATTAGACCTTACAAATACGATAAAAAGATTAACTAAGAATTTAACATGTGCATATGTGGCCTTGTACGTGTGAGTCCCCTGGGTGGCTCGGCCTTGAGCGGCTGGGCCTTGTGCTGGGACGCAAGGTGTTTAGAGGCTGTATTTTACTATCCCTAAAAAACATTGATTTTTTTATCGAGCTTAACGAGTTACCCGAGTACTCATGAGATCGGCTCGTTTAACTTGGTATGTAAATGATCTTAAATTAAAGCTCGGCTCGGCTCGTTATTCTTCGAGTTCGAGTCGATTCGAGTCGAGTCACGAGCTACTCGTTTAGCTCGCGAGCTTCGAGCTTTTTTTCCAGCCCTAGCATCAAGAACTCGGATCCGGTTTGCCTGCTTCCTTCCCATGCTTCCATCCGTGCTCTCACTTCATCCTACGGCTGTCTTTTTTCCTTTTTCCATTCTAATCTAATCATCTCCCCCCTGATTTTAAGGGGGTGAGACCGAGCTTAATTTTGTTTCAATCAAATCAAGCCACGTATGCGGAAGCACGGATGGGCATATAAGCAGGGAGCAGGCAAATCTCATCCAAAGAACTTATCAACCTTTGTCATAAACAGCGTCGAATGTTTTCTGAAAAACTTAAGCCCCTCTTTTATTTTTTTACGGGAACAAGCAAACTGGTGTATTCCATCGTCCCCAAAACGTTATCATTATTACTATTTTTCTTTTGCACTCGTAAAAGTGCTTTATTTCAAATTATAGAATTGCAGTCTAGAGGGGAAAATTCCTCAGTACATGGGGCCGTCTTGCTCATGACTACCCTGGCCCACAAAAAAAATTTAAACCCACGTACGCGTGTTTCCACCCGAAAAGGCCAGCTCAGCTCCAGAGCACCAGTGCCGCATTCATGCCGGCTCAAAGCGACACGACCTCTCACAATACACAAGCATTGAAGTGGCTTGCCGTCTGAGAGCACCGCCTCGTTCCTCCCAGGTGCATGCGGTTGCCCCCCGTTCAAACGACAATCCGTCCATCCACCTACCTACATTAAATATCCATGTGAACGCCGAGGAACAGGAGCCGACGCCACCCATATGTTTGTTTGCCGCCTGCCATTAATGACGTCGCCGATCGCGCTGCCATCTCCTCGCCATATAAACCGCAGGCCCGGCCATAGCCGCATCCATCATCCTCCGCTCCCTTCCTCCGCTCTGCACCATGCCTTCCTCGAGCTCCAGTGCCGTCTAGAATAGCCTCTCGTCTGATCAGAAAAAAGAGATTGTCGTCATTGCACCTAGTAGGTAGGCAGGCAGGCAGACAGAGGTCGGCACTGCGGACATCCAATTGGAGGACGCAACCGAGGACAAGTTGGCACCACCCTCCTCGTCGTTTCATGTCGGCATCACCATGGGCGAGGCCCGTGCCCACCACAAGGACATGGTAGTACACGATCGGGAGCTGGCCGGCCAGCCCTACAACCTCCGACTCCTCGACGAGAGCTGGCGCACAGAAGTGCTACTCATCGCCGACACCATCATAGCGCCGAGCATGTACATGGCCGAGCAGGAAGCACTAGACGACTCCTACCGCACCACCTGCGAAATCCGCCGCGATCGCTTGAGTTATATCCAGTATCAGGTAGATTTACAGGCTGCCTACAAGGAGATGGGTGACGCGGTGGATGATGTGTTTTGCGACAATGAGGATGACGAGGACATCGCCAGCTCTGGCCGCGGAGGAGGCGGATAACTTTAGTTCCCAGGGCTCATTGCTGTGGAGGAGGTGGGGCTTCATTTTTCGCAGCTCATGGCCATCCAGAGATAGGGAACGGGCGTGGCGGTCATTTTAGTCTTGGTTTATAGTCCAGTCCAATTGAAACATGTCTAAATGAAATGAATTTGCTTTGATTTAGATGAAAAGTGCCCGTTTTTATGTAAGAAAACATCTGTATTGTCAGGTGCATTCAAACATGCATTAGATTTGTTCAATTTTTTTTCCAAAATGTAACCGGACTTATGCAGACAACATTGGATGGCCGGCTTCTCGGATTCGTGTCCGCGGACAGGCCCCCTGTCCGTGGGCGGACGGATGAGGGAGTAAATTTGGGAGTCAGCATTGAAGATGACCTAATGCTTTCCTATAATTACACATGTGTGTCTAATCACACATCTCGATGTTAAACTACGACCCAGAACCAGCAAGGTACACCTCTCTGTGTTAGTACTAATCAGACTCATCAAATTATAGGAGATTTCTTTATTTAACACCATAGATTTGATCCGGTCAAATATAGTGGTGCATAGTTTAGAGTATCTCCCAAATATATATAAGCATAGATATAGACGGAAAAAAATTATATGAAATCAGGTCTCACGGTTAGTAGGTGAGACCCATCCTGATGGATGACACGTGTCATTCACAAATCACAAATCATTAATTACTACTACTATGATAACATTAAATGGATGTCATCATGAAGATAGAATGACTTGTACAAATTTAAGACACTGATATGGAAATCTTTGTGATCTTATTTGATTGAACATGGAGTAAATGTTCTCTAGCTACAAGCCTATAAATATAACCCGGCATCTTCCGGACCTCAAAAACAACCGAGAAGAAGTTTGTGAATGATATTATGGAGCGGAAACCAATTCTTCTTTGTCTTATGGTGCTTCTGCTGCTAGGAAATTCCACTTATGCTGGTACGAAATGGATTTTCATGTACCTATTTTCCTGCCGATTAGAGGATAGTAATATTGGTAGTTGACATGCACGAGTTTCTTTGTTCCTCAATTTGAACTTCTTTCAATGATTTATCTTCTTGCCTACAGAAAATTGCAAAACGCAAATTGCTTATGGGGCCACTCTGTGCGCATTTTATACTTGCCTGAGTACATGCACATCTATATATGGGAAACTCGTCAAGGAAGCAGATTGCAAGCCCGTCAGACCTTATTATACTAATTGTTCTTGCCTCCTCTGCGTCTAGCATTACTCTTTGCCATGATGTAAAACAATGGGCAATGATGTGAGCCAGTAATAAAATATTATTCTCAATTGAATGTGAGAATGTATGTGATCACTAATTTTGGATGTTATTGTAATTTGATTTTATTCTGTTGTGTGTAGTATTATAATGGGTGATTTTATGTTTGTATGGACCCGTACATGTCCAAAAAGTTTATGAACAACCATATACAACCTGGGGACACAGCAGGACTATCCCCAATCTTCTACTCAACCGGTTTTGGTCTCTTCTGAACCACTAGCTGACTCCCAGCATCCGTCGTGTTCGTGTAATCCGTATTATGAGACCACGGCTTCCTCCCTTTTTTGGGTTGAGGAGCTGGGGCACATGCGAGAGCTTCTCGGACCGACCCTTTCAAGGTGTGTCGGGTCACCATCGGCTTGCATGAACGTTGAGCACCTTGAGTATAATCTGTTCCGATGTGTTAAACAGAGTCTAAGAAACGCTAGGGTTAGTAACTGCAATAGTCATGCCTTCATCACACATTTCATCATTCAAATAAAAATTGAAATCTTTGCGTCCAAACTCACTGTAGTAGATAAGGACATCATCATTGTTAGCGGCTAGATCGTTTGCCACCATGTTGTCCTGATTTGGAACTCCTTCACTATACTGGCCCAAAGGAGTCGGTCCCAATGAAAGGGCATTGGTACGGAGCATCGGCGGCGAGGGTGTTTGGTGCGGGGAGTGTGCCCCCAAAAGGATATGTGTCTTAGCCACATAAGTTGCCAACTGTTACACTGTATGAGGCTAGTGTGTTCCCTCATCTGCCCCTTGAGGCTGCTCAATAGGGTTCACATCTTCGAAACCTCAAAACACAAAACACACTCCCACCCTATTGAAGTTGTCCGGCAACAGAACATTGTGCATAATTTTCTCTTTGGGGACAACGATAATACCTTATGCAACCTCCACTAGTTGGTCGTTTGCCACGACTAGGAGAGTCCACGGGATGTTTGAGGGTGAATCAAGTTTGCCTCGTCAAAGTTTGAGATTGGAACAAGAAAATCATACCATGAAAAAAGGTGTGTGCATGTAGAGGCGGCGATAATGATTACCGTAAGGGCGTCTATATCAGTTGTTGACATTCTCTGGCCCGGATGGGCTACTATGAGGTGCTTGATCAGGATACGGCTCCCTATGCAAGTTCATGTTGTCTAGCACCGAGAAGATCTGGGTTGGTAGTGCTGGATTGGATGCCCTGATGCGATAATGATGTTTATGGCTTCAACTATATCGACCACATTTTGGTAATTTGGGCATTTGCCATGGCTTTTTCTTTGGCATGTAAATCCTTCTCCAAGTCTTCTTTCAGTCTCCTTACTTTGGCATCGACTATTTCTAATATTCTATCATTTTCTTTCTTTTACCTCGGGGTCTTCAGAAAAATGTGTGACCCACTTTACAAGATATCCAACGCCTACCACACGAATAGTCGGGGGCATCGTCATCGGGTCCTTACCTTAAAAAGATTGCATACCTTGGTAGGTGGGTCAGAAAACCTTACTGGCGACTCAACTGAGGTTTGATGTTCCACACAATACTTAGTTTGCAACATTGAAGTGACACCGTTTAGAAACATAACTCCTTGAAAATAAATGCATTGAATTGAATAATGAATAACTGAGACTACTTAATTATTTACCGTCAGCTGCCACACTTTTTTTCTTGTCATCCAACAAGACATAGTCCTTTATCACAAGATCACATTCATACCGGCTCCGTACACACTAGTGCAGAACCGGGCAATAGCACCGGTTCGTAAGGCCCTTTAGTGCCGGTTCCATAACCGGCACTAAAGTGTGGGCACTAAAGACCCCCCCCCCCCCTTTAGTACCGGTTCAGCACGAACCGGTGCTAAAGGGCAACCACGTGGCACAAGCCAGCTCCGGGGGCCGGGAGCTCTTTAGTACCGGTTGGTAACACCAACTGGTACTAAAATGTTTGGGGGGGGGGGTTTGATTTTATGATTTCTTTTTCATTTAATTTTGTGTTTTCCATTTTAATTCTTTTTCGTTTGCTGGTATTTTACAATACTACACATTGTACATGTTATATATATATATAAATAGAATTTCTAGTAGAACCAATCATATATATATATATATATATCATCAGTGTCTCACAAACCACCATATTAATTCACACATACACACATGTATAGCTATATACAATTTCTCCTACATATGCATGTTGCCTTCGGAGCCAGTGGCATTAGCCTAATTGGTGCCTTCGGAGCACGATGACAATTGGAAGTGGTTCATGACCTGGTCGATGGGGGCGGTAGCGGGTAATAGTATACTCCCTTCGGATTTATGACCTGGTCGAGCAAAAATCCCGCTATTTCCTCTTGAAGTGCTTCTACGCGCTCCATTTCTAGGAGCTTGTCCCGCACCTCTGTGAACTGTTAAGAAGGAGATCAATATGCATGTGTATTAGTTGTGTGACTAGATATCGATAATGGTGTAAAAATTGTGAATAGTGTTCTGACAGGCGTACCACTTCCTGTCTTTGAGATCGGCTCCTTTCGGACGCCATCATGCGAATGTTCTCGCAAACGCAGAATGCACACAGATCAGTCCCCTGCGCCTGCTTCAGGGCCTTTATTACGAAAATGAAATTTAATTTGATCAGATAATAATTAATCAAGCATGATAATTAAAGAGATGGCAGCTAGCTAGCTAGCTAGTACTACTTAATTACTTACCTTGGGTCGAAACCATTTCAGCTGTCGTTTCCATTCGCCTTCCGTGACGCTGAATAACCTTGCCCAAGCCCTGCCCGCCGACAAAGAAAATGAATAAAGGGGTTATTAAATAGTTCATATCATGAAATGACCAACTAAATAGGCCGAGATATATAGTTAATAATGATAGAAATTACCTGTTGACTATCCCAAACAAGATGTTATAGTCACTATTTGCTTTGAGTAGTGAGTCCAGTATTTCAACTGTTCCGGCGTCAACTTTAATGATACACAAGATCCGGTGAAATCTTCATGCACACACGTTTGCATGTCTTAATTAAGCGGACATATGTAAGCAAAAACATGTAGCTAGCTAGTATAGGAAAAAACAGAGAATTTGTAGTACAAGAAAGTGTGACTCACTGGAAGTTGTAAGGAAGTAGTATATATTCATTGTATTTGAGGCGCTTCAAGAACTCTAGCATGCTGTCCTCTACCTGCTTTTCATGATGCTTCTTTATTTTCCATGTGTATTCATTAACGGTGTTTGGGTCAATGAACCCAATGCCATAGCGTCCACCTTTTCTCATTTCATACATCTTCATCCGACATAATACCACAGAAAAGAATATAGTGTGGATAATTACAGGTAATGATTGATCAAAAGGATCACTATAGCTAGCTTGAGACTTAAATTACAGAAAGAAATCACTTACAGACAATAGCAACTGACGATAGATTTGTCGAGTGCGTCTTGATTGTATAACTGAAACAGTTCAGAATACTCAACGGTCACAGGTTTCTGATGGTAGTAATGATCCTTCTTGACTTGCACCAGGAGGGACTCTCGATCGGATCTCTTGGTAATGTCCATGTACCATTGATGCAATTCATACATTCTCGTTGGGAGCTTCTTGACCTCTTCTGGCTTGACCAAAGGTTGGCCCCGGGCATATTTCCGTTTTATTTCCTCCTCTGTAAGCACAGGCATGTCCTCGATCTCGAGGAGTTGTCCAACAGTGATGTTGAGAGTTTCAGCCTGCATTATATGCTCCTGGATTATTACCACATCGCCCACCTCGGGAACGTAAACTGTTTGCCCACAATAATATTGGGCGCGCGTAGTGTCACGTGTTGTTGGTGGCACAACAAGCGGGGGGGTCGATTGCGCCGCCTGTTCTCCCAGCTGGGCAACGGTTTCCCGCATTTTTTGATAGCTGCTTGTTGTTTGCTCGAGCTCGAGCTCGCCTCCTTCTGTAGACGTTGTCGATGTAACTTCCTGATGTGGCGCTCATAGTCTGTGTCAACAGGCTTAGGAGCTGGTGGTTGAGCCATACGAGTGAAGTGGTCAACTACTTCCACAGGCACTTTCTCCCTTGGCGGCGGTGGCGGTTTTGGTCCAAAATGGGCGTCGACTTCTGCCCGCACTATGGCATTGGTTTGCTCCTCAGTCCTGTCGTAAGCCCTCTCAGGAAGAGGAATAGTGAGGTTTGGACCATATTTATATCGCTTGCCTCCGCCTGTATTTCCTGTACTATGACCTCGACTCGTACCGCTACGCACCATAGCTGCGGGGTGTCTCTTCTGCGATTGCTGAGGCGGCGGAGACGGCTGACGGGGCTGAGTTGGACGAGGAGGAGTGGCCTGAAGCTGTGCCGGACTTGGAGGAGGAGTGGCCTGAGGTTGTGCTGGACTTGGAGGAGGAGTGGACGTCTGACGCTGTGTCGGACTTGGAGGAGGAGTGGCCTGACACTTTGCCGGACTTGGAGGAGGAGGAGTGGCCTCACGCGTTGGTGGACATGGAAGAGCGGGAGTCTGCTGACTCGGTGACGGACTTCGACGAGGACTCGGGTGCCGCGGTGTCGGTGGCCTTCGAAAGATGATGCAATCCTTTCTCCATAGGATGATACGGTGTTTGGCATCTCCAAGTGTGTGCTCCTCGTCACCTCCAGGAATGTCAAGCTCTAGCCCCGAATATTGGTCCACCACCTCATCAACCACGACACGAGCATAGCCTGCTGGAATCGGGTTGCAATGGAAGGTTGCATCGGGGGAATTTGTATAAGCAACGCCGTCCACCACCTTCAAGGATATGTTCTTACTTTTGAAGTGTAGCTCGCAGTTAGTGTTCTCCGTGATGTCATCCACGGGGTATCTATTCAGCATTGCGTCAAACGGGGCAGAACCCACGCTGCTTCTCGGCATGGATGGGGCGGTGGTATCCAATGCTGGATCATCCGCGAGCTGCTGCAGCTGCTGAGACCCCCTTTGCTGGCTAAGTGAGTCGATCTGCTCCTGCTACCGCTGGAATTTGACTACCAAATCCGCGTGCGCTGGTTCTAGGCCTTGAAGGCGTTCATAGTCCAGCTTCCTCTTCTCCTCCTCCATCTTCCTCTGCTTCTCCTCCGCAATCTTCCTTCTCGCACGGGTTCTGTAGTCGGCGTTCCAGTCCGAAAATCCCTCATACCACGAAATAGCGCCCTTGCCTCGTGTTCTTCCCGGGTGTTCAGGATTTCCCAGGGCACGCGTAAGCTCGTCGTTCTCTCTGTTGGGCTAGAACACCCCCGTTCGAGCCTCTTCTATTGCAACAAGTATATTATCGTCGGCTCCGTTCAGACATGCCTTCGTCGAAACTTTGCCTGTCTTCGGGTCCAACTCCCCCCCATGCGCATAGAACCAAAGTCCTCCACCTGGGGGGCTAGCTCTTAGTAACCGGAGTGACACCTGCATCCTCCATCTCTTTCTCAGATTTATCCCACTTAGGCATTGCCATCGCGTAGCCACCTGGCCCCAGCTTATGGAACTTATCCTTTTTTTCGGCATTCTTCTTGTTTATTCTCGACCGTTCCTTAGCTAATTCTGAATCCTTGAATTTCACGAAATCGTCCCAATGAGCACTTTGATTCTCTAGTGTTCCCTCGAATACTGGAGTCTTCCTTCCTCCCTTGACGTACTTGTCCCATTCACGATTTTTGTGGTTCTTGAATGCAACCGCCATCTTCCTAAGAGAAGCGTCCTTGACTTTCTGCACATCTGCTTCTGTGAAATGATCTGGTAGGGTGAAATGTTCCATGAGAGTATCCCAAAGCAGACTTTTTTATCTGTCGTCGACAAAAGTAAGATCTGGACGTGGCTTTGCTGGCTCTCTCCATTCTTGAAGGGAGATAGGGAGTTGGTCCTTCACAAGAACTCCGCACTGACGAACGAACTTGTCCGCAATCTTCTTAGGCGCTAATGGTTCGCCATTAGGTCTGATTGCCTCGATATTATACTTTACACCCTCCTTTAACTTTTTGTTCGAGCCTCGTTTTGTCCTGTTGCCTGAAGATTTGCTCGATCCGGATGGCTGAAAGAAGAAAGATCGATTCGTTAATATATCTTCAACTCATTTAAAACATGTGATGATCACCAGATGCCTGCTTATATAAATATATATACCTCGCCGGTCTTTGTTGTTTTAGGATCAACATGTTCTTCGTCATTGTCATAATCGTAGTTCATGACTTTATCCATTCGGTCGTCGCGATCGAATATCATATCACCCTCTCCGGTGTTGTTTAGAAATTCGGAGCCGTCATAATCTTCTTCATTCTGATCATCATCTGGCCCGCGTATGATATCGAACATGGTTTGTTCTCCCTCACTGTCGGTATTGTCCGCCATAGCTTTTATTTAATTATGCCAAAAGAAATATAAAACAATTTAGTATTCAAATTACATCATCTCGAATAATAGATATAATCTTGAATACATCGTCTCGAATAATAGATATAATCTCGAATACATCGTCTTGAATAATAGATATAATCTCAAATACATCGTCTCGAAATATATAATATTGAATAGTACATCACTGGCTAGGTAGCTAATTAAAGATCGAATACTACAGAAGAATCTAGGACACTCGCGGTTCCTGCGACGCGGGCGGTGGACACCCAAAGAGAAGGAACCCTCAAAGGATCATAGCTGAAGTGAGATCCCTGAAGAAACTGCCAGGTATTGGAGAACCTGCCGCCCTCTAACGCAACCATGTAGCGATGGACGTGCTCGTCCTCCTCCCTGACACGGCGGCGTACCACCTCCGGCGGGGCCGGCTCCCTCCGCACCGAAACTGGCCCACGCGAACGCCACCAAACGAGATCAGGGTCGACGACGGGACCCGGGGCCGGGTTCCTCATCAAGCGGCGCGCCCCTCCAGGCAGCACCTCCCAGTGCCAGCCCGACGAAGCCCAGTCCCGGACATGGGTCAGTCGGACGTCGTCGCGGACGGGTCGACGGCGAGGGTGCGGGCCGGGCATCGTCGTTAACAAATACTAGCTATATGCCCGCAAAAAGTAACATTTTTTTAATGATTGGATTTTGATAACTAAAATTTCTAACATTTCTAAATAACACTAATTATGCTATCATTGCATATGTCAAAATTCTATATGCTATTTCATACTAATTAAGCATCTAACACTAAAAACAGAAAACACAACTTTTATACATCCATTAAAAAACTGAAAAACAACATTATATAAAAAATTTCCATACTAATTAAACACTAATTATATCCATCTAACATGCATTCATACATATATACTAGTGAAAAAATAATAATCTAAAAAGAACTCATTAGTTCGGATCTCATTCGACCGGTCTGACCGGGTCGAGTAGAAGAAGAGAAAGTAAAAAGAACTCAGACCCCAGTCGACTGCCCGCAGTCGACTGCGGTCTCGGGGACTACACCCAGTGGGTGCACTTAGCGTGCCCCCACCGGTTTAGATCCCACTCGCCCAGGCCGAGTGGAAGAGCGCGAATACCAAAGACAACAAAACACCCAGTGGATGTACAGATTTGACGCAAATAAGACTGGGTGTACAGACTTGACGCAAACAATAAGAGATTGTATGAAAGAAAATATTTCGGGTAGCATATCCTAATAGAACAAGGTCAGTCGAAAGTTTACTGTAACGCCCCGAGACTGATGTGCCATGTGTCTTCCAGTTATTCGCTGTGGTTGCCTTTCCTTTTGCTTGCGTGTCATGCATTTCATATCATGTCATTATGTGCATCACATTTGCATATGTGTTCGCCTCATGCATTCAAGCATTTTCCCCGTTGTCCGTTTTGCATTCCGACGCTCCTATGTCCTCCGATGTCCCTTTCTACCTCTTTTCGTGTGCGGGTGTTAAACGTTTTCGGATTGGACCGAGACTTGCCATGCGGCCTTGGTTTACTACCGGTAGACCGCTTGTCAAGTTTCGTACCATTTGGACTTCGTTTGATACTCCAACGGTTAACCAAGGAACCGAAAAGGCATCGTGTGTGTTGCAGCTCAACGCCCCTCCAAAGTGGCCCAAAACCCACCTAAACCCCTTCCATCTTCTATACCGTTCGATCATGATCGCGTGGCCGAAAACCGCACCTCATTTGAACTCTCCTAGCTCCCTCTACCTTTATATAAAGGTCCCTCTCCCCCAAATTCGCGGTCTAACCCTAGTCTTCCTCTACCTCGCGCCACCGGACAAAGATCCCCACCGCCGGACATGTCCAGCCACCGCCCTCGCCCAATCACAGCGCGCCACGTCAGCGTCTCCGGCCTCTCTCTCCTCCAGCCCCGCCGCCGGCCCGCGGAACCCAGATCGGGCCCGCGCGGGCCCATCTCGTCGCCGCCGCCTACCCGCAGGCGTCCCGCGTCCCGCCTCCCATTGCGGCTCGGCCCCGCCGACCTTCGAAGCTGGTGCCCCGCTCCAGGAGCTCGCCGGAGCTCACCGGCCACCACCACGCCGTCCCTGCCGCCCGGTTACCCGCGCCGCCTCCGCGCCGGAGAGGCCCTCCGCCGCCGCCTGCCCCGGATCCAGGCGGGATCCGGCCCGATCCCGTTGACTTTCTCGGACAGGTCTAAATTTCGTCTAAGTCCCAATATTTTCATGCCTTTTACATCGCATCATAACTTCATCATCGTTGCTCCGATTCGTGCGTGTAGCATATCGAAATGTTCGTCTCAACGAGTACTTCATTTCATCTCATTGCATCATTTTCATTTGAGCTCATCTTGATGCCCGAAATGATGTTGGAAGAGAGCTATGTGATGTTAGTTTCAGATCCGTATCAGCACTTGCACTTTTGTCATTTTTGTCATGATTAATGTGTGCATGCTATGATTCTGAGCTCTACATGTGTTTTGAAGTATGCCATGCCATCTTTACTGGGGTGTATGCCATGTATTTTTGTGATCATCATGGTGACTAGCACAAGCATCCGCACCGTGAGGACAGTCCTCCAAAGGCGACCCGGCCTCGACGAGAGGGGGCTCCTGCAGTTCGTGCGAGGGCCCGGCAGTGAGGTGACGGAGCCGTGCTTCAGCCGTGCGAGGGCCCTCGCCGGGTATCTCCTCCGGATCAGCACGCCATCCCGTCGCTGGGAGCTCATCTCCACGCTGTGGGTCGAGATGCTCTGCTACCTCGGCCCAAACTGCGGGGCTCCATTCCACACCAAGCATCTCAGCACCGGAGGTGAGTTGGTCACCCACGTCAGGATCCTAATCATCACGCTCGGAATTCCATTCCTCAAACCAGATGCTTCAGCCAAGTTTTGACTGTGCGTACATCATTGTCCTCTTCTCGGTCGCTTGTTCAATGATCTTCTGCGTTCTTCATTTATGTATAATAATAAGTCGAGGGGTGCTCGGTCCACAACGCAGCAAGTGTTGTGTTTTTCATTTTCTGTTCCAACTGATGTTGTACTACAACGTTGCGTTCTTTTCGTCCTGTAGCTGTACCGTTTGGAATCAACCCAAAGCCAGCATTCACTAGTAGTAATTCTGGATTTGTGGGATGGCACTTGTCCTGGCATGGCGTGTCAGCGGTGACCGTGATCACCGCGTGAACTTTTGTAAGATTTGATGGAAGCGTTCCTACTCCTTGATGTGAGCCGCGAGGTGTTTATTTATACGAGACAGAAGCCCTGTCGTGGCGTACAAGAGTTTGCGTACGATCTCCAGGATACATACGAGTTACAGGAGGAATCGAGAGAGGAAAGAGAGTTACAACCTACTACGATTACATAGAGATTACAACGGAAACGCTACAGCCGTTGTATCGCTAACACCCTCCCTTAATCTTAACTATCCTAAGTTGAGATTATTCTTGAACTCTTCAAATGCCTTGACTGAAAGAGCTTTAGTGAATCCATCTGCAACTTGATCCTTTGATGGAATAAACCTGATTTCCAGTTTCTTTGCTGCAACCCTTTCTCGTACAAAATGAAAATCAATTTCAATATGTTAGTTCTGGCATGGAACACTGGGTTGGCAGACAGATATGTTGCTCCTAAGTTATCACACCAAAGACAAGATACACGATGTTGCTTAATCCCCAATTCTGCAATCAAGGATTCCATCCAGATAACCTCAGCAGTGGCATTAGCAAGAGATTTGTACTCAGCTTCTGTACTTGATCTCGAAACTATGGTTTGTTTCCTAGCACTCCAGGAGATAAGATTAGAGCCAAAGAATATTGCAAAACCTCCAGTTGATTTTCTATCATCAGTACATCCTACCTAGTCAGCATCAGAAAAAGCACTAATAAGAGTAGAATTGGAACGTCTGAACTAGAGACCCAATCTTGCAGTATGCTTTATGTATCTTATGATTCTTTTAACAACTGTCCAGTGTGTAGTAGTAGGTGCATGAAAATACTGACAGACCTTGTTAACTGCAAAAGATATATCTGGCTGTGTCAAAGTTAAATACTGCAAAGCTCCTACGGCACTCCTGTATTTTGTGCTATCTTCTTCCTTGAGTGGTTCACCTTCAAATGCCGAAAGTTTTTCTGAAGAAGATAATGGTGAGGGTGAAGGCTTACAGTCCTTCATACCCATATGTGTAAGTAGTTCAGTAGCATATTTTTCTTGATTCAACACTATGCCATCTTGAACCTTCTTAACTTCAATGCCAAGGAAGAAATGTAGGTCTCACCCAGATCCTTGAGAGCAAACTCTGAACTTAGGTCATGAAGAAGAGCATTAGTGGCACTTTGTGAAGAACTTCCAACTATAATATCATCAACATATATCAACACAAATATGATTGTGTTTGCCTTGTTATAAATGAAGAGTGATGTATCAGCTTTGGATGCAACAAAACCAAGCTGCCTCAACTGAGAACTCAACCTTGAGTACCATGCTCTTGGTGCTTGTTTCAAGCCATAAAGCGCCTTATCAAGCTTGCACACATAACGGGGTTTTCTATTTTCATACCCAGGTGGTTCCCTCATGTAAACCTCCTCTTCCAAAACACCATGCAAAAAACGCATTCTAAACATCTAGTTTTCTCAAGCTCCACCCCGTGGACACAGCAATAGCCAGTACAAGCCTAATAGTTGCAGCTTTAACAACGGGGCTGAAAGTATCTTCATAATCTAGACCATAACGTTGCTTGAAACCTTTTGCAACAAGACACGCCTTATACCTATCAATTGAGCCATCTGCTCTCTTTTTAATTTTGTAAACCCATTTACAATCGATGATATTTTTACCTCTTTGCTCAGGCACAAGATGCCAAGTTTTGTTTCTCATGAGTGCAGAGTACTCTTCATCCATTGCACTTTTCCACCCCGGATCTCCAAGTGCATCATCTAACTTTGTTGGTTCCCCTGCAATAGACAACATGCCATATGGTATAGTTCCATCAGTTCGAACTTTTGGATTCCTTATACCTTTTTGTAGTCGAGTTGTGACACGCGAGCTTGTTGGTTGAACAGGATATGTAGTTTGTTGTAATGGAGGCAGTACAGATTCAGCCGCAGAGGATCCTGAAGAAGCACCAGATCCACTTTGCACAGCAGATCCGGAATTAAACCTGGTGACCTGCGGTGTGGCCGCTGTTCTGAATCAGAAGTCGTAGAAGATCCAGAACCCGTCGTTGTCCGCACACACGTGGGGCGAGGCGATCCCGAGCGGCCCGTCGCTGTCTCTGGCGCATGCATGCGCGTGGAGCACGGGCCCGGCGCTGTGGAGGGTGACGCGACGCCTAATCGCTGGCTGGGCTGGCTCCTGCCAGGTGCGCGATCCCGCGCTGATTCCCGCACGCGATCCAAGGGACCTGGCAAACAGGAGTTCCAGGTGACGCGGGATACTCCTCGTGTTCAGCGCCTAGCTCGTCTTCTTCTGGTACATCAAATATGGCATCATTTTCAGCAAGATTTTGATCATTTTCTTCACAGTTTTCTTCTGTGTCTTCTCCAGAAGCCTGCACAGGTATAGGCACAATACAAGAACTAGTAGAATCATCATTTTGGTGAGTACAATTGTCGCCCCCATGATCAAAATCTCGAAGGTTAAATGGAAGAAGAAGAATTTCCTTCCTAAGGAGGGCTCCGGCATTAGGATGAAGAGATGCAAAAGGGAAGACAGATTCATCAAATACGACATCACGAGATATGTAGACCCTACCAGTGGAGATATCTAGACATTTGACTCCTTTGTGAATTGGACTATATCCAAGAAAAGCACATCGCTTTGAATGGAAAGCAAGTTTGTGTGTTTTGTATGGTCTAAGGTTAGGCCAGCATGCACAACTAAACACACGAAGTGATTTGTAATCAGGAGTAATGCCAAAAAGTCGTGTGATAGGAGTTTCAAATTTGATGACTTTGCTAGGGAGCAAGTTTATGAGATATGTGGCAGTCAAAAATGTTTCATCCCAAAATTTGAGTGGCATAGACGCATTTGCTAGTAGGGCTAGCCCTACTTCAACAACATGGCGATGTTTTCTTTTTGCAGAACCATTCTATTGGTGAGCATGTGGACATGAAACATGATGCAAGATGCCAAGTTGCTGAAAGAAAGAATTGAGTTTCTTGTATTCACCACCCCAGTCAGTTTGCATGGCAATGATCTTAGTGTTTAGTTGTCTTTCAACAAGATTTTGAAAATTCTTGAGAACTTGAAACACTTCAGATCGTTTCTTAAAAAGATAGATCCAAGTAAATTTGCTATAGTCATCAATAAAGCTTACATAATATAAGTGTCTATCAACTGAAACAGGAGCTGGCCCCCACACATCTGAGAATACAAGTTGTAAGGGTGCAGTAGAAATACTGGTAGAAATAGGATATGGTAGCTGATGGCTTTTATCTTGCTGACATGGATCACAAACTGACTCAAAGCTAGACTCATGAGCATGAGGAAGCTTATTTTCACTAAGAGCAAGTTTAACTATAGCTGATGAAGGATGACCCAATCTACTATGCCACTTTGCAGAAGACGGCTTGATGACGACAAAAGCTTGTTTATTTGATGATGGCGATGATGATGATGATATAAGTGGGTACAGACCTCCCATGCACTTGCCCCTAAGAAGTATTCTCCTCGTGTCCAAGTCCTTAACCAAAAAGAAGTAAGGATAAAATTCAATGACAACACGATTATCAAGAGTAAACCTATGAACGGAGACAAGATTTTTTGAAGTTTCAGGAACATATAGAATCCTATTTAGATGCAAATTTTTCATGGGGGTTTTGACAACTGAACGACCAACATGAGTAATTTTCATACCAGAACTGCTTGCGGTGTGAACTTGGTCCGGTCCATGGTACTTGTCCCTGATGGTTAGCTTGTCCAGCTCACCCGTAATATGATTTGTTGCTCCAGTGTCTGCGTACCAGTTGGTGTCGATCCCATAGCTGTTGGTGACGGCATTTGCCTCCTTCTCATCATAATCATCTTTCTCATAGCGATCCCAACACGCACGGGCACCTCCTGCATGATATTTGTAACATATTTGGCACTCGGGGTAGTCCCGAGCTGATTGTTGACGTTGCTGCTGCTGTTGTTGTGGACGCCCTCTGTAGGTTCTGCCACTACTGGCGTTGGCACCAGAAGGAGTGGGAGGATGCCTTCCTCTGCCACGCCCCCTTTTGCCTCGGCCACAGCCTCTGTTGTTGCGGCCACAACCCATGTATGCCAGATTTGCTGAAGAATTGAAACCGACACCTTCTGCCCCATCACCCAACATCTCTATCCTTTGGTCAAAGGCGGATATTTGGGCAAAGAGTTCGACGACAGTAATAGACGTGTTGATAGCGCCGATGGCTGCCACCACTGGATTGTAGTCACGGCCGAGACCCGCGAGTACATAGTCTACCATCTCGGGGTCTGAAACTGGACGGCCTGCTGCTGCAAGTTCATCCCCGAGGTTCTTCATCTTGGCGATGAAGGAGGAGCTGGACATCGTTCCCTTCTTTGTGGTGGTGATGGCGATCCGCAGATTTGTAATGCGAGACTATGACTGCGATGCAAAAATTGTGGTGATTGCAGTCCATAGATTATAGGTATTTTCCTTACCAATAACCTGTGCAAGAATCTCTTTTGAGAGAAAATTCAGTAGATAATTGAGGACCTGTTGATCCTTCTGTAGCCATGGCGCATACAGTGGGTTTGGCACCCTGGCCATGGTCTTGTCTGATTGCTGCTGCTCCTCCGTGGATGGGGGCGCGGCGTCAAATCCATCTAGGAGCCCCGTGACCTGCGCTCCTCGCAGGCCGGGCATCACTTGGGCTTTTCATAGGAGATAATTCCCCTTCGTCAATTTCTCAGCCGGTGGAGGACCAAGGTTGAGGACAACCGCGGTCGAGGAAGCCATGGCGATGGAGAAGTTTCTGGTAACTAGATTGGGAGGAGGACAGCTCTGTATACCATGTAAGATTTGACGGAAGCATTCCTACTCCCTGATGGGAGCCGCGGGGTGTTTATTTATATGAGACAGAAGCCCTGTTGTGGCATGAAAACCTAGGTATCACATTTATTTCATTGGCATGAATAGGATTAATTTAGATTTGTGAACCATCATTCATGTCAGGTGTGCGTATTGTATAATTTATACCCCTCTCTCTTATTATTCCCTAGCACTGTTTTTTTAGTATCTCCATGTCTAGCACTGATTTTTTTAGCAATTTGGAATTGATATAGGTTCCACATAAATCAAGCAAGTGAGCCGAATTGTGAGATTTTCTTATAGGAACAAGCATATTGGAAAATCTACCTGAAACTAAAATGTCGAACTAAAATAAGGTTAGCGAGAGAGATTGGCCCAGTAGTACAAATATGTCACCCGTATTTATTAGACTCCAATATTACACAGAACAATGATCAGTGCAACGTCAAGAAATGATCAGTACAACGGTCAACTAGGTCATGTCTAAGCAGGTATAAGTACTTTCTTTTCAGTTTACAAATCTTGCGTATATACCTAGGTTACCAATTTTATCACCCTAATATAAACTATATAACACAAAATTTATATCATTTGAAAATAGAACATCTAAAATTTATATTGATATATTTCTTATAATATATAATTTATATTAGGTTGGTCAAATTGACGACCTAAAAATACACGCACGCTCTATAAATTAAAAGAGAGGGAGTACATGCCATGAACACGTGTGTGCTCCAGGACGCACCGCCTAGGCCCGCTGACTTGCCGAGGCTGACTCGATCTTTACGCCCGCGTCTGTGTCGTTATCTGCGTTGCATGCTGCTTCCGTTTGCTTCTTTCAATCTTGTCGATAATCACGTCGCAGCCGGCTGCATCTCAAACTTGATACTTTCTCTAGATCAGCAATCCACAGCCTTTGAATAATCTAATTCATGATACCACTTGTTAAAATAAATTCGAGACATACCGTCGATCATTCAAGGATAAAGCAATCACACGAGCACTACACCGAGATTTGTTAATGAGGTTCACCGATATGGCTATATCCCTAGGGCTTGACTATGGACGCTCCTCCCCGTGACACCTCACAATACCGCAACCGGCCATCCGGGCGCCGACACACGCCGCCGGCTCCTCCTTACATGCATGTGCTATTATGTTGGCATAGCTTACATCATGTGTCTACCCTTGCTATATATGTGAGGCCTAGTATACAAGTGTCCTACTTGGACACGACTCCATGTCATGTCTACACACCGTACGACTCCAAGTTCAACTGTAACCTAATTTGTACAATAATATTCGACACAACTCTAACAGAAATTACATAACTATAAGAATTTGGATTAGTAAAACTTGTATTTTTGAATATTATAATTTTTTGAATTTCATAGCTTAAATAGTTTCACAATTCATTGTACGATCTTCAGGCAATAAAACAAGGGCCGATCAGTTCGCACTTAGGGGGGCGAACCACGATGATGAAGTTGGAAATACTGCACCTATAGACCAGGAAAATCATTGCGAAAAAAATGTATATTGTGTGTCTCTAATACATATACCTCACGAATCAATAAGTTCATGCACGAAGAATTTTTGACTATCATCAATAAGTTCAAAACTCAGGTATGAAAGTGACGACATCGGCTTGTTTTGATGGCGGCAATGGTCATCCAGTGGTCTAGCGATCTTGATGTAATTTTTATTATGTTTGGAGTGTTTTGTAGTTCTAATGAATCTTCGTTACTCCCTCCATCCGCGAATAAGTGTACTTCTAGCTTTTGTCTTAAGTCAAAGTTTTAAAACTTTGACCAACTTAATAGAAAAAAGTAGCAGCATTTATGGCCCTAAATTAGCATCCCTAGGTCCGTTTTGAATTATACTTTCATAATATATAAATTTGATGTTATATATATTACTACTTTTATGTATATAGTTGGTCAAAATTTTAAAACTTTGACTTAGAATAAAAGCTAGAAGTACACTTATTTGTGGATGGGGGGAGTATATATTTGAGTCATTTTCACACAAAAATTAAGATATCAATATTGTTGTATCCATTTATTTATGTAAAATAAAAAATCTTTGACTCACCAGGACAAGAAGGCCGAAGATGCTTACTGAAATGTGGCGACAAGTTGTATCGATTTATTTATGATGCCCTATATAGTAAGAGGTACTTCCTCATTTGCGGTTTAAAGAGCTCATCACAAAAAACATATATTTTCATTACAGAGTTAAACTGCTTTGAGTCTCACACCATATTTAGAGCAACTCCAACGCAGGGACCCAAACGGATATGGATTTTGTCCGTTTGAGTCTCCTGTCCGCCAAGCGGACATGGGGCGGACATTGCGGGCATCCAACGCGAGAACGAAAAAGCGGACATAGCAGACATCAGGCGAGCGCGGACGAGGTGGCGCGGCGAGCGGGGCGAGCGAAGCGAGTGGCCGCGGCGGGCAAGGCGAGCAGCCGCGACGAGCGACGGGGGCGAGCTGCGGGGCGGGCGGGACGAGCGGCCGCGGCGGGCGGGGCGAGCTGCGGGGCAAGCTGCCGCTGCGGTCGCGGCGAGCGGCGGGGCGAGCTGCGGGGCGGCCGCAGCGAGTGACGGGGGCGAGGGGCGGGCGGCGGGGCGGGCGGAGCGAGCTGCGGGGCGAGCGGCCGCTGCGGTCGCGGCGAGCAGCGGGGTGGGCGAGCTGCGGGGCGGGCGGGGCGAGAGGGGCACATGGGTAGTCGCTGCTACGTGGGACCAGGAGCGGATACGAGCGGACGGCAGCGGTCGACGAGAGCGTCCGCTTCTGTCCGCTTCGTACCCATTTTTTTCTATATTTGGGCCAAGTTTGGGTCGGGGAGGACAGCAGGCGAACACCCACATCCGCTTGGGTCGCCCCGTTGGACCATGTTTTGTGTCCGGATGATCTAAACGGATAAAATGAGTCTCTCCCTTGGAGTTTGCTCTTAATTCATAGAAATGAGAGGAAGGGAATTAATGTCATGCATGCATCTTATTCTACATGCACCATGCAAGTCCAATTAAAGAGAGTGTGCAGCTTATTGTTGCAGGAGTCAAACATGTGTAAAATATTTTATTAGACAGTTTTGTATCCATAAAACTTCATCCACTAATTACGATCTATCTTTATTGATGAGATTTTAGATTTGAGCCCTCTAAACCAGACGGGGGAATGCTAGAAGAGAAGAGAAGAATTCTAGGACATCCGCGTTAAAGAAAATACAGCGTGGCAGAAAGAAGACGAAGAGGTTTACTGAGATGCAACAACAACTCAATTGACATGCACGGTCCAGCTCCTCGGGCACCGAAACGTTCGTTATAGATGTTGGCGCTGGCCTCTTGCAGCGCCGCTCCTTCTCCTACCTCTGACTATTCTTTCTTTTGTGGTTTCTCTTAAAACACACACACATGGAAGAAACTCCTAGGAAACACACACACGTACAAGGAGAGCCCCAAGGTCTTTGCACTGAGGCATTCTTCCTCGAGAGCACAAGCGCTACATTGTTTCCTTCAGCCCTCACGGCCCTCAGCATCTCCCATGCAGATACATGACCATGACAAGATTAAAACTAACATTCAACCCCCTAATTTTGTCATGTCAACTCCTTTAATTTTTTTGATGCAGATCACCTACATCCTCTTGCCACAACATCACCTTGCCATGGACAACGCATTCCTCGCAACGCCGTCGCATGTCAGCACAGAAACGTTGCCGAGTGTTGGCGCCGTGCCGTGTACCCACCTGTCACAGGAGTTGATGCAGCTCGCGTTGTTGTTGTCGTCACGGCCGTGACCCAGCAACCTGGCGCACCGACGCCGATCGCACCGTGCTCCGTCGCGACTTCGGCGACACACGTCGAGCTCCTTCTCTGCCGGTGACACACACCTGGCGTCCCTCTGCGCTCTGCACGTCCCGCGCGCACCTGACGCACCCGACGAGCCCGACCGCACCAGTGTGTCCCGCACGTCCCGCGCGCACCCGACGCGCCCGACGAGCCCGACTGCACCAAACGCCCACCGCGTGCCGCCTCCGTGTCCACCATGGCAGCCGCCAGCGACAAACGCCGGAAGGATGTAGCCGAACTCGAGAACGGACTCGAGCACAACGGCGACATACGCCTCCTCCCAACGTCAACCGCACGCCCGTATGCGCGCCCGCGGTCCCGACGCGCCCGATGTGTCCAGTGCGCACCCATAACACGCACCGGTCGCGCCCGGCTCGCCGTCGCGGCTTATTGCCCTGCACCGCCACGGTCTCCATGCCGCCATGCAGCGCCTCCACGCCGCCACGCCACCACGCAGCGCCTCTGCGGCCTCCTCACCGTGCCGTCGCAGCCACCGCGGCCTCCTCGCCACGCCGCGCACCTCCATAGACCGACACACGGCCCGGAGCTTCACCGCGCAGCCGCCGGCGAATGCCACCACCGCCGGCACGCCTCCGGCAAGGGGACGACACCCAAGATGAAACAGCTCATGATACCAATTGTTGGCGCTAGCCTCTTGCAGCGCCGCTCCTTCTCCTACCTCTGACTACTCTTCCTTTTGAGGTTTCTCTCAAAAATAGATACAAGAAGCAAAAAAATACACATGGCACTTTTGTTTTGGCAAAAAAGAAGATAGAAAAAAGAGTAAAGAAGAAGAGGAAAGATTGGTAGGCTGGTTCTATTGGAGCCGTATCCGGTTGGGTTCCTTTGTGGTCAGACTCCTGCTTCCGTACAACTGCATGTGTAGGGCTTTTGATTTTGTATATAGATTGAGCCAGATCGATCCTCCTACCCAATCGATCATTACCTGCAAAATCCACCGGAGTAGAGGAACAATGGCCAACAGGGATGATTCCAGCGAGGAGGTTGCAACCAGCAAGAAGCAACGGCTTTCCCATGAGTACGTGAATTACATCCTGACCATGTCCATAGAGGAGAAGCTCCAGCACCCAGACAACTTGCGCTCCTACCTCCGAGGAGACAACCTGGCGGATCTCCTGGACGTGACGGAGGAGTGGCTCGAGGAGAAGAGGCTGGCGTACAGGGAACGGGCCGCCCGCGACCAGAGGACCCACGCTGACTGGGTGCAGTTTCAGAACCGGGTCCGCGACGAGTTGCTTGAGAAGGGCTACGTGGAGGTGGACGACGGCGACTTCACCAACATCGCCAAGATGGAGGAAGAGGCGAGCGCAAGGTGGGAAGAGGTGAAGAAGAAGAAACCAGACCCGGGTCTCACATTATTCTCGGACTTAGCTGACGCCTATGAGAAGCAGGCGATGCTCTTCCTTGGTCAGTGAAGAAAGCCTACAATCAGAGTGCTTCAATCCGACTCTCTTTTCTGCTTTCTTTGTCCATATCTCTATCTAGCTAGCGATCTACCTACATTAGTGTCTTGTGTTGGTTGCAGCTAAGTTATGCCATGGTACTGAACCATCCATAATCCATATATCAATTATATAAGAGTTATCCATGTCGCTGAACCATAATCCATGCATGTATCTATCTATGTTATCAGTACTTCAAAAGTAAGGTGTGTTTAGTGATCATTATCTGTTGGTCATGTGATTGTTGCCATTTATTCGTACCAGCTGGCTCCTCAGGAATTGGAGGAGGTTCTTTAATTTACACTGTATTTTAAGTTTGCAATGAGTGTTCTTAATTTAGTGCTTTGGTGTCAAACAATAAAAAACATATTCTAGCGTAATACTCGTGCGGAAAGTTCCGCAAAGGAATGACTTCTTGGTATTCTGTGCGAAATGACGAAATCGGTACTCCTAGTATAAAATATGTTAGTATTCACATGTTTTGGTCTTGCAATTTTGCAATTTTTTCAGAATACCACGGATGTTATTCATTCGCGAAACTTTTCACATGAAGGGCAAGCCAATGTCCCTAAAAGTTCCAGAACTTTTTTACTATTTTGTTTTTGTTAATTGTTGTTTTGAAATCGGATGCATTGGCACCCGTGTTCCAAAAACCCGCACCATCCATGGGGCAATTATGAGCCGACCTCGTTAGGCTCGGGCAGAATCACCAATGCGATTCTTCGTAAACATGATGTGTATCCAACGTAGTAAATAGCCAAATCAACAATTACATGGCACTAACAGTACATGACTTGTTTTGGAGTACAAACTAATAACATAGGAGAGTAGATAGATAGAGGAACATGAATGGTTCAGTGCCATCACATCCAGGTCGATCCCTCTGGATGTTTGATGCCTGCAAACTACAGACGCTTCCAACCGAGCAAATTAAGAGGCATCCAAGCTAGAGGAAAGTAAGTATGGATCATTTGCATTGTAAAGTCAATTCTTTCCATTATCCCAATACAGAATCTGCAGCGATGCAATTCCTCACAAACATGATCTGATGCAAAAGTAGTAAATAGCCGAACCAAAAATTACATGGTACCAATATTAATATGTAGCAAACATGACTTCTTTCGAGTACAAACTAATGACGGATAGATAGTGCAACACGGATGGTTTGGTAACATAGGTAGCTCCTGGCCATAACTTATGCAGCAGATTGACACATTGTGTATAGATAGATAGATGCAATTTTCTTCATAGAGCCAGCAAGCGCGTCGCCTGCTTCTCGTAGTCATACGGAGGAGCAACATCCAAGTCGTCGCTATGGTCTACGGATGCGATTGCAGGTGCTGGCCCCCGCTTCTTGTCCGCCTCTTCTTGGGTTGCCCTGGCCTCTTCCTCGATCTCGTCCAAGTCGGTGAAGTAGTTGTCGTCGACCTCTACGTAGCCCTTCTCAAAGACTCAAACCACTCGTCGCGGACCTTGGCCTGATACTGCAGGAAGTCGTGGTGGATCCTCTTGTGAAGGACGGCGGCCTCCCTGTGGGTCCGCCTTTGATCCTCGAGCCACTCCTCAGTGACGCCGAGGACCTCCGCCATGTTGTCGCGCAGGAGGTAGGAGGGCATCTCTAGTTCGTGGTATTCCTCTATCGGCATGGCCAGGATGGAACTCACGTACACGTCGGGAAGCCGCTGCTTCCTGCCGGTTGCTCTCTCCGGTTCGGCGGCGCACTGGACGTCCGTCTGGATCGCCGTGTCCGACGGCGACGTCTGCACCGCCCCATGCTGCTGTGGAGCAGAATCCATCTCGGCCATTGATCCTCGACTCCGGTGGAGTTTCCGGGTGTTGATCGATTGGGTTGAAGGATTGATCTCGCTAGATCTTATTTTTAGGGCCATCTCGCTAGATGTTACAATATCTTTCTTTTTTTTGAGGCAAAGATGTTACAATATCTAGAAACAAAAAACCCTCGTCGTACGGGAGGAATCGGACCCAAACTCAGCAACGGACCGGATACGGCTACAACTGGGCCAGCCCACACCTCTTTGTGACGCGGTTGTTTTTCCTTTTTGTGAGTAGCTCTTGTTTCTAGTATCGTTCTTTTTCCAAAACAGATGTGTGGTGAACTGTGTGCTGCAACGTTTCTTGTTTTATTTTTGGAAATGGAGGCATACCCTCGACCACTGCATCATAATGATGCATGCAGCCATCTTATTAAAAGTTCGTAAAGTAACACAAAGTCGTCCAAGAATTACAGCTCGCAAGTGGAGCGAAAGTAAAAACTAAAAGTTCATGCTGGCAATTACAACCGGAATGACTATATGATGGATAAGCTCGTTAGACTCCTATCCCGCAAGAAGGTTAAATTGTGTTCAATGTTAAATATCAAATCATTCCTGCAATTCCATATAGCCCACAAAAGCGCATATATTCCAATCCGAATACGAGTCGCAGTAGTATGCTCAACCCCAGTTAACCACATTCCAAACAATGACGCACTGTCAACTGGAGGGTTAATGCTGAAGGCTATATGAACCGTTCTCCAAAGCAATTTGGTGAGTGGGCATTCAAGAAATAAATGTTGTATTGTTTCATCATGATCACAAAAACAACATCGTGGACTACCTACCCATCGCCTCTTGATTAAGTTGTCCTTGGTAAGAATTACTTGTTTGTAGACAAACCACATAAAGATTTTAATGCGTAAAGGAACCTTAATCTTTCAAATATGCAACGATCTCGGGATTGGGCCAGAATTAATCTAATCCATATAAAAGGATTTGACCATAAATACCCCATTTTTAGTTAGTTTCCATTGCGTCGAATCCGATTGATCGGAGAGTTGAACATCTATCAGTCTCTGAACATTAATCTCAGTTTTTTGTCTTGTAAATCAGACTTTCCTCGACGTGGGTGTGCAACTCTTATCTTATTTCTTTTATTACTGTACTAGCAAACATGCTCGTGCATCGCAACGGGGGATACATTATACATGACCCGAAAATGACAACAAAAAATAGAACACATTTTTTTCATAAATTCAATCTTTTCCAAAAATGTCCAAAAATTCAAAATTATTTGATAATCAAAAAGTTGTTCATGATTTCAAAATTGGTTCATGTTTTAAAATTTTGTTTCATGTTCAAAATAAGTGCAAAATTCCAAGTTCTAAAAAATGTTCAAAATTAAACATGTTGATCATCTTTTACAAAATTGCTCACGTTTCAAAAAAAAAGTTCACCATATTGAAAAACAAATGTTCACTATGTTTAAAAAATGTTCATCTTGTATAGAAATTTTGTTCAACATGCATGAAAAACGTTCATCATCATATATTTTAAAAACGTCCAATCTGTATTTGAATATTGTTCACTGTACACTAAGAAAATGTTCAGTCTGTATTTAAATTTACTTTCAGAAAACTGTTCATAGTTCAAACAAATTGTTCAGTATTCTATTTTTTCAGAATTTCAAAAAAGTTCACATTTTCCAAAATAGATATTTACCTTGAAAAAATCACTATGAAAAAATAGCTCATGCTATTATTTGAATTTTTAATTTGTGCACGATGTTTAAACATTTTTTTGGATTGTTTGAATAAATTTCTTCACATTTTCTTCAATGAAATGTTGAAAACGGATCTGCCGCTGTCGTTACACTTCAATTTTGAGTGCCCCTTCTTGGTTGTCCAGTGTTGCTAGCTCAGTTGGGGATAGCCTCGCTAATATCCAGCGTGAGGTTGGTAGTTCGATTCCTATGATTATATATATATAGGGTCGCGCTATTCGTCATCCTGAGTGAAGACTAATTATTCTTCACCCCCCTTTATTTTACCATCAATGCACCGTAATTTTACGTTCCGTAAGTTTTGTCTTATTTCCGACGTAAAAAGGGACCGTAAGAAAATATATAATCGCCGTAAAAAATATTTTATGTTATGTAAAATTATAAACATAAAAACATAATCTAAAATACATATAAATTATAGATTTTCTTGTCTTATGACCTATATTTTTATTTTCTTATATCAAATTTTACGTAGTGAATCAATAGGAATGTAACTATTTGAATTCGGAATGTAATTTAATTATGAAATGATTGTAAGATTACCTCGGATGGAGAATAACTTATTCTGCAGCCTGGGTGATGAATAGTAACACTATATATAGGGCCCTTCACGTGATTATAAATTGTTTGTAAATTGTTTGTAAGATAAACTCGTGGTGCATCTGACACTCTGCCAACCTCTGTCTCCCCACGTGATTAGCCATGCCACCTCCGCGAGTGCTCAATGAAAGACAAAAAGTCAGCAACAAACCATACAAAGCTAAGAGCATTTCTAGCCGCGCCCGTAATAAGGCCCTTCACGTGAGTTTTCGGTCGTCCGCGCCAAAAAATCAGCCCAGTTGCGCCTTCAAGGGCCCAATTTTCGCCGGCTCGGGCCGAAATTGGCGCCGGCGGACCCAACCCGACCCCGGCGTGCTGGGGGCGCTCGGGGGCACCGGGCGAATCTTTTTTCGCGCGAAAGAGCCACGGGCCCTCCTTGCCAGCGACTCGTCTCGCTTCTCGCCGCTTCGTCGTCCTCATCGCCTTGTTTTCCACGGCGAATCAATGCCAAAGCTGCCATGCGCTGCCGCGCCGGTCAGCCTCCGCCATTGATGCCTCACGGGCGGCGCAGTGAAAATGAGACGACGTGCGTCCCCTCGCATGCCACGCGTAACGCGGCGGCCACGCGTACGCGTGGCGCCTCCGCCTACATAAAGCCGACCCCCAGCGCGTCGGTGGCACGCATAGAGTCTCCACCGCCGGCGCCACCTTTCTCCCCCTTCCTCCCTCTCCTCTCGCCGTCTCCAGCTCAAAGAATGGCCAAACGCTTTCCAGGCGACGGAGCGGCGGCGAACAGCTTCGGCCACCGCCACCTTCACCAGAACGAAGCTCGGCTCCTCTTCGAGGCCGAGTACCCGGTCCCGCCGGACATGCGGGTGCCCGGGGCCTGGAGAATCACCACCGGCGGGGTCCCGCTGCCGCCACCGCCCACCGGGGCGGCGCGACGCGTGGAGATCGTGCGTATCCGCTCCTCCCTACCGCGGGCGACGAGGGAGGGGCCACGCTACGTCCCCGGCAGGCCGCTATCGGAGCCATACTTCCGCCGCCGCCACGCCGAGCAGCTCAAGGCCACCAACAGCGTCGTTCCCTCTGGCAGGCTCAACTCCGAGGGGAGGCGCCGATGGTGGGGCGTGCCCGGCCACACGCTGGAGGCCGTCCTCGAGTACATCGAGGGCGGCAACACGCCGAGGCTGGAGTACCCCTCCCCCCGTCCTTCTCTAGCCGCCGTGGGAGCTCGTGGACGCCGAGGCGCATGGACCCCGGGGCGTCCTCCTCCTCGTCAGGTCGGTCGACCGGCTCTCCCTGCCTCCGCCCCGTCAAGCCGGAGCCCCAGGACACGCCTGTCAGTGCGCGCACCCGCAGCTCCGGCGTCCGCATCGATGACTCCGCCCCTGCCTTTGGCCACCTCGTCCTTGTCAGGCCGAAGCCGGAGCCCGGCCTCCCCGCGGAGTACGAGGAGATAGCCCGGCGTGGCTTCTCCGACGAGTACGCCCTACGGTGGGCGCGGGACGACTACCTCCACGATGAGGTGGTCCGGCAGCGCCGGGCCCTGGAGGAGATAGCCGCCCGCAAACGTGGGCGCGAGGATGAGCACGGCGTCGTGGTCCTCGACAGCGACGACGATGCCGCCACCCCCGGACCGTCCAACCCGCCGCGCCAACCGAGGGAGGGTTGCAACAGGAACGGCGGCCGCGGCAAAGACAACGATGACAATGACGACGGTGGCGGCGGAGACGACGACAACGACGGCGGCGGCGGCGACTACACGCGGTTCTACCGCCTCCTCGGCATGTAGATCTGCAAGGCGGCGGGCGGCGAGGGAGAACGGCAAGGAGTAATTGAAGGAAATATGCCCTAGAGGCAATAATAAAGCTATTATTTATTTCCTTATATCATGATAAATGTTTATTATTCATGCTAGAATTGTATTAACCGGAAACATAATACGTGTGTGAATACATAGACAAACAAAGTGTCACTAGTATGCCTCTACTTGACTAGCTCGTTATTCAAAGATGGTTATGTTTCCTAACCATAGACATGAGTTGTCATAGTATTAACGGGATCACATCATTAGGAGAATGATATGATTGACTTGACCCATTCCGTTAGCATAGCACTTGATCGTTTAGTTTGTTGCTATTGCTTTCTTCATGACTTATACATGTTCCTATGACTACGAGATTATGCAACTCCCGTTTACCGGAGGAACACTTTGTGTGCTACCAAACGTCACAACGTAACTGGGTGATTATAAAGGTGCTCTACAGGTGTCTCCGAAGGTACTTGTTGGGTTGGCGTATTTCAAGATTAGGATTTGTCACTCCGATTGTCAGAGAGGTATCTCTGGGCCCTCTCGGTAATGCACATCACATAAGCCTTGCAAGCATTGCAACTAATAAGTTAGTTGCGGGATGATGTATTACAGAACGAGTAAAGAGACTTGCCGGTAACGAGATTGAACTAGGTATTAAGATACCGACGATCAAATCTCGGGCAAGTAACATACCAATGACAAAGGGAACAACGTATGCTGTTATGCGGTCTGACCGATAAAAGATCTTCGTAGAATATGTGGGAGCCAATATGAGCATCCAGGTTCCGCTATTGGTTATTGACCGGAGACATGTCTCGGTCATGTCTACATTGTTCTCGAACCCGTAGGGTCCGCACACTTAATGTTACGATGACAGTTTCATTATGAGTTTATATATTTTGATGTACCGAAGGTTGTTCGGAGTCCCGGATATGATCACGGACATGACGAGGAGTCTCGAAATGGTCGAGACATAAAGATCGATATATTGGACGGCTGTATTCGGACACCGGAAGTGTTTCGGGTGATTTCGGAGAAAATTGGAGTGCCGGAAGGGTTACCGGAACCCCCTCGGGGAAGTATTGGGCCTTAGTGGGCCTTAGGGGAGAGAGAGGGCAGCAGCCCAGGAGGTGGCGTGCCCCCTCCCATGGGGAGTCTGAATTGCACTAGGGGAGGGGGGCGCGGCCCCTCTTTCCCTCTCCCTCTCCCTCTGTTTCCTTCCCCCTTCCCTCTTCCTAGTTGGACTAGGAAAGGGGAGTCCTACTCCTACTAGGAGGAGGACTCCCCCCTCCTTGGCGCGCCTCAAGGGCCGTCCGGCCTCCCCCTTGCTCCTTGATATACAGGGGTAGGGGGCACCTCTAGACACACAAGTTGATCTTTGTGATCGTTTTCTTAGCCGTGTGCGGTGCCCCCCTCCACCATAATCCTCGATAATATTGTAGCGATGCTTAGGCGAAGCCCTGCGACGGTAGAACATCAAGACCGTCACCACGCCGTCGTGCTGAAGGAACTCTTCCCCGACACTTTGCTGGATCGGAGTCCGGGGATCATCATCGAGCTGAACGAGTGCTAGAACTCGGAGGTGCCGTAGTTTCGGTGCTTGATCGGTCGGGCCGTGAAGACGTACGACTACATCAACCGCGTTGTGCTAACGCTTCCGCTTCCGGTCTACAAGGGTACGTAGACAACACTCTCCCCTCTCGTTGCTATGCATCACCATGATCTTGCGTGTGCGTATGAATTTTTTTGAAATTACTACGTTCCCCAACAGTGGCATCCGAGCCTAGGTTTTATGCGTTGATGTTGTGCACGAGTAGAACACAAGTGAGTTGTGGGCGATATAAGTCATACTGCTTACCAACATGTCATACTTTGGTTCGGCGGTATTGTTGGATGAAGCGGCCTGGACCGACATTACGCGTACGCTTACGCGAGACTGGTTCTGCCGACGTGCTTTGCACACAGGTGGCTGGCGGGTGTCAGTTTCTCCAACTTTAGTTGAACCAAGTGTGGCTACGCCCAGTCCTTGCGAAGGTTAAAACAGCACCAACTTGACAAACTATCATTGTGGTTTTGATGCGTAGGTAAGAACGGTTCTTGCTCAGCCCATGGCAGCCACGTAAAACTTGCAACAACAAAGTAGAGGACGTCTAACTTATTTTTGCAGGGCATGTTGTGATGTGATATGGTCAAGACGTGATGAGATATAAGTTGTTGTATGAGATGATCATGTTTTTTTGAAGTTATCGGCAACTGGCAAAAGCCTTATGGTTATCTCTCTATTGCATAAGATGCAAGTGCCAAACAATTGCTTCACTTTATCGCTATGCGATAGCAATAGTTGCAAGAGCAATAGTTGGCGAGACGACCATGTGACGACACATTGATATAGATCAAGATGATGGAGATCATGGTGTCATGCCGGTGACGATGGAAATCATGACAATGCTTTGGAGATGGAGATCAAAGGCACACGATGATGATGGCCATATCATGTCACATATTTTGATTGCATGTGATGTTTATCTTTTATACATCTTATTTTGCTTAGTTCAACGGTAGCTTTATAAGATGATCTCTCACTAATTATCAAGGAACAAGTGTTCTCCCTAAGGATGCACCGTTGCGAAAGTTCTTCGTGCTGAGACACCACGTGATGATCGGGTGTGATAGGCTCTACGTTCAAATACAACGGGTGCAAAACAGTTGCACACGCGGAATACTCAGGTTAAACTTGACGAGCCTAGCATATAACAGATATGGCCTCGGAACACGGAGACCGAAAGGTCGAGCGTGAATCATATAGTAGATATGATCAACATAGTGATGTTCACCATTGAAACTACTCCATCTCACGTGATGATCAGACATGGTTTAGTTGATTTGGATCACGTGATCACTTAGAGGATTAGAGGGATATCTATCTAAGTGGGAGTTCTTGAGTAATATGATTAATTGAACTTTAATTTATCATGAACTTAGTCCTGGTAGTATTAGCATATCTATGTTATAGATCAATAGCTCGCGTTGTTGCTTCCCTATGTTTTATATATGTTCCTAGAGAAAACTATGTTGAAAAAATGTTAGTAGCAATGATGCGGATTGGATCCGTGATATGAGGATTAACCTCATTGCTACACAGAAGAATTATGTCCTTGATGCACCGCTAGGTGACAGACCTATTGCAGGAGCAGATGCAGACGTTATGAATGTTTGGCTAGCTCAATATGATGACTACTTGATAGTTTGGTGCACCATGCTTAACGGTTTAGAATCGGGACTTCAAAGACGTTTTGAACGTCATGGACCATATGAGATGTTCTAGGAGTTGAAGTTAAATATTTCAAGCAAATACCCGAGTTGAGAGATATGAAGTCTCCAACAAGTTCTATAGCTAAAAGATGGAGGAGAATAGCTCAAGCAGTGAGCATATGCTCAGATTGTCTGGGTACTACAATCGCTTGAATCAAGTGGGAGTTAATCTTACAGATAAGATAGTGATTGACAGAGTTCTCTAGTCACCATCACCAAGTTACTAAAACTTCGTGATGAACTATAGTATGCAAGGGATGACGAAAACAATTCCCGAGCTCTTCATAATGTTGAAATCGACGAAGGTAGAAATCAAGAAAGAGCATCAGGTGTTGATGATTGACAAGAACACTAGTTTCAAGAAAAGGGCAAAGGGAAAGAAAGGGAACTTCAAGTAGAATGTCAAGCAAGTTGTCACTCCCGTGAAGAAGCCCAAAGTTGGACCAAAGCCTGAAACTGAGTGCTTCTACTGCAAAGGAAATGATCACTGGAAGCGGAAATTCCCTGAATATTTGGTGGATAAGAAAGATGGCAAAGTGAACAAAGGGTATATTTGATATACAGGTTATTGATGTGTGCCTTACTAGTGTTTATAGTAGCCCCTGAGTATTTGATACTTGTTCGGTTGCTAAAATTGGCAACTCGAAACAGGAGTTACAGAACGAACAGAGACTAGTTAAAGGTGAAGTGATGATGTGTGTTGGAATTGGTTCCAAGATTGATATGATCATCATCGCACACTCCCTATACTTTCGGGATAAGTGTTGAACCTAAATAAGTGTTATTTGGTGTTTACGTTGAGCATAAATATGATTTGATCATGTTTATTGCAATACGGTTATTCATTTAAGTTAGAGAACAATTGTTGTTCTGTTTACATGAATAGAACCTTCGGTGTTCATACACACCAACAAAATGGTTTGTTGGATCTCGATCGTAGTGATACACATATTCATAATATTCAAGCCAAAAGATGCAAAGTTAATGATGATAGTGCAACTTATTTGTGGCACTGCCGTTTAGGTCATATTGGTGTAAAGCGCATGAAGAAAATCCATGCTGATGGGCTTTTGGAATCACTTGATTATGAATCAGTTGATGCTTGCGAACCATGCCTCATGGGCAAGATGACTAAGACTCCGTTCTCTGGAACAATGGAGCGAGAAACAGATTTGTTGGAAATCATACATACTGATGTATGTGGTCCGATGAATATTGAAGCTCATGGCAGGTATCATTATTTTCTGATCTCCACAGATGATTTGAGCAGATATGAGTATATCTACTTGATGAAACACAAGTCTGAAACATTTAAAAAGTTCAAAGAATTTCAGAGTGAAGTGGAGAATCATCGTAACAAAATAAAAAGTTTCTACGATATGATCGCAGAAGTAAAATATTTGAGTTACGAGATTGGCCTTCAGTTAAAACAATGTGAAATAGTTTCACTACTCACGCCACCTGGAACACCGCAGTGTAATGGTGTGTCCGAACGTCGTAACCGTACTTTATTAGATATGGTGCGATCTATGATGTCTCTTACCGATTTACCACTATCGTTTTGGGGTTATGCATTAGAGACAGCTACATTCACATTAAAAAGGGCACCATCTAAATCCGTTGACACGACACCGTATGAACTGTGGTTTGGCAAGAAACCTAAGCTGTCGTTTCTTAAAGTTTGAGGTTGCAATGCTTATGTGAAAAAGTTTCAACCTGATAAGCTCAAACTCAAATCGGAGAAGTGCGTCTTCATAGGATACCCAAAAGAAAATGTTGGGTACACCTTCTATCATAGATCCGAAGGCAAGATATTCATTGCTGAGAATGGATCCTTTCTAGAGAAGGAGTTTCTCTTGAAAGAAGTGAGTGGGAGAAAAGTAGAACTTGATGAGGTAACTGTACCTGCTCCCTTATTGGAAAGTAGTTCATCACAGAAATCTGTTCCTGTGACTACTACACCAATTAGTGAGGAAGCTAATGATGATGATCATGTAACTTCAGATCAAGTTACTACCGAACCTCGTAGGTAAACCAGAGTGAGATCCGCACCAGAGTGGTACGGTAATCCTGTTCTGCAGGTCATGTTACTTGACCATGACGAGCCTACGAACTATGAGGAAGCGATGATGAGCCTAGATTCCGTGAAATGGCTTGAGGCCATGAAATCTGAGATGAGATCCATGTATGAGAACAAAGTATGGACTTTGATTGACTTGCCCAATGATCGGTGAGCCATTGAGATTAAATGGATCTTTAAGAGGAAGACGGACGCTGATAGTAGTGTTACTATCTACAAAGCTAGAATTGTCGCAAAAAGTTTTTTGACAAGTTCAAGGTGTTGACTAAGATGAGAGTTTCTCACTCGTATTTATGCTTAAGTCTGTCTGAATCATGTTAGCAATTGCTGCATTTTATGAAATCTGGCAAATGGATAAACAAAACTGCATTCCTTAATGGATTTATTAAAGAAGAGTTGTATATGATGCAACCGGAAGGTTTTGTCAATCCTAAAGGTACTAACAAAATATGCAAGCTCCAGCAATCCATCTATGGACTGGTGCAAGCATCTCGGAGTTGGAATATACGCTTCGATAAGTTGATCAAAGCATATAGTTTTATACAGACTTACGGTGAAGCCTGTATTTATAAGAAAGTGAGTGGGAGCACTACAACATTTCTGATAAGTATATGTGAATGACATATTGTTGATCGGAAATAATGTCGAATTATTCTGCAAAGCATAAAGGAGTGTTTGAAAGGAGTTTTTTAAAGAAAGACCTCGGTGAAGCTGCTTACATATTGAGCATCAAGATCTATAGAGATAGATCAAGACGCTTGATAAGTTTTTTCAATGAGTACATACCTTAATAAGATTTTGAAGTAGTTTAAAATGGAACAGTCAAAGAAGGAGTTCTTGCCTGTGTTACAAGGTGTGAAGTTGAGTAAGACTCAAAACCCGATCACGGCAGAAGATAGAGAGAGAATGAAAGTCATTCCCTATGCCTTAGCCATAGGTTCTATAAAGTATGCCATGTTGTGTACCAGACCTATTGTATACCCTGCCCTGAGTTTGGCAAGGGAGTACAATAGTGATCTAGGAGTAGATCACTGGACATTGTTCAAAATTATCCTTAGTGGAATAAGGATATGTTTCTCGATTATGGAGGTGACAAAAGGTTCGTCGTAAAGGGTTACGTCGATGCAAGTTTTGACACTGATCCAGATGACTCTAAGTCTCAATCTGGATACATATTGAAAGTGGGAGCAATTACCTAGAATAGCTCCATGTAGAGCATTGTTGACATAGAAATTCGCAAAATACTTACGGATCTGAATGTGGCAGACCCGTTGACTAACCTTCTCTCACAAGCAAAACATGATCACACCTCAGTATTCTTTGGTTGTTAATCACATAGCGACGTGAACTAGATTATTGACTCCAGTAAACCCTTTGGGTGTTGGTCACATGTCGATGTGAACTATGGGTGTTAATCACATGGTGATGTGAACTATTTATGTTAAATCACATGGCGATGTGAACTAGGTTATTGACTCTAGTGCAAGTGGGAGACTGAAGGAAATATGCCCTAAAGGCAATAATAAAACTATTATTTATTTCCTTATATCATGATAAATGTTTATTATTCATGCTAGAATTGTATTAACCGGAAACATAATACATGTGTGAATACATAGACAAACAGAGTGTCACTAGTATGCCTCTACTTGACTAGCTCGTTGATCAAAGATGGTTATGTTTCCTAACCATAGACATGAGTTGTCATTTGATTAACGGGATCACATCATTAGGAGAATGATATGATTGACTTGACCCATTCCGTTAGCATAGCACTTGATCGTTTAGTTTGTTGCTATTGCTTTCTTCATGACTTATACATGTTCCTATGACTATGAGATTATGCAACTCCCGTTTACCGGAGGAACACTTTGTGTGCTACCAAACGTCACAACGTAACTGGGTGATTATAAAGGTGCTCTACAGGTGTCTCCGAAGGTACTTGTTGGGTTGGCGTATTTCGAGATTAGGATTTGTCACTCCGATTGTCGGAGAGGTATCTCTGGGCCCTCTCGGTAATGCACATCACATAAGCATTGCAACTAATAAGTTAGTTGCAGGATGATGTATTACGGAACGAGTAAAGAGACTTGCCGGTAACGAGATTGAACTAGGTATTGAGATACCGACGATCAAATCTCGGGCAAGTAACATACCAACGACAAAGGGAACAGCGTATGTTGTTATGCTGTCTGACCGATAAAAGATCTTCGTAGAATATGTGGGAGCCAATATGAGCATCCAGGTTCCGCTATTGGTTATTGACCGGAGACATGTCTCGGTCATGTCTACATTGTTCTCGAACCCGTAGGGTCCGCACGCTTAACGTTACGATGACAGTTTCATTATGAGTTTATATATTTTGATGTACCGAAGGTTGTTCGGAGTCCTGGATATGATCACGGACATGACGAGGAGTCTCGAAATGGTCGAGACCTAAAGATCGATATATTGGACGGCTATATTCGGACACCGAAAGTGTTTCGGGTGATTTCGGAGAAAATCGGAGTGCCGGAAGGGTTACCGGAACACCCCCCCCCCCCCGGGGGAAGTATTGGGCCTTAGTGGGCCTTAGGGGAGAGAGAGGGCAGCAGCCCAGGAGGTGGCGCGCCCCCTCCCATGGGGAGTCCGAATTGGACTAGGGGAGGGGGCGCGACCCCTTTTTCCCTCTCCCTCTCCCTCTTTTTTCCTTCCCCCTTCCCTCTTCCTAGTTGGACTAGGAAAGGGGAGTCCTACTCCTACTAGGAGGAGGACTCCCCCCTCCTTGGCGTGCCTCAAGGGCCGGCCGGCCTCCCCCCTTGCTCCTTTATATAGAGGGGCAGGGGGGCACCTCTAGACACACAAGTTGATTTTCGTGATCGTTTTCTTAGCCGTGTGCGGTCCCCCCCCTCCACTATAATCCTCGATAATATTGTAGCGGTGCTTAGGTGAAGCCCTGCGACGGTAGAACATCAAGATCATCACCACGCCGTCGTG
The DNA here is from genome assembly GCF_056163025.1 of Triticum urartu. NCBI lineage: Eukaryota > Viridiplantae > Streptophyta > Magnoliopsida > Poales > Poaceae > Triticum > Triticum urartu. The sequence goes on along the minus strand of NC_141875.1, from coordinate 743,967,533 downwards.
CTGAAGGAACTCTTCCCCGACACTTTGCTGGATCGGAGTCCGGGGATCGTCATCGAGCTGAACGTGTGCTAGAACTCGGAGGTGCCGTAGTTTCGGTGCTTGATCAGTCGGGCTGTGAAGACGTACGACTACATCAACCACGTTGTGGTAACGCTTCCGCTTCCGGTCTACAAGGGTACGTAGACAACACTCTCCCCTCTCGTTGCTATGCATCACCATGATCTTTCGTGTGCGTAGGAATTTTTTTGAAATTACTACGTTCCCAACAGTAATCTAGTAGGTTTTTTTTGTAAAATATTTTAAATATGAACAAACTCGCCGAAGTTTGGTTGAATTTGCACCGTGTTTGTGCCGTAATTTATATTTTTAAAAGAACGTGGGCGCCGTGACTGGGGGACATCACGCCCCCAGCACGTCGTTTATCGCCGGTGCGTCCCCAGGGGGCGATTTTTAGGGCCTCCTGGTGGGCCAACGGCTAGAGATGCTCTAATGCTCAAAAACAAATACAGAGCTAGGATAGATGGTGTCCAGATACATGCAAAACTCTCTCGAACACAAAAAAATCATTACTTCCTAACCAAGTGTCAACATCGAAATTGTTTTCAGCGTAGTCTTCCTCATGATGAGGTCTTCACAACTAGATCATGCAGGGGTATATTCCAAAAAATACTTCTGAAAAGCAAGTTTTTCTGGTTCGAACATGCTTTTCTAGCTCGGGCCTATAAGTCGAGACTTATATGTCTGAAAATCATGTTTCTAGTATATACTTGCTTTCATATAGTGAAAATACCGCTAAGGACTATCTTTTGGAATTTGGATGCCATCCATTGATATTTTTGGAAAACAATTTTCTATTTGTTTTCAATGCTGTCTTACTTACTTTTCTCAAAAAAAAAAAGCAGTAGTTTGATGGTTGGCTCTATTATTTTTGTGCAAAGGCAAAGGGAAACGTTTCCACCTGGCGCGCCGGCCGAACCATTGCGCCGGACGCGCGCGGGCCACGTGATCCAACTGGATCGTACGACCAGGAAGATAACGCACTCATATTTTTTTCTAGCCCACGTACTGTACTTCTTTTATCTTTTCTCTGTAGCTCTCTCCTCCACTCGTCTCTTCCCTTTTTCTTCCCCAGCTAGAGCACAGCTCCATGGCTACCCTAGGTGCTGCTACGAGGGGGGGGGGGGGGGGGGTTCTCAAGCTTGGCCGTCTCCCTCTCTCTCTCTCTCTCTCTCTCTCTCTCTCTCTCTCTCTCTCTCTCTCTCTCTTGAAACTGCTACAACCATAGTTGCGATTTGCTACAATCCCCTACAAATGCTACTAAAATCCTCCTCCAGGTGCTGCCATGAGGAGCATTCTCCAGCTTGACCCTCCCTCTTCTCTCCCTCTACCTATGAAAGTGCTACAACCATTGTTGCAATTTGCTACAACCTGCAACAAGGCGAGCTGCAACCTGTAGCACGCGAGCTGCATTGGTTATATGGCAAGACGTGTTTTTGCTGCATCCGTCGTAAATGTTTGCTACTACCGTCATCAAGATTTTCTACATCATTAATGGTGATGCTAAACATGCGATGACGGTGACCATATTTTTTGCTGCAAACGCGGTCATTTTTTGCTACGACCGGCGACATAATTTGTTACCACCCTTCTTTTGGCGGTGACCGGCGACGAAAATCAGAGAAAAGCTGCAACTGACTATGAGAAAGCTTGAACCTGCTTCTGAAAAAGCTTCAACGAGAGAACAATGAGCTGACAATGGCGAGCGGCAATGATAGGGGCTGCTTTTTCGCTGCAACCATTGTTCATGTTTGCTACAACAGGCAGACGGTTTTGCTGCGACCAGAAACAATTTCAAGACGGATGCTGGAATTAGCTTCATGTTTTGCTACAACCGGCAAATAAAAAGCTGGAACCAGCATGTAGTTTTGATGCATTGCCTGGAGTGTTTCCTAAACGGCGGCCGCCTCATTTGTTGCATCCAACAAGACAAAAGCTTCTACCGGTGAGCTATTTTGCTACCACAGCGACCGACGAAAGTAGTGACCAGGAGATGGCTTTGCAGCAAACGATCTGTTTTCAGGTAAAGCTAGAGCTGGAACCAGCTTTTGTTTTTGCTACAACCGGCAAATCAAAAGCTGGAACCAACCACATTTTTTGCTGCATCCTCGGAGTGTTTTCCGCGCTGATGGAGGAGTGCATGATTTTGTTGCAACCGGCAATCACAAAAGCTACAATCAACGATCGATTTTGCTACAATCGCGATGGGGTGGCGACAACGACGAGCTATTTTTTGCTGGAACCAGCAAATTTTTTTGCTACCACCGATGGACATTTTTTGTTGCTACCAGCAACCCGATATAGCTTCCTTCTAGCGATCTCGTCGCTTTGGATGCTGCGACCGGCGACCGAAGTTGCCGGAGCTGCGACCATCACCAGGCGAGGAAGCTGCAACCAATGGGGTGAAAGCTTGTTGTATGCATGGATTCGGCGAGAAACTCAGGAGACGATGGCGGCGGGACCTGCGACCAGCGCCGAGTGCGGCGACCAGGATGACGAGGGCGGCGACCGGCGGCGAGGGAGGCGACGGGTGAGCGTGCAGGGTGGTTCTTCGAGGCGGCCGTGTGCTCGTCCATGGAGAGATGCAATGTCGATCTGCTGTTTTTTCTCGAAGAGAATCGCACTGGGAAAGAAATGAGTGGAGGAAAAAAGATCATACGGCTACCAATAGTTAAATCGCGCGGTCCTGGTGCGACCGGCCCAAAGTTAGGCCGGTGCGCCGGTGCCTATAAGCGCCCTGAAATCCCCAAGTATATAATTGATTGTGTGTCGGTACAAACATTAACTCTTGTATTGATAGTACGTTTCTTTGAACTATTAGCGAATACTTGCCTTAAAAATTGCATATGATAGCATGTGTACGCCGACAACAGCGATTCAATCACATGGAAGCAAATGTATAACAGAAAATTTCTCTTTCTGCCACAACAATTCATAAGTAGATGTTGTAGGGGAACGTAATAAAGAAATACCGTGCTAAAGAACACACCCAGAAACACTATGAATAGCATGGGATAGACGTGCAGGTTCCTTCAGCTAGGTTATGCAACCCAGTTGTGAGAATTTTCTTCGATCTAGAATCTAACGTACTCCGAGATATGCATGCATAATGTATTAGTGATTTGACATCATTTTGTCATCCACGAAAAGGGCAACCAAAGGAATAGAGGTTGAAGCAACCTTGCACCATGGAGAGAGAAATAGCACACATAGAGGTGGAGCGTGCGGCCTTACAAACTCCTGGATCTTTAGGGGCTGCCCCTCCCCGCTATTTATGGATGGCCAAGGGCGGGATCAGCTTGGAGGGGCAGCCACTAAGGCCAGCACATCAAAGGGAGGAAGAAGCTCCAGGATCCCCCACTGATCGTAAGTTGGCTGGAAGATGTCTATTACCCTTGTTGGGCTCCATGGTGTGTGAGTTTGTAACACAGGAAGTTTTCCCTCGGCGAGAAATAAAGATACCCCCGATGTAAATGTATTACACTGTCACTGTAGTGGATTACTTGCAGCACTGAAGCCGTACAGGTAGGTGGCACGGGTGGATCGACGTGCATGACTGCAGGGGCCGTGGCCCCCCCAGCCTGGACAAATTTAGTGAAGAAAATTCATATAGTGAGGTTTATATTAGAAATAATAGAGCTTTTGCCCCCTTTAGAAACTGTATTTTCTCATTGGCCCATCGAATCAATCTTGTGTAGCTCCGCCACTGATAGGTGCCTCTTGGATGTGCTACTAGGTGTCGACGCCAAGCTATGGTACCTTCATATGTACAATTGCCATGGTGAAGTATAGGTATTATGGGTTATATACAATCACATAGTATGATACAAAACAATTTACCAAGGGAATAGTTTTGTTTTTACATGGTCATTTTCTATAATAACAAATGGAAAATTTAGAATTTTTTCCACGACAACTATATATTCTCTAATTTTCCATGTGAACTATACCTCTTGTGTATATAAATTTGTCATGTAACCATTGGAAAATTCCCAGAAGCTGACATGTTATACAGAAAAAATTCCTAATTTTCCATGAAACCATTTACATTTTCTTTAAATAAACCATGTTTTAAAAATTATTATTTTTCTAACCTATGCCATGTGACCATGGCATACTATTTTTTTTCTAAAATTGCTAGGATTTGGAGAAGTTTTTTCATGCATTGTTATGAAACTCTACCACTGCAATTTTTCCTTCTGTGTGATAGCAAATCAAAAGCAATGGCCTTAAGGCTCAATTATTTTGGCACCCCAATATGATGGTACTTTGAAGGCCCAACAGGCAGGTTTTTCACTTGCGTTTGGGCTACCTGGAAGGGGTGGCGTGGGAGGGGGGCAACACCTGGTTAAGGGGGTGTTTGGTTCAGGGACTTTTTAGTCCCAGAGACTAGAAAAAGTTCTTAAAAAGTCCCTAGAAACCAAACAGGAGGGACTTTTTCTACAGAGACTAGAAAAAGACTCTACTGGAGAGTCTTTTTTGATTAGTCCCTGGGACTAGAAAAAGTCCTAGGACTTCTGAACCAAACACCACCTAAAGGTCATTTGACAACTGGCGCACACCCGGGTTGTGACCATGACATACTATTTGGGCATGGGAGGGAGCAAACCCTATTGAACGTTCGGTAGGTTTTCCTTGGATGAATTTTTCTTCTGGTTGTTTTCCCAGCACGAGTTTCACTCAGTTCTCTCATTTTTCTGTTTCTTTTCCTTTTATATTTTTCAAATTTGTGAATTGTTTTTCAATTCTTGAACTTTTGTCCAATTAACAAACGTTTTCCAACATTAGCGAACTATTTTCAAATTTACGAAATTCTTTCGGTTTTGTGAGCTTTCTTTTAATTTTCTTAACTTTTTTTAGATTACGAAAAAATTAAAACCCGCAAAATTTTATTTTCAAATCTGTGATTTTTTTCCAAATTCCAGTCTTTTAAAATCAGTGAACTTTTCCAAAACCCATGAACCTTTTTTTATAAATCTGTTAACTTTTTTCGAATCTGTGAAATTTCTTCGAATGCATGAACATTTCCAAACAACAGGTTGTGTTCCCCTGAAAAAAACACGTTGTGTTGCACGCCCGTCGGGTTCGTGAAATTCAACAACTCACGGTCGTATGTCCACAGTGTTGGAAAAAATCACTGATATGTCCAAGTGGTCATTCCGCTTGCGAGACGATTGAATTGCACTGATTTGTTTCCTAGTGTTGCGAGTTCGTCGAAATCAGAAAGGAATAAATCAGATCGCATTATTGTGGAAAGTATTGATGCGTAGGATTGAAACACTTCCCATGGTTGAGACAGGCCTGTCTACCCATTCCAAATACTTGTCACGTTTCCAAATTCCAATCTTTGCTCTCCTTCTATATATAGACGCGTTATCCCACAGGCAACAGCCACACCACCACTACGAGAACTTCTTTCCATGGCGACGCCGATCTCGCCAATGGCCGTTCTGATGGCGCTGCTGCTGGCCTCGCTGCTTGCGCTGTCCTCAGCGCACGACGGACACCACCACGCGCCGGCTGAAGCGCCGAGCCCTAGTCACCATCATCGTCATCACCATGGTCCGGCGTCGGCGCCTGCTCCCGCTCACGGTGACCACCACCATGGTCACCACGCTCCAGCGCCGAGCCCTAGTCATCATCATCGTCATCACCATGGTCCGGTGGCAGCGCCTGCTCCCGCTCACGGTGACCACCACCATGCTCACGACGCTCCAGCACCGGGCCCTAGTCATCATCATCGTCATCACCATGGTCCGGTGGCAGCGCCGGCTCCCGCTCACGGTAACCACCACCATGTTCACGACGCTCCAGCACCGAGCCCTAGTTATCATCATCATCACCACGGTCCTTCGTTGGCGCCTGCTCCCACCCACGACGGTCACCACGCTCCAGCGCCGAGCAATAGTCATGGTCCGTCGTTGGCGCCTGCTCCTGCTCACGATGGTCACCACGCTCCAGCGCCGAGCAATAGTCACCATCATCGTCATCATCATGGTCCGTCGTCGGCGCCTGCCCCCGCTCAAGGTCACCACCACCACGGTCACGACGCTCCAGCGCCAAGCCCTAGTCACCATCATCATCACCATGGTCCATCCTCGTCGCCTGCTCCCTCTCACGATGGTCACCATGCTCCAGCGCCGAGCCGTATTCACCATCATCGTCATCACCATGGTCCGGCATCAGCGCCTGCTCCCGCTCACGGTGAAGACCACCATGGTCACCACACTCCAGCGCTGTCGCCTCTCCACGTTGCCCCGGCTCACGCACCCAGCCGGCATTCCACAGCGCCGTCCCCTGCCCCAGCGCCTGGTCCGGCAAGTTCTTCTATCCGCCTCACCGTCACCGGCGGAGTTGGTCTGCTCTCCACGGCTGCAGTGTCCGCCGTTTTGTTTCTTCTCTAGTTGATTATCCTGTCATTTTTGTATCGTCCATGCTCGGTGGTAGATTACTACGATGCCTCAAGTTTCATCGACCATAGTCTTTGCTTAATTATCAACGGAATTTGTGTCGATGCTATTTTTTGGTTACATACCGTCCCTTTTTCCCCTTGGAAAATAATATCCCAAGAGATAATGGTGGAATTCGAACTATTTGCAACATATCAAGGGTGTCACGCTTAAGCACGACATGTATGCATAGTACATGAGTCGTTCAAAAAAAATTCCAACTACTACAAATTTTAGTCAATATGCGTAAAAAAATCACTCTGAATGCATGTTACAACAACAAATTGGAACGACTGCAGCCACGCATCTTTGCACGACATGAACTATGGCATCAAGTTAATTTGAGGGATGAACAAACACATTGCTTATGCTTATTCCGGAATAGTAATTCAGACCTTAAATATAGTTAGGAGCACAAACTATAATCAACAAATGTTATTCTCTTATCACTGCCATGTATAGGACAAAACACATAACATTGGGGCTTAAATAGATCATGATACGTGAGGGATTTTGATGCATGGACAAACAAAAAGTATGAAGTCCAACAAAGAAAATAAATATTCGCATAGTATTGCACAGACATGTATTTTTAGAGAAAGAACAGGTTCACTTGGACCTGGTTGGAAGAGGGGGTAAGGAGATGGCACCAGCGGCATATGGTATGGGTGGGTCTGGCCGACATCACACCAACCATGGCGGAAATCCCACCCAAAGAATGTCTTGTGAATGGGCGTCCTGGACCATCTCACCAGCTACTGTCCATCTTCGAAATGGTGTGGTGTTAATTAACGTTTATGCTCCGGTTTAGACCGCCAGCTACAATGGATTTTAACGATCTAACAATCCAGAGTTCACCGAGGAAGCGTGGGCATTGTTGGAGCCCGTCCACACTGGCCATCCAAAACTATGACTCACTTGAGGTCAGAGGATGAAGGGGCCGCCGAAACCCTTGTGTACGGCGCGGTACCATGGTCCAAACCCTCGTTCGCTAGCTTGTGGGGTGTCACATATGGAGGGTCTTCATTGGCACTTTTTTATGAAAAGAAGGAAGGCTAGGGTTTTGAGACAATATAAAAAATAAGAAAAAATTATAATTAAGATTGTTTCATTATAGATTTAGAGTAGTTCATTCTTGATACATCTTTATTAATAGTAAAGGGGGGTATGTGGTCGTGATGCTAGGTCGTGGTGTTGGTAAGTTGGTACATCCGCCTCCCCGTCCTAAAATGCCATCTCACGGACATAGTCGTGCTGACATGTGGCCCAATCCCCATCCAACCTGGTCTTTTTGTGCTCTCCTCCCTCATATGTTGAACCACCACTCGTTCCGCTCGGTGCCCTCATCGCCCCCGTTCCTACAAAGCTTCCACTTTGACACTGACACCTCGTCCCCTTACTAGGTGAACTCAGAGAAACCATAAAGACAGGGCCGACACCTCGTTGCTTTAAAGCATGGAGCCTCTTTCAGTTTGTGCACCACCGGGACAATGAATAAGGTGTGCAAAGGATGGGGATTGGAGGGCCCTGGAGGGGCCATGATGACCATGGATGGGGCATTTAAATGAAGCTCAGTGTCTCTGTGATCTTCACCTGGGGTGTCGAGTGGATCGATGTTTTCATGGTTTGTGATGCATATCGTCTAGTATGCGTGACACATGCGGTCCATCCATGAAGGGCGAAAATGAATCAATTTTTGGCAAGTTTGAACTATTTAAATCTAAAATACGAATAAATTCCTATTTGCATATGTTCTACATTTAAATTTTATGCTTCATTCCTAATTGGACTTTATTAATATGCTTATTGACTATTAATTGTTAACTTGTTAGAGTTAAGTCTTCTAGCATGGTAGTCATCTCAGATTAGTAAAGATTAGTTTGCTTTTGCCACACTTGCTTTGGTCACACAATGGCAATATGTTTGGGTCAAGAAAATCAAAGTATTAATTTATTTCAATGGCTTGGTTAGTCCAAAATCCAAATAGTCCAGACAAACACACTCACAGACAACCAATACCAATCTATAAAAAAGCAAATGAAACCATCATAAGAGCTACCTTAAAATGTCATATTAGAAGTATCGAATCAAGATAAAAGAAAGAGAAGGAGAGCAACATTTGTCTTGTTGTTGAGGTATGTGAAAAAAGATTTGTGTCGACAAAAATAGCTAGAACCAATGGAGGAAGGGTGAGCAAGACAAATCAACTAAAGTGACACTAGTACATTGTCCCATAGCAAGGCACGAGCATTCAGCTAGTGTTGATGTAACCACTCTTAATCAATGATGCTCAGTAACACACTTAGTTGTACTTCCATTCCCGCTGCGAATAAAGAATCTCATTTAGCTTCTTCATATATCTTCGATATTCACCTCTGATGCCTTGTACTAAACTTTTATAGTTCATTTTTTCAACCTACATTTTTAATTAATATTTTGTCCTACGCTTAGCATTATTTAGTCACAATATTTTTTCCTATAAAATCGATTTATTTTGCTAAATAGTCCTAATGTCTACTACAAAAGAACACACTTGTGATAAAACAATTATTTTTTTAGAATAAATATGTTACACTCATTCATTTACAAGACATTTTCAAGAAACAACATTTTTTAAAATAGTTTCAAGGCCCAAACAACTAAAATATAACAAGATCACACACCTCCACGTATCTATTTGTGACATTTGCATAATTATAGTGTGTTTGCTTATGTAGTAGCATATGTTAATATATATCCTAATAGGTGAAGTATCAAGTAAAAACGTCTATTCAGTAAAAGTGAAAACGTCTACTACACAACCTTCTTCTTGTAGACGTTGTTGGGCCTCCAAGTGCAGAGGTTTGTAGGACAGTAGCAAATTTCCATCAATTGGATTACCTAAGGTTTATCAATCCGTAGGAGGCGTAGGATGAAGATGGTCTCTCTCAAGCAACCCTGCAACCAAATAACAAAGAGTCTCTTGTGTCCCCAACACACCCAATACAATGGTAAATTGTATAGGTGCACTAGTTCGGCGAAGAGATGGTGATACAAGTGCAATATGGATAGTAGATAATAGTTTTTGTAATCTGAAAATATAAAAACAGCAAGGTAACTAATGATAAAAGTGAGCGTAAACGGTATTGCAATGCGTTGAAACAAGGCCTAGGATTCATACTTTCACTAGTGCAAGTCCTCTCAACAATAATAACATAACTGGATCACATAACTATCCCTCAACATGCAACAAAGAGTCACTCCAAAGTCACTAATAGCGGAGAACGAACGAATAGATTATGATAGGGTACGAAACCACCTTAAAGTTATTCTTTCCAATCAATCCGTTGGGCTATTCCTATAAGTGTCACAAACAGCCCTAGAGTTCGTACTAGAATAACACCTTAAGACACAAATCAACCAAAACCCTAATGTCACCTAGATACTCCAATGTCACCTCAAGTATCCGTGGGTATGATTATATGATATGCATCACACAATCTCAGATTCATCTATTCAACCAACACATAGAACCTCAAAGAGTGCCCCAAAGTTTCTACCTGAGAGTCAAGACGAAAACGTGTGCCAACCCCTATGCATAGATTCCCAAGGTCACAGAACCCGCAAGTTGATCACCAAAACATACATCAAGTGGATCAATAGAATACCCCATTGTCACCACCACTAGTAGAAAACGGAGCTTTAAAACCGGTTCGTAAGGGCCTTTAGTGCCGGTTCTGTAACCGGCACTAAAGTGTGGGCACTAAAGGCCCCCCCCTTTAGTACCGGTTCGGCACGAACCGCCACTAAAGGCCCACCACGTGGCGTGAGCTCGCGCCGTGGCATGGGGGACCTTTAGTACTGGTTGGTGTTACCAACCGGTACTAAAGGTTTTTTTTTGAATTTTTTTTAAAAATTTTGAAAAATTTTATGATTTTTTTTCAATTTTCAATTTTCCGAATTGAATTATTTGATGATTTAGTCTCTAATCACCCCTCTTAACTGCTCAAGTGTGGATCACTCATTCTAAATCGTCGAACTTCCCGGTCGGTCACCCATCCTCTCACTCCCCTAGCCTGAGCATGCTTAACTTCAGAGTTCTATTCCCCCTACTTTCCAAGTCTGCACTTGTTGTTTTCCTGACAAATGTAAGCTATCAATCCTATTTACCCTCAGCAGTTTAGCTTGAGCATTAGGTCACTCGTTTCACCATTTGAGTTTGAAACTATTATTCTAAAAAACAGTAATTATTTAGTAACACTAATATTTCCTGAATAAGTTTGACCATAGTTTGACCACAGTTTGACCAGATTTGACCAAAATTCAAAAAATTGAAATAATTATTTAGTAACACTAATATTCTTGAATAATTATGTAGTAACATTAATACTTCTTGAATAAGTAGTTTGACCATAGTTTGACAAAAATAAAAAAAACTGAAATTTGAGCATTTTTTTCATTTTGGAATTTGAGGATTCTAAAAAATTGCAAACAGGCCATAGGCGGTCAAAATCAGATGCGTATTTTCGTGCTGAATTTTTTGATATATCATACGTTTTTTTCTGACATCGTATGCAAAAGTTATAGCCGTTTTACATTTTCCCTACACTTTTTGCAAAACATGTCCAAATTTAAGTTTTCAAATTTCATAACTAGTAGGTGTAGTAATATAACTACCTCTCGAAGGATTTTATTTTCTGAAGTTTTTATCATTTTCTTTTGATTTTTTCAAAACTGAAATGGCGGGGGGGGGGGGGTAGAGTTTGAAAATTGCCCTATAGTCCCGGTTTGTGTCTCCAACTGGGACTATAGGTCAGACCCCTTTAGTCCCGGTTCATGGAACGAACCGATCCCTTTAGTACCGGTTTGTGCCACGAACCGGTACTAAAGGTGATCATGGGGCCCCGGCCTGACGCCAGTCTGCCACCGCCCCTTTAGCACCGGTTCGTGGCACGAACCGGTAATAAAGGTTCAACACGAACCGGCATTAATGCATAGCCATTCGAACTGGCACTAATGGTGCCATTAGTACCAGGCCAAAATCGAACCGGGACTAATGTGTCTCACATTAGGTCCTTTTTCTACTAGTGCACGGGTATCCCACGCAAGCCATACATCAAGTGTTCTCAAATCCTTAAAGACTCAATCCGATAAGATAACTTCAAAGGGAAAACTCAATCCATTACAAGAGAGTAGAGGGGCAGAAACATCATAAGATCCAACTATAATAGCAAAGCTCGCGATACATCAAGATCGTACCACCTCAAGAACACGAGAGAGAGAGAGAGAGATCAAACACATAGCTACTGGTACATACCCTCAGCCCCGAGGGAGAACTACTCCCTCCTCGTCATGGAGAGCACCGAGATGATGAAGATAGCCACCGGAGAGGGATTTCCCCCTCCGGCAGGGTGCCGGAACGGGTCTAGATTGGTTTTCGGTGGCTACGGAGGCTTCTGGCAGCGGAACTCCCGATCTATTGTGCTCCCGGATAGTTTTTGGGTATATGGATATATATATATAGGCGGAAGAAATACATCAGGGGAGCCACGAGGGGCCCACGAGGGTGGAGGGCGCGCCCAGGGGGTGGGAGCACCCCCCTGCCTTGTGCTCTCCTCGTTGATCCCCTGACATGCACTCCAAGTCTCATGTATTGCTTTCTTTCCAAAAATAACTTTTCCGAAGATTTCATTCCGTTTGGACTCCGTTTGATATTCCTTTTCTACGAAACACTGAAACAAGGGAAAAACAGAAACTGGAATTGGGCTCTGGGTTAATAGGTTAGTCCCAAAAATCATATAAAATAGCATATAAATGCATATAAAACATCGAAAACAGATAATATAATAGCATGGAACAATAAAAAATTATAGATACGTTGGAGACGTGTCAGCATCCCCAAGCTTAATTCCTGCTTGTCCTCAAGTAGGTAAATGATAAAAACAGAATTTTTGATGTGGAATGCTACCTAACATATTCATCATGTCACTAGTGCAGAACCGGGCTTTAGCGTTGGTTCGTAAGGGCCTTTAGTGCCGGTTCTGCAACGGCACTAAAGAGTGGAGACTAAAGCCCCCCCCCCCACTTTACTACCGGTTCGGCACGAACCGGCGCTAAAGTGCCACCACGTGGCACGAGCCAGGCCCAGGTGCTGGTAGACCATTAGTACCGGTTGGTAGCAACAACCGGTACTAAATGTTTGGGGGGTTTTGGTTTTAATTTTTATTTTTCCATTAATTTTGTGTTTTCCATTTAATTCTTTTTTGTTTGCTGGTATTTTACGATACTACATATTGTACACGTTATGCATATATATAAATAGATTTTCTCGTAGAACCGATCATATATATATATAATCGAATGTCTCACAACCACCATTAATTATTCACACATACACATGTATATATATACAATTTCTCCTACATGTTGCCTTGGTGCCTTCGGAGCATGATGACAAGTGGTTCATGGGGGCGGTAGCGGGTAATAGTATTCTCCTTTGGGATCTATGACCTGGTCGAGCAAAAATCCCGCTATTTCCTCGAAGTGCTCGTATGCGCTCTGTTGGTAGGAGCTTGTCCCGCACCTCTTTGAACTGTTAAGAAGGAGATCAATATGCATGTGTATTAGTTGTGTGACTAGATATCGACAATCATGTAAGATTTGTGAATAGTGTTCTGGCAAACGTACCCATTGATGTCTATCAGATATGCTCCTTTCAGACGCCATCATGCGAATGTTCTCGCAAACGTAGTATACACACACTTCAGTCTTCGGCGCCTGGGCCTTTACGAGAATATAATTTAATCAGATAATAATTAATCAAGCATGCTAATTAATTAATGGTATTGAAACAAGAATTAAAGAGATGGTAGCTGGCTAGCTAGTACTACTTAATTACTTACCTTAGGTCGATACCAAAATAGCTTTTGTCGCCATTTTCCTGGAGTCATCTTGATGTACTTTGCCCAAGCCCTGCCCGCCGGCAAAGAAAATTAATAAAGGGGTTATTAAAAATAGTTCATATCAGGAAATGATGAACTAAATAGGCCGAGATATAGTTAATAATGATTGAAATTACTTGTTGACTATCCCCTTCACGATGGTGTAGTCACTTTCTTTTTTAAGTAGTGAGTCCAGTACTTCAACTTTTCCTTCGTCAACTTTAATGTCTAACAAGATCTAGTGGAACCTGCGTGCGCATATGTTTGCATGTATAAATTAAGCGAGCATGTGCATAACACTAATCAACTATAACCCTAAACCCTATACACTTATTAACATCTCGCTAGTAAGCAAAAACAGAATTTGTAGTACATGATAGTGTGACTCACTCGAAGTTGTAAGGAAGTAGTATATCTTCATTTCTATTGAGGCGCTTCAAGAACTCTACCATGTTTTTCTCTACATCTTGTCTACACCATTCTAATTTCCATGTGTATTCATTAACGGTATTTGGGTCAATGAACCCAATGCCATAGCGTCTAGCTTTTTTCATTTCATACATCTTCATCCTGCATAATACCACAGAAAAAAATATATAGTGAGGATATATAATTACAGGTAATTAATGATCAATCAATGAGCACTAGAGCTAGCTTGAGACTTAAATTACAGAAAGAAATCACTTACAGAAAATAGCAACTGACGATAGATTTTTCGAGTGCATCTTGATTGAATAACTGAAATAGTTCTGAATACTCAACGGACAGAGCTTTCTTATTGAAGTAATGATCTTCCTCGACTTGCACCATGAGGGACTCTCGATTGGAACTCTTGGTAATTTTCATGTACCAATCATGCAATTCATACATTCTCGTTGGGAGGTTCTTGACCTCCTCGGGCTCGACCAAAGGTTGGCCCCGGACATATTTCCGTTTTATTTCCTCCTCTCTAAGCGGAGACATGGGCTCGATATTGAGGAGTTGTCCAACAGTGATCTTGAGCATTTCAGCCTGCGTTATATGCTCCTAGGTTATTACCACATCGCCCAGCTCGGGAATGTAAACAGTTTGCCCACAATAATATTGGGCGCGTGTACTCTCATGTGTTGTTGGCACAACAAGCGGGGGGATCGATTGCACCGCCTGTTCTCCCAGCTGGGGAACGGTTTTCTCGCATTTTTTGACAGCTGCTTGTTGGCTCGAGCTCGAGCTCGCTTCTTTCTGTAGTCGTGCTCGATGTGCCTTCCTGATTTGGCGCTCATAGTCTGAGTCAACAGGCTTGGGAGCTGGTGGTCTAGCCATACGAATGAAGTGGTCAATCTTTTCCTCGGGCACTTTCTCCCTCGGCGGCGGTGCTGGTTTCGGTCCAAAATGGGCGTCCACTTCGGCCCACACTATGGCATCGTTTTGCTCCTCGGTCATGTCGTAAGGCCTCTGAGGAAGAGGAGCGTGGCTGCTTGGACCATATTTATATCGCTCGTCTTCGCATGTACTTCCTGTACTACCTCGACTCATACCGCTACGCACCATAGCTGCGGCGTGTCTCTTCTGCGATTGCTGAGGCGGCGGAGATGGCTGACGTGGCTGAGTTGGAGCAGGAGGAGTGGCCTGACGCTGTGCCGGACTTGAAGCAGGAGGTGTGGCCTGACACGGTGTCGGACTTGAAGCAGGAGGTGTGGCCTGACGCTGTGCCGGACTTTAAGCAAGAGGTGTGTCCTGGCATGGTGTCGGACTTGAAACAATAGGAGTGGCCTGACGCTGTGCCGGACTTGAAGCAGGAGTCTGCTCATGCGTTCGTGGACTTGGAGGAGCGGGAGTCTGCTGACACGGTGGCGGACTTTGAGGAGGAGTCGGCAGACGTGGTGTTGGTGGACTTCGAAAGATGATGCAATCTGTCGTGGAATTATCACGGCAGATGTCCTAGCAAAAGGACTTAGTCGTAGGGCCATCGCAACTAGGAAGCTTAAAGGGGTTAATTGGGACAAAGGACACGAGAGGTTTTATACTAGTTCAGCCCCTTACGATGAAGGTAAAAGCCTACGTCTAGTTGTGTTGGAATTGCTGGGGTTTCGATCACCAACAGGCTAATCCGCCGGCTTGGTTATCGATCTCTTGTTTCTTGCCCTAAGCCGCCACCGGGTCGTCCCCTTATATACACGGGTTGACGCCTGGTGGCCTACAGAGTCCCGGCCGGCTCATAAAGCGTGTCCGGCTCGGTGACTTCTTTTACATGCCTTTCCTTACAAGTCTTTCCTTACATACGCGGTTTACAATATTGGGCCTTAAGCTGCCTCTGGGCTTAAGCCTTCTATAAGCCTTAATAAACTATCACCTTGAATGTTTACTGGGATTCCTTCGTGACCTGTCATTGGGACTGACCCGGCCCCTCCTGGGCGGGTCATAACTGATAGCTATATCCCCAACATTAGGCCCCATGTTGACTTTGAACTTCGTTCTTTGTCAATCTTTAATACTTAGAAAAAATCCATCTTCCTTTCTTCGCGGAAATTTTTATAACCCTCCATGACGTCATTTCTTGAAAACACAAAAAACCATGATGACGTCATCTCTGAACGGATCTTTATTCTTTAATGCCTTCCGAGAATCGAGGCGTCCATTTAGCTGGATAATCATTATTTGGGTCTTCCTCGATTTTCGCGCCCGCCTGTTCGCTTATCCCCTTATAAATAGGCACACTGATACGTCTCCGTCGTATCTACTTTTCCAAACACTTTTGCCCTTGTTTTGGACTCTAACTTGTATGATCTGAATGAAACTAACCCAGACTGACGCTGTTTTCAGCAGAATTGCCATGATCTTGTTTTATGTGCAGAAAACAGAAGTTCTCGGAATGACCTGAAACTCCACGGAATATCTTACAATAAATAATAAAAAATCCTCACTAAAGATGAAGACCAGGGGGCCCACACCCTTGCCACGACGGTGGGGGGCGCGCCCCCCTACCTCGTGGGCCCCCTGGAAAACCCCCCGACTACAACTCCAACTCTCTATAACTGCTTTTGGGGAGAAAAAAAATAGGAGAGAAGAAATCATCGCGTTTTATGATACGGAGCCGCCGCCAAGCCCTAAAATCTCTCGGGAGGGCTGATCTAGAGTCCGTTCGGGGCTCCGGAGAGCGGGATTCGTCGTCGTCGTCATCATCAACCATCCTCCATCACCAATTTCATGATGCTCACCGCCGTGCGTGAGTAATTCCATCGTAGGCTTGCTGGACGGTGATGGGTTGGATGAGATTTATCATGTAATCGAGTTAGTTTTGTTAGGGTTTGATCCCTAGTATCCAGTATTTTCTAAGATTGATGTTGCTATGACTTTGCTATGCTTAATGCTTGTCACTAGGGCCCGAGTGCCATGATTTCAGATCTGAACCTATTATGTTTTCATCAATATATGAGAGTTCTAGATCCTATCTTGCAAGTCTATAGTCACCTATTATGTGTTATGATCCGTTAAACCCGAAGTGACAATAATCGGGATACTTACAGGTGATGACCGTAGTTTGAGGAGTTCATGTATTCACTATGTGCTAATGCTTTGTTCTGGTTCTTTATTAAAAGGGGGCCTTAATATCCCTTAGTTTCCATTAGGACCCCGCTGCCACGGGGGTAGGACAAAAGATGTCAGGCAAGTTATTTTCCATAAGCACATATGACTATATTCGGAATACATGCCTATATTACATTGACGAATTGGAGCTAGTTCTGTGTCACCCTATGTTATGACTGTTACATGATGAACCGCATCCGGCATAATTATCCATCATTGATCCAATGCCTACGAGCTTTCCATATACTGGTTTATGCTTATTTACTTTTTGGTTGCTATTGTTACGATCACTACAAAATACCAAAAACATTACTTTGCTTTCGTTACTCTTTTGTTACCGTTAACATCATTATCATATTACTTTGCTACTAAACACTTTGCTGCAGATACTAAATTTCCAGTTGTGGTTGAATTGACAACTCAGCTGCTAATACTTGAGAATATTCTTTGGCTCCCCTTGTGTCGAATCAATAAATTTGGGTTGAATACTCTACCCTCGAAAGCTGTTGCGATCCCATATACTTGTGGGTTATCAAGACTAATATCTGGCGCCATTGCCGGGGGAGCATAGCTCTATTCTTTGAGTCACTTGGGATTTATATCTGCTGGACACTATGAAGAATTTGAATGATCCAAGAACCAAGATTTATCCCTCAACTACGAGGGGAGGTAAGGAACTGCCATCTAGCTCTGCACTTGATTCACCTTCTGTTATGAGTAAGCTTGCGACACCTAAACCTGCTTCTGCTATTCGTTCTGATATGTCGCATGTTATTGATGATGCTACTTCTTCTATACATGATACTTATGATGAAACTACCTCTATGCCTGATACTACTATGCCACTTAGTGATTTTCTCGAGGAACGACTTGCTAGGGCTAGAGAGATTGAAAATATTGAATCTGATTATGAAGATGAAAGTGATGATGAAGAATCACTTGTTGTTCCTGAGGGTTATTTATTTGATCATGAAGCTTCTTTAGCTATTTTAGCTTGCAAAGATAGATACGAACTCAAAAAGTTATTAGCTAAATGGAATAAGCAATCTCTAAATGCTAGGATGAGACCTGACCCTCACTACTAGGAAAAGGGCTATAGATAGGATTGACACTAATGGCGCACCAAGGAAGTAGTGCGCCACTACTATATACTAATGGCGCACCAGTTGGTGATGCGCCATTAGTGTGGAAGACACTAATGGCGCACCAGACAAAAGGTGCGCCACTAGTGATAATTTTTTTTTCATTTTTACATACATACTAATGGCGCATCCGGCCGAAGTGCGCCATTACTAGTTCTAACTAGTAATGGCGCACCGGACAAGGAGTGCGCCAGTACTACGCGGTGCGCCATTAGTATATATATATATTTTTCACTACTACACGACTATCTCGGTTACGGTTATCTCGCGGGGCAGGTAGTCCACGGATTTTCTGGATGCGTAAGGTGCATGGATGACACAACATATCGCCAGCTAGATAGAGATCCCGGGTCTTCAAAAACTGTGTTCATGGGACATCGACGTCCCCCTCGCCGCCGACGATCAACCGCACCCTCCCCTGCTACACAAATTTGAACATATTTTTTAAAAAATTATTACTGTTTTTATTAAAAAAATATTACTGTTATGTTTTGAACAAGTTTGAACATATTTAAATAAAAATAAATATCAAACAGCATTTTAAATGCATAAAAATAAAAATTGGGGAGCCTGGGAATCGAACCCAGGACCTCTAGTGTGTGCTGCGTGCTGAGCAGTAGGGCTAGTGGGCGGGTTCTAATGTAGATTGGGTTAGGTGGAATATAACCTGAGGGCTCGAACTGTAATAAAAAACATTCTAATGGCGCACCGCTATTGGGTGCGCCATTAGTAAGCTTTCCCCCCACTCCACCTATTCCCCTCCCTCCCTTCCTCCCCACTCGACCTAATTTGCCCCCTCCGCCCCAACCGTACGCCGCCGCCGCGCCTGCACGCCCCCTCCGTCCCCTCCGTCCCCGGCCGCCGCCGCCCCGACCCCCGCCCCCGCGCCCCCACGCCCCCACCACTGCAGCTCCCCCGCGCCGCCGCCCCCACGCCCCCCACCACTGCAGCTCCTCAGCGCCGCCGCCCCCACGCCCCCCACCACTGTAGCTCCCCCGCGCCGCCGACCCCGCGCCCCGAGCCAGAGGAGGAGGACCAGGAGGAGGACGAGGAGGAGGAGGAGGAGACGACGACCGCCAGCTTAGCCAGGCCACGCGACGCTGCCATTCGCGCGCTGCTCTGCCCTACCTAAGCTCAGCCAGGCCAGCATCGTGTACTCCCTCGACTGCAGGTGAGCCCCTCCCCTCCACTTCCTTCTTCTTCTTCTTCCTCTTGCCCTCAACCTCTGCTCTGAGTCTCGACCGCTGTGCAGGGCCCGTCCATCTCCGGCGAGCTCACCACACCGCGCGAGCTCAATGACCGCTGTGCAGGGCACCACCACGCAGGTGACAGTTAGGTACAGTTACAGAAAATGGCTTGTAAATAGGGTTAGGGTTTGGGAGTGGAGACCATGGCCATGGCTTGTAAATTGTTGTTGATTCTCAAGTAAATTTTTCTGTTAGGTACAGTTAGGTACAGTTACAGAAAAATTCACACGGAAAGGTTGTGTCATGCATCACAGGATTTGTAGGAGTTCTTGGAGCCACAAAAATAACTTTAGAACCCAGAGAGGCCTCAGACCAGCATCATAGGCAATAAGATCAGGCAACATCTGTTCTTATTAGTTTAATAGAAGAGAGAGGGATGGAAAAATAGACAAGAAAGCAGAATATAGCCAAGACAAGTAGCATCTATTCTTAAGCAGAGTATAAGGATAGCATAGAAGAAATAGATAGGGTAGCACCCAACTGAACATCTGCTTCTGCAGAACACTGCACTCCACTTACACATGGTATTTTTCTGCAAATAGGACACCACACCCACAAGCACTTGGGCTAGTATCATTAGCAGTGCTGCTGTAAGTATATATAACAACAGTAACCTGTAACAACAAGTATAAGTAGCTATTACCCAAAGGTCAGCCAGACCAATGGGAATAGACAGAATTAAGTAACCAACTCCAGGAACTAGAGTAGCATATTCAGTTAACTGAATCCAAACACCCTTTTTATCCTTCAGTTTATGCTGTACTATAGTCAAGAGGATCTGATTGTCTGTAGTTCTCATCTCACAGCCATTCTGAAGCACTCGAACCGCAATGTCTTGAAATATCCCACCACAATTTGTTTAAAAAAATGTTTGTTTCACCTCATCTACTGCTTGCTTCATATTAAGCCTGAACCATCACACCTGCTTAGCATATGATGGGGTCCAAAATCTGTATAACAGTTTAATTTTTTTGCATGGAAAGGTTCACCCAAATTGCCATTAAGAGAAACCAGAGCTCGCTACAAAGTCTCGAATACTAATCTTTATAACTATGTGCTTTCTTTTCTATATTTTCTGACAGGTGGCACATATGTTTCTGATGCCATATTTGTTGGTTTTTTCTGGAGGGTGATGATGTCATGTCTCTACCGTAGATTAAAATAAATGGAAGTTTAAAAATATGAGAGAAGTTGTCTTGACTAATTACATGTTTATGTAAAAAAGAATAGCAAGGATATTTTACAACTCCTGTGTGTGTAGTTGCTTGTTTTTACTATAGTTGTGTCTGCTTTCTTCTTGTATCATAAAAATATCCCTGCTGCTGTATTTGTGATGATGTTGTACTTGTGATGATGCTACTTGTGATCTTCTGAAATGACCCATTGGCGACTTCATTACACGGGGATAATGATTTTGCAAGTTCCCCGAGAGGCCCTTGAGTTTGCCGGAATGTCGATTAACTTCCATTTCGGCAAATTCGGGTACTCCATATGTCCTATTTTTAGCAAAGGTCATGCTGAAATTTTCCGTGAATTTTAGCATGACTTTGCTAAAAATAGGACATGGTACTTGCGACTAATGCCTGTTATCATGCATGTTTTATGATCTGTTGTAAGGGTACTAATTGGTCTCTTCTGCTGCTTATCAGAGATGGCGGGAAGCAGCCACTGCCACTCTGCAACACCGCAGTACGAGTTGGATGCTTCCGAGTTCTTCACTATCATACTTGGGACTTCAGTATCATCCATGACGCGGGTATATAAAACGAGCGATCTCCCCTTCACCCATCTCATTATGATATCTGTTGTTTGCTACATCACTCATTGTCCCAAACTGCAGAGGCTGCCTGACAGTTTTATGAACATGCTGATGGGTGAAGATCCGCCAAATAATGTGAAGCTGCGACAGGCCAGCAGCGGGTTTCGCAGGCAGTGGGATGTGGAGTTGGTGATCAAGGAGGGCCACATGTACTTTTCTCGTGGGTGGGAGAATTTCTACCATGCCTACGACCTGCGGCTGGGGTACTTCCTTCTCTTCAGGTACGACGACGATGCCACCATGCTCATCGTGAAGGTGTTCAACGCGACTATGTG
This sequence comes from Triticum urartu, assembly GCF_056163025.1. NCBI lineage: Eukaryota > Viridiplantae > Streptophyta > Magnoliopsida > Poales > Poaceae > Triticum > Triticum urartu. The sequence goes on along the minus strand of NC_141875.1, from coordinate 743,946,057 downwards.
TCACATGCGCTACGCTGACAATGATGATGCTGGTACGTTCTGCCTCTTCTTATTCCTCTACATTTGGCTTTGTCTCACATCGATTGTCAACGGTCATTGTTGCATTTGGACAGGTAATGGGAGCAGCAGCAGCGACACTGGCTACAGCCAAAGCAGCAGCGACTATGGCTGGAGCGAAAGCAACAGCAATTCTGGCTGTAGCAAAAGCAGCAGCGATTCTGGCAGCAGCATAGAAAACAAGAAGGATGATCCGGACTGGAGTTTGGGAGAAGAGGAGCAGAGTGGGGATGAGGAGCTGCGGGATGACGATGGGCATCAGGCTGAGGATGACCTAGCGATGGTGGTGGCTGACCAAGGGCAAGAGACGGTGGTGGCTGACCATGGGCAAGAGATGGTGGTGGCTGAGGATGACCTAGCGATGGTCGTGCCTGAAGGTGGCCTCGAGATGGTGGTGGTGCCTGACAATGACCACGCACCGGTGGTGGCGCCGGCGATCCCACAGCTGGGCGACATGACCACGCCAATTCCGGTAGAAGACTACATCCCACTGCCTCCACCGCCTCGCCGCTCTTGGCGCATCAGGCTAAGGAAGGAGAAGGAGAAGAACAATGCATGGGAACTGAACTTTGTCAGGTATGTCAGATCTCCAAAATGATATATATATATATATACTTAGTTACCTATGTTATCTCTAATATGCTTAGTTTCCTATAGGTTAGCTTCATTTTACCTAAGTTGGCTCTAATATGCTAACTTAGAGCTTATATGCTTAGTTTCCTATAGGTTAGCTCCAAAATAACTTATGTTAGCACAAAATGATCAAGTTTACATAATAAGCTTATAGTCTTTTTCTTGTTCTTCTTCTTTTCCAAAATGACATAGGTTAGCTTCATTTTACCTAAGTTGGCTCTAATATACTAACTTAGAGCTTATATGCTTAGTTTCCTATAGGTTAGCTCCAAAATAACTTATGTTAGCACAAAATGATCAAGTTTAAATAATAATCTTATAGTCTTCTTCTTATTCTTCTTCTTTTCCAAAATTCTTCTTATTCTTCTTCTAGTGTTCTTCTTCTTCTAGTATTCTTCTAGTCTTCTTCTTTTTCTTCTTCTAACTTCTTATTTATCATTTTGCAGATTTGATTTAATTCACGGAAGCTTGCATGGATGGAGTGCTTCTTTTCCATTTGTGTTTTTATTTTTTGTATCAATGTGAAACTTTTGTGAATTGATGGATAACGGTGTTGGATGAACAATGTGAAACTTTTGTAATATGTAACGATGGAACTATGTGTTGGCTATGTATGTATATATGATGGAACTTGTGTGTTGGCTATGTATGTATATATGATGGAACTTGTGTGTTGGCTATGATTGTTATATGGATGCTTGTTGTATATATATGTGTTGGATATCTCATAGGTGAAAATAGTGACCTGAGATTAAGAAAAAAAATAAAAAAAATTGTTACTAATGGCGCACTACCATGTGGTGCGCCATTAGTATAGCAGACACTAGTGGCACACCGTGGGAAAAACTAATGGTGCACTGCCTAGTGCGCCATTAGCATACCAGATACTAATGGCGCACCAGTGGTGCGCCATTAGTAAAAAATTCTAGTGGCGTGATACTAATGGCGCACCGGTGGTGCGCCATTAGTAGGCAAAACCGGTGCGCCATTAGTAGGCCTTTTCCTAGTAGTGCCTGCTTTTGCTACTTCACCTATCTGTGTTGCTGATAAGGATTATGAATTCTCTGTTGATCCTGATAAAATTACTTTGGTTGAATCTGATCCTTTTCATGGTTATGAATCTGAAACTGTTGTGGCACATCTTGTTGGGTTTCGTAGTAATTTCAAAAAAATTCCTACGCACACGCAAGATCATGGTGATGCATAGCAACGAGAGGGGAGAGTGTTGTCTACGTATCCACGCAGACCGACTGCGGAAGCGTTGACACAACGTAGAGGAAGTAGTCATACGTCTTCACGATCCAACCGATCAAGCACCAAAACTACGGCGCCTCCGAGTTCGAGCACACGTTCAGCTCGATGACGATCCCCGGACTCCGATCCAGCAAAGTGTCGGGGAAGAGTTCCGTCAGCACGACGGCGTGGTGACGATCTTGATGCACTACAGCAGCAGGGCTTCGCCTAAACTCCGCTACAGTATTATCGAGGAATATGGTGGCTGGGGGCACCGCACACGGCTAAGGAATAGATCACGTGGATCAACTTGTGTGTTTCTGGGGTGCCTCTGCCTCAGTATATAAAGGAGCCAAGGGGAGGGGGCCGCCGGCCAGGAGGAGGGCGCAGGAGGAGTCCTACTCCTCCCGGGAGTAGGACTCCCCCCCCCAATCCTAGTTGGACTAGGATTCCCCGAGGGGGAAAGAGAGAGAGGGGGTCGGCCACCTCTCCTAGTCCTAATAGGACTAGGGGAGGGGGGAGGCACGCGGCCACCTTGGGCTGCCCCTTTCTCCTTTCCACTAAAGCCCATTAAGGCCCATATGGCTCCCGGGGGGTTCCGGTAACCTCCCGGTACTCCGGTAAAATCCCGATTTCACCCAGAACACTTCCGATGTCCAAATATAGGCTTCCAATATATCAATCTTTATGTCTCGATCATTTCGAGACTCCTCGTCATGTCCGTGATCACATCCGGGACTCCGAACAACCTTCGGTACATCAAAATGCATAAACTCATAATATAACTGTCATCGTAACCTTAAGCGTGCGGACCCTACGGGTTTGAGAACAATGTAGACATGACCGAGACACGTCTCCGGTCAATAACCAATAGCGGGACCTGGATGCCCATATTGGCTCCTAAATATTCTACGAAGATCTTTATCGGTCAGACCGCATAACAACATACGTTGTTCCCTTTGTCATCGGTATGTTACTTGCCCGAGATTCGATCGTCGGTATCCAATACCTAGTTCAATCTCATTTTCGGCAAGTCTCTTTACTCGTTCTGTAATACATCATCCCGCAACTAACTCATTAGTTGCAATGCTTGCAAGGCTTATGTGATGTGCATTACCGAGAGGGCCCAGAGATACCTCTCCGACAACCGGAGTGACAAAACCTAATCTCGAAATACGCCAACCCAACATGTACCTTTGGAGACATCTGTAGTACTCCTTTATAATCACCCAGTTACGTTGTGACGTTTGGTAGTACCCAAAGTGTTCCTCCGGTAAACGGGAGTTGCATAATCTCATAGTTACAGGAACATGTATAAGTCATGAAGAAAGCAATAGCAACATACTAAACGATCGGGTGCTAAGCTAATGGAATGGGTCATGTCAATCAGATCATTCTCTTAATGATGTGATCCCGTTAATCAAATAACAACTCATTGTTCATGGTTAGGAAACATAACCATCTTTGATTAACGAGCTAGTCAAGTAGAGGCATACTAGTGACACTTTGTTTGTCTATGTATTCACACATGTATTATGTTTCCGGTTAATACAATTCTAGCATGAATAATAAACATTTATCATGATTATAAGGAAATAAATAATAACTTTATTATTGCCTCTAGGGCATATTTCCTTCAGTCTCCCACTTGCACTAGAGTCAATAATCTAGATTACACCGTAATGATTCTAACACCCATGGAGCCTTGGTGCTGATCATGTTTTGCTCGTGGAAGAGGCTTAGTCAACGGGTCTGCAACATTCAGATCCGTATGTATCTTGCAAATCTCTATGTCTCCCACCTGGACTAGATCCCGGATGGAATTGAAGCGTCTCTTGATGTGCTTGGTTCTCTTGTGAAATCTGGATTCCTTTGCCAAGGCAATTGCACCAGTATTGTCACAAAAGATTTTCATTGGACCCGATGCACTAGGTATGACACCTAGATCGGATATGAACTCCTTCATCCAGACTCCTTCGTTTGCTGCTTCCGAAGCAGCTATGTACTCCGCTTCACATGTAGATCCCGCTATGACGCTTTGTTTGGAACTGCACCAACTGACAGCTCCACCGTTTAATGTAAACACGTATCCGGTTTGTGATTTAGAATCATCCGGATCAGTGTCAAAGCTTGCATCAACGTAACCTTTTACGATGAGCTCTTTGTCACCTCCATATACGAGAAACATATCCTTAGTCCTTTTCAGGTATTTCAGGATGTTCTTGACCGCTGTCCAGTGATCCACTCCTGGATTACTTTGGTACCTCCCTGCTAGACTTATAGCAAGGCACACATCGGGTCTGGTACACAACATTGCATACATGATAGATCCTATGGCTGATGCATAGGGATCATCTTTCATATTCTCTCTATCTTCTGCAGTGGTCGGGCATTGAGTCTTACTCAACTTCACACCTTGTAACACAGGCAAGAATCCTTTCTTTGCTTGATCCATTTTGAACTTCTTCAAAATTTTGTCAAGGTATGTTGTTTGTGAAAGTCCAATTAAGCGTCTTGATCTATCTCTATAGATCTTTATGCCTAATATGTAAGCAGCTTCACCGAGGTCTTTCATTGAAAAACTCTTATTCAAGTATCCCTTTATGCTATCCAGAAATTCTATATCATTTCCAATTAGTAATATGTCATCCACATATAATATCAGAAATGCTACAGAGCTCCCACTCACTTTCTTGTAAATACAGGCTTCTCCGAAAGTCTGTATAAAACCAAATGCTTTGATCACACTATCAAAGCGTTTATTCCAACTCCGAGAGGCTTGCACCAGTCCATAAATGGATCGCTGGAGCTTGCACACTTTGTTAGCTCCTTTTGGATTGACAAAACCTTCTGGTTGCATCATATACAACTCTTCTTCCATAAATCCATTTAGGAATGCAGTTTTGACATCCATTTGCCAAATTTCATAATCATAAAATGCGGCAATTGCTAACATGATTCGGACAGACTTAAGCATCGCTACGGGCGAGAAGGTCTCATCGTAGTCAATCCCTTGAACTTGCCGAAAACCTTTTGCGACAAGTCGAGCTTTGTAGACAGTAATATTACCGTCAGCGTCAGTCTTCTTCTTGAAGATCCATTTATTCTCAATTGCTTGCCGATCATTGGGCAAGTCAACCAAAGTCCATACTTTGTTCTCATACATGGATCCCATCTCAGATTTCATGGCTTCAAGCCACTTTGCGGAATCTGGGCTCACCATCGCTTCTTCATAGTTCATAGGTTCATCATGATCTAGTAGCATGACCTCCAGAACAGGATTACTGTACCACTCTGGCGCGGATCTCACTCTGGTTGATCTACGAGGTTCAGTAGTATCTTGATCTGAAGTTTCATGATCATTATCATTAGCTTCCTCACTAACTAGTGTAGGTGTCACTGGAACAGTTTTCTGTGATGTACTACTTTCCAGTAAGGGAGCAGGTACAGTTACCTTGTCAAGTTCTACTTTCCTCCCACTCACTTCTTTCGATAGAAACTCCTTCTCTAGAAAGTTTCCGAATTTAGCAACAAAAGTCTTGCCTTCGGATCTGTGATAGAAGGTGTATCCAATAGTTTCCTTTGGATATCCTATGAAGACACATTTCTCCGATTTGGGTTCGAGCTTATCAGGTTGAAGCTTTTTCACATAAGCATCGCAGCCCCAAACTTTCAAAAATGACAACTTTGGTTTCTTGCCAAACCATAGTTCATAAGGCGTCGTCTCAATGGATTTTGATGGTGCCCTATTTAACGTGAATGCGGCCGTCTCTAGAGCGTATCCCCAAAACAATAGTGGTAAATCAGTAAGAGACATCATAGATCACACCATATCTAGTAAAGTATGATTACGACGTTCGGACACACCATTACGCTGTGGTGTTCCGGGTGGCGTGAGTTGCGAAACTATTCCACAATTTTTCAAATGTACACCAAACTCGTAACTCAAATATTCTCCTCCACGATCAGATCGTAGAAACTTTATTTTCTTGTTACGATGATTTTCAACTTCACTCTGAAATTCCTTGAACTTTTCAAATGTTTCAGACTTATGTTTCATTAAGTAGATATACCCATATCTTCTTAAATCATCTGTGAAGGTGAGAAAATAACGATATCCGCCACGAGCCTCAATATTCATCGGACCACATACATCTGTATGTATGATTTCCAACAAATCTGTTGCTCTCTCCATAGTACCGGAGAACGGCGTTTTGGTCATCTTGCCCATGAGGCACGGTTCGCAAGTACCAAGTGATTCATAATCAAGTGGTTCCAAAAGTCCATCAGAATGGAGTTTCTTCATGCGCTTTACACCGATATGACCTAAACGGCAGTGCCACAAATAAGTTGCACTTTCATTATCAACTCTGCATCTTTTGGCTTCAACATTATGAATATGTGTTTTACTACTATGAGATCCAACAAGAATAGACCACTCTTCAAGGGTGCATGACCATAAAAGATATTACTCATATAAATAGAACAACCATTATTCTCTGATTTAAATGAATAACCGTCTCGCATCAAACAAGATCCAGATATAATGTTCATGCTTAACGCTGGCACCAAATAACAATTATTTAGGTCTAATACTAATCCCGAAGGTAGATGTAGAGGTAGTGTGCCGACTGTGATCACATCGACTTTGGAACCGTTTCCCACGCGCATCGTCACCTCGTCCTTAACCAATCTTCACTTGATCTGTAGTCCCTGTTTCGAGTTGCAAATATTAGCAATAGAACCAGTATCAAATACCCAGGTGCTACTGCGAGCATTAGTAAGGTACACATCAATAACATGTATATCACATATACCTTTGTTCACCTTGCCATCCTTCTTATCCGCCAAATACTTGGGGCAGTTCCGCTTCCAGTGACCAGTCTGCTTGCAATAGAAGCACTCAGTTTCAGGCTTAGGTCCAGGTTTGGGTTTCTTCTCTTGAGCAGCAACTTGCTTGCCGTTCTTTTTGAAGTTCCCCTTCTTCTTCCCTTTGCCCTTTTTCTTGAAACTAGTGGTCTTGTTGACCATCAACACTTGATGCTCCTTGATTTCTACCTCCGCAGCTTACAGCATTGCGAAGAGCTCGGGAATAGTTTTGTTCATCCCTTGCATATTATAGTTCATCACGAATCTCTTGTAGCTTGGTGGCAGTGATTGAAGAATTCTGTCAATGACGCTATCATCTGGAAGATTAACTCCCAATTGAATCAAGTGATTATTATACCCAGACATTTTGAGTATATGCTCACTGACAGAACTATTCTCCTCCATCTTGCAGCTATAGAACTTATTGGAGACTTCATATCTCTCAATCCAGGCATTTGCTTGAAATATTAACTTCAACTCCTGAAACATCTCATATGCTCCATGACGTTCAAAACGTCGTTGAAGTCCCGATTCTAAGCCGTAAAGCATGGCACACTGAACTATCGAGTAGTCATCAGCTTTGCTCTGCCAGACGTTCATAACATCCGGCGTTGCTCCTGCAGCAGGCCTGGCACCCAGCGGTGCTTCCAGGACGTAATTCTTCTGTGCAGCAATGAGGATAATCCTCAAGTTACGGACCCAGTCCGTGTAATTGCTACCATTATCTTTCAACTTTGCTTTCTCAAGGAACGCATTAAAATTCAACGGAACAATAGCACGAGCCATCTATCTACAATCAAACATAAACAAGCAAGATACTAATCAGGTACTAAGTTTCATGATAAATTTAAGTTCAGTTAATCAAGTTAATTAAAGAACTCCCACTTAGATAGACATCCCTCTAATCCTCTAAGTGATTACGTGATCCAAATCAACTAAAACATAACCGATCATCACGTGAGATGGAGTAGTTTTCAATGGTGAACATCGTTATGTTGATCATATCTACTATATGATTCACGCTCGACCTTTCGGTCTCTGTGTTCCGAGGCCATATCTGTATATGCTTGGCTCGTCAAGTATAACCTGAGTATTCCATGTGTGCAACTCTTTTGCACCCGTTGTATTTGAACGTAGAACCTATCACACCCGATCATCACGTGGTGTCTCAGCACGAAGAACTTTTGCAACGGTGCATACTCAGGGAGAACACTTCTTGATAATTTAGTGAGAGATCATCTTATAATGCTACCGTCAATCAAAGCAAGATAAGATGCATAAAAGGATAAACATCACATGCAATCAATATAAGTGATATGATATGGCCATCATCATCTTGTGCTTGTGATCTCCATCTCCGAAGCACCGTCGTGATCACCATCGTCACCGGCGTGACACCTTGATCTCCATCGTAGCATCGTTGTCGTCTCGCCAAGCTTATGCTTCCACGACTATCACTACCGCTTAGTAATAAAGTAAAGCATTACATCGCGATTTCATTGCATACAATAAAACGGCAACCATAAGGCTCCTGCTAGTTGCCGATAACTCGGTTACAAAACAGGATCATCTCATACAATAAAATTCAGCATCATGTCTTGACCATATCACATCACAACATGCCCTGCAAAAACAAGTTAGACGTCCTCTACTTTGTTGTTGCAAGTTTTACGTGGATGCTACGGGCTTAAGCAAGAACCAATCTCACCTACGCATAAAAACCACAACGATAGTTTGTCAAATAGACTCCGTTTTAACCTTCGCAAGGACCGGGCGTAGCCACACTTGGTTCAACTAAAGTTGGAGAGACAGTCGCCCGCAAGCCACCTATGTGCAAAGCACGTCGGGGGAACCGGTCTCGCGTAAGCGTACACGTAAGGTTGGTCCGGGTCGTCTCGTCCAACAATGCCGCCGAACCAAAGTATGACATGCTGGTAGGCAGTATGACTTATATCGCCCACAACTCACTTGTGTTCTACTCGTGCATATAATATCAATATAAATAACCTAGGCTCTGAAACCACTGTTGGGTTTCGTAGTAATTTCAAAAAAATTCCTACGCACACGCAAGATCATGGTGATGCATAGCAACGAGAGGGGAGAGTGTTGTCTACGTACCCACGCAGACCGACTGCGGAAGCGTTGACACAACGTAGAGGAAGTAGTCGTACGTCTTCACGATCCAACCGATCAAGCACCGAAACTACGGCGCCTCCGAGTTCGAGCACACGTTCAGCTCGATGACGATCCCCGGACTCCGATCCAGCAAAGTGTCGGGGAAGAGTTCTGTCAGCACGACGGCATGGTGACGATCTTGATGCACTACAGCAGCAGGGCTTCGCCTAAACTCCGCTACAGTATTATCGAGGAATATGGTGGCTGGGGGCACCGCACACGGCTAAGGAATAGATCACGTGGATCAACTTGTGTGTTTCTGGGGTGCCTCTGCCTCAGTATATAAAGGAGCCAAGGGGGAGGGGGCCGACGGCCAGGAGGAGGGCGCAGGAGGAGTCCTACTCCTCCCGGCAGTAGGACTCCCCCCCCCCAATCCTAGTTGGACTAGGATTCCCCGAGGGGGAAAGAGAGAGAGGGGGTTGGCCACCTCTCCTAGTCCTAATAGGATTAGGGGAGGGGGGAGGCGCGCGGCCACCTTGGGCTGCCCCTTTATCCTTTCCACTAAAGCCCATTAAGGCCCATATGGCTCCCGGGGGGTTCCGGTAACCACCCGGTACTCCGGTAAAATCCCGATTTCACCCGGAACACTTCCGATGTCCAAATATAGGCTTGCAATATATCAATCTTTATGTCTCGATCATTTCGAGACTCCTCGTCATGTCCGTGATCACATCCGGGACTCCGAACAACCTTCGGTACATCAAAATGCATAAACTCATAATATAACTGTCATCGTAACCTTAAGCGTGCGGACCCTACGGGTTTGAGAACAATGTAGACATGACCGAGACACGTCTCCAGTCAATAACCAATAGCGGGACCTGGATGCCCATATTGGCTCCTACATATTCTACGAAGATCTTTATCGGTCAGACCGCATAACAACATACGTTGTTCCCTTTGTCATCGGTATGTTACTTGCCCGAGATTCGATCGTCGGTATCCAATACCTAGTTCAATCTCGTTTCCGGCAAGTCTCTTTACTCGTTCTGTAATACATCATCCCGCAACTAACTCATTAGTTGCAATGCTTGCAAGGCTTATGTGATGTGCATTACCGAGAGGGCCCAGAGATACCTCTCCGACAATCGGAGTGACAAAACCTAATCTCGAAATACGCCAACCCAACATGTACCTTTGGAGACACCCGTAGTACTCCTTTATAATCACCCAGTTACGTTGTGACGTTTGGTAGTACCCAAAGTGTTCCTCCGGTAAACGGGAGTTGCATAATCTCATAGTTACAGGAACATGTATAAGTCATGAAGAAAGCAATAGCAACATACTAAACGATCGGGTGCTAAGCTAATGGAATGGGTCATGTCAATCAGATCATTCTCTTAATGATGTGATCCCGTTAATCAAATAACAACTCATTGTTCATGGTTAGGAAACATAACCATCTTTGATTAACGAGCTAGTCAAGTAGAGGCATACTAGTGACACTTTGTTTGTCTATGTATTCACACATGTATTATGTTTCCGGTTAATACAATTCTAGCATGAATAATAAACATTTATCATGATTATAAGGAAATAAATAATAACTTTATTATTGCCTCTAGGGCATATTTCCTTCACATCTTACTAAATTAAATGATATAGCCACCCTGTTCACTAATGATGAGAGATCTCGCTACTTTTATATCCTTAAAATATTTCCATTCTCATTAAAGGGTGATGCTAAGATATGGTTTAATTCTCTTGATCCTGGTTGTGTGCGTAGTCCCCAGGATATGATTTACTACTTCTCTGCTAAATATTTCCCTGCTCATAAGAAACAAGCTGCTTTAAAGGAAATATACAACTTTGTGCAAATTAAAGAAGAGAGTCTCCCACAAGCTTGGGGGAGGCTTCTCAAGTTACTTAATGCTTTGCCTGACCATCCTCTTAAGAAAAATGAAATACTTGATATCTTTTATAATGGACTAACCGATGCTTCCAGAGATTACCTGGATAGTTGTGCTGGTTCTCTTTTCAAGGAAAGAACACCAAATGAAGCTGAAATTTAATTGAATAATATGTTGACAAATGAAAGTAATTGCGCACCTCCTAAGCCACCTCCTGAGCTAGCTCCTGCTCCAATTAATGATTCTATTCCTAAACCAACTCCAAAGAAGAGGGGTATTCTATTTCTTAGTCCTGAAGATATGCAAGAGGCAAAGAAATCCATGAAAGAAAAAGGTATTAAAGCTAAAGATGTTAAGAATTTACCTCCTATTGAAGAATTACATGGACTTAATTTACCGCCTGTTGAAGAAACATATGATCTTGATCCTTTATTTATTGAAGAACCTCCAGACCCCGATAACCTGACACAGGTAGTAAAGGTAAATTCTCTCTATAGATATGATAAAGCTAAAATCCCTCCTGCTAGAATTGCTAGTCAATGCTTGGATGAATTTGATAATTTTATGATTAAGCAAGAAGACTTCAATGCTTATTTTGGTAGACAATTAAAACAAGATGCTGATATGATTAAATACTTGGGTGATTATATGGCTAATATTAGAGGTGAACTTAAACTTGTTAGCAAACATGCTTCTATGGTTACCACTCAAGTAGAACAAGTACTTAAAGCTCAAAAAGAATTGCTCAATGAGATGAATAGTAAGAAAAATGATTATGTTGTTAAAGTGGCTACTAGAACTGGTAGAATGACTCAGGAACCTTTGTATCCTAAAGGCCACCCTAAGAGAATTCAGCAAGATTCTCACAGAAACAAAATTGATGCACCTAGTTCTTCTAAAAGGAAGAAAAAGAAAAACGATAGAACTGTGCAAACTTCTAGTGAACCTATTGCTGAACCACCTGATAATCCAAATGATATCTCTATGTCTGATGCTGAAACACAATCTGGTAATGAACATGAACCTAATGAAAATGTTAATGATGATGTTCATAATGATGCTCAACCTAGTAATGATAATGATGTAGAAATTGAACCTGCTGTTGATCTTGATAACCCACAATCAAAGAATCAACGTTATGATAAGAAAGACTTTGTTGCTAGGAAACATGGTAAAGAAAGAGAGCCTTGGGTTTAGAAACCCATGCCTTTTCCTCCCAAACCATCCAAGAAAAAGGATGATGAGGATTTCGAGCGCTTTGCTAAAATGATTAGACCTAACTTTTTGCGTATGCGATTAACTGATATGCTCAAAACTGATCCTTATGCTAAGTACATGAAAGATATTATTACAAATAAAAGAAAGATAGCAGAAGATGAAATTTCCACCATGCTTGCTAATTATACTTTTAAGGGTGGAATACCAAAGAAACTTGGAGATCCAGGAGTACCTACTATACCATGCTCTATGTTAAAACTGCTTTATGTGATCTTGGAGCCGGTGTTAGTGTTATGCCTCTCTCTTTATATCATAGACTTGATTTGAATAAGTTGACACTTACTGAGATATCTTTGCAAATGGCTGATAAATCAACTGCTATACCTGTCGGTATTTGTGAGGATGTGCCTGTTGTGGTTACAAACGTTACTATTTTAACGGACTTTGTTATTCTTGATATTCCCGAGGACGATAGTATGTCTATTATTCTTGGAAGACCTTTTCTTAATACTGTAGGGGCTGTTATTGATTGCAACAAAGGCAATGCCACTTTTCAAGTTGATGGAAATGAGCATACGGTACACTTTCTGAGGAAACAACCTCAACTTCATAGTATCAATTCTATCAGAGAAATTCCATCGATTATATTTGGAGGTTTTGAATTCCCTCTTCCTACTGTCAAGAAGAAATATGATATACTTATTATTGGGGATGTGCATATCCCTGTTGAGGTAACCTAGTGTTATTCAAAATTTCTCCGGTTTCATGTTTATCGGAATGAGTTTGTTAACAAGACTTGATCAACCTTGTTAGTGGATTCCTTTTGACGAGCATGAGATGGATGAAACTAGAAGCACAACCTTCTGTACCCCACTTTTACTTTTCTGTTATTTAGTTGAAATAAAGTGAAAATAAATAATTTTCTGTCTGTTATCTGATTATCCGTGCAATATAAAAATACCTCAAAAATAAAAGTTCTCCAAATGCCCCGAAAATTAAATATGATTTTTTCTAGAATATTTGAGGATTTATGGAACTGAATACATACCAGGGGGCCAACCACCTTGCCACGAGGGTGGAGGGCGCGCCCCCTGCCTCGTGGGCCCACGGTTGCCCTCCTCCACTTATTCCTGCACCCATCCTCTTCTTCTTCCTCCCCCAAACACAAAAAACCAACTCAAGCACGGGTTGCAGCCCTCTTTGCTGCCATTTTCGATCTCCTTGCTCAAAGCACCTCTCACAAAACTGCTTGGGGAGATTGTTCCTTGGTATGTGACTTCTCCATTGGTCCAATTTGTTTTTGTTCTAGTGCTTTATTCATTGCAAATTTGTGTTGCTTAGGTGACCCTGTTCTTGAGCTTGCATGTCAAATTTATATGGTCAAAAGTAGTTTTGATGCATGATATAGGCTCTAGGCACTTGTAGGAGTGGTTCCTATCAATATTATTGAGTTTGGTTTACTTTTATTTTGAAGTTACTAAAAAAATTCAGAATTTTTCAGAGGAAGAAATATGCTTAGGAAAATGTTCCAAGGTGGTTCTTCAAAGAAGCAAGGACCCAGGCTTGCAATGCGTGATGCTGACGAAGAGCCACCAAGAGATGCTCCAGTGCGTCCTTGTGAGTGGCCTTCTGAAAATTTTATGGATCGAGCGGGAATTAAAGAAGAATTTAACGCATATTTGTGTAATGCCAGTCTTGAGGACTTTGAGGCAGACAAATGCCCCCAGTATCATGATCTCACAAGCTCTTTTGTGAGGTGGTTTGAGTATTCATCTTCGCGTAATTCTCCTTCAGTCATGTTTGATCTTTATAACAAATCTTATACCATGGACTTAGAGGATTTCACTTTTGCTTGCAAACTTCCACAATGGGGTAGTGTTGGGGATCCCCGTAAATCTGAATTTAGAAACTTTCTTGCTAGTATAACTGTAGGGGAATCTAGAGATATAACGCAAGCTACCATAGGAAGCATTCACTTTCCTGCTATACATTATTTTGCTCTCTTCATAGGTAGGTGCATAAATGCTAAGGATGAAGCATGTCACATGTGTGTCCCTGACCTTAGCATTCTCAGGAGTGCTGTGTCAGGAGACCAATCTTATCATATGGGAGCCATTGTAGCTCGTAGGTTGCATCATAATAGATATAATGGAGATTTCTTTGGAGGAATTTATGCAACCCGCTTAGCTAAATTTCTTGAGATAGATGTTCGTGAAGGAGACATGGAGTTGCCTCCTGCTTATTTTGATTTTGATTCTATGGTTTCCCACCATTTTGTCGAGAGGAACGAATCACCTCTCCAGTACCGACTAATCTTTGACAGACGTCGTGCTGTCCGTATTACTCTCCCTGCTCCTGGTTTCTTTGATTATCAGGCAAGAGGAGGATATACTATTACCAGAGAGGAGGCAGATGAGTACGAGAGGAGAGCTGAGGCCGCTCGTTGCCACACTGCAGCTCAGGAGGCGATAGCCGCTGCATCACAGTACGACCCCAACAACTATTATTATGGATATCAGCCAGGCCAACCGTGGCCATAGACCAACTTAGGCCAAAAGCCTAAGCTTGGGGGAGTACGTATTTCTCATCGAAATTACATTTATTGTTCACACACACTCATTGCTAGATGTTAGTGCTCATACTTTTTCATTGTATCATCCATGCTAGTTTATTTTTTATGCTTTCTTCTTGTGTGTTTAATAAACCTTAAGAAAAAGAAGAAGAAAAAATAGTTGTAGCCTTTAATCAGTTTAATTTCCATCCTTGTAGTAGTAATTAAAAAGAAAACCCAAAAATATTTCCTGTTCTTCTTTTGTTTGTTGGGAGCTTTCCCGTGTAAATAGTTTTATTTCTTTTCTTTCTTTGGGGGTCAGTAGGAGAAGACCATGATTAAATTGTTGAAGTGGCCCTTATATGCTTTATTGTTGATTTAACCAAGAGCCCATATTGCCTTGTCTTCTCCTGTTTATTGAATGCTCGCAGATTCCAGCTTAGTCCAATGCACGTGCACTCTTATTATTATTCACATCGTTCGGTCGTGCAAGTGAAAGGCAATTATGATGATATATGATGGACTGATTGAGATGAGAAAAGCTGGTACGAACTCAACCTCTTTTGTTTTTGTAAGTATGATGAGTTCATCGTTCTTGATTCAGCTTGTTATGAATAAACATGTTTGCAATGACAATTAGAGATCATAGTTGCTTGTGCCATGCTTGATTAGCTATGAGTTATAATGGTTTACCTTGCGTGCCAACATGCTATTAAAATGGTTATGATGTGGTATGATAGGGTGGTATCCTCCTCTGAATGATTTAAGTGACTTGACTTGGCACATGTTCACGCATGTAGTTGAAACAAATCAACATAGCCTTCACGATATTTATGTTCATGGTGGATTATATCCTACTCATGCTTGCACCCAATATTTATTAATTTTAATGCATGTACATGACTGTTGTCGCTCTCTAGCTGGTCACTTCCCAGTCTTTTGCTAGCCTTCACCTGTACTAAGCGGGAATACTGCTTGTGCATCCAAATCCCTTAAACCCCAAAGTTATTCCAGATGAGTCCACTATACCTTCCTATATGCGGTATCTACCTGCCGTTCCAAGTAAATTTGTATGTGCCAAACTCTAAACCTTCAAATAATCATCCTGTTTTGTATGCTCGAATAGCTCATGTATCAACTAGGGCTGTCCGTATCTTCCATGTTAGGCGGGTTATTCTCAAGAGGAGTGGACTCCGCTCCTCATTCATGAGATAAATGGCTGGTCACCGAGATGCCCAGTCCCATGCTTTATGCAAACTAAATCAAAATAATTGCAAACAAAACTCCCCCTGGACCTGATGTATGTTGGAGGCACTCGTTGTTTCGAGCAAGTCATGGATTGATGTTTGTTGGTGGAGGGGGAGTATAAAATTTACCATTCTGTTTGGGAACCGCCTATAATGTGTGTAGCATGGAAGATATCGCCATCTCTTGGTTGTTATGTTGACAATGAAAGATACCGCTCAAAATATTATTCACCTCTATTTCAAAACCGAGCTCTGGCACCTCTACAAATCCCTGCTTCCCTCTGCAAAGGGCCTATCCATTTACTTTTATGTTGAGTCATCACCCTCTTATTAAAAAGCACCAGTTGGAGAGCACCGCTGTCATTTGCATTCATTACTGTTAATTTATATTGGGTGTGACTATGATTGGATCTCTTTTACCATGAATTACAATGTCTAGTCAGTCCTTGATCTTTAAAGGTGCTCCGCATTTATGTTTTGCGGTCTCAGAAAGGGCAAGCGAGATACCATCTTGTTATATCATATTATGATTGTTTTGAGAAAGTGTTGTCATCCGAGATTTATTATTATGGATTGCTAGTTGATTATGCTATTGATATGGGTAATCATGAGACCTGAGAATTATTGCAAATATGGTTAGTTATGATCTTTGCTGAAAACTTGAATGCTAGCTTGACATATTTATAACAACAAGAGCAAACAGAGTTTGTAAAAGTTTTTTTATTTCTTTCAGTTTTTCAACTGAATTGCTTGAGGACAGGCAAGGGTTTAAGCTTGGGGGAGTTGATACATCTCCGTCGTATCTACTTTTCCAAACACTTTTGCCCTTGTTTTGGACTCTAACTTGTATGATCTGAATGGAACTAACCCGGACTGACGCTGTTTTCAGCAGAATTTCCATGATGTTGTTTTATGTGCAGAAAACAAAAGTTCTCGGAATGACCTGAAACTCCACGGAATATCTTACAATAAATAATAAAAAATCCTCGCCAAAGATGAAGACCAGGGGGCCCACACCCTTGCCACGAGGGTGGGGGGCGCCCCCCCCAGGGCGCGCGCCCCCTACCTCATGGGCCCCCTGGAACCCCCCCCCCCCCCCCCCCGACTCCAACTCCAACTCTATGTAACTGCTTTCGGGGAGAAAAAAATAGGAGAGAAGAAATCATCGCGTATTACGATACGGAGCCGCCGCCAAGCCCTAAAACCTCTCGGGAGGGCTGATCTGGAGTCCGTTCGGGGCTCCGGAGAGGGGGATTCACCGCTGTCGTCATCATCAACCATCCTCCATCACCAATTTCATGATGCTCACCGCCGTGCGTGAGTAATTCCATCATAGGCTTTCTAGACGGTGATGGGTTGGATGAGATTTATCATGTAATCGAGTTAGTTTTGTTAGGGTTTGATCCCTAGTATCCACTATGTTCTGAGATTGATGTTGCTATGACTTTGCTATGCCTAATTCTTGACACTAGGGCCCGAGTGCCATGATTTCAGATCTGAACCTATTATGTTTTCATCAATATATGAGAGTTCTAGATCCTATCTTGCAAGTCTATAGTCACCTATTATGTGTTATGATCTGTTAACCCCGAAGTGACAATAATCGGGATACTTATCGGTGATGACCGTAGTTTGAGGAGTTCATGTATTCACTATGTGCTAATGCTTTGTTCCGGTTCTCTATTAAAAGGAGGACTTAATATCCCTTAGTTTCCATTAGGACCCCGCTACCACGGGAGGGTAGGACAAAAGATGTCATGCAAGTTCTTTTCCATAAGCACGTATGACTATATTCGGAATACATGCCTACATTACATTGACGAATTGGAGCTAGTTCTGTGTCACCCTATGTTATGACTGTTACATGATGAACCGCATCCGGCATAATTATGCATCATTGATCAAATGACTACGAGCATTCCATATACTGGTTTACGCTTATTTACTTTCCGGTTGCTATTGTTACAATCACTACAAAATACCAAAAACATTACTTTGCTTTCGTTACTCTTTTGTTACCGTTACCATCACTATCATATTACTTTGCTACTAAACACTTTGCTGCAGATACTAAGTTTCCAGGTGTGCTTGAATTGACAACTCAGCTGCTAATACTTGAGAATATTCTTTGGCTCCCCTTGTGTCGAATCAATAAATTTGGGTTGAATACTCTACCCTCGAAAGCTGTTGCGATCCCCTATACTTGTGGGTTATCACATGCCCCGGTCTTTCTCATTCTTCTCTCTTCTTCATCTTCCTCCTCTCCCAACCTCCGCTGCTGCTCGAGCTCCGCCGCCGTCAGAGATCACCTCACCTCCGTCGACTTCGGCCGCTGCATCGACCGGAATTAGTCCAGAAAACGGCGGCGACCTTCCGCGGAAAATCTGTGGATGTAAGCATTTCCCTTCTTGCTCCTCAGATCTGCATTAGGGCTTTCTAGGTTTCTGCATGTTCTTCGTAGTTCATCGCAATTTCTCTGTAGTTCTTCCACTGCAGCCCCTTCTTGATCCCAAAAGAGATATATGCTTGTGCGGTAGTTGTTTTGTGCCTACTCTTGACACTAGTAGACCCCTTTTCCCAGTATAAAGGCCTCATTAGGACTCACAAACTCATCTGCGCTAAATTTTTAGGTCTAGAATTTTTTTCCATTTTGAATGGCCATTTGATCTGGAATAATATCAAGCAATTAGGAAACTTGTTTGTCTCAACACTTAGCCGAATTTGCTTTCTCAAATATCTGTAGTCATGGTGGCTTATTGCACCGGCTTACTTTTCCTTATATGACATTAGCCCTTACTTAAGCCGCCATTACTCCCCTGTACCATCATCACTTTAATTTCACCATTATCATTGAATTAAACTGGCATGTTGCTTTCTTTTCAGTTCGTCTTTTGAACATCATGCCGTACAAAGCTCCGACTGTCTGCAACTGGGTTCCCTCAACAGTTACTGAGGACAATCTGAAGGAATTCTTTACCATAGGTTTTTTGCCAGGGAAGAATGTTATGTCTTACCGCGCACCTGACCCGGACGACGAACGGCCCAATCCAAAAGACGGTGAAGTTATCATCTTTTCTGACCACATGAACCGTGGCTTTTCCCCACCCGGCTCAAAGTTCTTCAGAGATGTCCTCCATTTTTTCAAACTCCACCCTCAAGACATCAGGCCCAATTCCATATCCAATATCTGCAACTTCCAAGATCTCTGTGAGGTGTACCTTCAAGAAGAACTGACTGTGGAACTCTTTAGAGAGTATTTTTATCTGAACCGCCAGAACGAGTGCACCAATGGCCCTAGCTTGGAACTTGGAGGTATCTCAATTCAGCGTCGATAGGGCGCCGTCTTCCCCCTAATTAATAGTCTTGTCGAGTCATCCCAAGGACTGGAATCAGACTTGGTTCTATTGTCAAGACACCTCGCCAGCAAATGAGAAGCCACTGCCGGGTTATCGCGCAGAGCGTCTTGACTCCAAGTTTGCACTCCCTCACAAACTCACTGCCATCGAACGCAAGAAGTTGATTCCATCCATTAAAAGGATTAACGCTTTATTGGGGAACAGCTTAACCGGAGTTGACTTGACCCGTTGCTGGGTTGCGTGGCGGGTCATCCCTCTAAGCCGTTGATCCAAATTGATGTATGAATATGGTGGAGGCCCAGATGACTCTCTTCGACACAGCTCCGTTCAATTAACTGAAGAAGATATTGTTTCAATGTCAACCCTTCTAGTGAACGGCAAATACGAAGACTGCAGTAAAGTCGGGTTAAACCCCTTCTGCAAGCTTAACCCGGTGCCAGAGGTAAAGAACCTCTGATCTCTTCCTCTTTGTATTTTTCTCAGTTGTTTTAAATACTAGCATGATCTTTCATCTTGCTTATTTGTTTATAGGACAAATCTGATTTCTGGAAAGCCAAGTATGACCACGAAGCTGCCAAGAAAGCTAGAGCCGGCGCCATAACCGCCAAGAAGACGACTCAGAGATCTAAGAAGAAGAAGAAGAAGAAGAAGAAGAAGAAGAAGAAGAAGAAGAAGAAGAAGAAGAAGAAGAAGAAGAAGAAGAAGAAGAAGAAGAGCACCGCTGAGGACCTGTTGAAGCTTGACGATGATACTTCTGAGTCGGAGGTAGCCCTTGACTCCCTTGGCCAGCTTTTTAATAATCTTATTAATATTGATCATTGCCAGGACGACACGGCGGCCAGTCAGGCCGTGGAAGAAGAGGTAACTATTTCCTCCGACTCAGCCCATTTGCCAAGAATCGAGTCGTAACCCGGAAAGTAATGTTTTCACACCCTTTGGCTTATCTGGACCCTCATTTTCTTTTGAAAAAGCAGCAACATGAGAGCCGCCGTCAGGCCCGGAACGACGATGAACCGCCTTCCGTTCTTCAACAAACTCCTCAAAAACGCCCGAATGAGGTTTATTTCTTCGTCTTTTACTTGCCATTAATGGATCTTCTCCCTTGCATTACTAACTTTATTTTTATCTTTGCAGGAGGTGTCTCGCTCTTCTGGCGACTCATATCAAACTCAATTCCCAGCCTTTAAGACTACTCCTGGGTAAGGAAGAAATCATCTTTCCTCCGTGTCTTTCAAACTGCTTCTTTATACTAACTGTTTCATAACATCTTTCTTAGTGGCCAAGCCAAGTCTAAGAAGGCCAAGGTGACTAGGCCGGCGGAAGACCCATCAATCCTTGCACCTGAACCGGCCATGCCACCTTCTCCCCCTCAAACTGAAGCACTAGAAGACCCGGCTGCCAATGCTCAATCAGATCCTCCCAAGCCGTCAACTGATGATACCATCATTAACCCTTCTGCTACCGGACCATCCAGCTCGGCCAACCCGCCATCACCATCTGTCCAGGACGTTCTGATCAATGGAAGCCGCTTTGTTGAGCCGGGGAATCCCACCGTGTTGGCTCGTCACACCGCTAAACCAGAGGCCCTGGAGAGACAGATAGTGTGTTTTGATATTTCTCATTATAGCCATCTGAACGCCAATGACATATTGCCCGGCTATCTCAGCCATGTGCACTCCCGCCGTGACTCGGAAATCAAAATGGTCAAGCAGTTGTAGCTGAAGTATGAGGTATGCTTTTCCGGCTTACTTATATTCCTCCAGCCCCCAAGTCTGTATATTATGATAAAACCTGAATGATCTGTAGACTTATGATATAGGCTAAAGCTTTACCTTTAGATTTTTCTGAAGTCCAATAAAGTAGAATAAACTTCACCTGTAGTCCCCAAGGGCCGGTTCACTTGATCATAAATGAGCTGGTACTTTTAATTTCATAACTGTCTTGTGCCGAACCCAACAAATATTTTAATCTGGCTTAACCTTGAGAGACTTTCTGAATATCATGCATTACCCCCGAAGTGCCAAGTGCTGTTATTTTGTAAGGTACTTGGGACTTAAAATATATTAGAGTCATAAGAAATTGTTTTGGCATACATTAGCCCCCAAGTGTCAAGTGGTTTTGAAGTGCAAAGTACTTGAGACTTGAATCTTGACTCTTGAACTTTAATTTAAACATTGACACACCTGTGTATGTTTTGTAGAACGCCCTATCTGAATTGGGTTCGCAATTAACTGACGCCAAGACCCGGCTGGTGGATCAGGAGACAGAAATCAAGTCTGCTGACTCTAAGCTTCAATTAAGTCTTGCTGAGACGGAAAAATTGAGAACCAGCTTGACTGCCAAGAAGAAAACCTGGGCTGAAGAGAAGACGTTGCTGATACAACGCGCTGAAAAAGCTGAAGCAGCTCTTGAGGAGGTTACTACGGAGCTGAACGGCTTAAAGAACCGGGTGTCTCAAATGGTTTCCGCCATCTTTGGTAAGCCATCTATACTGATCTTTTTCACCTTCTTGTGACTCGGAGTATAAACCGCTTGCTGACCCCTTGTTTGAAAAATTATGTGCAGGCCCGCAAAGCAAGAACCTGAATCAGGATATCGTGACGAAACTGAAGGCGGTCTATACCTTAGTGGAGCAGTTGTACACTGGTGCTCAACGAGCACTTGCTTCTATCTCTCTCGCCAATCAAGGACCCAACCTGCTCAGTGACGTCTTGAAGAAATTGTCAATCTTACCCGCCAGGTTCCAAGAGGTCAAACGATCCTGCGCTAGAGCCAGAGCTTTGACTGCTCTGAGCCGTTCCAAGGCTTGGGTGCTAGACCTAGACCAAGTGGAGGTAGCTAGGGGGTACCCGACTGTAAAGGAAGATGGGTCTCTCTTTGAGCAAGATGACTTCATGGCTTGCGTGAGGGGAGTTTGACCTCAGGCTACCATTCTTGGAGATGAAACCAATATTGACAAATATCAGCCGGGTTTTGATTTGGAGAATAAGAAGATGGTGACTCCTTCTTATAAGGTGACAGACCTTATCCCGCCGGTTCGTCAACACATGTTTGCTCCAGAGGTTGATCCGGCTGGCTTGATTGACGATGAATCAGAGTTCGTTGTCGTGAATGGCTTTGACTGGTCCAATCCCAGATTTCAATTGACAGAAGGAGGTGAACCGGCGAGGGAAGAGTGAGAACCATCATTGTGGGCTTTAAAAAGCCTTGTAATAGAATTAGCTTTGAAACACTGCATATTTTTCCTATGCCATTGTGCATAAGACACCATGTGTGACTCTTTGCTTCCTGATGTCAATATATGCATCATATTTATGGTTATCTCTATAATATTTCGGCTCTGTTCTTGTAGAAAAAAAGGGAAAAACTGGCTTGGCGGTTTAGTATCGAACGGGTCAGAACACACGGTTTATAACCAATAGTTTATCATAGTAGAATAAACAGAAAACAAATGCGAAAATAAACATGATTGAAACAACCTTTGATTAATACAGAAAACAATTGTTCCTTAATAACAGTCATACGTGTATTTTTTACCTCTGGACCACCGGTTTATATGACCCTGAGTGATGAGGTTGATGATCCAGTCCTTTTGTGAAGTCAATGCTTCTGTACGACTGATGACTATCATGCCTTGGCGGCTTATTGTCAAATAGTCAAGTCGGTGAAAATACCATGCTGATTGTTTAAAATTGAGACAAAAAAAGACCAATAAGACAAATAAAACAAATAACAGTTGGTAATCAATATAAATTAACCTTGTAGTTAAAGGTTGGGGGTTTCTGATTCGAATACGATCAGTAAATCGGACCAAATGGGTTAAGCTAAGATTCGAATACGATCATATAGCCCCCAGTGGCTTTGGCGTTGCGCCGATCAAGAAGGTACCGACAGCTATGTTCTCTTTGGTTCGAATACGACCTATTTTTGAATAGGAAGCCCCCAAATGACCTTGAGAGGTTTTTAACGACCCTGATTCAAATACGATCCAAGTCGGACCCAAAAGGGGTTAAGCTATGATTCAGATACGATCAAGAAGCCCCCTGGTGAGTTTGGCTTTGAGCCGATCAAGAGGGTTACGACAGCTATGTTCTCTTTGGTTCGAATACGACCTATGTTTGAACAGGAAGCCCCCAAGTGATCATGAGGTTTACAGCTAGATTCGAATACGATCATAAGCCGGACCAAAAAAGGTTAGACTTGATTCAGATATGATCAGCTCCTTAATAGTCATTTTAAATAGTAAAAAAGAGTAAAGATATATAATCTTTGAAAAGGAAAAGGACAGAGGTCCTGCTTTATTACTTATCATAGTATATACAATGTAAAAGTATGTACATTACGAGAGCCGATGGCTCAGGTGTAGTATGGCCGAAGTTGAGCAATGTTCCACGGCCGGCGGGTCTCCTCCTCCGACTTACGTGAGTATTTGTGCCCTCGAACATCAATGAGGTAATATGACCCGTTGTTTAAGTTCTTGCTGACCACAAAGGGTCCTTACCAAGGCGGGGATAGCTTGTGTGCATCTGACAGATCCTGGATGAGCCGGAGCACCAGGTCACCTTCTTGAAAAGTCCTGGACTTAACCCGGCGGCTGTGATAGCGGTGCAGGTCCTGTTGATAAATTGCTGATCGAGCCGCTGCTAAGTCTCTTTCCTCATCTAATAAGTCAAGTGCATCCTGTCTGGTGATACGTTTCCAACGTATCTATAATTTTTTATTGCTCCATGCTATATTATCTACTATTTGGACTATTTTGGGCTTTATTTTCCACTTTTATATTATTTTTGGGACTAACCTATTAACCGGAGGCCCAACCCAGAATTGCTGTTTTTTTGCCTATTTCAGTGTTTCGGAGAAACAGAATATCAAACGGAGTCCAAACGGAATAAAACCTTCGGGAACGTGATTTTCTCACCGAACGTGATCCAGGAGACTTGGACCCTACTCCAAGGAGTCAAAGAGGAGGTCACGAGGGTGGGGGGCACGCCCCTTGCCTCGTGGGCCCCTCGGTGCTCCACCGACGTACTTCTTCCTCCTATATATACATACGTACCCCCAAACGATCAGAACAGGAGCTAAAAACCTAATTCCACCGCCGCAACTTTCTGTATCCACGAGATCCCATCTTGGGGCCTGTTTCGGAGCTCCGCCGGAGAGGGCCGTCATCACGGAGGGCTTGTATATCATCATAGCCTCTCCGATGAAGTGTGAGTAGTTTACCTCAGACCTTCGGGTCCATAGTTAGTAGCTAGATGGCTTCTTCTCTCTCTTTGAATCTCAATACAAAGTTCTCCCCCTCTCTTGTGGAGATCTATTCGATGTAATCTTCTTTTTGTGGTGTGTTTGTTGAGACCGATGAATTGTGGGTTTATGATCAAGTTTATCTATGAATAATATTTGAATCTTCTCTGAATTCTTTTATGCATGATTGGTTATCTTTGCAAGTCTCTTCGAATTATCCGTTTGGTTTGGCCAACTAGATTGGTAGTTCTTGCCATAGGAGAAGTGCTTAGCTTTGGGTTCGATCTTGCGGTGTCCTTTCCCAGTGACAGAAGGGGCAGCAAGGCACGTATTGCATCGTTGCCATCGAGGATAACAAGATGGGGTTCATTTCATATTGCATGAATTTATCTCTCTACATCATGTCATCTTGCTTAAGGCGTTACTCTGTTTTTAACTAATACTCTAGATGCATGCTGGATAGCGGTCGATGAGTGGAGTAATAGTAGTAGATGCAGAATCGTTTCGGTCTACTTGTCACGGACGTGATGCCTATATACATGACCATGCCTAGATATTCTCATAACTATGCTCAATTTTGTCAATTGCTCAACAGTAATTTGTTCACCCACCGTAGAATACTTATGCTCTTGAGAGAAGCCACTAGTGAAACCTATGGCACCCGGGTCTATTCTCATCATATCAATCTCCATCACTTTAATCTTGCTTTGCTTTTTACTTTGCTTTTACTTTTACACTTTGCATCTTTATACCAAAAATACCAAAAATATTATATCTATCACATCTCACTCTCGTAAGTGACCGTGAAGGGATTGACAACCCCTAATCACGTTGGTTGCGAGTAGCTATCGTTTTGTGCAGGTACGAGGGACTTGAGCGTGGCCTCCTACTGGATTGATACCTTGGTTCTCAAAAACTGAGGGAAATACGTACGCTACTCTGCTGCATCATCCCTTCCTCTTCGGGGAAAACCAACGCAAGCTCAAGACGTAGCATCTGGCTTGTTCATTATTAGCTCCCCGATAGTTTTAGGGTATATGGATATATATATATATATAGGCGGAAGAAATACATCACGGGAGCCACGAGGGGCCCACGAGGGCGGAGGGCGCGCCCCCTGCCTCGTGCTCTCCTCGTTGATCCCCTGACATGCACTCCAAGTCTCCTGTATTGCTTTCTTTCCAAAAATAACTTTTCCGAAGGTTTCATTCTGTTTGGACTCCGTTTGATATTCCTTTTCTGCGAAACACTGAAACAAGGGAAAAACAAAAACTGGCACTGGGCTCTGGATTAATAGGTTAGTCCCAAAAATCATATAAAATAGCATATAAATGCATATAAAACATCCAAAACAGATAATATAATAGCATGGAACGATCAAAAATTATAGATACGTTGAAGACGTATCACGACACTGGCTACAGCCAAAGCAGTAGCGATTCTGGTTGTAGCAAAAGCAACAGCGATTCTGGCTGTAGCAAAAGTAGCAACGATTTTGGCTATAGCAAAGACAGCAAGGAGGATGATCCGGACTGGAGTGGGGAAGAAGAGGAGCAGAGTGGGCATCAGGCTCAGGATGACCTAGCGATTGTGGTGGCTGACCAAGGGCAAGACATGGTGGTGGCTGACCATGGGCAAGAGATGGTGGTGGGTGAGGATGACCTAGCGATGGTCGTGCCTGTCGTGCCTGAAGATGGCCTCGCGATGGTGGTGGTGCCTGACGATGACCTCGCGCCGGTGGTGGCGCCGGCGATCCCACAGCTGGGTGACATGACCACGCCAATTGTCGTAGAAGCCTACATCCCACTGCCTCCACCGCCTCACCGCTCTTGGCGCATCAGGCTGAGGAAAGAGAAGGAGAAGAACAATGAGAACTGAACTACGTCAGGTATGTCAGATCTCCAAAATGATCTATATATACTTAGCTTTGTTTCCTCCGTAATGACATAAGTTAGCTCTAATATGCTTAGTTACCTATGTTAGCTCTAATATGTTTAGTTACCTATGTCAGCTCTAATATGCTAAGTTATCTCTACTATGCTTAGTTTCCTATAGGTTAGCTCCAAAATTACTTATGTTAGCACAAAATGACCAAGTTTACATAATAAGCTTATAGTCTTCTTCTTCTTCTTCTTCTCCAAAATGACATAAGTTAGCTCTAAGTTAGCTCTAATATGCTTAGTTCACTTAAAGATGGCATAATTAGCTAGGTTGGCTCCATTTTACCTAAGTTGGCTCTAATATGCTAAGTTATCTCTAATATGCTTAGTTTCCTATAGGTTAGCTCCAAAATTACTTATGTTAGCACAAAATGACCAAGTTTACATAATAAGCTTATAGTCTTCCTCTTCTTCTTCTTCTTCTTCTTCTTCTTATTCTTCTTCTTCTTCTCCAAAATGACATAACTTAGCTCTAAGTTAGCTCTAATATGCTTAGTTTCCTATAGGTTAACTCCAAAATTACTTATGTTAGCACAAAATGACCAAGTTTACATAATAAGTATGCTTACTTCTTATAGTCTTCTTCTTATTATTATAACATCTTGTTTATCATTTTGCGGATTTGATTTAATTCACGGAAGCTTGCATGGATGGAGTACTTTTTTTCCATTTGTGCTTTTATTTTGTATCAATGAACTTGCATGGTTGGAACTTGTTATATGGATGGATGGATAAGGTGTTGGATGAATGTGAAACTTTTGTAATATGTAAGGATGGAACTATATATGTGTTGGTTATGTATGTATATATGATGAAACTTGTGTGTTGGATATGCTTGTTGTGTATATATGTATATCTGTGAATTGTTGTCAAATGAAATGAATTAAATTAAAAATAGGGCTGTACAGGCTCTTTGCCGTCAGCTAGCTGACGGCAAACATGCCACGTGGCAGCTACCTGTGATTCCTGGGACTGGCATGTTTGAGCACTTTTCCGTCAGCCAGCGGATGACAAAGACCTTAGCCTCTTTGTCGTCCGTTGGCTGACTGCAAAGCACGCCGTTAACCCCTAACGGCTCTCACCCCACCTCACTGCCGTCCATGATCTTTGTCGTCTGGTGGCCACCAACGGCGAACAACACAACCCTTTGCCGTCCGTTTTCAGGAAGCGGACGGCAAAGAAGGCCTTTGCTGGCACGTGTTCAGATGGACAGTTTGCCATCTGCTGGCGGACGGCAAAGAAGCTGATTCCAGTAGTGAAAGGAGGAATGGGTTTCCGTGATATACACTGCTTTAACCTTGCTTTGTTAGCGAAACAAGTGTGGCATCAAGGTGTTGACTACGATGAGATTTTCTCACTCGTATTGATGCTTAAAAGTCTATCCGAATCATGTTAGCAGTTGCCGCATTTTATGAAATCTGGCAAATGGATGTCAAAATTGTATTCCTTCATGGATTTCTTAAATGAAGTGTTGTATATGATGCAACCAGAAGGTTTTGTCGATCCTAAAGGTGCTAACAAAGTGAGCAAGCTCTAGCAATCCATCTATGGACTGGTGCAAGCATCTCAGAGTTGGAATATATGCTTTGATAAAGTGATCAAAGCATATGGTTTTATACAGACTTGCGGTGAAGCCTGTATTTACAAGAAAGTGAGTGGGAGCACTACATCATTTCTGATAAGTATATGTGAATGACATATTATTGATCGGAAATAATGTAGAATTTTTTGGAAAGCATAAAGGAGTGTTTGAAAAGAGTTTTTCAAAGAAAGACCTCGATGAAGCTGCTTACACATTGAGAATCAAGATCTATAGAGATAGATCAAGGCGCTTGATAAGTTTTTTCAATGAGTACATACCTGTAGCACCCACGATGCGGCTATATCTCCCATGTGTCGGAGAACGACTTAGAGGCATAACCGCATGGTAGGCATGTCGCAAGAGGGGTAATCTTTACACATCCCATGTACTGAATAAGAAAGGGATAAAGAGTCGGCTTACAATCGCCACTTCAAACAATACATAAATATATCATACATCATCCAGAATACAATCAAGGTCCGACAACAGTACCAAAATAAAGAAAGACAACCCCAAATGCTAGATCCCCGATCGCCCCAACTCGGATCCTCTACTGATCATCCGGAAAAGACACGTAGTAACGGCCCGAATCCTCGTCGAACTCCCACTTGAGTTCGGTAGCGTCCCCTGCACTGGCATCATCGGCACCTGCATCTGTTTTGGAAGTATCTGTGAGTCACGGGGACTCAGCAATCTCACACCCTCGCGATCAAGACTATTTAAGCTTAAAGGTAGGAAAGGGGTAGTGAGGTGGAGCTGCAGCAAGCACTAGCGTATATGATGGCTAACTTACGCAAATGAGAGCGAGAAGAGAAGCAAAGCACGATCGGGAAGCTAAGGTGATCAAGAAGTGATCCTAAAGCTACTTACGTTCAAGCATAACACGAGACCGTGTTCTCTTCCCGGACTCCGCCGAAAAGAGACCATCATGACTACACACGCGGTTGATTCATTTTAATTAAGTTAAGTGTCAAGTTTTCTACAACCGGATATTAACAAATTCCCATCTGCCCATAACCGCGGGCATGGCTTTCGAAAGTTCAAAACCCTGCAGGGGTGTCCCAACTTAGCCCATCACAAGCTCTCACGGTCAACGAAGGATATTCCTTCTCCCAGGAAGACCCGATCAGACTCGGTATCCCGGTTACAAGACATTTTGACAAAGGTAAAACAAGACCAGCAAAGCCACCCGAATGTGCCGACAAATCCCGATAGGAGCTGCACATATCTCGTTCTCAGGGCACACCGGATAAGCAATCCGTACAACTAAAACCAACCCTCAAGTTTCCCTGAGGTGGCGCTGCAAGGGGCTCTAGTTTGGACCAACACTCAGAGGAGCACTGGCCCGGGGGTTTAAAATAAAGATGACCCTTGAGTCCGTGGAACCCAAGGGAAAAAGGCTTAGGTGGCAAATGGAAAAATCAAGGTTGGGCCTTGCTGGAGGAGTTTTATTTAAGGCGAACTGTCAAGGGGTTCCCATTATAACCCAACCGTGTAAGGCACGCAAAATCAAGGAACATAACACCGGTATGACGGAAACTAGGGCGGCAAGAGTGGAACAAAACACGAGGCATAAGGCTGAGCCTTCCACCCTTTACCAAGTATATAGATGCATTAAAGTAAACAAGATATAATAATGATATCCCAACAATATTCATGTTCCAACATGGAACAAACTTCAACTTCACCTGCAACTAGCAACGCTATAAGAGGGGTGAGCAAAGCGGTAACATAGCCAAACAACGGTTTGCCAGGTAAGGTGGGTTAGAGGCTTGACATGGCAATATGGGAGGCATGATATAGCAAGTGGTAGGTATCGCAGCATAGCAATAGAGCGAGCAACTAGCAAGCAAAGATAGAAGTGATTTCGAGGGTATGGTCATCTTGCCTGCAAAGTTCTCAGAGTTGGCGAAAACTTGATCCTCGTAGGCGTACTCAACGGGTTCCTCGATCACGTAATCGTCTCCTGGCTCTACCCAAAGCAAGAACAATCAAAGGACCAACAATCAATCACGGTGCAATGCACAAACAACATGATGCAAAACATGGCATGATATGCGAGATGTGATATGTAATGCATATGCGTACTCCGGAAGGGAAAGATTGAACAAGGCATCAACTTGGAAAACTAAGTGTGCCGCTGGAAAGATGAGTTGATTTCGGTCGAAATCGATATAAAGATCACCGGAATCGGATGCACGGTTTGGAAATGGCAAGCAAAACAATAATGGCACAAATCTGCGATTAACAGCACGATGTCATATAGAATGCAACAAGAAACTAAGCTACTGCACTCCAACATAGCAACGAAGCACATTGCGGTGATCTACTCAAGATGCTTGACAAAATATGAACACTGAGCTACGGCTAAATCACACAAGAGCAGGTTCAAACAAGCATGGCAAAAATGCAAAAGATATCAGCATCACAGACTTAGTGAAAATATCAACATGCCAGGAATTAACATCAGGAAGACATGTTTAGAGAAAGCTAACAACATGCTACAGGAACATATCGCAAAACAAGGCATGGCATGACTCTACTCAAAGCATAGAACAAAAGTCCCTTACTGACCATGAGCCGAAAAGGCACATAAGATATGATGGCACCCATGTAAACATAGCAAGTTTTGTTAACAGATTCAGACTTAGCAGAAAACTGGGCATGGCATAAACAGAATTATGAAGGCATCTTTGCGAGCTCGATTCACTCAACACAAGGCATTGCATGACAAGTTAAGCATAGCATCAGCAAGAAGACATGTTCAGGAAGATAACCAAGGCAAGAGCAAGTTTATAGCATGCTTGGATCAACAACAACATCCATGGCAAAATTGATTAACATGTAACAATCTGCCAGGAACATTTTATAGCAAAAGTAGAGCAAGATTAAGTCATGCTAGGGCACTCCATAATTGCAAACAGGGGCATGGATGGATATAGCACAACCATATGTCAAAATCATCCTTACTGAAGATACTCAAACAAAGCATGGATCTCACTGTAGCAACATGGATACATGGCATAAAAATAACAGCAGAGCAAGGACTTAGCCAAAACCCTGAGATCCTGAAATCAACAATAACACAAAGGCTACTTTGCATGCTTGTGATAGTCACCACATTGATCACAAAAATACATGGCATACACCCCTGTAAATATGGCATGGCATAGCCCAAAACACAGGTAGAGCTCATGCCCATATGCAGCACACAACAATTGTAGCAAAAATGACAAATGATCATACTCTGATAAGAATCAGCACCTAACAATTTATAGCACTCTTGCATCAACGATTTGGGAATCAAGATGGACTCAAACAAGCATGTCACAATGGAACAAAATGAAGAGCACATCATGATGAACATTTTGATATATTATATGCACAAAACGGAGCTATGAGCACAAGGTTATGGCATGATGAACAGGGCCTGAAAATGTATGGATCTGGGGTCTTAGAGAAAATTACCCTCGTCGAAAACGGGATGGAGGGAAGCGGGACGGCGGGATCCCAGACATGGGCGACCGTTTGGTTTGCTGGCCTGGTGGATCTGATCCAGATCTGGCGCGCACGCGGATCGAGGTTCACCGGGGCTCGGAGGAAGAAGATGCCGGAGTTGAGGAGGGAGACGCCCGGAGCTCGCCGGAGCTAGCGGGGCGCTGGATCCGATGCTCGCCGGCGACGATAGCGGCGGAGGAGGCGACGCGGAGGCGGCGGCGGCGCGCGTCGGCGGGCGGCGGAGGGCGCGGTGCGGGCCACGGGGGCCCCGCATGGGCCGAGCGAGCCGGCGGCGATGGACGGCGCTGCGGCGCCACGTGGCTGGCCGCCATTGGCTGCGGGCGGCGGCGCTACTCTGTCCGGCGAAGGGCGGACACGTCCGGTGGCGGCGGGGATGAAATTTAGGGTTTGGACCCGAAATTTGGACGGGGAGGACATATTTATACCTAGAAGGAGGTGGGAGTGTCGAAATGAGGTGCGGTTTTCGGCCACGCGATCGTGATCCGATGACGGAGGACATGGGATAGGTTTGGATGGGTTAATGGGCCACTTTGGAGGGGTGTTGGGCTGCAACACACACGAGGCCTTTACGGTTCCCCGGTTAACCGTTGGAGTATCAAACGGATTCCAAATGGCACGAAACTTGATAGGCAGTCTACCAGTGGTGTACCAAGGCCGCTTGGCAAATCTCGGTCCATTCCAAGAAAGTTTAACACCCGCACACGAAAAGAGGCAAAAGGGGGGCGCCGGAGGACGTAGGAGTGTCAGATTGCAAAACGGACAACGAGGAAAAAGCTCGGATGCATGAGACGAACACGTATGCAAATGCGATGCACATGATGACATGATATGGAATGCTTGACATGAACAAAATGCAAAACGGAGACAAAACCCAACCACGAGGAAATCACATAACTTAGAGCCAAAAATGGCAAGAGTCGGAGTACAAATATGGCAAATTACATCCGGGGTGTTACAATACCTTGACAAGATTTTGAAGTAGTTCAAAATGGAACAGTCAAAGAAGGAGTTCTTACCTATGTTGCAAGGTGTGAAGTTGAGTAAAGACTCAAAACCCGACCACAGCAGAAAATAGAAAGAGAATGAAAAGTCATTCCCTATGCCTCAGTCATAGGTTCTATAAAGTATGCTATGTTGTTTACCAGCCCTATTGTATACCTTAGCATCTTTCTGGCAAGGGAGTACAATAGTAGTAGATCACTAGACAACGGTCAAAATTATCCTTAGAGGACTAAGGAAATATTTCTCGGTTATGGAGGTGATAAAAGAGTTCGTCGTAAAGAGTTACGTCGATGCAAGCTTTTTACATCGATCTAGATGACTCTAAGTCTCAATCTGGATACATATTGAAAGTGGGACCAATTAGCTAGAGTAGCTCCGTGCAGAGCATTGTAGACATAGAAATTTGCGAAATACATACGGATCTGAATGTTGCAGATCCGTAGGTTAAACTTCTCTCACAAGCAAAACATGGTCACTCTTTGGGTGTTAATCACATAGTGAAGTGAACTGGATTATTGACTCTAGTAAACCCTTTGCGTATTAGTCACATGGAGATGTGAACTAATCACATAAAGATGTGAACTAGATTATTGACTCTAGTGCAAGTGGGAGACTGAAGGAAATATGCCCTAGAGGCAATAATAAAGTTATTATTTATTTCCTTATATCATGATAAATGTCTATTATTCATGCTATAATTGTATTAACTGGAAACTTAGTGCATGTGTGAATACATAGACAAACAGAGTATCACTAGTTTGCCTCTACTTGACTAGCTCGTTGAATCAATGATGGTTATGTTTCCTAACAATAGACATGAGTTGTCATTTGATTAACGGGATCACATCATTAGAGAATGATGTGATTGACTTGACCCATCCGTTAGCTTAGCATGATGATCGTTTAGTTTGTTGCTATTGCTTTCTTCATGACTTATACATGTTCCTATGACTATGAGATTATGCAACTCCCGAGTACCGGAGGAACACTTTGTGTGCTACCAAACATCACAACATAACTGGATGATTATAAAGGTTCTCTACAGGTGTCTCCGATGGTACTTGTTGAGTTGGCATAGATCGAGATTAGGATTTGTCGATCCGATTGTCGGAGAGGTATCTCTGGGCCCTCTCGGTAATGCACATCACTATAAGCCTTGCAAGCAATGTGACTAATGAGTTAGTTGCAGGATGATGCCTTACGGAACGAGTAAAGAAACTTGCCGGTAAGGAGATTGAACTAGGTATGAGGATACCAACGATCGAATCTCGGGCAAGTAACATACCGATGACAAAGGGAACAACGTATACCGTTATGCGGTTTGACCGATAAAGATCTTCATAGAATATGTAGGAACCAATATGAGCATCCAGGTTCTGCTATTGGTTATTGACCGGAGACATATCTCGGTCATGTCTACATAGTTCTCGAACCCGTAGGGTCCGCATGCTTAACATTCGGTGACGATTGGTACTATGAGTTTATGTGATTTGATGTACCGAAGGTTGTTCGGAGTCCCGGATGAGATCACGGACATGACGAGGAGTCTTGAAATTATTGAGCCATAAAGATCGATATATTGGAAGGCTATATTTGGACATCGAAAAGGTTCTGAATGATCCGAGTATTTTTCAGAGTACCAGGGGAGTTACGGGAATACGGGAGTACATATGGGCCTTAGTGGGCTTTAAGGGAAAAAGAGGAGAAGCCACGAGGGCTGGCCACGCGCCCCTCATGGGCCTAGTCCGAATTGGACTAGGGGAGGGGCTGCACCCCCTCTTTCCTTCTCCTCCCCTTCTCCTTCCTTCCCCCTCCTAGTAGGACTAGGAAAGGAGGAATCCTACTCCTACTAGGAGGAGGATTCCTCCCCCCTTGGCGCGCCTAGAGAGGCCGGGCGGCCTCCCCTCCCTCCTTTATATACGTGGGGAGGGG
Source organism: Triticum urartu (assembly GCF_056163025.1). Lineage (NCBI taxonomy): Eukaryota > Viridiplantae > Streptophyta > Magnoliopsida > Poales > Poaceae > Triticum > Triticum urartu. The sequence goes on along the minus strand of NC_141875.1, from coordinate 743,911,649 downwards.
GGCACCCTAGAACAGACAAGTTGATTAGTTGATCTTTTAGCCGTGTGCGGTGCCCCCCTCCACCATAATCCACCTCGGTCATATCGTAGCGGTGCTTAGGCGGAGCCCTGCGTCGGTAGCATCATCATCACCGTCATCACGCCGTCCTGCTGACGGAACTCTCCCTCGAAGCTCTGCTGGATCGGAGTTCGTGGGACGTCACCGAGCTAAACGTGTGCTGAACTCAGAGGTGCCGTACGTTCGGTACTTGGATCGGGCGGATCGTGAAGACGTACGAATACATCAACCGCGTTCTCATAACGCTTCCGCTTACGGTCTATGAGGGTACGTGGACGAAACTCTCCCCTGTCATTACTACGCATCACCATGATCTTGTGTGTGCATAGGAATTTTTTTGAAATTACTACGTTCCCCAACAATGAGGATGGACAGAATTAACTAAGGCATGAGACGTGTTAAAATTTCTCCCGTTGCAACGCATGGGTATTTGTGCTAGTAAAGATAAAGATTTCAGTTCCTTGCATGAACAAAGATTGTGAAGGACCCGCTTGGCTTAGAAAAAAAGATTGCAAAGGATAACCCATGCAGGTAAATAATGGTAAATGTTTTATTTCTAAGCCTAAATTGTTGGTTGCATGTTGTAATGAAAATCGTGGATGAACTAGCTGCATGGATCATTTGTTGATTATAATTTATAATTGTTGCTTTGATCAGATTGGGAAATATAAATGCATTCTGAGTAATAAAGTTTGTAGACAAGGTACGACCTAGGATTATAAGCCCTTCAAACATAACTTTCATGCCATAATAAATATGTATATATGGATATTTGTAACATACATTTGAGCTGGGTGCTCATGTGTCACTTGATGAGACTGTGTCTCATGTGCGCTTTAGTTCTACTATCGTACGGTCATAGTTTATTTTCATGTCCATTTTATATTTCGGGCACTTAAGACTTTATACACATATTGAACATTAGCATTTAGGAGAACTTATGTCTATGTTGAAGTCACTATAAGCCAGCCGTGTGTACAAGAATTATTTCAATGCTCCCACGGTTAGTGCTAAATATCTTCATGTTTATATAAATATATGTTTCTTAACCAATTCAAATGTAAATATTGATATTCCATTGGAACTTTAATTGATGGTGTGTTTCTTTTCATCCATCCTATCTATAATTTTCTTTGAATATCTTCATAGAACCTAAAATGCCCCGCAGCAACGCGCGGGGTATTATCTACTATCATATAAGCCAAGGATGAGCTAGTCAATAGACAAGTTGCAATCTATCGGTAATATCAGTACTGTGTACACCTAGTCACAATATACACGAGCAGGAGTAAGGTCTTACCTCGTACGGAGGGCCCGATCCTATGTAAATTTGGTCTCATGTTTTCCCTCTGATCTACTCACCTCACTGAGATACCCTACCAGGGGATCTGCCAAAATCAGCCCCGACAGTGGTGGCCCATGTAAGTCGTGCATGATGAACTCAAAAATCATATGGGATCTCCCGTTGACGCTGGGTGTGATCTACGCGCAAGGTTAGCTCATCGTCTTTGGCGCCATGATGTTTGCCGCCGATTTAATTAACCACATCGGTTAGGTCCAGAACTACGCTCCAGGCCAGATCGTCTGATTTGGCAATCTGGAGTACATCGAAAATTCATGCGTTGAGCTTCTTCTCCAAGGCCTGGCATCATGCTGGACCTAGGAGCAGCAGGCTGAATTTGCTTACCCACCCATCACCTACTTGATCGCCAATGTGGAAGACCTCACCAACATCCTCAAGGGAAGCAGGGAGCATGAAGACCCTAACAAGGAGATGGGTGTCGGTGGATAGCCACCCTCCACCCCTAGCACGGTGCTACATGGTGGGCACGTCGGATCCGAACTTCGAGGAAAGAGGTGGATAGTATTAAGTGATCAAGAGATCAAAGTACTTGACTAAGATGTTTCGGACGATCAAGAGCAAGATGCAGCTCGGCTAAAAAAACCTACTGGCTCTCAACAAAGTTTATAAGGAAAAGAGACGCTTAGAGCAAACGGCAGCTGTTGGGGATATTACTACTGGAGGTAAACCGGCCTTATGTAGCCGGGTTAACTCCTTGAATATTAGAAGCCCATGAAGATGCAAGGATGATGGCGCTTCACGAAGGCCCAAGGCCCAAAGGCGGGTTAAAGCCTGTAAATGTAAACCGACCTAGTCATGTAACTTGTATTATAAGAGAGGAAGGATAGAGACCGAACCAGATATGTTTATGATCCGGCTCCGGGACTCTGTAGCCCGGCGGGCGTGAACCTATGTATATAAAGGGACGACCCGGCCGCGGTTTAGGGACAGACAACAACTCGAGAGCCAGACAAAGCGGATTCGCTCCCTGGCCTTCGAAACCCTAGCAATACCAATCACAACTAGACGTAGGTGTCGGTGGGAACGACACCTATGGGATCACAAGAATCCCTACTGTGGTTAGCGGGGCGCGGGGTCGTGAGAAGAGCGGATCAAACAGATAGCACACGGTTCGTTTATCCAGGTTCGGGCCGCGAGGATGCGTAAAACCCTACTCCTGCTTTGGTGGATTGTATATCTGTGTTCTTGAGCTAGCTATGGGGCGTGAGGAGCTCCCAAAAAGCCGAATCCTTCTCCCGGTCGCCTCGGGCCTCCTTTTATAGAAAAGGGGTTGCCACAGTGGCACACAGGAGGTGGAAAGGGTATAGTGATGCGAGGTTATCCCTCGCATTACATGACAAGGCGCATTTAATGTGTCTTGCCTAGGTGTCCTTGCTTTATTGGGGACGGGGGAGAGATCTGTCTCGTCCGTCGCCGCTCCTTCTTGTGTCGACACACGCCCTGGCCAGCGATGCCTGAGATGCCATGCAGGTAGGCAGGCAGCTGAGGTGGCGCAATGGTGGGTCTTCACAAAGATCTGCATGCCGCCACGCGGGTGCCTGCCCAGCTAGTTGGGTCGGCAGCTGCATGCATGCGGTGGTGGAGGTTTAGTCGGCGTGGGCCTGATGGTGGCCCCGCGGGTGTCCTCGGCAAGGGCCTTGCCGGGGGCCTTGTGGTCTTCCTTGGTTGGGATCCCGCCAAGGGTTGTCGTCTCCTTAGTGCGTATCTGATCTTGAATGTCTTCACAAAGATCTGCATGCCGCCATGGGGATGTCTCCCGAATCCTTGCCCTTAGGGGGCAGTGGACTCAAGGGTGATTTGCTCCGTAGGCGTGGGACGAGTCGCCGCGGCAAGGGTCTTGCCGGGGCTGCTAGAACTATCTCCCGGCAAGGATCTTGCTCGGAGAGTCCGCTTCGTCCCCTTTACTCTTCGTGGTCTTGGCCTTGGCGTCGTTCTAGTTCTCTTGAGCTTCGGTCTTACCCTGGCTCACCTCCCTTGCCTTGCTTGGTGTGGTGGTATCCGCGGCTCATACTGCCCGTGCACAGTTATAGGGGTACAAAAAGTGTACCCCTCTTTTTGTACACCGACGGGAGCCCCCGGGCCTAGGCCACACATAAGCGCAACGCGTTGTTGGGCTAGGCCCAAAAACGGTGCGCGGGCAGCGGGGCGGTTTTTACGGCGGTAAGATTCTTCGCGCGCTACGCTTCCCACGATTCCCGCGCGTGGAGCGGCATGGGGAGGTGCGTGTGACGTGGGCAGCATGCGTGGGGTTGGTTCCCGCAGGCATGCGTCACATCGTAGTAAAGGGGCGGTTCGCGCCTTCCCCATAAACGGAGGGAGGCATGGAGGTGCGGCCCATTTACTGAATGGGGCTGAGGCGCGGTCTTCAAGGCGTCCACTCCCCACGATCACGGGGTGGGGAGTGGTCGTCTCACCCGTCCCCTCGGTTCTGCACGTCCACCACGTGTCTCCCATGCGCCTGGGGTGGCAAACGGTGGAGGCGGGAAACCGGGCCGTCGCTGGTTGGGGCGGCAGGTCGGTCCTGGCTCCCTGCGCCTTCCGTATCTTGATTGGCCGAGCGGGGCAGCCGAGCCCCAACCCTGATCCTTTATAAAGAGCGGGAGGGGGATGGCGTCCCGCATTCTTTCATCTTCTTCTTCCTTCAGCTTCTACTCCTCCCTTCCATTCGTCATGGAGAGAGGGAATCCCGGTCCTTCAATAGTAGCAGCGAGAGTCGCTGCTCGACAATGCGTCCCTCCTTCTCCGGCGCCTGCGGTGGCAGAGCCAGCCGCAAGGGGAAGGGGGAGGGGACGAGGCCGTGGGCGAGGCCGGGGCGCTCGGGGAAGAGTAGGATGGGATGGCGCGCCGGCCTCGCCTCCGCCAGCAGCTCCTCCTCTAATGGAGGGCCATGTTGGGGATGACCCTTGTGAGTTCTTCGTCAGGCTGCGCCGGCCGCCGCGCCGTCGCCTCCGTCTCCTGACTCCATTTGCGCGGGAGATGGAGCTGGATCCACCGGAGTCGTTGCGGCTGCACATGAGGGGCTGCGGGATCAGTGGCACGCGGGTCCGCGTCGACTTCCCCGCCCCTCACGTGATGTATCTTCGTCGGGGATGGAAGACGTTTGCTCATATCCACCGCTTGATGGAGGGGCTCACTCTCCATTTTAAGCTGATGGAGGGTGGCCTTCTCTCCGTCAAGGTCTTCGGGCTCTTTGGGACCCGTGCAAGGTGCTGCGTGGAGAGCTCTTCTGATAGTGAAGACTCCTCCTCGGGCGGGAGTGGCGAGGAGGACAACGGCAGCGACGACGAGGGTAGTAGGCGACAGGATGATGGGTCCGACTAGGTGTCGGGTGCCGCTCCGTGCAGCACCGGCGACCCCATCATCCGTGTCGCCGGCTCCCTGAACTTCTCGGGGTCATCTCCTTGGGCGGCTGGCGTTGGGAGGCTGCGGAAGAGGAAGAGGGTGGGCGGCAAGGCCGTCAAGTCGGAGTACGCGGGCACCGATGCCTTCGACGCGTGCTGATGTCATGCCGCCTCGTCTTCGAGCTCTGCTTCCGGCGCTGCCATCACCATCCAGCCTTTGGACGGCCACCAAGATGTTCTCTTGGTGTCTTCTGCCACCCGTAGCTCGCCTAGGCGCTCCTTTTGTCCTTTTCGCCTCCTTGACCTACCTCCTGGGGAGAGGGACAAGAAAGGGATTACGGGCACCTTATCTCTTTTTACTTTGTAAGCCTTCGGGCCTTTGTTGAATTTAAAACTTCTAATCCCATCATTCATGTTTTTCATTCCCTATGGACTGTACCTGAGTGGAATGTTTTTTTAATGAAAAAGGGATGCTTGTCGGGTCATTTGTTTGCGGGTGGAACCCACGACAAGGAGTAAATCCTTGATATCTTCAAGATAAACATTTCCTTGCCCCACAACAGGCCTTGCCGTCTCCCCACTTCGCTCGACCTTCCTCACGCCTTTGGCGGAGGCAGGGATGAGGCGGGTTCAGGCTCCGTGTTTCATCCTTTCGCTGCCGCGACTACGACCAAACTTGGCCCCAGGAACGAGCCCTAGGGCCTAGAGTTATGGGAGCACGGTAGCTTAGGGGAAAACGAGGTTTCACATACCTCAGTCCATAATGGAATGCATGATAAGGGGTGAAGAACTTATCTGAAGCTGCAGTCCCCGGCAACCCTGGTTCGCCGTGGGTGAATCTTTGCTCTTGCAGCCCCCGGCAATACTGGCTTGCCGGGGGCTAGATGCTGGTCTGTTCCTCTTTTTTTTCTCCCCAAGTGGTTCGGCACGGATATCTGTGTGTCCTGTGAACCAAAGAAGACAAAAGAAAGACAAAGAGACACACACTCGACCTCTAAGCTAGGGGTTAGTCGCCGCTAAGCACTATCAACCCTAACCAAGGACGAGACTCGACCTAGCATGCATGCTATAACTTAGGGCGCCAGCACTTCATTTATCTATGCTCAGGGTCTGCGCTTGGCTTTGTACAGAGGGTTTCATGCGTCATCGGCAAGGCTCGTACAAAAGGTGGCTTGCCGGGGGGGCCCGGCAAGCCGCGCCTCACGGGTAAAACTTGCAAAGATGCTCAATGTTCCAGGAGTTACTCACCGGAACGGCATCTTCGGTCTCCAGGCGGACTGCGCCGGGCCTGGTGACTCGTATTACCCGATAAGGGCCTTCCCACTTTGGCGTCAACTTGTTGGAATTCTTGGCCGATTGAACACGCCGAAGAACAAGGTCGCCTTCCTTAAAGCTTCGGGCATGAACCTTGCGGCTATGGTAGCGGCGCAAGGCTTGCTGGTAGCGCGCTGCTCTCACAGCCGCCCGAAGACGATCTTCCTCAAGGAGCGTTGCGTCATCTTGCTGCAATTGCTCTTGCTCAAGCTCGTCATAAGCGAGTACTCGAGGTGACCCATATATGAGTTCCGTGGGGAGAACTGCTTCTGCCCCGTATACCAGGGCAAAGGGTGTCTGGCCGGTGGCTCGATTTGGTGTCGTTCTGATTGACCAAAGAACCGCCGGCAATTCATCAATCCAGCGCCTTCCACTCTTGTGCAGTCTGTCAAAGGTCTTTGTCCTCAGGCCTCGCAGTACTTCAGCATTTGCCCTCTCATCTTGACCATTGCTTCGTGGGTGAGCAACGGAAGCGAAACAGACCTTGCTGCCGAGGTCTTGAATATATTTCATGAAGGTGTGGCTTGTGAACTACGTACCATTGTCGGTGATAACCCTATTAGGTACACCAAAACGGCACACTAGTCCTTTGAAGAACTTGACAGCTGACTGTGTTGTGACCTTCCTCACTGCTTCCACTTCTGGCCACTTTGTGAACTTGTCGATTGCAACGTACAAGTACTCAAAGCCCCCGACAGCGCGGGGGAAAGGGCCCAGTATGTCGAGCCCCCAGACCGAGAAAGGCTAGGAGAGAGGAATGGTTTGAAGGGCTTGAGCTGGCTGATGAAGCTTCTTTGAATGGAACTGACACGCTTCACACCTGGTGACTAGTGTCATCGCATCCTGGAGGGCAGTGGGCCAGAAGAAGCCTTGCCGAAACGCTTTGCCGGCAAGGGCCCTTGACCCGATGTGGGATCCACATATGCCTCCATGTATCTCCGCCAACAGCCCCAGTCCTTCCTCTCGAGGGATACACTTCAATTTCATACCGTTCGGCCTCTTTCTGTACAGGACGTCATCAACGAACTGGTACATAGTAGAGCGACGGGCTACTTTTTCCGCTTCTTCCTGCTCCTCGGGAAGTTCCTCTGTTTGGAGGAATCGGACGGTATGTTGTACCCACGCTGGAGCCTGGGGCTCGACGGCGAGGACTAAAGGCATTTCCTCCGCTATCGGAGCGGCTGTCTCCATGGCAAGAGCTTGATGCTCTGTCGGAGCTAGCCGTCCCATGGCGGGCTCAGTGTCTCCGGCAACATCCTTGCCGGCGGCTTCGGGGAGCTCGGCGGGAAAGTACTTGCCGGGCCCTAATTTTCTCCTCTTGTTCTGCTCTGTTGATGGATCAACGGATGGCTGAGTTAGCCGAAGCACAAAGGTACCTGGTTCCACAGGTAGCTTGAGGGCAACGCGTTTTGACAGGTAATCGGCGATATCATTCTCCGCTCGGGGAATGTATTCTGCCTGTATACCGTCAAAACGCTCTTCCAGCTTTCTCACTTCATCGACATAGGCCTTCATCAACGGGCTCTGGTAATCCTTGTTGACTTGCTTGATGACAAGTTGCGAGTCGCCTCTGACGACGAGTTTCTTGATTCCGAGGTCCGCCGCGATCCGAAGACCGGCAAGCAGCCCTTCGTACTCAGCCGTATTGTTTGTTGACACCTCCCTTGGGAAGTGCATCTGGATCACGTACTTGAGGTGCTCTCCGGTGGGCGCGACAAGCAGTACGCCAGCCCCGGCGCCCTATAAGGAGAAAGCTCCATCAAAGTACATGATCTAGTCGCAACTTGCCTCCTTGCCGGGGAGAGCAGTCTCTTGGGTTTCTTCGTCAGGCGTCGCGGTCCATTCCGCAACGAACTCCGCCAGGACTCGGCTTTGAATCGTCGAGGTACTCTCAAACTTGAGACCAAAGCTGGACAGTTCCAGTGCCCACTCTACGATCCTTCCCGTTGCGTCTGGATTGTGCAATATCCGTTGCAGAGGGAGGCGAGTGACGACAGTGATTTCATGCGCCTGGAAGTAGTGACGCAGCTTCCTCGAGGCCATAAGAAGGCCGAAGAGCAGTTTCTGCACACCAGAGTACCTTGATCTAGCCCCCTGCAGGAGGGAACTAACAAAGTAGACCGGGTGCTGCATCATTTTCTTCTTCGGCGGCACTTCAATTGGCTGCGTCGTCTCGGCATCGGTGGCATCGGGCTCCGTCGCTGCTATTACCTCATCATCAATTTCTCTCTGAACCACTAGTGCGGCGCTGACCACCTGGTTCGTTGCCGCCAGGTACAGCAGCAACGGTTCCTGTAGCCTAGGCGCAACTAGTATTGGCGCGGAGGAGAGGTACCTCTTCAAATCTTGCAATGCTGCTTCGGCTTCTGGCGTCCACTCCATCGGGCCCGCCTTTTTAAAAATCTTGAAAAAGGGAAGGGCGTGCTCGGCGGACTTGGAAATGAACCTGCTCATGGCGGCAACGCAACCAGCAAGCCGACGCACATCCTTGACTCGCTTGGGCGCTTCAATCTGCTCTATAGCTTTGGTCTTGTCCGGATTGGCCTCTATCCCACGTTGTGACACAAAGAACCCGAGAAGCTTGCCAGACGGGCGCCGAAGACGCACTTCTCAGGGTTCAGCTTGAGATTGATCTTGCGTAGGTTTGCAAATGTTTCTTGTAAATCTGATATGAGGGTTGCCTTGTTCTTGGTTTTGACCACTATATCATCCATATAAGCTTCCATATTTCTATGGAGCTGGGGTTCAAAACCAATCTGGACCGCCCTTGCAAACGTTGAACCAGCACTCTTCAACCCGAAAGGCATCCGTATAAAGCAATACGTACCACATGGGGTGATGAATGCCGTTTTCTCTTCATCTTCCCTTGTCATGAAGATCTGGTGGTAGCCGGAGTAGGCATCGAGGAATGACAACAGATCACACCCAGCTGTGGAGTCAACAATCTGGTCGATGCGCGGCAACGGGAAGGGGTCTTTGGGACAAGCCTTATTAATATCTGTGTAATCAATACACAGCCTCCACTTCCCATTTTCCTTGCGCACTACCACCGGATTGGCCAACCACGTTGGATGGAGCACTCCTCTTACCAAACCCACTGCTTTCAGTTTCCGGATCTCCTCTGTGATGAACTCTTGTCGTTCCAAAGCTTGCTTTCTGACCCTCTGCTTGACGGGCTGCGCATGAGGACAGACAGCAAGGTGGTGCTCAATCACCTCCCTGGGAACGTCGGGGATGTCGGATGCTTGCCATGCAAACACATCGACATTCGCCTGCAGGAAGGTGACGAGCGCGTCTTCCTATTTGTCGTCAAGGGTGGAGCTTATGGTAAAAGCTTCTCCCGTGTCGTCCTCCTTGACAGAAACCTTCTTGGTTCCCAGCGGTGTGGCCCTGGACTTCTTGTTTCTGTCGACGGAGCTCTCTGGCACGTCCTCGACGGGAGCGCTACACCCCGAAGAGGTGCGCTTGCCGGAGTGGGTGCCTGAGGTTTCACCGGTCTTCTTCTTTTGCCTTCCCGGGGCTCCAGCGGCAGGAGCAATTGCCTTAGCAGTGGCGGCTGCTGCAACTGCTTGTTGGTAGAGTTGGTCAGCGCAAATTAGCGCATCCTTCTTGTCTGATGGGACGGTGATGATCGTCACAGGCCCCGGCATCTTCAGGGTGTTGTAGGCGTAATGTGACGCCGCCATGAACTTGGCCAGCGCTGGGTGGCCAAGGATCTCGTTGTAAGGCAAGGGGATCTTGGCAACGTCGAACACAATCCTTTCTGTCCTGTAGTTCAGATCACTCCCAAAAGTCACGGGCAACGTGACCTTTCCCTTTGGTTGACTTCTTCCCGGGTTGACCCCTTGAAACGTGCCCGTCTCTTCGAGGTCTTCATCAGGAATCTGCAATTTCTCGATCACGGGAGGCGAGATTAAGTTCAGACCGGCCCCGCCATCGACTAGCATCTTTGTCACCTTGAGGTTGCGTATTGTTGGTGAAACCAACAATGGCAAGCACCCGACTGCAGTAATGCGATCAGGGTGATCCTCAGTGTCAAAAATGATAGGTGTGCTGGACCACTTCAGCGGCCTTTGGGCATCAAACGATGGTTCCGCCGCTGTAATCTCATGCTCCCACTGTTTAAGCTGGCGGTGAGAGGTATGCAGCGAGGCGCCGCCATCGACGCACATGGCCTCTATAGCTTTCTAAAATCCTTGGTCACCAGACTCATCGTCCTCTTTGTGATCATCGTCTTCCGGCTTTTTGTCACGGCCCCGGCCAGGCCTCTCCCGCTGTTTATCTTTGTCGCGACGGCCCGCCTGGCCGTCACGCTTCTTGCCGGACCCCTCAGCACTGTCCCGGCCTTTCTCCTTGTCCCGCCTCTCATATTCAGCCCTCTGCTTCTCAGCAAGGAGCTCAACCTGTCGGCAGTTCTGGAGATCATGGCCTTTGGTGCGATGGATCTTGCAGTATTGCTTGTCGGAGTTTCCTGGCTTCTTAGCAGCCGCCAAGGCCCGGCAGGCAACACATCCGGTAATTTCCTTGCCGGGGTCATCTGCCTTGGTTATCTTGGTGGAGCCAGCGTCGTCAGATCCCTCGACGGCAAGCACAGCTTTACCTTTGCGCTTCCTGTTGCGGCACCGGCCTTTCTTTGCCGGGGCGGCAGTATCCTCATCTGAGGAGTCGGTTTCCACGCCGGCATCTTCGCCAGGGTACTTCCTTCCCTCTTCAGCTCGGCACATCTGTCAGCAAGAACATAGAGTTCTGCCACATCTTTCACCTTGTTCATTGCCAGTTCTTCGCCCATCTTGCGGTTACGCACGTTCTGATGGAACGCGCTGATGATGGCGGCAGGGTGAACATCAGGGATATTGTACTGTACCCGGCTGAACCTCTGTATATACTTGCGCAGACTCTCGCCTCCCTTCTGGGGAATGACATGCAGGTCGCTTGCTTGGCCATGGGCTTGGTGACCTCCAGTAAAGGCGCCCACAAACTCATGGCACAAATCCGACCAGGAGGAAATAGAGTCTACCGGCAAGTGCATCAACCACGACATGGCGTTGGGTTTAAGAGCCAATGGAAAGTAATTCGCAAGCACCTTATCGTCGCGGGCTCCGGCGGCTTGCATCGCGATGGTGTAGATGCTGAGGAACTCAGACGGGTGAGTCTTGCCGTTGTACTTTTCGCCAACGTCAGGTTTGAAGGTGCGGTGAGTGGGCCACTGGAACTGCTGCAGCTCACGGGTAAAAGCCGGACAGCCTACCTCGTAAGGTAGGCCTCCAGGGCTCTCCGGGGCCGGGTGGTTCACAGCAGGCCCTATTCGCCTGTCTGACTGGTGGCGCGCTCCGCGCCGGCGCTCGATAGTGGTTCGAGCGACTTCATGGGCTCGTTCCCGAAGAACTTGGCGCTGGTCACAGTGGGTCCGCGGGTCAGACGATGCTATGGAGATGTCGTCGCCCGCAACGTCGCGATGAGCCGGCGTCCGCGGTACCGGATGGGGAAGAGGTGAATGCACTGTGGTTGCGGCGCCGCCGGCTTTTCCGCCACTGGTCCGTGGGAATCCAACGAAGCGTCGACCCAGGGGCCCCACCAGATTTGGTTCGTCTTTGTTGGCCACCGCAACAAGGCTTCAGATAGTGGCTCTCCATTCATTGAGTTTCCCCGTAGTGGGAGGAAAGTCGAGGAGCAACTGCGCGCGTGCCAGGGCCTCTGCTGGCGTCGGTGGCAGCGAAACCTACACGGATCACGACGCGCTTCGACTTCTGACCATGTCAGAAGGAGCTCTATCACGACCCCGCGGTCGCATGCCATTTTCACCAGCGCCTCGGCGAGTGGGCAGGTCTTCTACGTCCCGGGAGTGGCGCTCGGGGCTCTTCCCGCGGCAACGCCCGGGATCTTCGGCGTGATTACGCCGTTCGTCGCGCGCTACCTGGGAGGAGCGCGCTGTTGGCGCCGGCGTGGGAGTCTTGGAGGCCCTTTCGTCGCCTTCGGGCGGGGCGGTGATGACCCTGGAAGGCCCCACTCCACCCGCGAAGGGCTTGGCTCCGCCTTTGGATTTGGCAACGTGTGGCCCGTTACCAGGCGCACAAACATCGCCGCCTCCCAAACTCCGGCTGCTGGGATGGTGTTGGTGTTCACGAGCAGCGCCCCGGGTCTTTTCTGCGACCGGTCCGCTGCTCGCTCGCGTCGGGACGGGTTATCCGGCTTCCGACTGGCCAACCGCCACTGTCGTCTTCTTCTTGGGCGCCATGATGATGAAGAAGCGCCGAACTAACTGCTAAAGCCGATTCTCACAACTGCGCCCCCTACCTGGCACGCCAAAGATGTCGGTGGGAACGACACATATGGGATCACAAGAATCCCTACTGTGGTTAGCGGGGCGCGGGGTCGTGAGAAGAGCGGATCAAACAGATAGCACACGGTTCGTTTATCCAAGTTCGGGCCGCCAGGATGCGTAAAACCCTACTCCTGCTTTGGTGGATTGTATATCTGTGTTATTGAGCTAGCTATGGGGCGTGAGGAGTCCTGGTCGACTCGGGCCTCCTTTTATAGAAAAAGGGGTTGCCACAGTGGCACACCGGAGGTGGAAAGGGTATAGTGATGCGAGGTTATCCCTCGCATTACATGACAAGGCGCATTTAATGCGTCTTGCCTAGGTGTCCTTGCTTTATCGGGACGGGGGAGAGATCTGTCTCGTCCGTCGCCGCTCCTTCTTGTGTCGACACGCGCCCTGGCCAGCGAGGCCTGAGATGCCATGCAGGTAGGCAGGCAGCTGAGGTGGCTCAATGGTGGGTCTTCACGAAGATCTGCATGCCGCCACGCGGGTGCTTGCCCAGCTGGTTGGGTCGGCAGCTGCATGCATGCGGTGGTGGAGGTTTAGTCGGCATGGGCCTGATGGTGGCCCTGCGGGTGTCCTCGGCAAGGGCCTTGCCGGGGCCCCGGCAAGGGTCTTGCCGAGGCGCCTGCTGTCATCCCCGGCAAGGCGTTTTTTGGGGGCCTTGTGGTCTTCCTTGGCTGGGATCCCGTGTAACACCCCGGATATAATTTTCCCAATATGTACTCCAACTCTTGCTGTTTCCGGCGTTAAGTTATTTTATTTTCTCGGGTTCGGGTTTTTTTGTCTCCGTGTGTTGTTGTCGTTGTCATGCATCTCATATCATATCATCATGTGCATTGCATTTGCATACATGTTCATCTCATGCATCCGAGCATTTTCCCCGTTGTCCGTTTTGTTTTCCGGCGTTCCATTCTCCTCCGGTGGTCATTTCTACCTTTCTTTCGTGTGTGGGGATTAAACATTTCGGGATTAGACCGAGACATTCCAAGCGGCCTTGGTTTACTACCGGTAGACCGCCTGTCAAGTTTCGTACCATTTGGACTCCGTTGATACTCCAACGGTTAACCGAGGGACCGAAAAGGCCTCGTGTGTGTTGCAGCCCAACACCCCTCCAAGTTGGCCCAAAACCCACCAAAACCCTCTCCATCATCTAGAGCGTTCGATCACGATCGCGTGGCCGAAAACCGCACCTCATTTGGACTCTCCTAGCTCCCTCTATGCCTATATATACCTCCCCCATTCGAAATCCCGGGTCATTCCACCCGAAACCCTAGATCTAACCCTCCATGCGCCGGACATTGTCCGCCGGCGCCGGACACGCCGCCGCCAGCCATTCCCGCGCCGCCACGTGGCACCCCGCGCCTTCCCCGCCGCTGGGGCCCGGAGCGCCCGGATCGGGCCCTCCCGGCCCATCTCCCCGCGCGCCGCCCGGATTCCGCGCCGCCGCCGCCTGCTTCTTGCTCCGCCGCGCCGCCACCTTCGCCGGCCACGGCCAACGGCCGGCTCCGCCCCACGATGCCAGCGAGCTCCCGAGGCCGCCGCACGCCGCACCGCCTCGCCTCCCTGCATCTTCTTCGACTCCGACGACCGGAGCACCGGCCGGATCCGGCGAAGTCCCCATCTCCGGCGAGCTTCAAGTCCCTCTCCGACGAACCTCGTAACCCGTGCGTCCAGATCTGGATCCGGATCCCGTCTCAGTTGACTTTTATCCCCGAAACCCTAATATTTTGGCTATGTTCATCGTGCCGTAACTTTGCATCCGTAGCTCCGTTTTGGGCATATAGCATATCAAAATGTTCGTCTCAGAGAGCACATCATTTCATCTCATTGCATCATTTTCATTTGAGTTCATCTTGATGCCCGAAATGCTGTTGGAAGAATGCTATTTGAGATAATTGTCAGATCTGCTGCTCCATTTAGATATTTGTCTTTTTTGCCATGATTATTGTGTGCATGATATGCCCCTGAGCTCTACATGAGTTTTGTTATATGTTTTGACATCTATCCATAGGTGCAACCCATGTATTTTTGTGATGTGTGTGGTGACTAGCACAAGCTTGCAAAGTGGTGCATTCGTTAATGCTGATTTCAGGGACTTAGCATTTCCACTAAGTCCTTGATCTGTTTATTTCAATATGCCATATGTTCATATTGTTTCCTAGTGATCCGTGCCTCTTTTGAGGATGATCAGTAAGGATGTTTTGTTAATCTTGTAGTGCTCTATCCATCCATGTCTTTGTTTGATATTATGGAGCACCCTAGCTTGAGTCAATCGAGCTCTACTTTTGTCATTTCGTGAATCTGGGCAGATTGTCTACTTGTTAGCAATTTTGCCGAGGATGTTGTAGTTGATCCGTGCATGCTATGTTATTGTTCTTGCCATGTCTAGCTTTTATAATGTGTATTCTTGATGGGTGCATGCTTAGATTGTCATGACATGCTCTGTAGTGAGTGCATCGAGCTCGTACACATGCCTACTTGATATCTGTTTTAGCATGCTCCAGTTTTCACTAAGTCTGAGAACTGATTATGTTTTGCCATGTTCACATGCTTGCAAATGTATTTTCTGATCCCTTCTGGCTCAAGGTCACTAAGGGACTTTTGTTAAGCTCTTTGAGTAGCTCCATGCCATGCTTTACTTTGCCATGTTCAGGTCCTGTAGCATATAGTTTTCATGCTCCAAAGAGTGCTATCTGATCTGAAATTCCAGACAAGTGTTAATTTCACAAAGTCTGAGATCTGTTTACCAAATGCATTTTTGCCATGCTTGTTTGAACCTGTTAATGGATGAATTGGCCGTAGCTCATTGCTAGTCTTTTGTTAAGCATCATGAATAGATCCCTGCCATGTATTTTGATGCCATGTTTGGGTGCTATAGCATGTTCATCTTGTTGCATTTAGATGGCTACTTGCTGTAAATCGCAGAACGTGGTCATATTTGAATTGCTTGCCTTTTCCAAACCGTAACTCCGATTCCGGCGTTCTTTATATCGTTTTCAAGCGATTTCATCTCATCTTTCCAGTGGCACACTTGGATTTCCAAGTTGAGGCCAGGTTCATGCATTCCTTGTCAAATCTTGCATATGCATCCCATATTGCATCCCGCATAGCATACCATGTTTGCATCATGTTGTTTGAGTTTGCACGTGGTTGATTGTGATCCGTTTGCTTGTTTGTCTTGTTTGGGTAGAGCCGGGAGACGAGTTCGCTAACGAGGAACCCGTTGAGTTTGCTTTCGAGGATCCAGTCAACTCTGACAACTTTGCAGGCAAGATGATCATACCCTCGAAATCACTACTATCTTTGCTTTGCTAGATGCTCGCTCTTTTGCTATGCCTATGCTACGATGCCTACCACTTGCTTATCATGCCTCCCAAATTGCCATGTCAAACCTCTAACCCACCATGTCCTAGCAAACCGTTGATTGGCTATGTTACCGCTTTGCTCAGCCCCTCTTATAGCGTTGCTAGTTGCAGGTGAAGATTGGAGACCGTTCCTTGTTGGAACATTATTTACTTGTTGGGATATCATTATATTGCCATGTTATCTTAATGCATCTATATACTTGGTAAAGGGTGGAAGGCTCGGCCTCTCGCCTAGTGTTTTGTTCCACTCTTGCCGCCCTAGTTTCCGTCATATCGGTGTTATGTTCCCGGATTTTTGCATTCCTTACACGGTTGGGTGATAATGGGAACCCCTTGATAGTTCGCCTTGATTAAAGCTTTTCCAGCAATGCCCAACCTTGGTTTTACCATTTGCCACCTAGCCCCTTTTTCCCTTGGGTTTCCGGAGCCCGAGGGTCATCTTATTTTAAACCCCCCCGGGCCAGTGCTCCTCTGAGTGTTGGTCCAACTCGTCAGCCGCCGGTGGCCACCAGGGGCAACTCTGGGCTGGCCTACCGGAAGTTAAGACAATCTGAGTGTGCCTTGAGAACGAGATATGTGCATCTCCTATCGGGATTTGTCGGCACATTCGGGCGGTGTTGCTAGATTTGTTTTAACTTGTCGAAGTGTCTTGAAGAACCGGGATACCGAGTCTGATCGAAATGTCTCGGGAGAAGGTCTATTCCTTTGTTGACCGTGAGAGCTTGTCATGGGCTAAGTTGGGACTCCCCTGCAGGGATTTGAACTTTCGAAAGCCGTGCCCGCGGTTATGGGCAGATGGGAATTTGTTAATGCCCGGTTGTAGATAACTTGAACCTTAACTTAATTAAAATGAATCAACTGTGTGAGTTACCGTGATGGTCTCTTCTCGGCGGAGTCCGGGAAGTGAACACAGTGTTGGAGTAATGCTTTCCGCAGGTTGCCCCCTAGTTATTCGTTCGTGCTTTGCCTCCTCTTCTCGCTCCCTTTTGCGAACAGGATAGCCACCATATATGCTAGTCGCTTGCTGCAGCTCCACATATATTACCTTGCCTTACCTATAAGCTTAAATAGTCTTGATCGCGAGGGTGCGAGATTGCTGAGTCCCTGTGGCTCACAGATTACTTCCAAACCAGATGCAGGGCCTGATGATTCCGTTCCAGATGACGCGCTTGAGCTCAAGTGGGAGTTCGACGAGGACTCACGCCATTACTACGTGTCTTTCCCTGATGATCAGTAGTGGTGCCCAGTTGGGGCGATCGGGACCGTGTCGCATGTTGGGTTTATCTTTCATTTTGGCTCCGTAGTCGGGCCATGAGTGTTTGATTGATGTAATGCTATTTATGTACTTTGATTGGCGTGGCGAGTGTAAGCCAACTATGTATCTCCCCTTTTATTATCTATATTACATGGGATGTTGTGAAGATTGCCTAACTTGCGACATTGCTTTCAATGCGGTTATGCCTCTAAGTCGTGCCTCGACACGTGGGAGCTATAGCCGCATCGAGGGCGTTACAAGTTAGTAATCAGAGCCTTCCCCGACCTTAGGAGCCCCATTGCTTGATCATTTTTAGCGGCCGAGTTGAGTCTAGAAAAATGTTCTGAGTCATTTAGGAATTATATATCGGGGAGTTTAGGAATTGTTTTTACTCCCAAGTCTCCTCATCGCTCTGGTAAGGCATCCTGATGTAGAGTTTTGACTCTTCTCTTCTCAAATTTCACTAAAAAAAAATTTAGGATCACGCGGGTATCTTGGAATCGTTCCAATGGTTTTGTGACGAGAACATTGTTCTTGGTGCCTCCTGTCTTTAGGGGGTGTGGCAGTGTCCCAGGGAGTTGAGCTCCGAGGTGTTGTCGTCACAATTTTATTGTTGCAGTTCTGGAATACCTGAGTTTAGTACGCCGACATCGAAAATCTCTTTTATGCAGTTCATTGGTGAGATAACCTCGACGCCACCCAGTACTGGGGCGGGAGTTCGGGAGTATCGCCATAACTTGTATAACGGATGCTTTCGAAGGTTGAGGTAGATGGTTTCTGAAGTTTTTCTCGGTTATGTGTTGAAGGATGGATACAGCTAGATGTAGGAATTGCTAGATTTGGGTGAGATATTATGCTTCCCCTGTATCCCCAACACCTGATTGCATAACCGGAAAGGTTCGGGAGTTTCATAGGTGGGAATTCTTGTAGCTCTAGTTCTTCTTCCACAGATATTTGGT
This sequence comes from Triticum urartu, assembly GCF_056163025.1. Classification (NCBI taxonomy): domain Eukaryota; kingdom Viridiplantae; phylum Streptophyta; class Magnoliopsida; order Poales; family Poaceae; genus Triticum; species Triticum urartu. Next base: position 743,893,673 of record NC_141875.1, on the reverse strand, counting down.
TTGAGATTGGGATTTCTTACCAAGTATTCGTTCTTGATCCATACCTTGTTGATTTATTCCTCTACCTAAATTCTAAGTGGCTTCTCAATTTATGGATATGTGACCATTTCTAGTGGAATGCATTCGTTCATTTTGTTCGGATGTGAAGACTATATGTTGCAATTTCAACCCGTTTGATTCAGCTTCATTTTATCTGTCAATGTGCTAACGGTTGTCACCCTCTTCAGGATGGCTCCCGCTAAGAGCACCAATCAGAATCAGAATCAAGATCCGCCACCACCTCCACCTCCACCTCCTCCGAAGGCATGGCAAGCTGTGATGGCCGCAACCAATGCGAATACACAGCTGATCATGCAAATTCTTCAAGAGTGCAATCAAGCGAACCAAGGCAACCAAGGCAACAATCAGAATCACTTTGCTACACTCAACCAGTTCCTTGCTAACGGGCCAAAGACTTTCAGCAATTGTGTTGAGGCAACTAATGCTGACGATTGGCTCGTGGATCTGTGCAAGCATTTCGAGTGCAGTAACATCAGGCCTGAGGACTTCGTCAAGTTCGCTTCCTTCGAACTCAAAGATCAAGTTGCAGAATGGTTCCAGCAGTACAAGGATTCCAGAGGAGGCCGTGCGATTACCTGGGATGAATTCCGTCAAGATTTCAAAGCTCATCATATCCCTCAGAGCATGGTTGAAAGCAAGCGTGAGGAATTCCGCAACCTAAAGCAAGGCTCTTTGTCTGTCTATGACTACAACAAGTTGTTTCAAAAGCTCGCCCGCTTTGCCAAGCAGGACGTCCCTGACGAGAAGAGCATGATATACCAGTTCAGGGGTGGTCTCAGAGAAGAAATTCAGCTAGCTCTTGTTCTCTTTGAGCCCTTGAGGTACGATGAGTTCTACAACATGGCATTGAAGCAAGAGACTGCTCAACTGAGGTGTCATGCTTCCAAGAAGCGAGTCAGAGACACTACTCCTTCTTCCTCTACTCAAGTGGCCAAGCAGCAGAAGTATTGGCTTCCTCCTCCTCCGTTCCGTCAGCCGTATCAGAAGAGCAAAGGTGGCAGTGGATCTTCCCACCCACCCAACCCTGGCTTTCAGAACAAGACTTCGTCTCAAGCTCCAAGATCGAGTGCTCCGTATCACCGTCCGCTTTCAGAGGTCACGTGCAACAAGTGCCAACAGAAGGGTCACTATGCCAACAAATGCTTCAATCAGAGGCGTCTTCCTCCTCCTCCTCCTGTGAGATCGGCAAGTACAGTTATGGTCAAGCATAACACCAAGTCCGCCAAGGTCAACTTGATGAATGCAGCTCAGGCAGAGGACTCGTCAGATGTCATCATGGGTAACCTTCCTGTTAACGATGTTCCTGCAAAAGTTCTTTTTGACACTGGTGCATCGCATTGTTTCATCTCGAGACCTTTTGCATCTAAGCATGGGTGGTTTTCTCAAGTTATGCATACACCGTTAGCAGTTGTCTCTCTTGGTAGATGTTTGCTCGCTAACTACGAGGTTCCGGATATTTCTATCTCGTTGGGTGATTTCAAGTTTCTGGCTTCTCCAATGATCCTTGGTAACTCGGATATTGATCTTATTCTCGGGATGGATTGGCTATCTAAGCACAAGGCTCAGCTTGATTGTGCAGCCAGGCAGATTCAATTGACTCATTCGTCTGAGGATGTAATTGTCTTTGCCGCTCGGGATAATACCATCCGTCTGTTTTCTCTCAATGAGAAGGGTGAACTGGATGCTATCTCGCAAATTCCAGTCATTTGCGAATATCAAGATGTCTTTCCAGAAGAGCTTCCAGGAATGCCTCCGCACCGGCCAGTTGAATTCGTCATTGATCTTGAGCCCGGCACGGAACCTGTGTGCAAGCGTCCTTACAAGCTCGGACCTGAAGAGTTGAAGGAGCTGAAGAAGCAACTCGATGTTCAAGAAAGAATGGGTCTCATCCGGCCTAGTTCTTCTCCATGGGGTTGTGGTGTTCTTTTTGTGAAGAAGAAGGATGGAACGGACCGACTTTGTGTTGATTACCATCCATTGAACAAGAAGACCATCAAGAACAAATACCCACTTCCCAACATCAACGAGCTGTTCGAACAACTCAAAGGTGCCCAAGTATTCTCCAAGCTTGATCTCCGTATGGGTTATCATCAGATTCGTATCCGTGAGCAAGATATTCCCAAGACGGCTTTCAGGACAAGTTTTGGTTCATATGAATACACTGTCATGTCTTTTGGCCTCGTCAACGCTCCTTCGACGTTCTCTCGCATGATGAATTTCATCTTCAACGCCTACACCAATGACTTCATTTTGGTCTATCTCGACGACATTCTGGTCTTTTCGAAGAACAAGGAAGATCATGACAAGCACTTGCGTTTGGTACTCGATAAGCTCAGGGAACACAAGTTCTACGCCAAGTTCTCCAAGTGCGAATTTTGGCTCGATGAGGTTCTTTATCTTGGCCATATCATCTCTGCCAAGGGCATTGCGGTGAATCCTGAGAAGGTGTCTGCAATTGTGAATTGGGAACCACCTCAGAACATGAAGCAACTCCGTAGCTTCCTCGGTCTCGCAAGCTATTGTCAAAGATTCGTTGAAAACTTCTCTAAGATCGCGAAGCCTCTCTCAAATCTTCTCCAGAAGCATGTCAAGTACGTTTGGTCTCCGGAGTGTGACATTGCTTTCAACACTTTGAAAGAGAAATTGGTCACTGCTCCAGTTCTGACTCCGCCTGATGAATCCAAGTCGTACGAGGTCTTTTGTGATGCCTCTCTCCAAGGTCTTGGCGCAGTATTGATGCAAGAGAAGAAAGTTGTGGCTTATACCTCTCGCTAGTTGAAGCCCAACGAGAAGAATTACCCCACTCATGATCTCGAGTTGGCGGCAGTTGTGCATGCTCTTTTGACTTGGAGACATCTCTTATTGGGAAGAAAAGTGGACATTTTCACTGACCACAAGAGTCTCAAGTACATCTTCACTCAGCCTAATCTCAACCTCAGGCAGACTCGATGGGTCGAAATGATTCAAGAGTATAATCCTAGTATCGAGTATACTCCAGGCAAGGCCAATGTGATTGCTGGCGCATTGAGCAGGAAGGCTTATTGCAACAGTCTTATTCTCAAGCCTTATCAACCCGAGCTTTGTGAAGCTTTCCGCAAACTTAATCTGCAAGTTGTTCCTCAAGGTTTCCTCGCCAACCTTCAAGTCTCTCCTACCTTGGAAGACCAGATTCGCCAAGCCCAGCTTCTTGATGCTATGGTGAAAAAGGTGAAGATTGGGATTGCCAAGAGTCAACCCAAGTACAAGTGCTACCGCCTTGATGACAAGGATACTCTCTTCTTCGAGGATCGTATTGTTGTGCCCAGAGGTGACCTTCATAAAGTGATCATGAACAAGGCTCACAATTCTCTCCTCTCCATCCACCCTGGGAGCACGAAGATGTATCAGGACCTCAAGCAGGCTTATTGGTGGACTCGAATGAAGCGCGAGATCGCTCAGTTCGTGAATGAATGTGATGTCTACAGAAGAGTGAAGGCAGAACACCAAAGGCCAGCTGGTCTCCTCCAACCTCTTGCCATTTCAGAATGGAAGTTTGACCACATTAAGATGGACTTCGTGACTGGGTTTCCAAAGTCCAAGCGTGGCAATGATGCTATATTCGTTGTCATCGACAAACTCACTAAAGTGGCTCACTTTCTGCCTATCAAAGAGTCAATCACTGCAGCTCAATTGGCGGAACTCTATACCTCTCGAATTGTCTCTCTACATGGTATTCCACAAGTGATCTCTTCAGACCGTGGCAGCATCTTTACGTCCAAGTTTTGGGATTCTTTTCAGAAGGCCATGGGCACCAACATCCGCTTCAGCACAGCTTTCCATCCTCAAACTAGCGGTCAAGTCGAGCGTGTCAACCAGATTCTTGAAGATATGCTCAGGGCTTGTGTGATCTCCTTCGGCATGAAGTGGGAGGATTGTCTTCCATATGCTGAATTCTCCTACAACAACAGTTTTCAAGCAAGTTCGGGCAAGGCCCCATTCGAAATTCTGTATGGCAGGAAGTGCCGTACCCCTCTCAACTGGTCTGAAACCGGTGAACGTCAGCTTCTCGGAAATGACTTAATCACAGAGGCAGAGGAAATGTGCAAAGTCATTCGAGATAACCTCAAAGCAGCCCAATCCCGCCAAAATAGCTACTATGATAATAAGCACCGGGATTTGGCTTTCGAGATCGGAGATTATGTTTACCTCCGCGTCTCTCCAATGAAAGGTACTCGTCGCTTCGGTATCAAAGGGAAGCTTGCCCCAGATACGTGGGACCTTTCAAGATTGTCAGCAAGAGAGGCGATCTCGCCTATCAACTTGAGCTTCCTTCAAACTTTGCAAATGTTCATGACGTGTTCCATGTCTCTCAGCTCCGAAAGTGCTTCAAGACTCCTGATCGCACCGTCAACTTCGAGGACATTGAGCTCCAAGAAGATCTCTCTTATTGTGAGCACCCCGTTGCTATTCTTGAAGAGACTGAACGCAAGACTCGCAACAAGTCAATCAAATTCCTCAAAGTCAAGTGGTCACACCATTCTGACCGTGAAGCTACCTGGGAACACGAGGATCACCTCCGTTCTGAATACCCGGCGTTCTTTCAGTCCTAGATCTCGGGACGAGATCCTTTCGTAGTGGTGGAGTGTTGTAACACCCCGGATATGATTTTCCCAATATGTACTCCAACTCTTGCCATTTCCGGCGTTAAGTTATTTTATTTTCTCGGGTTCGGGTTTTTTTGTCTCCGTGTGTTGTTGTCGTTGTCATGCATCTCATATCATATCATCATGTGCATTGCATTTGCATACATGTTCATCTCATGCATCCGAGCATTTTCCCCATTGTCCGTTTTGTTTTCCAGCGTTCCGTTCTCCTCCGGTGGTCATTTCTACCTTTCTTTCATGTGTGGGGATTAAACATTTCCGGATTGGACCACCGCAGAGGTGGATGCAGCAGCCAGGGATCAGCACAATGCGGAGATTGCAAAGGTGAAAGATCAGATAGCTCAGGCTAAAGCAGACCTGGCGACAGAGAACGCTAGGATGGCTACGGAGCGGGCTGAATTGGAAGCACAAGCCTACCGGATTAGGCTGGATCAAAATGCTTCAGAGGAAGTCATGAGAAGAAAGTACCGATCGCGTCTCCCATCGGTTTATGAGCCGCAGAATCTCTTCAACACACCAGGAGCAGGAGCTGGTAACCAACCCATACTAAACCGGGCGGAGGCACCGGGAACAGGAGCGCCGGTTCAACAGCGCATGATGGACCCGCCTCGCCAGAACAACGTTGTGCCATAGTATGTACCGACACCTCCCGCGCATTATTCCAACCCGTTGGACAATATCGCGGCCGCTGCTTCACGTGTGGTGTTCAGTTCCTTAGGGGTGCCGTGTCTCACCCCCGCTTTGCGTAATGTGAGACTGCCCAAGGACTTCAAGGGACCTCGTAAGGTACCAAATTACACCGCCGATTCACAACCAGAGGCGTGGGTGGAGAGCTATGAGATGGCAATGGAGATGTTAGATGCGGATGAGGCAGTGTGTGCTAAATATTTCACCATGATGTTGGAAGGAACAGCTCATACTTGGTTGAAGAGCTTGCCAACTAAATCTGTCGGATCATGGGCCGAATTGAAGCACAGGTTTATCCAGAATTTCAAAGATGCTTGTAAGAAGCCAATGTCAATCGTGGATCTGGCCGCTTGTGTCCAAGAGGAAGGGGAGTCCACGACCCATTGGGTTAAACGGGTCTCAGCGATTTTGCACTCATCAAATCGTATCAATGCAGACACCGCAGTGTTAACATTAGAGGGCAATTGCCGTTTCAAGCCGCTCAAACAGAAATTAGGACGGCTCAAACGTCACTGCAATGATATGTCAACGCTCATGGCCGCTTTGGTTAAATACGCCGATTCAGATAATACCAAGGACCCAGATTCAGAGGAGGACAAACCGGAGAAAGGGAAAAAGAACGGCAACGCCAAGGGTCAGCAGCCTAATCCGGCAAGACATGGGAACAGCGGTAAGCGCAAGGCCGATAGCAGCTTGGACTTTGTTGCTAACACCAATGCTCAGGAGAATGGCCAGCGCCGTAAGGGCAAGCAGCCCCAGAGGGGAGGAGGTTCAGGCCCCAATTTGGAGCGCATGTTAAATCAGCACTGTCCAAAGCACGGATCAAAGGAGAAGCCAGCATCGCATCTTTGGAAGGACTGTTATATCATGCGGGATTTCAAGAATTCCAATATGTTCCAGTATGATAATGGCCCGCCCGACGGTTCAGGAGGTGGTTTCCACGGGCCGGGTTACGGAGGTGGTGGTTCCGGTTCAGGGTTTCAAGGCAATCAAACCGGACACATCAATCAAGGGCACCAAGGCAACCAGGGAGGCTACAACCATCAAGGGAATCAGCAGCAACAGCAGCAGTCGGGTTACCAGAGCAATCCCAAGCAGCTAAATAGCGGGCAATATCACGTTTTCACCACTAGTTTGTGTAAGCGTGATCAGAAACTTCACAAAAGGGCAGTAAACTCTATTGAACCGGCAGTGCCTCAGTACTTACGCTGGTCTGAGCAACCCATTTTGTGGAGTAGGAAGGATCAACCACCTCGGGTTGATAATCCGTGTCACTTGGCCCTGGTGGTAGCCCCGCAAGTCGGGGGATACAAGTTTACTAAAGTGCTCATGGATGGCGGAAGCGGTATCAATATTCTGTATTATGACACATTCCGTCGTATGGGGTTGACAGATAAGAATCTTAAACCGTCAAATACCGTTTTTCATGGCGTGGTGCCTGGTAAGTCTGCATATCCTGTTGGCAAGATAGCCTTAGAGGTGGCTTTTGGAGATGATTATGATTCAAGGTCAGAAACATTGATGTTTGAGGTGGTAAAAATCAAAAGTCCGTACCATGCCTTGTTTGGGTGGCCGGCTTATGCTAAATTCATGGCAAGGCCATGTTATGTTTATTTACAGCTTAAAATGCCAGGTCATAAGGGGACTATCACAGTACATGGAAGCAGAAAGATCACTTTGGAATGTGAGGAAGGTGATGCGGCTTATGCTGAGTCGGTTTGTGCCACGGAAGAGCTGAAATTCTATAAGGAGCAAGTTGATCCGGCAGACATGACTTCTTTGAAAAAGCCAACTACGGAACACGATCCGGCATTGAAGTTTAAATCGGCCATAGATACTAAGATGGTTAACTTTGTTCCTGGCGATTAATCCAAATAGTTTAGCATCAGCGCTAACCTGGATCCCAAATAGGAAAGCGCGCTCATCGAGTTCATCCGTGAGAATCGGGACATCTTTGCATGGAAACCTTCTGACATGCCAGGTGTACCGAGGGAACTCGCTAAGCACACACTTAACATTGATCCTAAGTTTAAACCGGTCCGTCAGTTTCTCCGCTGCTTCAATGAAGAAAGGCGTAAGGCTATTGGTGAAGAGGTAGCCCGTCTGTTGGCTGCAGGGTTTATTGTAGAGGTCTTTCATCCAGAGTGGTTGGCTAATCCGGTGATGGTTCTTAAGAAAAATGTCACTTGGCGTATGTGTGTGGATTACACAGATTTAAACAAAGCTTGCCCTGCAGACCCCTTTGCTCTCCCTCGCATTGATCAGATAATTGATGCAACGGCAGGTTGTGACCGTTTGTGTTTTCTGGATGCGTATTCTGGTTATCATCAGATCAAGATGGCAGTTAAGGACCAGGAGAAGACAACTTTCATAACTCCCTTTGGAGCCTTCTGCTATGTTTCCATGCCTTTTGGACTCAAGAGTGCCCAGGCAACTTACCAACGATGTGTTCAGAATTGCCTTCATAAGCAAATTGGGTGCAATGTTCATGCATATGTGGATGATATTGTGGTAAAGTCCAGAAAGGAGGAGACATTGATAGATGATTTGAGAGAAACCTTTGACAATCTCCAGGTTTACAAGATGATGCTCAATCCGGAGAAGTGTGTCTTTGGTGTCCCGGCAGGCAAGCTCTTGGGTTTTCTGGTGTCAAATAGAGGCATTGAGGCTAATCCGGAAAAAATTGCAGCAATTACATCCTTGGCTAAACCGGCGTGTATCAACGATGTTCAACGTCTGGCCGGCCGGATTACAGCCTTGAGCTAGTTTATCAATCGCCTTGGAGAGAACGCCATCCCCTTATATCATATGCTCAAGAAAACAGATAACTTTTCCTGGAGCGAGGCAGCTGATAAAGCGTTTGAGGATCTGAAGAGGCAGCTAGCTGAACCGCTCGTGCTTGCAGCGCCGATCGATAAAGAGCCATTATTACTATATGTGGCTGCTAATGCCCGGGCTGTTAGCATAGCAATTGTGGTAGAGCGCAAGGAGCTTGGCAAGGAATATCCGGTTTAACGGCCGGTTTATTATATCAGCGAGGTGATCATTGAGTCAAAGCAGAGGTATCCGCATTGGCAGAAGCTGGTGTACGGAGTGTTTATGGCAAGCCGGAAGCTTAAACATTATTTTCAAGGCCATCCCATCACAGTGGTCAGTTCAGCTCCTCTGGGCGATATCATTCAAAACAGAGAAGCAACTGGCCGGCCAAGTGGGCTATTGAGCTTGGACCTCATGGGCTCAAATATATAACCCGCACAGCAATCAAATCCCAGGCACTCGTGGACTTCATCAATGATTGGACGGAGTTGCAGGCACCTGAAGAGAAACCAGACAATACATATTGGACTATTCATTTTGATGGATCCAGACAGTTGGAGGGCTCGGGAGCTGGAGTCATACTAACTTCCCCACGAGGTGACAAGTTTTGTTATGTCATCCGTTTATTATTCCCTTGCACTAATAATGCAGCTGAATATGAGGCTTTGCTCCACGGTTTTGATGCAAGGAGATGAATTTGAGCCGGGTTAAGTGCTTTGGTGATTCAGATCTAGTGGCTCAGCAGGTGTCTGGCACTTGGGATTCTAAGGACCCACTCATGGCTGCATATCAGCGAGAGGTGGACACAGTGGCTGGTCACTTTAAGGGTTATCAGGTGGACCATATAGACTGGCGGAAGAATGAAGCGGCGGACGCTTTAAGTCATCTTGGTTCCCAGCGTAAACCAGTCCCGCCCAATGTCTTTCTTGATGTGTTGCATAATCCGTCAGTCAAGATGCCAACCGAAGAAGATTTGGCTATTCCTGATCCGGAGGCTCAGTTGGTGGCAGCTCTGCATGCCAAACCGGATTGGATAATCCCATATCTGGCTTACATGAACCGGGGCGAGTTACCTGACGATGAAACGTTGGCCCGACGGATAATCCGGCGTTCCAAGTCCATGACCATACTCAACGGGGAGTTACATCGCTACAGCGTTTCAAGAGCAATTCAACGTTGTGTTTCTCCTCAAGAAGGTTGTGAGATTTTACGATAAATCCATGAAGGGGACTGCGGTCACCACGCCGGTTCAAAGTCTTTGGTTGCTAAAGCTTTTCGCCACGGTTTTTACTGGTTGACGGCGCATGCTGATGCGGAAGATTTAGTCAAGAGGTGTGACGGGTGTCAAAAATTCGCCCGCCGTGCGCACGTTCCGGCTCAAGAGTTGCGAATGATTCCAATTACATGGCCGTTTGCAACTTGGGGGCTTGATATGGGTGGACCCTTCAAGCGATCTAAGGACAAAAAGACCCACCTGTTAGTAGCAGTTGATAAATTCACCAAATGGGTGGAGGCAGAGCCAGTCAGCAAGTGTGATGCAGCCACGGCGGTTCAATTCATCAAAAAGGTGATATTCCGGTTTGGTTTTCCACACAGCATTATAACAGATAATGGTACTAACTTGTCAAAGGGGGAGATGGAAGAATTTTGTCAACGTGAGCACATCCGGCTCGATCTAGCGTCGGTGGCTCACCCCCAATCTAATGGTCAAGCAGAGAGGGCAAATCAAGAAATTCTACGGGGTATCAAACCCAGGCTTATGGTTCCCTTAAAGAGGACACCGGGTTATTGGGTTGAGGAGCTACCTTCTGTGTTATGGAGCATCAACACCACACCCAATAGGTCTACGGGTTACACACCTTTCTTTATGGTCTATGGAGCGGAGGTCGTTCTTCCTAGTGACATCCATCACGACTCGCCCCGTGTGACAGCTTATGTTGAAGCTGATAATGAGAAGGCACGTCAGGATTCTCTGGACCTATTGGATGAAGAGCGTGATCTTGCAAAAGCATGATTGGCGATTTATCAACAAGATCTCCGACGTTATCACAGCCGCCGGGTTAAAACCAGAACCTTTCAAGAAGGCGATTTGGTGCTCCGGCTCATCCAGGATCAGACTAATATGCACAAGTTATCCCCGCCTTGGGAAGGACCCTTTGTGGTCAGCAAAAATCTACACAACGGGTCTTACTACCTCATTGATGTTCGAGAGCATAAAGACTCACGTCAATCGGAGGAGGAGACCAAGCGGCCATGGAACATAGCTCTCCTTCGGCCTTACTATACTTGAAGCCATAGGTTCTTTATCTGTACATATTTATGATAGTGTATATATCATATAATAAACCGGAGCCTTCGTTATAAGCGAGGTATCTGTTCTTTTTACATCTTGTGTGTGTTATACGAGTTAACTGACAAAGCGGAGTTTTTATTAATCCGGTCTTAGCAGTTGCACGGATATAAAGAAAATCACTAGGGGGCTTGGTCATATTTGAACCACAGCTACACCTCTTGATCGGTTTTGAAACCACGAAGGGATATCACTAGGGGGCTTGGTGGTTATTACACCATAGCTACACCTCTTGATAGGCATTTAGGCCACAAAAGAAAAATATGTGGAGCCAAAGAGAGTGTTGCACAAAGCACAGACTCAAACATGGGCACACACTGAGCACAGCTCACAAAGTTACTTGGGGGCTCTTTTTGCGAAGCAACAAATAGTTTGAAAGGACCCTTGTAATTGGCTATCAAGCCACGGCTTGGAAGCCTGGTGTATTCACCTAAAAACCTGGGTTAACCTGCCTTCATCAAGTAAGCCACTCCTATCCAGGTAATCCTGGTATGACCCATCGAACGTTTGACATGTCAATCTTTTATAGACCCTGAACTTGTCAAAGTTAAAACGATGATTGGTTAATTGGAGGCCCATCTTAAAAGGCTTTGTTAAATGGTTTAACTCAGAGGCCTGGCAGCCCATGAAAAGCCTCGATTTGGAGCCTGGTAGCTCGTAAAAAGCCTTGCATATTTTCCTTTTTTGAGTTTTATTTATTGAAGTTCATAAGTATTTTTTGATAAACCGGCGTCCTTGGCCCGGCTTGCTTTTCAACTACAAGTTGTTGGCACGTGATCAATTACAAACTGGTGTTTATTGACCCGGTCTGGTTTGACTAAATCACCAGTGTTATAAAGAAAACCTGGTAGTTATCCCGGTCTGGTTTGATATATAGACCGGCATTGCAAGGATGGGGTTATCAATGTTCCGGATTGGTATTAACACCTTTGCCGTATACACCGTTGGTCAGCCAATGAGGTATGTTATGTATATTGCTTTTTGTACAAACACTTCGATTATTTCATCTATGTCTTATACACTTCCTGGACATTATGACCCGTCTAGCGGTAAACCGCTAGCTACTTTTGAGTTGTTGTACCCAGGAACACAATTCATCATGGGTAATGTATAAATATATCTCAAAAGGTGGCAAAAGTCGTCATGAGGCATTACAAAACATGCTCGATGGCATGGCAAATAACGGAGTTTTGGCTATCTTATTACAAGAAGCTTTCAAAGCGGCTCTAATGGCATAATTGTTTTTCACAAAGTCGGCACACAGTAGCCAGTAAACCGGCGACCGGTTTAGGACGCTTCGTCTGGACGGTTTGATGGTTGAGGGTCAGTTGGTGTGGGCACTTCTTCATCCCTCCCCAGAAGCTGGAAATCAACCTCGACCAATCGATTCCAGTTAAAGCTTGAAATACTACTTCCTCATGGATAAGATTGGAGGGGTTGATATCAGGGGCATAAGTGTGCTTACGAATCGGAGGCACAAGTTCTTCAACTCCATGGATGTCGGCTGGTTGTCTTTTCCCTTCAGCATCATAAACCGGTTGAAAATGGGACAAGTCTGTATCATCGGCCAGTTTGCTGGCCACTGGCCGCATCTGTTTGGTCAGCCGCCGGAGGTCATCGTTATCAAAGTTTGAACCGTCTTCCTTCACACCTGGATATCCTTTAATGATATCATCCGCTTCAAGGTCTGGAATCCAGGCTTTGGCTCGAATAAGTGCGGTTAAAGCTCCGGACCTGGCAGCTGCCCTCTTCAATTCGGCAATACGGGCTGGTAACATGGCCAACTTCTCAAGTGTTTCTTTAATCAAAGTTGGGGCCAGTTTGTTGTAAGCTGCCGTGCAAATAGCCCGCTGCGACCCAGAGTACGGCTGTTCAACCAATGTATATGCCGCTTTGAGCTTCATGCGCATATCTGTACCAAGATGAGCAATCCGGGTGCCTGTCACGGTTTAACATCAGCATTCTGGTCAAAAATAAGGTTCAACAAGTTATACCAAATATATAAAGGACACACTTACCAAAGATTGCAGAAGTCATGGCATTAATTTGTCGTTTCAAACCAGCCAGTTCCTCTGCAACCGGTTTCAAGGCAGCCTTGGCGTCTTCGGCACTCTTTATTAAACCGGATTTCTCGATCTCCCATTCAGCACGGTCTTTGTTGAAAGATTCTTTGAGTTTTTCCATGGCGGCTAGGGCTTTCGTCAGCTCCTCTTTGGTTTTCGTGGCTTCTTCTTGTTGGGACTTCACATTGTTTTGCAAATCAATGTTTCGGGCCTCTTTATTCCTCAGATCAGACTGCAAACATTGAAGATATATCAAATGACAGGATACGTACATATTTTAAGTACAAATCGCATAACAGGCTATGCACTTCGTACTTGGGGGCTAATGCCTATTTGCTCTAAATTGCTACAGTTTATACAAGTCTCCAGAACAATGTAAACATTATCCTTGACACTTGGGGGCTAATGTATGTTGATTCAAAAATGGATGCATGGATTAAAACCCGGATTAACTTGCTAGAGTTAAACCGGCCTTTGGGGGATACGCGGCAGAAAGCTATCTATTTGCTAAAGGGTAAATCTGGTTCTTATCAGTGGCTTAAAGTGCTATGAAGACCCGGGTTATGATTCACATTATAACCCGGCCCTTGGGGGCTATTTGGGCTAGCATTTCCAGACTATGAATTAAGATACAAAGGAGGAAGAAAATACCTCATATTGCCCCTTCATCAAATTTACCAAACCGGCTTCATAATCCCGGTTTGCGTGCAAGCGATTCAAAAAGGTAGAGTGAAGCTCCTCTGCGTTAAGATGAGCATAACTTGCCAAATCACTACTCCATTTGCCTTTTTCTCTAGCAGCCTGCTCTTCTTTGGCACTATGTTGAGCCAAAACTACAGGATGGCCAGGAGAGCTATGGCCTATTCCAGTAATAATAACATCATCACCTTGGCCTTCAGGGTTTTTGGTTGATGATATTGGAATTTCAGCATCTTTCACCGGACTAGCCCGGTTTGGTTCTGCCGGTTCAGTATCGGGCGCGGCAGGCTCAGCGTCTGTTGGCTCATCAGTATTTTGGCCTTCAAGGGGCGGGCCATCAGAAGTAGCTTCAGGATGAGGGCCTTCCGGTTCATAAGTTTGTTCTGGTTCACCTCTTGGTTCTTCTTCTTCGGCGGCCGGGTCTTCGGGCGGATTGGTGACCCGAGCTTTCTTGCTGGGTCTGGCTTTGGCCCTGCAAACAGAATAAAAGAGGATTAACATCTTATTCAAAGGATTTATGACGCATTGAAAGGAAAGGTTTTTACAGCTTACCCAGCCACAGTTTTCAAAGGGGGGAGTTGAGTTGCTGTCGATTCACCAGAAGATGAAGGAGGTGTCACCTGATAATTTGAATCGGATGGATTAAGAGGCTGTCTGAAATAACCCGCCTTGGGGTAAGAATGGTCAGAAGTAGGAGAGACCTCAGACCGGTGCTTCCGAACCGGGGTATCAGGTAAACCGGATGAAGTGACTTGCTGGCCACTGTGCCGGGTTGTCCGGCGAGCTTCTTGCTGCCGAGTCTTCAAAATAAATATTGGATCCAAGTGAGCAAGAGGATGAGAAAAGCTTACTTTCCGGACTGCTTGGCGAGTTTTTTGTGTTGGCATAGAGTTTGAACCGGAGGAAAGGGTAATTACCTCTACATCATCAGCCTGACTAGCTTCTGCGTCCTCCTGAGGAAGATCATTGTTAATGAGATGCATGAAAAGAGAGCCAAGTGAGTCAAGTTCTACCTCAACTTCTGCATCATCAGTGTCATCATCAAGCTCCATGTTGATCTGGTCAGCCGTTTTCCATTTTGACGTCCGTTTTACGGCTTTGGTTTTGGGGCGGGATGGCTTGACCACTTTATCCCCAGTCGGCTTTGCCGCTTTTTCTACGGTTTTCCGTTTCCAGAAGGGGTCATCACCCTACATACACAGAAGAAGGATTACAGGTTGTATAAGCTAAAAATATTAGAGATAAAAAGGAAGTATAATGCTTACAGCAGGCGGTTTGTTCTTGGCATAGAAAGGACTCAGACCGGTTTGACTACAGATCAGTTCCGATTCATTCAGAATCTTCTTTACACCTTCAGTGACTTCTTCCTCAGATAATTGAAGGTTGCAATGGCGTTAAGGGTCGTCAACCTCACCGGTATACTCACACATTAAACCGGAACGCCGGCTTAGTGGCAAGATACTCCAGGATATCCAACAGCGCACAAAGTCCACGCCTGTTAAACCGTTCGCCATAAAGGCCCGGAGTTTGGCGAGTCGAGGGGCATATTTCGCCCTTTCTGAAGAGCTCAGGCGTTGTGGCATTGGATGGGTGTTGGATAATCTGTGATCACGAATGCCGAGGAGGGGATTTTCATCTTCAGGGGATGTATCTCTGCAATAAAACCAAGTTTGGTTCCATTCCTTTGGAAGGTTGTGCAATTTGGCATGAGGAAATTCAACCTCTTTCCGCTTTTGAATTGAGACACCCCCAAGTTCAGTGTTAGGGCCATTTACAAATTCTGTGCGCCGGTTTAAATGAAAGAAGTCCCGGAACAGCTCGGCGGTTGGTTCTTCTTGTAAATATACTTCACAGAAGACATGGAAGTTGCATAAATTGGAGCCCGAGTTGGGACCAATATCTTGAGGATGAAGTTGGAAGCTGGCAAGTACATCTCGGTAAAACTTTGACCCTGGCGGTTTGAAGCCACAGCTTATGTGGTCAACAAAGACAACCACCTCACCCTGCCTTGGGGTTGGAGGATTTTCTATTCCTGGATCTCGCCATTTGATTTCAGTTTTCTTAGCCAAAGTGCCAATGCTGACCATATCATTCAATTGTTCCTCTTTGACCCGGGAATGAGCCCAGTTGCAAGCGGTGAATTGCTTGGCCATCGTGGAACAAACGAGCTGGAAACAAAAGGCCGGTTTATAAATCACACAGGATAACATACAAGATGCAAGGGAGTAAAATATGCCCTGATAGGGGACATGGCATAAACCGGAGAACAATGCAATAATGCATAAAAGGTAGTACCACGACAGGGGTACTCAAACACTGTTAAGCCGGAATATAATTATGGAGGTAAAAGGCTCTTCTGGTTTATCAGAGGGCTAATGGTATAGATTGCTTATACAAAATTAAATCGCCTATGATGGTGTGAGGAGAAACAAATTTCACAGAGGTATGCGAAATTTTCGGATCTAAGATAAGACAGAAAAGTAAAAATAATTGGATCTAGAAAGGGTGAAGAACCGAAGCAACTTATGAAGGACTAGATCAGTTCTTTGCGCATAAGGGTTGTGGTGATAACAGAAGATTAGCTACGGCAAGGAGTACGTCAGGTACGAAGTGTTCACCTAAAGGCCAAGGAAGAACAGCACTAAAAGCTCTGATGAACCTCAAGAACAGCGAAGAGCGAGGAAACCCTAATGGTTCTAGGAAAGAAGGGGGAAAGGACTTACTGCGACCGCAGAAGCAGCGGAAGGGCGCTGAGGAACTCTGGTGCGAACAGGTTGATGCAGCGGCCAACGGCGAAGCAGAGGCGAGGTTCGAAGATGGCGGCGGCGCTCGAGTGTGGGGTCGTCGAGAGGAAGAAGAAGAGATGAATGGGTAGCGGAAAGAAAAGAAAGGGGTCCTCTGCCCTTATTTATAAGGCAAAGTGATAAAACGGCAAGTGCGAGAATCGAGGAGCCCAAAAATGGATAAATTAATAAAAGTGTCACCTCGGTGACTGAATACACATTAAATGAAGGTAATCGTCGACATCAACGGATAGATGACGTCAGGGCGGTTTATCATAATCTGGGAGTATGACGTCACGGCGGTTTACAAGATCAAGGTGAAGATATGAGGGAAGAATTTTTCTAAGTGTAGAAGATTGACATGAACAAGTTCAAACCAATCCGGGGCCTAATGTTGGGGATATTACTACTGGAGGTAAACCGGCCTTATGTAGCTGGGTTAACTCCTTAAATATTAGAAGCCCATGAAGATGCAAGGATGATGGCGCTTCACGAAGGCCCAAGGCCCAAAGGCGGGTTAAAGCCTATAAATGTAAACCGACCTAGTCATGTAACTTGTATTATAAGATAGGAAGGATAGAGACCGAACCGGATACATTTATGATCCGGCTTCGGGACTCTGTAACCCGGCGGGCGTCAACCTATGTATATAAAGGGACGACCCGGCCGCAGTTTAGGGACAGACAACAACTCGAGAGCCAGACAAAGCGGATTCGCTCCCTGACCTTCGAAACCCTAACAATACCAATCACAACTAGACGTAGGCTTTTACCTTCCTTGAAGGGGCCGAACTAGTATAAAATCCCCGTGTCCTCTTGTCCGGTTTAACCCGTTTGAGCTAACCCGTAGCGATGGCTCCACGACTAAGTCCTTTTACAAGGACATCTGCCGTGACAAACCCACGACAGCAGCCGAGCTGGAGGAGGTTGAGGAGCAATGCAGGATGAAGAGGATGGGAGATTCCACAAGGAGTTGACTGTAGTTTTCTTTTTCTTTTTAGAATTTCTTGTAATATTGATGTCTGATTAATTTCGGTTGAATTTAACTAACAACAGTGAACTTAACAATTACCAAATCTAACATTGAGGAACTCACAATTACCAACCCAGTAACTACGAGTCGGTCAAGTCAAACCAACCGGTCCGGTTAACCCGACGACCGGTGATAGATCGACCTCCTCCTCCCCTCTCCCTCTCCCCCACTAGTCCGTCCCACTCTCCTCCGCGGCCATGGATCCGGCCCCCGATCCGCCCGCCGCCGACGAGGCCCTGGCGGCGCTGTCCCTCCGCGGCGCCGACCTGCCGGCGGACTTCGCCTCCGCCGGCGGCGGCCACGAGATCGCCGAGGAGGAGGACGAGGACGACGAGGGGTACGTGACGGCCGCGTCCAGGGGCGGGAGCAGCACGGCCGCGTCCCGGCGGAGGGAGGAGTTCGAGGGGCTCGAGGAGGAGGAGGAGGACGCCTACGGCGACGCCGGCCCGCCCAGCCCCAGCAGCAGCGGCTACGCCGGCGAGCGGGGCAGCAGCGTCGCCTCCAGCGCCGGCGCCGGCGGCGGCATCGAGGAGGCCGAGCCCGACCCCGCCCCACCCCTCGCCCCCGGCGCCGAGGACTGGGCCCGCGGCAAGAAGCACGCCGACGAGGTCAGCCCGGCTCGCTCCCTTCTCCTCTTCTTGTTTCTTGAGCTACTTCAATCATCTAATCATGGATTAGTCTTCCCTCAATACATATCCATGCTCACTCGTGAATGTATTTATGGATCTAAAAACTACCAAACCTGCAGTACCTAATTTCCAAACTTCCGTTTTCTACTACCTTTTCGGTGACCTTGGTGGCATTCAAGCCAAGTTTGCACGCGCCGCAGTAGCTGCTACTGCTGGAGGTGTAGGTGTTTGTGTGATCTCAGCCTGAATGTGTTTCATCCATGATGTTCCAGGATGATGGTTCAGCTTCATGGAGGAAGAGAAAGAAGCATTTCTTCATTCTGAGCAACTCCGGCAAGCCGATATACTCTAGGTAAATTCACTTAAGAAAGAGGAACTCATGATAGAGTTTATCAGGAATTGCTGCACTTTCTCAGGTAGAACCATAACATCACATTTCCTTCGTTTGGTTCAACTTCTAGGTATGGAGATGAGCACAGGTTAGCTGGGTTTTCTGCTACACTGCAAGCGATTGTTTCTTTTGTGGAGAACAGGTATGCTTTTCCGCCTTTCCTGATTGCAATGATTAGTGTCCTTAACCCTTTCCTGTGGCTGTACTGAATTTTCTTGGTGTTGTTTCTTCTTATCCAGTGGTGATCATATCAAATTTGTGAGAGCTGGAAAACATCAGGTCAGATGGCCTTCCATGTCCAAAATTTACTCTGTTCTTGTAATCTTACTTCAGGATAATGCATCATGCGCCTGAACAATCAGACACCACTAACATGGGCAGTTCACTGGAAATCCCTTTGATGTATTCTAAGTTGATTTTACGCTGTTCTTTCAGATAGTTTTCCTTGTCAAAGGTCCCATATATTTAGTTTGTATAAGTTGCACTGAAGAGACGTTTGAAGGATTGAGGGGCCAACTAGAGCTCATGTATGGTCAGGTGCTTCCACTGTTGCATTCATCTTAACACATTTGAATTTCTTGCATTTTTATTGTAATTATTATACAGTCTTGCGTTTCCATTCTTATGCTGATTTCTGTCTGAAAACACAAATTTGCAGATGTTGCTTATATTGACAAAGTCGGTCAATAGGTGCTTTGAGAAGAATCCTAAATTTGACATGGCACCACTTCTAGGTGGCACAGATGCGGTTTTCCTATGTCTTATACGCGCATTCAGCTGGTTAGCTTGTTTCCTTTTTCTTTCTATGGATTCCCATCTTAATACATTTTGGACTTTAGTGTTTAGTTGAAATCTTATTGAACCATTCTACAGGAATCCTGCTACATTTCTTCATGCATACACATGCCTTCCCCTTGCCCAATCAACAAGACAGGCTGCTAGCGCAGTTTTGCAGGACATTGCTGATTCGGGAGTTCTGTTTGCACTGTTGATGTGTGATCACAAGGTTTGTCCAATTTGCTGCCATGACTTCCATTTTCATACTAACCCCATTTGACATTTTTCATCTTACTGTACTGAAGTCATGCTTATTTTGTAAGATGTAACATTTTTCATATTATAGTTACTTCTGAAAACTCTCTAGGTGCCACTTGCACTTTCCAGAGCTTCATATAACATGGGTATAAAACTTTATTGTCAGTCTGTCAGTCAGTTACGTCTTTTACCATATGTCCATATCCAAAGTGGGATTCCACATTTCTGAGAACTTCTGTAGAAATCTTTTTTTAGAGTTAATGGCCTTCCGCGAATAGTCTACGGGTTTTTGTGCTCTGTAGCTTGCCAAAGGGTGCCAGTACCATTTAAGGCACCAAACTTTATCCATATCAAATATTCCACTTGTGGTTGCTAGTGTTTGGAGACATTTAACGCAAATCATTTATTTTCTTTAGTCCTCTATTTGTCTGTGAGAGCTACATTTTTTTGTTAATTTCAGGTTTGTCCAATTTCCTGTCAAAACTTCCATTGTGCTACTTTAGTTCATTTGACTCTTTAATCAAAGTGTCCTGGAATCCTGTTTATGTGCTAAAATGTAACACATTTCTTATTATAGTTACATTTTAGATTCCACTTGACCTTTCTAAAGGTTCATACAACAGTATCATAAATCTTACTTTGTCGTCAGTCAATTAGTTATGTCTTCCACCATATCCAAGTTGATATGCCACATTTCTTCGAATTCTGTAGAAATATTGCCATTTTTATTCTTTGGTATCAGATGTTTTCGATCTCTTCAGTAGACTCAACGACTTCTGTGTTCTGTAGCTTGACGAACGGTACCAATACCAATATGGATTGCTCTCATGCTAATGTTAGTTATTATGTGCTTCTAGTTCTAGCCAATTTTGCGTCTGCCATCCCATCACGAGAAACAGAACTTTGGCCATTGCCAAATATTACACTTATGATTGCAACTTTGCAAGTCTATGGAGATGGATACATAAATCTTATATTTTTGTTAGTCCTCTGTGTTCATGTTTCTGAGAGCTATGATCTTGGTTAATTTTCAGGTTATTAGTCTTGTGGGAGCACAAAAGGCAACTTTGCATCCTGATGATATATTACTACTTGCAAATTTCATATTGTCCTCCGAATCTTTTAGGTAATCATCACATACTATCTGAAATGAAAAACCTTGACCTACAAGCATCTTACAAGATTTGTCTGTTTAACGCAGGACTTCGGAGTCTTTTTCACCCATATGCTTGCCAAGATACAATCCTATGGCCTTCCTATACGCTTATGTTCATTTTTTTGATGTGAGTAAAATAGGTGCATCTGAATATGCATGTTCACTTAAGTGTGCCTGCAATATCCTCATTATGAGAATTATGATGCATGTCTTACGACACAGATGCAGACTTGTAGAAGTTTATATGCACTGCTGATTAAATTTTATTTATTAGTTTCGGTTTGAGAAAGTCATTTTATTATATGAACTAATCTTTTCTCTATGGCAGGAAAATACTTACTTGACTCTTCTTACTCCGAGATCAGATGCCTTCTTTGATTTGAAAGATTCAAGGTGAGGTACACATTAAACTGTGTAACACTTAGTTAAAGTATCACAAGATAATGAGTGAATGCTGCCTAATATAATATGTATTGGAACTGAGACAACTACTCTTTTGTCAACGATGTCTAGGGCCCGCATTCAGGATGTTCTATTGAAATCAAATGTCCTTCTCGAAGTCCAAAGGTCTTTACATGAGAATGTTCTGCGTGTTGAAGATGTCCCCATTGATCCTACTTCTCAATCTACATCAGCTCCTGCACAGTCTTCTCAAGGCCTAAATTCCCAACCATTGTCTTCTGATGAGGCAATTGGTGGACCAGCTGGACTTTGGCATTTTATATACAAAAGTGTCTACCTTGACCAGTATGTATCGTCTGAGGTTGCCTTGCCCATAAGAAATCCCAAGCAACAGAAGAGGTATTGAATATTGATGACAGTACATTATTTACTTCTGTATTAGTGAACTGTCTTTGAGAGAATATCTGATGTGTGCAGATTGTACAAGGCTTATCAAAAGGTTTATGCTTCCATGCATGATAAAGCAACTGGTCCGCACAAAACTCAATTCAGAAGAACTGAGGATTATGGTGAGTTACACAGGCGCTCCACAACTTACTTCCTTGTGTTTAGAATTTTGATTGGATTGTTTCTGTTAGTTGATTCCCCGAGTTATACTTCTTGTTATATAATGTGTTGGTAAGCAACTATAGAAATATGCAAATCGTTCTCAGTGTATTTTGCTGCTCTGATAGCCAATTAGCCACATATGCTATTGGGATCATTTGTCTGGAAACAAAGGGATGTATAAACTGAATTTGCAGAATAATGAAGACAGATTTGATCAAGCTCCACTCATGTCCATAACTCTGATATATGTTAGTGTCTGGGGGTATATTTGAACTAGAAACTACTCCCTCCGTTCCACAATGTAGTGTGTATAGATTTTTCGAAAAGTCAAGCTTTATAAACTTTGACCAAGTTTGTAGAGAAAAATATATACATCTAGAATACCAAATACGTATTCTTAGATACATCACATGACGTGCTTTCATATTGTATATATTTGATATTGTAGATATAAATAATTTTCTCTATAAAATTGGTAAAATTTTGTGAAGTTTGACTTTTCAGAAAATTTATATGCACTACATTATGGCCATTTGATGACATCTTCAACCTTCGAGAGAGATGAAGCTATTACCTTTTATTCTAGTTGCTACATGATTCTAAGACGCACATTTTTCTCATTCACATGATGTGATTGTGCGATCTCAACTTCTGCAAGCAAAGCTATTTAACGAAGCTCTGTTCTGAAACCATGAGGCATATAGTATGCAGGGAATTAATATCTTGTATCTTTTCTGTAAGACCAGTTTTTGAATGTTTACAAATACAGGCACATGTACAGTATGCTGTTCTATTTTATGTTGAATTGGAAACACTTAATTCAAACACCTAAAACCATTCAGTAGTACCATCCGTTCTGCTCACAGACACATACCCATACTCCCATAGGGATATGAGCTGCTAGCTGTTATGGGCACCAGATATGTCTCTACTTGCTGCAGTCGTGGTTCTGTGTCATTGATGTCCTAGGGGTTTTCTCGAATTTTACTAGCTCAAGTGTGATGCTATTTCCTATTTGCCTATGTGTGCCACAGTTACTTTGTTACATAATTTCCCTTCCGTTGCAGTTATGTTGAGCTGGATAACCCAGGATTTTGAGCTGTATGCAGCCTTCAGCCCACTGGCCGACAAGGTTGGCATCTGCCACAAACAGTTCAGCAATACTATCAATCCGTTATTTATCACCGTGTAATAACCTGTTGGATCTTACTTTGAGCACACGTATTTTGCAGACCCAAGCGATCAAGATATGCAACAGAGTATGCCAGTGGATCAGGGATTTAGAGGACAGAGTGTTCATATACGGAGAAAGCACCATTGCCTGGTGATATTTTGTCTTGTATGTAAATTCATGTACTTTTTCTTTTGCCTCTTCCGTCGAATGATTTCATGATTCATGTACTTATCATACCGACACAGGCAATACCATCACTGTTGGGGAGATGTATGAGGTTTGTCTCTGTAACATTCACAAATGTGGTCTGTTTTATTCATGATGATCATTGTTCAAGACAAGTTCAAGCCAATAATTGGTTTTCCATCTGCATCTCGTTGATGGGATCGGGTGCCATTTCTCATTTATGCGGCCTGTAACCTCCTAATTCCCCATGGAATCCAGATTTACATCATGTATATGGGTTTGAAGAAACTGTTTCTTTTCTTTTCTTCTGTATGTTCAATCAATTCAGAAAAAGTTCAGTCTACAAAGATTACAAAACTTTTCATGGTAGCTGTCACCTTGATTTCCGCCTGAGATAAGTCTGAAAATACATGAATTCCTAAGTATCGTCGACGAGTAGAAAATGAGAAGAGCCGCTACCATGGCCCCCAACCCATGGGAGCACGAGAGCCTGAAGGCGCCGATATGACGGGGCTGGGGATTGGCTGCACAGGTGGCGGGTTGCGCCACTGCGGCACTGGCCCTGCCACCAGCAGGTTCTCCAGGAGAGGCCCTGCCTCCATTACCGCCTGCAGCAGCTGCCCCCTTTGTGGCAATGGCCTCTTGGCCGCCAGCTGCTCGAGCACCGCCGCGGTCCTGTTGTCGTCGATGGCAACTGGCACGCTCCTGATATCTATGGCGATGGCTGTGCTCCTGTCAACGGCGTCGAGCAAGGCGGCCGGCGGGGAGAAGGTTGGGACGCTGGAGCCTGAGTCGCAGCTGCTTGACGTTGTCGCGGCCAGCAGCAGGTGCTGCCGGAGCTGGTCAAGGTGCTGCTGGAGCTGGTCGCGCTCCTCGGCCGTGCGGTGCACGAGCTCCACCAGGGCGGCGATGCTCTGCTCCTTGCGGCGCACCTCCTCCTTGGCCGCCTCCAGCTCCGCCGTGGCCGCGGCCAGCCTCCGCCTCACCTCCTCCACGATCTGCATGGCACGCCACGGGGACAAAGATTAAACGAAAGGAAGATCACCAAAGGGCTTCAACGTCTGCTCAAGATCTACAGACGATCTCACTACAGTGTCAATCAACAACCATTAGAGAAAGAAGGCGGAGAGAAGAATTAAGATGGCCGGCGAACCTCTTGGTCTGGGTAAGAAGTAGATTGGAGATCCGGCGGGAGCAGCGGCGTCGGCGGCCAGAGGGAGGCGAGGGAGGAGGCGTCCACGGCGATGGAGAAGTCGCCGAGCCCGAGCGGCAGCTCTTGGTCCATCGCCATTGATCTCTCCCTTCCTTTTCCTTTGGGATTAGGATGCCTGCCTTGTGGCAAAAGAAGAAGGCATGGTGAGTAATAATAAAAAGGAAGCCGTAGAGGGAGATGGATAGGAAGGGAGGACAGATGGTGTACAGCCAGCGCCACGAGTCAATGTGGTTTTTCCTCCCTTCCATACACGGCGGCCGTGTTTCCATTCCCGAATGGAAACATTTGGAATGTGCCATCACGCCTTCCTATTATCTCCTCTATAGACGAGAAACACGAGATATAGCAGTAAAATAAATTGCATTACATTACAGTAAAAATGGAATGAGATTATGAGAAGATGCTGGTTGGCTGGCGGAAGGAAGAAAGGACCGTCCTCGCCGTTACTCTTTCCGTCTTCCCTTTTGCCCTTTTCACCTTTGTGTCTCCTTCCTTTCCTCGTGTTGGGCCCTCCCACGACCACGAGGTATCAGCCCGTCCGGCCCCTTCATTTCCTCCATTTCCATCAAAAGACTTCCTTCCCGTCAATGCCACTGAAGAGTCCGATTGGACTATAATAGGATTGTTGCAGTGTTGGACCGCCAATGTCATACATTGCATGATACCATGCAATTATGCTTCAAATGCACCATTGCAGTTAAATAAATATCGTTATGCAGCAAAAATGATGCTTCCATCGTGCCTCCTCGGAACCATGCCGGCCGCCGCTGTTCCATCCGATGGCGGGACAGCCGAATTAGGAGGCGGGGATCCGGTGATTGATTATTCTTTCACTGGGAAGTGGCATTTCTTTCGATGGCGAAGCGTCTATGGTGACTTGGTCAATCTCAGAACCTGTCAGCTCAGCCTTTCATCAGAGGTGCTCATAAAGACAAGGTATGTGTGTATGCATTCATAGGGATGAGTATACACCATTCTGGCTATGTTTAAAAAAAAATTAGACCAAGTAGTACGTGCTATGTGGTGACAGCATGCACGCAGCAGCAGTAGCTACTTCCTGCCCTGGCTAATTGCCTTTTTTTTGCCAGGGCCTAGCTAATTACTTTTGTCAAAGTTTTTTTTAACATCAGTACAGACACAAGCGAGCATATACACGCGCATATACTCACCCTTATGAACGCACACACGTACACCCTATCCCTACGAGCACCTCCGAAAGACTGAGCTGACATATCATCTTGAGATTTACGAAGTCACCGTAGGCGCCTCGTCGTCGACGGAAACGTCTCCTCCCTTCCACTGAATACGCATGGCTGTTTTACTACGGTTGATGTGATTTTTGTTCTCCCTCTAACGAAATGTAGCGTGTACTGATGCATGCATGTGTTTTGTTCGTGTGTACGTGGCATATGCATGCATTGATTTTCTCAGCAAAAAGGAATGCACAGGTCAGGGTGGTTGCGGTGCGACCCGGATGCGTTACGTCGGGCCCACCTGTCACTGTCAAATCCCCGCAACGCACGCGCCCGGCGGCGAATTGCTCCAAAGTCAGGGTTGACTGTCCCGCATGCATGCGTCCTGTGCGTACGTGCAAACCACGTACTCTCTCCTTTGACCGTCCCGCACGCGTACGTGCGTTAGGCCCGACCACGTACGTACCGACGTACCGCCGCGCTACATACACACCGGACGTGGGTCGTGCCCTGGAGCAAACTTTGCGTGCTGCCGCGCGGCTTGCCGGCCGTCCGTCACGCCGTCAACCGACACAAAACTACCCAATGCAGTACGCACGAACTGATCAAAAAGTTACGCGAATACAGTACAAAACAAGAACGGAGACGCCGCAAGTTGTGTATAGGTACGCACGAACAGACGGTGCAGCACACCAACTTCTCCCAAAGAGGCTTTGTCAAGCTCGAAGAAGTGAATGCCAGTCTCAATATGTCTCGTCTGCCGATGTTGCACCGGGTTGACTGTTATGTAAACAGCAGAGACCCTGCAACAAACCGACGACGGGCTGATGAAGCTCCTGCAACAACTGACAACTAAGATAGTATCAAATGTCCCCTAGAAAAACACAAAAACCGGTGGTAGAACGTCCAGTGTCGGGGCATCAGAATACGCTAGGAGTGTGGAAGGTGAGGATGGGTAAATGTGTAGCCCAAGATCCACAGTGCCCTTAAGGTAGCTAAGGATGAGTTTGACAAGATCCACACTGTGGAAGGTGAGAGGAACGCGGAGCGTGCATGAGCAAGGTATTGGTTATACTACAACAAACAGTACAACACGTACGGTAGAGAAACAGAGGCACTTTCTACAAGGCAATAAAAAAGTGCCTTAGATTACCTCCCTTTCTACAAGGTATTTTTAGTTAACCCCCTGTTGTAACAAATATGGCCTGTGAGGCCTTCCACTCGGGCGGCCAGATGGACACGTACACTATACAAATAAACTTCCTTTTTTTTGCGCGGGGGGGGGGGGGGGGGGGGGGGGGCAAATAAACTTCCTTGACAACTACTTCCTCCGTTCCGAATTACTTGTCTTGGATTTGTCTAGATACGGATGTATCTAAACTCATTTTAGTGCTAGATACCTTCGTTCCAAATTACTTGTCTTGGATTTGTCTAGATACGGATGTATCTAGACTCATTTTAGTGCTAGATACCTCCGTTCCGAATTACTTGTCTTGAATTTGTCTAGATACGGATGTATCTAGACTCATTTTAGTATTAGATACCTCCGTATCTAGACAAATCTAAGACAAGTAATTCGGAATGGAGAGAGTAAGTGGGAACCGATGGTATTGCTTGTTGGCAAAGTCGTCTTCAGGTAAACCCGACGTCCCTAGTTCGAGTCATGCTGCTCGTTTTTTGTTTTTAATTACGCGAGTCACTCCTAGTTCGAGTAGCCATTTATGTAGTCCCATACCGATCGACTACCGAGGTAAACTTTGACTGGTTTAAAAGAGGAGCCGCATATTTTGTTATAAAAATTCCTAAGCGGTAACAGTTTGTGGAGTTGATTTTTTTTTTGAGACAAATTTGTTTGTGGAGTTGATGAACTGTGCTGTTTGTGATTGATTGATGATTGATGATGATGGGCCTTGGGCCCGACGGATCTATAGTGGCCAGAGAATACCATAGCATACGAGAGCTAGCTAGCTCTTTTTTTCAAGTGGGGACTTTACGCAGCGTTTACCGGAAACGCCCGCAAAGCGCCGGAGCTTTGGAGGCGCTTTCAAAATGCCGCAGAACGCCAGACCTATGGAGAAACGCCACAAAAGATATACGAAGGCGTTTTAGCAAAATCGGTTTTGCTAATGAATTTTTGGATAACTAATTTATACAGAAACACGTTTGGGTTTGGAAAGGATAAAACTGGCTTGTACATTTCCTTATTTGGGTAGGAGGATACCGATTCACTTCTCCTCCACTTGCCTTCTCTCTCTTACTTTCCCCAATTTTAGCCATTGATGACGACTTCCCAAAAGCTTTGACTCCAGCCGCTCCAGCCTGTGATTCCTCTTCCGTCGTTCGTCCTCACCGCCAGACACCGGCGCCCTCCTCCCGTCGGGACGGCCTCGACGACTCCGCGCGCGGAGGCTTTCCCTGGTCGCCTAGGCCGACTCTGGTCGTCCCGGTACAGGCTTTGCTCGGCGAGATCTGCTCCTCGAGCTCATCCCATAGGTCCGCCGCCCCTGGGCGACCTCCCTCATCGGCCCTGCACAGGCTTTGCTCGGGGAGAGGTTCTTCTCGAGCTCATCCCAGATGTACGCCGCCCCTTGATGCTGGCCGTCCAGCAGCGTCCGTACATGGAAGTTCAGATCTCAAAAGAGTGCTCGACGCCGCCCATCCTGATAGCGGCCATGTCGGGGCTGGAGGTCAAGCGTGAGGACTATGATTCGGCGGAGCAGGTAAACATTTCTTCTTTGTTTGCATTTCAAGGTCGAATTATTTGAGCTGGGAGCCATTTTTCTTATCGAATGACAAATTTATTGCACATAGTTGTACATAAAATAATTTAGCATTACTATCATCTTATAATACAGAACGGGAAGTTTTGGAACCTATAAATTGATGAAAAATTGTAACAATTATTATTGTAATGAATCTATAAATAAAATTTAAAAAATAATATTGTAATGCTCAATCATCTTCTGGTTGTTGAGCGGAACGCTGTTGATGATTACTCCACAACTGTCGAGCAATGCCTGCACGAACTCTCTCACCAGCAGCTCGTTCATCTTCTCTTGCTTGCCCTCTAACTTGCTGATCACCATGGTCAACATGTTGTTGTGCTTCCCCATGCTCATAAAGCTCGAACAACTCATCATGATGATTAACCTTCCGGATGAAGTTGTGGATAATACAACAAGCCATAACAATTTTGACTTGTGTTTTATATGGATAAGGAATTCCTCCTTTCCTACTTAAAATTGGAAAGCGAGCTTTTAGAACACCAAAAGTTCGCTCAACAACATTTCGTAGTTGTGCGTGCAGATGATTGAACATATCTTTCTCACTAGTATATCGTCTATTACTTCCACGAAAAGAAGCAATATGATAACGATCTCCACGGTACGGGGCAATAAATTTTGGAGTATTTGCATATCCAGAATCAACAAGATAAAATTTACCTGCACGTAAGGTTTGATAGCACGGTCAAAATCTTTATGTAATAAGATTAATCAATATTATAGTTCATATATTTGAACTTTTACCTTCAGGAACAACAAAACCCCCACTAGTAACAGCCCATCTTAGAACTGCTTGATCTGACGCAGAACCTTCCCATCCAGCAGCGACATATGAGAATGTCATGTCAAATGACACTGGTGCCATTACCTTTTGAGAGGGGTAACCATGCCTATTTCTATAAGGAGTTTGCTTATCTAGCCTGATTTTTGCCTCAATGTGTGTCCCATCAATTGCTCCTAGGCAGTTTTGTTGGGATTTTTGTTAGTCAAACAATGAAGTTTAAGTTTCCATGACATAGTATTTAATCATTAAAAGTAACATGTGTTTGCAATAGGAAAATACCTTCAAATATGGGTAGAACCTTGCATCACCCAATATTTTCGCTGGGATTTCATTCCTTGGATCTGTTATGCAAACATCACGCAACCCATTTATGGCATCTAAAACAATGTTGAAGTGTCGGCTGATTGGTTCACCAGAATGCTGATATCTATCTTGGATGACACGGTTCCTAACATTGTGACCAATGGTATGTAGAAACATGAGTAGTTGTTCGTCCACTGTCATTCGCTTTGTATCCTTCAGTAAGCCTCTCTCACACAAAGCATCTCGCAGCAAGTAGAATATGTGCTTCTCAAGACGAATTTGTTCGTAAAATCTAATTGGATGTCCCTCTAGCAACTCTTTTGTTTTCTGGGCACCAATTAATATGGAGGTGTTACGAGGTGTTTTGAATAACCTTGTGAACAACACATCACGAAACACGAACACTGCAGAAATGTTATTAATAAGAACTTGCTCGGAATCAGAAAATTCATCATCTGGCACATACAAACTGTTCATGGTTCCCTGCACAGTGTACACTATTGATCGTATCATCTCAGAATAATATTTTATAAGATATATAAAATAGTTGGAAATGAACTTTCTCAAACTGAAAGTACAGTTGATTGTTGCAACACAAACTGACAGAAAAAGCAATGGAAATTGTTCTCTAAATACATAAAACGACAATTACTGAAATCAAATAATGGTGTATTACAAAATAACTAAGGATCAAGAATCCAAAGCTTTCGAGTTTCTTCATCCATCTCAATGAAAATGGTGCGTTTGTCACCATCTGTAAATGCTTTTACTGCTTTCAGTTTTGTGCTGGCATCGAGGCTACCCATACTATTTAGTACTGACATGCATGATTTAACCGAGTAAGTGTCATTTTGTTCTGCTGTTTTTTTCTTTGCTTCAGCAATGCTGAGTGATGCATCTGCAAGATGATCAATTGCTATTATGGCATCATCAGCTGTACGTTTTTTTCCTCTTGTAGTTTCTTTTGATCCACTTGCAGGGAATTTCCTTTTTTCTGGCTCAATGGCTGTCGACTTCTTAGTGAACACACCAGGGGAGCCATTGTTTTCATCAGACTCGATTTCATGTACTTCAACATCCTTATTGAGATCAATTTGAGATGATTTAGTTGTGCATGAACCATCTTTCCCTTTGCTAGATACAGCACCAACTCCAGATGCCGTTGAACTAGCACATATTTGTTGAAGATCTTCCCAACTAGGCCACACCTTTTCTCGATATTCTTGGAGTGACTTATCCTTCTGCAAGTTGTTAATTTTTTTATTAATAAATATAATATACCAATTTTATATGAATCCTACCGCACAAACTTAACTCAATTAGTTCCTCCCAAGTTTCTTCTAAAGCTTTTATCATTTTGTTCATCGTCGTCCCAACCAAATCCAGTCAGTTTAAGAAGTCTATCCATGGCAGCATAGCAACTCCTATAGTACTTATGGCGATTTTTCAATTGTTGTAATTCAAGTTTGTCTACTCTTGAATCATTGAATTGTTTTAAGATATCACGCCATGCTTTCTTTGTGTAACCTGTTCCTTCTTTCCCTCCGTGTAAAGTTTGATCTTTCATTATAGTGAGAAGTATTTTGTCCTCCGAAGATTTCCATACATGCCTCTTTTTATCTGGGTTTTCTTTCCTATTTTTTGGTCCTTATGATCATCCATATTTATCTACAAGAAAACAAAAAATTTAAATGAGTATGTGATTGACAAACTTAATTTCTCTTGACATTTCAAAACCTCCAATTTAAAGTTGTACTTACAACAAGCCATATTGCAAAGTGAGTTATTTGGTTGAGAAGAACACTGTTAAGTGGAAGAAATGAACATGATAATAATATTTCAACTGCATTCATGTGATCTCTTGCCGTGTATTCTTCTGATTGCAGTAGACAAATGGGGGTCTAGGACTGAGCTAATCTTTAATGTTTTACCTATGACAACACTTACTACTAATTGTTTGATTTCTACGTGTATTCCTATGTTCTTTTCACAATGCAGGTCGACAAAGGAACTGATGGCTTGTATTTCAGTGATCTACTGTTGGCTTACCATTTGTGTTTATAGAGGTAAAGCTGCATGTGCATGTTGAATTTAAATTTGAGGGCCCCTTATATCCAGGAGTACACGATTGGCCTACATACTAGACTATGATACATGTGTATACAATTTAGACTACAACACAAACATACATACTTATATCGCACAGTTCAGATTGGCCTACTGCCTATTGATACCATATAAATATATAATTAGAGTTAGCGTGCCATTTACTCTTTTTTCATATCTGGCGTTTACCTGGTTTCCATGTACAGCAGCAAGTAACTAGTGTAGTGGGTTTCTTTTATAATCAAACAGAGGTGTGTTTCCAATTAGAGAGAGGAGGGGACAAATTGCCAAGTTGGTGGTTCTAGTTTCATCTACGAATTGGCTATCTCAGATTACCAGAGTTTTTTTCTTTCTGCAAAATGAGCTTCATTACCAAAAAATGAATCGATGAACAATACCATGAATTTGTAGATCTACAACTTATACGTACGAATTTGTTGATCAGGATGATTGATCGATGAACATTACCATGAACTCTGTACATCTACAACTCATATGGACCAATTTGTTGATCAAGATGATTGATCGATGAACAATACCATGAAATTTGTACATCTACAACTTATATGGACTAATTTGTTGATCTGGATGATTGATCAATGGACAATATCATGAAATATGTACATCGACTACAACTTATATTGACAGGATGATTGATCTTACCAGGGTCGTGCAACTTGATTGAAGATGGGAAGATGATGAGAACCGCCTGATGAAGAAGCCGCTGAGAACCAGCGCCAGCGTCTCCCAGCCAGCGCATGTGAATGGAATTGACGGCCAACCAGTTTTATTAGCGATGGGGCCTGTATATAAGCAATGAAAAAGGCGCGAGGGCGAGCAGCAAAACGCAGAACTGGCGCCAGAAAAGTTGTTGAGAAGCGAGCGGGCGGGAAAAAGTTGTTGCGATCACGCATATAGCAACCGCGTTTGTGGAAAAATGCCTATAAGCTCGTTTTTCTATAAGCCCGAAATCTTGGGTTGTACAGTTCCAAGTTTCCTATAAACATGGATTTGTTATAGTAGCCAAACGAGGTTTTGTTCGGTTGAACCGTTTTCCTGGTTTATAGAGTACGGATTCTATATATATCTTCTATCCAAACAACGCCTTAGTGGCATTTCAGAACGCCTTCGAACAGCGGACGTGCTGTAGTGAAATTGTATGGTTATCTATCAAATCGCCGTCTCAGATGGAGAGTTTAGCAGGGGAGTCAATGGGCATGCGAACGCAGTCAGACATACTGCACCGCTCGATAATATCCAAGGCATATTGCCGCTGAGATAGATGAAGGTCGGGGGAAGAACGAATGACGGCAATGCCTAGGAAGTGAGAAAGAGCGCCGAGGTCGGTCATAGAAAATTCCTGACCTAGAAGAGAGATAACGATAGTTCAGAAAAGATGGGGAAGAAGCCGTGAGAATAATATGGTCTACATAAACAAGAAGATAGACGGTGTGGCTTGTGGATTTGTAGATACAATGTGAGTTATTGCATTTGGACGCGACAAACCCTGGAGGCAGCGAAGCCAGCAAAGCGGGTGAACCATGCGCAAGGAGACAGCCGTGAGACGGGGCGACGGCAATAAACAGTCTCAGTAAGTTTACCATGGAGAACAGGCTGTCCGTGTGCTTTGGGAGGCCCTAGGCGAACTCGGCGACATGGACCCCTATGTAACTTTCAATCATACATCTTTAGATTAAAATTTGACTATAATAATTCAACTGACTCATAGATATGCATAAAGCTTATCACCGGGTTGAATGGCCTTTTCTCAAGGAGATTATGCTCAAACTTGGATTTCGTGAGGTGTGGGTAAATTTTATTATGGAGTGTGTCTCTACTGTTGAGTATCGTATTCGGTTTAATGCGGAGGAAAGTGAAAGTTTTAAACCTACTAGGGGTCTAAGGCAAGGAGACCCGCTCTCTCCTTACCTGTTCCTGTTATGCACGGAGGGTCTCACAGCTTTACTAACACATGCGGAAGAAAATGGGAATATTTCAGGAGTAAAGGTTTGCAGAGATGCCCCATCTATCACGAACCTTCTTTTTGCTGATGACTCTTTAATCCTTATGAAAGCAAATTTGCAAAGTGAGGAAACTTTAAAATCAGTTCTAGATTCGTATTGCGCAGCTTCAGGGCAGATGGTCAGTGTCGAGAAATCCAGCATCTTTTTTAGTCCTAATACAGGAGTGGACACTAGAGAACAAATGTGTACAATTCTCAATATAATGACTGAGGCCTTGAATGACAAATATTTAGGACTGCCGGCCAATGTGGGTTTAGATAAAACCGATTGTTTTCAATACTTAATCGATCGTATTGTTCAGAGAATTAGTGGTTGGAAGGAAAAACTTATGTCAGCTGGAGGAAAGGAGATCTTACTTAAAGCGGTTGTTCAAGCTATTCCCACCTATGCAATGTCGGTCTTTAAAATTCCAAAAAAAATTGCAAAGGAATTATTGACGCGATGGCGCATTTCTGGTGGGGAGATGAGGACAACCAAAGGAGGATGCATTGGATGGCTTGGTGGAAAATGTGTGTACCCAAGAACCAAGGGGGAATTGGTTTTCGGGATATCCATTGTTTCAATTTGGCTATGCTTGCTAAACAGGCTTGGCGTCTTATCGAGAATCCGGACTCTCTATGTGCTACTATTTTGAGAGTCAAATACTATCCTGATGGTGACTTGTTGAACACTGACCTGAAGAAGGGTTCTTCCTTCACCTGGCAAAGTATTATGGCGGGTGTGAGCTCCCTGAAGCGCGGTCATATTTGGCGAGTGGGAAATGGGCAGAATATTGACATTTGAGAGGACGCGTGGATTTCGAATTGTGCAAACCATAAAATTGTTACCCCTAAGGGAGGCCAATTGTTATGGAAGGTAGAAGATTTGATTGATCCAATCCTAAATAGTGTTGGGGAACGTAGCAGAATTTTAAAATTTTCTACGCATCACCAAGATCAATCTATGGAGTCATCTAGCAACGAGGGAGAGAGGAGTGCATCTACATACCCTTGTAGATCGCGCGCGGAAGCGTTCAAGAGAACGGGGTTGATGGAGTCGTACTCGACGTTATCTAAATCACCGATGACCAAGTGCCGAACGGACGGCACCTCCGCGTTCAACACACGTACAATTGGGAAGACGTCTCCTCCAACGTGATCCAGCAAGGGGGAAAGAGAGGTTGATGAAGATCCAGCAGCACGACGGCGTGGTGTTGGATGCAGCAGGATCCCGGCAGGGTTTCGCCAAGCGCAAGTGGGGAGGAGAGGTGTTATGGAGGGAGAGGGAGGCGCCAAGAGCAAAGGTGCGGCTGCCCTCCCTCCCTCCTCTTTATATAGGGGCCTTGGGGGGGGGGCGCCGGCCCTAGGGAGATGGATCTCCAAGGGGGCGGTGGCCAAGGGGTGGCTTCCCCCCAAGCCAAGTGGGGGGCGCCCCCACCCCTAGGGTTTCCCAACCCTAGGCGCAGGGGAGGCCCAAGGGGGGGGGCGCACCAGCCCACTAGGGGCTGGTTCCCCTCCCAATTCAGCCCATGGGGCCCTCCGGGATAGGTGGCCCCACCCGGTGGACCCCCGAGACCCTTCCGGTGGTCCCGGTACAATACCGGCGACCCCCGAAACCTTCCCGATGGCCGAAACTAGACTTCTTATATATAAATCTTTACCTCCGGACCATTCCGGAACTCCTCGTGACGTCCGGGATCTCATCCGGGACTCCGAACAACTTTCGGGTTACTGCATACTAATATCTCTACAACCCTAGCGTCACCGAACCTTAAGTGTGTAGACCCTACGGGTTCGGGAGACATGCAGACATGACCAAGACGCCTCTCCGGTCAATAACCAACAGCGGGATCTGGATACCCATGCTGGCTCCCACATGCTCCACGATGATCTCATCGGATGAACCACGATGTCGGGGATTCAATCAATCCGTATACAATTCCCTTTGTCAATCGGTACGTTACTTGCCCGAGACTCAATCGTCGGTATCCCAATACCTCGTTCAATCTCATTACCGGCAAGTCACTTTACTCGTGCCGTAATGCATGATCCCGTGATCAACTACTTGGTCACATTGAGCTCATTATGATGATGCATTACCGAGTGGGCCCAGAGATACCTCTCCGTCATACGGAGTGACAAATCCCAGTCTCGATTCGTGCCAACCCAACAGACACTTTCGGAGATACCTGTAGTGTACCTTTATAGTCACCCAGTTACGTTGTGACGTTTGGCACGCCCAAGGTACTCCTACGGTATCCGGGAGTTGCACAATCTCATGGTCTAAGGAAATGATACTTGACATTCAGAAAAGCTACAACAAACGAACTACACGATCTTTGAGCTATGCTTAGGATTGGGTCTTGTCCATCACATCATTCTCCTAATGATGTGATCCCGTTATCAATGACATCCAATGTCCATAGTCAGAAAACCATCACTATCTTTTGATAAATGAGCTAGTCAACTAGAGGCTCACTAGGGACGTGTTGTGGTCTATGTATTCACACATGTATTACGATTTCCGGATAACACAATTATAGCATGAACAATAGACAATTATCATGAACAAAGAAATATAATAATAACCATTTTATTATTGCCTCTAGGGCATATTTCCAACAAATAGCTGGGATGAAGATCTTCTTAGACAGACTCTATGGCCTATTGATGTTCAGCGAGTGCTTGCAATCCCGATAGCGCAACATGATATGCCAGATTTCGTAGCTTGGAATTTCACAAAAAATGGGATTTTTTCGGTTCGGTCTGCTTATTTTGTGGAATGGGACCACCAATATGGGAACAAGTTACGACATACCAATGGGATGGGACGTACCACGGTCAATCCTATTTGGGCGAGGATTTGGAAACTTGCTTGTCCAGCAAAGGTTAAAATATTTATTTGGCGTACACTTCATGGCACTCTTCCGTGTCATGTTAACTTAGCTAATAGATATGTGAAAGTCTGGCCTAAGTGTCTTGCCTGCTCATCTGGGTCAGAAGACACAAAACATCTATTATTTCTATATGACAGAGCAAAAGAAGTCTGGAGAAGACTAGGGATGTACGATATTATTGACAGAGCTTGTAAAATAGACTATGCGGGTGAGGCAATCTTGAAATATTTACTTTCATTACCAGATCAGGATCTATGTATTATGGGCATTCGTAATGTGCGTGACATGATTGCCATATCAACCTGGTACTTGTGGTGGGTGAAGGAAATATGCCCTAGAGGCAATAATAAAGTTATTATTTATTTCCTTATTTCATGATAAGTGTTTATTATTCATGCTAGAACTGTATTAACCGGAAACATAATACATGTGTGAATACATAGACAAACAGAGTGTCACTAGTATGCCTCTACTTGACTAGCTCGTTAATCAAAGATGGTTATGTTTCCTAACCATAGACAAAGGAAGTTGTTATTTGATTAACGGGATCACATCATTAGTTGAATGATCTGATTGACATGACCCATTCCATTAGCTTAGCACCCGATCGTTTAGTATGTTGCTATTGCTTTCTTCATGACTTATACATGTTCCTATGACTATGAGATTATGCAACTCCCGTTTGCCGGAGGAACACTTTGGGTGCTACCAAACGTCACAACGTAACTGGGTGATTATAAAGGAGCATTACAGGTGTCTCCAAAGGTAGATGTTGGGTTGGCGTATTTCGAGATTAGGATTTGTCACTCCGATTGTCGGAGAGGTATCTCTGGGCCCTCTCGGTAATGCACATCACATAAGCCTTGCAAGCATTGCAACTAATGAGTTAGTTGCGGGATGATGTATTACAGAACGAGTAAAGAGACTTGCCGGTAACGAGATTGAACTAGGTATTGGATACCGACGATCGAATCTCGGGCAAGTAACATACCGATGACAAAGGGAACAACGTATGTTGTTATGTGGTCTGACCGATAAAGATCTTCGTAGAGTATGTAGGAGCCAATATGGGCATCCAGGTCCCGCTATTGGTTATTGACCGGAGACATATCTCGGTCATGTCTACATTGTTCTCGAACCCGTAGGGTCCGCACGCTTAAGGTTACGATGACAGTTATATTATGAGTTTATGCATTTTGATGTACCGAAGGTTTTTCGGAGTCCCGGATGAGATCACGGACATGACGAGGAGTCTCGAAATGGTCGAGACATAAATATTGATATATTGGAAGCCTATATTTGGACATCGGAAGTGTTCCGGGTGAAATCGGGATTTTACCAGAGTACCGGGAGGTTACCGGAACCCCCCGGGAGCCATATGGGCCTTTATGGGCTTTAGTGGAAAGGAGAAAGGGGCAGCCCAAGGTGGCTGCGTGCCTCCCCCCTCCCCTAGTCCTATTAGGACTAGGAGAGGTGGCCGGCCCCCCTCTCCCTCTTTCCCCCTCGGGGAATCCTAGTCCAAATAGGATTGGGGGGGGGGGAGTCCTACTCCCGGAAGGAGTAGGACTCCTCCTGCACCCTCCTCCTGGCCGGCGCCCCCCTCCCCCTTGGCTCCTTTATATACTGAGGCAGAGGCACCCCAGAAACACACAAGTTGATCCACGTGATCTATTCCTTAGCCGTGTGCGGTGCCCCCAGCCACCATATTCCTCGATAATACTGTAGCGGAGTTTATGCGAAGCCCTGCTGCTGTAGTGCATCAAGATCGTCACCACGCCGTCGTGCTGACGGAACTCTTCCCCGACACTTTGCTGGATCGGAGTCCGGGGATCGTCATCGAGCTGAACGTGTGCTCGAACTCGGAGGTGCCGTAGTTTCGGTGCTTGATCGGTTGGATCGTGAAGACGCACGACTACTTCCTCTACGTTGCGTCAACGCTTCCGCAGTCGGTCTGCGTGGGTACGTAGACAACACTCTGCCATCTCGTTGCTATGCATCACATGATCTTGCGTGTGCGTAGGAATTTTTTTGAAATTACTACGAAACCCAACAGTGGCATCCGAGCCTAGGTTATTTATGTTGATGTTATATGCACGAGTAGAACACAAGTGAGTTGTGGGCGATATAAGTCATACTGCCTACCAGCATGTTATACTTTGGTTCGACGGCATTGTTGGACGAGACGACCCGGACCAACATTACGCGTACGCTTACGCGAGACCGGTTTCCCCGACGTGCTTTGCACATAGGTGGCTTGCGGGCGACTGTCTCTCCAACTTTAGTTGAACCGAGTATGGCTACGCCCGGTCCTTGCGAAGGTTAAAACGGAGTCTATTTGACAAACTATCGTTGTGGTTTTGATGCGTAGGTGAGATTGGTTCTTGCTGAAGCCCGTAGCATCCACGTAAAACTTGCAACAACAAAGTAGAGGACGTCTAACTTGTTTTTGCAGGGCATGTTGTGATGTGATATGGTCAAGGCATGATGCTGAATTTTATTGTATGAGATGATCATGTTTTGTAACCGAGTTATCGGCAACTGGCAGGAGCCATATGGTTGTCGCTTTATTGTATGCAATGCAATCGCGATGTAATGTTTTACTTTATTACTAAGCGGTAGTGATAGTCGTAGAAGCATAAGCTTGGCGAGACGACAACGATGCTACGATGGAGATCAAGGTGTCACGCCGGTGACGATGGTGATCACGACGGTGCTTCGGAGATGGAGATCACAAGCACAAGATGATGATGGCCATATCATATCACTTATATTGATTGCATGTGATGTTTATCCTTTTATGCATCTTATCTTGCTTTGATTGACGGTAGCATTATAAGATGATCTCTCACTAAATTATCAAGAAGTGTTCTCCCTGAGTATGCACCGTTGCGAAAGTTCTTCGTGCTGAGACACCACGTGATGATCGGGTGTGATAGGTTCTACATTCAAATACAACGGGTGCAAAACAGTTGCACACGCGGAATACTCAGGTTATACTTGACGAGCCAAGCATATACAGATATGGCCTCGGAACACGGAGACCGAAAGGTCGAGCGTGAATCATATAGTAGATATGATCAACATAACGATGTTCACCATTGAAAACTACTCCATCTCACGTGTGATCGGTTATGGTTTAGTTGATTTGGATCACGTAATCACCTAGAGGATTAGAGGGATGTCTATCTAAGTGGGAGTTCTTAAGTAATATGATTAATTGAACTTTAATTTATCATGAACTTAGTCCTGGTAGTATTAGCATATCTATGTTGTAGATCAATAGCTCGCGTTGTTGCTTTCATATGTTTATTTTGATATGTTCCTAGAGAAAATTGTGTTGGAAGATGTTAGTAGCAATGATGCGGATTGGATCCGTGATCTGAGGTTTATCCTCATTGCTGCACAGAAGAATTATGTCCTTGATGCACCGCTAGGTGACAGACCTATTGCAGGAGCAGATGCAGACGTTATGAACGTTTGCCTAGCTCAATATGATGACTACTTGATAGTTTAGTGCGCCATGCTTAACGGCTTAGAATCGGGACTTCAAAGACGGTTTGAACGTCATGGACCATATGAGATGTTCCAGGAGTTGAAGTTAATATTTCAAGCAAATACCTGAGTTGAGAGATATGAAGTCTCTAACAAGTTCTATAGCTAAAAGATGGAGGAGAATCGCTCAACTAGTGAGCATGTGCCCAGATTGTCTGAGTACTACAATCGCTTGAATCAAGTGGGAGTTAATCTTCCAGATAAGATAGTGATTGACAGAATTCTCTAGTCACCATCACCAAGTTAGTAGAACTTCATGATGAACTATAATATGCAAGGGATAACGGAAACAACTCCCAAGCTCTTCGTGATGCTGAAATCAACGAAGGTAGAAATCAAGAAAAACATCAAGTGTTGATGGTTAACAAGACCACTAGTTTCAAGAAAAGGGCAGAGGGAAGAAGGGGAACTTCAAGAAGAACAGCAAGCAAGTTGCTGCTCAAGTGAAGAAGCCCAAGTCTGGTCCTAAGCCTGAGACTAAGTGCTTCTACTGCAAAGAGACTGGTCACTGGAAGCGGAACTACCCCAAGTAATTGGCGGATAAGAAGGATGGCAAAATGAACATAAGTATATTTGATATACATGTTATTGGTGTGTACTTTACTAGTGTTTATAGCAAACCCTCAGTATTTGATACTAGTTCAGTTGCTAAGATTAGTAACTCGAAACGGGAGTTGCAGAATAAACAGAGACTAGTTAAGGGTGAAGTGACGATGTGTGTTGGAAGTGGTTCCAAGATTGATATGATCATCATCGCACACTCCCTATAATTTCGAGATTAGTGTTGAACCTAAATAAGTGTTATTTAGTGTTTGCGTTGAGCATGAATATGATTTGATCATGTTTATTGTAATACGGTTATTCATTTAAGTAAGAGAATAAATTGTTGTTCTGTTTATATGAATAAAACCTTATATGGTTACACACCCAATGAAAATAGTTCGTTGGATCTCGATCGTAGTGATACACATAATCATAATATTGAAACCAAAAGATGCAAAGTTAATAATGATAGTGCAACTTATTTGTGGCACTGCTGTTTAGGTCATATTGGTGTAAAGCGCATGAAGAAACTCCATGCTGATGGGCTTTTGGAATCACTTGATTATGAATCAGTTGATGCTTGCGAACCATGCCTCATGGGCAAGATGACTAAGACTCTGTTCTTCGGAACAATGGAGCGAGCAATAGATTTGTTGGAAATCATACATACTGATGTATGTGGTCCGATGAATATTGAGGCTCGCGACAAGTATCATTATTTTCTGATCTTCACAGATGATTTGAGCAGATATGAGTATATCTACTTGATGAAACATAAGTCTGAAACATTTGAAAAGTTCAAAGAATTTCATAGTGAAGTGAAAAATCATCGTAACAAGAAAATAAAGTTTCTACGATCTGATCGTAGAGAAGAGTATTTGAGTTACGAGTTTGGCCTTCAGTTAAAAACAATATGAAATAGTTTCACTACTCATGCCACCTGGAACACCACAATGTAATGGTGTGTCCGAACGTCATAACCGTACTTTATTGGATATAGTGCAATCTATGATGTATCTTACCGATCTACCACTATCGTTTTGGGGTTATGCATTAGAGACAGCTGCATTCACGTTAAATAGGGCACCATCAAAATCCGTTGAGACGACGCCTTATGAACTGTGGTTTGGCAAGAAACCAAAGTTGTCGTTTCTTAAAGTTTGGGGTTGTGATGCTTATGTGAAAAAGTTTCAACCTGATAATCTCAAACCCAAATCGGAGAAATGTGTCTTCATAGGATATCCAAAGGAAACTATTGGATACACCTTCTATCATAGATCCGAAGGCAAGACTTTTTGTTGCTAAATTCGGAAACTTTCTAGAGAAGGAGTTTCTCTCGAAAGAAGTGAGTGGGAGGAAAGTAGAAAACTTGATAAGGTAATTGTACCTTCTCCCTTATTGGAAAGTAGTTCATCACAGAAATTCTGTTCTTGTGACTACTACACCAATTTAGTGAGGAAGCTAATGATGATGATCATGTAACTTCAGATCAAGTTACTACCGAATCTCGTAGGTAAACCAGAGTGAGATCCGCACCAGAGTGGTACGGTAATCCTGTTCTGGAGGTCATGTTACTTGACTATGACGAACCTACGAACTATGAGGAAGCGATGATGAGCCCAAATTCCGCGAAATGGTTTGAGGCCATGAAGTCTGAGATATGATCCATGTATGAGAACAAAGTTTGGACTTTGGTTGACTTGCCTGATGATCGGCAAGCAATTGAGAATAAATGAATCTTTAAGAGGAAGACAGACGCTGATAGTAGTGTTACTATCTACAAAGCTAGAATTGTCGCAAAAGGTTTTTTCGACAAGTTCAAGGTGTTGATTACGATGAGAGCTTCTCACTCGTATCTATGCTTGAGTCTGTCCGAATCATGTTAGTAATTGCCGCATTTTATGAAATCTGGCAAAAGGATAAACAAAACTGCATTCCTTAATGGATTTATTAAAAAAGAGTTGTATATGATGCAACCAGAAGATTTTGTCAATCCGAAAGATGCTAACAAAATGTGCAAGCTCCAGCAATTCATCTATGGACTGGTGCAGGCATATCAGAGTTGGAATATACGCTTTGATGAGTTGATCAAAGCATATAGTTTTATACAGACTTGCGGTGAAGCCTGTATTTACAAGAAAGTGAGTGGGAGCACTACAACATTTCTGATAAGTATATGTGAATGACATATTGTTGATCGGAAATAATGTAGAATTATTCTGTAAAGCATAAAGGAGTGTTTGAAAGGAGTTTTTCAAAGAAAGACTTCGGTGAAGCTGCTTACATATTGAGCTTCAAGATCTATAGAGATAGATCAAGACGCTTGATAAGTTTTTTCAATGAGTACATACCTCGACAAGATTTTGAAGTAGTTCAAAATGGAGCAGTCAAAGAAAGAGTTCTTGCCTGTATTACAAGGTGTGAAGTTGAGTAAGACTCAAAGCCCGACCACGGCAGAAGATAGAAAGAGAATGAAAGTCATTCCCTATGCCTTGGCCATAGGTTCTATAAAGTATGTCATGCTGTATACCAGATCTATTGTGTACCCTGCACTGATTTGGCAAGGGAGTACAATAGTGATCTAGGAGTAGATCACTGGGCAGCGGTCAGAATTATCCTTAGTGAAATAAGGATATGTTTCTCGATTATGGACGTGACAAAAAGGTTCGCCGTAAAGGGTTACGTCGATGCAAGTTTTGACACTGATCTGGATGACTCTAAGTCTCGATCTAGATACATATTGAAAGTGGGAGCAATTAGCTAGAGTAGCTCCGTGCAGAGCATTGTAGACATAGAAAAATGCAAAATACATAACGAATCTGAATGTGAAAGACCGTTGACTAAGATTCTCTCACAAGCAAAACATGATCACACCTTAGTACTCTTTGGGTGTTAATCGCATAGCGATGTGAACTAGATTACCGAATCTAGTAAACCCTTTGGGTGTTGGTCACATGGCGATATGAATCACATAGTGATGTGATCTAGATTATTGAGTCTAGTGCAAGTGGGAGACTGAAGGAAATATGCCCTAGAGGCAATAATAAAGTTATTATTTATTTCCTTATTTCATGATAAATGTTTATTATTCATGCTAGAATTGTATTAACCGGAAACATAATACATGTGTGAATACATAGACAAACAGAGTGTCACTAGTATGCCTCTACTTGACTAGCTCGTTAATCAAAGATGGTTATGTTTCCTAACCGTAGACAAAGGAAGTTGTTATTTGATTAACGGGATCACATCATTAGTTGAATGATCTGATTGACATGACCCATTCCATTAGCTTAGCACCCGATCGTTTAGTATGTTGCTATTGCTTTCTTCATGACTTATACATGTTCCTATGACTATGAGATTATGCAACTCCCGTTTGCCGGAGGAACACTTTGGGTGCTACCAAACGTCACAACGTAACTGGGTGATTATAAAGGAGCATTACAGGTGTCTCCAAAGGTAGATGTTGGGTTGGCATATTTCGAGATTAGGATTTGTCACTCCGATTGTCGGAGAGGTATCTTTGGGCCCTCTCGGTAATGCACATCACATAAGCCTTGCAAGCATTGCAACTAATGAGTTAGTTGCGGGATGATGTATTACAGAACGAGTAAAGAGACTTGCCGGTAACGAGATTGAACTAGGTATTGGATACCGACGATCGAATCTCGGGCAAGTAACATACCGATGACAAAGGGAACAACGTATGTTGTTATGCGGTCTGACCGATAAAGATCTTCGTAGAATATGTAGGAGCCAATATGGGCATCCAGGTCCCGCTATTGGTTATTGACCGGAGACATATCTCGGCCATGTCTACATTGTTCTCGAACCCGTAGGGTCCGCACGCTTAAGGTTACGATGACAGTTATATTATGAGTTTATGCATTTTGATGTACCGAAGGTTGTTCGGAGTCCCGGATGAGATCACGGACATGACGAGGAGTCTCGAAATGGTCGAGACATAAAGATTGATATATTGGAAGCCTATATTTGGACATCGGAAGTGTTCCGGGTGAAATCGGGATTTTACCGGAGTACCGGGAGGTTACCGGAACCCCCCGGGAGCCATATGGGCCTTTATGGGCTTTAGTGGAAAGGAGAAAGGGGCAGCCCAAGGTGGCTGCGCGCCTCCCCCCTCCCCTAGTCCTATTAGGACTAGGAGAGGTGGCCGGCCCCCCTCTCCCTCTTTCCCCCTCGGGGAATCCTAGTCCAAATAGGATTGGGGGGGGGGGGGGAGTCCTACTCCCGGAAGGAGTAGGACTCCTCCTGCGCCCTCCTCCTGGCCGGCGCCCCCCTCCCCCTTGGCTCCTTTATATACTGAGGCAGAGGCACCCCAGAAACACACAAGTTGATCCACGTGATCTATTCCTTAGCCGTGTGTGGTGCCCCCAGCCACCATATTCCTCGATAATACTGTAGCGGAGTTTATGCGAAGCCCTGCTGCTGTAGTGCATCAAGATCGTCACCACGCCGTCGTGCTGACGGAACTCTTCCCCGACACTTTGCTGGATCGGAGTCCGGGGATCGTCATCGAGCTGAACGTGTGCTCGAACTCGGAGGTGCCGTAGTTTCGGTGCTTGATCGGTTGGATCGTGAAGACGCACGACTACTTCCTCTATGTTGCGTCAACGCTTCCGCAGTCGGTCTGCGTGGGTACGTAGACAACACTCTCCCATCTCGTTGCTATGCATCACATGATCTTGCGTGTGCGTAGGAATTTTTTTGAAATTACTACGAAACCCAACAGTGGGAAAGGCGCAAATTGGTACACAATGAGACTACTCAGAATGCACAACAGATATCCATGGGGATACGCGCTCTAACTGCCAATTTTGTTAATGCCTCCTCGCCGAAGGCTTCCATGAAAAGAGGAGGATG
The DNA here is from genome assembly GCF_056163025.1 of Triticum urartu. NCBI lineage: Eukaryota > Viridiplantae > Streptophyta > Magnoliopsida > Poales > Poaceae > Triticum > Triticum urartu. The sequence continues at coordinate 743,848,697 of NC_141875.1, read as the reverse complement.
GTCTAGCCCCCCGACGGGATTTGTTAAACTTAACGTTGATGCTTCTTTTGACCACGACCTTCTCAGGGGTACGATCGGGGCGGTCGTAAGAGATGACAAAGGTAGGTTCATCGGTGGGGGAAATGGTAAGATTGATTGGTGTGCAGATGTGTTGATGGCTGAAGCTTTGGCGTTAAAATTTGGTCTATCGCTTGCGCAAAGGACGGGTTGTAATCGCATAATTATTAACTCGGACAATATGGAGGTTATCGAGACCATGAACGAAGGAGGACAATAGTCGGGGGCAGCAGCTGCAATTTTTGATGACTGTTTTCGCTTAGCTTGCGATTTTCCTATTTCTAGATTCGAGCATTGTAATAGAGAAGCAAATAAAGTTGCTCATGAACTTGCCAAGTTAGCTAGATTTTCCTTCATTTCTGATTGGTTCGAGGAACCACATAATGCAATTGTACCAATCCTCATAAATGATGTAATGATTATTTCTAATGAATAAAGGTCGAACTTTTTTTCAAAAAAAAAAACTGACTCATAGAGATGAGTGTATGATCACTTGCGTCTGTATTGTGTTTAAAAAAAGAAAAAAAATCTATGTGACCAGAGGTCCAAACAGCAATATGGTGCATGCATATATTTGTTCGTTCGTGTGGAAGAATGCACGCTGCTGCCCCCGGCAGGTCCGGTGGTTGCGGTGCTACCCGGATGCGTTATGTCGGTGCTCCAAGTGTTGACTGTCCCGCATGCATGCGTACGTGCAAACGACGTGACACGTAATAGTACGTACATACTCTCTCCTTGGACCGTGTCGCACGCGTACGTGCAGTTGGGCCCGACCACGTAAACATCGACGTACGTACAGCCGCGCGGCTTGTCTGTAGCACGCAAAGTTTCATCAGCATATAATACGCGGAGAGAATGCTGGCTGGTACTCCCCTGGCCTGCGAGTCCGTGGCACATTGTCCATTTTCCCTTCTCTCCCGTCGACAACCAACACACCCCTAGGCCATGGCCTGAACCCACGTACCTCCCCAGCAGCACGCCACACCCGACGACCGTTCTTACCGGCATTGGTGGACTGTATTTGCTGCCGTTGTAGCACCCCTATGTCCACACCGCCCTCTCTCCTCCGCCGCTGCCAACACCGCTCCAAGCTCGGCTACCTCGCTCGCCTCCATATCGACATGCCTGCTGCCTGGTTAAGAAGAGATGCGGGGTTCTTCACCCTACCGGCTTCTTCCTTCATGCCCGCAAGGTGTTTCATGTTTCTCCCACAAGGTACAAATGGATAGTGGCTATGAGTACTTTTCAACAACTTCGTTTGCGATTTGGATGATCCTTGTCCGACGATGAGGAAATTGTGATTGCTACTTTGGTCATCCATGACCATATTAGGCCTTCTTTGGTTCATAGAATAGGAATCTTATAGGAATAGGAAAATCATATGAACATGCATGTCAATTCCTATAGAGAAAGAGATGTCATTTGATGCATAGGATAAGATTTTTTTCATTGAGTCTAGGCTAATGTTTTTTTCCCTTCAAAACGTGAAGGATTGATTCCTATCTTATATAGAAATAAGAATCCATTCCTACAAACCAAATGGCTTCAAAGGAAATTTTTCTTTGCAAATTCTATCCTATAGAATTCCTACAAAAATCCTACAAACCAAAGGAGGCCTTAGTAGGCAGCGGGTGATGTTTAGGGGCTCGATCCTGGGTCATACTCCGGCTTTGAATCGCAACAGAGAGAGTGACCATTGCCTACTCTTGCAGGACCACTTCCAGTCTGCTGACCCACTCTTCAGACACAACCTATTCTGGCGCCGCTTCCGGATGGTTAGACATGTGTTCAGTCGTATCCGGGAGAGGGTATAGCGTACGATAAGTATTTCATATGCAAGGAGGATGCCCTGGGAAAGGTTGGTTTCTTCTGTTATCAGAAATGCACTGCCGCTATTGCTATTCGGATGCTTGCATATCCCGTGATCTTATTGATGAGTATGTCTGCATAAGTGAGTCCACATACCTAGAGTCATGTATAGGTTCCGTAAGGCTGTGGTGGTGACAGCATGCACGCAACACCAGTAGCTACGTCCTGGCCTGGCTACTTACTTTTTTTTTGCGAGGGCCTGGTGTGTATATGTTTAATACGGTTGAATATTTGCGGCTTTGCAGAGTAAAACATGCAGGTACAGACGACATCGGCGGTTCGTACCGACCGCGGTAGTGTTCATTCCATGGTTTGGACACGCTGATGTGATTTTTATTCTCCCTCTATAACAAAATATAGCGTGTATGATGGATGCATGCATGTTTTTGTTCGCGTGTACTCCCTTTGTTTTCAAATATAAGTCTTTTTAAAGATTTTAATATAGACTACATACGGATGCATATAGACATAGTTTAGAGTAGATTCACTCATTTGTTCTGTATGTAGTTCATATCGGAATCTCTTGAAAGATTTACATTTAGGAACGGAGGGAGTACGTGGTACTCCCTCCGTTTCTTTTTAGTCTACATATAAGATTTGGTCAAAGTCAAACTTTGTTAAATTTGACTAAGTTTATAGAAAAATATATCAAAATTCACAATATGAAACCTATATTGTTAGATGCATCATGAAATTACCATATAGCTCTAGTATGGTAGATGTTGGTATTTTTGCTATAAAGTTGGTCAAACTTTATAAAATTTAACTTTGATCAAATCTTATATGCAAACTTAAAAAACGGAAGGAGTATATGCATGCACGGGTGCACGCCGGTCAGGTCGGGTGGTTGTGGTGCGACCCGGATGCGTTATACCGGGCCCACATGTCGCATGCATGCATGGTTGTTCCGAAGTCAGGGTTGACTGCCGCGCATGCATGCGTGCGTACGTGCAAACGACGTGCCACGTATACAGTACGTACGTACGTACGTACTTTTTTGTCCTTGGACCGTGTGGCACGCATGCATACGTGCAGTTGGGCCCGACCACGTACACCTCGACGTAGGTATCGCCGCGCGGCTTGCCGGCCCCACGCTACATAGTACATACACACTGGGTCGTGCATGAAGCAAACTTGCTTTGCTAGCCAGAATTCTGTCCGCGCAGAGCGCACGTACGAAATTGTGGATTGCATGTTGAAACTTCGCGTACGTGCTACCGCGCGGCCGCATGGGCGGTGTGGACGCGCTTCGCGCTGGTCCGGCCGTCCGTCACGTCGTCAACCAAAACGGAATTATCAACGTACGTACACTATATACACGTACTACCCACGAACTGGAACAATGTAGACTGACTGAAAAAGGTTACTTGAAGACAAAACAAGAACGGAAAACACCGCAAGGTGTATAGCAGGAGTCTTGTTGCGGTAAGCCGGACGTGACGGAGGTCGGGACCGCCGACGCCGACGGCCGAGGGCATCGTGCACCACAGCCATGGTGTGTCGCCACCAAAGCCACGGCGAAGAAAACGACGACGAAGAAGAAGCAGAAGAAGAAGAATACCCCAGCAGCAGCACCCAGGTCCAGATGCAACAACCACTACTGAGGTTTGCAGGTGTTTTCGCTTCAGATGGTGTGGTGACCGACACCAACACCAGTACCATACCCCCTGTTGTGCCTGTTGCCATACATAAAATGTAGGCTTAGATCAGTAAGATTCAACGTAGATCTTTGACAGCAATCCTTTGTACATAACAGAGGATGTAAGCAAGTATGCCCTCCGTCTCATAATATAATTAAGAACATTTTTTAAGCTGGAGGGAGGATGTTATTATTAGAGTATATAGTTCGTGTAATGTAGTATTTTGTTGTACTTATATGATCCTCTCTTTCCCTTCTGAATTTCGAGAAATGGAAATTGATCTTCCTTTTCTTTTGCATTGTTATACATGTAGTCAACAATTCAGCACACATGAAAATGCAGTTTGTCAGCACATAGTAAGTATCCACCCGGAAAAAAACAGCACATAGTAAGTATCAGAAAAGGGCATTTTGTTAGGCAAAAACAGTACATAGTTTATTATAGCAGGCAGAACAAAAAGGAACTAATTACATTAAGCGCCCACCGTGGGGCTCGAACCCACGACCACAAGGTTAAGAGCCTTGCGCTCTACCAACTGAGCTAGACGGGCTTGTTGAATAATTTTTTTCCAAAGCTTTTTATGGATCAGCATAGTGCTTCCATGAAATGAAAGCCATGATGTCATCTTCAGAAGATGGTCAGACTCGGCCAATTGACATATGTACTATGAGACAGAGCTCTGTCACTATTGAAAGAAAGAAAAGTTATGCCCCTTGGCTCCATCACTATTGGCAAATGTGGGACAATGAAATCTATTTTAGGAACACATTTAACACAGAGACATCTTGGCCCACAGCTGGTTATCCCCAACATCCAAAACCTCAAGCATTGCATTTTACAAGTGATGATCAGAATATCACATTCTAGTAGCTGGTTATCATCAATTTTGTTTTTTCACCAATGCATTTTGATTGTTGTTTCTTCATGAAATTTTGCAGACATGTTGAGTATTCATCAATGTTTGTTCTTAAAAAAAATCAGATTTATTTAACTTTTTTTTTACTATTTTTCTAATTTTTCATGGGGGAGCATATGATCTCCCGAGCAGAAACATCATGCCCATTATTTATGCTTATTATTGCATATTTGAAAAAGCATGTATGTTGTGTGCAATTTTTATCATTGTTTGTTCTAGAATATCTTTTGTTTTCTTTTTTAAAGGGAACCAATGCCACTAATCCATTCTTCCTTAAAAAAACCTTATTATTTTTATTTATTTTACTTTCCATTTCATTTTCTTTCTAACTAGAGAGTAATACCAAATCCATCAATTCATTCTTTCTTAGGAAAACTTCATTATTTTGATTTTGATTTAGATTATTTTATTTATTGTTTTTTCTTTAAAGGAATAAACCCAATGCCACTAATTCATTCGTTCTCAAGAAACCTCCATTTTGTGTGAAAACCCCACTATTATATGCTTATTTTTGTATATCATAAAAACATTCTACACAAATTATGTGAAAGTTTTTTCAATATTTGTTTCATAATTCTTTAATTCCTTTCTTCTAAAATGGCAATACCAAAGGCACTAATATTTTTTTCTCTTAGAAAACTTAATTATTATGATTTTGTTTTTGTCTTTATCTCATGTTCTTTCTTCTTAAAGGGTCATATCAGAGCCACTAATTCATTCTTTCTCAGAAAAACTTCATCATTTTGATGATATTTTAGTTTTGATGTCATTTTAGTTCTTCTCTAATGGCGATACCGATGCCACTAATTCTTTCCTTCTTAGGGAACTTTGTTTTTGTGTGAAAATTCCACTATTATATGCTTCTTCTTGCATATTATAAAGAACACAATTTTTGTATAAATTGTGTGTCAATTTGTTTCATTATTTCTTTACTTTCTGCTAAAAGGGAATAGAAAGCCAGTAATTCAACCTTTCTTAGAAGTTATTATTATTATTACTATTACTATTATTATTATTATATTTTAGTTTTTTCGCTTTCATTCTTCTTAAAGGGTAAGCCATATATTCATTCATTCTTAGAAAAACTGATTTTATTTTAGTTTTTATTTCATTTTTCCGTAATGGTATAATACCAATGCCATCAATTCACTCCTTCTTAGGTAACTTCCTTTTTGTGAAAATTACCTTATTATATGTTTGTTCATGCATATTATAATAAAAACCAATTTGATGTAAATCGTGTGCAAAATTATGCCATTGTTTCTTTAGATTTTCTTTTTCATTAAGTTTCTTCTTAAAGGGTAATACCAATGCCACCAATTCATTATTCCTTAGAAAACTTTGTTTTTAGTTTTTATTTCATTCTCCTTCTCCCTTAAGGATAATAGCAAGACCACTAGTTCATATTTCTTAGAAAAATTTGTTTTAAATTTTAGAAAAAATATTATATTTTCTTTCTTCTTTAGAGATAATAACAAAGACAGTAATTCATTCTTTCTTAAGAAACGTTGTTTGCGAAATTTTCATTTATTATATGCTAATACTTGCATATTATAAAAAGCATAACGTCCATTTAAATTGAGTGTAAATTTTTCCTTATTTGTTTTTTTATTTTCTTTCTTCTTAAAGGGTAGTACCAATACAGCTAATTCATGTTTTCTTAGAAAACTTCATTATTTTGACTTTTTAGTTTTTCAATTTATTTTTATTTAAGGGTAATATCAATTCCACCAATTCATTATTTATTAGAAGTGTCTTTTTTCATTTTTAAAATTATTTCTTTAAGGTAATACCAACACGGGTTAATAGGTTGTTATTATGCCTCGGCTCAAGAATTGTTGTGAGCTTATGTTGGTTTTGTTAGCACATTCATGTATGTGGAGTAGGATATGCTTTATTTATGGTGCTGACGGCTTACTCATGTACACAACAGACCGTTGGCATGCATCACCATCCATGGTAAAGTAGTTACCCGATTGTCATCTACTCATCTATAATTGTCTCCATTGACCGCCTGGCCTCGCCTGATCTCGGGCTTCCCATTGCCAACTGACGACCAACAGAAACCCCCTGACGCTCGCTGGCATCAACCACTCTCTTGGCGGCTGATTGTTGTAAATGTCCACTCCCCGTCAGTCACAAAGATCTACACGAGATGCATGGTATATAGAGTAGTACAATGGCCCCTAGCTAGCTTTTTTTCCTTTTTCTTTTTGAGATATCCTATGTGTGACACGTACCCTCTTTGTCTGTGACACATTTGTGTGAAATGAGTTTTTTTAGCACGACACTATCGGAGACGGATAATGTAAAAACATAGCTATAGTAAATTGGGCCTCGCTTACGACATGTGCAGGAGTCGGGCAGGTCATGTTCCGATATCCATATTGGACTCTATGTGCATGTATTTATTGGACATGCGCGCAACATACTCATGTAGTGGTTCCTTTATGGGCCGGCACATTTAGCGAGCACGCACATACAAGGTCCGGTTTGGGGACCCTCTTGGTTTTTTCTTCTTCCTAGTTTACCTAGTTATTTTCTTTTTAATATTTTACTTTTATTTTATAAGTTTCTTTCCAAAATTATAAAACTTTTAGAAAAATTCATGATAGAAGAAAATCGAAATTTTGGAGAAGTGTTTGCATTTTACGAAAACAAATAATTTTAAAGAAATTCAATGTTTTAGAAAATGTGCAAAACTTGAAAATGATAGCATATATTAGAAAATGTTCAAAACATTCAACAATATGTTTGGATTTTAACATATTTTCACTCTTTTATTATTTTGGAAACTTCTCTAATTTTTTAATTTAGAAAATCACATCTAATTTATCTGTCACAATTCTTTTAGTAGTTTCTGAAAATGTTCACTTTAAAATAAAACAATCTTTGAGGAAAAAGTGTCGGAGTAAATGACCACGGGTAGCCTCATCAGCCTCCCATGGCATTTCAAGACATCGGGGCCGGCTGTGCCCCTCAAGAATCAAAGACCAAAGCACCGCCCTCTTTGCGGCCAGCTGGTCCAAGCGGCCGGCTGCCTGAAGACGGCAAGGCCCAGAAGACGGCCCCGAAGTGGGCCGGCTCTTGGCAAGCGGCCTCCAAAGAGGTCGGGTCCTAGCAGGCGGCCCCAATCGCCCTCAAAGTTTGCACCACATTATGACGACGAGACAGGGCGTGGCTACATCGACGCCTGTCATCCCCGAATCCAGGGCCTAGCGTGGCTACAGTGCGGCGTACTGGGCGGACATCCCTCGCCCGTCGCAACACTGTTGTCACGCAGCCCATGACATCACCCATGGCAGAGAAGGCCATGCTCCCTACGAGCCGTCGGCATGGCCCTAGGCGGCGGGCCCTACCTGTTAGTGAGAAGCCAGAAGGCGGCGGGATCCGCCAACCGGCAGATGGGAGGCCGACTCCCAGTAGCGGCCTTCCCCCTTCCCTCAGAGTTCGTGCGCCATTGATCCGAAGAGACGGGGAGTGGCTACAGTGAGCGCCCGCTAGGCGGCGGGTACTGTAGTCACGCTCCCCCGACAAAGCACACATCATCAGCAGCATTGCCACAGTAATGAGCAGCTGGCGAGACCCGCGAGCGGCGGGCGCGGCCTGTCGGCTAAGTATGAGGCAGCCGGCGGGACCCACTAGGCGGCGGGCCCCAGCGGTCGGCGAAGAAGCTGGCATCTACATACACTAACAGCAGGGTCCTACACCCGGTCGGATTACCATTGTATCCTTGGGGGTAGGCCTATATAAACCCCCCAGGGCACCCATGCAAAGGGTTCAGCCTCACTGGGACCTTGACACACCCACACACGCATATAGAGGAAGTAAGCTAGGGCTAGCCTTGCTCTTCTTCCCCCTCTAGAGAAACAACTCAAGGAGCAAGCTTGTAGCCACCATTGTTGCTTGAGTGATCATGCGGAGATCCTGCAGAGCAGGAGTAGGGGTGTTATCTCCTAGTAGAGCCCCAAATCTGGGTAAGATTCGCCGGCGGGCATGTTTGCGCCTTATCCCGTTTCCTGGCACCGGCGACGTATTATTAGCCCCCTCCATGATAAGTCATTTTGGTATATGTCGCACGACACCCTTGACAAAAAGTTTTCCTGTGTTTTTAAGAAACCACAAAAAAAACACTAGTTGGATAAAATTCGAATGCCTGGCCACCTTTTTGTGAGTCACTTATGTGCGGTCGCTGATCTGAGTAGCCAGGGGCGGAGCCAGAAAATTTGACCATTGGGTTCACTCCATGACTGGTCGTGAGAACTTACTACTAGTATGTGAAGTGTAAAGTATAATTTTAAAGTATCTTACAACAAAATTATAGCACCCAAAAACAACATAATGAATAGAGATACAGTATTATATATCACACATTGTGTTGCATTAAAAACTGAAGAGTGCAAGACATACTCGTTTCAATAAAATTATAAAATCATTTGTTTACATATTATAAATATAGTAGTATCAGATAACTTTGTAGCTCCACGTGTAGCTTCTCATCTTCCTTAAACACTGAAAAAACGACAAGTTAGTTTGACAAGTTTAGAATAAGTACTAACAAGAGAAATAATATTCTAAAGGGACTCACATTTTAGAGTGTCCCCTTTCGATTTTTCACTTCCTTAAAAATATTAAACACTGCATCATTGGTAATGGTAGAAAAAATATCTTTCTCCACATAGCAGATTAGACAATCACTCATGAATTGATCACCCATTTTGTAGCGTAACTTTTTTTTACAACATTCATAGCTGAAAAGCATCTCTCCACTGATGTTGTGGCAACTGGCAATATCAGTACTAGCTTTAAAAGATGATAAACCACTGATGTTGTAGCTTATTTGTTTCCACCATTAGTTTAGCAAGATCAGCGATGCCGTCCAAATTGGCGAACCTTTCATCTGCTCGCACATTGTCAATGTAAGTGCGAAGTTCAGGACCAAGATCATCTAGTTTTCTTGAATCAAAGTCATCTGGATAAAACTCAGCTAGCTTCACTAAGCTATCCAAGTTAAAAGCAGCAAAGGAGTCCTTTGGGTTAAAAGAAGCCATGTGTCCAAGCAATGCAGAATTTACCTCATTGAAGCGGTCATCAAACTCTTGAAGCTGCCAATCAATGACAGAATTAAGACACTTAATTTGGTAATGTTGAAGGTTTGTCTTATTGGTTTTATGCCGTGGTTTGTGCCGATTAACATATTGCTCCTGCATGTTTATGTTCTCAATGTGATGCTCTTCACAGAATGAATGTACCTTCTCAAGAAGTGAGTCCCATCCATTATCCCTTAGTTCTTGCAGCTCATTCCTTGTTGACTTCACACATGAGATGGCATTCAGGATGTCTTGATCCTTCCTTTGTAAAGACTGTGACAAAGTATTTGCATTTCCCAATATATGCAACATCATGTGCAAATAAAAAACAAAATCAAAGGTCTCAAAATATGCTACAAGACCACGTGCCTAGCATTTCTTATCACTTTTGCCTTCTTTCTCAACATATTTCAGAATAGACATAACTGAAAGAGTCCTGTAATGTGAGCCCCAACGTGTGTCCCCGGCTCTTTGAAGAGTTTGTTCTTGATTTAGCCCTGTGCCAGTGCTAATCTGCCCACTACCTATGGCTTTTATTACCTCCTCTCGATGTTTCTCTCTAATCATATCCTTTCTTTTGCAAGAAGCTCCAACCACATTGAATAAAACTGAGATCATGTAAAAAAAATCTGCAATATCGTCATGCTTCTTTGATACTGCCACAATAACCAACTGGAGCTGGTGAGCAAAACAATGCACATAATACGCTGACTTATTCTCTTGCATAATCTTTGCTTTCAAGCCATTAAACTCACCGCGCATATTACTAGCCCCATCATAGCATTGGCCTCTAACCTGCTTTATGCTTAGTCCAATCTCGGTGAATAATTTTTGAAGAGTAGCCTTGAGACAAGTTGCTGATGTTTCCTTCACATGTTCGATTCCAACTAACCGTTCAATGATAAATCCACGCTTGCTAAGATATCTCAAAACAACTGCCATTTGCTCTTTGTCAGACACATCAGCAGCTTCATCAATCAACAAACTAAATACATCACCTCCAATTTCTTCAATAATAGAATTTAAAGTTATCTGCACAAAAGATAATTAACTTATTAGAGAACACTTGTTATTTGCAAGAAAACATAAATAGAGGCAATTAAATTTGATGTTACCTTTGCAAAATAATTTGCAATTTCCTTTTGAATATCTCCACATACCCACTTACAGTTTTTGGAGCATTCTCAAGAACTACCTTCCGTATAGCTTCATTCTGGTTTGCCAAAGTATGTACCAACTCTCGGAAATTTCCCTTATTTTTTGACTCCTCTGATTCATCATGGCCTCGGAAAGCTAAGCCTTGATGCAACAAGTATCTCACTGAATCAATGGAAGCATCAAGCCGGATTCGATTTTGCTTTTTTGTAAGATCAGTTTGCTTATCAAAAGCAACATGAATTGACTGATCTTGATTCATCAAAGCATCACATCTTTTTACTGCTACATTATGAAAGCTATTAACATTACCCTTACCCTCATGAGTATCTAGTCTGCTTTTCTTGTTCCAACCGTTCCAGCCATTAATTGCAAATGCATCACTTCCAGCTTGTCCCTCATTGTAATCTCTGAAAAGGTAGCAACACAAACAAAAGGCCCTGTGCACTTTGTCACTATACTCAAGCCAACGATCATAATCATCAAACCAATCTGGATTAAATCTCCATTGAGTATCACCAATCTCCCTCTGCGGGTAATCAAAATTAGATGGTGGCATGTAAGGTCCTCTCGTTAAATATCTGCGCCTAATCTCATCTTGCTTTTTTGGATTTCTTGTGTACTCTGAAATTCTTTTCCGATCAGCCGGATCATAAGGCAACTCATCTAAATTAATTTCTGTATGAATAGTAGGCTTCGGGAGACTAGCTGCAGTGAAATTTGATGCACTTAGCCTACGTCTAGTGGGTGACCTTGATGTGCCTGTATCATCATCTCGATCTGGTGACCGAGTTTTCTTCAAAAAATACCGCTCCATAGCCTAGATCAATCAAAGTTCATGGAGAAAAACGAATAAAAAAACTAGGGTAAAACAGTCACTGCGTATGGACGTACGGTGTTTTAGGGTAGATAAAACATATAAAAAAGAAGAGGAGATGCGGCTATATAATCTAATTACCTCAAATCTTGGGTTTCAGTATTGGATGTCGATCTGCAGCCGTCTACTTGCCGCGGGCGTGCGGCGGTGGCAGAGGTGTCGAGCGACACGAACATGCGAAATGGGAATTAGAGAAACGATTAGACGAACGTGCCACGTGCGCTTTTCTCGTAAAAAGGATTACGTGACTGACGCACTCATGGTTCTGGTAAAAGGATTATGTGGGCTTTTGCTTTTGGGCCCTTTCCTTTCACGTACGTGAGGTGTGTTGGGGTCAGCCTGATTATTTTATTGGGTCCACATCAGTCAAACATGTATATATACCACGTACGAGCCAACATTTGTCTCAAAAAAAAAAACGTACGAGCCAACATCCATTGGGTTCAGTTGAACCCAATACGTATACGCTGGCTCCGCCGCTGTGAGTAGCCGTCGTGCAGTGATGTCGGTCCGCTACTGAAGCAGGCCCTCTCAAGGAAGTTGTTGCTAATGGTTCATAGACTTTATGTCCCTCTCAACTAACTTTCTTCTTGACCGGATAAGTCCTGCTGCCACTTGCATTTATGATGCTTATTCCGTTTCATAATGTAGTGCATACAACAATTCAAACCACACAAACTTTCACCATTGTGCAAAAAACAAATTACATCTAGAATGCCAAGCATGTATCATTAGATTCATTATAAGAATTAATTTCATATTTTACATATTTGGTATTATAGATATAAATAGTTTTCTCTATAAAATTGGTCAAAGTTTGCAAAGTTTGATTTAAAAAATCTATAGCACTACATTATGGAACAAAGGCAGTATCTTATTTCTATCCTTTTATTTTTTGCGGGGTTATCTTAATTCTATTCCCTTTGCACACATCATCATGCAGTTCAGTTTGGATAGATGCTTTCTGAAAGCAGTAACTAGATCAATCGATCTATAGCCGGAAAAAAAATTGTTTGTTGAATTTGTGCATTTCCCATTTCATGACTACCCTCATTCCACTGCAGAGCAGCTGCGGCCTATGTTTGACCTTATCTACATACTACATGAAAAAAATCCCTAAAAACAATTACCTGTAAACTAAAAAAGTTGGGATGGGCATACGTACCATCCTCATGAAAAATATCACGGAAAGATTAGGGTCTGGGTGTGTAACCTTGCAAATATAAAAGCTGTGCATTAATTGCCTGTCGTGAAGTCTTTGGATGCCCTTCTATGTTCTGCACGCGTATACATGGCCTGCACGTGTATCACCGAATAAAAAACATGTACGATCAAGCTAGAATCTCAACTTACGCAGTCTATCAGAGTGGCATATAACTAATCTGTCATTACACACAACATCCATGTAGTAGGATATCTCACGATGTACTACTTGTATAGGAAAGTCTTCGCTAATTGCGCTAGCGCGCTGCCAAAGGGGTGCACATCTCGCTGAATCAATATGTAAGCTGCCTGTTTTTTAAATTTATAAGTCGATTTTCTAACTATTGATTGTTTTGTCAATATTCATGTTTTTTTCTGGAGAAATGATTCAGATCCACTAACCGATTTTCTTAGCTCCCATCCGCCGCTTCGCTTGTTCCACGTGACGTGGTGCCCCTGGGCACCTTGCTCTTATCTAATCTCAACCACAGTGTTACTAGACAAATCTCCACCCCAGACCATTCCCCTCTCCTTTTCACCTCACCTGTGCCCTTGGCCGCCATCGAGCTGCTCATGGCGCCGCCCGACAAGTGAACTTGGCGAGTCTGCTGGTAGTGCTCTAGGCGGACCTCGTCGCTGCATCGCAACCTCGGGTTGCTGCGAGGTCCGCCCTTAGCACCATGGCTTTTTCCCCTCCATCGTGCAAGGCTAGCAGGCCGCGCTGATGCAAGCTGAGCATGGCTGCGGCGAGCGGTAGTGACGCCCACAAATTCCCAACTTGGGGGCGTGGATCTGCGTCAACGAGCCATCCCCGAACATCATCAGTGCCGCCCTGTAGCAGTTCTTACGGCTGGAGCCGCATGTGCCTTCGCTCATCGTTCAGTTTCGCCGCCGTCCTGGAGGAGCGGCGGCGTCGATGGCTCTCGCCTACTCGAGCTCAGATGCGACAACAAATTTCTTACAATTTTTGCAACAAAGGTCATGTTGTAGAAAATTAGACGCGGCAGGAGATCCTATTGTAATTTATGCAACAAGGGTCTTGTAGCAGAAAATTAGACGCAACTTAAGATGTTATTGCAATTTTTGCAACAAAAATCTTGTTGCAGAAAATTAGACGCGTGAAAGATGTTGTAAAAAATTAGACGCGCCGAGAGATGTTGTTGTAATTTTTGTAAGAGTCTTGTTGTAGAAAATTAAAGAACAAGCGGTTTTGCAACATGGGCTTTGTTGCAGAAAATTGTAGAGGATGAGGTTTCGCAACAAAGGTCTTGTTGCAGGAAATCAGAGAAGACCAGATCTTGCAACATAGAGCATCGTTGTAGGAAATTAGAAAGGAAAATTGAACGGCTCACAAGGCGGCGGATCTTTTTAAAAGATCCACCGGCCGACGCGTAGCAGGCCCTTTATTTTTGTTTCATGGTTTCTTAGACTGATTTTTGACTTGCATCTGTTTGGGGTAAATCCATTTATTTTATATTGGGCTGAATTTTTAGTTGTCGCAATTTAGGGTAAGTCTATTTTTCTATCGTCTGAAGTCCATCACATGTTGCCTGTTTTTATGCACTTTTTCTTTTTCTTTTTCTTTTTAGTCGGTTTTCTTCATTATACATGGGCATTTTGGGCATATTGGATTAGTGGAAATGTATACACTCAAGTACAAGTGTGTGAAAATTACACAATTATATGCTTATTCTTTGCATATTAAAAAAAATTCACTGCAAAGTTGCGTGCAAGTATTTTTGAAGGTTTTTTATTTTCAGTTCTTTCTTCATAAAAAGTAACGCCAATGCCACTAATTCATTCTTCCATAGAAAACTTAATTCTTTTGATTTTTTAGCTTTTATTTTATTTTTTTCCTTCTTTAGGTGTAATACCGATGTCACAGATTATTTCTTTTTAGTGAACCTTATTTCTGAAATTCCACTCTTATAGGGCTATATTTGCATATTATAACAAAAAACACAATTTCTGTGTAAATTATGTGCAATTTTTTCATTATTTTGTTTTCATTTTCCTTTTCCTAATGGGCAACGTCAATGTCACTAATTAATTCTTCATTAGAAAACATCATTATTATTATTTAGTTTTTTTCATTTTCTTTCTTCTTTAAACAACAACAACAACAACAATAACAACAAAGCCTTTAGTACCAAACAAGTTGGGGTGGGCTAGAGGCGAAACCCATAACATCTCGCAACCAACTTATGGCTCTGGCACATAGATAGCAAGCTTCCACGCACCCCTGTCCATAATTAGCTCTTTGGTGATACTCCAATCCTTGAGGTCTCTCTTAACGGACTCCTCCCATATCAAATTCGGTCTACCCCGCTCTCTCTTAACATTCTCTGCACGCTTTAGCCGTCCGCTATGCAATGAAGCTTCTGGAGGCCTGCGCTGAATATGCCCAAACCATCTCAGACGATGTTGGACAAGCTTCTATTCAATTGGTACTACCCCAACTCTATCTCGTATATCATCATTCCAAACTCGATCCTTCCTCGAGTGGCCACACATCCATCTCAACATACGCATCTCCGCCACACCTAACTGTTGAACATGTCGCCTTTTAGTCGGCCAACACTCAGCGCCATACAACATTGCGGGTCGAACCGCCGTCCTGTAGAACTTTCCTTTTAGCTTTTGTGACACTCTCTTGTCACAGAGAATGCCAGAAGCTTGACGCCACTACATCCATCCGGCTGTGATTCGATGGTTCACATCTTCATCAATACCCCCATTGTAACGCCCCGAGACCGATGTGCCAGGTGTCGTTCAGTTATTCGCTGGTGTTGCCTTGTCATTGCTTGTGTGTCATGCATTGCATATCATGTCTTCATGTGCATTTCATATGCATACGTGTTCGTCTCATGCATCCGAGCTTTTTCCCCGTTGTCCGTTTTGCATTCCGGCGCTTCGTTCTCCTCCGGTGGTCATTTCTATCTTTCTTTCTTGTGTGGGGGTTAAACATTTTCGGATTGGACCGAGTCTTGCCAAGCGGCCTTGGTTTACTACCGGTAGACCGCCTGTCAAGTTTCGTACCATTTGGACTTCGTTTGATACTCCAACGGTTAACCAAGGGACCGAGAAGGCCTTGTGTGTGTTGCAGCCCAACACCTCTCTAATTTGGCCCAAAACCCACCTAAACCCTCTCCATCATCTAGAGCGTTCGATCACGATCGCGTGGCCGAAAACCGCACCTCATTTGGACTCTCCTAGCTCCCTCTACCTATAAAAGAGCACCCCTCCCTGAAATTTCGGATCAATTCACGGATGAAACCCTAGCAACTTCCCACTCCGTCGCCGGACGTGTCCGCCCGCACCGGACGCGTCCACCGGCCGCGTCATCCCGACGAATCAGGGAGCGCCACGTCAGCTCCACTGTCGCCCGAGCCAACCACAGCGCGCCATGTGTCCTCCCGCGCCCGCTCCCTTCCGCCAGCAGCAGTGCGCCCCGCCGTCGTTCTGTGCCGCCTCCACCTCCGCTTCCCCGCTCCTCCCACCTGCGACCGACCTCGCCGCTGCTGCAGTCGCCGTCGGCGACCTCCAGGTCGTCCTGCCGCCTACCCTCCCCTCTTTCTCCGAGCTCTCTCTGCTCCCTAACCTCTCTCTCTCTCTTCCATCACATGCCGCCATGGATGTCGGCTCCGTCGAGCTATCGCCGCCCTAAGCTCGGCCTTGGGTCAGATCCGGCTGGGAAACAGGACCCCGCCAACCTCCCGTGGCCGGATCCGCCGCTCCGTGTCCTTCTCCGCGCCTCCTCGCCGGCTAGTTCGCCGGAGTGCCCCGTGACCATGGCCTCGGTCGACCACCTGTGCGGGAGAGACAACGAGCGCCCGCGTGGGCCTCCTCCCCGCCTTGGCCTCCTAGGCCCAGCTCCAGCTAGGGATCCGCGGCCTGCCTCTCTCCTCCACCGGCCTGCCTTCTCCTCTCCACGTCTGGGCCGAAGCCCATGGGTGAGCCGCCCCCAGCACCCACCTGTTTTTTTCCTGCTGTTGGGCTAGTCCATTTCGGCCCATGTCATGTTTTTTTCAGCGCCTGGGTTTTCCTATTTATTCAGAGATTGCCAGTTTTGCAGAATAGTCCCCCTAGTTCATGCATTTAATAACTCACTAACCGTGCATCGGATTAAAATGTTTTATATATGAAACTTGCTCAGAATTTTGTGTAGATTAATAATATCCAACTTTCATCTATGTTTGAAATGTTAAAAATGTTGTTTGCATTAATTTTCTCCTATGCCAGGTTAAAATGATTTAATTCATAACTAAATAACCGTAGCTCCGATTTAAATAAATTTTTTATGTAAATGGGGTAGAATTTTGCCTAGTTTAACATGGTGGCATCATCTTGCTTGTTTAATAACTATAAAATATGGTTTAGGGCAGAACAGGACCAAACCTAATATATGCACATGGGGATTTAACGGAATTGTTGCTCGTTGTTTCCGGCCTCATTTAAACTTGACTGGATGGTATAGTTTTGTCATGCTTCACCTCTTGCCATGCTTAACAACATTTAATATTGTTGAGTACCTAACCGGGAGAGAACTAAATAATTGACGTGGTGTTTTGTCAATATGCATCCCGATGCATATTGAGCTCCACTTAATTTGTAGGATTGCTTGTGCTCTTTGCCATGCCATGCATACTTAAACCGGACATGCATCATACTTGATTGTGCATCATGCCATGTTTATGTGATGGTTGTTTACCATGATTGTTTGCTTCTTTCCGGTGTTGCTTCTTCGGGTTGGTTCCGTTAGCGTCGAGTTTGTGAGGATCCGTTCGACTACGTCCATTTGTATTCTTCTTGGACTCGTTCTTCTTCCTTGCGGGATCTCAGGCAAGATGATCATACCCTCGAAATCACTACTATCTTTGCTATGCTAGTTTGCTCGCTCTTTTGCTATGCCAATGCTACGATGCCTACCATTTGCTTGTCAGCCTCCCAAATTGCCATGTTAAACCTCTAATCCACCATGTCCTAGCAAAACGTTGTTTGGCTATGTTACCGCTTTGCTCAGCCCCTCTTATAGCGTTGTTAGCTGCAGGTGAAGATTGAAGTTTGCTCCTTGTTGGAACATGGAGATGTTGTTCCTTGTTGGAACATGTTTACTTGTTGGGATATCACAATATATATTATTTAATTAATGCATCTATATACTTGGTAAAGGGTGGAAGGCTCGGCCTTATGCCTGGTGTTTTGTTCCACTCTTGCCGCCCTAGTTTCCGTCATATCGGTGTTATGTTCCCGGATTTTGCGTCCCTTACGCGGTTGGGCTATTATGGGAACCCCTTGATAGTTCGCCTTAAGTAAAGCTCTTCCAGCAATGCCCAACATTGGTTTTACCATTCGCCACCTAGCCTTTTTCCCTTGGGAGTCGCGCATCCCGAGGGTCATCTTATTTTAACCCCCCCCGGGCCAGTGCTTGTCTAAGTGTTGGTCCGAACTGAGTAGACTGCGGGGCCACCTCGGGGAAACTTGAGGGCTGGTTTTACTCGTAGGATGTCTCATCCGGTGTTGCCCTGAGAACGAGATATGTGCAGCTCCCATCAGGATGTCGGCACATCGGGCGGTGTTGCTGGTTTAGTTTTACCCTGTCGAAATGTCTTGTTGTACCGGGATACCGAGTCTGATCGGAACGTCTCAGGTGGAGGTCTATTCCTTCGTTGACCGTGAGAGCTTGTGATGGGCTAAGTTGGGACACCCCTGCAGGGATTTGAACTTTCGAAAGCCGTGCCCGCAGTTATGGGCAGATGGGAATTTGTTAACGTCCGGTTGTAGAAAACTGAAGTTGACCTTAATTAAAATGAATCAACAGCGTGTGTAACCGTGATGGTCTCTTTCCGGCGGAGTCCGGGAAGTGAACACGGTTGTTGGAGTTATGCTTGACGTAGGTCGTTATAGGATCACTTCTTGATCATACTCTTATCGACCGTGCTTTGCCTTCTCTTCTCGCTCTCTTTTGCGTATGTTAGCCACCATATCTGCTAGTCGCTTGCTGCAGCTCCATCTCATACCTTTACCTTACCCATAAGCTTAAATAGTCTTGATCGCGAGGGTGCGAGATTGCTGAGTCCTTGTGGCTCACAGATACTTCCAAAACCAGTTTGCAGGTGCCGATGAGTCCGTGCAGATGACGCAACCAAGCTCAGGAGGAGCTCGATGAAGATCGTGTTATTTATGTTGTTTCGTTCTAGTTGATCAGTAGTGGAGCCCAGTTGGGGTCGTTCGGGGACCGTGTCGCATTTGGGGTTCTTCTTTTATTTTGGTTCCGTAGTCGGACCATGAGTGTATTTGATTGATGTAATGTACATTCATGTAATTGTGTGAAGTGGCGATTGTAAGCCAACTATGTATCTCTTTCCCTTATGTATTATATGGGTTGTGTGAAGATTACCTCACTTGCGACATATGCCTTCAATGCGATTATGTCTCTAAGTCGTGCCTCGACACGTGGGAGCTATAGTCGCATCGAGGGTGTTACACCCATCCTCCTGCACCATTGACCCCAAATACCGAAAGGTGTCCTTCTGGGGTACCACCTGGCCATCAAGGCTAACCTCCTCCTCATCACACCTAGTAGTACTGAAACCGCACATCATGTACTCGGTTTTAGTTCTACTAAGCCTAAACCCTTTCGATTCCAAGGTTTGTCTCCATAACTCTAACTTCCTGTTTACCCCCGTCCGACTATCATCAACTAACACCACATCATCCGCAAAGAGCATACACCATGGGATATCTCCTTGTATATCCCTTGTGACCTCATCCATCACCAATGCAAAAGATAAGGGCTCAAAGCTGACCCCTGATGCAGTCCTATCTTAATCGGGAAGTCATCAGTGTCGACATCACTTGTTCGAACACTTGTCACAATATTATCGTACATGTCCTTGATGAGAGTAATGTACTTTGCTGGGACTTTGTGTTTCTCCAAGACCCACCACAAGACATTTTGCGGTATCACAAGACATTTTGCGGTATCTTATCATAGGCCTTCTCCAAGTCAATGAACACCATATGCAAGTCCTTCTTTTGCTCCCTGTATCTCTCCATAAGTTGTCGTACCAAGAAAATGGCTTCCATGGTCGACCTCCCAGGCATGAAACCAAACTGATTTTTGGTCACGCTTGTCATTCTTCTTAAGCGATGCTCAATGACTCTCTCTCCCATAGCTTCATTGTATGGCTCATCAGCTTAAATCCACGGTAATTAGTACAACTCTGAACACCCCCTTGTTCTTGAAGATTGGTACTAATATACTCCGTCTCCATTCTTCTAGCATCTTGATTGCCCGAAAAATGAGGTTGAAAAGCTTGGTTAGCCATACTATCGCTATGTCCCTAAGACCTTTCCACACCTCAATGGGGATACAATCAGGGCCCATCGCCTTACCTCCTTTCATCCTTTTTATAGCTTCCTTGACCTCAGACTCCTGAATTCACCACACAAAACGCATGCTGGTCTCATCAAAGGAGTCGTTCAGTTCAATGGTAGAACTCTCATTCTCCCCATTGAACAACTTGTTGAAGTACTCCTGCCATCTGTGCTTAATCTCCTCATCCTTCACCAAGAGTTGGCATGCTCCATCCTTGATGCATTTGACTTGGCCAATATCCCTTGTTTTCCTCTCTCGGAACTTGGCCATCTTATAGATGTCCCTTTCGCCTTCCTTCGTGCCTTACCGTTGATAGAGGTCCTCATATGCCCGACCCCTTGCTCCACCAACAACTCGCTTTGCGGCCTTCTTCGCCATCTTGTACTTCTCTATATTGTCTACACTCCTATCCAGGTATAGGCGTCTGAAGCAATCTTTCTTCTCTTTAATCGCCTTCTGGACATCATCATTCCACCACCAGGTATCCTTATCACCGCTTCTCCTTCCCCTGGACACTCCAAACTCCTCTGAGGCCACCTTACAAATGCAAGTCGCCATCTTCATCCACACATTGACCGCATGCCCTCCATCCTCCCAAGGGCCCTCCTTAATGATCCTCTCCTTGAACGCCTAAGCTACCTCCCCCTTGAGCTTCCAGCACTTCGTTCTAGCGACTTTGCCGTGCTTATCCCGCTGGACACGAATCCGAAAGCGGAAGTCAGCAATCACCAGCTTATACTAGGGTACAACACTCTCTTCAGGTATCACCTTACAGTCTAGGCACGCACGCCTATCTTCGCTTCTCAAGAGGATCAAATCAATCTGGCTAGAGTGTTGGCCACTACTAAAAGTCACCATATGTGATTCTCTCTTTCTAAAGAGCGTGTTAGCTACAATCATGCTGCGGGCTAGAGCAAAGCTTAAGACTTCTTTTCCTTCGTGATTCCTGATGCCAGAACCAAAGCCCCCATGCGCCCCTTCAAAACCTGTGTTAGATGTACCCACATGGCCATTGAGGTCTCCTCCTATGAAGAGCTTCTCATCAATCCATACACTCCTAACCATGTCTTCCAGGCCTTCCCAAAACTCCCTCTTGGTGTTCTCATTGTGGCCTACTTGCGGGACATACGCGCTGATAACATTGAGAACCAAGTCCTCAACTACCAGCTTGACCAGGATAATCCGGTCCCCATGTCTCTTGACGTCTACCACTCCATACTTAAGGCTCTTGTTGATCAAGATGCCTACGCGATTTCTGTTTGCAACCGTCCCCGTGTACCACAGCTTGAACTGGTATCCTCCACATCCTTCGCCTTCTGCCCTCTCCATTTGGTTTCTTGGACGCAGAGGATATCAACACCTCTCCTCACCGCTGCATCAACTAGCTCCCGAAGCTTCCCTGTCAGAGACATTACGTTACAGCTACCTAAGCGAATCCTCCTAGGCTTGGCTAGCTTCCTTAACCTTCGCACTCGCCGATGTAGCGCGCCACTAAGGATGCGACGACCAAATCCTCGCTCACTTGCCACCGTATCCGGATCAAGATATGGCACGCCACCTAGGAGGTGACGGCCTGGCCCTTGCCCATTTTCCACCACACCTGGGTTCCGATGTGGCGCGTCGCTGAGAGGGTTACGCCCCAACGAAAATCTTTTGGGTTTCATCTCCATACGAGTGGCTGAGTTTTTACGTTGGCTCGCCAAGCCTATCACAACCCTCCTCCTTTACCCGGGCTTGGGACCGGCTATGTTGAGACAACATAGGCGGAGTTTCACTATTATATGCCACTAATTTATTTCATTTTATAAATCTTTTTTTGCGGAAATTTTACTATTATATGCTTGTTCTTACATATAGGAGAAAAGGAGAATTTTTGTGTAAATTGTGTGCAAACTTTACATTTTTATTATATTTTTCAGTTTGTTTATTCTTGAAGGGTAATAGCAATGTCATTAATCATTTTTCCTTATTTTTTTTAATTTTTTTAGTTTCTATCTCATTTTCTTCCTTCTTTAAGGGCAAAATACCAATGCAACTAATTCATTCCTTCTTAAGAAAGACACTTTTTGTAAATATTCACCATCGTATGGTTGTTCTTGCATATTATGAAAAGCCGTAGTTTCTTTGTAAATTTTGTGCCAAGTTTGCATTATTGTTTCATTTTTTTTCTTAAAGGGTAATACTATTGCCAGTAATTTATTTTTGCCTAGAAACTTCATTATGTTTTGTTTTGTTTTAGTTTTTACTTTATCTTGTTCATATAGAAAATAACACATATTATAGGCCTGCCCATCCCTTCTATTAGCATCCCTACATGAAGATTAATTAAACTCTGACTTCATATATATACACAGACCTCATACCGTAAGTAAGTGCCATTAGATCGATCGATCGAAACTTACACACATAAGATATATCCATGAACTCCAACATTTGTGTGTAGTTTTCGGGATCTGCTCAACACAATATAATACTATAGCTAGCTGGCTTATGCTGTGAGGTGAGAAGGGCGTATGTCCGAAGCATGCACCTCTCAGGTTGATCACCGCCGGCTAGTACATAGGTGCATCCTCTCGTCAAAGAAAAACGGACTAGCTGAAATTCTAAATTCATTATTTCTTAGATTAGAATACTTCGTTTTTTTCTTTATTTTTATTTTTGCTCATTTATATTCAGTTTTGTCTTGTCTCTTGCCTGATACCGGGTCAGTTTGTATTATGTTTCAGACCAAGCACAAGTATTTGATGTGTTTTTTGTTTGTGGTTCCAAAGGGCCGAATGCTCCTCTAAAAACTTAACTTTCCCAAATTGATGCAGGTTGGTGTTGATTATGAGAAACGATTGACTTACCTAAAAAATGTGCAATTCAATTTTGATTCTGAGAAAAAACAGGTGACGGTGTTAACGCGAAGTTCGGAGGCCAGCGCAAGCGCGTTCAGGACCAGAAGAAACGCCAGTGGCACGACAAGAGGAAGGGTCCAGACTTTGATGAGATCATGAATCGCCACCTTTCCAGTTCATCAAGTGTAGCTTTTTTACAATCTCTACCACCGGTAGAAAGTGCTAAATAAAGGTGCTCATGTCTTCCAGCTAAAAACTACTACCAGGACATACACCTTTCCTTGTACAGGTAGGTAAGCATCAATGGAAGAAGCAATATGACTCGATTGTTATGTTATGGCTTGATCAGCAGCCGGTGGTGGTGTATGGACATGGAGCCTGCGGTGGTGCGTTTGTGGACTAGCCGTTGGCCGACCGGCGGCAGCAGGAGCACTCCCCACATGTGAGGAGCATCGGACGAGCCATGTTAGTCATCGTCCTCCTTTCAGACATATCGTCCCTCTCCAGTGACGATGAGGTTGACCAATATGCTTGTAGTGGATCGGATTGATGCGACGGCGCAGTGTACACTTTGGTAGTGGCGAAGGCGACGCTCGAGAGCCTGGCCGTGTGTGTTGTGTGTTGTCGGCCTCGCCGGCGTTTCGTATGTGTTGTGGTGCTTTAGACTTAATTATTCAGGTTTTCGCCTGGTCTTTCTTCAATAAACTGAGCAGTGTGGGTCCTTGTACCATGTTTTTCTTTACAATGAATATCGTTCAAAAAGTGATGGGGGGAGATACGTCGTGGTGGCTGGCCATGTCGTCGTAGATAAGGATGGGGGAGATAACCTTCAATGATTAATTTCCTAGCGCCCATGCTGGGAGTGTTAGTGCTGCCCCTCTCTCTACAACGTGCCCTGCCGTATCACTACGTATGATCCCTTCTTCCCTTTGACTCTAACCCCCGGAGCCTGCTCAGATGAATCCTCCTTTTCTTTTTTCTTCATCATTGAGTAGTACATGAAGGTGCATCGTAGAGTATACTTCCCCAGAAGCAAGAAGTGTCAGCGATGATGTTGTTTTTTCTTTCATGGAATCAGCGAGGAACCCTGGTTAATTAAGCGCTAAGCGCATCCAGATCACGGTCGGCAGGGAGCGTGGTAATTAATGCACCACGTAACGCGGGAGCGATTGTCAATGGAAAACTGCGCGGCTCGGAACCATGTGGGGATCCTCACGAAAGTCCATGGCGGCCCCGATATAACAACCCCCTAAGCACTCCTTTTCTTGTAGCTGTCCTCTCTTCTCTTTCTTCCGCACACTTGTTCGGTGAGGGGCCAACTTTGGCTTGGCGGTGACCATGGAGGGGATGAGGGGGTTGCCATCGTGGTGCTGGTGCGTCCTCTTGTGCCTGGCCGCCGGTTGGATGGCGGCGGAGGCGGCTCCGTTGCCGCAGTACTACAACGCCATATTCAGCTTCGGCGACTCCTTCTCCGACACGGGCAACTTCGTCATCATCAACTCCGGCAAGCTGCCCAACATGCCCAAGTTCCCGCCGCCCTACGCCCGCTGCTCCAACGGCCGTCTCGTCATCGACTTCCTGGGTACGTGCTCTGTCGTCTCGATGGAACATGTACACGTCAGTGAATTCCCTTCTGAATCGAAATGGATGTTGATTGATCTTTGTAGCCGAGGCGTTGGGAGTGCCGCTGCTGCCGCCGTCGGCGAACAAGGGCACCAACTTCAGCCAGGGCGCCAACTTTGCGGTGATGGGCGCCACCGCGCTGGACCTCAAGTACTTCAGGGACAACAACGTGTGGAGCATCCCGCCCTTCAACACTTCCATGAACTGCCAGCTCGAGTGGTTCCAGGAGGTTAAGGAGACCGTCTGCTTATCCCCGCAAGGTAATCATTTATTATGAGATTTCTTTTTACGATAAAAGGTAAATTTAATTATTTTTTTCGTGAGGAAAAGGTAAATATTATTAACTTAAAATGGAGATCAAGTCGGTTCTGAGTTTTCTTGTTGATTTCTCTTTCTCTTTTAAATTTTAAAAAACGAACGAAATGCAGAGTGCAAGGAATTTTTCGGGAAAGCGCTTTTCGTGTTCGGCGAGTTGGGCGGCAACGACTACAGTTTCGCATGGAAGGCGGAGTGGAGCCTGGACAAGGTGAAGACCCAGATGGTGCCCAAGGTGGTGGAGTCCATCATCGGCGGCATCGAGGCTCTGCTCGACGAGGGCGCGCGGCACGTGCTTGTGCCGGGCAACCTCCCCGCCGGGTGCATCCCCATCACGCTCACCATGTACCCGTCCGAGGACCGTAGCGACTATGACCCCCGCACCGGCTGCCTCAAGAAGTTCAACGGCGTCGCCCTCTACCACAACGCCGTGCTCCGCATCGCCCTCGACCAGCTCCAGCGCCGCCGCCCGGATTCCCGCATCATCTACGCCGACTACTACACCCCCTACATCCAGTTCGCACGCACACCTCATCTATACGGTCAGTCCCACTCCAAACCATACCCCCTATGTCTTGTTCCTTATTTGATTCCTACTTCTTTCCTTTCCTACTAGTGTGTGTGTGTTCTGTTCTGCTCTCCTCTGTTACAACGAGAAAGAATACAACTTTAAGGACAGAGTATTTATTTGTCCAAGATAATAATGTGCAATGTAATAACAAGATTTGTGGCCAACTGCAACTGCAGGATACAAGAGGGGAGCCCTGAGGGCGTGCTGCGGCGGCGGTGGCCCATACAACTACAACATGAGCTCGTCGTGCGGGCTGCCTGGCGCCACGGTGTGCGACGACCCAGACGCACACGTCAGCTGGGACGGCATCCACCTCACCGAGGCGCCCTACCGCTTCATCGCCAACACCTGGCTCAAGGGCCCCTACGCGCACCCACCCCTCGCGAGTGTCGTCCGCGACGATATGGTCTATTAACGGAAAATCCAATTTGGCTCCGAGGAGCACATACTCCCGCGCGTGATTTTTTTTTTCGAATGTCAAAAAAGTCCAAAAAAAAAGAGATGAGTTTATGGTCACATTAAATTCTACTTGTAACTTTTTTAGGTGGAAAGCTTTAGCAATTTAACCTTTGCAGAAAAGACAAGGTGAACACGAAGTGTTACCTTCAAATGGCACATTTAATTTTGTTATTTTTTTCACGTACGAGGCAATACTATACCATTTTGCATGCAAATTGTCAAGCATTCTTGTTACACTAACATGAACATCTAAGAAACGAGTAAATCCCTTTTTTCCCCTTACTGTCAGCTTTGGGACAGATTTTACCCCCGGCTGTCTATTTTCCTTTTCTTGTGGCTTGCTTGTTTGGGGATTTTCCACTGTCGGAGATATATCCCGCGGTGTAATCCGGCCGGACTTAGCGACTCACTCATGACTCGCCCTGACCCGGCGACTCACTAGTAACCCGCCCAGAGTTGGCGAAATATTGGTGACCCGGCAGGCGGGTCAGAGGAGCAACAAGACCCAGTGGCCCAGATGGCGGTTCATGGAAGGCCGACTCATATTATGGTGGGCCGGCTTGAGAAGGAAGACAAAAGGAATATGCCCTTACAAAGGAAGCAAGACTAGGACTCCACTTGCAATACAGTAATCATAATCCTACTAGAACTAGTCATGTAACCCGTCTCTTCAACTTATATAAGGAGGAGCAGGGCATCCCAAGAGGGACAAGTTTCACAAGTTGAGATAGACAAGTCAATAGCTCTCGAGAAAGAGGTAGCCAAAGAGCACCCTTGTAATCGGACTTCTCCGCGGGGTCTGGTGCGGGAGAGGGGGGCGACATCGACCTTGACATACCATCGGTGGTGCCTAAGGGAGGGAGCCGGGGATTCAACCTCGCACGACTATGGAAGGAGGCGACGTCGACCTCGACGCACCAGGCGCCATCGACACCGATGGGGGTCGCATAGGTCGGCAGAGGAGATCGAAGGTGGACGGGGCCGGCGGCGGCGGCGTGGGAGAGGGCAGTGTGGATAAGGGTTCGATTTGGGAAAGATCTATTTTTTGAGAGAAAGAGGAAGATCTATTTGGGTTGGCGGCTATTTGGTGCAAACTTTTCGCGGGCCTCTCGCGCGGTACGCGCGCACCTGGGCCAATTTCAATCTCGTGCCCTATAGACACTCCGGCATATAGTGGGCCATAGTTTAGTTGTACCGGCAGAGACGGTGTCCTTACAAACGGAAATCGTTTTCGGTAGTCTGTGTGTCCTCGTTCCTACACTTGTGCCGGCAGTTTTTCTACCCTCAAGTACTTCTGCCGGCAGTACCGACATTCTCGGCAGATAGTTTGCGTTTATTCCATTGTTTATCCCGACAGTTAACTGCCTCTAATTAAGTGTTGTGGTGTAGTGAGCACCATGATCAATACCAATGAAGCAGGGATGTAGGCTTTTACCTCCACCGTGAGGGACCGAACCTGGGTAAAAAACTTCGCATCTCTCGTCCCACTCAACCCCTCTCAAGTTACCACATAGATGCGTTGGCCTCACGACTAAGTCATCATACTAGGACATCTGCCATGACAAATCCACGACAGTTGGCGCCCACAGTGAGGCTTGAACCCACGACCACAAGGTTAAGAGTCATTGTAATCATGCACTTATTAATCTTTGGATTATCACCCTCACTAGGGCGAAAACCATGTCTTATTTTGTACCTATTCTTATATAAAGTGGGGTGAAAACCTGTTTTCAGATGTTGCTCTTGTCTGAAAAACTAGCCAACATTCTATCGGCAGGCGCATGTATTAAAGCTAGACTGAAAGGTTGCTTCAGAAAAAATCCGAAAAACAAAGGTGCATTGGAGGAGAGTCCAATCGGATAAGGCAAAAGTCAGTTAAGAAACACCCAATTACAAAGAAAACAGGGAGCAATTCAATTTTTTTCAAGAATCAAGTCACCTATTGAAAATTTCTCACAAAAAGAAAAGCAACCTATTGTAAATTCGATTCCCTCGTTCGTTTTGGCGACACAGCTCCAAAAGAAATCTTCTATCAATGTAGAGTTTTCCAAAAAATCTCGAGTATGACCACCTAGTATTTTCAGTTTTCCCAGTAATTGGTTCCTGTATAATTAGAAAAGAAAACAGAATCAAAGGCTACAAATGGTGTGGAGGCTCATGCACGCAGCTTATAGCCGATATTTATGCTGGTAAAGAGGACCTCCTCGTCGGCGCGTTCAACACCTGTTTTATTTTTAGTTTTGTTAAAGCACATTTAGATGTGCCATAAGTATTGCACATCTAAATCCTATGTCATTCATTTTACGTTAAGATCCGTGTGAATATTTTCTTTTTCTTTTTTTCCTTTTAGCTTTATGCTTGATTCACTCATTTAGATGTGCAATAACTAAAGCACATCTAGATATGTCCTAGACACATCCTTTTATTTTAGGCAATTCAGCGCCTATTTTTTAGCACGCATGCGCTCGCACACGGCATGTAGTGGGCCGGTGTGCATACTCGCCTCGCGATGCAAGGAATGCACAGGGCAGGATGGTTTGCTTCCTTAAAAAAAGAGTATATCGGTTCTGTTGCTGCTCTTTTGGTGTAAAAAAACCAAATTGATAGCAAACTGGTTTTCGTAAGTCTGAACAAAATGGTCAACTCAAACAAAGTTCACATATTTAAAAAAGTTCACGGATCTAAAAAGCATTCATGAATTTAAAAATGGTCGAGGATTTCAAAATATTTATAATTTTTTTAAAAGTTTCCAACTTTTTTAAAAGTTCACAAATTTTGGAAAATTATTTTGAATTTAGTCTCAAGAATTTTTAAATAATATTCAAAATTTTCTGAAAATGAAATAGAAATATAGAAAGGTAGAAAACCAGCAAAACTGAAGAAAAAAAAGGTTGAAAACAAAAACGAGAGAAAAGATACTCAAGAAAACAGAGGGAACCTCTAGAAGGTTTTCATAACCGATGCAGGAGCGCTAACATGGGCCGGCATTCCCACTTAGGATCTAGTGAGGGTGGTACTGGGCTCCTGGTGCCTAGAGCTACTAATTGGCGCATTATACATTTTACAAAAGTTCACACATAAGACAAAAAGTCACAAATATGAAGGGAAAATCATGATTTTGAGAAAAAAAATAAAAAAAATTGAAAAAAATTCACGAATTTGAAAAAAGTTAGTGTATTTGATGGATTTGAAAAACAATTCAGGATTCTAAGGAAAAAACACAAATTTGAAAAAGATGTTTGCGAGTTCGAAAATATTCACTTACTTGAGGGAAAATAGTCCACGAATTTAAGAAAAAACGTTCACAAAAAAATCAAAATTTCGCAAAATTGAGAAAAAGATCATGAAAAGAAGTTCACAAATTTGAAAAAAAAAGTGTACGCATTTAAAAAAAGAAAGATAGGAAAGGGAAAAAATGAATATAAGCCGTCACCAAAAATAAATAAATAAACAATTAGAAGTTTCCCGAAACCGGCTTGGGAAGCTTCCCAAAATCGAGAGCTTCCTGTTCATGCTTGAGATGGTGGGCTGGGCCATTCAAAACGCACAAAGGGCAGGGGTGTGCGCCAAATAGTAGTTGTTTTCTTTGCGCCAAATAGTAGTTGGACCTTGTATTAATTAGCTTTGGCACGTTAAAGGCAAATAGGATTCCACTGCATAAGGCAGTTAGTTTCCGTGAGCATAATTGCGCTAGTATAGTGAAGTTTGTGACACATTTAGGCCTCTAGGGGGAGCCCGCTGAGGATGAATCGCCCCACCAATCAAAATATACATAGAGAAAAAATAAGATAAATTCGGCATGAATAGTATAAAAAGACAAAAAAAAGACACTATTTGCAATTCAGATTTTTCTTTTTTGCTACACTGTGTGTATTTTCAATTTGATTTTAAGTTTTGACAAATTGTAGACACATCTGTGAATACTCACTTTTATGTAATTTTTGAAATATTTAAATGTATTTTTTAAAGTTAGGGATCGCCTGATTTCTGGAAGCACATGATATCTACCCCGAAACCAGTGATATTTTTAATATTGGGTTCTTTGGTTACTTTGGCTTTCTAGCGGGTCGTACCCTGTTTCTTCAGGAAGCGTGTTTCCACATGTTTTTTATGCGGATTACTTCTGGAGTTTGTTTTCATCCGTCTTGTTCTCTGTTGTACTTTCAATCACTGGTTTTGCTTGTTCATTCCTTTTAACGCTTCTATTTCATTTTTCATTTTTCTTGCTATTGTTCATCTTCTTTTTGTTTATTTTTATTATATTTCTCTTTTCTCCTTTTTTTTATCTTTGATGTTTTTGTCTTTTCTTCCGGTTTCTTTTTCAATCACATGTTTAAAAATAATGTTTTTCGTGATTAAGAATTGTTTATGACATATGAAATATGTTTATGATATACTTAAACATTGTTCATCATGTCTTATTTTTATTGCCATGTTTTACATAATAATTTATATTGTAAGAAAATAGTTAGGCATATTACAAATATACATTATGTGATTAGAATTGTTCATCGTGTATTGGAAAAATGTCTGCTGTGTACTTAAAAAATGTTCAGCATTGTACTAAACGAAGTGTATCATGTAGTACTAAATAATTATTTATTTTAAAAATATTGGCCCTTATTGAAGATACATTTATGTGGAAACTATATTCACCAGGTATTAACAAATATTTATGATATAATAAAAATGATTCTCAAATATTTATTATTTTTTCTTCTTGTACTATTTTTTTATCATGTATTAAAAATTTCATTATATACTAAATAATATTATCATATATTTAAAAAGTGTTCACCCCGCATGAAAATATGTATATCATGTACTAAAAAAGTTCACATGTATTTAAAATGTTTACTGTGTTTTGTATAGATGTTAGTCATGTATTAAAAATGGCTATCATGTTTTCTTAAAGATGTTTATCATATTTGAAAAAATTCATAGTTTTCGGAAAATATGCATTATGTATTAAAATAGTTTTGAGTGTACTTATAAAATGTTCATCGTATATTTTAAAAATAGCTATCATGTATTGAAAAAATATTCATATATTTTTAGGAAATTGCATATTTTTTTATTACCATACAATTATAAAAATTTGTATGTAACACTATTTTAAATAAATGAATTATTTTTCTTAAAATGTGCAAAATGCATTCATATTTTTTTATCAAAATGTGTAAATAACGACGGTAAAAGGTGGAGACCGCAGAACCGGAAGCAGCCATGACGACATGACTGGGTGGCGTAGCACCACGGTCCTCCGCCAATGGTTCCTCCATGTGGCGGGCTTCCATTGGTCGGGATGCCTGCTCTATCATGCATGGCCCTACCAACAGCTGGGGCGGCGTCTCGCTCACCTGGCTGCCTACATCTCCCATCCCCATGTCCCTCTTCTCAACGTCGTAGACGGCAACAGTGGCATGGCATGTGGTCATGTGGTCCGGGCAGGGGCACCATTCGGTGTACGCCAGCACCGCTCGCTGGTGCTTCTGGCACAGATTGCTGACCTTCAACTTGAACATCCTCGCGTCGCATAGGTAGGATTTGGCTGGATTATATGTACGCAAAAATGATGCTAACATTTTTTATTCGTGATGTATTTATATGACCAACAACGATGGATGTAGTGTCATTGTTTTGTTAATCATATATGTTAATTGTGCTTTAGTGCAAAATGCAACTCCAATTTATTGAAAAAGTGTAAGTTGCATTTTTTTCTTAGCCAAAATGTTATTTGCATATTTCCCCTGAAAACAGCTTAGATATATGACCAACAATAGTCGCGTTGCCGTAGTGTTGTGGTTCTTCTAACTAACAAAGTTAAGGTGTTGTTGACGAAGAACCTCAGGCCATGTTCCACTTAGATCCATCTCGTCTGCTACTGATTTCAATCGGATCTGGATTCCATGTGATGTTGCCGCCACGGATCTACCTAGAAATTTCCCCTTCTATGAGGGAACCATTTCGTGCCATCTTGTTGCTGCAATGGTTGCGCTTCGTTGCTGCAGTCAGCGTGACTAATCCTTTTCTAGCCGATGCTAATGAGCTCATCCCTTTTGAAAATTTCAGGTGTGCGAGCACAAAGACCTAACGCTATCCGTGTGGGAGGTCATGGCCGGCTTGCTAGGGAAGCTCACGAGCCCGCTGATCCCCCTCTTCTTCGCCATCTGTGTCATCGGGGAAAGAGTCATTCACCTCATCACCTTACAAATTTGGCACCTCCTTTTCGCCAGCACCTTTGCTCAAGTGCACCATCTGGTCTCCCATCGGCTCTCTGCCACCTCCATCATCACTTCAGTATCATTCTTTGCTGCATTTGCGAATAGGTTTGTGCCGTTTGCCGTGGCTCCATTTGCGCGCTGGGTTAAACGCCTAAAAACTCGGTGTCATGGATGGTGGGGCATCGATGGCCGTCTGCTCTATGCAAATGCCAATACTTCCGAAATCATTAATCGAGAAGTACTCCTTCCAAAGATCACTCCCACCTCCCCATGTCTGCTACTGATTTCAGTTGGATATGTTCTACGGGTTTTTCTTTGGTTTTCTTTTGTTTCTTCCCTGGTTCTGCTTCTTTCTTCGTCACACTTTGGTTTTGTTAGGTTTTTTTCCTAATTTTCTTTACCAGTTTTCATTTTTTTTTTGGTTTTCTTAAACACATGTCTAGTTATTTGCGATGCGGAGTTTAGATTTTTATTGTACACATGAAACATTTTTTGATACGCATTGTACATTTCTCAACTAAATGATGCACATTTTTTTGTTAAAAAAATGTTATAAACACTTATTTGAATACATGGTCAACATTCTTTCAACTACACATTGAACACTTTTTTTCTATGGTAATATAATTTCTTTCAACTGCACGAATATTTTAAAAATACATGATTAATATTTTTTTCAATCATATGATTTTGATGTCTTATTTTTTCATACACATTTGTACATTTTTGGTATACATCAGCAACTTGTTTTTATACATGTTTAACATTTTCCAAATACACGATTATCAGTTTCATCACTTATATTTGATGTCTAGATTTTCATAAACTTTTAGATTTTATATATACATCAGTAACATTTAATTTTCATGTTTACCATTTTCCAAATATATGATTAGCATTTTTAAAAACTTATATTTTTTATATGTCTACTTTTTCCACACATATAGTACATTATTTTGTATACAACATGGAAATTTTTTATATACATCATTAACATTATTAAAAGACATGGTCAACTTTTTTTATATACACATTGTATTTTTATACATATTTCGCATTTTTTGCAAATATTTGATAAACATTTTTTAAATGTTTGATAAACATTTTATAATTGTATGGGCAATGTTTTTCATAGACATTATATCTTTTTTGTGTACACTTTCGGTATAAATGATATTTTTATATACACATTTAACATTTTTCAAATTCTTGATCAATATTGTGAAATGCTTGATTAATATTTTATAAATACATGGTCAACTTTTTTCATAGACATTGTATATTTTTTATATACCTTTGTTCATATACATGAGAAGCATTTTTTTCTTTGCACATTTCACATTTTTCAAATGGTTCCAAAGTTAGTTACATGAAAAAATTACAAGTTGGCACAT
The DNA here is from genome assembly GCF_056163025.1 of Triticum urartu. Classification (NCBI taxonomy): domain Eukaryota; kingdom Viridiplantae; phylum Streptophyta; class Magnoliopsida; order Poales; family Poaceae; genus Triticum; species Triticum urartu. The sequence goes on along the minus strand of NC_141875.1, from coordinate 743,815,083 downwards.
GGTTTTTATTATATTTATGAAATATGTATATATTTGTATGTAAAAAAGAGCATACTCAAAATATGATGCATACTAGATAGAAAGTAGTATATATACTACTTAAACATTCTTATATACTACATACTACGCATACATAGTCTCCGATTTGATAGATACTACATACAACATACCAAACTCAAGTGGTGATAACTACCAACATATATTCAGAATATTTGAAAGTGTAACAAAAGTAAAAAATAGAAAAAATGAAAACAAAAAAGTAAAAAAAAACCCAGAAAAACCAGGATATTGCTTGTTGCATGTGGCCTCCAGCACACCTAGGCCGGCTCATCTGGCATCGCGTTCATGCTACCTTACGTCTCGCTATAAGGGGGGACATAGGCGCACCCGAATTAAGGAGGTTACTTTTCCCTAAGCACATGAAGTGGGCTAATCTAGTAAAGTTAACCAATACTTAGATATTTGCCTATAAAAATAAAGCTTCTAAAAAAACGTGGTGAGGGAGTATGTTGAGTCATGGATCGTGGGCTGAGTTTCCAACAAAGGAAGTGGATCGGCCCAGCCCATAAAACGAACAAATTAACAGAGCTGGATCAAGTGGGCTTTTTTCCCTACGTAAGTGGGCATGCAAGTGGCCGCTCTTTTCTACTCGGAGTCTGAAAGTGGGCAAGCCTAGAACATCAACCTGAATACAAGATATTGATTCGATCATTTCTCAGAAAAAAATATTGATTCGATCAGTTCCCAAAAAATAAAAATAAATGAAACAGAAGAGAAAGAGAGACACAGGTTCCATTTTTCATGCCGAACCAAATTCAATTTTCATCTTTTGGGAGAGAAAAAACCATATTTTAGATGGTGAGTACTCTTATTTATTTTTTTAGAACAAAGACCTAACTTGCACCGGACTTCAAATTAATAAAGCTCAAACCGAAGTGCAAAAAATATAACAAAAAGAAAGCTCAAACCAGGCAGAGCAGCACAAGGTCTTAAACACACATTTTTTTTTCGAACCATGCAAAGCAACTGTGTGTGTAACTAACAAAAAGGAGGATGTTACAACTCGAAAAAAAGAGAGAGGATGATACTGATTTGTGGCTACACCGAGGCGAAATAACCTTATTCAGTGGTAGGTGCTATCACTAGTAGAAAAGGGGGCAAAGGTCCAGGCCGGGTCAGCCCGTCCAGAACCGGGACTAATGGGGGCATTGGACCCGGTTCGTGAGCCCAGGGGGCCAGCCGGGCCACGTGGGCCATTGGTCCCGGTTCGTCTGGATCTTTTGGTCCCGGTTGGTGGGATGAACCGGGACCAATGGGCCTCGCTCCTGGCCCACCACCATTGGTCCCGATTGGTGGCTTGAACCAGGACCAAAGGCTCCCTCCTTTGGTCCCGGTTCAAGCCACCAACCGGGACCAATGAGGTGCCTATATATACCCCTCGCATAAGAGCAGAGCACACTGCTCTGTTTTTTTCTGGCCGAGGGGGAGAGGGCTTGGTGGTGCTCTACTCACCTTCTATGCACACAAGGTGTTCGATGAAATGTCCGAGCCACACTACTTAAGCTTTCTCCTCTCCAAGCTCGATCTCCAAACTCCATTTTCCTCAATATTTGTCTAGGTTTAGCGGTCCGTCACGCCCCGTCCCCGTCTTCACCGCCGTCGATCACCCGCGCCGAGCTCATCGCCGGCACCACCGTGGTGAGCCTCTTGTTCTTATCTTCTTTCTGAAAGGAAAAAATATTCTTACTTGTATGTTTACGTACATACTTGTATTATTTTCTTACTTTTATTATTGCATCTTATATAGTGCGATGATTTTGGTATCCGCCCCCGTCGGCCCTCGTCCTGTCTATGATTTGGATGTGGTATATATATTATCTTTATAACTATTGGTTCATTTATTGTTTATGAAAATTATGCCGACCAACGTGACATAGATTTTATTTATGTAGGATGTATGTGAATCGGAAATTCCAACCAACCCTATTGTCGAGAGGTTAAATTTAGTTGAAGAAGAAAACAATTTGTTGAAGTAAAAAATAAAAAAAATTGAGGAGGAGAAGATGATATTAGAGTTGCATGTTGCGGATGTCGTCGATGATCACAAGATCAAGATGGATGCAATGCGCTTGAAGATTAGAAAGATTAGAAAATATGCCATTCATACCGAGGCTTGGCATCATTATGCCGTTGGATCAATTGTTACCTTGGTTGCGATTATGATCGCATTTGTTTTCGCATTGAAATGTTTTACATAGTTTCAATGTATGATTTAATTAATTAGATGCTCTGGAGAGCTATATGTTGTTAGATGAGAACTATGTATGTACTTTGGTTTTAATGTGATGATGAACTTCTATTAATTTGGACACTTAATTATATATAATGCACGCAGATGAACCGGCAATGGATGTACGGTGACAGACACACCTCCGAGTACATTAAGGGCGTGCATGAGTTTCTCGATGCGGCTGAGGCAAACAAGCAGAATGGTTTTGTGTGTTGTCCATGCACTGAATGTGGGAATACGAGGTCTTACTCTAACCGGAAAATCCTTCACTCCCACCTGCTTTACAAGGGTTTCATGCCACACTATAATGTTTGGACGAGGCACGGAGAAATAGGGGTTATGATGGAAGACGGTGAAGAAGAAGAGTACGATGACAACTATGTGCCCCCTGAATACGGTGATGCTGCAATGGGGGGAGCTGGTGAAGATCAAGAGGAACCAGACGATGTGCCCAATGATGCTGCAACGGGTGAAGCTGCTGAAGATCAAGAGGAACCAGACGATGTGCCCGATGATGATGATCTCCACCGGGTCATTGTCGATGCAAGGACGCAATGCAAAAGTCAAAAGGAGAAGCTGAAGTTCGATCGCATGTTAGAGGATCACAAAAAAGGGTTGTACCCCAATTGCGAAGATGGCAACACAAAGCTCGGTATCGTACTGGAATTGCTGCAGTGGAAGGCTGAGAATGCTGCGGCTGACAAAGGATTTGAGAAGCTAATGAAAATATTGAAAAAGAAGCTTCCAAAGGATAACGAATTGCCCGACAGTACATACGCAACAAAGAAGGTTGTATGCCCTCTATGATTGGAGGTGGAGAAGATACATGCATGCCCTAATGACTGCATCCTCTACCGCGGTGCATACAAGGATCTGAACGCATGTCCGGTATGTGGTGCATTGCGGTATAAGATCAGACGAGATGACCCTGATGATGTTGACGGTGAGCCCCCCAGGAAGAGGGTTCCTGCGAAGGTGATGTGGTATGCTCCTATAATACCACGGTTGAAACGTCTGTTCAGAAACGAAGAGCATGCCAAGTTGATGCGATGGCACAGTGAGGACCGTAAGAAAGACGGGAAGTTGAGAGCACCCGCTGACGGGTCGCAGTGGAGAAAAATCGAGAGAAAGTACTGAGATGAGTTTGCAAAGGACCCAAGGAACGTATGGTTTGCTTTAAGCGCAGATGGCATTAATCCTTTCGGGGAGTAGAGCAGCAATCACAGCACTGTTGGGTTTCGTAGTAATTTCAAAAAAAATTCCTACGCTCACGCAAGATCATGTGATGCGTAGCAACGAGACGGGAGAGTGTTGTCTACGTACCCACGCAGACCGACTGCGGAAGCGTTGACGCAACGTAGAGGAAGTAGTCGTACGTCTTCCCGATCCGATCGATCAAGCACCGAAACTACGGCACCTCCGAGTTCGAGCACACGTTCAGCTCGATGACGATCCCCGGACTCCGATCCAGCAAAGTGTCGGGGGAGAGTTCCGTCAGCACGATGGCGTGGTGACGATCTTGATGCACTACAGCAGCAGGGCTTTGCCTAAACTCCGCTACAGTATTATCGAGGAATATGGTGGCTGGGGGCACCGCACACGGCTAAGGAATAGATCACGTGGATCAACTTGTGTGTTCTAGGGTGCCTCTGCCTCAGTATATAAAGGACTAGAGGGGGGAGGCTGGCCGGCCAAGGTGTGGCGCGCCAGGAGAGTCCTACTCCCTCTGGGAGTAGGATCCCCCCCCAATCCTAGTTGGAATAGGATTCGCGGAGGGGGAAAAGAGAGAGAGGGGCCGGCCACCTCTCCTAGTCCTAATAGGACTAGGGGAAGGGGGAGGCGCACAGCCCATGTAGGGCTGCCTCTTCTCTTTTCCACTAAGGCCCATCATGGCCCATTTAGCTCCCGGGGGGTTCCGGTAACCTTCCCGGTACTCCGGTAAAATCCCGATTTCACCCGGAACACTTCTGATATCCAAACATAGGCTTCCAATATATCAATCTTTACGTCTCGACCATTTCGAGACTCCTCGTCATGTCCGTGATCACATCCGGGACTCCGAACAACCTTCGGTACATCAAAATGCATAAACTCATAATATAACTGTCATCATAACCTTAAGCGTGCGGACCCTACGGGTTCGAGAACAATGTAGACATGACCGAGACATGTCTCCGGTCAATAACCAATAGCGGGACCTGGATGCCCATATTGGCTCCTACATATTCTACGAAGATCTTTATCGGTCAGACCGCATAACAACATACGTTGTTCCCTTTGTCATCGGTATGTTACTTGTTCGAGATTCGATCGTCGGTATCCAATACCTAGTTCAATCTCGTTACCGGCAAGTCTCTTTACTCGTTCTGTAATACATCATCCCGCAACTAACTCATTAGTTGCAATGCTTGCAAGGCTTATGTGATGTGCATTACCGAGAGGGCCCAGAGATACCTCTCCGACAATCGGAGTGACAAAACCTAATCTCGAAATACGCCAACCCAACATGTACCTTTGGAGACACCTGTAGTACTCCTTTATAATCACCCAGTTACGTTGTGACGTTTGGTAGTACCCAAAGTGTTACTCCGGTAAACGGGAGTTGCATAATCTCATAGTTATAGGAACATGTATAAGTCATGAAGAAAGCAATAGCAACATACTAAACGATCGGGTGCTAAGCTAATGGAATGGGTCATGTCAATCAGATCATTCAACTAATGATGTGACCTCGTTAATCAAATAACAACACTTTGTTCATGGTTAGGAAACATAACCATCTTTGATTAACGAGCTAGTCAAGTAGAGGCATACTAGTGACACTAAGTTTGTCTATGTATTCACACATGTATTATGTTTCCGGTTAATACAATTCTAGCATGAATAATAAACATTTATCATGATATAAGGAAATAAATAATAACTTTATTATTGCCTCTAGGGCATATTTCTTTCAGTCTCCCACTTGCACTAGAGTCAATAATCTAGATTACACCGTAATGATTCTAACACCCATGGAGCCTTGGTGCTGATCATGTTTTGCTCGTGGAAGAGGCTTAGTCAATGGGTCTGCAACATTCAGATCCGTATGTATCTTGCAAATCTCTATGTCTCCCACCTGGACTAGATACCGGATGGAATTGAAGCGTCTCTTGATGTGTTTGGTTCTCTTGTGAAATCTGGATTCCTTTGCCAAGGCAATTGCACCAGTATTGTCACAAAAGATTTTCATTGGACCCGATGCACTAGGTATGACACCTAGATCGGATATGAACTCCTTCATCCAGACTCCTTCGTTCGCTGCTTCCGAAGCAGCTATGTACTCCGCTTCACATGTAGATCCCGCTACGATGCTTTGTTTAGAACTGCACCAACTGACAGCTCCACCGTTTAATGTAAACACGTATCCGGTTTGCGATTTAGAATCGTCCGGATCAGTGTCAAAGCTTGCATCAACGTAACCATTTACGACGAGCTCTTTGTCACCTCCATATACGAGAAACATATCCTTAGTCCTTTTCAGGTATTTCAGGATGTTCTTGACCGCTGTCCAGTGATCCACTCCTGGATTACTTTGGTACCTCCCTGCTAGACTTATAGCAAGGCACACATCGGGTCTGGTACACAGCATTGCATACATGATAGATCCTATGGCTGATGCATAGGGAACATCTTTCATATTCTCTCTATCTTCTGCAGTGGTCGGGCATTGAGTCTTACTCAATTTCACACCTTGTAACACAGGCAAGAATCCTTTCTTTGCTTGATCCATTTTGAACTTCTTCAAAATTTTGTCAAGGTATGTTGTTTGTGAAAGTCCAATTAAGCGTTTTGATCTATCTCTATAGATATTTATGCCTAATATGTAAGCAGCTTCACCGAGGTCTTTCATTGAAAAACTCTTATTCAAGTATCCCTTTATGCTATCCAGAAATTCTATATCATTTCCAATTAGTAATATGTCATCCACATATAATATCAGAAATGCTACAGAGCTCCCACTCACTTTCTTGTAAATACAGGCTTCTCCGAAAGTCTGTATAAAAGCAAATGCTTTGATCACACTATCAAAGCGTTTATTCCAACTCTGAGAGGCTTGCACCAGTCCATAAATGGATCGCTGGAGCTTGCACACTTTGTTAGCTCCTTTTGGATCGACAAAACCTGCTGGTTTCATCATATACAACTCTTCTTCCAGAAATCCATTCAGGAATGCAGTTTTGACATCCATTTGCCAAATTTCATAATCATAAAATGCGGCAATTGCTAACATGATTCGGACGGACTTAAGCATCGCTACGGGTGAGAAAGTCTCATCGTAGTCAATCCCTTGAACTTGCCGAAAACCTTTCGCGACAAGTCGAGCTTTGTAGACAGTAATATTACCGTCAGCGTCAGTCTTCTTCTTGAAGATCCATTTATTCTCAATTGCTTGCCGATCATTGGGCAAGTCAACCAAAGTCCATACTTTGTTCTCATACATGGATCCCATCTCAGATTTCATGGCTTCAAGCCACTTTGCGGAATCTGGGCTCACCATCGCTTCTTCATAGTTCGTAGGTTCATCATGATCTAGTAGCATGACTTCCAGAACAGGATTACCGTACCACTCTGGCGCGGATCTCACTCTGGTTGATCTACGAGGTTCAGTAGTATCTTGATCTGAAGTTTCATGATCATTATCATTAGCTTCCTCACTAACTGGTGTAGGTGTCACTGGAACAGTTTCCTGTGATGTACTACTTTCCAGTAAGGGAGCAGGTACAGTTACCTCGTCAAGTTCTACTTTCCTCCCACTCACTTCTTTCGAGAGAAACTCCTTCTCTAGAAAGTTTCCGAATTTAGCAACAAAAGTCTTGCCTTTGGATCTGTGATAGAAGGTGTATCCAATAGTTTCCTTTGGATATCCTATGAAGACACATTTCTCCGATTTGGGTTCGAGCTTATCAGGTTGAAGCTTTTTCACATAAGCATCGCAGCCCCAAACTTTCAGAAACGACAACTTTGGTTTCTTGCCAAACCACAGTTCATAAGGCGTCGTCTCAACGGATTTTGATGGTGCCCTATTTAACGTGAATGCGGCCGTCTCTAGAGCGTATCCCCAAAATGATAGCGGTAAATCAGTAAGAGACATCATAGATCGCACCATATCCAGTAAAGTACGATTACGACGTTCGGACACACCATTACGCTGAGGTGTTTCGGGTGGCGTGAGTTGCGAAACTATTCCACAATTTTTCAAATGTACACCAAACTCGTAACTCAAATATTCTCCTCCACGATCAGATCGTAGAAACTTTATTTTCTTGTTACGATGATTTTCAACTTCACTCTGAAATTCCTTGAACTTTTCAAATGTTTCAGACTTATGTTTCATTAAGTAGATATACCCATATCTGCTTAAATCATCTGTGAAGGTGAGAAAATAACGATATCCGCCACGAGCCTCAATATTCATCGGACCACATACATCTGTATGTATGATCTCCAACAAATCTGTTGCTCTCTCCATAGTTCCGGAGAACGGTGTTTTGGTCATCTTGCCCATGAGGCACGATTCGCAAGTACCAAGTGATTCATAATCAAGTGGTTCCAAAAGTCCATCAGAATGGAGTTTCTTCATGCGCTTTACACCGATATGACCTAAACGGCAGTGCCACAAATAAGTTGCACTCTCATTATCAACTCTGCATCTTTTGGCTTCAACATTATGAATATGTGTGTTACTACTATCGAGATTCAATAAGAATAGACCACTCTTCAAGGGTGCATGACCATAAAAGATATTACTCATATAAATAGAAGAACCATTATTCTCTGATTTAAATGAATAACCGTCTCGCATAAAACAAGATCCAGATATAATGTTCATGCTTAACGCTGGCACCAAATAACAATTATTTAGGTCTAATACTAATCCCGAAGGTAGATGTAGAGGTAGCGTGCCGACTGCGATCACATCGACTTTGGAACCGTTTCCCACGCGCATCGTCACCTCGTCCTTAACCAATCTTCGCTTAATCCGTAGTCCCTGTTTCGAGTTGCAAATATTAGCAACAGAACCAGTATCAAATACCCAGGTGCTACTGCGAGCATTAGTAAGGTACACATCAATAACATGTATATCACATATACCTTTGTTCACCTTGCCATCCTTCTTTTCCGCCAAATACTTGGGGCAGTTCCGCTTCCAGTGACCAGTCTGCTTGCAATAGAAGCACTCAGTTTTAGGCTTAGGTCCAGGTTTGGGTTTCTTATCTTGAGTAGCAACTTGCTTGCCGTTCTTTTTGAAGTTCCCCTTCTTCTTCCCTTTGCCCTTTTTCTTGAAACTAGTGGTCTTGTTGACCATCAACACTTGATGCTCCTTCTTGATTTCTACCTCCGTAGCTTTCAGCATCGCGAAGAGCTCGGGAATAGTCTTGTTCATCCCTTGCATATTATAGTTCATCATGAAGCTCTTGTAGCTTGGTGGCAGTGATTGAAGAATTCTATGAATGACGCAATCATCTGGAAGATTAACTCCCAATTGAATCAAGTGATTATTATACCCAGACATTTTGAGTATATGCTCACTGACAGAACTGTTCTCCTCCATCTTGCAGCTATAGAACTTATTGAAGACTTCATATCTCTCAATCCGGGCATTTGCTTGAAATATTAACTTCAACTCCTGGAACATCTCATATGCTCCATGACGTTCAAAATGTCGTTGAAGTCCCGATTCTAAGCCGTAAAGCATGGCACACTGAACTATCGAGTAGTCATCAGCTTTGCTCTGCCAGACGTTCATAACATCCGGCGTTGCTCCTGCAGCAGGCATGGCACCCAGCGGTGCTTCCAGGACGTAATTCTTCTGTGCAGCAATGAGGATAATCCTCAAGTTACGGACCCAGTCCGTGTAATTGCTACCATCATCTTTCAACTTTGCTTTCTCAAGGAACGCATTAAAATTCAACGGAACAATAGCACGAGCCATCTATCTACAATCAAACATAAACAAGCAAGATACTAATCAGGTACTAAGTTTCATGATAAATTTAAGTTCTGTTAATCAAATTAATTAAAGAACTCCCACTTAGATAGACATCCCTCTAATCCTCTAAGTGATTGCGTGATCCAAATCAACTAAACCATAACCGATCATCACGTGAGATGGAGTAGTTTTCAATGGTGAACATCGTTATGTTGATCATATCTACTATATGATTCACGCTCGACCTTTCGGTCTCCGTGTTCCGAGGCCATATCTGTATATCCTTGGCTCGTCAAGTATAACCTGAGTATTCCGCGTGTGCAACTGTTTTGCACCCGTTGTATTTGAACGTAGAACCACTAGTAGAAAACGGGCCATTAGCACCGGTTCGTAAGGCCCTTTAGTGCCGGTTTCGGAACCGGCACTAACATTTCGGCACTAAAGCCCCCCCCCCTTTAGTACCGGTTTAGCACGAACCGGTGCTAAAGGGCAACCACGTGGCACGAGCCAGCTCCGGGGGCCGGGAGCCCTTTAGTACCGGTTGGTAACACCAACCGGTACTAAAATGTTTGGGGGATTTTTGGTTTTATGAATTCTTTTTCATTTAATTTTGTGTTTTCCATTTTAATTCTTTTTCGTTTGCTGGTATTTTACGGTACTACACATTGTACACGTTATGCATATATATATATAAATAGAATTTCTAGTAGAACCAATCATATATATATATCATCAATGTCTCACAAACCACCATATTAATTTACACATACACACATGTATAACTCTATACAATTTCTCCTACATATGCATGTTGCCTTCGGAGCCAGTGGCATTAGCCTAATTGGTGCCTTCGGAGCACGATGACAATTGGAAGTGGCTCATGACATGTTCGATGGGGGCGGTAGTGGGTAATAGTATTCTCCCTTCGGATTTATGACCTGGTCGAGCAAAAATCCCGCTATTTCCTCTTGAAGTGCTTCTACGCGCTCCGTTTCTAGGAGCTTGTCCCGCACCTCTTTGAACTGTTAAGAAGGAGATCAATATGCATGTGTATTAGTTGTGTGACTAGATATCGATAATGGTGTAAAAATTGTGAATAGTGTTCTGACAAGCGTACCCATTCCTGTCTTTGAGATCTGCTCCTTTCGGACGCCATCATGCGAATGTTCTCGCAAACGCAGTATGCACACAGATTAGTCCCCTACGCCTGCTTCAGGGCCTTTATTACGAGAATGGAATTTAATTTGATTAGATAATAATTAATCAAGCATGATAATTAAAGAGATGGCAGCTAGCTAGCTAGCTAGTACTACTTAATTACTTACCTTGGATCGAAACCATTTCAGCTGTGGTTTCCATTCGCCTTCCGTGACGCTGATGAACCTTGCCCAAGCCCTGCCCACCGACAAAGAAAATGAATAAAGGGGTTATTAAATAGTTCATATCATGAAATGAAGAACTAAATAGGCCGAGATATATAGTTAATAATGATTGAAATTACCTGTTGACTATCCCATACAAGATGTTGTAGTCACTATTTGCTTTGAGTAGCGAGTCCAGTATTTCAACTGTTCCGGCGTCAACTTTAATGATACACAAGATCCAGTGAAATCTGCATGCACACACGTTTGCATGTCTTAATTAAGCGGGCCTATGTAAGCAAAAACATGTAGCTAGCTAGTAGGCAAAAACAGAGAATTTGTAGTACAAGAAAGTGTGACTCACTCGAAGTTGTAAGGAAGTAGTATATCTTCATTGTATTTGAGGCCCTTCAAGAACTCTAGCATGCTGTCCTCTATGTGCTTTTCATAATACTTGCTCATTTTCCATGTGTATTGATTAACGGTGTTTGGGTCAATGAACCCAATGCCATAGCGTCCACCTTTTCTCATTTCATACATCTTCATCCTGCATAATACCACAGAAAAGAATATAGTGAGGATAATTACAGGTAATGATTGATCAAAAGGATCACTACAGCTAGCTTGAGACTTAAATTAATTACAGAAAGAGATCACTTACAGACAATAGCAACTGACGATAGATTTGTCGAGTGCGTCTTGATTGTATAACTGAAACAGTTCAGAATACTCAATGGCCAAAGCTTTCTCATGGTAGTAATGATCCTTCTTGACATACACCATGAGGGACTCTCGATCGGATCTCTTGGCAATGTCCATGTACCATTGATGCAATTCATACATTCTCGTTGGGAGCTTCTTGACATCTTCTGGCTTGACCAAAGGTTGGCCCCGGACATATTTCCGTTTTATTTCCTCCTCTGTAATCACAGGCATGTCCTCGATCTCGAGGAGTTGTCCAACAGTGATCTTGAGTTCTTCAGCCTGCATTATATGCCCCTAGGTTATTACCACATCGCCCACCTCGGGAACGTAAACTGTTTGGCCACAATAATATTGGGCGCGCGTACTGTCACGTGTTGTCGGCACAACAAGTGGGGAGGGGGGGTCGATTGCGCCGCCTGTTCTCCCAGCTGGGCAACGGTTTTCCCGCATTTTTCGACAGCTGCTTGTTGTTTGCTCGAGCTCGAGCTCGCCTCCTTCTGTAGACGTTGTTGATGTAACTTCCTGATGTGGCGCTCATAGTCTGTGTCAACAGGCTTAGGAGCTGGTGGTTGAGCCATACGAATGAAGTGGTCAACTACTTCCACATGCACTTTCTCCCTTGGCGGCGGTGGCGGTTTCGGTCCAAAATGGGCGTCGACTTCTGCCCGCACTATGGCATATGAATGGTTGAGCCATACGAATGAAGTGGTCAACTACTCCCACATGCACTCCCGCTCCTCGGTCCTGTCGTAAGCCCTCACAGGAAGAGGAGTAGTGAGGTTTGGACCATATTTATATCGCTTGCCTCCGCCTGTACTTCCTGTACTATGACCTCGACTGGTACCGCTACGCACCATAGCTGCGGGGTGTCTCTTCTGCGATTGCTGAGGCGGCGGAGACAGCTGACGGGGCTGAGTTGGACAAGGAGGAGTGGCCTGAAGCTGTGACGGACTTGGAGGAGGAGTGGCTTGACACTTTGCCGGACTTGGAGGAGGAGGAGTGGCCTCACGCGTTGGTGGACTTGGAGGAGCGGGAGTCTGCTGACTCGGTGGCGGACTTCGACGAGGAGTCGGGTGACGCGGTGTCGGTGGCCTTCGAAAAATGATGCAATCCTTTCTCCATAGGATGATACGATGTTTGGCATCTCCGAGTGTGTGCTCCTCATCACCTCCGGGAATGTCAAGCTCTAGCCCCGAATATTGGTCCACCACCTCATCAACCAAGACACGAGCATAGCCCGCTGGAATCGGGTTGCAATGGAAGGTTGCCTCGGGGGAATTTGAAAAAGCAATGGCGTCCGCCACCTTCATGGATATGTTCTTCATTTTGAAGTGTAGCTCACAGTTAGTGTTCTCCGTGATGTCATCCACGGGGTATCTATCTAGCACTACTGCGTCGCCCGGGGCGGAACCCACGCTGCTTCTCGGCATGGATGGGGCGGTGGTATCCAATGCTGGATCATCCGCTAGCTGCTGCAGTTGCTGAGACCCCCTTTGCTGGCTAAGTGAGTCGATCTGCTCCTGCTGCCGCTGGAATTTAGTTGCCAATTCCGCTTGACTTGCTTCTAGGCCTTGAAGGCGTTCATAGTCGAGCTTCCTTTGCTCCTCCCCCATCTTCCTCTTCTTCTCCTCCGCAATCTTCTTTCTCGCACGGGTTCTGTAGTCGGCGTTCCAGTCCGAAAACCCCTCATACCACGGAATAGCGCCCTTGCCTCGTGTTCTTCCCGGGTGTTCAGGATTTCCCAGGGCACGCGTAAGCTTGTCGTTCTCTCTGTTGGGCTGGAACACCCCCGATCGAGCCTCTTCTATTGCAACAAGTAGCGCATCGTCGGCTCCGTTCAGACATGCCTTCGTCGAAACATTGCCTGTCTTCGGGTCCAACTCCCCCCCATGCACATAGAACCAAGTCCTACACCTGGGGGGCCAGCTCTTACTAACCGGAGTGACACCTGCATCCTCCATCTCTTTCTCAGACTTATCCCACTTAGGCATTGCCACCGCGTAGCCACCTGGCCCCAGCTTATGGAACTTATCCTTTTTTCGGCATTGGCCTTGTTTATTCTCGACCGTTCCTTAGCTAATTCGGAATCCTTGAATTTCACGAAATCGTCCCAATGAGCACTTTGATTCTCTAGTATCCCCTCGAATACCGGAGTCTTCCTTCCTCCCTTGACGTACTTCTCCCACATCATTCTCTTGTGGTTCTTGAATGCAACCGCCATCTTCCTAAAAGCAGCGTCCTTGACTTTCCGCATGTCTGCTTCTGTGAAATTATCTGGTAAGGTGAAATGTTCCATGAGAGTATCCCAAAGCAGATTTTTTTGCTTCTCGTCGACAAAAGTAACATCTGGACGTGGATTTGCTGGCTTTCTCCATTCTTGAAGGGAGATCGGGAGTTGGTCCTTCACAATAACTCCGCACTGACGAACGAACTTGTCTGCAATCTTCTTAGGCGCTAATGGTTCGCCATTAGGTCTGATTGCCTCGATATTGTACTTTATGCCCTCCTTCAACTTTTTGTTCGGGCCTCGTTTCGTCCTTTTGCTCGATCCGGATGGCTGAAAGAAGAAAGATCGATTCGTTAATATATCTTCAACTCATTTAAAACATGCGATGATCACCAGATTCCTGCTTATATAAATATATATACCTCGCCGGTGTTTGTTGTTTCAGGATCAACATGTTCTTCGTCGTAGTTCATGACTTCATCTTCTCGGTCGTCGCGATCGAATATCATATCACCCTCTCCGGTGTTGTTTAGAAATTCGGAGCCGTCAAAATCTTCTTCATTCTGATCATCATCTGGCCCGCGTATGATATCGAGCATGGTCTGTTCTCTATCTCTGTCGGTATTGTCCGCCATAGCTTTTATTTAACTATGCCAAAAGAAATATAAAACAATTTAGTATAATCTCGAATAATAGATATAATCTCGAATACATCGTCTCGAATAATAGATATAATCTCGAATACATCATCTCGAATAATAGATATAATATTGAATACATCACTAGCTAGCTAGCTAGCAAGCTAATAAAGATCGAATAGTACAGAGTAATCTAGGCCACTCGCGGTTCCTGAGGTGCGGGCGGTGGACACCCAAAGAGAAGGAACCATCACTGGATCATAGCTCGGGTGATCTCCCCAAAGAACCTGCCAGGTATTGGAGAACCTGATGTCCATAGCAGCCATGTAGCGATGGACGTGCTCGTCCTCCTCCCTAACACGGCGACGTACCACCTCCGGCGGGGCCGGCTCCCTCCGCACCGAAAGTGGCCCACGTGAATGCCACCAAAGGAGATGAGGGTCGACGACGGGACCCGGGGCCGGGTTCCTCACCAAGCGTCGCGCCCCTGAAGGTAGCACCTCCCAGTGCCAGCCCGGCGGAACCCAGTCCCGGACATGGGTCCTCTGAAGCAGGACGTCGTCGCGGACGTGTCGACGGCGAGGATGCGGGCCGGGCATCGTCGACAACAAAATACTATATGCCGCAAAAGTAAAGTAACATTTTTTAAATGATGGATTGTGATGATTTCATATATGCAAATTCTAAATTTTATAACTAAAAATATAAGAAACTAAAAAAACATCGATCATCGTCTAACAATTTGAAATTAATCTAATTCATCTAGCTAGCTAAAACTAACATTTCCAAAATTTCTAACATTTCTATATAACTAACATTTCTATAACATTTGACATTATATATATTATAACTAACATTTCTACATACTATTTGAAATTAATCTAATCTAATTAATTAATCCATCTAAAACTTTGTATGAAAAACAGAAAAACAGAAAAAACTAAAAGCTAAAAACAGAAAAATTGTGTGTGTGTGTGCGCGTCTAGTGTGTGTGTAGTGTGTGTGTGTGTGCATGTAGTGTGTGTGTGTGCGCGCGCGTGTGTGTGTGTGTGCATGTAGTGTGTGTGTGTGCGCGCGCGTGTGTGTGCGCACGGTCGGCGCCGGCGCCGGCGCCGGTGTGCGCTACGATCGATTGGAGACGAGGAGAGGGGCCGGGGGAGGGGCTCACAGCGCGCGCGGGCAAGGTCGAGGCGACGGCGACGGCGAGGGCGAGGTCGATCCAAAGGCGACGGCGACGGCGAAGCGAGGGTATCGGCGACCGGGACGGCGACGGGGGTGCCACGGAGTCGACGGGGACGACGCGACGAGGACGGGGGCGTCGCGGAGTCGACGGGGACGGCGCGACGGGGGCGGCGACGGCGTGGGACGGGGCGGCGGCAGGGAGAAGTGGGAGATGAGAAACTGAAAATTTTCGAAGTGCTTCTTATATAGGGGACACCTTTAGTACCGGTTGGAGCCACCAACCGGTACTAAAGGCCTGTTTTGGCCAGGCCAAGCGGGGGGGAGCACCCCCCTTTAGTACCGGTTCCTGGCTCCAACCGGTACTAAAGGGGGGCCTTTAGTACCGGTTGGAGCCAGGAAGCGGTACTAAAGGGGGGTGCGCTGCCAGGCGAGGGGCGCAAAAGTTTAGTCCCACCTCGCTAGCCGAAGGGCGCTCACACCTGCTTATAAGCCCCCCCGCCGCTGTTGTCTCGAGCTCCTCTCTAATGCAGGCCTTCTGGGCCTACCTCTGCTACTCTGCCCTGTGGGGCCTATTGGGCTTGCGGGCCTGCATCCTGGCCCAACAACAGGTTGGGTTTCTAGTCATATGCAGGCCGCTGTGGCCCGGTAGGTGGGCTTTTTTCATTTAGTTTTTTCTTTTCTGCTTTATTTATTTTGTTTTATTTATTTTTAGTTGTTTTTTTGCTGTATTTAGAGTTTCTTTGTGAATATTTTTGATAGTTTTTAGAAACTTTCAGTTAGTGCCGGTAGTTTTTAAATTTGAATAGTTTAAATTTTGAATTATTTGAAATTTGTGTGAATCACTAGTTTGTGAATAATTTAACTTTAAAAATACATTTTCCAGTGATTCTTTTTTATTATGTTTAATATTAGTGTGTTTTATCATTATATTCAATTTGGTAATGCTTAAGTTATTTAAAAATGAAATGCCTTTGTAACGGATGAGTTTTCGTCCGAAACCCTGATACTTCGAAACAGATTGTCCATTTTGTACACGAAGTGTATCCAGTTTTTGCAGTAACCCTCTCTACTTTTTTGCACATGCTATGTGGGTGAAATTATGATACCATGCCAACTTTCATCCTTTTCTGAGTTCATTTGAAATGCTTTTCAATTTCAGGGTCATTTAGCTGAAAAAATCAATAAATGCATGAAAGAATATGCTTGCACATAAAATTTCTTCGCGTTTCAAATGCCAAAACACATAACTAGCTACCCTAACTATTACAGAGATTCCCTCTTGGGTGTGAAACACAGAAGAAAGTGATGATAGCTAAGCCGATCACATCCCAGATCTTTGGGTGTGAAACTTTTTCTTCGCGTGTGTCCCTTTGCGTCGTAGCCATGGAAAATCTTCATCATTTAACGGGATGCTCGGGTCAATATTCACTGTGAATGGAGCAATTTCATCAAACTTTTCATAATCTTCTAACTTGTCTGTCTTGTCATCCACTCCCACGATGTTTCTCTTCCCAGAAAGAACTATGTGCCGCTTTGACTCATCGTACGATGCATTCGCTTCCTTATCTTTTCTTTTTCTTGGCTTGGTAGACATGTCATTCACATAGAAAACCTGTGCCACATCATTGGCTAGGACGAATGGTTCGTCTGCATACGCAAGATTGTTGAGATCCACTGTTGTCATTCCGTACTGCGGGTCTTCCGTTACCCCGCCTCGTGTCATATTGACCCATTTGCACCAAAACAAAGGGACCTTCAAACCACGTCGATAGTCAAGTTCCCATATGTCCTGTATATAACCATAATATGTTTCCTTTCCCGTCTTGGTTTCTGCATCAAAGCGGACACCACTGTTTTGGTTGGTGCTCTTCTTATCTTGGGCGATCGTGTAAAATGTATTACCATTTATCTCGTACCCTTTGAAAGTCATTATATTCGAAGATGGTAACTGGGACAGCAAGTACAGGTCATCTTCAATAGAGGTGTCATGCATGGTACGTGCTTGCAACCAGCTGGCGAAACTCCTGGTTTGTTCACGTGTAATCCAGTCATCAGACCGCTCCGGGTGTTTGGAGCGTAGCAAATTCTTGTGTTCATCCATATACGGAGCCACCAAGGCGGAATTCTGTAGAACTGTGTAGTGTGCTTCAGTGAGAGAATGTCCGTCCATACATATTATTTGTTCCCCTCCTAGCATGCCTTTTCCATCCAGTCTGCCCTTATGCCGCGATTCAGGAACACCAATCGGCTTAAGGTCAGGAATGAAGTCAATACAAAACTCAATGACCTCCTCATTTTGACGGCCCTTGGAGATGCTTCCTTCTGGCCTAGCACGGTTATGAACATATTTCTTTAAGACTCCCATGAACCTCTCAAAGGGGAACATATTGTGTAGAAATACAGGACCCAAAACGTTAGTCTCTTCGCATAGGTGAACTAGGACGTGCGTCATGATGTTGAAGAAGGATGGTGGGAACACCAACTCGAAACTGACAAGACATTGCACCAAATCATTCTGTAACCTTGGTATGATTTCTGGATCGATTAGCTTCTGAGAGATTGCATTGAGAAATGCACATAGCTTCACAATGGCTAATCGAACGTTTTCCGGTAGAAGCCCCCTCAATGCAACCGGAAGCAGTTGCGTCATAATCACGTGGCAGTCATGAGACTTTAGGTTCTGAAACTTTTTCTCTGCCATGTTTATTATTCCCTTTATATTCGACGAGAAGCCAGACGGTACCTTAATACTGAGTAGGCATTCAAAGAAGATTTCCTTCTCTTCTTTGGTAAGAGCGTAGCTTGCATGACCCTGATGTATGCCGTCTTTTCCGTGCATACGTTGCTGGTCCTCCCGTGCCTCAGGTGTATCTTTTGTCTTCCCATACACGCCCAAGAAGCCAAGCAGGGTCACACAAAGATTCTTCGTCACGTGCATCACGTCGATTGCGGAGCGGACCTCGAGGTCTTTCCAATAGGGCAGGTCCCAAAATATAGATTTCTTCTTCCACATGGGTGAGCGTCCGTCAGCGTCATTCGGAACAGGTTGTCCACCAGGACCCTTTCCAAAGACCACCTTCAAATCCTTGGCCATATCATGTACATCAGCACCAGTACGGTGGCGAGGCTTCGTCCGGTGATCTGCCTCACCTTTGAAATGCTTGCCTTTCTTTCTTACGGGATGCCTGCTCGGAAGAAATCGACGATGTCCCAGGTACACATTTTTCTTACAATTAGCCAAATATATACTGTCGGTATCGTCCAAAAAGTGCGTGCATGCGCGGTATCCCTTGTTTGTCTGTCCTGAAAGGTTACTGAGAGCAGGCCAATCATTGATGGTCACGAACAACAACGCCTTTAGGTCAAATTCTTCCCCCATGTGCTCATCCCATGCACATACACCTGTTCCATTCCACAGTTGTAAGAGTTCTTCAACTAATGGCCTTAGGTACACATCAATGTCGTTGCCGGGTTGCTTAGGGCCTTGGATGAGCACTGGCATCATAATGAACTTCCGCTTCATGCACAACCAAGGAGGAAGGTTATACAAACATAGAGTCACAGGCCAGGTGCTATGGTTGCTGCTCTGCTCCCCAAAAGGATTAATGCCATCTGCGCTTAGACCAAACCATACGCTCCTTGCGTCATCTGCAAACTCCTTCCCGTACTTTCTTTCGATTTTTCTCCACTGCGACCCGTCAGCGGGTACTCTCAACTTTCCGTCTTTCTTACGGTCTTCTCTGTGCCATCGCATCGCCTTGGCATGCTCTTTGTTTTGGAACAAACGTTTCAACCGTGGTATTATAGGAGCATACCACATCACCTTGGCAGGAATCTTCTTCCTGGGGCGCCGGCCCTCGACATCACCAGGGTCATCGCGGCAGATCTTATAGCGCAATGCACCACATACCGGGCAAGCGTTCAAATCCTCGTACTCACCGCGGTAGAGGATGCAATCATTAGGGCATGCATGTATCTTCTGCACCTCTAACCCTAGAGGGCAGACAACCTTCTTTGCTTCGTACGTACTCTCGGGCAATTCGTTGTCCTCTGGAAGCATATCCTTTATCATTACCAGCAACTTTCCAAATCCCTTGTCAGATACACCATTCTCTGCCTTCCATTGCAGCAATTCTAGTGTGGTGCCCAGCTTTTTCTTGTCACCTACGCAATTCGGGTACAACAATTTTTTGTGATCCTCTAACATGCGCTGCAACTTCTTCTTCTCCAAATCACTTGCGCAGTTTCTCTTTGCATCGGCAATGGCCCGACCTAGATCATCAACGGGCTCATCTGATGCCTCTTCTTCAGCTTCTTCCCGCATTGCCGGCTCAGCTTCTTCCCGCATTACCGGCTCAGCTTCTTCCCCCATTGTTGTATCATCGTATTCAGGGAACCCATGGCCAGGATAGCTGTCGTCGTCCTCTTCTTCTTCATTGTCTTCCATCATAACCCCTCTTTCTCCGTGCTTGGTCCAAACATTATAATGGGGCATGAAACCGGTCTTAAACAGGTGGACGTGATTGGTTCTTGACGTAGAGTAATTGTGACCATTCTTACAGCGAGCACATGGACAAGGCATAAAACCATCCGCCCGCTTGTTTGCCTCAGCCGCAAGCAGAAAAGTACGCACGCCCTCAACGAACTGGGGAGAGCATCGGTCATCGTACATCCATTGCCGGCTCATCTTCATTACACAACACCGAATAGACCAAATTAATACAAGTTCATACATAAAGTTCATACAACACTTAAATGCAACAAACAAATAACTCTCTAGCTAAAGCATTTAAATGCAACAACAAATACGATCAAGATCGCAACTAAGATAACAATGGATCCAACAGCATAATGATACCAAGCCTCACTATCGATGGCATATTTTCTAATCTTTCTAATCTTCAAGCGCATTTTCTCCATCTTGATCTTGTGATCATCGACGACATCGGCAACATGCAACTCCAATTCCATCTTCTCCCCCTCAATTCTTTTCAATTTTTCTTTCAAGTACTCGTTTTCTCTTTCAACTAAATTTAACCTCTCGGCAATAGGGTCGGTTGGAATTTCAGGTTCAGATACCTCCTAGAAAAAATTTCTATGTCAACTTGATGGGCATAATTTGTCATAAACACGAAATGCAACTAGTTTTAAAAGAGAATATACACACCACATCCGAATCATAACCAGGACTAGGGCCGACGGGGACGGATATCAAAACCATGGCACTATATGTATAACAAACAACGTACGGGTAAGATAATTATACGAGTAACTATATATCCAAATCACAAACATCAATTTTTATATAAAATTTCATGAACAAGAGGCTCACCACAAGGTGGTGCCGGTGACGGGACGGTGCGGGCGATCGACGGTGGCTACGATGGAGATTTAGAAGGCACTAAGTAAACCACACCTACATATGCAAACTAAGTGTTATTTTTGACCTCAAATTGCATATAAATCAAATACTAGCACATATATATATATGTCCTCCCAAATTACTAAACTCACAAATTAATCACTATATAAACCAATGCAAGAGCTAATCTAGCAATGAGAGATGAAAGGACAAAGTTGCTAACCTTTGTGATCATTTGAATGGATGAGGGCCTTCAAATCTTGACAAATTTTCGCCAAAATGTGTGATGAGCTCGAGAGGAAGAGGGGAAGAACAGAGAGGAGAGGGGAAAGGGGAAGAACAGAGCGAGCTCGGGTGGACGAAGGGTTTATGTAGGACGACCTTTAGTACCGGTTTGTGCCAAGAACCGGTACTAAAGGGGCTGGAGGGGCGCCTGTCTGACAACATCCTGCCACCACTCTCATTAGTACCGGTTCGTGGCACGAACCGGTGCTAAAGGTTCGCCACGAACCGGTACTAATGAAAGCGGCCCGGCTAGCCGTTGGAACCGGCACTAATGTATACATTAGTGCCGGCTCAAATACAAACCGGCACGAATGTGCTTCACGATTGAACCTTTTTCTACTAGTGAACCTATCACACCCGATCATCACGTGGTGTCTAAGCACGAAGAACTTTCGCAACGGTGCATACTCAGGGAGAACACTTCTTGATAATTTAGTGAGAGATCATCTTATAATGCTACCGTCAATCAAAGCAAGATAAGATGCATAAAAGGATAAGCATCACATGCAATCAATATAAGTGATATGATATGGCCATCATCATCTTGTGCTTGTGATCTCCATCTTTGAAGCACCATCGTGATCACCATCGTCACCGGCGTGACACCTTGATCTCCATCGTAGCATCGTTGTCGTCTCGCCAAGCTTGTGCTTCTACGACTATCGCTACCGCTTAGTGATAAAAGTAAAGCATTACATCGCGATTGCATTGCATACAATAAAACGACAACCATAAGGCTCCTGCCAGTTGCCGATAACTCGGTTACAAAACATGATCATCTCATACAATAAAATTCAGCATCATGTCTTGACCATATCACATCACAACATGCCCTGCAAAAACAAGTTAGACGTCCTCTACTTTGTTGTTTGCAAGTTTTACGTGGCTGCTACGGGCTTAAGCAAGAACCAATCTCACCTACGCATCAAAACCACAACGATAGTTTGTCAAATAGACTCCGTTTTAACCTTCGCAAGGACCGGGCGTAGCCATACTTGGTTCAACTAAAGTTGCAGAGACAGTCGCCCGCAAGCCACCTATGTGCAAAGCACGTCGGGGGAACCGGTCTCGTGTAAGCGTACGCGTAATGTTGGTAAGGGTCGTCTCGTCCAACAATGCCGCCGAACCAAAGTATGACATGCTGGTAGGCAGTATGACTTATATCGCCCATAAGTCACTTGTGTTCTACTCGTGCATATAACATCAACATAAATAACCTAGGCTCGGATGCCACTGTTGGGTTTCGTAGTAATTTCAAAAAATTTCCACGCTCACGCAAGATCATGTGATGCATAGAAACGAGACGGGAGAGTGTTGTCTATGTACCCACGCAGACCGACTGCGGAAGCGTTGACGCAACGTAGAGGAAGTAGTCGTACGTCTTCCCGATCCGACCGATCAAGCACCGAAACTATGGCACCTCCGAGTTCGAGCACACGTTCAGCTCGATGACGATCCCCGGACTCCGATCCAGCAAAGTGTCGGGGAAGAGTTCCGTCAGCACGACGGCGTGGTGACGATCTTGATGCACTACAGCAGCAGGGCTTCGCCTAAACTCCGCTACAGTATTATCGAGGAATATGGTGGCTGGGGGCACCGCACACGGCTAAGGAATAGATCACGTGGATCAACTTGTGTGTTCTAGGGTGCCTCTGCCTCAGTATATAAAGGACTAGAGGGGAGAGGCTGGCCGGCCAAGGTGTGGCGCGCCAGGAGAGTCCTACTCCCTCTGGGAGTAGGATTCCCCCCCCCCCCAATCCTAGTTGGAATAGGATTCGCGGAGGGGGAAAAGAGAGAGAGGGGGCCGGCCACCTCTCCTAGTCCTAATAGGACTAGGGGAAGGGGGAGGCGCGCAGCCCATGTAGGGCTGCCTCTTCTCTTTTCCACTAAGGCCCATCATGGCCCATTTAGCTCCCGGGGGGTTCCGGTAACCTTCCCGGTACTCCGGTAAAATCCCGATTTCATCCGGAACTCTTCCGATATCCAAACATAGGCTTCCAATATATCAATCTTTACGTCTCGACCATTTCGAGACTCCTCGTCATGTCCGTGATCACATCCGGGACTCCGAACAACCTTCGGTACATCAAAATGCATAAACTCATAATATAACTGTCATCGTAACCTTAAGCGTGCTGACCCTACGGGTTCGAGAACAATGTAGACATGACCGAGACATGTCTCCGGTCAATAACCAATAGCGGGACCTGGATGCCCATATTGGCTCCTACATATTCTACGAAGATCTTTATCGGTCAGACCGCATAACAACATACGTTGTTCCCTTTGTCATCGGTATGTTACTTGTCCGAGATTCGATCGTCGGTATCCAATACCTAGTTCAATCTCGTTACCGGCAAGTCTCTTTACTCGTTCTGTAATACATCATCCCGCAACTAACTCATTAGTTGCAATGCTTGCAAGGCTTATGTGATGTGCATTACCGAGAGGGCCCAGAGATACCTCTCCGACAATCGGAGTGACAAAACCTAATCTCGAAATACGCCAACCCAACATGTACCTTTGGAGACACCTGTAGTACTCCTTTATAATCACCCAGTTACGTTGTGACATTTGGTAGTACCCAAAATGTTCCTCCGGTAAACGGGAGTTGCATAATCTCATAGTTATAGGAACATGTATAAGTCATGAAGAAAGCAATAGCAACATACTAAACGATCGGGTGCTAAGCTAATGGAATGGGTCATGTCAATCAGATCATTCAACTAATGATGTGACCTCGTTAATCAAATAACAACACTTTGTTCATGGTTAGGAAACATAACCATCTTTGATTAACGAGCTAGTCAAGTAGAGGCATACTAGTGACACTAAGTTTGTCTATGTATTCACACATGTATTATGTTTCCGGTTAATACAATTCTAGCATGAATAATAAACATTTATCATGATATAAGGAAATAAATAATAACTTTATTATTGCCTCTAGGGCATATTTCCTTCAAGCACCTGGCCCGTGACTCTATGTATGTATAACCTTCCTCCTTGGATGTGCATGAAGCGGGAGTTCATTATGATGCCAGTTCTCATCCAAGGCCCTAAGCAACCCAGCAACGACATTGATGTGTACGTAAGGCCATTAGTTGAAGAACTTTTACAGCTATGGAATGGAAACGGTGTACGTACGTGGGATGAGCACAGACAGGAGGAATTTAACCTAAAGGCGTTGCTGTTCGTGACCATCAACGATTGGCCCGCTCTCAGTAACCTTTCAGGATAGACAAACAAAGGATACCATGCATGCACGCATTGTTTAGATGACACTGAAAGTATATACCTGGACAAATGCAGGAAGAATGTGTACCTGGGCCATCGCCGATTTCTTCCGACCAACCATCAATGTCGAAAGAAAGGCAAGCATTTCAAAGGCGAGGCAGATCACCGGAAGAAGCCCGCCATGCGTACCGGTGATCACGTACTTGCTATGGTCAATGATTTACACGTAATCTTTGGAAAGGGTCCCGGCGGACTAGCTGTTCCGAATGACGCTGAGGGACACGCACCCATGTGGAAGAAGAAATCTATATTTTGGGACCTACCCTACTGGAAAGACCTAGAGGTCCGCTCTTCAATCGACGTGATGCACGTGACGAAGAACCTTTGCGTGAACCTGCTAGGCTTCTTGGGCGTGTATGGGAAGACAAAAGATACACCTGAGGCATGGGAAGACCTGCAACATTTGCACGAAAAAGACGGCATGCCTCCGAAGCAGTATAAAGGTCCTGCCAGCTACGCTCTTACGAAAGAAGAGAAAGAAATCTTCTTTGAATGCCTTTTTAGTATGAAGGTCACGACTGGCTTCTTGTCGAATATAAAGGGAATAATAAATATGCCAGAGAAAAAGTTTCAGAACCTAAAGTCTCATGACTGCCACGTGATTATGACGCAACTGCTTCCGGTTGCATTGAGGGGGCTTCTACCGGAAAACGTCCGATTAGCCATTGTGAAGCTATGTGCATTCCTCAATGCAATCTCTCAGAAGGTGATCGATCCAGAAATCGTACCAAGGCTAAGGAGTGATGTGGCGCAATGTCTTGTCAGTTTCGAGCTGGTGTTCCCACCATCCTTCTTTAATATCATGACGCACGTCCTAGTTCATCTAGTCGACGAGATTGTCATCCTAGGGCCCGCATTTCTACACAATATGTTCCCCTTTGAGAGGTTCATGGGAGTCCTAAAGAAATATGTCCGTAACCGCGCTAGGCCAAAAGGAAGCATCTCCATGGGCCATCAAACAGAGGATGTTATCGGGTTTTGTGTTGACTTCATTCCTGGCCTTAAGAAGATAGGTCTCCCTAAATCGCGGTATGAGGGGAGACTGACTGGAAAAGGCACTCTTGGAAGTGACTCAATAATATGCAGGGACGGATATTCTTGGTCTCAAGCACACTACACAGTTCTACAGAACTCTACCTTGGTGACCCTGTATGTCGATGAACACAAGAACAGTCTGCGCTCCAAACACCCGGAGCAGTGTGACGACTGGATTACATGTGAACACATCAGGACTTTCAGCAGTTGGTTGGAAACACGTCTCAGAGGTGACAACACTGTTTGTGATGAGCTGTACTTGTTGTCCAGGGGACCATCTTTGACTATATTGACTTACAAAGCATACGAGATAAATGAGAATACATTTTACACGATCGCCCAAGATCAAAAGAGCACCAACCAAAACAGCGGTGTCCGCTTTGATGCAGCAACCGAGAGCGGAAAGGACACATATTATGGTTACATAGTGGACATATGGAAACTTGACTACGGACATGATTTTAAGGTCCCTTTGTTTAAGTGCAAATGGGTCAAATCTGTCAGGAGGCGGGGTACAGGTAGACCCACAGTACGGAATGACAACAGTGGATCTGAAAAATCTTGGGTACACTAACGAACCGTTCGTCCTAGCCAATGATGTGGCACAGGTTATCTATGTGAAGGACATGTCTACCAAACCAAGAAAAAGAAAAGATAAGGAAGCGAATACATTATACGATGAGCCAAAGCGCCACATAGTTCTTTCAGGAAAAAGGGACATCCTGGGAGTGGAGGGCAAGACAGACATGTCTGAAGATTATGAAAAGTTTCATGAAATTCCTTCCTTCAATGTCAAGGCTGACCCAAGCATCCTGATAAACGATGAAGATTATCCATTGTTACGGCGTAATAAGCAAATGACACAAGCGAATAAAAAGTGAAGACTTTCTCCCGCAACTATTATGATGATACCATGCCAACTTTGTAACACACGAGTATGCTATGTCAACTTTTTCAGAGTTCATTTGAAAACTATGAATTTAGGTCGAATTTTCTCTATAGGTGCATCTAAGTTCATTTTTTTAGTAAAGTTAATCACAAACTTGTGATTCACACAAATTTCAAAGAATTCAAATTTTAACTATTCAAATTTGAAAACCAATGGCACTAACAGAAAGTTTATAATTTTTCTAAAACTAATGGCACTAACAGACAGTTTATAATTTTGCTGACCTAAAAGCAAAAAAAAAGCAAAAAACAAAATAAATAAATAATGCAGAAAACAAAATAAAAAATCTGGAAAAAAATAAAAATAGCAACAATAAGTGTTTTTTTGTAAATAGAAACAAAAGAAAATAAATAAAGCAACAAAGAAAACAAAAAAACTAAAAAAATGTTTTCAAATTTGAAAACTAATGGCACTAACAGAAAGTTTATAATTTTTCTAAAACTAAAAGAAAAAAGAATTAAAAAATAAAGCAAAAAACAAAAGAAAATAAATAATGCAGAAAACAAAACAAAAAAACTGGAAAAATAGCAATAATAAGTATTTTGTTGTTAGTAGAAACAAAATAAAATAAATAAAGCAACAAAGAAAAAAACAAAAAAATGTTTTCAAATTTGAAAAGTAATGGCACTAACAGAAAGTTCATAATTTTTCTAAAACTAAAAGCAAAATAGAATTAAAAAATAAAGCAAAAAACAAAAGAAAATAAATAATGCAGAAAACAAAACAAAAAAACTATTTTTCTAGTAAAGCTAATCACAAACTTGTGATTCACATAAATTTCAAAGAATTCAAATTTTAACTATTCAAATTTGAACACTAATGGCATTAACAGAAAGTTTATAATTTTTCTAAATCTAAAAGAAAAAGAATAAAAAAAATAAAGAAAGAATCAAAAGAAAATAAATAATTCAAAAAACAAAACAAATACTGGAAAAAAATAAAAATGCCACCTATTGGGCCACACGGCCTGCATACGACTAGAAACCCATCTGTACATGGGCCAGGATGCAGGCCCGCAGGCCCAATAGGCCCAGCAAGGCAGTGACAAGGGTAGGCAAGTACTGTCTGCATATTAGAGAGGAGCTCAGCACCTGAGCCGCAACACAGCTTATAAATAGGTGCTGAGCTCTCTCAGCTAGCGAGGTGGGACTAAACTTCCCACCGCACCGCGCCAGGCCTTTGGCCCCGGTTGGTGGCTCCAACCGAGACTAAAGGGGGCCATTGGTCCCGGTTCGTGGCTCCAACCGAGACCAATGCTCCCCTTTAGTCCCGGTTGGTGGCACCAACCGGGACTAAAGGGGGGCATTGGTCCCGGTTTGTGCCACGAACCGGGACCAAAGCCTTTCCTATATAACCAAACACTTTGGAAATTTCCTCCACCCGTCATTCTTCTCCAACGCCGCCAGGCTGCTGCGCTGCTCCTCGACGCCGGCCCCTGCCCCAACGTCGCCGTTGCCTCCCCTAGCCGCCTGAGGTCGCCGTCGCCGCCCGCTCGCCGTCGGCCGTGCCCTCGCCCGACGCCGTCGCCGCTCGCCGCCCTGCCCCAACGCGCGTCGCGCGCCCCGGCCCGCCCGTCGTCGTCGCCCTGCCCCGCCCGTCGCCGTCGCCCCTGCCCCGCCCGTCACCGTCGCCCTGCCCCGCCCGTCGCTGTCGCCCCGGCCCGCCCGTCGCCGTCGGCCTGCCCCGCCCGTTGCCGTCGCCCTGCCCCTCCGTTGGTCCGGCCGGCGCCCCTCCCCTGTTTTTTTTCATATATTATATGCTTGTGTATATTGTGTATATTGCTTCTTTGTGTATATTATGTATATATGTCAGTATATATATTGTGTATATTGGTTCTTTTCAGATTTTTTTCATATATATGTTTGTATTTTGTATTTTGCTTTTTTTATAAAAATGTATATATGTTTGTATGTTCTCTGTGTATATGTGTTCATATATGCAAAAGTTAGATTTAAATATTTAGAAAAGGATTATCTATATATGTTCTCTGATTTAGTACATTTTAGGTTAGTTTCATTTCTAGAAAAGTTTTATATATTTAGGAGAGGAAAAAGGAAAATAAGAAGAGGAAAAAGGAGAAGAAGAGGAGAGGAAGAAAAGGAAGAGGAGAAGAAGATGAGAGGAAGAAAAAGGAAGAGGAGAAGAAGAAAAAATAGAAAAAAATTTCTATTTTTTCTTCTTCTCCTCTTTTTTTTTCTTCTTTTTTTTCTTTGATCTTCTCCTCTATTCCTTTCTTCTTCTCCTCTTTTTATTTCTTCTTCGTATTCTTATGTTTTATCGGGTCTGTCGTCGGCGATATATCCCTCCCGATAACTTCAACACGAGGGGGGGTCGATATACCCCCTCCCGATAACTTCAACACGAGGGGGGGTCGATATACCCCCTCCCAATAACTTCAACACGAGGGGGGGTCGATATATATACCACCTCCCGATAACTTCAACACGAGGGGGGGGGTCGATATACCCTAAATAGCAAGTATCGTCGGTGTGAGATACATGTTGCCGTCGGTGTCGGACACTACATCCACGTCCCACAAGTGACGCGGGCTTCGACGCCCACGTCACTTGTGGGACGTGGATGTAGTGTCCGACACCGACGGCCACATGTATCTCACACCCACGATACTTGCTATTTAGGGTTTCCTCTACGGCTCGGCGACCCTCGACGACCCTCGTTCCCGATAAAAAAAAGAGGAAGAAGAAGAAAAAAAAGACAAGAAAGAATAGAGGAGTTCTTACTCCTCTATTCTTTCTTCTCTTTTTTTTTCTTCTTCCTCTTCTTTTTTTATCCTTGAAGCGTTGTCGAGGCCACCCCAAACCCTAGAGAAGCAGTGTCGAGGCCACTAATTAATATTAGTTCTATGTTTGCCACTAATATATCCATCTATCATGTTTGAATAATAATTTCCATGTTGTAAATATTTGTAGAAACTATGGACACCGCCCGAGACGAAGTACAAGAAGAGTTGTTGGGGGACATAATCGCACGAGGAAGTGATGCCGTCTGCTCGTTGTTTCTCAACGACACCGATGGTCTGGAAGCAGCTGGCTATGATTATGATGGCTCCGGTGACCTAATGCCGGTGCAAGAAGGAGACCGCGAGGACGGCTCCGGTGACCCAATGCCGGTGCAAGAAGGGGACCGTGATGACGTCTCCGGTGACCGAACCGTGTCCGGCCAGGTATATATATTAGTTAAGCTTGTGCTGACTAGCTAATTGATGCATTCATTGTTTTGGTATGTACACATATTAATTAAGTCTTTGTTCTTTTTTCTAGCCCTCCGGATCGAGCACAACTTCGGTAAAGAGACGAGGCCCGAAGAGAAAGTTGAGCTCGGATGAAAGGTTTGAGATCATAGCAATCGCACCCGACGGCCAACCGATTGAACCCATTCGGACAAAGAATGCATTTGTTGCTCAGTGCGGGGTTCTGGTTAGGGACAAGATCCCGATCAGCATCTAGCAATGGTTAAAGCCGGCTACAGAAGGCCCTGAGGTGTCTTATGTCAATGATATGCAGAAAAATGATCTTTGGACTGAGCTGAAGTCAAATTTCACCCTACCGCCAGAGGATGATCCGGAGAAGCCAGTTAAAGAGCAATTAATCAAGTATTTTGCTCTTAAGAGGATGACAAACTATTCAGGAGGTGGAAGAAAGAGCTGAATAAGTTTGTCGAAAATAAAGAGACACCAGAATTCAAGGGCAGATATGAGAAGATCAGAGATCACTCGCCCGCATTTGTTGCCCACAAGACATCGGAAAAGAGTAAGAAGATGTCGGCGACAAACAAGCAAAATGCTGCGAAGAAGAAGCATCACCATCGCACGGGGTCAGGTGGCTACCTCGCAGCCCGGCCTAAGTGGGCCAAGACTGAGAATGATCTGGTTGATAAAGGGATCGAACCAGAGACAATTAACTGGCTAGACCGTTGCCGGACTTGGTTCTTCGAGGCTGGCGGAACCTTGGACCCTATATCAGGGAAGTGCATTTGGACGGACGATCAAATGGAAATACCAGTCAAGAGGCTTAAGCACTATATCGAAGCAGCGCAGCAAGGGATGTTCGTTCCAGACAGAGAGAACGACGAGCTCACAATGGCCCTCGGGAATCCTGAGCACCCTGGACGGACACGAGGCACGCCAGGCTCCATTCTGTGGAAGGCTGGGTTTCCGAACGCAGGCGGTTACAAGTGCTACGAGAGGAGAAAGAAAGTGAAGCAGACCCAATTGCAGGCGCTGCACGCTAGGGTACAAGCGATAGAGGAACGAGAAGCAAATCGCAGCAAACGAACTGCCGAAGCTTCCCCCAAAGCTACCCCGCCATCTCAGCGGAGAAGCAGCGTGGCTTCCACTGAGCTGCTTCAGCCGGAGCATGTCTTGACGGCTCCTGTCAGCTATCCCGTGGATGCTATCACGGAGTCTCGAAATTGCCACCTTATGACGCAGTGGATTAATATGAAGGTCAAGGCGGCTGTTGGCTCTGTTTTTCCTACTGAACCCGGCGCAACTTTTCACTGCCGGCCGATTCCAGAAGGATATGCTAGGGTGATGGTCGATGAAATAACGGAGGGATTTGAGGACCTCTAGCTTGACCACCCTACCGGTGAAGGGGAGACTCGGCTGGGTTCTGCTCTGAAGACTCCATGCCTATGGCGGAAGGAGCTCATCAACCTTCTGAACTGGACGCCTTCGCCTCCTCCTCCTCCTCCGGCGAGTCAGGGCACTCTGCCTCCTCCACCGCCTCCTCCTCCGGCGAGTGACGATCAGGGCACTCGCCCGGCTCCTTCTCCGGCGCGTGGCGGCACTCTGCCTCCTTCTCCGCCTGCGCCGGCGCGCCCGAGCAGCCAGCCTCCTCCTTCTCCACCTCGTCAGCAAGGGCGGAAGAGACCTGCCGCCGCTCCGGCTGCTCCGGCGCGTCATAGTCCTCCTCCGCCTCGTAAGCAAGTAAAGAAGAGAACCGCTCCGTCTGCTCGGCCGGCGTCTAGCAGTACAGCCAGAGGCAGGACGACATACAAATTCGGTCATTCTCTGAAGACTCCAGAGAAGTTACCATACGAGAGGACCCCGGAGGAGAATGCTGAGATCGCGCGAGAAGAAGTGAGGAACTTCTTTGAAGGGGTGAAAGCAAAGAAACATCCACCTCCGGAGGAGAAGGTAGATCCCGTGAAAGCGAAGCGCACTCTGGCTGCCCTGACAAAACCACCCAAGTCTCCGCCGAAAAGAAACTATGAGCGCATTATTGGAAAGGAATTTGCCGAAGCAGAGCGGTCGGGAAGTACTGTTAGTGATCAAAGGCTGAAAGAACGACGAGTTGGGAAACAAATTGCCCAGCTCGGCGAACAAGCAAAGCAATCGTGCCCCCCGCTCAAGGTGCCTAGCGACATCGTCGCTAATGATCCGAGGATGGTGCCCGGTTATAGCAATCTTGGAGATTACATGCCCGACGATGTACATTATGATTTCATGGAGGTGCAGATACCAAGATACGAGTACGAGGAGCCTCTCGTCAAAGATGAAAGATCTCTATCAACGATGATGCGAAGATTGCATGATTGGTACTTGAAAATCTGCAGAGAGTCTGGGGGGAGGAGTACTTTGTATGTGAGAGTTAAAAAGGAGCATGACCTCGTTGGAATTGAACTGTTGCCTGTTCCATTTGAGGAGTTCTTTCAGTTTTTCAATCAATTGGCCCTTGATAAAGCAACGGTCACCTTCTACTGTCTGTAAGTAGTACTACTTCTGTCATTAAGTCTCTCTATATAGCTCAGCTCTTTCATTGCATGTATTTATAATTATCCTCGCTATATTATGCAGATTGAAGATTGCCAAATTGAAGAAAAGACAAATCGGTGATATTGGGTTCATTAACACAAATCTCATAGATGCAACTGAGGTTAAATATCATGCCGCAGATACCGAGGCCAACTTGCTACGATCGTTGGTAATAAATGAAAAAAAGATATAATACTCTTTCCTTACAACTTCAAGTGAGTGTTACTGTCTTGTGCATATTCAGTTTCCCTTATTAGTCTAGGTTATAGTAATGTAATTGATGAGTTATGCATGCGTGCACAGGTTCCACTATATTCTCCTAGAGATTAAGCTTGAGCAGGGACTAGTAACCGTCTTAGACTTGAGACGAAAAGATCCCCAGGACTATGCGGACATGACTCAAATGCTCGAGAAGTAAGTTAAATCGATCATTATCCACCATATCAGCAACTTTGTTCATTTCCTGATATATCAAGTAATTGTTTTCTTTGTCTGGCAGGGTTTGGAGAAAATTCACCAAAAAAGCTCCGGGACTCCCGAAGAAGCTGCAATTTAGACACCCGAAAATAAGTACTATAGTAGTATGTTCCGCGCATCTCCTAGTGATTCAAGTGCTAGTTTCATCAATACCATTTGGCATTCTTGCTTATCAGTTTGATTGACCTCTATTTCTTGTAAAGTGGTTGTGGCAGGAACAAGGGAATGATTTCTGTGGATACTACGTTTGCGAGTCCATCCGCCACACGACCTGTGAGCGGGGCTACTATTTCTTGTAAAGTGGTTGGTGGGACGAACCGGGACCAATGGGCCTCGCTCCTGGCCCACCACCATTGGTCCCGGTTGGTGGCTTGAACCGGGACCAAAGGCTTCCCTTTAGTCCCGGTTCATGTCATCAACTGGGACCAATGAGGTGCCTATATATACCCCCTCGCGCAAGAGCAGAGCACAGTGCTCTATTTTTTCTGGCCGAGGGGGAGAGGGCTTTGTGGTGCTCTAGCTCACCTCCTATGCACATGAACTAGTGATTCACACAAATTTTATAAAATTCAAATTTAAACTATTCAAAATTTTAAAACTAATGGCACTAACAGAAAGTTTATAATTTTTGTGACCTAAAATCAAAAAGAAATCACTAAAAAACTATAAGTATTTAGTTGTAAGTATAAATAAAAAATAAATAGAAAAAAATTCTATTTTTATAGTAAAGTTATTCATAAGCTAGTGATTCACACAAATTTTTAGAAATTCAAATTTAAACTATTCAAAATTTAAAACTAATGGCACTAACAGAAAGTTTATAATTTTTGTGACCTAAAAGCAAAAAGAAGTCACTAAAAAACTGTAAGTATTTAGTTTTAAGTAGAAATAAAAAAATAAAAAACCAAAAAAAATGTAGAAATAAAAAAGAAAAAACCAAAAAAAATGCCACCTACTAGGCCTCCACGGCCTGAATACGACTAGAAACCCTACATGGGCCAGGATTCAGGCCCGCAGAGGCCCAATAGGCCCACAGGCAGTAACAAGTTTAGGCCCGAAAGCCTCCATTAGAGAGCAACTCGAATGGGGAGGCACAACAGCGCTTATAAACAAGTGCCGGCGCCCTTTAGCTAGCGATGTGGGACTAAACTTCAGCTAGCGATGCAGCACAAGGCCATTGGTCCCGGTTGGTGGCACCAACCGGGACTAAAGGGGGCATTGGTCACGGTTCGTGGCACCAACCGTGACCATTGCCCCCCTTTAGTCCCGGTTGGTGCCACCAACCGGACCAATGGCCTTCGCTTCCCGCCCTTTCGGCTGCCGAAAATTGGCCTTTGGTCCCGGTTTGTCGCACCAAACGGGACTAAAGGGAGCATTAGTCCCGGTTCGTAGCATGAACCGGGACCATTGCTCTGGCTATATAAGCCACCACTTGTGAAATTTTGGCCAACCGCTCCCATTCGCCCCGACGCCCCCAGGCCGTTCGTCGTCGTCGTCGCCGCCCCGAGCCCGTCTTCGCCCCGCGCCGTCGCCCCGCGCCCGGCGCCATCGCCCCGCCCCGCCGTCGCCCCGCCCCGCCCCGTCGCCGCCCCGAGCCCGTACGTCGTCGCCCCGCGCCGTCGCCCCGAGCCCGTCGTCGCCCCACGCCCGCCGCCGTCGCCCCGCCCCGTCGCCGCCCCGAGCCCGCAGCCGTCGCCCCACCCCGTCGCCGCCCCGAGCCCGTCGTCGCCCCGCGCCGGCGCCCTTTAGGTTGATGATATGATGATGTTTTTTTTTCTGTTGATGATATGATGATGTTTTTTTTCTGTTGATGATATGATGATGTTTTTTTTCTGTTGATGATATGATGACGTTTTTTTTTCATATATGCATTTTTTCATATATGTATTAATTTTTTTAAGTTGTTAGTAGATATCGATTTTAGGTTAGTGCATTTTATCACTGATTTTAGGTTAGTTGAGCCTCTTTAGTGCATCTTATGTTTGTTGCGTTTTAGGTTAGTGCATTTTATGTTAGTGGAGAGGAAAAAGTAAAATAAGGAAAAGGAAAATAAGTAGAGAAAGAAGGAGAAGAAGAAGGAGAAGACGAGGAGAGGAAGAAAAGGAAGAGGAGAAGAAGAAAAAATAGAATTTTTTTTCTATTTTTTCTTCTTCTCCTCTATTCCTTTCTTCTTCTCCTCTTTTTTTTCTTCTTTTTTTTCTTCTTTTTTTTCTTCGATCTTCTCCCCCTCCCGATAGGAAAGTTTTATATAGAAAGTTACAATTTTAGAAAAGTTTTATATATGCAAAAATTACAATTTTAGAAAAAGAAGGATAGGAAAGAAGAAAATAAGAAGAGGAAAGAAAGAAGAAGAGGAGAGGAAAAGAAGAGGAGAAATAAATAAGAAGAAGAAAAAAGAAGAAAAAGAAGAGGAGAAGGAAGAAAGGAATAGTGGAGAAGAAGAGAAAATAGATTCTTCTTATTTATTTCTCCTCTTCGAGGGGTCGAGGGTCGGGAACTAGGGTAGAGGGTCGAGGGTCGTTAAGGGGTCAAGGGTTGAGGGTTTCAGAGTCGAGGCTTCGAGGGTTCTATAGGTTCGAGGGTCGAGGGTTCCAGCAGGGTCGTCTAGGGGTCGAGGGTTCCAGGATCGTCGAGGGTTCGAGGGGTCGAGAGAGGTTTCCTAGTGTCAAAGTATTGAAGAAATCCATGCCTTCATCATTAGCCGGAAGTAACCAGGGCATGTTGGTACGAAGTTCTGCAAAGTTGTTCTGGAATGGAGTCCCGGATAGAATAATCCGCCTTTTGGTACGAATTCAGCAAAGGCCTTCCAAATAGCGATATTCGGAAGGCTCTTTCTGAACTTTGTACCAAAAAGCGAATTATCCTATCTGGGACTCCGTTCCAGAACAACTTTGAAGAGCTTCGTACCATCATGCACATGTTACTTTCACCTAATGATGAAGACATGGTTTTGTTGAATCCTTTGACACTAGGCAACCTCCCGACCCCTCGGCGATCCTCTTGAACATGAGAGGAAGAAGAGGGTCGTCTAGGGGTCGAGGGTTCCAGGGTCGTCGAGGGTTCGAGGGGTCGAGGATCGCCGAGGGGTCGAGAGAGGTTTCCTAGTGTCAAAGTATTGAAGAAATCCATGCCTTCATCATTAGCCGGAAGTAACCAGGGCATGTTGGTACGAAGTTCTGCAAAGTTGTTCTGGAATGGAGTCCCGGATAGAATAATCCGCCTTTTGGTACGAATTCAGCAAAGGCCTTCCAAATAGCGATATTCGGAAGGCTCTTTCTGAACTTTGTACCAAAAAGCGAATTATCCTATCTAGGAATCCGTTCCAGAACAACTTTGAAGAGCTTCGTACCATCATGCACATGTTACTTTCGCCTAATGATGAAGACATGGTTTTGTTGAATCCTTTGACACTAGGCAACCTCCCGACCCCTCGGCAATCCTCTCGAACATGAGAGGAAGAAGAGGGTCGTCTAGGGGTCGAGGGTTCCAGGGTCGTCGAGGGTTCGAGGGGTCGAGGATCGCCGAGGGGTCGAGAGAGGTTTCCTAGTGTCAAAGTATTGAAGAAATCCATGCCTTCATCATTAGCCGGAAGAAACCAGGGCATGTTGGTATGAAGTTCTGCAAAGTTGTTCTGGAATGGAGTCCCGGATAGAATAATCCGCCTTTTGGTACGAATTCAGCAAAGGCCTTCCAAATAGCGATATTCGGAAGGCTCTTTCTGAACTTTGTGCCAAAAAGCGAATTATCCTATCTGGGACTCCGTTCCAGAACAACTTTGAAGAGCTTCGTACCATCATGCACATGTTACTTTCGCCTAATGATGAAGACATGATTTTGTTGAATCCTTTGACACTAGGCAACCTCCCGACCCCTCGGCGATCCTCTCGAACATGAGAGGAAGAAGAGGGTCGTCTAGGGGTCGAGGGTTCCAGGGTCGTCGATGGTTCGAGGGTTCGAGGGTTCTTCTCCTCTATTCTTTCTTCTCCTCTTTTTTTCTTCTTCTTCCTCTTTTTTTATCGGGAACGAGGGTCGTCGAGGGACATAGATGTAGTGTCGTCGTTGTCGATATATACCCCCTCCCAATAGCTTACTATGATTAGGTAGCTAGTTCTACGTTTGGCACTAATATATCCATCTGTCATGTTTGAATAATAATTGCCATGTTGTAAATATTTGTAGAAACTATGGACACCGCCCTAGACGAATCAACAAAAGAAGCGTTGTTGAGGGACATAATCGCAGAAGGAAGTGATGCCATCTCGTTGTTTCTCAATGAAACCGATGGTCTGGAAGGAGAGGGTGAACAAGCTGGCTACGGTGACCTAATGCCGGTGCAAGAAGAAGAACATGAGGACGGCTCCGTTGACCCAATGCCGGTGCAAGAAGGAGACCGTGATGACGGCTCCGGTGACCGAACCGAGTCTGGCCAGGTATATATATTAGTGCCCCCCGCTCGGCGAACAAGCGAAGCAATCGTGCCCCCCGCTCAAGGTACCTAGCCACAACGTCGCTAATGATCCGAGGATGGTGCCCGGTTATAGCAATCTTGCAGATTACCTGCCCGACGAAGTACATTATGAACCCATGGACATGCAGATACAAAGATACGAGTGCGGGAAGCCTCTCGTCAAAGATGAAAGATCTCTATCAACGATGATGCGAAGATTGCATGATTGGTACCTGAAAATCTGCAGAGACTCTGGGGGGAGGAGTACTTTGTATGTGAAAGTTAAAAAGGAGCATGACCTCGTTGGAATTGATCTGTTGCCTGTTCCATTTGAGTAGTTCTATCAATTTTTCAATCAATTGGCCCTCGATAAAACAACGGTCGCCTGCTACTGTCTGTAAGTAGTACTACTTCTGTCATTAAGTTTCTCTATATAGCTTAGCTCTTTCATTGCATGTATTTATAATCATCCTCACTATATTATGCAGATTGAAGATCGCCGAATTGAAGAAAAGACAAGTCGGTGATATTGGGTTCATATCTCATAGATGCAACTCAGGTTAAACTTCATGCCGCAGCTACCGAGGCCAACTTGCTACGATCGTTCGTAATAAATCAAAACAAAGATATAATACTCTTTCCTTACAACTTCAGGTGAGTGTTACTGTCTTGTGCGTATTCGGTTTCCCTTATATATTAGTCAAGGTTATAGTAATGTAATTCATGAGTTATGCATGCGTGTGCAGTTTCCACTATATTCTCCTAGAGATTAAGCTTGAGCAGGGACTAGTAACCGTCTTAGACTCAAAACGAAAAGATCCCCAGGACTATGCAGACATGACTCAAATACTCCAGAAGTAAGTTAAATCGATCATTATCCTCCATATCAGCAACTTTTTTCATTTCCTGATATCAAGTAATTGTTTTCTTTGTCCGGCAGGGTTTGGAGAAAATTCACCAAAACAGTTCCGTGACTGCCGAAGGAGCTGGAATTTAGACACCCGAAAGTAATTACTATAGTAGCATGTTCCGCGCATCTCCTAGTGATTCAAGCGCTAGTTTCATCAATACCATTTAGCATTCTTGCTTATCAGTTTGATTGACCTCTATTTCTTGTAAAGTGGTTGTGGCAGGAACAAGGGAATGATTTCTGTGGATACTACATCTGCGAGTCCATCCGCCACACGACCTGTGAGCGGGGCGGGTACTCTAACGAACAATATGAAGTACGTAAATAACAACATTCACAATTTTATTTTATTACCATC
Organism: Triticum urartu; assembly: GCF_056163025.1. Lineage (NCBI taxonomy): Eukaryota > Viridiplantae > Streptophyta > Magnoliopsida > Poales > Poaceae > Triticum > Triticum urartu. The sequence goes on along the minus strand of NC_141875.1, from coordinate 743,776,811 downwards.
ATTTGTGTTGAGTTTCATTCATTCATATATATATATGTATTGACCCCCTTCTTCAAATTAGATGTTTCGGAAGCGGGATGAACTCCTAGCACCAGCTCGCATGTGAGCAATTCAAGAGGAATTGGCGGCATTCTTTCTTGACCACGTGATCCCTGAAGACGGAGAATTCTATGTGGACCCTGAGTCCGTATGATTATATTTGTAAGAGATAATTATTGTATATATGTAGCCGGTAGTGTCAGATCGATATACGAGAACTTGTTGTTCGACCAATCTCTCGGAGAAGGAGAGGTGGTCGATATCACTTCTCTCTGTATGCATATATGTTCATGACGATCTTCTGTTTCCTTCGTTTGCTTACTAGCTAGCCAGCGTGTCTAGTCCTCTCTATACGTATGTATAGTACGTAGCGTCGACCAAGCACGGACATAAGAGAGGACACTTCTCTCTATTAATTATAGCTAGCTAACACAATATATGAAACACCTAAATTAACCCCCCAAAACCCCCAACCCCCCCTTTCAAAAAAAAAACAAAAACCCCAGCCACAGAAATGCTGACGCGTGGATGCCTATTGGTCCCGGTTGGTGCCACCAACCGGGACCAAAGGGTCTCCTGACTGGGCTCTGCGCACTGCCCACGTGGAGGCCCATCAGTCCCGGTTCTGGATTGAACCGGGACTAAAGGGTCGGGGCATTAGTACCGACACTTTAGTCCCGGTTCAGGAACCGGGACTAAAGGCCCTTACGAACCGGGACTATAGGCCCTTTTTCTACCAGTGGGAGATTATATTTGTAAGAGATAATTATTGTATATATGTAGCCGGTAGTGTCGGATAGATATACGAGAACTTGTTGTTCGACCAATCTCTTGGAGAAGGAGAGGTGGTCGATATCACTTCTCTCTGTATGCATATATGTTCATGACGATCTTCTGTTTCCTTCGTTTGCTTACTAGCTAGCCAGCGTGTCTAGTCCTCTCTATACGTATGTATAGTACGTAGCGTCGACCAAGCACGGACATAAGAGAGGACACTTCTCTCTATTAATTATAGCTAGCTAACACAATATATGAAACACCTAAATTAACCCCCCAAAACTCCCAAACCATCCCCCCCCCTCTCAAAAAAACAAAAACCCCAGTCACAGAAATGCTGACGCATGGATACCTATTGGTTCCGGTTGATGCCACCAATCGGAACTAAAGGCCCTCCTGCCTGGGCTCCGCGCACAGGCCACGTGAAGGCCCATCTGTCCCGCTTCTGAATTGAACCGGGACTAAAGGGACAGGGCATTAGTACCGACCCTTTAGTCCCAGTTCAGGAATCAGGACAAAAGGTCCTTACGAACCGGAACAATAGGCCCGTTTTCTACTACTGTATATACGTAAACCTTGTCAGTCTCAATAAACTACTCCCTCTATCCCAAATTACTTGTCGCAAAAATTCGGGACAGAGGGAGTATGAAATAAGAGTACATGAAAAGAAGAAAATCATGTTTTTCGCCGCAGAAGAAGAAAGAAAGAATCCCCAATTCTGTTTTTCTGGCTGCCCGTACGAGAATCGCCATCGAATTTCTCCGAAAACATGCTGGAATTAATGCCCAGGCACCGATTGGACCACGCGATATCTCTCGTTAGATTTGAGAGGAGCCGCTGCCCGGCCATTCCCTCAACAAGATTCCCCGTTAGCTGGACGCGTGATAGAGCATTCGAGAGGCAGCAAGCATGCAAGCAGATGAACAGCGCGGTTTGGCCCTGGTCCTGTCTTCGCGCGGCGCATACACCCATCAACAGAAGAAAGCGGACAAACACAGCGTGATGATTCCAGAGCAAAAATGGAGTCGCTCTCCACCTCCTTTCTCTCCTGGCTCACACACACATTTGCATCGTCGTCCACCCAATAATTGTTCCGAGCACAGCCGACGACAGGGAGACGCGGACGCGTACGTTCCATCCACTAATCACGGGAAAGATTCCGGCCGACGTCGCCGTCGCCACTAATCTAGCACCGTCTTTCGCTAGTTAATTTCGGCGGCACCACACCACACAGCTTATCATTAGGAGAAAAGACAAGAGAAGAATCTATCTACCATATACTCATATCTTAATTATGCCGCCGAAGCATGCAGCGCAACGCAACCACTCCACATCGATCGCGGTCGCTCTTCTCTTGTCAGCACACGAAAGGGAATTTAAAAGGTGGTGACCGCCGGACCGGGAGCGGCCATGCGCGCACGGCCACGTCACTGGGCGGCGCCGCACCACGCTCCTCCGCCAATGGTTTCTCCACGCGGCGTGCTCCCATTGGCCGGGAGGCCCGCCCTACATCCACAGCTGGGCCCACTCGCGGCTTGGGCGGCCGGAGCAGCCGAAACGTCCATGTCCGGCCGTCTATAGTAGAGCGCAAAGACGAGAGCTACCACTAGCTCCATGTTCTACTAGTTTAGAGATTACTACTCCATCTGGCGTGCGCGTTGTTCTTGGATTAGTTGTGTGGCGTGCATCTCCAATCATTCCTACCTTTTGCTTATAATCTATGCTCATCCGTATGCAACACAACGGGATTAGGTACGCACAATGCCACAATTGAGTTCATGATACCGACGATTTTTGTTAGTGATGTATATATATATGACCAACAACAGGCCAGCTGGCCTTACCTTTGCGGTTTTGTTAACAATATATCTGATTAATTGCGCTTTAGTGGAAAGCACAACCCCAATTTAGTGAAAAAAGTGCAAGTTGCACTTTTTACTTATCCGAAGTGTTTTTTTTGCACCCTTTGTCATAAACAATTTAGATATATGACCGGCAATAGTCTCGCTGGCCATAGTGTTGTGGTTCTTTTAACCATATCTAATTAATTGCGCTTTAGTGCAAAGTGCCTTCGCCACGAACGACACATGCGCCTCCCTCACCCCGCCGCCTACCTCCCCCATCTCCCTGTCCCTCTCATCGCCGCTGCAGACAACAACGGTGCCATGGAACGTGGCCATGTGGTTCGGGCCCTCACGTCGGTCGGTATAAGCCATGTTGCATTGGTAGGATTCAACTGTTTTTTAGGCATGCACAAACAATATTGATAATTTTTGTTCATGACATATATTTACGAGCAACAACATACTCGCTGACCGGAGTGTCATGGTATTGTTAATCATATATGATTAATTACGCTTCAGTGGAAAGTGTCCTCTAATAAATTTTTCTCCAGAAATAGTTTCGATAAACAAAGTGTTTGTTTCACCTTTTATCCAAACCAATGTAGATACATGGCCAACAATAGTCGCGCTGGCCATAGTGTTGTGTTTTAGTGAAAAGTGCCATTGCCATGAGGGACATCGGCACCCCTCTCACCCTGCCGCCTACCTCCCCATCTCCCAACCCCTCTTCTCGCTACCACAAACGACGACCGTGGCATTGAGTGTGGCCGCGTGGTCCGGGCCCTCGCGCCGGTCGATGCACGCCAGTGCCGCCCCCGATTCTTCTGGCACAGATTGTTCAACTTCAACTTGAACATCTTCGCAACATCGGACAACGACGGTGTCATGGGACATGGCGGCATCCAGGCCCTCACGCCGGTTGGTCTAGTCTGGCAACGCCCACCGCTACTTCTGGCACAAATTCTTTAGTTTCAACTTGAACATTCCTCGCGTCGGGTAGGTAGGATTCGGCTTGATTGTAGTTACGCATAAACGATGCTGACAATTTTTGTTCGCATTCCCATAGTGTCAAGAATCTCGCTTCCCATGGTGTCATGGTTTTGTTAAGCATACCTGATTAACTGTGCTTTAGTGGAAAGTGCAACTTCAATTAAGTGAAAACAATGTAAGTTGCATTATTTACTTATCCCTTGCGTCGGTCTATGTACGCCGGCACCGCCCACCATTGCATCTGGCATAGATTGTGGAGCTTCAACTTGACCATCTTCGCCACCGCAGACGATGATGACGCTGCGGAACGTGTCCGCGATTGGGCCCTCGCGTTGGTCGATGTACGATAGCACCGTCTACCGCTGCTTCTGCCATCGATTGTTCAGCTTCAGCTTGAACATCCTCTCGTCACATAGGCAAGATTCGGTTGGACTGTAGGTATGCACAAACGATGCTGACAATTTTAGTGGAACTGTTTGTCGCATTTTTTACTTACCCAAAGTGTTTTCTGCATTTTGTTTTCTTAGAAACAATTTCCATTAACAAAGTGTTTTTCGCACCTTTTCCCAAAACAATTTAGATATATGTCCAACAGTAGTCATGCTGGACATAGTGTTGTTGTTCTTTTAATCATACCTGGTAATATTTAGTCAAACGCGCAAACTCCAATTCATCGAAAAAAGTGGGATTTACACTTTTAACTTATTCGAAGTGCGTTTTGCATATTCTTCCAAACCAATTTAGATGTAAGAAAATTCTAGATGGCTTAAGTTTAGCAAAACCACCGTTAGAAAAACTTTATGTCGGGATTCCCCGACATAGCACCACCTTCTCGCATGCTTTCGACAACTAATGATTCTCGGACAGAACTCATTGTATTTTCTTTGTTTGTCACATAGCTTACTAAAGATTACATCAAGGTTCCAGGATCACAGAACCACCACTACCACTGCCAGAACAAGCCGCTGACATGCCGCTGTTGCTGCTCTCTTATCGGAGGGGCCTAACCTTGTCGATGACAACCATGCATTTTTCATGCATGTGCTTCTAAGGGCCAGTGCCCAGAGTGGTAGTCATCATCGTTGAACCCTTTCTAATTAATGTTTACCATCCGGTCATGTCACAGTTAATAAGGATTAATTAGACAAAAATTATTTTACAGGCATTGCGCTAGTTGGCGTCCATCTTCTTTGTTTCCACTTGGGCAATCCTTAAACTTCCTTTCAGGCTAGTCACAATGGGAGGTATGATATACTAATATCATGTACTATATGATATTAGTGTATAATATTATATCCACAGTGCATAGCATCGTAACTTGTTATCATAGTGACCTCATTTATTGTCATGCATGACACATGCTACTACATCATTTACCATGATATGATATCATATCATGATACTTAATCCTCACATTTCTCATTTAATTGTGTGCCACCTCAGTAAAAATGCCAAGTTGACTAGCCTCATTCCTCCTCATGGCTCCCCTGCTTGAGTTTGCCGGTGTGGTGTGTTTATTTCTCTATTTCAATCTAAAGGTGCCATTTTTTTGATTTTGGAAGATCGATTTGAGAGGTAAAAGAGAAAGAAAAACCTTTTCCAAAACAAACCAGAATTGAGCCCTTTTTTTTGCCCCTGCTTACATAACCATATTTCTCAAATGATTTGCTGCCCAAAAGAAACCAAGCCCGTGATGGATCTAGATAGCTCAGCGCTTCCTTTTTGTTCGTGATAAAATTAAATACCCTATGGATGGCGCAGAAGAAAAAAAGAATGGTTAGGGGTGTGTGCAATCTGATCCCAATCCCAATCCCAATGGCGATGGCAGGCAATGGTTGTGTTGAAGCGGTCGTGTCGTGACCGGCCTCACATCCATTCCCGGGCTATATATAACTAACACTGCATGATCGACACACCACACAATTCAACACTGCTAGCTACACAGCACACGAACCGATCCATCCATCCAGAAAAAAAAGAAAGAGTGCCCGTCGAAAATGCCGGTGAGCAGGATCGCCATCGGCGCCCCGGGGGAGCTGTCCCACCCGGACACCTTCCGCGCCGGCGTCGCCGAGTTCATCTCCATGCTCATCTTCGTCTTCGCCGGCTCAGGCTCCGGCATGGCCTTCGGTAAGTCCTACCCCCATTTCTTTCTCCCTTTTCTGCTGCATCGACCGATCATCATGTCATCACTCATCAATCACGCCGTACTGATCGCCTGTTGTGCATGGCGTGGCAGGCAAGCTGACTGACGGCGGCGCGACGACGCCGGCGGGGCTTATCGCGGCGGCGCTGGCGCACGCGTTCGCGCTCTTCGTGGCCGTCTCCGTGGGCGCCAACATCTCCGGCGGGCACGTGAACCCGGCCGTCACATTCGGCGCCTTCGTGGGCGGCAACATCAGCCTGCTCAAGGCCGTGGTGTACTGGGTGGCGCAGCTGCTCGGCTCCGTCGTGGCCTGCCTCCTCCTCAAGATCGCCACCGGCGGCGAGGCCGTGGGCGCCTTCTCGCTCTCCGCCGGCGTCGGCGTCTGGAACGCCGTGGTGTTCGAGATCGTCATGACCTTCGGGCTCGTCTACACGGTGTACGCCACCGCGGTCGACCCCAAGCGCGGCGACCTCGGGGTGATCGCGCCCATCGCCATCGGCTTCATCGTCGGCGCCAACATCCTCGCCGGCGGCGCCTTCGACGGCGCCTCCATGAACCCCGCCGTCTCCTTCGGCCCCGCCGTCGTCAGCGGCGTCTGGGAGAACCACTGGGTCTACTGGCTCGGCCCCTTCGCCGGCGCCGCCATCGCCGCCCTCGTCTACGACATCTGCTTCATCGGCCAGCGCCCCCACGAGCAGCTCCCCACCGCCGACTACTGAAAACCTCAATCTCATCTCGTCCATCCGTCATCGCCATGAGAGATTGAAATCGCTTCAAAAATTCCAGCAAGTGTACGTCGTCGTGTCATCATCAGTAAGCCAGTTTAGTTTCATTGCGCTATCTTGTCCTTGAGAAATTCAGGGTAAACAGTGTGTGCGAGTCAGTCAGTCAGGAATAATCTCATCCTTCTCTTATCTTGGTGTATGTATGTACGTCCTCAATTATGAATGCTTCTATTCCATGGTCAAGATTGATGTTTGTACAAATGTATTTGTCTCTCCTAGCAACTTGATGTCTTGCCAATCTTGTGTCCATTTTTTTTTGTACATACTCTGGATTTTGTCCTGTCACGACATAATATTGGTAAGCATTGTTGATTGTGATGGATGCAAAGAAATTGATAGTTCGATTGCGTATACGATCGAATTAATTTCACAGATTGTATGGTGTGACTTGTGAGTATGAATTATTGCAAAATGCCAAAACGAAAAGACAATGACAGATGTGAGATTCCCAACTAGGCCAGGGTTTATAGCACACCCACCCAAAATATGTTCAATCAAAGTCGCCTTTCTAGCCGTTAGATCTCGATCCAACCCTCTAAACGGGACTCACAACTCATACCTTAATACACCACGCACCCACCCTGTGCGTCACATTCTTATTCTTCCTTCTTTCACCTCTGGGGCGACTCTACGGAATCACTTCTTCTCCGAGGAACTTGTTATTTGTCTTCATCGATGGTAGCAAGCTAGTTTGACAAAACACATTGTAAAGCACTAATCGAGAGCTTTGCCACAAAGTGTGACTTGCTTACTAGCAATGTTAACTGGCTTCACTAGAGCGTGACATGAAGTGTTTCCATAGTTTAGCCAACGTGTCAAGTCGGTGACGGTGAGGGCCATGGTTTGACCGGAGTGCGTATGCCTTGAAGCGTCATGCCACATAGGTCCACGCCTTTGCAAGCTTAGTAGGTGGTGAGGATGATGGATACAGTTGTGAAGCCCCAAGTTGAGAACTTCACCACATTTGGGATCCATTCGGTGACAACGTTAACTGCCTCACTAATGTGGGGTATGAAGTGTGTCCACAGGTTTTCCCACATGTTGAGCCTTTTAGAGATTCAGGCTGCATACCGATCATTCGAGGATCTAGAAATTACAACAACAAGGTTTGTTAATATAATTTACCAACATCGACTACCGGACAACGGCGTACAACACATCAACATCATGGGAAGGAGCGTCCATAGTCATTCCCCGAGATGTAGCCGATGTTTGGTGATTTGGTTTTTGGAGGGTCGATATGCGGCTTGAATTTCTACAAGTTGTACCATAAGATAGGCTTGATGTTTGAAAGTCATGGACTATTGCTTTTAGAGGAGTTGAGCCGCGCGCTGGTTTAGTTCGTCATGAAACGATGTCTATGGATGTCAGTAAAGGTGAAAGTGGCGGAAGAGAGACCAACATCGCAGTTTTTTTTGATAAGAAGCGACAGTGGGAGAGGCTCCCACTGACTTTGTATATTAACTCACCAACTGATGTTACATAATTACATATGGGGGGTTTTGCAGGGTTCCCCTCAACCCTTCAGAAGCATAAAGAAAAGCTTTGCTGTTTACAAGTTCTGAATATAAGAGTCTAAGAAGGGACGAAGCTCTTCTTTACAGTTATGAGCGAAAAGGCCTAACAGATGCTTGAATCTATCCAGCCATGAAGTGAAGGAGTGTGGCACTCCTCTGAAGTACTCATTGTTTCTCTCCTTCCATATGCTCCAAGCGGCCAGCAAGAAGATATCCATGAACAGTGGTTGCCCCCATTGTGTTTTACCATGATGCAGCAGGGAGATCCTATTCCCATTATGCGGCCATCTCAGACCAACCTTATCCCAACATCGCTGGCTAAAGGGGCACAAGAAAAAGAGATGTTCCACTGTTTCCTCAGGAGGGTTCTGGCAGAGCATACATGCATAGTTATTGTCCACCACAGCATAGTGCCTACGTTTCAACATGTTTCGCGTGTTCAGACGGTCAACAAGCAGCAGCCAGCCAAACATCTTGAATTTGATGGGGCTCTTGGCCTTCCAAAGCCAGAGGAAAGCATCATCGGCGATCGTCTCCCTGAAGCAATGGTTGTAGTAATTTTTGGCCGAGAATTTTCCATTGAGGGTACTGACCCAAGTGTCCGCATTCCCCCTCTCTGGGATGACATGCATGGAGCCCCTCTGGATCGCTCTGACTTCTTCTCTTGCTTGTACAGAGAGTGGCAGATGGAAAAGCATGGCAGGGTCTGTTGCTTGCAGAGCATCACTGACGGACACATCCTCGTTTGTGGCAAACGAGAAGGCTCTGGGATAGATTTCGGAGAGCTGGGTTTCCTGGTCATGCGCAAACCACACATCCTTCCAGAACAGAACTGAAGTCCCATCACCAATTACAACCTTTGAGATCCCTCGAAAGACCTGACTGAGCCGCATGATATCGCGCCACCAGAAGGACCCAATCGGATCAACTGCATGTGGTATCGTGTTTGCATAGTATGTATCCCAGATCAGTGTCACCCACGGTACATCCATGCGGTTATAGAACTTATAGAGGTGTTTAAGGAGCAGCGCCACATTTTGAGTTTTGATGTCAATGACCCCAAGCCCTCCTTTGCGCTTTGGCCTACAAACTAACTCCCAAGCGGCCAAAGAGTTGTTTTTGACACCGTCCTCAGTGTTCTTGGCCCACAAGCAGTATCTACGCAATCTGTCAATGTGTTCGATCACTTTTGGATGTAATTTGAGTGTGCACATGGCATAAATCAACATGGATGTGATGGTGGAGTTGACCAGCGTGAGCTTGGCGCCAGTTGAGAGCAAGGATAGTGCAGTGGATAATTTCCTTTCAATCCCACACACCATCGGCATTAATTCGAGCAGCGTTGGTTTTGTCGTTCCCATGGGAAGACCCAGGTAAGTGAACGGAAGTGATCCAACATTGCAGCCAAAGATTTGGGCCAAGACCGAAGCCTGCTGTGGGTCAAGATTGATAGGGATCAAAGTTGACTTGTGGAAGTTAATCTTTAGACCAACAGTCTCAGCGTAAGCAATTAGAATGGACTCCATGCGTACGGCTTGATCTGGGCAGGCAGGCATGACCAAGATCGTGTCATCAGCATACTGGATCACCGGATAGTCCCTTCTCCGGTTGCATGGAAAAGGTAGATCAATTAAGCCTTGGCCGTAAGCATCATTAATCGCTGCTTGAAGAAGGTCGGCAGCTAAAACAAAAATGAGCGGCGACAAAGGGTCACCCTGTCTTACTCCACATTTACACAGAAATTTCCGGCCAGGGACCCCATTCAAGAGAACCGAAGAAACCCCCTGAAGCAAAAATAGACTTCATCCAGCCAAGCCATTTTTCGTCAAAGCCCATGTGCTTCATAATCTGCAACATCGGTTCATGTTCTATTGTGTCAAAAGCTTTGGCAAATCAAGCTTGAGCAGTACTATTTCCCTCGAAGATGCTTGGCATTGGTGGATGTACTCAAATGACCAGGCCAGGAAATCTTGGATGGTGCGCCCTTTGAGGAATCCATACTGATTCCTATGGATGATTTTAAGAATGACTTTCTGCAGGTGATTGGCTAGGATTTTCGTGATGATTTTCAGACAGCAGTTGAGCAATGTTATGGGTCTAAAATCATTAGCCGTTGCAGGAGAGGAGATTTTCGGGATGAGAGTAATATAACCCTCACTGATACTGGTTATGTCAAGGTTACCTTCGTGGAAGTTGTAGCACATTTTGTAGATATCTTCCTTGATAATGTGCCAGCAACTTTTGAGGAAGCAGCCATTAAAGCCATCGGGACTGGGAGCCTTGTCACTAGGCATCTCTTTGATCACTGTATCAATTTCATCGGTGGAAAATGGTTCCGAAAGCACTTCCAAACCTTCCACCTTTTTAATGATACGGTTAAGATCGAAGCGCATATTTGTGGGCTTAGAGGTCCCCAATCGTTCTTTGTATGTATTGAACAACAACCCTGCTTTGCCTGTATGATCAGAGACTTCAACATCCCCATCCTGCAAAGTGGCAATTGAGTTGTGTCTGAATCTTTCAGTAGCAAGTGATTGGAAGAGCTTAGTATTCTCATCTGCGAATCTGAAATATCTGACAGTGCATCTTTTTCTCCAGTATTCATTTTGGTACTTGAGAAGACAGTTAAGGTGTCTTTTCAATATACGTCTGAAGTTTGCTTCCTGGACAAACAACCCCCTCTTGTCTTCAAGAGCGTCGAGATTGGCTAGTGCTTTGTTGCTGTTTTGGATCATAACTTTTAAGTTAGAGATGCCTCTACTCCAGCGCTTGAGATCGTAGCGAAGCATTTTGAACTTCTTACATATTACTGCTGCAGAGTTGGAGGCGTGACAAGGTTTACTCCAAGATCTTGCCACAACTTCAGAGAAACCAGAGTGATTGACCCAGAAGTTTTCAAACCTAAAGAGGTTTGTTTTTGGGATTTTGGACTCAATTGAGAGCACGCATGGGATGTGGTCTGAGACAGGTTTTCCCAAAGGAAGAACCATTGTGTTGGGAAAAGAGGTGGTCCAATTCGAAGAAGAAAAGAACCAGTCAAGTTGTTCTAGGAGTGGGTCATCTTGCATATTGCTCCACGTGAAGGCTCTACCCTTAACTGGGATTTCCATTAAAGATTGTGCACGTATAAGCTCATTGAATAACAGCATATCAGAAGCATCTCCTCCCGGTTTATTTCTGTTGTCAGTGGACCGTATGAAATTGAAATCACCCAAAATTAACCAATTTTCATCATCTAGTATATTTAGCTCAAATAGCCAGGAGGTAAAATCCGCCCGTCTCTGACCCGTACAAGGGCCGTAGACATTAACCAGGTTCCAAGATTCATTCGACTGGGTGGCTACAAAGGAAACACCCACTGCAAAAGATTCCACATGCCAAGGTGTTCCAACAAAAACGGAGCTATTCCAGATAGTAATGATGCCGCCAGACGCCCCAATCGATGGCGCAAAAACAAATTTATCAAATCGCTTGGGGCAGAAGGATTTAATAAACGCAAGATCAAAAGATTCCCGCTTGGTTTCCTGAATACATAAAACTGAACAACCACTAGAGTCGATAGCATTTCTAAGTGCCAAAAGTTTGCTATCAGAGTTAATCCCTCTGATGTTCCACGACAGAATGTTCCACGATTTATTCATGAGCAGAAAGAAAATTAGATAGCCTCCTCTGGGGCTATCTGCTGGGTAGCCAGCAGCTTCTCTTCAGAGATTTCCTCAGGAGCAATGCCGCATCGATCGCCCACCTGCTGAAGCTCTTGGATAGATGTTGGTGGAGGGTTTGACGCGACTGGAGCAGCAGCCAAGGAAACAACATTGACGGATGGGACGACCCTGGCCCTCACCCGCGAGCGACTGTGCTTGACATCAGAGATGTTGTGAACCTTAAAGCCATCATACTTGTTCGACCGAGTACTCCTCCGGACTGCAGTGGTATCAAGAGGAGCCTTGACAGTATGGGAGGCAGTAACATTAAACGAGGAAGAGGATGCCAGCAGTTTAAGAGCATTACCAGGAATTTGGGCAATCGGATCAGCCTGAATGATACCGCCAAGTGGCGCAGAAGAAGCCGAGGCCACAATCTCCTGCTGAGACAAAATACCAGCATCCACCGGAGCCACATCAGTTATGTCACCTGAAGGTGCAGGGAAGTGCAGAGGTCCAATGCAAGCACCCAAATGGAAACGAGCACTGAAAATGTTGGACATGTGGTCAGGTTCAGGTTTGAGGTTCTGCAGCAACAGTACACAAGCTATTTCCAAGTGCTTCTGGATGAGCTTGAAAGGGTTGACAGGAAACATCACAGTCCCAGCTGGATCATTAGTGATGGCCCGTGTGTAAATGCGTTTCAGCATAGAGCCCATCCACAGCAGCAGCTCGTGGTCCAAAGCAATGGTGACAAAGACAGAATCACCCCCAGCACGAGCAAACGCGTCTCTAGCAGCCGGATTCCCGTTGATAAAACCATCAGCCAGACTTTCTACTGCAGCAACTTCATCTTCAGAGGCCCAAACATCAGATAGGTTGTCATGCACATTGTGTTCAGGGTCCACTCCATCCATCAGGGAGGGGCCATCATATTGGAAGAACGATCGGAAGCTAAATCCTGTGTATGGAGGAGGAACCACCGGCCAAACCCTCCAACCATTTTCCTGAAGTTGCTCTGGAACAGGGGCAGGGGCGTTCCAAGCCTCCTCATTCTGAGCCTGCTGGGCAGCCAAATCATCCAGGTGAGCCTGCTGCATGAGGGTGTAGAAAGGAAGCTGATATGGGTGTGGCGAAGCATTTAGCAGCGGTGGTGGCTCCTCAGTGCCCACTAGACCTGGAATGGTATTGCGACCATTGAGAACATACACAGGTACAGACCATGAACGACCTAACCCCGGCAGCATACCAACCCTGGTAATAAGCAGACTATGAGGGACCTCGGCAACATCCTTAATGTGACATTTAACAAGCACTCTGGCCTTGTTTTGCCCAGGTCGAGGCCACACCAGAAGTTTGTCGAAGTTGGATATGGCCTTATGCACATAGTGCTCAGTCTGATAATCCATAGGAAAGGCAAGCAGCATGATCCAAACTTCATACTCAAACGCGGGCATGCGCATGTTGGGTCCTTCGTCATGTGGCACCAAAGAAAAGTGGGAATCATCTGTCAGAGCATGAGGACCAACATCGCAGTTGTTGCATTCTTTAACGTGATTCGAACGGCGATGGAGATCAAATCTTGGGGTCAAAGAGTTTGCGAGATTGGAGGAATCATAGTAGGATACGTATGGCGTGGGGGGCTTTCCCTATTGACGAGGATACACCTACAACAATGCAAGCAGCCCAATTTAGTGTTACCTCTCGATGGTTTCAGTGGATTTTTTTTCCGGTTAGTGTTACTTCCCCAGGTTCAGTTTTTGCCGATTTTTTTAGTTTTTATTTGGTTTTTATATTTCATTGGTATTCGACATTTTTTGTTTCCAATTTGTTCCTTTTCACTTTGCGCTTTATGTTCTTACCCCGCCTTTATTTTTTATTTTTATTTTAGTTGGTTTCCAGTTCCCTCTCTTTTTCCTGGTTCCCAGGTTGTTTGTCTTTTCTACTAGTTTTTCCTTCCACTTTAATTATTATTTATAAATATATGAGCATTTTGAAAATATATAATGAACATTTTTTGAATACACAATGAGCAGTTTTTTGTATATGTTCAACATTGTTTAAATACACGTTGAACTTTTTGAAATAGGCCTTCATGCAATTTAGAGAATTTTCATGCAATTTGAAAAGAGTTCACACATTTTTAAATGTCCACCCACCTTTTATAAAGTGTAATTTTAAAATATTAAGTGTGCTTGAGCTCTATACGATCCAAAAATGCATGTCTTACTGGCCGGCCCACTCAACGGTGCTTGCGTGTAGCTTCAACAAACTCACACATGGAGGGCTACAAGAGACCGCGAGAGCTCCATCTCGATTATTAAGAGACATAAGGTCATCTCGACTTCAGAGTCGTCCGAGTGGGAGACTGTAGGAATTACATAGGAGCAGTTTTTGGAAGGTTCTATGAAACATGGGAGTTGATTTTAGGGACTCTCATTTGGTTTAGTTCATTTTTTTATTTTTTATTTTCTTGGTTTCTATTGGTTTTCCGCTTTCCTCTTTCATTTTTCTTTTTTCTTCTTGTTTTTTCTCCTTTTCTCTTTTCTCTTTTCCCATTTCCTTTTTTCCTTTCTCTTCTTTCTCATTTATTTATTCTTCTTTTTCATTTTAAAATACACATTGACATTTTCTAAACCAATATTTAACTTTTTAATACATATAGAACAATTTTTAGATGCACATTAATTTTATAAATACATTGAACAATTGTGAAATAACATCGAACAATTTCAAATACACGGTGAATATGTTTAAAGCACATTGAAGATTTTGAGAATACATCATGATTTTTTTCAAATGTATGAGCTTTCTATTTAAATTTTGAAATTAATTTTTTTAAAATTTCATGAATATAGAAACATGGACATTTGTTTTACAATAACACAAACTAAGGTTTAGTCTCGTGAACAGTTTTAATGCACAGTGAACTTTTGAAAAAAATAAGTATGTAACATGTGGAATAGCAGGCAAATACATACAACGAAACAAAGTGTTGCCACATGCTTAATAAAGTGTTCATGACAATTCAACATTTTTTAGACATTTGCAAAAAAGTTCTTGACACTAAGAAAAAATGGTACCATTCAACGAAAATTTCACATGCTTTGAAAAATGTTCTTGAAATGTAAAACAATTTGTTAGCATAATTTTTCAAAAATTCATGACATATAGAAGCGCTCATAACTATTAAAAATATGTTCACAACATTTAAACATGTTTTCGCACAAATTTTTATAAATGTTCATCACATATGAAGAAAATCTTCGTGTAATTTTAAATAATGTTCTAACAATTTAAAAAATGTTCCCACATTTGAAAAAAATTAATACATTTTCAAAAAATTCTCAACAAAATTTGATGTTGTGTTCACCTTGTATTTACAAAATGTTCACCATGACGTGGACTAGGTCTTTATCGCTAGTAAGATAATCGGGTAGGGTATGGACATACCCATTGGCACAAAATCATAACCGTGACCTACCCACAACTAGTCGGATAGTGTTTAGGCACTACCCATGGAAACAAAAATGTGGCCATACCCTACCCCTACGGGGTCAGGTACCCATGGGTAAAATTGCCATCCTTAACAGTTTGTTTGGTTTTTTTCAGCCATTTCTTATGTTCATTTATTTTTAAAAATATGTGTTAATGAATTTTAAAAACAATGTTGACAGATAATTATAAAATGTTCATTATTTAATTTAATTTTCTGATTTTGAAAAAACTTCAAAAATAAGAATATTGTAAATTTCAAACTATTGTAGGATTTGAAAAATCTTCATGAAAGTTTTAAAAATAATAAAATAAAAAGAGAACCATAAGAAGAAAAATGAAAACCTAGGAAAAAGGAAAAATCAAAATTAAACTAGTAAAAATCACAAGTAAACACAAGGGGAATGCAAAAATCATAGAAGATCTTGTAGAACTTTCCCAGAGTCGGAGGAAAAAATAGGAAAGAAGTTGTAATGGGCTCACCTGAACTGGTGTACATGCCTAGCGCCGGGGACGTTTATGTCTTGCTTCAATTGAAACCGACGAATGCCTGACCCACATCGCAAGGCTAGTTGGGCCATGCACAGCTAGTGCGACTTAGCTTCAATGCTACGTATGGTTTTGGGGTTTTGGTCTTTTATTTTTTATTTTCATCTTTTATATATATTTGGAGTCGTGCTTTAAAAATATTTTATTGAAAACATATTTGTTATATTATTGTTATAGAAATCTTCTTCATGACACTTCAGCATTTGCAACCAAAATCATGACAGTAAATAAAATATGGTAACATTCCATACCATTCCATACAAATTTTCACACATTTTTACAAATGTTCACAACATTTAAAACAAATGTTGGCATAATTTTTCAAGAATGTTCATGACATATATAAAGTGTTCGTAACTATTAAAATATGTTCACAACACAGAAATGTTCCTCCGTGCAATTGTTTTCTAAAATGCTTGTAACATTTTAAGAAAATCTTTGTGTAATTTTTAATGTTCATAATACTTCAAAAATGTTACACTTTTTTTTTAAATGTTTATGACATTTTTGGAAAAAGTTCAAGAAAATTGTTAGTAATGTTCACCTTTAATTTACAAAATGCCGCAGCAGCCGATTCTGCCTTCTTTTTTGTGCTACAGTCTTGCGTACTTTCAAAAGTTCAACCATCTATGGTGACTGTTGACCTGAATATTGGCGGGTGAAGTGGACCACTCTAAATGGCGTCATACAATGGTAAATCTTTCTGTCTCTTCTGAGCATATTCTGGCAACTGGCACCTGTAAGGAGCTTGTGTTTCTATAGTGCACAAAATAGTGAACATGCATTGAGTAGTTAACCCATTCAAAGCTTATCTCTCTGGTCTTAGCCCATTTTCTAGAACACTTTGGGCCATCACATATCTGTCTCTTGGGCCCACCAAATAGTAGCTCAGGCAGCTTCATGTGCGTGTGTTAATTACATTCCCGCTAAAATGTTAATTAATTTTTTCTTAAAAAGTGTTAATGACATTTCTACCAATGATAATCATCCTTAACTTTCGTTGAGCTTTCTTGAGGTAATTTAACCCTATACTTAGCTAAGCATCGTTTCAATCTACGGCAGCTAGTTTTTAGGTGTTAATCACATATTTTATCCTTCATTTTCAATGGCCACATTTATTAATGCATTTGTTTTCACCAGCCAATTCAAGATTAACTAGCATTTATATTTTTGGCTTCATATATTCCTATTAATATTTTCCATGTTTTTTCACATATATCTTACTTTAATATGCTTTGTAAACTTGGCAGGAGACAAACGGCAAGAGAATAAGAACAGAAAAATGCATGCATGCATGAGGTGTCATCCAACATTGTTACTTGATAACCGTCATTGCTACTTCATAAGTATGTATCATGCTTTCCATAGAAAAGAGCATGTATCATGCTCCAAGTGAAATAGTAGGTCATGAAGATTCCAGTAATTCACATCATAATGTGGACTATTATTAGCTACCTAGCAGCAAGTTAATCTCTTCCCTCAACACGTTGCCATTTATGACTGGCCATTTGATTTGAGGCTTGATGACTAATTTTGTCCAATAACACAAAGACAAATAAAATAAAATATGGCTAACTCGACATTCCTAAAAACTGGCATCAATTTTTTCTATTTCTGAAAAAGTCCGTTTTTACATTTTAACTATTTGATTGGCCTCCTTTTTGTCTTGCATTCATAGTTGCAATGTTGCCAGCAGAGACAACCAAACAAATGAATGTATTTCATTAATCTCGAGCAACCAGTACAACACATATTACAAGCCATTAAAATCATAATTGTATTTTTTCCAGCCATTTCTTATGTTCATTTATTTTAAAAAATACATGTTGCTGAATTCTATAAAAATGTTCACAAATAATTAGAAAATATTCATTCATTTAATTTATTTTTTTTGATTTTCAAAGAACTTCAAAAATAAAAATATTGTAAATTTTGAAATAGTCTAGAAGTTGAAAAATCATCACAAAGTTTTAAAAAACATAAATAAAATAAACAGAGGATAATAAGAAGAAAAATGAGAACCTAGCAAAAAATAAAAATCAAAATAAAACTTGTAAAAATCAAACTAAAACACAAGAAGAAAGCAAAAATCAGAGAATATCTTGTAGAACTTTTCCAGAACCGGAGGTAAAAATAGAAATATTAGGGTTAGCTAATATCGTTTCAATTTATGGTAGCTACTTTTAGGTGTTAATCACATATTTTATCCTTCATTTTCAATGGTCGCATTTATTAATGCATTTATTTTTCACCATCCAATTCAAGATTAATTAGCACGTATATATTTAGCTTCATATATCTCAAGTAATATTTTCCCATTTTTTTCACATATATCTTACTTTAATATGCTTTGTAAACTTGGCAGGAGACAAACGACAGGAGAATAAGAAAAGAAAAAAATGCATGCATCAATGAGTAGCTAGTTTAAACCACACCTACATGCATGAGGTGTCATCCAACATTGTTACTTGATAACCAACACTGCAACTTCATAAGTATGTATCATGCTTTCCATAGAAAAGAGCATGTATCATGCTCTGAAACAGTAGGTCATGAAGAATCCAGTAATTCACATCCTAATGTGGACTATTATTAGCTAGCTAGCAGCAAGTTAATCTCTTCCCTCAACATGCTGCAATTTACAATGTTGGATATGAAGCGTGTCCACGGGTTTTCCCACATGTTGAGCCTTTTAGAGATTCAGGCTGCATACCGATCATTCAAGGATATAGAAATTACAACACCAAGGTTTGTTAATATAATTTACCAACATCGACTACCGGACAACGGCGTACAACACATCAACATCATGGGAAGGAGCGTCCATAGTCATTCCCCGAGGATGTAGCCAATGTTTGGTGATTTGGTTTTTGGAGGGTCGATATGCGGCTTCAACTTCTACAAGTTGTACCATAAGATAGGCTTGATGTTTGAAAGTCATGGATTATTGCTTTTAGAGGAGTTGAGCCGCGCGCTGGTTTAGTTCGTCATGAAATGATGTCCGTGGATGTCAGGAAAGGTGAAAGTGGCGGAAAAGAGGTCGGTGAAGGAGTTGGGCACAATCGACATCAGAAAAAAGCTTAGAACAAATCAACTGTCCTCCTCCTCCTCCTCCTCCTCTTGCTTGGTAGCTTCTCATGGTGATCATGTTGCATATTGATAGCTCACTAACCTCAGCGGAGGGCATTTCTCCACGTCTTGGGCTTCAGAAGACTAGGCTCTGTTCACAAATGATGCCAAAGAAAATTTGTAAATATTCGAATGCAACATCCAAGTTTACACTGGTGGAAAAGAATGTGCTGAAGGAACAAAAAAATTACACAGATGGACTAGTACTCCAGTTTTGAGTTGTAGTACTAGTCATCTTTGAGGTGTGTTATTTAACGTTTTCTGACGACTTAATTAAATCTACTCTCTAGTGTAGTGGTAAGTAGCAAGTAAGATACCAAAGTAGTAGGACTACACGAAAATATACACTGTGCCTACTACCGCTTAGAACGGAACGGAGGGCGGCATGGTGGCTACCGCCTTTGGCGATTTCCGGCGATGGTCCGGTGACTGGCGTGACGCCGGTTCTTCATCTCCCCTTCCCTTGCTGATCTCCCCTCTCGCCCTCTGTTCCCTATTCCCCTTCTCGTTGGTTTCCCTCTGCTGTTCCTCTCTTCCTCTTCCCGTCTTGCCCCATCCAGATCCCTTTCTCCCGTTTTTTTGCTGCTGAGTCTTGGGTTCCATCAGGTTCTTTGATGCGTCCTCCTACCTAGGTTTCCCCTTCTTTCTTGCCTCATCCTCTCAGTCCTCCCTCTCTGATGCCTGCTTCTCTCTAGGTCTCATCCCTCCTAGATCCCATCCCCGCCTCCTCGTTCCAGCCTGATTCAGGGCGTCGCTGGCCCTCCGGGCCGGATCTAGTTTCTCCTCGCCCCCATATTATCGCTCCAATTGCTGTCCCCTCCCAGATTTTCTACTTTGTGCAGCACCTCCTTTCTCGCAAAAAATAGAAATAAGAAAAAAAGAAAAAGAATATAAGTGTAGCACCTCCTCGCACCAGTGGCATCTCAGTTTCAGATGACGTTCGAGTTCAAGAGACTACGGATATCAATCGGGCAGCGACGTATAGCCCTATTGCGCCTCGGGCGCTATGAGGGCCATTGCTTGGAATTGCCGAGGTATGGGTCGGGGACTCGGCAATGATCGTATGCTTTTCTTGGCCAACTTGATTCGTTCCACTAAAGCGCAGGTAACTTTTATCTCAGAAATCAAGTTTTCCAAAGTCCGTTCTGTTGATCTGATTAATAGGTTTGATGTTACTAATGCCTTTGTAGTTCCCTCTAGAGGTGCTTCGGGAGGTCTTTGGCTTATGTGGACTGATGATCTGAACATTACTGTTCATAGTGCTACCTTCCACTATATATTAGCTAATGTAGTTCATCCTGCTTCTGGGGTTCAATTTTGTTTGATTTGTATTTATGGAGACCCGTACCACAAGCAAACTAGTGCCATTTGGAGTCAGATTTCCACTTTTGTATATGATAATCTGGGTATGCCCATGATGTGTATGGGTGATCTTAATGACATCTTGTATGATACCGATGGTTGTAATGGTAATGTGAATTACTTTCGTATCAATGCTTTTCGCTCCCTTGTTAAAAATTGTGGTTTTTTTGACATAGGTTTTAGTGGTCCAGCGTACACTTGGCGAGGTAACCAACACACTTCTAAACCTATTTACCGTCGTCTTGATCGTTCTTTGGTTAATGCCGAGTGGTGCATGCATTACCCTAATACTAAAGTCCTCAATTTGCCTATTATTCTCAGTGATCATGATCCCATTTTAGTGTCTACAGAAGGAAATTTTGTTAAGCCTAAGCAAGCTTTCAAATTTGAAAATTGGTGGTTGATGGAAAAGGACTTTGCCAGTTTTGCTAAATCTGCTTGGAACAATTGTTCTCTAACCTCTTTTGCTGCCAAGACTTCTTCTTTGGCAGGTTCTCTCAAAGTGTGGTGCAGGAAAAAAAAGTCTCTACAATCAGATCTTTTGGAGCTACAAGGGAAGATTAATCAGCTACAACAACTACCATCACAGCAGCAGGACCATGCATTGGAGGCTGATCTCACTGTCAGGTATGAACAGACTCTCTCTAAGCTGAATCAGTTTTATAAACAACACAGTAAGAAGAACTAGGCTGGGGCTGGTGATCGCAATACTAAATTTTTCACCAAGCTGTTGTTAAGCGTAGAAAACGTAATACTATTTGCT
This sequence comes from Triticum urartu, assembly GCF_056163025.1. Taxonomy (NCBI): domain Eukaryota; kingdom Viridiplantae; phylum Streptophyta; class Magnoliopsida; order Poales; family Poaceae; genus Triticum; species Triticum urartu. Next base: position 743,755,771 of record NC_141875.1, on the reverse strand, counting down.
CCATCAAAGATGAGACTAACATTCTTCATTTCAAACCTTCTGCTATCACCCACACGTTTGTCAATTATTTTCGTTATATCTTCTCTTCTTCGAACAATAATAGTGATAGACCTTATGTGTCCACCCAGTGGCCGAATGATCCTTCGGACCCAACCTATGCTCTTCCTGATAAACATGAGGTTTTGCAAATTCTTAAAGATATGAAGTTAAATGCTTCTCCAGGGTCAGATGGTTTTAATGTTGAATTTTACCTGGCTGCTTGGGATTGGATAGGAGATGAGATTACCCAGCTTCAGCTTGTTATCAATTTTTATCTTACTGCTGTTCTGCCTCCTCACATTAATGATACCAACATTGCTCTTATACCTAAGAAGTTGGTTCCTCAAGTCCCTATGGATTATCGTCCAATTAGCCTTTGTAATGTTGTTTATAAAATTATTGCTAAATCGTTTGCTAATAGGATCAAGCCTCTCCTGCCTGATTATATAGATCCTTCTCAGCAAGCTTTCATTGAGGGTAGAAGAATTAGTGATAATATCATCATTGCCCAAGAGATTACTCACTCTTTCTCCTTGAAATCCTGGAAACATAATGCTTTCATGCTTAAAATAGATCTTGCTAAAGCCTTTGATCGTCTTTAATGGAGTTTTATTGTTTCTGCTCTTTCTCGGAAAGGGTTGTATGGTCATTTCATAAATTTAGTTCATGCTTGCATCTCCTCGCCTACGTTTTCTGTTGTCATTAATGGGTAGCCTTCTCAAAAATTTAACAGTTCTAGGGGTATTCGTCAAGGTTGTCATATGTCTCCTTATTTATTTGTTATTGCTATCAATGAACTCTCCATTGCCCTTAATGACGCTCTTGCTGCTCATGAATTACAGGGTATCTCTCTTGGACCAAATTGCCCCTCCATTCACTCTCTTTTATTTGCGGATGACTTATTGGTTTGTGGACAAGCCACTTTGCAAGAAGCTCACACTATGGCTAATCTTATAAACCAATTTTGTGCTATTTCTGGTCAAACTCCAAACTGGTCTAAATCTGCTATTCTTTTCATCTCTCATGTTTCTCCTATTGCTATGCAAGACATGAAGCAGATTTTCCCTGTTTCTTCTTTGGATGCAAATTTTACTCATCTTGGTCATCTGTTGATTCTTCCTGCTAAAAACAGAGTTCTTGTTTATAATTTTGTTCTGGACAAATTCTTGCAAAAATTGCCTTCTTATAAAGCCAACTTGCTTTCTCATGCTGCCCGTCTTGAGCTGATTCGTTCGGTTTTCTCGGCCATTCCTGTCTACTATATGGCTAATATCTTGTTCACTAAGAAATTGATTGCTAAGCTTACAGCTATTATTAGGAATTTTTGGTGGACAGGTGTTCGACAAAATGACTCTACAAAGAGTCTTTGTCTTAGAGCATGGAAAGACATTTGCAACTCCAAAGATGAAGGAGGTCTAGGTGTTAGGAACTTGAAGGCCATCAATGAAAGTCTGATTTTATCTGCTGCTTGGAGGTTAGCTAAAGACCCCTCTTCTCATTTGTTTCTTGTGCTTAAAGCTAAATATTTTCCTAATGCTTCCATTTGGACTGCCATTACTACTCCTCCTAAATCTGCTTTCTGGGCTTCCATTCTTAAAATGTTACCTACGCTTAAAACTCATTCATTCTATCAAATAACGCAAGGTAACATTTCTATTTGGAGCACTCCTTGGTGTAATAATTGGAGTTCCATTCATGAGCATCTCATTCCTCAACATGCTGGTTTTGTGTACCCGGCCTTGGTTAAGTATCTTTGGCTTCCAGGTCAAAGGATTTGGAATCAAACTCTCATTTTCTCGATTTTTCAGCAACCTTTGGCTTCCATTATTGTTCATACTGATATTGTTGATGACGAAATTCCAGATTTGTTGTGTTGGGATCTTACTCCAAATGGTATTTGTTCCTCCAAATCTGCTTATAAATTGTGTTTACAAGATATTCATGCTAATCCTAGACATGCCCCTACTGTTGTACCTTTGGATTTGAAAAATCTGCTTACAATGTTTTGGACACAAAAGAATTTGCTTCCCAGGGTGCAAACTTTTGCATGGAGACTTTTAAGAAAAGCTTTGCCTACGGGTATGCGAGCTGGTCGTTTCTCGGTTCATATTTCTCAAATGTGTTGTCGATGTGGTCAACCGGAGGATGAGTTTTATCTATTTTTCCTTTGTCATTTTGCTCGTGCGGCCTGGTTTTCTTCTCCCTGGTTTCTCAAAGCTGATGTTTTAACCCAAGGCCATACTACAATGCATTCAGTGCTTATTGCTTTCATTCAAAGGAATCACCCACATGGCTCCATCCCGAATATCCTAAATTTTCTGTGGAGCCTTTGGAAAGCAAGAAATGATTTTCTTTTTGATAGAAACAAAGCTCTTCCTTATCAAGTTAGCATTGCGGCTGGTGCTTTAAATTTGGAGCCTCATGATGTTCTTTCTGGTCTTTCTATCAAGAATCAACAGGTTCAACACATTCCTGCTAGCAATCAGCTCCCCTTGCCAGGTAATTCTCTCAGGTCTGATCTTTTAGTTGTTGGGCCAAAAATTTACTCTAATGCAGCTTTCAGAACAAAAAAAGTTCCTGGCCTTCCTCCAGGTGATGTGGCTACAGGTGTTGGTATCTATATTTCTCTCCCCTCGGAGTAGGGAGAAATTAATATTCAAATTCAGGCCTCCGCTTCCTCTACATCCACTCCTTTGCAGGCTGAATCTATTGCTCTTGCTTCTGCTGCTAATATAGCCTCTCGGCTCAATATTATGCATGCTACTTTTCTAACTGACTGTCTTACTCTTGCTAAATGTTCTGCTTTGGCCAACACCTTAGATCCCTCTATTCCTTGGAATATCAGAAAGGATCTTGCCATTTTTTCAAACATTCTGTAGCTCTTAATCCTAAAGTGTTTCATATTGCTAGAGAAGTTAATGGAGTTGCCCATAACCTTGCTCACCAGGTTTTCACAGCGAATAGGGATACTCAGATTTGTTGCTTTGCTCGTAATCACTCTTCTAATTCCTGCAATGTTGTATCCCTTCTTTCTAATTTCCAAATTCCTGGTATTAAGATTCACACAGTGCATTGTTACTAGCTATTTGCTTCTTGGTTCTTCTCTGTTCAAGATACTCTGCTTCATTTGTTCTTGTAGTATTTCAGTTGCAGGGATGGACTTCTTCAGGCGCAAGGAGACTTGTTGGTGAATCTGCAGACTAAGCCAATGATTTTGGAGCTCGGCTAGACTCTTCTTCAGAACTTGATGGAAGCTATTGGAGCCCAATTTCACTCTGATGTTGTTGGTCCAGTTGCTCTTGCTGTTGTTTCCATGGTGTATCTTTGCACTTTGAGTAGCAGAAGGGCAGTTCATGTCATCTTCTTCTTTAGGATGCCTTCTTATGTTTAGTCATGTGGTTCATCTGAAGGGATTCTGCTCCCTTCCTCTCTTCTCCGACTTCTATTCAGCTCTTCTTTCTCAGATTCTGCAGTCTAATTCTCTCTTTCTTGCAAGCAGTTTCTATAATCATGATGTACACTGAATTTGAGCTCAATATATTGGCACCTGTTTGTGCCTCTCTTTGTTCAAAAAAAAAGATTGTGCATGTAACACGTGTCTGCTGTAACGCATGAAAAAAGACCATCTTCAGCTAATTACATACCTACTCCCTCCGTCCCATAATACAAGAGCGTTTTTTTACACTACACTAGTGTCAAAAACGCTCTTATATTTTGAGACGGAGGGAGTAGCTAGCAAGAGCAATCGATCCAGCTCGGTTAATAATATATCTGGAAGGGAAAGACGTCTGAATTTGTTATAGGGAAGGAAAGTGACGCGCACATACCTTTATAACGGGCATGAGAATGAAAACAATTGAAGCCACGTACAAGAGTAGGCTCGTAGAATTAAGTTCCTCCCTGCAAGACAGCAGAATAATCAAGAGTCAGGATATACCTTTTTTAGAAGGAAGAGTCAAGATATACCTAAATACCGCACCCTAGAAGTATACACACAACACCCGGTAAATATAACAACAAAGACAAATCCTAGAAGCTTCAGTTTTTTATCTACATATTTTGCTCATGAATAGTATATCGCGTCCATTCATAATGTGTCATCCACAAGAATGCGGAGAAAAACTAATTACCCCTCAGACGATAGAAGAATTACTTACAAAAAAGTCTTCAAGGCTCTTGCAGCAGTGGCTCCAATGCACAGGATGAATCCAAACAGATGAGAGCTAGGCTTGCCCTGTAAATTTGGCTCTCATAGACTGCAAGAATAGCAACATTTTGCTAACTACAAAAGATACATTCAAGTTATAATCTACTAAATGTAGTACTGCTACCATCATCCCACAATTCGTTGACCTAGTGTGTCAAACTGAAAATTACGACAGCTACACTACGCAGCATCCATCGCAAGGGGATTAACCTAATAATGCCACAATTAACATCATAAGGTCTAACGGATAAATATAAAATCTTCCTTGTCAAGAGTATTCAAGCTATATATCATTACCATCCACAAGTAATATCTTGAGATTCAAAAACAAAACTTTCCCACCTCCAATCTTAGCCATTAAGATAGGCTTTGAGATTTCAATGATTCTCACATGAAAGATAATAATTGAAACATAAAGAGAGCATCATAAAACATGTGACAAACACATTTAAGTCTAATATACTTCCTATGGTTAGGCATTTTATAGGCAAACAAATTATTAAGACAAGAAATATCTAGTATATGCAAGGGAGAAGAATAAAACATTGACAATCTCAACATAACGAGAGGTAATTTAGTAACATAAAAATTTCTACAGCCATATTTTCCCCTCTCATAATAAATACATGTAGAATCACAATCAAATTCAACAATATAGCTATCATATAAAATTTTCTCTTCATGATCCACATGCAAAAAGTCTCATAATTTTCTAAGATAGTGGGATTAACATAAACTAAAGTCACGACCTCACCAAATCCACTTTTATCAAAAATTTCATAAGATTGAACACTCTCCAAATATGTGGTATTCTTTTTACCTAAAATTGACACTCTTCCAAACCCACTTTCAATATTGCAAACATTATTATCAATAACATATTTATTATGAGCCTTAAATAAATTTTCAAGATCGTAAGAAGCATCACCACAATCGTGATGATTACTACCTGGTTGGACTTTCTTGGAAATTGCTCTTTCTATTATAGTGGTTGGACTTTACTACTTGTATGTTTATTTAAATTAATGGCCCCAATCGCTAAAATTGATTTGATTTTTTTCATCTCTCATGCTGTTGTGAAGCTTCTTATTCTTGCCACTAAAAGGGTTCATGATGTTCTTTCACACCTGTTTCTTCTATATCCGTTGTACTCACTATTTTGTGCACTAGAGAAACACAAGTTCCTTACAAGTGTCAGTTGCCAGAATATGCTCAGTAGAGACAGAAAGATTTACCATTGTATGACGCCATTCAGAGTGGTCCACTTCACCCGCCATTGTTCAGGTCAACAGTCACCATAGATGGCCGAGCATTTGAAAGTCCGCAAGACTGTAGCACCAAAAAGAAGGCAGAATTGGCTGCTGCAGCATTTCGTAAATAGAAGGCAAACATTACTTACAATTTTGTTGAACTTTTAATTTCTGGTAGCTCATTATTTAGGTGTTAACCACATTTCTAAGCCTTGTTTTCCCTGGCCGCATGAATCAATGCATTTATTTTTCACCAGCCAATATTCAAGATTAATTAGGAAGCCTATGTTTAGCGTGGTACTTCCCAAATATTTTTTCCCCTTTTTGTTTGGGTGAGTGTTTTCACAGATATCTTACTTTACTATTATTTCTGTACTGGGAAGATTTTTAGATGATGGATCACACAACCTTGCTAAGAGATAGAGACGACAAGAGAACAAGAAAAATATATTCATGCATCAATGCGTAGCTAAATTAAACACACATATGCATGCATGAGGTGTCATCCAGCATTGTTACGTCGTATCCAGCATTAGCATTGGTACTTCATAAGTGTGTATATATCATCCTCCAAATGAAACGGCAGCTCATGAATAATCCAGTAATTTGTATCCTAATGTGCACTGTTACTAGCTTGCAGCACGTTAATGTCTTTCCTCAACGCACTGCCATTTACCACTGGCCATTATGTTGATCGAGGGCCTTGATGAAAAATTATGTCCAAATGAGATTAACTTGACATTACTGCAAATGAGGCATCACATTTTGTTATCTATTTTTGAAAGTAAAACTTTATTTCTCCTTAACTATTTGCTTGGCTTCGTTTGTCCCTTAACCTTTTTATTTCATTGGGGCCGTACCTTCAATTTTGTTGGGCATACTTATCTCATAAAACAATTCCTACCCTTGTGTCTATCAACTAGTTTGCTCAGTGCGAACCAACCTGTGGTTGGATGGTTAGAGGGACAGTGGTATTCTCAGCACATCAGAGTTCAAGTCCCGGTGCTCGCATTATTCTTGAATTCATTTTAGGATTTCCGGTAATGTGCTTTCAGTGGGAGGAGACGTTTGTACTGTGTTGAAAAAAAAACTAGTTTGCTCAGTTTTGTGTAGACTGTCCAGAAATTGGGATGAACATAACACGTGTGTTATGCATTATCTGTTGCCAAAACTAATTAAGGCCATTTTCATTGTGCAAATCTTACAGATCCACCATCTTAACAAGCTTATAACGAGTACTGATTGACAGAAAACATTCTTGCATGCATCTTTGCAATGTTGCCAGCAGAGATAAGTAAACAAGGGCTTTTATTTCATTAATCTCGAGCACCGAGACAAATCACAATTGAAGGACCCAGTATGTTGCGTTGCACAACGCAACGACAATAAAAGTGAAAAAAAAAAAACAAAACAAGATTGCATATGCATCATGCATCCAGATAGATGGATCATTCATCTTCTTTCCACTTCCTCAGTAGGGGAATCCGCCGTGCTGCACCATGTCCATTCCTGGCGCGAACCCCGGTGGGGGCGGCGGAGGCATCGCCAGGAGCATTTGCTGTATCTCCATCCCGGCGTTGGTGCTGGTGCCACCCAACTCGAAGGTACCGCCCCCGGCGAGCTGTTGCTGCTGTTGGTGCAGTGGGGGCGCCTGGAGCATGCGGCTGGCGCTCCTGGAGCGGCCGACGTTCAGCGCCTCCTGGAGCACCTGGTTGGCACGCTCCGAGACGGCGGCCTGCACCTCGACCAGCGCGGCGGCGAAGGCCATCAGCTCCTCCTCCCCCATGTCGCGCAGGTCGGCGTCGAGCCACGCCGCCATCTGGTTGCCCGCGGCGCGCTCCTTTGCCATGGCCTCCTCGGCGCGCTCCTTGCGCGCCTTCTCGGCCTCCAGCTGCGTGCGCAGCTCGCCGTACTGCCGGTTCAGCTCCGCCAGGTTGCGGTCACCAGCGGCGCCTAGGCCCGCGCCGGCCACCACCGCCCCAGGATGCTGCGCCGCGGAGGGGACGAAGCGGTCGAGGATGGCCTCGACGGAGGGGTGGCCGAAGGAGAAGGCCTTGCCTGCGGGGGAGAAGACGACGGCAGCAACCTCGGCGCCGCACAGCACGGCCAGCTCGCTCGCCTTCTTGAACAGCCCCGCCCGGCGCTTGGAGAAGCACACCTGCCGCGCCTCCTCGCTCTCGATCTTCCGTATCTCGATCTTCTGCCGCCCCATGCTTGCCCTCCGCCGCGGCGCCGTTGCCGTTGCCGTTGCCATGCCAGAGACTAGAGACTGCGTGGAGGTAGGAACGTGTGCGGCTACTACTCGAGGATCGGTGTTTATATAGCAGCGGAGAGATCAAGACGAGGAGGAATTGCCCCTGTACATGACAACTCATCATCGCCGATGCAATTTTTATCACTCTTCTCTGCCCATGAGTTGTCACGCGCGCGAAAAGATCTGAGCAGGGTTCATTATTTCCATTGAAGTTTTGATGGAATTTTGGGTTTTTTTGACACGAATCTTGGAGGTAATATTTGTTTTAACCTCGGAATTTGGATGTGTACGATAGGACATGAGCTCAATGCATGGTTAGTTTGTTCCTCACCTCAGGTCTCTGGTCACGCTTGCTATTGAATTAAGACACGCTGAGTTGTGACGGGTATGATAAGATATGAGAAAGGTTCAGTATTTCAAAAATAAAAAGGTCTGAACTTTTGTTATTTTCAGTTGGTATCGAAACATTTGTAACCTGGAACACGCGTGACAACTTGGCGTATACAGTGTTCATTCAGTAGTAGAGAGACAAGCACATGAGATGAGTGATGCCAATGCATTGCCTCTGATGTGTACGTAACTGAAATCATTGTAAGTTCGAAATTACATACTATATTCGTATTAAATTTAAACTAAATTTGAATTATATCAAAATTTATTGTCATGTCAGTGAACTTTGATTGAATAATTCAACATCAATTGTCCAAATCTCGAAAATTCGGTTATTTAGTGTGGCATTCCAAAAAAAAAATTGTTTCCGAAATTTAAACTTTTCAAATGAGCTCATGGCAACTCCTGTCAGAAGAGTCGAGATGATGGCGATGAGTTGTCATGTGTCCAATCTAGAAAGACTTTGATGGAATCATAATCAATTAATTACCCATTAGCCATTAGCTAGCTCAATTGCAATTACTGCCCCATTACCATTAATCCACTAGCAAATACTAGCTATATATATGCATGCCAATAAAGTTCGAGGGTGTGATGAGTTGTCAGCTGGTACGAGAGGGTGCATGAATCTCACCTCGTGCATAGCTAGATTTCTAGTGGATTAACATCAATGGGTGGTAATTCCTACCGACTATCGAGCTGGCTAATGGCCAATGGCTAATAGTAATTGATTAATGGATTATAATCTCATCAAGCTTCCTAAACTGGACAACTCAAGACTTACCTTCATCATCTCAACTTCCCCTATGCATATATAAACAGACGCCCCAAGCTCCTTAGAGACATACCTGAGCAACTTTCGCCAAATTTGTGTCTCCAAGAGAGCGAGTGGACCTGACATAATCATCATACGGATGAGATTTATTCTCATGTGTACAAAGATCTTGCTAGTTGAATAACGACAATTAACAAGGTTACAACTATGATTATGTTAGCGTCTTCGATAAAGGGCGCATTGATTAAGGCAAATGTAGCATCAACCAGATACGAAACATGATAAGCAACACCTGGCCTCTGCATAACTAAGACACACAACCAAACACTAGCAGCCTTACAAAAGGAAATAAAAACCCTACATATCAGCAACAACAGAGTCATACTGGACCAACACTATGCCTACTTCGAAGGTTTTGGTAGACCGATATAAGATTATGGTGCCAGCCATGTTCGGTAAAACCTTCCTGGTCACCAACTCCAACTGCATACACAACGCCTTAAACAACGGTTGGTATTCTGTTTGGTATAGTGTAGACAATGTACAAAGAGAGTACGTACAACGGAAAGTAACCTACAAACGAGAAGCATCTTTGAAAGTAAAAACCAAATCAGTTTTACATAGACAAAGCAACCATAATAAGGCATACAATCCCAGCCTTATTAGCATTTTGAACCTATTTGAAACATCATCCAACGAATGACCAAAAATATTTGCAACACTTTGGGAGGATACAAATTGGACGCTATTTGGATTACTGACAACGTAGAACACCCAAACTTGCTCTTCAAAAAGGGTGTTTGACTGTTTCATCGTGATTACGATAGCTACACGTCTTGCTTCCTTGCCAATTGCGACCGACAAGGTTTTCTTTGGTTAGCACAACTCTCTTTCGAATATACCACATGGAAATTTTAAATTTGAGAGGAAACTTCGATTTTTAAATTTTCTTGTTATTATCCACTGGGACATCTAAATGCGTGAGCACACGATACATAGAGACTATTGTGAATGACCCAGATGTAGTCAGATTCCAACGAAACATATTGTGTTCTTGCGTCAGGTTAATCCAATCCAACCGGGATACAAGATATTGCCATGACATAAGATGGAGGCCAATCAAATCACTCCTGAAAGAAATATCAGGCGGAAATGAACTGAGCACCTGGACAAGAGTATCATTCTTATCATGAATAATGTAGTAAAAAGGTGCATATTATTCTCGGAGGCTGTCATTGCCTGACCACTTCTTCTCCCAGAAAGGAATCTCCGATGCATCTTAATTTTACAGCAAATGATACAAAACGGAAAAGGTGTTTCTTTGCCGCCATTTGTGAGCCACTAGGTTTCCAATAAGCCCGAGGCACAATTTGTTGGCCTACCAAAAAGGTTTTCCAAACGCCATCTCCAGGAAGTTGTTTGAACAACCATTTACTAAGTAAGGCATCATTCTTGACCTACAGGTCAAGAATGCCAACACCACCTTGTTCTTTCGGCGTAAAAACCATGCTCCATTTGGCCAGCCTATACATTTTCTTTTCACTATCTCCTTGCCAAAATAATATGGATCTAAAATAATTTAGCTTTTGTAAGACCCATTTTGGGAGTCGGGAAAAAGAAAGCATATAGAGAACCATATTTATGAAGACATAATTGATCAAGACAAGTCTTCCTCCTAAAGAGAGCAATTTTCCTTTCGAACTACTCAACCATTTTCCTAACCACACCTCTACATCTTTTCACCCCGCATTAGTGAGCACCGATAATGATTTAGAATTCCCAAATATTTAATCGGAAAATGGCCTTGCGCACAACCAAACAAGTCAGTGTAATCAGCTGCTGCCTCACTGACCTCTCCAAAGCAGAACTATTCACTTTTATGGAAGTTAAGATCAATAACAAACATTTAGTCGGACGTTGAAAGCAAGAATTCGAGGTTTCGAGTCTTATCCATAACATGAATCGTATCATCAACATATTGCATAATAGAGAGGCCACCATCCACAAGGTGTGGCACAACTCTCGCAATCTAACCTTCCTGCTTCGTGCGATTATTTAAAGTTGCGAACATGCCAGCAACAATGTTAAATTACATTGGAGACATGGGATCACCCTGAAGTAGTTATTTTTTCAAAGTAATGACCTACATCATCATTGACTTTGACAATTTGCTTGGATATCTCGATAAAGCCACCTCCTCAATGACTTATTTGGCAATTTTCTTGGGTCGACATCGACATGCTCCTGGAGCTTTGGACATGTATCATCACCCTTTATACCAATTCTCATTCTCTGCCTTCTTGCCTCTCCACTAATGAAATCTTTGCTTCTTTCTTTTCCATTGACAAGAAATTTGTTCTAAATCATGATGGCTTTGGGCAATATTTCTCCTGATCCTTCTTGAACATTGTTGTGTCGGACGTCTCCACCAAGTTTGATGACTTCCATAGTAGAAGCATCAATCTCACTCGCGTTGTTAGTGCCACCCTACATTAGAGGACAATAAGAACATTGATAGTCTTTTTTGACCTTAATCGTTATCAATGGATAATTTATTGTAAACATATACAAATAAAAATAAAAGGAAAGGAAAAGTTTTACCATGCATGACATGTGTCACTCCATAAATTGTCCAACTTTGCTTCTTGTTTGGATTAGGTCTTGGTCATGACGATAATTTTTGTTGTTACGGTTGAATTGCGGTCCGTTTGGTTTAGACTCCTTAACAAACAACTAGTTTGGTGAGGGCATGCAAGGAGCACTAGTTTCCTATGTCTAGGTTTGAACTGGCACATGGTGGACGTTTTTTATTTGACGGGAGTAGTAGACAGAGTTGCAAGGAAAAATATCACAAAGGCATCGTGTTGTCGTGGATGACCTCTTAGCAATCAATCGATGTGGATGTCAGTTATTGTTGGAAGGAAGGATTTATTTCTATGGTGAGGTAGATGAGAAATCACATGTATGGGAGCACACAACGGACTAGCTCGGGATATAATGGACTCCTGTTGCACGACTTGGGCATCATGAGAGCATATAACTTGCTTCTGGAGCGAGCAAAATGAGAGATGTGATTGATGCGTTGCTTTCAGCCTGTGGCGGTACGAGTGTATTTCACTATACATTTTGTATGTTGTATCGACTTTCCTAGAAAAATGATGACAACCTCATTGTTAGCAAATCATGAGTGAAACAAGTTAACATATGGTTTAACCCTAAAAAGTTTTGATATACATGAGCATGTTTTTCATGTGAATGGAGAAACATTATCTTGTCGTGCGTGACGTCCTTGCAACGCCAATTACCAGGCCGTGTAGTCGTGGATGACGCCGTCGCAGCGCCTGCCACCACACCGACTTGCCACACGCAGAGATCCCCTCTTGAAGTGGACGACGCCTTCGCGACGCCGACCACCCCTCCATCATCATGTCGCAACATCGCACCTCAACCGGCTATCATCGGCATCGCGCCGCCGCCGGCCTCCTCGCGCCGTCATCCTCCACCTCACATGGAGTCAGACTGCGCCACTGGATCGACAAGGCTCTGAATGCCAAGTGTTGGCGCCGCCTCCTTGCAACGCCGCTTCTTCTTCTACCTCTTGCTGGCTCTCACAGCTCTCTCTCACTCTCTCTCTCTCTCTCTCTCTCTCTCTCTCTCTCTCTCTCTCTCTTTCTCTGGTTGTTTCTCTCAAGAACACACACATTGAAGATATTCCAAACACACACACACGCACACACCCATGTACCAAGGAAGAGAACTAGGTAGCTTTGTCGTGAGGCTCTCCTCCTTGGTTACACAAATGCTACATTGTTTCTCAGCCCTCTCGGCCTTTTTCCATTTCTCAATGTGATATATATACACTATTCTGATTACGGGATCAGAATAATATTCTGATCACAACCTGACCTGCCCCACTAGTAGTACTTTGAACTTCCCTATGAACTAGGTTGAACTTCCGCCAACATTGCTGAAATGGGGCTTGCGATATACCGTTGGAAAGCTATGGACACCAGTATCATGACCCATGTTAAAATTTTGACAAAATGTAAGCGGTTTAAGATCAGTTTTAAAAACCATTTTCTCTTTGCACAAAAAACGTGAATCGTATTTTTGATCGCATTTCTAAACCGTTTATCGGAATGAGGCATATAATATGGCGTTAGAAAGCTGCTGCAAAACCGCTCCTTCCACATGTTGAAAGTTTTCTCTAATTCCCAATGGTTAAAGAGTAATTTGAAAAAACATAAAATTTCGTAAACCGAACAGCTGAGTTCGTTTTTCGATGTCATTTCTAAACGGCTAATCCAATGGAGGCACATGATATGGCGTTGGAAAGCTTATGAAAATGTGCTACCTTTTCATCTTGAAAGTTTTTTTTTTCTAATTTTGAATGGTTTAAGAGTAATTTAGAAAATGGTCCAAGTCCTACCGAGTTCGTATTTTCAAGCTAATTTTTTAGCCGTGCGTCCGAATGCAGCAAATGATATGGTGTTGGAAAGCTTGAACAAATGCGAAACTTTTTGGTATGTATTGTTTCTCCCAATTCTTTACGGTTTTAAGTCAGTTTGGAAAATGGCGAAAAACGTACTTTCGCTGTAATTTCTACAAACTTTATCAGAATTGGGCAAATAATATACCGTTGAAAAGCTACGAAAAATGCGAAACTTTTTCATGTTGATGGTTTTCTATGATTCTTAGCCGTTTTCAAGTAATTTTGAAAACGGCGGGATCATTCGTTCTGCCTCTATCGCGAACCAGATTCTTCGAAAATGCACCGCGTGAAGAACCTGAACTTCTCGATGCGTGTACCTGAACTTCACTCTGTTTTTCACGTGGATTTTTTGCTCGTAGGTCTCCATCCACTGCTCGTAACTCTCCATCCACTCACCGAAATTGAGCAAGTGATATACCGGTGGAAAACTGCTGTAAGCACATAACTTTCCCGTGTTGATCGTTTTTTCATTCTCGCGATGGTTTTAAAAGTTTTTCATCTGAAATTCATTCAGCGTAGTAGTTGAACTTCATGCTTTTTACACGTTGAACTTCTGTGATGTATTTTCATTTGTAATTTTCTCATCCATTCGTTAGTGTTACACAAATGATACTCCTTTTGTACAAACCCCTCTCATAATAATTTTTTTAACTTTCTTTGACCAAGGAGTTGCACTTATAACAACAAAACTTTTAGTCTTTGCTTTTTTATTCCTTTTTAATACAAAATGCACACCGTGTAGTACGTGAACTTCAGGCAGTTATCAATCGAAGTTCTCTCGGTTACGTGAAAATATCTGAGTTTTTTATAAATATTTATCTGAATTTCTTAATCCTTTTTTATAAAATTTTGAAGCGCTCTATTTTTAAAAGTTGAACTTATTGTTTTTTATTTTTGAACTTCTTGTTTCCAATCTTTAATAACGAGAAAAATCTGAGTTTTCTACAATCATCGAACTTCTTCATCTTTTTAATATGGACTTCCTGATTTTATTTCTTTAATCTTTTTATGAAATTTTGAAGCACTCTATTTTTAAAAGTTGAACTTCTTGTTGTTTTATTTTTGAAATTCTTTTTTTCATTCTTTAATAACGAGAAAAATCTAAGTTTTCTATAATCATCGCACTTCCCGCTGTTTTTCACTTGAACTTCTACCATGTGTTTTTGTTCGTAATTTCTCACCCGTTCATCAGAGTTGCACAACTGATATATAGTGCCGATTGCCTCTCTCACAAGAAGTTTTTGAACTTCCCTGTGTTGAGCACCTGAACTTCTAGCAGTGAAATTTTTATACTTTAAATTTTTATTCCTTTTTCTCATATGAAAACACACACCATGCAGCACGTGAACTTCTGGCCGTTTTCAATTTGAACTTCTCTGTAAAAACTTGTCCTTAACTCCCAAAGCACTCGTCGAATTTGAGCAAATGATAGCATTGGAAAGGATTTTTTTAACAAATCATGACTAGTTAAGAGCATTTTTTGAACATGCTAAGACTTGTTTTGAACATGCTAAGACTTGTTTTGAGCATATTTTAGTAACGAAAAAAATCTAAGATGTTTTAAATGTTGAACTACTTTATTTAATTGAATTTGAACTTCTCAACATTTTTATTTTGAACTTCTGTGTATTTATTTTTATAAACGTGGAAAACAAAACCGATGTGTTTGTCCCTATAAGGAATTTCATGGTTTTATTTTGAACTTCTCAACAGTTTTATCACGGGATCTTGCCTTTTAATTCATTTTTTTCATATTAAACACACACCATGTAGTACATAAACTTGTGGCAATTATCAATCTGAACTTTTGAGATCATGCATTCTGCCTTCATCGGAAAAAGAGAGTCGCCAAAAATGCACTTCGTGGAGAGGTTGAACTTCTGGAGCAGTTCTTTTTTGATCTTCACTCTGTTCTTCACGTGTTGTTTTTTACCCATAACTCCACAACCACTTACAGGATTTGAGAAAATGATATACCGATGGAAAGCTGTTGAAAACAGGCAACTTTGCCATGTTGATCATTTTTTCATACTCTTGATGGTTCAAAATAATTTTTTCAATACATAAAAACGCGTTTTAATTGGTATACATGAAACTTTTAAACCATACGTCGGAATGTAGCATATAATATACCGTTGGAAAGCTTATGGGTAGGAGCAACTTTTTCATGTAGACACTTGTTACAAATTTGTTTTCGTTTGAGAGCAATATTAAAAATGGCAAAACAACATCATTTTTCCATTTTTTTAACATGTAATATAAAAAATGGATTGAGAGAATTATTTTAAACACACAAAAAATCATTTTCTGTGTGTTTTCGCACTAGTATATACACGGTGAACCTCCTTCACAAGAATTTTTGAACTTCCTCGGCCGACCACCTAAACTTCTAGCAAAAGTATTTCTAGAATTTACATTTTTATTGCTTTTTCTTATATGAAACACAATCCACGTAGTAGTTAAACCAGTGGTTGTTTTCACTTTGAATTTCTCTCTGCCTTTCTACCCATAACTCCAAAAACACTCATTGAAATTAAGCAAAACTTTTAAATCATATGTTTTAATATACTTTGGACTTCTGTGTTTTTTAATTTAAACTTCACATTTTTTTATTTTTGAGTAAAGAATTGTTATTGATTTTTAAATATACATGGAATTTGACTGCTTTTTCAATTTGAATTCATGGTTGATTCTTTAATAATAAAATATATCTATGTATTTGAAAAGGGTAAATCCTAGATTTTTTTAATAAACATCGAACCACTTCGTTATTTCAGTTTGAACTTCTAGTTTTTTTAATGGGATATTTCTTTTTAAACTTTTTTAGTTTGTTCCTTTTTTTATTTGAAATTCTTCATTTTATTCTTTAAGATTGAGAAAAAGTCTGAGTTTTTGTTTTATAAATTTGGGACTTCTCTGTTATTTCAATTTGAACATCTTAAGAAAATATGGTTTTTAATAAGCATCAAACAATTTTCTTAGAAAATTTAACTTCATACTTTTAGTTTTCCTAGAATTGAAAATAATTTTGAGTTTGTCGTATACATGGAACTATTCTGTTTGTTTCAATTTGAACTTCTCGATTATTATTTAAAGTAACAACAAAATATCTGAGTTTATTATAAATACTGAACTAATGTATTCTAGTAATTTGGACTTCTTGGTTTATTTCTTTTAGTAACGGAAAAATCATAGTTTTATAATAAATATTGAACCGATCCGTTATTTATGTTTGAACGTCTTGAGTTTTTTATTTAGAAAATGGTGAAAAACCTTTTTTATAATTTTAAAGTGTTGTATTTTTTGTTTGAACTTCTCATTATTTAGTAACAGAAAAAATATGAGTTGTTTCAAATGTCAAACTACTCTGTTATTTTAATTTGAACTACTCAACTTTTTTATTTTGAACTTCTGTGTATATTTTTTAGAAACAGGGGAAATAAAACCGATCCATTTTTCCCTATAAGGTATTTCATGACTTTATTTTTAAGTTGAACACGTACGGTTTTTTCTTTTTTCTACATATCTAGGATTTTCATACTAATTTGTTTGTGAAATCCCTTATTTTTTGTTTTCAAGAGAGAGCTTCTATATAATTTTTTTTGCGAGAAAAGAGGTGGGAGGCGAGTACTAGAAATTTTGGGATTTATTTCAACAATTTTAAGCGTCCATATTTGAACAATTTGAATTTCTCATAATTTTCCTAGCAACATTTTTTGAGTTTATCTTTTTTGTTTCTTTTTGGTTTTGACTTCATATTTTTCAGCCATGTTTAATCTTTCGCAGTTTCACACAATTCAGTACATTTTTTTTAATTTCCATTTTTTGTATAGTGATTTTTATATTTATTTTTTATATATAAAATTTTCTATTTAAATTTACATGAGCGTGGTCTTCAAATATAACTGAAACTGTAATCATATATCATCGACAACACATGCTTTGGACTGTCATCTGAACCTTGGCTCTAGTTGTCAACACACGCTTCAGATTGCATAGATAAGCAGCTAACTGATGGGAGCGATGAATTCTGAAACAGCAAACACTGAAATACCAATGTTTCAGGCAACTCAGCTGCTCCCTGCACTTTATAGCAGAAACGCACCTCCTGGAGGGACATACTATGCAAGAACTCACATAGTCACACTTGGACTTTCACTGTTAGAAACCTCGGCCAGCAACGTGAGTACATCTGAATCCGCACCTAACGCCATAACCGAACTTTTTATACAGTGATGCTTGAACGTCTCAGTGAGAAAGCTAGCTAAAATTCGAACAATGTCAGCGGTCGGCGTCTCACACACATGGCTGGCCAGCGCGATGTCAGGGTCGGCGATGGCGTAGACGGAGGAGGCCGTCGGCGGCTTTACAGGGCAGGGGGTTATGGGTGCGACAGGTTGAGCAAAAGGTTGGGATCCCACTTACCTCGAGCGTCACTACCGAACGGATGCAGTCAAATACGTTGGACTGCAATGGCAGGGTGGAGTTGGAGCATGCGTCCACGGTTGTGTGCGTCGCCCATGGATGGTAGGGCTGGTAGCAAGCGCTGGACGCATCGCCAGGAGCCGGGCAGAGCCGGGAGGAAGCGGGCTGGTCAAGGCAGGTCGGCAGCGAGCTTGGGCAGGCAACGGCGGCCCGTGGGATCCAGTGACCGGCGATGGCGCTCTGGATCGAGGATCTTGCGGCAGCGCACGGGAATCCATGGCCCGACGACAGCATGTGGGGGTCCCGGGGCCCTGCGGCCGCTGGATCCGAGGGTGGTGCCGGGAGGAGGCTCGCCGGCCGTAGCGAAGGGGTCGCGCGCCGGCTGTTGGGGAGGAGGGGAGGTGGCGGCGAGGAAGGTGACCGGGGGTTCGGGGTCCCGGCGGCGCGCGCGGGTGTGGGGTCCCAACGGCGCGCGGGTGTGCTTGATCCCGGCGGCGCGCATCGGGGCCGACGGAGGTTACCGGCGGCGCGCGGCTGCAGGGGTGTCGGGAGGGTACAGAGAGGTGCGAGACGTGGGGGACTGCCCGGGTTTTTTTTCTTCGTTCGGGAGTTCAGAAACATCTTCGTCCTCCTATATATAGGGCGCCGTGATCCAAATATATATCAAGTGAAAACGCTTGATCAGTAAAAACTGAAAACTATCACCTTAGTCCATCGGATCAAGGACGTACAGCAGAGATCGGAGGTGGGAATATGGCCATCCACTTAACAATTCTTTTGCACGTAACCCCCCGTGCTTACGTTCTGTCTTGTGAAAGATTTAGCGAACTAGAAAAATAAAAAGCAAAACGAATCTCGACCCAGGCGGCGGCGACTGGATTGAGACTTGGCGGCCGCCATGAAGCCTCGTCATGTGCAGAACGCCATGTGCCCTAGCTCTCCAATGGCTCAGTCCTTGAGCCCTCTTCCTCATCCTCCATCGGCCATGTACACCAGTGCTAGTCCTCCGTCGGCACCGCCCAGCAGCGTGAGCGCTCCGCCGCCCGTGATCGTCAGCCCACTGCCGGCCCCGTCCAGTAGCGCGAGCGCTCCGGCGGCCATGATCCCCCGTCCTCCGTTGGCCCCGTCCAGCAGCACGTGCGCTACGGCGGCCATGATCCCCCGTCCTCCGTTGGCACTGTCCAGCAACGCGAGCGCTCTGGCTGCCATGATCCCCCGTCCTCTGTTGGCCCCGTCCAGCAGCGCGATCACTCCGTCGGCCGTGATTCCACACCCTCTGGCGGTGCCGTCCAGCAGCGCGAGTCCTCTGCCGGCCTCCGCGGTAAGCAATGATTTTTTGATGGTTTATTTTCTTCCTCCATTGATACGAACTGATCATGCTAATGCCATGGTTACTTTTGTTAGCTTGGTGGTGATTTGTTTTTTCAAAACCATAATTGCGATGAAGGAGTACGCCATGACATTGAAATACATCCTCCTCCCATCAATTTGGATAGCTTCCAGACACCCAAAAAAAGAGCCACGGGCGTCCCAGTTTGTGTGAGTGTCATACAACTTAGTTCAAATGCCTCTAACGATTACTAACTTGTATGACTAATGGCTGTTGTAATTTTTAGAGTTCATCATGTACACGCAAATGAGATGAGAACTTGAAGCCATCTGTAGGAATGCCATTTGATAGTATGGAAGCGGTCGAGGAGTTTTACAAGGCTCATGCGCACAATTTTGGATTTTCAGTTCGAATTGGACAGAGGAAGACTGTAGATAATGTGATAGTCTGGAGGCGTTTCCTTTGTTCAAAATCAGGATTCCGAACAGAGAAGGTGGATGAACCCAGGACGAATTTGAACGGAGAGAATAAAAGAACACATGCAAGAAAGATCACTAGATGTGGTTGTGAGGCCATGATAACTGTGAAGCATATAAAGGATGGCAAATAATCAGATTTTCATGAAGAACACACCCATGATTTTGTCACACCTAGGAAGCAACATTTAATCAAGTCTAACAGAAAAGTCAGCGAGAAGGCCAAGGGCACACTATTCACATGCCATGCAGCTAGCATTGGTACATCTGGGGCATTTCGATTGCTTCGTGTTGGTGAGGGTGGATTTGAGTTCGTGGGGTGCACAAAAAGAGACCTGCAAAATTATCATCGTGACATGAGAAGTACTTTCAAGGATTCAGATGCTCAAATGTTCATTGAAAACCTCAGGAAGAGGAAGAAAATCAACCCGGGGTTCTTCTTTGAGTATGTTCTTGATGATAAAAACTGTCTGACACATGTATTTTGGGCTGATGCTTTTTTTAGAAAGAATTATGCTTTGTTTGGAGAAATGGTGTCCTTTGACTCTACATATAGCACCAACCAGTACAACATGATTTTTTGCCCATTCATAGGAATAAACCACCACATGGGATCTGTTTTTTATGGTGCCGCCTTGATTGTAGATGAGAAGATAGTCATATGAATGGGTATTTGAAACGTTCTTGAAAGCAATGGATGGGGCAGCACCAAGGCTTATAGTGACCGATGAAGACCAAAGCATGAAGGCTGCAATTGAACATATAATGCCAAACACTATCCATAGGTTATGCATGTGGCACATAATGAGAAAGCTTCCAGAAAAGGTTGGCCCTCCATTGAGAGAGGATGAACTTTTCTATAGTACAATTAACTCATGTGTATGGGGCTCTGAAAACCTAGCTGAATTTGAGGAAAAATGGTCTTCATTGATTTCTGAATTTGGGCTTGAGGAAAACACATGGTTTGCCAGGAGATACGAACTTCGTGAATCATGGATACCAGCCTACTTCAGAGGTGTTTTTTTGGGTGAGACTCTAAGAACCACTTCATGGTCAGAGAGTGCTAACTCGTTTTTCAATCACTTTATTGGCTACAAACATGCTTTGGTGGAGTTTTGGATTAGGATTGGTACAGCCCTAGAAGAACAACGTCAGAATGAACTCAAGGCTGACCATGAGTGCCTCAATTCTATGCCTCCATTGATTACATCTTGGGAGATTGAGAAGCATGCTAGTCTGGTCTTCACCCATGAGGTTTTCAAATATTTTCAGAAGGAGGTGCGTGCAGCTAGAGATCATTGCTTGATTGAAAGCATATCATAGGAAGGTGATGTGAGAACCACGGTTATAGGTGGTGACTGCTCTTCAAAGTCTCGAGAAGTTCAATTCAACAGAACATCCATGAGTGGTCATTGCTCTTGCATGTTATTTCAGACACGTGGAATTCCATGCCGACATATCATTGTTGTTTTGAGAGGTGCAAAGTGTTGGGGAACGTAGTATTTCAAAAAATTTCCTACGCACACGCAAGATCATGGTGATGCATAGCAACGAGAGGGGAGAGTGAAAGTGCGTTATATCGACTAGAGGGGGGGGGGTGAATAGGCGATTTTTATGAAAGTCTTCAAAACGTGAGAGTTATGAAGGCAAACAGTGAAGATTATGCCTATTACTATGCAGCGGAAGTTAGATTACACCAGGGCAGCCATGGTCATGTATTCAATAGAGTGAAAGCTCAATGACAAACAGCTTCAGTGTAATAAGGATCAGGTAGGAAGAAGTTATGAAGCCGAACAGATCATACATTCATGTTGTGAAGACAAAAGATAAAGCAAGCATGCAATGGCTTCACAATGAATAACTGTAAATGAAGGGAAGTGAAGATGAAACCAGTGACACGTTGAAGACAATGATTTGTTGGACCAGTTCCAGTTGCTGTGACAACTGTACGTCTGGTTGGAGCGGCTAGGTATTTAAACCGAAGGACACACAGTCCCGGACACCCAGTCAAGGACACTTAGTCCAAGACACCCAGTCCTCACCGTTTTCTCCTTGAGCTAAGGTCACACAGACCTCGCCCAATCACTCTGGTAAGTCTTCAAGGTAGACTCCCAAACCTTCACAGACTTCGTTCACTGGCAATCCACAATTTCTCTTGGATGCTCAGAACGCGACGCCTAACCGTCTGGAGGATGCACAGTCCTCAAGTGTAATAAGTCTTCAAATCACACAGACACGAAGACTTAAGTGATGCCCAATTTACTCTGGCTCTGGGTGGTTAGGGGTTTTCTCCTCACTGGGAATTTTTCTTTCAAAGGCTTCGAGGTGGGTTGCTCTCAAACGACAAAAGCCGTGCACTGAAATTTGAGCAGCCAGCCGTTTAAGGTTGTGGGGGGTGGACTATTTATAGCCACTTGGCAACCCGACCTGATCTGTCCGAAATGACCCTGGGTCACTAAGGAATTGACACGTGTACCAACGGTCGGATTTCGAACTCACACGGCAACTTTACTTGGGCTACAAGTAAAGCTGACTTGTCTGACTCTGGACAAGATTTTCTCTCATAGGCTTCGCTCGAAGACATAGGATTTGAATTAGGCATCACTTCAGTCATTCTGACTGGTTCTCTTCGACCCCACTTGACAGTACGGTGGTTCCTATGACGCAACATGAATGAAATAAAACTACGAAGGATCTAGGTCTTCGAGTTTCAAAAGCTTCATAGGGAGTCTTCTCATGTCATTGTCTTCAATATGAATATCTTCATAAACCACCATTGTCTTCAATGTCTTCGTACATTTTTAGGGGTCATCTCTGGTAGTAAAACCGAATCAATGAGGGACTTCTACCTGTGTTTTCCTGCAATTCTCACAAACACATTAGTCCCTCAACTAGGTTTGTCGTCAATACTCCAAAACCAACTAGGGGTGGCACTAGATGCACTTACAATCTCCCCCTTTTTGGTGATTGATGACAAACTAGTTGAAGTTTTCAACGGGGAACATAATTTGTGAAATAGTAAAGGAATTTGTCTTCATAAGTTGCAAGGGCTCCCCCTGAAGATGTGCATA
Organism: Triticum urartu; assembly: GCF_056163025.1. Classification (NCBI taxonomy): domain Eukaryota; kingdom Viridiplantae; phylum Streptophyta; class Magnoliopsida; order Poales; family Poaceae; genus Triticum; species Triticum urartu. The sequence continues at coordinate 743,733,062 of NC_141875.1, read as the reverse complement.
TAAGTAAATTGCCTTTTGAATGCAAATGCACATGGCAGGTTGTACTTGTGGAGATCCACTTCAACTTATGATGACAATCCATTATGCATGTGAAAGTATATGAAGATAATGTCATGCATAATGGAAAATGGACGTCTGCAGTAAGAGATAAGTGCGGAATTTATCATCGCACATGCGGAATTTATCTTCGCATAACGGAGTGACAAGCAGGTAGCAGACGGCCATCAAGGCTAAGTGTTACAACTCAAGAAGCAAATGTAGCAAGAACGGGAGTTGTAAGCACGAAGCAAAATTGTAGCAAAATATAGTGGCACCCGCCCAAAGTGACCCGCTTGAAGACTATAACCATCATATGCTTCTCCCCCTTTTGTCAGTGATGACCAAAAAGGTTTGAAGACATAGAGGTTTCTACGCGTTCCCAGGCGCAGCAGGGTCGGTGGAGTTGTTTGGCGGTGGTGCAGACGAGCTTGGTGCAGATTCGACGCGCGTTGAAGCAGGTGGAGATGGTGTCGCGTCGTCTTCTTCTTCAATAATACGGGCAGACACGGTGGCAGCAGAAGAAGAGAACTCTGACTCTTCAAGTGATGGTGTGCTGCGCATCACCGCTCTTCTTGGAGGCGTGGAGTCAAATTTGAAGTGCTCTGTGAAGCCATCCTCATGCAGTTCAGCTTCAGGGCACATCATGGTGAGGCCCTTCCAAGTGCGGCGACAGGTCTCGTGTGTGACAAATGCATTCTTGGTTGCCATATTTCTGAGGCGATTGACGTCTTGCATGATGCTTCTCATCTGCCTCTTGAGCCAGTCGTGATGCCTATCTTGCTTTTGGTGAAGAGCCACAAGAAGCTCTCGGTCATTGAGTGCACGAGTGCGCTTCTTGGGTCTCTTGGCAGCTGTGCTGTTGGTGGCTTCAGTTGAGGCAGGGGCACGTGTGGTGCCTGCCATTGGATACACGCGAGAGAGAGCTTCAACACCTTCAATATTTTGAGTGAAGCTCTGGTGTTCTGCATTCTGGAGACTTAGTGGTTGCTTGGCCGGCTCTGGATATATTGCTTCAGCAGATGTGTCCATATCGGGCAAAAATATCCTATGATTGCGGGCTGAGGGTTGATAGGAGATTGCAGAGTGAAGCTTGATTAGCCTCATAACCCAAGGAGCATAAAACTTTAAGCCAAACAGTTCTGAAGCAGACGCAGCAAATTGACGGATGAAGAGATCCTGTGCATTGAAGCATTTGCCATGAAGAATGCAGAAGATGAGAGTCTTCATTGCACCATCAATCGTTGCATATCGAGAGTGTCCCTTGACTGGCCAGAGAGTCCGCCTTATGATGTGATATATTGTTCTGGGCAGGTACTCTAAGTCTTCAACGAAGAACCTAGTTGGATAGGGTGCATTTGGAGGAAATGGCTTCATCATTGAGAGCATCTGACTCATATCTGGCTCAGGACGCTGAAATATGCTCTCAATGGCTTCAGCATGGAGTTGGCACCCTTCTTCAAAGAATTCGCCAGGAGTGGGAAGGCCGGTAAGCTCAATTAGGTCGAAAGCATTGGCTTCATGATGGATATTGCCTGTCATCCACTCCAGGATCCATGTCTTCGGATCTCTGTTATAGCCTTTGATATGCAAAGTGGCATAGAACTGGAGCAGAAGCTCTTCGTTCCAGTGCTCTTCGTCAGTGATAAATGGCAGCAAACCCACTTGCTTGAAGCAATCCAATGCTTCTTCTAGACCAGGCAGACCTTCAACAGCTTCAACCTCAAGGCGCTTGTGAGGAAAGATGCGGCCTTGGTTGTAGAGGATGCATGAATAATAGCTGCGCTGTTGATGGCTCCAGAACCTATCTGATACAATCCATTCCCTTGAATAAGGGTTCTTGGAGCGGTCGAAAAACGTGTTATCGGCCCTGAAGCCGTTGATGTTGAAGGAACCAGGAGCTGATGCAGGACCTGGGAACCTTGGTAGTCGTGGGATCGGCTTCTGGACCTGGGGCCTGTGTGCAATATGATAGTGGAATTGTGGTCCGGCAGCAGACTCAGGCACAGAATGTTCAGGAGCAGTAGCTTCGGTGTTTTCTGAAGCTGTTATTGGGGAGGGCTCCACATTTGCTTCGGCGTTGTTTGTGGCAGCCTCAACATTTTCAGCTTCAGGCACGTTCTCCTTGAGAACTGCTTCTTGTTGGTGCGGGGGAGTTGGAGCTTGTGGTATTTCTGCTTGCTCTTCGGCTGATGCAGCCAGAATGTCTTCAACAGCCTGAGCCCTTGGCCCTCTGCGAAGCCTATGGAGGGTAGGCGCTGGTGGAGTTGCAGTGGGTTGGGGCTCATCTTCCTCCTGTGGGCGATCTGCCCACGACGCATCTTGCGTGATTGGCGTCAATGGACGACCAATACTGATCTGTTCGCTTGTCTCAAGATGAGGAAGGGCTGCATCACCTTGCACATTGTCTTGGGGACCAATGTCTTCAGCAGCATTAGGGTTGGCTGCTGGAATGTCTTCAACGTGCGGAGCCTCTATGTAACCAGGCTCATGCACTGTCATCTGACGATCTGCGTCAGGATAGCGGACGCAGAGTGGTTCAACTATCAGGGGCTCTGTGGGAGCAGCCCGAGATTTCTTGGTCTTGCGCTTCTTGATAATGGGTTCAGAAGGAGAGGCTTGAGAATGTTTTCTCTTCTTAGCCTTAGCCTCTGCAGTCCGTGTCTTCTTGTGCTGTGAGGCGGTTGATTGACTCTTTGGCTTCGAGCCAGTCGTTGCAGCGGGGAAGACAATCGGAGCATCAGGTTCTGACCTTGGCGCTTCAGGTTCGGGCACAGCCGCCTTCTTTTTCTTCTTCGCGGCCATCCTGGGGTCAATGCCGGGACGCCCAAGTGCCTTGCGCTTTTCTGCCTCATTGTAGGCTTGCACGCAACGTTCAGCCAAAGTCTTCATGCGTTCTCGTGAGCCTTGAGCTTCGGCACGCGTCTTCAGGAAGTTTTCTTTCAGCTCGTGCAACATGATCTTGAAGTTTTTCACTTCTTGCACACTGAGCTTGGCCACGTGCTTCTTGAACTGAGCCTTTTCATGATCAATTTTCTGCTTCAGTTCTACAATTCGCTGGGCTATTGCAAGTTCTGAAGCGATTGCACCTTGAAAGGCAACGCTGAGGGCTATGGGTAGCTGCAGATCATTGAAGCTTATGTCTGGTGTGTCAAACCATTCATCGATGAAGTTGTGGATGATGGCGACATCAAACAGAGGCAGATTGTTGAAGATTTCAGCCTCCTCCTTGCTCTTGATGAGCTGCTCAAGAGCATCATCTCCAAGATCTTCATCGCTCGAGAGATCAATGGCTTCGCAGCGCAGAATGTCAACAGCTGTGAGCTCTTTGCTTGTGTGTGGCTGAGGCTTCTTGGCTTTTTGGGGCTTGGACACTCGTGATAAGCCTTCTGACTGCACACTGGCTTCAGGAGGTGCAGTTGCTAAAGGCTTCACTCTTGCGATCTTGGGAGAAGCGGCTGGTTTTGAAGCTTTTGGAGCTTTTGGCTTCTTCTGCTTTGGCTTCAGAGCAGCAGGGGCGTCATCTGACTCAGTATCTGCTGGAGGGTCATTCACAGCAGTCCCTTGGACTAGGATGCGAGTGATGAGGCCTGCAAGATTGGCATACGGCCCGATGATATTGGGATTGGCGTTGCGTGTGCCATTTGCCCTTGGTGAGGAGGGACCAGGGTTGAAGCCAAGCCCAAATTTCTTCTTGTTTATCTTCGCTGACTGTTGTGCAAACTGAAAGTTGCGCTTGAAGAGATTATCATCGCGGCACCAGAGAAGTGATGACGGATGTGCCTCAGCTGGCTGTGGTCCTCTCACCATGCATGGATAGAATCCTTGAGCAATGGCTTCGTCTTTGGACTTGGGTACGAGATTTTTGTATAATACATCTCCCCACGGTCTCTTGATGGCGCACTTCTCCGCATATTCTTGAGTGACGAAGCGGTAGTGGAACCATTGCTCTGCCAAATATCTTCGAATCCATTGGATTCGTGTCTTGCGCTGACCATAGCTTTCTTCAGGATCAGTTTTGTACATCTCTGCCAATTCATCAGGCAGATCTTTGGACGTTTCACCACGTCGCTGTCTGCCTCCCTTCCTTGCTGCTGTTTCTGAAGCCATGGATAACTTGGAAGGCTTCAAGATGTTCAAAGGCTTCAAGGGCTTCCTTCTGCAAGAACTGGCTTCAGGCGAGTTGATGTGATGCTGCAAGTACTCTGCAAATGAATGCAGACTATGAGAACCGAAGGATACTCCCACGGACATGTACCTGTGACAGCATTAAGGTGCGAGGGAAGGGGAAGAGGTCATATGCATTCTCAGAAGATTTTGAAGATAAATCGGTTTAGAAGACATTGACCTCATTATGCGAAGACATTCACTTATAGATAAGAAGTTGGTTCCAGATTTGTACGAACCCATAGATCAGTACAAGTGAGGAATCTAACTACTTTATGAAGTACAAGTGAATATACTAGGCATGTTATGAGATGCAGCGAGAGATTTAACTGGTGTGAAGAGAAACTTCTTATGGCAGAAAGTGACTGAACTGTAGGATCAAAAGAAGCTGTAAAAAGAGGTTTTATTTACCACACTTGGAACTGCTAGACGAAGTGAGATTTGAGGCCGAGCAGTTCGATCCTCCGTGCCCTAACTTGGCGACGGAAGACACCTACGGCGAAGGCGGAGAAAGTGATGTCCGCTGTCAGCGTGAAAACGGCGTCGGAGAGGTTGCGGCAGTGAAGCGCTTCGTCGCCGGCGTCGTCGAGTGCTAGCGGTGGCGCTAGGGTTCGTGCGAGGGTGGAAGAAGGAGATAATGACCGCAGTGAATCGTATATTTATAGGGATAGAGGCGGCACTGCGCTATTACGCAGGTACCCCCGGCGGTTCGCATTTGAGGCACGCGTGGCCAGTTAGATTATCGGGATTTTTTCCACGTCCCACGCATGCCTAAATTATCGGGCGGTCGTTTCTGCTTCTCCGGATCTTATGTGGAGGAATGAGCATTAAAACTGACTTTTATGGTTGTCTCAATGTCTTCGGCTGACAAGGACACAGTGAAGACATTTGACAGTTTCAACAGAATGCATATGACTTGGAGAGATAGAGTTTGAGATAGAAAGCATAGAGAGGTTAGGGTCCGATCACATTCACTTAGTTCAAAAGATTCAACCAAGAAGACATAACTATAAGTGAATGCTGTAGAGGACAGAACATCAGTACATATATATCCATATAATCAAAGCAGTGAAGATAATCATGAAGACATACAGAGAATGAAGCCAAACCAATAGTGAAGACATTGAGAGGTGACGCCATGAGAGAAACACTTCAAAATGGAACGTTTGGTGGTGGCGTTACCCACCGTATAGGAAGTATTAGACCCAGACACGGCGCACAATTATCGTGGCGCTCCGAAGTCAAATTCCACATTAATGTATTCACACTTAGAATGTATGTCTTCATTGATTGAAGATATACGCTACTTCGTGTGTTGCACATCTAAGTCATCAATATGCATAAGTGTTAGGATGTGTGCCTGATCACAGGACATTTGAGGATTCCAAGATATTTAGCTCACACCGTAACTTGCAAAATCTCTTCTCATCCAAGGGCTTTGTGAAGATATCTGCCAATTGCTCTTCAGTGTTGACGTGTATGATATCAATGTCTTCCTTCACAACATGATCTCTGAGAAAGTGATGACGAATTTCAATGTGTTTTGTCTTCGAGTGCTGAACTGGGTTGTTGGCAATCTTGATGGCACTTTCATTGTCGCAGTAAAGTGGCACTTGCTTCAGATGAATGCCATAATCCTTGAGTGTTTGCTTCATCCACAGAAGCTGAGCGCAGCAAGATCCAGCAGCAATGTATTCAGATTCAGCAGTGGAGAGAGATACACAGTTCTGCTTCTTTGAAGACCAACATACAAGTGATCGTCCCAGAAAATGACATGTGCCTGATGTAGATTTGCGATCAACTTTGTCACCAGCATAATCAGCATCCGAAAATCCAACCAGATCAAACTCTAAGCCCTTTGGATACCATAATCCTAGAGTTGGGGTGTGAGCCAAATATCGAAGAATTCGCTTCACAGCTAAGTGATGCGACTCCTTTGGTGTCGCTTGAAATCGAGCACACATGCAAACACTAAGCATGATATCTGGCCTAGATGCACATAAATAAAGCAAAGACCCAATCATGGAGCGGTATACCTTTTGATCGAACTCTTTACCATTGTCGTCGGGACCCAGATGATGCTTGGCTGGCATTGGTGTTGTGAAGCCTTTGCAGTCTTGCATACCGAACTTCTTCAGGCACTCTTTAAGATATTTCTCTTGAGATATGAAGATGCCGTTGCGTTGTTGCCGTATTTGAAGACCGAGAAAGAACCTCAGCTCCCCCATCATGGACATCTGATATTGCTCTTGCATCATGTATCCAAACTCTTCACTATACTTCTGATTGGTGCAGCCGAAGATAATGTCATCCACATATATTTGGCACACAAACAGTTCACCATCATATGTCTTCGTGAAAAGAGTGGGATCCAGGGAACCAGGTATGAATCCTTTGCTTTTCAGAAAGTACTTGAGTGTATCATACCAGGCCCTAGGGGCCTGTTTGAGGCCATACAGTGCCTTGTTGAGCTTGTATACCATATCAGGATGTTTTGGATTTTCAAAGCCAGGTGGTTGTGCAACATACACTTCTTCTTCAATCTTGCCATTGAGAAAGGCACTTTTCACATCCATTTGATATAGAAGTATGTTATGATGATTTGCATAGGCCAGCAGTATGCGTATGGCTTCAAGCCTAGCCACAGGAGCAAATGTTTCATCGAAGTCAATGCCCTCCACTTGAGTATATCCTTGAGCAACTAGACGAGCTTTGTTTCTGACAACTTGACCATGCTCATCTTGCTTGTTGCGGTATATCCATTTGGTGCCTATTATGTTGTGCTTCCGTGGATCAGGACGCTTAACCAGTTCCCATACATTATTCAGCTCAAACTGTTGAAGCTCTTCTTGCATAGCTTGAATCCATTCAGGTTCCATGAAGGCTTCTTCAACTTTCTTGGGTTCTGATATTGAGACAAATGCGAAATGCCCACAGAAGTTCGTTAGCTGAGTTGCCCTTGAACGAGTGAGTGGACCAGGTGCATTGATGCTGTCCAGTATTTTGTCAATTTGTACTTCATTTGCAACACGAGGGTGTGTGGGGCGAAGACTTTGCTCTTGCTGATCTATGTGGTCATTTGAAGGTATATCTTCAGGCTGAGCATTGTCTTCATGTGGATCAGGTGCTGAGATGATAAGTTCTTCTTCAGGTTGAGCTTCAGAAGGTACAATTTCTCCAGTTCCCATAAGCTTGATTGATTCATTTGATGGAACTTCATCTAGCACATTTGGCAATTGCTCTCTTTGTGATCCATTGGTTTCATCAAATCGCACATCCACTGTTTCAACCACTTTGTAGTGGAAGAGATTGAAGACTCTGTAGGAGTGTGAATCCTTTCCATATCCAAGCATGAAGCCTTCATGTGCCTTTGGAGCAAACTTTGAGGTGTGGTGTGGGTCTTTGATCCAGCATTTTGCGCCAAATACTCTGAAATAACTGACATTTGGCTTCTTGCCAGTTAGGAGTTCATAGGATGTCTTGTTCAGGAGCTTGTGAAGATAAACACGATTGATTATATGGCATGCAGTATCAATGGCTTCAGTCCAGAATTTTCTTGGAGTCTTGTATTCATCTAGCATTGTTCTGGCCATCTCAATGAGTGTTCTGTTCTTGCGTTCGACGACGCCATTCTGCTGTGGCGTGTATGGAGCTGAGAATTCATGTGTGATGCCCAAGGTGTCCAGATATGTATCAAGGCCAGTATTCTTGAATTCGGTGCCATTGTCACTTCTGATGTGCTTTATCTTGGCGCCAAAATTGTTCATAGCTCGATTTGCGAAGCGTCTGAAGACATCCTGCACTTCAGTCTTGTAAAGGATTATGTGCACCCAAGTATATCTAGAATAATCATCAACAATTACGAAGCCATAGAGGCATGCAGAAGTAGTAAAAGTTGAGTAGTGAGTGGGACCGAAAAGATCCATGTGAAGCAGTTCGAAGGGTTGTGTAGTAGTCATGATTGTCTTCGAAGGATGTTTTGCCCTTGTCATCTTCCCTGCTTCACAAGCACCGCATAAGTGATCTTTCTTAAACTTGACGCCCTCGATGCCTATGACGTGCTTTTTCTTCACAAGGGTGTGGAGGTTCCTCATGCCAGCATGCCCAAGCCTTCGATGCCAAAGCCAGCATTCTGAAGCTTTTGCAAGAAGACATACTGCAAGTTGTGGTCCTGCTGAGAAATCTACCACATACAAATCACCTTTCCTATACCCTTCAAACACTAGAGATTTGTCAGATTCCATTAGCACCAGGCAGCGATATTTGCCAAACATTACAATCATATTCAAATCGCAAAGCATTGAGACAGACATTAAGTTGAAGCCAAGGGATTCAACAAGCATGACTTTATCCATGTGTTGATCCTTTGAGATTGCAACTCTACCTAGACCCAATACCTTACTTTTACCAGTGTCAGCGAATGTAATGTGGCTCTTGTTGGATGGACGTAAAGTTAAGTCCATAAGAAGGCTTCTTCTGCCAGTCATGTGATTTGTACACCCACTGTCAATAATCCATTCTGAAGACTTTGAAGTCGCTGGTATCGTACCCTACAGTGCAGTTAGGGGGATAGGCTTCACGAAGAGTGTTGTGAAGCATAAACATTTGATGAACCAGTGGGTTATGAAAACTTAGATCCAGATTAGGACTAATGGGGAGAGTAGCATGCGATTCAGGAACGAAGTACATAATGATGCCATTTGGGCATTTTATCTTGCGCCCCACAAGATTTTTATGGTCCCCAGCAATAGCATCAGAAGATTTTGTTTTTGTGCTGGAGACCTTTCCCTGCAAAGGAGAGTTAAGCTTTCTTAACCACCCACATCTTCAAGGGTGGCTTAGAAGCTATAAGTCTAAGTGCAGCATCTGAGAATTTTGGCTTTGAAACCTTAGCAAACAGTCTAGCAAGTGGACAATAATACTCATAGGAATAAGCAGAATAATTTTTGGTCATATGAACATGACGGTTCGACCAACCACTCTCATATTCATATGCCTGAGTATGGTTCCCCTGCAAAACATTTGCGTTAGTGCGACTCAGGTGAGTCCCCTGTTTGTATGAAGCATTTGGACCATATGAAGCCTTTGGTCTGAGGTTTGTCTTCTTCAAGTGAGGTGTCATGAAGACATTCACAGGAAGATTTTCCAGACATGTTTTCGGAACCCAGATCTTCTTCACAGGCGGTCCATTCCTGCAGTTAGTACCAATGTACCTGGCAAACACTTTATCATTCTGATTCTTAAACAGTTTATAGTTTGCATCAAAGGATTCATCAATGATAATTGGGTTAGCACAAGTGAAGCCAGAAAGATTGGATGGATCTGCTGAGGATTCCTTTGCAGCAACCCATGTGGTTTTGGGGTACTGCTCAGGTTTCCAGTAAGACCCATCTGCATTAATTTTCCTCACGAACCCAACACCCTCTTTCCTAGGGTTTCGGTTCAGAATCTGCTTCTTAAGGACATCACATAATGTCTGATGCCCTTTCAGACTTTTGTACATCCCTGTTTCAAGCAATGTCTTCAACCTAGCATTCTCATCAGCAATAGAGTGGTATCCTCAGCAGAGGGGTTAGTTACCACGTCAACAGTTGAAGATATTGAAACGGTAGTGGCAGTGGAACATTCAGCAACAGAAGCAGCATTATCACGCTCAATGCATTTAAGACATGGTGGTTCAAATCCTTCCTGAGCGGGACTGATCTGTTCAGCGCGAAGTGACTCGTTTTCCTTTTGAAGATCTTCATGAGCCACCCTCAATTTCTCAATTTCTTGCTTCCTTTGAAGATAATCATAGGAAAGCTTTTCATGAGTTGTTGAGAGAGTATCATAACGATCTTCAAGTTCCTGATACTTAACGTGAAGGTTTTTTTATGTCTTCAATTAAGGATTCAGATCGAGTCATTTCAGCACCCAACAGATCATCGCTTCTGTCTAACAATTTTTGAATATGTTCCATAGCTTTCTGTTGTTCAGTTGCAATTTTAGCAAGTGTTTTGTAGCTAGGTTTTGAATCACATTCAGAGTCATCGTCACTTGATGTTTCATAGCGAGTAGTGCGTGTGTTTACCTTGGCACCACGTGCCATGAAGCAGTAGGTAGGAGTGGAGTCGTTCTTGTCATTTGCGTCGGTGTCGGTGATGCAGTCATTGTCTTCAGTATTGAAGATGGACTTGGCGACGTATGCTGTAGCCAGACTCGCAATGCTAGAATCAGACTCCTCCTCAGACTCCACCTCTGCCTCCTCAGATGCGGACTCCTCCTCTGAATCCATCTCCTTTCCAACAAACGCACGTGCCTTGCCAGATGAGCTCTTCTTGTGTGATGAAGACTTTGATGAAGTTTTGGAAGAAGACTTTGAGTATTTCTTCTTCTTCTTGTCGTCAGAATCATATTCCTTGCTCTTCTTTTTCCTTCTGTTCTCATTTTCCCACTGTGGACACTCAGAGATGAAGTGTCCAGTTTTCTTGCACTTGTGACATGTTTTCTTCTTGTAGTCATGAGCAGAAGCTTCATCATTCCTTGAGCTTGATCGTGAGGATTTCCTGAAGCCTTTCTTCTTAGTGAATTTTTGGAACTTCTTCACTAGCATTGCAAGTTCTCTTCCAATGTCTTCAGGATCATCAGAACTACAGTCAGATTCTTCTTCAGATGAGGAGACAGCTTTTGCCTTCAAGGCACGAGTTCGCCCATAGTTTGGGCCGTAGATATCTCTTTTCTCAGAAAGTTGAAACTCATGTGTGTTGAGCCTCTCAAGTATGTCAGACGGATCGAGTGTCTTGAAATCAGGACGTTCTTGAATCATCAGGGCCAGGATGTCAAACGAACTATCAAGTGATCTCAGCAGCGTCTTGACGATTTCATGTTTGGTGATCTCAGTGGCGCCGAGGGCTTGAAGCTCATTTGTGATGTCAGTGAGCCGGTCAAATGTGTGCTGGACATTCTCATTGTCATTTCGCTTGAAGCGGTTGAAGAGGTTGCGAAGAACACTGATTCTTTGATCTCTCTGGGTTGAGATGCCTTCATTGACCTTTGAGAGCCAGTCCCAGACTAGCTTGGATATCTTCAAAGCACTCACACGGCCATACTGTCCTTTGGTCAGATGACCACATATGATATTCTTGGCAGTGGAGTCCAGTTGAGTGAACTTCTTGACATCAGCAGCAGTGACACCTTCTCCAGCCTTGGGAACGCCGTTCTCGACGACATACCATAGGCCGATGTCAATGGCTTCAAGATGCATGCGCATCTTATTCTTCCAGTAGGGATATTCAGTTCCATCGAAGACGGGGCAAGCAACGGAGACTTTGATTATCCCTGCAGTCGACATAACTAAAACTCCAGGTGGTTAAACCGAATCACACAGAACAAGGGAGCACCAAGCTCTGATACCAATTGAAAGTGCGTTATATCGACTAGAGGGGGGGGGGGTGAATAGGCGATTTTTATGAAAGTCTTCAAAACGTGAGAGTTATGAAGGCAAACAGTGAAGATTATGCCTATTACTATGCAGCGGAAGTTAGATTACACCAGGGCAGCCATGGTCATGTATTCAATAGAGTGAAAGCTCAATGACAAACAGCTTCAGTGTAATAAGGATCAGGTAGGAAGAAGTTATGAAGCCGAACAGATCATACATTCATGTTGTGAAGACAAAAGATAAAGCAAGCATGCAATGGCTTCACAATGAATAACTGTAAATGAAGGGAAGTGAAGATGAAACCAGTGACACGTTGAAGACAATGATTTGTTGGACCAGTTCCAGTTGCTGTGACAACTGTACGTCTGGTTGGAGCGGCTAGGTATTTAAACCGAAGGACACACAGTCCCGGACACCCAGTCAAGGACACTTAGTCCAAGACACCCAGTCCTCACCGTTTTCTCCTTGAGCTAAGGTCACACAGACCTCGCCCAATCACTCTGGTAAGTCTTCAAGGTAGACTCCCAAACCTTCACAGACTTCGTTCACTGGCAATCCACAATTTCTCTTGGATGCTCAGAACGCGACGCCTAACTGTCTGGAGGATGCACAGTCCTCAAGTGTAATAAGTCTTCAAATCACACAGACACGAAGACTTAAGTGATGCCCAATTTACTCTGGCTCTGGGTGGTTAGGGGTTTTCTCCTCACTGGGAATTTTTCTTTCAAAGGCTTCGAGGTGGGTTGCTCTCAAACGACAAAAGCCGTGCACTAAAATTTGAGCAGCCAGCCGTTTAAGGTTGTGGGGGGGTGGACTATTTATAGCCACTTGGCAACCCGACCTGATCTGTCCGAAATGACCCTGGGTCACTAAGGAATTGACACGTGTACCAACGGTCGGATTTCGAACTCACACGGCAACTTTACTTGGGCTACAAGTAAAGCTGACTTGTCTGACTCTGGACAAGATTTTCTCTCATAGGCTTCGCTCGAAGACATAGGATTTGAATTAGGCATCACTTCAGTCATTCTGACTGGTTCTCTTCGACCCCACTTGACAGTACGGTGGTTCCTATGACGCAACATGAATGAAATAAAACTACGAAGGATCTAGGTCTTCGAGTTTCAAAAGCTTCATAGGGAGTCTTCTCATGTCATTGTCTTCAATATGAATATCTTCATAAACCACCATTGTCTTCAATGTCTTCGTACATTTTTAGGGGTCATCTCTGGTAGTAAAACCGAATCAATGAGGGACTTCTACCTGTGTTTTCCTGCAATTCTCACAAACACATTAGTCCCTCAACTAGGTTTGTCGTCAATACTCCAAAACCAACTAGGGGTGGCACTAGATGCACTTACAGAGAGTGTTGTCCACGTACCCTCGTAGACCGAAAGCGGAAGCGTTAGCACAACGCGGTTGATGTAGTCGAACGTCTTCACGATCCGACCGATCCAAGTACCGAACGCATGGCACCTCCGAGTTCAGCACACGTTCAGCTCGATGACGTCCCGCGAACTCCGATCCAGCAGAGCTTCACGGGAGAGTTCCGTCAGCACGATGGCGTGGTGACAGTGATGATGTTGCTACCGACGCAGGGCTTCGCCTAAGCACCGCTACGATATGACCGAGGTGGAATATGGTGGAGGGGGGCACCGCACACGGCTGGGAGAGATCAACTGATCAACTTGTGTGTCTAGAGGTGCCCCTGCCCCTGTATATAAAGGAGCAAGGGGGAGGCCGGCCGGCCCTCTATGGGCGCGCCAGGAGGAGGAGTCCTCCTCCTACCTTTCCTACTCCTACTTGGAGGAGGAAAGGAAGGATGAGAAGGAGAAGGAAGGAGAAGGAGGAAAAGGAGGAAAGGGGGGCCGCCCCCTAGTCCAATTCGGTTTGGGCTAGGGGGGCCGCGCACCCTGCCTCCTCTCTTCCACCACTTGGCCCATGAGGCCCATTACTTCTTCCTCGTATTCCCGTAACTCCTCAGTACCCCCGAAAATACCCGAATCACTCAGAACCTTTCCGATGTCCGAATATAGTCGTCCAATATATCGATCTTTACGTCTCAACCATTTCGAGACTCCTCGTCATGTCCCCGATCTCATCCGGGACTCCGAACTACCTTCGGAACATCAAATCACATAAACTCATAATACAATCGTCACCGAAGCTTTAAGCATGCGGACCCTACGGGTTCGAGAACTATGTAGACATGACCGAGACATGTCTCCGGTCAATAACCAATAGCGGAACCTGGATGCTCATATTCGTCCCACATATTCTACGACGATCTATATCGGTCAGACCGCATAACAACATACGTTGTTCCCTTTGTCATCGGTATGTTACTTGCCCGAGATTCGTTCGTTGGTATCTCAATACCTAGTTCAATCTCGTTACCGGCAAGTCTCTTTACTCGTTCCGTAATACATCATCCTGCAACTAACTTATTAGTTGCAATGCTTGCAAGGCTTAAGTGATGTGCATTACCGAGAGGGCCCAGAGATACCTCTCTGACAATCGGGGTGACAAATCCTAATCTCGAAATACGCCAACCCAACAAGTACCTTCGGAGACACCTGTAGAGCACCTTTATAATCACCCAGTTACGTTGTGACGTTTGGTAGCACACAAAGTGTTCCTCCGGTAAACGGGAGTTGCATAATCTCATAGTCATAGGAACATGTACTCCCTCCATTCCACAATGTAGTGCTTCCTCTATCTACGTGCTTCAACTTTGACCGTAAATTTAACTACCAAGACCGATTGCGGCAGGAGCAAAAATTATATCAGTGAATTCGTATTCGAAAGAAGTTTTCAATTATATAATTTTTTCTTCCGCCACAGTTGGTCTCGTTGGTTAAATTTACGGTCAAAGTTGGACCTCGGGAAGCGCGGGCGCACTATATTTTGGAATGGAGGGAGTATAAGTTATGAAGAAAGCAATAACAACAAACTAAACGATCAAGTGCTAAGCTAATGGAATGGGTCAAGTCAATCATATCATTCTCCTAATGATGTGATCCTGTTAATCAAATGATAACTCATGTCTATGGCTAGGAAACATAATCATCTTTGATTAACGAGCTAGTCAAGTAGAGGCATACTAGTGACACTTTGTTTGTATATGTATTCACACATGTATTATGTTTCCGGTTAATACAATTCTAGCATGAAGGATAAACATTTATCATGATATAAGGAAATAAATAATAACTTTATTATTGCCTCTAGGGCATATTTCCTTCAGTCTCCCACTTGCTCTAGAGTCAATAATCTAGATTACACAGTAATGATTCTAACACCCATGGAGCCTTGGTGCTGATCATGTTTTGCTCGTGGAAGAGGCTTAGTCAGCGGGTCTGCAACATTCAGATCCGTATGTATTTTGCAAATTTCTATGTCTCCCACTTGGACTAAATCCCGAATGGAATTGAAGCGTCTCTTGATGTGCTTGGTTCTCTTGTGAAATCTGGATTCCTTCGCCAAGGCAATTGCACCAGTATTGTCACAAAAGATTTTCATTGGACCCGATGCACTAGGTATGACACCTAGATCGGATATGAACTCCTTCATCCAGACTCCTTCATTTGCTGCTTCCGAAGCAGCTATGTACTCCGCTTCACATGTAGATCCCGCCACGACGCTTTGTTTAGAACTGCACCAACTGACAGCTCCACCGTTCAATATAAACACGTATCCGGTTTGCGATTTAGAGTCGTCCGGATCAGTGTCAAAGCTTGCATCAACGTAACCATTTACGATGAGCTCTTTGTCACCTCCATATATGAGAAACATATCCTTAGTCCTTTTCAGGTACTTCAGGATGTTCTTGACCGCTGTCCAGTGATCCACTGTAGGATTACTTTGGTACCTCCCTGCTAGACTTATAGCAAGGCACACATCAGGTCTGGTACACGGCATTGCATACATGATAGAGCCTATGGCTGAAGCATAGGGAACATCTTTCATTTTCTCTCTATCTTCTGTGGTGGTCGGACATTGAGTCTTACTCAACTTCACACCTTGTAACACAGGCAAGAACCCTTTCTTTGCCTGATCCATTTTGAACTTCTTCAAAACTTTGTCAAGGTTTGTGCTTTGTGAAAGTCCAATTAAGCGTCTTGATCTATCTCTATAGATCTTAATGCCCAATATGTAAGTAGCTTCACCGAGGTCTTTCACTGAAAAACTCTTATTCAAATATCCCTTTATGCTATCCAGAAATTCTATATCATTTCCAATCAATAATATGTCATCCACATATAATATCAGAAATGCTACAGAGCTCCCACTCACTTTCTTGTAAATACAGGCTTCTCCAAAAGTCTGTACAAAACCAAATGCTTTGATCACACTATCAAAGCGTTTATCCCAACTCCGAGAGGCTTGCACCAGTCCATAGATGGATCGCTGGAGCTTGCACACTTTTTTAGCTCCCTTTGGATCGATAAAACCTTCTGGCTGCATCATATACAACTCTTCTTCCAGAAATCCATTCAGGAATGCAGTTTTAACATCCATTTGCCAAATTTCATAATCATAAAATGCGGCAATTGCTAACATGATTCGGACAGACTTAAGCATCGCTACGGGTGAGAAGGTCTCATCGTAGTCAATCCCTTGAACTTGTCGAAAACCTTTTGCAACAAGTCGAGCTTTGTAGACATTAACATTACCGTCAGCGTCAGTCTTCTTCTTGAAGATCCATTTATTCTCAATTGCTTGCCGATCAATGGGCAAGTCAACCAAAGTCCACACTTTGTTCTCATACATGGATCCCATCTCAGATTTCATGGCTTCTAGCCATTTTGCGGAATCTGGGCTCACCATCGCTTCTTCATAATTCGTAGGTTCATCATGATCTAGTAGCATGACTTCCAGAACAGGATTACCATACCACTCTGGTGCGGATCTTATTATGGTTCATCTACGAGGTTCAGTAGTAACTTGATCTGAAGTTTCATGATCATTATCATTAGCTTCCTCACTAATTGGTGTAGGTGTCTGTGATGTACTACTTTCCAATAAGGGAGCAGGTACAGTTACCTCATCAAGTTCTACTTTCCTCCCACTCACTTCTTTCGAGAGAAACTCCTTCTCTAGAAAGGATCCATTCTTAGCAACGAAACTCTTGCCTTCGGATCTGTGATAGAAGGTGTACCCAACAGTTTCCTTTGGGTATCCTATGAAGACACATTTCTCCGATTTGGGTTCGAGCTTATCAGGTTGAAGCTTTTTCACATAAGCAATGCAGCCCCAAACTTTCAGAAACGACAACTTTGGTTTCTTGCCAAACCACAGTTCATAAGGCGTCGTCTCAACAGATTTCGATGGTGCCCTATTTAACGTGAATGCAGTCGTCTCTAAAGCATAACCCCAAAACGATAGCGGTAAATCTGTAAGAGACATCATAGATCGCACCATATCTAGTAAAGTACGATTATGACGTTCGAACACACCATTACGCTGTGGTGTTCCGGGTGGCGTGAGTTGCGAAACTATTCCGCATTGTTTCAAATGTAGACCAAACTCATAACTCAAATATTCTCCTCCACGATCAGATCGTAGAAACTTTATTTTCTTGTTACGATGATTTTCAACTTCACTCTGAAATTATTTGAACTTTTCAAATGTTTCAGACTTATGTTTCATTAAGTAGATATACCCATATCTGCTTAAATCATCTGTGAAGGTGAGAAAATAACGATATCCGCCACAAGCCTCAATATTCATCGGACCACATACATCTGTATGTATGATTTCCAACAAATCTGTTGCTCTCTCCATAGTACCGGAGAACGGTGTTTTGGTCATCTTGCCCATGAGGCACGGTTCTCAAGTACCAAGTGATTCATAATCAAGTGATTCCAAAAGTCCATCAGTATGGAGTTTCTTCATGCGCTTTACACTGATATGACCTAAACGGTAGTGCCACAAATAAGTTGCACTATCATTATCAACTCTGCCTCTTTTGGTTTCAACATTATGAATATGTGTATCACTACTATTGAGATTCATCAAAAATAGACCACTCTTCAAGGGTGCATGACCATAAAAGATATTACTCATAAAAATAGAACAACCATTATTCTTTGATTTAAATGAATAACCGTCTCGCATCAAACAAGATCCAGATATAATGTTCATGCTCAACGCTGGCACCAAATAACAATTATTTAGGTCTAAAACTAATCCCGAAGGTAGATGTAGAGGTAGCGTGCCGACCGCGATCACATCGACTTTGGAACCATTTCCCACGCGCATCGTCACCTCGTTCTTTGCCAGTGTTCGCTTAATCCGTAGTCCCTGTTTCGAGTTGCAAATGTTAGCAACAGAACCAGTATCAAATACCCAGGTGCTACTGTGAGCTCTAGTAGGGTACACATCAATAACATGTATATCACATATACCTTTGTTCACCTTGCCATCCTTCTTATATGCCAAATACTTGGGGCAGTTCCGCTTCCAGTGTCCAGTCTGCTTGCAGTAGAAGCACTCAGTTTCAGGCTTAGGTCTAGATTTGGGTTTCTTCTCCTGAGCAGTAACTTGCTTACTGTTCTTCTTGAAGTTCCCCTTCTTCTTCTTCCCTTTGCCCTTTTTCTTGAAACTGGCGGTCTTGTTGACCAACAACACTTGATGCTCCTTCTTGATTTCTACCTCCGCAGCCTTTAGCATTGCGAAGAGCTCGGGAATTGTCTTATCCATCCCTTGCATGTTATAGTTCATCACGAAGCTCTTGTAGCTTCATGGCAGTGATTGAAGAACTCTGTCAATGACACTATCAACAGGAAGATTAACTCCCAGTTGAGTCAAGTGATTATGATACCCAGACATTTTGAGTATATGTTCACTGACAGAACTATTCTCCTCCATCTTGTAGCTATAGAATTTATTGGAGACTTCATATCTATCAATCCGGGCATTTGCTTGAAATATTAACTTCAACTCCTGGAACATCTCATATGCTCCATGACGTTCAAAACGTCGTTGAAGTCCCGATTCTAAGCCGTAAAGCATGGCACACTGAACTATCGAGTAGTCATCAGCTTTGCTCTGCCAGACGTTCATAACATCTGGTGTTGCTCCAGCAGCAGGCCTGGCACCTAGCGGTGCTTCCAGGACGTAATTCTTCTGTGCAGCAATGAGGATAATCCTCAAGTTATGGACCCAGTCCGTGTAATTGCTACCATCATCTTTCAACTTTGCTTTCTCAAGGAACGCATTAAAATTCAACGGAACAACAGCATGCGCCATCTATCTACAATCAAACATAGACAAGCAAAATACTATCAGGTACTAAGTTCATGATAAATTTAAGTTCAATTAATCATATTACTTAAGAACTCCCACTTAGAAAGACATCCCTCTAATCTTCTAAGTGATCACGTGATCCAAATCAACTAAACCATAACCGATCATCACGTGAAATGGAGTAGCTTTCAATGGTGAACATCAATATGTTGATCATATCTACTATATGATTCATGCTCGACCTTTCGGTCTCAGTGTTCTGAGGCCATATCTGCATATGCGAGGCTCGTCAAGTTTAACCTGAGTATTCTGCGTGTGCAAAACTGGCTTGCACCCGTTGTAGACGGATGTAGAGCTTATCACACCCGATCATCACGTGGTGTCTGGGCACGATGAACTTTGGCAACGGTGCATACTCAGGGAGAACACTTTTATCTTGAAATTTAGTGAGAGATCATCTTATAATGCTACCGTTAATCAATGCAAGATAAGATGCATAAAAGATAAACATCACATGCAATCAATATAAGTGATATGATATGGCCATCATCATCTTGTACTTGTGATCTCCATCTTCAAAGCACCGTCATGATCACCATCGTCACCGGCGCGACACCTTGATCATCATCGTAGCATCGTTGTCGTCTCGCCAATCCTATGCTTCCACGACTATCGCTACTGCTTAGTGATAAAGTAAAGCATTACAGCGCAATTGCATTGCATACAATAAAGCGACAACCATATCGCTCCTGCCAGTTGCCGATAACTCGGTTACAAAACATGATCATCTCATACAATAAAATTTAGCATCATGTCTTAACCATATCACATCACAACATGCCCTGCAAAAACAAGTTAGACGTCCTCTACTTTGTTGTTGCAAGTTTTACGTGGCTGCTACGGGCTTAGCAAGAACCGTTCTTACCTACGCGTCAAAACCACAATGATAGTTTGTCAAGTTGGTGCTGTTTTAACCTTCGCAAGGACCGGGCATAGCCACACTTGGTTCAACTAAAGTTGGAGAAACTGACACCCGCCAGCCACCTGTGTGCAAAGCACGTCGGTAGAACCAGTCTCGCGTAAC
The DNA here is from genome assembly GCF_056163025.1 of Triticum urartu. Taxonomy (NCBI): domain Eukaryota; kingdom Viridiplantae; phylum Streptophyta; class Magnoliopsida; order Poales; family Poaceae; genus Triticum; species Triticum urartu. Next base: position 743,713,104 of record NC_141875.1, on the reverse strand, counting down.
CGTACGCGTAATGTCGGTCCGGGCCGCTTCATCCAACAATACCGCCGAACCAAAGTATGACATGCTGGTAAGCAGTATGACTTATATAGTCCACAACTCACTTGTGTTCTACTCGTGCATAACATCAACGCATAAAACCTAGGCTCGGATGCCACTGTTGGGGAACGTAGTATTTCAAAAAATTTCCTACGCACACGCAAGATCATGGTGATGCATAGCAACAAGAGGGGAGAGTGTTGTCCATGTACCCTCGTAGACCGAAAGCGGAAGCGTTAGCACAACGCGGTTGATGTAGTCGAACGTCTTCACGATCTGACTGATCCAAGTACCGAACGCACGGCACCTCCTATTGGAAATTTGCCCTAGAGGCAATAATAAAATGGTTATTATTATATTTCTTTGTTCATGATAATTGTCTATTGTTCATGCTATAATTGTGTTATCCGGAAATCGTAATACATGTGTGAATACATAGACCACACCACGTCCCTAGTGAGCCTCTAGTTGACTAGCTCGTTGATCAAAAGATAGTCATGGTTTCCTGACTATGGACATTGGATGTCATTGATAATGGGATCACATCATTAGGAGAATGATGTGATGGACAAGACCCAATCCTAAGCATAGCTTAAAGATCGTGTAGTTCGTTTGCTATAGCTTTTCCGAATGTCAAGTATCATTTCCTTAGACCATGAGATTGTGAAACTCCCGGATACCGCAGGAGTGCTTTGGGTGTGCTAAACGTCACAACGTAACTGGGTGACTATAAAGGTACACTACAGGTATCTACGAAAGTGTCTGTTGGGTTGGCACGAATCGATACTGGGATTTGTCACTCTGTATGACGGAGAGGTATCTCTGGGCTCACTCGGTAATGCATCATCATAATGAGCTCAATGTGACCAAGTGGTTGATCACAGGATCATGCATTATGGTACGAGTAAAGTGACTTGCCGGTAACGAGATTGAACGAGGTATTGGGATACCGACGATCGAGTCTCGGGCAAGTAACGTACCGATTGACAAAGGGAATTGTATACGGGATTGATCGAATCCTCGACATCATGGTTCATCCGATGAGATCATCGAGGAGCATGTGGGAGCCAACATGGGTATCCAGATCCCGCTGTTGGTTATTGACCGGAGAGTCGTCTCGGTCATGTCTGCGTGTCTCCCGAACCCGTAGGGTCTACACACTTAAGGTTCGGTGACGCTAGGTTTGTTGAGAAATTAGTATACGGTAACCCGAAAGTTGTTCCGAGTCCCGGATGAGATCCCGGACGTCACGAGGAGTTCTGAAATGGTCCGGAGATGAAGATTTATGTCAGGACCCCGATTCCAAGTCACATCGATCGAGCCGGTAACACCTCATATCACATTGCGGCCTCACGCACGGTATCCCCACGGTGTTGCCTTACCATGGCCTGGGACCGTTTGCGCCTTTTGGCTCACGTATATGATACGCTAGCATCCATATGACAGAGAACCCGGGCCGACATGGCTAGTCGTGAACCCAAAGCGGCGCAGACCTATGGAGACAGGCATACATGAATCACATCGAGCACGTCGGTCATCAGCGAGTGAATCCGGGCTGTAGCACTGGCTAACAGGACTCCGGGGAACCCGGGCTGTAGCAGGCTAGGCAGGACTCTGGATGTCACCACGTGACATTTCCCTGAAGGGACAGACATAGGAACGAAGTGATACACATGCCGGCCAGTCAAGTGTCCTGAGCAGTAGTGCTGGGCTAGCAGGACACCGGTGAACCGGGCTGTAGCGGACTACTATGGCTCGAGGAGCACTAGACTACATTTCCCCATAAGAAAAGCTGCCAAGGATAAACAACTAGATTTTCGGATCCCACTCGTACCAAGCATTTCAATCATACACACAATATGCCCGATATGAGTACATACAGCATGGCATCACAACAAAACTCTACAACTCAAGTACTTTATTTAAAAAGGCTTCGAGGAGCCATACATAACATATTCATACAGGTAGGGGTCACAGGACCCGACACTCAAGTCATAGAATCATACAAGAACATGCGGAAGCAACTAGTCTGAGCATAGCCACTAGAAAGAAAGAAGGCTTCTCGAAGCCTGTCTATCTACATAGGGCCCTCCATGGCCATGATCACCACCTGGGTGGCTAGTCACTCGTCGACATCAAGGTCTACGTAGAACCCATCGGAGGGGGCAGTGTTGTCGTCTGAAAACAATAATTAAGCAAACATGAGTCAAAGGTACTCAGCAAGTCTTACATCAGAACCTACTATACATGCTCATTCTCAAGAAGGTGGTGGAGTTATTGCAGCAAGCCAGCTTTGACTCTTGGCTAAGCTATCCTACGGGACACCACTAGTAGAATAGTTTTCCCACACGAGTCCACTAATCACCAACACAATACTCCACCGGGGATCCTCCCTCGTCATCCTACGAGAGGGCCATCCTCGGTACTCACACTTATCTTGAGTTTTCTAGTAGTATCCATTAACTTGTCTATGAACTGTATAGGCAACCAAGTAGTCCTTTACCGCGGACGCGGCTATTCGAATAGGTGATGTTAACCCTGCAGGGGTGTACTTCTTCATACATGCTCTCACCACTTACCGCCGTTTACACGACATGTATGCGGCAACCTTCAAGCGGAAGCCCAACGAGGGTGTCGGCCATGGCCTACCTAAACACTCAAGTCTCTAGTCCAGGTTTATCGCCTATCCAGGTTCCATGCGCAGGGAGTCCGGCCGAGGTTTCCACATACGGCCCCGAACGATGTGAACAAGGTTCTCGAGACACCAAACGGGTGACTCAGTACACCGTGCCACGGTGTATCTACCGCAACATAGCCCACCCCTAGGGTCAGCGCTACGCACGACCACCAACACATAACCTACAAACACCAGAAACTAATTGCAACTCCTGGACAGAGTACTAGGGTGATTAAGAAGCCGAGAGGGTCAATTAAGGATCCCAATGCATGGTAGTAGCAGATTCTTAAAATCACACATACAGATCTCAGTTCTTAGGGACGGCCTCAATGAAACAACCCACCATGCACTCCTACATGGCCTCTCATTGATACCTTTACCAAATCATGTTCAACACATCCCTCATATTACCGACATAATCATTTCACTCTAGCCCATCACCCAGATGAACCAGACTTGACACAACTCTAAGCATAGTAGGCATAGCAAGGTAGGAATCACATACATGGCTCAATCAACTCCTACACATGCTAGTGGGTTTCATCTAGTTACTGTGGCAATGACAGGTCATGCAGAGGATAAGGGTTCAACTACCGTAGCACACAGTAGTTTGAATCGCGTTGTCTTAATGCAGTAAACAAGAGCAGAAGCGAGAACATGGGTTTGTATCGGAATGATCAATGGGCTGCTTGCCTGATGTAGTGGTAGTAGGGTACTGCCCTTCAGACGGATACTCGGGGTTATCCTCGGAGGCAGAACCTACCACGAAAGACACACAAAACATAATCAACACATGACAATATGCAACAATATGATTCATGCTATGACGTGGCAAAATGAATGTGTCTTGGCCAAATGCAAGCTAAAACAGAAAGGAATGAACCCATTTGAATCAAAGATTCAAATGTTAGTTCATTTAACATGGCCTTATTAGTGCATTATCTTATTTTGCTTAAACGGCAAGGTTATCTTGTTTTGTCATGCATGAAACCATTACCAATGGATAGATTGAATTTTTCTGATCAAAATTCATATATAAATCTTTGCATTTGGAGTTATGCTTGATTTTCTATGATTTTTAGAAGTTTTGGCTATTTTCGGGAATTTCCTATATAAAAATAAGTCCAGGAAATGAATAATTGCGTCAGCACTGCGTCACTGTGACATCAGCAGTCAACTGGGACGGTCCAGGTCAAACCTGACCAGTGGGTCCCGCGTGTCAGTGTCATAGCCTAACTAGTTTTTAGTTAGTCCTAATCCTAACTTAATTAGTAGGCGGGTCCCATCTGTCATAGACCAGGGGGGTCAAACTGGGCCCACCCGGGTCAACTCAGTTAGCGGGGGTCAAACCCCTGGTCAGCAGGGTCAATCCCGCCGGCGTTGAGTTGCCGGCGAGGCCGAGACGGCGGAGGGGCTCGGATTTTCCCCTCCGGCGACCAAATTAGCGGCCGAGACCACCTACAGAGAGCTGGCACTCTCGCGCATCCATTGGAGCAAGCGAGAAAGGCTGCGGTGGAGTGAGCTCGCCGGAGTCGAGCTCGTGGCGGCGGCCGGGGCTCGGGCAACGACAGGTTCGGCACTACGGTGCAAGGCAGGAGGAGCTGGTGGGCGCTACGGGCTCCTGGAGCTGTGCTGAGCGCAGATGTGTGCTTGGATTCGAGCCACTGTGGCTCTAGCCACGACGGCGACGAGGCACTGTGGCGGCGAGCTTCGGACGTGATGGTTAGTAAGGCTAGAGGAGGAAATAGACGGCAGGGAGCGAGGGGTTCGGTAGAGGAGCTCACGGCGGTTGCAGAATGCGTCTCAGCGGGCTCGGGGGAGGTCGGACGATGTCGGGGCGTTGCCGGCGATCTCGGTTGCTCAAGGTAGAAGACGACCACGGTGATGACGTTTGGGGGCATCCGGTGCGGCGTGGCTCGGCGGAGAGGACGAGGGAGACGAGGCAGGGCTTTTGGATGGGCCAGTGAGGCGAGGGGAGCATGGTGGTCACGGTGGCGACGAACGGCAGCGACAGCTTCGCCCTGCTTCAGGATAGAGAGCGGGAGAGGCGAGGCAGGGGGAGAGTGGAGCGGTCGAGGGGTCCAGGGGGTCTGCGTGGCACTCGTAGACGGCATCCTGGGCGTCGGCAGAAGCAGGAGGTGGCCGGCGTGTGGCTGCGGGCGCCGGCCATGCGCCTCTCGTCCTCCTGGCGAGAGGAGGGGGATGACTGGCGGGAGCCAGTGGCTGGGCCGAGCTGGGCCAGGCCAGGGCGACAGGTAAGTCCTCTGTTCCCTTGTTTTCTCTTTTTTTATTTGCTCTGCTCTGTGTATTGAAATGATTAAAATACCATTCCATTTTTAAGAAAACCTGGAAATATTCAGAGGCACATTTGAAATTATTCTCAACTGCCTAAAAATACTTCCAAGAGTATTTGAGCACTTTAAAATATTTATAGTATTTAAAATGCCCAAATTCAAATACTTATGGCTTGTTCAAAAATCCAGAATGGCTCCATAATTTGCAAGGCCATTTTGGCAGAGGTTTAAACCAAAACCAAAAATGGTGGGCTTTTATGAAGGGCATTTTGGGTTCATTGAGAATCCAATTGTTGGAGATTAGCATTTTCAGGGGGGGTGTTGGGGTTGATTAGCCCCCATTTCAAGTTTAAAATAAATTTAAACATGATACACATGTTCAACCAATCCTAATGCATGACTAAAACAGGGATGTGACAACTCACCTCCACTCAAAAGAATCTCTTCCCGAGATTTATGATCCTTCGGGAAGAAGGTGGGGTACTCGAGTCGAAGACGATCCTCCCTTTCCCAAGTGGCTTCTTTCTCGGAATGGTGTGACCATTGAACCTTGAGAAACTTGATATTATGGCGTCGAGTGGTACGCTCGGCTTGATCAAGGATACGAACGAGATATTCCCGATATGAGAGGTTATCTTGTAGATCAAGCGTTTCGTGGTCCACTCCACGGATAGGATCCGCGAAGCAATGCCTGAGTTGAGAAACGTGGAAGACATCATGAACTGTGGAAAGATGCGAAGGTAGTTCCAATTGGTAGGCAACTTCTCCTCGTTTGGCAGGAATGCGAAAGGGTCCAATGTAACGAGGAGCCAATTTGCCTTTGATACAGAAACGACGGGTTCCCTTTAATGGAGTAACCCGAAGGTAAGCCTTCTCGCCGACTTCATAAGTCATGAGATTATGTTTACGATCATATTGGCTCTTTTGACGAGATTGGGCTGTTTTCAATTTCTCACGAATAACGCGAACCTGCTCTTCCGCTTCCTGAATCATATCCGGGCCAAAGAGTTGTCTTTCCCCGGTTTCTGACCAGTTAAGAGGCGTTCGACATTTTCGTCCATAGAGAACTTCGAAAGGAGCTTTTCCCAAGCTAGCTTGATAACTATTGTTATAAGCAAACTCTGCGAATGGAAGGCATTTCTCCCAACCCATTCCGAATGAGATGACAGAAGCTCGGAGCATATCTTCCAGAATTTGATTGACTCGCTCTACTTGACCACTTGATTGAGGATGGAAGGCGGTGCTAAAAGAGAGACGAGTTCCCATAGCATTTTGGAAACTTTCCCAAAATCGAGAGGTGAAGAGACTCCCACGGTCTGAGTTAATTTCCAATGGGACACCATGAAGCGACACTATTCGGGAGATGTATAACTCAGCTAGCTGGCTAGCGATGATACTCTCACGAACATGTAGAAAGTGGGATACTTTGGGAAGACGGTCGATCACGACAAAGATGGCATTATTCCCTCTCTTGGTCCTGGGAAACCTAGTAATGAAATCCATACTGATTTTATCCCATTTCCACTCAGGAATAGCCAAAGGTTGAAGGGTGCCAGCAGGCCGTTGATGCTCTGCTTTAACACGACGACAAACGTCGCAATTAGAAATGTATTGAGCGATTTCTCTATTCATCCTAGTCCACCAAAACCTCTGGCGCAGGTCTTGATACATTTTAGTACTACCGGGATGAATGGTGAGAGGGGATTCATGAGCTTCCTTAAGGATCAGCCGCCTCAGGTTTCGTGCCTTGGGAACCACTAAGCAGTTTCCAAAGTATACGACACCTTGATCATCAACGGAGAAACAATTCGCGACTCCTTTCTTAATGTTTCTCTTAATACGGGAGATTCCCGGATCTACCTTCTGTGCCTTGATGATCTGATCCGTAAGGGTAGGTTTCACCACCAGGGTGGATAGGAATCCTCGAGGAACAATGTGAAGATAAAGCTTACAAAATTCCTCATGGAGAAGTGGTTGACTTTGTTGTAACATCAGGTTGTTGCAATAAGATTTACGACTTAGCGCATCAGCCATGACATTGGCTTTGCCCGGGGTGTAAGTTATTCCTAAGTCACAATCCGAGATCAACTTGACCCAACGTCTTTGCCTGAGATTCAAATCCGGTTGGGTGAAGATATATTTCAAACTTTGGTGATCGGTGAAGATCTCGCAACGATTACCGAGGAGGTAATGTCGCCAAGTTTTAAGTGCATGGACTACAGCTGCAAGCTCTAGATCATGTGTGGGATAATTTTCCTCATGTGGGTGTAATTGCCGTGAAGCATAGGCAATTACCTGACGATCTTGCATGAGTATGCAACCTAGTCCTTGTTGCGAGGCGTCGCAATAGATAATAAAGTCCTTGGAGAAATCTGGTGGTACCAGTACGGGAGCAGATGTCAGGCGTCTTTTCAGTCCCTGAAAGCTGAACTCGCACTGTGGAGTCCACTCGAACTTTTTATCTTTCTTGAGGAGTTCAGTTAGAGGTTTAGCAACCTTGGAGAAATTCTCGACGAAGCGGCGGCAATAGCTCGCTAAGCCAAGGAAGCTCCGAACTTGCTTGACCGTCTCAGGTGGATTCCAATCAAGGACGGCTTGAACTCGCTGGGGATTGACAGCAATACGCTTACCAGAGATTACATGGCCTAGATAGGTCACTTCTCGCAACCAAAATTCACACTTGGAGAATTTGGCATAAAGGCGATGCTCTCGAAGTTTCGTCAATACCAGCCTTAGATGTTCGGCATGTTCCTCTTCATTCTTGGAGTAGATGAGTATGCATCGAGGTATACTATGACGAATTTATCCAAATACTCCATGAAGACTGAGTTCATTAACCGAAAGAAGGTGGCTGGGGCATTGGTTAAACCGAAGGACATAACGGTGTACTCGTATTGGCCATAACGAGTAACAAAGGCTGTTTTGGGAATGTCCCCATTTCTGATTTTGATTTGATGGTAGCCCAACCTCAAATCCATCTTGGAAAAGACTGAGGATCCAGCAAGCTGGTCATACAGATTGTTGATCCTGGGAAGCGGATACTTGTTCTTGATAGTGACCAAGTTGACAGGTCGGTAATCTACAACCATCCGATCCGTTCCATCCTTCTTCTTGACGAAAAGGACGGGGCAAGCCCAAGGGGAGGAACTAGGATGGATGAAACCCCTTTTTAAGGACTCATTGAGTTGGTTCTTAAGCTCGGCTAGTTCTAAGGGTGCCATCTTATAGGGTCTTCTAGAAATTGGAACGGTTCCTAGAACAAGGTCTATTACAAACTCGACATCCCTGTCAGGTGGAACAACTGACAGTTCTTCTGGAAAGACATCCGGAAAGTCCTGGACTACCGGAATATCTTCAAGGTCTGGAAGGGGGTTGGCATTTAGGGAGTAAAGCTGGCGCTTGGCCACTCGAGTTAAGACATTGATTGTCTTGCCCGATGGGTGAGTAAGTTGAACGGTTCTAGTGGCACAATCAATCTTAGCGTAATGAGCTGACATCCAGTCCATACCCAAGATGATGTTTATGTCCGAGGACTTGAGAGCTATTAAGGATGCAAGGAAGACAAGTCTATCGACAAGAATTTCGTTCCCATGGCTTACTCTAGAAGTTTGCCATTTGGAACCCGGAGTTTGAATTACCATGGAAGTGGGCATGTCACAGAATGTCGTGTTATGCAATCGAGCATAGATCTTGGATATGAATGAATGAGATGCTCCAGTATCGAAAAGAACAGATGCCGGATGGCAATTAATAAGGAGCATACCAAGGACGATGTTAGGATCCTCATGAGCCTCCTCGGCTGAAACATAGTTGACATGGCCACGTGCAGTGGTGACCGGCTTGGCGTAGAATGTCTTTCCCGCTGGCTTACCACGGCTGACGGACTTTCCAGACTGATTGGGGTTGTTTTTCTGGGGACACTCTCGGCTATAATGACCCGGCTCTCCACACTTGAAACATGTCACAACATTGGGGCGTGGAGCAGCATTAGCAGCGGGGCCACCATAGGGCTTGGACGGTGCAAACTGCTAGTTGGGACGAGGCGCCTCAAAGGATGGCCTTGGAATGAACCCGGGTGGCAGTGCCGTGCTTGGAATCCACACCCGGCGCTTCTGAGATCCAGAGCCGGATGAAGAGCCAAAATCACGGGAGTGCTTGCGTGAAGCATCATAATCAGACTGGCCTGTCTCAGCACTGATGGCTTTATTGACCAACTTCTGAAAGGAGGTGCACTCGTGCAGACGAAGATCGCGGCGAAGCTCAGGGCTAAGTCCCTTGCGGAACCTTGCCTGCTTCTTAGCGTCGGTGGATACCTCTTCAGGAGCATATCATGCCAGATTCCCAAATTCACGACTATATGCATCCACAGTCAGTCTTCCTTGGGTGAGATTGCAGAACTCCTCCCTCTTGCATCTATGAGACCTTCCGGAATGTGATGCTCAGGAAAGCCTCACTGAATTCAGCCCAAGTAGTGATTTGGCCGACCGGGCGCATAGCTTCAAAATTTTCCCACCAAAGACTAGCAGGGCCTTCGAGGTGATAGGCAGCATAAGTAACCTTATCAGCTTCGGCTATGTTGGCAGAACGTAGCTTGTGGGTGATGCTGCGAAGCCGGTCATCTGCGTCAAGGGACTTGACGGAATGCTTAAACTTTGGTGGGTACAATTTGATGAAGTCATTGATTGACACCAAGTCATTTTGCTGATGGCGTGCAGTGTTCTGCTCAATCCGCTCCAGCAAGCTGTTAGTCTCACGCTTGTTTCTTTCCGCCTCCAGCATCACTTCGGCCAGAGAAGGCGGGTGAGGCAGATTTTCACCCCTAACTGCACTGGCTTCCCCCTGCTCTGGGGCAGCAGGGTTGCTGCGGGTGTTGACCATCCTAGGAGAAAACAAGACAACGGTTTAGATAAGGATGGCACAAACTTAGCAAGGAAGTGCAGAATGTAATGGATAACACGGAATGCAGAGATGTTCATCCGTATGTCATGGTAATATAGAATTGCCATATATATACCAACAGTCATACACACCATACATAGTTTAGTACAAGCCCAGGCTATAGTACAATTATGATGAAAGACGTTACATCTCATCGGAGGCATTCCAAGCTCCTATACATTATTTGTATACACCTCCGGAATTGATTACACACTAAGTCATATTCCACAAGTCACGCAGGATAGTGGAGATACAACTATTACAATACTAGTGATACTACTACGAACTCAGACAGCTCCGTAGTAGTCCTCGTAGAAGTCACCTCCATAGCCTGGAAGTTCAACGTGATCATCCGGGAACAGACGGTCCTGAGGAGCCTGTTGACCAAAGGGGCTAGGGTGAGGTCTTGGACCAACAAACGATGGCCTGCGGGGACCACGGGGTGGGGTGATGCCTCCCACATCACGCCAATCCACCATGTCTGGCAGAGCATATCTCACAGGATACAGATCCCTCGTATCCATACATCCAGCTTGCACAGCCGGTGCAAACCGAGTCAAAGTGGCCCAATGATCAGCACGGGTGTTGAAAAGCTCCAGTCTCAAGGCCCGATTCTCTCGGTCCTTATCCTCGAGCATCTCGGCAGTGGTACGAGTTAGTGAGTCCTCCTGAGTGGAGTCAGCATAGATAGCCTGGAGATACCCTTGCGCTCCCGGGAGTGAAGCTGGCATATAACGGAAGTTGGTGTTCCGAAGCAGGCCAGTCCGGACTCGCATGATGGTCATCATGGAATAGGCAGCATCCTGCACAACCATCTCAACAGTAACCCCGAGTCCATAGGAACAGTGGAGGGGCTCGGTAGATCTAGGATAAGAAGGAAATATCTTGACGGTGTAGAAATATTGGCTTTGATTAAAGTCTCGGAATTGCTCTTCGACAGTGTATTCGGGATACCAATGGTAACCCTTCTCGATCATTACCCGGACTAACATAGCAGTATGACCGGGCCCATCGAGGCACCGGGTCAGGCGAACCACTTGGTTTTGAGTACGAGTGGCCATATGAAAGCACAACCACAATGCAAAGACATTAGAATTTCTAGGGAAAATTGGACAGCATAACAGCTGTAAATGCTCAGAAAAAGATTTGAGACATCCACAACAGTTTGCAATACCACTCAACAACATCATATCAAGGTTCTGATTCAACTGGCAACATACTAAAAGTAGTAGAAACTGTACTGAGGCTTGTAACAACAATCCTATAAGCTACTACGGATTAGTAACACATGAACCTGATAGAAGAAAAAAGCCTAGTCCTTAACCCACGTTGAATGAGAAGAGAATGACTCAGATCAGAGGGCATAAGGTAAAGGAGTAAAAGAGCCTTACGTGCCCTCCCATAATCAATTCCCCTACATATAATTAAAGCATTTCTAGACTCGACATCGACCAGTTTGGCTCAACGAACCTATAGGCAGTCCGGCTCTGATGCCAACGCTGTCAGGACCCCCATTCCAAGTCACATCGATCTAGCCGGTAACACCTCATATCACATTGCGGCCTCACGCACGGTATCCCCACGGTGTCGCCTTACCATGGCCCGGGACCATTTGCGCCATTTGGCTCATGTATATGATAGTGTCGCTAGCATCCATATGACAGAGAACCCGCGCCGACATGGCTAGTCGTGAACCCAAAGCGGCGCAGACCTATGGAGACAGGCATACCTGAATCACATCGAGCATGTCGGTCATCAGCGAGTGAATCCGGGCTGTAGCACTGGGCTAACAGGACTCCGGGGAACCCGGGCTGTAGCAGGCTAGGCAGGACTCCGGATGTCACCGCGTGACATTTCCCCGAAGGTACAGACATAGGAACGAAGTGAAACACATGCCGGCCAGTCAAGTGTCCTGAGCAGTAGTGCTGGGCTAGCAGGACTCCGGTGAACCGGGCTGTAGCGGACTACTATGGCTCGAGGAGCACTAGACTACATTTCCCCATAAGAAAGGCTGCCAAGGATAAACAACTAGATTGTCAGATCCCACTCATACCAAGCATTTCAATCATACACACAATATGCCCGATATGAGTACATACAACATGGCATCACAACAAAACTCTACAACTCAAGTACTTTATTTAAAAAGGCTCCGAGGAGCCATACATAACATATTCATACAGGTAGGGGTCACACGACCCGACACTCAAGTCATACAATCATACAAGCACATGCGGAAGCAACTAGTCTGAGCACAGACACTAGAAAGAAATAAGGCTTCTCGAAGCCTGTCTATCTACATAGGGCCCTCCATGGCCATGATCACCACCTGGGTGGCTAGTCACTCGTCGACATCAAGGTCTACGTAGAACCCATCGGAGGGGGCAGTGTTGTCGTCTGAAAACAGTAATTAAGCAAACATGAGTACAAAGGTACTCAGCAAGTCTTACATCAGAACCTACTATACATGCTCATTCTCAAGAAGGTGGTGGAGTTATTGCAGCAAGCCAGCTTTGACTCTTGGCTAAGCTATCCTACGGGACACCACTAGTAGAATAGTTTTCGCACACGAGTCCACTAATCACCAACAGAATACTCCACCGGGGATCCTCCCTCGTCATCCTACGAGAGGGCCATCCTCGGTACTCACACTTATCTTGAGTTTTCTAGTAGTATCCATTAACTTGTCTATGAACTGTATAGGCAACCAAGTAGTCCTTTACCGCGGACGCGGCTATTCGAATAGGTGATGTTAACCCTGTAGGGGTGTACTTCTTCATACATGCTCTCACCACTTACCGCCGTTTACACGACATGTATGCGGCAACCTTCAAGCGGAAGCCCAATGAGGGTGTCGGCCATGGCCTACCTAAACACTCAAGTCTCTAGTCCAGGTTTATCGCCTATCCAGGTTCCATGCGCAGGGAGTCCGGCCGAGGTTTCCACATACGGCCCCGAACGATGTGAACAAGGTTCTCGAGACACCAAACGGGTGACTCAGTACACCGTGCCACGGTGTATCTACCGCAACATAGCCCACCCCTAGGGTCAGCGCTACGCACGACCACCAACACATAACCTACAAACACCAGAAACTAATTGCAACTCCTGGACAGAGTACTAGGGTGATTAAGAAGCCGAGAGGGTCAATTAAGGATCCCAATGCATGGTAGTAGCAGATTCTTAAAATCACACATACAGATCTCAGTTCTTAGGGACGGCCTCAATGAAACAACCCACCATGCACTCCTACATGGCCTCTCATTGATACCTTTACCAAATCATGTTCAACACATCCCTCATATTACCGACATAATCATTTCACTCTAGCCCATCACCCAGATGAACCAGACTTGACACAACTCTAAGCATAGTAGGCATAGCAAGGTAGGAATCACATACATGGCTCAATCAACTCCTACACATGCTAGTGGGTTTCATCTAGTTACTGTGGCAATGACAGGTCATGCAGAGGATAAGGGTTCAACTACCGTAGCACACAGTAGTTTGAATCGCGTTGTCTTAATGCAGTAAACAAGAGCAGAAGCGAGAACATGGGTTTGTATCGGAATGATCAATGGGCTGCTTGCCTGATGTAGTGGTAGTAGGGTACTGCCCTTCAGACGGATACTCGGGGTTATCCTCGGAGGCAGAACCTACCACGAAAGACACACAAAACATAATCAACACATGACAATATGCAACAATATGATTCATGCTATGACATGGCAAAATGAATGTGTCTTGGCCTAATGCAAGCTAAAACAGAAAGGAATGAACCCATTTGAATCAAAGATTCAAATGTTAGTTCATTTAACATAGCCTTATTAGTGCATTATCTTATTTTGCTTAAACGGCAAGGTTATCTTGTTTTGTCATGCATGAAACCATTACCAATGGATAGATTGAATTTTTCTGATCAAAATTCATATATAAATCTTTGCATTTGGAGTTATGCTTGATTTTCTATGATTTTTAGAAGTTTTGGCTATTTTCGGGAATTTCCTATATAAAAATAAGTCCAGGAAATGAATAATTGCGTCAGCACTGCGTCACTATGACATCAGCAGTCAACTGGGACGGTCCAGGTCAAACCTGACCAGTGGGTCCCGCGTGTCAGTGTCATAGCCTAACTAGTTTTTAGTTAGTCCTAATCCTAACTTAATTAGCAGGCGGGTCCCATCTGTCATAGACCAGGGGGGTCAAACTGGGCCCACCCGGGTCAACTCAGTTAGCGGGGGTCAAACCCCTGGTCAGCAGGGTCAATCCCGCCGGCGTTGAGTTGCCAGCGAGGCCGAGACGGCGGAGGGGCTTGGATTTTCCCCTCCGGCGACCAAATTAGCGGCCGAGACCACCTACAGAGAGCTGGCACTCTCGCGCATCCATTGGAGCAAGCGAGAAAGGCTGCGGTGGAGTGAGCTCGCCGGAGTCAAGCTCGTGGCGGTGGCCGGGGCTCGGGCAACGACAGGTTCGGCACTACGGTGCAAGGCAGGAGGAGCTGGTGGGCGCTACGGGCTCCTGGAACCGTGCTGAGCGCAGAGGTGTGCTTGGCTTCGAGCCACTGTGACTCTAGCCACGACGACGACGAGGCACGGCGGCGGCGAGCTTCAGCCGCGATGGTTAGTAAGGCTAGAGGAGGAAATAGACGGCGGGGAGCGAGGGGTTCGGTAGAGGAGCTCACGGCGGTTGCAAAACGTGTCTCAGCGGGCTCGGGGGAGGTCAGACGACGTCGGGGCATTGCCGGCGATCTCGGTTGCTCGAGGTAGAAGACGACCGCGGTGATGACGTTTGGGGGCGTCCGGTGCGGCGTGGCTCGGCGGAGAGGATGAGGGCGACGAGGCGGGGCTTTTGGACGGGCCAGTGAGGCGAGGGGAGCATGGTGGTCACGGTGGCGACAAATGGCGGCAACGACTTCGCCCTGCTTCGGGAGAGAGAGCGGGAGAGGCGAGGCAGGGGGAGAGTGGAGCGGTCGAGGGGTCTAGGGGGTCTGCGTGGCACTCGTAGACGGCGTCCTGGGCGTCGGCAGAAGCAGGAGGTGGCCGGCGTGTGGCTGCGGGCGCCGGCCACACGCCTCTCGTCCTCCTGGCGAGAGGAGGGGGATGACTGGCGGGAGCCAGTGGCTGGGCCAGGCCAGGGCGACAGGTAAGTCCTCTGTTCCCTTGTTTTCTCTTTTTTTATTTGCTCTGCTCTGTGTATTGAAATGATTAAAATACCATTCCATTTTTAAAAATCCCGGAAATATTCAGAGGCACATTTGAAATTATTCTCAACTGCCTAAAAATACTTCCAAGAGTATTTGAGCACTTTAAAATATTTATAGTATTTAAAATGCCCAAATTCAAATATTTATGGCTTGTTCAAAAATCCAGAATGGCTCCATAATTTGCAAGGCCATTTTTGGCAGAGGTTTAAACCAGAACCAAAAATGGTGGGCTTTTATGAAGGGCATTTTGGGTTCATTGAAAATCCAATTGTTGGAGATTAGCATTTCCAGGGGGTGTGTTGGGGTTGATTAGCCCCCATTTCAAGTTTAAAATAAATTTAAACATGATGCACATGTTCAACCAATCCTAATGCATGACTAAAGCAGGGATGTGACAATTTATATATAGGAAGTCAAGTTTCGGCCATCGGGAAGGTTTCAGGGGTAATCGGTATTGTACCGGGACCACCGGAAGGATCCCGGGGGTCCACCGGGTGGGGCCACCTATCCTGGAGGGCCCCATGGGCTAAAGTGGGAGGGGAACCAGCCCCTAGTGGGCTGGTGCGCCCCCCATGGGCCTCCCCTGCGCCTAGGGTTGGAAACCCTAGGGGTGGGGGGCGCCCCACTTGGCTTGGGGGGCACTCCACCCCCTTGGCCGCCGCCCCCCTTGGAGATTCAATCTCCTAGGGCCGGCGTGCCCCTAGGGGTCCTATATATAGTGGGGGGAGGGAGGGCAGCCGCACCCTAGCCCCTGGCGCCTCCCTCTCCCTCCCGTGACACTCCTCCCTCTCCCTGAGCTTGGCGAAGCCCTGCCGAGATCACCGTTGCTTCCACCACCACGCCGTCGTGCTGCTCGATCTTCATCAACCTCTCCTTTCCCCTTGCTGGATCAAGTTGGAGGAGACATCTTCCCAACCGTACGTGTGTTGAACGCGGAGGTGCCGTCCGTTCGGCGCTAGGTCATCGGTGATTTGGATCACGACGAGTACGACTCCATCAACCCCGTTCTCTTGAACGCTTCCGCGCGCGATCTACAAGGGTATGTAGATGCACTCCTCTCTCCCTCGTTGCTAGATGACTCCATAGATTGATCTTGGTGATGCGTAGAAAATTTTAAAATTCTGCTACGTTCCCCAACAGTGGCATCATGAGCTAGGTCTATGCGTAGTTTCTTTGCACGAGTAGAACACAAAGCAGTTGTGGGCGTGGATATTGTCAATTTTCTTGCCGTTACTAGTCTTATCTTGATTCGGCGGCATCGTGGGATGAAGCGGCCCGGACCGACCTTACACGTACGCTTACGTGAGACTTGTTCCACCGATTGGCATGCACTAGTTGCATAAGGTGGCTAGCGGGTGTCTGTCTCTCCCACTTTAGTCGGATCGGATTCGATGAAAAGGGTCCTTATGAAGGGTAAATAGAAATTGGCATATCACGTTGTGGTTTTGGCGTAGGTAAGAAACGTTCTTGCTAGAAACCTATAGCAGCCACGTAAAAACTTGCAACAACAATTGGAGGACGTCTAACTTGTTTTTGCAGCATGTGCCGTGTGATGTGATATGGCCAAAAGGATGTGATGAATGATATATGTGATGTATGATATTGATCATGTTCTTGTAATAGGAATCACGACTTGCATGTCGATGAGTATGACAACCGGCAGGAGCCATAGGAGTTGTCTTAAATTATTTATGACCCAGGTGTCAACATAAACGTCATGTAATTACTTTACTTTATTGCTAAAGCGTTAGCCATAGTAGTAGAAGTAATGGATGACGAGACAACTTCAAGAAGACACGATGATGGAGATCATGATGATGGAGATCATGGTGTCATGCCGGTGACAACGATGATCATGAAGCCCCGAAGATGGAGATCAAAAGGAGCAAATGATATTGGCCATATCATGTCACTATTTGATTGCATGTGATGTTTATCATGTTTTGCATCTTATTTGCTTAGAACGACGGTAGCTTAAATAAGATGATTCCTCGTAATAATTTCAAGAAAGTGTTCCCCCTAAATGTGCACCATTGCGAAGGTTCGTTGTTTCGAAGCACCACGTGATGATTAGGTGTGATAGATTCTAACATTCGAATACAACGGGTGTAAGCCAGATTTACACACGCAATACACTTAGGTTGACTTGACGAGCCTAGCATGTACAGACATGGCCTCGGAACATGGAAGACCGAAAGGTCGAGCTTGAGTCGTATAGAAGATACGATCAACATGAAGATGTTCACCGATGTTGACTAGTCCAACTCACGTGATGATCGGACACGGCCTAGTTAACTCGGATCATGTTTCACTTAGATAACTAGAGGGATGTCTATCTGAGTGGGAGTTCATTGAATAATTTGATTAGATGAACTTAGTTATCATGAACATAGTCTAAAATCTTTATACTATGTCTTGTTGATCAAATGGCCCACGCTAATGTTGCCCTCAACTTCAACGCGTTCCTAGAGAAAACCAAGCTGAAAGATGATGGCAGCAACTATACGGACTGGGTCCGGAACCTGAGGATCATCCTCATAGCTGTCAAGAAAGATTATGTCCTAGAAGCACCGCTAGGTGACGCACCCATCCCAGAGAACCAAGACGTTATGAACGCTTGGCAGTCACGTGCTGATGATTACTCCCTCGTTCAGTGCGGCATGCTTTACAGCTTAGAACCGGGGCTCCAAAAGCGTTTTGAGAGACACGGAGCATATGAGATGTTCGAAGAGCTGAAAATGGTTTTCCAAGCTCATGCCCGGGTCGAGAGATATGAAGTCTACGACAAGTTCTTCAGTTGTAAGATGGAGGAAAATAGTTCTGTCAGTGAGCACATACTCAAGATGTCTGGGTTGCATAACCGCTTGAATCAGCTGGGAGTTAATCTCCCGGATGACGCGGTCATTGACAGAATCCTTCACTCGCTTCCACCGAGCTACAAGAGCTTTGTGATGAACTTCAATATGCAGGGGATGGAAAAGACCATTCCTGAAGTATATTCAATGCTGAAATCAGCGGAGGTGGAAATCAAAAAGGAACATCAAGTGTTGATGGTGAATAAAACCACTAAGTTCAAGAAAGGCAAGGGTAAAAAGAACTTCAAGAAGGACGGCAAGGGAGTTGCCGCGCCCGGTAAGCAAGCTACCGGGAAGAAGTCAAAGAATGGACCCAAGCCTGAGACTGAGTGTTTTTATTGCAAGGGAAGTGGTCACTCGAAGCGGAACTGCCCCAAATACTTAGTGGTCAAGAAGGCCAGCAACACTAAAGGTATATGTGATATACATGTAATTGATATGTACCTTACCAGTACTCGTAGTAGCTCCTGGGTATTTGATACCGGTGCGGTTGCTCACATTTGTAACTCAAAGCAGGAACTGCGGAATAAGCGGAGACTGGCGAAGGACGAGGTGACGATGCGCGTCGGGAATGGTTCCAAGGTCGATGTGATCGCCGTCGGCACGCTGCCTCTACATTTACCTACGGGATTAGTTTTAAATCTCAATAATTGTTATTTAGTGCCAGCTTTGAGCATGAACATTGTATCAGGATCTCGTTTAATTCGAGATGGCTACTCATTTAAATACGAGAATAATGGTTGTTCTATTTATATGAGAGATATGTTTTATGGTCATGCTCCGCTGGTGAATGGTTTATTCTTAATGAATCTCGAGCGTAATGTTACACATATTCATAGTGTGAATACCAAAAGATGTAAGGTTGATAATGATAGTCCCACATACTTGTGGCACTGCCGCCTTGGTCACATAGGTGTCAAACGCATGAAGAAGCTCCATGTAGATGGACTTTTGGAGTCTCTTGATTACGAATCATTTGACACGTGCGAACCATGCCTCATGGGTAAAATGACCAAGACTCCGTTCTTAGGAACAATGGAGCGAGCAACCAACTTATTGGAAATCATACGTACTGATGTGTGCGGTCCAATGAGTGTTGAGGCTCGCGGTGGCTATCGTTATGTTCTCACCCTCACTGATGACTTGAGTAGATATGGGTATGTCTACTTAATGAAACACAAGTCTGAGACCTTTGAAAAGTTCAAGGAATTTCAGAGTGAGGTTGAGAATCAACGTGACAGGAAAATCAAGTTCTTGCGATCAGATCGTGGGGGAGAATACTTGAGTCATGAATTTGGCACACACTTAAGGAAATGTGGAATAGTTTCACAACTCACGCCGCCTGGAACACCTCAGCGTAATGGTATGTCCGAACGTCGTAATCGCACTCTATTGGATATGGTGCGATCTATGATGTCTCTTACCGATTTACCGCTGTCATTTTGGGGCTATGCTTTAGAGACTGCCGCATTCACTTTAAACAGGGCTCCATCGAAATCCGTTGAGACAACACCGTATGAATTATGGTTTGGGAAGAAACCTAAGCTGTCGTTTCTAAAAGTTTGGGGATGCGATGCTTATGTCAAGAAACTTCAACCTGAAAAGCTCGAACCCAAGTCAGAAAAATGCGTCTTCATAGGATACCCTAAAGAAACTATTGGCTATACCTTCTACCTCAGATCCGAAGGCAAGACCTTTGTTGCCAAGAATGGATCCTTTCTAGAGAAAGAGTTTCTCTCGAAAGAAATAAGTGGGAGGAAAGTAGAACTTGATGAAGTATTACCTCTTGAACCAGAGAGTGGCGCAGCTCAGGAAATTGTTCCTGAGGTGCCTGCACCGACTAGAGAGCAAGTTAATGATGATGATCATGAAACTTCAGATCAAGTTGCTACTGAACTTCGTAGGTCCACAAGGACACGTTCCGCACCAGAGTGGTACGACAACCCTGTCTTGGAAATCATGTTGTTAGACAACGGTGAACCTTCGAACTATGAAGAAGCGATGGCGGGCCCGAATTCCAACAAATGGCTGGAAGCCATGAAATCCGAGATAGGATCCATGTATGAAAACGAAGTATGGACTTTGACTGACTTGCCCGATGATCGGTGAGCCTTAGAAAATAAATGGATTTTTAAGAAGAAGACAGACGCGGATGGTAATGTAACCATCTATAAAGCTCGGCTTGTCGCTAAGGGTTATCGACAAGTTCAAGGGGTTGACTACGATGAGACTTTCTCACCCGTAGCGAAGCTGAAGTACGTCCGAATCATGTTAGCAATTGCCGCATTCTATGATTATGAGATATGGCAAATGGACGTCAAAATGACATTCCTTAATGGTTTCCTTAAGGAAGAATTGTATATGATGCAGCCGGAAGGTTTTGTCGATCCTAAGAATGCTGACAAGGTGTGCAAGCTCCAACGCTTGATTTATGGGCTGGTGCAAGCATCTCGGAGTTGGAACATTCTTTTTGATGAGATGATCAAAGCGTTTGGGTTTACGCAGACTTATGGAGAAGCCTGCATTTACAAGAAAGTGAGTGGGAGCTCTGTAGCATTTCTCATATTTTATGCGGATGACATACTGTTGATGGGAAATGATATAGAATTCTTAGAAAGCATAAAGGCCTACTTGAACAAGTGTTTTTCAATGAAGGATCTTGGAGAAGCTGCTTATATATTAGGCATCAAGATCTATAGAGATAGATCGAGACGCCTCATTGGTCTTTCACAGAGTACGTACCTTGACAAGATATTGAAGAAGTTCAAAATGGATCAGTCAAAGAAGGGGTTCTTGCCTGTATTGCAAGGTACGAGATTGAGCACGGCTCAATGCCCGACCACGGCAGAAGATAGAGAAAAGATGAGTGTCGTCCCCTATGCCTCGGCCATAGGGTCTATCATGTATGCTATGCTGTGTACCAGACCTGATGTAAACCTTGCCGTAAGTTTGGTAGGAAGGTACCAAAGTAATCCCAGCATGGAACACTGGACAGCGGCCAAGAATATCCTGAAGTACCTGAAGAGGACTAAGGATATGTTTCTCGTTTATGGAGGTGACGAAGAGCTCGTCGTAAAGGGTTACATCGATGCTAGCTTCGACACAGATCTGGATGACTCTAAGTCACAAACCGGATACGTGTATATTTTGAATGGTGGGGCAGTAAGCTGGTGCAGTTGCAAGCAAAGTGTTGTGGCGGGATCTACATGTGAAGCGGAGTACATGGCAGCCTCGGAGGCAGCACAAGAGGCAATCTGGGTGAAGGAGTTCATTACCGACCTAGGAGTCATACCCAATGCGTCGGGCCCGATGACTCTCTTCTGTGACAACACTGGAGCTATTGCCCTTGCCAAGGAGCCCAGGTTTCACAGGAAGACCAGGCATATCAAGCGTCGCTTCAACTCCATTCTTGAAAGTGTTCAAAATGGAGACATAGATACTTGTAAAGTACATACGGACCTGAATGTGGCAGATCCGTTGACTAAACCTCTCCCTAGAGCAAAACATGATCAACACCAGAATTGCATGGGTGTTCGATTCATCACAATGTAACTAGACTATAAACTCTAGTGCAAGTGGGAGACTGTTGGAAATATGCCCTAGAGGCAATAATAAAATGGTTATTATTATATTTCTTTGTTCATGATAATTGTCTATTGTTCATGCTATAATTGTGTTATCCGGAAATCGTAATACATGTGTGAATACATAGACTACAACACGTCCCTAGTGAGCCTCTAGTTGACTAGCTCGTTGATCAAAAGATAGTCATGGTTTCCTAACTATGGACATTGGATGTCATTGATAACGGGATCACATCATTAGGAGAATGATGTGATGGACAAGACCCAATCTTAAGCATAGCTCAAAGATCGTGTAGTTCGTTTGCTATAGCTTTTCTGAATGTCAAGTATCATTTCCATAGACCATGAGATTGTGCAACTCCCGGATACCGTAGGAGTGCTTTGGGTGTGCCAAACGTCACAACGTAACTGGGTGACTATAAAGGTACACTACAGGTATCTCCGAAAGTGTCTGTTGGGTTGGCACGAATCAAGACTGGGATTTGTCACTCCGTATGACGGAGAGGTATCTCTGGGCCCACTCGGTAATGCATCATCATAATGAGCTCAATGTGACCAAGTGGTTGATCACGGGATCATGCATTACGGTACGATTAAAGTGACTTGCCGGTAACGAGATTGAACGAGGTATTGGGATACCAACGATCGAGTCTCGGGCAAGTAACGTACCGATTGACAAAGGGAATTGTATACGGGATTGATCGAATCCTCGACATCATGGTTCATCCGATGAGATCATCGAGGAGCATGTGGGAGCCAACATGGGTATCCATATCCCGCTGGTGGTTATTGACCGGAGAGTCGTCTCGGTCATGTCTGCGTGTCTCCCGAACCCGTAGGGTCTACACACTTAAGGTTCGGTGACGCTAGGGTTGTTGAGATATTAGTATACAGTAACCCGAAAGTTGTTCGGAGTCCCGGATGAGATCCCGGACGTCACAAGGAGTTCTGGAATGGTCCGGAGATGAAGATTTATATATAGGAAGTCAAGTTTCGGCCATCGGGAAGGTTTCGGGGGTAATCAGTATTGTACCGAGACCACCGGAAGGGTCCGGGGGTCCACCGGGTGGGGCCACCTATCCCAGAGGGCCCTATGGGCTAAAGTGGGAGGGGAACCAGCCCCTAGTGGGCTGATGCGCCCCCCATGGGCCTCCCCTGCGCCTAGGGTTGGAAACCCTAGGGGTGGGGGCGCCCCACTTGGCTTGGGGGGCACTCCACCCCCTTAGCCGCCGCCCCCCTTGGAGATTCAATCTCCTAGGGCCGGCGCCCCCCTAGGGGTCCTATATATAGTGGGCGGGGGGAGGGAGGGCAGCTGCACCCTAGCCCCTGGCGCCTCCCTCTCCCTCCCGTGACACTCCTCCCTCTCCCTGAGCTTGGCGAAGCCCTGCCGAGATCACCGTTGCTTCCACCACCACGCCGTCGTGCTGCTGGATCTTCATCAACCTCTCCTTTCCCCTTTCTGGATCAAGTTGGAGGAGACGTCTTCCCAACCGTACGTGTGTTGAACGCGGAGGTGCCGTCCGTTCGGCACTAGGTCATCGGTGATTTGGATCACGACGAGTACGACTCCATCAACCCCGTTCTCTTGAACGCTTCCGCGCGCGATCTACAAGGGTATGTAGATGCACTCCTCTCTCCCTTGTTGCTAGATGACTCCATAGATTGATCTTGGTGATGCGTAGAAAATTTTAAAATTCTGCTACATTCCCCAACACCTCCGAGTTCAGCACACGTTCAGCTCGATGATGTCCCGCGAACTCCGATCCAGCAGAGCTTGGAGAGTTCCGTCAGCACGACGGCGTGGTGACAGTGATGATGTTGCTACCGACGCAGGGCTTTGCCTAAGCATCGCTACGATATGACCGAGGTGGAATATGATGGAGGGGGGCACCGCACACGGCTGGGAGAGATCAACTGATCAACATGTGTGTCTAGAGGTGCCCCCCTGCCCCTGTATATAAAGGAGCAAGGGGGGAGGCCGGCCGGCCCTCTATGGGCGCGCCAGGAGGAGGAGTCCTCCTCCTAGTAGGAGTAGGACTCCCCTTTCCTACTCCTACTAGGAGGAGGAAAGGAAGGAGGAGAAGGAGAAGGAAGGAAAAGGAGGAAAGGGGGGCCGGCCCCCTAGTCCAATTCGGTTTGGGCTAGGGGGGCCGCGCGCCCTGCCTCCTCTCTTCCACCACTTGGCCCATGAGGCCCATTACTTCTTCCTTGTATCCCCGTAACTCCTCGGTACCCCCGAAAATACCCGAATCACTCGGAACCTTTCTGATGTCCGAATATAGTCGTCCAATATATCGATCTTTACGTCTTGACCATTTCGAGACTCCTCGTCATGTCCCCGATCTCATCCGGGACTCCGAACTACCTTCGGTACATCAAATCACATAAACTCATAATACAATCGTCACCGAAACTTTAAGCGTGCGGACCCTACGGGTTCGAGAACTATGTAGACATGACCAAGACATGTCTCCGGTCAATAACCAATAGCGGAACCTGGATGCTCATATTGGCTCCCACATATTCCATGAAGATCTTTATCGGTCAGACCGCATAACAACATACGTTGTTCCCTTTGTCATCGGTATGTTACTTGCCCGAGATTCGATCGTTGGTATCTCAATACCTAGTTCAATCTCGTTACCGGAAGTCTCTTTACTCGTTCCGTAATACATCATCCTGCAACTAACTTATTAGTTGCAATGCTTGCAAGGCTTAAGTGATGTGCATTACCGAGAGGGCCCAGAGATACCTCTCTGACAATCGGAGTGACAAATCCTAATCTCAAAATACGCCAACCCAACAAGTACCTTCGGAGACACCTGTAGAGCACCTTTATAATCACCCAGTTATGTTGTGACGTTTGGTAGCACACAAAGTGTTCCTCCGGTATACGGGGGTTGCATAATCTCATAGTCATAGGAACATGTATAAGTTATGAAGAAAGCAATAGCAACAAACTAAACGATCAAGTGCTAAGCTAATGGAATGGGTCAAGTCAATCATATCATTCTCCTAATGATGTGATCCCGTTAATCAAATGACAACTCATGTCTATGGCTAGGAAACATAACCATCTTCGATTAACGATCTAGTCAAGTAGAGCCATACTAGTGACACTTTGTTTGTCTATGTATTCACACATGTATTATGTTTCCGGTTAATACAATTCTAGCATGAATAATAAACATTTATCATGATATAAGGAAATAAATAATAACTTTATTATTGCCTCTAGGGCATATTTCCTTCATAAAGATGAATGAGCTACCTAGCCATTTTATTCTAAATAGGTGGAAGAAAACGGTTAACAGGAGGGTACTATATGATAGCTACGGCAACTTGCTTGAAGAGAATGAAAGTAGTTCCTCTGATTTGGCAAAGCGAAAAATGGTTTCTGAGATACACCAAGCAGTGGATGATACAATTAGGTTGGCTGAACACTCTCCTGAAGAATTGGAAGCAATAAGAAACATTCTCATCGACATGAAAAGAAATGTTTCTAAAAGGGTTGTTGCCAATCATCCTAGTAGACAAGATGAGTTTGAGGCATATATTGGTTGTACTATGCCTAATCAAGTTGAAATTCATCCACCAACAGATGTCCATACAAAAGGGAGATGCAAAAGAATTAAGGGGCACTTAGACAAGGGTGGGCATCAAAATAAGGATGTAGAAGGGAAGCAAAATAAGGATGGAGAGGGGAAGAAAAATATTGGTGGACAAAAAAAGAAAGTGCCTAGAACGTGCAAGAAGTGTAAGCAAGTTGGCTTCCATGATAGCCGTAATTGCCCTAACAATAACTAATAAAACTACTGGTACTTTTCATGACCATACAATTTATTTTTCTTTCAAAAATGTATACACAGACACAAACTTATCTGTTTATGTCAAACTGCAGGTCTTGTTCCAACTCCACGATGCATTTCGGAACGACAACTTTGCGTTGAAGCTCATGTGTTGGACGGATTTTACATGAACTTTCCGCTTATATTTCCTAGGAGATTATTATTTTATTTCCAAATATTGTAGTTCTGTTGAATATTTATGTCTGAATATTGTATTTCTGAATATTTATGTCTGAAGATTCATCAAAATGGCCAGAGAGAAATTTTGTTTCGCGATGCAAGAATAATATTTCGCACGGCAAGTTGTTTGCTCCAGTTTACTATGTACAAGTGATGTTGAAATCATCGCCTGCTTATGTCAAGTGTGGGAAAGGTTTGTAGATAACAGAGGGCATTGAGCTTACCAGGATCCCCTGCCTACTCCTCCTGCTGCTATCTTTTGGCTGGCAACTGTTCGCTTTTACTAAAAAGGGTTAGACTTAGACAGGATAATAAGGCACAAGAGGTTCATTGGTTAACGTTGCGTCCTGTTGGTTTTAGCACATGTGGCTTACGGAATTCTGAAATTAGCAAGACAAAAGATGTTAAATCACCAGTACATGCCTCACTTTTTACAAGGGAATATTTCTGCAACCAATTCACATTCATTCTGTAAATCTGCAAATTCAGTATGTACAGCAGTAGCAAAAGAGCAAATATTTCTTGTATATATCCAAATTAATTCAAGTGTTTTTTGAAGCTGTTGTTTGTACATCCAAATATTTCAGTATGTGGCAACATGGTCATACTTAAATGTACATCCAAATCGACGTGGATAGCAAAACAACAGCAATAGCAAGAGCAAATGTTTCTGTATGTACATCGACTCACGTGTTTTTTGAATACCCACTTTCACTTTCACTTCAGGTGAAGCAAAACAACAAAGATTTATCTTATCTGTACATCACCATTCAGTCAGCTACAGCAAGAACACCAACAATTTTAATCTATAGCAAAACAACAGCTCCAGAGGGCAAGCAAGTTGCCGGGTCGCCGTCGCATGGAGGCAGCGCCGCCGGCGGCCGCCACTGGGTCTCCCTCACCTGGGCCAGCGCCATGTCGCTGGGTCGTGGACGTCGCCTTGGCCAGGGTCATCTCGGTGGCCGTCTCGTCGCCGTTGGGTGGGGATACCGCCAGCGCGCGCCAGATCGCCTGGGGGCATCGCGGTCGCGTCGTTGCTCCACCGTGGCCTCCGAGTCGCCGTCGCTAGGGGTGCGGCACCGGCCTCCAAGTCGCAGTCCAGTAGCCGCCGCCAAGTCTCGCCCTCGCCTGGGTCGAGATTCGTTTTGCTTTATTCTTTTCTTTCTAGTTCGCTAAATCTTTCATAAGACAGAACGTAAGCACGCGGGGTTATGTGCAAAAGAATTATTAAGTGGATGGCCATATTCCCATCTCCGATCTCTGCTGTACGTCCTCGATCCGATGGGCTAGGATGATAGTTTTCAGTTTTTACTGATCAAGCGTTTTCACTTGACACAGGAGGGCACACTGCCAGCCATCACGTCCGGCCATCACGCACGCACTAACCGGCCAGCACATCTAGCCACTACTCCAACCAACTCCATGCATGATGGTAATCACCAACTACATGCACGTAATGCCATCCACTCGTATCCAAGCGCCACCCACACACGGCCAAGAGCCACCGGCTTGGACTCATTCCATGCAAACTACACTGACTCCTCCATGCACTAACTAACTAACCGAGTCACCTGACTAGCTAGTACCGTACTGAACGTCACCTCCAACTAATCCGTCCAGCCGTCCGGTCTTGCTTCAACCCTTCTTGCGTTTTGTCGATTCACACGACTATGCTGCATCAAACAGCACCGCGACTTCTCGTCGCCATCAGCATCTCACCATGCTCGCCGCAGCGCACGGCAGCCCGGCATCTCTCCTCCATCACGCGTATAGCTGAAACTTCACCGGACACTTGAGACCCCAGACTAAACTACATGCAAAACTCAAATATGCAAACACATGGAATCAAGATTAAGGCTAACAGCAAGGCCTTCTCCTTAGGCCATTCATCCATCGACGCCGTCGTCAACCGCTTTATGGCGGGAGACGGCGTGGAGGTTCAGGGCGCCGGCGACGACAACGGGTTTTAGACACTCCACCTGCAGCATGTCGAGATGCGCACTGAGCTGGCGGAGCAGAAGAAGCTCAAGTGTGCGGACGAGGCCCTAGCCCAGGAGCGTGCAGCGGGGGACCAGATTGCCGCGTGGCTCGATCCTGACGCCCGCGACATGGGGTATGAGGACATGGTGGCCTTTGTCGCCGCGCTCATGCAGGTACAGGCCGCCGTCTCCGGACACGGCAACTAGGTACTCGAGGAAGCATATCACGACATCTGCCGTAAGCTCCAGGTGCCCCCGCCGCCATCGCCGCCGCTCCAGCTCTTGGCTGCCACAAGCCCACAAACTTTGGGTTCGGTAGCAGCAGCAACGCCAACGCCGGGATGGAGATGGCGATGCCTCCAACGCCGGCCATCGCCAACCGGATGGACATGCACCAGATGCTTATGGTGATGCCTCCTCCTCCCGGTTTTGCCGCCGAGGTGGAGATACAGCAGGGGCTAATGGCTATGACGCCGCCACCTGAGTTCCCTGCAGTGATGGGCATGCAGCAGTTGGTTACGGAGATGCCACCACAGCCAGGGTTCCGGGCAGGGATGGTGCCGCTGCAGGTGTTTGTCGCAGGATCGGGATGGTGCCGCTGCAAGAGTTTGCCGCCGGGATGCAGGAGCGCGGGCCGAAAAAGACAAATCAACACACAGTCCGAGTCTAAGATCCACACAGTCTTATAGTTTGTTGTCACAGTTATATTATTCTAAATAAATCATGCAAGATCTATGTAAGATCCACATACCTGGGTGCAAGATCCATTATCACAGTTATTTTACAATTTTCAACCCCCTGATGTTTTAGATAATTCATCCGCGGTATTTAAGTCAAATAAATGCTTTTTAAAATCATCCATATCTTTTAAACCGTAACTCCGATTTGAACATGTTATGTATGAAATTTGATTAGAAAAATATGTAGAATATGAATATGAGATTATTTTTACCTGTTAAGTATTTTTAAATATTATTGAGTCAAATCAAATGATTTTCTAAATTATCTGTATCTTTTAAACCGTAACTTCGTTTTTAACATATTATATATGAAATCTTAGTAGAAAAATGTGTGGAATCTAAATATGATGTTAATTTTACCTGTTAAATATTTTTATGGAAGCAAACTTATAATTTATAGCACAAGATTCGTTTTTTTATACCGGCGGCGATCCGGATTGCAAATAAACACCACACTATAACCATATACAGAAAAGAAAACATCAATAACTACACATGCATACCTCTGAAAAATGTCGTAGGCGAAAACAACAGATTTCTCATCGCGAGAGTGAGAGAAAGCAAGCGAGCGAGCGAGCGAGAGAGAGAGAGAGAGAGAGAGAGAGAGAAGAGAGGGAGAGAGAGACGCCTTAGGATTAACCATATTCAACACACGTTTTTGTTGTTTCGTGTGAACACCGAGGCCATCGCCGGCGAGGGTGAGAAGAAGGATAAACGGCAACACAAATATGATGCCTCACAAAAATAAAGGAGATGGACCTATTGTGGTCTTGAGTGATGGTTGTTGAGTTAAGAGTGTGTGTTATGTTTTCTCTCGCGATGCAACACACGGGCTTTTTTTTTGCTAGTAAAGAAAATAGTGTTTCTGGTCTTCCGTCGTCAGCAATTTTGCAAAATAGTCCCTGTCCTTTTTGGTATTCAACCCGCGGTCCCTTTTTCTGTTGCTGGCGAGTGAGACGAGCTGGAGGTCGAGGCTGGCCGCGATGCAAACGATGCCCGGCGCGGCGGCTGCAATCTCCGGCCAGATCCGACCGAGGAGGTGAGGCCGGGGCGATCTAGGAGGCGCGGGAGGAGGTCCAGCGGCGGAGCTTCAACTCCAAGTACATGGTGGCGGCGTTCCTTGCCGGTTCTGAGCGAGATGGGGCTGCGATGCACACGACGCCAGGCGCGGCGGCGGCAATCTCCCGTCAGATCTGGTCGAGGAGGCGAGCTAGGGGCCGGATCCTGTTCCGGAGACGACATGGAGGCGATCTACAAGGCGCGGGAGGAGGTCCAGCGGCGGGGCTTCAACTCCAGCAGGGCCCCTTTCGATGGACGGGGCCGCCCACATCGCTGGCGACTCCCCGGAGGCCGACAGGGCCTCCTCCCCTGCGTCCTCGACCGACTCGGCCTCCCGGCGCTCCCGGCCGCGGAAGAGGATTCACCTGCAGCGGTGCCGGCGACTGTTGTCCGCTCGGAGAGGATAGGGAGGCGAAGGCGATGGCAAGGGTGCCGGCGATGACGTGCAGGACATCACACTGCCGCCGGGGATGTCCTTTGCGGCGGTTCTCGCCCAGTTGAGCGTCCACTCCTCCCGGTGTTCGTCATGTGTTCTCCCTCTCCCTCTGCGTCCCCTGTCGCTATTCTCATGTTGCTTTTGTCGCAACCAGAGGCTCAACATCAGGGGCCGCATCTACCCGGCGATCCTCCCTGTAGACAGCAACAAAGTCCCTGGAAAGGTGCATGCAATCGCACACACACAAATCCTGTATACTTGGTGTTAATTTCTTAGTTTGTCCACTACAAGTTAAGATGTGAACAGTGGCGAGTACTGTCAGTATGGAACGGTTGAAGTGCAGAACGAATGACAATCTGTTCATGTGTCTATGCTACAGGTTTGGAAGGGGATCACTGATGGGGAGCTTGATGTGCTGGACACATTTGAAGATGAAGAGTATGTGAGGGAAGCTGTTGGCATCTCACTGACCGTAAGTCCATTCGCCGGCCTAGGTCTCTGCTTCAGCTCATGGTAGCCGGATTCATGCCGAACTGCAAAATTCAATGGAATGTTTAGTTCAAATCAGTTATCCTGACACCCCTTTTCATGATTGAGCCTTCTTCTTTGGGGCACGCAGATAGAACATCTATCAATTGGTTTTTTTCTATCATGAAAGATCACTTTTCGTTTGGCACTTAGAGAGCAATTCTTCACTAGACTGTTCCACGGAAAGATGATTGAGTACTTCGGATTTGCAGGATTCGTCGGATACAATGATCGCCTATGCATACATATGGGGGAATGTAGATGATCCTGACCTCTATAGTGAATGGGATTTTGACGTGAGTATTTCCCTTCATGCTAATCGTAAGCATTTTTCGTATATTGATTGAAAGGCAGACAAACACCGCCACTATCTAACTAAGCGCATGCACCAATCTGGTGATGCTATGAGAAGCAAAGTTGTTGCAACATATGTTTATTAAATTACATGTATAATGCTACTATTTGTTAAACAGTCTCCATTTTCTCAGCTGGCCCAATAATTTTGCTGATCAGAATTTTGGTACGAAGAATAACATCACTAATTTACTAGCTCTAAGAAAAGCACATGCTTGATTCCTGAATATGTCCCTATGTGCTGCCAACCGGTATATGCTGTTTGGCAATGTCTTATTTTTTTTGGATTCTCAGGGGATATTTCAGTACTATCCGTTCAAGCACTGACATGTACTACTATGCTTCTTATTCATCACTTCTGGTTCGTGAAGGTTTTTTTTTGAGAGAGAATGCTGCATTATATTAATTAGTATACATCAGTACAAAGAGTTTGCCTGATACATTCTGGAGTAGAATAGTACACAAATTTTGAACTAGCAAAACTCACAGGCCCTAGCTAGTATGTGAGCAGCAGCATTCAACGACCTCTTGACATGGCAGAAGGAAACAGAAGAAAAACAAGCAACCAAACGCTTAATATCTGACACTACTACACCCACTTCAGACCTGTCTATGGATGAAGAGTTCACTCGTTGTACTAAGGAGAGGCAATCAGAAGCGAAAATGACAGAGGTCAGTCCCTCATCACGGGCGAGAATCACAGCTTGACGGAGCGCCCAACTTTCAGCAAGTTCTGGCTGTACCATCCCTTTAAGTGGCTCGGTGCAGGCGACCAAGCATTCACCTTTGTGGTTCTGAATCAGGATGCCAATTCCCAGTTTGTGCAGGTTTGAGAAGATAGATGCGTCGACGTTAATAAGGATTGATCCGGGCGGCGGCGGAGACCATTTAACCGATGAACTTGATGGTGTCTCACGACTGTGCCCCGCAACAGTCTTAAAGAGATGCAGCAGAACCAAATCAACATAAGCATGGATCTTTGAGGCAACACGGTGTGGATGGATATTACCTTCACCATTCCTTACCGCATTCCTCGCTTCCCAAATATGCCATACAGTGATTGCCAAAACAGTGGACTGCTCCGGTGATGCTCTGTCAATGAAATCGAATAGCCACTGTTTCGTTGAGTGGAAGTTCTTGCGACATAGGTGGATGTCTAACCGTTTTTTGACCTTGTTCCAAACCTCGGAAGTAAACTGACAGAACAACAAACAATGCTCAATACTTTCGTCTCTCCCACAATGCACACAAGCAGGATTTGTGGGGATGTTCCGATGGCGTAACTGAAGTCCAGATGGGAGACAGTTGTGTGCGAACCTCCAGAGCACTATGTTCATTTTGTTTGGGGCCTTGATTGCCCAGATTGCTTCCAATATTTCTCCTCAACTTCCTTACTTGATGAGAGTCCACAGCCATTCTTACTGTGTGATAAAAAGAAATCCGAAGATCGAACAAGATTGTATGCTGAACGGACAGTATATGGTCCAAAGCGAGTATGAGGCCAATACACAAAATCCTCTCCTCCATGGCTGCTAATCTGTGTTTGTAATATGAGTTCAACAGTTTCCTCCAGGAAGAAAGCTCTGACATTTTCTTCGTTCCAATGACCATGTCCATCCATGAGAGAACACACTTTAGCATATTCTGGAATTGGAAATAGAGTTTGCAACATGTGCGGTGGTCGTCCGGGAATCCAGTGATCTGTCATGATTTTAACCTTTTGGCCATTAGCAATTCCCCAACGAACACCAGCCTTAACAAGCTCTCGGCCATATAGAATACTTCTCCAAGTATAAGATGACGATCTAGGCTTCGGCACATCCCAAAAATCACAGTAAGGAAAATAGCGTCCTTTGAGAACCCGAGCACAAAGAGAATCTGGCTCAGTAAGAAGCCTCCAACATTGTCTACCAAGCATAGCTTGGTTGAAGAGCGAAAAATCATGGAAACCTAGTCCACCAAGCTTTTTTGGTGTGGATAACCAATCCCATGAACGCCAGTGAAGTTTCCTCTTACCATCTTCTCTACCCCACCAATAATCAGCAACAGCTTGTCTCATCCCTTCACATATAGAAATGGGTATTAGGAAACAGCTCATAATATATGTCGGAATAGCTTGAACCACGGATTTCAGCAAAACTTCTTTTCCTGCTCGAGAAGGGGGACGGCCCTGCCGACACAAGGGATCTCGGGTCGCCGTCGCCCTTTGGGATCTCCCTCTCCTTCCTGCCTTCTAACCGTAGTGTAAGGGACCAACGGCCGGACGCCATCAGGACGGAGCTATTGTGCTGCTGCGTTTCCTCAGGTCGTCCAGGCGCGTCCTCGGTCCCAGCCACCCATCATCAAGATCCGATGTCCCCTGTCCTTTTTTCCGATTGATATGAGTAAGCCTCACTAGTAGAAAAGAGGGCTTTGGTTCAGGCCGGGTCAACCCATTAGTCCCGGTTCAGTCCAGAACCGGGACCCATGGGGGCATTGGTCCCAGTTGGTGAGGCCACGGGCCTGCCGGGCCTCGTGGGGGCATTGGTCCTGGTTCGTCTGGCCCCTTTGGTCCCGGTTGGTGGGACGAACTAGGACCAATGGGCCTCACTCCTGGCCCACCACCATTGGTCCCGGTTGGTGGCTTGAACCGGGACCACTGGCTTCCCTTTAGTCCCGGTTCATGCCACGAACCAGGACCAATGAGGTGCCTATATATACCCCTTGCCCGCGAGCAGAGCGCTCCAGTGCTCTGTTTTTCTCTGGCCGGCGAGGGGAGGGCTTTGTGGTGCTCTAGCTCACCTCCTATGCACATGAGGTGTTTGATGAAATGCCCGAGCCACACTAGTTAAGCTTTCTCCTGTCGAAGCTCGACCTCAAAGCTCCATTTTCCTCGAGATTTGTCTAGGTTTAGCGGCCTATCACGTCCCATTCCCATCTTCACCGCCGTCGATCGCCCGCGCCGATCTCGTCGCCGGCACCACCGTGGTGAGCCTCTTGTTCTTATCTTCATTCTGAGAGAAAAAAAATTCTTACTTTAGATAGATACTTGTCTAATTTTCTTACTATTTTATTGCTTGTTATTATATAGTGCGATGGTTTTGGTATCCGCCCCCGTCGGCCCTCGTCCTATCTATGATTCGGATGTGGTATATATTATCTTTTTATAACTATTTGGTTCATTTATTGTTTATGACAATTATGCCGACCAACGTGACATAGATTTTATTTATGTAGGAGGTAGTTGAACCGGAAATTCCAACCGACCCTATTGTCGAGAGGTTAAATTTAGTTGAAGAAGAAAACAATTACTTGAAGGAAAAAATAAAAAAATCGAGGAGGAGAAGATGATATTGGAGTTGCATGTTGCGGATGTCGTCGATGATCACAAGATCAAGATGGATGCAATGCGCTTGAAGATTAGAAAGATTAGAAAATATGCCATTCATACCGAGGCTTGGTATCATTATGCCGTTGGATCAATTGTTACCTTGGTTGCGATTATGATCGCATTTGTTTTCGCATTGAAATGTTTTACATAGTTTCAAAGTATGGTTTAATTAATTAGATGCTTTGGAGAGCTATATGTTGTTAGATGAGAACTATGTATGTACTTTGGTTTTAATGTGATGATGAACTTCTATTAATTTGGTCACTTAATTATCTATTCATGATGTTCTGTAATGGTTTTTGACACACTTAATTATATATAATGCACGCAGATGAACCGGCAATGGATGTATGGTGACAGACACACCTCCGAGTACATTAAGGGCGTGCATGATTTTCTCGAAGTGGCTGAGGCAAACAAGAAGAATGGTTTTATGTGTTGTCCATGCCCTAAATGTGGGAACACGAAGTCTTACTTTGACCGAAAAATCCTTCACACCCACCTGCTTTACAATGGTTTCATGCCACACTATAATGTTTGGACGAGGCATGGAGAAATAGGGGTTATGATGGAAGACAGCGAAGAAGAAGAGGACAATGCCAACTATGTGCCCCCTGAATACGGTGATGCTGCAACGGGGGAAGTTGCTGAAGATCAAGAGGAACCAGACGATGTGCCCAATGATGCTGCAACGGGGGAAGCTGCTGAAGATCAAGAGGAACTAGACGATGTGCCCGATGATGATGATCTCCGCCGGGTCATTGTTGATGCAAGGACGCAATGCGAAATTCAAAAGGAGAAGCTGAAGTTTGATCGCATGTTAGAGGATCACAAAAAAGGGTTCCACCCCAATTGCGAAGATGGCAACACAAAGCTCGGTACCGTACTGGAATTGCTGCAGTGGAAGACAGAGAATGCTGTGCCTGACAAAGGATTTGAGAAGCTACTGAAAATATTGAAGAAGAAGCTTCCAAAGGATAACGAATTGCCCGACAGTACATAAGCAGCAAAGAAGGTTGTATGCCCTCTATGATTGGAGGTGGAGAAGATACATGCATGCCCTAATGACTGCATCCTCTACCGCGGTGCGTACAAAGATCTGAACGCATGCCCGGTATGCAGTGCATTGCGGTATAAGAGCATCTCCAACAGGCGCTGGTCGCGCCGCGCACAAAAAACACAATAGCTTCCATAGCATTTTTGAGCTCATCATCTCCTTTCTTCTTCTTCTTTTGGGTTTGGTCTTTCTTGTACCCATCCAGTCGCTTTGGCTTCGAGTATGAAACCGAGTTGGGTGTAGAGCTTCTCTTGCCGTCATCACTTGATGCATCATCCTCCTCCTCCTCATCATCCAACTTAATTGTTCGCTTCCGTTTGTCGCTCAAATGCAAATCATCCAAATCTTCACGCTTCTTCCATTTCTCATCATCCTTCAACACATCATAGCAATGAGGCAAAGTAAAGACCCTTCCTTTCTTGATCTTCCCCTTCTTGGTTTTCCTCTCCTCTTCTTTGAACAAGTTTTGCGCAATGTTGAACTACATGAAAACAAAGCAAGTTAGCACCAACAACAAGCAAAACAAAGCAAGTTTAGCACCAACATGTAAGATGAAATGGCACTTACTCTATCGTCCTCATTTGTGCCACTTGGGTTCAACTTGTCAACCGCCTTTTGACAAGTCGCCCACCTTTGACAATTCGAGTTGATTGTCGACCACCGGGACCTAAGTGATCGGTTGGAGCGGTCAATTCCACTCACGTTGCGAGCATCAAAGTGTTCCTTCATCCGGTTCCAATAAGCATCTCTACTTTGATCGCCTCCAACGGATGGATCCCTCGACACTTGCAACCAAGTATTGCATAGTAAGATGTCATCGGTGTTGCTGTAATTGCCCGCTCTTCCTTTCGGTGCGTCGACAATGCCCTCACCCTCCTCATCCACCTCGAACTCATGGTCTTCAAAATGCATGTCATTGGTTTGAGACCAATGTGAATTGTTGGAGCCAACACCCATCCTTCACATGTATGCATCATCATTGAGACTACAATTTTTTTTGCACAATGAAAATAAGCTATCTATATGTGACGAATGCATTCAAAAAATAACAAAAAAAATGAAAAGTTAGAATTTTCTTACCTTGGAGGCATTTCGTCGAACATGTTGTGCGCGCCGGCCGCCGGCTCAACGTGTGAGCTTGCCGGCGCTTCGGCAGCCGCCGCGCCCGTCGCACGCCCCGCAAGCTTCTTCCTCTTCACCTTGGAGGTGCCGGAGCCATCCGCCGCCTTGTTTTTCTTCGCCGATGTCTTGCCCTTCTTTAGCCGCGCCGCATTGGGGAGCTTTGAGGAGGAGGGGGCGGCGGCTCGGGCCGGCTCCGGCGCGACGCCACCCGCCGCCGAGGTCATCCGCGGCGGCATGAAGAGGCCGCGCGCGAGGCCGCTCGTCGGAGGAGCTCCGGCGGTGGCAAGGCCAACGCCACCCGGGCTAGGGTTTGTGGCGGCGGCGGCGGCGGGGGGGGGGGGGGGTGGGTGTGGGTCACGGCTATAGGACGTGGTGAGCGGGGTGCCGGCGCGTGCGTCCATGGGTGCGGGTCGCCGGCACTGGCGCGCGCGGGGCTTTGGAGGGGGAGAAGAAGAGCGCGCAGCGCGAGCGTCGAGTGTGCCGCGCGCGGAAGCGGGCGCCGCAAATACACCGCACGAGGTATCGCTTCCACGCGCGCGCCCAACTGCTTATATCACGCGCGCCTATTGCGCGCCCGCTGGAGCCATCCGCCGGGTTGCACGCGCGCTAAAACGGGCGATTTTGCGGCGCGGCACCTGTTTAGCGCGCCTGTTGGAGATGCTCTAAGATCAGACGAGATGACCCTGGTGATGTTGACGGAGAGCCCCCTAGGAAGAGGGTTCCTGTGAAGGTGATGTGGTATGCTCCTATAATACCACAGTTGAAACGTCTGTTCAGAAACAAAGAGCATGCCAAGTTGATGCGATGGCACACTGAGGACCGTAAGAAAGACGGGAAGTTGAGAGCACCCGCTGACGGGTTGCAGTGGAGAAAAATTGAGAGAAAGTACTGGCCTGAGTTTGCAAGTGACCCAAGGAACGTATGGTTTGGTTTAAGCGCGGATGGCATTAATCCTTTGGGGGAGCAGAGCAGCAATCACAGCACCTGGCCCGTGACTCTATGTATGTATAACCTTCCTCCTTGGATGTGCATGAAGCGGAAGTTCATTATGATGCCAGTTCTCATCCAAGGCCCTAAGCAACCCGGCAACGACATTGATGTGTTCCTAAGGCCATTAGTTGAAGAACTTTTACAGCTGTGGAATGGAAACGGTGTACGTATGTGGGATGAGCACAAACAGGAGGAATTTAACCTGCACGCATTGCTGTTTGTAACCATCAACGATTGGCCCGCTCTCAGTAACCTTTCAGGACAGACAAACAAGGGATACCACTCATGCACACACTGTTTAGATGAAACTGAAAGTATATACCTGGACAAATGCAGGAAGAATGTGTACCTGGGCCATCGTCGATTTCTTCCGACCAACCATCAATGTCGAAAGAAAGGCAAGCATTTCAAAGGCGAGGCAGATCACCGGAAGAAGCCCGCCATGCATACCGGTGCTCACGTACTTGCTATGGTCAATGATTTACACGTAATCTTTGGAAAGGGTCCCAGCAGACTAGCTGTTCCGAATGACGCTGAGGGACACGCACCCATGTGCAAGAAGAAATCTATATTTTGGGACCTACCCTACTGGAAAGACCTACAGGTCCACTCTTCAATCGACGTGATGCACGTGATGAAGAACCTTTGTGTGAACCTTCTAGGCATCTTGGGCGTGTATGGGAAGACAAAAGATACACCTGAGGCACGGGAGGACCTGCAACGTTTGCACGAAAAAGATGGCATGCCTCCGAAGCAGTATGAAGGTAATGCCAGTTACGCTCTTACGAAAGAAGAGAAAGAAATCTTCTTTGAATGCCTGCTCAATATAAAGGTCCCGACTGGCTTCTCGTCGAATATAAAGGGAATAATAAATATGCCAGAGAAAAAGTTCCAGAACCTAAAGTCTCATGACTGCCACGTGATTATGACGCAACTGCTTCCGGTTGCATTGAGGGGGCTTCTACCGGAAAACATCCGGTTAGCCATTGTGAAGCTATGTGCATTCCTTAATGCAATCTCTCAGAAGGTGATCGATCCAGAAATCGTACCAAGGCTAAGGAGTGATGTGGCGCAATGTCTTGTCAGTTTCGAGCTGGTGTTCCCACCATCCTTCTTCAATATCATGACGCACGTCCTAGTTCATCTAGTCGACGAGATTGTCATTCTAGGGCCAGTATTTCTACACAATATGTTCCCCTTTGAGAGGTTCATGGGAGTCCTACAGAAATATGTCCGTAACCGCGCTAGGCCAGAAGGAAGCATCTCCATGGGCCATCAAACAGAGGATGTCATTGGGTTTTGTGTTGACTTCATTCCTGGCCTTAAGAAGATAGGTCTCCCTAAATCGTGGTATGAGGGGAGACTGACTGGAAAAGGCACGCTTGGAAGGGACTCAATAATATGCAGGGACGGATATTCTTGGTCTCAAGCACACTACACAGTTCTACAAAACTCTATCTTGGTGACCCCGTATGTCGATGAACACAAGAACAGTCTGCGCTCCAAACACCCGGAGCAGTGCGACGACTAGATTACATGTGAACACATCAGGACTTTCAGCAGTTGGTTGAAAGCACGTCTCAGAGGTGACAACACTGTTTGTGATGAGCTGTACTTGTTTTCGAGGGGACCATCTTTGACTGTATTGACTTACAAAGGATATGAGATAAATGGGAATACATTTTACACGATCGCCCAAGATCAAAAGAGCACCAACCAAAACAGCGGTGTCCGCTTTGATGTAGCAACCGAGAGGGGAAATGACACATATTATGATTACATAGTGGACATATGAGAACTAGACTACGGACATGATTTTAAGGTCCCTTTGTTTAAGTGCCAATGGGTCAATCTGTCAGGAGGCGGGGTACACGTAGACCCACAGTACGAAATGACAACAGTGGATCTGAAAAATCTTGGGTACACTGACGAACCGTTCGTCCTAGCCAATGATGTGGCACAGGTTATCTATGTGAAGGACATGTCTACCAAACCGAGAAAAAGAAAAGATAAGGAAGCGAATACATCATACGATGAGCCAAAGCGCCACATAGTTCTTTCAGGAAAAAAGGACATCGTGGGAGTGGAGGGCAAGACAGACATGTCTGAAGATTATGAAAAGTTTCATGAAATTCCTCCCTTCAAAGTCAAGGCTGACCCAAGCATCCTGATAAACGATGAAAAAGTGAAGACTTCCTCCCGCAACTATTATGATGATACCATGCCAACTTTGAAACAGACGAGTATGATACCATTGTCCGTTTTGTACATGCACATGCTATGTGGGTGAAATTATGATACCATGCCAACTTTCAACTTTTTCAGAGTTCATTTGAAATGCTTTAATGTCTTATGGTTTGGCCCTCGTAATACCATTATTCAAAATTTAACTATTCAAATTTGAAAACTAATGGCACTAACATAAAGTTTATAATTTTTCTGACATAAAAGCAAAAAGAATTAAAAAATAAAGCAAAAAACAAAAAAAAATAATGCAAAAAACAAAACAAAAAAACTGGAAAAAACTATTTTTATAGTAAAGTTAATCACAATCTTGTGATTCACACAAATTTCAAAGAATTCAAATTTTAGCTACTCAAATTTGAAAATTAATGGCACTAATAGAAAGTTTATAATTTTTCTAAAACTAATGTCACTAATAGAAAGTTTATAATTTTTCTAACCTAAAAGCAAAAAGAATTAAAAAATAAGGCAAAAAAATAAAAGAAAATAAATAATGCAAAAAACAAAACAAAAAACTGGAAAAAACTATTTTTTATAGTAAAGTTAATCACAAACTTATGATTCACACAAATATCAAAGAATTCAAATTTTAACTATTTAAATTTGAAAACTAATGGCACTAACAGAAAGTTTATAATTTTTCTAAAACTAATGGCACTAATAGAAAGTTTATAATTTTTCTAACCTAAAAGCAAAAAGAATTAAAAAATAAGGCAAAAGAATAAAAGAAAATAAATAATGCAAAAAACAAAACAAAAAACTGGAAAAAACTATTTTTATACTAAAGTTAATCACAAACTTGTGATTCACACAAATATCAAAGAATTCAAATTTTAACTATTCAAATTTGAAAACTAATGGCACTAATAGAAAGTTTATAATTTTTGTGACCTAAAAGAAAAATAATTAAAAAGAAACTTTAATAAAATAAATAAAAATAGCAACAATAAGTATTTTGTTGTATGTAGAAACAAAATAAAATAAATAAAGCAACAAAGAAAACAAAAAAACAAATTTGAAAACTAATGGCACTAACAGAAAGTTTATAATTTTTGTGACCTAAAAGAAAAATAATTAAAAATAAACTTTAATAAAATAAATAAAAATAGCAACAATAAGTATTTTGTTGTAAGTAGAAATAAAATAAAATAAATAAAGCAACAAAGAAAGCAAAAAAGTGCCACCTACTGGGCCCCCATGACCTGAATACGACTAGAAACCCTACCATGGGCCAGGATTCAGGCCCGCAGGAGGCCTAGTAGGCCCACAGGCACATAGCGTACGGTTAGGCCCGAAAGGCTACAATTGAGAGGAGCTCGAGAGGGTGGGCACATCAGCGCTTATAAACCACTCTCGAGCTCTCTCAGCTAGCGAGGTGGTACTAAACTTTTGACGCGGGGCAGCACAAGGCCTTTGGTCCCAGTTGGTGGCACCAACCGGGACTAAAGGGTGGCATTGGTCCTGGTTGGTGCCACGAACCGGGACCAATGCCCCCCTTTAGTCCCGGTTGGTGCCACCAACCGGGACCAAAGGCCTATGGTTCCCGCCCTTTGGGCTGCTGAAAAGAGACCTTTGGTCCCGGTTGGTGGCACCAACCGGGACTAAAGGGGGGCATTAGTCCCAGTTGGTGCCACCAACCGGGACTAAAGGCTTTGCTATATAAGATGACACTTAGGAAATTTTCACTTCTCATCTCGCAGTTGCCCCCGACGACGCCGACGACATCGACGCCGCCAGGCTGCCCCGACGCCGCCCGCCGCCCCCGCCGTCGCCGTCGCCCACCATCGCCGTCGCCCGCGCCCTCACCAGACGCCGTCGCCGCTCGCCGCCCCTACACTGACGCGCGCCGTCCCGGCCCTGCCCCGATGTGCGCCGCCCCGGCCCGCCCCGTCGTCGCCGTCGCCCTGCCCCGCCCCCTTCGTCGCCGTCGCCGTCGCCCCTGCCCCGAGCGCGCCCCCCGCCCCGTTGATGTCATCGCCGTCGCCATCCTCGCCGCCGACCCCGCGCCCTGCCCCTCCTCACCTTGGTCCGGCCGGCGCCCTCCCTGTCCTTGTTTTTTCATATATGATGATGATATATATGCTTGTTTTTTTCATGTATATGCTTTTTTTTCTTATATATGATGATGTATATGCTTGTTATCATAATTGTTTTTGTTCATATATATGACGATTTTTATATAGAATATGATGTTTTTTGTTCATAGATGATCATATATATGATGTATGCATGGATGTGGATGAAATGAGATGAGATGAGATGTGTTTTGTGTTGGAGAAGAAAACATTTTTTCCATGTATATATGCAAAAGTTACATTTTTAGAAAAGTTTTATATATCTAGCTAGGAAAGGAAGAAGAATAAAAAGAATGAGAGGAAAAAGAAAAATAAGAAGAGGAATAAAGGAGAAGAAGAGGAGAGGAAGAAGAGGAGAAATAAATAAGAAGAAGAAAAAAGAAGAAAAAGAAGAGGAGAAGAAGAAAGGAATAGAGGAGAAGAAGAGAAAATAGAATATCTATTTTCTCTTCTTCTCCTCTTTTTCTTCTTCTTCTTCTTTTTCTTCAATCTTCTCCTGTATTAATATCTTCTTCTCCTCTTTTTATTTCTTCTTCGTCTTCTTATTTTTTATCAGATATGTCATTGTCGATATACCCCATGTCCCGATAACTTCAACACGAGGGGGGGGGGGTTCGACCTACCCCCTCCCCGATAACATTATTTTCCCATGTATGTATGCAAAAGTTATATTTTTAGAAAAGTTTTATATATCTAGCTAGGAAAGGAAGAAGAAGAAAAAGAATGAGAGGAAAAAGGAAAATAAGAAGAGGAAGAAAGGAGAAGAAGAGGAGAGGAAGAAGAGGAGAAATAAATAAGAAGAAGAAAAAAGAAGAAAAAGAAGAGGAGAAGAAGAAAGGAATAGAGGAGAAGAAGAGAAAATAGAATATTCTATTTTCTCTTCTTCTCCTCTATTCCTTTCTTCTTCTCCTCTTTTTTCTTCTTCTTTTTCTTCTTCAATCTTCTCCTATATTAATATCTTCTTCTCCTCTTTTTATTTCTTCTTCGTATTCTTATTTTTTATCGGATATGTCGTTGTCGATATACCCCGTGTCCCAATAACTTCAACATGAGGGGGGGGGTTCGACCTACCCCCTCCCCGAAAACATTATTTTCCCATGTATGTATGTCGTCGTTGTCGATATAACCCCCTCCCGGATAACTTCGACCGTGATAACTTATACCAC
Source organism: Triticum urartu (assembly GCF_056163025.1). Lineage (NCBI taxonomy): Eukaryota > Viridiplantae > Streptophyta > Magnoliopsida > Poales > Poaceae > Triticum > Triticum urartu. Next base: position 743,670,369 of record NC_141875.1, on the reverse strand, counting down.
GGGAGCACCCCCCGACCCTCTCTCTCGACCAAAACTCTCGAGGACACCCAAACCCTAGAAAAAAACGATCTCGGTCTCCTACCCCCTCCCACCGCGCCCCTACCCTTGAAGCGTTGCCGAGGCCACCCCAAACCCGGAATAAGCTAGGTCTACGTTTGCCACTAATATATCCACATGCTGTCATGTTTGTGTAATAATTGCCATGTTGTAATATTTGCAGAAACAATGGAGCACGGACGAGACGAGGAAGAAGAAGAGGTGTTGGGGGACATAATCTTAGCCGGAGGTGATGTCTTGTCGTATCTTAACGACAATGATGGTCTGGAAGAACAGGGTGAAGAAGAAGCAGGCTACGGTGATCGAAGAATGGAGGAGGAAAGACATGATTATGATGGCTCCGGTGACCCAATGCTGGTGCAAGGAGCCCGTGGTGACGGCTCCGGTGACCAAACCGAGTCCGGCCAGGTAAATATATTAGTTAAGCCTGTGATGACTAGCTAATTAATGCATTCATTGTTTTGGTATGTACACATATTAATTAACTCTCGTCTTTCTTCTTTTTTCTAGCCCTCCGGATCGAGCACAACTTCGGTAAAGAGACGAGGCCCGAAGAAAAAGTTGCGCTCGGATGAAAGGTTTGAGATCACAACAATCGCGCGTGATGGCATGCCGATTGAACCCATTTGGATAAAGGAAGCATTTGTTGCTCAGTGCAGGGTTCTTGTTAGGGACAAGATCCCGATCAGCATCCAGCAATGGTATAAGCCTAAGAACGAAGACCCTAAGGTGTCTTATGTCAATGATATGCAGAAAGATGATCTTTGGACTGAGCTGAAGGCAAATTTCACCCTACCGCTAGAGGAGGATCCGAAGAAGCCAGTTAAAGAGAAATTAATCAAGTCTCATGCTCTTAAGAAGATGGCAGACCTATTCAGGAGGTGGAAGAATGAGCTGAAAACGTTTGTCGACAAAGAAGAGACACTAGAATTCATCGGCAGATATGAGAAGATCAGAGATCACTGGCCCGCATTTGTGGCCTACAAGATATCGGAAAAGAGTAAGAAGATGTCGGCGACAAACAAGAAAAATGCTGCGAAGAAGAAGCTTCACCATCGCACGGGGTCAGGTGGCTATCTCAAAGCCCGGCCTAAGTGGGCCAAGGCTGAGAATGATCTGCTTGATAAAGGTATCGAACCAGAGACAATGAACTGGCCAGACCATTGCCGGACTTGGTTCTTTGGGGCTAGCGGAACCTTGGACCCTGTATCAGGGAAGTGCGTTTGGACGGACGAGCCAATGAACATACCAGTCAAGAGGCTTAAGCACTATATCGATGCAGCGCATCAAGGGACATTCGTTCCAGACAGAGAGAATGATGAGCTCACAATGGCCCTCGGGAATCCTGAGCACCTTGGACGGACACGAGGCATGCTAGGCTCCGTTCCGTGGAAGGCTGGTTTTTGGGACGCAGGCGGTTACAAATGCCAGGAGAGGAGGAAAAAAGTGGAGCATGCAGAAATTCAGACGCTGCACGAAAGGGTTCAAGCGCTAGAGGAACGAGAAGTAGCTCGCAGCAAGCGACCTGCCGAAACTACCCCCGAAGCTACCCTGCCATCTCAGCAGAGAAGCAGCGTGGCTTACACCGAGCTGCTTCAGCCGTAGCATGTCTTGACGGCTCTTGCTAGCTACCCCGTGGATGCTATCACGGAGTCTCAACATTGCCACCATATGACGCAATGGCAGAACTTCAAAGTCAAGGCGACTGTCGGCTCTGTTCGACCTCCTGAACCCGGTGCAACTTTTCCCTGTCGTCCGATTCTAGAAGGATATGCCAGGGTGACAGTGGATGAAATAATGGAGGGAATTGAGGACCTCCAGGTTGACTACCCTACCGGTGAAGGGGAGACTCAGCTGGGTTCTTGTCTATTGACTCCATACCTATGGCGGAAGGAGCTCATCAACCTTCTGAACTGGACGCCTCCGCCTCCTCCTCCTCCTCCGGCGAGTTAGGGCACTCCGCCTCTCTTCCGGTGAGTGATCAGGGCACTCAGCGTCCTTCTCCGGTGCGTGGCGGCACTCCGCCTCCTTCTCCGCCTGCGCCGGCACGCCCGAGCAGCCAGCCTCCTCCTTCTCCGCCTCGTCAGCAAGGGCGGAAGAGACCCGCCGCCACTCCGGCTGCTCCGGCGCGTCGTAGTCCTTCTCCCCCGCCTCGTAAGAAAGGAAAGAAGACAGCCGCAGCCGCTCCGTCTGCTCTGCTGACGTCTAGCAGTACAACCAGAGGCGGGAGGCAATACAGATTCGGTCCTTCTCTGAAGACTCCAGAGAAGTTACCATACGAGAGGACCCCGGAGGAGAACGCGAAGATCGCGCGAGCCGAAGTGACGAACTTCTTTGAAGGGGTGAAAGCAAAGAAACATCCACCTCCGGAGGAGAAGGTAGATCCGGTGAAAGCGAAGCGCACTCTGGCTGCCCTGAAAAAACCAGCAAAGTCTCTGCCGAAAGGCAACTATGAGCGCATTATTGCAAAGACATTTGTCGAAGCGGAGCGGTCGGGAAGTACTGTCAGTGATCAAAGGATAAAAGAACGACGAGTTGGGAAAAAAATTACCCAGCTCAGTGAACAAGCGAACCAATCGTGCCCCCCGCTCAAGGTGTCTAGCGACATCGTCGCTAATGGTCCAAGGATGGTGGCCGGTTATAGCAATCTTGGAGATTACCCGCCCGACGATGTACATTATGATTTCTTGGAGGTGGAGGAACACAAATACGAGTACAGGAAGTGTCTTGTCAAAGATGAAAGATCTCTAACAACGATGATGCGAAGATTCCATGATTGGTACATGAAAACCTGCAGAGAGTCTGGGGGGAGGAATACTTTGACGCTGAGAGTTAGAGAGGAGCATGACCTTGTTGGAATTGAACTGTTGAATGTTCCATTTGAGGAGTTCTTCTAGTTTTTCAATCAAAAGGCCCTCGATAAAGCAACCGTCACTTGCTACTGTTTGTAAGTAGTACTACTTCTGTCATTAGGTCTCTCTATATAGGTGAGCTCTTTCATTGCATGTATTTATAATTATCCTCACTATATTATGCAGATTGAAGATCGCCAAATTGAAGAAAAGACAAATCGGTGATATTGGGTTCATTAACACAAATCTCATAGATGCAACTGAGGTTAAATATCGTGCCGAAGATACCGAGGCCAACTTGCTACGATCGTTGGTAATAAATGAAAACAAAGATATAATACTCTTTCCTTACAACTTCAAGTGAGTGTTACTGTCTTGTGCATATTCGGTTTCCCTTATTAGTCCAGGTTATAGAAATGTAATTGATGAGTTATGCATGCATGCGCAGGTTCCACTATATTCTCCTAGAGATTAAGCTTGAGCAGGGACTAGTAACCGTCTTAGACTCGAGACGAAAAGATCCCCAGGACTATGCGTACACACCATATCAACAACTTTGTTCATTTCCTGATATCAAGTAATTGTTTTCTTTGTCTGGCAGGGTTTGGAGAAAATTCACCAAAAAAGCTCCAGGACTGCCGAAGAAGCCGCAATTTAGACAGCCGAAAGTAAGTACTATAGTAACATGTTCCGCGAATCTCCTAGTGATTCAAGCGCTAGTTTCATCAATACCATTTGGCATGCTTGCTTATCAGTTTGATTGACCTCTATTTCTTGTAAAGTGGTTGTGGCAGGAACAAGGGAATGATTTCTGTGGATACTACATTTGCGAGTCCATCCGCCACACGACCTGTGAACGGGGGTACTCTGATGAACAATATGAAGTGCGTCAGCAATAATATTCACAATTTTATTTTATTACCATCATTTGTGTTGAGTTTCATTTATTCATATATATATGTATTGACCCCCTTGTTCAAATTAGATGTTTCGAATGCGGGATGAACTCCTAGCACCAGATCATATGCGAGCAATTCAAGAGGAATTGGCGGCATTCTTCCTTGACCACGTGATCGCTGAAGACGGAGAATACTATTGGACCCTGTGTTCATATATAATTAGGAGATTATATTGTAAGAGATAATTATTGTATATGTAGCCGGTAGTGTCGGATAGATATACGAGAACTTGTTGTTCGACCAATCTCTCGGAGAAGGAGAGGTGGTCGATATCACTTCTCTCTGTATGCATATGTTCATGATGATCTTCTGTTTCCTTCATTTGCTTACTAGCTAGCGTGTCTAGTCCTCTCTCTATATATACGTATATATAGCGTCGACCAAGCACGGACATAATAGAGGGCACTTCTCTCTACTAATTATCTAGCTAACACAATATATGAAACACCTAAATTAAACCCCCAAAACCCCCAACGCCCCCCATTTCAAAAAAAACAAAACCCCAGCCCCTGAAATGCTGACACGTGGATGCCTATTGGTCCCGGTTGGTGCCACCAACCGGGACCAAAGGCCCTCCTGCCTTGGCTCGGCGCACCGGCCACGTGGAGGCCCATCTGTCCCGGTTCGTGTAAGAACCGGGACTAAAGGGCTAGGGCATTAGTAACGACCCTTTAGTCCCGGTTCACAAACCGGGACAAAAGGCCCTTACCAACCGGGACGAATGGGGGTTTTTCTACTAGTGCCTCCACTACTTGCTTCCAACTATATAAAATTTGTTGTTGTAGTTGGCATGAGAGGCGCCTTGATGCAAAGCTACAGGTTTGCGTGGGTGCTGCTGGCCGCTGCCCCCTTGCCCCCTGGCCAGCAAGGTCGTCCATGACCAGGGCCCCCAAGCAGCCAAGCTAAGGAGTAACATGCTGCAGCTTCTGCCCACCACCATGTATGAGACATGTAAATCTAGGAAGCTGCAGGTTTGTGCGACAGTCACGCTCACCATGTGTTTTTCTGAAATGCTCCCATGTAGATATATATAAATTGATGTTTATATATTATAAGCATTTGTAAAACGTTCATGTACAATGCAGTATGCAACAGTAAATCACATCTCCCCGCAATGGCTACTTACCATTACTCTTATCACCTTAGACTATGTTGTATGAACTAGATGACTGAGCACTTATGTTTTCGTAGTAGGTTCTGTGTCCTTCGCGCACTTAAAATTCAGAGATAAATTTGGTACATGGCTGATTGACTTTGTTCATGTGGATTACCAGTTTAGCAGCAATGATGGACTTTGTTTATGTGGAGTACCAATTTAGCAGTAACTTTGTTGTAACTTTGGCAACACAACCAACATCAAGTGTCACACTGGTAGTGTAGGGTCAGTTCAAAATTTGAATTAGTGATAGTTTAATCTACGTGTAGTTCATCATCCATTTCTGAATCACCAAGGATTGATTTTATTGACACAAGATTCTCTACCTGTTGTTTTCTATTAGGTAAATACATTTATTGGCTCCTCTTGTAATCTACAATAAGTATCCCTTTTGACACTCATTTAAGTAGAATTTTATTATTATTATTGTGGAAGCATAAACACACTTGAGAAGGATTTCATTTAGTATGTACTTTGAGTTTTCAGAGTCTATTATTGACATGGATTTTCCTTCTGCTAGAGAGGCTGGTGCCAAATCTACATCAGAACAACGACAAGTTAACAAATGAGGAGGCTGGAGTTGTACTATGACTACTGTTAGATCTGTTTTTGCACTTCTGAATTTTATTTGAGAATGAATCTCGAAGGTATAACTTCTCCAAAGTGCTAGCGCCCACCTACAGATGACAAAATTTTCTTCTTCAAAATAGAACTTTGAAGCAAAATATTGATCCCTTGCATGCATATATGATTGCGAACCATTTTTTTCAATCCATTCCTTTTTACCATAATATTTCTCTGGATGATGCAACATAACCTAGTTTAGCAAAGGGCATGTCAAAATTTTTCGTGAATTTTGGCATGACTTGTGCTACAAAGTAGGACATATCGAGTGCCCGGGATTTGTCACACCGGGAAGGAGTCAACGTTCCTGCAAAACATAGGCCTTTTTTGTGTCATTATTTATTTTATTAGGTCTAGAATTAGTTGACTAGATTTAATCATAGAAATCATGGCTAGCAACGATGAAGGACATGGTTTTGGTGATTGCGACGACATATACCTGGCGGCAGTCGAATTTTTGAGCCTTGCCGACGATCAACAGATGTTGTTGCTGGGCCGACCTGTCGCATCGCGGACTGATACCGACATGTAGAAGGGCGATGAGACTGAGACCGGCGCTGAGATGCGGCAACTCTTCCTCTATTTTGAGGAATAACTATGTCCGGATTCCTGAGCTCTCCGAGCCGGATACCCGCTTACGGGAGGACATCACCCAAGCCTTGAACCTAGAATCAGGCAGTGGGCCAGACTTATCGGGCAGCACTCCGGAACCCGAACTTCCAAGATTGGAAACTCCTCGGCCCCTGGGTCTCAGATCGGGTAGGGGTTCGGACTCAAATCCACCCACCCACCCAGACATAAACGATCTTTCCCACATCAGGCAAGAGCCCCATGAAATAGTACATCATTATTGGGCCAGATTCCTCCTTGTGATGAACAAGGTTAAGGACTATCGCGAGGAAGATGCAGTCTCACTTTTCTGCAATAATTGCACGGACAAGGGAATCCTTAACGCCTTAAGTCGCCATGACATATCACGCTTCGCTGACTTGGCGTCCATAGTACGAAAGTACTGTGCGATGGAAAGCGCCTGGAAAACCGAAACTAAATTTTGGGATAATCCGGCCCCGAATATACACCGAGTCCGAAGTAAAAGGGTGCACTATCATAAGACACCCGAGCTAGTTGCAAAGAAACACAAACCCTCTACAAGGCATGGAACCATACTGGAGGGATGGCTTAACGGACCCTGCAAAATTCATAGTACAGCGGATACAATACCAACGCACAGCCTTAGAGCATGTTGGATACTCCGGCAGGTGGCCAAAAGTGGTGAGGATCTTCTTATCCCAAATGCCACAGAGCACCATCCCGTGGATAACAATACGGTGTTAACAGTCTTTGAGACCTTCGCGTCAAATAATAGGTGCAAGCGAACACTCCACAACATGGACGAAATCTGCCACGTAGTAGCAATAAATCCATGGAGTGACACGGCTATTACCTTCAATGCCAGTGACGAACCTAAATTCCGAACAGCCCGAGAACCAGCCGCACTGGTCCCCAGTCCAATTGTGAACGACTTTCGACTCACCAAAGTACTCATGGACGGTGGCAGTGGATTAAACCTCATCTATGAGGAAACTCTTCAAAAAATAGAAATAGACTGGAACCGCATTGAGCAAAGTAGCACAACCTTCAGGGGAATCATACCCAGTCAGGAGGCACGATGCGCTGGGAAAATCACACTAGATGTGGTATTCGGTACGCCAGAGAACTATAGGTCCGAAGAAATTACATTTCAAGTGGCCCCGTTCAACAGTGGATACCACGCCCTTTTAGGACGTGAGGTGTTCACGATCTTCCAAGCCGTACCCCATTATGGGTACATGAAGCTCAAAATGCCCGGGCCCAACGGGATCATCACCCTCGCCAGTGATCCGGACACAGCACTCCGCGTCAAAAACAAAACAGCCGCACTAGCCCTCGAGGCATTATCCGAAGCCCTCTCGGCCGAGGAATTAACCACACTACGTGGACAGGGACGACATGATACTCGATAAGAGATCTAAGTCCACCTATTTTAAACCAGCTGATGAAATAGTCAAATTCCAAGTCAACCCAACGGACCCTACAAAAACAGCCTCCATCGGTGCACAGTTAAACCCCGCCGTGGACGCCGCACTACGAGAGTTCCTGCACGAGAATTGGGACATATTCGCCTGGCATCCCTCAGACATGCCAGGAATCCCACGCAGGCTGGCCGAGCATAGCCTCAATATCCTAAAGGGATTCAAGCCGGTCAAGCAAGCTCTTCGGCGTTTCTCCGAACCTAAGAGACAGGCCATGGGAGAGGAACTAGCCAAGTTATTGGAGGCCGGATTCATCAGAGAAATAAAACACCCGGACTGGCTAGCAAACCTGGTAATGGTACCAAAGAAGGATAAATCCTGGCGCCTTTGTGTCGATTTCAAGGACCTCAATAAAGCTTGCCCAAAGGATCCCTTCCCCCTGCCCCGCATCGATCAAATTATCGATGCTACCGCAGGACACGAGTCATTGTGTTTCCTCGACGCATACTTCGGTTACCACCAAATCAAGATGGCGGAAGCCGCAACGGCATTCATCACACCATACGATCCCTTCTGTTTCAACACAATGCCTTTTGGGCTCAAAAACGCCGGCGCAACATATCAGCGCAAGATTCAGACATGTCTGGACAAACAAATCAGCAAAACAGTAGAGGCATACGTAGGCGATGTGGTCGTCAAAACCAAACACGTGGACTCTTTGATAGACGACTTGAGGCTCACATTCAACAACCTCCGAACATACGACATCAAGCTCAATCCGGAAAAATGCGTTTTCGGCGTACCAGCCGAAAAGCTCCTGGGTTTCATTGTCTCCAGTAGAGGTATTGAAGCTAATCTGGCCAAAATCCGAGCTTTGTCACAGTTGGCTACCCCAACAGACCTCAAACAAATCCAGAAGTTAACTGGATGCGTGGCGGCTCTAAGCCGCTTTATCTCCCGCTTAGGAGAAAAGGCCTTACCCCTTTATCGCCTCCTTCGGTGCACCGAACACTTTGAGTGGATGGACGCGGCCACAGCCGGATTGGAAGAAATAAAGGCCATTTTGGCAACCAACCCAATCCCGGCCGCGCCAAACATCGGCGAACCAATGCTATTGTACATTTCGGCAACTCATCAAGTTGTAAGCGCAGTGCTCGTCGTCGAACGGGAAGCGGACGGACATAAATTCCCTCTTCAACAGACAGTATACTATGTATCCACTGTCCTCACTCCATGCAAATCACGGTACCCACATTATCAAAAGATAGCATATGCAGTATTCATGGCATCCCGGAAGCTGCGACACTACTTTCAAGAGTGTTCGATTACAGTAGCCTCGGAAGTGCCACTTAATGATATTATAAACAACCGCGACGCTACGGGCCGGATTGCCAAATGGGCCATTGAGCTCCTCCCGTTCGACATAACATACAAACCTCGACGAGCCATTAGGTCGCCAATATTGGCCGACTTTGTCGCCGAATGGACGGAGGCCGAACTCCCTAAAGAGTACGATGCATACTCCAATTGGATCATGCACTTCGACGGTTCTAAAATGCTGGCTGGTCTAGGGGCCGGCGTCGTCCAGACGTCCCCAACCGGAGATACCGTTTAGTACGTACTGCAAATATTGTATACAGACTCCAACAACGCAGCCGAATATGAAGCTCTGTTGCATGGTCTTCGGATGGCAGTCTCCATGGGCATTCAACGCCTGGAGGTGCGTGGGGATTCAAACCTCGCAATATCCCAAAATGGAGACTTTGACGCCAAGGATCCGAAAATGGCGGCCTACCGAAACGTCGTCCTAAAAATGTCAGCTCAGTCCGAGGGGCTCGAATTTCACCATGTGGCTTAGGAAAACAATCAGGCGGCGGATACCCTCGCCCGCATCGGTGCAAAACGCGATGCAGTCCCCCCCAACATATTTCTGGAGAGGCTGTTCAAGCCATCCGTAGTATGGGAAGGGGACACCGGTAACAATAGTCCGGACCCGGCCAAAATACCCGATACCGAACACTCTAACACAATCGGAGGCTCCGCCACCAAAATAACACCTTTAGCCCACGTAATAATGGCCATCATAGCCCCGTGGACAGAACCATTCCTGGCCTACCTAACTAGGCAGGAACTTCCGGAGGACCAAAACGAGGCATGCTGCATAGTGCTGCAATCCAAGGCCTACAGGGTCCACGAGGGAGAATTGTATAAAAAAAGCACTACCAGAGTCCTTCAAAGGTGCATCTCCGAAGAGGAAGGGCGGGACCTTTTGGCAAAAATGCACGCCGGACTCAGCGGTCACCGCGCCGCAGCCCGGGCTCTTGTAAGCAAGGCCTTCCATACAGGGTTCTATTGGCCAATGGCCCGGGCAGATGCACATGACTTGGTCCAATGTTGCGCCGGTTGCCAGCTCTGTGCCAATCAAAGCCACATGCCACCCACCACCCTCCAAACAATCCCCATTACGTGGCCCTTCGCGGTTTGGGGGCTTGATATGGTTGGACCCCTTAAAGGGGGAACCCACAAGAAAAAATACTTACTGGTCACGGTGGATAAATTCACCAGATGGATAGAGGCCAAACCTGTTAAAACAGCCGAATCCGGACAAGTGATAGACTTCATATCCGGGGTTGTACACCGTTATGGCGTCCCCCACAGCATCATCACTGACAACGGCATGAACTTCACTGCCGACGAGGTAAAACTCTGGTGCAGCAAAATGGGCATCAAGCTCGATTATGCTTCAGTCTATCACCCACAAACCAACGGCCATGTTGAGCGAGCAAACGGTCTTATAATGAGAGGCATTAAACCCAGACTAGTGCGTTCCTTAACGGAGTCTAACACGCACTGGGTAGAGGAGGTCGACTCCGTACTCTGGGGGCTGCGGACCACGCCGAACCGTAGTACCGGATATACACCCTTCTTTATGGTGTACGGTGCAGAGGCAGTCCTGCCCTGCGACATAATTCATGACTCACCTTGGGTGCGCATGTACGAAGAAAGAGAAGCCGAGCTCGATCGCAGGACAGTCTGGACACCCTGGAGGAGGAGCGCAGCATAGCAAAAGCCCGTTCCACATTTTATCAGCAACAGGCTCGCAGATACCAAAGCAGCGAAGTATGGGCCAAAACTTATAACATTGGCGAACTAGTTCTACGCCTGCCGGATAAGAAAAAGAACAAGCTCGAGCCCAAATGGGAAGGTCCCTTCATTATTGACCAAGTTCTGACCGGTGGAGCGTACCGACTACGGGATGCATCGACTAATCGACTCGAGCCAAACCCATGGAACGCGGCCATGCTGCGAAGATTCTACGCCTAGCGCCGGACTCTATGTTCGTCCCCTTCCTCTGTCCATTTTTGCATATACATTATCTGTCTTGTTTTTCTTTCTTCCTTTTATTCTTTCTCTAAGCCTTTAATTAAGGGACAACTTGTGCCTCGCTTGCACACTATAGATGCGCTAGCCGCGCTCGTCATACCTGGGGGCTTCTTTGACAGAAGCTTAATTATTTATCCGGGCCTCATGCCCCGCACATGTGTTATGCTTCCACATGTACCTTTTTTCGCCAGTATATGCATCGATATGACTTAAGTTTTGGCCAAGCTGGGTTGCCTGGCTCTTGTATTTATGCCCTACGTTCCCGTTAATTCGGCTAGGGCATAAGGGGAGCACCTCTGCGATTGTTACTGCTGGGTCAGCCGGATGTGTACCTCAGACTGGTGAAGCCGAAAGATAGCGTTCTTAAGGGAATATTCGGTCGGTGAACAAAAGATGATTTTTTTATTTTCCATATCTGCCCCAGATGTTTTTTCCTACGTTTCTTATCGCAGTCCGGACATGCACTTTAGGGCATGCATACCCAGGGAAAGGAACCCTTAACGGAACTATTCTCCCTGGAAGATGTTTCTTACTACCCATGTAATATAACATAACTAGTTGGGAACTTGTCCGTTCAAGCACTAATGACCCCTACGCCTAGTATCCACGCATACCCCGGTTCTTATATAACTGAGCGGGTATTCGGATACACTCCGGACTATCAGGTCCCGAGGTTGAAGCGAAAAGGTCCGCCAAGACAAATGATCTACAATCCGGCTAGAAGGCATTATACATGTCACTTTAATTACATAGTCATGCAGACTGACTAAATTCCTCTTCTATACCGTCCAATAGGCGGTCTAGCCTACAATCTTGTTGGGAATACTTTGCGGCTAATTCTACTTGCCCATAAACTAAGCTAACGGGGATCTCTTTTCCGTCGGGCCCCACAGGTCCGACCTCGGCCATGTGATTTGGGTCAGCCTTGGTATACCGCGTCTTCACCATGGCCCGGGCTTCTCTGGCACCTTGTCGGCAGGCTGATAGCTTCCATAATCGGAAGCGCCGCCGTGCTCCCTTGAGCTTCTCCGTAAGCTCTACAACACCCTCTGAGAGGGAGACGGATGGCCACAAGGCCTGGGCAACACCTTGCATCACCTGCCAAACTTCGTGCAGATGTGAGAGCTCGGATAGAAGATCAACCGCAGACCCGGGCATTTCCTCCGCAGGACGACCCGTCAGCATACCTACAGACATAACGCCGTTAGTCGGCTTCTTCGCCGAACTCCTTTAAAAGGATTCGTTCAAGCACTTACTGAAAATGCCGTGTCGAAGCCGCTTATTCTCCTTCTCGGAGTCTTGAAGCTGGGCTCGAACGTCTTTTAGTTCCACGCTCAGCTTGATATTGGCGTCTTGGAGATTATTTTTCTCCCTCCTAACCTCAGTCAGCACGCGTTTGCCAGCCTCTAGCTATCGCACGACATGCTGGTCCTCCAGATTTTCTCTGGATTCATCTGCAACATCTATTGTTAGATCTGCAGCCACGCCGCACACTATATGGTAACCATCATTCTTTAAAGTAAATGTTACCAGCGGGTGACTTTTTCGGTTCCTGCAATGCGGCAACAGCGGCCCGCAGTTGGGTCTTGCATTCCTCTAGCTCCTGTGATAGCCTAGTATTCTTCTCTCTAAGAACCTGCACAATAAAGATGATCCTTAAATCTGTTCTGCTAACTGTTTCAAGTCTTAGGGGTTACTGATACATATAATCATCAGATTTACTTATGCGTACATCCTTTACATACTGATCCATGGCTCTGGCTAGACCATCTTGAGCAGGTTGGAGGTACGCCTCTCTAGAATTGAAGGAACCAAATGCCTCTGGTGAGAAACAAGCGTCACGGAGTACGGCCCGGCGGCGCCTATGATTCATGGCGCTTTCTACTTCTGAGTTTGTAGCGGATAATCTATCCGCATCCTCTGTAGGGGGTTATCCGGCGCCCGCCCTATATCGGCTTCCGCCTCTATGTCCGGTCCTGGCGCCCGACTGCTGGAAGCGTGATTAGTAACATCGCCGGACATATTCTGGCGAGCGATTTTTCTGTTAAAGCAACACGAGCGTCATTGCATTTCGAGAAAGACGACAACCATGGAGCGGGGTTTTCGTTATACCTTTGCGCCGGTGTCTCCGTCCTGCCCGCCTTCCTTTTTGGCCTACCCGGCCTCGGTGCCTCTTGTTGGCGAGTTGCTGCGGGTTCGGCAGGGCGTCCCGAATGCCTTCTCTGTAAAAATGCCATATGTATATGGTGGGTGAAGTGTCTAAGAGGGGATCCTAGTTTTTTGGAGTTGGGATTTTTGGTTTTTCTTACGTGCGATGCAGGGAGCAGTCCGGGATAGTCGGCCGTAATGGTCACCATGGCATCATCGCAGCTTAACTGATAGAACTGTCGGTCTATCAGCTCCACGAATATAATCGGATCTTCTTCAAGTACGGAGTTGAGGGCCCGGTCAGGGTCCTCTGGTTGTGGAGAACGGCTGCTGACCTCCTTTATGGCTTTTTGTAGTTCCTGCCGCAAAGTGGCAAGGTGAATACTTACGACAAAGAATGCGGGAAAAATGGGAGTAAGGAGATATAACTTACCCAGCTTGGAGGATTGTACATGGAGAATCCATCCCGTGGCTTGATGCGGGTGAAATCCTCTTCCTCTCCCTTGAACAATTCGGACAGAATTTTCGCTAAAGCGGCAGCATTGTCTGGACCCTTATGCCCGCAGCGGGTGGCATCATCCGCCCCATTAAAACACCACAAGGGGTGCCCATGATATTGAAGTGGTTGCACTCCCCGCATTACGCAAATCGACATAACTTCGATTACTGTCAATCCTGATTGAGCCAGTGCTTTAATCCGGTTCATCAGATAGAGGACTTATCCATTGTCTTCCACCTGGGGGCTCCGTGGGCGCGAACTTCGGCGTTTCTTCAGAGGAGCATTGTTGAACTTAGGAAGACCCCGCCGAACAGGGTCCGGAATGGGAACGTCCTCCATATAAAACCATTCTGAAGGCTAGTCTTCCTATGACTTCTTCGGGGTACCGGACAGGTATACGGTACCGGCGATGCGCCATATTTCAGCTCCGCCCACTTGATAAAGTGACCCCCCTCTATGTGCGAGGGACGAGGCAAAATAGCCTTTTCCACAGCTCGAAGTGAGCCTCGCAGCCCAGGAACAACTCGTAGAAAGCAACATAGCCGGTGATATGTAGAATGGAGGCAGGGGTGAAATTGTGTAATTGGAGGCCGGAGAACTCCAGGAGCCCGCGGAGGAATGGATGAATTGGAAATCCGAGTCCCCTTAATAAATAGGGAACAAGGTAGACCCGTTCTCCCAAGAGGGACACGGAAAGCTCTCCGCTTGCTGCCCGCCATTGTAGGTGGCAAGCCCTGCTCGAACGAGCACCATATACGCCGAAGGGAGAAATCCCTTAGTCTGCAGTTCGACTAATCGACTGTGCGGGACTGAACACCTCTCCTAATCACCGGGCTTAGGGCTACGGGGGCGGGAGGAGGAGCTCTGGAGGTCGGCCATGCTGGAATGGATCTTTTCGGAACGCGCTCTGATGGATTCTTGCTAGGGGAGGATGGTATGGATCGGATCTAAGGATCCCCATCCCTTTAATAGACAATTTATTTATCTGGCTAGGGGGGCGAATGTAAAAATGCCCTGGTGCCTCGTATTCATTCGACGCGTGGGAGAAAGCCCTTATTAGGCATAGAAGCCAAGAGGTCCACACATTTATGGGACCGGACACTGCTTTACAAACGTTCGAAAGATGGAGAAGAACCCGCCTTGCAATGCCGAAGACAACACTGCGCGCCAGACTCATCGTCGTTGAAGCCTGGCTCGGGGGCTACTAAGGGAGTCCTGGATTAGGGGGTATCCAGACAACCGGATTATATCCTTTGGCCGGACTGTTGGACAATGAAGATACAAGATTGAAGACTTCGTCTCGTGTCCGGATGGGACTCTACTTGGTATGGATGGCAAGCTAGGCAATACGGATATGTACATGTCCTCCTTTATAACCGACCTTGTTTAACCCTAGGCCCCTCCGGTGTCTATATAAACCGGAGGGTTTTAGTTCGTAGGACAACATACAATCATACCATATGCTAGCTTCTAGGGTTTAGCCTCCCCGATCTCGTGGTAGATCAACTCTTGTAATACTCATCTCATCAAGAATAAATCAAGCAGGATGTAGGGTTTTACCTCCATCAAGAGGGCCCGAACCTGGGTAAAACATCGTGTCCCCTGCCTCCTGTTACCATCCGCCTTAGACGCACAGTTCGGGACCCCCTACCCGAGATCCGCCAGTTTTGACACCGACAGGCGCTGAGACTAGCGGAGCTAGTATAGAACCGAAAGCAAAGAGGCCATGACACCCAAAACAGCTCATGACTACTAGAATGGTGGTCACGGAGATGGACGGTGACATTTTTGAGCCAATAGTGCCCGAGGAAGCGCGATCGTCCTACGGCAATCAAATAGGCTGCATCGTACAAACAACCACCACCATCACCGATGAGAAACTACAGAAGATAGATAATCTGAGAAACTCCCTCATAAAGAAGCTGCACCGTATATTCTTGTTCCCGAGACGGAATGAAAAGGATTATAAAGATCCAGATAAGGACCCGACAATGAAGAAGATAAATAAACACGCCATGTCCAAGTTTAACGATGCGTTGACCGCCTGGAAAACAAGGGTGAACAACGGATCGTGAACAAAAAGGAACCCTACTCCGAGATTGTTAAGGATACTCCGACAATCACGGAAGAGCACTTTTTGAAATATTCAAGGCGGCTTGCGAGGCCGAAGCTACCAAAAAAGTCGAAGTACATGAAGGGGCTTCAATAGAGGAACATGGGGTGCCACCACCTCGGAAGCCGTGGTTACGGCGGGAAGAGGTCCATATGGACCAAGGAGGACGCGGAACGCGAGAGTGTAGGTATCGCAGACCCCTTGGCGGACTTCACCATCCTGCAGGAGCGTGCTGTCCTTAGGGCACGTCAACATTGGGACTCAGTCAAGAAGGTTTTCGAGACAGACCCGGTCAGGACGGAGTTTATGAGACAGTTGGTAATTTTAGTTTTTGATCAATTTGACTGCATGTTAGTCATATTTGTAAATGATCCTTGTTCCTTTTGTAGAGAGAGCAGCAAAGGATTGTGGCGGAAAGTGACTCGCCGTCTGAGGCGTTGGTGAGGCCCATGTGGGACATTCCATTAAAACAAGCGTTGAACATATTGAAAGGACTCCCGGTGGAGACCTCGCCGTCGTATGGATGCGTGCACGGTGTCTGAGACGGGTGCCACGTGGAAGAAGTACTATCGTGAGACCATGGAGGAGAGAAATGATGACAGAGGTTAATTGAAGAAAACATCGACAAGAAGGTTGAGATTGCGGTTGAGAAGAAATCATCTAAGACAGTCGCAACAGCGGTAGCTGCCGCAAATCAGGTGGTTGCAGATATGTCCACTGTCTTGGTTCCGGCCGTTTTCAATTGGAGCAGGCAAAATGCATAAAAATTACAGAGGACTTTCCCCTGTTGACTTCTTCAGGTGCAGCTCAACTAGTGTTGCACCAGCACCTGCTCCTGCACCGGCTCCCTCACCTGCTCCGGCACCGGACGTACTCGACGGTGCTTCGTCTTTGGCTGAGCTCGATGCCCTCACGATATCTGTCACACCGGCCCTCTTCAATAAATGTATATTCTCTTGTTTTCGTTGCCTTTCGGATGTCTCATGTCATAGACATGTCTTTGCAGGCCGACGTAACCCTGTGCACCATATTGTACAACATCGGCGAGCAGAAGGTAGACGTGGGGAAGGCGACGATAATGAAGCCGAAGGATTGTTCCACGGCCGGCCGATCCTCCCCGGACATCTTCAAGGTTTCCATGGCCAGTGTCAAACCCGACAATGAGAATTTGGTTCCTCCGGTACTAGGGGTGACGACGAAACCCCGCGGCGTCTTGGTGATTGCCATTGGTGGGTCCTGTTGTGGCCAAAGAGTCTGCTTCGTCTGGAGGCGGCCGGGAGCACACCCACGAGCACACAGTTAGGTATGAACATCAACAACCCACCTACCCAATTAGCGTCGGCTGCCGTGCTGGGTGATAGTGGACGGGGTGAGGAAGAGGCTCCATTAGTCGCTGGTGACGTCGCCATAGATAAGGACGACGATGACACTCAACTGTATCTCAATACTAACACCTACTCAGGGTTTGAGCGTCATGAGTCGGTGCCTGAATTGCCGCCTCCGGAGGCTGAACGTATTATAGATGACCTTCCAGCAGCAAAGAATTCTAGGAAGAGACCGAGGAAAGGCAACAAAGCTGCTTCTATGATCCAGCCGCCTCAGCAGCCTCGGGTTCAAGACCGTATAGATATCCCCGGTGCGCAAAATGGCATATCCCCGGTGAACCAATCCTACCTAAAGCAGCACTAGGGGCCTGATTCGGTGATCTAAGGAGACTTCATGACGATGTGCTGCAGATAGAGAAAGGCCTCATCGCCTCGAAAAATCTAGGATACCCACTCTACGTGGTTAACGTGCCGCGACAATTGTCGTACGTCGACACATTCCCCTCGGAGAAGTTCTTCCTTCGATTCGATTACATCTTTGACATGTTTCACTTGAAGAAGTTGGATTTTATGTTTGTCTGCCTTGCACATGAACTACCTCAACGGGGTTGAGCAGATACCTCATATCTGTGTCACTGACCGGTACTTCATGCACGAGGGCTTCTTGGGAGTCTGTGCAAAGCACCGTGAATACGCGAGGGAATACATCGTCAATTTCATGCTCGCCAATAAGGATAAGGAGGCGATTCTCGTGCCTTATCACCCCCTGTAAGTCATCTGCGCGGATATCCTGCCTTCGATTTCAATCATTCATTTGCACGGTGGAGGCTAATTAATTTGAGGTGTACTTATTTTGCGCAGCCCCGCGCGCGCCGTCCTCATCATCCTCTACCCCCAATACTCCCACGCTCTTTACTTGGACTCATTAAAGAACATTAACAAAAAGGATTACACCCACATCAAGTCTGTTCTCGACAGTGCTATGTTTTACTATGGCGCATGGGGTGGAGAGGTCAAGGACAAGAAGAAAAGGGACGACAGGCCCGCCTTCGGCCATAAGACCGACTTCTGCTGCATCCAACAACCGAGTGATTCTCTCAATGATGGATTCTATGTCCTTCACCACATGCTGGAGTACAGACGGGATCACCAGAACCTTCGCATCTCACCTAGATCTGGCGATGCCCATATTCTGCAATGGGCAAAGAACTTAGGAGATAACAAGGATCATCGACTTCGAGCTGAGTTCTATCACATCCAGCGCGAACTTCCCCAAATCATCATGAAGGAGGTCATCGAAAAAACAGGGATGTACTACAAAGAAGGACAAATGTCACAGGAAGACGTCCGAACACGCGGAGCCGCTCAACGTCTTGACCTGAAGCCTTTCACTAAGCCCGGGGACTATCTCCCCGACTTGGATGGATGGCACGGCATGTTGGAGTGATTGTCGATATATGACAATGTGTCCGTTTAGTCCATACTTTCTGTATGATGAAACTTTGAGTTATGACGAAACTGTATTTGTGATGTAATTAAACTGTCCTCCTCGACTAGCGCGCGAAGATCACTCTAGTTAGGGCATTTTGGGTACGATGAACTTTGTTATTTATGCTTATGATATGTGTCGGGGAACATAGTAATTTCAAAAATAAATCCTACGCACATGCAAGACCTATCATGGTGTTGCACAGAAACAAGAGGGGAAGAGGGTTGTCCACGTACCCTCATAGACCGTAAGCGGAAGCGTTATGACAACACGGTTGATGTAGTCGTACGTCTTCACGATCCGACCAATCCTAGTACCGAAAGTACGGCACCTCGACGATCTGCACACGTTCGGCTTGGTGACGTCCCACGAACTCTCGATCTAGTTGAGTGTCGAGGGCGAGCTTCGTCAGCACCACGGCGTGATGACAGTGATGATGAAGCTACCGGCGCAGGGCTTCGCATAAGCACTACGACGATATGACCGAGGTGGATTATGGTGGAGGGGGGCACCACACACGACTAAGGGATCAATGAGAAACTTGTGTGTCCTAGGGTGCCCCCTTGCCCCCGTATATAAAGGAGAAAGGGGGTGGCCGGCCAGACGAGGGGTGTGCGCCAAGGACGAGAGGAGTCCTCCTCCTAGTAGGAGTAGGACTCCCCCTTTCCTAGTCCAACTAGGAGGAGGAAGGGGGAAGGAAGGAAAGGAGAAGTTTGAAGGAAAGGGGGGCTCCGCCCTGCCTTCCCTAGTCCAATTCGGACTAGAGGGGGAGGGGCGCGCGGCCCTGCCTTGGTTCCCCCGGGGATTCCGATAACCCCCCGCACTCCGATAATTATCCAGTGACCCCCGGAACTCCTGCGGTGTCCGAATATAGTCATCGAATATATCAATCTTTATGTCTCGACCATTTCGAGACTCCTCATCATGTCTGTGATCATATCCGAGACTCTGAACTACCTTCGGTACGTCAAAACACATAAACTCATAATATGAATCGTCACCGAACGTTAAGCGTGCAGACCCTACGGGTTCAAGAACTATGTAGACACGACCGAGACACGTCTCCGGTCAATAACCAATAGCGGAACCTGGATGTTCATATTGGCTCCTACATATTCTTCGAAGATCTTTATCGGTCAAAGCGCATAACGATATACGTTGTTCCCTTTGTCATTGGTATGTTACTTGCCCGGGAATCGATCGTCGATATATCAATAACTAGTTCAATCTCGTTACCGGCAAGTCTCTTTACTCGTTCTATAATGCATCATCCCGGAACTAACTCATTACACACATTGCTTGCAAGACTTATAGTGATGTGCATTACCGAGAGGGCCCAGAG
Source organism: Triticum urartu (assembly GCF_056163025.1). Classification (NCBI taxonomy): domain Eukaryota; kingdom Viridiplantae; phylum Streptophyta; class Magnoliopsida; order Poales; family Poaceae; genus Triticum; species Triticum urartu. Next base: position 743,650,409 of record NC_141875.1, on the reverse strand, counting down.
ATACCTCTCTAATACTCCGAGTGACAAATCCTAATCTCGATGTATGCCAAGTCAACAAACACCATCAAAGACACCTGTAGAGCATCTTTATAGTCACCCAGTTACGTTGTGACATTTGATAGCACACTAAGTGTTCCTCCGGTATTCGGGAGTTGCATGATATCACAGTCATACGAACATGTATAAGTTATGGAGAAAGCAATAACAACAAACTAAATGATCATCGTGCTAAGCTAACGGATGGGTCAAGTCAATCACAATATTCTCCAATGATGTGATCCCGTTAATCAAATGACAACTCATGTCTATGGTCAGGAAACATAACCATCATTGATTCAACGAGCTAGTCAAGTAGAGGCATACTAGTGACACTCTGTTTGTCTATGTATATTCACACATGTACCAAGTTTCCGGTTAATACAATTCTAGCATGAATAATAAACATTTATCATGATATAAGGAAATATAAATAACAACTTTATTATTGCCTCTAGGGTATATTTCCTTTAGTCTCCCACTTGCACTAGAGTAAATAATCTAGATTACATTGTAATGATTCTAACACCCATGGAGTCTTGGTGCTGATCATGTTTTGGTCGTGAGAGAGTCTTAGTCAATGGTTCTGCAACATTCAGATCCGTACGTATCTTGCAAATCTCTATGTGTCCCTCCTTGACTTGATCACCGATGGAATTGAAGCGTCTCTTGATGTGCTTGGTTCTCTTGTGAAATCTGGATTCCTTTGCCAAGGAAATTGCACAAGTATTGTCAGAAAAGATTTTCATTGGACCCGATGCACTAGCTATTACACCTTGATTGGATATGCACTCCTTTGTCCAGACTCCTTCATTTGCTCCTTTCGAAGCAGCTATGTACTCCGCTTCACACGTAGATCCCACCATGACGCTCTGCTTGGAACTGCACCAACTGACAACTCCACCATTTAATAAAAACATGTATCCGATTTGTGACCTAGAGTCATCCGGATCAGTGTCAAAGCTTGCATCGACGTAACCGTTTACGACGAGCTCTTTGTCACCTCCATATACGAGAAACATATCCTTAGCCCTTTTCAGGTATTTCAGCATGTTCTTGACCGTTGTCCAGTGATCCACTCCTGGATTACTTTGGTACCTCCCTGCTAAACTTATAGCAAGGCAAACATCAGGTCTGGTACACAACATTGCATACATGATAGAACCTATGGCTGAAGCATAGGGAATGACTTTCATTTTCTCTCTCTTCTGCAGTGGTCGGGCATTGAGTCTGACTCAACTTCACACCTTGTAACACAGACAAGAACCCTTTCTTTGCCTGATCCATTTTGAACTTCTTCAAAACTTTATCAAGGTATGTGCTTTGTGAAAGTCCAATTAAGCGTCTTGATCTATCTCTATAGATCTTGATGCCCAATATATAAGCAGCTTCACCGAGGTCTTTCATTGAAAAATTCTTATTCAAGTATCCTTTTATGCTATTCAGAAATTCAGTATCACTTCTGATCAATAATATGTCATCTACATATAATATCAGAAATGCTACAGAGCTCCCACTCACTTTCTTGTAAATACAGGCTTCTCCAAAAGTCTGTATAAAACCATATGCTTTGATCACACTATCAAAACGTATATTCCAACTCCGAGAGGCTTGCACCAGTCCATAAATGGATCGCTGGATCTTGCACACTTTGTTAGCACCTTTTGCATCGACAAAACCTTCTGGTTGCATCATATACAACTCTTCTTTAAGATATCCATTAAGGAATGCAGTTTTGACATTCATTTGCCAAATTTCATAATCATAAAATGCGGCAATTGCTAACATGATTCAGACGAACTTAAGCATCACTACGGGTGAGAAGGTCTCATCGTAGTCAACTCCTTGAACTTGTCGAAAACCTTTTGCAACAGGTCGAGCTTTGTAGACAGTAACATTACCGTCAGCGTCAGTCTTCTTCTTGAAGATCCATTTATTCTCTATGGCCTGCTGATCAATGGGCAAGTCAACCAAAGTCCACACTTTGTTCTCATACATGGATCCCATCTCAGATTTCATGGCCTCAAGACATTTTGTGGAACCTGGGTTCATCATCGCTTCCTCATAGATCGTAGGTTCTAGTGCGGATCTTACTCTGGTTGACCTATTTAACGTGAATGCAGCCGTCCGGCCCTTGGAGCGCGCCAAGGAGGGGAGGAGTCCTCCTCCTAGTAGGAGTAGGACTCCCCCTTTCCTAGTCCAACTAGGAGGAGGAAGGGGGAAGGAAGGAGAGGAGAAGAGAGAAGGAAATGGGGGGCGCCGCTGATGTCTACTACGCAACCTTCTTCTTGTAGACGTTGGGCCTCCAAGTGCATAGGTTTGTAGGACAATATCTAATTTCCCTCATGTGGATGACCTAAGGTTTATCAATCCGTGGGAGGCGTAGGTTGAAGATGGTCTCTCTCAAACAAACCTGCAACCAAATAACAAAGAGTCTCTTGTGTCCCCAACACACCCAATACAATAGTAAATTGTATAGGTGCACTAGTTCGGCGAAGAGATGCTGATACAAGTGCAATATGGATGGTAGATATAGGTTTTTGTAATCTGAAATTATAAAAACAGCAAGGTAACAAGTAATAAAAGTGAGCGTAAACGGTATTGCAATGCTAGGAAACAGGCCTAGGGTTCATACTTTCACTAGTGCAAGTTCTCTCAACAATAATAACATAATTGGATCATATAACTATCCCTAAACATGCAACAAAGAGTCACTCCAAAGTCACTAATAGCGGAGAACAAACGAAGAGATTATTGTAGGGTACGAAATCACCTCAAAGTTATTCTTTCTAATCGATCTATTCAAGAGTTCGTACTAGAATAACACCTTAAGACACAAATCAACCAAAACCCTAATGTCACCTAGATACTCCAATGTCACCTCAAGTATCCGTGGGTATGATTATACGATATGCATCACACAATCTTAGATTCATCTATTCAACCAACACAAAGAACTTCAAAGAATGCCCCAAAGATTCTACCGAAGAGTCAAGACAAAAACGTGTGCCAACCCCTATGCATAAGTTCATGAGGTCACGGAACTCGCAAGTTGATCACCAAAACATACATCAACTGGATCACGTGATATCCCATTGTCACCACAGATAAGCACATGCAAGACATACATCAAGTGTTCTCAAATCGTTAAAGACTCAATCCGATAAGATAACTTCAAAGGGAAAACACAATTCATCACAAGAGAGTAGAGGGGAGAAACATCATAAGATCCAAAAATAATAGCAAAGCTCGTGATACATCAAGATCATATCACCTCAAGAACAGGAGAGATAGAGAGATAGATCAAACACATAGCTACTGGTACATACCATCATCCCCGAGGGTGAACTACTCCCTCCTCGTCATGGAGAGCACCGGGATGATGAAGATGGCGACCGGTGAGGGACCCCCCTCCTGCAGGGTGCCGAAACAGGGTCCCGATTGGTTTTTAGTGGCTACGGAGGCTTCTGTCGGCGGAACTCCCGATCTATCCTGCTCCCTGATATTTTTAGGGTATATGGACATCTATAGGCGAAACAAGTCGGCCAGGGGAGCCACGAGGGGCCCACAAGGGTGGGGGGCACGCCTCCCTGCCTGTGGCTTCCTCGAAGCTTCCCTGACGTCTAGTCCAAGTCTCCTGGGTTGCTTCCGTTCCAAAAATAACTCTCCCGAAGGTTTCATTCAGTTTGGACTCCGTTTGATGTTCCTTTTCTTCGAAACACTGAAATAGGCAAGAAAACAACAATTCGGGCTGGGCCTCCGGTTAATAGGTTAGTCCCAAAAAATAATATAGAAGTGTTTAGTAAACCCATAAACATCCAAAACAGATAATATAATAGCATGAATACTTCATAAATTATAGATACTTTGGAGACATATCAGCATCCCCAAGCTTAATTCCTGCTCGTCCTCGAGTAGGTAAATGATAAAAGAAATAATTTATGAAGTGTGAATGCTAGCAGGTGCACAAGTTTGATCAATGATAATTTCAATCACCTTTTCTAGCATCTTTATATAGCATAACAATAGCTCAACTCATAAAACTTCTCATGATCAAGTAACAAACTATTCCCATGTTAAAGTATAGATCATAAACTTTCTTGAAAACTAATAAACCGTGTTATTAGTCATCAAACAATTACAATTCATCTTATTTTTAGGAAGGGTCTATGTCGGAGCTTTAATTTAGCAAACTTCACATACTCAACTATCATTTAGTCTTTCACAATTGCTAACACTCACGTGATATTTATGGGTTCAAAGTTTTAATCAGACAGAGAGAAAGATAGGGGCTTATAGATTCGCCTCCCAACCTTTTACCTCAAGGGTAATGTCAACAATAATAGTTCATGATGCCTTACATCCAATTGGATATATATATATATATATATCAGGATCTTTCCAACACACTGTGCTTGCCAAAGGATAAAATGTAAAAAGGAAAGGTGAAGATCACCATGACTCTTGCATAAGGGTAGAAGATAAAAGTAAAAGATAGGCCCTTCGCAGAGGGAAGCAGAGGTTGTCATGTGCTTTTATGGTTGGATGCACAACATCTTAATGCGAAAGAACATCACTTTATATTGCCACTTGTGATAGGGACCTTTATTACGCAGTCCGTCACTTTTATTGCTTCCACGTCACAAGATCGTATAAAGCTTATTTTCTCCACACTAATTGGTCATACATATTTAAAGAGCAATTTTTATTGCATGCACCGGTGACGACTTACTTGAAGGATCTTACTCAATCCATAGGTAGGTATGGTGGACTCCCATGGCAATACTATTTTAAGGGATGTTTGGAAGCACAAGTAGTATCTCTACTTGGTGCAAAGAATTTGGCTAGCATGAGGGGGAAAGGCAAGCTCATCATGTTCAATGATCCATGACAATTTACTTTATTTCAGATATAAGAAAACATAACCCATTACGTTGTCTTCCTTGTCCAACATCAACCTTTTAACATGCCATAATTCAATGAGTGCTCACAATTACAAAAGATGTCCAAGATAGTATATTTATATGTGAAATCTTTCTTCCCTCAATATTTTTTTCATGAAATGTTCAAGTGACCAATACAATGTTTACCAGCCTTCAATAAATTTACGACCTCTACCTCTTATATGTGAAGTCATTACTCCCCATGGGATAAGCATATGAAACATATATAATTTCAGATTTATTATATTCAATTCATTCAACCATTTACTCATAGGATATATGTGAAGCACGTGAATGAATAACAAACTACTCCGAATGATATAAGTGAAGATCAATGAGTAGTTAAATAATTATTTAGATATGTGAAGACTCTCCCATTTAATAATTTCAGATCTTGATAATTTATTCAAACAGCAAGAAAAACAAAATAAAATGACATCTAAGAATAGCAAACATCATGTGAAGAAGCAAAAACATAGGATCAATCGATACTAACCGATAGTTGTTGAAGAAGAAAGGTGGGATGCCAACCGGGGCATCCCCATGCTACACGCTTGAGACTTCTCGAAATATTATCTTGGGATGCCTTGGGCATCCCCAAGCTTGAGCTTTTGTGTCTCCTTAACTCCTCTCATATCACAGTCTCCCTAAATCTCAAAAGCTTCATCCACACAAAACTCAACAAGGACTCGTGAGATAAGTTAGTATAAACCAATGCAAAAACCTTATCATACTCTTCTGTAGCAAATAACTAAAATTATTAATCAACATTGCATACTAAATGCCTCCGCATATTTAATAGTCCTATCCTCAAATAGATTCATTAAACAAGCAAACATATGCAAAGATAACAGCAATCTGCCTAAACAGGACAGTCTGTGAAGAATGCAGCAAGATCCATACTTCCCTAGCTCAAAAAATTATGAACGAAAATTACCATTGTAGTAAATTTATCATATCTTATTATGAAAAATGTTTCAACATTTTATCACATTCTGAATTTTCTAGGGAATTTTTGCAACAGTGGTAAACTTTCTTCTTTCAAACAGCAACATCTAGACTTGTAAAATAGGCATAGTAAAGTCCATCAATGCCAGTTTTATTGAAATATAAGATGAAAAACATTTTTATAAATAAAATCAAGCAAATCCTAACAAAATAAATTGACTCTCCAAGCAAAACACATATCATGTGGTGAATAAAAATATAGCTCCAAGTAAAGTTACCGATGAACGAAGACGAAATAGGGGATGCCTTCCGGGGCATCCCCAAGCTTAGGCTCTTGGTTATACTTGAATATTTCCTTGGGGTGCCTTGGGAATCCCCAATATTATGCTCTTGCCACTCCTTATTTCATAGTCCATCGAATCTTTACCCAAAACCTGAAAATTTCACAACACAAAACTTAACAGAAAACTCGTGAGCTCCGTTAGTAAAAGAAAACAAACCACCACTTCAAAGTACTGTAATGAACTCATTCTTTATTTATATTTGTGTTAAGACTACTTTATTCCAACTTTTATATGGTTCATAAACTCTATTACTAGCCATAGATTCATCAAAATAAGCAAACAACACACGAAAAACAGAATCTGTCAAAAACAGAATAGTCTGTGGTAATCTGCAGGTTTCAAATACTTATGGAACCCCAAAAATTCTAAAATAAATTTGTGGACGTGAGGAATTTATCTATTAATCATCTGTAAAAATAATTAACTAAATAGCACTCACCATTAAAAAATGGCAGCAAATCTCGTGAGCGCTAAAGTTTCTATTTTTTATAGCAAGATCGCAAAGACTTTCCCAAGTCTTCCCAAAGGTTCTACATGGAACAAACACTAATTAAAACATAAAACTACATATAAATATAGGATATATAAATTATTTATTACTAAACAGGAGCAAAAAGCAAAGAACAAAAATAAAATTGGGTTGCCTCCCAACAAGCACTATCGTTTAACGCCCCTAGCTAGGCATGATGATTTCAATGATGCTCACATAAAAGATAAGACTTGAAACATAAAGAGAGATTCATGAAGAATATTACTAGCACATTTAAATCTAACCCTCTTCCTATGCATAGGGATTTTGTGAGCAAACAACTTGTGGGAACAAGAATCAACTTGCATAGGAAGGTAAAATAAGCATAACTTCAAGATTTTCAACACATAGAGAAGAAACTTGATATTATTGCAATTCCTACAAGCATATGTTTCTCCATAATAATAACTTTCAGTAGCATCATGAATGAATTAAACAATATAACCAACACATAAAGAATTCTTTTCATGATCTACAAGCATAGAAAATTTACTACTCTCGACATAAGCAAAATTCTTCTTATTCGGAATAGTAGTGGGACCAAACTCAACAAAATAACTATCATGTGAGGCATAATCCAATTGAAAATTAAAATAAAGATGACAAGTTTCATGGTTATCATTGTTCTTTATAGCATACATGTCATCACAATAATCATCATAGATAGCAACTTTTTTGTCATAATCAATTGAAAACTCTTCTGAAATAGTGGAATCATTACTAAATAAAGTCATGACCTCTCCAAATCAACTTTTATAATTATCACAACAAGATTCAACATCCTACAAAATAGTTGGATCATTACTTCCTAAAGTTGACACTCTTCCAAACCCGGTTTCATCAATATAATCATCATAAATAGGAGGCATGCTATCATCATAATAAATTTGCTCATCAAAACTTGGGAGACAAAAAATATCAACTTCATCAAACATAGCATCCCCAAGCTTGTGGCTTTGCATATCATTAGCATCATGGATATTCAAGGAATTCATACTAACAACATTGCAATCATGCTCATCATTCAAATATTTAGTGCCAAACATTTTAATACATTCTTGTTCTAATATTTTGGCAAAATTATCGGAATCCTTATTTTCATGAAAGACATTAAAAAGATGAAGCACATGAGGCAACATTAATTCCATTTTTTGTAGTTTTCTTTTATAGACTAAACTAGTGATAAAACAAGAAACAAATAGATTCAATTGCAAGATCTAAAGATATACCTTCAAGCGCTAACCTCCCCGGCAACGGCGCCAAAAAAGATCTTGATGTCTACTACGCAACCTTCTTCTTGTAGACGTTGTTGGGCCTTCAAGTGCAGAGGTTTGTAGGACAGTAGCAAATTTCCCTCAAGTGGATGACCTAAGGTTTATCAATCCGTGGGAGGCGTGGGTTGAAGATGGTCTCTCTCAAACAACCCTGCAACCAAATAACAAAGAGTCTCTTGTGTCCCCAACACACCCAATACAATGGTAAATTGTATAGGTGCACTAGTTCGGCGAAGAGATGGTGATACAAGTCCAATATGGATGGTAGATATAGGTTTTTGTAATCTGAAATTATAAAAACAGCAAGGTAACAAGTAATAAAAGTGAGCGTAAACGGTATTGCAATGCTAGGAAACAAGGCCTAGGGTTCATACTTTCACTAGTGCAAGTTCTCTCAACAATAATAACATAATTGGATCATATAACTATCCCTCAACATGCAACAAAGAGTCACTTCAAAGTCACTAATAGCAGAGAACATACGAAGAGATTATTGTAGGGTACAAAACCACCTCAAAGTTATTCTTTCTGATCGATCTATTCAAGATTTCGTACTAGAATAACACCTTAAGACACAAATCAACCAAAACCCTAATGTCTCCTAGATATTCCAATGTCACCTCAATTATCCGTGGGTATGATTATACGACCTATTCAACCAACACAAAGAACTTCAAAGAATTCCCCAAAGATTCTACCGGAGAGTCAAGACGAAAACATGTGCCAACCCCTATGCATAAGTTCACGAGGTCACGGAACTCGCAAGTTGTTCACCAAAACATACATCAAGTGGATCACGTGATATCCCATTGTCACCATATATAAGCACATGCAGGACATACATCAAGTGTTCTCAAATTCTTAAAGACTCAATCTGATAAAATAACTTCAAAGGGAAAACTCAATTCATCACAAGAGAGTAGAGGAGGAGAAACATCATATGATCCAAATATAATAGCAAAGCTCGCGATACATCAAGATCGTATCACCTCAAGAACACGAGAGAGAGAGAGATAAAGAGATCAAACACATAGCTACTGGTACATACCCTCAGCCCCGAGGGTGAACTACTCCCTCCTCGTCATGGAGAGCGCCGGGATGATGAAGATTGCAACCGGTGAGGGACCCCCCTCCTGCAGGGTGTCGGAATAGGGTCCCAATTGGTTTTCGGTGGCTACGGAGGCTTCTGGCAGCGGAACTCCCGATCTATTCTGCTCCCTGATGTTTTTAGGTATATGGACATATATAGGCGAAAGAAGTCGGTCAGGGAAGCCACGAGGGGCCCACGAGGGTGGGGGGTGCACCCAGGGGGGTAGCGCGCGCCTCCCTGCCCTCGTGGCTTCCTTGAAGCTTCCCTGACGTCTACTCCAAGTCTCCTGGGTTGCTTCTGTTCCAAAAATAACTCTCCCGAAGGTTTCATTACGTTTGGACTCCATTTGTTATTCCTTTTCTTCGAAACACTGAAATATGCAAGAAAACAACAATTTGGGTTGGGCCTCCGGTTAATAGGTTAGTCCCAAAAATAATATAAAAGTGTTTAGTAAATCCCATAAATATCCAAAACAGATAATATAATAGCATGAATACTTCATAAATTATAGATACATTGGAGACGTATGAGCCGCCCCCCTTCCCTAGTTCAATTCGGACTAGAGGGGGAGGGGCGCGCGGCCCGGCCTTGGCTGGCCCTCTCTCTCTCCACTAAGGCCGATATGGCCCATTAGTTCTCCCCGGGGGTTCCGATAAACCCCCGACACTCCGATAATTATCCGGTGACCCCCGGAACTCATCCAGTGTCCGAATATAGTCATCCAATATAGTAATCTTTATGTATCAACCATTTCGAGACTCCTCATCATGTACGTGATCATATTTGGGACTCTGAACTACCTCAGGTACATCAAAACACATAAACTCATAATGCCGATCATCACGGAACATTGAGCGTGCGGACCCTACGGGTTCGAGAACTATGTAGACATGACCGAGACACGTCTCTGGTCAATAACCAATTGCGGAACCTGGATGTTCATATTGGCTCCCACATATTCTTCGAAGATATTTATCAGTCAAACCGCATAATGATATACGTTGTTCCCTTTGTCATCGGTATGTTACTTACCCAAGATTCGATCATCGGTATCTCAATACCTAGTTCAATCTCGTTACCGACAAGTCTATTTACTTGTTCCATAATGCATCATCCCGCAACTAACTCATTAGTAACATTGCTTGCAAGGCTTATAGTGATGTGCATCACCGAGAGGGCCCAGAGATACCTCTCCGATACTCGGAGTGACAAATCCTAATCTCGATCTATGTCAACTCAACAAACACCATCGGAGACACCTATAGAGCATCTTTATAGTCACCCAGTTACGTTGTGACGTTTTATAGCACACTAAGTGTTCCTCCGGTATTCGGGAGTTGCATGATCTCATAGTCACAGGAACATGTATAAGTTATGGAGAAAGCAATAGCGACAAACTAAACGATCATCATGATAAGCTAACGGATGGGTCAAGTCAATCACATCATTCTCCAATGATGTGATCCTGTTAATCAAATGACAACTCATGTCTATGGTCAGGAAACATAACCATGATTGATTCAATGAGCTAGTCAAGTAGAGGCATACTAGTGACACTCTGTTTGTCTATGTATTCACACATGTACTAAGTTTCCGGTTAATACAATTCTAGCATGAATAATAAACATTTATCATGATATAAGGAAATATAAATAACAACTTTATTATTGCCTCTAGGGCATATTTCCTTCAATATGTTGCTTCTATTTTTGCCAAGTCTGTCTCTTTCTGTTGCTCAACTATATATGTTGCATATCATCGACTCATGTGACGATGTAGGTGCATAGATCATCGATGGCGAAGAAGTGCTATGATAGGAGTATACGACGAGTGGCCGGAGTGTCAGACCCAGGTGTACCGGTTTCTAGTTTACGAGCGACACCCAGTAGTTAGTTTAGGTTCACGCTAATGCGAGAGAGGAATACGAACTCATGTACTGCATAGTTCCGCTCTCACTCATAGTGATAGCTCTTCTCGTGTATATCATTGTTTAGATGGATGATGATGTAGTTGCAAGTAATCGATACTTGTATCGCTATTTTTGAGATGATGACGAGAGACCACTTTGTGTTGGATGATGATTATGATGATGGCAAGATTTGATGAGACTATTTGTATGTATATGCTATGATTACATTTGTATGTGTATGATATGCTAAAGATTCTTGTATAAAGCCTATTCAAATACAAAAAAATTATGCAGAAAAAATAAGGAACTAATAAAACTAGCAGTAGCAAGGGGAATAAAGTTAGCAGTAGCGGTCCCTTACCAGTAGCGCTCCCTGCTAAAAAGCGCTGCAGATATTAGCAGCAGCACTTTGTACTAAAGCTCGCTACTGCTAGCCATGTATAGCAGTAGCGTTGGATGACACGTGCTGCTGCTACATGTTAGCTGTAGGGCCTCATCAGTAGCGTGGCATCCCACGCCACTAATAGGCAAAATACATGCGCTACTACTAGGGTTTTCCCTAGTAGTGATTTGATTAATATTGTATTGTCGTCATATCCTCATCTTAATTACTATGATTGTCTTTGTCAGAGTATCACTTGATCTGATGCAATTCTAGCTTTCTGTTATTGAATGTTTTGAGACATTATTTTTCACTCCCAAAACGATCATATATTGCAGCTATTTTTGATTGCCTTTTTATTGCTGAACACATTTTTGCTACAACATTCTCTATTGGTCAGTCACAACCTAGCTTGCCTTTCACCTCATATGCATGTTGTCGCCTCTAACCCACTCTCTTATGGGAGTGAAATTATTAGTGAGTGTCGTGGAATTGTCATGGCAGATGTCCTAGTGGAAGGACTTAATCGTGGAGCCATCGCAAGTGGGAAGCTTAAAGGGGTTAAAATGGGATAAAGACACGAGGGTTATATTGGTTCGGCCCCTTGCGGTGAAGGTAAAAGCCTAATCCAGTTTGAGGTGGTATTGATTATGTTTCGATTACTAGGGAGAGAATCCGCTTGACCTAGCTTTCGGTCTGATCTTTCTTGCCCTGAACCGCCGCCCGGTTCGTCCCTTTATATACAGAGGCTTCCCCCAGCGGCTAACAGAATCCCGGCCGGCTCATAAACAGTGTCCGGCTCGGTCTCTAACTATTCCTTCCTTACAATGCAAGTTATGTACATACGACGGTTTATCTCTACGGTCCTTGAGTCACCTTTGGGTCTTGGGCCCTTAACTAAACCGCCATCTTCCCGAGCTGTCTTGCGCTTCATGAATCGCCATGGGTATAACCCGGCCCCTCCTGAGTGGGTCATACCTAATAGTTATATCCCCAACATTAGGTCCCACATTGATTTGAACTGGTTCATGTCAATCTTCAACACTTATAGGAAATCTTCTCCTCTTTATTGTGCGAAAGTTTGTAGCCCGCCATGATGTTATCTGCCATTACCTCAAACTTTATCTACATATCTCAGCGGATCTTTATCTTAATGATTATCCCAAGAATCGAGGCATCCTGGTAGCTGGATGACCATATTTTTGGCCTCCTCGTATTTCGCACCTGCATGTTCCTTGTCTCCTTATAAATAGGATCCGAAAACCATCTCCCATTTTTCTCCTTCTTCCTTATTTCTCTTGTAACCCCTCTGCTGCTCGAGCTCCACCGCCGCTGCAAAGCACCTCGTCTTCCTCAATCTCGGCCGCTGCATCAACCTGAGTCAACCCAGACAACGTCGGCGATCCTCCACAGCAGATCTGCAGCTGTAAGTTTCTGCCTTCTCATACCTTAGATCCACACTAGGGTTTGCGAGCTTCTCTGTGTGCTTCGTAGTTCATCGTAGTTCATCTTCCAGGCTGTACCGCGAGCTTCTTTGATCTAGAAACGACGTTAAACCAATGCGGTAGTCGTTTTATTTCTACTTTTGATATAAGTAGATCCCCTTTTCTGGAAGAAAAATCTTGTGCAAGCTCATGAACTCATCTGTACTGACTTTTAGGTCTAGATTTATTTTTCCTTTCCTGAACAACCTTTGATCCAAAATAATAGCTGCAGCCTATGAAACTTGTTTATCTTAGTACTTAGCCAACTTTTCGTTGCTGGCAACTCTTGAGTATCTTTATTCATGGCGGCTTACCATGCCGGCTTATTTTTCCTTCATATACCATTAGCCCTTATTTAAGCCGCCATTATACATCTGTACTGCAGTCATTAGCTTGTAATTCCACCAATTAATTTGAGCCGGAAAATTACTTCCCTTTAGATTGTCTTTTCGCCATGCCGCCGAAGACGGCGACAATTTGCAACTGGGTCACTTCCATAGTCACTGAAGATACTCTAAAGGATTTTGTCACTATCGGATATTTACCAGAGAAGAGCGTCATGTCTTACCGTGCCCCGGACCTGGCCAAAGAAAGACCTCAGCCAAAGGATGATGAAATCATCATCTTCACTGATCATATGAACCGGGGCTTTTCGCCGCCTAGCTCAAAATTCTTTAGAGATGTTCTGCATTTTTTCAAGCTTCATCCACAAGACATTGGTCCCAATTCCATATCAAACATCTGTAACTTCCAAGTTTTCTGCGAGGTTTATCTTCAAGAAGAACCTACTATTGAACTCTTTAGAGAATACTTCTATTTGAACCGCCAGAATGAGTATACCAACGGCCCCAACATGGAACTTGGTGGGATTTCGATTCAGCGCAGACGGGATGCTGTCTTTCCTCTAGTAGTCTTGCCAAGCCATCCCAAGGACTGGAACCAAACCTGGTTCTATTGCAAAGATACGTTGCTGGCTGATGAAAAACCAATGCCGGGTTATCGCACTGAGCATCTTGACGCTAAATATGTACTACCTGATAAACTTTCTGCCGCTGAACACAAGAAACTTGTCCCAACAATCAAAAGGGTTCAAGCCTTGCTGGGAAATGGCTTAACTGGAGTTGACTTGATCCGCTGTTGGATCGCATGGCGGATCATCCCTCTAAGCCGCCGATCTGACTTGATGTGCAACTATACCGGAGGAACAGACGATCCATTACGTCATAGCTCCCTATGTCTGACCGAAGAAGCTATTGTTGAAATGGCGACCACCCTTGTCAATAGCAAATATGAAGAATGCAGCAAAGTAGGGTTGAATCCTTTCTGCAAGCTTAACCCGGCACCAGAGGTAAATCCTCTTGAATCCTTTTTCCTCAGCAGTTAAGTATTTGCATGAGTTTCAACATGATATTTTTCTACAGGCTAAATCTGACTTTTGGAAGGCCAAATATGATCATGAGGCTGCTAAAAAAGCTAGAGCCGCTGCAATAGCCGCCAAGAAAACCACCAGAAATCTAAGAAGAAAACAACTACTTCTGACTTATTCAAGTTGAATGACATCTCTGAGTCAAAGGTAGCCCTTGACTCTCTTGGCCTGCTTTTGAACAACCTTATTGACACTGACTATTATCAGGAGGACACGGGGGCCAGCCAGGCAATTGAAGAAGAGGTAACTATTATTTCCTCTGAATCAAAACCTTCACCAAGGCAGAAACTTCGGCGGGTAACCCAGAAAGTAAGGTTTTCAAACCCCTTGGCTTATTTAGATCCTCATTTTCTTTTGAAACAACAGCAACATGAGAGCCGCGGTCAGACCCAGACTAGTAGAGACTACGAGTTACCCTCCGGCTTACTGAAAACCCCTCGGAAACGCCAAAATGAGGTTCTTTAAAATCTTAACTCTAATGAACGAGTCACTTTTATAAGTCACTCAACTATAATTCTACTTTTGCAGGAGATTTCTCGTTCCTCCTCTGGTGATTCTTCACAAACTCAGCTATCGACTTTTTAGATCGCCCCCGGGTAAAGATAATTATCCTTCTTCTGCACCTTTATGCCTGTATCGTTATACTGACTCATCAAATTCTTCTTAGTGGTCAAGCAAAGCCCAAGAAAGCAAAGGTGGCAAAACCGGCTGAGGATACAAAAGCCGCTGAACCGGCGCAGCCGACTCTTGCCCCGGAACAAACTGAAGCACCGGAAGACCCTGCTATCAATTTCAATCAGATCTTCCTGAGCCGTCTGTTGACGAAACCGTTCTTAATCCATCCAGTGCTGAACCGTCAAGCTCAGCTAACCCGCCAGAGACTTACGGCAATGATGTTTTATTCACTGGTACCAGATTTGTTGAACCGGGCAATCCAACTGTGCTGGCAAGACACTCCGCAAAACAAGAAGTCATGGAGAGGCAGAAAGTGAGGTTTGATGTCTCCCACTACGCCCATCTGAGTATTGGTGAAGTACTATATGGCTACCTTAGCCAAGTCAACTCCAGCAGTGATTCAGAGATTGAAATGGTCAAATAGATGTACCAAAAATATGAGGTATGTTCTCTGGTTTAGATAAGTTATGTACCCTGGCAACCCCCAAGTCTGCGGAGTATGATAAGAGTGAATGATCTATAGACTTTTAATAGACATATAAGATTTTTCCTTAGACTCCTTTCGATTCCCGGCTTACAACCAAACTAGATGCTGATAATTTTTTTGATTTGCATGTGTAGTCCCCAATGGCCAGTTTAATCAATATGAATGAGGCGGTCCTAGTAGCCAATATGGAAGAGACAAATACTTTGACCAGATATCCTGATGAACCGGCTGAGGCTATCAATAACATATCCGGCTTACCTTTGGTAGGAAAAACAGCAAAATGCATTAGCCCCGAAGTGCCAAGTGGTCTTGCTAGCAAAACACTTGGGACTTCTGGAAAAAATAAAATTCCTTTGACAATAAAATTGCGCTGACAGACATTAGCCCCCAAGTGCCAAGTGTTATTGCTTGCAAAGCACTTGGGACTTGCTTTATAATCCGCCATGAAACTAAACAACCTTATTCTGTATATAGGTTGCAACCGCAGAACTGGAATCCCAATTGTCTGAAGCCAAGACCCGGCTGTCGACTCAGGAGACTGAAACAAAGAAAACTGAATCCAAACTCCAATTGAGTGTGTCTGAAGCAGAGAAACTAAAGACCAGTTTTAGGGTAGAGAAAAAGGCTTGGGCCAATGAGAAGACTGCCCTGACGCAGCGTGGTGAAACGGCCGAGGTGGCTCTGAAAGAAGTTACCGCTGAACTCACCGGTTTTAAAGAACCGTGTGTCCCAGATGGTTTCTGCAATCTTCGGTAAATCACCTTATTACTTACTCAAAGTCTATATTTGGCACCATAATGTAAGCCGCCTACTTAACTCATTAGGAAAACTTCACAGGTCCCCGGAGCAGCAATCTGAGTTAAGATAGTCTGATAAAGCTCAAGGCGGTTTACACTCTTGTGGAGCAATTGTATACTGGAGCTCAGCGGGCTCTTGCTATTATCTCCCCAGCGAACCAAGGACCGAACCTATTGATTGATGTCTTGAAGAAGCTGTCCATCTTACACGCCAGGTTTCAGGAAGTCAAGCGTGCTTGTGCGAGAGCCAGAGCCGTAACTTATTTTGAGCCGCTCCAAAGCCTGGGTACCGGAGTTAGACCCGGCGGACGTAGCCAGGGGGTACCCCAGCTTTAAGGAAGATGGAAGTCCCTTCGACCAAGAAGACTTTGCTGCTTGTGTGAAAGAGAATCGTCCTCATGCCACCATCATTGCTGAAGAAACCAATCTCACCAAGTATCAGCCGGGTTTTGATGCAGAAAATAAGAAGATGGTCACTCCTTCATATACAGTGACGGACTTAACCCCGCCGATTCGCAAGCACACTTTCGCCCCTGAAATTGACCCGTCTGGTCTGATTGATGATGAGGCTGAGTTCGTCGCCCTTCATGGCTTTGATTGGTCCAAACCCAATTTCCAAACGGTGGAGGAGGACGAACCGGCAAGGGATGAGTCGCAACCATCCAGTCAACCCGGACAAGATTCATGAACCGGCTCCAGTTTATCATCTGCTATGTGCAAGAGTAAAAACAATATTATCGTTTTGGGATCCAAGCGCCTTGTAATAGGCTAGCTTAAAACTTCATGTTCTGCTTATGCCATCGTGCATATTGTGCCGCATACAACACTTTTGTCCGTCATGTGAAGATATGCTTTACATCCCTTAGAATATCAGTAGTGTTGAATCTGTTCCTGCATGCAATATATAAAAACTGTCCTGGCGGTTTATCGCCGGACGGGTCATAACGCCCAATACACAACCATGGAAACCAACATAACTGTATAATTAAGGCTGGATGCAAGAATAATCAACATGAAATATATCATTCCTATGATATTGAATTATATTGGTGTCTTACCACAGGGTGGGTTATAATAGCTTACATACGACCATTAATATTGAAAGAAGAGACACAGATAAACCTGTTATGAATTTTAACTTTGAAAACACAACGACATTATCATACCTATGATTTTGAATTTGCGCTGCCGGTTCATGTGACCCGAACAATAAGGGTGATAACCCAATCTTTTCGAAGCCAACACTTACATATGTATGATGATTGTCATACACTGGTGATTTATCGTCAAAAAATCAAGCCAAGTTAAATTGAACCCATACTTATACTTAGATCTTAGACGAAAAGCAGCAGCATAAGAAACAAAGATTGTTTTTCAAAAACACAAGCCAAATAAAAAGAAAAATTTGGAGGCTTCTGATTCGAATACGATCAGTAAACTGGACCAAAGGGGTTAAGCTAGGATTGGAATACGATCATGTAGACCCCAGTGGCTTTGGCGTTGCGCCGATCAAGAGGGTACCGACAACTATGTTCTCTTTGGTTTGAATACGACCTATGTTTGAACAAGAAGCCCCCAAATGACCTTGAGAATTTTTTAATGACTCTAATTAGAATATGATCAAAGTCGGACCCAAAAGGGGTTAATCTATGATTCGACAGCTATGTTCTCTTTGGTTCGAATACAACCTATGTTTGAACAGGAAGCCCCCAAATGATCATATGGTTTAACAGCTAGATTCGAATACGATCATGAGCCGAACCAAAGGGTTAAGCTAGATTTGAACACAATCAGCCCCCAATTGGTCATTTTGAATTTATAATGATGAAGACATATTATTATTGAGGATGAAAAGGACAAAGGTCCTACTTTATTACTTATCATAATATATACATTGTCAAAATATGTACATAATAAGAGCCGGTGGCTCAAGTATAGTAAGGCCGAAGATGAGCGATATTCCACGATCGGCGGGTCTCTTCCTCCAACTTACGTGAGTCTTTGTGCTCTCGAATATCGATAAGGTAGTATGACCCGTTGTTCAAGTTCCTGCTGACCACAAAAGGTCCTTCCCAAAGTGGGGATAACTTGTGTGCATTAGTTTGATCCTGGATGAGCCGGAGCACCTAGTCACCTTCTTGAAAGGTTTTGCACTTAACTCGGCGGCTGTGATAACGGTGCAGGTCCTGTTGGTAAATCACCAAGCGGGCTGCTGCTAAGTCACGCTTTTCATCTAACAGATCAAGTGGATCCTGACGGGCTTGTTCGTTATCGGTCTCAACGTAAGCCGCCACGCGGGGCGAGTCATGAGGATGTCACTAGGTAGGACTGCCTCTGCTCCGTAAACCATGAAGAAAGGCGTATAACCCGTAGACCTGTTGGGGGTAGTATTGATACTCCATATCACAGAGGGCAACTCCTCCACCCAACAACCCGGCGTCCGGTGTAAAGGAACCATAAGCCGGAGTTTGAGACCTTTCAAGATTTCCTGATTGGCTCTTTCAGCTTGACCATTGGATTGGGTGTGAGCTACTAATGAAACATCAAGCCAGATATGCTGACGTTGGCAAAAAATTCCTCCATATCACCCTTGCACAGATTAGTACCATTATTAGTTATAACGTTGTGTGGAAAACCAAAATGAAAGATCACCTTTTTCATGAATTGAACCGCCGTGACGGAATCACACTTACTAACCGGCTCTGCCTCAACCCACTTTGTGAATTTGTCAACTGCCACCAGAAGGTGTGTCTTTTTATCTTTGGATCTTTTGAAAGGTCCAACATATGTTGAGCCCCCATACCGCAACTGGCAAAGCAATTGGAATCATCCGCAATTGTTGAGCCGGCACATGTGCCTGTCGTGAGAATTTCTGACAACCATCACACCTACTGACCAGATCCTCTGCATCATCGTGATCCGTCAGCCAGTAAAAACCATGATGGAAAGCTTTGGCTACAAGGGACTTTGAACCGGCATGATGGCCACGATCTCCTTCATGGATTTCATGAAGAATTTCTTGACCTTCCTCAGGAGAGACACAACGTTGAAATACCCCGGTGACACTGCGATGATGCAACTCACCATTGGCAATTATCATTGATTTAGACCGCTGGGTTATCTGTCTAGCCAACGTTTCATCATCAGGAAACTCGCCCCGGGTCATATAGGCCAAATATGGCACTGTCCAATCTGGGATGACGTGAAGAGCCTGCACCAATTGTGCTTCCGGGTCTGGAACAACCAAGCCTTCCTCTGTAGGCAACTTGACAGAAGGGTTATGCAGAACATCTAAGAAAATGTTAGGTGGCACCGACTTACGCTGAGACCCCAGCCGACTTAAAGCATCGGCCACTTCATTCTTTCTACGATCAATGTGTTCCACTTGGTAACCCTTGAAGTGTCCAGCAATGGTATCAACTTCACAGCGATAAGCCGCCATGAGAGGATCTTTGGAATCCCACTTGCCTGATACTTACTAAGCTACCAAATCTGAGTCGCCAAAGCACCTTACCAGGCTCAAGCTCATCTCCTTAGCCATCCGAAGACCATGGAGCAAGGCCTCATACTCAGCTGCATTGTTAGTACAGGGAAACATCAACCATAGCACATAACAAAATTTGTCACCTCGAGGGGAAGCTAAAACAACTCTAGCACCCGAGCCTTCTAATTGCTTGGACCCATCAAAATGAATAGTCCAATATGTGTTGTCTGGCTTCTCTTCAGGCATCTGCAGCTCTGTCCAATCGTTGATGAAGTCCACCAGTGCTTGAGACTTGATAGCAGTGTGTGGCACATACTTTAAGCCATGAGGCCCAAGTTCAATGGCCCACTTGGCAACTCGTCCTGTGGCTTCTCTATTTTGAATGATATCTCCTAAAGGAGCAGAACGAACCACAGTGATGGGATGACCCTGAAAATATTGCTTAAGCTTCCGGCCCGCCATGAACACCCCATAAACAAGTTTCTGCCAATGTGGATATCTCTATTTGGACTCAATAAGCACCTCACCGACGTAGTAAACCGTCCGTTGAACAGGATATTCATTGCCAACCTCCTTGCGCTCTACTACCATGGCCACACTGACAGCACGTGTGTTAGCAGCCACATATAACAATAATGGCTCCTTATCAATTGGAGCAGCAAGGACCGGCGGCTCAGCGAGCTGTCTCTTCAGAGCTTCAAAGGCAGCATTAGCAGCATCACTCTAGAAAAAATCATCTGTCTTCATCATTTGATACAGCGCTATGGCCTTCTCACCTAACCAGCTTATGAACGGGCTTAAAGCAGCAATACGACCCACCAAACGCTGAACATCATTGATGCACGCCAGCTTAGCCAAAGATGTGATTGCTTTGATCTTCTCCGGGTTAGCCTCGATGCCTCTGTTAGAAACCAGAAAACCCAAAAGTTTGCCTGCTGGTACTCCAAAAACACACTTGGCCGGGTTAAGCATCATCTTGTAGACCCGGAGGTTATCAAAGGTTTCCATTTGATCATCTATCAAGGTCTCCTTCTCTCTGGACTTCACCACAATATCGTCCACATATGCATGAACATTGCGCCCAATCTGATTGTGAAGACAATTTTGAACACATCGCTGATAAGTCGTCTGGGCACTCTTAAGCCCAAAAGGCATAGACACATAGCAAAAGGCTCCAAACGGAGTAATAAAAGCTGTCTTCTCCTGGTCCTTAACTGCCATCTTGATCTGATGATAACCAGAATAAGCATCCAAAAAGCTCAAATGCTCACAACCCGCCGTAGCATCAATGATTTGATCAATATATATGAGGGAGAGCGAATGGATTAGCCGGACAAGCCTTGTTTAAGTCCGTGTAATCCACACACATACGCCAGGTGCCGTTCTTTTTAAGCACGAGCACCGGGTTAGCCAACCATTCTGAATGAAAAACTTCAATAATGAACCCGGCCGCGAAGAGCCGGGCCACTTCCTCACTAATGGCCTTGCACCTTTCCTCATTGAACCGCCGAAGAAACTACTTGACCGGCTTAAATTTTGGATCAATATTGAGAGTGTGCTCAGCAAGTACTCTTGGTACACCCGACATGTTAGAAGGTTTCCATGCAAAGATGTCCCGGTTCTCACGGATGAACTTGATGAGCGCACTTTCCTATTTAGGATCCAGATTCGCACTGATCCAGATTAGTCACCTAGAACAAAATTGACAAGCTTGGTGTCATCAGCCGATTTAAACTTCAGCACCAACTCATGTTCTGTAGTCTGCTTTTTCGAAGACGTCATGTCCGCCGGGTCAACATTGTCCTTGTATAACTTCAACTCTTCTGTTGCACAAACAGATTCAGCATAAGCAGCATCGCCTTCCTCGCATTCCAAGGCTATCTTCCGACTCCCATGCACTGTGATGGTGCCCTTATGACCCGGCATTTCAAGCTGCAAATAAACATAACACAGTCGTGTCATAAAATTAGCATAAGCCGATCGTCCAAACAGGGCGTTATACAGGCTCTTGATTTTGACCACCTCAAAAGTTAACTTCTTGGCCCTAGAATCATGCTCATCTCCAAAGGCTACTTTCAGTTCAATCTTACCCAATGAGTACGCCGACTTACCAGGCACTGGTACGTCTCCAATGTATCTATAATTTTTGATTGCTCCATGCTATATTATCTACTGTTTTGGACTATATTGGGCTTTATTTTCCACTTTTATATTATTTTTGGGACTAACCTATTAACCGGAGGCCCAGCCCAGAATTGCTGTTTTTCGCCTATTTCAGTGTTTCGGAGAAACAGAATATTAAACGGAGTCCAAACGGAATGAAACCTTCGGAAACGTGATTTTCTCATCAGTTAAGATCCAGGAGACTTGGACCCTCCGTCAAGAAAGCCATGAGGCGGTCACGAGGGTGGAGGGCACCCTCCTAGGGCGCGCCCCCTGCCTCGTGGGCCCCTCGAATCTCCACCGACATACTTCTTCCTCCCATATATATCCACGTATCCCTAAACGATCAGGGACGGAGCCAAAAACCTAATTCCACCGCCGCAACTTTCTGTATACACGAGATCCCATCTTGGGGACTGTTCCGGAGCTCCGCCGGAGGGGTCATCGATCACGAAGGGCTTCTACATCATCATCCAAGCCCCTCCGATGAAGTGTGAGTAGTTTACTTCATACCTACGGGTCCATAGTTAGTAGCTAGATGGCTTCTTCTCTCTTTTTGGATCTCAATACAATGTTCCCCCCTGTCTTGTGGACATCTATTCGATGTAATCTTCTTTTTGCGGTGTATTTGTTGAGACCGATGAATTGTGGGTTTATGATCAAGTCTATCTATGAATAATATTTGAATCTTCTCTGAATTCTTTTATGTATGATTGGTTATGTTTGCAAGTCTCTTCGAATTATCAGTTTGGTTTGTCCTACTAGATTGGTTGTTCTTGCCATGGGAGAAGTGCTTAGCTTTGGGTTCGATCTTGCGGTGTCCTTTCCCAGTGACAGAAGGGGCAGCAACGCACGTATTGTATTGTTGCCATCGTGGATAACAAGATGGGGTTTTTATCATATTGCATGAAGCTATCCCTCTACATCATGTCATCTTGCTTAAGGCGTTACTCTGTTTTTAACTTAATACTCTAGATGCATGCTGGATAGCGGTCGATGAGTGGAGTAATAGTAGTAGATGCAGGCAGGAGTCAGTCTACTTGTCTCGGACGTGATGCCTATATACATGATCATACCTAGATATTCTCATAACTATGCTCAATTCTGTCAATTGCTTAACAGTATTTTGTTCACCCACCGTAGAATACTTATGCTCTTGAGAGAAGCCACTAGTGAAACCTATGCCCCCCGGGTCTATTTCTCATCATATCAATCTCCATTAGTTTATTATTGCTTTGCTTTTACTTTGCTTTTACTTTTTTACTTTGCATCTCTATACCAAAAATCCCAAAAATATTATTTATCATCTCTATCAGATCTCACTTTCGTAAGTGACCGTGAAGGGATTGACAACCCCTAAGCGTGTTGGTTGCGTTGAGCTATTGTTTTTGTGTAGGTACGAGGGACTCGCACGTAGCCTCCTACTGGATTGATACCTTGGTTCTCAAAAACTGAGGGAAATACTTACGCTACTTTGCTGCATCATCCTCTCCTCTTCGGGGAAATCCAACGCAGTGCTCAAGAGGTAGCAAGAAGAATTTCTGGCGCCGTTGCCGGGGAATCTGCGCAAAAGTCAACATACCAAGTGCCCATCACAATCCCTATCTCCTGCATTACATTATTTTCCATTTGCCTCTCGTTTTCCTCTCCCCCACTTCACCCTTGCCGTTTTATTCGCCCTCTCTCTCTATCCTCCCTCTCTTTCTCTATTTGCCTCTTTTGCCCGTTGCTTTTTGTTTGCTCGTGTGTTGGATTGCTTGTTTGTCGCGATGGCTCTTCCTAGATTCGGTGATCTTTACCTTAAAAGGTTAGAGGAGATCGAAAACAATGTCAGGAAATTTATGGTTTTGCAATTTGAGCATAATAATTCGTTTGGAAATGAGCTTAAGGAACAAAAAGGTTTTATGAGTTATATGAATAAAGAGCTCGATGATATGTCTAAAGAATTTGATGGTATAAGATCCCAAATTGCTCGTCTTGAAAAATTCACTGCTGAAATTTCGGATATGCAAGCTACCTTAGTCAATAAGATGGCAGCTAAACCGGATTCCTATGAAAATAATGATGAAGATCTAAAAGTTATTGATGTGTCCCCTATTAAATCTTTGTTTTGCAATATTAATCTTGATAATGATGGGACTGAATATGATCCACCTTTACCTAGAAGGCGTTCTAAAAATTTGGAGTATTTAGATCTTGATGGTGAAATTGATAAAAGTGGGATTAAAAGAAATAAAGCCCTAAATGGTGCTAAACCCACTATATTATATTTCAAGGGATTTAATTATGAAAATTGCTCTTTGATTGATTGTATTTCCTTGTTACAATCCTTGCTAAAATCTCCTCATGCTTATAGTCAAAATAAAGCCTTTACCGAACATATCGTTGATGCCTTGATGCAATCTTATGAAGAAAAACTTGAGTTGAAAGTTTCTATCCCTAGAAAACTTTATGATGATTGGGAACCTACTATTAAAATTAAAATTAAATATTATGAGTTTTATGCTTTGTGTGATTTGGGTGCTAGTGTCTCTACTATTCCCAAAACTTTGTGTGATTTGCTAGATTTCCGTGATTTTGATGATTGCTCTCTAAACTTGCATCTTGCGGATTCCACTATTAAGAAACCTATGGGAAGAATTAATGATGTTCTTATTGTTGCAAATAGGAATTATGTGCCAGTAGATTTTATCGTTCTTGATACAGATTGGAATCCTTCTTGCCCTATTATTCTCGGTAGACCTTTCCTTAGAATGGTTGGTGCAATTATTGATATAAAGGAATGGAATATTAGACTCCAATTTCCATTAAAAAAGGGCATGGAGCACTTCCCTAAAAAGAAAATAAAATTACCATATGAATCTATCATGAGAGCCACTTATGGATTGCATACCAAAGATGGCAATACCTAGATCTATTCTTGCTTGTTATGCCTACCTAGGGGCGTTAAACGATAGCGCTTGTTGGGAGGCAACCCAATTTTATTTTTATTCCTTGATTTTTGATCCTGTTTAGTAATAAATAATTTATCTAGCCTATGTTTTGGTTGTGTTTTTTGTGTTTAATTAGTGTTTGTGCCAAGTAGAACCGTTGGGAAGACTTGGGGAAAGTCTTGTAGAACTTGCTGTAAAAAACAGAAACTTTAGCGCTCACGAGAACTGCTGTAATTTTTATTTGGAAAGTGCTATTTAGTTAATTCTTTTTGCAGATGTTTAATAGGTAAATTACTCACGTCCAGAAATTTATTTTAGAATTTTTGGGGTTCCAGATCTTGCGCTAGCTACGGATTACTACAGAGTGTTCTGTTTTTGACAGATTCTGTTTTTTCGTGTGTTGTTTGCTTATTTTGAAGAATCTATGGCTAGTAAAATAGTTTATAAACCATAGAGAAGTTGGAATACAGTAGGTTTAACGTCCATATAAATAAATAATGATTTCATTACAGTACCTTGAAGTGGTCTTTTGTTTTCTTTCGCTAACGGAGCTCACTTGATTTTCTACTTTAAGTTTTGTTTTGTGAAGTTTTCAAGTTTTGGGTAAAGATTTGATGGATTATGGAACAAGGAGTGGCAAGAGACTAATCTTGGGGATGCCCATGGCACCTCGAAGATAATCTAAGGACACCTAAAAGCCAAAGCTTGGGGATGCCCCGGAAGGCATCCCCTCTTTCGTCTACTTCTATCGGTAACTTTACTTGGAGCTATATTTTTATTCACCACATGATATATGTTTTGCTTGGAGCGTCTTTTATGATTTGAGTCTTTGCTTGTTAGTCTACCACAATCATCCTTGCTGTACACACCTTTTGAGAGAGCCATACATGATATGGAATTTGATAGAATACTCTATGTGCTTCACTTATATCTTTTGAGCTTTATAGTTTTGCTCTAGTGCTTCACTTATATCTTTTGAGCTTTATAGTTTTGCTCTAGTGCTTCACTTATATCTTTTAGAGCATGGTGGTGGATTTGTTTTATAGAAACTATTGATCTCTCATGCTTCACTTAGATTATTTTGAGAGTCTTAATAGCATGGTAATTTTCTTAAAATCCTAATATGCTTGGTATGCAATATTAATAATAGAACTTTCTTATGAGTGTGTTGAATACTAAGAAAAGTTTGATGCTTGATGATTGTTTTGAGATATGGAGGAAATAATATCAAAGTCATGCTAGTTGATTAGTTGTGAAATTGAGAAATACTTCTGTTGAACTTTGCAAGTCTCGTAGCATGCACGTATGGTAAACTTTATGCAACAAATTTGAAACATTAGGTGTTATTTGATTGTCTTCCTTATGAGTGGCGGTCGGGGACGAGCAATGGTCTTTTCCTACCAATCTATCCCCCTAGGAGCATGTGCTTAGTGCCGTGGTTTTTGATGACTTGTAGATTTTTGCAATAAGTATGTGAGTTCTTTATGACTAGTGTTGAGTCCATGGATTATACGCACTCTCACCCTTCCATCCTTGCTAGCCTCTTCGGTACCGTGCATTGCCCTTTCTCACATTGAGAGTTGGCGCAAACTTCGTCGGTGCATCCAAACCCCGTGATATGATATGCTCTTTCACACATAAACCTCCTTATATCTTCCTCAAAACAGCCACCATACCTACCTATTATGGCATTTCCATAGCCATTCCGAGATATATTGCCATGCAACTTTCCATCATTCTGTTCATCATGACACATTCATCATTGTCATATTGCTTAGCATGATCATGTAGTTGACATAGTATTTGTGGCAAAGCCACCGTTCATAATTCTTTCTTACATGTCACTCTTGGTTCATTGCATATCCCGGTACACCGCTGGAGGCATTCATATAGAGTCATCTTTGTTCTAGTATCGAGTTGTAAATAAATATAAGTGTGATGATCATCATTATTAGAGCATTGTACCAAGTGAGAAAAAAGGCCATAAACAAGAAAAGGCCAAAAAAAGAGAAAGGCCATAAAAAAAGAGAAGGCCCCCAAAATAAATGAGAGAAAAAGAGAGAAGGGACAATGTTACTATCCTTTTACCACACTTGTGCTTCAAAGTAGCACCATGATCTTCATAGTAGAGAGTCTCTCATGTTATCACTTTCATATACTAATGGGAATTTTTCATTATAGAACTTGGCTTGTATATTCCAACAATGGGCCTCCTCAAGTGCCCTAGGTCTTCATGAGCAAGCAAGTTGGATGCACACCCACTTAGTTTCTTTTGTTGAGCTTTCATACATTTATAGCTCTAGTGCATCCGTTGCATGGCAATCCCTACTCCTTGCATTAACCTCAATCGGTTGGCATCTCCATAGCCCATTGATTAGCCTCGTTGATGTGAGACTATCTCATTTTTTGTCTTCTCCACATAACCCCCCCTCATTATATTCTATTCCACGCATAGTGCTATGTCCATGGCTCACGCTCATATATTGCGTGAAAGTTTATAGGTTTGAGATTACTAAAGTATGAAACAATTGCTTGGCTTGTCATCGGGTTGTGCATGATGAGAGCATTCTTGTGTGACGAAAATGAAACATGACTAAACTATATGATTTTGTAGGGATGAACTTTCTTTGGCCATGTTATTTTGAGAAGACATAATTGCTTAGTTAGTATGCTTGAAGTATTATCATTTTTATGTCAATATGAACTTTTGTCTTGAATCTTTCGGATCTGAATATTCATACCACAATTAAGAAGAATTACATTAAAATTATGCCAAGTAGCACTCCGCATCAAAAATTCTGTTTTTATCATTTACCTACTCGAGGACGAGCAGGAATTAAGCTTGGGGATGCCTGATACGTCTCCAACGTATCTATAATTTTTGATTGCTCCATGCTATATTATCTACTGTTTTGGACTATATTGGGCTTTATATTCCACTTTTATATTATTTTTGGGACTAACCTATTAACCGGAGGCCCAGCCCAGAATTGCTGTTTTTTGCCTATTTCAGTGTTTCGGAGAAACAAAATATTAAACGGAGTCCAAACGGAATGAAACCTTCGGAAACGTGATTTTCTCATCAGTTAAGATCCAGGAGACTTGGACCCTCCGTCAAGAAAGCCATGAGGCGGTCACGAGGGTGGAGGGCGCCCCCCTAGGGCGCGCCCCCTGCCTCGTGGGCCCCTCGAAGCTCCACCGACGTACTTCTTCCTCCCATATATATCCACGTATCCCTAAACGACCAGGGACGGAGCCAAAAACCTAATTCCACCGCCGCAACTTTCTGTATCCGCGAGATCCCATCTTGGGGCCTTTTCCGGAGCTCCGTCAGAGGGGTCATCGATCACGGAGGGCTTCTACATCATCATCCAAGCCCCTCCGATGAAGTGTGAGTAGTTTACTTCATACCTACGGGTCCATAGTTAGTAGCTAGATGGCTTCTTCTCTCTTTTTGGATCTCAATACAATGTTCTCCCCCTCTCTTGTGGAGATCCATTCGATGTAATCTTCTTTTTGCGGTGTGTTTGTTGAGACCGATGAATTGTGGGTTTATGATCAAGTCTATCTATGAATAATATTTGAATCTTCTCTGAATTCTTTTATGTATGATTGGTTATCTTTGCAAGTCTCTTAGAATTATCAGTTTGGTTTGGCCTACTAGATTGGTTGTTCTTGCCATGGGAGAAGTGCTTAGCTTTGGGTTCAATCTTGCGGTGTCCTTTCCCAGTGACAGAAGGGGCAGCAAGGCACGTATTGTATTGTTGCCATCGAGGATAACAAGATGGTTTTTTTATCATATTGCATGAAACTATCCCTCTACATCATGTCATCTTGCTTAAGGTGTTACTCTGTTTTTAACTTAATACTCTAGATGCATGCTGGATAGCGGTCGATGAGTGGAGTAATAGTAGTAGATGCAGGCAGGAGTCGGTCTACTTGTCTCGGACGTGATGCCTATATACATGATCATACCTAGGTATTCTCATAACTATGCTCAATTCTTTCAATTGCTCAACAGTAATTTGTTCACCCACCATAGAATACTTATGCTCTTGAGAGAAGCCACTAGTGAAACCTAAGGCCCCCGGGTCTATTTCTCATCATATCAATCTCCATCACTTTATTATTGCTTTGCTCTTACTTTGCGTTTACTTTTTACTTTGCATCTCTATACCAAAAATACCAAAAATATTATTTATCATCTCTATCAGATCTCACTTTCGTAAGTGACCGTGAAGGGATTGACAACCCCTAAGCATGTTGGTTGCATTGAGCTATTGTTTTTGTGTAGGTACGAGGGACTCGCGCGTAGCCTCCTACTGGATTGATACCTTGGTTCTCAAAAACTGAGGGAAATACTTACGCTACTTTGCTGCATCATCCTCTCCTCTTCGGGGAAATCCAACGCAGTGCTTAAGAGGTAGCAGGCACCACTCCATGCAAAACAGTATTGGACGTTTTAAGACTTCTGTCAGTCAACCCCATGCGACGGAAAGTCTCATAATAGAGGATGTTGATGCTACTGTCTCCGTCCATGAGTACCTTAGTGAATTTATATCCACCAACATGAGGTGCCACCACTAAGGCCAGGTGACCCGTATTGTCAACCCGGGGAGGATGATCTTCCCTACTCCACAGAATATGCTGCTCAGACCATCTCAAATAATGAGGGACGGCCGGATCAACAACATTTACAGCCCTCTTATGAAGCTTCTGGTCCCGTCCTGGTGGTGAACACATGATACTATCCACTCTTCAACTGCTTTGGATTGCTCTGATATCCAGACTACTACTGCTGACCTCCCTGGACAGATTGCTGACTATAGCCACCTTGATTTCCGTGAGAGCCTTGAAAGTTGGAATTTGAACCGCCGCCCGGGCCATGAAAACCGCCGCCACCTGAGCCACCGCCCGGCCCATGATTGCTGTTGAACATGTTAGAATTCTTGAAAGCCTCCCCTTACGTCGTTGGTTGTTTCCCTATGCATTGGTGTTAGCCACAAACTCCGAGTTACCGTCAGCCTTACGCTTATTATTGCCTCCTTGATTCGTTGGGTTATGCTGATAACCCTTGGCATTGCCGTTCTTCTTTCCCTTTCCTATCTTCTCATAGTTAGACTCAGGATCCTTGCTACTATCAGAGTCGGCGTACTTGACTAGAGCCGCCATTAGCTGGCCCATGTCATTACAATCGCGCTTGAGCCGCCCCAGCTTCTGTTTCAGAGGCGTAAAGTGGCAATTTCTCTCCAACATTAAGACTATAGAGTCGGCATCCATCTTATCAGATGAATGTATTATGGCTTTGAACCGGCGCACCCAATGGGTCGTGGACTCACCTTCCTCTTGCTTGCAATTAGTCAAATCCACAATTGTCATGGGATGCTTGCATGTGTCTTTGAAGTTCTGAATAAACCGGGGCTTTAACTCTGCCCATGAACCAATGGAATTAGGCGGCAGCCCCTTTAACCAAGTGCGGGTCGTCCCGTCCAACATCATGGTGAAGTACTTGGCCATTGCAGCATCACTGACCTCCAGTAGTTCCATGTCCATCTCATAACTTTCAATCCACTCCCCGGGCTGTAAATCGTCCGTGTAATTAGGCACCTTTCAAGGCCCTTGAAATCCTTAGGCAAACGTTCATTACGCAGCGCCGACACCAAGCAAGGGACACCTCCAGTCCTCGTGGTCACGCCTGCTTCAAGAGAATCGGATACCGGAAAAGACTAGTAAGCCGCCTGCTGAGCCGCCTACTCAGCTGCCTGTTGAGCCGCCCGCTCAACCTCTTGGTGAATCCTGTACTGGTCAACCAAATTAGGAGCTCCATCATGCGCCGGGTCATGCCCGCACGGCTGGTCATGGCGCCGGGCGTTGCTTGAAACAGCTGCTGAATCTATATGCCTGCTATAACTCGGGCTCCGGCTTGGGCGAGGAGTCGAATGAATCCTATCTTGACTATAAGAATATGCCTCCTGCTGCGCCAGAGCCTTCTGAAGAAGTTCTCTGACCCTTCGTGTTTCAATTGCCGTCGTAGAGTGGCCCTCCGCCGGGAGAGCCGCCAATCGTGCCGCCGCACCGATCATGTTTTCCAAAGGGTTGGAATAATGACCTGGTGGTGTTGGTACACAATGAGGTGAAGCAGTATTCATACGAGGAGATTCCACCACTCGTGGTCGAACCAGCGTTCCTGCCCCGGGTGTTGCAACCCGGTTTACCTTTGGCGGGTTGCTGTGGCCTACACCGTGTGTGCAGATGAGGTTTCTAGGATCATAAGTCAGAGGCAGACATGAGTTTTCTGGTGCCTTCTCCTCATGACCTCATTTGATGCGTTCAAATCCATCGTAAGCTAGAAAGCCCTTGATTGAATCTGCTGAGCCCGAGCATCCAAAGCCTCCTGCTCTGCGGCCATCCCGACGTCTTCCGCTGCTAGGTTTTCCTTGGCTTGTGCTACCTCCTCACGTAACCGTGCCACTCCTGCATCATGTTGCGCCTGATCCGCCGGGTTAACCACGACAGTTATCAGGGCTGTCATCTTATCCATGAGGTCCATCAGTACTTGAGCCCGTGGGTGCGCAGGGCCTCCTGCCCCGGCCGCCGCTGACCCGAAAGTTATCGCTGCCGCAACCGCAGAGTTTTGACCGGTTGCGTGCCAGTAATGAAGATCCTTGCCCTGCTTGGCAGCTCAAAGGGGTCCGGAATACTGCTGCCATCGGAACAGCCAACGAGCCCACCATCTTGCAATTGATACAATGAATCCATCTCACCTGTGGACGACTCTCCATTAGAATAGACGGTCGTCTCACCGCCAAACACAGACCCTTCAGAAAATTCTCCTCCATGGATGCATCCCACGAAGGCACGCTTCATGGCAAGCTGAGTCCGGGTGGGTCTCGCACACCGAGCCGTCTCGGCAATGTCGGTGCAGATGTCCGGCTCAAGGCCCGGCTCGCTGATCTGGCCGATGAAGACGTGGAATCCGCCGAAGGGGACCCGGTACCCGTACTCAATTGAGCAGACGTCGGGGCCCCAGCCTGCGTCGTCGATGTAGAGCTTGCCGCGATGACTCTTGGTCATCCGGCCCACAACGTATCCCTTGAGCCCTTCGAAGCTGCACTTCAAGTACTCAAATCCACCGTTTGCATGCCCCACAGTGGGCGCCAACTGTCGTGGAATTGTCATGGCAGATGTCCTAGTGGAAGGACTTAATCATGGAGACATCGCAACTAGGAATCTTAAAGGTGTTAAAACGGGATAAAGAACACGAGGGTTATACTAGTTCGGCTCCTTGCGGTGAAGGTAAAAGCCTAATACAGTTTGAGGTGGTATTGCTTATGTTTCGATGACTAGGGACCGAATCCGCTTGACCTAGCTTTCGATCTGATCTTTCTTGCCCTGAACCGCCGCCCAGGTTGTCCCTTTATATACAGAGGCTGCCCCCGGCTGGCTCAAAAACATTGACCAGCTCGGTCTCTAACTATTCCTGCCTTACAATGCAAGTTATGTACATACGGTGGTTTATCTCTACGGGCCTTGAGTCACCTTTGGGTCTTGGGCCCTTAACTAAACCGCCATCTTCCTGAGCTGTCTTGGGCTTCATGAATTGCCTTAGGTATAACCCGGCCCCTCCTGGGCGGCTCAGACCTAATAGTTATATCCCCAACAGTGAGGAAGTTTCCGGGCTCACATTAGTTAGATAGTGGGTGTACAATTTCTTCATTCTGGATCAAATCCTCGATCATAAATAAAAGTTTTGTTCATTATTTTTCATAATGCCATGATATGTTAATCTCTTTCTTTCAACAAATATATTCATCCTTGTATATTCATCAGAATTCTTCTGCAATATTTCCTTGCACTTAAACATGATGTAGCCTGTCTGACACAATGGTGCCCTTGTCTGGTTTTGCACGACTTATACCTTTTAACACAATGACCGATTATATGTGGATAAGCCAGTATAGAAAACCAGTAATCCACGGAAGCATATCTGGCATCAGTGGTATTAGCGAGAGAAAAGAGAAATAACCCACCCACCCACCCAAGACACCGCGAGAACGTATCACAAGCTCGTGTGTTTGATCCATGGCACATCATCGAAACAATTGGATATGTTGTTGTGGATGCACCGCAGTCTGATTTGAGGGGTATCTACATGCATGTATTAAGCATTTTCTTTGGTGCATGTGTTTGGGTCTACTGATGAGGCCGAAGTTATCCTCCTTTTTTTAAAAAGTGTTTGGATCTACGATATCCCGTTCTAATATATATTCGAGCTTTGTCAATTCCGTATTATGATGGATAAAATGATTCTTCGTTTTATTGAAGAGAATTGTATGTCTGCTTGTTACCGTGTTAAGTCATCCCTAGTATTGAACGTGTGTGTCCATTGAGAAAAGAACTCAACACTAGTACATTGCTGACTCAAAATCCTGTAGCCAGCGAACGTGTGTAGTACATTTGAGAAGATGTCTGTATTTCATTAAATGCCAACAGCCAGCGACAGGACAACACATATTTAGCCATTAATTATTGATAATAAAGAAATGACATAAAATTTGACGAAATTGCATCCAATGTAACTAGATGACAACAGATTGACGAACTATTGTCCATTGTTTAATGCTTTCACTTGAACGGAGCGACAGGGGTTTGGATCTCATCTTCTCAATACGGGAATGGGAAGCCGACGTTCGTCTCCAGCCCAGCAGGGATCTCAGGTGACGGAGGCATCCCCATCTCATCGTCAAAACCTGGCAGATGAGGAATCACCATCTGCATCTCCTCCATATCCATCCCTGCGGCGAACACCAGCGGTGGAGGCATCTCCTACATATCCATCCCGGCGGTGACTGCCTGTGCCAAAGGTAGCTCCATCAACATCTGTTGCTACATATTTATCTCGGTGTCGAACAGCTAAAGCGGAGGCAGCGTCGCCATCAGCATCTGATGCTCCTGCTGCTACCGAGCTCCAAAGTACTGCCACCGAAGAGCTGGAGCGGCAGCGGTGGGGCCACCTCCTTCATGCGGCTCACGTCCACGCGCAAGAGAACCTCGTTGGCGCGTTCGGAGACGATGTCCTTCACCTGCATCAGCGCAGCAAAGAAGGCCACCAAGTCCTCGTCCCCCATGTCGCGCACATTCGGGTCAACCCAAGCCACTATCGGCTCCCCCGCGTCATGCTCATTCGCGGTGACCTCCTCGCGCTCGGTCCGCTTCTTCACCTTGGATAGGTCTGTGCACATCTCGTCGAACTCCTGGTGCCGCTTCTCCATCTTCTGATCTTCACCGGCAGCACCCTCCTCCCTCGCGCCTGCCCCAGCACCCTTCCCCCCCAGGAAGCGTTCCACGACGGTGTTGACAGAGGGGTGGCCGAAGGAGAAGGCATTGCCACCGGGCGAGAAGGTGAGAGCGGCCACCTGGGTGCCGGTCAGGACTGCAAGATCGCTCGCCTTGCTGAAGAACACCACACAGCCCTTGGAGAAGCAGACGTGCCTGGCATCATCCTGCTCGATCCGGCGGATGACGGTCTTCTTCCGGCCGCTTTCACCCCCCGTTGGACGCTGCCATTACTTGCTTGCTCTGTGGCTAAGGTGCTACAATTGTTCAGATATTGCAATTTTTTCGTGCTTAAGTTCATGACTTTTTAGTTGTTCAGAGGCATGTTTTTCATGCACAAGTTCATGATTTTTAGCTGTTTTGGTCTTGCTTTCTTTAATTCCCGGGTTTATGATTTTTAGTTGGTCATATCTTGCAATTTTTTCATGCTTAAGTTTATGTTTTTTAGTTGTTCAGATATAGCAATTTTTAGTTGGTGCATGTTGTCATCCTTTGACCCGTGAGTTTTAATGTACACAGCTCAGTGAATACTGAATTGAATCCCATGGCCTATCACGACATTTAATGTACGTAGCTCAGTGAAGCGATTCTCACCGGCAGCTTGCTATATAAACCCACCGACACCGAGACGTAGTTACACACAGTCTTCCTCCCTTGCTCTGAGCGAGGGAGGAAGAAGAACGTCATCTGCCGGACCGAGCAGGAGGATGCCCGTCACGTCTGCTTCTCCAATAGCTGCCCCGGGTTCTTTACTTTGAAAGCGCCGTAAAATCAGGCCAGCAAGGCATATCGTGTGAGCCAGATTGCATGCGTGCCCCGAACACCCCGGAACAGTGGGTAGTGTAGAGAGGTTTATAGGAGAAATGTTCACAACATATAAAATGTTTTCCCACACAATTTTATAAAAATGTTTGTAACATATGAAGAAAATCTTTGTGTAATTTTAATTAATGTTCATAACACTTAAAAATGCTCCCACATTTTTTAAACTGTTCAAGACATTTTTGAAAAAAATCAACAACTTTATGAGTTATGTTCACCTTGTATTTACAGAATGTTCAGCATGACTTAGACTGGGTGTTGATCTGATCTTCTTGTCAATACAAGAAGCCGGCGTTCGGCTCAAGCGCCTGCTGCAGCATCTCCATCCCGGCGGGAAATTCTGGTGGAGGCGGTGGTACAGACATAAACAAGTGCCGTATCTACATCTCCGTCCCAGTGTTGAACCCTAACGGCTGAGGAATGTCCATCTGTACCATATCTATCGCAGTGGCCAACCCCGCTAGCGGAGGCATTTTCTACATATCAACTAAATTCCCACGACTAGAAGCCATTGATTAATTATTACTATGATAAGGAGACAACCTAATTATTGAGGAAAGGTTTCATCCAGATCTAGGTAGATACATTGTAATATATAACATAAGATTGATGGGATGACTTAGAAGATGCATATGTTACCGATTGACAATAAATTCACAAAATTAGCGTCCATGCATGCACTGGATGGTTTTGTGTTTGAAAGCGGAGCATGCATCGAGAGTTCATTAAGAGCTTATCTCTGTGGGCCCTAGCCTTTATAATTACAATACTCTTGGACCATCACAGTTAATTCTTTACGACCCTCCAAGTAATAGCTCATGAAGCTTCATTTGCCAAGTGTTAATTACATTTATGCTAAAAAGTGTTAATTACATTTTTCTAAAAAAGTGTTAATTACATTTTCCTAAAAATGTGTTAACGATATCAGTACCTACTAGCAGGGTGACCCGCTCGTTTGCGCGGCTAGATGTAACACATATTGCTATATTTAATATTATGTAGTCCTCGTGATATTGGTCTGGAAGTTAACTATCATCAATAGTCTGGCAAATAAAACGGACATTTTGTAGAAACATGGTGAAACTTACTAAGGTCATGTTAATGCAAGAAATAAGTAAATAAAGTAGGAGATTATACATCGTGTGTGTTTTCCTCTAAAAGTACTATAGCATGTTGCATTCCATTGGAAATTCCCACAGGTCTAATATCACCAGACCTTTGTTTTGAACAACTCCAAGAAATTCTATGATAGGACTTCTCTCCTCTAACCCTACTTTTAAATGTTCAAGAAGGGATCATTAAAAAACCTCTAGATAAAATTGGTGTTTTGGATCGATGTGGAATCCATTGGTTTTCATATGTTTTACCCACTTTTCCTCTTCGATTTGCCCTCATCCATATGTTTCCCTGTCTTCAGATCAATCATTTTTTAAGAAATTGCTTATAATTATGGTTAACTCATTGATGAATCAAATGACCTCTTAGCCCAGGTTGTATTACAACTGTCTATTTGATTAATATTGTATTATCGTCATATCCTCATCTTAATTACTATGATTGTCTTTGTCAGAGTATCACTTGATCTGATGCAATTCTAGCTTTCTGTTATTGAAATTTTTTGAGACATTAATTTTCACTCCCAAAAAGATCATAGACTGTAGCTATTTTTCATTGCCTTTTTATGGCTGAAAACATCTTTGCTACAACATTCTCTATTGGTCAGTCACAACCTAGCTTGTCCTTTCACCTCATATGCATGTTGTCGCCTCTAACGCGTTCTTTTATGGGAGTGAAATTATCAGTGAGGAGGTTTCCGGGCTCACATTAGTTAGATAGTGGGTGTACAATTTCTTCATTTTGGATCAAATCCTCGATCGTAAATGAAAATTTTGTTCATTATTTTTCATAGTGCCATGATATGTTTATCTCTTTCTTTCAACAAATATATTCATCCTTGTACATTCATAAGAATTCTTCTGCAATATTCCCTTGCACTTAAACAAGATGTAGCCTATTTGACACAATGGTGCCCTTGTCCGGTTCTGCACGACTTATACCTTTTGACACAATGACCGATTATATATTGCCAAGCCAGTATAGAAAACCTGTGATCCACAGAAGCATATCTGGCATCAGCGGTACTAACGAGAGAAAAGAGAAATAACCCACTCACCCACCCAAGACGTCACGAGCACGTATCACAAGCTCGTGTGTTTGATCCATGGCACATCATCGAAACAATTGGATATGTTGTTGTGGATGCACCGCAGTCTGGTTTGAGGGGTATCTACAGGCATGTATTAAGCATTCTCTTTGGTGCATGTGTTTGGGTCTACTGATGTAGAGGCCGGAGGTTATCCTTCTTTTAAAAAAAGTGTTAGGGTCTACTATATCCCATTCTAATATATATTCAAGGCTTGTCAAGTCCGTATTATGATGGATAAAATGAAGCTTCGTTTTATTGAAGAGAATTGTATGTCCGCTTGTTACCATGTTAAGTCATCCCAAGTATTGAACGTGTGTGTCCATTGAGAAAAGAAGTCAACACTTGTACATTGCTGACTCAAAATCCTGTAGCCAGCTAATGTGTGTAGTACATTTGGGAAGATGCCTGTACTTCATTAAATGCCAGCAGCTAGAGACAGGATAATACAGATTTAGCCATCAATTATTGATAATAAAGAAACGACAAAAAATTTGACAAAAGATTGCATCCAGATGTAACTAGATGACAATAGATCAATGAACTATCGTCCATTGTTTAATGCTTTCACTTGAACGGATCGACAGAGCTCATCATCTCAGTACAGGAACAGGAAGCCGGCGTTCGTCTCCAGTCCAGCAGGGATCTCAGGTGACAGAGGCATCCCCATCTCATCTTCAAACCCTGGCAGGTGAGGAATCACCATCTGCATCTCCTCCATATCCATCCCCGCGGCGAACACCAGCGGTGGAGGCATCTCCTGCATATCCATCCCGGCGGTGACTGCCTGTGCCAGAGGCAGCTCCATCAACAGCTCCTGCTACATATTTATCTCGGTGGCGAACAGCTCAAGCGGAGGCAGTGTCGCCATCAGCATCTGATGCTCCTGCTGATACCGAGCCCCAAAGTACTGCCACTGATCATGAAGAGCTGCAGCGGCAGCGGCGGGGCCACCTCCTCCATGCGGCTCACGTCGACGGGAAGAGAATCAGGTTGCGCATTCGGAGACGACGTCCTTCACCCGCATCAGCGCGGCAAAGAAGGCTACCAAGTCCTCGTCCCCCATGTTGCGCATGTTCGGGTCGACCTAAGCCGCTATTGGCTCCCCCGCATCACACTCCTTCGCTGTGACCTCCTCGCGCTCGGTCTGCTTCTTCACCTCGACCAGGTCCGTGCGCAGCTCGTCGAACTCCTGGTGCAGCTTTTCCATCTTCTGATCTTCACTGGCAGCACCCTCCTCCCCCGCACCCTCCCCCACAGAGTGGCCTCCTGGGTGCCAGTCAGGACCGCCAGATTGCTCGCCTTGCTGAAGAACCCCACGTGGCCCTTGGAGAATCAGACGTGCGGGGCATCATCCTGCTCGATCCGTCGGATGAAGGTCTTCTTCCGGCCGCTGCCCCCCCCCCATTGGGCCCTGCCATTACTTGCTCGCTCTGTGGCTTAGCTCAAAGAAAGGGAAGGAGAGGACTTTATATAGCAATCAGGACTGAGCTAGGTGCATTAAGTGTGGTGATAGGCCATGAGATTCGATTCGGTATTTGCTAAGCTATATGTCAAAGGATAACTAAATACTCTATCGCGCAACAACGACGTGCTTCCGTTTTTCGAGAAACTGTTGGTCG
This sequence comes from Triticum urartu, assembly GCF_056163025.1. Taxonomy (NCBI): domain Eukaryota; kingdom Viridiplantae; phylum Streptophyta; class Magnoliopsida; order Poales; family Poaceae; genus Triticum; species Triticum urartu. The sequence goes on along the minus strand of NC_141875.1, from coordinate 743,611,522 downwards.
GGTGCATCCCAGATTTTTTTTTTGAAAATAGAGAAGGGCAGCGGACCGGGGCAGCCGCCGGGGCCAGATCTAGACGGTGGGTGGGGCTCAAGGAGTTTGGTCCGGCACGGAGCAAGCAAGCACCGAAGCGGAAGCTTCTTGTCCCTCGGAGACCAATGCCAAAAATTGAGAAGGCAGCGCCACTGAAGCTCCAGGGCATGGAGGGGGGAAGCGCGCTCTAGGGCGCCGGCAGTCCTGGACTTCCGACATGGGGAGGGAGGTGAGTGGGGAAGGGTGGAGGGATATTATACCGGAGGAGGGGAGCAGAGATACGGTGGAGGCGATAGACGATCTAGATTTCCGAGAGACGAATGGGCGGAGTATGTTCTCGTTTGGTCTCTTGGCAACCATGGATGGATTGGTTTTTTTTATTCAACAAGGGAACCAACCCTACCTTCTTAACCTACGGGGATTCCGTTACCCAACCACATAGTGTGGTTAGCTTCTACAAACAAGTTAAGTTGGTGAGTGGGGGTTTGGTGGGTAGGGTACCGTGGAATACTCTACAAGACTTCGATGATAAGTAAAGGCGTATCTAGAGGTCCCCTCGGAATAGGGCCCAAGGAAATTTTTAGGGGATAGGGCAGAAAAAGAGGAGCGATGGGCCCCCATACTAGGAGGCACACATAACACATTCCTCCTTGACAGCCCATCCTCGATGGGTGTGCTTTGGACCATGAAAAACTGGTCCTATAATTTCAACCTTGCGTGAGCCGCCAAGTATCCTTGCTTGCCCTACGGCGACCTTGGCCATTTCATGCTCGCCGTCACCCCGGTACCTGAGCCCGCATCGGACCTCGTGTCACCTCAGAATAATGTCAGGAACTCCGCGTCCATTTATACATTAAAATTAAGTAGTCTATTCGTTCACACATGTTACATCGATATGGACGTGATAAAAAATGTACATGTATATATTTTTTTCACACAGAAGCTAGCGTTCCTAACAATGAGCGTATTCCGGCGAAAATTTATCTTTTTCCTGGGCACACATTTGATACAACACATGAAATATATATACGCACCTCAAATCACCCACAAAAAATTGTCAGGAACCCCGCGTCGCCTGACAGGCAAAACAAGGGAGATCTAGATCGCACCCCCGCATTCTCTCGTCCCTCTTACTCATCTCGCCGCACAATTAATTCTTTTATCGCACACGCTGAATAGTTTTCCCATAAGCAGCCCACGTTTTTTGAATTTGGGGTACCCATCTCATAAATATGGCACGAACATTTATACATAAATTGTTTTTTATTATATTTAAAAATATGTTATTAACATTTAGTCTTTCAAATCTATTAAATTCCAGCCACTGATTTCTAATACTTATTGAAGAGCACCTGCAAGCGCTTGGGGAATCAGGTATGTTAGGCATCCTCTTGATCGTCTTCTTCCGACGACAGCCACCCCCTGATTAGGGGCCACCATTGCTCGCTCAGTGACTGGCATACAGAAAGAAAGCAATAATAGAGAAGGTCAATGCAGATGAGTGCGTTACTACATCTCGAGGTAGGGGGTGGGTAGATAACAACCGATAGGAGATGAATCACTAAGATGAGCTATCTACATTAAAAATCCAGATTGGCATGCATTGAGATTTGTTCTACTCTCTGCCGAATTGTGAGATCTAGGCAGAAAAGTGTAACTCAGTATTTACGAAAAAAAATGGATGAAAATTTGAAGAATTTCTGAAACGTAAATTACATGTTGGATAAGTATGTACGATCGGATTAGCACATCTCTTAATTAAGTAAATGAGACGAAAACTCTAGTAAGTCTGAAACTCAGTGGCGCCGTATATATATATTTTTCGGGGAACATAGAGAAATTTATTCGACCAAATGCTCTCTGGACCATCATGCAAGAGACTACTGACCCTGAATCTGGATGGTTCGGCCAGCCAACTCTCAGTTAAAATAGATACATGTGCAGAGATTCTTGGCACAAAGATGAGATGGAGTGCCGAAGCACGGACTACATATTGAATTAAATGTAGTAATATCAGGACCTAGCTGACCTATTTCTGCAATGATTGGAGCCACAACTGAACAATAATTGTGACAAGTATTCCAAAGATTAAGAACTGCCAGGCAATCAGTCTAGACTAAGACTTTAGGGAAGCCTCTGATGTTAGAAAAATTGATGCCCTCTCCAACGACTTTGTTTTAATATAAGTTGAACAGTAACTCCAAAGAGCAGTTTGCTCCTGGCTCCCATAAACCTAGTTAAATATCAAACACCAAATCCATCTCCTTCAATGGAATTGATAAAGCTTACAGCTATATCCATGTTTAACATAATGATATCGTCTTGTCGAGACCGCCATCCACGGCCTAACCAAATATAGCGTTTCTTGCAAGGGATGTCCAGAAGTAAAAGTGCTTCTTTTGGGAGTTTGATTGAGTTTACCCGATCAAGCTACTCTTTCTCAAGCAGGTGTCTAACTATTCTATTAGTTCCAAATAGACTACACGATGGTAATAATTTTTTATTGCTGGTTATTCGTGTACAATTAATCTGACAGGATATCAAGGGCCAATGTATTTGGATGGAGCCATGGTAGTCGAACATGAAACCATAACCCAGCTCATGTGTTTTAATGTCATACTAAATAATGATTCTCAGTGCAGTACCCAGCTCAGCCAAGGAATTTCCTCTCCGGCCGCTTCTATATAAACCTCGGTGACCCTGAGAGATCTTCCTCCACCTCCTCTTTCCTCTTCCTTCATCCCCGACACTGAGCGAGCGAGCAATGTTGGCCAGGAGGATGGGCGGCAAAGACTGGAAGAAGACCGCCCTCCGCTCGATCCTCAAGAAGGACGCCCGGCATGTGTGTTTTTCCAAGCACAAGCGGGGGCTGTTCAGCAAGGCCACCACGAGCATGCTGACCATGCTTTTGTTGAGTCAACCTTGGTCAGCAGCATTTACACAGATGCATGCATAGTTGCATGCCGGCAGAAGCATCAGCTGTTACTTAGCAAGGTAGTAATGGGCAGGTCGGCAGCAATACTTGCGTGCCTTACTATCTAAGGTAATAGCTAGCTTACTATTGTAGGTAGTAGGCTGTGACATATGTGCTCACGTCACAGCTACAAAAATATCCCAGTACTAGGTCGGTTCACTTAGCTATAAAAGGAGCTTCACCCCGGCCAGTTGTAAGCATTCCATTCCGATCAAATACAAGGAAACAAGCCACTTTAGTTTCCTCCTCTACTCGTGAGTGTACCAGCTTCACTACTAGTGTGTGTGTGTGTGAGCAGGGCCGTGTGCTCTGCTAGTTTACTCTAGCTATAGTTTAGACTTGGTTGATCTTCAGACAACTAGCTACTCGCTAGTTCGGGCCAACAATTGGTATCAGAGCCTTTGGTTAGGCCGAAGCATATGCCGAAAGAAGGCGTCGCCGGCGACGGCTCCATGACCGTCGGGGAGAGCTCGGCTGAGGAGGCGCGTGCGGCGGACGCGCTTGCACTGCGAGGCAGGCTAGGAGGGAAGTTGGGTGCACCACGCTTCATGCGAGACGTGGGCATGTCCAGCACCTCCTTCCCTCTCCTCACGCGGACCAACTACCCCAGTTGGTCGGTCATGATGAAAGTCATCATGGAGGCGCGGCATATGTGGAAAGCCGTGGATACCGGCGATGTCGAGTACGAGGAGGACCGGTTGGCGATGGAGGCAATCTTGCGCTCCGTCCCACCGGAGATGGTGCTCACCGTTGGCGCCAAGGAGACGGCCAAGGAAGCATGGGACACCATCAAGACTCTACGCATCGGCGTGGAGCGCGTACGGGAGTCGAAGGCCTAGACCTTGCGCCTCCAGTACGAGGAGATCCGGTTCAAAGCCGGTGAACAAGTCGACGACTTCGCCTTGCGGCTGCAAGGTCTCGTCAACAAGCTCGCAACGCTCGGAGATCACATCAACAACAAGATGATGATTCTCATGTTCCTCCGTGTCGCCCCCAGGCAGTATAAGCAACTGGCCTGGTCCATTTAGAGCTTGGTGGATCTCTCCACCACGACGATCAAGGGGCTGGTAGGGCGGCTCAAGGTCGTCGAGGAGCGTGGCGACGAAGCTGACAACCGTGCTGGCGGTGAACTACTGCTCACCAAGGAGCAGTGGGACGCGCAGCTTCAGCAGCGTGGCCGCGACAGCTCTTCCGGCAGTGGGGGAGGCACCCCCACGGGAAGCAGAGGGTCGTGACAGAGGCGGAGGCCCACCCAGAGTGGCGGCGGCAACCGCGGTCGCAAGCCAAACCAGGCAGGGCGAGGCACTAGAAACGGTGGCAAGTGTCGCTACTGTAACATGCCGGGTCACTGGATCCGGGATTGCCACAGCTGGAAAGCCGACGAGGCAGCCGCGGCAACGGCAAACCACGTCCATGCTGACGTGGACGGCGGGCCGGCAATGATGCTGTCATGAGTCGAGCCCGTGCAGGAAAGCTCAGTGTCTCTCGCAACCACGGCCCCGACATCCACCCATTCCGTGCGAGAGGCATGGATCCCGTCCATGGGAACCATCACTCCAGTGACAGGCGACAACGACGTTCTCGGGGCCTGTCGACTGGGAGGCGATGAAGACCCGGGTGTGGGGGAGCCACACCCGGCGACGGTGTCCCCGACAACCTCGGGACCCGACGATGTCGCGTAAGTTGGCGCGGGAATGACGCATATGGCGGACCATGCTCCGACCATGATGCTGGCGACCATCGACTCTGTGCAGGGGTCACCCACACCCCAACGACGAGATGTTCGGGGTCTACTGCTTTGGCGGGAGATGGCTCCCCGACAACGGCATGTGCGTGCGGCTTAATCTTCCTCAACGAGGAGAGAGCCATGACCACACCCACGCTTGCAGGAGGCAAGCAAAGTGAGGGTTGGTTCCTCGACAATGGCGCCACGAACCACATGACTGGTTCGGTCGATGCGTTCGCGGAGCTGAACCGCTCAATCACCGGGAAGATGCGGTTTGCAAACGGATCCTTAGTGGAGATCCACGGGCACGGGACCGTCGTCTTCGCCGAGAAATGGGGTGATCACAGGGCGTTTATAGACGTCTACTTCATCCCGGCGCTGAAGAGCAGCGTCGTGAGTGTCGGACAGCTCGACGAGGGCTGGTTCGACATCAGCATCCGCCGCGGTGTTCTCACCATGCGCGACCAGCAGAAGAGGCTGCTCATTGAGGTAACCCGCTCGCCAAACCGCCTATACAAGCTCTTCTTTCGACCCGTGCATCCTGTGTGCCTTGCTGTCGGCCATGTCTCCGACGCGTGGCATTGGCATGCCCGGCTATGACACCAGCACTTCGACGGGTTACGAAAGATGGTGCGAGGCAACCTCGTTCGTGGGCTACCTCACATCAAGCACGCCGACGAGCTGTGCGATGCATGTCTTGCCGGGAAGTAGCGGCGCCTGCCCTTTCCCGAGAAGGCACGCTATTGGGCGCAGAAACCCCTGGAGCTGGTTCACGGGGACCTCTGCGGCCCAATCACCCCGGCAACTCTAGGAGGGCGTCGCTACATCCTGCCGCTAGTCGACGATTATAGCAGGTTCATGTGGGTGCTTCTCCTCGCCTCCAAGGACGAGGCGGAGCAAGCCATTGTCAAGGAGGAAGCGACAACAAAGGTCGAGTGTGGCCACAAGCTGCGTGTGCTACGCATGGACCGTGGCAGCGAGTTCACGTCGGCCACATTCTACAAGCACTGCGCCGATAAAGGGGTGCAACGTCACCTCACAGCCCCTTACTCGCTGCAGCAGAACGGCGTCGTCGAGCGGAGGAACCAAACTATGCTCGGGATGGCACGCTGCTTGCTTAAGGCAAAGCAGGTGCCGAGCACATATTGGGGGAAGGTCGTGCTCACGACTGTCTTCATCCTCAACCGCTCCTTCACAAGGAGCGTCAATGACAAGACACCTTATGAGGCGTGGTACGGGAGGAAGCCCGATGTACGCTTCCTCCGCACCTTTGGCTGCATCGGGCATGTCAAGACGGTGCGCCCATAGCTGAAGAAGCTCGACGATAGGAGCACCCCAATGGTGTTTATGCGCTACGAGACGGGCTCTAAGGCATACAAGATGTATGACCCCGTCTCGCGCGATGTCATCTTCGACGAAGACACGCGATGGACTTGGGAGGCGTCGGGGGAGGCCCCGGCAAGAAGCTCCTTCACCATGGAGTACCCGATGTACTCTAGGACCCCGGGAAGTGCCACCCCGGGAAGCCCGGGAGGTGTGGATCCAGGAACCACAACCCCGAGAACACCGTCCCCGGGTACGGTGTCCCCGGACACCCCGATGTCAAGCAAGGTGGGTTCCGGGAGGCAGTTCGCAACCCCGCCAACGGCGAGGTCAGAGCTGTTCGACACCGAAGACAGCGTTGGCGCACCCCACAGGTTTCGGCGCATGGGGGATCTCCTTGGCGAGGCTGCGGAAACACCGCAACACCCCGAGGATGAGGACGCTGATGACGACGAGGTCCTGCATCTGATGGCCGGTGAGGAGCCGACCACATTCGCGGAGGCCGAGCAAGAGGATTGCTGGCGCCACGCGATGCTGGACGAGCTGGCGTCGATCAATGACAACACCACTTGGACACTCACCACACTGCCTGCTGGGCACCAAGCCATCGGGATCAAGTGGGTGTTCAAGGTGACGAAGGACGAGCACGGTGCCATTGTCAAGCACAAGGCGTGCCTCGGTGCAAAGGGCTATGTGCAGCGTGAGGGAGTGGACTTCGAGGAAGTATTCACTCCGGTGGCAAGGCTGGAGTCCATGCGGCTCATCCTTGCCGTGGCCGCTCACCGCGGGTGGGAGGTACACCACATGGATGTCAAGTCGGTGTTTCTCAACGGCGACCTTAATGAGGATGTGTACGTCTCCCAGCCACTCGGGTTCATTGCCAAGGGCGACGAGCAGGGCGTGTATCAACTACACAAGGCTCTGTATGGACTCCGGCAAGCCCCAAGGGCGTGGAACGCGAAGCTCGATGCAAGCCTCGCATCTCTTGGCTTCTCACACAGAACTTCTGAGCACGGCGTCTACTCGCGTGGCACCGCGAACACGCTTCTCATCATCGGCATCTACGTCGACGACTTGGTCATCGTCAGGGCAGAGCCTGAAGAGGTTCAACGCTTCAAGGGAGAGATGCATCGTCTCTTTAGTATGACTGACCTTGGGCTGCTCCGATACTACCTCGGGCTGGAGGTGAACCAGGAGGGATGTTGCATCACGATCATGCAGACGACCTACGCCACCAAGATGCTCGAGCGAGCAAGCATGAAGGACTGCTATGCTGTGCATGCTCCAATGGAGGCACCACTGAAACTCAGCAAGGATAGCTCCGTGAAGGCGGTGGATGCTACGCTCTACCGCAACATCATCGGGAGCCTCAGGTATCTCGTGCACACCCGACCGTACATCACGTTCGTTGTCGGATACCTGAGTAGGTTCACAGAAGCCCCGGCAAGCGATCACCTCGCTGCCGTCAAGCACCAGCTCTGGTACATCGCGGGTACGCTCACGCATGGATGCGTGTATCGTCGTGGCAACGATGAGAGCTTGGTCGGATACAGCAACTCCGACCATCCTGGTGATGTGGATTCTCAAAAGAGCACCTCGGGCATACTATTCCTTCTCGGGAATAGTCCCGTCAGCTGGCAATCGGTGAGGCAGAAGGTTGTCGCCATATCTTCGTGTGAGGCGGAGTACATCGCGGCAGCTACAACGGCCTGTCAAGGCATTTGGCTTGCTCGCCTTCTCAGCGAGATGCTGAATCAGGACACCGCCCCTGCGCTCATCTTCGTCGACAACAAGTCGGCGATTTCGCTCTGCAAGAATCTAGTGCTTCACGACCGCAGCAAACACATCGATCTCCGCTATCACTTCATACGTGACTGCATCGAGAAAGGCTCGGTGATCGTGGAGTTCATCCGAACTGGTGAGCAGAAGGCGGACATCACGATGAAGGCACTTGGCCGCGTCGGGTTCCAGGATCTGCGCGACAAGATCGGGATCGTCGACACCAAGCTCCTTCGACAAGGTTGAGGGAGAGAATGTTGAGTCAACCTTGGTCAGCAGCATTTACACAGATGCATGCATAGTTGCATGTCGGCAGCAGCAGCAGCTGTTACTTAGCAAGATAATAGCTAGCTTACTAGTGTAGGTAGTATGCTGTGACATATGTGCTCATGTCACAGCTACAAAAATATCCCAGTACTAGGTCGGTTCACTTAGCTATAAAAGGAGCTTCACCCCCGCCGGTTGTAAGCATTCCATTCCGATCAAATACCAGGCAACAAGCCACTTTAGTTTCCTCCTCTACTCATGAGTGTACCAGCTTCACTACTAGTGTGTGTGGGACCAGCACCGTGTGCTCTGCTAGTTTACACTAGCTGTAGTTTAGACTTGGTTGATCCTCAAACAACTAGCTACTCGCTAGTTCGGGCCAACAGCTTTCCGGTGCCCAAGTGGGCGCTGTCATCTTCTCGCCTCGCTGCAAGGCCTTCTCCTATGGCCATTCATCCTTTGACGCCGTCGTCAGCCACGTCATGGCGGGGGACGGTGCAGAGCTTCAGGGCTCCGCCACCGACAACGTGTTGCAGACGCTGCACCGGCAGCATGGCGAGATGCGCACAGAGCTGGCGGAGACGAAGAAGTAGAAGAAGCGCGCGCACGAGACCCTGACCAAGGAGCGCGCCACGGGGGACCAGATTGCCCAAGGACCCCGCAGTGATGGTGATGCATATGCTCATGGAGATGGCGCCGCTGCAGGAGTTCATCGTCGTTATGCAGGGGCATGCTAGCTTTCCCTACCGAGGAGAGAAAGACAAATGCGCACATAATCAAAGTCTAACTTCGCATGAAATCTAATAGTTTCTTGCCACATTTATAGTATTATTCTAAATAAATCAAGCCAGGTCGATGTAAGACCCATCTCCTTGAGTTCTCCATTATCATAGTATCTATCATATTATTAATGAAAAGGTTAGCTGTAAATGGGGCCCGACCCATTTTTGTCTGAGCTGCAAGTCCACCCACGACACACAACTAGGTCCGACCGCTTTTTGTCCTAGTTGGAAGTCCGCGCTCGACATGCAACTCCATGCCTACAGCGAGATTGCAATTAGTGGTGGGAGCAGGGTTGTCGGCAAGTTTAATTTACACATTTATAAAATATTCGTGGTATTTTTTATTTTATTTTATGAAAGTCATGACCATTTTCCAAAATTATGAATTTTTTTCAGGAATAATGTGTTTTAGTTCATGTTTCAGTTTAGAAAAATAAGCATGATCTTTTATGATTTGAGTCTTTGCTTGTTAGTCTACCACAATCATCCTTGCTGTACACACCTTTTGAGAGAGCCATACATGATTTGGAATTTGATAGAATACTCTATGTGCTTCACTTATATCTTTTGAGCTTTATAGTTTTGCTCTAGTGCTTCACTTATATCTTTTAGAGCACGGTGGTGGATTTGTTTTATAGAAACTATTGATCTCTCATGCTTCACTTAGATTATTTTGAGAGTCTTAATAGCGTGGTAATTTGCTTAAAATCCTAATATGCTTGCTATGCAAGATTAATAATAAAACTATCTTATGAGTGTGTTGAATACTAAGAAAAGTTTGATGCTTGATGATTGTTTTGAGATATGGAGGCAATAATATCAAAGTCATGCTAGTTGAGTAGTTGTGAAATTGAGAAATACTTATGTTGAAGTTTGCATGTCCCGTAGCATGCACGTATGGTAAACGTTATGCAACAAATTTGAAACATGAGGTGTTATTTGATTGTCTTCCTTATGAGTGGCGGTCGGGGACGAGCAATAGTCTTTTCCTACCAATCTATCCCCCTAGGAGCATGTGCTTAGTGCCGAGGTTTTGATGACTTGTAGATTTTTGCAATAAGTATGTGAGTTCTTTATGACTAGTGTTGAGTCCATGGATTATACGCACTCTCACCCTTCCATCCTTGCTAGCCTCTTCGGTACCGTGCATTGCCCTTTCTCACATTGAGAGTTGGCGCAAACTTCGCCGGTGCATCCAAACCCCGTGATATGATATGCTCTTTCACACATAAACCTCCTTATATCTTCCTCAAAACAGCCACCATACCTACCTATTATGGCATTTCCATAGCCATTCCGAGATATATTGCCATGCAACTTTCCATCATTCCGTTCATCATGACACATTCATCATTGTCATATTTCTTAGCATGATCATGTAGTTGACATAGTATTTGTGGCAAAGGCACCGTTCATAATTCTTTCTTACATGTCACTCTTGGTTCATTGCATATCCCGGTACACCGCTGGAGGTATTCATATAGAGTCATCTTTGTTCTAGTATCGAGTTGTAATCATTGAGTTGTAAATAAATATAAGTGTGATGGTCATCATTATTAGAGCATTGTCCCAAGTGAGAAAAAAGGCCATGAAAAAAGAAAAGGCCAAAAAAGAGAAAGACCATAAAAAAAGAGAAGGCCCCCAAAATAAATGAGAGGAAAAGAGAGAACGGACAATGTTACTATCCTTTTACCACACTTGTGCTTCAAAGTAGCACCATGATCTTCATAGTAGAGAGTCTCTCATGTTATCACTTTCATATACTAGTGGGAATTTTTCATTATAGAACATGGCTTGTATATTTCAACAATGGGCCTCCTCAAGTTCCCTAGGTCTTCATGAGAAAGCAAGTTGGATGGACACCCATTTAGTTTCTTTTGTTGAGCTTTCATACATTTATAGCTCTAGTGCATCCGTTGCATGACAGTCCCTACTCCTTGCATTAACATCAATCGGTGGGCATCTCCATAGCCCATTGATTAGCCTCGTTGATGTGAGACTATCTCCTTTTTTATCTTCTCCACATAACCCCCCTCATTATATTTTGTTCCACCCATAGTTCTATGTCCATGGCTCACGCTCATATATTGCGTGAAAGTTTATAGGTTTGAGATTTCTAAAGTATGAAACAATTGCTTGGCTTTTCATCGTGGTTGTGCATGATGAGAGCATTCTTGTGTGACGAAAATTGAACATGACTAAACTATATGATTTTGTAGGGATGAACTTTCTTTGGCCATGTTATTTTGAGAAGACATAATTTCTTAGTTAGTATGCTTGAAGTATTATCATTTTTATGTCAATATGAACTTTTGTCTTGAATCTTTCGGATCTGAATATTCATACCACAATTAAGAAGAATTACATTAAAATTATGCCAAGTAGCACTCCGCATCAAAAATTCTGTTTTTATCATTTACCTACTCGAGGACGAGCGGGAATTAAGCTTGGGGATGCTTGATACGTCTCCAACGTATCTATAATTTTTGATTGCTCCATGCTATATTATCTACTGTTTTGGACTATATTGGGCTTTATTTTCCACTTTTATATTATTTTTGGGACTAACCTATTAACCGGAGGCCCAGCCCAGAATTGTTGTTTTTTGCCTATTTCAGTGTTTCGGAGAAACAAAATATTAAATGGAGTCCAAACGGAATGAAACCTTCGGAAACGTGATTTTCTCATCAGTTAAGATCCAGGAGACTTGGACCCTCCGTCAAGAAAGCCATGAGGCGGTCACGAGGGTGGAGGGCGCCCCACCTAGGGTGCGCCCCCTGCCTCGTGGGCCCCTCGAAGCTCCACCGACGTACTTCTTCCTCCCATATATATCCACGTATCCCTAAACGATCGGGGACGGAGCCAAAAACCTAATTCCACCGCCGCAACTTTCTGTATCCACGAGATCCCATCTTGGGGCCTGTTCCGGAGCTCCGCCGGAGGGGTCATCGATCACGGAGGACTTCTACATCATCATCCAAGCCCCTCCGATGAAGTGTGAGTAGTTTACTTCATACCTACGGGTCCATAGTAAGTAGCTAGATGGCTTCTTCTCTCTTTTTGGATCTCAATACAATGTTCTCCCCCTCTCTTGTGGAGATTTATTCGATGTAATCTTCTTTTTGCGGCGTGTTTGTTGAGACCGATGAATTGTGGGTTTATGATCAAGTCTATCTATGAATAATATTTGAATCTTCTCTGAATTCTTTTATGTATGATTGGTTATCTTTGCAAGTCTCTTCGAATTATCAGTTTGGTTTGGCCTACTAGATTGGTTGTTCTTGCCATGGGAAAAGTGCTTAGCTTTGGGTTCGATCTTGCGGTGTCCTTTCCCAGTGACAGAAGGGGCAGCAAGGCACGCATTGTATTGTTGCCATCGAGGATAACAAGATGGGGTTTTTATCATATTGCATGAAACTATCCCTCTACATCATGTCATCTTGCTTAAGGCGTTACTCTGTTTTTAACTTAATACTCTAGATGCATGCTGGATAGCGGTTGATGAGTGGAGTAATAGTAGTAGATGCAGGCAGGAGTCGGTCTACTTGTCTCGGACGTGATGCCTATATACATGATCATACCTAGGTATTCTCATAACTATGCTCAATTCTTTCAATTGCTCAACAGTAATTTGTTCACCCACCGTAGAATACTTATGCTCTTGAGAAAAGCCGCTAGTGAAACTTATGTCCCCCGGGTCTATTTCTCATCATATCAATCTCCATCACTTTATTATTGCTTTGCTCTTACTTTGCTTTTTCTTTTTACTTTGCATCTCTATACCAAAAATACCAAAAATATTATTTATCATCTCTATCAGATCTCACTTTCGTAAGTGACCGTGAAGGGATTGACAACACCTAAGCGTGTTGGTTGCGTCGAGCTATTGTTTTTGTGTAGGTACGAGGGAATCGCGCGTAGCCTCCTACTGGATTGATACCTTGGTTCTAAAAAACTGAGGGAAATACTTACGCTACTTTGCTACATCATCCTCTCCTCTTTGGGAAAATCCAATGCAGTGCTCAAGAGGTAGCAGGCACCACTCCATGCAAAATAGTATTGGACGTTTTAAGACTTCTATCAGTCAACCCCATGCGATGGAAAGTCTCATAATAGAGGATGTTGATGCTACTGTCTCCTTCCATGAGTACCTTAGTGAATTTATATCCACCAACCTGAGGTGCCACCACTAAGGCCAGGTGACCCGTATTGTCATCCCGGGGAGGATGATCTTCCCTACTCCACATAATATGCTGCTCAGACCATCTCAAATAATGAGGGACAGCCGGATGAACAACATTTACAGCCCTCTTATGAAGCTTCTGGTCCCGTCTGCACAAACTGGTGGTGAACACATGATACTGTCCACTATTCAACTGCTTTGGATTGCTCTGATATCCAGACTACTACTGCTGACCTCCCTGGACAGATTGCTAACTATAGCCACCTTGATTTCCGTGAGAGCCTTGAAAGTTGGAATTTGAACCGCCGCCCGGGCCATGAAAACCGCCGCCACCTGAGCCGCCGCCCGGCCCATGATTGCTGTTGAACATGTTAGAATTCTTGAAAGCCTCCCCTTACATCGTTGGTTGTTTCCCTATGCATTGGTGTTAGTCACAAACTCCGAGCTACCGTCAGCCTTACGCTTATTATTGCCTCCTTGATTCGCTGGGTTATGCTGATGACCCTTGGCATTGCCGTTCTTCTTTACCTTTCCTGTCTTCTCATAGTTAGACTCAGGATCCTTGCTACTATCAGAGTCGGCGTACTTGACTAGAGCCGCCATTAGCTGGCCCATGTCATTACAATCGCGCTTGAGCCGCCCCAGCTTCTGTTTCAGAGGCGTAAAGTGGCAATTTTTCTCCAACATTAAGACTATAGAGTCGGCATCCATCTTATCAGATGAATGTATTATGGCTTTGAACCGGCGCACCCAATGGGTCGTGGACTCACCTTCCTCTTGCTTGCAATTAGTCAAATCCACAATTGTCATGGGATGCTTGCATGTGTCTTTGAAGTTCTGAATAAACCGGGGCTTTAACTCTGCCCATGAACCAATGGAATTAGGCGGCAGCCCCTTTAACCAAGTGCGGGTCGTCCCGTCCAACATCATGGTGAAGTACTTGGCCATTGCAGCATCACTGACCTCCAGCAGTTCCATGTCCATCTCATAACTTTCAATCCACTCCCCGGGCTGTAAATCGTCCGTGTAATTAGGCACCTTTCGAGGCCCTTGAAATCCTTAGGCAAACGTTCATTACGCAGCGCTGGCACCAAGCAAGGGACACCTCCAATCGTCGTGGTCACGCCTGCTTCAAGAGAAGTCGTCGGATAGACCGGAAAAGACTGGTAAGCTGCCTGCTAAGCCGCCTACTCAGCTGCCTGTTGAGCCGCTCGCTCAACCTCTTGGCGAATCCTGTCCTGGTCAACCAAGTTAGTGTTGGAAATATGCCCTAGAGGCAATAATAAATTAGTTATTATTATATTTCCTTGTTCATGATAATCGTTTATTATCCATGCTAGAATTGTATTGATAGGAAACTCAGATACATGTGTGGATACATAGACAACACCATGTCCCTAGTAAGCCTCTAGTTGACTAGCTCATTGATCAGTAGATGGTTACGGTTTCCTGACCATGGACATTGGATGTCATTGATAACGGGATCACACCATTAGGAGAATGATGTGATGGACAAAGACCCAATCCTAAGCCTAGCACAAGATCATGTAGTTCGTATGCTAAAGCTTTTCTAATGTCAAGTATCATTTCCTTAAACCATGAGATTGTGCAACTCCCGGATACCGTAGGAATGCTTTGGGTGTGCCAAACGTCACGACGTAACTGGATGGCTATAAAGGTACACTACAGGTATATCTGAAAGTGTCTGTTGGGTTGGCACGAATCGAGACTGGGATTTGTCACTCCGTGTAAACGGAGAGGTATCTCTGGGCCCACTCGGTAGGACATCGTCATAATGTGCACAATGTGATCAAGGAGTTGATCACGGGATGATGTGTTACGAAACGAGTAAAGAGACTTGTCGGTAACGAGATTGAACAAGGTATCGGGATACCGACGATCGAATCTCGGGCAAGTATCGTACTGTTAGACAAAGGGAATTGTATACGGGATTGATTAAGTCCTTGACATCGTGGTTCATCCGATGAGATCATCGTGGAACATGTGGGAGCCAACATGGGTATCCAGATCCCGCTGTTGGTTATTGACCGGAGAGTCATCTCGGTCATGTCTGCATGTCTCCCGAACCCGTAGGGTCTACACACTTAAGGTTCGGTGACGCTAGGGTTATAGAGATATTAGTATGCGGTAACCCGAAAGTTGTTTGGAGTCTCGGATGAGATCCCAGACGTCACGAGGAGTTCCGGAATGGTCCGGAGGTAAAGAATTATATATAGGAAGTGCTATTTCGGCCATCGGGACACGTTTCGGGGTCACCGGTATTGTACCAGGACCACCGGAAGGGTCCCGGGGTCCACCGGGTGGGGCCACCTGCCCCGGGGGCCACATGGGCTGTAGGGGGTACTCCTTGGCCTATATGGGCCAAGGGCACCAGCCCCAAGAGGCCCATGCGCCAAGAGAAGAGGGAAAGGAAGAGTCCTAAAAGGGGAAGGCACCTTCGAGGTGCCTTGGGGAGGAGGGACTCCTCCCTTGGCCGCACCCTTCCTTGGAGGAAGGGCCAAGGCTGCGCCCCCCCCCCTCTCCCTTGGCCCTATATATAGTGGGGGGAAGGGAGGGCAACCATACCTAAGCCCTGGCGCCTCCCTCTCCCTCCCATGACACATCTCCCTCCTCCCGCAGCGCTTGGCGAAGCCCTGTTGGAATCCCGCTACTTCCACCACCACGCCGTCGTGCTGCTGGATCTCCATCAACCTCGCCTCCCCTCTTGCTGGATCAAGAAGGAGGAGACGTCGCTGCTCCGTACGTGTGTTGAACGCGGAGGTGCCGTCCGTTCGGCGCTAGAATCATCGGTGATTTGGATCACGACGAGTACGACTCCATCAACCCCGTTCTCTTGAACGCTTCCGCGCGCGATCTACAAGGGTATGTAGATCCACTCCTCCCTCGTTGCTAGATGACTCCATAGATTGATCTTGGTGTTACATAGAAAATTTTGAATTTCTGCTACGTTACCCAACAGTGGCATCATGAGCTAGGTCTATGCGTAGTTTCTATGCACGAGTAGAACACAAAGTAGTTGTGGGCGTTGATTTTGTTCAATATGCTTACCGTTACTAGTCCAATCTTGATTCGGTGGCATTGTGGGATGAAGCGGGCCGGACCAACCTTACACGTACTCTTACGTGAGACTGGTTCCACCGACTGACATGCACTAGTTGCATAAAGGTGGCTAGCGGGTGTCTGTCTCTCCCACTTTAGTCGGATCGGATTCGATGAAAAGGGTCCTTATGAAGGGTAAATAGCAATTGGCATATCACGTTGTGGTTTTTGCGTAGGTAAGAAACGTTCTTGCTAGAAACCCATAGCAGCCACGTAAAACTTGCAAACAACAATTAGAGGACGCCTAACTTGTTTTTGCAGGGTATGCTATGTGATGTGATATGGCCAAAAAGAATGTGATGAATGATATGTGATGTATGAGATTGATCATGTTCTTGTAATAGGAATCACGACTTGCATGTCGATGAGTATGACAACCGGCAGGAGCCATAGGAGTTGTCTTTATTTATTTATGACCTGCGTGTCAACATAAACGTCATGTAATTACTTTACTTTATTGCTAACCGTTAGCTGTAGTGGTAGAAGTAATAGTTGGCGAGGCAACTTCAAGAAGACACGATGATGGAGATCATGATGATGGAGATCATGGTGTCATGCCGGTGACGATAATGATCATGGAGCCCCGAAGATGGAGATCAAAAGGAGCAATATGATATTGGCCATATCATGTCACTATTTGATTGCATGTGATGTTTATCATGTTTATACATCTTATTTTCTTAGAACGACGGTAGTAAATAAGATGATCCCTCACTAAAATTTCAAGAAGGTGTTCCCCCTAACTGTGCACCGTTGCGAAAGTTCGTCGTTTCGAAGCACCACGTGATGATCGGGTGTGATAGATTCTTACGTTCACATACAACGGGTGTAAGCCAGATTTACACACGCAAAACACTTAGGTTGACTTGACGAGCCTAGCATGTACAGACATGGCCTCGGAACACAAGAGACCGAAAGGTCGAGCATGAGTCATATGGCAGATACGATCAACATGAAGATGTTCACCGATGATGACTAGTCCGTCTCACGTGATGATCGGACACGGCCTAGTTGACTCGGATCATGTAATCACTTAGATGACTAGAGGGATGTCTATCTGAGTGGGAGTTCATAAGATGAACTTAATTATCCTGAACATAGTCAAAAGGTGTTCGCAAATTATGTCGTAGCTCGCGCTTTAGTTCTACTGTTTAGATATGTTCCTAGAGAAAATTTAGTTGAAAGTTGGTAAACTGAGGATTGTCCCCATTGCTTCATAGAAGGCTTATGTCCTTAATGCATCACTCAGTGTGCTGAACCTCGAACGTTGTCTGTGGATGTTGCGAACATCTAACATACACATTTTGATAACTACGTGATAGTTCAGTTAAACGGCTTAGAGTTGAGGCACTGAAGACGTTTTGAAACGTCGCGAAACATATGAGATGTTTCGAGGGCTGAAATTGGGATTTCAGGCTCGTGCCCACGTCAAGAGGTATAAGACCTCCGACGATTTTCTTAGCCCACAAACTAAGGGAGAAAAGCTCAATTGTTGAACTTGTGCTCAGATTGTGTGAGTACAACAATCATTTGAATCGAGTGGGAGTTGATCTTCCAGATGAGATATTGATGTTTCTCCGAAGTCATTACCACCAAGCTGCTAGAGCTTCGTGATGAACTATAATGTATCAGGGACATATATGATGATCCTTGAGATATTCGCGATGTTTGACACCACAAAAGTAGAAATCAAGAAGGAGCATCAATTGTTGATGGTTGGTGAAACCACTAGTTTCAAGAAGGGCAAGGGAAAAAAGGGATGCTTCATGAAACGGCAAATCAGCTGCTACTCTAGTGAAGAAACCCAAGGTTGAACCCAAACCCGAGACTAAGTGCTTCTGTAATAAGGGGAACAGCCACTGGAGCAGAATTACCCTAGATACTTGGTAGATGAGAAGGCTGGCAAGGTCGATAGAAGTATATTGGATACACATTGTGTTGATGTGTACTTTACTAGTACTCCTAGTAGCACCAGGGTATTAGATATTGGTTCGGTTGCTAAGTGTTAGTAACTCGAAATAAAAGCTACGGAATAAACGGAGACTAGCTAAAGGTGAGCTGACGATATGTGTTGGAAGTGTTTCCAATGTTGATATGATCAAGCATCGCACACTCCCTCTACCATCAAGATTGGTGTTTCCGTTGAGCATAGACATGATTGGATTATGTCTATCGCAATACGGTTATTCATTTAAAGAGAATAATGGTTACTCTGTTTATTTGAATAATACCTTCAATGGTCTTACACCTGAAATGAATGGTTTATTGAATCTCGATCATAGTGATACACATGTTCATGCCAAAAGATATAAGATAGTAATGATAGTACCACCTACTTGTGGCACTGCCACTTAAGTCATATCGGTATAAAATGCATGAAGAAGCTCCATGTTGATGGATCTTTGGACTCACTCATTTTTGAAAGGATTGAGACATGCGAACCATGTTTGTTGGTAGATATGCATGAAGAAACTCTATACAGATGGATCGTTTGGACTCACTTGATTTTGAATCACTTGAGACATGAAAATCATACCACATGGGCAAGATGACTGAAAGCCTCGTTTTCAGTAAAATGGAACTAGAAAGCAACTTGTTGGAAGTAATACATTTTGATGTGTGGAGTCCAATGAGTGCTGAGGAGTGTAGTGGATATCGTTATGTTCTTACTTCACAGATGATTTGAGTAGATGTTGAGTATATTTACTTGATGAATCACGAGTCTGAATTATTGAAAGGTTCAAGTAATTTCAGGGTGAAGTTGAAAGATCATCGTGACAAGAGGATAAAATATCTATGATATGATCATAGAGATGAATATCTGAATTACGAGTTTGGCACAGAATTAAGACATTGTGAAAATTGTTTCACAACTAATACAGCCTGGAACACCATAGTGTGATGGTGTGTCCGAACATCATAACTGCACCCTATTGGATATGATGCATACCATGATGTCTCTTATCGAATTACCACGATAGTTTATGGGTTAGGCATTAGAGACAACCACATTCACTTTAAATAAGGCACCACGTAATTCCGATGAGATGACACCGTATGAACTATGGTTTAGAGAAACCTAAGCTGTCATTTCTTAAAAGTTTGGGGCTGCGACGCTTATGCGAAAAAGTTTCAGGCTGATAAGCTCGAACCCAAAGCGGATAAATGCATCTTCATAGGACACCCAAAACAGTTGGGTATACCTCCTGTCTCAGATCCGAAAGCAATAAGGGATTGTTTCTAGAATCGGGTCCTTTCTCGAGGAAAAGTTTCTCTCGAAAGAATTGAGTGGGAGGATGGTGGAGACTTGATGAGGTTACTAAACCGTCTCCTCAACTAGTGTGTGACAGGGCACAGGGAGTTGTTCCTGTGGCACCTACACCAATTGAAGTGGAAGCTTATGATAGTGATCATGAAACTTCAGATCAAGTCACTACCAAACCTCGTGGGATGACAAGGATGCGTACTACTTCAGAGTGGTACGTAATCCTGTCTTGGAAGTCATGTTGTTAGACAACAATGAACCTACGAGCCATGGAGAAGCGATGGTGGGCCCGGATTCCGATAAATGGCTCGAGGCCATAAAAATCCGAGAGAGCATCCATGTATGAAAACAAAGTGTAGACTTTGGCAGAACGGCTCGATGGTCGTAAGGCTGTTGAGTACAGATGGATTTTAAAAGGAAGACGGACAATGATGGCAAGTATCACCATTAAGAAAGCTCGACTTGTCGTTAAGATGTTTTCCGACAAGTTCAAGGAGTTGACTGCGATGAGACTTTCTCACTCGTAGCGATTCTAAGAGTCTGTTGGAATTATATTAGCAATTACTGCATTATTTGTGAAATCTTGCAGATAGGATGTCAAAACATTGTTTCCTCGACGTTTTTTTGAGGAAAGGTTGTATGTGATACAAACCGGAAGGTTTTGACAATCCTGAAAGATGCTAATAAGTATGCAAAGCTCCAACAATCCTTCTAAGGACTGGAGTAAGCATCTCGGAGTTGGAATGTATGCTTTGATGAGATGATCAAAGATTTTGGGTTTATACAAAGTTTATGAGAAACTTGTATTTCCAAAGAAGTGAGTGGGAGCACTATAGAATTTCTGATGAGTGTATGTTGTTGACATATTATGGATCAGAAATGATGTAGAATTTCTAGAAAGCATATAGGGTTATTTGGAAAGTGTTTTTCAATGGAAAGCCTGGATTAAGCTACTTGAACATTGAGCATCAAGATCTATAAGAATAGATCAAAACGCTTAATGGTACTTTCAAATGAGCACATACCTTGACATGATCTTGAAGGTGTTCAAGATGGATCAGTCAAAGAAGGAGTTCTTGCCTGAGTTGTAAGGTATGAAGTTAAGACTTAAAGCTCGACCACGGCAGAATAGAGAGAAAGGATGAAGGTCGTCCCCTATGCTTAAGACATAGGCTCTACAGTATGCTATGCTGTGTACCGCACCTGAAATGTGCCTTGCCATGAGTCAGTCAAGGGGTACAAGAGTGATCTAAGAATGGATCACAGGACAGCGGTCAAAGTTATCCTTAGTAACTTGTGGACTAAGGAATTTTCTCGATTATGGAGGTGGTAAAAGAGTTCGACGTAAAGAGTTACGTCGATGCAAGCTTAACACCTATCCGGATAGCTCTGAGTCGAGATACCGCATACGTATAATGGAGCAACAATTTAGAATAGCTCCAAGTAGAACAGTTATTTGAAATGGCTCCAAATATAGCATAGTAGCTGCATCTACAAGATGACATAGAGATTTGCAAAGTACATACGGATCTGAAAGATTCAAACCCGTTGACTATAACATCTCTCACAAGCATAACATGATCAAACCCAGAACTCATCGAGTGTTAATCACATGGTAATGTGAACTAGATTATTGACTCTAGTAAACTCTTTGGGTGTTAGTCACATGGGGATGTGACCTTGAGTGTTAATCACATATCGATGTGAACTGGATTATTGACTCTAGTGCAAGTGGGAGACTGTTGGAAATATGCCCTAGAGGCAATAATAAATTAGTTATTATTATATTTCCATGTTCATGATAATCGTTTATTATCCATGCTAGAATTGTATTGATAGGAAACTCAGATACATGTGTGGATACATAGACAACACCATGTCCCTAGTAAGCCTCTAGTTGACTAGCTCGTTGATCAATAGATGGTTACGGTTTCCTGACCATGGACATTGGATGTCATTGATAACGGGATCACATCATTAGGAGAATGATGTGATGGACAAAGACCCAATCCTAAGCCTAGCACAAGATCATGTAGTTCGTATGCTAAAGCTTTTCTAATGTCAAGTATCATTTCCTTAGACCATGAGATTGTGCAACTCCCGGATACCGTAGGAATGCTTTGGGTGTGCCAAACGTCACAACGTAACTGGGTGGCTATAAAGGTACACTACAAGTATATCCGAAAGTGTCTATTGGGTTGGCACGAATCGAGACTGGGATTTGTCACTCCGTGTAAACAGAGAGGTATCTCTGGGCCCACTCGGTAGGACATCATCATAATGTGCACAATGTGATCAAGGAGTTGATCACAGGATGATGTGTTACGAAACGAGTAAAGAGACTTGCCGGTAACGAGATTGAACAAGGTATCGGGATACCGACGATCGAATCTCGGGCAAGTATCGTACCGTTAGACAAAGGGAATTGTATACGGGATTGATTAAGTCCTTGACATCGTGGTTCATCCGATGAGATCATCATGGAACATGTGGGAGCCAACATGGGTATCCAGATCCCGCTGTTGGTTATTGACCGGAGAGTCATCTCGGTCATGTCTGCATGTCTCCCGAACCCGTAGGGTCTACACACTTAAGGTTCGGTGACGCTAGGGTTATAGAGATATTAGTATGCGGTAACCTGAAAGTTGTTCGGAGTCCCGGATGAGATCCCGGACGTCACGAGGAGTTCCGGAATGGTCCGGAGGTAAAGAATTATATATAGGAAGTGCTATTTCGGCCATCGGGACACGTTTCGGGGTCACCGGTATTGTACCAGGACCACCGGAAGGGTCCCGGGGTCCACCGGGTGGGGCCACCTGCCCCGGGGGCCACATGGGCTGTAGGGGGTGCGCCTTGGCCTATATGGGCCAAGGGCACCAGCCCCAAGAGGCCCATGCGCCAAGAGAAGAGGGAAAGGAAGAGTCCTAAAAGGGGAAGGCACCTTCGAGGTGCCTTGGGGAGGAGGGACTCCTCTCTTGGCCGCACCCTTCCTTGGAGGAAGGGCCAAGGCTGCGCCCCCCCCCCCTCTCCCTTGGCCCTATATATAGTGGGGGGAAGGGAGGGCAACCATACCTAAGCCCTGGCGCCTCCCTCTCCCTCCCATGACACATCTCCCTCCTCCCGCAGCGCTTGGCGAAGCCCTATTGGAATCCCGCTACTTCCACCACCACGCCGTCGTGCTGCTGGATCTCCATCAACCTCTCCTCCCCCCTTGCTGGATCAAGAAGGAGGAGACGTCGTTGCTCCGTACGTGTGTTGAACGCGGAGGTGCCGTCCGTTCGGCGCTAGGATCATCGGTGATTTGGATCACGACGAGTACGACTCCATCAACCCCGTTCTCTTGAACGCTTCCACGCGCGATCTACAAGGGTATGAAGATCCACTCCTCCCTCGTTGCTAGATGACTCCATAGATTGATCTTGGTGTTACATAGAAAATTTTGAATTTCTTCTACGTTCCCCAACAGTTAGGAGCTCCATCACGCGCCGGGTCATGCCCGCACGGCTGGTCACGGCACCGGGCGTTGTTTGAAACAGCTGTTGAATCTATATGCCTGCTATAACTCGGGCTCCGGCTTGGGCGAGGAGTCGAATGAGTCCTATCTCGACTATAAGAATATGCCTCCTGCTGCACCAGAGCCGTCTGAAGAAGTTCTCTGACCCTTCGTGTTTCAATTGCCGTCGTAGAGTGGCCCTCCACCGGGAGAGCCGCCAATCATGCCGCCGCAGCGGTCATGTTTTCCAAAGGGTTGGAATAATGACCTGGTGGTGTTGGTACACAATGAGGTGAAGCAGTATTCATACGAGGAGATTCCACCACTCGTGGTCGAACCAGTGTTCCTGCCCCGGGTGTTGCAACCCGGTTTACCTCCGGCGGGTAGCTGTGCCCTACACCGGGTGTGCAGATGAGGTTTCTAGGATCATAAGTTAGAGGCAGACGTCAGTTTTCTGGTGCCTTCTCCTCATGACCTCATTTGATGCATTCAAATCCATCGTAAGCTGGAAAGCCCTTGATTGAATCTTCTGAGCCCGAGCATCCAAAGCCTCCCGCTCTGCGGCCATCCCGACGTCCTCCGCTGCTAGGTTTTCCTTGGCTTGTGCTACCTCCTCACATAACCGTGCCACTCCTGCATCATGTTGCGCCTGATCCGCTAGGTTAACCACGACAGTTATCAGGGTTGTCATCCTATCCATGAGGTCCATCAGTACTTGAGCCCGCGGGCACGCAGGGCCTCTTGCCCCGTCCGCCGCTGACCCGGAAGTTATCGCTGCCGCAGCCGTAGAGTTTTGACCGGTTTCGTGCCAGTAATGAAGATCATTGCCCTGCTTGGCGGCTCAAAGGGGTCCGGAATACTGCTGCCATCGGAACAGCCCCCGAGCCAAACACAGACCCTTCAGAAAATTCTCCTCCATGGATGCATCCCACGAAGGCACGCTTCATGGCGAGCTGAGTCCGGGTGGGTCTCGCACGCTGAGCCGTCTCGACGATGTCGGTGCAGATGTCTGGCTCAAGGCCCGGCTCACCGATCTGGCCGATGAAGACATGGAATCCGCCGAAGGGGACCCGGTACCCGTACTCAATTGAGCCGGCGTCGGGGCCCCAGCCTGCGTCGTCGATGTAGAGCTTGCCACGATGACTCTGTTGGGGAACGTAGCAGAAATTCAAAATTTTCCTACGTATCACCAAGATCTATCTATGGAGAGACTAGCAATGAGGGGAGGGAGAGTGCATCTACATACCCTTGTAGATCGCTGAGCGGAAGCGTTCAAGTGAACGGGGTTGATGGAGTCGTACTCGTCGTGATTCAAATCACCGATGATCCTAGCGCCGAACGGACGGCACCTCCGCGTTCAACACACGTACGGAAGGGAGACGTCTCCCATGCCTTGATCCATCAAGGAGGAGGGAGAGGTTGATGGAGATCCAGCAGCACGACGGCGTGGTGGAAGTAGCGGGATTCCAACAGGGCTTCGCTAAGCGCTGCGGGAGGAGGTAGATGTGTCACGGGAGGGAGAGGGAGGCGCCAGGCCTTAGATTGGTTTGCTCCTCCTTTTTCCCCACTATATATAGGGCCAAGGGAGAGGGGGAGGCGCAGCCCTTGCCCCTTCCTCCAAGGAAGGGTGCGGCCAAGGGTGGGGAGGAGTCCATCCTCCCCAAGGCACCTCGGAGGTGCCTTCCCCCTTTAGGACTCTCCCCTTTTTTCCATCTCTTGGCGCATGGGCCTCTTGGGGCTGGTGCCCTTGGCCCATATAGGCCAAGGCACACCCCCTACAGCCCATGTGGCCCCCCGGGGCAGGTGGCCCCACCCGGTGGACCCCCGGGACCCTTCCGGTGGTCCCGGTACAATACCGATGACCCCGAAACTTGTCCCGATGGCCGAAATAGCACTTCCTATATATAATTCTTTACCTCCGGACCATTCCGGAACTCCTCGTGACGTCCGGGATCTCATCCGGGACTCCGAACAACTTTCGGGTTACCGCATACTAATATCTCTATAACCCTAGCGTCACCGAACCTTAAGTGTGTAGACCCTACGGGTTCGGGAGACAAGCAGACATGACCGAGATGACTCTCCGGTCAATAACCAACAGCGGGATCTGGATACCCATGATGGCTCCCACATGTTCCACGATGTTCTCATCGGATGAACCACGATGTCAAGGACTTAATCAATCCCGTATACAATTCCCTTTGTCTAGCGGTATGTTACTTGCCCGAGATTCGATCGTCGGTATCCAATACCCAGTTCAATCTTGTTACCGGCAAGTCTCTTTACTCGTTCCGTAACACATCATCCCATGATCAACTCCTTGGTCACATTGCGCATATGATGATGTCCTACCGGGTGGCCCCAGAGATACCTCTCCGCTTACGCGAAGTGACAAATCCCAGTCTCGATTCGTGCCAACCCAACAGACACTTTCGGAGATACCTGTAATGCACCTTTATAGTCACCCAGTTACGTTGTGACGTTTGATACACCCAAAGCATTCCTACGGTATCCGGGAGTTGCACAATCTCATGGTCTAAGGAAATGATACTTGACATTAGAAAAGCTATAGCATATGAACTACACGATATAGTGCTATGCTTAGGATTGGGTCTTGTCCATCACATCATTCTCCTAATGATGTGATCCCGTTATCAACGACATCCAATGTCCATGGTTAGGAAACCGTAACCATCTATTGATCAACGAGCTAGTCAACTAGAGGCTTACTAGGGACATGGTGTTGTCTATGTATCCACACATGTATCTGAGTTTCCTATCAATACAATTATAGCATGGATAATAAACGATTATCATGAACAAGGAAATATAATAATAATCAATTTATTATTGCCTCTAGGGCATATTTCCAACAGTCTCCCACTTGCACTAGAGTCAATAATCTAGTTCACATCGCAATGTGATTAACATTCACAGGTCACATCGCCATGTGACTAACACCCAAGAGTTTACTAGAGTCAGTAGTCTAGTTCACATCACTATGTGATTAACACTCAATGAGTTTTAGGTTTGATCATGTTGCTTGTGAGAGAGGTTTTAGTCAACGGGTCTGAACCTTTCAGATCCGTGTGTGCTTTACAAATCTCTATGTCATCTCCTAGATGCAGCTATCACGCTCTATTTGGAGCTATTCCAAATAACTGTTCTACTTGGAGCTATTCTAAATTGTTGCTCCATTATATGCATCCGGTATCTCTACTCAGAGCTATCCGGATAGGTGTTAAGCTTGCATCGACGTAACCCTTTACGACGAACTCTTTTTACCACCTCCATAACCGAGAGACTTCCTTAGTCCACTAGTTACTAAGGATAACTTTGACCGCTGTCCTGTGATCCATTCATGGATCACTCTTGTACCCCTTGACTGACTCATGGAAAGGCACACTTCAGGTGCGGTACACAGCATAGCATACTGTAGAGCCTACGTCTTAAGCATAGGGGACGACCTTCGTCCTTTCTCTCTATTCTGCCGCGGTCGAGCTTTAAGTCTTAACTTCATACCTTACAACTCAGGCAAGAACTCCTTCTTTGACTGATCCATCTTGAACACCTTCAAGATCACGTCAAGGCATGTGCTCATTTGAAAGTACTATTAAGCGTTTTGATCTATCCTTATAGATCTTGATGCTCAATGCTCAAGTAGCTTAATCCAGGCTTTCCATTGAAAAACACTTTCCAAATAACCCTATATGCTTTCCAGAAATTCTACGTCATTTCCGATCAACAACATATATTCATCAGAAATTCTATAGTGCTCCCACTCACTTCTTTGGAAATACCAGTTTCTCATAAACTTTGTATACACCCAAAATCTTTGATCATCTCATCAAAGTGTACATTCCAACTCCGAGATGCTCACTCCAGTCCTCAGAAGGATTGCTGGAGCTTTGCATACTTATTAGCATCTTTTCAGGATTGACAAAACCTTCCGGTTGTATCACATGCAACCTTTCCTCAAGAAAATCGTCGAGGAAACAATGTTTTGACATCCTATCTGCAAGATTTCATAAATAATGCAGTAATCGCTAATATAATTCCAACAGACTCTTAGCATCGCTACGAGTGAGAAAGTCTCATCGTAGTCAACTCCTTGAACTTGTCGGGAAACATCTTAACAACAAGTCGAGCTTTCTTAATGGTGACATTTACCATCATCGTCCGTCTTCCTTTTAAAATCCATCTGTACTCAACAGCCTTACGATCATCGAATCGTTCTGCCAAAGTCTACACTTTGTTTTCATACATGGATCCTCTCTCGGATTATATGGCCTCAAGCCATTTATTGGAATCCAGGCCCACCATCGCTTCTCCATAGCTCGTAGGTTCATTGTTGTCTAGCAACATGACTTCCAAGACAGGATTACGTACCACTCTGAAGTAGTACGCATCCTTGTCATCCCACGAGGTTTGGGAGTGACTTGATCCGAAGTCTCATGATCAATATCATAAGCTTCCACTTCAATTGGTGTAGGTGCCACAGGAACAACTCTTTGTGCCCTGCTATACACTAGTTGAAGTGACGGTTCAATAACCTCATCAAGTCTCCACCATCCTCCCACTCAATTCTTTCGAGAGAAACTTTTCCTCGAGAAAGGACCCGATTCTAGAAACAATCCCTTATTGCTTTCGGATCTGAGACAGGAGGTATGCCCAACTGTTTTGGGTGTCCTATGAAGATGCATTTATCCGCTTTGGGTTCGATCTTATCAGCCTGAAACTTTTCACATAAGCGTCGCAGCCCCAAACTTTTAAGAAATGACAGCTTAGGTTTCTCTAAACCATAGTTCATACGGTGTCATCTCATCGGAATTACGTGGTGCCCCTTTTAAAGTGAATGTGGTTGTCTCTAATGCCTAACCCATAAACTATCGTGGTAATTTGATAAGAGACATCATGGTATGCATCATATCCAATAGGGTGCAGTTATGATGTTCGGACACACCATCACACTATGGTGTTCCAGGCTGTATAAGTTGTGAAACGATTTCCACAATGTCTTAATTCTGTGCCAAACTCGTAATTCAGATATTCATCTCTATGATCATATCATAAATATTTGTATCCTCTTATCACGACGATCTTTCAACTTCACCCTGAAATTACTTGAACCTTTCAATAATTCAGACTCGTGATTCATCAAGTAAATATACTCAACATCTACTCAAATCATCTGTGAAGTAAGAACATAACGATATCCACTACATGCCTCGGCACTCATTGGACTGCACACATCAAAATGTATTACTTCCAACAATTTGCTTTCTTGTTCCATTTTACTGAAAACGAGGCTTTCAGTCATCTTGTCCATGTGGTATGATTTGCATGTCTCAAGTGATTCAAAATCAAGTGAGTCCTAACGGTCCATTTGCATGGAGGTTCTTCATGCATATACACCAATAGACATGGTTCGCATGTCTCAAACTTATCAAAAATGAGTGAGTCCAAAGATCCATCAACATGGAGCTTCTTCATGCGTTTTATACCGATATGACTTACGTGGCTGTGCCACAAGTAGGTGGTACTATCATTACTATCTTTTGGCATGAACATGTGTATCACTACGATCGAGATTCAATAAACCATTCATTTTAGGTGTAAGACCATTGAAGGTATTATTCAAATAGACAGAGTAACCATTATTCTCCTTAAATGAATAACCGTATTGCGACAGACATAATCCAATCATGTCTATGCTCAACGCAAACACCAATCTCGATGGTACAGGGAGCTTACGATGCTTGATCATATCAACATTGGAAACACCTCCAACACATATCGTTAGCTCACCTTTAGCTAGTCTCCGTTTATTCCGTAGCTCTTATTTCGAGTTACTAACACTTAGCAACCGAACCGGTATCTAATACCCTGGTGCTACTAGGAGTACTAGTAAAGTACACATTAACATAATGTATATCCAATATACTTCTATCGACCTTGCTAGCCTACTAATCTACCAAGTATCTAGGGTAATTATGCTTAAGTGGCTGTTCCCCTTATTACAGAAGCACTTAGTCTCGGGTTTGGGTTCAACCTTGGGTTTCTTCACTAGAGCAGCAGCTGAATTGCCGTTTCATGAAGTATCCCTTCTTGCCCTTGACCTTCTTGAAACTAGTGGTTTCACTAACCATCAACAATTGATGCTCCTTCTTGATTTCTACTTTCGCGGTGTCATACATCACGAACAACTCAAGGATCATCATATATGTCCCTGATATATTATAGTTCATCACGAAGCTCTAGCAGCTTGGTGGTAATGACTTCGGAGAAACATCACTATCTTATCTGGAAGATCAACTCCCACTTGATTCAAATGATTGTTGTACTTAGACAATCTGAGCACAAGCTCAACAATTGAGATTTTCTCCCTAGTTTGTAGGTTAAGAAAATCGTCGGAGGTCTTATACCTCTTGACGTGGGCACGAGCCTGAAATTCCAATTTCAGCCCTCAAAACATCTCATATGTTTCGTGACGTTTCAAAACGTCTTTGGTGCCTCAACTCTAAACCGTTTAACTGAACTATCATGTAGTTATCAAAATGTGTATGTCAGATGTTCGCAACATCCACAGACAACGTTCGAGGTTCAGCACACTGAGCGGTGCATTAAGGACATAAGCCTTCTATGAAGCAATGAGGACAATCCTCAGTTTACGGACCTAGTCCGCATAATTGCTACTATCAACTTTCAACTAATTTTTCTCTAGGAACATATCTAAACAGTAGAACTAAAGCGTGAGCTTCGACATAATTTGCAAAATCCTTTTGACTATGTTCAGGATAATTAAGTTCATCTTATGAACTCCCACTTAGATAGACATCCCTCTAGTCATCTAAGCGATTACATGATCCGAGTGAACTAGGCCGTGTCCGATTAACACGTGAGACGGACTAGTCAACGTCGGTGAATATCTTCATGTTGATCGTATCTTCTATACGACTCATGCTCGACCTTTCGGTCTCTGTGTTCCGAGGCCATGTCTTCACATGCTAGGCTCGTCAAGTTAACCCTAAGTGTTTTTGCATGTGTAAATCTTGCTTACACCCGTTGTATGTGAACGAAAGGATCTATCACACCCGATTAACACGTGATGCTTCGAAGCGACGAACTGTAGCAACGGTGCACAGTTAGGGGAGAACACTTCTTGAAATTTTAATGAGGGATCATCTTATTTACTACCGTCGTACTAAGTAAACAAGATGCATAACATGATAAACATCATATGCAATCAAATAGTGACATGATATGGCCAATATCATGTAGCTCCTTTGATCTCCATCTTGGGGCTCCATGATCATCTATTACAAGAACATGATCAATCTCATACATTACATATATCATTCATCACATCCTTTTGGCCATATCACATCACATAGCATACCCTGCAAAAACAAGTTAGACGTCCTCTAATTGTTGTTTGCATGTTTTACGTGGCTGCTATGGGTTTCTAGCAAGAACGTTTCTTACCTACGCAAAACCACAACGTGATATGCCAATTGCTATTTACCCTTCATAAGGACCCTTTTCATCGAATCCGATCCGACTAAAGTAGGAGAGACAAACACCCGCTAGCCACCTTATGCAACTAGTGCATGTCAGTCGGTGGAACCTGTCTCACGTAAGAGTACGTGTAAGGTCGGTCCGGGCCGCTTCATCCCACGATACCGCCGAATCAAGATAAGACTAGTAACGGCAAGCATATTGAACAAAATCAACGCCCACAACTACTTTGTGTTCTACTCGTGCATAGAATCTACGCAATAGACCTAGCTCATGATGCCACTGTTGGGGAACGTAGCAGAAATTCAAAATTTTCCTACGTATCACCAAGATCTATCTATGGAGAGACTAGCAATGAGGGGAGGGAGAGTGCATCTACATACCCTTGTAGATCGCTGAGCGGAAGCGTTCAAGTGAACGGGGTTGATGGAGTCGTACTCGTCGTGATTCAAATCACCGATGATCCTAGCGCCGAACGGACGGCACCTCCGCGTTCAACACACGTACGGAAGGGAGACGTCTCCCATGCCTTGATCCATCAAGGAGGAGGGAGAGGTTGATGGAGATCCAGCAGCACGACGGCGTGGTGGAAGTAGCGGGATTCCAACAGGGCTTCGCTAAGCGCTGCGGGAGGAGGTAGATGTGTCACGGGAGGGAGAGGGAGGCGCCAGGCCTTAGATTGGTTTGCTCCTCCTTTTTCCCCACTATATATAGGGCCAAGGGAGAGGGGGAGGCGCAGCCCTTGCCCCTTCCTCCAAGGAAGGGTGCGGCCAAGGGTGGGGAGGAGTCCATCCTCCCCAAGGCACCTCGGAGGTGCCTTCCCCCTTTAGGACTCTCCCCTTTTTTCCATCTCTTGGCGCATGGGCCTCTTGGGGCTGGTGCCCTTGGCCCATATAGGCCAAGGCACACCCCCTACAGCCCATGTGGCCCCCCGGGGCAGGTGGCCCCACCCGGTGGACCCCCGGGACCCTTCCGGTGGTCCCGGTACAATACCGATGACCCCGAAACTTGTCCCGATGGCCGAAATAGCACTTCCTATATATAATTCTTTACCTCCGGACCATTCCGGAACTCCTCGTGACGTCCGGGATCTCATCCGGGACTCCGAACAACTTTCGGGTTACCGCATACTAATATCTCTATAACCCTAGCGTCACCGAACCTTAAGTGTGTAGACCCTACGGGTTCGGGAGACAAGCAGACATGACCGAGATGACTCTCCGGTCAATAACCAACAGCGGGATCTGGATACCCATGATGGCTCCCACATGTTCCACGATGTTCTCATCGGATGAACCACGATGTCAAGGACTTAATCAATCCCGTATACAATTCCCTTTGTCTAGCGGTATGTTACTTGCCCGAGATTCGACGTATCCAATACCCAGTTCAATCTCGTTACCGGCAAGTCTCTTTACTCATTCCGTAACACATCATCCCGTGATCAACTCCTTGGTCACATTGCGCATATGATGATGTCCTACCGAGTGGGCCCAGAGATACCTCTCCGCTTACACGGAGTGACAAATCCCAGTCTCGATTCGTGCCAACCCAACAGACACTTTCGGAGATACTTGTAATGCACCTTTATAGTCACCCAGTTACGTTGTGACGTTTGATACACCCAAAGCATTCCTACGGTATCCGGGAGTTGCACAATCTCATGGTCTAAGGAAATGATACTTGACATTAGAAAAGCTATAGCATATGAACTACACGATCTAGTGCTATGCTTAGGATTGGGTCTTGTCCATCACATCATTCTCCTAATGATGTGATCCCGTTATCAACGACATCCAATGTCCATGGTTAGGAAACCGTAACCATCTATTGATCAATGAGCTAGTCAACTAGAGGCTTACTAGGGACATGGTGTTGTCTATGTATCCACACATGTATCTGAGTTTCCTATCAATACAATTATAGCATGGATAATAAACGATTATCATGAACAAGGAAATATAATAATAATCAATTTATTATTGCCTCTAGGGCATATTTCCAACAGACTCTTGGTCATCCGGCCCACAACATATCCCTTGAGCCCTTCGAAGCTGCACTTCAAGAACTCAAATCCACCGTTTGCATGCCCCACAGTGGGCGCCAACTGTCGTGGAATTGTCATGGCAGATGTCCTAGTGGAAGGACTTAATCATGGAGACATCGCAACTAGGAAGCTTAAAGTGGTTAAAACGGGACAAAGAACACGAGGGTTATACTGGTTCGGCTCCTTGCGATGAAGGTAAAAGCCTAATCCAGTTTGAGGTGGTATTGCTTATGTTTCGATTACTAGGGACCGAATCCGCTTGACCTAGCTTTCGATCTGATCTTTCTTGCCCTGAACCGCCGCCCGGGTTGTCCCTTTATATACAGAGGCTGCCCCCGGCCGGCTCAAAATCATTGATCGGCTCGGTCTCTAACTATTCCTGCCTTACAATGCAAGTTATGTACATACGGTGGTTTATCTCTACGGGCCTTGAGTCACCTTTGGGTCTTGGGCCCTTAATTAAACCGCCATCTTCCCAAGCTGTCTTGGGCTTCATGAATCGCCTTAGGTATAACCCGCCCCCTCCTGGGCGGGTCAAACCTAATAGTTATATCCCCAACAGTGAGGAAGTTTCCGGGCTCACATTAGTTAGATAGTGGGTGTACAATTTCTTCATTCTGGATCAAATCCTCGATCATAAATAAAAGTTTTGTTCATTATTTTTCATAATGCCATGATATGTTTATCTCTTTCTTTGAACAAATATATTCATCCTTGTATATTCATCAGAATTCTTCTGCAATATTCCCTTGCACTTAAACATGACGTAGCCTGTTTGACACAATGGTGCCCTTGTCTGGTTCTGCACGACTTATACCTTTTAACACAATGACCGATTATATATGGATAAGCCAGTATAGAAAACCACTAATCCACGGAAGCATATCTGGCATCAGTGGTACTAACGAGAGAAAAGAGAAATAACCCACCCACCCACCCAAGAAGCCGCGAGAACGTATCACAAGCTCGTGTGTTTGATCCATGGCACATCATCGAAACAATTGGATATGTTGTTGCAATTGGATATGTTGTTGTGGATGCACCGCAGTCTGATTTGAGGGGTATCTACATGCATGTATTAAGCATTCTCTTTGGTGCATGTGTTTGGGTCTACTGATGAGGCCGAGGTTATCCTCCTTTTTTTAAAAGTGTTTGGATCTACTATATCCCGTTCTAATATATATTCGAGCTTTGTCAAGTCCATATTATGATGGATAAAATGATTCTTCGTTTTATTGAAGAGAATTGTATGTCCGCTTGTTACCATGTTAAGTCATCCCTAGTATTGAACGTGTGTGTCCATTGAGAAAAGAACTCAACACTAGTACATTGCTGACTCAAAATCATGTAGCCAGCGAACGTGTGTAGTACATTTGAGAAGATGTCTGTATTTCATTAAATGCCAACAGCCAGCGACAGGACAATACATATTTAGCCATTAATTATTGATAATAAAGAAATGACATAAAATTTGACGAAATTGCATCCAATGTAACTAGATGACAACAGATTGATGAACTATCGTCCATTGTTTAATGCTTTCACTTGAACGGACCGCGAGGGGTTTGGAGCTCATCTTCTCAATACGGGAACGGGAAGTCGGCATTCGTCTCCAGCCCAGCAGGGATCTCAGGTGACGAAGGCATCCCCATCTCATCGTCAAACCCTGGCAGATGAGGAATCACCATCTGCATCTCCTCCATACCCATCCCCGCGGCGAACACCAGCGGTGGAGGCATCTCCTGCATATCCATCCCGGCGGTGACTGCCTGTGCCAGAGGCAGCTCCATCAACATCTGCTGCTACATATTTATCGCCATCAGCATCTGATGCTCCTGCTACTACCGAGCTCCAAAGTGAAGGAAATATGCCCTAGAGGCAATTATAAAGTTATTATTTATTTCCTTATATCATGATAAATGTTTATTATTCATGCTAGAATTGTATTAACCGGAAACATAATACATGTGTGAATACATAGACAAACAGAGTGTCACTAGTATGCCTCTACTTGACTAGCTCGTTAATCGAAGATGGTTATGTTTCCTAACCATGAACAAAAGAGTTGTTATTTGATTAACGGGATCACATCATTAGAAGAATGATGTGATTGACATGAGCCATTCCATTAGCTTAGCACCCGATCGTTTAGTATGTTGCTATTGCTTTCTTCATGACTTATACATGTTCCTATGACTATGAGATTATGCAACTCCCGTCTGCCGGAGGAATACTTTGTGTGCTACCAAACTTCACAACGTAACTGGGTGATTATAAAGGAGCTCTACAGGTGTGCTACCAAAGACTTGCCGGTAACGAGACTGAACTAGGTATTAAGATACCGACGATCGAATCTCGGGCAAGTAACATACCGATGACAAAGGGAACAACGTATGTTGTTATGCGGTCTGACCGATAAAGATCTTCGTAGAATATGTGGGAGCCAATATGAGCATCCAGGTTCCGCTATTGGTTATTGACTGGAGATGTGTCTCGGTCATGTCTACATTGTTCTCGAACCCGTAGGGTCCGCACGCTTAAGGTTTCGATGACAGTTATATTATGAGTTTATGAGTTTTGATGTACCGAAGGAGTTCGGAGTCCCGGATGAGATCGGGGACATGACGAGGAGTCTCGAAATGGTCGAGACGTAAAGATCGATATATTGGACGACTATATTCGGACATCGGAAAGGTCCCGAGTGATTCGGGTATTTTTCGGAGTACCGGAGAGTTACGGGAATACGTATTGGGCCTTATTGGGCCGTACGGGAAAGAAGAAAAAGGGCCTCAAGGGTGGCCGCACCCCTCCCCTTGGTCTGGTCCGAATTGGACTAGGGAAGGGGGGCGCCCCCTTCCTTCCTTCTCCTTTTCCCTTCCTCTTTTCCTATTCCATATGGGAGGTGGAATCCTACTAGGACTAGGGAGTCCTAGTAGGACTCCACACTTGGCGCGCCCCCTCCTAGGGCCGGCCTCCTCCTCCCTTACTCCTTTATATACGGGGGCAGGGGGCACCTCTAGACACACAAGTTGATCCTCGTGATCGTTTTCTTAGCCGTGTGCGGTGCCCCCCTCCAGCATAATCCTTGATAATATTGTAGCGGTGCTTAGGCGAAGCCCTGCGACGGTAGAACATCAAGATCGTCACCACGCCGTCGTGCTGACGAAACTCTTCCCCGACACTTTGCTGGATCGGAGTCCGGGGATCATCATCGAGCTGAACGTGTGCTAGAACTCGGAGGTGTCGTAGTTTCGGTGCTTGATTGGTCGGGCCGTGAAGACGTACGACTACATCAACCGCGTTGTTATAACGCTTCCGCTGTCGGTCTACGAGGGTACGTAGACAACACTCTCCCCTCTCGTTGCTATGCATCACGATGATCTTGCGTGTGCGTAGGAAATTTTTTGAAATTACTATGTTCCCCAACAGTGGCATCCTAGCCTCGGTTTTATGCGTTGATGTTGTGCACGAGTAGAACACAAGTGAATTGTGGGCGATATAAGTCATACTGCTTACCAGCATGTCATACATTGGTTCAGCGGTATTGTTGGATGATGCGGCCCGGACCGACATTACGCGTACGCTTACGCGAGACTGGTTCTACCGACGTGCTTTGCACACAGGTGGCTGGCGGGTGTCAGTTTCTCCAACTTTAGTTGAATCGAGTGTGGCTATGCCCGGTCCTTGCGAAGGTTAAAACAGCACCAACTTGACAAACTATCATTGTGGTTTTGATGCGTAGGTAAGTACGGTTCTTACTAAGCCCAGTAGCAGCCACGTAAAACTTGCAACAACAAAGTAGAGGACGTCTAACTTGTTTTTGCAGGGCATGTTGTGATATGATATGGTCAAGACGTGATGAGATATAAGTTGTTGTATGATATAATCATGTTTTGTTGAAGTTATCGGCAACTGGCAAAAGCCTTATGGTTGTCTCTCTATTGCATAAGATGCAGGCGCCCAATAATTGCTTTACTTTATCGCTATGCGATAGCAATAGTTGCAAGAGCAATTGTTGGCGAGACGACCACATGACGACACATTGATATAGATCAAGATGATGGAGATCATGGTGTCATGCCGGTAACGATAGAGATCATGACAGTACTTTGGAGATGGAGATCAAAGGCGCAAGATGATGATGGCCAGATCATGTCACATATTTTGTTTGCATATGATGTTTATCTTTTATACATCTTATTTTGCTTAGTTTGACGGTAGCATTTTAAGATGATCTCTCAATAATTATCAAGAAGTGTTCTCCCTGAGTATGCACCGTTGCGAAAGTTCTTCGTGCTGAGACACCACGTGATGATTGGGTGTGATAGGCTCTACGTTCAAATACAACGGGTGCAAAACAGTTGCACACGCGGAATACTCAGGTTAAACTTGACGAGCCTAACATATACAGATATGGCCTCGGAACACGGAGACCGAAAGGTCGAACGTGAATCATATAGTAGATATGATCAACATAGTGATGTTCACCATTGAAAACTACTCCATCTCACGTGATGATCGAACATGGTTTAGTTGATTTGGATCACGTGATCACTTACAGGATTAGAGGGATGTCTATCTAAGTGGGAGTTCTTAAGTAATATGATTAATTGAACTTTAATTTATCATGAACTTAGTCCTGGTAGTATTAGCATATCTATGTTGTAGATCAATAGCTCGCGTTGTTGCTTTCATATGTTTATTTTGATATGTTCCTAGAGAAAATTGTGTTGAAAGATGTTAGTGGCAATGATGCGGATTGGATCCGTGATCTGAGGTTTATCCTCATTCCTGCACAGAAGAATTATGTCCTTGATGCACCGCTAGGTGACAGACCTATTGCAGGAGCAGATGTAGACGTTATGAACGTTTGGCTAGCTCAATATGATGACTACTTGATAGTTTAGTGCACCATGCTTAACTGCTTAGAATCGGGACTTCAAAGATGTTTTGAACGTCATGGACCATATGAGATGTTCCAGGAGTTGAAGTTAATATTTCAAGCAAATACCCGAGTTGAGAGATATGAAGTCTCCAACAAGTTCTATAGCTAAAAGATGGAGGAGAATCGCTCAACTAGTGAGCATGTGCTCAGATTGTCTGGGTACTACAATTGCTTGAATCAAGTGGGAGTTAATCTTCCAGATAAAATAGTGATT
This sequence comes from Triticum urartu, assembly GCF_056163025.1. Taxonomy (NCBI): domain Eukaryota; kingdom Viridiplantae; phylum Streptophyta; class Magnoliopsida; order Poales; family Poaceae; genus Triticum; species Triticum urartu. The sequence goes on along the minus strand of NC_141875.1, from coordinate 743,573,856 downwards.
GACAGAATTCTCTAGTCATCATCACCAAGTTAGTAGAACTTCGTGATGAACTATGATATGCAAGGGATAACGGAAACGATTCCCAAGCTCTTCATAATGCTGAAATTGACGAAGGTAGAAATCGAGAAAAACATCAAGTGTTGATGGTTGACAAGATCACTAGTTTCAAGAAAAGGGCAAAGGGAAGAAAGGGGAACTCCATGAAGAACAGCAAGCAAGTTGCTGCTCAAGTGAAAAACCCAAGTCTGGACCTAAGCCTGACACTGAGTGCTTCTACTGCAAAGGGACTGGTCACCGTAAGCGGAACTATCCCAAGTGATTGCCGGATAAGAAGGATGGCAAAGTGAACATAAGTATATTTGATATACATGTTATTGATGTGTACTTTACTAGTGTTTATAGCAACCCCTCGGTATTTGATACTAGTTCAGTTGCTAAGATTAGTAAATCGAAACGGGAGTTGCAGAATAAACAGAGACTAGTTAAGGGTGAAGTGACGATGTGTGTTGGAAGTGCTTCCAAGATTGATATGATCATCATCGCACACTCCCTATACTTTTGCGATTAGTGTTGAACCTAAATAAGTATTATTTGGTGTTTGCGTTGAGCATGAATGTGATTTGATCATGTTTATTGCAATATAGTTATTCATTTAAGTAAGAGAATAAACTGTTGTTCTGTTTACATGAATAAAACCTTATATGGTTACACACCCAATGAAAATGGTTCGTTGGATCTTGATCATAGTGATACACATATTCATAATATTGAAACCAAAAGATGCAAAGTTAATAATGATGGCGCAATTTATTTGTGGCACTGCCGTTTAGGTCATATTGGTGTAAAGCGCATGAAGAAAATCCATACTGATGGGCTTTTGGAATCACTTGATTATGAATCAGTTGATGCTTGCGAACCATGCCTCATGGGCAAGATGACTAAGACTCCGTCCTCCAGTACAATGGAGCGAGCAACAGATTTGTTGGAAATCATACATACTGATATATGTGGTCCGATGAATATTGAGGCTCGTGGCAGGTATCATTATTTTCTGATCTTCACAGATGATTTGAGCAGATATGAGTATATCTACTTGATGAAACACAAGTCTGAAACATTTGAAAAGTTCAAAGAATTTCAGAGTGAAGTGGAGAATCATCGTAACAAAAATGAAAGTTTCTACAATATGATCGCAGAAGTAAAATATTTGAGTTACGAGTTTGGCCTTTAGTTAAAAACAATGTGAAATAGTTTCACTACTCACGCCACCTGGAACACCACAGCATAATGGTGTGTCCGAACGTCATAACCGTACTTTATTAGATATGGTGCGATCTATGACGTCTCTTACCGATCTACCAATATCGTTTTGGGGTTATGCATTAAAGACAGCTGCATTCACGTTTAAAAGGGCACCATCTAAGTCACCATCTAAGTCCGTTGAGACGACACAATCTGAACTGTGGTTTGGCAAGAAACCAAAGTTGTCGTTTCTTAAAGTTTGAGGTTGCAATGCTTATGTGAAAATGTTTCAACCTGATAAGCTCAAACCCAAATCGGAGAAGTGCGTCTTCATAGGATACCCAAAAGAAATTGTTGGGTACACCTTCTATCACAGATCCGAAGGCAAGATATTCTTTGCTGAGAATGGATCCTTTCTAGAGAAGGAGTTTCTCTCGAAAGAAGTGAGTGGGAGGGAAGTAGAACTTGATGAGGTAACTGTACCTGCTCCCTTATTGGAAAGTAGTTCATCACAGAAATATGTTCCTGTGACTACTAGACCGATTAGTGAGGAAGCTAATGATGATGATCATGTAACTTCAGATCAAGTTACTACCGAACCTCATAGGTAAACCAGAGTGAGATCCGCACCAGAGTGGTACGGTAATCCAGTTCTGGAGGTCATGTTACTTGACCATGACGAGCCTACGAATTATGAGGAAGCGATGATGAGCCCAGATTCCGCGAAATGGCTTGAGGCCATGAAATCTGAGATGAGATCCATGTATGAGAACAAAGTATGGACTTTGATTGACTTGCCCAATGATCGGCGAGCCATTGAGATTAAATGGATCTTCAAGAGGAAGACGGACGCTGATAGTAGTGTTACTATCTACAAAGCTAGAATTGTCACAAAAAGGTTTTCGACAAGTTCAAGGTGTTGACTACGATGAGAGTTTCTCACTCGTATCTATGCTTAAGTCTGTCTGAATCATGTTAGCAATTACCGCACTTTATGAAATCGAGCAAATGGATGTCAAAACTGCATTCTTGAATGGATTTCTGGAAGAAGAGTTGTATATGATGCAGCCGGAAGGTTTTGTCGATCCAAAAGGAGCTAACAAAGTGTGCAAGCTCCAGCGATCCATTTATGGACTGGTGCAAGCCTCTCGGAGTTGGAATAAACACTTTGATAGTATGATCAAAGCATATAGTTTTATACAGACTTGCTGTGAAGCCTGTATTTACAAGAAAGTGAGTGGGAGCACTACAACATTTCTGATAAGTATATGTGAATGACATATTGTTGATCGGAAATAATCTAGAATTATTCTGCAAAGCATAAAGGAGTATTTTGAAAGAAGTTATTCAAAGAAAGACCTCGGTGAAGCTGCTTACATATTAAGCATCAAGATCTATAGAGATAGATCAAGACGCTTGATAAGTTTTTTCAATGAGTACATACCTTGACAATATTTTGAAGTAGTTCAAAAATGGAACAGTCAAAGAAAGAGTTCTTGGCTGTGTTACAAGGTGTGAAATTGAGTAAGACTCAAAGCCCGACCACAGCAGAAGATAGAAAGAGAATGAAAGTCATTCCCTATGCCTCAGCCATAGGTTCTATAAAGTATGCCATGCTGTGTACCAGATCTATTGTATACCCTACACTGTGTTAAGCAAGGGAGTACAATAGTGATCTAAGAGTAGATTACTGGACAGCGGTCAAAATTATCCTTAGTGGAATAAGGAAATATTTCTCAATTATGGAGGTGACAAAAGGTTTGTCGTAAAAAGTTACGTCGATGCAAGTTTTGACACAGATCTGGATGACTCTAAGTCTCGATCTAGATACATATTGAAAGTGGGAGCAATTAGCTAGAGTAGCTCCGTGCAGAGCATTGTAGACATAGAATTCGCAAAATACTTACGGATCTGTATGTGACAGACCCGTTGACTAATATTATCTCACAAGCAAAACATGATCACACCTTAGTACTCTTTCGGTGTTAATCACATAAACGATGTGAACTAGATTATTGACTCTAGTGCAAGTGGGAGACTGAAGGAAATATGCCCTAGAGGCAATAATAAAGTTATTATTTATTTCCTTATATCATGATAAATTATTATTCATGCTAGAATTGTATTAACCGGAAACATAATACATGTGTGAATACATAGACAAACAGAGTGTCAGTAGTACGCCTCTACTTGACTAGCTCATTAATCGAAGATGGTTATGTCTCCTAACCATGAACAAAAGAGTTGTTATTTGATTAACGGGATCACATCATTAGAAGAATGATGTGATTGATATGACTCATTCCATTAGCTTAGCACCCGATCGTTTAGTATGTTGCTATTGCTTTCTTCATGACTTATACATGTTCCTATGACTATGAGATTATGCAACTCCCGTTTGCCGGAGGAACACTTTGTGTGCTACCAAACGTCACAACGTAACTGGGTGATTATAAAGGAGCTCTACAGGTGTCTCCAAAGGTACATGTTGGGTTGGTGTATTTTGAGATTAGGATTTGTCACTCCGATTGTCGGAGAGGTATCTCTGGGCCCTCTCGGTAATGCACATCACATAAGCCTTGCAAGCATTGCAACTAATGAGTTAATTGTGAGATGATGTATTATGGAACGAGTAAAGAGACTTGCCGGTAACGAGATTGAACTAGGTATTAAGATACCGACGATCGAATCTCGGGCAAGTAACATACCGATGACAAAGGGAACAACGTATGTTGTTATGCGGTCTGACCGATAAAGATCTTCGTAGAATATGTGGGAGCCAATATGAGCATCCAGGTTCCGCTATTGGTTATTGACTGGAGACGTGTCTCGGTCATGTCTACATTGTTCTCAAACCCGTAGGGTCCGCACGCTTAAGGTTTCGATGACAGTTATATTATGAGTTTATGAGTTTTGATGTACCGAAGGAGTTCGGAGTCCTGGATGAGACCCGGGACATGACGAGGAGTCTCGAAATGGTCGAGACGTAAAGATCGATATATTGGACGACTATATTCGGAAATCGGAAAGGTTCCGAGTGATTCGGGTATTTTTCGGAGTACCGGAGAGTTGTGGGAATACGTATTGGGCCTTATTGGGCCATACGGGAAAGAAGAAAAAGGGCCTCAAGGGTGGCCGCACCCATCCCCTTGGTCTGGTCCGAATTGGACTAGGGAAGGGGGGCGCCCCCTTCCTTCCTTCTCCTTTTCCCTTCCTCTTTTCCTATTCCATATGGGAGGTGGAATCCTACTAGGACTAGGGAGTCCTAGTAGGACTCCACACTTGGCGCGCCCCCTCCTAGGGCCGAACTCCTCCTCCCTTACTCCTTTATATACGGGGGCAGGGGGCACCTCTAGACACACAAGTTGATCCTCGTGATCGTTTTCTTAGCCATGTGCGGTGCCCCCCTCCACCATAATCCTCGATAATATTGTAGCGGTGCTTAGGCGAAGCCCTACGACGGTAGAACATCAAAATCGTCACCACGCCGTCGTGCTGACGGAACTCTTCCCCGACACTTTGCTGGATCGGAGTCCGGGGATCATCATCGAGCTGAACGTGCGTTAGAACTCGGAGGTGCCGTAGTTTCGGTGCTTGATCGGTCGGGCCGTGAAGACGTACGACTACATCAACCGCGTTGTTATAACGCTTCCACTGTCGGTCTACGAGGGTACGTAGACAACACTCTCCACTCTCGTTGCTATGCATCACCATGATCTTGCTTGTGCGTAGGAACTTTTTTGAAATTACTACGTTCCCCAACACAAAGTACTGCCACCGAAGAGCTGGAGCGGCAGCGGCGGGGCCACCTCCTTCATGCGGCTCACGTCCACGCGCAAGAGAACCTGGTTGGCGCGTTCGGAGACGATGTCCTTCACCTGCATCAGCACGGCAAAGAAGGCCACCATGTCCTCGTCCCCCATGTCGCGCACATTCGGGTCAACCCAAGCCGCTATCGGCTCCCCCGCGTCATGCTCATTCGCGGTGACCTCCTCGCGCTCGGTCCGCTTCTTCACCTCGGATAGGTCCGTGCGCATCTCGTCGAACTCCTGGTGCCGCTTCTCCATCTTCTGATCATCACTGGCAGCACCCTCCTCCCTCGCGCCAGCCCCGGCACCCTTCCCCACCAGGAAGCGTTCCACGACGGTGTCGACAGAGGGGTGGCCGAAGGAGAAGGCATTGCCACCGGGCGAGAAGGTGAGAGCGGCCACCTGGGTGCCGGTCAGGACCGCTAGATCGCTCGCCTTGCTGAAGAACCCCACGCAGCCCTTGGAGAAGCAGACGTGCGTGGCATCGTCCTGCTCGATCCGGCGGATGACGGTCTTCTTCCGGCCGCTTTCACCCCCCCGTTGGACGCTGCCATTACTTTCTCGCTCTATGGCTAAGGTGCTGCAATTGTTCAGATCTTACAATTTTTTCGTGCTTAAGTTCATGACTTTTTAGTTGTTCAGAGGCATGTTTTTCATGCACGAGTTCATGATTTTTAGCTGTTCTGGTCTTGCTTTCTTTAATGCCCAGGTTTATGATTTTTAGTTGGTCATATCTTGCAATTTTTTCATGCTTAAGTTTATGTTTTTTAGTTGTTCAGATATAGCAATTTTTAGTTGGTGCATGTTGTCATCCTTTGACCCATGAGTTTTAATGTACACAGCTCAGTGAATACCGAATTGAATCCCATGGCCTATCACGACTTTTAATGTATGTAGCTCAGTGAAGCGATTCTCACCGGCCGCTTGCTATATAAACCCACCGACACCGAGACGTAGTTACACACACTCTTCCTCCCTTGCTGTGAGCGAGGGAAGAAGAAGAACGTCATCTCCCGGACCGAGCAGGAGGATGCCCGTCACGTCTGCTTCTCCAATAGCTGCCCCGGGTTCTTTATTTTGAAAGCGCCGTAAAATCTGGCTAGCAAGGCATATCGTGTGAGCCGGATTGCATGCGTGCCCCGAACACCCCAGAACAGTGGGTAGTGTAGAGAGGTTTATAGGAGAAATGTTCGCAACATATAAAATGTTTTCCCACACAATTTTATAAAAATGTTTGTAACATATGAAGAAAATCTTTGTGTAATTTTAATTAATGTTCAAAACACTTAAAAATTCTCTCACATTTTCTAAATTGTTCAAGACATTTTTGAAAAAAATCAACAACTTTATGAGTTATGTTCACCTTGTATTTACAAAATGTTCAGCATGACTTAGACTGGGTGTTGATCTTATCTTCTTGTCAATACAAGAAGCGGGCGTTCGGCTCAAGCGCCTGCTACAGCATCTCCATCCCGGCGGGAAATTCCGGTGGAGGCGGTGGTACAGACATAAACAAGTGCCGTATCTACATCTCCGTCCCAGTGTTGAACCCTAACGGCTGAGGAATGTCCATCTGTACCATATCTATCGCAGTGGCCAACCCCGCTAGCGGAGGCATTTTCTACATATCAACTAAATTCCCACGACTAGAAGCCATTGATTAATTATTACTATGATAAGGAGACAACCTAATTATTGAGGAAAGGTTTCATCCAGATCGAGGTAGATGCATTGTAATATATAACATAAGATTGATGGGATGACTTAGAAGATGCATATGTTACCGATTGACAATAAATTCACGAATTTAGTGTCCATGCATGCACTGGATGGTTTTGTGTTTGAAAGCGGAGCATGCATCGAGAGTTCATTAAGAGCTTATCTCTGTGGGCCCTAGCCTTTATAATTTCAATACTCTTGGACCATCACAGTTAATTCTTTACGACCCTCCAAGTAATAGCTCATGAAGCTTCATTTGCCAAGTGTTAATTACATTTATGCTAAAAAGTGTTAATTACATTTTTCTAAAAATGTGTTAAACGATATTAGTACCAAGTAGCAGGGTTACCTGCTTAGTTGCGCGGCTAGATGTAACACATATTGCTATATATAATATTATGTAGCCCTCGTGATTTTGGTCTGGAAGTTAACTATCATCAATAGTCTAGCAAATTAAATGGACATTTTGTTGAAACATGGTGAAACTTACTAAGGTCATGCAAATGCAAGAAATAAGTGAATAAAGTAGGAGATTATACATCATGTTTGTTTTCCTCTCAAAGTACTATATCATGTTGCATTCCATTGGAAATTCCCACAGGCCTAATATGACTATACATTTGTTTTGAACAACACCAAGAAATTCTATCATAGGACTTCTCTCCTCTAACCCTACTTTTCAATGTTCAAGAAGGGATTATTAAAAAAAACCACTAGATAAAATTGGTGTTTTGGATCGATGTGGAATCCATTGGTTTTCATATGTTTTACCCACTTTTCCTCTTCGATTGGCCCTCATCCATATGTTTCTCTATCTTCGGATCAATCATTTTTTAAGAAATTGCTTATAAATATTGTTAACTCATTGATGAATCAAGTGACATCTTAATTAGCCCAGGTTGTATTACAACTGTCTAATTGATTTATATTGTATTATCATCATATCCTCATCTTAATTACTATGATTGTCTTTGTCAGAGTATCACTCGATCTGATGCAATTCTAGCTTTCTATTATTGAAATTTCTTGAGACATTATTTTTCACTCCCAAAAAGATCATAGATTGTAGTTATTTTCATTGCCTTTTTATTGCCGAAAACATTTTTGCTACAATATTCTTTGTTGGTCAGTCACAACCTAGCTTGTTCTTTCACCTCATATGCATGTTGTCACCTCTAACGCGCTCTTTTATGGGAGTGATATTATCAGTGAGGAAGTTTCCAGCCTCACATTAGTTAGATAGTGGGTGCACAATTTCTTAATTTTGGATCAAATCCTCGATCATAAATAAGAATTTTGTTCATCATTTTTCATAATGCCATGATATGGTTATCTCTTTCTTTCAACAAATATATTCATCCTTGTATATTCATCAGAATTCTTCTGCAATATTCCCTTGCCCTTAAACATGATGTAGTCGGTTTGACACAATGGTTCCCTTGTCTGGTTCTGCACGACTTATACCTTTTAACAGAATGACCGATTATATATTGGCAAGCCAGTATAGAAAACCATTGATCCGCGGAAGCATATCTGGCATCAGCGGTACTGACGAGAGAAAAGAGAAATAACCCACCTACCCACCCAAGACGCCGCGAGAACGTATCACAAGCTCGTGTGTTTGATCCATGACACATCATTGAAACAATTGGATATGTTGTTGTGGATGCACCGCAGTCTCATTTGAGGGGTATCTACAGGCATTTATTAAGCATTCTCTTTGGTGCATGTGTTTGGGTCTGCTGATGTAGAGGCCGAAGGTTATCCTTCTTTTAAAAAAAAGTGTTTGGGTCTACTATATCCCATTCAAATATATATTCGAGCTTTGTCAAGTCCGTATTATGATGGATAAAATGATTCTTCATTTTATTGAAGAGAATTTGTATGTCCGCTTGTTACCATGTTAAGTCATCCCTATTATTGAACGTGCGTGTCCATTGAGAAAAGAAGTCAACACTAGTACATTGCTGACTCAAAATCCTGTAGCCAGCGAACGTGTGTAGTACATTTGAGAAGATGTCTGTATTTCATTAAATGCCAGCAGCCAGGGACACGACAATACAGATTTAGCCATTAATTATTGATAATAAAGAAATGACATAAGATTTGACGAAAGATTGCATCCAGATGTAACTAGATGACAACAGATCGATGAACTATTGTCCATTGTTTAATGCTTTCACTTGAAAGGATCGACAGAGCTCATCTTCTCGGTACGGGAACGGGAAGCCGACATTCGCCTCCAGCTCAACAGGGATCTCTGGTGATGGAGGCATCCCTGTCTCATCGTCGAATCCTGGCGGCTGAGGAATCACCATCTGCTTCTCCTCCATTTCCATCCCCGCGGCGAACACCAACGGTGGAGGCATATCCTGCATATCCATCCCGGCGGTGACCGCCTGTGCCGGAGGCAGCTCCATCAACATCTACTGCTACATATTAATCTCGAAGGCGAACACCTCAGGCGGAGGCAGCGTCGTCATCAGCATCTGATGCTCTTGCTGCTACCTAGCTCCAAAGTACTGCCACCGAAGAGCTGTAATGGTAGCGGCGGGGCCACCTCCTCCATGCGGCTCACGTCGACGCGCAAGTGAACCTGGTTGGCGTGTTTGGAGACGATGTCCTTCACCTGCATCAGCACAACAAAGAAGGCCACCAATGTTGTTGCCGAAGCCTAGCTAGCTCTCTCTGTCGTGGATGGATGGAGGTACAAGAACGAAGACACAACAGAAATTTCCTACAGGCGCTCGAACGCCCAGCCGCACGTACGGCCTTCTCTTTTCTCTGATAAACAAGCTGGCTCAAAGCAGTACAAGGGGAGGGGGAGTTTATACGGGTGCACACACACCCCGCACCCAACTCCAAATAACCTGGCCACGATCCGCATGCACTGCGCCCCGGACGCTCTCAAACGCACCGACGCTGCTGCACTTCAACGGATCACCACGCTCACCCCGTCACTTTCGCCAACGCACGCACACACGCCATCCTACAGACTCGGCATGGCCACGAACCGGTGCCCAGCTCCACCAGCATGCACACGCACACCACACACACACCTGGTCACGTACGCATGCAACCCAGGTTGCCACGGGCCGAGTCCGACACGTTCACCACGCGCACGCACGCACACCGCGTCCCAGGCTCGCCACGGTTTTTTCCTAACACACTCCCCCTAAGCCGTGGCCTAGGGGAGTCCGTCGTCGTCGACATTGCCGTTCACCAGCAGCGCCTGCTCCGCCGCTGGCGCCTTCCTCAGCTGTGGGCAGTCCCGCTTGAAATGGCCGCGCTCTCCGCACTTGTAGCAGCCCCCGCGCCGGTTCCCGCCGTTGCACGACGCCACGCTCTTGTCGTCGTCGTCGTCCCGAGCACTCCCGCGCTGCCTACTATGCCGCCGTCATGAGCAGCTGCTCACCCCCACGCTCGCCGCCGTCTTGTCCACGGCGCCGAACCCGCTCGTCGAACGCGCGCAGCCGCCCGAGCGCTTCGTCAAACGCCATCGTCGTCACATCGTGGAACTGCTCGATGCCGACAACGACGGGGAAGAGGCGATCCAGCACCGTATCCAGCAACTTCTTGACAAGTGTTCCGTCGCCCAGCGTCTCCCCGAGGTTGGCATACCTCGCCGCCATCGTCGCGAGCCTCCCGCCGTACACGTCGAGCTCCTCGCCATCTGCCATCTTCATGCGGTCGAATTCGCCATGCAGCGTCCCCAGCCTCGCCGCGTGGACCCGATCGACGCCGACGAACCTCACCTTCTGGGAGTCCCATACCTCCCTGGCGGTGAGCTTCGTCGACACTTGCAGCAGCTCATCCTCCGACAACGCCCCGAGGAGCAATGCGCGCGCCATCTTGTCCTTCTTGGCGTTCACCGCCGCGTCGCCTGACGCCACCGCCTCCCATACGGTGCGGACGTCGAGGATCGCCTGCACCTTGATGGCCCAGACCGTGTAGTTGTTCGCGGTCAGCATTGGCATCGCCATCGTCGCCGATCCGCCCGCGCCGCCGCCGTGTGGGACGAGCGCCATGGTCGCCGGTGATCGCCCGAACCGAAGCTCTGTATACCAATTGTTGGAGTCCAGGACACCTCCAGCTGCACCCTCACTCTCTCTCTCGCACGGACGGAGGAAGAAGAAGGATAGTGGAGCACACAAAGGATATTCCGGCGACGAACGCCACGGCGACGAACGCCTGTATCTTGGCCTTTTATTCCTCTGGACTCAAAAACAAACAAACATGAGTACAAGTTCTTAAGTAGCATCCGGCCACACACACGCACGCAGTCAGCCGGAGCAACAACCTGCCCAGATTTTGTGCCACTCACGCACTAACCAACTAACCCACGCATGCACTATCCGGCCATCTAGGCCACTAGCTAACCATGCGCACAATGCAGCCCGCCTCCCCTATTCTGACGCTCGCGTCTTGCTCGCCAGGCCAACCCACGACGCGCTCTAAAGCGTACTCTACGGCTGCTACTAACTACGCCAATGAACTACGCGACCAGGGCTCATACCACCGCGACGCACGCAATGACACACTCGTGGTTTATTTCTTAACAACCAAGTCCTTGTCCCCCATGTCGCGCACGTTCGGGTCAACCCAAGACGCTCTCGGCTCGCCCGCACCACGCTCCTTCGCTGTGATCTCCTCGTTTCTTCACCTCGAACAGGTTCGTGCGCAGCTTGTCGAACTCCTGGTGCAGCTTCTCCATCTTCTGATGTTCACTGGCAGCACCCTCCTCCCTCGCGCCAGCCCCCGCACCCTCCCCCACCAGGAAGCGTTCCACGACGGTGTCGACGGAGGGGTGGCCGAAGGAGAAGGCATTGCCGCCGGGCGAGAAGGTGAGAGCGGCCACCTGGGTGCCGGTCAGGACCGCTAGATCCATCGCCTTGCTGAAGAACCCCACGCGGCCCTTGGAGAAGCACACGTGCGGGGCATCGTCCTGCTCGATCCGGCGGATGACGGTCTTCTTCCGGCCGCTGCCACCCCCCGCCCCTCGTTGGGCGCTGCCATTACTTGCTCGCTATGTGGCTAAGGTGCTGCAATTGTTCAGATCTTGCAATTTTTTCATGCTTAAGTTCGTGACTTTTTAGTTGTTCAAATGCATGTTTTTCATGCACAAGTTCATGATTTTTAGCTGCTCGGGTTCATGATTTTTAGTTGTTCATATCTTGCAATTTTTTCATGCTTAAGTTTATGATTTTTAGTTGTTCAGATCTAGCAATTTTTAGTTGGTACATATTGTCATGCTTTGACCCGTGAGTTTTAATGTACACAGCTCAGCGAACACCGAATTCAATCTCACGGCCTATCACGACTTTTAATGTACGTAGCTCAGTGAAGCGATTCCTCACCGACCGCTTGCTATATAAACCCACCGACACTGAGACATAGTTACACACAGTCTTCCTCACTTGCTCTGAGAGAGCGAGGAAGAAGACCGTCATCTGCCGGACCGAGCAGGAGGATGCCCGTCACGTCTGCTTCTCCAACAGCTGCCTCGGGTTCTTTATTTTTGAAAGCATCGTAAAATTAGGCCAGCAAGGCAGATCATGTGAGCCAGATTGCATGCATGCCCCGAACACCCCAGAACAGTGGGTAGTGTAGGGAGGTTTATAGGAGAAATGTTCACAACATAGAAAATATTTCCCCACACAATTTTATAAAAATGTTTGTAACATATGAAGAAAATCTTTGTGCAATTTTAATTAATGTCCATTACACTTAAAAATGCTCCCACATCTGTCTATCTATCTATCTATCTATCTATCTATCTATCTATCTATGTATACCTATACCTATACCTATACCTATACCTAATACCTAATACCTATACCTAATACCTAGTACCTAAGTACCTAATACCTATACCTAAGTACCTAATACCTAATACCTAATACCTAATACCTAATACCTAATACCTAATACCTAATACCTAATACCTATACCTAAGTATACAAATTCTTGACTTCCTAGAAATTGCAACGTTAATCAGTAAATAGGAACCGTTAATCTTGGTGGAACCGAGTTATTACGGTTCAGATTAGTCGATATATACATATTTAATATTTTTATAATTTTTAATACTAATTCTTGACTTCCTAGAAATTCCAACGTTAATCAATAATTACGAACCATTAATCTCGGTGGGACCGAGTTATTACGGTTCAGATCAGTCAATATATACATATTTAATATATTTTTAAAGAAAATAAGAGTTGTTTAGTTGGAGGACTTTTCTTAAAAGGCTCACGTACGTACGTTGTGACAAAAAAGATTGGATCCAGTTATTAAAAAACGAGATTGAACCGTAACTGCCATCTCAACCCATCTACTATTCCAACGATCCCTCATCCTTATTCTTTCTCTCTCCTCCCGATGGAAAAGGAGCGGTCCTTCCTCAAAAAATACTCACGAAAGTATCTTCCTAAGCCTTCTCCTTCCAATCCTCTTCGATCTTCCAATGTCGGTACTACAATCTGCGTACAAGCCAACACCGATCTTCCAATGTCGGGACTGCAATATCTGCGTACAAGCCAACACCGAAGCCGTCTATCACCCCTTCCGATGCATATGGCTTGCTGCGCCGTCCAGGAAATTATCCCTGCACAATCCGAGCTACAGCTCGATGGTCATGGTCGACCCGCCGTGTCTGCTGCCGTGCCGCCTACTTCTACTCATCCGCCCTCAGCTTCCAAAATCCACCAGCGCTTCTGATATCAAGCCAACTATCAGATCCGTCATCTATCTAATCTCTTTGAATTCCATGTTCTCACCTGGCTGCAATCTAACGATGGTGATGGTTCATGCAAGGTAGGGTAAGGAGTAGCGATGTTGTCCTTAAGTATGTGGTCGTCCTGTCGTATGTGGTGTGTTGAATCCCTTTTCGGAAGAAAAATATGGTGTATTGAACGTTCGAGAACCTACTAGGGACTGGCGGCATAGAGATTTACCTGTCCAAAGTCATGTTCGTTCTGGGTTGTCCATCTCCACAGGCAAGCACCATATCCGTAAATTCCTTGATTATCCTGCTTGATTTTTCTCTAGCTCTAACATAACACCACATATCTCTTCCATTTTTACAAGTACAATTTGCGCAAAGCCAATCCGCTTATTTCAAGGTCGCTAGATCATATCAGTAGATAAACTGGTCATATTTCTTTTCCTTCTCAGCGAGATATGTTTCCATGGTGAATTTGTTTGTTTTGTGCTGGTAGATGATTCCCAGGTGGTCGTTCGGACAACATGGAGCTGCTGTATAGAACTAGGATTGTTGTTCAAAAGTCTGAACAACGACCCGTGCTTCTTCTGCCATACCAACATTTGCCGGATGTCTCCCATGCCTTCATGGCATCTAATCGGCTGTGTCCAATGACACAAGAGAACAGCCATTACAGAAACACATGAAGATCTAAGGGGGGAAGCAGGAGTGAGCTCAACGGAAATTGAAAACATGTCGGGCATGCTGGAAGTAGGGACAACGGGCAGATGAGAGCTAACTGAATGACAGATACTTATGCTGTTACGTGCTACGAACATTGGATATTAACTAATATATATTCACTATGAAACTAACATGTTGCTTCAGGCTTAACTCCTTTGACGGCTGGGACTGGATCATACATTTTGCTGCGGTTCAGCAATACGTTTGTTTATTTTCTCAAAGGAACTAATGATCACTTTAATATTTTTTTAGCAAACATTTTGATTCTCTTTGAGAAGAAATAATCAATTTTTAGACCAGTGTATAAATGTTCCTTGCAGGAGGGACTATTTACTAAGATAAAAAACGAACAATAGTCATGAATAATTTCGATTGGGATACTGTTTAGCAAGCTACTTCACAGCGTCACACACGATTGAGCCAGTGTCCTAATGGTATATCCCATATATCAAGGTACGGTATTCTGTCCTTCAAAGTATATATGGAGATATATCGACACTTTGATTTGAATTATTCATGCAGATTATTATCTGAATCTGGATAATTTGATTAATAAACCACAGATGGAGGAGTTGAAATATAGGCAGGCCGTGTCCACACACACCTTTCTTCCCAGCTACTTCCCGGCCAGGTAATGTCCAGTTCTCCTATGTCCTATTTTTTTTACAATATAGTGTAAATTGACCTTCCTCTAAAGCCGTTAGCAATTTATAGGTGAAACAGACAACAATTAAATATGTTCGAGAAATGAACTAGATGGTTTCGGCATGACGCGTGGGGGGCTTAGCATCAGAATATGCCATGTACTGACTTAGT
The DNA here is from genome assembly GCF_056163025.1 of Triticum urartu. NCBI lineage: Eukaryota > Viridiplantae > Streptophyta > Magnoliopsida > Poales > Poaceae > Triticum > Triticum urartu. The sequence continues at coordinate 743,558,823 of NC_141875.1, read as the reverse complement.
TATTCCCAATATGTAATTCATTTAGTATTTTTCTCTTAGAGATTAAGTAATAGATTGATTTAATATTTTTGGTCTATTTCTGACCATATCAAGATTTGTCATTTATACTTGAAAAAAGATTAAAGAAATAAGGTCAAAGCCCGAATTCCAATTCTAATTGCATACATTGAGAAACAGATGGCTTTTTAGAATTCAGTAGCTGAATGTTTGGTCCTTTTTGTCTAATATGCGTCTCCTATGCAATTTGGACAAGCATCAAACATTTATTGTTGACAAGTGGCATCAAGCCCAAATATTTATCATGATATTGTACTTAAGCGTCTCACACTTGACACAAATTTCTTTCAATATGAGACTTAGAAAATAATTATTTCAAGTTCCGATTAGTTTTTTTTAATATTTGGTTATCAATAGAATAATCTGTATATAATATTCCTCTAATAACACCTTTAACCATATCGAGTATCAGAAAAAAAGTAGATTTCATATATACTTTTGAACTAATTTCTTATCCTCAAAACTAACAATCAATCATAGCAGTACTCTCACGATACTCTTTATTTTTAGAGATGAGTTTCCTGGTCTGCGAGTTGCTTATACGTTACTCAATATGCTTAAACCATGGTTAGAACAAAGTAGGTTTGTTCATGAGATTAATCATGTTACAATTATATTTGGTTTCTTCCTAACAATACAATGCAAAATAATATCTCTATATGTAGCTGATTTAATGTTATTCTCCTCATTTGTGTTCCCATAGCATGTTCTCGGTTATTCTGCATTTTTTTATTGCTAAAGATTGAATGTTTTTCATAGTGAATTAGTAATTCATGAAATTCCAGCAGTAATGTTGTTTCTTTTCCCATGTACGTCACAAAGGACTACTTTCATATGTTGTCATAGTCTTGCATTCTAAATTATTTTGTGCTAGCCCGTGCAGTTGAACGGGTTGACGACTAGTTTTTTAAATTGTTCAAGACATTTTTGAAAAAAAAAATCAACAACTTTATGAGTTATGTTCACCTTGAATTTACAGAATGTTCAGCATGACTCAGGCTGGGTGTGGATCTTATCTTTTTGTCAATAAAAGAAGGCGGCGTTCGGCTCAAGCGCCTGCGACAACATCTCCATCCCGGCGGGAAATTCCGGTGGAGGCGATGGTAGAGACATAAACAAGTGCCGTATCTACATCTCCGTCCCAGTGTTGAACCCTAACGGCTGAGAAATGTCCATCTGTACCATATCCATCGCAGTGGCCAACCCCGCTGGCGGAGGCATTTTCTACATATCAACTAAATTCCAACGACTAGAAGCCATTGATTAATTATTACTATGATAAGGAGACAAAATAATGATTGAGGAAAGGTTTCATCCAGATCTAGGTAGATGCATTGTAATATTGAGAAACAGTATAACGTAGCTAGCTAGGAGCCTCCACATCAATTTGACAGTTTGAACCGTCAGATCATCAAATCTACGATTCAGATCAGGTCTGATCATCCTAGGTCGCTCGCGCGCCGCACGCAACATCTCACGGGCTGCTGCTCCACATACCGAGTTGGTTTTCCTCTCCGTAACCGGGCCTTTCGAAGGCCCACGTCCTTTCATTTGGATGCTAACGCTAACAGCCCAGGTTGTGCTCCTCCATCGCTATCCTCCCCAACCGAGCTAGCAGTTTCCCTCCTCGATGCATCGTCGCTCTTTCCTCCTCGATGCGTCGCCGTTCAGCCGTGTTCTTCTGCGTGAACGCCTCCACGCCAGTTACGCACCCCCATGCACCCCCCTACTCTTCATCTGTAGCCCTTCGTTACTGGTTTTAATTTCGTGTCTTGCAGCGTTTGTCCATGGCAACTGCGGTGGCCGCTGGCGCCGTCGGCGCCCTCTCGCCAAAGACAGCGACACAAATGGGCAACGGCGGGATGTTTTCTCACCTTCCCATGCATGACAGTTTTGCTGTGATGGCAAGATGATACAGGCGATGAGGGATGTTAGTGACTGTGCTGCTCTTCTCCGTTCTCTGTTGAGATCTAGGTGAGCACTTATATCATATTCCAACTGCCCTAGATCTACATGACTACATTTACTGCATCTGCTTCACCTTGATTCATTTTTTTTTGCAAGAAATAATGAGATGATCTTCCCTATCTTTTTGTTTAGGCTATCAACTGTGCTTGATTAATTAAGGTTTAGGTACCTAGAGTAATCAAAATGCATGGATAAGTGACCATCCAATACTTCTGATCTGCTGCTTAGACGTCATCTTGTACTCATGATTCTGGAGTTACACATACACTATTGGTTGAAAATGTGAGACCAGCACACAAGTCGATGGAGAGAATATACATTTGTATCTTGGTATCCTAGTGGCGGGAAGATATATTTGTCTCAAGAAGTGAGCAATTCATTATTTGTATGGTAATTTTTATTTCAAAAGTTATGTTTGGAAAAAGAGTTACAGCTCTGCATCTCATATTTTAACTTTTAAGCAACCTACAGAAACTAAGATCTGCTGTTGTATTTTTATTTTCTGTGGTATTTATTCTAACTTCTAAGACATAGTCGTAAAATATCATGTATATGCTATTGATTAATACAATTCTCAATGGTAAATTATTCATTCCAGATTTTCAGCTATTCTTTATTCAACCAATAGTTTGACATTCACAAACTGACAAAATTGTTAGCAAGGAGGGTAATTATGTTACTCCCTCCAATCCATATTAGTTGTATCTAGACATATTTTAATGGTAGATACATCCGTTTGTGCGACCACTAATTTAGAACGGGGGAGTACTTTATTTGCAGCTATGTGACTTAACATGGAAGAAATAACACAAATCTCCTAGCGCAATTTTGAGAAAATCAATGTCATGTATTGCCCTATATATCGTGAGGTATGAAGTATGAACCCTACCTGTTTTTACTCATAATGAATATTTTCTATTTCCTTTGTTTCAAGTGTTTGTTTTCTATTTCCTTGCCAAGAAAGGAAGATATGGTGCGTATATTCACTGATAGGCTTGGTAACCTGTGTTTTGAATGTATGTACTTCATTTTCTTTCTACTTCTATGATGTTTATCTTATCTTTCCTTATACAATTTGATTGGGACCTTTTGTAGCTGCCACAGGGATGATTAGAGGTAGCATTGTAGCGACATAGGGCATAGGTGGTTTTTATCCTTAAGACATCAACCAATTAGTTCACCTTAGTATTCACCATGTGCTGGTATTGGCATTTCACTATTGTTCATTTTTGCACAGTGAAAAAGATTAGTGTCATGTGGGCATACCATGATGTTGGCAAGCTCCAGCAAGGTATGCGTGCATCATTTTACTGATTCAAAAGGAGGCGATCCCATTATAGCCGACTCCCTAGATTGTTGGTAATTTGAGCCTCTCTTGCCCATCCCTAATATTATTGCATGTGTGCATTGTACAGAAATATAGCCCGTATATAGAAATGAGATTCTCTTTAGGGAACATAAACATTAGGATTGATTTATTTTTTGTATATTACATTGTGCAGGATAGTTTATTTCTCCCTTTTGGAGGTTCTGGTATATGATATTTTGAACCATATGAATTTTATGATATGTTCAACTCAACATTTCTCAAACAATTCTATTGAAACTCTTTAAATGGACGGGCGCGGCAACGCGCGCCTATATGATCTAGTATAACATAAGATTGATGGGATGACTTAGAAGATGCATATGTTAACGATTGACAATAAATTCATGAAATTATTGTCCATGCATGCACTGGATGGTTTTGTGTTTGAAAGCGGAGCATGCATCCAGAGTTCATTAACAGCTTATCTCTTTGGGCCCTAGCCTTTATAATTAGAATACTCTTGGCCCATCACAATTAATTCTTTACGACCCTCCAAGTAATAGCTCATGAAGCTTCATTTGCCAAGTGTTAATTGCATTTATGCTAAAAAGAATTAATTACATTTTTCTAAAAATGTGTTAACGATATTAGTACCAAGTAGCAGGGTGACCCGCTCACTTGCGCGGCTAGATGTAACACATATTGCTATATTTAATATTATGTAGTCCTCGTGATTTTGGTCTGGAAGTTAACTATCATCAATAGTCTAGCAAATTAAATAGACATTTTGTAGAAACATGGTGAAACTTACTAAGGTCATGTTAATGCAAGAAATAAGTGAATAAAGTAGGAGATTATAAATCATGTTTGTTTTCCTCTAGAAGTACTATAGCATGTTGCATTCCAGTGGAAATTTCCACAGGCCTAATATGACTATACCTTTGTTTTGAACAACACCAAGATATTCTATCATAGGACTTCTCTCCTCTAACCCTACTTTTCAATGTTCAAGAAGGGATCATTAAAAATCCACTGGATAAAATTGGTGTTTTGGATCGATGTGGAATCCATTGGTTTTCATATGTTTTACCCACTTTTCCTCTTCGGTTTGCCCTCACCCATATGTTTCTCTATCTTCAGATCAATCATTTTTTAAGAAGTTTCTTATAATTATTGTTAACTCATTGGTGAATCAAATGACCTCTTAGCCCAGGTTGTATTACAGCTGTCTATTTGATTTATATTGTATTATCGTGATATCCTCATCTTAATTACTATGATTGTCTTTGTCAGAGTATCACTCGATTTGATGCAATTCCAGCATTCTGTTATTGAATTTTTTTGAGACATTATTTTTTACTCCCAAAAAGATCATAGATTGTAGCTATTTTCATTGCCTTATTGCTGAAAACATTTTTGCTACAACATTCTCTACTGGTCAGTCACAACCTAGCTTGTCCTTTCACCTCATATGCATGTCGCCGCCTCTAACGCGCTCTTTTATGGTAGTGAAATTATCAATGAGGAAGTTTCCGGGCTCACATTAGTTAGATAGTGGGTGTACAATTTCTTCATTTTGGATCAAATCGTCGATCATAAATAACATTTTTATTCATTATTTTTCATAATGCCATGATATGTTTATCTCTTTCTTTCAACAAATATATTCATCCTTGTATACTCATCAGAATTCTTCTGCAATATTCCCTCGCACTTAAACATGATGTAGCCTGTTTGACACAATGGTGCCCTTGTCTGGTTCTGCACGACTTGTACCTTTTAACACAATGACCGATTATATATTGCGAAGCTAGTATAGAAAACCAGTGATCCACGGAAGCATATCTGGCATCAGCGGTATGACGAGAGAAAAGAGAAATAACCCACCCACCTAGCCAAGACGCCGCGAGAACGAATCACAAGCTCATGTGTTTGATCCATGGCACATCATCGAAACAATTGGATATGTTGTTGTGGATGCACCGCAGTCTGATTTGAGGGGTATCTACAAGCATGTATTAAGCATTCTCTTTGGTGCATGTGCTTGGGTCTACTATATCTCATTCTAATATATATTCGAGCTTTGTCAAGTCCGTATTACGATGGATACAATGAAGCTTCATTTTATTGAAGAGAATTGTATGTCCGCTTGTTACCATGTTAAGTAATCCCTAGTATTGAACGTCTGTGTCCACTGAGAAAAGAAGTCAACACTAGTACATTGCTGGCTCAAAATCCTGTAGCCAGCGAATGTTTGTAGTACATTTGAGAAGATGTCTGTATTTCATTAAATGCCAGTAGCCAGCGACAGGACAATACAGATTTAGCCATTAATTATTGATAAACGACATAAAATTTGACGAAAGATTGCATCCAGATGTAACTAGATGACAACAGATCGACGAACTATCGCCCATTGTTTAATGCTTTCACTTGAACGGATCGACATAGCTCATCTTCTCAGTACGGGAATGGGAAGCCGACATTCATCTCCAGCCCAGCAGTGATCTCTGGTGGCGGAGGCATCCCCATCTCATCAGCGAATCCTAGCGGCTGAGGTATCTGCATCTCCTCCATTTCCATACCCGCGGCGAACACCGACGGTGGAGGCATCTCCTGCCTATCCATCCCGACGGTGAACGCCTGTGTGGGAGGCAGCCCCATCAACATCTGCCGCTACATATTAATCTCGGAGGCGAACACCTCATGCGGAGGCAGCGTCGCCATCAGCATCTGATGCTCCTGCTTCTACCGAGCTCCAAAGTACTGCCACCGAAGAGCTGCATCGGGAGCGGCGGGGCCACCTCCTCCGTGTGGCTCACGTCGACGCGAAAGAGAACCTGGTTGGGGCGTTCGGAGACGACGTCATTCACGTGCATCAGCGAGGCCAAGAAGGCCACCAAGTCCTCGTTCCCCATGTCGCGCACGTTCGGGTCAACCCAAGCCGCTATCGGCTCCCCCGCGTCACGCTGCTTCGCTGTGACTTCCTCGCGCTCTGTCCGCTTCTTCACCTTGACAAGGTCCGTGCGCAGCTCGTGGAACTCCTCGTGCAGCTTCTCCATCTTCTAATCTTCGATGGCAGCACCTCCTCCCTCGCGCCAGCCCCCACACCCTCCCCCACCAGGAAGGGTTCCACGACGGTGTCGGAGGAGGGGTGGCCGAAGAAGAAGGCATTGTCGTCGGGCGAGAAGGTGAGAGCGGCCACCTGGGTGCCGGTCAGGACCGCTAGATCGCTCGCCTTGCTGAAAAACCCCACGCGGCCCTTGGAGAAGCAGACGTGCGGGGCATCGTCCTGCTCGATCCGGCGGATGACGGTCTTCTTCCAGCCGCTGCCCCCCCCCCCCCCCCGCCCCCCACCGGTTGGGCGCTGCCATTACTTGCTCGCTTTGTGGCTAAGGTGCTGCAATTGTTCAGATCTTGCAATTTTTTCATGCTTAATTTCGTGACTTTTTAGTTGTTCAGATGCATGTTTTTCATGCACAAGTTCATGATTTTTAGCTGTTTGGGTCTTGCTTTCTTTAATGCCCGGGTTCATGATTTTTAGTTGGTCATATCTTGCAATTTTTTCATGCTTAAGTTTATGTTTTCTAGTTGTTAAGATATAGCAATTTTTAGTTGGAGCATGTTGTCATCATTTGACCCGTGAGTTTTAATGTACACAGCTCAGCGAATACCGAATTGAATCTCATGGCCTATCATGACTTTTAATGTACGTAGTTCAGTGAAGCGATTCTCACCGGCCGCTTGCTATATAAACCCACCGACACCGAGACGTAGTTACACACACTCTTCCTCCCTTGCTGTGAGCGAGGGAGGAAGAAGACCGTCATCTGCCGGACCGAGCAGGAGGATGCCCATCACGTCTGCTTCTCCAAGAGCTGCCTCGGGTTCTTTATTTTTGTAAGCGCTATAAAATCAGGCCAGCAAGGCAGATCGTGTGAGCCAGATTGCATGCGTGCCTCGAACACCCCAGAACAGTGGGTAGTGTAGAGAGGTTTATAGGAAAAATGTTCACAACATATAAAATGTTTTCCCGCACAATTTTGTAAAAATGTTTGTAACATATGAAGAAAATCTTTGTGTAATTTTAATTAATGTTCATAACACTTATTAAAAAAGACTCCCACATTTTTTAAATTGTTCAAGAAATTTTTGAAAAAACAATCAACAACATTATGAATTATGTTCACCTTGTATTTACAGAATGTTCAACATGACTTAGACTGGGTGTGGATCTTACAAGAAGCCGGCGTTCGGCTCAAGCGCCTGCTACAGCATCTCCATCCCGGCGGGAAATTCCGGTGGAGGCGGTTGTAGAGACACCAAGTGTTGAACCCTGGCGGCCGAGGAATGTAAATCTGTACCATATCCATCGCAGTGGCCAACCCCGCTGGCGGAGGCATTTTCTACATATCAACTAAATTCCAACGATGAGAAGCCATTGATTAATTATTACTATGATAAGGAGACAACCTAATGATTGAGGAAAGGTTTCATCCAGATCTAGGTAGATGCATTGTAATATATAACATAAGATTGATGGCATGACTTAGAAGATGCATATGTTACCGATTGACAATAAATTCACGAAATTAGTGTCCATGCATGCATGGGATGGTTTTGTGTTTGAAAGCGGAGCATGCATCCACAGTTCATTAAGAGATTATCTCTCTGGGCCCTAGCCTCTATAATTAGAACACTCTTGGCCCATCACAGTTAATTCTTTACGACCCTCCAAGTAATAGCTCATGAAGCTTCATTTGCCAAGTGTTAATTACATTTATGCTAAAAAGTGTTAATTACGTTTATGCTAAAAAAGTGTTAATTACATTTTCCTAAAAATGTGTTAACGATATCAGTACCTACTAGCAGGGTGAGCCGCTCGTTTGCGCGGCTAGATGTAACACATATTGCTATATTTAATATTATGTAGTCCTCGTGATATTGGTCTGGAAGTTAACTATCATCAATAGTCTGGCAAATAAAACTGACATTTTGTAGAAACATGGTGAAACTTACTAAGGTCATGTTAATGCAAGAAATAAGTAAATAAAGTAGGAGATTATACATCGTGTGTGTTTTCCTCTAAAAGTACTATAGCATGTTGCATTCCATTGGAAATTCCCACAGGTCTAATATGACTAGACCTTTGTTTTGAACAACTCCAAGAAATTCTATGATAGGACTTCTCTCCTCTAACCCTACTTTTAAATGTTTGAGAAGGGATCATTAAAAACCTCTAGATAAAATTGGTGTTTTGGATCGATGTGGAATCCATTGGTTTTCATATGTTTTACCCACTTTTCCTCTTCGATTTGCCCTCATCCATATGTTTCCCTATCTTCAGATCAATCATTTTTTAAGAAATTGCTTATAATTATTGTTAACTCATTGATGAATCAAATGACCTCTTAGCCCAGGTTGTATTACAACTGTCTATTTGATTAATATTGTATTATCGTCATATCCTCATCTTAATTACTATGATTGTCTTTGTCAGAGTATCACTTGATCTGATGCAATTCTAGCTTTCTGTTATTGAAATTTTTAGAGACATTATTTTTCACTCCCAAAAAGATCATAGACTGTAGCTATTTTTCATTGCCTTTTTATGGCTGAAAACATCGTTGCTACAACATTCTCTATTGGTCAGTCACAACCTAGCTTGTCCATTCACCTCATATGCATGTTGTCGCCTCTAACGCGTTCTTTTATGGGAGTGAAATTATCAGTGAGGAAGTTTCCGGGCTCACATTTTGGATCAAATCCTCGATCATAAATAAAAAATTTGTTCATTATTTTTCATAATGCCATGATATGTTTATCTCTTTCTTTCAACAAATATATTCATCCTTGTATATTCATCAGAATTCTTCTGCAATATTCCCATGCACTTAAACAAGATGTAGCCTATTTGACACAATGGTGCCCTTGTCTGGTTCTGCACGACTTATACCTTTTGACACAATGACCGATTATATATTGCCAAGCCAGTATAGAAAACCTGTGATCCACGGAAGCATATCTGGCATCGACGGTACTAACGAGAGAAAAGAGAAATAACCCACTCACCCACCCAAGACGTCGCGAGCACGTATCACAAGCTCGTGTGTTTGATCCATGGCACATGATCGAAACAATTGGATATGTTGTTGTGGATGCACCGCAGTCTGGTTTGAGGCGTATCTACAGGCATGTATTAAGCATTCTCTTTGGTGCATGTGTTTGGGTCTACTGATGTAGAGGCCGAAGGTTATCCTTCTTTTAAAAAAAGTGTTTGGGTCTACTATATCCCATTCTAATATATATTCAAGGCTTGTCAAGTCCGTATTATGATGGATAAAATGAAGCTTCGTTTTATTGAAGAGAATTGTATGTCCGCTTGTTACCATGTTAAGTCATCCCTAGTATTGAACGTGTGTGTCCATTGAGAAAAGAAGTCAACACTTGTACATTGCTGACTCAAAATCCTGTAGCCAGCTAATGTGTGTAGTACATTTGAGAAGATGCATGTACTTCATTAAATGCTAGCAGGCAGAGACAGGACAATACAGATTTAGCCATCAATTATTGATAATAAAGAAACGACAAAAAAATTGACAAAAGATTGCATCCAGATGTAACTAGATGACAATAGATCGATGAACTATCGTCCATTGTTTAATGCTTTCACTTGAACGGATCGACAGAGCTCATCATCTCAGTACAGGAACGGGAAGCCGGCGTTCGTCTCTAGCCCAGCAGGGATCTCAGGTGACAGAGGCATCCCCATCTCATCGTCAAACCCTGGCAGGTGAGGAATCACCATCTGCATCTCCTCCATATCCATCCCCGCGGCGAACACCAGCGGTGGAGGCATCTCCTGCATATCCATCCCGGCGGTGACTGCCTGTGCCAGAGGCAGCTCCATCAACATCTGCTGCTACATATTTATCTCGGTGGCGAACAACTCAAGCGGAGGCAGCGTCGCCATCAGCATCTGATGCTCCTGCTGATACTGAGCCCCAAAGTACTGCCACTGATCATGAAGAGCTGCAGCGGCAGCGGCGGGGCCACCTCCTCCATGCGGCTCACGTCGACGGGCAAGAGAACCAGGTTGCGCATTTGGAGACGACGTCCTTCACCCGCATCAGCGCGGCAAAGAAGGCTACCAAGTCCTCGTCCCCCATGTTGCGCACGTTCGGGTCAACCTAAGCCGCTATTGGCTCTCCCGCGTCACACTCCGTTGCTGTGACCTCCTCGCGCTCGGTCTGCTTCTTCACCTCGACCAGGTCCGTGCGCAGCTCGTCGAATTCCTGGTGCAGCTTTTTTCCATCTTCTGATCTTCACTGGCAGCACCCTCCTCCCCCGCACCCTCCCCCACCAGGAAGCGTTCCGCGACGGTGTCGACGGAGGGGTGGCTGAAGGAGAAGGCATTGCCTCCGCCTGAGAAGGTGAGAGCGGCCACCTGGGTGCCGGTCAGGACCGCCAGATTGCTCGCCTTGCTGAAGAAGCCCACATGGCCCTTGGAGAATCAGACGTGCGGGGCATCGTCCTGCTCGATCCGTCGGATGAAGGTCCTCTTCTGGCCACTGCCCCCCCCCCCCCCCATTGGGCCCTGCCATTACTTGCTTGCTCTGTGGCTAAGCTCAAAGAAAGGGAAGGAGAGGACTTTATATAGCAATCAGGACTGAGCTACGTGCATTAAGTGTGGTGATAGGCCATGAGATTCGATTTGGTATTTGCTAAGCTATATGTCAAAGGATAACTACATACTCTATCGCGCAACAACGACGTGCTTCCGTTTTTCGAGAAACTGTTGGTCGGGTGCATCCCAGATTTTTTTTTTCAAATAGAGAAGGACAGCGGACCGGGGCAGCCGCCGAGGCCGAATCTAGACGGTGGGTGGGGCTCAAGGAGTTTGGTCCGGCACTGAGCAAGCAAGCACCGAAGCGGAAGCTTCTTGTCCCTCGGAGACCAATGCCAAAAATTGAGAAGGCAGCGCCACTGAAGCTCCAGGGCATGGAGGGGGGAAGCGCGCTCTAGGGCGCCGGCAGTCCTGGACTTCCGACATGGGGAGGGAGGTGAGTGGGGAAGGGTGGAGGGATATTATACCGGAGGAGGGGAGCAGAGATACGGTGGAAGCGATAGACGATCTAGATTTCCAAGAGACGAATGGGCGGAGTATGTTCTCGTTTATTCTCTTGGCTACCATGGATGGATTTGGTTTTTTTTATTCAACAAGGGAACCAACCCTACCTTCTTAACCTACGGGGATTCCGTTACCCAACCACATAGTGTGGTTAGCTTCTACAAACAAGTTAAGTTGGTGAGTGGGGGTTTGGTGGGTAGGGTACGGTGGAATACTCTACAAGACTTCGATGATAAGCAAAGGCGTATCTAGAGGTCCCCTTGGAATAGGGCCCAAGGAAATTTTTAGGGGATAGGGCAGAAAAAGAGGAGCGATGGGCCCCCATACTAGGAGGCACACATAACACATTCCTCCTTGACAGCCCATCCTCGATGGGTGTGCTTTGGACCATGAAAAACTGGTCCTATAATTTCAACCTTGCGTGAGCCGCCAAGCATCCTTGCTTGCCCTACGGCGACCTTCGCCATTTCATGCTCGCCGTCACCCCGGTACCTGAGCCCGCGTCGGACCTCGTGTCACCTCAGAATAATGTCAGGAACTCCGCGTCCATTTATACATTAAAACTAAGTAGTCTATTCGTTCACACATGTTAAATCAATATGGACGTGATAAAAAAATGTACATGTATATATTTTTTTCACACAAAAGCTAGCGTTCCTAACAATGAGCGTATTCCAGCGAAATTTATCTTTTTCCTGGGCACACATTTGATACAACACATGAAATATATATACGCACCTCAAATCACCCACAAAAAATTGTCAGGAGCCCCGCGTCACCTGACAGGCAAAACAGGGGAGATCTAGATCGCACCCCCGCATTCTCTCGTCCCTCTTACTCATCTTGCCGCACAATTAATTCTTTTATCGCACACGCTGAATAGTTTTCCCATAAGCAGCCCACGTTTTTTGAATTTGGGGTACCCATCTCATAAATATGGCACGAACATTTATACATAAATTGTTTTTTATTATATTTAAAAATATGTTATTAACATTTAGTCTTTCAAATCTATTAAATTCCAGCCACTGATTTCTAATACTTATTGAAGAGCACCTGCAAGCGCTTGGGGAATCAGGTATGTTAGGCATCCTCTTGATCGTCTTCTTCCGACGACAGCCACCCCCTGATTAGGGGCCACCATTGCTCGCTCAGTGACTGGCATACAGAAAGAAAGCAATAATAGAGAAGGTCAATGCAGATGAGTGCGTTACTACATCTCGAGGTAGGGGGTGGGTAGATAACAACCGATAGGAGATGAATCACTAAGATGAGCTATCTACATTAAAAATCCAGATTGGCATGCATTGAGATTTGTTCTACTCTCTGCCGAATTGTGAGATCTAGGCAGAAAAGTGTAACTCAGTATTTACGAAAAAAAATGGATGAAAATTTGAAGAATTTCTGAAACGTAAATTACATGTTGGATAAGTATGTACGATCGGATTAGCACATCTCTTAATTAAGTAAATGAGACGAAAACTCTAGTAAGTCTGAAACTCAGTGGCGCCGTATATATATATTTTTCGGGGAACATAGAGAAATTTATTCGACCAAATGCTCTCTGGACCATCATGCAAGAGACTACTGACCCTGAATCTGGATGGTTCGGCCAGCCAACTCTCAGTTAAAATAGATACATGTGCAGAGATTCTTGGCACAAAGATGAGATGGAGTGCCGAAGCACGGACTACATATTGAATTAAATGTAGTAATATCAGGACCTAGCTGACCTATTTCTGCAATGATTGGAGCCACAACTGAACAATAATTGTGACAAGTATTCCAAAGATTAAGAACTGCCAGGCAATCAGTCTAGACTAAGACTTTTGGGAAGCCTCTGATGTTAGAAAAATTGATGCCCTCTCCAACGACTTTGTTTTAATATAAGTTGAACAGTAACTCCAAAGAGCAGTTTGCTCCTGGCTCCCATAAACCTAGTTAAATATCAAACACCAAATCCATCTCCTTCAATGGAATTGTTAAAGCTTACAGCTATATCCATGTTTAACATAATGATATCGTCTTGTCGAGACCGCCATCCACGGCCTAACCAAATATAGCGTTTCTTGCAAGGGATGTCCAGAAGTAAAAGTGCTTCTTTTGGGAGTTTGATTGAGTTTACCCGATCAAGCTACTCTTTCTCAAGCAGGTGTCTAACTATTCTATTAGTTCCAAATAGACTACACGATGGTAATAATTTTTTATTGCTGGTTATTCGTGTACAATTAATCTGACAGGATATCAAGGGCCAATGTATTTGGATGGAGCCATGGTAGTCGAACATGAAACCATAACCCAGCTCATGTGTTTTAATGTCATACTAAATAATGATTCTCAGTGCAGTACCCAGCTCAGCCAAGGAATTTCCTCTCCGGCCGCTTCTATATAAACCTCGGTGACCCTGAGAGATCTTCCTCCACCTCCTCTTTCCTCTTCCTTCATCCCCGACACTGAGCGAGCGAGCAATGTTGGCCAGGAGGATGGGCGGCAAAGACTGGAAGAAGACCGCCCTCCGCTCGATCCTCAAGAAGGACGCCCGGCATGTGTGTTTTTCCAAGCACAAGCGGGGGCTGTTCAGCAAGGCCACCACGAGCATGCTGACCATGCTTTTGTTGAGTCAACCTTGGTCAGCAGCATTTACACAGATGCATGCATAGTTGCATGCCGGCAGAAGCATCAGCTGTTACTTAGCAAGGTAGTAATGGGCAGGTCGGCAGCAATACTTGCGTGCCTTACTATCTAAGGTAATAGCTAGCTTACTATTGTAGGTAGTAGGCTGTGACATATGTGCTCACGTCACAGCTACAAAAATATCCCAGTACTAGGTCGGTTCACTTAGCTATAAAAGGAGCTTCACCCCGGCCAGTTGTAAGCATTCCATTCCGATCAAATACAAGGAAACAAGCCACTTTAGTTTCCTCCTCTACTCGTGAGTGTACCAGCTTCACTACTAGTGTGTGTGTGTGAGCAGGGCCGTGTGCTCTGCTAGTTTACTCTAGCTATAGTTTAGACTTGGTTGATCTTCAGACAACTAGCTACTCGCTAGTTCGGGCCAACAATTGGTATCAGAGCCTTTGGTTAGGCCGAAGCATATGCCGAAAGAAGGCGTCGCCGGCGACGGCTCCATGACTGTCGGGGAGAGCTCGGCTGAGGAGGCGCGTGCGGCGGACGCGCTTGCACTGCGAGGCAGGCTAGGAGGGAAGTTGGGTGCACCACGCTTCATGCGAGACGTGGGCATGTCCAGCACCTCCTTCCCTCTCCTCACGCGGACCAACTACCCCAGTTGGTCGGTCATGATGAAAGTCATCATGGAGGCGCGGCATATGTGGAAAGCCGTGGATACCGGCGATGTCGAGTACGACGAGGACCGGTTGGCGATGGAGGCAATCTTGCGCTCCGTCCCACCGGAGATGGTGCTCACCGTTGGCGCCAAGGAGACGGCCAAGGAAGCATGGGACACCATCAAGACTCTACGCATCGGCGTGGAGCGCGTACGGGAGTCGAAGGCCTAGACCTTGCGCCTCCAGTACGAGGAGATCCGGTTCAAAGCCGGTGAACAAGTCGACGACTTCGCCTTGCGGCTGCAAGGTCTCGTCAACAAGCTCGCAACGCTCGGAGATCACATCGACAACAAGATGGTGATTCTCATGTTCCTCCGTGTCGCCCCCAAGCAGTATAAGCATTTGGCCTGGTCCATTTAGAGCTTGGTGGATCTCTCCACCATGACGATCAAGGAGCTGGTAGGGTGGCTCAAGGTCGTTGAGGAGCATGGCGACGAAGCTGACAACGGTGCTGGCGGTGAACTACTGCTCACCAGGGAGCAGTGGGAGGCGCAGCTTCAGCAGCGCGGCCGCGACGGCTCTTCCGGCAGTGGGGGAGGCGCCCCCACGGGAAGCAGAGGGTCGTGACAGAGGCGGAGGCCCGCCCAGTGTGGCAGCGGCAACCGCGGTCGCAAGCCAAACCAGGCAGGGCGATGCACTAGAAACGGTGGCACGTGTCGCTACTGTAACATGCCGGGTCACTGGATCCGGGATTGCCACAGCAGGAAAGCCAACGAGGCAGCCGCGGCAACGGCAAACCACGTCCAGGCTGACGTGGACGGCGGGCCGGCAATGATGCTGTCAAGAGTCGAGCCCGTGCAGGAGAGATCAGTGTCTCGCAACCACGGCCCCGACATCCACCCATTCCGTGCGAGAGGCATGGATCCCGTCCATGGGAACCAGCACTCCAGTGACAGGCGACAACGACGTTCTCGGGGCCTGTCGACTGGGAGGCAATGAAGACCCGGGTGTGGGGGAGCCACACCCGGTGACGGTGTCCCACACCCCAACGGAGACTCGGGTCACCCACACCCCAACGACGAGATGTTCGGGGTCTACTGCTTTGGCGGGAGATGGCTCCCCGACAACGGCATGTGCGTGCGGCTTAATCCTCCTCAACGAGGAGAGAGCCATGACCACACCCACGCTTGCAGGAGGCAAGCAAAGTCAGGGTTGGTTCCTCGACAACGGCGCCACGAACCACATGACTGGTTCGGTCGACGCGTTCGCGGAGCTGGACCGCTCAATCACCGGGAAGGTGCGGTTCGCAGACGGATCCTTGGTGGAGATCCACGGGCACGGGACCGTCGTCTTCGCTGAGAAAGGGGGTGATCACAGGGCGTTTACGGATGTCTACTTCATCCCGGCGCTCAAGAGCAGCGTCGTGAGTGTCGGACAGCTCGACGAGGGCTGGTTCGACATCGGCATCCGCCGCGGTGTTCTCACCATGCGCGACCAGCAGAAGAGGCTGCTCATTGAGGTAACCCGCTCGCCAAACCGCCTATACAAGCTCTTCTTTCGACCCGTGCATCCTGTGTGCCTTGCTGTCGGCCATGTCTCCGACGCGTGGCATTGGCATGCCCGGCTAGGACACCAGCACTTCGACAGGTTACGAAAGATGGTGCGAGGCAACCTCGTTCGTGGGCTACCTCACATCGAGCACGCCGACGAGCTGTGCGATGCATGTCTTGCCGGGAAGTAGCGGCGCCTGCGCTTTCCCGAGAAGGCACGCTATCGGGCGCAAAAACCCCTGGAGCTGGTTCACGGGGACCTCTGCGGCCCAATCACCCCGGCAACGCTAGGAGGGCGTCGCTACATCCTGCCGCTAGTGGACGATTATAGCAGGTTCATGTGGGTGCTTCTCCTCGCCTCCAAGGACGAGGCGGAGCAAGCCATTGTCAAGCAGCAAGCGACAACAGAGGTCGAGTGCGGCCACAAGCTGCGTGTGCTACGCACGGACCGTGGCAGCGAGTTCACGTCGGCCATATTCTACAAGCACTGCGCTGATAAAGGGGTGCAACGTCACCTCACAGCCCCTTACTCGCTGCAGCAGAACGGCGTCGTCGAGTGGAGGAACCAAACTATGCTCGGGATGGCACGCTGCTTGCTTAAGGCAAAGCAGGTGCCGAGCACATATTGGGGGAAGGCCGTACTCACGACTGTCTTCATCCTCAACCGCTCCTTCACAAGGACCGTTAATGACAAGACACCTTATGAGGCGTGGTACGGGAGGAAGCCTGATGTACGCTTCCTCTGCACCTTTGGCTGCATCGGGCATGTCAAGACAGTGCGCCAACAGCTGAAGAAGCTCGACGACAGGAGCACCCCAATGGTGTTTATGGGCTACGAGACGGGCTCTAAGGCATACAAGATGTACGACCCCGTCTCAAAGCGTGTGCATGTCTCGCGCGACGTCATCTTCGACGAAGACACGCGATGGACTTGGGAGGCGTCGGGGGAGGCCCCGGCAAGCAGCTCCTTCACCATGGAGTACCCGATGTACTCTAGGACCCCGGGAAGTGCCAACCCGGGAAGCCCGGGAGGTGTGGATCCAGGAACAACAACCCCAAGAACACCGTCCTCGGGTACGGTGTCCCCGGACACCCCGATGTCAAGCAAGGTGGGTCCCGGGAGGTAGTTCGCAACCCCGCCAACGGCGAGGTCAGAGCTGTTCGACACCGAAGACAGCGTTGGCGCACCCCACAGGTTTCGGCGCATGGGGGATCTCCTTGGTGAGGCTGCGGCAACACCGCAACACCCCGAGGATGAGGACGCTGATGACGATGAGGTCCTGCATCTGATGGCCGGCGAGGAGCCGACCACATTCGCGGAGGCCGAGCAAGAGGATTGCTGGCACCATGCGATGCTGGACAAGCTGGCGTCGATCAATGACAACGCCACTTGGACACTCATCACACTGCCTGCTGGGCACCGAGCCATCGGGATCAAGTGGGTGTTCAAGGTGACGAAGGACGAGCACGGTGCCATTGTCAAGCACAAGGCGTGCCTCGGCGCAAAGGGCTATGTGCAGCGTGAGGGAGTGGACTTCGAGGAAGTCTTCACTCCGGTGGCAAGGCTGGAGTCCGTGCGGCTCATCCTTGCCGTGGCCGCTCACCGCGGGTGGGACGTACACCACATGGACGTCAAGTCCGCGTTTCTCAACAGCGACCTTAATGAGGATGTGTACGTCTCCCAGCCACCTGGGTTCATTGCCAAGGGCCACGAACAGGGCGTGTATCGACTACACAAGGCTCTTTATGGAGTCCGGCAAGCCCCAAGGGCGTGGAACGCGAAGCTCGATGCAAGCCTCGCATCTCTTGGGTTCTCACGCAGAGCTTCTGAGCACGGCGTCTACTCGCGTGGCACCGCGAACATGCTTCTCATCATCGGCATCTACGTCGACGACTTGGTCATCGTCGGGGCAGAGCCTGAAGAGGTTCAACGCTTCAAGGGAGAGATGCATCGTCTCTTCAGTATGAGTGACCTTGGGCTGCTCCGATACTACCTCGGGCTGGAGGTGAACCAGGAGGGTTGTTGCATCACGATCACTCAGACGGCCTACGCCACCAAGATGCTCGAGCGAGCAAGCATGAAGGACTGCTATGTTGTGCATGCTCCAATGGAGGCACGGCGGAAACTCAGCAAGGATAGCTCCGTGAAGGCGGTGGATGCTACGCTCTACCGCAACATCATCGGGAGCCTCAGGTATCTCGTGCACACCCGACCGTACATCACGTTCGTTGTCGGATACCTGAGTAGGTTCACAGAAGCCCCGGCAAGCGATCACCTCGCTGCCGTCAAGCACCTGCTCTGGTACATCGCGGGTATGCTCACGCATGGATGCGTGTATCGTTGTGGCGACGACGAGAGCTTGGTCGGATACAGCAACTCCGACCATGCTGGTCATGTGGATTCTCGAAAGAGCACCTCGGGCATACTATTCGTTCTCGGGAATAGTCCCGTCAACTGGCAATCGGTGAGGCAGAAGGTTGTCGCCGTATCTTCGTGCGAGGCGGAGTACATCGCGGCAGCTACAACGGCCTGTCAAGGCATTTGGCTTGCTCGCCTTCTCAGCGAGATGCTGAATCAGGACACCGCCCCTGCGCTCATCTTCGTCGACAACAAGTCGGCGATTTCGCTCTGCAAGAATCTAGTGCTTCACGACCGCAGCAAACACATCGATCTCCGCTATCACTTCATACGTGACTGCATTGAGAAAGGCTCGGTGATCGTGGAGTTCATCCGAACTGGTGAGCAGAAGGCGGACATCCTGACGAAGGCACTTGGCCGCGTCCGGTTCCAGGATCTGCGCGACAAGGTCGGGATCATCGACCCCAAGCTCCTTCGACAAGGTTGAGGGAGAGAATGTTGAGTGAACCTTGGTCAGCAGCATTTACACAGATGCATGCATAGTTGCATGTCGGCAGCAGCAGCAGCTGTTACTTAGCAAGATAATAGCTAGCTTACTAGTGTAGGTAGTATGCTGTGACATATGTGCTAATGTCACAGCTACAAAAATATCCCAGTACTAGGTCGGTTCACTTAGCTATAAAAGGAGCTTCACCCCCGCCGGTTGTAAGCATTCCATTCCGATCAAATACCAGGCAACAAGCCACTTTAGTTTCCTTCTCTACTCGTGAGTGTACCAGCTTCACTACTAGTGTGTGTGGGACCAGCACCGTGTGCTCTGCTAGTTTACACTAGCTGTAGTTTAGACTTGGTTGATCCTCAGACAACTAGCTACTCGCTAGTTCGGGCCAACAGCTTTCCGGTGCCCAAGTGGGCGCTGTCATCTTCTCGCCTCGCTGCAAGGCCTTCTCCTATGGCCATTCATCCTTTGACGCCGTCGTCAGCCACGTCATGGCGGGGGACAGTGCAGAGCTTCAGGGCTCCGCCGCCGACAACGTGTTGCAGACGCTGCACCGGCAGCATGGCGAGATGCGCCCAGAGCTGGCGGAGAGGAAGAAGTAGAAGAAGCGCGCGCACGAGACGCTGACCAAGGAGCGCGCCACGGGGGACCAGATTGCCCAAGGACCCCGCAGTGATGGTGATGCATATGCTCATGGAGATGGCGCCGCTGCAGGAGTTCGTCGTCGTTATGCAGGGGCATGCTAGCTTTCCCTACCGAGGAGAGAAAGACAAATGCGCACATAATCAAAGTCTAACTTCGCATGAAATCTAATAGTTTCTTGCCACATTTATAGTATTATTCTAAATAAATCAAGCCAGGTCGATGTAAGACCCATCTCCTTGAGTTCTCCATTATCATAGTATCTGTCATTTTATTAATGAAAAGGTTAGCTGTAAATGGGGCCCGACCCATTTTTGTCTGAGCTGCAAGTCCACCCACAACACACAACTTGGTCCGACCGCTTTTTGTCCTAGTTGGAAGTCCGCGCTCGACATGCAACTCCATGCCTGCAGCGAGATTGCAATTAGTGGTGGGAGCAGGGTTGTCGGCAAGTTTAATTTACACATTTATAAAATATTCGTGGTATTTTTAATTTTTTTTATAAAAGTCATGACCATTTTCCAAAATTATGATTTTTTTCAGGAATAATGTGTTTTAGTTCATGTTTCAGTTTAGAAAAATAAGCATGATCTTTTTCCAAATTTGTGGGCATTTTTTAACTTCATGAATAAGTTTTTTAATTTTCCATGTTTCCGTTGATTTTATTTCTTTCTATTTTCCCTTCTTTCTTCCTTTTTATCATTATCTTATTTCACTTTTAATTTGAAATTTTTATTTCTTTTTTCCTTTTTATTGTCACTTTTTTCATCGCTACTTAAAAATGTTCATATTGTATATAAAAAAAATGTTCACCATGTTTGAAAATGTACATCAAATATTTTGTTTGAAAGTGTTCAAAGCATTTGAAAATATGTTCAACTTGTTTTAAAACGTAGTCACCATCTTATATGAAATGTTTGTTGCATTTTGAGAATATTTCATGATGTTTTACATGTTTTTCATCATGTGTTTCAAAAATGGCCTCCACATTTAAAAAATGTATATTGTATAGTAATGAAAATGCTCATTTTTGCAAATCAACCTGTGGTTGGATGGCTAGAGGGACTGTGGTATTCCCAGCCCATCAGGGTTCAAATCCTGGTGATCGCATTTATTCCTGGATTTATTTCAGGATATCCGACGATGTGCATTCAGTGGGAGGAGACGTTTCCGTCGACTACGAGGTGCCTACGGTGATTTTATAAATTTCAAGATGATATGCCAGCTCAGTCTTTTGGAGGTGCTCATAGGGGTAGAGTGTGCGTGTGTGCGTTCAGAGGGTAAGTGTATGCGCGTGTATATGATCACTTGTGTCTGTACTGATATTAAAAAAAATGCTCATTGATAAGATGTCTGTATTCCATTAAATGCCAGCAATCAGCGACAGGACAGTACAGCTTTATCCATTAATTATTGGTAATAAAGAAACGGCATAAAATTTGATGAAAAATTTCATCCAAATGTAACTAGACAACAACAGATTGAGGAACTATTGTCCATTGTTGAATACTTTCACTTGAACGGATGAACAAGGGTTTGAATCTCATCTTCTCAGTACGGGAACGGGAAGCTGGCGTTCGCCTCCGGCCCGGCAGGGATCTCCGGCGACGCAGCCATCGCCATAAGCAACTGCTGTACCGCCATCCTCATCTCGTCTTTGAACCCTGGCGGTTGAGGAATCGCCATCTGCTTCTCCTCCATATCCTTCACCACGGCGAACGTCGGCTACGAAGGCATCTGCTGGATATTCATTCCGGAGGCAAACCACTGAGGCGGAGGCTGCGTCGCCATTACGATCTGTTGCTGCTGCTACCGAACTCAAATGAACTGCCACAGAAGCGTTGCGGCGGCGGCGGAGGGGCCACCTCGGCCATGCGGCTCACATTGACGTTCATCGCCTTGAGGAGAACCTTGGCGCGTTAGGAGACGACGTCATTCGCCTTCATAGTGTTGACCCAAGCCGCTATCTGGTCCCCTGCGTCACCCTCCTTCGCGATGACCTCCTACTTGCTCTCCGTTCGCGTCTTCACCTCGACCAGCTCGGTGCGCAGCTCGTCGAACTCCTGGTGCAGCTTCTCCAGCTTCTTATATTCGCTGGCAGCGCCCTCCTCCCTTGCGCCAGCCCCCGCACACTCCGCCGCAAGGAAGCGTTCCACGACGGAGTCGATGGATGGGTAGCTGAAGGAAAAGGCGTTGCCGCCGGGCGAGAAGGCAAGGGCGGACACCTGGGCGCCGATCAGGACCGCCAAATCAGTGGCCTTGCTGAAGAACCCCACGCGGCCATTTCTTGAAGAAATTGTTGCTCGGGCGCATCGTGTATTTTCTGTTGAAAACAGAGCAGGGCAGCGGACCATGGTGGCAACCAGAGCAGTCGCAGCGCGGGCCGGATCTGGCGGCGGGCTGGGTTCGAGGAGTTTAGTCCGGGACTGAGCAGGCAACCACTGGAGCAGAAGCTGGTCGTCCATCGGAGACCAAAGCACAAAGTTGAGAAGGCGGCACTGCTGAAGCTCCATGGCGTAGAGGCATGCTCCAGGGCGGCAGCAGTTCGCGGGTGGACTTCCGGCGTGGGGAGGGAGGGGAGGCGGAAGGGCGGAGCGAGATTATACCGGCGGAGTGGAGCAGAGATATGGAGGAGGCGGAGGCGACGGATGATCTAGATTCCCGGGAGATGAATGGGCAAAACATTTTCTCCTTTGGTGTTTTGGTTACCATGGATGGATTTGTATTTCTTTTATTCAACAATGGAACCAACTCTACCTTCTTAATCTAAGAGCAATCCTTAACCTAACCAAAGGGTGGGGTAAGCTTCTAATAATGGTTGAATTAAGTTGGTGCGTAGGGGTTTGGTGCATAGGGTCTGGTGGAATACTCTAGAAGACTTCGATGATAAGTAAAGGCATCTCTAAAGGTCCCCTCGGAACAGGGCACAAGACAGTTTTTGGGGGATAGGGACCCAAAACTGCTAGGCACACATGACACATTCCTCCCTCACAGCCCATCCCCATGGGTGTGCTTTGGACCTCCAAAAACTGGCCCAAAAATTTCAACCCTGCGTGAGCCGTCAAGCCTCCTGCTTGCCCTTTGGCGACCTTCCACGATTCATGCTCTCCTTCATCCCGGTACCTGAACTGGTGTCGGACCGCATGTCGCCTTAAAAAAAATGTCAGGAATCCCTCGTCCATTTATACATTAAGACAAAGTACACTAGTAGAACAAGGGGCTTTGGTCCAGCCAAAAAAGAGCATTAATCCCGGTTGCATTACAAACCGGGACTAATGTGAGCATCTCGTCGTTGAAGAGAATTGTATGTCCTATTGTTACCATGTTAAGTCATTCCTAGTTTTGAACGTGTGTGTCCATTTAGAAAAGAAGTCAACACTAGTACATTGCTGACTCAAAATCCTATAGCCAGCGAACGTGTGTTGTACATTTGAGAAGATGTCTGTATTTCGTTAAATGCCAGCTGCCAGCGACAGGACAATACAGATTTAGCCATTAATTATTGATAATAAAGAAATGACATAAAATTTGATGAAAGATTGCATCCAGATGTAACTAGATGACAATCGACGAACTATCGTCCATTATTTAATGCTTTCACTTGAACGGATCGACAGGGGTTTGGAGCTCATCTTCAAAATACGGGAACGGGAAGCCAGCGTTCGTTTCCAGCCCAACATGGATCTCTAGTGACGGAGGCATCCCCATCTCGTCGTCGAACCCTGGCGGCTGAGGAATCAACATCTGCATCTCCTCCATATCCATCCCCGCGGCGAACACCAACGGTGGAGGCATCACCTGCATATCCATCCCGGCGGTGACGGCCTGTGCCAGAGGCAGCTCCATCAACATCTGCTGCTACATATTAATCTCAGAGGCGAATAGCTCAGGCGGATGTAGCATCGCCATCAGAATCTGATGCTCCTATTGCTACCGAGATCCAAAGTACTGCCACCGAAGAGCTGCAGCGGCAGCGGCGGGGCCACCTCCTCCATGCGGCGCATTCGGAGACGATGTCCTTCACCTGCATCGGTGCGGCAAAGAAGGCCACCAAGTCATCGTCCCCCATGGCGCGCACATTTGGCTCAACCCAAGTCGCTGTCGGCTCCCCCATGTCACGCTCCTTCGCTGTGTCCTCCTCATGCTTGGTTCGCTTCTCCCCCTCGAACAGGTCCGTGCGAAGCTCATCGAACTCCTGGTGCAGCTTCTTCATCTTCTGATCTTCCCTGACAGCACCCTCCTCCCTCATGCCAGCCCCCGCACCCTCCCCCACCAGGAAGCGTTCCACGACGGTGTCGACGGAGGGGTGGCCGAAGGAGAAGGCATTGCCGCCGGGCGAGAAGGTGAGAGTGGCCACCTGGGTGCCGGTCAGGACCGCCAGATCGCTCGCCTTGCTGAAGAACCCCACGCGGACCTTGAAGAAGGAGACGTGCGGGGCATTTTCTTGCTCGATCCGGTGGATGACAGTCTTCTTCCAGCCGCTGCCACCCCCCCCCCCCCCCCCCGGCGCGCTGCCATTACTTGGTCGCTATGTGGCTAAGGTGCTGCAATTGTTCAGATCTGGCAATTTTCTCACGCTTAAGGTCGTGAATTTTTAGTTGTTCAGATGCATGTTTTTCATGCACAAGTTCATAATTTTTAGTTGTTCGGGTCTTGCTTTCTTTCATGCTCGGGTTCATGATTTTTAGTTGTTCATATCTTGCAATGTTTTCATGCTTAATTTTTTGATTTTAAGTTGTTCAGATCTAGCAATTTTTAGTTGGTGCATGTTGTCATCCTTTGACCCGTGAGTTTTAATGTACATAGCTTATCGAATACCGAATTGAATCTCATGGCCTATCATGACTTTTAATGTACGTAGCTCAGTAAAGTGATTCCTCACCGGCCGCTTGCTATATAAAAGCACTGACACTAAGACGTAGTTACACACACCCTTCCTGCCTTGCTCTGAGCGAGGGAGGAAGAAGACCGTCATCTGCCGGACCGAGCAGGAGAATGCCCGTCACGTCTGCTTCTGCAACAGCTGCCTCGGGTTCTTTATTTTTGAAAGCGTCGTAAAATCAGGTCAGCAAGGCAGATCGTGTGAGCCAGATTGCATGCGTGCCCCGAACACCCCAGAACAGTGGGTAGTGTAGAGAGCTTTATAGGAGAAACGTGCACAACATATAAAATGTATGCCCACAC
The DNA here is from genome assembly GCF_056163025.1 of Triticum urartu. Lineage (NCBI taxonomy): Eukaryota > Viridiplantae > Streptophyta > Magnoliopsida > Poales > Poaceae > Triticum > Triticum urartu. The sequence continues at coordinate 743,533,840 of NC_141875.1, read as the reverse complement.
AATTTTATAAAAATGTTTGGAACATATAAAGAAAATCTTTATGTAATTTTAATTAATGTTCATAACACTTAAAAATACTCCCACATTTTTTTAATTGTTCAAGATATTTTTGAAAAAAAATCATGAACTTTATGAGTTATGTTCACCTTGTATTTACAGAATGTTCAGCATGACTCAAACTGGGTGTGGATCTTATCTTCTTTTCAATACAAGAAACCGGCGTTCGGCTCAAGGGCCTGCTACACCATCTCCATCCCGGCAGGAAATTCCGGTGGAGGCAGTGGTAGAGACATAAACAAGTGTCGTATCTACATCTCCGTCCCAGTGTTGAACCCTAATGGCTGAGGAATGTCCATCTGTACCATATCCATCGCAGTGGCCAACCCCGCTGGCGGAGGCATTTTCTACATATCAACTAAATTCCAACGACTAGATGCCATTGATTAATTATAACTATGATAAGGAGACAACCTAAGGATTGAGGAAAGGTTTCATCCAGATCTAGGTAGATGCATTGTAATATATAACATAAGATTGATGGGATGACTTAGAAGATGCATATGTTACCGATTGACAATAAATTCACGAAATTAGTGTCCATGCATGCACTGGATGGTTTTGTGTTTCAAAGCGGAGAATGCATCGAGAGTTCATTAAGAGCTTATCTCTGTGGCCCCTAGCGTTTATAATTAGAATACTCTTGGCCCATCACATAACATTCTTTACGACCCTCCAAGTAATAGCTCATGAAGCTTAATTTGCCAAGTGTTAATTACATTTATGCTAAAAAGTGTTAATTACATTTTTTTTCTGAAAATGTGTGAACGATATTAGTACCAAGTAGCAGGGTGATCCGCTCACTTGCGCGGCTAGATGTAACACATATTACTATATTTAATATTATGTAGTCCTCGTGATTTTGGTCTGGTATCATCAATAGTCTAGCAAATTAAATGGACATTTTGTAGAAACATGGTGAAACTTACTAAGGTCATGTTAATGCAAGAAATAAGTGAATAAAGCAGGGGATTATACATCATGTTTGTTTTCCTCTGAAAGTACTATAGGATGTTGCATTCCATTGGAAATTCCCACAGGCCTAATATGACTATGGCTTTGTTTTGAACCACACCAAGAAATTCTATCATAGGACTTCTCTCCTCTAACCCTACTTTTCAATGTTCGAGAAGAGATCATTAAAAAACCACTGGATAAAATTGGTGTTTTGGATCGATATGGAATCCATTGGTTTTCATATGTTTTACCCACTTTTCCTCTTCGATTGGCCCATATGTTTCCTTTTTAAGAAATTGCCTATAATTATTGTTAACTAATTGATGAATCAAGTGACCTCTTAGCCCAGGTACTATTACAACTGTCTATTTGATTAATATTTTATTATCGTCATATCCTCATCTTAATTACTATGATTGTCTTTGTCAGAGTATCACTCGATCTGATGCAATTCTAGCTTTCTGTTTTTGAAATTTTTTGAGACATTATTTTTGACTCCCAAAAAGATCATAGATCGTAGCTATTTTCATTGCCTTTTTATTGCTGAAAACATTTTTGCTACAACATTCTCTACTGGTCAGTCACAACCTAGCTTGTCATTTCACCTCATATGCATGTTGCCGGCTCTAACGCGCCCTTTTATGGTAGTGAAATTATCAGTGAGGAAGTTTCCGGGCTCACATTAGTTAGATAGTGGGTATACAATTTCTTCATTTTGGATCAAATCCTCGATCATAAATCAAAATTTTGTTCATTATTTTTCATAATGCCATGATATGTTTATCTCTTTCTTTCAACCAATATATTCATCCGTGTATATTCATCAGAATCCTTCTGCAATATTCCCTCGCACTTAAACATGATGTACCCTGTTAGACACAATGGTGCCCTTGTCTGGTTATGCATGACTTATACCTTTTAACACAATGACCGATTATATATTGCCAAGCCAGTATAGAAAACCAGTGATCCACGGAAGCATATCTGGCATCAGCGGTACTAACGAGAGAAAACAGAAATAATCCACCCACCTAGCCAAGACGCCGCGAGAACGTATCACAAGTTCATGTGTTTGATCCATGGCACATCATCGAAACAATTGGATATGTTGTTGTGGATGCACCGCAGTCTGATTTGAGGGGTATCTACAGGCATGTATTAAGCATTCTGTTTGGTGCATGTGTTTGGGTCTACTATATCCCACGGAAGCTTCATTTTATTGAAGAGAATTGTTTGTCTGGTTGTTACCATGTTAAGTCATTCCTAGTATTGAACGTGTGTGTCCATTGAGAAAAGAAGTCAACACTAGAACATTGCTAACACAAAATCCTGTAGCCAGCAAACGTGTGTAGTACATTTGAGAAGATATCTGTATTTCATTAAATGCTAGCAGCCAGCAACAGGACAATACAGATTTAGCCATTAGTTATTGATAATAAAGAAATGACATAAAATTTTGACGAAAGATTGCATCCAGATGTAACTAGATGACAACAGATCGACGAACTATCGTCCATTGCTCAATGCTTTCACTTGAATGGATCGACGGAGCTCGTCTTCTCAGTACGGGAACGGGAAGCCGACATTCGTCTCCAGCCCAGCAGGGGTCTCTGGTGACGGAGGCATCCCCATCTCATCGTCGAATCCTGGCGACTGAGGAATCACCATCTGCATCTCCTCCATTTACATCCCCGCGGCGAACACCAGCGGTGGAGGCATCTCCTGCATATCCATCCCGGCGGTGAACGCCTGTGTTGGAGGTAGCTCCATCAACATCTGCTGCTACATATTAATCTTGGAGGCGAACACCTCAGGCGGTGGCAGCGTCGCCATCAGCATCGGATGCTCCTGATGCTACCGAGCTCCAAAGTACTGCCATCGAAGAGCTGCAGCGACAGGGGCGGGGCCACCTCCTCCATGCCGCTCACGTCGACGCGCAAGAGAACCTGGTTGGCGCGTTCGGAGACGACGTCCTTCACCTGCATCAACGCGGCAAAGAAAGCCTGGCGGCTAAGGAATCACCATCTGCATCTCCTGCATTTCCATCACCGCGGCGAACACCAGCGGTGGAGGCATCTCCTGCATATCCATCCCGGCGGTGAACGCCTGTGTTGGAGGTAGCTCCATCAGCATCTGCTGCTACATATTAATCTAGGAGGCGAAAACCTCAGGCGGTGGCAGTTTCGCCATCAGCATCGGATGCTCCTGCTGCTACCGAGCTCCAAAGTACTGCCACCGAAGAGCTGCAGCGGCAGCGGCGGGGCCACCTCCTCCATGCGGCTCACGTCGATGCGGAAGAGAACCTGGTTGGCGCGTTCGGAGACGACGTCCTTCACCTGCATCAGCGCGGCAAAGAAGGCCACCATGTCCTCGTCCCCCATGTCGCGCATGTTCGGGTCAACCCAAGCCGCTATCGGCTCCCCCGCGTCACGCTCCTTCGTTGTGACCTCCTCGCGCTCATTCCGCTTCTTCACCTCGACCAGGTCCATGCGCAGCTCATGGAACTCTGCGTGCAGCTTCTCCATCTTCTCATCTTCGATGGCAGCACCTCCTCCCTCGCGCCATCCCCCACACCCTCCCCAACCAGGAAGCGTTCCATGATGGTGTCGGCGGAGGGGTGGCTGAAGGAGAAGGCATTGTCGTCGGGCGAAAAGGTGAGAGCGGCCACCTGGGTGCCGGTCAAGACCGCCAGATCGCTCGCCTTGCTGAAAAACCCCATGCGGCCCTTGGAGAAGCAGACGTGCGGGGCATCGTCCTGCTCGATCCGGCGGATGAAGGTCTTCTTCCAGCCGCTGCCACCCCCCCCCCCCCCCCCACTGGTTGGGCGCTGCCATTACTTGCTCGCTCTGTGGCTAAGGTGCTGCAATTGTTCAGATCTTGCAATTTTTTCATGCTTAATTTCGTGACTTTTTTGTTGTTCAGATGCATGTTTTTCATGCACAAGTTCATGATTTTTAGCTGTTCGGGTCTTGCTTTCTTTCATGCTTGGGTTCATGATTTTTATTTGTTCATATCTTGTAATTTTTTCATGCTTAAGTTTATGATTTTTAGTTGTTCAGATCTAGCAATTTTTAGTTGGTGCATGTTGTCATCCTTTGACCAGTGAGTTTTAATGTACACAGCTCAGCGAATACCGAATTGAATCTCATGGCCTATCACTACTTTTAATGTACGTAGCTCGGTGAAGCGATTCCTCATCGGCCGCTTGCTATATAAACCCACTGACACCAAGACGTAGTTACACACACTCTTCCTCCCTTGCTGTGAGCGAGGGAGGAAGAAGGCCGTCATCTGCCGGACCGAGCTGGAGGATGCCCATCACGTCTGCTTCTCCAAGAGCTGCCTCGGGTTCTTTATTTTGGTAAGCGCCGTAAAATCAGGCCAGCAAGGTAGATCGTGTAAGCCTGATTGCTTGCGTGCCCCGAACACCCCAGAACAGTGGGTAGTGTAGAGAGGTTTATAGGAGAAATGTTCACAACATATAAAATGTTTTCCCGCACAATTTTATAAAAATGTTTGTAACATATGAAGAAAATCTTTGTGTAATTTTATTTAATGTTCATAACACATAAAAATGCTCCCACATTTTTTAAATTGTTCAAGACAGTTTTGAAAAAAAATCAACAACATTATGAGTTATGTTCACCTTGTATTTACAGAATGTTCAGCATGACTCAGACTGGGTGTGGATCTTATCTTCTTGTCAGTACAAGAAGCCGGCGTTCGGCTCAAGCGTCTGCTACACCATCTCCATCCCAGCGGGAAATTCCGGTGGAGGCGGTGGTAGAGAGACCCAGTGTTGAATCCTAGCGGCTAGGGAATGTAAATCTGTACCATATCCATCGCAGTGGCCAACCCTGCTGGCGGAGGCATTTTCTACATATCAACTAAATTCCAACAATTAGAAGCCATTGATTAATTACTAGCAAATATGCCCGTGCGTTGCAATGGGAGACAAAAAATTATGGCTAACCAAATAAGTATGACCCAATATCCTGGTATATGAGTGTACTCTATTTTAACACAGTGGCTCATCATGTTGCCATTTTTTTCTCACCCTAGCCGATGATGATCGCGATGTCCACATGATCACAATATATTCGATGCGGTAAATCCCAAGGCTATGAGTTTGTCAGTGTACGCCACATTTATCATTATGTTGTGCAAGGGAACATTTAAAACTTTAAAAACAAATCTCATTGACTATGAACTATTCCCAACGCCAAGACATATAAAGACTTTCGAAAAACTAATCAAATCCTAGACATGAAATACTTTTGAATCAGTGAACAGTTTTTCGAACCGACAAACTTTTTTTTGAAATTTATGATTTTCTCAAAATAATCATGAACATTACTTTTGTTTACAAAACTATTTAAATGTATGAACCGGTTTCAAATTCATTAACATTTTTTTACTCACCAAACATTTTTTGAATCGATGAACTTTTCTTTAAAATTGGGAAACAAATTAAAAAAACAAAATATTTATTTTTATTTTTGTGAACATTTTCTAAAATGTATTGTACATTTTTTTTCATATTCCGGAATATGTTTTGAATACACGATCATTTTTTCAAAATCATGAACATGATTTTATTTCCCGGCCATTTTTTCAAAATTGTAATTCTTTTTAATTTTGCGAACAGTTTTGCAAAACCACCAACATTTTTTGAATCTGCAATTTTTTTATGATTTTCTAAATATTTTTGAATTCACATATATTTTATGATTTCTCAAACATTTTATTTTTGAAAACTCGCAACTTTTAGAATATTAAAATCACGAATTAATTTAAAGAAGAAAGAAGAAAGAAAACATAATGAGAAAAGAAAAGACAAAAAAGCAAAACCACCAACATTTTTTGAATCTGCAATTTTTTTTATGATTTTCTAAACATTTTTGAATTCACATATATTTTATGATTTCTCGAACATTTTATTTTTGAAAACTCGCAACTTTTAGAATATTAAAATCACGAATTAATTTAAAGAAGAAAGAAGAAAGGAAACATAATGAGAAAAGAAAAGACAAAAAAAGCAAAACCACCAACATTTTTTGAATCTGCATTTTTTTTATGATTTTCTAAACATTTTTGAATTCACATATATTTTATGATTTCTCAAACATTTTATGTTTAAAAACTCGTAACATTTAGAATATTAAAATCATGAATTAATTTAAAGAATAAAGAAGAAAGAAAACATAATGAGAAAAGAAAAGATAAAAAAGTAAAATAAAAAAACAAGCAAGTAAAGCCCCACAAATGGGCTGGCCCATGAACGCATACATGGGTAGGACATGCGTGAGAAAAGAAAGATAAAAAGCACATATATTTTATGATTTCTCGAACATTTTATTTTTGAAAACTCGAAACTTTTAGAATATTAAAATCACGAATTAATTTAAAGAAGAAAGAAGAAAGGAAACATAATGAGAAAAGAAAAGACAAAAAAGCAAAACCACCAACATTTTTTGAATCTGCATTTTTTTTATGATTTTCTAAACATTTTTGAATTCACATATATTTTATGATTTCTCAAACATTTTATTTTTCAAAAACTCGTAACATTTAGAATATTAAAATCATGAATTAATTTAAAGAAGAAAGAAGAAAGAAAACATAATGAGAAAAGAAAAGACAAAAAAGTAAAATAAAAAAACAAGCAAGTAAAGCCCCACAAATGGGCCGGCCCATGAACGCATACATGGGTAGGACATGCGTGAGAAAAGAAAGATAAAAAGCACATATATTTTATGATTTCTCGAACATTTTATTTTTGAAAACTCGAAACTTTTAGAATATTAAAATCACGAATTAATTTAAAGAAGAAAGAAGAAAGGAAACATAATGAGAAAAGAAAAGAAAAAAAAGCAAAACGACCAACATTTTTTGAATCTGCATTTTTTTATGATTTTCTAAACATTTTTGAATTCATATATATTTTATGATTTCTCAAACATTTTATTTTTAAAAACTCGCAACATTTAGAATATTAAAATCATGAATTAATTTAAAGAAGAAAGAAGAAAGAAAACATAATGAGAAAAGAAAAGACAAAAAAGTAAAATAAAAAAACAAGCTAGTAAAGCCCCACAAATGGGCCGGCCCATGAACGCATACATGGGTAGGACATGCGTGAGAAAAGAAAGATAAAAAGTGTGACAGTTGGGGATCGAACACTAGTCTCATCGCCAAAAGATCGATCAGCCAACCACTCTGCCACTCATTTTTCTGTGTATTCTTCTCGTCGCTCCCCTATAAAACAATGAAGGAGGCGGCGATTTTTGGTCCGAAATATTGAATCGTTTTCTACTTACGGATGGCATTGGTGGGTAAATTTTATCAACTTGAAGGGTACTTTTAATGACCGATGACCAGAAGCGATAACCCCTTTATTAGTTGGTAAAGATAATTATACCCACAGCCTATGAAAAGCATGAGCATCTCTCCGGTTTTTTCTCTCATCAAATCAATCATGTTTAATTACCATAAATTCCTTTTAATTACCCTCAACATGTACCACATCTTATTTGATCTCTAGCGGCTCCTTGCTTTTTGAAGCAAGTCTCGGCCGTATAACAATTAGTGAAGTTTTATTTCAAAAGGCGAGGTGGTACTAATTACTAAAGGAACCCTTCATCTAACATAATCATCATCTATACCAGTTGGCTAGTTGTTATGTCGTCGGGAGGCGAGGTGGGCTTTTGGTTCGGCTCGACTTTTTGTTCAAATCTTGGAGGCCGAGTGCAACGGTCGCTACAATATGGAATAGTCCCACCTCGTTGAACCGGCCAAACTAACGGGAGAAAACATACGAACTAAAATAATACGATCAAAGCGGAACGAAACCAAAAGGCGAGGTGCAACAGAACAACAATTTGGTTATGTCGAGATAACATACGGACAAAAATAATACGATCAAAGCGGGACGAAACCAAGAATATTACGTTGTTTTATTAGTAGGGGTATGTGTGTTGCAACGGGAGAAAACAAAAAGTTGGTTATGTCAATAAAACATTCTTATGAACATGTAATCTATAAAATTTCCTGGTGAATAAAAATATAAGAAAAGAGAAACTTATCAATTATGTATATGCAGAAAAACGATCAATGGCCTGGATATGATAATTTAGATTTCGATCGGTACCCAATTAAAAGGAGGGTAAATTGCAAAAATTCACCTCTGTCAGCTTGCAAAGTTCAGCGAACGGAGAGTTTTGCCCACACCATTCTTATTGGGGCTAATTTGAACAAACATCAAAGTTTTGGAGTCTCCACCTGCAGTGCCTTGTGCATTAGTTACAGCCAATCATTTGCTCCATCCATGTACACATATGTATCAACTAGCACCATGCGCCATTGTCGGAAGAAACTAATTAAACAGAAGGGTTAGCTTGGAGACATGGTGAAACTGCAATTATCTTAGTTGCAGGCATAAATTAATATTCAATGTCATTACCTTTGTTGCCTGCATACTGCATACAGAAATATGGGCGCCAAAGAGTAGCTCTCATCTTGGCAGTCCTCGTGCTTGTAATCTGTTGGGAACTATCAAAAAGCATGTGAACACATCAGGGAAACATCAAAGCGGGTTCTTTCATATTTTTATTCTGCGTACCTGATCTACTGATCATCATCACGCCATGTAACTTGGTTCCAATATGAGTTCAGGTGAGGACACCTCCATTAGCCCGAAGATAAAGACAGCCAAAGCAATTAACATAGAAATCTTGTATCTGGTAGCCAAGCGAGACCTGCAGGAGCATCGAGGTGCATGGATTGATCAAGAAGTTGGGGGCGTGTTGAGCAGGTCAAACGCTACTGACGTCGGCGGCGTTGGGGCCAACTGTTGTCGGCGTGCTATGCCTGCAAGGAAGTGTGCATGTTGTAATCGAAAGCGGCGAGGCAGGCCTTCAAGCCCCGTGGGTCAGCGTCGAGGAAGACAATGCGGTGATTTAGGCTGCAAATTTAGCTGCCGCAAAATCCTTTCTCCGACGATTTAAATTAGTGCTTTATACTGGATATAGACATCACAAAGTCAGAACATGCCTTCTTGGAGATGAACCATATAATAAAATATTACACTAAAAGATTAGATATGCACGCAAAGATTGTTTTAAAGCTTTATCACTGTATGAAGAAAACAACACGGTAAGATGCAACGCTAGCTTTTTAGTTCCTCACTGATACCTTCCATTGAACCAGAGCATTTGCAGCATGTTGTAGCCAACAAGCTCGTTTTCTTCCCCTGTATCTATCTTCCGATCTGATCAACATCTGACTTGATTAGTCACTGGGTCGTCTCTTTGTTTGTAGTTTATATTGACCAAGCAAAGGGCATATTAGATGCCATTCACGGAGCTTCAAAGTGGAGGTAGGGCCAGCGGTTGATGGGGAGAGAGAGCGCACAAGCTGCAGGTGCCTCAGCCCCTCAACGGGGCCGCAAGGATCAAGGATCGAGTCGCTGCTGCACCCCTATTGCCGGTGAAGGAGGTAGTACGAGCACATGGCCGCACGCTGCTGCTAGATCTCGCCTCCATGGATCAGAAGAGATAGTAGGCACAGACGACCCTGAGCCATAACCAATACTCCAATAGCACCCATCATGGCTCGGGACGACGACCACCCTCGTTGGTCCTGCAGCCGAGAGTGACACACATGGGGCCGCGGGTGGACAAATCTTCCTCTACTCCGTCGCTTGACCTCAGCGGCACCTCTCATGAACCTACCTCGCCAGGATCCTCGGCGACCACGCCTCGACGACGACGGGTTAGATCGAGGGATCAACTTTGTTTTATAGTGGCGGTTTTTTTTTTTTTAGAAAAATAGCTGTGCTTTCCTTTTTAGGAGAATACGGGTGGTTTTCCTAGTTGTATAGGAAACCGACGCTATGACTTTCAACTCAGCACGTTACATGGTGTGATGGTAAGCCATGTATTCTATATTCTGTATAGGTCTCGCGTTCGACTCCCCAAGTTTCTACTCGTGTTTTCTCGGCCCATAAGCGAAGCTAGCGTTCGCGTGACCCAGTGCTAGCAGCCGTTCGACGGGAACTTGCGGCCCATAATTCGCGTGTAGCCGTTCGGTGAACTTGCGGCCTATAATTCGCGTGGTCCAGTGCTAGCGATGGACAAAATTTAGTACCACCTCGAATATGTTTTAGATTTAAACTGAAAGCGTAAAATCACGGGAAGAAGCGTATTGTGACGGTGAACCCACAGAGTCAATCCGTCCGTGCTTTATTATTAATTAGGGAAAGATTACTATGATAAGGAGACAACCTAATGATGGAGGAAAGGTTTCATCCAGATCTAGGTAGATGCATTGTAATATATAACATAAGATTGATGGGATGACTTAGAAGATGGATATGTTACCGATTGACAATAAATTCACGAAATTAGTGTCCGTGCATGCACTGGATGGTTTTGTGTTTGAAACGGAAAAAAATTCTGTGCGTACGGGTTGTAAACTCCTCTCCCTGCGTACCCTGTGTGAGATGACGCCACGTGGTCCACCTCGCCATTTGACGATCCCCTGTGATCCACTCCCGTGCGCTGGCTTCCTCGGCTCGATCGCTCTCGGCTCCAGGAAACAAAGTCCGTGGCCTCACAAATTTCGGCTCGGCTGGTGGACTGGGCGCACTATCCCTACCCCATCTGCACGAGAGCCAGCTTCAGGCGGCGCCGCATCCCTTGGCGCAGTCGCCACCGCCGCCGCACTCGTCTACATCGTTCGTCACCGGCTGATCCTCGGCAGCCAGACGACGTAGGTGCATCTCCAATTCCCTTTTTCTTCTGCTCGCCGCTGCTCCCCTTCTCTCATGTTGATTGCTTTTTGTTTCTAATGTCAATCTGTTTCCTTCTAGTGTAAGTGGTCAGCATTACCATTTCATTAATCACTTTTCAGTACCTTAGCTGCCAGGAATCGTTGGTGTGAGCAGAACAACCTTGATGATGTGTAGCAACGCAAGATTAATATTGCCTCACTGTCTAATGGATAGTACATGTATATAATTCACTGTCTAAACTGAACAAACTTGCTAATTCATTCTTTGCAGAAGAATTGGGAACCACTTCAGAATTGTGATTCTCTAATTAACGGCACATGAGCTATGGTGATGAGGTGGAAAAATCAGGAACAAGCTGAAGCTTTAGCTATAAGACATGCTTTGAACTTTGCAGCAGAAGCATGTTTTCACAAAATGGAAATAGCATCAGATTGCTTGTCGTCGGTCAACAAGATGAAGAACGCAGAGCAAGAAAGATCCCATACTAGCTAGCATCATAACTGATGATATCAATGTAAAACAGTGAAATTTTTTGTGTAGCTTTCGTCATGTAAATATGCCTTGTAGAGAAGCAACTAATGTTTTGGCAAAATCAACCAAACATGATGCAGCCTCCTGCTGGTATAATGAGTACCCTGAGATTGTGAGGGCAAATTTTGTAAATAATACAATTTCAATGAATGAAAGCTAATGAAATGTCCATCTGACTTCTTGCGAAAGATCTGCATGTGTGTTATCTGGATGTCTTCATAAATATGTAGTTACAAAATTCTGAATTTTTTTTTCTCTAGTTTCTCTACTTTGCTATTCAACTATAGCAAAGATGCTATCTTTTTTTGTCTAGGCCTAAACTTCATATGAAGTCAGGCTAATTTTTTCACTATGAAATCTGAGAACCTCTTCGCACAGGCAATATGAAAAATACTTGTATTGCAAATAAATAAGCACTCCCAAAAATTTGAAACTTTTACAAGAGTTTTGCCTCTGTATAGCTGCAACTTTATAGTTGATGATTGATGCAGGGAAAAACATATAGCTCATGAAAACCTCAGCAAGAGGAAGCCTACTCAATCTGTTTGCACGCAGAAAACTATATTTAATAGCACTAAAGTCCTGGTAGAAATCCAAAAATAATGAAATTTGGCAGCATCAATTAGTTTTATCGTAAAACATTGTGAAGACAAAATCTGCTATGCTATAGTGCATTAGTTACAATTGATGGATACGCCAAATTGCATCCAGAAGATCGTACTCCTGGTCACGCCAAATACTATTCATTGAAATGTAATTTTCTAACAGATGAGGACAACGTGGCATCCTAATAAACTCCAGATAAGCTCCACGACCGGCGACCGCGTCGTCCTGCTGCTCTCCTTCGGTCATGGCGGTTGTACAATCCTCTTGTTCCCCTCCTTGTATGACTTGCGGCAGCGACAAGTTCAAGGTCGAGGAGCAACTATTCTCATCAACGAGGTTTATGTGATGCAAGCCGGAAGAAGCTAGAAGCAGCATGGTCATCCTTGGAGGCGACGGTGTCAGATTCCGCCATGGCAACTCCCACCCTTCTCCACGGCAGTGTCACTTCAGAATGCGGCAGCCCAACCCGCGGCGGCCACGGTTGCCGTTCCGACCCGATCCGATCATATGCGAAGGAGAGGACGTGTTCAGGCGGGCAGCAGAGATGGCTCCCATTTCGTCCGTTGCAGTGAGCGCCGAGCCGGCGAACTGGCGCTAGTACCATCGCGTAGATGACAGTGCTCCGGTCGCTCGGCCATGAGGAATTCACGATCAAATCGCCGCTGCACCAAAGTAGCAGAAGCTAGCAATCCTCATGTGTATCTCTTTGGAATCAATCGCTGCGTAACTGACGGGAGTCGGGATCATACGTACATGACTAATTTCGGAGCCGAACGCAGGGACTGCTGAGCCGAGAGAACGATACAACCGAGCATCTGAAGAGGGGATCGTCAGATGGCGAGGTGGACCACGTGGCATCATCTCACACAGGGTACGCAGGGAGAGGAGTTTACAACCCGTACGCACAGAATTTTTTTTCCTTTCAAAGCGGAGCATGCATCCAGAGTTCATTAAGAGCTTATCTCTCCGGGCCCTACAGTTAATTCTTTACAACCCTCCAAGTAATAGCTCATGAAGCATCATTTGCCAAGTGTCAATTACATTTATGCTAAAAAGTGTTAATTACATTTATGCTAAAAAGTGTTAATTACATTTTCCTAAAAATGTGTTAACGATATTAGTACCTACTAGCAGGGTGACCCGCTCATTTGCGCGGCTAGATGTAACACATATTGCTATATTTAATATTATATAGTCCTCGTGATTTTGGTCTGGAAGTAAACTATCATCAATTGGCTGGCAAATAAAATGGACATTTTCTAGAAACATGGTGAAACTTACTAAGGTCATGTTAATGCAGGAAATAAGTGAATAAAGTAGGAGATTATACATCATGTTTGTTTTCATCTAAAAGTACTATAGCATGTTGCATTCCATTGGAAATTCCCACAGGTCTAATATGACTATACCTTTGTTTTGAACAACACCAAGAAATTATATGATAGGACTTCTCTCCTCTAACCCTACTTTTCAATGTTCAAGAAGGGATCATTAAAAAACCTCTAGATAAAATTGGTGTTTTGGATCGATGTGGAATCCATTGGTTTTCGTATGTTTTGCCCACTTTTCCTCTTCGATTTGCCATCATCCATATGTTTCCCTATCTTCAGATCAATCATTTTTTAAGAAATTGCTTATAATTATTGTTAAATCATTGATTAATCAAATGACCTCTTAGCCCAGGTTGTATTACAGCTGTCTATTTGATTAATATTGTATTATCGTCATATCCTTATCTTAATTACTATGATTGTCTTTGTCAGAGTATCACTCGATCTGATGCAATTCGAGCTTTCTGTTATTGAAATTTTTTGAGACATTATTTTTCACTCCCATAAAGATCATAGATTGTAGCTATTTTTCATTGCCTTTTTATTGCTGAAAACATTTTTGCTACAACATTCTCTATTGGTCAGTCACAACCTAGCTTGTCCTTTCACCTCATATGCATGTTGTCGCATATAACACGCTCTTTTATGGGTGTGAAATTATTAGTGAGGAAGTTTCCAGGCTCACATTAGTTAGATAGTGGGTGTACAATTTCTTCATTTTGGATCAAATCCTCGATCATAAATAAAAATGTTGTTCATTATTTTTCATAATGCCATGATATTTTTATCTCTTTCTTTCAACATATATATTCATACTTGTATATTCATCAGAATTCTTCTGCAATATTTCCTTGCAATTAAACATGATGTAGCCTATTTGACACAACGGTGCCCTTCTCTGGTTTTGCACGACTTATACGTTTTTAACCCAATGACCGATTACATATTGGCAAGCCAGTATAGAAAACCAGTGATCCACGGAAGCATATTTGGCATCAGCGGTACTGACGAGAGAAAAGAGAAATAACCCACCCACCCACCCAAGACGCCACGAGAACGTATCACAAGCTTGTGTGTTTGATCCATGGCACATCATCAAAACAATTGGATATATTGTTGTGGATGCACCGCAGTCTGATTTGAGGGGTATCTACAGGCATGTATTAAGCATTCTGCTTGGTGCATGTGTTTGGGTCTACTATATCCCATTCTAATATATATTCGAACTTTGTCAAGTCCGTATTATGATGGATAAAATGAAGCTTCGTTTTATTGAAGAGAATTGCATGTCCGCTCGTTACCATGTTAAGATATCCCTAGTATGGAGCGTGTGTGTCCATTGAGAAAAGAAGTCAACACTAGTACATTGCTGACTCAGAATCCTGTAGCCAGCTAAGGTGTGTAGTACATTTGAGAAGATGTCTGTATTTCATTAAATGCCAGCAGCCAGAGAAGGACAATACAGATTATCCATTAATTATTGATAATAAAGAAACGACATAAAATTTAATAAAAGATTGCATCCAGATGTAGCTAGATGACAACAGATCGACGAACGATTGTCCATTGTTTAATGCTTTCACTTGAACGGATCGATAGAGCTCATCTTCTCAGTACAGGAACGGGAAGCCGACGTTCGTCTACGGCCCAGCAGGGATCTCTGGTGACGGAGGCATCCCCATCTCGTCGTCGAACCCTGGCGGCTGAGGAATCACCATCATCATCTCCTCCATATCCATCCCCGCGGTGAACACCAGCGGTGGAGGCATCTCCTGCATATCCATCCCGGAGGTGACCGCCTGTGCCGGAGGCAACTCCATCAACATCTGCTGCTACATATTAATATCGGAGGCGAACACCTCAGGCGGAGGCAGCGTCGCCATCAGCATCTGATGCCCCTGCTGCTACCGAGCTCCAAAGTACTACCACTGAAGAGCTGCAGCGGCAGCGGCGGGGCCACCTCCTCCATGCTGCTCATGTTGACGGGCAAGAGAACCAGGTTGGTGCGTTCGGAGACGACGTCCTTCACCTGCATCGGCGTGGCAAAGAAGGCCACCAAGTGCTCATCCCCCATGTCGCGCACGTTCGGGTCAACCTAAGCCGCTATTGGCTCCCCCGCGTCATGCTCCTTCGCTGTGACCTCCTCGCGCTCGGTCCGCTTCTTCACTTCGACCAGGTCCGTGCACAGCTCATCGAACTCCTGGTGCAGCTTCTCCATCTACTGATCTTCGCTGGCAGCACCCTCCTCAATCGCGCCAGCCCCCGCACCCTCCCCCACGAGGAAGCGTTCCACGACGGTGTCGACGGAGGGGTGGCTGAAGGAGAAGGCATTGCCGCCGGGCGAGAAGTTGAGAGCGGCCACCTGGGTGCCGGTCAGGACCGCCAGATAAATTTGGTTAAGTATGTACGATCAGATTAGCACATCTCTTAATTAAGTAAATGAGACGAAAACTCTAGTAAGTCTGAAACTCAGTGGCGCCGTATATATATATTTTTCGGGGAACATAGAGAAATTTATTCGACCAAATGCTCTCTGGACCATCATGCAAGAGACTACTGACCCTGAATCTGGATGGTTCGGCCAGCCAACTCTCAGTTAAAATAGATACATGTGCAGAGATTCTTGGCACAAAGATGAGACGGAGTGCCGAAGCACAGACTACATATTGAATAAAATGTAGTAATGTCAGGACCTAGCTGACCTATTTCTGCAATGATTGGAGCCACAACTGAACAATTATTGTGACAAGTATTCCAAAGATTAAGAACTGCCAGGCAATCAGTCTAGAGCAAGACTTTAGGGAAGCCTCTGATGTTAGCAAAATTAATGCCCTCCCCAACGACTTTGTTTTAATATAAGTTGAACAGTAACTCCAAAGAGCAGTTTGCTCCTGGCTCCCATAAACCTAGTTAAATATCAAACAACAAATCCATCTCCTTCAATGGAATTGTTAAAGCTTACAGCTATATCCATGTTCAACATAATGATATCGTCTAGTCGAGACCGCCATCCATGGCCTAACCAAATATACCGTTTCTTGCAAGGGATGTCCAGAAGTAAAAGTGCTTCTTTTGGGAGTTTGATTGAGTTTACCCGATCAAGCTACTCTTTCTCAAGCAGGTGTCTAACTATTCTATTAGTTCCAAATAGACTACACGATGGTAATAATTTTTTATTGCTGGTTATTCGTGTACAATTAATCTGACAGGATATCAAGGGCCAATGTATTTGGATGGAGCCATGGTAGTCGAACATGAAACCATAACCCAGCTCATGTGTTTTAATGTCATACTAAATAATGATTCTCAGTGCAGTACCCAGCTCAGCCAAGGAATTTCCTCTCCGGCCGCTTCTATATAAACCTCGGTGACCCTGAGAGATCTTCCTCCACCTCCTCTTTCCTCTTCCTTCATCCCCGACACTGAGCGAGCGAGCAATGTTGGCCAGGAGGATGGGCGGCAAAGACTGGAAGAAGACCGCCCTCCGCTCGATCCTCAAGAAGGACGCCCGGCATGTGTGTTTTTCCAAGCACAAGCGGGGGCTGTTCAGCAAGGCCACCACGAGCATGCTGACCATGCTTTTGTTGAGTCAACCTTGGTCAGCAGCATTTACACAGATGCATGCATAGTTGCATGTCGGCAGCAGCAGCAGCTGTTACTTAGCAAGATAATAGCTAGCTTACTAGTGTAGGTAGTATGCTGTGACATATGTGCTCATGTCACAGCTACAAAAATATCCCAGTACTAGGTCGGTTCACTTAGCTATAAAAGGAGCTTCACCCCAGCCGGTTGTAAGCATTCCATTCCGATCAAATATAAGGAAACAAGCCACTTTAGTTTCCTCCTCTACTCGTGAGTGTACCAGCTTCACTACTAGTGTGTGTGTGTGTGTGTGAGCAGCGCCGTGTGCTCTGCTAGTTTACTCTAGCTATAGTTTAGACTTGGTTGATCTTCAGACAACTAGCTACTCGCTAGTTCGGGCCAACAATTGGTATCAGAGCCTTTGGTTAGGCCGAAGCATATGCCGAAAGAAGGCGTCGCCGGAGATGGCTCCATGACCGTCGGGGAGAGCTCGGCTGAGGAGGCGCGTGCGGCGGACGCGCTTGCACTGCGAGGCAGGCTAGGAGGGAAGTTGGGTGCACCACGCTCCATGCGAGACGTGGGCATGTCCAGCACCTCCTTCCCTCTCCTCACGCGGACCAACTACCCCAGTTGGTCGGTCATGATGAAAGTCATCATGAAGGCACGGCATATGTGGAAAGCCGTGGATATCGGCGATGTCGAGTACGAGGAGGACCGGTTGGCGATGGAGGCAATCTTGCGCTCCGTCCCACTGGAGATGGTGCTCACCGTTGGCGCCAAGGAGACGGCCAAGGAAGCATGGGACACCATCAAGACTCTACGCATCGGCGTGGAGCGCGTACGGGAGTCGAAGGCCTAGACCTTGCGCCTCCAGTACGAGGAGATCCGGTTCAAAGCCGGTGAACAAGTCGACGACTTCGCCTTGCGGCCGCAAGGTCTCGTCAACAAGCTCGCAACACTCGGAGATCACATCGACAACAAGATGGTGATTCTCATGTTCCTCCGTGTCGTCCCCAGGCAGTATAAGCAACTGGCCTGGTCCATTTAGAGCTTGGTGGATCTCTCCACCATGACGATCAAGGAGCTGGTAGGGCGGCTCAAGGTCGTCGAGGAGCGTGGCGATGAAGCTGACGACCGTGCTGGCGGTGAACTACTGCTCACCAGGGAGCAGTGGGAGGCGCAGCTTCAAAAGCGGCCGCGACGGCTCTTCCGGCAGTGGGGGAGGCGCCCTCATGGGAAGCAGAGGTCGCGACAGAGGCGGAGGCCCGCCCAGAGTGGCGGCGGCAACCGCGGTCGCAGGCCAAACCAGGCAGGGCAAGGCACTAGAAACGGTGGCAAGTGTCGCTACTGTAACATGCCGGGTCACTGGATCCGGGATTGCCACAGGAGGAAAGCCGACGAGGCAGCCGCGGCAACGGCAAACCTCGTCCAGGCTGACGTGGACGGCGGGCCGGCAATGATGCTGTCAAGAGTCGAGCCCGTGCAGGAGAGCTCAGTGTCTCTCGCAACCACGGCCCCGACATCCACCCATTCCGTGCGAGAGGCACGGATCCCGTCCATGGGAACCATCACTCCAGTGAAAGGCCACACCTCGACAACGACATTCTCAAGGCCTGTCGACTGGGAGGCGATGAAGACCCGGGTGTGGGGGAGCCACACCCCGGCGACGGTGTCCCCGACAACCTCGGGACCCGACGATGTCGCGCAAGTTGGCGTGGCAACGACGCATATGGCAGACCATGCTCCGACCATGATGCTGGCGACCATGGACTCTCTGCAGGAGCGCACGGAGACTCGGGTCATCCACACCCCAACGACGAGATGTTCGGGGTCTACTGCTTTGGCGGGAGATGGCTCCCCGACAACGGCATGTGCGTGCGGCATGATATCAAGGGCCAATGTATTTGGATGGAGCCATGGTAGTCGAACACAAAACCATAACCCAGCTCATGAGTTTTAATGTCATACTAAATGATGATTCTCCATGCAGTACCCAGCTCAGCCCAGGAATTTCCTCTCCGGCCGCTTCTATATAAACCTCGGTGACCCTGAGAGATCTTTCTCCACCTCCTCTTTCCTCTTCCTTCATCCCCGACCCTGAGCGACCGAGCAATGGCGGCCAAGAGGATGGGTGGCAACAACTGGAAGAAGACCGTCCTCCGCTCGATCCTCAAGAAGGACGCCCGGCATGTGTGTTTTTCCAAGCACAAGCGGGGGCTGTTCAGCAAGGCCACCACGAGCACGCTGACCATGCTTTCCGATGCCCAAGTGGGCGCCGTCATCTTCTCGCCTCGCTGCAAGGCTTTCTCCTTCGGCCATTCATCCTTTGACGCTGTCGTCAACCACGTCATGGCGGGTGACGGTGCAGGGCTTCAGGGCTCCGCCGCGGACAACGTGTTGCAGACGCTGCACCGGCAGCATGGCGAGATGCACACAGAGCTGGCGGAGAGGAAAAAGTAGAAGAAGCGCGCGCAAGAGGCCCTGACCAAGGAGTGCGCCACGGGGGACCAGATTGCCGCGTGGCTCGACCCTGATATGCGCGACATGGGGTATGAGGACATGGCGGCCTTCTTCACTGCACTCATGCATGTGTTGGCCGCTGTCTCCGGACGTGTCAACCAGGTTCTCGTAGAGGCCTATCACATCGATATGTTCCTTAAGCTCCTGGTGCCCCCGCCCCCGCCGCCGCCGCTCCAGCTCTTCGGTGCCACCACCTTTGAGTTTGATGCTTACGGTGATGCCTCCTCCTCCCGGTTTGGCCACCAAGGTGAAGATACAATAGGGGCTAATGGCCACGCCGCCGCCGCCGCGTGAGTTCCCCGCAGTGATGGTGATGCATATGCTCATGGAGATGGTGTCGCTGCAGGAGTTCGTCGCCGGTATGCAGGAGCATGCTAGCTTCCCCTACCAAGGAGAGAAAGACAAATCCGCACAGAATCAAAGTCTAACTTCGCACGAAATCTAATACTTTCTTGCCACAGTTATAGTATTATTCTAAATAAATCAAGCCAGGTCGATGTAAGACCCATCTCCTTGAGTTCTCCATTATCATAGTATTTATCATATTATTAATGAAAAGGTTTGCTGTAAATGGGGACCGACCCATTTTTGTCTACGTTGCAAGTCCACCCACGACACACAACTGGGTCCGGCCACTTTTTGTCCTAGTTGGAAGTCCGCGCTCGACATGCAACTCCAAGCCTGCAGCGAGATTGCAATTAGTGGTGGGAGCAGGGTTGTCGGCAAGTTTAATTTACACATTTATAAAATATTCGCGGTATTTTTTTATTTTTTTTTATAAAACTCATGACCATTTTCCAAAATTATGATTTTTTTAAGGAATAATGCGTTTTAGTTCATGTTTCAGTTTGGAAAAATAAGCGTGATATTTTTCCAAATTTGTGGACATTTTTAGTTTCACGAATATGTTTTTTAATTTTCCATGTTTCCGTTCATTTTATTTCTTTCTATTTTCCCTTCTTTCTTCCCTTTTATCATTATCTTATTTCACTTTTAATTTCAATTTTTTCTTTTTTCCTTTTTGTTGTCACTTTTTTTCATCGCTACTTAAAAATGTTCATATTGTATTTTAAAAAAAATGTACACCATGTTTGAAAATGTACATCACATATTTTGTTTGAATGTGTTTAAAGCATTCAAAAATATGTTCAACTTGTTTTAAAACGTAGTCACCATCTTATATGAAATGTTTGTTGCATTTTGAGAACATTTCATGATGTTTTACATGATTTTCATCATGTGTTTCAAAAATGGTCTCCACATTTAAAAAATGTATATTGTATAGTAATGAAAATGCTCATTTTTGCGAATCAACCTGTGGTTGGATGGTTAGAGGGACTGTGATATTCCCAGTCCACCAGGGTTCAAATCCTGGTGCTCGTATTTATTCCTGGATTTATTTCAGGATTTCCGGCGATAAACATTCAGTGAGAGGAGACGTTCCCGTCAACGACGAGGTGCCTATGGTGACTTCGTAAATTTCAAGATGATATGTCGGCTCAGTCTTTTGGAGATGCTCGTAGGGGTAAGGTGTGCGTGTGTGCGTTCATAGGATGAGTGTATGCGTGTGTCTATGAGCGCCTGTGTCTGTATTGATGTTCAAAAAAAATGGTCATTTTTTACTTTATATAATGTTCACAATGAGTTTTCTAAAACTATTCACATAATCTTAAAAAAATATTCACCTTGTTCTACAATTTATTCACCGATTTTTTTTAAAGAAAATACTTACTTTGCCACTCAAGTGCTTGTTACCATGTTAAGTCATCCCTAGTATTGAACGTGTTTGGCCATTGAGAGAAGAAGTGAACACTAGTACATTGCTGACTCAAAATCAAGTAGCCAGCGAATGTGTGTAGTACATTTGAGAAGATGTCTGTATTCCATTAAATGCCAGCAGCCAGTGACAGGACAGTACAGATTTATCAATTAATTATTCGTAATAAAGAAACGACATAAAATTTGACAAAAAATTTCATCGAGATGTAACTAGACAACAACAGATTGAGAAACTATTGTCCATTGTTGAATACTTTCACTTGAACGGATGGACACGGGTTTGAATCTCATCTTCTCAGTACGGGAACGGGAAGCCGGTGTTCGTCTCCATCCCGGCAGGGATCTCCGGCGAGGCAGCCATCACCATAAGCAACTGCTGTACCGCCATCCTCATCTCGTTGTTGAACCCTGGCGGTTGAGGAATCGCCATCTGCTTCTCCTCCATATCCTTCACCACGGCGAACGCCGGCTATGAAGGCATCTGCTGGATATCCATCCTGGCAGCTCCATCACCATCTGATGCTGCATATTCATTCCGGAGGCAAACCACTGAGGTGGAGGCTGCGTCGCCATTAGCATTTGCTGTTGCTGCTACCGAACTCAATAGAACTGCCACCGAAGAGTTGTGGCGGCAGCGGAGGGGCCACCTCGGCCATGCGGCTCACATTGACGTTCATCGCATTGTGGAGAACCTTGGCGCGTTAGGAGACGACGTCCTTCACCTTCATAGGGTGGACCCAAGCCGCTATCTGGTCCCCTGCGTCACCCTCCTTCGCCATGACCTCCTGCTTGCTCTCCGTTCGCTTCTTCACCTTGACCAACTCGGTGCGCAGCTCGTCGAACTCCTGGTGCAGCTTCTCCAGCTTCTTATCTTCGCCGGCAGCTCCCTCGTCCCTTGCGCCAGCCCCCACACACTCCCCCGCAAGGAAGCGTTCCACGACGGAGTCGATGGATGTCCAAAGGAAAAGGCGTTGCCGCCGGGCGAGAAGGCAAGGGCGGACACCTAGGCGCCGATCAGCACCGCCAAATCGATGGCCTTGCTGAAGAACCCCACGCGGCCCGTTCTTGAAGAAACTATTGCTCGGGCGCATCGTATATTTTTTGTTGAAAACAGAGTAGGGTAGCGGACCATGGCGGCAACCAGAGCAGTCGCAGCCCGGGCCGGATCTGACGGCGGGCTGGGTTCGAGGAGTTTAGTCCGGGACTGAGCAGGCAACCACTGGAGCGGAAGCTGGTCGTCCATCAGAGATCAAAGCACAAAGTTGAGAAGGCGGCGCCGCTGAAGCTCCATGGCATAGAGGCGTGCTCTAGGGCAGCGGTAGTTCGTGGGTGGACTTCCCGCGTGGGGAGGGAGGGGAGGGGGAAGGGCGGAGCGAGATTATACCGTCGGAGTGGAGCAGAGATATGGCGGAGGCGGAGGAGACGGATGATCTAGATTCCCGGGAGATGAATGGGCAGAGCATTTTCTCCTTTGGTGTATTGGTTACCATGGATGGATTTGTATTTCTTTTATTCAAAAATGGAACCAACCCTACCTTCTTAATCTAAGAAAAATCCTTAACCTAACCAAAGGGTGGGGTTAGCTTGTAACAATGGTTGAGTTAAGTTGGTGGGTGGGGGCTTGGTGCATAGTGTCTGGTGGAATACTCTAGAAGACTTCGATGATAAGTAAAGGCATCTCTAAAGGTCCCCTTGGAACAGGGCACAAGACAGTTTTTGGGGGATAAGGCCCCAAAACTGGTAGGCACACATGACACATTCCTCCCTCACAGCCCATCCCCCATGGGTGTGCTTTGGACCTCCAAAAACTGGCCCAAAAATTTCAACCCTGCGTGAGCCGCCAAGCCTCCTTGCTTGCCCTTCGGTGACCTTCCACGATTCACGCTCACCTTCATCCCGGTACCTGAACCAGCGTCGGACCTCATGGCACCTTCAAAAAAAATTCAGGAATCCCTCGTCCATTTATACATTAAGACAAAGTTGTATATAAGTAATTGTTAGCACATTGTTGAATCGATCTGGACGTGACAACAAAATTTTCATGTATACATCTGGGACCTCCTCAGGCCTGACAAGAAGGTTCCCGGGGACATATTTCTATGCTAATTCAGTAGCCATGGGGAGTTCCTTGGTGCCTAGGAGTTGCTCAACAGTGAGACCACATACGTACTACAATACATTTCGACGCATGAGACAGAGGACAGGAAAGGCCAGCTCATGTGTTTTAATGTCGTAATACACAGTCCAGCTCATTATGGGGCAGAAAATATATACAGATCTATTTTTATTGTAATAAATCATGATTGTAATGCAGTACCCGGCTTAGCCACGCAATTTCCTCTCCGGCCGGTGCTATATAAACATTGGCGACCCTAAGAGATCTTCCTCCACCCCCTCTTTCCTCTTCTTTCATCCCCGACCCCGAGCGACCAAGCAATGGCGGCCAGGAGGAAGGGTGTCAACGACTGGAAGAAGACTGTACTCCGCCCGAACCTCCAGAAGGACGCCCGGCATGCGTGCTTTTCCAAGCACAAGCGTTGGCTGTGTAGCAAGGCTGCTACTTCTTGAGCTTGCGTTGGTTTTTCCCTTGAAGAGGAAAGGGTGATGCAGCAAAGTAAAGATAAGTATTTCCTCAGTTTGAGAACCAAGGTATCAATCCAGTAGGAGACCACGCATAAATCACCGAATAATCAAACAACTTGCTCCCAACGTGATAAAGGGGTTGTCAATCCCTTAACGGTTACTTGTAAATGTGAGATCTGATGGAGATAGATAAACGGTAGAGTAAATATTTTTGGTATTTTTGGATTATAGATAGGAAAGTAAAATATTGCAAAAATAGTAAATCGGAAACTAATATTGCAAATCGGAAACTTGTATGATGGAAAGTATTAACTTATATGATGGAAAGTAGACCCGGGGGCCATATTTTTCACTAGCGGCTTCACCGATGATAGCAAATAATACGGTGGTGAACAAATTACGGCCGAGCAATTGATAGGCATCACGTCCGTGTCAAGTAGACCGAAACGATTCTGCATCTACTACTATTACTCCACACATCGACCGACTCCTGCCTGCATCTAGAGTATTAAGTTCATGAAGAAGAGAGTAACGCATTAAGTTAGATGACATGATGTAGAGGAATTAACTCAAGCAATATGACGAAAACCGCATCTTTTTAACCTCGATGGCAACAATACAATACGTGCCTTGCTGCCCGTACTGTCACTGGGAAAGGACACCGCAAGATTGAACCCAAACCTAAGCACTTCTCCCATTGCAAGAAAAGTCAATCTAGTTGGCCAAAATAAACCAATAGTTCGAAGAGAACACATTATTCCTACCAGTTTTGGGGCCCAAGCTTAGGCCCTTGCCACTCCTTATTCGATAGTCCATCAAATCCTTACCCAAAACTTGAAAACTTCACAACACAAAACTCAACAGAAAATCTCAGAAGCTCCATTAGTATAAGAAAATAAATCACCACTTTTGGTACTGTTGTGATCTCATTCTTTTTTTACATTGGTGTAATATCTACTGTATCCTAACTTTTCCATGGTCCATACCCCCCGATACTGCTCATAGAATCATCAAAATAAGCAAACAACACATAAGAAAACAGAATCTGTAAAAACAGAACAGTCTGTAGCATGTTGCATTCCATTGGAAATTCCCACAGGCCTAATATGACTATACCTTTGTTTTGAACAACACCAAGAAATTCTATCATAGGACTTCTCTCCTCTAACCCTACTTTTCAATGTTCAAGAAGGGATCATTATTAAAAAACCACTGGATAAAACTGGTGTTTTGGATCGATGGGGAATCCATTGGTTTTCATATGTTTTACCCACTTTTGCTCTTCGACTTGCCCTCATCCATATGTTTCTCTATCTCCAGATCAATCATTTTTTAAGAAATTGCTTATAATTATTGTTAACTCATTATTCAAGAGAATTGTACGTCCGCTTGTTACCATGTTAAGTCATCCCTAGTTTTGAATGTGTGTGTCCATTGAAAAAAGATGTCAACACTAGTACATTGCTGACTCAAAATCATGTAGCCAGCGAACGTGTGTAGTACATTTTAGAAGATGTCTGTATTTCATTAAATGCCAGCAGCCAGCGAAAGGACAATACAAATTTAGCCATTAATTATTGATAATAAAGAAATGACATAAAATTTGATGAAAGATTGCATCCAGATGTAACTAGATGACAACAGATCGACGAACTATCGTCCATTGTTTAATGCTTTCAATTGAACGGATCGACGGGGGTTTGGAGCTCATCTTCTCAATACGGGAACGGGAAGCCAGCATTCGTTTCCAGTCCAGCGGGGATCTCTGGTGACGGAGGCATCCCCATATCGTCATCGAACCCTGGCGGCTGAGGAATCACCATCTGCATCTCCTCCATATCCATCCCCGCGGCGAACACCTACGGTGGAGGCATCTCCTGCATATCCATCCCGGCAGTGACCGCCCGTGCCAGAGGCAGCTCCATCAACATCTGCTGCTACATACTAATCTCGGAGGCGAACACCTCAGGCGGAGGCAGCATCGCCATCAGAATCTGATGCTCCTGTTGCTACCGAGCTCCAAAGTACTGCCACCGAAGAGCTGCAGCTGCAGCGGCAGCGGCGGGGCCACCTCCTCCATGCGGCTCACGTCGACGCGCAAAAGAACCTAGTTGGCGCGCTCGGAGACGATGTCCTTCACCTGCATCAGCGCGGCAAAGAAGGCCACCAAGTCCTCGTCCCCCATGTCGCGCACAATTGGGTCAACCCGAGTCGCTATCGGCTCCCCCGCGTCACGCTCCCTCGCCGTGACCTCCTCACACTTGGTCCGCTTCTTCACCTCGAACAGGTCCGTGCGCAGCGCGTCGAACTCCTGGTGCAACTTCTCTATCTTCTTATCTTCACAGGCAGTACCCTCATCCCTCGCGCCAGCCCCCGCACCCTCCCCTACCAGGAAGCGTTCCATGACGGTGTCGACGGAGGGGGGGCAGAAGGAGAAGGCATTGCAGCCGGGCGAGAAGGTGAGAGCGGCCACCCGGGTGCCGGTCAGGACCGCCAGATCGCTCGCCTTGCTTAAGAACCCCACGCGGACCTTGGAGAAGCAGGCATGCGGGGCATCGTCCTGCTCGATCCGGCGGATGACGGTCTTCTTCTGGCCGCTGCCACCCACCCCCCCCCCCCCCCCCCCCGTTGGGCGCTGCCATTACTTGCTCGCTCTGTGGCTAAGGTGCTACAATTGTTCAGATCTTGCAATTTTTTCATGCTTAAGTTCGTGAATTTTTAGTTGTTCAGATGCATGTTTTTCATGCACAAGTTCATGATTTTTAGCTGTTCCGGTCTTGCTTTCTTTCATGCTCGGGTTCATGATTTTTAGTTGTTAATATCTTGCAATTTTTTCATGCTTAAGTTTATGCTTTTCAGTTGTTCAGATCTAGCAATTTTTAGTTGGTGCATGTTGTCATCCTTTGACCCGTGAGTTTTAATGTACACAACGAATACCAAATTGAATCTCATGGCCTATCACGACTTTTAATGTACGTAGCTCAGTGAAGCGATTCCTCACCGGCCGCTTGCTATATAAACCCACCGACACCTAGACGTAGTTACACACACTATTCCTGCCTTGCTCTGAGCGAGGGAGGAAGTAGACCGTCATCTGCCGGACCGAGCAGGAGAATGCCCGTCACGTCTGCTTCTCCAACAGCTGCCTTGGGTTCTTTATTTTTGGAAGTGCCGTAAAATCATGCCAGCAAGGCAGATCGTGTGAGCCAGATTTCATGCATGCCCCGAACACCCCAGAACAGTGGGTAGTGTAGAGAGCTTTATAGGAGAAATGTTCACAACATATAAAATGTTTTCCCACACAATTTTATAAAAATATTTGTAACATATAAAGAAAATCTTTGTGTAATTTTAATTAATGTTCAAACATTTAAAAATACTCCCACATTTTTTAAATTGTTCAAGACATTTTTGAAAAAAGATCAACAACTTTATGAGTTATGTTCACCTATATTTACAGAATGTTCAGCATGACTTAGACTGGGTGTGGATCTTATCTTCTTGTCAATACAAGAAGCCGGCGTTCGGCTCAAGCGCCTGCTACACCATGTCCACCCCGGCGGGAAATTGCGGTGGAGGCGGTGGTAGATACATAAACAAGTGTTGTATCTACATCTCCGTCCCAGTGTTGAACCCTAACGGCTGAGGAATGTCCATCTGTACCATATCCATCGCAGTGGCCAACCCCGCTGGCGGAGGCATTTTCTACATATCAACTAAATTCCAACGACTAGATGCCATTGATTAATTATTACTATGATAAGGAGACAACCTAATGATTGAGGAAAGGTTTCATCCAGATCTAGGTAGATGCATTGTAATATATAACATAAGATTGATGGGGTGACTTAGAAGATGCATATGTTACTGATAACCCACAAGTACAGGGGATCGCAACAGCTTTCGAGGGTAGAGTATTCAACCCAAATTTATTGATTCGACACAAGGGGAGCCAAAGAATATTCTCATGTATTAGCAGCTGAGTTGTCAATTCAACCACACCTGGAAACTTAGTATTTGTAGCAAAGTGTTTAGTAGCAAAGTAATATGATAGTGGTGGTAGCAGCAACAAAAGTAAAGACAGCAAAAGTAATGTTTTTGGTATTTTGTAGTGATTGTAACAGTAGCAGTGGGAAAGTAAATTAGCATAAACCATGATATGGAAAACTTGTAGGCACTGGATCAGTGATGGATAATTATGCCGGATGCGGTTCATCATGTAACAGTCATAACATAGGGTGACACGGAACTAGCTCCAATTCATCAATGTAATGTAGGCATGTATTCCGTATATAGTCATACGTGTTTATGGAAAAGAACTTGCATGACATCTTTGGTCCTACCCTCCCGTGGCAGCGGGGTCCTATTGGAAACTAAGGGATATTAAGGCCTCCTTTTAATAGAGAACCGGAACAAAGCATAAGCACATAGTGAATAAATGAACTCCTCAAACTATGGTCATCACCGGGAGTGGTCCCGATTATTGTAACTTCGGGGTTGCCGGATCATAACACATAGTAGGTGACTATAGACTTGCAAGATAGGATCAAGAACTCACATACATTCATGAAAACATAATAGGTTCAGATCAGAAATCATGGCACTCGGGCCCTAGTGACAAGCATTAAGCATAGCAAAGTCATAGCAACGTCAATCTCAGAACATAATGGATACTAGGGATCAAACCCTAACAAAACTAACTCGATTACATGATAAATCTCATCCAACCCATCACCGTCCAGCAAGCCTACGATGGAATTACTCACGCACGGCGGTGAGCATCATGAAATTGGTGATGGAGGATGGTTGATGATGACGACGGCGATGAATCCCCCTCTCCGGAGCCCCGAACGGACTCCAGATCAGCCCTCCCGAGAGGTTTTAGGGCTTGGCGGTGGCTCCGTATCGTAAAACGCGATGATTTCTTCTCTCCAATTTTTTTCTCTCCGAAAGCAAATATATAGAGTTGGAGTTGGCGTCGGAGGGTTTCCAGGGGGCCCACGAGGTACGGTGGCGCGCCCTAGGGGGGGCACCCTCGTGAGAAGGGTGTGGGCCCCCTGGTCTTCATCTTTGGCGAGGATTTTTTATTGTTTTTTCTAAGATGTTCCGTGGAGTTTCAGTTCATTCCGAGAATATTTGTTTTCTGCACATAAAACAACACCATGGCAATTCTGCTGAAAACAACGTCAGTCCAGGTTAGTTCCATTAAAATCATACAAGTTAGAGTCCAAAACAAGGGCAAAAGTGTTTGGAAAAGTAGATACGACGGAGATGTATCAACTCCCCCAAGCTTAAACCCTTGCTTGTCCTCAAGGAATTCAGTTGACAAACTGAAAGAAAGAAAGAAAAACTTTTACAAACTTTGTTTGCTCTTGTTGTTGTAACTATGTCAAGCTAGCATTTAAGTTTTCAGCATAGATCATAACTAACCACATTTGCAATAATTCTCAGTTCTCATAATTACTCGTATCAATAGCATAATCAACTAGCAAGCCATAATAATAAATCTCGGATGACAACACTTTCTCAAAACAATCATAATATGATATAACAAGATGGTATCTCGCTAGCCCTTTCTGAGACCGCAAAAAATAAATGCAGAGCACCTTTAAAGATCAAGGACTGACTAGACATTGTAATTCATGGTAAAAGAGATCCAATCATAGTCATACCCAATATAAATTAACAGTGATGAATGCAAATGACGGCTGTGCTCTTCAGCTAGTGCTTTTTAATAAGAGGGTGATGACTCAACATAAAAGTAAATGGATAGGCCCTTCGCAGAGGGAAGCAGTGATTTGTAGAGGTGCCAGAGCTCGGTTTTGCAATAGAGATAAATTGTATTTTGAGCGGTATACTTTCATTGTCAACGTAGCAACTAAGAGATGGCGATATCTTCCATGCTAAACACATTATAGGCGGTTCCCAAACAGAATGGTAAAGTTTATACTCCACCTCCACCAACAAGCATCAATCCATGGCTTGCTCGAAACAACAAGTGCCTCCAACATACATCAGGTCTCAGGGGGAGTTTTGTTTGCAATTAATTTTGATTTAGTTTGCATAAAGCATGGGACTGGGCATCCCGGTGACCAGCCATTTTCTTGTGAGTGAGGAGCGGAGTCCACTCATCTTGAGAATAACCCGCCTAACACGGAAGATAAGGACACCGTTTGTTGATACATGAGTTATTCGAGCATACAAAACAGAATGTTTATTTGAAGGTTTAGAGTTTGGCACATACAAATTTACTTGGAACGGCAGGTAGATACCGCATATAGGAAGGTATAGTGGACTCATCTGGAATAACTTTGGGGTTTAAGGGATTGGATGCACAAGCAGTATTCCCGCTTAGTATAGGTGAAGGCTAGCAAAAGACTGGGAAGCAACCAACTAGAGAGCGACAACAGCCATGTACATGCATTAAAATTAATAAACATTGGATGCAAGCATGAGTAGGATATAATCCACCATGAACATAAATATCGTGAAGGCTATGTTGATTTGTTTCAACTACATGCGTGAACATGTGCCAAGTCAAGTCACTTAAATCATTCAAAAGAGGATACCACCCCATCATACCACATCATAATCATCTCAATAACATGTTGGCATACAAGGTAAATTATTATAACTCATAGCTAATCAAGCATGGCACAAGCAACTATGATCTCTAATTGTCATTGCAAACATGTTTATTCATAATAAGCTGAATCAAGAACGAGGGGCTCATCATATTTACAAAAACAAAAGAGGTCGAGTTCATACTAGCTTTTCTCATCTCAGTCAGTCCATCATATATCATCATAATTGCCTTTCACTTGCACGACCGAATGGTATGAATAATAATAAGAGTGCACATGCATTGGACTAAGTTGGAATCTGCGATCATTCAATAAACAGGAGAAGACAAGGCAATATGGGCTCTGGGTTAAATCAACAATAATGCATATAAGAGCCACTTCAACAATTCAATTATGGTCTTCTCCTACTGACCCACAAAGAAAAGAAAAGAAATAAAACTATTTACACAGGAAAGCTCCCAACAAGCAAAAGAAGAACGGGAAATATTTTTGGGGTTTCTTTTTAATTATTACTACTACAGCAGAAAAATAAACTACTACTATTTTTTTTGTTTTTTCTTAAGGTTTAGCAAACACACAAGAAGAAGGCAGGAAAAAGAAAATAAACTAGCATGGATATTACAGTGAAAAAGTATGGGCACCGACATCTAGCAATGAGTGTGTGTGAAAATAAATGTAATGTCGGTGAGAAATACGTACTCCCCCAAGCTTAGGCTTTTGGCCTAAGTTGGTCTATGGCCACGGCTGGCCTGGCGGATATCCATAATAATAGTTGTTGGGGTCGTACTGTGATGAGGAGGAATAGTTGGGATCATAGTGTGATGAAGAAGAAGACTCTGACTGCCACTGGCTGACAGTGATCTCTGGATCCCAAGAATAAACAGATTGTCGTGGAGGCTCATCTTGTGGTTCCTGTTCCGGGGCTGGTGCAGGATTCTTGTAAGCTTGGATGGCAGCCCACGTGATGAGGTAGGGTCCTAAAAAATTAAACAAAGAAGGAGCAGGCAGGATAATAGTCTCAGGATGGTGTTTGTTAAAGAACAATTGATATTTTAGCTCTCCTGCCCTATTCTTAACAATAAAATCATGTGCCACCATACTTTTATGATCTAGATAAACACGGGGCAGCACCTTTTCTTCCTTCTCAGCATGCCTAATAGGTATGTTAAAATGTGCAGCTAGGCGTGTGGCATAGACGCCTCCAAAGATGGGACCCTTAGTACGGTTCATACTTAACCGTTTAGCAATAATACCGCCCATACTAAAAGTGTTATCACTATATAAACCGTGGTGCAGAATAATTATATCAGGGATACTAAGGTTCCCACTGTTTCCGCGTCCAATTAAACAACGACTAACAAAAAATGCATAGTAGCGTAAAACAAGAAAATGTATGCTAGTGATTCGTGCATCGGAAACCTTTCTAGTTTCTCCTACAGTGATAGTATCAATAAACCCAGCCACATCATCATGATGTGGTTCTTCTGTCTTGCCCTCAAAAGGGATTAAACAAATCCGACAGAAATCATAAAGTGACATCTCCTTATGCTCATCATATAAATGAAACTCCAACATAGGTGGTGAGTTCCTAGAATGAAAATGAAAGTTTTGCACAAAAGTATTTGTGAGTAAGAGATACTGATCACATTGGTCATGGAGGAAAGCGGTGAGGCCTGTATTGTGAGCCAATTCATGAAAATCTTCATAGATACCGGCTGCTCTCAAGAAATCTTCAGAAGTCCATTCACACGCCCGAATCTCCGCGGTGCGCGGCAAATTATACTTAGGCTTCGGTGCCTTTTCCTTCGAGCTTTGGCTCGACGAGCCCCTCAAAAATCTCCTCATTATTTTTCTGAAACAATCTGAAATTTTTAGTAACTTCAAACAAAAATGAACCAACTTCAATAATATTCATAGCAACTACTCCTACAAGTGCCTAGAGCCTAAATCAAGCATTAGAACTACTTGGAACCATATAAATTTGACATGCAAGCTCAAGAACATGGTCACCTATGCAGCACAAATTTGAAAAGAATAAAGCACTAGAACAAAAACTAATTGGACCAATGGAGGAGTCACATACCAAGGAACAATCTCTCCAAGCAGTTTTGCTAGAGGTGCTTTGAGCAAAGAGATCGAAAATCACAGCAAAAGTGGCTAGAACTCGTGCTTGAGTTGGTTTTTCGGGTTTGTGTGAGATAGGGGAAGAAGATGGGTGCTGGGATAAGTGGAGGAGGGCCACCGTGGGCCCACGAGGCAGGGGCGCGCCCTAGGGGGGGCGCCCACCACCCTCGTGGCCAGGTGGCAGCTCCCCCCGCAGTAATTTTTGCACAGTAAATCCTCAAATATTCCCGAAAAAATCATATTAAATTGGCATGGCATTCTGAGGACTTTTATTTTTGGGATATTTTTATATTGCACGGATAAGTCAGGAAACAGACTGAAAATACTATTTTTACTTTATTTAATATAAATAACAGAAAGTAAAAGTGGGGTACAGAAGTTTGTGCTTCTAGTTTCATCCATCTCATGCACATAAAAAAGAATCCACTAACAAGGTTGATCAAGTCTTATTAACAAACTCATTTCGATAATCATGAAACCGGAGAAATTTCGAATAACACTAAGTTACCTCAACGGGGATATGCACATCCCCAATAATAAGAATATCATATTTCTTTTTGACAGTAGGAAGAGGAAATTCAAAACCTCCAAATATAATCGATGGAATTTTTCCAATAGAATTGATACTACGAACTTGAGGTTGTTTCCTCGGAAAGTGTACCGTATGCTAATTACCATTAACATGAAAAGTGACATTGCCTTTGTTGCAATCAATAACAGCCCCTACAGTATTAAGAAAAGGTCTTCCAAGAATAATAGACATACCATCATCCTCGGGAATATCAAGTATAACAAAGTCCATTAAAATAGTAACGTTTGCAACCACAACAGGCACATCCTCACAAATACCGACATGTATAGCAGTTGATTTATTAGCCATTTGCAAAGATATTTCAGTAGGTGTCAGCTTATTCAAGTCAAGTCTACGATATAAAGAGAGAGGCATAACACTAACACCGGCTCCAAGATCACATAAAGCAGTTTTAATATAATTTCTTTTAATGGAGCAAGGTATAGTAGGTACTCCGGGGTCTCCAAGTTTCTTTGGTATTCTACCCTTAAAAGTATAATTAGCAAGCATGGTGGAGATTTCAGCTTCCGGTATCTTTCTTTTATTAGTAATGATATCCTTCATATATTTAGCATAAGGATTTGTTTTGAGCACATCAGTTAATCTCATACGCAAAAATATAGGCCTAATCATTTCAACAAAGCGCTCAAAATCCTCATCATCCTTTTTCTTGGATGGTTTCGGAGGAAAAGGCATGTGTTTCTGAACCCAAGGTTCCCTTTCTTTACCATGTTTCCTAGCAAAAAAGTCTCTTTTATCATAACGTTGATTCTTTGATTGTGGGTTATCAAGATCAATAGCAGGTTCAATTTCTACATCATTATCATTACTAGGTTGAGCATCATCATGAAAATCATCATTAATATTTTTACTAGGTTCATGTTCATTACCAGATTGTGTTTCAGCATCAGACATAGATATATCATTTGGATTATCAGGTGGTTCAGCAATAGGTTCACTAGAAGTTTGCACAGTTCTATTATTTTTGTTCTTCTTCCTTTTAGAAGAACTAGGAACATCAATATTATTTCTTTGAGAATCTTGCTCGATTCTCTTAGGGTAGCCTTCAGGATACAAAGGTTCCTGAGTCATTCTACCAGTTCTAGTAGCCACTCTAACAACATAATCATTTTTCTTACTATTCATTTCATCAAGCACTTCTTTTTGAGCCTTAAGTACTTGTTCTACTTGAGTGGTAACCATAGAAGCATGTTTGCTAACAAGTTTAAGTTCACCTCTAATATTAGCCATATAATCACCCAAGCGTCTAATCATATAAGCATTTTATTTTAATTGTCTACCAAAATAAGCATTGAAGTCGTCTTGCTTAAACATAAAGTTATCAAACTCATCCAAGCACTGACTAGCAATATTAGTAGGAGGGACTTCAGCTTTATCATATCTATAGAGATAATTTACCTTTACTACCTATGTCGGGATATCGGGATCAGGAGGTTCTTTAATAAATAAAGAATTAAGATCATATGTTTCTTCAACAGGCGGTGAATTAAGACCATGTATTTCTTCAATAGGAGGTAAACTCTTAACGTCTTCAGTTTTAATACCTTTTTCTTTCATAGATTTCTTTGCCTCTTGCATATCTTCGGGACTGAGAAATAGAACACCTCTCTTCTTCAAAGTTGGTCTAGGAATAGACTCAGTAATTGGAGCAGGAGTTGGCTCAGGAACTGGCTCAGGAGGTGCCCAATTATTTTCATTTGTCAACATATTATTCAATAGAATTTCAGCTTCATCCGGTGTTCTTTCCCTGAAAAGAGAACCAACACAACTATCCAGGTAATCTCTGGAAGCATCGGTTAGTCCATTATAAAAGATATCAAGTATTTCAGGTTTCTTAAGAGGATGATCAGGCAAAGCATTAAGTAGCTTGAGAAGCCTCCCACAAGCTTGTGAGAGACTCTCTTTTTTAATTTGCACGAAGTTTTATATTTCCCTCAAAGCAGCTTGTTTCTTATGAGCAGGGAAATATTTAGCAGAGAAGTAATAAATCATATCCTGGGGACTACGCACACAACCAGGATCAAGAGAATTAAACCATATCTTAGCACCACCCTTTAATGAGAACGGAAATATTTTGAGTATATAAAAGTAACACGATCTCTCATCATTAGTAAACAGGGCAGCTATATCATTTAATTTAGTAAGATGTGCCACAACAGTTTCAGATTCATAGCCATAAAATGGATCAGATTCAACCAAAGTAATTATATTAGGATCAACAGAGAATTCATAATCCTTATCAGGAACACATATAGGTGAAGTAGCAAAATCAGGGTCGGGTTTCATTTTATCTCTAAGTGATTCTTTGTTCCATTTAACTAATAACCTCTTAAGCTCATATCTATCTCTGCAAGCTAAAATAGCGGCAGAAGATTCCATATCAAAAAGATAGCCCTCGGGAATAACAAGCATATTTTCATCATCACTATCATCATCGTATTCAGATTCAATAATTTCTTTTTCTCTAGCCCTAGCAATTTGTTCATCAAGAAATTCACTAAGGGGCACAGTAGTATCAGGCATAGAAGCAGTTTCATCATAAGTATCATGCATAGGCAAAGTGGCATCATCAATAACATGTGACATATCAGAACGAATAGCAGAAGCAGGTGTAGGTGTCGCAAGCTTACTCATAACAGAACGTGAATCAAGTGCAGAGCTAGATGGCAGTTCCTTACCTCCCCTCGTAGTTGAGGGATAGATCTTGGTTTTTGGATCTCTCAAGTTCTTCATAGTGTCCAGCAGATATAAATCCCAAGTGACTCAAAGAATAGAGCTATGCTCCCCGGCAACGGCGCCAGAAATTGGTCTTGATAACCCACAAGTATAGGGGATGGCAACATCTTTCGAGGGTAGAGTATTCATCCCAAGTTTATTGATTCGACACAAGGGGAGCCAAAGAATATTCTCAAGTATTAGTAGCTAAGTTGTCAATTCAACCACACCTGGAAACTTAGTATCTGCAGCAAAGTGTTTAGTAGCAAAGTAATATGATAGTGGTGGTAGCAGCAACAAAAGTAAAGACAGCAAAAGTAATGTTTTTGGTATTTTGTAGTGATTGTAACAGTAGCAGCGGGAAAGTAAATAAGCGTAAACCAGTATATGGAAAACTCGTAGGCACCGGATCAGTGATGGATAATTATGCCGGATGCGGTTCACCATGTAACAGTCATAACATAGGGTGACACAAAACTAGCTCCAATTCATCAATGTAATGTAGGCATGTATTCCGTATATAGTCATACATGCTTATGGAAAAGAACTTGCATGACATCTTTTGTCCTACCCTCCCGTGGCAGCGGGGTCCTATTGGAAACTAAGGGATATTAAGGCCTCCTTTTAATAGAGAACCGGAACAAAGCATTAGCACATAGTGAATACATGAACTCCTCAAACTATGGTCATCACCGGGAGTGGTCCCGATTATTCTCACTTCGGGGTTGCCGGATCATAAAACATAGTAGGTGACTATAGACTTGCAAGATAGGATCAAGAACTCACATATATTCATGAAAACATAATAGGTTCAGACCAGAAATCATGGCACTCGGGCCCTAGTGACAAGCATTAAGCATAGCAAAGTCATAGCAACATCAATCTCAGAACATAATGGATACTAGGAATCAAACCCTAATAAAACTAACTCGATTACATGATAAATCTCATCCAACCCATCACCGTCCACCAAGCCTACGATGGAATTACTCACGCACGGCGGTGAGCATCATGAAATTGGTGATGTAGGATGGTTGATGATGACGATGGCGACGAATCCCCCTCTCAGGAGCCCCGAACGGACTCCAGATCAGCCCTCCCAAGAGGTTTTAGGGCTTCGCGCCGGCTCCGTATCGTAAAACGCGATGATTTCTTCTCTCCGATTTTTTTCTCTCCGAAAGCAAATATATAGAGTTGGAGTTGGCGTTGGAGGGTTTCCAGGGGGCCCACGAGGTAGGGGGGCGCACCCTAGGGGGGCGCCCCCCACCCTCGTGAGAAGGGTGTGGGCCCCCTGTTCTTCATCTTTGGCGAGGATTTTTTTTCTAAGATGTTCCGTGGAGTTTTAGGTCATTCCGAGAATATTTGTTTTCTGCACATAAAACAACACCATGGCAATTCTGCCGAAAACAGCGTCAGTACGGGTTAGTTCCATTCAAATCATACAAGTTAGAGTCCAAAACAAGGGCAAAAGTGTTTGGAAAAGTAGATACAACTGAGACGTATCAGTTACCGATTGACAATAAATTCACGAAATTAGTGTCCATGCATGCACTGGATGGTTTTGTGTTTGAAAGCGGAGCGTGCATCCAGAGTTCATTAAGAGGTTATCTCTGTGGGCCCTAGCCTTTATAATTAGAATACTCTTGGCGCATCATAGTTAATTCGTTACGACCCTCCAAGTAATAGCTCATGAAGCTTAATTTGCCAAGTGTTAATTACATTTATGCTAAAAAGGTGTTAATTACATTTTTCTAAAAATGTGTTAACGATATTAGTACCAAGTAGCAGGGTGACCCGCTCACTTGCGCGGCTAGATGTAACACATATTGCTATATTTAATATTATGTAGTCCTCATGATTTTGGTCTAGAAGTTAACTATCATCAATAGTCTAGCAAATTAAATGGACATTTTGTAGAAACATGGTGAAACTTACTAAGGTCATGTTAATGCAAGAAATAAGTGAATAAAGTAGGAGATTATACATCATGTTTGTTTTCCTCTAATACTACTATATCATGTTGCATTCCATTGGAAATTCCCACATGCCTAATATGACTATACCTTTGTTTTGAACAAAACCAAGAAATTCTATCATAGGACTTCTCTCCTCTAACCCTACTTTTCAATGTTCAAGAAGGGATCATTAAAAAACCACTGGATAAAATTGGTGTTTTGGATCGATGTGGAATCCATTGGTTTTCATATATTTTTCCCACTTTTCCTCTTCGATTGGCCCTCATCCATATGTTTCTCTATCTTCAGATCAATCATTTTTTTAAGAAATTGCTTATAACTATTGTTAACACATTGATGAATCAAGTGACATCTTAGCCCAGGTTGTATTACAGCTGTCTATTTGATTAATATTGTATTATCATCATATCCTCATCTTAATTACTATGATTGTGTTTGTCAGAGTATCACTCGATCTGATGCAATTCTAGCTTTCTATTATTGAAATTTCTTGAGACATTATTTTTCACTCCCAAAAAGATGACAGGTTGTAGCTATTTTCATTGCCTTTTTATTGCTGAAAACATTTTTGCCAAAACATTCTCTATTGGTCAGTCACAACCTAGCTTGTCCTTTCACCTCATATGCATGTTGTCGCCTCTAACGCGCTCCTTATGGGAGTGAAATTATCAGTGAGGAAGTTTCCGGACTCACATTAGTTAGATAGTGGGTGTACAATTTCTTCATTTTGGATCAAATCCTCGATCATAAATAAAAAATTTGATCATTATTTTTCATAATGCCATGATATGTTTATCTCTTTCTTTCAACAAATATATTCATCCTTGTATATTCATCAGAATTCTTCTGTAATATTCCCTTGCACTTAGAGCCTTGTCTGGTTCTGCACGACTTATACCTTTTAACACAATGACCGATTATATATTGCCAAGCCAGTATAGAAAACCAGTGATCCACGGAAGCATATCTTGCATCAGCGCTACTGACAAGAGAAAAGAGAAATAACCCACCCACCCACCCAAGACGCCGCGAGAACGTATCACAAGCTCGTGTGTTTGATCCATGGCACATCATCGAAACAATTGGATATGTTTTTGTGGATGCACCGCAGTCTGATTTGAGGGGTATCTACAGGCATGTATTAAGCATTCTCTTTGGTGCACGTGTTTGGGTCTACTGATGCAGAGGCCGGAGGTTATTCTCCTTTTGAAAAAAAAGTGTTTGGGTCTACTATATCCCATTCTAATATATATTCGAGCTTTGTCAAGTCCGTATTATGATGGATAAACTGATTCTTCGTTTTATTGTAGAGAATTGCATGTCCGCTTGTTACCATGTTAATCCATCCCTGGTATTGAACGTGTGTGTCCATTGAGAAAAGAATCAACACTAGTACATTGCTGACTCAAAATCATGTAGCCAGCGAACGTTGTCTGTATTTCATTAAATGCTAGCGGCCAGCGACAGGACAATACAGATTTAGCCATTAATTATTGATTTGACATAAAATTTGACAGAAGATTGCATCCAGATGTAACTAGATGACAACAGATCGATGAAATATCGCCCAGCATTTAATGCTTTCACTTGAACGGACCGACAGAGCTCATCTTCTCAGTACGGGAACGGGAAGCCGACGTTCGTCTCCAGCCCAGCAGGGATCTCTAGTGACGGAGGCATCCCCATCTCATCGTCGAATCCTGGCGGCTGAGGAATCACTATCTGCATCTCCTCCATTTCCATCCCCGCGGCGAACACCAGTGGTGGAGGCATCTCCTGCATATCCATCCCGACAGTGACCGCCTATGCCGGAGGCAGCTCCATCAACATCTGTTGCTGGAAATTAATCTCGGAGGCGAATACCTCAAGCCGAGGCAGCGTCGCCATCAGCATCAGATGCTCCTGCTGCTACCGAGCTCCAAAGTACTGCCACCGAAGAGCTGTAGCGGCAGCGGCGGGGCCACCTCCTCCATGCGGCTCACGTCGAGGCGCAATAGAACCTGGTTGGCGCGTTCGGAGACAATGTTCTTCACCTGCATCAGCACGACAAAGAAGGCCACCAAGTCCTCGTCCCTCATGTCGCGCACATTCGGGTCAACCCAAGCCGCTATCGGCTCCCCCGTGTCACGCTCCTTCGCCGTGACCTCCTCGTGCTCGGTCTGCTTCTTCACCTTGAACAGGTCTGTGCGCAGCTCGTCGAACTACTGGTGCAGCTTCTCCATCTTCTGATCTTCACTGGCAGCACCCTCCTCCCTCGCGCCAGCCCCCGTACCCTCCCCCACCAGGAAGTGTTCCACGACGGTGTCGACGGAGGGGTGGCCGAAGGAGAAGGCATTGCTGCCGAGCGAAAAGGTGAGAGCGGCCACCTGGGTGCCGGTCAGGACCGCCAGATCGCTCGCCTTGCTGAAGAACCCCACACGGCCCTTGGATAAGCAGCCGTGCGGGACATCGTCCTGCTCGATCCGGCGGATGACGGTCTTCTTCCTGCCACTGCCACCACCCCGTTGGGCGCTGCCATTACTTGCTCGCTCTGTGGCTAAGGTGTTGCAATTGTTCAGATCTTGCAATTTTTTCATGCTTAAGTTCGTAACTTTTTAGTTGTTCAAATGCATGTTTTTCATGCACAAGTTCCTGATTTTTAGCTGCTCGGGTTCATGATTTTTAGTTGTTCATATCTTGCAATTTTTTTTATGCTTAAGTTTATGATTTTTAGTTGTTCAGATCTAGCAATTTTTAGTTGGTGCATGTTGTCATCCTTTGACCCGTGAGTTCTAATGTACACAGCTCAGCGAATACCGAATTGAATCTCACGGCCTATCACGACTTTTAATGTACGTAGCTTAGTGAAGCGATTCCTCACCGGCCGCTTGCTATATAAACCCACCGACACTGAGACGTAGTTACACACACTCTTTCCTCCCTTGCTCTGAGCGAGGGAGGAAGAAGACCGTTATTTGCCGGACCAAGCAGGAGGATGCCTGTGACGTCTGCTTCTCCAACAGCTGCCTCGGGTTCTTTATTTTTGAAAGCGTCGTAAAACCAGGCCAGCAAGGCAGATCGTGTGAGCCAGATTGCATGTGTGCCCCGAACACCTCAGAACAGTGGGTAGTGTAGAGAGGTTTATAGGAGAAATGTTCACAACATATAAAATGTTTTCCCACACAATTTTATAAAAATGTTTGTAACATATGAAGAATATCTTTGTGTAATTTTAATTAATGTTCATAACACTTAAAAATGCTCCCACATCTATCTATCTATCTATCTATCTATCTATCTATCTATCTATACCTATACCTATACCTATACCTATACCTACCTATACAAATTCTTGACTTTCTAGAAATTCCAACGTTAATCAGTAAATAGGAAACGTTAATCTCGGTGGGACCGAGTAATTACGATTCAGATCAGTCGATATATACATATTTAATATTTTTATTTTTTTAATACTAATTCTTGACTTCTTAGAAGTTCCAACATTAATCAGTAAATATGAACCGTTAATTTCGGTGGGACCGAGTTATTACGGTTCAGATCAGTCAATGTATACATATTTAATATATTTTTAAAGAAAATAAGAGTTGTTTAGTTGGAGTACTTTTCTTAAAAGGCTCACGCACGTACGTTGTGACAAAAAAGATTGGATCCAGTTAATAAAAAAAGAGATTGAACCGTAACTGCCATCTCAACCCATCTACTATTCCAACGATCCCTCATCCTTATTCTTTCTCTCTCCTCCCGATGGAAAAGGAGCGGTCCTTCCTCAAAAAATACTCACGAAAGTATCTTCCTAAGCCTTCTCCTTCCAATCCTCTTCGATCTTCCAATGTCGGTACTACAATCTGCGTACAAGCCAACACCGATCTTCCAATGTCGGGACTGCAATATCTGCGTACAAGCCAACAGCGAAGCCGTCTATCACCCCTTCCGATGCATATGGCTTGCTGCGCCGTCCAGGAAATTATCCCTGCACAATCCGAGCTACAGCTCGATGGTCATGGTCGACCCGCCGTGTCTGCTGCCGTGCCGCCTACTTCTACTCATCCGCCCTCAGCTTCCAAAATCCACCAGCGCTTCTGATATCAAGCCAACTATCAGATCCGTCATCTATCTAATCTCTTTGAATTCCATGTTCTCACCTGGCTGCAATCTAACGATGGTGATGGTTCATGCAAGGTAGGGTAAGGAGTAGCGATGTTGTCCTTAAGTATGTGGTCGTCCTGTCGTATGTGGTGTGTTGAATCCCTTTTCGGAAGAAAAATATGGTGTATTGAACGTTCGAGAACCTACTAGGGACTGGCGGCATAGAGATTTACCTGTCCAAAGTCATGTTCGTTCTGGGTTGTCCATCTCCACAGGCAAGCACCATATCCGTAAATTCCTTGATTATCCTGCTTGATTTTTCTCTAGCTCTAACATAACACCACATATCTCTTCTATTTTTACAAGTACAATTTGCGCAAAGCCAATCCGCTTATTTCAAGGTCGCTAGATCATATCAGTAGATAAACTGGTCATATTTCTTTTCCTTCTCAGCGAGATATGTTTCCATGGTGAATTTGTTTGTTTTGTGCTGGTAGATGATTCCCAGGTGGTCGTTCGGACAACATGGAGCTGCTGTATAGAACTAGGATTGTTGTTCAAAAGTCTGAACAATGACCCGTGCCTCTTCTGCCATACCAACATTTGCCGGATGTCTCCCATGCCTTCAGGGCATCTAATCGGCTGTGTCCAATGACACAAGAGAACAGCCATTACAGAAACACATGAAGATCTAAGGGGGGAAGCAGGAGTGAGCTCAACGGAAATTGAAAACATGTCGGGCATGCTGGAAGTAGGGACAACGGGCAGATGAGAGCTAACTGAATGACAGATACTTATGCTGTTACGTGCTACGAACATTGGATATTAACTAATATATATTCACTATGAAACTAACATGTTGCTTCAGGCTTAACTCCTTTGACGACTGGGACTGGATCATACATTTTGCTGCGGTTCAGCAATACGTTTGTTTATTTTCTCAAAGGAACTAATGATCACTTTAATATTTTTTTAGCAAACATTTTGATTCTCTTTGAGAAGAAATAATCAATTTTTAGACCAGTGTATAAATGTTCCTTGCAGGAGGGACTATTTACTAAGATAAAAAACGAACAATAGTCATGAATAATTTCGATTGGGAGATACTGTTTAGCAAGCTACTTCACGGCGTCACACACGATTGAGCCAGTGTCCTAATGGTATCTCTCATGTATCAAGGTACAGTATTATATCCTTCAAAGTATATATGGAGATATATCCACACTTTGGTTTGAATTATTCATGCAGATTATTATCTTAATCAGGATAATTCGATTAATAAAGCACAGATGGATGAGTTGAAATATAGGCAGGCCGTGTCTATACACACCTCTCTTCCCACCTACTTCCCGGCCAGGTAATGTCCAGTTCTCCTATGTCCTATTTGTTTTACTATATAGTGTAAATTGACCTTCCTCTAAAGCCGTTAGCAATTGATAGGTGAAACAAACAACAATTAAATATGTTCGAGAAATGAACTAGATGGTTTCGGCATGATGCATGGGGCTTAGCATCA
Organism: Triticum urartu; assembly: GCF_056163025.1. NCBI lineage: Eukaryota > Viridiplantae > Streptophyta > Magnoliopsida > Poales > Poaceae > Triticum > Triticum urartu. The sequence goes on along the minus strand of NC_141875.1, from coordinate 743,490,508 downwards.
GAATATGCCATGTACTGACTTAGTTATTCCCAATATGTAGTTCATTTAGTATTTTTCTCTTAGAGATTAAGTAATAGACTGTTTAATATTTTTGGTCTATTTCTGACCATATCAAGACTGGTCATTTATACTTGAAAAAAGGTTAAAGAAATAAGGTCAAAGCCCGGATTCCAATTCTAATTGCATACATTGAGAAACAGATGGCTTTTTTGAATTCAGTAGCTGAATGTTTGGTCCTTTTTGTCTAATATGCTTCTCCTATGTAATTTGGACAAGCATCAAACATTTATGGTTGACAAGTGGCACCACGCCAAAATTTTATCATGATATTGTACTTAAGCGTCTCACACTTGAGACACAAATTTCTTTCAATATGAGACTTTAGAAAATTATTATTTCAAGTTCTGATTAGTTTTTTTAATATTTGGTTATCAAGAGAATAATTTGTATATGATATTCCTCTAATAACACCTTTAACCATATCGAGTATCAGAAAAAAGTAGATTTCATATATACTTTTGAACTAATTTCTTATCCTCAAAACTAACAATCAATCATAGGAGTACTCTCACGATACTCTTTATTTTTAGAGATGAGTTTCCTGGTCTGCGAGTTACTTATATGTTACTCAATATGTTTAACCCATGGTTAGAACAAAGTAGGTTTGTTCATGAAATTAATCATTTTACAATTATATTTGGTTTCTTCCTAACAATACAATGCAAAATAATATCTCTATATGTAGCTGATTTAATTTTATTCTCCTCATTTGTGTTCCCATAGCATGTTCTCAGTTATTTTGCATTTTTTTGTTGCTAAAGATTGAATGTTTTTCATAGTGAATTAGTAATTCAGGAAATTCCAGCGGTGATGTTGTTTATTTTCCCATGTACGTCACAAAGGACTACTTTCATATGTTGTCATAGTCTTGCATTCTAAATTATTTTGTGCTAGCCCGTGCAGTTGAGCGGGTTGACGACTAGTTTTTTAAATTGTTCAAGACATTTTTGAAAAAGAATCAACAACTTTATGAGTTATGTTCACCTTGTATTTACAGAATGTTCAGCATGACTCAGACTGGGTGTGGATCTTATCTTCTTGTCAATAAAAGAAGCCGGCGTTCGGCTCAAGCGCCTGCTACACCATCTCCATCCCGGCGGGAAATTCCGGTGGAGGTGGTGGAGACATAAACAAGTGTCGTATCTACATCTCCGTCCCAGTGTTGAACCCTAACGGCTGAGGAATGTCCCTCTGTACCATATCCATCGCAGTGGCCAACCCCGCTGGCGGTTGCATTTTCTACATATCAACTAAATTCCAACGACTAGAAGCCATTGATTAATTATTACTATGATAAGGAGAAAACCTAATGATTGAGGAAAGGTTTCATCTAGATCTAGGTAGATGCATTGTAATATATAACATAAGATTGATGGGATGACTTAGAACATGAAATTGTTACCGATTGACAATAAATTCACGAAATCAGTGTCATTGCATGCACTGGATGGTTTTGTGTTTGAAAGCGGGTCATGCATCCAGAGTTCATTAAGAGCTTATCTTTGTGGGCCTTAGCCTTTATAATTAGTATACTCTTGGCCCATCACAATTAATTCTTTACGACCCTCCAAGTAATAGCTCATGAAGCTTCATTTGCCAAGTATTAATTACATTTATGCTAAAAAGTGCTAATTACATTTTTCTAAAAATGTGTTAACTATATTAGTACCAAGTAGCAGGGGGACCCACTCACTTGCGCGGCTAGATGTAACACATATTGCTATATTTAATATTATATAGTCCTCGTGATTTTGGTCTGGAAGTTAACTATCATCAATAGTCTAGCAAATTAAATGGACATTTTGTAGAAATATGGTGAAACTTACTAAGGTTATGTTAATGCAAGAAATAAGTGAGTAAAGTAGGAGATTATACATCATGTTTTTTTCATCTAAAAGTGCTATAGCATGTTGCATTCCATTGGAAATTCCCACAGGCCGAATACGACTATACCTTTGTTTTCAACAACACCAAGAAATTCTATCATAGGACTTCTCTCCTCTAACCCTACTTTTCAATGTTCAAGAAGGGATCATTAAAAAACCATAGGATAAAATTGGTGTTTTGGATCGATGTGGAATCCATTGGTTTTCATATGTTTTTCCCACTTTTCCTCTTCGATTTGCCCTCGTCCCTGTGTTTCTCTATCTTCAGATCAATCATTTTTTAAGAAATTGCTTATAATTATTGTTAACTCATTGATGAATCAAATGACCTCTTAGCCCAGGTTGTATTACAACTGTCTATTTGATTAATATTGTATTATTGTCATATCCTCATGTCAATTACTATGATTGTCTTTGTTAGAGTATCACTCGATCTGATGCAATTATAGCTTTATGTTACTGAAATTTTTTGAGACATTATTTTTTACACCCAAAAAGATCATCGATTGTAGCTATTTTCATTGCCTTTTTATTGCTGAAAACATTTTTGCTACAACATTCTCTACTGCTCAGTCGCAACCTAGCTTGTCCTTTCACCTCATATGCATGTTGCCGCCTCTAACGTGCTCTTTCATGGTAGTGAAATTATCAGTGAGGAAGTTTTTGGGCTCACATTAGTTAGATAGTGGGTGTACAATTTCTTCATTTTGGATCAAATCCTCGATCATAAATAAAAAATTTATTCATCATAAATAAAAAATTTATTCACTATTTTTCATTATGCCATGATAAGTTTATCTCTTTCTTTCAGCAAATATATTCATCCTTGTATATTCATCAGAATTCTTCTACAATATTCCCTAGCACATAAACATGATGTAGCCTGTTTGACACAATGGTGCCCTTGTCTGGTTCTGCATGACTTATACCTTTTAACACAATGACCGATTATATATTGCCAAGCCAGTATAGAAAACCACTGATCCACGGAAGCATATCTGGCATCAGCAGTACTGACGAGAGAAAAGAGAAATAACCCACCCACCTAGCCAAGACGCCGCGAGAACGTATCACAAGCACTGGTAGAAAAAGGGCCTGTTGTCCCGGTTCGTAAGGGCCTTTTGTCCCGGTTCTGGAACCGGGACTAAAGGGTCGGTACTAATGCCCTATCCCTTTAGTCCCGGTTCAATCCAGAACTGGGACAGATGGGCCTCCACGTGGCCTGTGCGCGGAGCCCAGGCAGGAGACCCTTTGGTCCCGGTTGGTGGCACCAACCGGGACCAATAGGCATCCACGGCTCAGCATTTCTGTGGCTGGGGTTTTTGTTTTTTTTAAAGGGGGGGGGGGTTTGGGGGGTTAATTTAGGTGTTTCGTATATTGTGTTAGCTAGCTATAATTAATAGAGAGAAGTGTCCTCTCTTATGTCCGTGCTTGGTCGACGCTACGTACTATACATACGTATAGAGAGGACTAGACACGCTAGCTAGATAGTAAGCAAACGAAGGAAACAGAAGATCGTCATGAACATATATGCATACAGAGAGAAGTGATATCGACCACCTCTCCTTCTCCGAGAGATTGGTCGAACATTTTCTCGTATATCTATCCGACACTACCGGCTACATATATACAATAATTATCTCTTACAAATATAATCATACGGACTCAGGGTCCACATAGTATTCTTCGTCTTCAGCGATCACGTGGTCAAGAAAGAATGCCGCCAATTCCTCTTGAATTGCTCGCATGCGAGCTGGTGCTAGGAGTTCATCCCGCTTCCGAAACATCTAATTTAAAGAAGGGGGTCAATACATATATATATGAATGAATGAAACTCAACACAAATGATGGTAATAAAATAAAATTGTGAATGTTGTTATTTACGTACTTCATATTGTTCGTCAGTGTAGCCCCGCTCACAAGTCGTGTGGCGGATGGACTCCCAAACGTAGTATCCACAGAAATCATTCCCTTGTTCCTGCCACAACCACTTTACAAGAAATAGAGGTCAATCAAACTGATAAAGCAAGAATGCCAAATGGTATTGATGAAACTAGCGCTTGAATCACTAGTAGATGCGCGGAACATGCTACTATAGTACTTACTTTCGGGTGTCTAAATTGCAGCTCCTTCGGCAGTCCCGGAGCTTTTCTGGTGAATTTTCTCCAAACCCTGCCGGGCAAAGAAAACAATTACTTGATATATTAGGAAATGAACAAAGTTGCTGATATGGTGGATAGTGATCGATTTAACTTACTTCTCGAGTATTTGAGTCATGTCTGCATAGTCCTGGGAATCTTTTCGTCTTGAGTCTAAGACGGTTACTAGTCCCTGCTCAAGCTTAATCTCTAGGAGAATATAGTGGAAACTGCACACGCATGCATAACTCATCAATTACATTACTATAACCTTGACTAATATATAAGGGAAACCGAATACGCACAAGACAGTAACACTCACTTGAAGTTGTAAGGAAAGAGTATTATATCTTTGTTTTCATTTATTACCAACGATCGTAGCAAGTTGGCCTCGGTAGCTGCGGCATGAAATTTAACCTGAGTTGCATCTATGAGATATGTGTTAATAAACCCAATATCACCGACTTGTCTTTTCTTCAATTCGGCAATCTTCAATCTGCATAATATAGTGAGGATGATTATAAATACATGCAATGAAAGAGCTGAGCTATATAGAGAGACTTAATGACAGAAGTAGTACTACTTACAGACAGTAGCAGGCGACCGTTGTTTTATCGAGGGCCAATTGATTGAAAAACTGAAAGAACTCCTCAAATGGAACAGGCAACAGTTCGATTCCAACGAGGTCATGCTCCTTTTTAACTTTCACATACAAAGTACTCCTCCCCCAGAGTCTCTGCTGATTTTCAAGTACCAATCATGCAATCTTCGCATCATCGTTGATAGAGATCTTTCATCTTTGACGAGAGGCTTCCCGTACTCGTATCTTTGTATCTGCACCTCCATGAAATCATAATGTACATCGTCGGGCAGGTAATCGCCAAGATTGCTATAATCGGGCAACATCCTCGGATCATTAGCGACGTTGTCGCTAGGCACCTGGAGCGGGGGGCACGATTGCTTTGCTTGTTCGCCGAGCTGGGCAATTTGTTTCCCAGCTCGTCGTTCTTTTAGCCTTTGATCACTGACAGTACTTCCCGACCGCTCCGCTTCGGCAAATTCCTTTCCAATAATGCGCTCATAGTTTCCTTTCGGCGGAGACTTGGGTGGTTTTGTCAGGGCAGCCAGAGTGCACTTCGCTTTCACCGGATCTACCTTCTCCTCCGGAGGTGGATGTTTCTTTGCTTTCACCCCTTCAAAGTAGTTCCTCACTTCTTCTCATGCGATCTCGGCGTTCTCCTCCGGGGTCCTCTCGTATGGTAACTTCTGTGGAGTCTTCAGAGAAGGACCAAATCTGTATTTCCTCCCGCCTCTGGCTGTACTGCTAGACGCCCGCCGAGCAGACAGAGCGGTTGTCTTCTTTACTTGCTTACGAGGCGGAGGAGAAGGACTACGACGCGCCGGAGCAGCCGGAGCGGTGGCAGGTCTCTTCCGCCCTTGCTGACAAGGCGGAGAAGGAGGAGGCTGGCTGCTCGGGCGCGTCGGCGCAGGCGGAGAAGGAGGCCGAGTGCCGCCACGCGCTGGAGAAGGAGCCAGTCGAGTGCCCTGATCGTCACTCGCCGGAGGAGGAGGCGGTGGAGGAGGCGGAGTGTCCTGACTCACCGGAGGAGGAGGCGGTGGAGGAGGCGGAGTGCCCTGACTTGCTGGAGGAGGAGGAGGAGGCGGAGGCGTCCAGTTCGGAAGGTTGATGAGCTCCTTCCGCCATAGGCATGGAGTCTTCAGAGCAGACCCCAGCCTAGTCTCCCCTTCACCGGTAGGGTGGTCAAGCTGGAGGTCCTCAAATCCCTCTATTATTTCATCCACCATCACCCTAGCATATCCTTCTGGAATCGGCCGGCAGTGAAAAGTTGCGCCGGGTTCAGTAGGATAAACAGAGCCAACGGCCGCCTTGACCTTCAAATTCATCCATTGCGTCATAAGGTGGCAATTTTGAGACTCCGTGATAGCATCCACGGGATAGCTGGCAGGAGCCGTCAAGGCATGCTCCGGCTGAAGCAACTCGGTGGAAGCCACGCTGCTTCTCTGCTGAGATGGCGGGGTAGCTTCGGGGAAAGCTTCGGCAGTACGTTTGCTGCGATTTGCTTCTCGTTCCTCTATCGCTTGTACCCTTGCTTGCAGCGCCTGCATTTGGGTCTGCTGCACTTTTTTCCTCCTCTCATGGGATTTGTAACCGCCTATTTCCGGAAACCCAACCTTCCACGGAATGGAACCTGGCGTGCCTCGTGTCCGTCCAGGGTGCTCAGGATTCCCGAGGGCCATTGTGAGCTCGTCGTTCTCTCTGTCTGGAAAGAACGTCCCTTGCTGCGCTGCTTCGATATAGTGTTGAAGCTTCCTGACTGCTATGTCCATTTGATCGTTCGTCCAAATGCACTTCCCTGTTACAGGGTCCAAGGTTCCGCCAGCCCCGAAGAACCAAGTCCGGCAACGATCTGGCCAGTTAATTGTCTCTGGTTTGATCCCTTTATCAACTAGATCATTCTCAGTCTTGGCCCACTTAGGCCGGGCTACGAGGTAGCCACCTGACCCCGTGCGATGGTGATACTTCTTCTTCGCAGCATTTTGCTTGTTTGTCGCCGACATCTTCTTACTTTTTTCCGATGTCTTGTGGGCCACAAATGCGGGCCAGTGATCTCTGATCTTCTCATATCTGCCCTTGAATTCTGGTGTCTCATTATTTTCGACAAACTTATTCAGCTCTTTCTTCCACCTCCTGAATAGTTCTGCCATCCTCTTAAGAGCAAAAGACTTGATTAATTGCTCTTTAAATGGCTTCTCTGGATTATCCTTTGGCGGTAGGGTGAAATTTGACTTCAGCCCAGTCCAAAGATCATTTTTCTGCATATCATTGACATAAGACACCTCAGGGTCTTCTCTAGCCACCTTAAACCATTGCTGGATGCTGATCGGGATCTTGTCCCTAACCAAAACCCCGCACTGAGCAACAAATGCGCTCTTTGTCCGGAGGGGTTCAATCGGTTGGCCGTCGGGCGCGATTGCCACGATCTCAAACTTTTCATCCGAGCTCAACTTTTTCTTCGGGCCTCGTCTCTTTACCGAAGTTGTGCTCGATCCAGAGGGCTAGAAAAATGAACAAAGACTTAATTAATATGTGTACATACCAAAACAATGAATGCATCAATTAGCTACTCAGCAGAAGCTTAACTAATATATATACCTGGCCGGACTCGGTTCGGTCACCGAAGACGTCATCATGGTCTCCTTCTTGCACCGGCATTGGGTCACCGGAGCCATCCTCACGGTCTCCTTCTTGCACCGGCATTAGGTCGCCAGAGCCATCATAATCATAGCCAGCTGCTTCTAGACCATCGGTGTCATTGAGAAACAACAAGCAGACGGCATCACTTCCTCGTGCTATTATGTCCCCCAACAACTCTTCTTGTACTTCGTCTCGGGCGGTGTCCATAGTTTCTACAAATATTGACAACATGGCAATTATTATTCAAACATGACAGATGGATATATTAGTGGCAAACGTAGAACTAATACTAATTAGTGGCCTCGACGCTTCTTCTCTAGGGTTTGGGGTGGCCTCGACGCTGCTTCTCTAGGGTTTGGGGTGGCCTCGACGCTGCTTCTCTAGGGTTTGGGGTGGCCTCGACGCTGCTTCTCTAGGATTTGGGGTGGCCTCGACAACGCTTCAAGGATAAAAAAAAGAGGAAGAAGAAGAAAAAAAGTGGAGAAGAAAGAATAGAGGAGCTCCTCTATTCTTTCTTATCCTCTTTTTTTCTTCTTCTTCCTCTTTTTTTATCGGGAACGAGGGTCGTCGAGGGTCGCCGAGCGGTAGAGGAAACCCTAAATAGCAAGTATCGTGGGTGTGAGATACATGTGGCCGCCGGTGTCAGACACTACATCCACGTCCCACAAGTGACGTGGGCGTCGAAGCCCGCGCCACTTGTGGGACGTGGATGTAGTGTCCGACACCGACGGTACATGTATCTCACACCGACGATACTTTCTATTTAGGGTTTCTCCTCTACCGCTCGGAGACCCTCGACGACCCTCGTTTCCGATAAAATAAAGAGGAAGAAGAAGAAAAAAAAAGAGAAGAAGAGGAAGAAGAAGAAGAACAAAAAGAGGAGAAGAAATAGAGAAGAAAGAACTCCTCTATTCTTTCTTCTCCTCTTTTTTTCTTCTTCCTCTTCTTTTTTTATCCTCTTCTTCCTCTCATGTTCGAGAGGATTGCCGAGGGGTCGGGAGGTTGCCTAGTGTCAAAGGATTCAACAAAACCATGTCTTCATCATTAGGCGAAAGTAACAGGTGCATGATGGTACGAAGCTCTCCAAAGTTATTTTGGAACGGAGTCCCAGATAGGATAATTCACTTTTTGGTACAAAGTTCAGCAAGAACCTTCCAAATATCGTTATTTGGAAGGCCTTTGCTGAAATTCATACAAAAAGGCAAATTATCCTATCCGGGACACCATTCCAAAATAACTTTGGAGGACTTCGTCATGCCCTGGTTACTTCCGGCTAATGATGAAGCCATGGATTTCTTCAATACTTTGACACTAGGAAACCTGTCTCGACCCCTCGGCGATCCTCGACCCCTCGAACCCTCGACGACCCTAGAACCCTCGACCCCTAGACGACCCTGGAACCCTCGACCCTTGATCCCTCGACCATATAGAACCCTCGAACCCTCGACCCTTGACCCCTTAAGAAGAGGAAGAAGAAGAAAAAAAGAGTAGAAGAAGAAAGAATAGAGGAGAAGAAGTTTTCTTCTCCTCTATTCCTTCTTCTTCTCCTCTTTTTTTCTCCTCTTCTTCCCGACCCTCGCCCCCTCAAACACTTGGCGACCCTCGACCCTCTACCCTACCTAGTTCCCGACCCTCGCCCCCTCGATCCCTCGAACACTCGGCAACCCTCGACCCTCTACCCTAGTTAGTTCCCGACCCTCGCCCCCACGAACCCTCGAACACTCGGTGACCCTCGAACCCTCGGCGACCCCCTCCCCCCATCATGTTGAAGTTATCGGGGAGGGGGTATATAGACCCCCCTCATGTCGAAGTTATCTGGTAGGGGGTATATCAACAACGACATACCCGATACATACATACATATATACATAGCCACATGCATCCATACATATATGAACAAAATTAATATCTACTAATTAACAACCTAAATAAAAAAACTAATACATATCTGCATGCACACACATATACACTGCACACACATACACATACATACACATATACACTACAGAGGCGGGCGGCAGAGGCGGGGTGTGGCGGCGCGGCAAGCGGAGCGCGGCCAGGCGGCGGCGTCGAGGCAGAGCACGGCGGGCGGCGGCGGCGAACCGGCAGCGGCGCGGCAAGCGGAGCACGGTCAGGCGGCGTCATCGGGGCAGAGCACGGCGGGCGGCGGCGTCGGGGTGCGGTCATTGGTCACGGTTCGTGGCACCAACCGTGACCAATGCCCCCTTTAGTCCCGGTTGGTGCCACCAACCGGGACCAAAGGCCATGTGCTGCCCCACGGCCAAATTTTTAGTCCCACCTCGCTAGTTGAGAGGGAGCCGCACCGGTTTATAAGGTGCGGTGCGCCTTCCCTCTCGAGCTCCTCTCTAAAGCAGGCTTTCGGGCGTAACCGTGCAATGTGTGCCTGTGGGCCTACTGGGCCTCCCGCGGGCCTGAATCCTGGCCCATGGTAGGGTTTCTAGCCGTATTCAGGCCGTGGGTGCCCAGTAGGTGGCACTTTTTTTGTTTCTACTTACAACAAAATACTTATTGTTGCTATATTTAATTTTTTTTTCCAGTTTTTTGTTTTTTTTCTGCATTATTTATTTTCTTCTGTTTTTTTCTCTATATTTTAATTCTTTTTGCTTTTAGTTTTAGAAAAATTATAAACTTTCTGTTAGTGCCATTAGTTTTCAAATTTGAAAACACTTTTTTTGTTTTTTTGTTTTTTTGTTTTCTTTGTTGCTTTATTTATTTTATTTTGTTTCTACTTACAACAAAATACTTATTGTTGCTATTTTTTTTCCAGTTTTTTTGTTTTGTTTTCTTTATTATTTATTTTCTTTTGTTTTTTGCTTTATTTTTTAATTCTTTCTGGTTTTAGGTCAGCAAAATTATAAACTTTCTGTTGCTTTATTTATTTTATTTTGTTTCTACTTACAACAAAATACTTATTGTTGCTATTTTTTCCAGTTTTTTTGTTTTGTTTCTTCATTATTTATTTTCTTTTGTTTTTTGCTTTATTTTTTTATTTTTTTTGCTTTTGGTTTTAGAAAAATTATAAACTTTCTGTTAGTGCCATTAGTTTTCAAATTTGAAAACACTTTTTTAGTTTTTTGCTTTAATTTTTAATTTTGTTTGCTTTTAGGTTAGCAAAATTATAAACTTTCTGTTAGTGCCATTAATTTTAGAAAAATTATAAACTTTCTGTTAGTGCCATTAGTTTTCAAATTTGAATAGTTAAAATTTGAATTCTTTGAAAATTGTTTGAATCACAAGTTTGTGATTAACTTACTAAAAAATGAGAATAGATGCGCTTATAGAGAAAATTCAACCTAAATTCCTAGTAAATTTCTATGAATTTCAGAGAAAATCACTATGAATTTAGGTTAAACTTTTCTCTGTTAGGGCATCTATTTTCACTTTGAGAGGAGCTCAACAAGGCAGAGAGGGAAGGGCTTATAAACCGGTGTGAGCCCCCTTCGGTTGGCGAGGTGGGACTAAACTCTGCCCGCAACGAGGACCAACCCTTTAGTCCCGGTTTGTGGCACAAACCAGAACTAATGGTCATGGGCCAGGGGCGAGGAGCAAAATTATAAACTTTCTGTTAGTGCCATTAGTTTTAGAAAGTTGAAAGTTGAAAGTTGGCATGGGCCAGGGACTAATGGTCATGGTATTACGAGGGCCGAACCATAAGACATGAAAGCATTTCAAATGAACTCTGAAAAAGTTGAAAGTTGGCATGGTATCATAATTTCACCCACATAGCATGTGCATGTACAAAACGGACAATGGTAGCATGTTCGTGTGTTACAAAGTTGGCATGGTATCATCATAATAGTTGCGGGAGAAAGTCTTCACTTTTTCTTCGCTTGTGTCATTTGCTTATTGCGCCGTAACCATGGATAATCTTCATTGTTCATCAGGATGCTTGGGTCAGCCTTGACATTGAAGGGAGGAATTTCATGAAACTTTTCATAATCTTCAAACATGTCTGTCTTGCCGTCCACTCCCAGGATGTCCCTTTTTCCTGAAAGAACTATGTGGCGCTTTGGCTCATCGTATGATGTATTCGCTTCCTTATCTTTTCTTTTTCTCGGTTTGGTAGACATGTCCTTCACATAGATAACCTGTGCCACATCATTGGCTAGGACGAACGGTTCGTCAGTGTACCCAAGATTTTTCAGATCCACTGTTGTCATTCTGTACTGTGGGTCTACCTGTACCCCGCCGCCTAACAGATTGACCCATTTGCACTTAAACAAAGGGACCTTAAAATCAGGTCCGTAGTCAAGTTCCCATATGTCCACTATGTAACCATAATATGTGTCCTTTCCGCTCTCGGTTGCTGCATCAAAGCGGACACCGCTGTTTTGGTTGGTGCTCTTTTGATCTTGGGCGATCGTGTAAAATGTATTCCCATTTATCTCGTATCCTTTGTAAGTCAATACAGTCAAATATGGTCCCCTGGACAACAAGTACAACTCATCACAAACAGTGTTGTCACCTCTGAGACGTGTTTCCAACCAACTGCTGAAAGTCTTGATGTGTTCACATGTAATCCAGTCGTCGCACTGCTCCGGGTGTTTGGAGCGCAGACTGTTCTTGCGTTCATCGACATACGGGGTCACCAAGGTAGAGTTCTGTAGAACTGTGTAGTGTGCTTGAGACCAAGAATATCCGTCCCTGCATATTATTGAGTCTCTTCCAAGAGTGCCTTTTCCAGTCAGTCTCCCCTCATACCGCGATTTAGGGAGACCTATCTTCTTAAGGCCAGGAATGAAGTCAACACAAAACCCGATAACATCCTCTGTTTGATGGCCCATGGAGATGCTTCCTTCTGGCCTAGCGCGGTTACGGACATATTTCTTTAGGACTCCCATGAAACTCTCAAAGGGGAACATATTGTGTAGAAATACGGGCCCCAGGATGACAATCTCGTCGACTATATGAACTAGGATGTGCGTCATGATATTGAAGAAGGATGGTGGGAACACCAGCTCGAAACTGACAAGACATTGCGCCACATCACTCCTTAGCCTTGGTACGATTTCTGGATCGATCACCTTCTGAGAGATTGCATTGAGGAATGCACATAGCTTCACAATGGCTAATCGGACGTTTTCTGGTAGAAGCCCCCTCAATGCAACTGGAAGCAGTTGCGTCATAATCACGTGACAGTCATGAGACTTTAGGTTCCGAAACTTTTTCTCTAGCATATTTATTATTCCCTTTATATTCGACGAGAAGCCAGTCGTGACCTTCATACTGAGCAGGCATTCAAAGAAGATTTCTTTCTCTTCTTTCTTAAGAGCGTAGCTGGCAGGACCTTTATACTGCTTCGGAGGCTTGCCGTCTTTTTCGTGCAAACGTTGCAGGTCCTCCCGTGCCTCAGGTGTATCTTTTGTGTTCCCATACACGCCCAAGAAGCCTAGCAGGTTCACGCAAAGGTTCTTCCTCACGTGCATCACGTCGATTGAGGAGCGGACCTCTAGGTCTTTCCAGTAGGGTAGGTCCCAAAATATAGATTTCTTCTTCCACATGGGTGCGTGTCCCTCAGCGTCATTCAGAACAGCTAGTCCACCGGGACCCTTTCCAAAGATAACGTAGTGTAAATCATTGACCATAGCAAGTACGTGATCACCGGTACGCATGGCGGGCTTCTTCCGGTGATCTGCCTCGCCTTTGAAATGCTTGCCTTTCTTTCGACATTGATGGTTGGTCGGAAGAAATCGACGATGGCCCAGGTACACATTCTTCCTGCATTTGTCCAGGTATATACTTTCAGTGTCATCTAAACAGTGCGTGCATGCGTGGTATCCTTTGTTTGTCTGTCCTGAAAGGTTATTGAGAGCGGGCCAATCGTTGGTGGTCACGAACAGCAACGCCTTAAGGTTAAATTCCTCCTGTCTGTGCTCATCCCACGTATGTACACCGTTTCCATTCCACAGCTGTAAAAGTTCTTCAACTAATGGCCTTAGGTACACATCAATTTCGTTGCCGGGTTGCTTAGGGCCTTGGATGAGAACTGGCATCATAATGAACTTCTGCTTCATGCACATCCAAGGAGGAAGGTTATACATACATAGAGTCACGGGCCAGGTGTTGTGATTGCTGCTCTGCTCCCCGAAAGGATTAATGCCATCCGCGCTTAAAGCAAACCATACATTCCTTGGGTCCTTTGCAAACTCATCCCAGTACTTTCTCTCGATTTTTCTCCACTGCGACCCGTCAGCGGGTGCTCTCAACTTCCCATCTTTCTTTCGGTTCTCACTGTGCCATCGCATCAACTTGGCATGCTCTTCGTTTCTGAACAGATGTTCAACCATGGTATTATAGGAGCATACCACATCACCTTCGCAGGAACCCTCTTCCTGGGGGGATCGCCGTCAACATCACCATGGTCATCTCGTTTGATCTTATACCGCAATGCACCGCATACGGGGCATGCGTTCAGATCCTTGTATGCACCGCGGTAGAGGATGCAGTCATTAGGGCATGCATGTATCTTCTCCACCTCCAATCCTAGAGGGCATACGACATTCTTTGTTGCGTATGTACTATCGAGCAATTCGTTATCCTTTGGAAGCTTCTTCTTCAATATTTTCAGTAGCTTCTCAAATCCTTTGTCAGCCACAGCATTCTCTGCCTTCCACTACAGCAGTTCCAGTACGGTACCGAGCTTTGTGTTGCCATCTTCGCAATTGGGGTACAACCCTTTTTTGTGATCCTGTAACATGCGATCGAACTTCAGCTTCTCCTTTTGACTTTCGCATTGCGTCCTTGCATCGACAATGACCCGGCGGAGATCATCATCATCGGGCACATCGTCTGGTTCCTCTTGATCTTCAGCAGCTTCACCTGTTGCAGCATCATTGGGCACATCCTCTGGTTCCTCTTGATCTTCACCAGCTCCCCCCGTTGCAGCATCACCGTATTCAGGGGGCACATAGTTGTCATCGTACTCTTCTTCTTCGCCGTCTTCCATCATAACCCCTATTTCTCCGTGCCTCGTCCAAACATTATAGTGTGGCATGAAACCCTTGTAAAGCAGGTGGGAGTGAAGGATTTTCCGCTTAGAGTAAGACCTCGTATTCCCACATACAGTGCATGGACAACACATAAAACCATTCTGCTTGTTTGCCTCAGCCGCATCGAGAAACTCATGCACGTCCTTAATGTACTCGCGGGTGTGTCTGTCACCGTACATCCATTGCCGGTTCATCTGCGTGCATTATATATAATTAAGTGTCCAAATTAATAGAAGTTCATCATCACATTAAAACCAAAGTGCATACATAGTTCTCATCTAACAACATATAGCTCTCCAGAGCATCTAATTAATTAAACCATACATTGAAACTATGTAAAACATTTCAATGCGAAAACAAATGCGATTATAATCGCAAGCAAGGTAACAATTGATCCAACGGCATAATGATACCAAGCCTCGGTATGAATGGCATATTTTCTAATCTTTCTAATCTTCAAGCGCATTGCATCCATCTTGATCTTGTGATCATCGACGACATCCGCAACATGCAACTCCAATATCATCTTCTCCTCCTCAATTTTTTTTATTTTTTCCTTCAACAAATTGTTTTCTTATTCAACTAAATTTAACCTCTCGACAATAGGGTCGGTTGGCATTTCCGATTCACATACATCCTACATAAATAAAATCTATGTCACGTTGGTCGGCATAATTTTCATAAACAATAAATGAACCAATAGTTATAAAGATAATATATATACCACATCCGAATCATAGACAGGACGAGGGCCAACGGGGGCGGATACCAAAACCATCGCACTATATAAGATGCAATAATAAAAGTAAGAAAATAATACAAGTATCCATGTAAACATACAAGTAAGAATATTTTTCCTTTCAGAAAGAAGATAAGAACAAGAGGCTCACCACGGTGGTGCCAACGATGAGCTCGGCGCGGGTGAACGACGGCGGTGAAGACGGGGACGGGGCGTGACGGACCGCTAAACCTAGACAAATATTATGGAAAATGGAGCTTGGAGGTCGAGCTTGGAGAGGAGAAAGCTTAAGTAGTGTGGCTCGGGCATTCCATCGAACACCTTGTGTGCATAGGAGGTGAGCTAGAGCACCACCAAGCCCTCTCCCCCTCGGCCAGAGAAAAACAGAGCACTGGGGTGCTCTGCTCGCGAGCGAGGGGTATATATAGGCACCTCATTGGTCCCGGTTGGTAACATGAGCCGGGACTAAAGGGGAGCCTTTTGTCCCGGTTCAAGCCACGAACCGGGACCAATGGTGGTGGGCCAGGAGCGAGGCCCATTGGTCCCGGTTCATCCCACCAACCGGGACCAAAAGGTCCAGATGAACCAGGACCAATGGCCCACGTGGCCCGGCCGGCCCCCTGGGCTCACGAACCAGGACCAATGCCCACATTGGTCCCGGTTCGGGACTGAACCGAGACTAATGGGCTGACCGGCCTGGACCAAAGCCCTGTTTTCTACTAGTGAAGCTCATGTGTTTGATCCATGGCACATCGCCGAAACAATTGGATATGTTGTTGTGGATGCACCACAGTCTGATTTGAGGGGTATCTACAGGCATGTATTAAGCATTCTGTTTGGTGCATGTGTTTGGGTCTACTATATCCCATTCTAATATATATTCGAGCTTTGTCAAGTCCGTATTATGATGGATAAAATGAAGCTTCACTTTATTGAAGAGAATTGTATGTCCGCTTTTTACCATGTTAAGTCATCTCTAGTATTAAACGTGTGTGTCCATTGAGAAAAGAAGTCAACACTAGTACATTGCTGACTCAAAATCCTGTAGCCAGCGAACGTGTGTAGTACATTTGAGAAGATGTCTGTATTTCATTAAATGCCAGCGGCCAACGATAGGACAATACAGATTTAGCCTTTAATTATTGATAATAAAGAAATGACATAAAATTTGACGAAAGATTGCATATAGATGTAACTAGATGACAACAGATCGACGAACTATCGTCAATTGTTTAATGCTTTCACTTGAACGGATCGACAAAGCTCATCTTCTCAATACGGGAATGGGAAGCCGACATTCGTCTCCAGCCCAGAAGGGATCTCTGGTGACAGAGGCATCCCCATCTCATCGTCGAATCCTGGCGGCTGAGGAATCAGCATCAACATCCCCTCCACATCCATCCCCTTGGCGAACACAAGCGGTGGAGGCATCTCCTGCATATCCATCCCAGCGGTGAACGCCTGTGCCAGAGGCAGCTCCATCAACATCTGCTGATACATATTAATCTCGGAGGCGAACACCTCAGGCGGAGGCAGCATCGCCATCAGCATCTGATGCTCCTGCTGCTACCGAGCCCCAAGGTACTGCCACCGAAGAGCTGTAGCGGCAGCGGCGGGGCCACCTCCTCCATGCGGCTCACGTCGACGCGCAAGAGAACCTGGTTGGAGGGTTCGGAGACGACGTCCTTCACCTGCATCAACACGGCAAAGAAGGCCACCAAGTCCTCGTCCCCCATGCCGTGCACGTTCGGGTCGACCCAAGCCGCTATCGGCTCCTCCGCGTCATGCTCCTTTGATGTGACCTCCTCGCACTCATTCCGCATCTTCACCTCGACCAAGTCCGTGCGCAGCTCGTAGAACTCGTCGTGTAGCTTCTCCATCTTCTAATATTTGATGGCAGCACTCCTCCCTCACACCAGCCCCCACACCCTCCCCCACCAGGAAACGTTCCACGACAGTGTCGGTGGAGGGGTGGCCGAAGGAGAAGGCATTGCCGTCGGGCAAGAAGGTGAGAGCAGCCACCTGGGTGCCGGTCATGACCGCCAGATCGCTCGCCTTGCTGAAAAACCCCATGCGGCCCTTGGAGAAGCAGACATGCGGGGCATCGTCCTGCTCGATCCGGCGGATGACGGTCTCCCCCCCCCCCCCCCCCTGTTGGGCGCCGCCATTACTCGCTCGCTCTGTGGCTAAGGTGCTGCAATTGTTCAGATCTTGCAAATTTTTCATGCTTAATTTCGTGACTTTTTAGTTGTTCAGATGCATGTTTTTCATGCACAAGTTCATGATTTTTAGCCGTTCGGGTCTTGCTTTCTTTCATTCTGGGGTTCATGATTTTTAGTTGTTCATATCTTCCAATTTTTTCATGCTTAAGTTTATGATTTGTAGTTGTTCAGATCTAGCAATTTTTAGTTTGTGCATGTTGTCATCCTTTGACTAGTGAGTTTTAATGTACACAGCACAGCGAATACCAAATTGAATCTCATGGCCTATCACGACTTTTAATGTACATAGCTCAGTGAAGCGATTCTTCATCGTCCGCTTGCTATATAAATCCACTTACACCCAGACGTAGTTACACACACTCTTCCTCCCTTGCTATGAGTGAGGGAGGAAGAAGACCGTCATCTGCCGGACCGAGCAGGAGGATGTCCGTCATGTTGCTTCACCAAGAGCTGCCTCGGGTTCTTTATTTTTGTAAGCGCAATAAAATCAGGCCAGCAAGGCTGATCGTGTGAGACTGATTGCATGCGTGCCCCGAACACCCTAGAATAGTGGGTAGTGTAGAGAGGTTTATAGGAGAAATGTTCACAACATATAAAATGTTTTCCGGCATAATTTTATAAAAATGTTTATAAATATGAAGAGAATCTTTGTGTAATTTTAATTAATGTTCATAACACATAAAAATGCTCCCACATTTTTAAAATTGTTCAAGACATTTTTGAAAAAAAATCAACAACATTATGAGTTATGTTCACCTTGTATTTACAGAATGTTCAGCATGACTCAGACTGCGTGTGGATCTTATCTTCTTGTCAATACAAGAAGCCGGCGTTCGGCTCAAGCGTCTGCTACACCATCTCCATCCCGGCGGGAAATTCCAGTGGAGGCGGTGGTAGAGACACCTTGTGTTGAACCCTAGCTACTGAGGAATGTAAATCTGTACCATATCCATCGCAGTGGCCAACCCCTCTTGCGGCGGCATTTTCTACATATCAACTAAATTCCAACGATTAGAAGCTATTGATTAATTGTTACTATGATAAGGAGACAACCTAATGATTGAGGAAAGGTTTCATCCTGATCTAGGTAGATGCATTGTAATACATAACATAAGATTGATGGGATGACTTAGAAGATGGATATGTTATCTATTGACAACAAATTGACGAAATTATTGTCCCTGCATGCACTGGATGGTTTTGTGTTTGAAAGCGGAGAATGCATCCAGAGTTCATTAAGAGCTTATCTCTCTGGGCCCTAGCCTCTATAATTAGAACACTATTGGCCCATCACAGCTAATTCTTTACGACCCTCCAAGTAATAGCTCATGAAGCTTCATTTGCCAAGTGTTAATTACATCTATGCTAAAAAGTGTTAATTACATTTTTCTAAAAATGTGTTAACGATATAAGTACCTACTAGTATGGTGACCCGCTCATTTGCGCGGCTAGATGTAACACATATTGTTATACTCAATATTATGTAGTCCTCATGATTTTGGTCTGGAAGTTAACTATCATCAATAGTCTGGCAAATAAAATGGACATTTTGTAGAAACATGGTGAAACTTACTAAGGTCATGTTAATGCAAGAAATAAGTGATAAAGAAGGAGATTATAAGTCATGTTTGTTTTCCTCTAAAAGTACTATAGCATGTTGCATTCCATTGGAAATTCCCACAGGTCTAATATGACTATACCTTTGTTTTGAACAACACCAAGAAATTCTATGATAGGACTTCTCTCCTCTAAACCTACTTTTCAATGTTCAAGAAGGGATCATTAAAAAACCTCTGGATAAAATTAGTGTTTTGGATCGATGTGGAATCCATTGGTTTTCATATGTTTTACCTACTTTTCCTCTTCGATTTGCCCTCATCCATATGTTTCCCTGTCTTCAGATAAATCATTTTTTAAGAAATTGCTTATAATTATTGTTAACTCATTGATGAATCAACTGACCTCTTATCCCAGGTTGTATTACAGTTGTCTATTTGATTAATATTGTCATATCCTCATCTTAATTACTAAGATTATCTTTGTCACAGTATCACTCGATCTGATGCAATTCTAGCTTTTTGTTATTGAAATGTTTTTACACATTATTTTTTACTCCCAAAAATATCATAGATTGTAGCTATTTTTCATTGCCTTTTTATTGCTGAAAACGTTTTTGCTACAACATTCTCTATTAGTCAGTCACAACCTAGCTTGTCCTTTCACCTCATATGCATGTTGTCGCCTCTAACGCACTCTTTTATGGGAGTGAAATTATCAGTGAGGAAGTTTCCGGACTCACCTTAGTTAGATAGTGGGTGTACAATTTCTTCATTTTGGATCAAATCCTCGATCATAAATAAAAATTTTGTTCATTATTTTTCATAATGCCATGATATGTTTATCTCTTTCTTTCAACAAATATATTCATCCTTGTATATTCATTAGAATTCTTCTGCAATATTCCCTTGCACTTAAACATGATGTAGCCTATTTGACACAACGGTGCCCTTGTCCGGTTCTGCACGACTTATACCTTTTAACACAATGACCGATTATATATTGCCAAGCCAGTATAGAAAACCAGTGATCCATCCATATCTGGCATCAGTGGTACTGACGAGAGAAAAGAGAAATAACCCACCCACCCAGCCAATACGCCGTGAGAACGTATCACAAGCTCGTGTGTTTGATCCATGCCACATCATCGAAACAATTGGATATGTTGTTGTGGATGCACCGCAGTCTGATTTGAGGGGTATCTACATGCATGTATTAAGCATTCTCTTTGGTGCATGTGTTTGTGTCTACTATATCGCATTCTAATATATATTCGAGTTTTGTCAAGTCCGCATTGAGAATTGTATGTCCGCTCGTTACCATGTTAAGTCATCCCTAGTATTGAACGTGTGTGTCCATTGAGAAAAAAGTCAACACTAGTACGTTGCTGACTCAAAATCCTGTAGCCAGCTAATGTGTGTAATACATTTGAGAAGATGTCTGTATTTCATTAAATGCCAGCAGCTAGAGACAGGACAATACATATTTAGCCATTAATTATTGATAATAAAGAAACGGCATAAAATTTGACAAAAGATTGCATCCAGATGTAACTAGATGACAACAGATCGACGAACTATCGTCCATTGTTTAATGCTTTCACTTGAATGGATCAACAAAGCTTGTCTCCTCAGTACAGGAACGGGAAGCCGGCGTTCGTCTCCAGCATAGCAGGGATCTCTGGTGACAGAGGCATCCCCATCTCGTCGTCGAACCCTGGCGGCTGAGGAATCACCATCTGCATCTCCTCCATATCCATCCCCGCGGCGAACACCGGCGGTCGAGGCATCTCCTGCATATCCATCCCGGCAATGACTGCCCGTGCCGAGGGCAGCTCCATCAATGTCTGCTGCTACATATTAATCTCGGAGGCGAATACCTCAGGCGGAGGCAGCGTCGCCACCAGCATTTGATGCCCCTGCTGCTACCGAGCTCCAAAGTACTGCCACTGAAGAGCTGCAGTGGCAGCGGCGGGTCCACCTCCTCCATGCGGCTCACGTCGACGGGCAAGAGAACCACGTTGGCGCGTTCGGAGACGACGTCCTTCACCTGCATCAGCGTGGCAAAGAAGGCCACCAAGTCCTCGTCCCCCATGTCGCGCGCGTTCGGGTCAACCTAAGCCGCTATTGGCTCCCCCGCGTCACGCTCCTTCGCTGTGACCTCCTCGCGCTCGGTCCGCTTCTTCACCTCGACCAGGTCCGTGTGCAGCTCGTCGAACTCCTAGTGCAGCTTCTCCATCTTCTGATCTTCGCTGGCAGCACCCTCCTCCCTCGCGCCAGCCCCCGCACCCTCCCCCACCAGGAAGCGTTCCACGACGGTGTCGATGGAGGGGTGGCTGAAGGAGAAGGCATTGCCGCCGGGTGAGAAGGTGAGAGCGGCCACCTGGGTGCCGGTCAGGACAGCCAGATTGCTCGCCTTGCTGAAGAACCCCACGCGGCCCTTGGAGAAGCAGACGTGCGGGGCATCGTCCTGCTCGATCCGGCGGATGAAGGTCTTCTTCTGGCCTCTGCCCCCCCTCCCGTTGGGTGCTGCCATTAGTTGCTCGCTCTATGGCTAAGCTCAAAGAAAGGGAAGGAGAGGAGTGTGTGTGGCTACGTCCGGGGTCGGGGGCTTTATATAGCAATCATGACTGAGCTACGTGCATTATGTGTGGTGATAGGCCATGAGATTCGATTCGGTATTCGCTAAGCTGTATGCCAAAGGATAAGTACATACTCCGTATTATTTACTTCTGTTGGCAAAACAAACTGCTTTTGCTACTCTATCACGCAACAACGACGTACTTCCATTTTTCAAGAAAATGTTGGTCAGGTGCATCCCAGATTTTTGTTGAAAATAGAGAAGGGCAGCGGACCGGGGCAGCTGTTGGGGCCGTATCTAGACAGTGGGTGGGGCTCAAGGAGTTTGGTCCGACACTGAGCAAGCAAGCACCGGAGCGGAAGCTGCTCATCCCTCGGAGATCAATGCCAAAAATTGAGAAGGCAATGCCACTGAACCTCCAGGGCATGGAGGCGGGAAGCGCGCTCTAGGAGGCCAGCAGTCCTGGACTTCCGACATGGGGAGGGAGGTGAGTGGGGAAGGGTGGAGGGATACTATACCCGAGGAGGGGAGCAGAGATACGGTGGAGGTGACAGACGATCTAGATTTCTAGGAGACGAATGGGCAGAGTATGTTCTGGTTTAGTGTCTTGGCTACCATGGATGGATTGGGTTTTTTTATTCAACAAGGGAACCAACCCTATCTTCTTAACCTACAGGGAATCCGCAACCCAACCAAATGGTGTGGTTAGCTTCTACAAACAAGTTAAGTTGGTGAGTGGGGGTTTGGTGGGTAGGGTAGGGTGGAATACTCTACAAGACTCCGATGATAAGTAATGGCGTATCTAGAGGTCCCCTCAGAATAGGGCCCAAGGAAATTTTTAGGGGATAGGGCCGAAAAAGAGGAGTGATGGGCCCCCATACTAGGAGACACATAATACATTCCTCCTTGACAGCCCATCCTCGATCGGTGTGCTTTGGACCACGAACAACTGGTCCTAAAATTTCAACCCTGCGTGATCCGTGAAGCATCCTTGCTTGCCCTACGGCGACCTTCGCCATTTCATGCTCGCCGTCACCCCGGTACCTGAGCCCGCGTCGGACCTCGTGTCACCTCAGAATAATGTCAGGAACCCCGCGTCCATTTATACATTAAAACTAAGTAGTATATTCGTTCGCACATGTTAAATCGATATGGACGTGATAAATTTGGGGTACCCATTTCATAAATATGGCACAAACATTTATACATAAATTGTTTTTTTATTTTATTTAAAAATATGTTATTAACATTTAGTCTTTCAAATCTATTAAATTCCAGCCACTGATTTCTAATACTTATTGAAGAGCACCTGCAAGCGCTTGGGGAATCAGGTATGTTAGGCATCCTCTTGATCGTCTTCTTCCGACGATAGCCACCCCCTGATTAGGGGCCACCATTGCTCGCTCAGTGACTGGCATACAGAAAGAAAGCAAGAATAGAGAAGCTCAATGCAGATGAGTGCGTTACTACATCTCGAGGTTGGGGGTGGGTAGATAACAAGCAATAGGAGATGAATCACTAAGATGAGCTATCTACATTAAAAATCCTCATTGGCATTGAGATTTGTTCTCCTCTCTGCTGAATTGTGAGGTCTATGCAGAAAAGTGTAACTCAGTATTTACAAAAAAATGGATGAAAATTTGAAGAATTTCTGAAACGTAAATTACAGTTTGGATAAGTATGTATGATCGGATTAGGACATCTCTTAATTAAGTAAATGAGACGAAAACTCTAGTAAGTTTGAAACTCAGTGGCGCCGTATATATATATATATTTTTTCGGGGAACATAGAGAAATTTATTCAACCAAATGCTCTCTGGACCATCATGCAAGAGACTACTGACCCTGAATCTGGAAGGTTCGGCCAGCCAACTCTCAGTTAAAATAGATAGATGTGCAGAGATTCTTGGCACAAAGATGAGATGGAGTGCCGAAGCACGGACTACATATTGAATCAAATGTAGTAATATCAGGACCAAGCTGACCCATTTCTGCAATGATTGGAGCCACAACTGAACAATAATTGTGACAAGTATTCCAAAGATTAAGAACTGCTAGGCAATCAGTCTAGACTAAGACTTTAGGGAAGCCTCTGATGTTAGCAAAATTGATGAACAGTAACTCCAAAGAGAAGTTTGCTCCTGGCTCACATAAACCTAGTTAAATATCAAACAACAAATCCATCTCCTTCAATGGAATTGTTAAAGCTTACAGCTATATCCATGTTTAACATAATGATATCATCTTGTCGAGACCGCCATCCATGGCCTAACCAAATATACCGTTTCTTGCAAGGGATGTCCAGAAGTAAAAGTGCTTCTTTTGGGAGGATTGAGTTTACCCGATCAAGCTACTCTTTCACAAGCAGGTGTCTAACTATTCTAGTAGTTCCAAATAGACTACACGATGGTAATAATATTTTATTGCTGGTTATTCGTGTACAATTAATCTGACAGGATATCAAGGGCCAATGTATTTGGATGGAACCATGGTAGTCGAACATGAAACCATAACCCAGCTCATGAGTTTTAATGTCATACTAAATAATGATTCTCAATGCAGTACCCAGCTCAGCCAAGGAAATTCCTCTCCGGCCGCTTCTATATAAACCTCGGTGACCCTGAGAGATCTTCCTCCACCTCCTCTTTCCTCTTCCTTCATCCCCGACCCTGAGCGACCGAGCAATGGCGGCCAGGAGGATGGGTGGCAACGACTGGAAGAAGACCATCCCCCGCCAGATTATCAAGGAGGACGCCCAGTATGTGTGCTTTCCTAGGCGTAAGCGGGCGCTGTTCAACAAGGCCAGCGAGCAGGCCCTGCTCACCGGTGCCCAGGTGGCGGTTGTCATCTTCATGCCTGACAGCAAGGCCTTCTCCTTCGACCATTCATCCATTGACGCTGTCGTCAAGCACTTCAGGGCGGGGGACGATGCGGAGGTCCAGAGCGCCGCCGCCGACAACTGGTTGCTGACGCTGCGCCCGCAGCATGGCGAGATGCTCACAGATCTGGGGGAGCAGAAGAAGCACGCGGACGACGCCCTTCCCCAGGAGCATGCCGCGGGGGACCATATTGCGGCATGGGTGGACCCAGGTGCGAGCAACATGTGGTATGAGGACATGGCGGCCTTTGCCACCGTGCTAATGCAGGAGCAGGCCACTGGACGCACAAACCAGGTTGTCATGGAGGCCTTTTACCTTGACATCAGCCGTAAGCTCTAGGTGCTCCCGCCACCGCCATCACCCCAGCTCTTTGGTACCCCGGGTTATCAATCAGATTCGGCGAAAACATGTTTGAGCATATGCACCCGGGCCCTTCTTATCTAGTCACTCATTTTCTACATCGCGATTCGTGGAAGTACTTTTTTTTGTTTCTCATATGGAACATGTTTTGAACTTCAAACTTTGCAGCACAACAAAGTTTTCTAACTAGTATGTGGCATAAAACTTTCATAATTTTCATCCAACAGAAATAGGCAAATGAAATTTGTTTGATTAAAAAAAAATCTCTTTTCTAGTATTTATGTTGGAGGAAAAAATCTGAAAGTTATATCCCACATTCTATGTACAAAGATTTGTTGTGGTGAAATGTTTGAAGTTCAATACATGTTTTATATGGAGTAGGGCGTTTTGGAGCTCGGCCTCCATGGAGGCCGGATTTTTTGAAAAAAATCAAAATTCACACTTTTCAATTTCAAAAAAAATCTGAAAAAAATCATACAAGTAAATAAGGATGTTACGTGTATGTATGTAAAATTTGAGGATGAAATACCCTAAAATGCGATCTGTGCAAAAAAGACAAATTCATGGACTTTGAGGATGAATAGTGCATTTACTAAAAAGCCTCAGATTTGTTCTTTTTGTGTAGCACTCATTTTAAGGTGTTTCGTCCTGAAAATTTACACACATATGCTTTATGTCTCTAAGTATGTGTGTATTTTTTTCAAAAAAAATGAATCATGAAAGTTTGAATTTTGACAAAGTCAAACTCGGGCTCCATGGAGCCCGAGCTCTAAAGAGCATTTTCGTTTTATATGAGAGAAACAAAAAAGTTAAATTTTCATGTAGTTGGTTGTGTAGCAGAGATCTCAAAGCAACATTGGAGCAGCCAGGATAGCAAGGGCCGGGTGCGTATGCTAAAAAATTCTGCATCCTTGAGTTCGGTAGCAGCAGCTTATGCAGGCATGCAGCAGATGCAGATGCAGATGGCGATGCATCCACCACGGGCGTTCGCTGCCGGCATGGAGATGCAAATGGTGATGCACCCGCCGTCGGGATGCACATGGTGATTCCTCAGCAGCCATGGTTCCCCGGGGGGTGGAGCTGGAGATCCAGCTACAACCATAGTTCTTCGCTAGGACGGAGATTGAGCTGATGCTGATGGCCATGTTGCCGGCGATGCCGGAGTTCCCCATTGGGATGGACATGTTGCAGCAGTGGCTCGGTCCGAAACTCGGCTTCTCCTACAAAGGAGAAGAAGACATGGACGTGGATCGGTCGTTTAGTTCGTGGTCACAGTTATATATAGAAAAAATCGTGCAAGATCTTTTTAGTTCGTTGGTTCAATTGTCATAGTAGTACTGTATTAGTTAAATTTATGGTACTGTAATCTTTTTTGTATCGGTTGAAATATTTAATGAACGAAATACTACTACTAAGCCTTTTCATTGGTTCTCTCCATGCTTCCAATGAAGAAGAACCATGCGTATACCCTATGACACGAACGACACCCAATAGCTAGCCTGTGACATGGAGGAGAGAGGGGTCAACGAGCTTGGCTCCTTGATATTTCTCGAAAGTAAATTATTTTTGACACCGATGTTACTTGAATTTTGGTTCTTAATTTTTCATGTTCTAGATCATTTTTGTTCCTCTCCCCAGAACGTCGTCATGCTATGTAGATCCATTTATTTCTGGATCGGTTCCGTTTCTGAATTTTTCACAGCGCATCATGTGCTGAAATATTTATTTTTTAGATCCAAACAATGTGTTCAATGGTTCTGTATGATGTGAACTCTGTGTGCGTCCGTGCATTCCTTCCTTTTGTTCTAATCATGATGTTAATTGGAGGTGAGGAATTCTGTTCTTGCAATCCGTGGGATATGACGCATATGCCAAGATTAATATGAAGAATAAAAACACTTTGTCCACACATTTGGAACTTTTATAGATTTGGTTATTTGTTCACGCTAAGAAATTTGCAAAGTGTTCTTTTTTTTCATGTTAACTTCATGCCATCTCGTAGTTCATATCTTGCAATTTTTTCATGCTTAACTCCGTGTCTTTTTAGTTGTTCAGACACATGTTTTTCATGCACAAGTTCATGATTTTTAGCTATTCGGGTCTTGCTTTTTTTCATGCTCGGGTTGATGATTTTAGTTGTTCATATCTTGCATTTTTTCCATGCTTAAGTTTATGATTTTTAGTTGTTCAGATCTAGCAATTTTTAGTTGGTGCATGTAGTTATCCTTTGACGCGTGAGTTTTAATGTACACAGCTAAGTGAATACCGAATTGAATCTCATGGCCTATCTCGACATTTAATTTACGTAGCTCAGTGAAGCAATTCCTCACCGGCCGCATGCTATATAAATGGCCCGACACCGAGACGTAGCCACACACATTCCTCTTCCTCCCTTTCTCTGAGTGAGGGAGGAAGAAGACCGTCATCCACCGGATCGAGCAGGAGGATGCCCGTCACGTCTACTTCTCCAAGAGCTGTCTAGGGTTCTTTATTTTTGACAGCGCCGTAAAATTAGGCCAGCAAGACAGATCGTGTCAGCCAGATTGCATGCTTTCCATGAACACTCCAGAACAGCGGGTACTGTAGAGTAGTTTATAGGAGAAATGTTCACAACATATAAATGTTTTTCCGCACAATTTTATAAAAATGCTTGTAACATGTGAAGAAACTCTTTCTGTAATTTTAGTTAATGTTCAGAACACAAATGCCCCCAGATATTTTCAAATTGTTCATGTCATTTTTGGAAAAACATTTCAACAACATTATGAGTTATGTTCAGCTTGTATTTACAAAATGTTCACCATGACTCGGACTGGGTCTGGATTTTATCTTCTTCGCAATATGGGAAGCCGGCGTTCGGCTCATGCGCCTGCTACACCATCTCCATCCAGACGGAAAATTCCGGTGGAGGCAGCGGTAGAGACATAAGCAATTGTCATATCTCCATCTCTGTCCCAGTGTTGAACCATGATGGGTGAGGAATGTCCATCTGCACCATATCCATCGCGGCGGCCGTCCCGATTGGGTGAGGCATCTTCTACGTATCAACTAAATTCGAACGATTAGAAGCCATTGATTATTTATTAATATGATAAGGAGACAACCTAATGAATTAGGAAAGATTTCATCGAGATTCAGGTAGTTGCATTGTAATATATAACAAAAGATTGGCGCGACAACTTAGAAGATGCATATGTAACCGATTGACAATAACTGGATAGTTTTGTGTTTGGAAGCGGAGCATACATCAAGAGTTCATTAAGAGCTTATCTCTCTGGGCCCTAGCCCTTTTAATTAGAACACTCTAGGCTCATCACCGTTAATTCTTTACGGCCCTCCAAATATTAGCTCACGAAGCTTCATGTGCCAATTATTAATTACATTTATGCTAAAAAGTGTTAATTACATTCTTCTAAAAATGTGTTTGTGACATTTGTACCAATGATAATCATCCTTAACTTGCGCTGGCTTGAGGTAATTGAACCCTGGACCTAGCTATGATACTACCTATGATACTAATTTATGATACTATGCAATACAAATGTAGTATCATACACTAGTAATATGATTCTTCCCACTACGACCAGCCTAAGCATCGTTACAATCCATGGCAGCAAGTTATTGACGTGTTAATACCGTGTACCTCTGCCACTTGAATGAATGCTTTTTTTACCAATCAATTCAATATTAGCTAGCACGCCTACATTTAGCTTGATAAATCTCAAGTAATATTTTTCCATGTTCATTTTCACATACATCTTACTTGAAAATATGCATGCATCACTGAGTAGCTAATTTAAACCACACTTCATTCATGAGGTGTAATCCAACATTATTACATGATATACAACATTGCTATTGCATATGTATGTATCCTGTTTTTCATTAAAAAAGTATGTATCATGCTCCGAATGAAATGGCAGGAAATGAAGAATTCAGTAATTCACATCCTAATGTGGACTATTATTAGCTAGCTAGAAGCAAGTTACTCTCCCCTCAATTCAGTGCCATTTGCGATTGGCTATTGCAAACATGTTCACAAACACGTGGTCTCACACACCGCATATTTGGTCTAAATGTGATCAAATTTATAATACGGCGTCCCCTTGTAGTTTGGCATGTGGAAATCCATGGAGTATTTCCCATCCACGGTAATTCGGTTGCATAACGATATCACCACCCCAGCCTCCAGTAAGGGCCTTCACATATATTTGGGATCTATGTGAGGAATAAATGCAATATGATTGTTAATGTGTCAAATCCCTTAACCCTAGTGATGAAGTTATTTGCAGCCCGGGCACCCATTGGTTTTGCAGTAAGGACATTTTTTGGCTTTAGGAGGAGATGAGAAATGTCCCATATAGAATTCCAGGAAATGCATAAGAAATGTCGTAGACATTTTTTCCACGTACTTAAGAATCTGAATTAGAGGTTCACATTATGAAAAATTTGCAATAAAATCATCTACCATATACATTTACTGATCAAAAAGGTGTCTGTGAAGTCTAGTACTAGAACGAGTGGAGGTAACTAATATCCACTCCACTGTTGGGAAAGGGCTTATAGGTGAACCCAGATAAGTGGAGGGCGAGGTGGGGCCGCTCGCCACTGCTCCTTCTGTCAGCTGTGGCAGACTACATTTTCGCCACGCCATCTCGAAATCACGGTAACCTCTGTTCGAGAAATACAAGTTGACATATTAGCAGCGGTGGTTCATAGTTACCGCCCGCCGCTGCTTGTCGCCATACATGTGGCTGGCCACTATTCTCGCCCATCACATGTACTTCCACGAACCTAGTTGTCTGATTTTCTTCCCAAAACCGTTCCCCCTCCAAGTCTTGTCATCCCCCCCCCCCCCGGTGCCGTCTGTTCTCCCATCAAATCGCGTCCAAGTCAGCACCGTGCCCCTCGTCACCCCTAGCTGGCTCCCCACTCATTTCCACCATCGTTCCTCACCGCCGCGCCCCTCGTCATGCTGCTGCGGGCATGCCCTCCTCCTCCAACACTGGGAGAGGCAACTCGCCGTCGTCGCCGCTGTCACTACAATCACCACCGCCGATCTCTAGCTCGATGGCTAGCGATGCACCCATGTCTGCCTTCACCAACATCGGAGACCTCGGGCCGCCAGCACCACCGCCACCACCGAGCTCCACCCGGGTATGCATGTTCAAATTTGTGTTTCGGGAATATTAGTAGTTTAGAAATAATTGTCAATGTTTCTTAGTGTTATTTTGTATGATGGTCAGATCTATGTTTAGGTTAATACTAGTAATTTAGAAATACATGCCAAATTTCTCACCTAGGAACCCTTCTACAATGGTTGACTTATAGTTGTAGGTTATGACATGAGTGCCAATGTTTTCGCGAAATGTCACAGCCATAGAATTATTTAGTGCAAATAATTTTTTTGGTGTGGATAGTTGCATTAATGAGCATCATGTATCATATTTAAATTCAAGACATTTGAATTGAGGGCATTGTCAAAGCCTCAAAATTTAATAACTGAAAAACCCTAAAACCAAATTCAATATTTCCATAATGCAATTTCAAATATTTTTGTGAATTCTGGATATCGCTATATTGCAAACCAGAATTTATGGACATTTTAAAGGATTATTTTGGGCTTTGGATTTAAATCACAAATGTATTTGAGTTGGAGAAAATAAATCCTATAAATATTTTTATTGCTCCAATAATTCTGAAACGTTTTGTGGAGCATTCGGATAAACCATTTTGCATCCACAATAATTTCCAGTAGCTGGAAGGATAATTTTGTTAGCAAACCAAATTCGAAACAGAAGCAAAAACAGAAAAATAGCAAACAAATAGGAAAACTTGGAGAGGGAGATGAGCTAATTAAAACCAAATAGGAAAACAATAGCTAACGAGTTCCGTACTTACTAGAGTTTTCGACTTATTTACTTAATTAAGAGATGTGCTAATCCTATCGTACATACTTATCTAAACTATAATTTACGTTTCAGAAATTCTTCAAATTGTCATCAAATTTTTTCGACAATACTGAGTTACAGTTTGCTGCCTAGAAGTCACAATTCGGCAGAGGGGACAACAAATCTCACTGCCAATCAGGATCTTTAATGTAGATAGCTCATGTTAGTGATTCATCTCCTATCGCATGTTATACACCCACCCCCTACCGTGAGATGTAGTAATGCACTCACCTGCATTGACCTTCTCTATTCTTGCTTTCTTTCTGTATGCCAGTCACTGAGCAAGCAATGGTGGCCTCTAATCAGGGGGTGGTTGTCGTTGGAAGAAGACGATCAACTGCCAGATAGTCAAGAGGATGCCCAACATACCTGATTTCCCAAGCGCTTCCAGGTGCTCTTCACTAAGTATTAGAAATCAGTAGCTGGAATTTAATAGATTTGAAAGACTAAATATTAGTAACATTTTTTTAAATGAAAAAATGTTAAATTAAAAAAGTTTGATGTATAAATGTCCGGGTCATATTTATGGAATGTGTAACCAAAATTTAAAAAATGTGGGTTGCTTATGGGAAAACTATTCAGCATGTGTGATAAAAGATTTAATCGTATGGCGAGATGAGTAGGAGGGACGAGAGAATGCGGCGGTGCGATCTAGATCTCCCCCGTTTCGCCTGGCAAGCGATGTGGGGTTCCTGACTTTTTTTAGGGTGATTTGAGGTGCGTATATATCATGTGTTGTATCAAATGTGTGACCTGGAAAACGCTAACTTTTGCGTGGCAAACAATATATACATGGACTTTTTTTGTCACATCCTGATCGATTCAGCCATGTGGGGACCAGTACCTATATACTACTTTCTTTTAATGTATAAATGGACGCGGGGTTCCTGACATTATTTTGAGGTGATACGAGGACCGAAGCGGGCTCAGGTACCGTGGTGAAGGTGAGCGTGAAATGTAGAAGGACGTCGTAGCGCAAGCAAGGAGGGTTGGCGGCGCACGTAGGGTTTTAATTTTAGAGCCATTTTTTGAGGCCCAAAGCACACCCATGGGGGATGGGTTGTGCGGGAGGAATGCCATGTGTGTCTCCTAGTTTTGGGGCCCACCTGACCTCTTATTCGGCCCTATCCGCCAAAAACTGTCTTGGGCCCTGTTCTGAGGGGACCTGTAGAGATACCTTTACTTATCATCAAAGTCTTCTAGAGTATTTCACCAAACCCCCACCCACCAACTTAACTAAACCATCGTTAGAAGCTAACCACACCCTTTGGTTGGGTTAAGGATTCCCCATAGATTAAGATGGTATCGTTGGTTCCTTGTTGAATCAAAAAAAATCCATCCGTGGTTGCCAAGACACCGAAGGAGAACATTCTCCGCCCATTCGTCTCCTGAGAATCTAGAGCATCTGTCACCTCTACCTCCCCCGTATCTCTGCTGCCCTTCGCCGGTATAATATCCCCCCTTCCCCTCCTCTCCCTTCCCACACCGGAAGTCCACCCGCTAACTGTCGGCGGCATGGAACGCGCCACCCACCTCCATGCCCTAGAGATTCAGCGGCGCCGCCTTCTCAAATTTGGCATTGGTCTCCAAGAGTTGAGCAGCTTCCGCTTCGGTGATTGGTTGCTCAATGAAGGACCAAACTCCTCAAACCCCACCTATCATCTATATCCGACCCCGGCTACAGCCTCGGTCCGCTACGCTGCTCTGCTTTCAACAAAAATCCGGTATGCGCCCGAGCAACAGTTTCTCCAAGAATGGGCCGCATGGGGTTCTTCACCAAGGCCACCGATCTGGCGGTCCTGACCGGCGCGCAGGTGGCCGCCCTCGCCTTCGGCCATCCATCCGTCGACTCTGTTGTGGAACACTTTCTGCACGTTGATGTGAGCCGCATGGCGGAGGTGGCCCTGCCACTGCCATTGCAACTCTTCGGTGGCAACACTTTGGAGTTCGGTAGCAGCAACATCATCAGATGGTGATGGCGAGGCTGCCTCCACCTAGGAGGTTTGCCTCTGGGATTAATATGCAGCAGCGGATGGTCATGGAGCTGCCTCCGGCACAGGGGGTCACCACCGGGATGGATATGCAGGAGATGCCTTGGCTGCCCATGTTTGCCCCGGGGATGGATCTGGAGGAGATGCAGATGGCGATTCCTCAGCCGCCAGGCTTCGACGACGAGATGGGATGGCGATACAGCAGTTGCTTATGGTGATGCCTCCGTCACCGGAGACCCCCGCTGGTCTGGAGACACCCATAGGCTACCCGTTCCCATACCGAGAAGATGAGCTCCAAACCTGTGTCCATCCGTTCAAGTGAAAACATTCAACAATGGATGATAGTTCGTCAATCTGTTGTCGTATAGTTACATCTGGATGAAATCTTTTTTTATTATCAATAATTAACGGCTAAAGCTCTATTGTCCTGTTGCTGGATGCTGGCATTTAATGAAATACAGACATCTTCTCAAATGTACTACACACGTTCGCTGGCTACAGGATTTTGAGTCAGCAATGTACTAGTGTTAACTTGTTTTCTCAATGGACACACAGGTTCAATAGTAGGGAAGAATTAACATGGTAACAAGCACTTGAGTGACGGAGTAAGCATTTTTCTTAAAAAATTCACTGAATAAATTGTAGAACTAGGTGAATAGTTTTTAAAAAATCATGATGAACATTTTAATTGAGTAAAGAATGAGCATTTCATAACTATGCAATATACATTTTTTAAATGTGGTGACCATTTTTGAAGCACATGAAGAAAAACTTGTAAAACATCTTGCAATATTCTCAAAATGCAACAAACATTTCATATAAGATGGTGACTACTTTTTAAAACATGGTGAACATGTTTTCAAATGCTTTGAACATATCTAAAAATATGTGATGTACAATTTAAAACATGGTATTAAATAGAAAAAATTAAATAAACTATGGACATTTTGAAGTAAGCGATGAAAAGAGTGATAATCAAAATAAAAAACTAAGAAATAAAAATCTGAAATTCAAAATGAAATAATAGTGATAAAAGGAAAGAATGAAGGGAAAATAGGAAGAAGGAAAAAAGAAACAAAAAGAACCGAAACACGGAAAAAATTGAAAAATTAAAAAATGTTCACAAAATTGGAAAAATATCATGATTATTTTTCTACACTGAAACTCGAAATAAAAAACATGATTTTTTTAAAAAATCCATAATTTCAGAAAATGATCATGACTTTTTATTAAAAAATGGAAATGCAAAAATACCATGAATATTTTATAAATGTGTAGATGAAACTTGCCAACAATCCTTCTCCCACTACTAATTGCAATCTCATCGTAGGCATGCAGTTGCATGTCGAGGGTGGACTTCCAACTATGCCAAAAAGCGGTGGGGTCTAGTTGCGTGTGGAGGATAGACTTGTAACTCAGACAAAAATGGGCCGGGCCCCATTTACAACGACATTTTAATTAATAATATGATAAATATAATGATAATGGAGAACCGAGGTAGATGGGTTTTACATGAACATTGCATGATTTATTTAGAACAATACTATAACTGTGAGAAGAAACTATTAGACTCTGTTCGAACTTAGAGTTTGATTGTGTGAGGATTTTTCTTTTTGTCCTCGGTGGGGGAAGCCAACGTTCGGCCTGAGCTCTTGCATCCGGACGACGACAAAGTAGATGGATCTTCAATGGATCTTGCACGATCAATTTAGAATCCATAACTGAGACAACGAAATAACTGGTCTTGTTAGTAGTATCTTGCATGATGGTCCAAAGAATGCATTTGGTTGAATAAATCTCTGAAAGTTCCTCGAAGAAAATATACGAAGTCAAATCTTGTATGACGCCTCTCACGAATTTTAACTTTTTAGAGTTTACATTTCAGAACTCTAAAATTATGATAAAAAAATTCAAAATATTGAGTTATAATTTGACATGTTGCAACTCAAATTCCGTGGAAGAATACATAATCAAATTTCAGTCTCAACCAGGATTGTTTTTATATAGAACGTAGCTCAGTGTCCTTCTTCCCCGCCGATTACTATACCCCCCCCCCCCCCCCCCCCCGCGCGCACCTGACCCCGAGTTGTAGTA
Source organism: Triticum urartu (assembly GCF_056163025.1). NCBI lineage: Eukaryota > Viridiplantae > Streptophyta > Magnoliopsida > Poales > Poaceae > Triticum > Triticum urartu. Next base: position 743,455,824 of record NC_141875.1, on the reverse strand, counting down.
ACACACTCATCTTCATCGACCATCTCTCCTCGTCCTTATTTTCTCTATGCCAGCGACAGAGCAATTAATGTTGACTTCCAACGGGGGAGGAGGAGGTAGTGCCCACAAGAAGACCGCCATCTGCTGGATCGACAAGGAGGATGCCCGACATATCTAATTCTTGAAGCACTCACGTGATCTCTTCGACAAGGATTTTCAAATGAGTGGCTGCAATTTAATAAATTTGGAAAAAATAAATGTTAATAACATTTTTAAAAAGAAAAAAAGAGTTATGGAAAATTATAAAATGGGCACCAATATTTATAAAATGTGGTTGCTCATTTGAAAATTGTTCAGCATGTGTGCTAAAAGATTTAATCGTCCTTTTAAAAATGTTAGTTCTAGGTTTTCAAATATTCATATTATTAAAAGAAATTATCAAATAATTGTGGCCCATATGGACGAGCAACCTATGTTATTCGTGATTGTGGTTGGCCGTCTGATTGGTTCAACCACACGTGCAAGTTTTGGTGCTCGTCTCGTTTCCATATCCTGGTACGCTTGTTGTACGCATGAATGGAAGAACTATGTACTGCAGGTACCTACTAGGCTGAAAGGACACAATACATATCTAGGGAGAGACCACTAGTAGAAAACAGGGCTATGGTCCAGGCCGGCTCAGCCCATTAGTCCCGGTTCAGTCTAGAACCGGGACTAATGTGAGCATTGGTCCCGGTTCGTGCGGCTAAGGCATTAGTCCCGGTTCATTTAGACCTTTTGGTCCCGGTTGGTGGGATGAACCGGGACCAATGGGCCTCGCTCCTGGCCCACAACCATTGGTCCCGATTCGTGCCACCAACCGGGACTAAAGATTAGACGTTTAGTCCCGGTTTGAGGCACGAACCGGGACTAATGGGGATGAGACCTTTAGTCCCGGTTCGTGCCACGAACCGGTACTAAAGGTCCCATTTTCAAACTATAACCCCCCCCCCCCCGGTGGATCGCCTTTTCAGTTTTAAAAAAAAATAAAAGAAAATGATGGAAATGTAAAAAAAAATAAAAGAAAATAAGTTTCCATGTGATATGTGGTCTAGTTGTTGGGAAAATTTGCAAATGTGAATTTTGACTTTATTTGCAAAATCTCTCTGGAATTTGTAAAATGGGCATAACTTTTGCATACGAACTCGGATTAAAAAGTTTTTTATATGAAAAATCATCTACTCGAAAAGTTACATCCGATGGAGACCGCCTACGGCCTGTTTGCAAATTTCTAGAATCCTCAAATTCCAAAAGGAAAAAAAGTTATGCTCAAATTTCAGTTTTTTTAAATTTTTAGTAAATCTGGTCAAACTATGGTCAAACTACTTATTCAAGAAGTATTAGTGTTACTAAATAATTATTCAAGAATATTAGTGTTATTAAATAATTATTTCACCTTTTTTGAATTTTGGTCAAATCTGGTCAAATTATGGTCAAACTGTGGTCAAACTATGGTCAAACTACTTATTCAAGAAATATTAGTGTTACTAAAAAATTATTGTTTTTTAGAACAATAGTTTTAAACTCAAACAGTGAAATATGTGACTTCATGCTCAAGCTAAATTCCTGAGGGTTAATAGGATTGACATCTTACTATTGTCAGGAAAACAACGAGTGGAGATTTGAAAACGAGGGAGAATAGAACCCGGAAGTTAAGCGTGCTCAGGTTGGAGTAGTGAGAGGATGGGTGACCGTTCGGGAAGTGAGATGATTTGGAATGATGAGGGGTGATTAGAGATTAAATTGAGCAGTGATGAGGGGTGATTAGAGATTAGAGGTTAAAATAATTCAGAAATTTGAAAATAAAAAAATTCAAAAAAAATTCAAAAAAAATTTCAAAAAAAAATCAGAAAATTTCCTTTAGTACCGGTGGTACTAAAGGTGGACCGGCCACGTGGAGGGCCTTTAGTCCCGGTTTTGGATTGAACCGGGACTAAAGGGTCAGGGCATTAGTACCGACACTTTAGTCCCGGTTCCAGAACCGGGACTAAAGGTCCTTACGAACCGGGACTAAAGGCCCTGTTTTCTACCAGTGGACACTTAGACGCGTGACAGCTCATGATGCGCAGACAATATGATAAAAGTCTCTACTAGAGGCGAACGTAAGCATCAACCTTTCATTGCCTTCAATATCTGTGTATTTGAGACTCATATGCATCAGGTATGCCATTTGGAAGCTAAGTGTCATTACTAAGGTTAGCATGTTTCGGTGACGCATGATCTGAGGAATTATACCACATGAGGCCAATCTAAAACGACATCACATCAGAAACATTAGCACATTCAAGATTTTAATACCAATGGAGGAGGATCTGGAGAACGCTTTGATCCATTGCTCACTGACGTTTTTCAATGTCAAGTTTCTTCTTTTCCCGAGCTTAACTCTTGTCTTGTTGGCTATACTTCATAGCTTATGATTCTTGTTGTTGTTTCCTCTCCATCTGATGTGCTTTAGCTCTCACGATTAAGTCGTCCCGGTGCCTATAAATTAAAAAAACACAACCTCATTCCATCTTCATTGAATGAAAACAAACAAGAAAACAAGGTAGAAGAGAATCACTAAGAAACTTACAATCTATCAAATTATGAATCTGAATAGAAAAGAACTCCCTCTATAAAGAAATATAAGAGCATTTAGTTCACTAAATTAATGATCTAAACGCTCTTATATTTCTTAACGGAGGGAGTACATATTTAAAATTTCAGGTGTGCATGCGGATCGGCCAATTAATCAAAAAACATAAGAATTAGTTATAATGGTTAAAGAAAATGCATAACCAAGTGTTAGAGTTATAGTGGTTAAAGAACATACAATATGTGCATCCCTTAGCTTAGTATACACCTCACCCATGCGTTTACCTTCCGCAAGAAATGCCCTCATTTCCCTCTCACTGTACGAAACTAGTGGCTTGATTGTAGTAACTGAAGCTGCAAAAGATGACAAGGAATGGAACTGAATGAATTTCCAAAATACCTACCAGTCCATGGTATCAACATGAACTAAATGGACTCCGCTTAAATTTGTTTGGAATGGGACCTTACACAATGCAGTCATTTTTCTGTGAATATGTACTTTCCTAATGCACACATGAACGTGATAAAGTAGCTAACTTAGAATACAGATACAGGTTGCACTAGCATTGTATATTTCTCAAGTTAAGGTACTAAAACTGACGTGCTGCACAAACAAACTGCTGGAATATTTCTCGAAGTGCCAGGCATCTATGCACATAAAAGTGCAGCCGGATCAGAGAAGGTGCAGATCTATATAACAGAAAATTTTCACGACATGAATTAAGTTTTCATTAATAGATTAAAACATCAAAAGTTCACTGGATATTCTACTGGAAAGGGGAATTATAGACAAAGAAAAGGGGATCACCTCATGGTGCTCGTCGGGGTCGAGGTGGCTGGCGTCCCCTGCATCCGCCGACCATGCGCAGGTCCAGCCGATGGAGGACGGATCTGACGGTGAGGCAGGCAAGGGCTTGCCATTGAGGATGTTCGTCCTCGTGGCGGTGGTGTCCGATCCAGTCCCCGTGGAGGTTGTCCTTGCTCACCATGGTGGCTGATGACGAGGAGTAGACCCCGGGAGGCGTGGGGAGCGCAGGAAGGAGGTGTTCGTCGTGGCATGGCTGCACCTCTGTTCCCACCGCGGTGGACGTCGGAGGAGGGCCATGAAGGTGGTAACGCGTGCATCAACAAGCTGGAGGTGTCGGCTGCGTTCGGGAGCACGGAGTCAGGGAGGAAATGCGACATCAGTAGCAGAGATGACGCCATGGACGAGCCCAAGAGTGTCGAGAAGAGCAGGCGCACTGAGGGCTCCTCATTCCTGGCCAGACTGCCTGCAGCGGATGCGGCGCTGCAGGGGCGTCCTGACTCCGTGTCTCAAGGTTGCCAAGAAATTTACTATGTTTCGTACTAGGGCTAAGTTGAGCTCTGTGTAGTTGTAATTCCAGCCATGCTGGTTTTGTTGGCACCCTTCCTGCATCTTTTAATTTGTCCTCCGTTTTGTCGGTACGATGTTCTGTATCTTTCAATTCAATTGGTCCGTCATTCCGCGACGTGTTGTCCGTTGCATGCTACGGTAGTGTTTCAGTTATGTGCATTTACAGTTATGTCTGTGCTGAAGACGGTTACTGTAAATTTCTGAATCTGCACTTGGTTTTGCACCCTTAATCCGGTGCTGCGTCGTCACCCCATTGTGCCCCAGGATGGTTGTTATTGTACGACAATTTTGTATCTTCACCCTTGATGTTTACCTTACCACCGAACTGAAGGTTGCTGGTGAGAATGACTATTACTCTATCCTCTCTGTGGACACGTCAGCATATGATGAAAAGGTGAGGAAGGAGTATAGGAAGTTGGCACTTCTACTCCATCCTGACAAGAACAAATTGTTGGCGCCACCTCTCCTTGCAGCGCCGCTTCTTCTTCTTCTACCTCTCGTTGCATCTCACAACTCTCTCATCTTTCTTTTGTTTATCTCAAGAACACACATGGGAAGAACTCAACACAGACACACACACACACGCACCAAGAAAGAGCTCATAACGCATAGAGGCTCCGCTCCTTGGTGTACACACAGTGGCTACATTTTCTGCACAGCCCTCTCGGCCTCTTTTTCATTACTAGTTTACTACTGCAACATATATATACAAAGGACCGGGTACTTAGGCCACACACTCACGATCTCCACGTACTTACACATGACCTCCTCTCTCCCCTAGAATCGCTCCAGGAGGTGGAGGACCAGCTGCTTCTCAGCTTGTACGGCTAACAAACTTATCCATGCAAACTACTTACACGACCTATTCTACTGGATGTATGCACACACCCAACTAACTAGACCCATGCACCACGTCCGGCTTCTCCACAATGGCCAGCAACTTGCCAGATCACCCAGCTCGACCTATGCAGTCCGTCACGCTTCAGTTTCTGCCGCGTCTTGCCGAATCGCATGGCATCATGGGCATCCCACCCTGCTCACTGCATCGCACGGTAGCACGGCATCTTGCCTTCTCCGCACGCACAACTGAAGTTTCATTGGCCTACACCGCCCGACAGCCGTCTAAACTACATGCATAATGAAAGCAAACTAAAAATGCAGATACATGAATCAAGATTAAGTCTAACACAGATCAGTGGGCGCTGAGGGTGCTTTCCAGTTGGTTAAAGAGGCATGGACAGTGTTATCTGATAAAACCAAGAGACTGTTGTATGATCAAAAAAGGAAAGTAGTTGTACTGCAACAGAAGACAGCCCAATCAAATAGGACAAGTGCAACTCAAGGTGCAACCAATGGCTTCGAGAATTTCGCAGCCAAATCACCTGCATTTGGAAAGAAGATGAGAACTGATGCTGGAGTTGGTTCATCCATTCCCTCAGGTCCATGGGCCGAATTTGCTAGAATGCTAGTTGGAACTATACCATTTTCAACCAACAGTGCCTTTGAGTTTCAGATTGTTAATGGTGTACCCACTTGGAAGCCCACACCTGTTAGTCGGCTCAGTGTAACTAAGACTTACTCTAAGTCAGATGTTAAGAGAATTTTGATTGACTAGATGAAGAGCGATTTGAAGGAAAAGCTAAGTCAGATACGAAGTAGGCCAATCCAAGTTACTGTTGATGGTCCAGCGAGCAAGAAATATGTTGAGGTTAGCAAAGCAACAGTTGATTCTACTGTAAATAAAGATGTTTGTGTGGATCCAGAGGAGAATGGTTCTGCTAATAGAAATGGTTCCGCTAATAGCAACAGTTGATTCTACTGTAAATAAAGATGTTTGTGTGGATCCAGAGGAGAATGGTTTTGCTAATAGAAATGGTTCTGCTAATAGCACAGCTGCTGAAAATGAAGATGCAGACCCTATGTCTTATACTGTTCCTGATCCTGATTTCCATGATTTTGGTAAGGTTCGTACTGAGGAATGTTTTCAGAGTGGTCAAATTTGGGCTTCATACGACGATGATGATGGCATGCCTCGTTTCCTAGATATGTATTGTCCATCGCCGGAGATCCCTGCCGGGATGGAGACGAACGCCAGCTTCCCGTTCCCGTACTGAGAAGATGAGATCCAAACCGGTGTCCATCCGTTCAAGTGAAAGCATTCAACAATGGAAAATAGTTCGTCAATCTGTTGTTGTCGAGTTACATCTGGATGAAATATTTCGTCAATTCTTATGTCGTTTCTTTATTATCAATAATTAATGGATAAATCTGTATTGTCCTGTCGCTGGCTGCTGGCATTTAATGGAATACAGACATCTTCTCAAATGTCCTACACGCGTTCGCTGGCTACAGGATTTTGAGTTAGCAATGTACTAGTGTTCACTTCTTTTCACAATGGCCAAACATGTTCAATACTAGGGATGACTTAACATGGTAACAAGCACTTGAGTGGCAAAGTAAGTATTTTCTTTAAAAATATATGGGTGAATAAATTGTAGAACAAGGTGAATATCTTTTTAAGATTATGTCAATAGTATTAGAAAAAACATTGTGAACATTTTTATAAATTAAAAAATGAGCATTTTCATAACTATGCAATATACATTTTTAAATGTGGAGACAATTTTTGAAACACATGATGAAAAACTTGTAATATATCATGAAATGTTCTCAAAATGCAACAAACATTTCATATAAGACGATGACTACATTTTAAAACAAGTTGAACATATTTTCAAATGCTTTGTACACTTCCTAAAAACATATGTGATGTACAATTTAAAACATGGTGAATATTTTTTAAGTACAATATGAACATTTTTAAGTAGCGATGAAAAAAGTGACAATCAAAAGAAAAAAATTTGAAATTAAAAGTGAAATAAGATAATGATGAAAGGGAAGAAAGAAGGGAAAATAGAAAGAAATAAAATGAACGGAAACCTGGAAAATTGAGAAAAATATTCATGAAATTAAAAAATGTCCACAAATTTGGAAAAAGATCATGCTTATTTTCTAAACTGAAACATTAACTAAAACGCATTATTCCTTCAAAAATTCATAATATTAGAAAATGGTCATGACTTTTATAAAAAATAAAAATAAAGAAAATACCGCCAGTATTTTATAAATGTGTAAACGCTGTAGGCATGGAGTTGCATGTCGAGCGCGGACTTCCAACTAGGACAGAAAGCGGTCGGACCCAGTTGTGTGTCGAGGGCGGACTTGCAACTCAGACAAAAATGGGTCAGGCCCCATTTACAGCTAACCTTTTAATTAATAATATGATAAATACTATGATAATGGTGAACTCAAGGAGATGGGTCTTACATCGACCTGGCTTGATTTATTTGGAACTAGGAAAAGAGCCCGTGCGTTGCAACGGGTAAGAAAAAAATGTGTCCTTCAAATCAAGCCACTGGAAACATAATATGTACATTGATTATAAATATGTATAACTCACCTTGTTTTTTGTTGAAGAAGAACCATGTATTCATTCATAATAGTAGCAACATACAACATAAATGGCTTCTCTCTGGAAGAGAAAGGAGAGACAACACACAAAGAAATTTACATCATAATCGCCAAAGAATCCAGCCGCCGTCATGGGCCAAGTGTTTGTCGGAGGAGAGAAACACAAACATCCAACTTGCCAAGATCCAAGATAGTGCCATAGCAGTCAAGCTGCGTTATGAGGCGCTGCCAAAAGTGGCGACGCACATGTCGATGTGGGCCGTCGGCCGAAGAAACACTCCACGCATCTTAGATTGCGGTTTTGAAGATCTCGAGTGGCGACACCACTGGAAAACTCCAGAACTGGCAACCATATTCCACCTTGTTAAAGATCTGGCTATGCAACAATTGACTAATCTAGACTTACATATGATCCTTACCTCATCATAATTTATCAATGAAGTTGTGCTTCAGAAAAATTATGTATCAAATCATAGTGAATGATTTGCAACGGAACTTACTCCATGATGTATACCGACCCGACTTTTTCAAAAGCTCACAACAATATGTAAGCAACATTCATTTGCCACTCTCCGTGTCTATATCATTACTGAGTATAAGAACTACTAAAAAACTTAGTTTGCAATAAACCAAAAATGCATTTGTGAGTAATAAACATGAGCTCAGTTTAGGTGAACAAACTGAGCAAAAATGTATGTCATATACACAGAAGACCATGCAGTCTGATCTAATGCAACAAAATTGTGCTTTGTGGTTATATTAGTGCTTGTTGGGTCGCCCGGGGTTACGCATCAGAAACTGAGGGGGGAAATCACTTCCATTTTCTGAAAAACATTAAGTTCATGGCATGTCTTGCAACTAAGAAACTAATTTTCAGAGCAAAAAAAGGATTTAGTATCAATGGAGATTAAATATATTTTCTTGCGGGGAGAAAGAGATTAAATATTAATGTTGCGACCTAGTTTCGGAGACAAATCAGAACACTTGATCAAGCACACCTTGAAGGAAGCACATAATTTCTAAGTATATAAATGATTTATTACTTCTCTGCTAAATATTTCCCTGCTCATAAGAAACAAGCTGCTTTAAGGGATATATATAATTTTGTGCAAATTGAAGAAGAGAGTCCTCTTAAGAAAAATGAAATACTTGATATCTTTTATAATGGACTAACCGATGCCTCCAGAGATTACCTGGATAGTTGTGCTGGTTCTGTTTTTAGGGAAAGAACACCGGATGAAGCTGAAATTCTATTGAATAATATGTTGGCAAATGAAAATAATTGGACACCTCCGGAGCCAGTTCCTGAGCCTATTCCTAAACCAACTCCGAAGAAGAGGGGTATTCTATTTCTCAGTCCTGAAGATATGCAAGAGGCAAAGAAATCTATGAAAGAAAAATGTATTAAAGCTGAAGATGTTAAGAATTTACCTCCTATTGAAGAAATATATGGTCTTAATTTACCGCCTGTTGAAGAAACATATGATCTTAATCCTTTACCTATTGAAGAAACTCATGGTCTTGATAACCCGACACAGGTAGTAAAGGTAAATTCTCCCTATAGATATGATAAAGCTGAAATCCCATTTACTAAATTTGCTAGCCCATGTTTAGATGAGTTTGATAGATTTATGGCTAAGCAAGAAGATTTTAATGCTTATTTTGGTAGACAATTGAAATACAATTCAAATACGCTTGAACACTTGGGTGATTATATGGCTAATGTTAAAGGTGAACTTAAACTTATTAGTAAACATGCTTCTATGGTTACCACTCAAGTAGAACAAGTACTTAAGGCTCAAAATGATTTGCTCAATGAATTGAATAGTAAGGATAATGATAATGCTGTTAGAGTTATGACTAGAGGTGGTAGATTCTCAGAGAAATAATATAGATGCACCTAGTTCGTCTAAAAAGAATAAAAAGAAAAATGATAGGACTTTGCATGATTCTAGTGATCCTATTGTTGAAACACCTGAGAATCCAAATGATATTTCTATTTCTGATGCAGAAACACAATCTGGTAATGAACCTGAAACTAATGATAATGTTAATAATAATGTTCATGATGATGCTCAACCTAGTAATGATAATGATATAGAAATTGAACCTGCTATTGATCTTGATAACCCACAATCAAAGAATCAACGTTATGATAAGAAAGACTTTGTTGCTAGGAAACATGGTAAAGAAAGCGAGCCTTGGGTTCAGAAACCCATGCCTTTTCCTCCCAAACCATCCAAGAAAAAGGATGATGATGATTTTGAGCGCTTTGCTGAAATGATTAGACCTATCTTTTTGCGTATGCAATTAACTGATATGCTCAAAATGAATCCTTATGCTAAGTACATGAAAGAAATTGTTACAAATAAAAGAAAGATATCGGAAGCTGAAATTTCCACCATGCTTGCTAATTATACTTTTAAGGGTGGAATACCTAAGAAACTTGGAGATCCAGGAGTACCCACTATACCATGCTCCATTAAAAGAAACTATGTTAAAACTGCTTTATGTGATCTTGGAGCCGGTGTTAGTGTTATGCCTCTCTCTTTATATCGTAGACTTGATTTGAATAAGTTGACACCTACTGAAATATCTTTGCAAATGGCTGATAAATCAACTGCTATACCTGTCGGTATTTGTGAGGATGTGCCTGTTGTAGTTGCAAACATTACTATTTTAACGGACTTTATTATTCTTGATATTCCCGAGGACGATATTATGTCTATTATTCTTGGAAGACCCTTTTTGAACACTGTAGGGGCTGCTATTGATTGCACTAAAGGCAATGTCACTTTTCATGTTAATGGTAATGAGCATACGGTACACTTTCCGAGGAAACAACCTCAAGTTCATAGTATCAACTCTATTGGAAAAATTCCATCGATTAATTTGGAGGTTTTGAATTTCCTACTGTCTAGAAAAAATATGATATTCTTATTATTCGGGATGTGCATATCCCCGTTGAGGTAACATAGTGTTATTCGAAATTTCTCCGGTTCCATGTTATTCGGAATGAGTTCCTTAACAAGACTTGATCAACCTTGTTAGTGGATTCCTTTTGATGATATGAGATGGATGAAACTAGAAGGCACAACCTTCTGTACCCCACTTTTACTTTCTGTTATTTAATTTAAATAAAATAAAAACAAATATTTTTCTGTCTGTTATCTGTTTATCCGTGCAATATAAAAATACCACGAGAATAAAAGTTTTCCAAATGCCCTGGAATTTGAATATGATTTTTTACAGAATATTTGAGAATATTTGGCACTGAGAACACAGCAGGGGGTTCAACCACCTGCCCATGAGGGTGGAGGGCGCGCCCTACCCCCTGGGCGCGCCCCCTACCTCGTGGGCCGATGGTGGCCCTCCTCCACTTATCCTTTCACCCATACACTTCTTCTTCCTCCCACAAACACGAATATCCTGCTCAAACCCGAGTCCAAGCTCATTTTGCTGCCATTTTCGATCTCCTTGCTCAAAGCACCTCTCACAAAACTGCTTGGGGAGATAGTTCCTTGGTATGTGACTCCTCGATTGGTCCAATTAGTTTTTGTTCTAGTGCTTTATTCATTGCAAATTTTTGTTGCTTAGGTGACCCTGTTCTTGAGCTTGCATGTGAAATTTATATGGTCAAAAGTAGTTTTGATGCATGATATAGGCTCTAGGCACTTGTAGGATTAGTTGCTATCAATATTATTGAGTTTGGTTTACTTTTATTTTGAAGTTACTAAAAAATTTCAGAATTTCTCAGAGGAAGAAATATGCTTAGGAAAATGTTCCAGGGTGGTTCTTCAAGGAAGCAAGGACCCAGGCTTGCAATGCGTGATGCTGATGATGAGCCACCAAGAGACGCTCCAGTGCGTCCTTGTGAATGGCCTTCTGAGAACTTTATGGATCGAGCTGGAATTAAGGAAGAATTTAACGCATATTTGCGTAACGCTGATCTTGTGAGCTTCGAGGAAGAGAAGTGCAGCCAGTATCACAATCTCACTAGTTCCCTTGTGAGGAGGCAAAAGGAAGATATGTTATTACCAGAGAGGAGGCAGATGAGTACAAGAGGAGGGTGGAGGCCGCTCGTTGCCACACTGCAGCTCAGGAGGCGATAGCCGCTACATCTCAGTACGACCCCAACTTCTACTATGGATATCAGCCACGCCAATCGTGGCCATAGACCAACTTAGGCTAAAAGCCTAAGCTTGGGGGAGTACGTATTTCTCACCGACATATATTCATGTTCAAACACTCATTGCTAGATGTCGGTGCTCATACCTTTTTCATTGTATCATCCATGCTAGTTTATTTTCCTTTTTATGCTTTCTTCTTGTGTGTTTAATAAACCTTAAGAAAAACCAAAAAAATTAGTTGTAGCTTTTAATCAGTTTAATTTCCATGCTTGTAGTAGTAATTAAAAAGAAACCCAAAAAGATTTCTTGTTCTTCTTTTGCTTGTTGGGAGCTTTCCCGTGTAAATAGTTTTATTTCTTTTCTTTTCTTTGGGGGTCAACAGGAGAAGACCATGATTAAATTGTTGAAATGGCTCTTATATGCATTATTGTTGATCTGACAAAAGAGCCCATATTGCCTTGTCTTCTCCTGTTTATTGAATGCTTGCAGATTCCATCTTAGTCCAATGCACGTGCACTATTATTATTATTCACATCGTTTGGTCGTGCAAGTGAAAGGGAATTATGATGATATATGATGGACTGACTGAGATGAGAAAGGCTGGTATGAACTCAACCTCTTTTGTTTTTGTAAATATGATTAGTTCATCGTTCCTGATTCAGCCTATTATGAATAAACATGTTTGCAATGACAACTAGAGATCATAGTGCTTATGCCATGCTTGATTAGCTATGAGTTACAATGGTTTACCTTGCGTGCCAACATGCTATTAAAATGGTTATGATATGGTATGATAGGGTGGTATCCTCCTCTGAATGATTTAAGTGACTCGACATGGCACATGTTGACGCATGTAGTTGAAACAAAATCAACATAGCCTTCATGATATTTATTTTCATGTTGGATTATATCCTACTCATGCTTGCATTCGGTGTTGATTAATTTTAATGCATGTTAATGACTGTTGTCGCTCTCTTGCTGGTCGCTTCCCAGTCTTTTGCTAGCCTTCACCTGTACTAAGCGGGAATACTGCTTGTGCATCCAACTCCATAAACCCCAAAGTTATTCCAAATGAGTCCACCATACCTACCTATAAACGGTATCTACCTGCCGTTCCAAGTAAATATGTATGTGCCAAACTCTAAACCTTCAAATAAATATCCTGTTTTGTATGCCCGAATAGCTCATGTATCAACTAGGGCTGTCCGTATCTTCCATGTTAGGCGGGTTATTCTCAAGAGGAGTGGACTGTCCCATGCTTTATGCAAACTAAATCAAAATAATTGCAAACAAACTCCCCCTGGGACTCTTGTTAGTTGGAGGCACTCCTTGTTTCGAGAAAGCCATGGATTGATGCTTGTTGGTGGAAGGGGGAGTATAAACTTTACCATTCTGTTTGGGAACTGCCTATAATGTGTGTAGCATGGAAGATATTGCCATCTCTTGGTTGTTATGTTGACAATAAAAGTATACCGCTCAAAATATTATTCACCTCTGTTTCAAAACCGAGCTCTGGCTCCTCTACAAATCTCTGCTTCCCTCTGCGAAGGGCCTATCTATTTACTTTTATGCCGAGTCATCACCCTCTAATTAAAAAGCACCAGTTGGAGAGCACCGCTGTCATTTGCATTCATTATTGTTAGTTTACATTGAGTATGACTTGACTGGATCTCTTTTACCATGAATTACAATGTCTAGTCAGTCCTTGATCTTTAAAGGTGCTCTGCAGTTATGTTTTGCGGTCTCAGAAAAGGCTAGCGAGATACCATCTTGTTATATCATATTATGATTGTCTTGAGAAATTGTTGTCATCCGAGATTTATTATTATGGCTTGCTAGTTGATTATGCTATTGATAATATTTGCTGAAAACTTGAACGCTGGCTTTACATATTTACAACAACAAGAGCAAACAGTGTTTGTAAAAGTTTTTCTTTATCACTTTCAGTTTATCAACTGAATTGCTTGAGGACAAGCAAAGGTTTAAGCTTGGGGGAGTTGATACGTCTCCATCGTATATACTTTTCCAAACAGTTTTACCCTTGTTTTGGACTCTAACTTGCATGATTTGAATGGAACTAACCCGGACTGACGCTGTTTTCAGCAGAATTACCATGGTGTTATTTATGTGTAGAAACAAACATTCTCGGAATGACATGAAACTTCACGGAGCAACTTTTTGGAAAATATAAAAAATACTTGCAAAAGATGAAGGCCAGGGGGCCCACCACCTGTCCACGAGGGTGGGGGGCGCGCCTGACCCTAGGGCGCGCCCCCTACCTCGTGGGCCCCCTGGTGCACCTCCGACTCCAACTCCAACTCTATATATTGTGTTTCGGGGAGAAAAAAACCAGAGAGAAGGATTCATCGCGTTTTACGATACGGAGCCGCCGCCAAGCCCTAAAACCTCTTGGGAGGGTTGATCTGGAGTCTGTTTTGGGCTCCGGAGAGGGGAATCCGTCGCCATCGTCATCATCAACCATCCTCCATCACCAATTTCATGATGCTCACCGCCGTGCATGAGTAATTCCATCATAGGCTTGCTGGACGGTGATGGGTTGGATGAGATTTATCATGTAATCGAGTTAGTTTTGTTAGGGTTTGATCCCTAGTATCCACTATGTTCTGAGATTGATGTTGCTATGACTTTACTATGCTTAATGCTTGTCACTAGGGCCCGAGTGCCATGAATTCAGATCTGAACTTATTATGTTTTCATCAATATATGAGTGTTCTTGATCCTATCTTACAAGTCTATAGTCACCTATTATGTGTTATGATCCGTTAACCCCGAAGTGACAATAATTGGGATACTTACCGGTGATAACCGTAGTTTGAGGAGTTCATGTATTCACTATGTGTTAATGCTCTGTTTCGGTAATCTATTAAAAGGAGGCCTTAATATCCCTTAGTTTCCAAGGACCCCGCTGCCACGGGAGGGTAGGACAAAAGATGTCATGCAAGTTCTTTTCCAGAACCACGTATGACTATATTCGGAATACATGCCTACATTACATTGATGAACTGGAGCTAGTTCTGTGTCACCCTAGGTTATGACTGTTACATGATGAACCGCATCCGGCATAATTCTCTATCACCGATCCATTGCCTACGAGCTTTCCATATATGGTTCTTCGCTTATTTACTTTTCCGTTGCTATTCCTATCATCACTACAAAATACCAAAAACACTACTTTTACTACTGTTACCTTTTGCTACCGTTACCACTACTATCATATTACATTGCTACTAAACACTTTGCTGTAGATATTAAGTTTCCAGGTGTGGTTGAATTGACAACTCAGCTGCTAATACTTGAGAATATTCTTTGGCTCCCCTTGTGTCGAATCAATAAATTTGGGTTGAATACTCTACCCTCGAAAACTGTTGTGATCCCCTATACTTGTGGGTTATCAGTGCTTCACTCTAAGTCAGGAGGAGATCGAGCAGTTTTTCACCTACATCGTAGGAGTAAAACTTCCTTACGGTTACGCAGGGAAGATAAGCATATACCTAGACTCAGCGAAGCAGAAGTTCAGCGGGATGAAGTCTCACGACTATCACGTGCTGATGACGCAGATACTTCCAGTTGCAATCAGTGGGATCATGGATGCGCACGTCCATGAAACGCTATTTGGCCTATGCAACTTTTTCGACGTCATCTCTCGGAAGTCGGTTGGCGTGAGGCATCTTAGAAGGCTACAGGAAGAGATCGTGGTGATACTATGCGAGCTTGAGATGTACTTCCCGCCCGCATTCTTCGATGTAATGGTGCATCTGCTGGTCCATATCGTGGAGGATATCATCCAACTCGGGCCGACGTTCCTGCACAGCATGATGCCGTTCGAAAGGATGAATGGTGTCATTAAAGGATACGTTCGCAACATGTCACGTCCAGAGGGAAGCATACCTAGGGACTTTTTGACCGAAGAGTGCATCTCCTATTGCATGAATTATCTAGGCATCGAGAACCCCGTTGGTCTGCCCGTCAACAGGCACCTCGGCAGGCTCGCTGGATGGGGTCACCACGAGGGTCGCCGCGAAATGCATGTCGACTTCGAGGGTCGACTCGCCGACTTTGAAATAGCAAACCTAGTCGCGCTACAACACATAGACGTGGTCGATCCTTGGGTGGTAGAGCACAAAACCTTTATTGAGAAGACGTACAATGACCGAGACCAACAAAGGACGGACGGAGACATAATCAAAGAGCACAACTAATGTTTCACGCGTTGGTTCAAGGAGAAGCTTCTGTCATACCCTTTACATGAGGATTCTTCCGCGGAAGAAAAACTCATATTCGCCTTTTCACAGGGCGCCGAGCACAACCTGATGACCTATGAGCCGTACGATATCAACGGCTACACATTCTACACCGAGGACAAGGACATGAAGAGCAATGGTTATCAGAACTCCGGGGTAACGATGGAATCCTACACCGGTAACGACTAGGACAGATACTACGGAAGGATCGAGGAGATCTGGGAGCTGAGCTACGCTAGAGAGAAGGTCCCGATGTTCCGTGTTAGATGGGCCAAGAGCGTCATAAAAGAAGACCGGTATTTCACCACCATGGTTATACCCGAAGCCAAATCCAAGACCGCGGGCGCAAACGTCACCGCGTAAAATGAGCCATGGGTACTGGCTTCCCAAGTGGACCAATGCTTCTTCATTACCGACCCGTCAAAGCCCAGTCGTGTTGTCGTGAGGAGAGGCAAAAGGAAGATCATCGAAATGGATGGAGTCGCCAATGAGCAAGACTTCGACAAGTACGGCGTCCCGAAGATGGAACATGACGACGACGATGAAGTGCCATACACCACAAGAAGAAGCAGGACCACCCTACCTAAAGGACGTCCGTTCAACAAAAGAACTCCATTTGCGAAAAAGAAGGGCAAGAAGATTGTGAAAAGATAGCTAGCTAAGCTCGATTGTATTTAAATCGTAGTCTTCATTTCTCGATTGTATTTCGACATTTTGAAATGATATTTCTTCTGTTCTAGTCCTCATGAATATTGAACTTGTTAATATTTTTTGAACTCATGAATATTTTTAAATTTTGTGGGCACTTTTTGAATTCATGAATATTCTTCAAATTTGATGATATTTTTTCATATTCATAAATGTTTTACCAATTCACAAATGAATGCAACTAAAAATCCAAAAAAATATTGATGATATTTTTAAATAACAAAATTGATGATATTTTCATATAACAAATTTGATGATATTTTCAGTTAAAAATAAAAAACAAATTTGATGATATTTTCAAAAAAACAAATTTGATGATATTTGATGATATCTTCTGTTCTAGTCCTCATGAAAATAACAAATTTGATAAAAAACAAATTATTAGATGCAACAAAAAATAATGAAAAAAAGTTACTAATGGCGCACCAGAGGAGGGTGCGCCATTGCTATCAGAAAAAAAAGAGTTACTAATGGCGCACCAGAGGATGGTGCGCCATTGCTATCAGTGTTTTTATGGCGCACCCTTAGATGGTGTGCCATTACTAACATTCCCCCCTCTAGCTGGATATCCCTTCGCCCGATCCCCCTTCCCTCTCCCTCGCCAGATCCCCTTCCCTCCCTCGCCTCACCCAGACCGATGACCCCCGCGCCCGCTTCGACGACCCCCGCGCCCGCTCCACGACCCCCGCGCCCGCTCTGACAACCGCTCCGGCTCCCCTATTGGATAAGGCCTAGCTAGACCCCTGTGTAAACCCTAGCACCTCCCCACTTCCCCTCCCCTCGTGCTGCTTCACCCGACTAGGTCATTGCCGGCCGTCACCGCATCGTCCCCGCAACCACTGTCATCCCCGCACCCCACCAAGGAGTCCAGGAGCTCTGAAGTGGTCTTCTACGTCATCTACGTCCACCCGTTCGAGCTCGACGACTCTGCATCATGCGGATCGAGGTCTTCTTGCACCTCCGTCCACCGCGGCCTCACCGTCGATCCGCGTCACCTCGTCAACCTTGGTCCCACACGAGCTCGCCATCGTCTTCCTCTCGGTGAGCTGCACCGGTTCCCCTCCCCCCCCTTCGATTTCGTCGCCATTGACTGTTGCACCACCACGCCCAGCTCCTGGTTGCCGCCCCCCGTGGTCGTGCTCCCCCCAGGGATTAGGAACTTAATAGTTGAATTGCTGATGCTATCTGAGCTTCACCATGCAGTATCATGGATTTGCAGTTCATGCGATATATGCTTATGGGTTTGCAATCAATCCAGTACTAGTACTTGTTGCCAAGATTATGAAATGCAAGTTCCTATTCTTGTAGTGGAATAATTATATTGCCCATTTGCATATCAGTAGAGCTAAATCCATGTTTTAATGCTTAGTTGCATTTAAGAAGGAAGTCATTATCTGCCATCTTCTTGGAGAGTGGATCAGTTATTCTGACCATCAGTATGAGTACTCATTACCTTACAGTATGGCTTGTGGGGGCAACACCATTCATGTCGCTTTTTATCGTACTGTTCACCTTCCTATTCAAGGAGTTCGGCTACAGACGGGCATGGGTGAGGTTGCTCCATGCCTTCGCGTTGAGTGTCTTATTTTCGTTGCTATTCATCTGCTACTAAGAGTATTATCTTATGTATCTTCTAGTACTTAGAAAGTCTTATGTATGTCAAATTTTGGCAGATGATGATTGCTGCACTGGTTTATTTATGTATCTAAGACTATTGAGACTGCATTTGCAGAGCAGTGCTTAATGCTTTCATGACTGAAATTTATTGTGTCCATTTTACTACATTGATTCCAATGTCAGGCAGTCTATTGTCATTGCTACTGTAGGGCTTGTCTGTGCCAACCTTCATAGTCTGTTTCCAGAAATCTATATTGGTCTGCTCGTCGAACGCTTTGTGATAGGAAGTGGCTGGGTCTGGGTTTGATTAGTACTAGGAGTATGTTCTAATCATAATCTTGGTGTTATCACTTGTTTGCTACTAATGATTCCTATGTTAATTATCATCCAGATATTATAAGCACACCTTAATACTGTTGATTCACAAGTTTATATTGAACACTGTTCCTGATCAGAACAACACTGTAGTTGAGATACCTGCTCATCATGCACCTGAATGTTCTTTTTGCCATAAGCTCTTCTACTCTTTTCACACTGATGTCAAATAGTAACCTACTATAGTATACCGTTTGAGGGGTGCATAGTGCTGCGGTAGCTCTAGACAGAGCATGGCCAAGCTGGCATGTTACTACCATAGAGGTACCTAAATCTATAGGTGTAATTTGTGTTTTTGTTCTAGATTTGAGGTTGTGACTTTGGCATTGTTCTGCTTCTTACATCTATCACTATCGTATATGTCAAACTTGAGATTAAGCAAATAACTATTCTGGATACTCATGTTTACTTAGTTTAGGATACTCTCTACTTATTCTCTCTTGAGGAATCAGGAAACCTAAAAGTGCTGATGTGTTGGACTGTACTATGTTGGACAGAATTTTATGTTTGGACTTGGGTGAATGTAACCAAACTTATACTCTCAGATTTTGTCATAGTTGATGTTGTGAGGACTTATAATGTGATAAAGTATTTTCGTTGTTGCAACACCTCCATATGAAAGTAGAGGCACATTGTGGTGCTAGTTTGCTTGGTTTTGTCTCCGACCATTGTGTCGTGATGATTTTGCAGGTACCCCGAGAGGCCCTTGAGTTTGCCGGAATTTCGATTAACTTCCGTTCCGGCAAATTCGTGTACTCCATATGTCCTATTTTCAGCAAAGGTCATGCTGAAATTTTCCGTGAAGTTTAGCACGACTTTGCTAAAAATAGGACATATGGGGTACTTGCGACTAATGCATGGGCCAGGGTATCTTAGTACTTAATTAAGTGGGATCAACTACCTCTTGTGTTATGCATGGGCCTCAGCGTCGACAAACCCTAAATGATAAAACCTTGGCTTTTAGGGTGCCCCGGTGTCGATAAAAACCTAAATGATGAAAGCTTAGGCTTTTAGGGTGCCTCGGCATCGACAAACCCTAAATGATAAAAGCTTAGCTTTTAGGATGCCTTGGTGTCGACAAACCCTAAATGATGAGACCATGATCTTCTTCCTTGACAATAACCAACTTTTTGACCAATTTTTTTCCCTATTTAGAGCGAAACATGGCCCACAACGATGAGGCCGGCGATTCGGGCAAGGCATTTTGGGAGCTGTCCCAGGAGATGGAGGAAGAACCTCACCGCTATGAGGACGCCGAGGAAGACACCGATCCCGACTACACAACCCCTAGTGGCGTCGGGGATGACACCATTGATTGTGCCGCCGAGGATGCCACCACTGATGATGGCGGCGCACGCACACATGGCAGCCAACCGAAGAGGCAACGGAAGGACCAGCGCCCGAACGTGCTCGATACCGTCAAGGAGGAATTTACTGAAGTGTCCTCTGAGGGGCATCAAACGACGCCCAAAGAAATAGTCAAGGGGTACGCGAGACAGCTCGGGTGCGTTCTCCGCAGCACCGTCTCGATCAACACCGAGAACCTAAGGCATCGTGACCGAGGGAATTTGCGCAACCTCCTCTTCACGAAGCTGCACGAATGATACAAGTTCCCCGTTGACTTCGCAAACACACGCCTCTCAGGGAATAAAGTGAACAGTGCCGCCCTCACGAAGATGAGCACGGCCCTGGCTACTTGGAGAGCCTCGGTGAAGAGCATGATTGAAAAAGGTGATAGTTATGAGAAGATCAAGGAGAAAAATCCTTCGATCAACGAAGATGACTACCGGGAGTCCAAGATCAAGTGCGAGAGCAACACATCTGCGGAATCAAGCAAGTGGGGGAAAGAGATTCAGGACTTGAACCTAGGGGTCCACAAGCTCGGTACCGGCGGTTATAGAGTGGCGGAACCTATATGGGACAAGGAGGACCCGGAGCGTTCCAAGCAAGGCCTACCGCCCCTCTTCGAGAAATGCCGTGACAAGCAGACCAGGAACTATGTCAGGGCCCGGTACAAGATTGACCCGGTAACCAAGGAGCTTACCACGGATCCGAAGACCAAGGCGCTTTAGCGTGTTCTTGTAAGGAATACACCCCTGCGTAATTAGCTCCATATGGTTGCATTCTAATTAATGAAGCCAAATTTCTAAATGGTTCATGTTCCTTCCGCATGACACTGAAAGCAATAGCGTGGGGTCGTCTCAGAGCTCCCCTTTTCCACAACCCTCTAAATAGGGCGTTGAATGTAATGAAAAACAAGGATAAGCTTAGTAAGCCGACGTCAGCTGGTCGTGTGGCCGACAAAGGCTTGTCCAAGAAATGGTCGGAAAGACCAGCTCAGAAAGCCAGGAGCGTGAGGTTCAACAACTCAAGGCACAAGTGCGCGGATCCCGGAGATCGTCGAAGGGCAAGTGCGAGACCAACTGGGAGCGATGATCACCGCCATTATGCCTACCTTGGTTTCTGGGCTGCAGGCATGGATTGCGGGCGGCCAACAGGGGCCGCCCCCGATTCCCAGCATCACGGGCAGCAACTCGCGCAACGCGCCGGCGGCGCCATTGGTGTCTCCGGTGGAGGCGGCATTGGTGTCTCCCGCGGCGGCGCTAACATTGTAGCTTAATACACCCGGGTGTGGGAAGAATACGCCGGCCAGCACCTCAGCAGCAAGCGGCCCCTTCGTCACTTGCACGCCCGCCGTTGGCGGTGCCTCGACATTAGCCGAGCTTGACGCCATCACGGTAACTAATTAAAACTCTCGGTCGATGACTTCATCTCCTTGCCTTTGACTGGGCATCCCTGACGCCCTACATCTTTTCGCAGGGCGCCGCCGACATTCCGTGCACTCTCCTGCACTTCGTGAACGACGAGTTGGTCGATCTCTCCAAGGGCAGAATCGTTCAACCGGGCAGCCGCGTGTTCCACGGTAATCAGATGCCACCCACCGTTTATAGGGTTCAACTGGTTCGGGTGCTGCCGGGCTTCGACGACATGTTACCTCCGTATTGACCCCATGGGGCCGACGAAGATGATGTGATGACCCTTAGCGCCTGCACAAACTAGCCCATGCTTTGGCCGAAAAGGCAACACCGCCAGTCGTGCCGGCGCCAAGCTATGGCGAGACCCCCGCAACGCTACCCGACATGCCGGACATGGATATGGCACATGATCCGGACATGCATATGGCATAGGATCCAGACGACGCCGACGACGACAACGACGGTACATTTACCAACGTCGATAACTACTTCAATGAACATGGGTACGGTGACGAATTCTTGGGGCCTCCTTCTCAAGAACCCAACCCTGCAAAAGACGATCTAGCTGGTACCGCAGAGAAACCCAGTTGCAACATGCGCCATCTGGCGTTCAGTTCAGATGAGACGCCTCCAGCTGCCGCCTTCACCGAGCCTCAGATAGCCGAGGTGCCAAATATTATCAGCCCCAACACACTCAAGAAGGATGTCTGTTAGCAGAACTCGATCCCATTACAGCAGAAGAAGAAGGGATGAAAAAGAAAGAATAACAAGGGTGCGAGCCAGCCGGCACCGAGTATGATCCGTGCTCAGGACGGGCCACCTACATCTAAGGATATCTCGAGGAGGGTGCATGTGGAGGGTAGGCCGATGCTACCGACTAATCTGCTCAATGCTGCAACCAGTGCTATGCGGAGTCTGCATGATAATGTTCTTTCTTTGGAGAAGCGGCGCCTCTCCGAAAATGCTGTGGCATACCCGGTTTTCGTGGCCAAGGTACCACAGGGCAAGGGCATTGTCGATAGCGCCATCGGGGGTATGATCGTCCTGCAGTTTGATGACATCTTCG
Organism: Triticum urartu; assembly: GCF_056163025.1. Classification (NCBI taxonomy): domain Eukaryota; kingdom Viridiplantae; phylum Streptophyta; class Magnoliopsida; order Poales; family Poaceae; genus Triticum; species Triticum urartu. The sequence continues at coordinate 743,433,472 of NC_141875.1, read as the reverse complement.
CTATGTTTAACCTTCATCCGCTGCACTACACCTTCGTCCAGCTATTTTTGCTGAGTATGGAGATGCGGATCATTAGAGATAAGACCCCAGACATCGTGATAGTCGACACCTTCTACATGCGTGCCAAGATCATGGGCAGCGCTGGGGACCGGCAAGTCGCGAGTTCATACCTCGAAGGCGTCATTCTGGCAAACCCGGATAAGGATAACTTCCTCGTGCCTTACTTTCCCGAGTAAGTCAACCCCTCACCGCCCCGTAACATACGATTTGTTGGATTTTGATAGTTCTTTTTTTTCTAACATTCTGTGTTTTGTGCAGTGACACACATTGCACACTCATCCTCTTAAGCCCGAAATATTCCATGGCCACGTATTTCGACTCGGACCGTCAGTCGAAGAAAGACTACACAAATATCAAGAAAGTTCTTGATGATGTTATCCCCGGCTATGCCAGATCTGGAGGCACCTTCAGCAGGCCAATTCGTAGGTGCGGCAAGCACGTGCTCGCCCACAAAACGACGTTCCCCTGCGTCAAGCAGCCGCCTGACGGTCAGAAGGATGCCTACTACGCCCTTCATCACATGCGGGCGATAGTACGGGACCATAATCACCTTCTGCTACCACATAATCTCAAATATTGGGCCGCAAGCTTGTCGGCAATCCAGGACGCAGACAGCAGACAAGAATGAGTTTGACCATAGTTTGACCACAGTTTGACCATAGTTTGAGCATAGTTTGACCAGATTTGACCAAAATTCAAAAAATTGAAATAATTATTTAGTAACACTAATATTCTTGAATAATTATGTAGTAACATTAATACTTCTTGAGTAAGTAGTTTGACCAGATTTAACAAACAAAAATTAAAAAACTTAAATTTGACCATATCTTTTTTTCCTTTTGGAATTTGAGGATTCTAAAAAATTGCAAACAGGCCGTAGGCGGTCTCCAACGGATGCGGATTTTCATGCTGAATTTTTTGATATATTATACGTTTTTTTCCGACATCGTATGCAAAAGTTATAGCCGTTTTACATTTTCCCTACACTTTTTGCAAAACATGTCCAAATTTAAGTTTTCAAATTTTCCTAACTAGTAGATGTAGTAATATAACTACCTCTCGAAGGATTTTATTTTTTGAAGTTTTGATCATTTTCTTTTGATTTTTTTAGAACTGAAATGGCGACACACGGGGGGGGGGGGGGCGGATAGAGTTTGAAAATTGCCCTATATGCCGGTTTGTGTCACGAACCGGTACTACCTTTAGTATCGGTTTGTGCCACGAACCGGTACTAAAGGTGATCGAGGGGCCCCGGCCTGACGCCAGCCTGCCATCACCCCTTTAGTACCGGTTCGTGGCACGACCCGGTACTAAAGGTTCAACACGAACCGGCATTAATGCATAGCCGTTCAAACCGGCACTAATGGTACCATTAGTGCCGGCTCAAATTCAAACCGACACTAATGTGCTTCACGTTTGACCCTTTTTCTACTAGTGGTGAGATAGAAACAATGCTACAAATGCAGGCTGACAATGCCAGCGATTTCATGACCATCACAACAGACGGCGGCTTCATCCATGCTCCGGTCCCTGAGTCGAGTCGAAAGTAGTGATGCTATGTGTAGTTCTGAAATATCGATTAGCTCATGTTGTAATTAAACTTTAATGAACTTGTATGTCTCTTTGGTTTGGACAGTCGCTCTACTTATATGTAATCAATGCTATTTATTAGTAGGACCATGAATCGTGCTATTATTGTCTTGCTTTTCTCTTTCGATCCTTTTGTTGCATACTTATATATTGCTTATGTATTGTCTGTGAATTGCAACTAACGTTTTGTTTGGCTAGTGCATAGAGATGCCGTCGTATGTCGTGTACAAGGTTAAGGTTCCTGGAGTCTACGACGACTGGGAGGAGTGTCGGAGACAGGTTCACCGTTTCAGCAGTAACAGTCACAAAGGGTACACTACTACGTCTCGAGCTAGCGTTGGTTTTCCCTGAAGAGGAGGGGGTGATGCAGCACAGTAGCGTAAGTATTTCCCTCAGTTTTTGAGAACCAAGGTATCAATCCAGTAGGAGGTCACGCGCAAGTCCCTCGTACCTGCACAAAACAGTAGCAACTCGCAACCAACGCTTAGGGGTTGTCAATCCCTTCACGGTCACTTACGAGAGTGAGATCTGATAGAGATAATATTTTTTGGTATTTTTGGTATAAAGATGCAAAGTAAAAAAGTAAAAGCAAAACAAGTAAAATAAAGTAATGGAGATTGATATGATGAGAATAGACCCGGGGGCCATAGCTTTCACTAGTGGCTTCTCTCAAGAGCATAGATATTCTACGGTGGGTGAACAACTTACTATTGAGCAACTGATAGAATTGAGCATAGTTATGAGGTTATCTAGGTATGATCATGTATATAGGCATCACGTCCGTGACAAGTAGACCGACTCCTGCCTGCATCTACTACTATTACTCCACTCATTGACCGCTATCCAGCATGCATCTAGAGTATTAAGTTAAAAACAGAGTAACGCCTTAAGCAAGATGACATGATGTAGAGGAATAAATTCATGCAATATGATAAATACCCCATCTTGTTATCCTCGATGGCAACAATACAATACGTGCCTTGCAACTCTTTCTGTCACTGAGTAAGGACACCGCAAGATTGAACCCAAAGCTAAGCACTTCTCCCATTGCAAGAACTGCCAATCTAGTTGGCCAAACCAAACGGATAATTCGAAGAGACTTGCAAAGATAACTCAATCATACATAAAAGAATTCAGAGAAGATTCAAATATTATTCATAGATAAGTTGGATCATAAACCCACAATTCAGCGGTCTCAACAAACACACCGCAAAAAGAAGATTACATCGAATAGATGTCCACGAGAGAGGGGGAGAACATTGTATTGAGATCCAAAAAGAGAGAAGAAGCCATCTAGCTACTATCTATGGACCCGAAGGTCTGAAGTAAACTACTCACACTTCATCGGAAGGGCTATGGTGTTGATGTAGAAGCCCTCCGTGATGGATGCCCTCTCCGGCGGAGCTCCGGAACAGGCCCCAAGATGGGATCTCGTGGATACAGGAAGTTGTGGCGGTGGAATTAGGTTTTTTGGCTCTCTCCCTCTGGTCTAATGGGGGCACGTAGGTATATATAGGAGGAAGGAGCACGTCGATGGAGCTCCAAGGGGCCCACGAGGCAGGGGGGCGCGCCCAGGGGGGCGTCCTCCACCCTCGTGACCTCCCCGGAAACTTCTTGGAGTAGGGTCCAAGTCTCCTGGATCACGTTCGGTGAGAAGATCACGTTCCTAAAGGTTTCATTCCATTTGGACTCCGTTTGATATTATGTTTCCTCGAAATACTGAAATAGGCAAAAAACAGCAATTCTGCGCTGGGCCTCCGGTTAATAGGTTAGTCCCAAAAATAATATAAAAGTGGAAAATAAAGCCCAATATAGTCCAAAATAGTAGATAAAGTAGCATGGAGCAATAAAAAATTATAGATACGTTGGAGACGTATCAGGCATCCCCAAGCTTAATTCCTGCTCATCCTCGAGTAGGTAAATGATAAAAAGAGAATTTTTGATGCGTAGTGATACTTTGGCATAATTTCAATGTAAATCTTCTTAATCATGGTATGAATATTCAGATCCGAAAGGTTCAAGACAAAAGTTCATATTGACATAAAAATGATAATACTTCAAGCATACTAATTAAACAATTATGTCGTCTCAAAATAACATGGCCAAAGGAAGTTCATCCCTACAAAATCATATAGTTAGGAATATGCTTCATTTTCGTCACACAAATATGTTCCCAACTTCTATACCCCCGATGACAAGCCAAGCAATTGTTTCATACTCAAATAATCTCAAACTTTTTCAACCTTCATGCAATACATGAGCGCGAGCCATGGACATAGCACTATGGGTGGTATAGAATATGATGATGGGGATTGTGTGGAGAAGACAAAAAAAGGAGAAAGTCTCACATCGACGAGGCTAATCAATGAGCTATGGAGATGCCCATCAATTGATGTTAATGCAAGGAGTAGGGATTGCCATGCAACGGATGCACTAGAGCTAAGAATGCTCAACAAAAGAAAACTAGTGGGTGTGCATCCAACTTGCTTGCTCATGAAGACCTAGGGCATTTTGAGGAAGCCCATCGTTGGAATATACAAGCCAAGTTCTATAATGAAAAATTCCCACTAGTATGAACAAGACAACTTATGAGACTCACTATATGAAAATCATGGTGCTACTTTGAAGCACAATATATGAGACTCACTACATGAAGAACAAGGTGCTACTTTGAAGCACAAGTGTGGAAAAAGAGATAGTAGCATTGCCCTTTTTATTTTCTCTTTTTTTTGGGCCTTTCTTTTTTTCTTTTTGGCCTTTCTCTCTTTTTTTGATTGGGCAATGCTCTAATAATGATGATCATCACACTTCTATTGATTACAACATAATGATTACAACTCGATACTAGAACAAGATATGACTCTATATGAATGCCTCCGGCGGTCTACCGGGATGGTGCAATGAATCAAGAGTGACATGTATGAAAAATAATGCATGGTGGCTTTGCCACAAATACGATGTCAACTACAAGATCATGCAATGGCAATATGACAAAAGTAAAGCATGTCATGATGATGATGATGATGATGATGGAAGTTGCATGGCAATATATCTCGGAATGGCTATGGAAATGCCATGATAGGTAGGTATGGTGGCTGTTTTGAGGAAGATATAGGGAGGTTTATGTGTGAAAGAGCGTATCATATCACGGGGTTTGGATGCAACGGTGAAGTTTGCACCAACTCTCAATGTGAGAAAGGGCAATGCACGGTACCGAAGAGGCTAGCAAATGGCGGAAAGGTAAGAGTGCGTATAATCCATGGACTCAACATTAGTCAAAAGAACTCATATACTTATTGCAAAAAATTAGAAGTCATCAAAAATCAAGTACTACGCGCATGCTCCTAGGGGGATAGATTGGTAGGAAAAGACCATCGCTCGTCCCCGACCGCCACTCATAAGGATGCACAAGCCAGGTACACTTCATGTTTCAAATTTGTTACACAACTTTAACCATACGTGCATGCTACGGGACTTGCTAACTTCAACACAAGTATTTCTCAAATTCACAACTACTCAACTAGCACGACTATGATATTATCACCTCCATATCTCAAAACAATTATCAAGCATCAAACTTATCTTAGTATTCAACCCACTAAAAAGAAAGTTTCACATATCTTGAATACCAAGTATATTAACATTAAGCAAATTACCATGCTATTAACGACTCTCAAAATAATCTAAGTGAAGCATGAGAGATCAAGTTTCTTTAAAACAAACCACCACCATGCTCTAAAAGATCTAAGTGAAGCACTAGAGCAAAAATTATCACGCTCAAAAAGATATAAGTGAAGCACATAGAGTAAACTATCAAGCTCAAAAGATATAAGTGAAGCACATAGAGTATTCTAACAAATTTCAATTCATACATGGCTCTCTCAAAAGGTGTGTACAGCAAGGATGATTGTGGTAGACTAACAAGCAAAGACACAAATAATACAAGACGCTCCAAGCAAAACACATATCATGTGGTGAATAAAAATATAGCTCCAAGTAAATTACCGATGGAAGTGGACGAAAGATGGGATGCCTTCCGGGGCATCCCCAAGCTTTGAATTTTTGGTGTCCTCGGATTATCTTGGGGGTGCCATGGGCATCTCCAAGCTTAGGCTTTTTCCACTCCTTGTTCCATAATCCATCAAAAGAATTCACCCAAAACTTGAAAACTTCACAACACAAAACTCAATAGAAATCTCGTGAGCTCCGTTAGAGAAAGAAAACAAAAGACTACTTTAAGGTACTGTAGTGAACTTGTTCTTTATTTGTATTGGTGTTAAAACTACTGTATTCCAACTTCTCTATGGTTTATAAACTATTTTACTGGCCATAGATTCATCAAAATAAGCAAACAACACACGCAAAACAGAATCTGTCAAAAACAGAACAGTCTGTAGTAATCTGTTACTAACGCAAACTTCTGGAACCCAAAAAATTCTACAAAAATTAGACGACCTGGGAAATTTGTTTATTAATCAGCAGCAATTGGAATCACTATTTTATCACGTTCTGGTGATTTTTGAAAATTCGGGCACTGAGCGGAAAGTTTCTGGAAATTACAGCAAGATCAAATAACTATCTTCCAAGAAGATCTAATAGGTTTAACTTGGCACAAACACTAATTAAAAGATAAAACCACATCTAAACAGAATCTAGATGGATTATTTATTCCTAAACAGAAACAAAAACAAAAAACAAAAAATAAAATTGGGTTGCCTCCCAACAAGCGCTATCGTTTAACGCCCCTAGCTAGGCATAAAAGCAAGGATAGATCTAGGTATTGCCATCTTTAGTAGGCAATCCATAAGTGGCTCTCATGATAGATTCATATGGTAATTTTATTTTATTTCTAGGAAAGTGTTCCATGCCCTTCTTTAAGGGAAATTGGAATTTAATATTCCCTTCCTTCATATCAATAATTGCACTAATCGTTCTAAGGAAAGGTCTACCAAGAATAATAGGACATGAAGGATTGCAATCTATATCAAGAACGATAAAATCTATAGCACATAATTCCTATTTGCAACAATAAGAACATCATTAATTCTTCCCATAGGCTTTTTAATAGTGGAATCCGCAAGATGCAAGTTTAGAGAGCAATCATCAAAGTCACGGAAATCTAGCAAATCACACAAAGCTTTGGGGATAGTAGAGACACTAGCACCCAAATCACACAAAGCATAAAACTTGTAATTTTTAATTTTAATCTTAATTGTAGGTTCCCACTCATCATGGAGTTTTCTAGGGATAGAAACTTTCAACTCAAGCTTTTCTTCATAAGATTGCATTAAGGCGTCAACAATGTGTTCGGTAAAGGCCTTATTTCGACAATAAGCATGAGGAGAATTTAACACGGATTGCAACAAGGAAATACAATAAATTAAAGAGCAATTTTCATAGTTAAATTCCTTGAGATCCAAAATAGTGGGTTTAGCAATATCTAGATTTTTATTTCTTTCAATCCCTTTTTTATCAATTTCATCATCAGGATCTAAAAACTCAGAATTCTTAGAACGCCTTTTAGGTAAGGGAAGATCATAATCAGATTCATCAAGATTCATATTGCAAAACAAAGATTTAATAGGGGACACATCAATAACTTTTAGATCTTCATCTTGATTTTCATAGTTATTCGGTTTAGCGGCCATCTTATTGACTAAGGTGGATTGCATATCTGAAATTTCAACGGTCATTTTTTCAAGATGAGCAATTTGGGCTCTTACACCATCAAATTCTTTGGACATATCATCGAGCTCTTTATTCATATAACTCATAAAACTCTTTTGTTCCTTAAGCTCGTTTCTAAGGAAATTATTATGCTCAAATTGCAAGACCATAAACTTCCTGACATTGTTTTCGATATCTTCTAGCCTTTTAAGGTGAAGATCACCAAAATTAGGTAAGGCCATCGTGACAAACAAGCAAGCAAACTAACACACGAGTAAACAAAGGGCAAAGGGAAAGAGAGGGCGAATAAAACAGCAAGGGTGAAGTGGGGGAGAGGAAAACGAGAGGCAAATGGCAAATAATGTAATGCGAGAGATAGAGATTGTGATGGGTACTTGGTATGTTGACTTTTGCATAGGCTTCCCCGGCAACGGCGCCATAAATGGCTCGTTGACGGGAGAGTAAATCTTGACTTGACTTGGCGTAGGCCTCCCCGGCAACGGCGCCAGAAATGGCTCATTGACGGGATAGTAAATCTTGACTTGACTTGGCGTAGGCCTCCCCGGCAACGGCGCCAGAAATCCTTCTTGCTACGTCTCGAGCTAGTGTTGGTTTTCCCCAAAGAGGAGGGGGGTGATGTAGCACAGTAGCGTAAGTATTTCCCTCAGTTTTTGAGAACCAAGGTATCAATCCAGTAGGGGGTCACGCGCAAGTCCCTCGTACATGCACAAAAGCAACTCGCAACCAACGCATAGGGGTTGTCAATCCCTTCACGGTCACTTACGAGAGTGAGATCTGATAGAGATAATATTTTTGGTATTTTTGGTATAAAGATGCAAAGTAAAAAGTAAAAGCAAAACAAATAAAATAAAGTAATGGAGATTGATATGATGAGAGTAGACCCGGGGGCCATAGGTTTCACTAGTGGCTTCTCTCAAGAGCATAGATATTCTACGGTGGGTGAACAAATTACTGTTGAGCAATTGATAGAATTGAGCATAGTTATGAGGTTATGTAGGTATGATGATGTATATAGGCATCACGTCCGTGACAAGTAGACTGACTCCTGCCTGCATCTACTACTATTACTCCACTCATCGACCGCTATCCAGCATGCATCTAGAGTATTAAGTTAAAAATAGAGTAACGCCTTAAGCAAGATGACATGATGTAGAGGAATAAATTCATGCAATATGATAAATACCCCATCTTGTTATCCTCGATGGCAACAATACAATACGTGCCTTGCAACTCTTTCTGTCACTGAGTAAGGACACCGCAAGATTGAACCCAAAGCTAAGCACTTCTCCCATTGCAAGAACTACCAATCTAGTTGGCCAAACCAAACGGATAATTCGAAGAGACTTGCAAAGATAACTCAATCATACATAAAAGAATTCAGAGAAGATTCAAATATTATTCATAGATAAGTTGGATCATAAACCCACAATTCATCGGTCTCAACAAACACACCGCAAAAAGAAGATTACATCGAATAGATGTCCACGAGAGAGGGGGAGAACATTGTATTGAGATCCAAAAAGAGAGAAGAAGCCATCTAGCTACTAGCTATGGACCCGAAGGTCTGAAGTAAACTACTCACACTTCATCGGAAGGGCTATGGTGTTGATGTAGAAGCCCTCCGTGATGGATGCCCTCTCTGGCGGAGCTCCGGAACAGGCCCCAAGATGGGATCTCGTGGATACAGGAAGTTGCGGCGGTGGAATTAGGTTTTTTTGGCTCTCTCCCTCTGGTCTAATGGGGGTACGTAGGTATATATAGGAGGAAGGAGCACGTCGGTGGAGCTCCGAGGGGCCCACGAGGCAGGGGGCGCGCCCAGGGGGGGCGCCCTCCACCCTCGTGACCTCCCCGGAAACTTCTTGGAGTAGGGTCCAAGTCTCCTGGATCACGTTCGGTGAGATGATCACGTTCCCGAAGGTTTCATTCCGTTTGGACTCCGTTTGATATTCTGTTTCCTCGAAATACTGAAATAGGCAAAAAAAACAAAAATTCTGGGTTGGGCCTCGGGTTAATAGGTTAGTCCAAAAAATAATATAAAAGTGGAAAATAAAGCCCAATATAGTCCAAAACAGTAGATAAATTAGCATGGAGCAATCAAAAATTATAGATACGTTGGAGACGTATCATACACCACTAGGGCGGAGGCGGAAGCTAGATACGCGCGCTATCTAGCGGGAGAGAGGAGGGAGCAGAGGAGGAACCGGATGAAGACCAGTTTCATCGTGATTATGCTAATCGTGATGACCGCAACTCTCTTCTATGTGATCGTAGTTTAGATGATCGATATCGACTTGTAATGTGAAGACAAACTCGCTACTCGCGGTCTCGAGACTTGTAATGTTCTAACTTTGCTCGGTATTTTGAATTTGGAGACTAGCTAATATGATGAATTGTATTCGGAGACTAATCTTCTATTATATTCGATAAATCTGCTGTTGCTGTGTGGTGCTGTCTATATTCTGTGCAGTAATATATTTTGTAACCTGTGCAAATATCAGAAAAGAAAAAAAAATTCTAATATTCATACTAGTGGCACACCATACAGCACATTAGTGGTGCACTGCTGTAAAAATACTAGTGGCGCATTGTCTATTAGTGCGCCATTAGTAACCCAGAGCAGAAGGTAAATATGCCCCCTGGGAGGCATACTAATGGCGCACCATGGGACATACTAATGGCGCACTGCCTGGTGCGCGGTGCGCCATTAGTATTAGTTACTAATGGCGTGATGATAGTGGAGCACCTGTAGTGTGCCATTAATGGCCAAAACAGGTGCGCCACTAACATGCCTTTTCCTAGTAGTGACATTTTATTTCTTAGATTTCGATCGTTCTTTTTTTTCTAACATTCTGTGTTTTGTGCAGTGACACACATTGCACACTCATCCTCTTAAGCCCGAAATATTCCATGGCCACGTATTTCACTCGGACCGCCAGTCGAAGAAAGAGTACACAAATATCAAGAAAGTTCTTGATGATGCTCTCCCCGACTAAGCCAAATCTGGAGGCACCTTCAGGAGGCCAATTTGTAGGTATGGCAAGCACGTGTTCACCCACGTAACGACGTTCCCCTGCGTCAAGAAGCCGCTTGGCAGTCAGAAGGATGCCTACCACGCCCTCCATCATATGCGGGCGATCGTACGGGACCATAATCACCTTCTGCTACCAAATAATCTCAAAGATTGGGCCGCAAGCTTGTCGGCAATCCAGGACGCAGACATCAGACAAGAATTCTTTCGCATCCAGACGGAGTTTGCGGAAATCATCCATCAAGATGTCCTTCATACCTCAGGGCAGCTCTACCTCAAATATAAACCGTCCAACAGTGAAACAGAAACAACACTATAAATGCAGGCTGACAACGATCGCTATTTCAAGACCATCACGAAAGATGGCGGCTTCATCCATGCTCCGGTCCCTGTGTCGAGTCGAAAGTAATGATGTTATGTAGTTCTGTAATATCGATTAGATTATGTTGTAATTAAACTTTAATGAACTTGTATTTCTCTTTGGTTTGGACAGTCGTTCAACTTATATGTAATCGATGCTATTTATTAGTAGGACCATGAATCGTGCTATTAATGTGTTGCTTTTCTCTTCCAATCCTTTTGTTGCATACTTATATATTGCTTATATATTGTCTGTGAATTGCTACTAGCGTTTTGTTTGTCTAGTGCATAGAGATGCCGTCGTATGTCGTGTACAAGGGTAAAGTTCTCGGAGTCTACGACGACTGGGAGGAGTGTCGGAGAGAGGTTCACCGTTTCAGCAGTAACAGTTACAAAGGGTACACCACTAGGGCGGAGGCGGAAGCTAGATACGCGCGCTATCTAGCGGGAGAGAGGAGGGAGCAGAGGAGGAACCGGATGAAGACCAGTTTCATCGTGATTATGCTAATCGTGATGACCGCAACTCTCTTCTATGTGATCGTAGTTTAGATGATCGATATCGACTTGTAATGTGAAGACAAACTCGCTACTCGCGGTCTCGAGACTTGTAATGTTCTAACTTTGCTCGGTATTTTGAATTTGGAGACTAGCTAATATGATGAATTGTATTCGGAGACTAAACTTCTATTGTATTCGATAAATCTGCTGTTGCTGTGTGGTGCTGTCTATATTCTGTGCAGTAATATATTTTGTAACCTGTGCAAATATCAGAAAAGAAAAAAAAATTCTAATATTCATACTAGTGGCACACCATACAGCACATTAGTGGTGCACTGCTGTAAAAATACTAGTGGCGCATTGTCTATTAGTGCGCCATTAGTAACCCAGAGCAGAAGGTAAATATGCCCCCTGGGAGGCATACTAATGGCGCACCACGGGACATACTAATGGCGCACTGCCTGGTGCACCACTACTCTCTGATATACTAATGGCGCACCAGGGGTGTGCCATTAGTATTAGTTACTAATGGCGTGATGATAGTGGAGCACCTGTAGTGTGCCATTAATGGCCAAAACAGGTGCGCCACTAACATGCCTTTTCCTAGTAGTGACATTTTATTTCTTAGATTTCGATCGTTCTTTTTTTTCTAACATTCTGTGTTTTGTGCAGTGACACACATTGCACACTCATCCTCTTAAGCCTGAAATATTCCATGGCCACGTATTTCACTCGGACCGCCAGTCGAAGAAAGAGTACACAAATATCAAGAAAGTTCTTGATGATGCTCTCCCCGACTAAGCCAAATCTGGAGGCACCTTCAGGAGGCCAATTTGTAGGTATGGCAAGCACGTGTTCACCCACGTAACGACGTTCCCCTGCGTCAAGAAGCCGCTTGGCAGTCAGAAGGATGCCTACCACGCCCTCCATCATATGCGGGCGATCGTACGGGACCATAATCACCTTCTGCTACCAAATAATCTCAAAGATTGGGCCGCAAGCTTGTCGGCAATCCAGGACGCAGACATCAGACAAGAATTCTTTCGCATCCAGACGGAGTTTGCGGAAATCATCCATCAAGATGTCCTTCATACCTCAGGGCAGCTCTACCTCAAATATCAACCGTCCAACAGTGAAACAGAAACAACACTATAAATGCAGGCTGACAACAATCGCTATTTCAGGACCATCACGAAAGATGGCGGCTTCATCCACGCTCCGGTCCCTGTGTCGAGTCGAAAGTAATGATGTTATGTAGTTCTGTAATATCGATTAGATTATGTTGTAATTAAACTTTAATGAACTTGTATTTCTCTTTGGTTTGGACAGTCGTTCAACTTATATGTAATCGATGCTATTTATTAGTAGGACCATGAATCGTGCTATTAATGTGTTGCTTTTCTCTTCCAATCCTTTTGTTGCATACTTATATATTGCTTATATATTGTCTGTGAATTGCTACTAGCGTTTTGTTTGTCTAGTGCATAGAGATGCCGTCGTATGTCGTGTACAAGGGTAAAGTTCTCGGAGTCTACGACGACTGGGAGGAGTGTCGGAGAGAGGTTCACCGTTTCAGCAGTAACAGTTACAAAGGGTACACCACTAGGGCGGAGGCGGAAGCTAGATACGCGCGCTATCTAGCGGGAGAGAGGAGGGAGCAGAGGAGGAACCGGATGAATAACAGTTTCATCGCGATGATGCTCATCGTGACCGCAGCTCTCTTCTATGTGATGGTAGTTTAGATATCCACTTGTAATGTGAAGACAAACTCGCTACTCGCGGTCTTGAGACTTGTAATGTTCTAACTTTGTTCGATATTTTGAATTCGGTGACTAATATGATGAATTGTATTCGGAGACTAATCTTCTATTGTATTCGATAAATCTGCTTTTTATATTCTGTACTATAATGTATTTTGTAACTTGTGCAAATATCAGAAAAGCAAAAAAAATTCCTAATATTCATAGTAGTGGCGCACCTTGTTGAGCATTAGTGGTGCACCAAGGCTAAATACCAGTGGTGCATTATGGGGCATAGTAATAGCACACTTGGGGGCATACATGAAGGTAAATATGGCCCCCTAGGAGGCATAGTAAGGGCGCGCTGTTGGACATAGTAATTGCGCACTGCCAGGTGTGCCTCTATTATCTGGTATACTAATGGCGCATCTCTGGTGCGCCATTAGTATTTTTTACTAGTGGTGTGGTAATAGCGGCACACCTATAGTGCGCCATTAATGGCCAAAATAGGTGCGCCACTAACATGCCTTTTTCTAGTAGTGTTGGTTCTCCTGTGAAATCTGGATTCCTTTGCCAAGGCTATTGCTCCAGTATTGTCACAAAAGATTTTCATTGGACCCGATGCACTAGGTGTTACACCTAGATCAGATATGAACTCCTTCATCCAGACTCCTTCATTTGCTGCTTCCGAAGCAGCTATGTACTCTGCGTCACACGTAGATTGATACGTCTCCAATGTATCTATAATGTTTGATTGCTCCATGCTATTATATTAGCTATTTTGGATATTAATGGGCTTTATTTTACACTTTTATATCATTTTTGGTACTAACCTACTAACCGGAGGCCCAGCCCAAATTGCTGTTTTTTTTTGCCTATTTTAGGGTTTTGAAGAAAAGGTATATCAAATGGAGTCCAAACGGAATGAAACCTTCCGGAACGTGATTTTCTCAACAAACGTGATCCAGGAGACTTGGAGTGGGTGTCAAGAAACGATCGAGGAGGGCACGAGGCAGGGGGCGCGCCCTCCACCCTCGTGGGCCCCTGGTTGCTCCATCGACGTACATCTTCCTCCTATATATATCCACGTATCCCCCAAACATCCAGGAGCACCACAAAAACCTAATTCCACCGCCGCAACCTTCTATACCCGAGAGATCCCATCTCGGGGCCTTTTACGGAGCTCCGCCGGGAGGGCATTGATCATGGAGGGCCTCTACATCAACTTCATGGCCTCTCCGGTGATGTGTGAGTAGTTTACTTCAGACCTTCGGGTCCATAGTTATTAGCTAGATGGCTTCTTCTCTCTCTTTGAATCTCAATACAAAGTTCTCCTCGATCTTCTTGGAGATCTATTCGATGTAATCTTCTTTTGCGGTGTGTTTGTCGAGATCCGATGAATTGTGGGTTTATGATCAAGTTTATCTATGAACAATATTTGAATCTCCTCTAGATTCTTTTATGTATGATTGGTTTATCTTTGCAAGTCTCTTCGAATTATCAGTTTGGTTTGGCCTACTAGATTGATCTTTATTGCAATGGGAGAAGTGCTTAGCTTTGGGTTCAATCTTGCGGTGCTCGATCACAGTGACAGAAAGGGAACCAACACGTATTGTATTGTTGCCATCGAGGATAAAAAGATGGGGTTTATATCATATTGCATGAGTTTATCCCTCTACATCATGTCATCTTACTTAAAGCATTACTCTGTTCTTATGAACTTAATACTCTAGATGCATGTTGGATAGCGGTCGATGTGTGGAGTAATAGTAGTAGATGCAGAATCGTTTCGGTCTACTTGTCGCGTACGTGATGCCTATATAGATGATCATACCTAGATATTCTCATAACTATGCTCAATTCTATCAATTGCTCGACAATAATTCGTTTACCCACCATAATACTTATGCTCTTGAGAGAAGCCACTAGTGAAACCTATGGCCCCCGGGGTCTATCTTCCATCATATTAATCTTCGAACAGTTAGTTATTTCCTTCGATATTTATTTTACTTTGCATCTTTATTTCTCTTTATCATAAAAATACCAAAAATATTATCTTATCATATCTATCAGATCTCACTCTCGTAAGTGACCGTGAAGGGATTGACAACCCCTTTATCGCGTTCGTTGCGAGGTTCTTATTTGTTTGTGTAGGTGCGTGGGACTCGAGCACTATCTCCTACTGGATTGATACCTTGGTTCTCAAAAACTGAGGGAAACACTTAGGCTACTTTGCTGCATCACTCTTTCCTCTTCGAGGGAAAACCAACGCAGTGCTAAAGAGGTAGCAAGAAGGATTTCTGGCGCCGTTGTCAGGAAGATTCGCGCAAGTCAAGTCAAAATTTGACTCCCAACAACGAGCCATTTTTGGCACCGTTGCTGGAGTCTACGCACATGTCAAGACATACCAAGTACCCATCACAAACTCTTATCCCTCGCATTACATTATTTGCCATTTGCCTCTGATTTTCCTTTCCCCCACTTCACCCTTGCTGTATTCGCCCTCTTTTCCTTTCGCCCTCTCTTTCCGTTCCCCTCCTCTTTTCCAGTTTTCCTTTTTGCTCGTTTCTTGTTTGCTTGTGTGTTGGATTGCTTGCTTGTCACGATGGCTGAAGATAATACTAAATCGTGTGACTTTGCCAATACGAACAATAATGATTTTATGTGCACTCCGATTGCTCCTCTTACCGATGCTGAATCTTGTGAAATTAATACTTCTTTGCTGAATCTTGTCATGAAAGATCCGTTTTCTGGCCTTCCTAGTGAAGATGCCGCTACCCATCTAAATAACTTTGTTGATTTGTGTGATATGCAAAAGAAGAAAGATGTGGATAATGATATTGTTAAACTTAAGCTATTTCCGTTTTCGCTTAGAGATCGTGCTAAAGATTGGTTTTCGTATTTGCTTAAAAATAGTATTGATTCATGGAATAAGTGCAAAGATGCTTTTATCTCTAAGTATTTTTGAGGGAGTCCTAGATTAGGGGGTCTCCGGACAGCCGGACTATATCCCTTGGCCGGACTGCTGGACTATGAAGATACAAGATTGAAGACTTCGTCCCGTGTCCGGATGGGACTCTACTTGGCGTGGAAGGCAAGCTAGGCAATACGGATATGTATATCTCCTCCTCTGTAACCGACCTTGTGTAACCCTAGCCCTCTCTGGTGTCTATATAAACCGGAGGATTTAGTCCGTAGGATGACATACAATCATACCATAGGCTAGCTTCTAGGGTTTAGCCTCTCTGATCTCGTGGTAGAACAACTCTTGTAACACTCATATTATCAAGAACAATCAAGCAGGATGTAGGGTATTACCTCCATCAAGAGGGCCCGAACCTGGGTAAACATCATGTCCCCTGCCTCCTGTTACCATCCGCCTTACACGCACAGTTCGGGACCCACTACCCGAGATCCGCCGGTATTGACACCGACATTGGTGCTTTCATTGAGAGTTCCACTGTGTCGTCACCATAAGGCTCGATGGCTCCTTTGATCATCAGTAACGATGCGGTCCAGGGTGAGGTTTTCCTCCCCGGACAGATCTTCGTATTCGGCGGCTTTGCACTGCGGGCCAATTCGCTTGGCCATCTGGAGCAGATCGAGAGCTACGCCCCTGGCCATCAGGTCAGATTTGGAAACTTGAACTACAAGGCCGACATCCGTGGAGACTTGATCTTCGACGGATTTGAGCCCATGTCGGACGCGTCGCACAGTCGCGACGAGCATGACGTAACTCTGCCGTCGGACGGTGTTCGGGAGATCGCATCCGCAACTGCTCTGGCCATTACTCCGGGGCAAATCGCGCCATCCGAGAGCGGAGGGATAGACCCCGCCATGGAGGCCACACTATTAGTGGCGATAGATCCAAATACTGACTTCACCCCTTACGAGAGCCGTGTCGCCGAACCACTGGATTCGTCTCCGGCCACGGACTCCGAGCCGCTCACATCCGTGCCCGTCGAATCCGACTGGGCGTCGATCATGGAGTTCACCTCTGCGGATATCTTTCAGCACTCACCTTTCGGAGATGTTCTAAATTCATTAAGGTCTCTCTCCCTGTCTGGAGAACTTTGGCCGAACTATGTCAGGCTAGAATGGGATGCGGACGACGAAGAAATTCGCTGCCCACCCACCACCCACTTAGTAGCCAGTGTCGACGACTTAACCGTCAGTCAATGCCGGATTCAGAGGCTCTAGATCCGATCAGAGGAAAAAGCAATTTAAAAGAAATACTCTGGCTCCGTCCAGTCTGGATCGCCTACTACACCGCTCGTGTCAAATCCATGGCACCCCCGACAAGCCAGCCAATCACACCAATAGAGAATGCTGGGTGTTCAAGCAGGCCGTCAAGTTAAATGCCGAAAACAAGGACAAGGGGCTGCATAGCGACGATGAGGAGGAGCCCCGGCCGCCGAACACAGGATGACAGAAGGGGTTTCCCCCACAAGTGAAGATGGTGAACATGATATACGCAACCCACATTCCCAACAGGGAGTAGAAGCGTGCACTAAGGGACGTCTATGCGATGGAGCCCGTCGCCCCAAAGTTCAACCCGTGGTCTGCTTGCCCGATCACCTTCGACCGCAGGGACCACCCTACTAGCATCCGTCATTGCGGATCCGCCGCACTGGTCCTAGACCCCATCATTGACGGATTTCACCTCACTTGAGTCCTTATGGACGGCGGCAGTAGCCTAAACCTGCTTTATCAGGATACAATGCGAAAAATGGGAATCGATCCCCCGAGGATCAAACCCAGCAAAACCACCTTTAAAGGCGTCATCCCAGGTGTAGAGGCCCATTGCACATGCTCAATCACACTGAAAGTGGTCTTCGGATCACCGGACAACTTCCGAAGCGAAGAGTTAATCTTTGACATCGTGCCGTTTCGCAGTGGCTATCATGCACTACTCGGACGGACAACATTTGCAAAATTCAATGCTGTGCCGCATTACGCATACCTCAAGCTCAAGATGCCAGGACCTCATTGTTGGGGAACGTAGTAATTTCAAAATTTTCCTATGCACACGCAAGATCATGGTGGTGCATAGCAACGAGAGGGGAGAGTGTTGTCTAAGTACCCTCGTAGACCGGCAACGGAAGCGTTGACACAACGTAGAGGAAGTAGTCGTACGTCTTCCCGATCCGACCAATCCAAGTACTGAATGTACGGCACCTCCGAGTTCTGCACACGTTCAACTCGGTGACGTCCCTCGAGCTCCGATCTAGCAAAACGTTGAGGGAGAGTTTCATCAGCACGACGGCGTGATGACGGTGATGATGTTCTACTGACGCAGCGCTTCGCCTAAGCACCGCTACGATATGACCGAGGTGGAATATGGTGGAAGGGGGCACCGCACATGGCTAAGGAGCCATCACGAGGATCAACTTGTGTGTCATGGGGTGCCCCGTTGCCTCGGTATATAAAGGAGGGAGAGGGGGAGGTGCGGCCGGCCCTAGGGGTGCGCCTGGAGGAGTCCTACTCCAACCGGGAGTAGGACTTCCCCCTCTTGCCTTGTTGGAAAAGGAAGGAGGAAGGGAGAAAGAGGAAAGCCCCCCCCCCTTCCTTGTCCTATTCGGACTAGGGGGGAGGGGGCGCGCGGACTGCCCTGGCCGGCCCTCCTCTTCTCCCTTATGGCCCATGTAGGCCCAATAACCCCCCCCCCCCCGGAGGGGGGGGGGGTCCGGTAACCCCCCTGTACTCCGGTAAAATCCTGATTTCACCCGGAATGTTTCCGATATCCAAATATAGGCTTCCAATATATCAATCTTCATGTCTCGACCATTTTGAGACTCTTCGTCATGTCCGTGATCACATACGGGACTCCGAACAACCTTCGGTACATCAAAACACAAAAACCCTAATTACGATCGTCACCGAACTTTAAGCGTGCGGACCCTACTGGTTCGAGAACTATGTAGACATGACCGAGACACGTCTCCGGTCAGTAACCAATAGCGGAACCTGGATGCTCATATTGGCTCCTACATATTCTACGAAGATCTTTATCGGTCAGACCGCATAACAACATACGTTGTTCCCTTTGTCATCGGTATGTTACTTGCCCGAGATTCGATCATCGGTATCTCAATACCTAGTTCAATCTCGTTACCGGCAAGTCTCTTTACTTGTTCCGTAATACATCATCCCGCAACCAACTTATTAGTTGAAATGCTTGCAAGGCTTGAGTGATGTGCTTTACCGAGAGGGCCCAGAGATACCTCTCCGACAATCGGAGTGACATATCCTAATCTCGAAATACGCCAACCCAACAAGTACCTTCGGAGACACCTGTAGAGCACCTTTATAATCACCCAGTTACGTTGTGTCATTTGGTAGCACACAAAGTGTTCCTCTGGTAAACGGGAGTTGCATAATCTCATATTCATAGGAACATGTATAAGTTATGAAGAAAGCAATAGCAACAAACTAAACGATCAACTGCTAAGCTAACGGAATGGGTCAAGTCAATCACATCATTCTCCTAATGATGTGATCCCGTTAATCAAATGACAACTCATGTCTATGGTTAGGAAACATAACCATCTTTGATCAACGAGCTAGTCAAGTAGAGGCATACTAGTGACACTCTGTTTGTCTATGAATTCACACATATATTATGTTTCCGGTTAATACAATTCTAGCATGAATAATACACATTTATCATGATATAAGGAAATAAATAATAACTTTATTATTGCCTCTAGGTCATATTTCCTTCACTCGCGGGGTCATAACAGTAAATGGAAACACAGAACACTCGCTCCGTACGGAAGAGCATACGGCGGCCCTTGCAGCAGAAGCACAAAGCAGCATGTTCAGGCACACCACTCATTCGGCGTCACAGCCCCCGGACACCTTCAAGCGAGTCTGGAACAAGCTGCAACAGGATCGCCTGGCACGATCAGAGCTCGCCTTGCAGTTCGGCCCCCATCCCAGTCCCAGTGAAGCGACGAAATCCATGCTGCGTGTACATAACTATGCATTGAAAATACCATGGACATAGGCGGGGGCACGATCAGGACATGCCCCGCATTGTGGCTTAACCGCACTAGGGGATGTATACCTTTGTCATTCCTTCTCTCTTTCAGGGCCTAACTCTCTGGAATCCCTTTCCGGCAGTATGATTGCCGGACACATTCCGGAAGCAACAACCAAGGCGACAAGAAGCTAAGATGAACACGGGAACCGCCAGGTGGTCTCTAGTAATAATTGATATACCCGCTTTTCACTATTTATGCATAGCTTGCCCTGGGATAGGACATTTCGAATTGTCCTACTTTATGCTTATTGCACTACCTGTACCAAGTACGCTTCGACGTATTATTCACATAACAATGCACATCATTAACCTGTCGTTGCATTATTTAAGTTTTTCTCTTTCCCTTGTATGTCCACTTACGACAATCCGCACCCGCACGTTCGGGTACGGTCAGTTCACCAGGGGTTCTCGTTTACCCCATAATACGGCGGAAGAACTCTGAACACTTTCGACAGTGCGGCATCCTGAACTTATAGCATTATATGCATCAGCTCCGAATCATGTCTTTGGTCAAATGTTGGGTTTCCCGGCTCCCATGCTTTGGTACCTTACGTTCCGCTATATCGGCTAAGGTAGCGGTGGGAGAACTACTGCGATTGTTTCCCGGTTCTTCCGGACGAGCACCTCAGTAGAGAAAGCCAAAAACTGACTGTCATGATAAGGCGCGAGACTTGTCGCTGTTCGAGAGGTCTCAAGTCCTTAAAGACATTTTCTGCTTTGGGCGAGGACTCGGCCTTGTCTGGCTTAGGCGAGTATAGCGCCCCAAATTCGGCCCTCCGAATACCAGGGGCTTCGCCAAAATTTAAAATCATAGACTTCTATGGCTAAGTGAGAGTGATAAAGCATTATAGTCCGATTGCCTGGTTCGTTGCGCTGAACACCTCCCTTGAAGGACCCAAAATTGGGGTAAAGAGTGTTCAGGTTTATCCCGAACACCCCAGTACTAGTTACATGGGGATAGAAGCCAACGACTGGCCAACTCTCAGATTTTATAAACGGCCGCACAGATGGTAATATTTTAAATTAAGGAAGCGTCGCATGGCGCAAATGAACTCGTTTCATATTACATGATCACATGAGCATGTTCATTCAAAAATTACATCCTTGGCACACTCATCTGCCACTAGACGAGAACCATTCAGGACACTCTCATAATAATTCTCGGGGCAGCGATGCTCCTTGCCCTCCGGCGGCCCCTCCTTCACCAGCTTCACAGCGTCCAGCTTCGCCCAGTGCACCTTCGCCCAGGCAAAAGCCCTGCGTGCACCCTTGATACAGATGGACCACTCGATGACTTCAAGCCGTGGGCAGGCTTCCACAAGCCGCCTCACCAGACCGAAGTAGCTGCCGGACAGGGGCTCGCCAGGCCACATCCGGACTATAAGGCCCCTCATGGCCTGTTCTGCCGCCTTGTGAAGCTCGACCAACTGCTTCAGCATGTCTCTCAAAGGCACGGGGTGTTCGGTCCCACTATACTGAGACCAGAACAACTTCTCTGTTGAGCTCCCCTCCTCAGCCTGGTAAAACTCCACAGCACCCAGTACACTACGGGAAAGATCTGCAAACGCTCCTGGAGAGCTCCGAACTCGGGTAAGAAAAAGGAAAGTCTCCTTCATGTGCTTGCTTTGCATAATGAATGCCCTACCCGTTGCTATCTTATTCACCGCGTCAATCTCCTGGAGGGCCTTGTGGGCTTCGGCCTTGGTGCTCCGTACGCTTTCAAGCCCCTGCGCGAGCTCGGACTCTCGCGTCTTAGAGTCGAGCTCCAAGGACTCGTGCTTTTTGGCGAGAGCCTCGAGCTCTTACTGCACCTCGCCTACTCGGGCTTCTTGCTTCTCCCGTTCAATGCGTTCTTTGGCCGCTTTGTCTTCGGCCTCGGACAACGCCTTCCTCAGGGTCACCACCTCGGTCGTGGCCCCTGACAAATCCATGATGATCCTATTACTTTACACCTGAACTTCTTTTTAACTATATAGACATGGGTATTTCTTACCTTTGCTCTCTTCGAGCTGCCTCTTGGTAAGGCTGAGCTCGTCCTCAGACCGCTTCAGGTCCTGCTTCAGCGCAGAGACCTCCGTAGTACGTGCGGCAGCGGCTAGCAGTGAAGCCTGCACATACACATAGACATACTCTAATTAGACTCCTGAGTCATCATTTGATCCTTTATTCGGCTTTTCTTCGTGAACTCCGAACAGAGCATTAGGGGCTACTATCTATGCGGTAATATTTTCTTATATTTTGATTGCTTACCTCAAAGCCTGTTAGGAGGCTGGCGCAAGCTTCGGTCAGTCCGTTTTTGGCGGACTGAACCTTCTCGACAACCGCACTCATGATAGTGCGGTGCTCTTCTTTGATGGAAGCGCTGCGAAGCGCTTCCAGCAGGTTGTCCGGTGCCTCTAGTTGGATAGAGGACAACGGCACGGATGGTTGGCCCCCCTTGACGGGGGACCGCCTGCCGGACTCCGGAACCATCAAAGGTTCTGGCGCAGTGTCCGGCTGGGGCTCGAACTCGAAGCCCGTAGGAGCCTCGCTCCCATGGTACCCAGGGTCCGGGAAGTCGCCGCGAGGCGCCCCCAGGACCACCTCCCCTTGGCTCGGTGCCTTTTGAGACAACACCGCGGCGTTGTCCGTAGGGCGAGGGGTGGAAGCGGTCGGAAGAGAACCGCTGTTCATATCCGACGAGTCCAAAGAGTCGCTCGACGAGGGTACGTCGAGATGAGCTCGGGACGGACTGCATAATCATGTTCGGATGAGGAGAGGCAGTGCAATAAAACATACCATGAAGTACTATGGTGTCCGGACACTTACGACTTCGCCATGGGCATGTCCCTGGGTAGCCACTCGTCGCCGCTGTCGGCGGCCATCGTGGCACAGTCCGGAGGGAGGGTCCATCCCTTCTTGGACCCTTCGGCCTCCCCGGATGGGTCGGCCTTCCTTTTCTTGTCTCCCCCGGCTGGGGGGGGAGAACTTTTCTCCTCCTCCTCCTCGTTTCCATGGGAGGAGTGCGCGTCGGAGTCATCGTTCGATGACTACGATACAACTTTGCGTCGGAGACCCTTTCGGGTCCCCGCGGCCTTCTTCTTGGTCTTCTTTTCCGACACCTCGTAGGGTGCCAAAGTCAGCATCTTCATTAGAAGAGCGTCTGCAGGATCTTCGGGCAGCGGGGCTGGGCTATCAAGCTGCTCCGCCGTGTCTATCCAGTCCTGTTAATGACATGGAAGTTCAGATCCTGCACACAACTAAACCGGGGAAAATAGATACCCTGAGAGCTATAAAAAGCCTACCGGATTGGCGCGGCGCTTTGCGCGGAGTCCGCGGTCCTCGTTGAGGGGGGGGAGGAATCTCGGCGCTCTTGAACAGCACCCTCTAGACATCCTCGTGTGTCGTGTCATAGAGCTCTCACAGCGTCTAGTGCTTGGCCGAGTCGAACTCCCACAAAACAAATGCCCGTCGTTTACATGGAAGGATCCGGCGGAAGAGCATAACCTGGACCACGCTGACAAGCTTGATTTTCTTGTTCGTCATGTTCTGGATGCAGGTCTGGAGTCCGGTCAGCTCTACCGAGGAACCCCAGGACACGCCCTTCTCTTTCCAGGAGGTGAGCCGCGTGGGGATTCCGGATCGAAATTTGGGCGCCGCCACCCAGTTGGAGTCGCGTGGCTCGGTGATGTAGAACCACCCCGATTGCCACCCCTTTATGGTATCCACATAGGTGCCCTCGAGCCAGGTGACATTAGGCATCTTCCCCACCATGGCGCCTCCGCACTCCGCTTGCTGGCCACTCACTACCTTAGGTTTAACATTGAAGGTTTTCGGCCATAGGCCAAAGTGGGGCTTGATGCGGAGGAAGGCCTCGCACACGACGATAAACACTGAGATGTTGCGGATGAAATTGGGGGCCAGATCATGAAAATCCAGCCCATAGTAGAACATGAGCCCGTGAACGAACGGGTGGAGCGGAAATCCCAGTCCACAGGAGAAGTGGGTTAGAAAAACTACCCTCTCATGGGGTTCGGGCATAGGATGATCTGCCCCGCATCTGGCAGCCGGTGCACGATATCCGCAGTCAGATATCTGGCTTCCCGTAACTTTTTGATGTTCTCCTCCGTGACGGAGGAGACCATCCACTTGCCTCCTTCTCCAGACATGCTTGGAGTGGTTTGAGAAGAAGAACGCGAGCTTGGGCGCTAGAGCTCGAGTGTGCGGGAATGGGTAAGCGAGGAGGAAGAAGGCGTGGGTGAGAAAAGTAAATCCTTGTCCCTTTATAAGGGCGAAAGAGGCGATGTGTCTCCCCACTTGCTTGGTAAAACCGCTTATTCCCTAGGCGCCGTAATTAATGGCGCGGTTGGGTTACCCACTTCCGTATTGATGAGAATGTCATGATAAGGGGAACACGATCTCTGCTTTGAGAAGACGTGTCAAGAAAACCGCCTCGCGATATGTGCAGAGCTAGTTAAGAAAAGCGGTTCGAATAATAACTTGGCCATGGCGTAATGTCGTGCTATCAAAACATGTCAGCAGATTAGATTTGTGGAAATATTATTCTCTCTACGATGCTATGTGGAACTTATTTTGCAGAGCCGGACACTGTCCTTGTATTCAAAACTCTTCCATGATGTATGCGGAGGAGGAACCTGCCTTGCAATGCCGAGCACAACACTGCGCGCTGGACTCATCGTCATTGAAGCCTGGTTCAGGGGCTACTGAGGGAGTCCTGAATTAGGGGGTCTTCGGACAGCCGAACTATATCCTTTGGCCGGACTGCTGGACTATGAAGATACAAGATTGAAGACTTCGTCCCGTGTCCAGATGGGACTCTACTTGGCGTGGAAGGCAAGCTAGGCAATACAGATATTTATATCTCCTCCTCTGTAACCGACCTTGTGTAACCCTAGCCCTCTCCGGTGTCTATATAAACCGGAGGATTTAGTCCGTAGGACAACATACAATCATACCATAGGCTAGCTTCTAGGGTTTAGCCTCTCTGATCTCGTGGTAGATCAACTCTTGTAACACTCATATTATCAAGAACAATCAAGCAGTACGTAGGGTATTACCTCCATCAAGAGGGCCCAAACCTGGGTAAACATCGTGTCCCCTGCCTCCTATTACCATCCGCCTTAGAAGCACAGTTCGGGACCCCCTACCCGAGATCCGCCGGTTTTGAGACCGACAATTTTCCTCCCGCTAAAATCATCTCTTTTAGAAAATAATATTATGAATTTTAAGTAATTTGATCATGAACATGTTGCACAATCTTGGGAGAGGATGAAATTAATGATACGTAATTGCCCTACACATGGTTTGAATCTTTGGATGATTATACAAAAAAATTATGCCGGATTGAATTTTGCTTCTAGAAATATTTTAGATTCGGCCGAGGGAGGCACTTTTATGGAAATCACTTTAGGATAAGCTACTAAACTCCTAGATAATATTATGGTTAATTATTCTCAATGGCACACCGAAAGATCTACTAGTAAAAAAGTGCATGCAATTGAAGAGATTAATGTTTTGAGTGGAAAGATGGACGAGCTTATGAAATTGTTTGCTAATAGGAGTGCTCCTACTGATCCTAATGATATGGCTTTGTCTACTTTGATTGAGAATAATAATGAATCTCTGGATGTGAATTTTGTTGGTAGGAACAATTTTGGTAATAACGCGTATAGAGGTAATTTTAATTCTAGGCCGTTTCCTAGTAATTACTCTAATAATTATGGTAATTCCTACAACAATTCTGATGGAAATTTTAATAAGATGCCCTCTGATTTTGAATCTAATATTAAAGAATATATTAGTTCGCAAAAGAGTTTCAATGCATTGATTGAAGGAAAATTGCTTAAGATTGATGAGCTGGCTAGGAACGTTGATAGAATTTCTCTTGATGTTGATTCTTTGAAACTTAGATCTATTCCACCTAAGCATGATATCAATGAATCTCTCAAAGCCATGAGAATTTCCATTGATGAGTGCAAAGAAAGAACCGCTAGGATGCGTGCTAAGAAAGATTGCTTTGTGAAAGCGTGTTCTTCTAGTTTTCATGATAATAAGGATGAAGATCTAAAAGTGATTGATGTGTCCCCTATTAAATCTTTTTTTGCAATATGAATCTTGATAATGATGGGACTGAAGATGAGCCACCTTTACCTAGAAGGCGTTCCAAAAATTCAGAGTTTTTAGATCTTGATGCAAAAATTGATAAAAGTGGGATTGAAGAGGTCAAAACTTTAAATAGCAATGAACCCACTATTTTGGATTTCAAGGAATTTAATTATGATAATTGCTCTTTGATAGATTGTATTTCCTTGTTGCAATCCGTGCTAAATTCTCCCCATGCCTATAGTCAAAATAAAGCTTTTACTAAACATATCGTTGATGCTTTGATGCAATCTTATGAAGAAAAACTTGAGTTGGAAGTTTCTATCCATAGAAAATTTTATGATGAGTGGGAACCTACAATAAAAATTAAAATTAAAGATAATGAGTGCTATGCTTTGTGTGATTTGGGTGCTAGTGTTTCCACGATTCCGAAAACTTTATGTGATTTGCTAGGTTTCCGTGATTTTGATGATTGTTCTTTAAACTTGCACCTTGCGGATTCCACTATTAAGAAACCTATGGGAAGAATTAATGATGTTCTTATTGTTGCAAATAGGACTTATGTACCCATAGATTTCATTGTTCTTGATATAGATTGCAATCCTTCATGTCCTCTTATTCTTGGTAGACCTTTCCTTAGAACGATTGGTGCAATTATTGATATGAAGGAAGGGAATATCAAATTCCAATTTCCATTAAAGAAAGGCATGGAACACTTCCTATAAATAAAGTTAAATTACCATATGAATCTATTATGAGATCCACTTACGGATTTCCTACCAAAGATGGCAATACCTAGATCTATCATCGCTTTTATGCCTAGCTAGGGGCGTTAAACGATAGCGCTTGTTGGGAGGCAACCCAATTTTATTTTTATTCCTTTATTTTTGCTCCTGTTTAATAATAAATAATTTATCTATCCTCTGTTTTGGTTGTGTTTTTTGTGTTTAATTAGTGTTTGTGCCAAGTAGAACCGTTGGGAAGACTTGGGGAAAGTCTTTTTATTCTTGCTGTAAAAAACAGAAACTTTAGCGCTCACGAGAATTGCTGCCATTTTTATTTGGAAAGTGATATTTAGTTAATTCTTTTTGAAGATGATTAATAGATAAATTCCGCACGTCCAGAAACTTATTTTAGAATTTTTGGGGTTCCAGAAGTTGCGTTAGCTACAGATTACTACAGACTGTTCTGTTTTTGACAGATTCTGTTTTCCTTGTGTTGTTTGCTTATTTTGATGAATCTATGGCTAGTAAAAGATTTTATAAACCATAGAGAAATTTGAATACAGTAGTTTTAACACCAATATAAATAAATAATGAGTTCATTACAGTACCTTGAAGTGGTGTTTTCTTTTCTTTCGCTAACGGAGCTCACAAGATTTTCTATTTTGAGTTTTGTGTTGTGAAGTTTTCAAGTTTTGGGTAAAAGTCTTGATGGATTATGGAAAAAGGAGTGGCAAGAGCCTAAGCTAGGGGATGCCCATGGCACCCCAAGGTAAAATTCGAGGACACCAAAAATCCTAAGCTTGGGGATGCCCCGAAAGGCATCCCCTCTTTCGTCTTCGTCTATCGGTAATTTACTTGGAGCTATATTTTTATTCACCACATTATATGTGTATTGCTTGGAGCGTCATGTATGATTTGAGTCTTTTTTTTAGTTTACCAAAATCATCCTTTCTGTACACACCTTTTGAGAGAGACTCACATGATTTGAAATTTGTTAGAATACTCTATGTGCTTCACTTATATCTTTTGAGCTATATAGTTTTTGCTCTAGTTCTTCACTTATATATTTTAGAGCACAGTGGTGGATTTGTTGTATAGAAATAATTGATATATCATGCTTCACTTATATTATTTTGGGAGTCCTTTAGATCAACATGGAAATTTTTTATAACATAAAAACTTTCATAGAAGTGCATTGAATACTATGAGAAGTTTGATACTTGATAATTGTTTTGAGATATGGAGATGGTGATATAAGAGTCATGCTAGTTGAGTACTTGTGAATTTGAGAAATACTTGTGTTGAAATTTATGATTCCTGTAGCATGCACGTATGGTGAACCGTTATGTGATTAAATCGGAGCATGATTTATTTATTGATTGTCTTCCTTATGAGTGGCGGTCTGGGACGAGCGATGGTCTTTTCCTATCAATCTATCCCCCTAGGAGCATGCGCGTAATACTTTGTTTCGATAACTAATAGATTTTTGCAATAAGTATGTGAGTTCTTTATGACTAATGTTGAGTCCATGGATTATACGCACTCTCACCCTTCCACCATTGCTAGGCTCTTTAGTATCATGTAACTTTCGCCCTATGAAGTCGATTGGTAGTTTCGATGAAACAAATTGTAGAAACTGAATTCATGTACTGATAGATACAAAGTCTGCAAGATGATAATGAGGGAAACACCAATGGACTGAAAATTAACTTACATAGAGACATGGTAGCTTTATATAGCAAGCCTAAATATTAATGAATACGTGACTAATTACATGGACTTGTTTGCCACTGTTCATGTCTGGTGACACCGTCGTACTCGTCCTTGCCACGCTGTTGATTGCTAGATGTCCCCGTCTCTTTGTTTTTTCTCTCTCGCAAGCCACCTCTTGTCGTAATGTTTCACATGGTATACCAGGTCCTCTTCCTGAATTATCATCCTCGGCTCCTCTCACATCTACTCATTCCCTTCTTGTTGTTGTTAATGAACTCACGCTCAATACTTAAAGGAGCAAACTATCAGATTATTTCCCAGAGAAAGGGACTGGTCTTCTTCCCATGGGTGTCGTGCTACACGTGCAACATGGACCCTTGTGGCAGAAGCGCCTTGTGCTTGCCGGCGTCCTTCTTTGAGACTTTCTGCCATGGTCAAGGACGCCCAAAACACCACTGTCAGAGCAGGCGAGGGAGAAGAGGCACGATTGCAAGGTAACACAACTGGGTGAATCAATTAAGTGCATCATGCTTCTTCTTCGGGCGTAGCACAACCTTTAATGGAGGAGGAGAAAGAAACCTTATGGGGTGAGTGACCATGGTTAACGTCGAGTCCGACATCAGACTCGATGACGTTCTGGCTGAGCTTGTCAGTGCAGGCCAAGCACTCCCTCGGCAAATAGTTCACAGAGCTTGGGGCGGCATCATGGGCTGATGACGCATAGGACCTGCGACGGCATGGCGTGATCGGGAGGACGGGGATCTGATGAGGGGCATGGTGGGGCGATGCGTACTTCGCCGATCTGGGCCGGCGGCGAGCAACGCTGGGGGCGGCATGAAAGAACGGTGATAAGCCAGAGAATCGTCGGCTCGGAGCACGGACGGACGGCTATGTCGACCGGGGAGCCTCGTGGCGGATGTTGGGCCCCTGCCTGCGGCGGTGCCTCCCGTAGGGTCGTAGGACGGGGGATCAAGGAGATGGAATTTTAGAATTAGGCGGCGACACGTACGTGAGGTGGTTTTTTTATGAGTCAGCCCTAATGGTTTGTGTGCGTGCAGGTTTGTTTCTGTTTTTTCTTTGAGACAGGTTCGTTTCTGGTTGTTTTGTGCGTGGCCGAGCTAGGCTTGCCGAGGAGCCAGCATGGGCCAAGGTCCAATCAGCGATATGTGTGGCCTAGGCCGATGATTGTGGAGTAAAACACGTAATTGACGTAGGGAGAACCATGAAATCTTCCGTCTTTTAATATTAGCTATAGATATATATATATATATATATATAGATTATTTAAAACTCCTATGGAACGAGCGACATGCAACAGCCTATGACAAGGAGAGAGGGGTCAACAGGCTTGGCTTGTTCATGTTTCTAAAAAAAAAGAGATGGGTGTTTCTTGAATTTTGGTTCTAGATTTTCCATGTTCTAGATCCGTTTTGTTCCTCTCCCCAAAACGTCGCTCATGCTCTGTAGATCTGATTTTACTTGTTCTAGATTGGTTCTGTTCCTCAACTTTTTATAGTGTATCAATTGCTGGAATATTTAGTTTGGCGACACAAACAATGGGATCAGCACTTCTGTATGATGTGAAAGCTATGTGTGCTATTACTTATTCCTTTGGTGTTAAATCGTCATCCCAATTGGGAAGGTGAGGAACTTTGTTCTACGATTACATCGGATGATGCGCACATGCCATGATTATTACCAAGAAACATATAAACTTTGTCCATACATTTGGAACTTTGATAGAGTTGGTTATTTCTTCATGAAAAAGAAAAATCTCGAATAATTTATTATTTAAACAAATCATGCTCAAGTTCATGACTTATAGTAGTTCAGATCTTCCTTTGTCATGCTGAAGTTTGCGCTTTTTATTAAATAGAGAGTTGTATTAATTAACTGAGGTAAAAATATTTTGACAATCGCCCAAGTCCACGCTCAACACGCAGGCTGCCACTGTCCCTTGCATAACACCACCATGCAACTATCTACACCCAAACTGGGCAAGACTATGGCTAAACTATTGTCCATTCTATCTACTTTGCAAGTTTTAACTTCTCTATTTCCTTGCCTGCTTGATGGCTCGAAGTTCCCTCGCAAGTACTCCATTTTTGATCTATGAGAAGAGGAGAGATCGTGTGTCTACCATCGTGTTGTCCATCTGAATCGCTAAAGGCAGATGGGTCATCTCCAACGCTTTTAGTAGTCCTGCTAGGCAGATGGGTCATCTCCAAAGCACATTGTCTCACGATCCACTGCTACTCTCCTCCATGAAACATCCATCAACATTGTCCTAGGCCCATCTGAGTTCATGCTTTAGCCAACCTTTTTTCCTCCGTATCATCATTAGTTTCAAATTTGGTACCTTAATCATAGGGCTTTTTTCCTTTATGATTGATCTGGAAAATTTCGTCTACAATCATGTGGAGGTTTATAAGGTAGTTTGGTAAAAGCCGTGAAAAATGCAAAAAATTTGCTTTAACTTCCACGAAGATCACATCACTCCTATGATGCCAAACACGCCACCAAAATAGCATAGACTTTTGTCTTAGATCTTCACTTACTCTATCTAGAAGGACTAGAACGCAATCCCTTCCTGTGTAGGTTATTTCGTGCTCGGGAGGGAGGATCCACACTTCCTTCAACTCATGCCATAGGGTCATCGCAAACGTACATCCGTGAGCAACATGGAAGCATGTTTCGTCGTCAGCTCCACAAACAACTGCAAATAGGGGTAAGACCGGGGATATGTCAAAATCAATTATTTTGAAACTCAGGTGATTCAGTTGCTAGTTTTCATGTAAAATTATGTACCTTTGGCACTAGTAGAAAAAGACTCATTTGTCCCGGTTCTAGAGGGCCTTTAGTCCGAGTTCTGAACCAGGACTAAAGGGCCGGTACTAAAGGCTCCCCCCCTTTAGTCCCGGTTCTATCGAACCAGGACTAAAGGCCCTCCACGTGGCCACTGTCTTACCAACCGGGACTAAAGGAAATTTTACGATTTTTTCAATTTTTTTAAATTTTAAATTTTTTCAAATTTCTAAATTATTTTACAATTTATTATCTAATCACCCCTCATCATTCCAAATCATCTAACTTTCCGCCCGGTCACCCATCCTCTCACTACTCCAGCCTGAGCACGCTTAACTTCCGGGTTCTATTCCCCCTCGTTTCCAAGTCTGCACTTGTTGTTTTCCTGACAATAGAAAGATGTCAATCCTATTAACCCTCAGGAGTTTAGCTTGAGCATGAAGTCACACATTTCACTGTTTGAGTTTGAAACTAACTAAAAAATAATTATTATTTAGTAACACTAATATTTCTTGAATAAGTAGTTTGACCGTTGTTTGACCACGGTTTGACCAGATTTGACCAAAATTCAAAAAAACTAAAATAATTATTCAGTAACACTAATATTCTTGAATAATAATTTAGTAACACTAGTAGTTCTAGAATAAGAAGTTTGACCACAGTTTGACCAAATTTAACAAAAAATCAAAAAAACAAAAATTTGATCATAACTTTTTTCTTCTAGAATTTGAGGATTGTAAAATTTGCAAAACGGCCTACGGCGGTCAAAATCGGATGCGGATTTTCGTGCTGAACATTTTAATATATTATACATTTTTTCCAACATCATATGCAATAGTTATAGTCATTTTACTTTTTCATAACACTTTTTTGCAAAACATGTCCAAATTTAAGTTTTTTAATTTTCCTAACTAGTAGATTTAGTAATATAACTACATCTGGAAGGATTCTATTTTTGAAGTTTTTATCATTTTCTTTTGTTTTTTTAAAACTAAAATGACGATACACGGGACGGGGGGGGGGGGGGTAGAGTTTGAGACATGAACCCCTTTAGTCCCGGTTTGAGATATGAACCGGGACTAAAGGGCATCACACCCTTTAGTCCCGGTTCGTGTCTCAAACCAGGACTAAAGGTCTCATTTGAACCGGGACTAATGCATTTAGCCGCTCGAACCGGGACTAATGTGAGTATTAGTCCCGGTTTGTAGCGCAACTGGGACTAATGTGTATATTGAGCTATGACCAAAGCCCTATTTTCTACTAGTGTGGGTGGACATTTTTTCCATATGGTCTTCCAAATACTACGATCCATTGAGATGTTATGGCTTGATCCAATCATTTCAGGATTCTTTTCATCACTAGCTAGCTTGTACGTACTACGAACAGTGACTATTCCATTTTTTCGGCTGCCAAGCAATACAATCATCCCGATCTTAGCTTGGGAGTCGAATTCAGAAAATATCAGTCGCATCTTCATGTGTAAAAATGTGTGTTGTTCTTTCCTCCTTGCAAGTATGTTTTTCTTGGTCTATCAATTCCACTACCAAACGGACTCACAAGATTGTCAGACTTTTATGAATTTTAATATTTCTCCTCAGAATCCAATTGTCTCTCCAGTAACGAACGCTTTTTCTATTCTTAAGAAGTTCCAACCAACGCATGATGCCCTGCCAACTCGGCAGGCACTATGAATAAATGCCGTGTCAAGTAGATTAGCCCCATGGTAGTATTTTGCCTTAAGTACTTCCGCAAATAAATTGTCCGGATATGTAACAAGTCGTCAAGCTTTCGTAGCAAGGAGACACTGGTAAAAAACTTTAATTTCCTTGAGACCCATACCTCCTTGATTTTTGCGTCGTGTGAGTTTCTCCCAGCTCAATCAATGAATACGTTGGCGGTCATTATCATCTCCCCACCAGAAAATATGTTGTCATGTGCATCAAATCCTCGCAAAGGCTTGCTAAAATCTTAAAAACACTCATTCCAAAGGTGGGGATCACTTGCACCAAAGATTTAATTAGTGTCTCCTTGGCACCAATCATTCATTATTTTCCTTTCTTTCTTGTAGGTTGACTTGAATTTACCCTTAACTATGCTCCCTGCTGGAACTAGCAAGCCCAAATATTTATCCTCAAAACTAACTGTCACCACATATAGAATATTTATTACCTCCTGACCATCCTCTTGAGAGTGTTTGTTTCGTCAAAGTATAGAACATTTGCATGTACTGATCACTTGGCCCTTGGCTATCTCATAATTGCTCAGAATGTGCTTCGCCTTGCTTGCTTGATCGTTGTTTGTTTTAAGAAATAATAAGCTATCATCTGCAAAAATAACAAGTGTGAAATACCAGGGTTTGACGGGAAAAAATTTAGCTCTTCTATTTCATCCACTTCAAGCAGGCGTCCAAGAACATCTGCTACAAAATGAAAGAGATATGGCGAGAGTGGATCACCCTATCTCAAAACACTCGCAGGGGAAAAACTCGACAGCAGGTTCCCACTAAAATGGACCTAATATTTCACTAACTTGACACACCTCATGATCTATTGCTTCCATTTATCAGCATGGACTAACCCTCTCATTGCCCCATCAAGATATTTCTAGTGGACCCTCTCATAAGCTTTTCTGAGGTCTAATTTATTAGCCCAAAACTTACCTTTTGCATCCAAGCTTTTCTGAATATGATGTATACATTGTGAGGCAATCAAAGCATTATCTATGATCATTCCCCCTAGTATGAACGTGCTTTGAGTTTGGTCATGGTGTAGTGGTCACATCCTATTTACCACACATTTTGAGGCAATTTTGTAAAGTATGTTACATAAGCTGATAGGTCTATTGTCCTTAAGACAACTTGGGATTTCCTTCTTCTGATAATATGACCGTATTATTAACGCCCTCCCACATGACTCCTGTTTTAGAAAACTCTTCTGGCCTGGATCACCTCTTCTTTCAGAATATCCCAATGCTCAGGTTAATGATTTTTTGTTGTTAAGATCTTATAGTTTTTTCACTCTTAAGTTCATGATTT
The DNA here is from genome assembly GCF_056163025.1 of Triticum urartu. Lineage (NCBI taxonomy): Eukaryota > Viridiplantae > Streptophyta > Magnoliopsida > Poales > Poaceae > Triticum > Triticum urartu. The sequence goes on along the minus strand of NC_141875.1, from coordinate 743,399,085 downwards.
TTTGTTAAGGTCTTGCAATCTTTTGTTGGTTCACTTATTAATAAATGGCATTGGCTAGATGTTCATCGACTGAAAAAACATTAGGGTTGATCACTTTCTTTTTGTGAAGATGAGAAAGGGCCCCGGGCCGGCCACGGTCAGGTGTGGTGCTAACACCATATCTGGACAAGTATGTATACTACTATACTACGAGTACATGCAGAACTTTAAACCGTAAGATTCAATGTGTGCTAGGCCCGATTAATGCCTACTGGTGGGACTAATGCGTTGGTCGGTGGTTCTGGGAGTTTTATCATGACTCGATTGATGAACTAAAGCATGAATACATGATTGAACTGGCAAAGTAGCAATCAACATTTTTCCAACAAAAGTCCTCAGAAAACTATCAAACACTAATTTCAAAATCCCGGAACGTCGAAACCAATGCAAAGTCATGATTTTGTCAAAAAGCAGAGAGCGTGAATATGACCAGTGATTCACACCAGAGAACAAGGACGATAGGACAGGGCGACTGGACTAGTATGCAGAAATCGCTGAAAAAGAAGTGCAACTATGTGATGAAAGTTGACTTACAAAAAATAATTACATAATTTAGGTGGATTTACAAAAAAATTACATAATAATTTTTAATGCAGAATTAAAACTGATATTCATTTTGAAGCAAATTTTATTGCAGCGGGTGAAATAAGCACCCTCGCTATGGTCATCTCTCATTCTTGAAAAGAATCAGTTAGTTTTTTATTCAGGTTGAACTTTTCGAACACGTAATATTTTAATAATCTCTGCTGCGACTAGGAACGGTTCATGCCTTTGGCACTAGCTGCAGCTATGCCACCACCTCCCGTCAAAATGTGGAATGCAGTGCATGTTTGTTACATCTCACCTCAGGCATGGGTGTGTCCACCACAATGAGTCTTTCATGATACATGCATAGGAGTACTCCAAGTACATGCATGCAACAATTGCTAAACGGGAAAAAACAAAAGTCAAAGAAAATAGAAAATAAGCACTTCAAGAAGAAACGAACTAGAAAACAAGAAGCGCACAAAATGCACAAAATTTACACAGATATTGCAGATTTTATCATATTTAATCATAAGTATAGTACTGGAATTTCTGCTAAAAGATGTGATCTATGATGTAATGAATTAGTGGCATTGGTATTACCCGTTAAGGGGAAAGAAAAGGTAAAAAAATAAAGTGAAAAGAATATTCATAAGAAGGAAATGAGCAGCATTGGTATTATCCCTTAAGAAGAAAGAAAATAAAATAAAAACTACAACCAAATCTAAATAATGAAGTTTTGAAGAAAGAATAAATTAGTGGCATTGGTACTACTATTTAAGAATAAATAAAACAATAAAATTATATACAAGAACAAACATATAATAGTAAAAATTTCACAAAAAGGAGGTTTCCTAAGAACAAATGAATTAGTGGTGCTAGTAGTACCATTGAAGAAGAAAGAAAGAGAAAGAAAAACAACAAATGCAAATAATGAAGTCTTCTAAGAAAGAATAAATTAGTGGCATTTGTATTGTGATTTGAAAAGAAAGAAAGTGAGAAAGAATAAAAACAAATACTAAAAAATGCGCACAGTTTACAGAGAAATTGCGCTTTTTATGATAGGCAAGAATAATGATATAATAGTAGAACTTTTGCAAAAACTAAGTTTCCTAAGAAAGAATGAATTAGAGGCATTCTTGTTTCACTTAAAATGTAATAAAGGCTAAAGTGAAATAAACAATAACATTACCCTTTATGAAGAAAGAAAGAAAATGAAAAGGAGCAAATAAATATTGAAATAAATTATAGAAAATTTACAAAATAAATTGTTCTTTTGTATAATATACAAGAACATGCATATAATAGTGGATTTTTAGCAAAAAAAATTATAAGAACGACTGAAGTACTGAGTTTGGGGTTACCCTAAAGAAGAAACTGATTCCACTATACAATTGATCTGGATGTGCACTTGACTCGCTAGGGATGACGATGTTGGACTCCAGATGTAGGGCTTGAGCATCTTGGGAGCCTTGAACTCGATTTTGGAGCGAGCGAAAGGAGAGGTCTGGTTGACGTGGTGTTTTCAGGCAGTACAAGTACAGGTGCATTTCATTATACATTCAGTGTGTTCCATCAATGTTACCAGAAAAATGAGGCCAGCCTCATTTTTAGGAAATCGTGGATAATTTTTTTTAACATATGGTTTAGCCTAAAAAGTTTTGATATACATGAACATTGTATTCACATGAATGGACGAAAAAGCGCGGAAGCCGGTGTTATTTATTTAGAAACATCTCCTAAAAATAAACTTGAATGTGTTGAAGGAATTGTTTTGGAAAGTTTGAGAAACTGAAAAAAACCTCAAAAGGACTGGGAAAATATCATTGGAGACCATCTCCATTACTCCTCCCATGCGTACCAATGTTAGATGACTCCTTTCGAGCATATTGACCTTGAATAGACAGAAATAATTTCTTTTTTTAAGCGCCCGCATCACCGATATTATTTTCAAGGGAGTTGGCTACTCATTCGGTTGTATCTGTCTTCTGTTTCAATGTTCAAGCAAGAAAGGAGACTGCACCTTCAAGTTGTTCTTTATTTTCCATTAGCTTGTGTGCTTATAAACTGGGTTGTGTTGCAAGCTATGCTTCTGTATTGTTCCACCATTGGTCTTTCTTTCTTTGTTAGTTTAATGGAAATTTTATTGTTGGTTGTATGGATGGACAGTTGATGCCTTTGATAATTAAAAGTTGGCCTCATCCCGAGCCTTCGTCCTGAAAAATGATTTTGGCGAGACAGAAACTACTACTGGTTCAATTGGCGGCATTCTTGTTTCTCTCTCTTCTTCTCACTTCTCCACAACCACAAGTGTGATCCACAACTTCTCCATCTTAACAACCACTTCCATCCTAGCCTTGAAATAACCTCTTCTTCTAAAATCAGATGGCCGAGCATCCCAACACAATTTTTATAGTAAAATTTCCTCCATCATGAAAAATGGCACGGAGTTATTTCTTCATGAGCCTAAAAGACGAATCATAACTAAGTACTACTCCTCTCTCCCATGACCTTCTGACACAAGAAAATATAATTTTTTATTCATGGATCTCTAACAGGAGCGCGTACCATAGCTTTGACACATAGCAGACCCATTCATGGCACAAGAAATCTTCAATGCTTTGTGGCAATGAACACAAATGCTAAACACGGTCTGGATGGTTTTGGTCCTCGCTTGTACAAAAATATCAGTGCCACCACAAAAGCTAAGATCCTTGATCTCTTCTTAAACTATGTGAAACTAATCAAATAAAAATAGAGAAAGTCATCATAGAAATAATATTTCTATTGTTCGATGATGTATTGCGTGTAGATTTTTAGAAAAGTCAAACTTTGCAAACTTTAACAAAGTTTATAGAGAAAATATTTATATCTACAATACCAAATATATTAAATATGAAACTACATCTATTGATATATGTTTGACATTCTAGATGTAAATGTTTTTCTCCACAAAATTGCTCACGGTTTGTGAGGTTTGACTTTCCAAAAAGTCTATATGCACTACATTATGAAACGGAGAGTGTATGTATAACTTACTGTCTTATTTTATCCAATTTTATTACTGTTAATTGGTTCATTTCTTGACGTGTTTACATCCTAGTATGTCTTAAACCATTGACCTTGATTGAAGTAAATGCCTCCTCAGCAATTCTGAGTACATATTGGCCAATTCCTGCACATGTATTCTCTTCAAGGCTGCAGCTCATAACATGTACATACCGTGGAATCTGTAGGCCCGACTTTCCTGTATAAATACATGTTGTAGGTGTTAATGACGACAAATGCCCGCTTGCCAGACCGTCGATGGGTCAGGGCCTCATCGGGCCATTTTAGTGGTGGATGGTAATTCCCTCAGCTGAGTTTGATTGGAAGAAGTCGTCCCGCAGGTACTCGTACAGCTTGGCATGCACCTCAAATGGTACTCCAGTATGGATTTTCCAATCTGAGACGTCTTATGTGATATCACCTGGTGTAGCGCTCTGTCAACCTCATCTCATGGTGCATATATTGTTTTCGGCTTGCTGGTTGTTCCAGCGATTCAATTAAGCTTCACAATGTTAGCGTTGTTTCTTGTTGATTCAAAGGCATGGTAGAAGATGTAGATCTCTACTGCCACGGTGAAACTATGGCTCTCTTTCACTCACGATGGAAGAGGAATAAACCAAAGAAATCAACATTGTTAGGATTCAGTAGTAACATTATATGTACGTACATGTGGATTCAGATCGATAATTCATGTATCCGTCGCAAGTGCACGGTGCGGCAAGACGGTTGCTATGAACGGACTCAATACGGCTCATGGATGTAGGGAATGAATTTGCATGCAGCAAGCGGCAGTGTCCGATGATTTTTATTCCCTTTTTTCATGAAGATTTTCATTCCTTTGAGACATGATGTATTAGTTAGAGTCGTACGTGTTTGTCATATGTTGAGCTTGAGACCCACCAGATGTTTAATTTATATGATGTTTTAGTTTTTTTTTTGGAGCATCGACATGATGTACTCCACTCGGAGTCTGTTAGATGTGTTGAGTCTAAGATCCACCAGATGTTTTAGTTACATAGATTGAACGGGCATGATTTTTAAATTTCAAAAGGGCCACCAGATCAAGGCTAGTATTTTCTAGTTAATGTACGATTTTCTCGCATTGTCTTTTTTATCTTCGTAATGTGCTTATAGTGCATATATATAGATGTTCATATAGCATGCTGGGGTGTCACGTTGAGCCTAACGTTTGCATGGTCTAAGGGATGATTGTCTGTGAATAAAATCAACCTAATGTAATTAAGATTCTGTTCCACGAAAGAAAAAAATCAAACACCAAAGATTTTGCACATCGATCTCTGTATAATGATGCCAGCTCGGATATCTGTATTTCATTAAATGCCCGCAGCCAGCGACAGTACAATACAGTTTTAGCCATTAATTATTTGACAAAAAAGAAACGACATAAAATTTGACTAAAGATTGCATCCAGATGTAACTAGACGACAATACATGGACACAGGAAGCCGGCGTTCGTTTCCATCCCGGCAGGGAGCTACGGCGAGGGAGGCATCGCCATAAGCAACTCCTGTATCTCCATCCACATGTCATCGTCGAATCCGGGCGGCTGAGGAATCGCCATCTGCCTCTGATCCATATCGATCCCCGCGGCGAACCCCGGCGGCGGAGGCATCTCCTGCATATTCATCCCAGCGGCGACCCCCTGAGCCGAAGGCAGCTCCATCACAATCTGCTGCTGCACCTGCATATTGATCCCGGCGGCGATCCCCTGAGACGGAGGCAGCTCCATTACAACCTGCTGCTGAATATCGATCCCGGCGTGGACCCACTGAGCCGAAGGCACTGTCTGCTGCTGCATATCCATCCCGGCGGCGACCACCTGAGACGGAGGCAGCGCCGCCATCACCATCTGCTGCATGTCCATCCCGGCCTCGAACCCCTGCTCCTGTGGCGGAGGCACCAGAAACTGAAACTCCATCCCGTCGTTGGCGGTGCCGCTGCTGCTACCAAACTCGAACGTGCTGCCACCGAAGATCGTTGGCGCGGCCACCTGCGCCATGCGGCTCACGTCGAGGTGCATCGCCTCGAGGAGAACATCGTTGGCGCGGTCGGAGACGACTTCCTTCACCTGCATCAGCGCAGCAAAGAAGGCCGCCATGTCCTCGTCCCCAATGTCACCAACGTTGGGGCCGAACCAAGCTGCTATCTGGTCCCCCGCGGCGCGCTCCTTCGCCATGGCTTCCTCAGTGCGCTCGGCCCGCTTCTTCGCCTCAACCAGCTCCGTGCCCAGCTCGGCGAATTCCTGGTGCAGCTTCTCTAGTTTCTTGTCTTCGCCGGCAGCACCCTCCGCCGCGCCGGCCCAAGCACCCTCCCCCGCGCCCTCGCCAGCACCCTCCCCCGCCAGCAAGCGGTCGTCGGCAGCGACCTTCCCCCTCGCGCCAGCCCCCGCACCCTGCCCCGCCAGGAAACGTTCCACGACGGAGTCAATCGAAGGGTGGCCGAAGTAGAAGACGTTGCCGCCCGGCGAGAAGGCGAGGGCGGCCACCTCGGCGCCGGTCAGGACCGCCAGATCGCTGGCCTTCTTGAAGAACCCCGCGCGGCGCTTGGAGTAGCAGACGTGCCGCGCATCCTTTTGCTCGATCCGGCGGACGACGGTCTTCTTCCGGCCGCTGTCGCGTCTCCGGTTGGGCGCCACCATTGCTCGCTCGCTTGCTGGCTGGCGTCAGAAAGGGAGGAAGAGGAGAGGAGGTGAGGAGTGTGTGGCTACGTCCCAGGCTCGGGTGGTTTATATAGCAATCGGAGCCACGTACACTAAAACTCGTGATAGCCCATGAGATTGGATTCGATATGCGCTGAGCTGTATACATTAAAACTCACGCGTCAAAGATAACTACGTACTCCATGACGTACATCAGTAAGTAATTCGTTCGAACCAAAAAAAAAAGATCGAACGTGACAATAAAAAAAAGATCTTTCCTAGCAATGACTTGACAACAATATGTCCATGTACGTCAAAAAAAACATGACTTGACAACAATATGTCCATGTATATATTGTTTGACGCACAATAGCTAGCATTCCTAACAATGTACTCCGGGGCACATTATATTTACCTAAAAAAAATTGTAGTTGGGAAATTATTTATCTTTTTCCGGGGCACATTTGTTACAAGACAAAAAATGTATATACGTGCCTCCGATAACCATTAAAAAATGGCATACACGGCGGCACGTCTACGCGCTCGCCACATCAATCACCCTCAAATATATGTTAGCGTGATATTTCCCATTAATTATTTCCTATTTGTCTGGGTGAACCCTTTCAAATATATTAAAACAATTACACTATGTTTACGATGCAAAAAAAAAAAACACACTATGTTTAGCAGAGTGTATGTTTGGCCATGTCAAAACAAACCGAGCTGATGAAGCACTTTTTTATTGTTATAAATGGAGCACCAGTACAACGAGATTGCATATTTAGAGATATTATAACCGAGTACTCTTCCAGCCCTCTCACACCATTATCGTTTTCGACGGTCAGATCTACAAATTTTGGACTTTTTTGGTCGTTCGATGCACCTTCGACCCCACTAAGGGGGTGGTAGACGCCCTGGGACGATGTTCCCGTAACAAAATCGGCGACCTGCTGCTGTTTGGGCCAGTTGGGCCTATATCATCCAATTTCTCTCGGTCAATTTGTTGTAAAAAAAAACACAATCATGCGAGCAGCAAAAGGGGTAGGTTTGCGCTTCATCAGTCTGGATTCGCGCCTCGTCGTCCGTGCGACTTCTGCCGAGAGGGTTCTCGGGGCGATGCCAGGGTGATGTAATGAGAGAAGCGACCATCGCTATAGATTGAAGTCCAGCCGTTACAGGACTTCAATGACGCGTGATCCACGCCACTCACCTGCGGTGGATAATTATAGATCAGTTACCATGTCGATTTCGCGTCCATAGACTCCTCCATCCGGCTGTTCCAACTCCACCCCTTTTGTTCTTTCATCTTCTCCTCTTTCCCTTCTACCAGATCATTCTCCAACAAATTTGGAATTCATATTGTATTGATGTTGGTTTTCTACTCTCAAGTCCCAACTGAATGCAGAGTGCTCTCTGTACAGAATATAGATTGATGAGCTTTTTTTTTTGCGAGTGAGATTGATGAGCTATGGAGAGGCGACGACCATGGCGGGTGTGCGGCCACAATGGCAGCCGTGGTGGCGACTTGGCCAATGAAGCTGAAGAGAGTCAAGGAGATGTGGGCCTGAGCCGCCGGTGGTGGCCGTGGCTCCCGCATAAGGAGCTCCTTCACAACCCATGTCACCTTCTCGCTGCAAGTCCGATCTGTCTTCCAACCTGGATATTGTGCAAATTCATCCATGTCGAACCCTGATTGAACCATGAGGTGTCTTGTCCAGAATTAATGTATCTGTTTCAGATTCTAGAGGATGCAAGGGAGTAGGAGATTAGCACAACATGAAAAATTAGTAACCTCTTCGTTTTCTAATTATCTATGAAGAGTGTATGAACGATAGGGCATCACAAATGCTTGATAATTGTTCTCTGGTTGTTCCAAATTTTTGTGGGACTTATAGTGGATATAGGGGCTGTTTGACATATGAAAATCCATCCCCTGTAACTTCCAGGTTATACCTTCCCCTCTTCTGCTTTCAAATTAGCTCTTCAGGTTAGCACACGTTGATGTTATTTAGATCTGGTAGCCACAGTGGATCATTTGAGGGGTGCCGGAACTACATTTACTTTTTCAATGCATTTCTTTTCTTTTCATGCTATTACTGGATCCTAATGACACCATCATTCAGGCTACGTAAGGAAATTCTTAGTGTGCCAGTGAACATGAAGCAGCTGAGCATTCATGTGCTGCTTTCGAGTGTTATCAATAGTCCACCAAAATAGCTTCTAAGCTAATTCAGGTACACATGCAAATTTGATGCAATGTGAGAGGAGGGGGAATATTGGTTTGGTTGACTTGCATATACTTTAATACTAGCAAGATGCCCATGCGTTGCACGGAACATCACGATGCATTTGTATGAGTAGTTTACCTTGTGGGAGAGGGGTGTGGGTATCATTTTGCAAAATTACCATAGTTTCCTTCCTATCCATCAGATATAATTCGGACATCCTATATTGCGGGATGACAGGCACACCGTCATCACCAACTCTGTTTTTTTATAAGAGTAGAGACAAAACATGCAATATGCAGTTCAGATATTGATGAATAATAAAGACTATTGGTGTTCCTTATGAAGCAGATGCACAAATAACATTCCTAATTTTAAATAAGCCTGCTGGTGTTGTAATTGTCAAGGATTCATATTTCACACCATTTGCCATCTCTAGAGTAAACGCACTCCTACAAATCTCTGGCTTCGGCATGTTGTATAATCTTTATTTTCAGTCCTTTGGTTGGTTATGAAGTCCCAATAGTTAATTCTCTTTTTTGATAACTCAGACTTGCATTTGACATATCGCATAATATTCGGAAATCAATGCGAAACAAGCTTAAGAGTCTTGATAAGGTAAAACATGCCTTATCGGTGTCTATTGGGCATACTACCTTCACCATTTCATGGAAAAAACATAAAAGTGTGTCGCACTGCCGTCCTACAACATAAGGTAGTCATAAGAAAGGACAATATGTGCTACGCACAAGCAAAATAAATAGTTCTAGAAATGAATACAGCAGCCAAACAAAAAGTTGGTTGATCAAACTTTTACATCTTATCAGTTATTCGACATATATGAATTGTGTGTTGCAGCAGCTCCTTACCTAAAAATAAAATTAAAAATATATGTAGGATCTCCTGTACCATTATATTGTCAAAATGGATGGGTGCGGCAACATGCTCCTCTGTTCTTTTCCTGCAGTTTTCTTTACCTTTCTGGAGTTTAAGCAATTGAAAGGAAAACCAATTGCTTGCTGGAGTCAGCGAATTATATAGCACAATATACTATATGATCCATGAGCGTCTTAAATTTATGTTGCTATTATCACCAATGGGGGGTTTACTCTTGCTCATTGTAGTGATTATTTTGCTCCAGATCATGTGGTCAATTTTCATGTATATATAGGTACACATGAAATGCAGCACATAGGAGAGAATAACATGTTGCTTCATTAAGCATTAGCTCACAGTGTGTGTGTAATGCAGACATAGTGCATGCTGTTTTTTTAGGTCAGACATCGCATCTAGAAGTTATGGAGTATGGTGTTGCTTGTACTGAAATCTCTGTATATATCATTTTTTTAGTTGGATACCAGCTCCGGTTTCTGAGAATGTGAAGCATCACAATTTCCTTCAAGTATTATGGTTGGGTGCATTCTGTCCTCCAAGGTTGTAAGCCGTAACAAAACTTAGTTGTTACGATGGCAAGATTTTGGAAATCCAAATATCTGATATTTCAGTTCCTATTGTTGAAGCTTGCTCTTGTGAGTTTTTTTGTTTGCAGATTGTTTAACAATAACCATTCGACCTTCTTGCTTTTCTTTACTTTTAACCTATAATAGAAGCGATGGTACTATTCTAACCATATTCCAAGGCATCAGCAACGAACATTTCATAGTACAAATAGACCGGCGCAGCAGCGCGCGCCAACGATGATCTAGTATGCATCCAGATTGAACATCCAGATCATCACCTAGATGCATGATGCGTATAAAGAGAGATGGCAGAGCAGCACTGTCATGTTATGGCAAAATAATTGGAGAGAGACCATTCTCAAAGCTAAATTTCCTAGGTTGTTCTCTTATCCTATTCAAGAAGAAGTCACACAAGCCTACCAGGAATACCAAAAATTGATGTTATTGCTCCAACAGTACAACTCAATGTGAAATCTGATAAATGGACATACCCATGGAAAGCACCTAGTTATTCATCTCTACTGTTACGACGGAGTGTGTTCCGTCGCCCCCTCCCACCCGGGAGTTCGTTCCGTCGGCTCCACCTCCGACCCAGTTTTTTCCTCCCACGTTGTCGTCCCCCCTTTGGTTTTTTGTTAGTTTTTTGTTAACCCCAACCGTGTGAAGTGTAATTTAAACATTAGCATTGTACACGTCGTCGAAAATGATCCCTAACCTTTGAATCCCTGAAATCGGTACCCTGTCTTCTTTAATTCCGGTCATTTGTAACCTTGAGGCCGCATCCAAACAGGATTTCCCTTAGGTCGGGATAGCCGAGTCAGCTACTGCATGTGGAAAAAGTCAATCCACCTAGGACAGCCTCTACTCTCACTGATCAGATGGACCCACGTATCATCTCCATCTTCTCTAGCTGTCTTGATACGGAATGTAGGTGGCCGGCGAACCGCCGAGCGTTCGGCGACAACCTCGGCCTGTACCGCTGTACAGCACGGCTGCGTGTCGCTACCACCACAGCAAGGGCGAGCCAAGCGTTGACGGCGGGTTGGAGGAGCAGCTGCGCGTGTCCGCTAAGGTTCCCGCCAAAGGTGGCTGCTGCACGGTGTAAATGACGATGCTCTGTACGCTGCTGCGCCAGTGGCGGCGTCGACCAAGCAAGAAGGATTTTGAGCACCACATGGCCCTGCTGGGAGGTCTTGTTGGAACTCGCTGTCAGGATCGATCATATCAAACCATGACGAACACACACACACACACAAAACTTATAGCCAGGAGCTTGTATTGTCCCCTTTGTTTTTCTCTTTATTTCTTTTCTTCTTTTTCTCAATGATACAACCTCACGCTAGAAGCTGGGTATATATAAGACAAGCTAACCGAACTAGACGTACTTGCTTTGAGTCCAATCCGGACTCAGCCAGCCAAACTAATCTACGACTTGGACACGTACTAACCTGTTACTACAAGAACTAGTACGCACATGATCAGGGACTCCTAGTTGCTTGTATGTATACCACTAGGACACGTCCAATAGCTATACTCCTAAATACGAACCAATCTGTGGTTGGATGGTTAGAGGAATAGTGGTATCCCTAGCCCATCAGGGTTCAAGTCCTGGTGCTCGCATTATTCCTGAATTTATTTTAAGATTTTCGGCGATGCGCTTTCAGTGGGAGGAGACGTTTCCCTCAACGACGAGGCGCCTACGGTGACTTTGTAAATCTCAAGATGATATGCCGACTCGGTCTATCCGAGGTGCTCATAGGGGTAGGGTGTATGTAGTGCATTCATAGGGGTGAGTGTATGCGCGTATGTATGAGGGCTTGCATCTGTACTGATGTTCAAAAAAAAAAGATATACTCCTAATTAACTAGCATACTAGTACATGAACTCACGTACTAAGTGCCATCTTCTAACTTGACTCAAGATTATTGCTAACATTCTCTCTCTAATCTTGACACTTTGTCTTTGGTGCTCTTCTGATCTTGGCTGATTGACGATCATCCTTTGTCAACTCATCTACTTGCACGATGACAAGTCAAATTGATGGCCTTGATTGCTCAACAATCTCTTCCCAATTTTAACTTGATGAATTTACGGACCAATCCAATATGACTTGGACTACCCAACCTCTTTAGTAACCCGTGGAATACATCGCCCGGTGGACTTCACCATCCACCCTAACGCGATACATGCTGACTCCTTGTGGATCACACCACCCTGTGCACTAAACCATGCACTCCAGCCTCATGTAGAGACATGGCCCAAACCAATACCGCACAAAATAGAAACAAAAAAACTAATTGGAATAATCTAAATCAAATAGATACTTTCCTAAAACCCGTCTTGCATTAATTCAACAAACTCAAATAATATCAATCTTACCAAAATCTCAACTAAATCAAAAAAGTTTTGCATTCTCCTACCCATACTTTCACCAAATTAAACGTTATCAAAATTGATGTAAGGTATATGTTCGACAAGATTGATACTGAACCAATAGAGTACACAACCATTGCAACACACGTGCAATTAGCTAGTCTATTCAGATGTACAAGGTCCTTAAACATGATCTCCCAGACCATGAGTGCTCGGATGCTCAGAAATAAAAAAAAACTGTATGGCTTCTATTGCAAGATAGACCCAGTTCAAAAAAAATTCCTCTGAAGAGACTATACTACACCTTTTCTGTGACTACACGTTTGCTCTAGCCTTCTGGGACACCGATTGCTTCTCCAGAAAGATATGCTTTTGACCAGGATTACTCTACCCTGCAACTTTTCTCTAACTATTATAAGGGATACTGGAATATCTGGATACAAAGAAATTCGAAAATAATCAAGAACGAATCACCCAGTATAACTTCTGGTCGATTTCTTCTGAAGAATAACTTGCTACTAATATCTCATCAAATTAAGAGCATGCATGTGACAGAATTCAAAAACTGGATTGATCTTCATGTCGGCTAAAACCATTATTTAACATAATGGATTTGACTACAACTTAAATTGGTTGAGCCTCATGCTTTGTTTTGTATTATTCCTTTTAACTTTTGTATATACAATTTTTATACACGATACAAATAACATAGAACAAATTTTCTATGGTTCTGGCTTCAAAAGAAAGCCTTGATGCCTGGGGTGAATGATACGATGGACACCTAGGAGCCACACAGCATGGCCAACTCGCTCACCTGCTTGAATAACCCGGCCCGGCGCTTGGAGAAGCATACCTGCCCCAGCTCCTTGCGCTCGGACCACTGGGGATCTCCTGTCGCCGCCATGATTGGCCACCTAACATCATGTGCTCGCTCAGTTGCTCGGAGAAACGAATTAGAGCAAAGGAGGTAGATCATTGTCTCGGCGTCAGGGCCTCTAGCTTATATATCCACTGAGATCCTGGAGGCAATGCACTATTAGATAGTACATTAAAAGGACGATTGTATCTCCTTTGCACATGGCCAGACGATTTAAGCACTCTTCTCATATATAGTTTTCACATGTATGATAATAACTCAACAGTCTTCAGTGTTTCAGTGAAATTTTGACATAATTTTCATGCAAATTTTGTAATATTGCTATTCTAAGTAAGCTCATCTCAACATTGTCAAAGACTGACCATGATGATAGGTTCCGAGGTTTCGAAATCTTAACTCTAAAGAACGACGAACTTGATAGACGGTAATGAACCAACAATTTTTTCATAAATTAACTAGCTTGATTACACTTAGTCGATTGCTAGCTGGAGGCTCCTATCATGGTACAATAACAATAAAATAAAGTTGTTACAGAATATTTATGTGGTAGGGTGCTTCGCCACCAACAATGGACAAAGAAAGAACTACAAAGAGTATTTTAGGGAGGAAATATTATTGTTAAGGTGTTTCAGCACCCTATAACGTAAAAGCAAGAGGACAAACTTAGACAGAACTCCCTAGGTTGCTCTTTTAGGGAACGTAGTAGAAAACAAAAAAAATTGCACCTACGTGCACCCAAGATCAATATGAAGATGCATTACGGGTTGGGATCACGATCGTTACCATCACCGAGTTGCAGCGGAAGTAGAACATGTCAGTGTAGATCATACTTGGAATGCCTCCAACTGTCGATGAATGCTCCCGCGAACCGTCCATGAACAGTCCCTTGAACCAAAGACCGAAAGCATGTCCTCCCTACTTGGTTGCAAGCGTGCAGCGTTCTCGATTAGAGCTAACTAGTCGTCAACCCATACATCCCCACGGGCAACATTTATTTTGTTTGGCATTTTTGGCTTTAGAATTTTCCTAGAATTAAATCTCAGAACCAAATCCCCAATGGTTAAATTATATCTTACAATAATTAATTAGCACACGCTCAAAGAATACTTGAAATATATGTTTATATTATGTTATACCACACCGATTTTAGGAGCTTAATTTTAATATTGCATCAAAAATCATAAATGTCTCATTAGTCACCCTGTCTATACAAAATGACAGTTCATCGCCAATATTACACATTGTGGTATGATTCCTTTGATTCAATTACCATTGTTCTATCCGTAAGTACATATATACTCAAGTTATACATCTGGAGAAGTTTCACATTATTAAACATATTTTTATCACATATCACTTGGATTCACATATCACATGGTAGAAAAATCTAGCCGCAGGGATAAAATGATCTGCATTCCTTAATAATACTTCCCATTATAACCAGATAAGCTAGAAAATATTGTCGTGCAAAATTTATTTTACCACCATGAATTAACATGCATGTTTGAGTTGCTTGCGTTTCCTAGGAAGAAAACCACAGAATTCTTTTGGATGGCCTTCTTCTTGGGTTACTTAATCCATCACAATGCCATGCAAATTGGGGTAATAACAATATTTTGTACTGCAGAAATACGCAGTCAGCATGCCCATAAAACAAATTGTATTCTTACCCCTGCATAATTTGTGTAGGGTGGCAATAAAAACTAACCAGCAAAAAGACTAATTAATTCAGCAAAGAAGCAGCGATCAACTCAAATTTTGCCCTGGATCGGAGTCAGTATCAACATTCTGCCAATCAAAAGAGCAAGTTAGTTTTAAAACAACACAATGATATATTATCTATTACGAACTTCTAGATTTAATAATGGAGCGCCCCTACATAAAATATGATGATTATACAATTCTTATTTTCTTCAAATTAATATAATATAAGCTTGTAGACAGAAGAAAATAATTCGAACATTTGACTCAGGGCAATCAATTATATTAACATGATTTTCTGCGCATTCAAGCAAGGCTTGCAGCTCTGTCAGGTATATAAGAATTTTAGACATGTTAAATAAAAGAAAACCTAGTCATACGAATTTAGATAGAAAAATTTGAAAAATCTCCATTGCCAATTGCAAACAACACAATATTTCAGCCAAACATCAAATCTTGGGGCACGCATACTCTACTGCATGCTCAAACAGAAATTGGCTTGAACCGTGCATGCAAAATGCCAACAGAAAATTATGATTTCTGTTATCTATTGGATGCTTACGAGATTCACTATCCTCTAAATAGCTTGGTCCTCCACAAAAGATGTTCCTGCTGGGGAACAGGGGCGGAGCCACTGGGGGGGCGAGCGGGGGCCAGACCCCCCCCTATCGCTCGGGCACCCCCATCGATTTTCAAAGGGGGCTGGCTGTAGAACTTTTGTTAACTTGCGATCTAGTACTGGATCATCAAAGTAATAAGCATATTGATACAAGTAATCAAGCCTCAAGTTGGGAAAAGGCCCAAGCCTAGGAAGCAACCCACGTTGGCCCGTTAGTTAGATGGAAATGTACGTACTTTTGGACCGGATGCATCTGCACCTAGGGACCTGCACCTACAGATCTACTGGATGATCGATTAGTCCTTGCTTGACTGCCAGCCGTCGCCCCCATGCGCTAGGGCATCGCCAGCGTCCGGCGGCGTAGCGCGTGTTCGTCGACTATCGCCCCTGTGTGATAGGGCATCACCAGCGTCCAGCGGTGAAGCCGTGAAGGGTGTGTTCGTCGATCGTCGCCCCTCGCCAGCCGTCACCTGCAGCCTAGCTATCAGTCTATGCGCCAATATTATGATATCCCCGTGCCAGGAGATTCAGCTTTCACAATCAGGACACCCGGATCTAAGGTAATCATATTCATATTACGTTTCTTCTGTGGGATATCACATGTTATTACTTATTACTACTATTACAAGATCTGCATAAAATTCCTAGATGCTAGATGCTATTCGTCTGGATGGGTATAAATTATGTATTGGCTATATATATACATAATAACAACATCATCATATTTTGTTTATATACAAACTGCCGATAAAATATTCTGGCACAAATAGAAATTACAGAACAAGTTTGAATCCAAAGTACAATATGAGATTCTGAATTTGTTCCATGTGTTTTTTGGTGTTAGTGCTCATCCAAACTAATAAAAATCTACATGTTTTCTAAGTGGAAAATATATACTATCTCGTGTTTCTTTTGTGTGGTCACTAAATTAGAAATATATATATGATCAATGTCTTATTCGCCCCCCCCCCCCCCCCCCCTATGTTCAAATCCTGGCTCCGCCCCTGCTGGGGAATAGACTGGGAACCCATAGCCTGCTCCTTGTCCTGGTACGGGGTGCTCTATCGTTCTACGGTCAGATGTTCAGAACATGGTTGCGATCCACAACTGGATGACGTCAAAACTCAAGTTCTATCACGGCCAGAGGCATAGTTTTGTGCTAGTTGGGGCATGAGTCGAGGACTATTGATGGTGCTAACCTGCTAGTGAATTGGACAAAAAACATTAGATTAAAGATTCTTCTGATGATCTAATTTCTTCATCTTCATGAACTGAAAAGAATAAAAAATGGATCTTCCTATCTCCTCTTCACAAAGACATGCAAACACATGCTTCTAAATCCATGGAACTTTTAAGTAGTACTTGAGTATAGAAATACCAGAGCGAACATGGTTATTTAAACCACAAAGATCATGCGCGAACATGCAGCTGGTCGTCTGTATGTGTGATTCAAACACTACACACGGCATGCAGATGTTAACTATGTCATGGCATGGTTCACCATATTGGTGTTGTGTCCTATTTAGATTAATAATTTTGTAAGTACCTAGCTAATTAACCAATCTCCCTGAAGGTATCTTGATACTTCTGGTTGTGCTGTGCGGACACATCCATTACGAAACAATCAGTGATTCAAAAGAATGAGGGCATATGGAGGAGTTGTGAGCTGACCTGCTAGCCTTCGCCTGTAGCAGAGCGCTAGCCGTCGCCATCGTCAGATAGAGGGTTGCTGAGACACTTGAGTAGCGCTACCCTTAGTTGTGCTCCCTCCAACTCAATATCCATCACTCCATGACATACCCAGCACACCAGGGAAGTTTTGGAATCAAATCTCTGGAGAACACTCTCAAAGGGCACAATAAAAACTGATTGGGAACACAATGACAAAGATATAGCTGATTAGCCCTAGTTGTGCTCCCTCTGATCTACATGGCATATCCAAAGAGCATACTAGAGAAGATCTAGAATCGAATCCCTGTAGAGCACTCTCAACGGACACCATAAAAAACTGACAGTGAACACAATGAAAAATATACGGCCAATTCAATTACAAAAAACTAAAAAAGAACAATTTTAAGGAAAGTAGTGATCGTAGACGAACCTGAACTACATGATAAATCCAGTGAGTACACCAGATCTATGCTCCAACTCACTTGTTGCAATTTGAGAGGCAGATGGATTGAATGGGGGAAACCACATAGCTGATGGTGTACCCCCAACATATATAGCCGAAGAGAAGCAGCGGCGTGTTGAATCCCTGCAGGTATTTGACACACTGAGAGACCGGCAAGACTGAGAATGAGTCGGAAACGCACCGTATCAAGACGGTGTTCGCATGGAACTCTGCGTTGGCTTTGATGAAGTACGTGGATCAGCTTGGATAGGGATGGTGGAGCAGCCTCTAGAGAAGATGAGATTGCAGACTCGTCTAGGAAAAAAATCGTGCACTTCAGGGCCGACGTACTGCATCACGACGACGTTCGGCTGAACCTCATTAGGTTGTTCATGTATGCAGGTGGATCGGCTTGAACAACCATGGAGATCGCAGCCTTTGCCTAGGGCAGATTTAGTGTTAGCTGAGCCTATGACAGATAAGGATCATAAGATCGTACACTTCAGGCTACGATTGTATAGGTTTCCATAGATCGTTACAATGTTTTTTTTTCTTTTAGAATCGAGAGATAGAATTGTGGGCCTTTTAGCCAGTTTTTTTTTCTAAGTTGAGAAAAGTACTATAGGTGGATCTAGAGCGTAATAATATGGACCCATCAGATTAACAGAATCGAGAGATAGAATTGTGGGCCGTTTAGCCATGTTTTTTTTCTAAGTTGAGAAAATACTATACGTAGATCTAGACCGTAATAATACGGACCCACCGGATTAACGGCTCCTAATTACTGATTAACGTGGTAATTTTTGGGAGTCTATAATTAGTATAGGTATAGATAGATAGATAGATAGATAGATAGATAGATAGATAGATTGTAGCTAGAGAATTAGAGCGAGGAGATTAGAACCACACTGGGCTTCTAACTATCAGGATTAGAGGATCTAGGTCTAGCTCGAATTAGCTCAACTAGGATCAACTAGAACTATAACTAGTGGGAACTAGAGGAGGCTCCAAACATGTATGTCCAAAGACAAAAATCCTCTACTATATATAGGTTGGAGGAGAGGGGAGGAGGCGCAAGAAGGGGGAAGCTTTCCCTTCCCCCTTGGCATGCCAAAGACGGGGAAACACCGTCCAATTCAGTCCCCCCTTCCTTCCCTAAGTGGAAAAGCGGGCTCCTCCCTACTAGGCATAAGTGGCCCAAGTAGCTTTCCACTACTTGGCCTTTTTGCCCCGTTGGTATTAAATTAAATATAAAAGCCCTCTAACAATTATTAGATTCTTTTATTTATAATTTAACATCACCGAAAACATTTTCCACCTAAATATTACGCATCGGGAGTACCCCAATAAACACTGAAACCCTTCCAGTGACCTGATGACCCACATGTCGGTTTCAAAACTAGCGGATCTCGGGTAGGGGGTCCCGAACTGTGTGTCTAAGGTGGATGGTAACAGGAGGCGGGGGACACAATGTTTACCCAGGTTCGGGCCCTCTCGACGGAGGTAATACCCTACTTCCTGCTTGATTGATCTTGATGATATGAGTATTAGAAGAGTTGATCTACCACGAGATCGTAGAGGCTAAACCCTAGAAGCTAGCCTATGATTATGATTATTGTTGTCCGACGGACTAAACCCTCCAGTTTATATAGACACCAGAGGGGGCTAGGGTTACACAGAGTCGGTTACAAGGGAGGAGATCTACATATCCGAATTGCCAAGCTTGCCTTCCACGCAAAGGAGAGTCCGTCAATCTTGTATCTTCATAGCCCAACAATCCGGCCAAAGTATATAGTCCGGCAGTCCGAGGACCCCCTAATCCAGGACTCCCTCAGTAGCCCCTGAACAAGGCTTCAATGACGATGAGTCCGGCGCGCAGATTGTCTTCGGCATTGCAAGGCGGGTTCCTCCTCTGAATACTCCATAGAAGATTTCAAACACAAGGATAGTGTTCGGCTCTGCAAAAAAAATCCACACGCCACCGTAGAGAGTATAATATTTCCACAAATCTAATCTGCTGACAACTGTTCATAGCGTGACATCACGCCATGGACCGGTCATTATTCAAACCGTTTTTCTCAACCAGCTACTACACATATTGCGAGGCGGTTTTCTCGGCACGTCTTGTCGAAGCAGTGATCGTGTCCCCTTATCACGGGATTCTCATCAATACGGGTGTGGGTAACCCAATCGCGCCTGCTGGTATGACTCCTCGATTTTAGGCAAGTTTCGAACGGCCACGTGGAGGACGCTTGAAATTCATCCTCTTTATAAAGGGGCCAAGGCCTGTCCTTTTCTTCTCGCGCTCGATCCTTCCCTTCCCCCACCTCGAATTCCAACACCCAAGGCTCAGGCTAAGCGCTTCGGACCTTCAATCATGTCCGGATCCAACCTTCAAGGCCGGTGGATGGCCTCTTCCGTCACAAAGGAGGACATCA
The DNA here is from genome assembly GCF_056163025.1 of Triticum urartu. Lineage (NCBI taxonomy): Eukaryota > Viridiplantae > Streptophyta > Magnoliopsida > Poales > Poaceae > Triticum > Triticum urartu. Next base: position 743,379,008 of record NC_141875.1, on the reverse strand, counting down.
AGAAGCTAAGAGAAGCCAGGTATCTCACCGCCGAAATTTCGCACAGGCTGCCTGCTCAAGGGCAGGTCATCCCCACTCCCGAACCCAACGACAGTGTCGTATTTGTTTCCCACTTCCTCCGAGGGCTAGGCTTCAGTCTTGATCCCTTTGTTAGAGGGCTTATGTTCTATTACGGGCTCGACTTCCATGATCTAGCTCCAGATTCCATCCTTCACATCTCGTCGTTTATCGTCGTGTGTGAGGCCTTCCTCCCCATCAGCCCGCACTTCGGCTTATGTCTTAAGACCTTCAATGTGAAGCCGAAGATGATCGATGGGTGACACGCAGAATGCGGAGGTGCCATAATAAGTAAAGGCATCGATGCTCCATGGCCAAAGGGTTCCTTCCCGGAGATGTCCGACTTATGGCAACGGGAGTGGTTTTACATCACAGCTCCCCGAAGTACTAAGTGGGTGGCTGCCCCCGCCTTCCCTTCGGGCCCCCGCCACAACTGGCGTCATGGGTCAACAAGGGGCTGGACTGGGGGTCAATTAATGATGTGCTGACATTGCAGAGTCGCATCTGAGATATCCTCAAGAGAGATGTCAGCCTTGTCAAGGTAATGCAAGTCATGCTAGTTCGTCGGGTCCTGCCATGCCAACGTCGACCTCTCTGTATGTGGGAGTTCAACCCTGAAGAACCGCGGACTATTCAGCAATTCTTTGGCGTGACGCTCCAAGGGATGTATGGATTGTTATTCGGATCACGAATAAAGTGTCCGGACACCACCGAGGATGCGGGTCCAAACTTCAATCGTTCATATACCCACGTAAGTAATTCTACGACCGAACACGCCATCTTTTCGTTTGTCATAACATCATTCTGAAAAAACTGCTCTTGGCCAGGACTGGATAAGAAAGGCGAAGATGATCAGGTGTTCGGCCCCCCTTCCCGAAGGCTCACCGGATCATGTACTAGCCAGGATGCTTGAGCTCGCACCTTATCAAGTGCCATCAGGGGAAGATAAAGGGAGGAATAAAGAAGCCGAAAGCGAGCCTCACGCATTACTCATCTAAACCTGGGGAATTTGTGTCTCTGCGAAGGAGGATAACCGGGGAGAAGAATCTAAAATTCCCTCTCCCAAAGGAAAGAAGAGGACCGCCTCTGAAGACTTGGAAACGAGGGTTTCCAAACGAGTGAAGAAACCTTCACCAGGGGGCCCTACCCCGGAGGGCATCCTTACCGCACAATGCCCACAAGGGGATTAGCACTCCACTGAGCTGTAAGTGGACCAGAGTACTTTTGGTAAATATATCCTTCTTCATCTCCGAGAACAATAACAGAGACGTATGTCTTGTAGTTCAGATCGTAGCCCTTCTCGACAGAGTTTGTCTTCGGGGGATCTTCTTCCGGAGATGATGGAGAGCAAAACGCCTCCCCCTGTCTCCCCGCCTCATGAGGCGGACGACCCCGAGGTGTCGCCACGGAGGATTTCTCCTGATCCGCCAAGGCCGGAAGGTAACCCTTCAGCCACCCAAAGTCCGGAGTATTCGGCTCCTAAGGGGAGCAACAGAAAGAGTTCGGGACTGTCCGGTGCACGACCGGACGTACTGATGGGTCTTCTGGAGCAAGCGGCTATCTCAGAGGCGCATCGTACATTAATGGGTAAGGTGGTTGAAAGGATTTCATCCGCCAAAAGTGGGTTGCATGAAGCTTTTATGAGCCTGCTAAAAGGCTTTGAGGTACGAAAAGTAATATATATTTTTGACGGTACCGCACACGCTAGGTGTGCCCTATATAGATAGTAGCCCCTGAGACTCTGGTTGCTGTCTAGAGGCGGCAAACAAAGGATCATAGTCCCAGGTAATGATCATGCTGTTCACATGTGCAGGCGGCTGAGGGTCTGGTGGCTGGCCAGACTGGTGAGTTTGCCGAACTGAGGCGGCAGCTTGATATGGCAGATGCCGACATCGTGCTTGTGAACAAGCGGCTTGACGAGGCACGGGGTATATATTCTCCGGTGGTCAACAGATATTAAGAGGAGCATGATGCTAGTATCTATAACATCCTGTGACTGCAGATGGAGCTGCCGCCGTGGAGACCCTTCGGGCGGAGCTTGCCCGAGCCAAGGAACAAGCCAGCAGAAGTGATGCGGCCACCCTAAAGGTGGCCGAAGAGTTAAGAGCCGAACGGGCTGCTCATCGCCAGAGCGAAGATAAAATAGCCAAGATGGCTGTTGAGCTGAAGGATGCTGCCGCCCGGTATGAGCTTCTTGAAAAGGAAAGCCAAGCAAAAACGGTGGAACTGAAGAAAGCCATGATAGTAGCCAAGGAAACCCGCTCTAAAATCATAGCGGCGAAGGAGGAGCTTCGTCAAGCCGGAGATATCACGGCTGGGAAGCCCTTTTTGTTGCGGACGAAGTTTGGAGATCCGAAGTATGCCCCTCTGGATCAATTATGGAGTGTTGCAGATGCGTACTTGGACTTGGCAAGGAGTGTTGCTGATGCAACTGAGTTTTTCAAAGATCAAAAAGATCATGAAGTGGAAAAGTTGTTCTGGTCGCAGTTCAGTGCTCCAACGCGTCCGCTGCTGTTAAATGAGCAAATGGCCGAGTGGGCTGAGCTCCATAGGTTTGTCCGGGCTTGCCATGAGGCCTGTCGTGGATCATCTTTGGCTAGAAGGACCAAGGCCGAATAGTTATTTTGGTTTAGTGCAACGATTCCTTGGTGCCGTGCCGCATATCGACGCTGTAAAGAGGAAGGCGTGCATAAAGGGTGCGCGGATGGCTCTTGCCCGTGTTAAGACATATTGGGCAGAGATGGATGCCACCGCTATTGCAACCCGGGGTCTGGCCGTAGGCCAGTTCTCGGCTGAGCACTATTTTGAAGAAGTCCTAGAAGGCGCTCGTTTAATAGAGGCTCGGTTCTCAAAGAGTATCATGTTCGAGTGAGATGTATCCCAATTGTAAAAACAATGCTATTTGAATTATAAAGGCTGTGTTTATACTTTTGCCTAAAAGTATTATGATGCCTCTTGTGCGGCCGTTTATGTAGGTATATAACCTAAAAGTATGCAGTCGTCGGCTTCAGCCCCCATGCATATAATGCGGGGGTGTTCGGAAAAGCGCGTATTCACACTTGATCCAATGTCTTGGTCCATTAAGGAGGTGTTAGCGCGGCGAAGAAGGCAATCGGACTATATCGCTTTAACACATTCACTTAGCCATAGGAGTTTGACAGTGGGGCTACTATATAGCCCCTGGTACTTCCGCGCTTATACGAATATGGTGCGCATACATACTTGACCGGGAAACCGGTCCTTCGTTAATGCGGAGGGATCGCGAAGATTCCGCTAAGTCCTCGAGTGGTTGACCAGTCTCGCGCTTTATCATGACAGTCAGTTTTCGGCTTTCTCTACTGAGGTGCTCATCCAGATGAACCAGGGCACAACCGCAGTAGTTCTCCCGGTGCCACCTTAGCCGATAGAGAGGAACGTAAGGTAGCAAAACACGGGAGCCGGGCAAACCCAACTATTGACCAAAGATATGATTCAGAGCTGATGCATATAAGGCCAAACTCGCGACGCCGAACACTCCCTAAGGTATTCGGTCTTTACAACGTATACTGGGCTGAGTAACGCCCTCGATAATAAGCCCTGAATTTCCAAGTACGTCGAGGTGGTCCGAGCTATCCCAATCCCATCCCTTCTCGCGCATCATGGAGTCCGAGCTCGACAGGGAAATGGCGCGGCAGCAGAGGCAAGGACCGCGGCGGAGCAAGAGGCTTGACACGGAGGAGGCTGACGGTGACGAGTTGCGGCAGCGCTTCGGCGGGGCACGGAAGTGCGGCGGCAGTGCGAGAGGAGAAGGTCGAAAATGGCAACGGAGAGGAGGGCGCGCGTGCTCCGATGCTCCCCCTTCCCCCTACTTATATCCCCTGGGCTATGAAGCCGAGGGGGTGGGGCGTGGGATCATGGGATTAACTGCGCCCACGACCCCACGTCCCCACAATTATTGCGCGAGTTACTGCGCGCAGTTACTCCGCAGGGAATCACAACGGTCTGCCTCGGCCGCAGCGGATCCGCCCGCGCGCCGAGGCCCGGTTGTGGTGGGCCCGGCCTGCTGTCACGTCCCATCGCGTGCGTGGGCTGGCAGGCTGGCCCGGATAGCTGGCGTCGTGTGCGTGCTCGCAACGGGAGGCGGGCTAGAGGCTTAGAAGGCACGCGACCTGATTCCCGCCTCGACATTTCAATGTCACCAGACAAATCCGCCTGGTCATGGCCGACTCCCAGCGGGCGGCATACCAGAAGACGGATGAAGCATTCAGCAAGAGCACTCGGAGAAGGAAGCTGCTAAGGCACCTCGACTTGTCAACCGCGACGCTTCACCAGCTTCAGGGACTACTGTCGGAGTAATGGGCCACGGGTAGCCTAACCCGAGTCCCTGAGCATTTCAAGACATCCGGCCGGCTACGCCCCTCAAGCGTCAAGGATGAAGCGCCGCCTTCTGGTGGCCAGCTGGCTTAAGCGGTCGACTGCAAGAGGGCGGCCAAGCACCAGAAGACGGCCCGACTCCCAGGTCCCAAAGGGAGGCCAGCTCCTGGCAGGCGGCCCACGGTGCCCTCAAAGTCTGCGCCCCCATAAAGAAGACAAGACAGGATGTGGCTACAGTGTAGCCCATCACCCCCATATCCAGGGCAGGGCGCTGCCACAGTGTCCCGTACCGGCCGAGATCTCCGCACGGCGCGGCAGTGTTGCCAATCCACCCTTGACGTCACCCCTGTCAAGTGGAACCCTATTCCCATGACGGCCTGTCGGTACGACCTTAAGGCGGCGGGCCCTACTAGGCAGCGAGAGCCCAGAGGGCAGCAGCACCTGACCAGTCGGACCCGAGGGAGGCCGGCCTCTAGCAGGGGGGCCACTCTTCCCTCGGAGTCCACGCACCATTAACCAGGCGAGACACGGTGTGGCTACAGTGATCTCCCACCAGACGGCGAGACTGTAGCCCCCCCCCCCCCCCGACCAAGCATGCGTCATTAGCATTACGACTAGAGTAACAAGCAGCAAGCCAGACACGTAAGCGGCGGAGGCCGCCTGTCGGCTCCGTACCAGACCAGCCGGCAGGGCCCACCAGGCGGCGGGCCCCAGCGGCCGGCGGAGGAGCCGGCGATAGGAGACACTGACAGTCCAGCCCTACACCCGGCCAGATTACAATTGTACCCCGGGGGTAGGCCTATATTAAACTCCTAGGGCACCCATGCAAGGGGTTCCCAACCTGTTAGACCTAGACACCCACGTAGAGAGAGGAGAGAGCTAGCCCTGCTTTCTTCTGCCTCTAGCATACAACTCGAGGAGCACCGTTGTACTCGCTAGTGCCTTAGCGATCATGCGAAGACCCCGCAGAGCAGGACTAGGGGTGTTATCTCATAGGACAGCCCCAAACCTGGGTAAGATTCACCGGTGTGCATGTCTTCACCTCATCCCATTTCCTGGCACTGGCGACGTCCTACTAGCCCCCATCATGATTAGCCATCCTTTGGCATATGTCGCACCAAACCCGCGACAATCAACCCCAAAGTTCACCTTATGGTAGGAAGTGACTATGATAATCTAATGGTCTAAGGAACTAAAACACTTGCTAACACTATGTGCTATAACAATTAATTTAAAACGATATTATGTCAAAGTATAACATACAAGTTTGTGTCGATTCAATATATGATCGTTCTTCTAACGTCATACTTTCAATGTTGTTTTAGTACTATTGTTAAACTTAGCGATATACTAAGATCCCTAGAATATGATCACCAACAACACTTGAGCCAGTCTTACAGGCAAGACTAGGTACCTATTCTTTACCGCTTACAATTCCACATGTGCATATGAGTTTTCCACTCAATTGCATATTCCAGGATCATACCAACCATAGAATGAAATATAAACTCTTAATTATGAACACGGACATGTAGTAATACAATATTATTTCCTCTACGACATATTTCCAATAGTCTTCCACTTGCACTAGAGTCAATAATCTAGTTAGCACATTTTCTTTTACACCAATGTCAATCTGGTGTTTGTCCATGCTTTGCTTGTGGTATAACCTTCGTCTTATCGGACCTTGACAAATTCAGATCCGTTTGTATCATTTTCATATTTATGCTTATTCCGCAAGAATTCATAATTTATGTGAAACAAGCTTTGTATGTATTGAATCACTGGCAGAACCATTGATTCCTTAGATTGAGCTATGGAACCACTAATGAGAACAGTGTTCTATTTGCACAATCATCTAGAAAACATATCAAGATCGTAAATGAACCTTTGATTCATCACCCTCTATTGTTGTTTTCTAAAGCAATGATATACTCAGCCTTCCGTTATAGAATTGAGCACAATAACTTTCTTTGACCAATTACAACTTACTGTGCCACCATTAATCATTTAGTTGAAACCAAAAATCCCTTGGAGCACTGATAAAGATTTTATCAATGTACTTACTTTCAACAAGCCTGTATCGATGTAACTTCTTACAACAATCTCTTCATCTTCTCCCTATACGAGAAACATGTCATTAGTACTTAACGACATTTTGTCTATGCAATTATTTGCTTTTGTGTGTGTAGATGATGTTCACAAGGCTTTGCATGATTCTCCTAGTGGATTGATACCTTGGTTCTCATTGAGGGAAATTATTATCTTTATTGTGCTGTGTCTCCTCTCTTTGGTGAAAAAGCCAACGCAGCTCACATGTAGCAGCAGACACAATGAAAATGTCAAAGAAAATCTCCCCATGGAACTTCTCCCAGGAAAGAATACGGAGCCAATCCGATTCAGATTCAGAGTCCAGCTAATGTTGAGACATGTCCAACATAAAATACAAACTGGGTAGTGTGAAATTAGATGTTCAGTTATTTAATCAATGCCTAACTCACAAAGGAGAGATGTCAGGTTGTTGGCAATGTTGTAATTTATCCTCTTTAACACATTTTCGGCATTTAGCTCATCCAAGAAATAAGTCATGTTCATGTGAAACCTTATTTTCCATAACCTGGCTCTATCCCAAGTCTATCTGTGGGCGGACCCCCGAGCAAGTGGACGATTCCTCGTCTAGCAAGGTTGGCCCTGCAGCGCACTCCACTGACAAGTCCTTAAATGACTGTTCATACTACCCAGGTGCCCGGCGCAGGGCTATGCCTAGGGCTATCATCACGACCACCTGAAGGGCATGCAATAAGATGGGACACTGGCATGGACGAAAGAGAACAAAGAGCAGTGTGGCGCGTCATGTCGGGGAAAGCATTCGAGCACCTGAGAAGGTACAGTGTCAGCTCAGCTACTACCAGGCATCACGAGCAAGTGGATTAATCGAACCGACTATCGTTTAGTATATTTCTTTGTTGCATTCTACCGACCAAGTGTTGTGCGCCCCACGCCGATATAAAATCCCTTGTGTTCATCATTTTTCTGCCTGCCTTAGAGTGTTGATTGTCTAGGCATTTTAGCCCCTGGCCGAACTCATAAATACAAGGTATCCTTGATCCCTGGTGTCCAGAGAACATACTCCGACATTTGTCGCGCCGGGTAGGCAGCTGAGGCCAAGTTAAGAAGCACCACCGATCCAGGAACACTCCCCCCCCCCTCCCCTCCCCGGGGCGTCAACTCATTTTGTGTTAGAGTACTCCCGTGTCCGTCTTGCATGTATGTGTGTCCATGTGGAATTCTAAGCCTAGTCTGTTTGGGTCTAGCCTGGTACTATATATACATGACCACCCCGTGTAATCTGATCATCCAGAAAAAGATCAATAAAGATAAAAAATCTCAGGAGCGACACACCTCTGTTGCAATCGAAAAATAGTCCTGATCAGCTTTTGTCATTCGCGACGTTCTACGTGGGTTCCGCCGAAGTCGATCGATCCGGCCAGTTACAAGCTAGCAAGACGCCTTGGTGGCACTGTAGATCCAAAGCCAGCTGCTTGTGTGCTTGCACGTACGCACGTGTAGCTCATCGGTGATTTGGTCTAGCGATCAAAAGCGAACAATTGGTATCAGAGCCTCGATGATCTACGATGACGAACAGTGACGCTGACTCAGTCAAGTCCGGCAACGGCGGTTTCAAGGGGAACAAGACCGGCAACGGCGGTTCCAAGGCGAACAAAAACGGCGACAAGGTGAAAAAGGGCGGGAAGTCAGCGACTAGTGGTGGCGGAACGGGCGGCGCCAACGTGCAGGCGCATCGCAACATCCCCATCCAATACCCGATGCTCACCGACGCCAACTATGGCGTGTGGGCGGTCAAGATGACGATTATTCTTCGAACCCTTCGAGTGTGGGAGGCCATTATGGACGACGATGTCGACCAGGAGTGCGACGAAGGTGCCATGGCCACCATAGCCAAGTCTATGCCAGATTCCGTGCTGATGACATTGGCGGAGTTCGAAACAGTAAGAGAGGCGTGGAATATATACATGACCATCACGTGTAATCTGATCAGCCAGAAAAAGATCAATGAAGATAAAAAAGCTCAGGAGCGACACACCCCTGTTGCAATCGAAAAATAGTCCCGATCAGCTTTTGTCGTTCGCGACGTTCTACGTGGGTTCCGTAGAAGTCGATCGATCCGGCCAGTTACGAGCTAGCAAGACGCCTTGGTGGCACCGTAGATCCATAGCCAGCTACTTGTGTGCTTGCGCGTACGCACGTGTAGCTCATCGGTTATTTGGTCTAGCGATCAAAAGTAAACAATTGGTATCTAGAGCTTCGACGATTTATGATGACAGACAGTGACGCTGAGTCAGTCAAGTCCGGCAACGGCGGCTCCAAGGGGAACAAGACCGGTAACGGCAGTTCCAAGGCGAACAAAAACGGCGACAAGGTGAAAAAGGGCCGGAAGTCAGCGACTAGTGGTGGCGGAACGGGAGGCGCCAACGTGTAGGCGCATCACAACATCCCCATCCAGTACCCGATGCTCACCGATGCCAATTATGGCGTGTGGGCGGTCAAGATGAAGATTATTCTCCGAACCCTTCGAGTGTGGGAGGCCATTATGGACGACGATATCGACCAGGAGTGCGACGAAGGTGCCATGGCCACCATAGCCAAGTCTATGCCAGATTCCGTGCTGATGACATTGGCGGAGTTCGAAACAGTAAGAGAGGCGTGGAATATATACATGACCACCACGTGTAATCTGATCAGCCAGAAAAAGATCAATGAAGATAAAAAAGCTCACGAGCGACACACCCCTGTTGCAATCGAAAAATAGTCCCGATCAGCTTTTGTCGTTCGCGACGTTCTACGTGGGTTCCGTAGAAGTCGATCGATCCGGCCAGTTACGAGCTAGCAAGACGCCTTGGTGGCACCGTAGATCCATAGCCAGCTACTTGTGTGCTTGCGCGTACGCACGTGTAGCTCATCGGTTATTTGGTCTAGTGATCAAAAGCAAACAATTGGTATCTAGAGCTTCGACGATTTATGATGACAGACAGTGACGCTGAGTCAGTCAAGTCCGGCAACGGCGGCTCCAAGGGAAACAAGCCCGGTAACGGCAGTTCCAAGGCGAACAAGAACGGCGACAAGATGAAAAACGACGTGAAGTCAGCGACTAGTGGTGGCGGAACGGGAGGGGCCAATATGCAGGCGCATCACAACATCCCCATCCAGTACCCGATGCTCACCGACGCCAATTATAGTGTGTGGGCGGTCAAGATGAAGATTATTCTCCGAACCCTTCGAGTGTGGGAGGCCATTACGAACGATGATGTCGATCAGGAGTGCGACGAAGGTGCCATGGCCGCCATAGCCCAGTCTGTGCCAGATTCCGTACTGATGATATTGGCGGAGTTCGAAACAACAAGAGAGGCGTGGAATATATACATGACCACCCCGTGTAATCTGATCAGCTAGAAAAAGATCAATGAGGATAAAAAAGCTCAGGAGCGACACACCCCTGTTGCAATCGAAAAATAGTGCCGATCAGCTTTTGTCGTTCGCGACATTCTACGTGGGTTCCGTAGAAGTCGATCGATCCGGCCAGTTACGAGCTAGCAAGACGCCTTGGTGGCACTGTAGATCCATAGCCAGCTGCTTGTGTGCTTGCACGTACGCACGTGTAGCTCATTGGTTATTTGGTCTAGCGATTAAAAGCCAACAATTGGTATCTAAAGCCTCGACGATCTACGATGACGGATAGTAACGCTGAGTCGGTCAAGTCCGGCAACGGCGGCTCGAAGGGGAACAAGTCCGACAACGGCGGTTCCAAGGCGAACAAGAACGGCGACAAGGTGAAAAACGGCGGGAAGTCAGCGACTAGTGGTGGCGGAACGGGAGGCGCCAACGTGCAGGCGCATCGCAACATCCCCATCCAGTACCCGATGCTCACCGACGCCAACTATGGCGTGTGGGCGGTAAAGATAAAGATTATTCTCCGAACCCTTCGAGTGTGGGAGGCCATTACGGACGATGATGTCGATCAGGAGTGCGACAAAGGTGCCATGGCCGTCATAGTCCAGTCTGTGCCAGATTCCGTGCTGATGATATTGGCGGAGTTCGAGACAGCAAGAGAGGCGTGGAATATATACATGACCACCCCGTGTAATGTGATCAGCCAGAAAGAGATCAATGAAGATAAAAAAGCTCAGGAGCGGCACTCCCCTGTTGCAATCGAAAAATAGTCCCGATCAGCTTTTGTCGTTCGCGACGTTCTACGTGGGTTCCGCCGAAGTCGATCGATCCGGCCAGTTATGAGCTAGCAAGACGCCTTGGTGGCACTGTAGATCCAAAGCTAGCTGCTTGTGTGCTTGCACGTACGCACGTGTAGCTCATCGGTTATTTGGTCTAGCGATCAAAAGCCAACAATTGGTACCTAGAGCCTCGGCGATCTACGATGACGGACAGTGATGCTGAGTCAGTCAAGTCCAGCAACGACGGTTCCAAGGGGAACAAGTTCGACAACGGCGGTTCCAAGGTGAACAAGAACGGTGACAAGGTGAAAAAGGGCGGCAAGTCAGCGACTAGTGATGGCGGAACGGGCGGCGCCAACGTGCAGGCGCATTGCAACATCCCCATCCAGTACCCGATGCTCACCGACGCCAACTATGGCGTGTGGGCGGTCAAGATCAAGATTATTCTCCGAACCCTTCGAGTGTGGGAGGCCATTACGGACGACGATGTCGACCAGGAGTGCGACGAAGGTGCCATGGCCGCCATAGCCCAGTCTGTGCCAGATTCCGTGCTGATGACATTGGCGGAGTTCGAGACAGCAAGAGAGGCGTGGAACGCACTCAAAGAGATGAGGATTGGAGAAGATCGCGTCACGAAGGCTCGGGCACAAGTGCTGAAGCGCCAATTTCACAAGTTGCAGATGGAGGAAACTGAATCGGTGAACAACTATGCCATGCGTCCGACTACTTTGGTGGGAGAGATCCGCGCGCTTGGTGCAAAGCTCGACGAGACCGAGATTGTGGAGAAGTTTTTTAGTTCAGTGACTGATAAATTCATGTACATCATCGGCACGCTCGAGCAGCTTTACGACATCGACGACATGACCATAACGGAGGCGATCGGACGCTTGCGGACATGGGAAGAGAATGCTCGTGGTTGTCGAAAGGGCAATGGAGGAGGTAGTGACCAACTCATGTACTCGCGCGTAGATTGGGAGTCCGCAAGTAGCAAAGGAAGGCCAACGTTGGCGAAGGCTCAAGCAACGCGAAGCGCGGCGGACAAACCGAAGAAGGCAAAGGAAAAGGCAAGCCACAAGGTCGTGGTAAGGCGGACCGATCTAAAGAGCGGAAGCCACGGAACTTGGATATGTCCGAGGTCAAGTTCTATAAATGCAACGAGATGGGTCACTTTGCGAAGGATTGTCCGGAGCCTAACAAGCGGGAGATCAAGGCAAATTTGGCAAAGAAGGAAGATGAACGTCCAGGTCTTCTGATGGCCGAAGTTTGTGATCTCGTCTAAACAGCGGTTGTGAAACCAAATCGGAAGGTGCTACTTCATGAGAAAAAGGTAACACCAAAGTTATCCGGGAGCCAAAACGTGTCGTGGTATCTCGACACGGGTGCCAGTAACCACATGACAGGGTGCAAGGAGAAGTTCCTCGAATATGATGTTCAAGGCTCGGTCAAGTTCGGTGATGGTTCAAATGTGGAGATTTGCAGGCAAGGTTCTGTCCTCTTTGAGGGTCTCACAGGAGAACATCGCATACTCATCGGAGTGTACTACATCCCACGGCTGCGCAACAACATCATCTCTGTCGGGAAACTTGACTAGAATGGATGCAAGGTGAATATTGAGAACGGAGTGATGACGATCTTCGACAACCTCCGAAACGTGCTAGCGCGTGTGAATCGCACGCGGAACAAGCTCTATATCCACAACCATGATCAATCTCAACCGGAGTGTTGGCTCGCCAAGAGTGATGATGATTCGTGGTTATGGCATGCTAGATTTGGACACGTTAACTTCTACGCTTTGAAGAAGATGTCGAAGATGGAGATGGTATCTGGGATGCCGTTTATCGACCATGTTGATCGAGTATGTGATGGGTGCTTGGTTGGAAAACAGCACCGCAGGCCGTTCCCTGCTCAGTCTACCTATCGTGCAAGTGATGCGATTGAGCTGCTTCATGGTGATCTATGTGGCCCTATCACCCCAGTAACTCACGGAGGAAAAAAGTATTTCTTCCTAGTGGTAAATGACTACTCGAGATATATGTGGGTCGTTCTCCTACGATCTAAAGATGAGGCGTATGAAGCGTTCAAGAAGCTAAAGGCTGCAACGGAGATGGAACACAAGCAGAAGGTTCGCGCTCTACGGGCAGATCGCGGCGGAGAGTTTACGTCAAACAGTTCAACGACTACTGCGAGAAGATTGACATAAAGAGGTTCCTCACGGCACCTTATACGCCGCAGCAGAACGGGGTTGTCGAAAGGAGCAATCGAACCGTCATTGACATGGCGAGAAGTTTACTGAAGAGCAAGAACTTGCCGGGGACTTTTTGGGGAGAAGCTATCTCGACGGCCGTCTATCTTCTCAACAGGGCTCCAACGAAGGCAGTGATCGGCAAGACTCCGTATGAAGCAATTTACGGACGGAAGCCGAATGTGTGTCATCTACGGACGTTTGGGTGTGTGGCACATGTGAAGATGGCGGAGCCGCATCTCTCAAAGCTTGCCGATCACAGCACCAAGATGGTGTTCATCGGATACAAGAGGAGTTCCGGCACCAAGGCATACCGCTTCTATGATACACGAACCAAGCGTCTACGGATTTCACGCGACGTCGTGTTTGAAGAAAACCAAGCGTGGAATTGAAGCGCAACAGCCAACGATGCTCCAAACGGTAACAACTTCACAGTTGAATTTCCAACTGATGATGATGCAGGGGAGGACGTCCAGGTGGTTGGCAAGACGCCCAACCAAGGTGACCACAATGGTAGTGATCATCATGGTGCCGACACGAACGACGACGCGCATGGGTCGCAAGGTGATAGCGACAACGCCGCGCAAGACACGGGTGAAGATCTCGGCAACCACATCGACAACGAGGCGCATAGTGACGATGACAATCAAGATGATGGTCACGATCACGACGACTACGCCGATGACGTGGATGCCAACGACCCGCCATCTACCATGCCCGAGACTCAACCATTTTTCTCAAGTGCATCGACACCGACACAATTTGTGTCGCCTCCTTCGCAAGCCACAACGGATTCTTCCGGGCCTCGTCGCTACAAGACCCTCAAGAAATTCTACAAGTACGCAAAGCCAGTTACGCTTGAGTACTCCGATTTGTGTTTACTCGGAGTTGAGGAGCCGACGAACTTCGTAGAGGCGAGCAAAAGTTCAAGTTGGATGCACACCATGAATGAGGATATGAAGGCGATCGAGAGCAATGGCACGTTGACTTTGGTAACCCGACCTCCGAACCAAAAGGCCATAGGTTTGAAGTGGGTTTACAAGTTTAAGAAGGACACGAAGGGTGCCATTGTGAAGTACAAGGCAAGACTCGTTGCAAAGGGCTACGTACAACGTTAAGGAGTTGACTATGAGGAGGTGTTTGCACCGGTTGCTCGAATCGAGACGGTGAGAGTGCTCCTAGCTTTGGCAGCACAAAAGGATTGGAAGGTTCATCATATGGATGTGAAATCCGCTTTCCTCAACGGCGACCTCAAAGAAGAAGTGTACGTGGAACAATCCCTCGGCTACAAGAAGAAATGCGAAGAAGGGAAAGTTTACAAGGTCAAGAAGGCACTTTATGGGTTGAAGCAAGCGCTAAGAGCTTGGAACTCAATGTTAGACCGAAGTTTGGTCTCGCACAGGTTCAAAAGATGTCTCCTCGAGGATGCAAAAGACAGTCAACTAAGCATCAAAGTACAGGTGAAGGTTGAAGACATGACCAGCGAGAAGAGTTGTCGTCAAGCTATGGATGAGCCGACAACAAGAAAGACGATCTCTGAAATGCTACTAGAAACGGCAAAAGCAATGCCGAGGATAAAAATTACGAGCTAGCAAGACGCCTTGGTGGCACTGTAGATCCAAAGCCAGCTGCTTGTGTGCTTGCACGTACGCACGAGTAGCTCATCGGTGATTTGGTCTAGCGATCAAAAGCCAACATTTTGGAGATGTCACACACGGCCTCCTTGAGGGTGGCGTAGGCTTTACTGAGTCACCCACCTACCCCTGTGTAGGAACGACCCCTCGTGGGCTCATGGCTCAGGGAAGTGGAAGAGAAGATGAGCTTGGCCTGACAGCATTCAGTCGGCAGCGCAACCCGTACTCCTTCAAGGCCAAGGTGACCCCGGTCGGTGGATTCGGTGGCCTCCCCTAGCTAGCCTGTCGGGGATGGCCGGCGCGTGGCTAACCCCAACCTCCCGGCCCCGTGGGAGGGTAAGCACACCTTGGAAAGTACCCAGTTTTGGGACAATGGGTAGGGGCACTTGGGTCATGCCGGACAGGGAACAACCATATCAGGACTCCCTGGATTCCCCACGCTCTCTTTACAGGACCACCACCCAGAGCTCTTCCAGTGGTTGAGGTCACACCCCTCTATCGGGCGGGTTGTCAAGCGCTCTCCCTTGACCTCTGTTAGTTGGTGTGGCATCCAAAATTACATCATGATGCTGAGTACGATGGGGTCCAAGATCTAACAGAATACCTCCAGCTTTACACGACGGCCTTGCATGCCACTGGAGGGTCGGATTCTGCCATGACGATGACAAGAACAACTACCGAACTGAGTCGCTAGATTTTGACGTTGCTAAATTCATGTTACCTTACAATGTTAACCTTGGTCGCCCAGCCATGGGTAAATTTATGGTGGCATCCCACTACGTCTATATGACGATCAAAATAACATGACCAAAAGGGCCTATATGTGTCCTTTCTCACCTCCCCGATGGCGTGATATGCGCTGAAAAGATGTACCTGGCTGCTATCACCAAGGAAGGGATTACCAGGAATGAGGAGCCCACTCTCCCAAGCCCTTGAAGGTCAAGGATCTTCACGGAGGCTGCTGTCACCACAAAAAAATATCCCCCTCGGGGATGATCCTAGCCAAGTCATTAAGATTTGGGACCAACTCGATCCCAAATTGGAAAGCGTACTCATCTCCTTCCATTGGCTAATGCCAACGTGTTTGCTTGGTAACCGTCGGATATGTCCGGGCTCTCCAGGCAGGTGATCTAGCACTACTTATGCTTATGTTCGGGAGGAAGACCCGTTAAGCAAAAAATTCAGCGCCAGGCGCCTGACCAGCAGAAGTTTATACAACAAGAGGTCGAAAGGCTACAAAAGGCAGGCTTCATCCGGGAAGTTATGCACCCTGACTGGATAGCCAACCTCGTGGTAGTCCCCAAAGCTAATGGAGATGTGAGAATGTATATAGACTTCAGTGATATAAACAAGGCATGCCCCAAAGACCCATACCCTTTGCCACACATCGATCAGATTGTGGACTCCACTTCCAGGTGCGATTTTCTATGCTTATTAGATGCCTATTCAAGGTATCACCAAGTCCGAATGGTAGAGGGGTGTGATGAGAAAACAATCTTTGTCACACCTGTGGGGACTTTCTGCTACGTATGCATGCCTTTCGGACTGAAAAACATGGGCTCAATGTACGAACGCACCATGAGAATTTTCTTAGCCCTCAGATCAGGCGTAATGTGGAAGCCTATGTCAATGACTTGGTAGTCAAGACGCGGGATAAATCTACACACTTGGAAGGTTTGGCCGAAACCTTCGGTAGCCTACAAAAATGTGCATGAAGCTCAATCCCAGCAAGTGCATATTCGTTGTCCCATCCTAAAAGTTGCTAGGATTCCTGGTATTCAACAGAGAAATCGAGGTTAACCCAAAAAAGATAAAAGCCATCGAGAAGATGAGGACACCTGCTCATCTTAAAGATGTGCATCACCTTGCTGGTTGCAGGCGGCGTTGGGATGATTTGTCTCCAAGCTAGGAGAGAAGGCTCTACCCCTATTCACACTCCTCAAGAGGACCAGTCCATTCCGGTGGACCCCAGAAGCAGAGCAGGCCCTCCAGCAAATGAAAGTATATCTGACTTCACCGCCTGTCATAGTGTCTCCCGAACCCCGACAACCATTGCTCTTGTATATCTCTTCGACCCCCCATGTTGTGAGTGCGCCATTGGTTGTCAAGCAGGAGGTCCTCCAGGTCCAAGAGGGACCTATGGAACAGGATGTAGAAAAATGGTTTGTCCAGTGACTTGTGTACTTTGTGACCAAGGTGCTACATGATGCGGAGATCCGGCATCCCACTATCTAGAATATGTTATATGCCATAATTATCGCCTCTCAAAAGTTATGACACTATTTCCAGGCCCACCCACTATCGGTACTATCCTCCTTTACCTTGGACCTATCCTCTCAAACTGGAGGCCACAGGACGCATCGTCGAGTGCGCTGCGGAACTGGCAGAATTTGAGATGCTATAGTGGAATAACAATAGAAAAGCTCCCCATGTAAACCAGGCCTAGCTTGCAATATTGAGGCAATCTGATTCCGATTCGAAGCCCATGTGACGTTGAGACATGTCCAACATGAAATGTATTGGGCAGTGGAAAATTTTATATTCATTAATAACCTTGTCATAAAGAAAACATGACAGGTTGTTGCCATTGTTGTAACTTCTCATCTCTAACATATTGATGGTGTTTAGCATATTGGATAAAACAAGGCAAGAAAAATACTTATGTTACATATCCTCTTTATATTTCCAAATATATATGAAGTGTTTAGGTGGGCTGATGTCTTCAATAAGAATTTGTAATATTTACTTGATGTTGTAATGCACCCAACGATCTGATGAATCATTATGGTTCTGGTCAGATGAATTGATGGCATGAATACATTCTATCAAAATATGTAATTCACTCGTGGATCCTTATGATACGGGTTATTGTGCATATGAAATAAATCAACCTCAACTTGGCTTAGGTAGAAATGACATGTGCATCAGTGACATGTGAGTTCAAATAGGGGAACGACTCTGCTAGAAGTGAATTGTTCCATTTACCAAGCTACAGAGATTCATATCCTGTGTTACCCAATGTACATGTACATATCCCCCAAAAATAATAGTAAGAGTATACTATTCTCAAATCATATTCATTCTGTGAAAATTTCTCCTTGCGTACATAAATGCATGCCCAAGCTGTAGAGAGCCAAATATGAGCAACAATAGTGTAAGTGTGGGTCACTGATTAATCGAGGCAACCCGGCAAAACCATCATACATATGAAATATCTTCTCATGCATATTAGTGCTTGCTAGTTCAATAAATGACATAATCAGGTTGTAATTGGAATAGATCTAGATAAACAATAATTGTAAATAATGTGTTATTATATTTCACATTAGGATATCCATTACTAAATTATTCATGGGGGTCCTTTTAGTTTGTACTCCCTCCGTTCCAAAATAGATGACCCAACTTTATACTAAAATTAGTACAAAGTTGGGTCATCTATTTTGGAACGGAGGGAGTAGGTTGATAAACATGAAGCAATGATACCACGTCGAGTGACAACCAGTTTCATGTGATGCATAATATTGGAGTAAGATTCTATAAATTTCTTCGACTGATTGAATGTGCATATATATATGTGATTATTTATTCTTGGCCATGGCCCTTTCTTTTATGTAGCTAGTCTTTCGCTATTAATATATGCATCCGGCCCAAACATTAAAATGTTGATAAGTTGCTCATGCTTATCTTATTGTATATCAATTGAAGTCATTAAGTCAAACATGGGAATATTTCACCTTTCTTCCATGAAGGTGAGACTAAAATACGACAAACGTGAGAGTACCCCCACCGCCACCCCCACCCAACATGAGGCCACCGCTTCGGCGTGCATAGACCATCCACCCAACCAGGGGCAATCGAGGCCTCGCTGCCACCCTCACTGGTAGCCACATAGGCTCTTCTAGTGGATGCCCTCTAGCCGACAATAAGAAGAGGGTTGGAGGAGCGTGCGACAATGACAAAATCCTAATCACCCTTGAATGGCATGCAGAGAGTGATGCGAGGGTGAATCGCATGATGAAACTATCAATTTCTTCTCTATGCTATGGTTGATCTTACGCCATATCCTCATCTCGGTGATATCTAGTCAAGCTGGTAGAAAGGACTTTTTTAGCTTCGAGTGTTATGAATACCTGATCCATATGCTAGTTACTCCAATTCAGTATCTCACTTTCCAATGTAAATCAATGTAACTAGCATCGAGTGTTGCCGAGATTTGTGAAATGTTCTGTCACTCACCCTCGTCATAACTTGTTATTCTCTGGTGGTGCACATGTCATTGTTTTCTCTGACAGTAGTTTGTCTAGAGAATGTTATCCTATTTAATTTTTCTGCATTAGTCAATAATATACAACAAAAATTACAGGAGAAACATTGTAGCCAGAATGTGCAGCTTGATATAACACATTCAGATTTATGAAAAAAATCAATATATCAAACTTTATATATATGTGTGAATCATTTTATTTATCCACATCATAAAAGATTTATCTAGGATGTATTTTGCAAAAGATAAAAAACTCGTATTCTCGACCGGCATGATAAAACTGCATGTATAATTATTATCACAAATTGACAACTTTCTTGGATTTTTTTATGTTTATGATTGGTTGGCGATCTTTGCATCTGTCCCACTGACATTTTTGTTGATTTTTGTGGCTGTTTCGCTATGTAATTTGCGAATGTTTTTTCTATAGCATTTTTTTCCTTGGGTAATGTTGCCTTCATATTACTGTTGGCCTTGCGGAGTTTCTATAGACCTTATGCAAAATTATGTACTCCCTCCGTTTCTTTTTACTCTGAATATGAGCTTGTCTCAAGTCAAACTCTTCAATGTTTGACTAACTTTTATACAAAAATAATAAATACAAAATTGACATCATTAGATCCTTTTTTGAATAAATTTGTCATATTATATTTATTTGGTATTGTAGATCTTGATATTTTTCCTATAAATATATTCAAGCTTCACAAAATTTGGCTTCGGACAAATATAATAAATGGAGTAAAAACAACAGAGGGAGAACATATATGCCTTTCCTTGTCTATATGTGCCTCATAGATGCAAACCCAAATGGCTAATTTCTCGACGCCTATGTATGCGATCCTTTTTGTGTGTGACCGTATGCATATGCATACAGCATACATGCATGTACTGGACTCGGGATCTGACTGAGTTTGGATCTCAGTACGGGAAGCCGGCGTTCGGTTGATGGAGCCCCTGCTGCACTGTCTCCTTCCCGGCAGGGAACTCCGGAGGCGGCAGCATCACATTAAGCCATTGGTCTATCTACATGTCTAGCCCTGCGTCGAACCCCGGCGGCTTAGGCATCGTCATCTGCATCTGCTCCATATCCATCCCGGCGGCCAACCCTGGCGGCGGAGGCGTCTCCTGCATATCCATCCCGGCGGCGACCACCTGAGACGGAGGCAGCGCCGCCATCACCATCTGCTGCATATCCATCGCGGCCTCGAACCCCTGCTCCTGTGGCGAAGGCAGCAGAAACCAGGGCCAGCCCTGGGCCATGGCGAAGAGTGCGACCGCCTAGGGCCCAGCCCGAGCAGGGGCCCATATCCTGTAATGTATGTGTACTATATGATGTAGAAGGAAAAAAGAAGAAGCAGCGATGGCAGCAGGCCCAGCCATTCTGTTACGCGCATGTTGCTCTTTCTGAGAACGCCGCCGTCACCTCCTCTCGTTTCTTCTCCCAGTCTCTTTTCTTCAATAGTTCAACTTTTCCCCAATTAATTGACCCAAGTTCCCAAAGGCCGGCGCTACAAACGATGCTAGCCAATGGATTGTTTCGTTGTATTATTAGTCCTTCATTATTTGATGGGTTCCTCAACCTGGTTCTTCCATCTTTTAAGTACTCTGTGGCGATAAAGCCTCGATGGGCATCGGCGAGGACTAACGCGGCGAACCAGCCACACACCACCCCGATGCTCGAGGCGTTGAGGGCAGCGCAGGCCGCAGCGTGTTCCAGCGACCGGTGAGAAGCTGGCCGTGGCGAGGCGAGGGGCCAAACCATGAAGTTTCTGAGTTTTAGACTGCACGTAGAAACTGGAACTCCATCCCGTCGTTGGCGGTGCCGCTGCTGCTACCGAACTCGAAGGTGCTGCCACTGAAGATCTGGGGCGGCGGCGGCGGGCCCACCTCCGCCATGTGGCTCATGTGGGAGTGCATCGCCTCGAGGAGAACCTGGTTGGCGCGATCGGAGACAACGCCCTTCACCTGCATCAGCGCCGCAAAGAAGGTCGCCATGTCCTTGTCCCTAGGGCTGGACGTACGAACGGGCTTTTTAACTCGGCTCGAAGCTCATTCTAGCTCGGCCCGATTGGGCTCGGCCCGACAAGTGAAAAGGACGAGCCGAGCTGGAAATATAGGCCCGTTCCGCGACCAAGCCGAGCCTGTTTTTGCTCGGTCCAGCTCGGTGGCCCGTTTCGTAACGCACTCAAATTTTAAGATTCCACAGCCAGCGCTACACAAGCAGGCTAAGCCCAATACGAAGCGAACCCCTTTTCCCTGACCTACACGAGCAGCATGCACCCATGCACCACATCCTGCACCATCCCCGCCGCCGCCGCCGCCGCCGCACACATCGGTCGCTATCAGTCGCTCCCAGCCTCCTTCCTTACAATCTCTTCTTCTTCCCAACACCATCCATTGATCTGCCATTCTCTTTCCAAGTAAGAAAAGGAGGGGGTGACGTTGCGGCGGCGCTGGGCAACATGCCGCAGGGGCAGGACAACGCGACCCCGCTGGACGCTGCGCCCACGCATGCCGTCGTCGACGCGCACGCACGCAGGCATGACATCGCCACCGAGCGCACGCACGCACGCCGGTGCTCGCGCGCTACCCATCCTCGTCCTTCTCTGCTCCTAGTCCTCCCCAACGTCGGCCGTTGCGTCCCCGCCTTATCCTCAAAGCCGCGCCGCCACTTCCATGCCGCCACACTGCCCACATCGCTCGCCGTCCCGTCACGCACACACCATGCTCTGCTCTGGCTCGCCGCTGGCCACTCATGCACACAGCAGTACAGCATGCACCAAGACTTCTCTGTCCACTCACGAGCCGCTCGGGCTGGACCGAGTCAGTGCAAAAACGAGCCGAGCCACCCAAATGCAGCTCGTTGGTTTCACGAGCCTAGCCGACAGGGCCGAGCCGGCAAAATCCGAGGCCCTGTGCCAAACTCGAAAATGGGCCTTACCTCACCAAATCCTTGATTTTATTTTGTTTCTTTCTACGCTTTTGGTAACCAGATTCATGTTCTCTAATCAAAGACATGACTTGGATCATGCAATACGAGACGCTTAATAGATGAAAAAATTAATAGCTAGAAGATTTTTGCAGAACTAAATAGCAGATGTAAATCGCAACTCACAATCAAGGCCTCACGTGCTCGCCGGTTATCAAAGCTACGACGCTTAAGAAATTGGAGATCGGAAGATGGCTTGAACCTTCCATTCCTTCATGTCCTCCCTGCCGTGCTGCCGTTCGTGGTCCTGCTCTCCTGGAGGAGACCGAAGAATGGATATAACCTACAATTTAGCTTAACTCGGCCGCCGGAGGAGAAAATCAAGAGATTGGCTTTGTTCGTCTCAATGGATCGCTGGATTTTTTTTCTTAGGCAGATCGATCACTTTTTTTGAGAGAAGGCAGATCGATCGCTGGAAGATCGATCGCTGGATGAGGCGCACGTCCCAATTGGGGCCTGTTTCACCCAGAGGAAAGACGGAAGGAGGCCCGTGTACAAAGGATAAAAGACCCAGCCAATTGGACTTTGCCTAGCCGTGCGTACAAAATCTGAGGCCCCTGAAAACTGGGGGCCCTGTGCCGGCGCACAGGTTGCACCTCCATGGGCTCGGGCCTGCTAGCTGAGCCGAGCCGCTCCAGAGCGAGCTAAACTGTGGCTCGGACCTAACTCGGCTCGGCTCGGCTCGTGTCTAGCCCTACTTGTCCCCCATGTCGCCCACGATTCGGGTCGAACCAAGCCTCTATATGCCCCCCCCCCCCACATAACGCTATTTCGCCATGGCCTTGTCCGTGCGCCCGGTCCAGCTTTTCGAGCTTCTTATCTTCACCGGCAGCGCCCTTCCCCGCGCCCTTCCCAGCACCCTCCCCCGCCAGCAAGCGGTCGTTGGCAGCGCCCTCCTCCCTCGCGCCAGCCCCAGCAGCCTCCCCCGCCAGGAAGCGTTCCACGACGGAGTCGACCGAGGGGTGGCCGAAGGAGATGGCCCTGCAGCGGGGAGAGAAGGCGAGGGCGGCCACCTGGGCGCCGGTCAAGACCGACAGATCGGTGGCCTTTGTGAAGAACCCCACGCGGCGCTTGGAGTAGCAGACGTACCGGGCATCCTCCTGCTCGATCCAGCCGATACCGGTCTTCTTCAGGCCGCTGCCACCTCTCCGGTTGGTTGGCGCCATTGCTCGCTTGCTCGGTGGCTAGCCTCAGAGAAAGGGAGGAAGAGGAGTGGTTGTGGGTGTGGCTTCGTCTCGGGGTCGGGGGGGGGGGGGGGGGGGTTTATATAGATATGATTGGGTATGCGCTGAGCTGTATACATTAAACTCACGCGTCAAAGGATAACTACGTACAACGTATTATTTAGAAGGGAAACGTTTCGAGCCAGCAGACCGGCCGAACTTTCCGCCGGTTTCCTACGCCATGCTGGCGCTCGCGCCCATGAAAACAAACGTTCCCCGCGACCAAGTGTACATGGGTGGGCCCGCGCACGAAACTGCTTTTTTCCTTTCCTCTTTTCTTCAACCCCCAGCCGGCGACGAAGTGCTACCACCGGCCAGCGAGATGTTGCAACATTGCTCTACGGGACGGCGAGGAGCACAGGAAGGGCGTGAGGCGGAGCTCGCCGCCGTCGGCCTCCATCCCACGCGCCAGATCCTCGACGGCCTCGTCCACGGCCGGGAGCTACTGCTCCATCCCCTGCCCGCGCGGCCACCATGACCGCCGCCGCGACGCACATTTTGCTCGGAACTGAGCCGGTGAGCCTAGTAGATGTGGAGCAGCCACGGCGGAGCCTTGCATGATGGTTTGCTACGAGCGACTGTTATTTGGGGAGTGCACGCGATGCTGCTGTTCTGCCGCCCATGGCCGGTGCTGCCAAGGGCGCCATATGCCGGCGAACAAGCAGAAGCCGACGTGCTGCACGGGAATGCTTCAACCGGCTACGACAAAGCTGTTAACGGCACTGGTCGAAGCTGCAACCAGAGACATAAATTGCTACATGCGCCATTATTTCTGCAGGGACAAGATAAAACAGGTGTTACAACCGGTGCACATAGGAGCTACAACCGTCAAAGCCAAATGCTATGACCGGTGACAATTTTGCTGGAACCAGAGAGAGAATGAGTTTCGATGGACATGCATCAGAGCTGCAACCAGTACTGAAAAATGCTACATCCGGCAACCAAAAAAGCTACATCCGGCTTTAGAAAAAGCTTCAACTAGATATGGGGTAGCTCGAGGTCGGCCACCGCGCAGCGCAAAAAGCTGCAACCGGTGACGAGAAAAGCTACAACCCGCTTCTAGAAAAGCTTCAAACAGAAAACGGCTAACTAGTAACGGCGGCCGGCGAAGATGAAGCTGTGTGGCCGTGCTACAATGGGCGCATGGCGAGCTACGACACGGCCGGTGGTGATGCTGGAACCATCACCTGGATATGCTACATTGTTTTTGTGTTGGAACCGGCATTTTTCTTTTTGCTACGACCGTGTGTGGTTTTTTTGCTACTACCGTCCACAATTTTTACTACATCCATTTTCTCACGACGGCCAGATGCCGGTGGTGGGTTTCTGTGAATTCCGGCGGCGAGATCCAGCACGCGGGGTGGGGGGGGGGGCGAATGCTGCAGCCGGTCGTCGGCGAGCTGCTAGGGGCTCGCGGCGGGCTGCAACCTCGACCGGCTGTAACCATGGCCGCACGTTGCTGCATCCATGGAGGTTTCAGAAACACACGAAGACGACATAGGTGAGGGGCGGGCGACCAGCGACGAGGGCGTCCACCGTCGGCGACCGACGGCGAGGGCGACCGGTGGTGAGGAGGCGAGGCGAGGCGGTCGGCGCGTGCTGGGGCGTCGACGCACGAGGGGACCGTCCTTTTCCCGTGTGGGAGGTTGAAGAAGGAGGTGAGGGAAGGAATGGATCTGACGCTGCAGGGGACCAGATCTGACGGCCGGGGCTGGACCGGCCCAACTGTTGGGCCGGTGCACCGGCGCAGATCACTGCCCTATTTAGAAACTATTCCTTCGCACCCCAAAAGAAAGCGTTCCTTCTTTTTTTCGTATGCGATTTTTTTTCGTATGTGATTTGGTTTGCGCTAAGCTGAATCGATCGGGACGTGACCCCAAAGTATTGTTGGACGCACAAAAGCAAGTGCTCCTTTTTTTTCCTTCTTTGAGGATTAAAAGCAAGCGTGCCTTCGTCCGGAATTACTTGTCATAGATATGGATATATCTACATGTATTTTAGTTCTAGATATATCCCTTCCGATTCATTTTTATGACAAGTAATTCGGGACGAAGAAAGTAGTAGTTGGGAAATAATGTATTTTTTTCTTGGGTATACATTTGATACAACATATGGAATATATATCCGTGCCTCGAATCACCTTCAAAATGGCATACCTACACCACCCGGTGGTACCATCTCGCGCGCACAACATCAATAACCATCATTTCTACATTAGCATGAAATTCTCCAATTAATAATTTCATTCTCGTCTGGGTGAACACTTTCAATTATATTAAAACAATATTGCATTATGTTTAGCAGAGTGTATGTTTGGCTATGTGAAAACAAACCGAGGTGATGAAGCACTTATTTATATTGTTATAAATGGAGCATATATATGAACAACGAGATTGCATATAGGCATCCAGATATGTCGATGGGTCGTCAGCTAAATGCATGATGCATATAACGAGACATGGATAAAAGATCACTTCAATGGATCCTGCGCTATCTGACACAATGTACAACCCCAAGAAGAATGCAATTGATTTCATGGAGGTGGACAGGAACTCCCGTAAGCATTTGAACCTGGATCCAATGGCGAATGGTGCAGCCGGGGCTCCTGTTGGTCTTCTTGCTAATACGGATGGAAAAGGAGGTGACCTTGCTGTGGAGGAGCTGTCAACTAGTTCTAATGGTAAACGCACCAAGACGGACAAGAGTGGAGACAATGACAATTTATCTGGGGACTCCCGGGATGGGAGCCGCATGACCCAATGAGTCTACTATGTTGGAACTGCCGGGGGGTGGGGAACCGCCGGACAGTTCGTGAGGTGTTGGCCCTCCCAATAACCAACATCCCCAAGTTTCTCTTTCTATGTGAGACAAGGAAAACTAAAGAGAAGATGGAGAAGCTTAAATGGAGGCTGGGCTTAAAGGGTTTCTGTGGTGTTAGTAGTAAGGGAAGAAGTGGTGGTTTGGCCCTTTTTTGGGACGAATCGTTAATGGTGACTGTATTGGATAGTTGTGCACGCTACATTGATGTGCAGGTGACGGACAATGGTACTGATGTCAGCTGGCGAGATACCTTTGCGTGTACGGCGAACCACGGGCGGAAAATTGTCATTTAATGTGGGATCATCTCTCTCAATTACGTGCTATCTCCCAAGGTCTGTGGTTTGTTTGTTGAGACTTCAATGAGGCTATGTGGCAGCATGAACATCTTTCACGCTGGACGAGATCAGAAAATCAAATGTTGGCATTCCGGGATTGCTTGGAAGTATGTCAATTGGAGGATCTTGGGTTCTCTGGATTTCCCTATACATATGGTAATGCTCAACCACTCAACCCAGTGATAGAAATGTCCAGGTGAGGCTAGACCGGGTGGTTCCAAGACGAGGCGTGGCGTGATTAATTTCCGTTGGCCAAGGTGGTTCACCTAGCCTCGCCATGCTCAGATCATTGTCCGGTCTGTCGTGGAATTGTCACGGTAGATGTCCTAGTGTGAGGACTTAGTCGTGGAGCCATCGCAATAAGGTTAGCTTAAAGGGGTTAATTAGGACACATGACACGAGGAGTTTATACCGGTTTGGCCCCTTACGGTGAAGGTAAAAGCCTAGTCCAGTTGTATGTGGTATTGCTAGGGTTTCGATGAGCAGGGACCGAATACGCTTGACCCGGCTCTCGATCTGTTGTTTCTTGTCCTAAGCAGCCGCTAGGTCGTCCCCTTATATACACGGGTTGACGCCCTGCAGCCCTTAGAGTCCCGACCGGATTATACAACGTATCCGGCTCAGTGACCTTTCTCATATGCCTTACAATACAAGTTTACATACATGGTGGTTTACAATCATGGGCCTTAAGCCGCTTTCGGGTCTGGGCCCTCTACCAAGCCTATCTATGAACCGCCATATGATCTTGGGCTTCATTTGAGATGGATCGTCATAGGGATGACCCGGCCCCTCCTGGGCGGGTCACACCTAATAGTTATATCCCCAACATTAAGCCCTAGGTTGATTTGAACTTGTTCATGTCAATCTTCAAGACTTAAAAAATCCCTCCATATCCGCTGCAAAAACCTTGTAACCCTCCATGACGTCATCTCCAAGAATTTCGGAAACCCGCCATGATGTCATCTTTAACGGATCTTTATCTTAATGTCTTTCTGAAAATCGAGGCATCCAATTAGTTGGATAACCATCATTTGGCCCCCTCGTCTTTCGCGCCTGCCTGTTTCCCTGACTCCTTATAAATAGGACCATAAGGTCATCTTTCCATTCCTCTCCTTCACCTTTCTTCCTCCTTGCAACACATCGTCGCACACGAACCTTGCCGCCGTCGACCTCCGTCCTCACCCTCAACTTCGGCTGCTGCATCACCCTGAGTAAACCAGAAAACAGCGGCACCACTCCGCTGTTCTAACGGCATCAGTAAGTCTTCCTTCCTGCTTCACAGATCTGTCATTAGGTTTTGTCGGTGTTCATCAGTGTTCGTCAGTCTTCGTCATCGTCCTTCTTTCTCTTTGTTTAGATCCATAGGTTAGATCCAAAAACCATAGGAAACTTGCATGGTAGTAGTTTTAGCACTTGTTTTAACACTAGAATATATCCCCACCGCGACATATCTCCTCTAAGGCACCTTTGCTTTTCCACTATCACGAATTTATTTCCTTTTTTATGAACAACGGTAGATCCAAATTTGTAATCTCAATCTGCGAAATTTGTTTGTCAAAATACTTAGCAAATTTTGCTTTCCGCAACTCTTGAATATCTTAGTCATGGCGGCTTACTCTGCCGGCTTATCTTTACTTCACATATCATTAGCCCTTGCTTAAGCCGCTATTATAAACATGTACTGTAATTGTTAACTTGCAATCCCACCAACTGACTTGAGCCGACAAATTATATCCTTTTAGATTGTCCTTTCATCATGCCGCCGAAGACGATGACCACTTGTAACTGGGTTCCTTCCACAGTCACCGAGAGCACTTTTAAGGATTTTGTCACTGTTAGATATTTACCAGAGAAAAGTGTCATGCATTATCATGCTCCTGACCCGGCTGAAGGGAGACCTTAGCCAAAGGACGGTGAAATTATTGTCTTCACTAATCATATGACCCGGGGATGTTCTGCACTTTTTCAAACTTCATCCGCAAGATATCGGACCCAATTCCGTATCAAACATCTGTAACTTCCAGGTTTTTTGTGAGGTATACCATCAAGAAGAACCTAGTGTTGAGCTCTTCAGTGAATACTTCTACCTGAACTGCCAGAACGAGTATACCAATGGTCCCAGCCTGGAACTTGGCGGGATTTCAATTCAACGCAGACGAGATGCCATCTTCCCTCAAGTAGTCCTGCCAAGCCATCCCAAGGACTGGAATCAAACATGGTTCTACTATAAAGATATCTCGCCATCTGATGAAAATCTGATGCCAGGTTATCGTGCTGAGAGTCTCGACGCCAAATACCAACTCCTTGATAAACATACCCCTACCGAACGCAAGAAACTTGTCCCTACAATCAGAAGAGTTCAAGCCTTGCTAGGAAATGGCTTAACCGGAGTCGACCTAATCAACTGCTGGGTCGCATGGCGGATCATACCTTTAAGCCGCCGACCCGGTTTGATGTATTCATACACCGGCGGAACTGATGACCCCTTACGTCAGAGCACTCTGCGTCTGACTGAAGATGCCATCGTTGAGATGGCAACCACGCTTGTCAATAGCAAATATGAAGACTACAGTTTAGTGGGTTTGAACCCTTTCTGCTGTTGGGGATCGTAGCACGAATTTAAAATTTTATACGCATCACCAAGATCAATCTATGGAGTCATCTAGCAACAAGGGGAAGAGGAGTGCATCTACATACCCTTGTAGATCGCGGGCGGAAGCGTTCAAGAGAACGGGGTTGATAGATTCGTACTCGTCGTGATCCAAGCCAGGTGGAGGCGCCCCCACCCCCTTAGGGTTTCCAACCCTAGGCGCAAGGGAGGCCCAAGGGGGGCGCACCAGCCCACCAGGGGTGGGTTCCCTTCCCACTTCAGCCCATGGGGCCCTTCGGGATAGGTGGCCCCACCCGGTGGACCCCCGGGACCCTTCCGGTGGTCCCGGTACAATACCGGTGACCCCCGAAACTTTCCCGGTGGCCGAAACTGTACTTCCCATATATAAAATCTTTACCTCCCGACCATTCTGGAACTCCTCGTGACGTCCGAGATCTCATCTGGGACTCCGAACAACTTTTGGGTTACCGCATACTAATATCTCTACAACCGTAGCGTCACCGAACCTTAAGTGTGTAGACCCTACGGGTTCGAGAACCATGCAGACATGACCGAGACAACTCTCCGGCCAATAACCAACAGCGGGATCTGGATACCCATGTTGGCTCCCACATGTTCCACGATGATCTCATCGGATGAACCACGATGTCGTGGATTCAACCAATCCCACATTCAATTCCCTTTGTCAATCGGTACGTTACTTGCCCGAGATTCCATCGTCGGTATCCCAATACCTCGTTCAATATCGTTACCGGCAAGTCACTTTACTCGTTTCGTAACACATCATCCCATGACCAACTCTTAGTCACAATGAGCTCATTACGATGATGTCTTACCGAGTGGGCCCAGAGATACCTCTCCGTCATACGGAGTGACAAATCCCAATCTCGATTCGTGCCAGCCCAACAGACACTTCCGGAGACACCCGTAGTGCACCTTTATAGTCACCCAGTTACGTTGTGACGTTTGGCACACCCAAATTATTCCTACAGTATCCGGGAGTTGCACAATCTCATGGTCTAAGGAAAGGATACTTGACATTAGAAAAGCTCTAGCAGACGAACTACACGATCTTGTGCTATGCTTAGGATTGGGTCTTGTCCATCACATCATTCTCCTAATGATGTGATCCCGTTATCAATGATATCTAATGTCCATAGTTAGGAAACCATGACTATCTTTTGATCAACGAGCTAGTCAACTAGAGGGTCACTAGGGACATGTTGTGGTCTATGTATTCACACATGTATTACGATTTCCGGATAACACAATTATAGTATGAACAATAGACAATTATCATGAACAAGGAAATATAATAATAACTATTTTATTATTGCCTCTAGGGCATATTTTCAACAGTCTCCCACTTGCACTAGAGTCAATAATCTAGTTACATTATGATGAACCGAACACCCATAGAGTTCTGGTGTTGATCATGTTTTGCTCGAGGAAGAGGTTTAGTCAATGGATCTGCGACATTTAGGTCCGTATGCACTTTACAAATATCTATGTCTCCATTTTGAACATTTTCACGAATGGAGTTGAAGCGACGCTTGATATGCCTGGTCTTCCTGTGAAACCTGGGCTCCTTGGCAAGGGCAATAGCTCCAGTGTTGTCACAGAAGAGAGTCATCGGGCCCGACACATTGGGAATAACTCCTAGGTCGGTAATGAACTCCTTCACCCAGATTGCTTCTTGTGCTGCCTCCGAGGTTGCCACGTACTCCGCTTCACATGTAGATCCCGCCACGACGCTTTGCTTGCAACTGCACTAGCTGACTCCCCCACCATTCAAAATATACACGTATCCGGTTTGTGACTTAGAGTCATCCAGATCTGTGCCGAAGCTAGCATCGACGTAACCCTTTACGACGAGCTCTTCGTCACCTCCATAGACGAGAAACATATCCTTAGTCCTTTTCAGGTACTTCAGGATATTCTTAACCACCGTCCAGTGTTTCATGCCGGGATTACTTTGGTACCTTCCTACCAAACTTACGGCAAGGTTTACATCAGGTCTGGTACACAGCATGGCATACATAATAGACCCTATGGCTGAGGCATAGGGGACGACACTCATCTTTTCTCCATCTTCTGTCGTGGTCGGGCATTGAGCCGTGCTCAATCTCATACCTTGCAATATAGGCAAGAACTCCTTCTTGGACTGATCCATATTGAACTTCTTCAATATCTTGTCGAGGTACGTACTTTGTGAAAGACCAATGAGGCGTCTCGATCTATCTCTATAGATCTTGATGCCTAATATATAAGCAGCTTCTCCAAGGTCCTTCATTGAAAAACACTTGTTCAAGTAGGCCTTTATGCTTTCCAAGAATTCTATATCATTTCCCATCAATAGTATGTCATCCACATATAATATGAGAAATGCTATAGAGCTCCCACTCACTTTCTTGTAAACACAGGCTTCTCCATAAGTCTGCGTAAACCCAAACGCTTTGATCATCTCATCAAATCGAATGTTCCAACTCCGAGATGCTTGCACCAGCCCATAGGTTGAGCGTTGGAGCTTGCACACCTTGTCAGCATTCTTAGGATCGACAAAACCTTCCGGCTGCATCATATACAATTCTTCCTTAAGGAAACCATTAAGGAATGTCGTTTTGACGTCCATTTGCCATATCTCATAATCATAGAATGCGGCAATTGCTAACATGATTCGGACGGACTTCAGCTTCACTATGGGTGAGAAAGTCTCATCGTAGACAACCCCTTGAACTTGTCGATAACCCTTAGCGACAAGCCGAGCCTTATAGATGGTCACATTACCATCCGCGTCTGTCTTATTCTTAAAGATCCATTTATTTTCTATGGCTCGCCGATCATCGGGCAAGTCAGTCAAAGTCCATACTTCGTTTTCATACAGGGATCCTATCTCAGATTTCATGGCTTCCAGCCATTTGTCGGAATCTGGGCCCACCATCGCTTCTTCATAGTTCGAAGGTTCACCATTGTCTAACAACATGATTTCCAGGACAGGTTTGCCATACCACTCTGGTGCGGAACGTGTCCTTGTGGACCTTCGAAGTTCAGTAGCAACTTGATCTGAAGTTTCATGATCATCATCATTAACTTCCTCCCTAGTCGGTGCAGGAACCTCAGGAACATTTTCTTGAGCTGCGCCACTCTCCGGTTCAAGAGGCAATACTTCATCAAGTTCTACTTTCCTCCCACTTACTTCTTTCGAGAGAAACTCTTTCTCTAGAAAGGATCCATTCGTGGCAACAAAGGTCTTGCCTTCGGATCTGAGGTAGAAGGTATACCCAATAGTTTCTTTAGGGTATCCTATGAAGACACAATTTTTCAATTTGGGTTCGAGCTTTTCAGGTTGAAGTTTCTTGACATAAGCATCGCATTCCCAAACTTTCAGAAACGACAGCTTAGGTTTCTTGCCAAACCACAATTCATATGGGGTTGTCTCAACGGATTTCAACGGAGCCCTCTTTAAAGTGACTGCGGAAGTCTTTATAGCATAACCCCAAAATGATAGCGGTAGATCGGTAAGAGACATCATAGATCGTACCATATCCAATAGGGTGCGATTACGACATTCGGACACACCATTACACTGTGGTGTTCCAGGCGGCGTGAGTTGTGAAACTATTCCACATTTCCTTAAGTGCGTGCCAAATTCGTAACTGAAATATTCTCCCCCACAATCTGATCGTAAGAACTTGATTTTCCTGTCACGTTGATTCTCAACCTCACTCTGAAATTCCTTGAACTTTTCAAAGGTCTCAGACGTGTGTTTCATTAAGTAGACATACCCATATCTACTTAAGTCATCAGTGAGGGTGAGGACATAACGATAGCCACCGCGAGCCTCAACGCTCATTGGACCGCACACATCAGTATGTATGATTTCCAATAAGTTGGTTGCTCGCTCTATTGTTCCGAAGAATGGAGTCTTGGTCATTTTGCCCATGAGGCATGGTTCGCACGTGTCAAATGATTCATAATCAAGAGACTCCAAAAGTCCATCTGCATGGAGTTTCTTCATGCGTTTGACACTAATGTGACCAAGGCGGCAGTGCCACAAGTATGTGGGACTATCATTATCAACCTTACATCTTTTGGCATTCACACTATGAATATGTGTAACATCACGTTCGAGATTAAATAAGAATAAACCATTGACCAGCGGGGCATGACCATAAAACAAGTCTCTCATATAAATAGAACAACCATTATTCTCATATTTAAATGAGTAGCCATCTCGCATTAAACGAGATCCAGATACAATTTTATGCTCAAAGCTAGTACTAAATAACAATTATTGAGGTTTAAAACTAATCTCGTAGGTAAATGTAGAGGTAGCGTGCCGACGGCGATCACATCGACCTTGCAACCATTCCCGACGCGCATCGTCACCTTGTCCTTCGCCAGTCTCCGTTTATTCCGCAGTTCCTGTTTTGAGTTACAAATATGAGCAACTGCACCGGTATCAAATACCCAGGAGCTACTACGAGCGCTGGTTAGGTACACATCAATAACATGCATATCACATATACCTTTTGTATTGTCGGCCTTCTTATCCGCTTGGGGCAGTTCCGCTTCCAGTAACCGTTTCCCTTGCAATAAAAGCACTCAGTCTCAGGCTTGGGTCCATTCTTTGACTTCTTCCCGGCAGCTTGCTTACTGGGCGCGGCAACTCCCTTGCCGTCCTTCTTGAAGTTCTTTTTACCCTTGCCTTTCTTGAACTTAGTGGTTTTATTCACCATCAACACTTGTTGTTCCTTTTTGATTTCCACCTCCGCTGATTTCAGCATTGAATATACCTCGGGAATGGTCTTTTCCATCCCCTGCATATTGAAGTTCATCACAAAGCTCTTGTAGCTAGGTGGGAGTGACTGAAGGATTCTGTCAACGACCGCATCATCCGGGAGATTAACTCCCAGCTGAGACAAGCGGTTGTGCAACTCAGACATTTTGAGTATGTGCTCGCTGACAGAACTGTTCTCCTCCATCTTACAACTGTAGAACTTGTCGGAGACTTCATATCTCTCGATCCGGGCATGATCTTGGAAAACCATTTTCAGCTCTTGGAACATCTCATATGCTCCGTGTTGCTTAAAACGCTTTTGGAGCCCCGGTTCTAAGCTGTAAAGCATGTCTCACTGAACCAGGGAGTAATCATCACTACGCGTATGCCAAGCGTTCATAACGTCTTGTTCTGCAGGCAAAACAGGTGCTTCACCTAGCGGTGCATCAAGGACATATGCTTTCCTGGCAGCTATGAGGATAATCCTCAGGTTACGGACCCAGTCCGTGTAGTTGCTGCCATCGTCTTTCAGCTTGGTTTTCTCTATAAACGCATTGAAGTTGAGGGCAACATTAGCGTGGGCCATTTGATCTACAAGACATATTGCAAAGATTTTTAGACTATGTTCATGATAATTAAGTTCATCTAATCAAATTATTAAATGAGCTCCCACTCAGATAGACATCCCTCTAGTTATCTAAGTGATACATGATCCGAGTCAACTAGGCCGTGTCCGATCATCACGTGAGACGGACTAGTCATCATCGGTGAACATTTTCATGTTGAACGTATCTTCTATACGACTCATGTTCGACCTTTCGGTCTTCCGTGCTCCGAGGGCATGTTTGTGCATGCTAGGCTCATCAAGTCAACCTAAGTGTATTGAGTGTGTAAATCTGGCTTACACCCGTTGTATGCGAACGTTAGAACCTATCACACCCGATCATCACGTGGTGCTTCGGAACAACGGACCTTAGCAACAGTGCACAGTTAGGGGGAACACTTTCTTGAAATTATTGCGAGGGATCATCTTATTTATGCTACCGTCGTTCTAAGCAAATAAGATGTAAAACATGATAAACATCACATGCAATCAAATAGTGACATGATATGGCCAATATCATTTTTCTCCTTTTGATCTCCATCTTCGGGGCGCCATGATCATTATCGTCATCGGCATGACACCATGACCTCCATCATCATGATCTCCATCATCGTGTCTTCATGAAGTTGTCTCGCCAACTATTACTTCTACTCCCTCCGTCACGGTTTAGAAGGCGCACATGGAAATTCTCTGGGACCTAGGTGGTTATCTATTGGTTGTGGGATGGGCTAAAAAATAGCATTCACACTACGCATGCATATAGAAATAGTATATCGAAGTACTAATTAGCTACTAGAAATAAATGCAATGCGCCCTAAACCTTGTTTATTGTGGAAACGCACGCAAATTTAACTGTGCCTTCTAAACCGTGACGGAGGAAGTACTACTATGGCTAACGGTTAGCAATAAAGTAAAGTAATTACATGACATTTATGTTGACACGCAGGTTATAAATAAATATAGACAACTCCTATGGCTCCTGCCGGTTGTCATACTCATCGACATGCAAGTCATGATTCCTATTACAAGAACATGATCAATCTCATACATCACATATATCATTCATCACATCCTTTTGGCAATATCACATCACACGACACATGCTGCAAAAACAAGTTAGACGTCCTCTAATTGTTGTTGCAAGTTTTACGTGGCTGCTATAGGTTTCTAGCAAGAACGTTCTTACCTACGTCAAAAACCACAACGTGATATGCCAATTTCTATTTACCCTTCATAAGGACCCTTTTCATCGAATCCGATCCGACTAAAGTGGGAGAGACAGACACTCGCTAGCCACCTTATGCAACTAGTGCAAGTCAGTCGGTGGAACCAGTCTCACGTAAGCGTACGTGTAAGGTCGGTTCGGGCCGCTTCATCCCACGATGCCGCCGAATCAAGATAAGACTAGTAACGGCAAGTAAATTGACAAAATCAACGCCCACAACAACTTGTGTTCTACTCGTGCATAGAAACTACGCATAGACCTAGCTCATGATGCCACTGTTGGGGATCGTAGCACAAATTTAAAATTTTCTACGCATCACCAAGATCAATCTATGGAGTCATCTAGCAACGAGGGGAAGAGGAGTGCATCTACATACCC
The DNA here is from genome assembly GCF_056163025.1 of Triticum urartu. NCBI lineage: Eukaryota > Viridiplantae > Streptophyta > Magnoliopsida > Poales > Poaceae > Triticum > Triticum urartu. The sequence goes on along the minus strand of NC_141875.1, from coordinate 743,343,245 downwards.
TTGTAGATCGCGAGCGGAAGCGTTCAAGAGAACGGGGTTGATGGAGTCGTACTCGTCGTGATCCAAATCACCGATGACCGAGCGCCGAACGGACGGCACCTCCGCGTTCAACACACGTACGGTTGGGAGAGACGTCTCCTCCTTCTTGATCCAGCAAGCGAAGGAGAGGTTGATGGAGATCCAGCAGCACGATGGCGTGGTGGTGGAAGTAGCGGGATCCCGGCAGGGCTTCGCCAAGCGCAAGCGGGGAGGAAGAGGTGTCACGGGAGGGAGGGAGGCGCCAGGGACTTGGGTTCGGCTGCCCTCCCTCCCCTCCACTATATATAGGGGGCCTGGGGGGTCGCCGGCCCCTAGAGATCCCATCTAATGGGGGGGCGGCGGCCTAGGGGGTGGCTTGGCCCCCAAGCCAGGTGGAGGCGCCCCCACCCCCTTAGGGTTTCCAACCCTAGGCGCAAGGGAGGCCCAAGAGGGGCGCACCAGCCCACCAGGGGCGGGTTCCCTTCCCACTTCAGCCCATGGGGCCCTTCGGGATAGGTGGCCCCACCCGGTGGACCCCCGGGACCCTTCCGGTAGTCCCGGTACAATACCGGTGACCCCCGAAACTTTCCCGGTGGCCGAAACTGGACTTCCTATATATAAATCTTTACCCCCGGACCATTCCGGAACTCCTTGTGACGTTTGGGATCTCATCCGGGACTCCGAACAACTTACGGGTTACCGCATACTAATATCTCTACAACCCTAGCGTCACTTAACCTTAAGTGTGTAGACCCTACGGGTTCGGGAACCATGCAGACATGACCGAGACAACTCTCCGGCCAATAACCAACAGCGGGATCTGGATACCCATGTTGGCTCCCATATGTTCCACGATGATCTCATCGGATGAACCACGATGTCGAGGATTCAATCAATCCCGCATTCAATTCCCTTTGTCAATCGGTACATTATTTACCCGAGATTCGATCGTCGGTATCCCAATACCTCGTTCAATCTCGTTACCGGCAAGTCACTTTACTCGTTCCGTAACACATCATCCCGTGACCAACTCTTAGTCACATTGAGCTCATTACGATGATTTCTTACCGAGTGGGCCTAGAGATACCTCTCCGTCATACGGAGTGACAAATCCCAATCTCGATTCTTGCCAACCCAACAGACACTTTCGGAGATACCCGTAGTGCACATTTATAGTCACCCAGTTACGTTGTGACGTTTGGCACACCCAAAGTATTCCTACAGTATCCGGGAGTTGCACAATCTCATGGTCTAAGGAAAGGATACTTGACATTAGAAAAGCTCTAGCAGATGAACTACACGATCTTGTGCTATGCTTAGGATTGGGTCTTGTCCATCACATCATTCTCCTAATGATGTGATCCCGTTATCAATGACATCTAATGTCCATAGTCAGGAAACCATGACTATCTATTGATCAACGAGCTAGTCATCTAGAGGCTCACTAGGGACATGTTGTGGTCTATGTACACACATGTATTACGATTTCCGGATAACACAATTATAGCATGAACAATAGACAATTATCATGAACAAGGAAATATAATAATAACCATTTTATTATTGCCTCTAGGGCATATTTCCAACATCTGCAAGCTTAACCCAGCGCTAGAGGTAAATGTTTTGACTTTCTTTTTCCCTCAGCAGTTAAGTATTGCATGAACTTCAGCATATTATCCTTCCACAGGCTAAATCTGAGATAACACAATTATATCATGAATAATAGACAATTATCATGAACAAGGAAATATAATAATAACCATGTTATTATTGCCTCTAGGGCATATTTCCAACATCTGCAAGTTTAACCCGGCGCTAGAGGTAAATGTTTTGACTTTATTTTTCCCTCAGCAGTTAAGCATTGCATGAACTTCAGCATATTATCCTTCCACAGGCTAAATCTGATTTCTGGAAGGCCAAATATGACCATGAGGCTGCCAAAAAGGCTAAAGCTGCTGCGAGAGCCACCAAAAATACCGTTAGGAAGTCTAAGAAGAAACCAACTACCTCTAAATTACTTAAGCTGGATGATACCTCCGAGTCGGAGGTAGCCCTTGACTCTCTTAGCCTATTTTTTAACAACCTTATTGACACTGACTATTACCAGGATGACACGGGGGCCAGCTAGGCTGTCGAAGAAGAGGTAACTATTATTTGCTCCGACTCAGAACCTTTACCAAGGTAGAAACTTCGGCGGGTAACCCGGAAAGTAAGGTTTTCACACCCCTTGGCTTATTTAGATCATCATTTTCTTTTGAAATGATAGCAACATGAGAGCCGCCGCCAGACCCGGACCGGTGGAGATGATGATTTATCCTCCGGCTTACCGAACACTCCCCGGAAACGCCAAAATGAGGTTCTTTTTAACCTTAACCCTTATATTTACCAACAAGTTACTTTTATTACTCACTCAATTTTGATTTCATCCTTGCAGGAGATTTCCCGTTCTTCCTCTAGCGACTCATCACAAACTCAACTGCCGGCTTTCAAGACCGCCACCAGGTAAAGATAATTATCTTTCTTCTGCACCTTTATATCTTTATCATTATACTGACTTACCCAAAATTCTCGTTAGCGGTCAAGGGAAGCCCAAAAAAGCAAAGGTGACAAGACCAGCCAAAGATCCAAAAACTGCTGAACCGGGTCAGCCAACCCTTGTACTGGAACACTCTGAAGCACCGGAAGATCCTGCTGTCAATGCTCGACTGGATTTACCTGAGCCGTCTGTTGACGAAACCATTCTTGATCCATCAACTGTTGAACCGTCAAGCTCAGCTAATCGATCCTGCTGTCACGGCGATGATGTTTTAATCACTGGCACCAGATTCATTGAACCACGGAATCCAACTGTACTAGCGAGACACTCTGCCAAACAGGAAGTCATGGAAAGACGGAAAGTGAGGTTCGATGTCTCCCACTATGCTCAATTGAGTAATAGTAAATTGCTATCTGGTTATCTCAGTCAAGTGCACTCCAGCCATGATTTAGAAATTGAGATGGTCAAACAGATGCACCAAAAGTATGAGGTACGTTCTCCGGCTTATATAAGTTATATATCCTGCCAGCCCCCCAAGTCTTCTGCTTATAAACTTGAATGATCTGTAGACTTGAGATGTTTATAAGCTTCTATTCTAGACTTCCTCCAAGTCCAGTTAAAAACTTTAAACCGGATTCTGATGACAGCACAATTTTGCATCTGTAGTCCCCAAGGGCCGGCTTAATCAGGATGAATGAGCCAGTCCTATTAGTCATTATGTAAGAGACAAAAACTTAACTTCATATCCCTCATGAGTCGGCTGGGTCTATCAATAGCACACCCGGCTCATCTTTAACAAGAAAACAAGCAATATGCATTAGCCTCCAAGTGCCAAGTGGTATTGCGTGCAAAGAACTTGGGATTTTTTAGGAAAGAACCATTTCCTTTGAAAAATTTCGCTGATAGACATTAGCCCCCAAGTGCCGAGTGTTTTTGCTTGCAAAGCACTTGGGACTTGTTTTATGTAACCTGCCATGAAACTTAACGAACTTATGTTGTATACATGCTGCGACCACAGAACTGGAAGCTCAATTATCCGAACCCAAGACCCGGCTGGCGGCTCAGGAGACTGAGACAAAGAAGGTTGAATCCAAATTCCAGTTGAGTGTGTCTGAAGCAGAAAAACTGAAGAGCAGCTTTACTGCGGAGAAAGAGGCTTGGGCCAATGAGAAGACTGCCTTGACGCAGCGTGCTAAGAAAGCTGAAGCGGCTCTGGAAGAGGTTACTGCTAAACTCACCGGTTTAAAGAACCATGTGTCTCAGATGGTTTCTGCAATCTTCGGTAAGTCACCTTGTTACTTACTCAAAGTGAGTATTTGTCATCATAATATAAGCCGCCACTTAACCAATTATGTAAACTTTACAGGTCCCAGGTGTAGTGTAACGCAGTAGAAAACAAAAAAATTCCGACCTACGCACCAGCCCAGGACCACTATGGAGACTGCATACATGGTTTGATCTTTTTCGTTACCAACTCGTAGCGCAGCGGAAGTAGAGTCGATGACGAACGGCGGTGCAGATCCCCGCAGGTAGGATTTACAACCTCCCAACCGCGAGGATGTATACCCTCATCCGCCCCATGGACAGCCCTCCGGGAGGCGGTCGGACAGTCCCTCGGATGGTGTCGCGGACAGCCCTTCGGGAGGACCCTCAAAACTCGGACAGTCACTCGGATAGCCCTTCTGGAGGACTCACAGCACTCGGACCGTCACTTGGACAGCCCTTCGGGAGGCACTCTCAAAACATCCCCTCGGGCAAAAGGATCGAAACTACGACCTCTCTACGGGGTTGCACACATACGGTGTCATCTATCCGGCAGGGCTTCGCCGTCCAGAACTAGTTCCTGCCAGAATCCAGACAGCCTTTCAGCTCTAAGAAACTATTTCGCTGGGAGGGAGAGAGAGCCAGATCATGCATGGCATTTGTATGAGAGCCAGAGTGTGTCTTTAGGCAGCCCCCTCCACCCCTATTTATAGGCCAAGCCCAAGGGTGGCTTCTCCAGGAAGCCAAAGGGGATAATACCAAAAGGCCCTCAAGGTGGCTTCTCCAAGAAGCCAAGCAAAAAGCACTTTCACTATTCACGATGACATTTTTCAGTGTCCGTTCGAACTGAAAATATTTATGTGGGCTCAGAACATTTCCCGTACCCACTAAAATAATTTTCATCGCGTTCCGAACCAATTTCGGTTTAGTGAATTTCATCTGCGAAAAGCAAACAAGAATGCGTTTTCACTATTCATGAAGACAATTTTTCGCATCCATTAAATCCGAAAATATTTCTGTGGGTCTTAGAAAAATTCCAGTACCCACTAAAATGATTTTGGATTCATTCCGAAACAATTTCAGATTAGTGAATTTCATCTGCGAAAAGCAACCAAACCGGTACCGATAGCTCCGGAACAATTCCAGCTTTTATCCCGGAAAATTCCAGAAAGTTTCCAGAATGACTCTGGCACCCTCCAAGAATTATCAGGCATGTGCCGAAACCAATTTGACTTAATAGTATATCCTGAAACAACTTTTCGGATTCACCAAAACTCATCCGATGACCCCTCTCTGCGGAACTTTTCCGCTCTCGAAACTTTTTCGGTGATTTTCTCTCAAACTCCATGTCTAGTATTCAGCAGATAGATGACCCTTAAGCATGTGACCCTATAGGTTCGGTGAAGCATAGACATGACCGGAACACTTTCCGATCAATGATCAACATTGGAGCCATGCACACCCACATTGACCCCTATACCCACATGAATGAATATTCGAGCGAAACTCCAGTTGCCGTGTGCTATTCCTGTTGCTTCGTGATATGTTACAAATACCCGAAGTGAGACATTTTGGCATCCCCGTGGATCAACAACTTGTCCACTATGCCAGTTACCTCGTTACTGGTATTGTTCTCTTTTCTCGTTCCCGTGTTCCGGCATCCCCGTAACACCGAGAGGGCCCAGAGATATCTCTCCATCGTCGAAGGAGCAAATCCCAATCTTGAGCTATCAAGTTACTTGACATACTTTTCCATGAACCCGTAAGCCGCCGTGATAGCACCCATTTACGGATGACGTTTAACAAACCCCAAAGTTCACGAAGCAAGCATCAAGAAACTCAATACTCTCATGGTCTAAGGAATCATGCAAACGTTAACCATCTCTGTGTTATGTACCATTAACTTGTGACGAATGAATCTCATAGCATAACATCAATCTGGGTCGATTCAACACAAATGTTCTCTTAACATTGTGCCCTAAAAGTTGTTGGCATAGACATGCCCATGATCAGGAAACTAGAAGCACCATGCAACACTTGAGATAGTCTTAGAGGCCAGTCTAAGAATACTTCTTACCGTTTATTATTCCACACGTGCACATGAGTCTTCCTCCTAGCCTCGTGTTATTGCAGACTCGAGAACCATAGTAGTTATAGCATGGAACATAAACATAATTATGAACTTGGAGATAAATAATATCATTTATTATTGCCTCTAGGGCATATCTCCTACACTAGGAGTAGCAATCTGAGGCGCGATACACTGGTAAAGCTCAAGGCGGTTTACACGCTTGTTGAACAATTGTACACTGGAGCTCAGCGAACTCTTTCCACTATCTCCCCCGCGAATCAAGGGCCGAATCTATTAATTGATGTCTTGAAGAAGTTGTCCATCTTGCACACTAGGTTCCAAGAAATCAAGCGATCTTGTGCTAGAGCCGGAGCTGTGACAGCTTTAAGCTATGCCAAAGCCTGGGTACCGGAATTAGACCCGGCGGACGTAGCCAGTGGATATCCCAGTCTCAAGGAAGATGGAACTCCTTTCGACCAACAAGACTTTGCTGCTTGTGTCAAGGAGATTCACCGTCATGCTACAATCATCACCGAAGAGACCAACCTCACCAAATATCACCCGGGTTATGATGCAGATAACCAGAAGATGCCGACTCCTTCATATAAAGTGATGGATTTAATTCCTCCCATTCGTAAGCACAGTTTCGCCCCTGATATCGATCCGTCTGATCTGATTGATGATGAAGCTGAATTCATCGCCATATGTGGCTTTGACTGGTCCAAACCCAACTTCTAGAAGGTGGAGGAGGAGGACGAACTGGCAAGGGATGAGTCACAACCTTCAAGTCAGCCAGGCCAAGATTCGTGAACCGGGGCCGGTTTATTGTCTGCTCGTTGCGATGTTTAAAAACAATCATCTTTTTGGGAACCAGGCGCCTTGTAATAGGCTAGCGTTAAAACTTCTTGTTCTATTGTGCCATCGTGCATATTGTGCTGTTCCTGACACTATTTATCCGCTATGCGAAGATATGCCATATATGCTTGATGATATTATCAATTTTAACTCTGTTCCTGCATACAATAGGTGAAAAGTGTCCTGGCGGTTTACCGCTGGACGGGTTATAAGGCCCCAATATAATCTTATCATGATTTGTAATCAAGACTGGACTAAATAGTAATCATATATGATTAAAAATATGTCATACCTGTGATATTTGATCACACCTATTAGTTTACCAAGTCAGTGCAATAAAGGCAGTAACCCAAGACTTTGGACACTGGTAATTATCAGAGATTGTCGGCTTATAAATAAAGCCGGACCGGGTTAATAAACACCGGATATTATCTTTATTTCATACTGGCGACTTATAGTCGAAGACCAGGCCAGGTTAATGAACACCGGTTAATGTCATATATGACTCCGACGGCATTCTAAGCCTTATTGGTTTTCAACCATGCATTACCATGTCACAAGAAAAAAATCTCAAAAAGACGTTCAAATCAAACAATAGAAAATCCAAGGCTTTCATAGGCCGCAAAGCCAAAATATCTTCTTCAATGAAACTAGCATTAGCCATTGGAAGGTACGCGCTTTTTGTGAGCCGGCACTCACATTACCCAGTCGACATTTTAACCCAGATAAGTTCAGTTCTTATTTAAAGATAGACTTATCAGGAGTACTTGGGGTCAGAGTAGTATCGTGCATCACAGGCCGATTTATCCAAGTTTCAAGGAAGGCGGCTTTATCATCCTGAGCTTCTCCTTGCTTTCCGCAAACCGTGCCCTCACATGACAAACCGGCGTTTTAACCTTAACGAGTTCAGGGTCTTGTTTAAAAGATTGACTGTTAAGCGTTTGGCGGGTCAATCAGGATTACCTGATGGAGAAGCATCTGGCATACAGGCAGGATAACCTGGGGTTTTAGGTGAATACACCTGGCTTCCAAGCCTGGCTTTTATAGCCTATTGCAAGGTTATGAACTCGTTGTTCTTTAGAACGAACTAGCAAAAGGCCCGTGCGTTGCAACGGGAAAATATATATCATAATCTCCAATGGCTTTGACCACATTTTATTGCATCAACGAAATACACTATCACTCACAATTTCATGAAATCATGAACAATTTTCAAATCAGGAATTTTTTAAAACCATGAGCATATTTGAAATCGTGAGCATTTTTCAAATTAATGTACACTTTTACAAATTCTCAAACATTTTCTAAAATTAAGAAAAAATGGATTCATGAACATTTTATACTATTTGCAAACATTTTTCCTAAAAATTGTGATCATTTTTCTAAACAATCTTTAAAATTGGCGAACATTTCTAGAATCAACGAACAATTTTTTTGGAAATTGTTGGAAGAATTTTTGAAATTCAAGAACATTTTTTGTATTTAACGATTTTTTTAAAATGCATGCACATTTTATGAATGAATAAACTATTTTGTAAGTCAGGGATAGTTTTTAGTTAACAGAAACGACTAATAGCACGGTTGAAAACTAATCATGTTTTGGTCAAATTACATATATAAATTATTAAAAGAACACCAGGAGGACTTAATACTGGATCCAAGTTGGGCCGAAATAGTCCGTACTTTATTAGTAGGTAGGTATAGATAAGGAGTGCGGAAATAGTAAGTTTAATTCCAATTTTACAGTTAAGTTTAGTGAATCAGACACCCAAGCTCTAGATAAACTTGTTTGAATTTTTCTAATCCATATACCTAGTTTCCATCTAAGACTAATTGGAGTTTACGTTAGCAGCATGAAATCACTCTTCCATGGCAAACTCACAATTTTGTTTTACACGGCCGTGTATTGTCTACACATGCTGATATATGAGCACAAGCACGCAGTGTAAAATGTGAATGCACGCACACTGTACTACATTGATGAAGTTTCTGCGTTGGTGAACAATTTGTTACCTCTGTGTTAGATGGTCCTGCACTCCGGCGAACAAATTGTGTTTGAATGTATTGTGGCTTCAAATATAGCATATCACGGAGAGTTTCTGCATTGGTGAACTAATATTCTACCTATCACATTATTGGAGAGAAAATGTGCACACTTTCTGATTGGTTCCGCCAGATCACAAGCTCTGCATCGATTGATTCCTTCCGGCCGGAAGGCACATATGAGTATATGACATATCCATCCAGCTGCTTGTCTGCTTGTCCATGGTGGGTGGAACAGGCTCTCGATCTGGACGCTCCCAATGCTGATTTCCACTGCCGCGATTCCCCAACCTAGCCCTCCCCACAGCCGCGATTCCCCAACCTAGCCATGGACGCCGGCCCCGAGCTGGAGCTGGAGCTGGAGTACGATAAGACGGGCGTCCTGCGCGTGCACGAGAGCGGCCGTCCTTGACCCGTGTCCAACATCCACGCCCGCATCTCTACCTCCCCTCCACCGTCGCTTCGGAGCCCGGCAAGAAGTTCCCCGTCGTCATCTTATTCCACGGTGGTGCGTTCTTCGTCCACACCATCGCGTCTCCGCTCTACCACAGGTAACTGCGCCTCCCTCGCTGCAGCCGTCCCCGCCGTCGTCGTCTCAGTCGCCTACCGTCTCGCCCCGGAGTACCCCATCCCAGCCGCATATGACGGCGCCGAGCCCTGGCTCGCAGCGCACGACGACGCCTGCCGCGTCGTCCTCAAGGGCGGCAGCGCCGGCGCCAACATGGTGCACGCCACGGCGATACGGCTGGGGAAAGAGCGCATCGATGGCTACAACGATAAGGTCAGCGGCGTGGCGCTTCTGAACACCTACTTCTGGGGGAAAGAGCTGGTGGGCGGGAAGCCCACCGACGCCGGGTACTGCGGCCGCTTCGACCATGCGTGTCCCCTGACATGCGTGGGAGGTCATCTGCAGCAGCAAGTTCGGCTCTGACCACCCGTACATCGAACCGGCAACGTCTACGGAGGAGTGGAGGCAGCTTGGGAGCGGCGGCCTGCTGGTCAACACAGCGGAGCACTGCTGGTTCGTGGAGAGGGTGTGCGCGTACGCGGAGGATGTTGTTGCCGCTCTCTCTCTCACACCGGACGAAGGTGGAAGAAGGAGCACACTTTTTTCCCGGTAACCAACACCTCGGCGCCCAAGCATCTTTTTTATATTCAGCACACAGGCTACACCACTCGAGCTCCACGAATCACAGGAACTCACATCACTACACGCGGCTACATTTTGCTCTAGCCCCTGTCTCTTGGCCGCACAGCCGAGTACACTATATAGTACAATCACACACAGGCGAGTGGCCACACACACCACTAACTCACGCACGCATGCATCACACCGGGCACTACCACATGACCCGGCCACTAACCCACTAGCTACATGCATGCAACTAGATAACAACTTTATCCATGCACTCTAGAACTCGGCAGCTTCACCGGACGCCCCGCTCGTAACAGCCAGGGGACTCGGCTGCCAACGGAACCACGTACGTCAAGATTAGTTCTAACAGAGGAGATCAAGGCGCGCGGGTGGGACGCCGAGCTGGAGTTCCACGAGTCTAAGGGCGAGGGTTATGTCGTGACTCCGAGAACGCCGTCAAGGAGCTCGCCGCGTCGCCTTGGTGGCGGATTTCGTCGTTTCTGTCTTTCTATCCCATCGAGTGGAACGTCTTTTTGGGAATCCATCTAGCTTAAGTGGAAGGGTTGGTTGATCAATAATGCTAAACATACAAAGAGTTATACGTAATTACATGCTGATTAGGATTTTTTCCATCTACTGTCCAATCATAAACTTGCCCCCCGTGATGTTCAGGGGATGGGCCGCCTCGCCACCTATTGACCAATCAAATTAACCCTGTTTGTAAAAACTTGTAACTTGTTTATACGTGTAGAATTACTCTTGATTGATCTATTCTAGTTAGAACGCTAGCTGGGCTTGGGCCGGTTTATCGGATCGAGTTAGCCTGGGCTAATGAAAGATCCATCGCCAGGGATTCCTAAAAAACGAACCGATCGCTAGACCGATCAAGTCAGACCAATCAGCAGGGTAGATCTACTTTTAAATCTCGTCCATCAATCTATGTGATTAACATAAAATCAACGGATATAATAGGGTGACTTATGAAGAACTATGAAAGCCTCCATCCTTTAATATTAGGTAAAGAAGAGACCTCAAGCAATATGTTGAGCTGTGCTTAAGGGGTACCAATGTTTGAGTTGTGCTTTTGCAACAGACTCTCTTTGGCCCCTTTAACCTGGGTAGTATGCCCCCAAGTTTTTATGTGGCCTATAAGCCAGATCAAAGGGCAATTATAACTTTGCTGTATAAAGCAGAAGCCCCCATGTGACCAAAAACTCATCATGTAAAGAGGAAAAAACGATAGAGGCCCTGCTTTAGCAGGGATGCCGGCTTTATTATATCGATCATAATATATACATTGTCGAAATATGTACATTGGAAGAGCCAGTGGCTCAAGTGTAGTAAGGCCTAAGGTGAGCAATATTCCAGGGCCGGTGGGTCTCTTCCTTCGACGTGCGTGAGTCCTTGTGGTCTCGAACATCGATAAGGTAATATGACCCGTTGTATAAATTCTTGCTGACTACAAAGGGTCCTTCCCAAGGTGGGGATAACTTGTGCATATCAGTCTGATCCTGCATAAGCCGGAGCACCAGGTCGCCTTCTAGGAAAGTTCTGGTTTTAACCCGGCGGCTATGATAACGGCACAGATCTTGCTGGTAAATCGCCGAACGAGCCGCTGTGATGTCACGCTCCTCATCCAACAGGCACTAGTAGAAAACAGGACTTTGGTCACGGGGCAATATTCACATTACTCTCAGTTCAGGCACGAACCGGGACTAATGTGAGCATTGGTCCCGGTTTGTGCGGCTAAGGCATTAGTCCCGGTTCACCTGAGCCCTTTAGTCCCGGTTTGTGTCTCAAACCGGGACTAAAGATTAGACCTTTAGTCCTGGTTTGAGACACGAACCGGGACTAATGGGTGCGATGCCCTTTAGTCCCGGTTTGAGACACAAACCGGGACTAAAGGTCCCATTTTCAAACTCTACCCCCCCCCCCCCCCCCCCCGTGGTGGATCGCCTTTTTTGTTTTGAAAAAATCAAAAGAAAATGATAAAAACTTAAAAAAATAAAATCCTTCGAGAGGTAGTTCTATTACTACATCTACTAGTTAGGAAAATTTAAAAACTTAAATTTGGACATGTTTTGCAAAAACTGTAGAGAAAATGTAAAACGGCTATAACTTTTGCATACGATGTCGGAAAAAAACGTATAATATATCAAAATGTTCGGAACGAAAATCCGCATCCGATGGAAATCGCCTACGGCCTGTTTGCAAATTTTTAGAATCCTCAAATTCTAAAAGAAAAAAAAGTTATGCTCAAATTTCAGTTTTTTTGAATTTTTGTTAAATCTAGTCAAACTATGGTCAAACTACTTATTCTAGAAGTATTAGTGTTACTAAATAATTATTCAATAATATTAGTGTTACTAAATAATTATTTTAGTTTTTTTGAATTTTGGTCAACTATGGTCAAACTACTTATTCAAGAAATATTAATGTTACTAAATAATTATTGATTTTTAGAACAATAGTTTCAAACTCAAACAGTGAAATGTGTGACTTCATGCTCAAGCTAAATTCCTGAGGGTTAATAGGATTGACATCTTACTATTGTCAGGAAAACAACAAGTGCAGACTTGGAAACGAGGGAGAATAGAACCCGGAAGTTAAGCGTGCTCAGGCTGGAGTAGTGAGAGGATTGGTGACCATTCGGGAAGTTACATGATTTGGAATGATGAGGGGTGATTAGAGATTAGAGGTTAAAATAATTCAGAAATTTGAAATTCAAAAAAAAAATCAAATTTTTTTTAGTACCGGTTGGTGTTACCAACCAGGACTAAAGGTGGACCTCCAGGCAGTGGCCACGTGGAGGGCCTTTAGTTCCGGTTCAAGTTAGAACCGGGACTAAAGGGGGAGGCTTTAGTACCGACCCTTTAGTCCCGGTTCCAGAACCGGGACTAAAAGGCCCTTATGAACCGGGACTAAAGGCCCTTTTTCTACTAGTGAGGTCAAGTGCTTCTTGACGTGCTCTTTCATTGTCAGCTTCAACATAAGCCGCCACACGAGGTGAGTCATGACAGATGTCACTAGGGAGAACTTCCTCTGCTCCGTAAACCATGAAGAAGGGTGTATATCCCGTAGATATGTTTTGGGTGGTATTGATGCTCCACAACACAAAAGGTAACTCCTCCACCCAACAACCTGGCGTCCTCTACAGGGGAACCATAAGACGGGGTTTGATGCCTTTGAAGATCTCTTGGTTTGCTCTCTCAGCTTGAACATTGGATTGGGGGTGAGCCACTAACGATACATCGAGCCAGATATGCTCACATTGACAAAATTCTTCCATAGCACCGTTAGAGAGATTAGTGCCATTGTCTATTATAATGTTGTGTGGAGAGCCAAAGCGGAAGATCACCTTTTTCATGAATTGAACCGTCATTGCTGCATCACACTTACTGACTGGCTCTGCCTCTACCCACTTAGTGAACTTATCAACCGCCACCAAAAGGTGGGTCTTCTTGTCCTTGGATCTTTTGAAAGGTCAAACCATATCAAGCCCCCAAACTGCAAACGGCCAAGTAATTGGAATCATCCTCAATTCTTGAGCTGGCACATGGGCTCGTCGTGCAAATTTCTGACATCCATCACACCTGCTGACGGGGTCCTCCGTATCAACATGAGCTGTTAGCCAATAGAACCCATGACAGAAAGCTTTAGCCACAAGGGATTTTGAACTGGCGTGATGAACACAATCTCTTTCATGAATCTCTCGTAAGATCTCACAGCCCTCTTCTGGAGAAACACAACGTTGAAACGCCCCTGTGACACTACGATGGTGTAACTCTCCATTAACAATTGTCATTGACTTAGATCGTCGGGTTATCTGCCTAAGTAAGGTTTCATCCTCAGGTAACTCGCCCCGGGTCATATAAGCCAAAATAAGGAATTTTCCAATCCGAAATTACATGGAGAGCCGGCACCAACTGAGCCTGCGGGTCAGGTATAGCCAAATCCTCCTCTGTAGGTAACTTGACCGACGGGTTATGCAAAACATCAAGAAAAACATTAGGCGGCACCGATTTGCGTTGAGAACCCAACCGGCTCAAAGCGTCTGCCGCTTCGTTTTTCCTCCGATCAACATGCTCAACTTGATAACCCTTGAAATGACCAGCAATAACGTCCACCTCTCGCCGATAAGCCGCCATGAGTGGATCCGTAGAATCCCAAGTACTAGAGACTTGCTGAGTCACCAAGTCTGAGTCGCCGAAGCACCTAACCCGGCTTAAATTCATCTCCTTAGCCATCCGAAGACCGTGGAGTAAGGCCTCATACTCAGCTCCATTGTTAGTACAAGGAAACATCAAACGAAGAACATAACCGAATTTATCACCTCGAGGGGAAGCAAGAATAACTCCAGCCCGCGAGCCCTCCAATTGCATAGACCCATCAAAGTGAATAGTCCAATACGTGTTATCTGGCTTTTCCTCAGGCATCTGCAGCTCTGTCCAATCATTGATGAAGTCCATCAGCGCCTGAGAGTTGATGGCCGTGCGAGGTACATATTTTAACCCGTGAGGTCCAAGCTCAATAGCCCACTTAGCAACCCGGCCAGTTCCTTCTCTGTTTTGGATGATATCTCCCAAAGGAGCAGAACTCACCACATTAATGGGATGTCCCAGAAAATATTGTTTAAGCTTTCAGCTGGCCAAGAACACCCCATATACAAGCTTCTGCCGGTGCGGTTATCTCTGCTTGGACTCAGTATGCACCTCACTGATATAGTAAATCGGCCTTTGAACCGGATATTCCTTGCATGCCTCCTTTCTTTCTACCAAAATGGCAACACTGACAGCTCGGCTATTAGCAGCCACATATAACAACAAAGGCTCCTTATAAATAGGGGCGGCAAGCATGGGTGGCTCAACCAACTGCTTCTTTAAATCCTCAAACGCTGCATTAGCAGCATCACTCCAGACAAAATTATCTATCTTTTTCATCATCTGATACAGAGGGATGGCTTTTTCTCCTAAACGGCTTAACGCCGCAATACAACCCGCCAGACGTTGCACATCATTGACACACGCCGGTTTGGCCAGAGAAGTAATGGCTTTGATCTTTTCTGGATTAGCTTGAATGCCTCCGTTGGACACCAAAAAACCCAAGAGCTTGCCTGTCGGCACACCAAAGACACACTTGGCTGGGTTAAGCATCATCGTGTAAACCTGGATTATCAAAGGTTTCCTTCAAATCATCTGTCAATGTCTCTTTCTCTCTGGATTTCATCACAATATCATACACATAAGCATGAACATTATGCCCAATTTGGTTATGAAGGCAATTTTGCACACATCTCTGATAAGTTGTATGGGCACTCTTGAGCCCAAAAGGCATAGACACGTAGCAGAAGGCTCCAAAAGGAGTTATGAAAGCTGTCTTCTCCTGCTCCTGAACTGCCATCTTGATCTGATGATAACCAGAATAAGAATCTAAAAAACTCAAACGCTCAGAACCCGTCGTAGCATCAATAATCTGATCAATGCGAGGGAGAGCGAAAGGATCAGCCAGACAAGCCTTGTTTAAATCCGTGTCATCCACACACATACACCAAGTGCCGTTCTTCTTAAGTACCAACACGGGGTTAGCCAACCACTCAGGATGGAAAACTTCAATGATAAACCCAGCTGCCAAGAGCCGGGAAACTTCTTCTCCGATGGCCTTCCGTCTCTCCTCATTAAAACGGCGAAGGAACTGTGTGACCGGTTTAAACTTTGGATCAATATTTAAGACTGTGCTCAGCGAGTTCTCTCGGTACACCCGGCATGTCTAAAGGCTTCCATGCAAAGATGTCCCGATTCTCACGGATGAACTCGATGAGCTCGCTTTCCTATTTTGGATCCAGATTAGCACTGATGCTGAACTGCTTGGATGAGTCGCCAGGAACAAAATCAACCATCTTGGTATCATCTGCTGATTTAAACTTTAAAATCGGATCATGCTTTGTGGTTGGCTTTTTCAAATATGTCATACCTACCGGGTCAACATTGTCCTTGTAAAATTTTAACTCCTCCGTTGCACAAACCGACTCAGGATAAGCCGCATCCCCTTCTTCACATTCTAGAGCTATCTTACGGCTCCCATGCACTGTAATGGTTCTTTTATGACCCGGCATCTTGAGCTACAGATACACGTAACACGGTCGCGCCATGAACTTGGCATAAGCCGGCCGTCCAAACAGAGCGTGATATGGGCTGTGGATCTTGACCACTTCATAGGTCAATGTCTCCGACCTAGAGTCATGATCATCTCCAAAAACAACTTCCAGAGCTATCTTACCAACTGGATATGCCGACTTACCATGCACCACGCCATGGAAAACAGTGTTTGACAGCTTAAGATTTTTATCAGTCAACCCCATGCGACGGAAAGTTTCATAATAAAGGATATTGATGCTACTCCCTCCGTCCATGAGTACTTTGGTAAACTTATACCCTCCGACCTGAGCTGCGACCACCAAAGCCAAATGACCCGGATTATCAACCCGGGGCGGGTGATCTTCCCGACTCCACACGATGGGCTGCTCAGACCAACGCAGATAATGAGGAACCGCCTGCTCAACAGCATTGACTAATCTCTTATGAAGCTTCTGGTCACACTTACACAAGCTAGTGGTGAACATATGATATTGCCCACTATTCAACTGCTTCGGGTTGCTCTCATAACTAGACTGTTGCTACTACTGACCCCCCTGATTACTCTGCTGGTTGTAACCACCCTTGCTGTTGTAATTACCTTGATTTCCTTGGTATCCAGAGTTAGAAAAGCCACCGCCATAACCCGGACCGTGAGAGCCGGGCCCAGAACCTCCACCTGGCCCATGGCTGCCATGAAAAAGATTGGAATTCTTGTACTCCTTCATAATATGACAATCCTCCCATAGGTTCCCAGATGGTCTTTCTTTCGTACCATGTTTTGGGCAGGGCTGATTTAACATATGTTCAAGATTTATACCGGATCCTCCGGCCCGTGGGGGTAGTTCACCCTTGCGATGCTGACCATTATTCTGTGCATTGGTGTTAGCCACAAAGTCAAAACTATTATCAGCCTTGCGCTTACCATTGCCTCCCGGGTTATACTGCTCCCCCTTGGCGTTGCTTCTCTTCCTTCCCTTCCCCGGCTTTTCATCATCAGACTCGGGGTCCTTCGTACTATCGGAGTCAGCATACTTAACAAGAGCCGCCATGAGCGTCCCCATGTCATTGCAGTGGCGTTTGAGCCGCCCTAGTTTCTGCTTCAAGGGCGTGAAATGACAATTGTTCTCCAACATCAACACCGCTGAGTCGGCATTGATGCGATCCGACGAGTGCAAGATTGTTGAGACCCGACGCACCCAATGGGCTGTTGACTCGCCTTCTTCTTGAACACAGGAGGCCAGATACACAATTGACATGGGTTGTTTACATGTATCCTTGAAGTTTTGGATGAACCGGGCCTTTAACTCGGCCCATGACCGGATGGAATTGGCAGGGAGCCCCGTCAACCAAGTGCGGGCCGTCCCTTCTAACATCAGGGGGAAATATTTAGCACATGCAGCCTCGCTGACATCCAGCAACTCCATGGCCATCTCATAACTCTCAATCCATGCCTCAGGACATAAATCGGCTATATACTTAGGAACCTTGCGAGGACCTTTGAAATCCTTGGGTAGGCGATCGTTACGCAGGTCCGACACTAAGCATGGCACGCCCAAGTTTCTAAAGGTTACACCTGGCTCCACAGAAGTTGTTGGACGAACCGGAGTGGTTTGATGGGCCGCATACTGTGCCGCTAACACGGCCTCTTGACGGGCTTTTCCTTGATCCACCACATTCTGAGCATCAGCACCACCGCCCGCCAGGTTATGCTCGCGCGGCGGGTTATGGTTACGTCCACTGCTTGACACCGCCGGCTCATCAAGATGTCTGCTGTAACTTCGGCTTGGGCGAGGGGTGGAATGAATCCTATCATGACTGTAAGAATAAGCCTGTTCTTGGGTCAGTGTTGTTTGAAGAAGCCCACTGGCTCTCCATGTCTCGACCGCCATTGGCGACTCACCATTAACCGGAAGAGCCGCCAGTTGTGACGCCGCAGCGATCATGTTATCCAAAGGGTTAGAATAATGACCCAGTGGCGTCGGTACTTGCTGCGGCGGGTTGGTGTTCTGACCAGGTGGGTCCATTGTGCGCGGCTGAACCGGCGTACCAGTCCCAGATGCTTCGATCCGGTTTGCTACTGCCAGGTTATTGGTTCCTGCTCCTGGCGTGTTAGAGAGATTCCTTGCCTCATAAACCGAAGGCAAACGAGTATGATGCCTCCTCCTCATGACTTCATTGGAAGCGTTCTAATCTAACATGAGCGGGTAAGATTGTGAGTGAATCCGTTGAGCCTGAGCATCCAAAGCGGTTTGATCCTCAGCCATCCTGGCGTTTTCTGCGTTTAGCTCCTCCCTGGCCTACGCTATCTCACCACGCAGCTTTGTGATTGCCGCATTATGCTGATGTTGATCCGTCGGGTTAACCACCGCCGTTAACAGTGCTATCAGTTTGTCCAGCAAGTCAGTTAAAGCTTGAGCTGGTGGGCGCTCACGGCCTCCTGCCCCGGCAGCCGCTGCCGCTGCTAACCTAGAAATCAACTCTGCTGCTGTTGATGAATGTTGCACGGGCTGTGTACCGGCCATGAAGATTGCAACCCGATTAAGCGGCTCACAGGGGTCCAGAATACTGTCGCCTTGGGAACAGCCCCCAAGCGGGCCGTCCGGCAGTTGATACAATGACTCTGTCTCGCCGGTGGATGACTCATCATCAGAGTAAACGACGATCTCATCACCCGATGATGGTATGTCCTCAGATTCCACTCCATGGATAAATCCCACTAAGGCATGATTCATGGAAGGCCGAACCCGGGAGGGTCTCGCATGCTGAGCCGTCTCGAAGATGTCGGTGCAGATGTCCGGCTCAGGTCCCGGTTCACCGATCTTGCCGATGAAGATGTGGATTCCACCGAAGGGGACCCGGTACCCATACTCAATTCACTAGTAGAAAAGGGGGCAACGGTCCAGGCCGGGTCAGCACATTAGTCCTGGTTCAGTCTAGAACCGGGACCCATGGGGGCATTGGACCCGGTTCGTGAGCCCAGGGGGCCGGCCGGGCCACGTGGGCCATTGGTCCCGGTTTGTCTGGACCTTTTGGTCCCGGTTGGTGGGACGAACCGGGACCAATAGGCCTCACTCCTGGCCCACCACCATTGGTCCCGGTTGGTAGCTTGAACCGGGACCAAAGGCTCCCCTTTAGTCCCGGTTCATGCCACCAACCGGGACCAATGAGGTGCCTATATATACCCCCTCGCGTAAGAGCAGAGCACACTGCTCTGTTTTTTCTGGCCGAGGGGGAGAGGGTTTGGTGGCGCTCTAGCTCACCTGCTATGCACACAAGGTGTTCGATGGAATGCCCAAGCCACACTACTTAAGCTTTCTCCTCTCCAAGCTCGACCTCCAAGCTCCATTTTCCTCAATATTTGTCTAGGTTTAGCGGTCCATCACGCCCCGTCCCCGTCTTCACCGCCGTCGATCACCCGCGCCGAGCTCATCGCCGGCACCACCGTGGTGAGCCTCTTGTTCTTATCTTCTTTCTGAAAGGAAAAAATATTCTTACTTGTATGTTTACATAGATACTTGTATTATTTTCTTACTTTTATTATTGCATCTTATATAGTGTGATGGTTTTGGTATCCGCCCCCGTCGGCCCTTGTCCTGTCTATGATTCGGATGTGGTATATATATTATCTTTATAACTATTGGTTCATTTATCGTTTTTGAAAATTATGCCGACCAACGTGACATAGATTTTATTTATGTAGGATGTATGTGAATCGGAAATTCCAACCGAACCTATTGTCGAGAGGTTAAATTTAGTTGAAGAAGAAAACAATTTGTTGAAGGAAAAAATAAAAAAAATTGAGGAGGAGAAGATGATATTGGAGTTGCATGTTGCGGATGTCGTCGATGATCACAAGATCAAGATGGATGCAATGCGCTTGAAGATTAGAAAGATTAGAAAATATGCCATTCATACCGAGGATTTGTATCATTATGTCGTTGGATCAATTGTTACCTTGGTTGCAATTATGATCGCATTTGTTTTCGCATTGAAATGCTTTACATAGTTTCAATGTATGGTTTAATTAATTAGATGCTCTGGAGAGCTATATGTTGTTAGATGAGAACTATGTATGTACTTGGTTTTAATGTGATGATGAACTTCTATTAATTTGGACACTTAATTATATATATAATGCACGCAGATGAACCGGCAATGGATGTACCGTGATAGACATAGCTCCAAGTACATTAAGGGCGTGCATGAGTTTCTCGATGCGGCTGAGGCAAACAAGCAGAATGGTTTGATGTGTTGTCCATGCACTGAATGTGGGAATACGAGGTCTTACTCTAACCGGAAAATCCTTCACTCCCACCTGCTTTACAAGGGTTTCATGCCACACTATAATGTTTGGACGAGGCACGGAGAAATAGGGGTTATGATGGAAGACGGCGAAGAAGAAGAGTACGAAGACAACTATGTGCCCCCTGAATACGGTGATGCTGCAACGGGGGGAGCTGGTGAAGATCAAGAGGAACCAGATGATGAGCCCAATGATGCTGCAACGGGTGAAGCTGCTGAAGATCAAGAGGAACCAGACGATGTGCCCGATGATGATGATCTCCGCCGGGTCATTGTCGATGCAAGGACGCAATGCGAAAGTCAAAAGGAGAAGCTGAAGTTTGATCGCATGTTAGAGGATCACAAAAAAGGGTTGTACCCCAATTGCGAAGATGGCAACACAAAGCTCGGTACCGTACTGGAATTGCTGCAGTGGAAGGCAAAGAATGCTGTGCCTGACAAAGGATTTGAGAAGCTACTGAAAATATTGAAGAAGAAGCTTCCAAAGGATAA
This sequence comes from Triticum urartu, assembly GCF_056163025.1. Classification (NCBI taxonomy): domain Eukaryota; kingdom Viridiplantae; phylum Streptophyta; class Magnoliopsida; order Poales; family Poaceae; genus Triticum; species Triticum urartu. The sequence continues at coordinate 743,322,396 of NC_141875.1, read as the reverse complement.
CGAATTGCCCGACAGTACATACGCAGCAAAGAAGGTCGTATGCCCTCTAGGATTGGAGGTGGAGAAGATACATGCATGCCCTAATGACTGCATCCTCTACCGCGGTGCATACAAGGATTTGAACGCATGCCCGGTATGCGGTGCATTGCGGTATAAGATCAGATGAGATGACCCTGGTGATGTTGACGGCGAGCCCCCCCCCCCCCAGGAAGAGGGTTCCTGCGGAGGTGATGTGGTATGCTCCTATAATACCACGGTTGAAACGTCTGTTCATCAGAAACGAAGAGCATGCCAAGTTGATGCGATGGCACAGTGAGGACCGTAAGAAAGACGGGAAGTTGAGAGCACCCGCTGACGGGTCGCAATGGAGAAAAATCGAGAGAAAGTACTGGGATGAGTTTGCAAAGGACCCAAGGAACGTATGGTTTACTTTAAGCGCGGATGGCATTAATCCTTTCGGGGAGCAGAGCAGCAATCACAGCACCTGGCCCGTGACTCTATGTATGTATAACCTTCCTCGTTGGATTTGCATGAAGCAGAAGTTCATTATGATGCCAGTTCTCATCCAAGGCCCTAAGCAACCTGGCAACGACATTGATGTGTACCTAAGGCCATTAGTTGAAGAACTTTTAGAGCTGTGGAATGGAAAAGGTGTACGTACGTGGGATGAGCACAGGCACGAGGAATTTAACCTAAAGGCGTTGCTGTTCGTGACCATCAACGATTCGCCCGCTCTCAGTAACCTTTTAGGACAGACAAACAAAGGATACCACGCATGCACGCACTGTTTAGATGACACTGAAAGTATATACCTAGACAAATGCAGGAAAAATGTGTACCTGGGCCATTGTCGATTTCTTCCGACCAACCATCAATGTCGAAAGAAAGGAAAGCATTTCAAAGGCGAGGCAGATCACCGGAAGAAGCCCGCCATGCGTACCGGTGATCACGTACTTGCTATGGTCAATGATTTGCACGTAATCTTTGGAAAGGGTCCCGGCGGACTAGCTGTTCCGAATGACGCTGAGGGACACGCACCCATGTGGAAGAAGAAATCTATATTTTGGGACCTACCCTACTGGAAAGACCTAGAGGTCAGCTCTTTAATCGACGTGATGCACGTGATGAAGAACCTTTGCGTGAACGTGCTAGGCTTCTTGGGCATGTATGGGAAGACAAAAGATACACCTGAGGCATAGGGGGACCTGCAACATTTGCACGAAAAAGACGGCATGCCTCCGAAGCAGTATAAAGGTCCCGCCAGCTACGCTCTTACGACAGAAGAGAAACAAATCTTCTTTGAATGCCTGCTGAGTATGAAGGTCACGACTGGCTTCTCGTCGAATATAAAGTGACACAATAATATGCAAGGACGGATATTCTTGGTCTCAAGCACACTACACAGTTATACAGAACTCTACCTTGGTGACTCCGTATGTCGATGAACACAAGAACAGTCTGCGCTCCAAACACCCGGAGCAGTGCGACAACTGGATTACATGTGAACACATCAGGACTTTCAGCAGTTGGTTGGAAACACGTCTCAGAGGTGACAACACTGTTTGTGATGAGCTGTACTTGTTGTCCAGGGGACCATCTTTGACTGTATTGACTTACAAAGGATACGAGATAAATGGGAATACATTTTACACGATCTCCCAAGATCAAAAGAGCACCAACCAAAACAGCGGTGTCCGTTTTGATGTAGCAACCGAGAGTTTTAAGGACACATATTATGGTTACATAGTGGACATATGGGAACTTGACTACGGACATGATTTTAAGGTCCCTTTGTTTAAGTGCAAATGGGTCAATCTGTCAGGAGGCGGGGTACAAGTAGACCCACAGTACGGAATGACAAAAGTGGATCTAAAAAATCTTGGGTACACTGATGAACCGTTCGTCTTAGCCAATGATGTGGCACAGGTTATCTATGTGAAGGACATGTCTACCAAACCGAGAAAAAGAAAAGATAAGGAAGCGAATACATAATATGATGAGCCAAAGCGCCACATAGTTCTTTCAGGAAAAAGGGACATCCTGGAAGTGGAGGGCAAGACAGACATGTCTGAAGATTATGAAAAGTTTCATGAAATTCCTCCCTTCAATGTCAAGGCTGACCCAAGCATCCTGATAAACGATGAAGATTATCCATGGTTACGGCACAATAAGCAAATGACACAAGCGAAGAAAAAGTGAAGACTTTCTCCCGCAACTATTATGATGATACCATGCCAACTTTGTAACACACGAGTATGCTATGCCAACTTTTTCAGAGTTCATTTGAAAACTATGAATTTAGGTCGAATTTTCTCTATAGGTGCATCTATGTTCATTTTCTTAGTAAAGTTAATCACAAACTTGTGATTCACACAAATTTCAAAGAATTCAAATTTTAAAACTAATGGCACTAACAGAAAGTTTATAATTTTTCTAAAACTAATGGCACTAACAGAAAGTTTATAATTTTGCTGACCTAAAAGCAAAAAGAAATAAAAAATAAAGAAAAAAACAAAAGAAAATAAATAATGCAGAAAACAAAACAAAAAATCTGGAAAAAAAATAAAACTAGCAACAATAAGTATTTTTTTCGTAAATAGAAACAAAATAAAATAAATAAAGCAACAAAAAAAACTAAAAAGTGTTTTCAAATTTGAAAACTAATGGCACTAACAGAAAGTTTATAATTTTTCTAAAACTAAAAGCAAAAAGAATTAAAAAATAAAGCAAAAAACAAAAGAAAATAAATAATGCAGAAAACAAAACAAAAAAATGGAAAAACAATAGCAACAATAAGTATTTCGTTGTAAGTAGAAACAAAATAAAATAAATAAAGCAACAAAGAAAAAAAGTGTTTTCAAATTTGAAAACTAATGGCACTAAAAGAAAGTTCATAATTTTTCTAAAACTAAAAGCAAAAAAATAAAAAAAATAAAGCAAAAAACAAAATAAAATAAATAATGCAGAAAGCAAAACAAAAAAACTAGAAAAAATAGCAACAATAAGTATTTTTTGTTGTAAGTAGAAACAAAATAAAATATATAAAGCAACAAAGAAAAAAAGTGCCACCTACTGGGCCCCCACGGCCTGAATACGACTAGAAACCCTACCATCGGCCAGGATTCAGGCCCGCAGGAGGCCCAGTAGGCCCACAGGCACACAGTGCAGGGTTAGGCCTGAAAGCCTGCATTTGAGAGGAGCTCGAGAGGGAAGGCGCAGCAATGCTTATAAACCACTCTCGAGCTCTCTCAGCTACCGAGGTAGGACTAAAGTTTTGGCGCGGGGCAGCACAAGGCCTTTGGTCCCGGTTGGTGCCAGCAACCGGGACTAAAGGGGGCATTGGTCCCGGTTCGTGGCACAAACCGGGACCAATACCCCCCTTTAGTCCCGGTTGGTGCCACCAATCGGGACCAAACGCCGCCCTGAAAAGAGGCCTTTGGTCCCGGTTGGTGGCACCAACCGGAACTAAAGGGGGCCTCTCATGTATGTATGATGGATTTTGATATATTTTTTTCATATATAATGTAGATGTCTATGTATGTATGGAATGATATCGATGGATGTATGTATATAGAACATTCGTAGAAAATATGACGAATCCGATATGACCAATGTCCCCCTCCGGTTCACTCGGGAACACTAACTCTCTTGGAGAAAAAAAATGTTATCGGAGAAAAAATGATATCGGGGTCGAGGGTCGTCGAACATGAGAGGAAGAAGAGGATAAAAAAAGAAGAGGAAGAAGAATAAAAAGAGGAGAAGAAAGAATAGAGGAGTTTCTTCTCCTCTATTCTTTCTTCTCCTCTTTTTTTTCTTCTTCTTCCTCCTTTTTTTTATCGGGAACGAGGGTCATCGAGGGTCGCCGAGCGGTAGAGGAAGAAGAGGATAAAAAAAAGAAGAGGAAGAAAAAAAGAGGAGTTCTTCTCCTCTTTTTTTCTTCTTCTTCCTCTTTTTTTATCGGGAACGAGGGTCGCCGAGGGGTCGAGGGTCGACAGGGGGTCGACGGTCGCCGAGAGGTCGAGGGTCGAGACGGTGTCGAGGGTCGCCGAGGGGTCGAGGGTCGTCGAACATGAGAGGATGAAGAGGATAAAAAAAGAAGAGGAAGAAGAAAAAAAGAGGAGAAGAAAGAATAGAGGAGAAGAAACTCCTCTATTCTTTCTTCTCCTCTTTTTTTTCTTCTTCCTCTTCTTTTTTTATCCTTGAAGCGTTTTCGAGGCCACCCCAAACCCCAGAGAAGCAGCGTCGAGGCCACTAATTAATATTAGTTCTACGTTTGCCACTAATATATCCATCTTTCATGTTTGAATAATAATTGCCATGTTGTAAATATTTGTAGAAACTATGGACACCACCCGAGACGAAGTACAAGAAGAGTTGTTGGGGGACATAATCGCACGAGGAAGTGATGCCGTCTGCTCGTTGTTTCTCAACAACACCGATGGTCCGGAAGCAGCTGGCTATGATTATGATGGCTCCGGTGACCCAATGCCGGTGCAAGAAGGAGACCGTGGGGACGGCTCCGGTGACCCAATGCCGGTGCAAGAAGGAGACCGTGATGACGTCTCCGGTGATTGAACCGAGTCCGGCCAGGTATATATATTAGTTAAGCCTGTGCTGACTAGCTAATTGATGCATTCATTGTTTTCGTATGTACACATATTAATTAAGTCTTTGTTCTTTTTTCTAGCCCTCCGGATCGAGAACAACTTCGGTAAAGAGACGAGGCCCGAAGAAAAAGTTGAGCTCGGATGAAAGGTTTGAGATCATAGCAATCGCGCCCGACGGCCAACCGATTGAACCCCTCCAGACAAATAGCGCATTTGTTGCTCAGTGCGGGGTTCTGGTTCGGGACAAGATCCCGATCAGGATCCAGCAATGGTTAAAGCCGGCTACAGAAGACCCTGAGGTGTCTTATGTCAATGATATGCAGAAAAATGTTCTTTGGACTGAGCTGAAGTCAAATTTCACCCTACCGCCAGAGGATGATCCGGAGAAGCCAGTTAAAGAGCAATTAATCAAGTCTTTTGCTCTTAAGAGGATGGCAGAACTATTCAGGTGGTGGAAGAAAGAGCTGAATAATTTTGTTGATAAAAAAGAGACACCGGAATTCAAGGGCGGATATGGGAAGATCAGAGATCACTGGCCGCATTTGTGGCCCACAAGACATCGGAAAAGAGTAAGAAGATGTCGGTGACAAACAAGCAAAATACCGCGAAGAAGAAGCATCACAATCGCACGGGGTCAGGTGGCTACCTCGTAGCCCGGCCTAAGTGGGCCAAGACTGAGAATGATCTGGTTGATAAAGGGATCGAACCAGAGACAATTAACTGGCCAGACCGTTGCCGGACTTGGTTCTTCGGGGCTGGCGGATCCTTGGACCCTGTATCAGGGAAGTGTATTTGGATGGACAATCAAATGGAAATACCTGTCAAGAAGTTTCAGCAGTATATCGAAGCAGCGCAGCAAGGGACGTTCGTTTCAGACAGAGAGAACGACGATCTCACAATGGCCCTCGGGAATCCTGAGCACCCTGGAAGGACACGAGGCACGCCAGGCTCCATTCCATGGAAGGCTGGGTTTCTGGACGCAGGCGGTTATACATGCCACGAGAGGAGGAAAAAAGTGCAGCAGACCCAAATGCAGGCGCTGCACGTAAGGGTACAAGCGATAGAGGAACGAGAAGCAAATCGCAGCAAACGAACTGCCGAAACTTCCCCCGAAGCTACCACACCATCTCAGCGGAGAAACAGCGTGGCTTCCACCGAGCTGCTTCAGCCGGAGCATGTCTTGACGGCTCCTGCCAGCTACCCTGTGGATGCTATCACGAAGTCTCAAAATTGCCACCTTATGATGCAATGGATTAATATGAAGGTCAAGGCGGTTGTTGGCTCTGTTTTTCCTACTGAACCCGGCACAACTTTTCACTGTCGGCCGATTCCAGAAGGATATGCTAGGGTGATGGTGCATGAAATAACAAAGGGATTTGAGGACCTCCAGCTTGACCACCCTACCGGTGAAGGGGAGACTCGGCTGGGTTCTGCTCTTAAGACTCCATGCCTATGACGGAAGGAGATCATCAACCTTCCGAACTGGACGCCTCCGCCTCCTCCTCCTCCTCCGGCGAGTCAGGACACTCCGCCTCCTCCACCGCCTCCTCCTCCGGCGAGTGACGATTAGTGCACTCGGCCGACTCCTTCTCCGGCGCGTGGCGGCACTCCGCCTCCTTCTCCGCCTGCGCCGGTGCGCCCGAGCAGCCAGCCTCCTCCTTCTCCGCCTCGTCAGCAAGGGCGGAAGAGACCCGCCACCGCTCCGGCTGCTCCAGCGTGTCGTAGTCCTTCTCCTCCGCCTCGTAAGCAAGTAAAGAAGACAGTCGCTCCGTCTGCTCTGCCGGCGTCTAGCCGTACAGCCGGAGGCGGGAGGACATACAGATTCGGTCCTTCTCTGAAGACTCCAGAGAAGTTACCATATGAGAGGACCCCGGAGGAGAACGCCGAGATCACGCGAGAAGAAGTGAGGAACTACTTTGAAGGGGTGAAAGCAAAGAAACATCCACCTCCGGAGGTAGATCCGGTGAAAGCGAAGCGCACTCTGGCTGCCCTGTCAAAACTACCCAAGTCTCCGCCGAAAGGCAACTATGACCGAATTATTGGAAAGGAATTTGCCGAAGCGGAGCGGTCGGGAAGTACTGTCAATGATCAAAGGCTAAAAGAACGACGAGCTGGGAAACAAATTGCCCAGCTCGGCGAACAAGCGAAGCAATCGTGCCCCCCGCTCAAGGTGCCTAGCGACATCGTCGCTAATGATCTGAGGATGGTGCCCGGTTATAGCAATCTTGGAGATTACCTGCCCGACGATGTACATTATGATTTCATGGAGGTGCAGATACAAAGATACGAGTACGGGAAGCCTCTCGTCAAAGATGAAAGATCTCTATCAACGATGATGCGAAGATTGCATGATTGGTACTTGAAAATCTGCAGAGAGTCTGGGGGAGGAGTACTTTGTATGTGAGAGTTAAAAAGGAGCATGACCTCGTTGGAATTGAACTGTTTCCTGTTCCATTTGAGGAGTTCTTTCAGTGTTTCAATCAATTGGCCCTCGAAAAAGCAACGGTCACCTGCTACTATCTGTAAGTAGTACTACTTCTGTCATTAAGTCTCTCTATATAGCTCAGCTCTTTCATTGCATGTATTTATAATTATATCCTCACTATATTATGCAGATTGAAGATCGCCGAATTGAAGAAAAGACAAATCAGTGATATTGGGTTCATTAACACAAATTTCATACCGCAGATACCGAGGCCAACTTGCTACGATTGTTGGTAATAAATGAAAACAAAGATATAATACTTTTTCCTTACAACTTCAAGTGAGTGTTACTGTCTTGTGCATATTCGGTTTCCCTTATATATTAGTCAAGGTTATAGTAATGTAATTGATGAGTTATACATGCGTGTGCAGTTTCCACTATATTCTCCTAGAGATTAAGCTTGAGCAGGGACTAGTAACAGTCTTAGACTCAAGACGAAAAGATCCCCAGGACTATGCGGACATGACTCAAATGCTCGAGAAGTTAAATCGATCATTATCCACCATATCAGCAACTTTGTTCATTTCCTGATATATCAAGTAATTGTTTTCTTTGTCTGGCAGGGTTTGGAAAAAATTCACCAAAAAAGCTCCGGGACTCGCGAAGAAGCTGCAATTTAGACACCCGAAAGTAAGTACTATAGTAGCATGTTCCGCGCATCTCCTAGTGATTCAAGCGCTAGTTTCATCAATACCATTTGGCATTCTTGCTTATCAGTTTGATTGACCTCTATTTCTTGTAAAGTGGTTGTGGCAGGAACAAGGGAATGATTTCTATGGATACTACGTTTGCGAGTCCATCCGCCACACGACCTGTGAGCGGGGCTACTCTGACGAACAATATGAAGTGCGTAAATAACAACATTCACAATTTTATTTTATTACCATCATTTGTGTTGAGTTTCATTCATTCATTCATATATATATATATATATATATATGTATATGTATTGACTCCCTTCTTCAAATTAGATGTTTCAGAAGTAGAATGAACTCCTAGCACCAGCTCGCATGCGGGCAATTCAAGAGGAATTGGCGGCATTCTTTCTTGACCACGTGATCGCTGAAGACGGAGAATACTATGTGGACCATGCGTCCGTATGTTAGGAGATTATATTTGTAAGAGATAATTATTGTATATATGTAGCCGGTAGTGTCGGATAGATATACGAGAACTTGTTGTTCGACCAATCTCTCGGAGAAGGAGAGGTGGTCGATATCACTTCTCTCTGTATGCATATATGTTCATGACGATCTTCTGTTTCCTTCGTTTGCTTACTAGCTAGCGTGTCTAGTCCTCTCTATACGTATGTATAGTACGTAGCGTCGACCAAGCACGGACATAAGAGAGGACACTTCTCTCTATTAATTATAGCTAGCTAACACAATATATGAAACACCTAAATTAACCCCCCAAAACCCCCAAACCCCCCCCCCCTTCCAAAAAAAACAAAAACCCCAGCCACAAAAATGCTGACGCATGGATGCCTATTGGTCCCAGTTGGTGCCACCAACCGGGACCAAAGGTCCTCCTGCCTGGGCTCCGCACACAGGGCACGTGGAGGCCCATCCGTCCCGGTTCAGGATTGAACCGGGACTAAAGGGACAGGGCATTAGTACCGACCCTTTAGTCCCGGTTCAGGAACCGGGACAAAAGGCCCTTACGAACCGGGACAATAGGCCCATTTTCTACTAGTGATTGAGCCGGCTTCGGGGCCCCAGCCTGCGTCGTCGATGTAGAGCTTGCCGCGACGACTCTTGGTCATCCGGCCCACAGCATATCCCCTGATCCCTTTGAAGTTACCCTTTAAGAACTCGAAACCATCATGCGATAGCCCCACGGTGGGCGCCAACTATCATGGAATTGTCACGGCAGATATCCTAGTGTGAGGACTTAGTCATGGAGCCATCGCGATGAGGTTAGCTTAAAGGGGTTAATCAGGACAAAGGACACGAAGAGTTTATACTGGTTCAGCCCCTTACTGTGAAGGTAAAAGCCTAGTCCAGTTGTATGTGGTATTAATAGGGTTTCGATGAACAGGGAGCGAATACGCCTGACCCGGCTCTCGATCTGTTGTCTCTTGTCCTAAGACGACGCTAGGTCATCCCCTTATATACACAGGTTGACGCCCTGCGGCCCTCAGAGTCCCGGCTGGATTATAGAACGTATCCGGCTTGGTGACCTTTCTCATAAGCCTTACAATACAAGTTTACATACATGGCGGTTTACAATCATGGGCCTTAAGCCTCTTTTGGGTCTGGGCCCTCTACCAAGCCTATCTATGAACCGCCATATGATCTTGGGCTTCATTTGAGATGGATCGTCATAGGGATGACCCGGCCCCTCCTGGGCGAGTCACACCTAATAGTTATATCCCCAACACGGTCCTTGTCCAGCTTTAGGTCGGCGATGAGCCTCAATGACAACATCCCCCACCATGATATGAGATTATGTGGGAGCGGCATTCAGCACTTCCTGGAATTATAGCGGAAGCTTGGGCGAAGAAAAGGCCTACTAGCAACTCGGGGGAGGTTGCAAATTCACTCAAGTCTGTCATGTCCAGCCTACGTACGCGGAGTGCTGAGAACTTTGGCCACATCACAAAAAGGATTGAGAAACTAAGAGGTGAACTGGGTGAGTTGAAACTGATCGTGTCCTCATCCGTACAAAGATGAATGAGATGGATGAATTACTGTATTGCGAGGAAATGCTTTGGTTGCAGTGCTCGCGGATAACGTGGTTGAAAGAAGGCGATCGTAACACAAAATACTTTTCTCGTCATGCTGTTTGGCCGTCACGGCGTAATTATATTCAGCGACTTCGTCGTATGGATGGCACTTGGTGTCACGTTCCATCTGATATGGAGCGGATGGCAACATCGTACTTCTAGGAGGTTTATATAAATGATCCTGCACTTTCGCCCGAGTCGGTGTTGAATTGTATTCTACCTAAGGTGCCGGCCGAGATGAATGCTTCTTTGTGTGCGCCATATACAGAGAAAGAAACATTTGACGCCTTGTTCCAAATAGGGCCGCTCAAGGTGCCAGGTGAAGATGGGTTCCCAGCGCGTTTTTTATCAACGCAACTCGCTGTGCTTAAGGTTGAAATTACTGCTGCACTCCTTGAGTTCTTTGACACAGGAGTTATGTCGGAAGGCGTTAATGACATGGCAATCGTCCTGATTCCTAAAGTTCAACATCCTAAAGAACTCAAGGATTTTAGGCCCATTAGTTTGTGTAACGTTCTATACAAAATAGTTTCTAAGTGCATGATTAATAGGCTACATCCTTTGCTCATGGATCTTACTTGAGATAATCAGAGCGCATTTATTCCAGGACGGCTGATGTCGGATAACTCTATTGTCGGTTTCGAGTGCATTCACCATGTACAGTCTTTGCGGCAGGGTGCCCCTCTTTATGTGCATAAAAATTGGATCTATCAAAGGTGTATGATCGTGTGGATTGGGTCTTCTTGCAGAAAGCCCTCCTTAAATGGGGCTTTGATCTGGTTTGGATAGATCGCATTATGGTATGTGTTTCTTTGGTGAAATATTCTGTCAAATTTAATGGTAAATTATTGGAGTCTTTCACACCATCGAGAGAGCTGCGGCAAGGTGATCCATTGTCTCCCTTTTTGTTTCTGTTTGTTGCTGACACGCTATCTGCTTTGATTAGTAAGTCAATGACCGAGGAGGAACTAGAAGGGATCAAGATATGTCGGAGAGCTCCAGTTATTTCACACCTCCTTTGCATGCAACATGCAACGTTGGTGAGAGATTTGTTGAACACTTATGCATCGGCATCAGGGCAACTTATAAACCCTGCAAAGTGCTCTGTCCTCTTCTCCGACAATTGTTTGTCATCTAAGGCCATGGGAATTAAGTCAAATCTGGAGGTGACTCAAGTGGTTTTTGATCCTAAGTATCTTGGTTTGCCTGTACCTGAAGGGGGGATGGATAAGGGGAGATTTCAAACAGTGCAAGCCCGACTTAGTAAGAGACTCGTTGATTGGAATGAACAGTACATGGCAACTTTGAACAAGGAACTATTAATTAAATCGGTTGCGCAAGCCATAACCACATGTGTGATGAGTGTATTCCGGCTGCCGATGTCTGTACTGGATGATCTTACATGATTAATGCGGCAATATTGGTGGGGTGTAGAGAAAGGAAAACGAAAGATGGCTTGGTTAAGTTGGGACAAGATGAGGCTACCAAAGTCCATGGGTGGTATGGGTTTGGGTTTCTATGACATGCAAGTCTTTAACCAAGCGCTGCTCGCAAAGTTTGTGTGTGGACGATTATTACGAGCGAAGTACTATCCCAATGGGAATTTATTGGACATAGTATTTATAGGAAACTCTTCAGCTGTGTGGAAAGGAACTGAACATGGTCTGGAACTGGTCAAAAAAGGCATCATTTGGCGGGTTGGAGATGGTTCATCGATACGTACTTGGAGGGATCCTTGGATTCCTCGAGGCCATAACTTTCGGCCGGTCACACCGAAAGGGAACTGTCGATTCAACCATGTGTCTGATTTTCTTGATGATAATGGTTTGGATGGTGCAACATTTGAATGACCATTTTTGGCCGTTGGATGTCCATGAAATTCTGAAAATCCGTACTTCACCGAGACAACGTCAAGATTTCTTTCCCTGGCATCCGGAGAAGAACATGCATTTTTTCGTGAAAAGTGCGTACTACCTGGTGACGGCCGTGCATGATGAACAGTTCGCCGGCGGGGTATCGAGCACTAGCCTCGACGGGAATCGATCCATTTGGAATCTTTTTGGAACTCGTGTGTTCCTTTACGCATGAAACATACGGCTTGGCGAGCTGCGACTAGTGCGTTGGCTACTACAGCGTGGATGCAGTATAGGCATCTCACGTCGCGCAAATTTCTGCCCCCTCTGCAGCATTGTGTGGAGGAAGATAGCTACCATGCATTGGTTGCATGCAACCATGCACGTAGCATTTGGGAGGCCATGAGGCGCGTCTGGGCGCTCCCCTGTGACCAGCTCCTTATTAACAGTGGGAAAGAGTTGTTGCTAAACCTGCTGATTAATTGTAATGATGCCGAGCGCGACCGTGTTCTTATGCTTATATGGCGCATCTGCCAATTACGGAATGATCTTACTCATGATAAAGAGGTTCCCCCGGTGGCTGCTACGGTGGACTATTTGGAGAGTTATATGAAGTCTATTGGAGATGCTAGTAAATATAGCACAGAGGAAATTATTAAGGGTAAAATGCCGGTTGTTGGTTGGACTTTGCCTGAAGTAAGAGTGGTCGTGGCTCCTACGCTTTGGCTGCCTCCTCCTACTATTATGTTGCTCTGTCAGTGGATGGGTCGGCGGCAGGGTGATTCTCCGACATCACAATGGATCAGATATTTTTGCTGCATATTTATTTTCAATTGCAACGATGCACTGGAAGCGGGGTTACATGCAATCATGCAAGGAATGGCGCTTGTTTTACAACACTCTAACCTTCCAGACATTGTCCAATCTGATTCAAGTGAAGCTTTGTCTAGTCTTACAGGAGATGGACTAGTTCGTTCTGCCTATGGACATCTGGTGGATGAAATTAAGGAGTTGATGAAAGACCGGGAGTTTATTCCCCAGAAATTATCTAGGGATCAGAATAAAGTTGCAGACCGTTTGGCAAATTATAGTCGTTTAGAGTGTACCACGGCTGTGTGGTTGCACCTAGGTCCACCATGTATTGAGGATCTTTTACCTCTCAACTGTAACTCTCTCGATATGGAATAAAACTCTCTTTTCCTTGCAAAAACAAGAACAATTCTTTGTCAAAGATTTTCTGGTGGACCATAAATATTTTGATTTCTCCAACAGTACCAAGTTCATGATTTTTAGCTGTTTGGATCATGTTTTTTTCATGCTTAGGTTCATATTTTTAGTTGTTCAGATCTTGTAATTTTTCATACTTAAGGTTACAATTTTAGTTGTTAAGATCGTTCAATCTTTTTGTTGGTGCATGTGTCAAGAGACTGAAAACTACAATTGGGTCAGTCACTTTCTTTGTGTGGAGATGAGAAAGGGCCCTAGGCCAGGCGCAGTCAGGGGCAGTGCTATAGCACGCTATCTGGACAAGTATGTATAATAACCAAGCCTCTACACCTGGGAAAGATTTCGCGTTCAGTTTAACCCACTTGTTTGACCGCGACCTGCTTGCTTACCGAGCGCACGCACGTGTATTTAATTGAGATACTGGCATGTACAATTACATGGTGGCTGTAGACTCAAGAGCAACTAGTTAACGAGCACTCCTTCGGAAGCCTCACAGTGATCAGCGCCACTTGGCGCGCTCTCAGCCGCTCGTCACGTGTCGCGCTCTAGGCACTTCCTTCGGATTTGTTTTTTCTTCGCACGCATTTTCAACTTTTTAAATGATTTTTTTTCAGGTTTTTTCGACGTTCGGTTTTCCACCGGTCTTTCTTAACACTTGGACCAAAAGAATTTCGGAACTTTTTTTTGCGCGAAAAACACATTTTTTTTGTTTCGCGAGAGTCACGGTTTTGCTTCCGTGAGCGGCGCGGTTTTGCTTTCATGAGAAACACGGCCGTGCCTCTCGGAAACGGAAAATAATGTGTTTTCTGTTTTTTTTCTTCCGCAAGAGTCACGGTTTTGCTTCCGCGAGAGACACGGTTGTGCTTTCGCGAGAGTCACGGCTGTGCCTCTCGGAAACGTCACGGTTTTGCTTCCGTGAGAGGCACAGTTGTGCTTTCGCGAGAGTCACGGCCGTGCCTCTCAGAAACGAAAAAACGCATTTTTGTTTTTTTTCGTTTCGTGATACATACGGTTGTGCTTTCTCGAGAGTCACGGCCGTGCCTCTCAGAAACGGAAAAAACGTATTTTCTCTTTTTTTTCGCGAGAGGCACGATTTTGCTTCCCCGAGAGGCACAGTTGTGATTTCGCGAGAGGCACGGGCGTGCCTCTTTCGGAAAGGAAAAAAACCATGCTCCTTGTTCATTTTTTCGTCCGGTTTTTTTATGAAAATGCATTTTGTCAAAACCTATCAACATGGGATCTAGTTTTTAAGATCTCCACAACAGGAATCTAATTGTCAAAACCGTTCGAGATTTGGATGCACGGCTTAAGAAATAAAACATTTTGAATAAACGGATCTACGAAAAAAGGGAAAACTCCTAGGTTGCGACAAGTCGCGCCACTTGTCGCAACCTGGAAAGGTGGGAGTGATCTTTGCAACGAGTACTCCTCAATTAGTGATTTCATGTAGACTCTTGGTCAAAATTTTGTTAACATGGATCGCGACTCGATGGGTGTGGTTAGCGATTTTGCGTGTGGGCCATACTGTCGCGTTGACCTGGCTGCTACGGTTCCTTGGGTGGTCGCATGCATGTGTGGCCTGGTAGTTTCTCACGATTTACCTAGCCCGCTATCGTTTTCCTCCTGTAGCGAAACCTAGCCGCCGCCACAGGAGAGCCGCTCCTTCCCATGCCGTCTTCCAACGGCTCTCCGCAGCCGGCGACCTAATGGTCGTCAGTCGTGAGGGGGGTCGTCGGGTCCCGCATGTGTGGATCGTTTTAGCCTTAAGTTTTAGGGCCCAAGAAGCTTATAGTTTTGGATCGTCTTGGCTTTGGCGGCAGCGATGGAGATGCAGAATAAAGAAGCTCTGGATTCTTCACTGGCGAGGCGATCGTCTCTATGGTTGGTGAAGGATCTGGAAACCAGTCTATTCAAGCAGGGGTGTCGTGGCGGCGGCGGCATCCTTGTTGTCAACATATGTCCTCGGGCTCTGTCATTGCGACGGCGTCTGCTCCAACATCGGCATGGAGCTTGGGAGGTACTCGAGGAGCAAATGCATATTGTGGTCTGCATCGACGACATCTGGAAGACGGAATATGTGTTGGGCTTGTGGTTCATGGATGGCAGGTATGGTTTCCTCCTCTGACGCCTTAGTCATGTGGGGATGCCAGATCTGCAGTACGATGGCGTGTCCGGGGTGTTTCCCCGGTCTGATTCGTTCGACGGTAATGATTTCGCCTTTGGCGAGCCACCTTGGTGGTCCGCAAAGTTGCATATCAGCAATGGAGCCGCATCGAGCTCGGGTGAGGACGTGGTCCGTCATTTTTTCTTTCGGTGGCTACTATGGTGGTGCCGGTGTTTACGTGACTTGTACTTTAATCTTTATGATATGAATGAGACATATATTACCATGCAAAAATAAAGTTTCTCACAATTTGCCTACCGATTGCGTCTACTTTTTGGCAGCTGGATGGGCTTCTCCTGTTGTGCTAATTTTTTGGCATGGGCCTTCGTGCCCACTCGGCTGCATGCATGGCCCGGCGTGTGCTGCCTTTCTGTTGTTGCAGTGCGATCGGCCGCCTGCGTGGTCATGTGCTCATGTGTCACGCTGCGCGCGCTCGATTGTTCTCGTGCTCATCTGTCACGTCTGTGCGCGCTCAATTCTTCTGTCAGTGCCGCCTTGGTCGCCTTCCAGAAGCGTCCTCACTCGATGCTTCGCCTCTTTTGGATGCGGGCGCCGCCTTGCCGCCCTGCCGTGCTTCCCATCGCGAAGGCTCCGGCGGAATCCAGTGACATAGCTTTTCACCATTTTGTCCGGCTATAAAATCCTCCCTGGCTCTCCTCTGGAGATCACAGCATCACCCACATTACGCAAATCCTCATGGTGTAACAACCGTAACCTCCGTTCTTGCCGTCGGCCCTTTCTTCGCCGGAGCCTCAACCGCCAGGTTCCGACTCTCCTCCCAGCGCCGCTGTCGTATGCCCTCGGTGCCACCTGGTTGATGGCCTGCGGGGCTGCGCGAGGAGGCCACGCCGTGGAGGGGCTTGCTGCCGTGGCCAGGTCGCTGCAAATCCCCGTGGCTGCCGCCGCAAACCCCTACGCCTGTCGATATACACCCATGCGGCATGGCTCTTCAGGCGCTTTGGCTAGGACGGTGGAGGCTCCCATAGAGGCATGAGCGATCTTGGGAGAAACAGAGGCGGTAGTGACGGTGGACCTGCTGGCTTCCGGTTCGTCTTGCTTCTTCCAGGAGCGTATTTGCGACGTCATCCTTCTGGGGGTTTGAGCGGCCGTCATTAATTGGGTGCGTAACGGTGGAAGGCGTTCTGCAGCTCGAGGTTCTGCTGCGTTAATGACGGAGGGTGAACATTCACTCATGGCGCCGAGCTTGGCATGTCGGTCGTCGTTCTGCTGGCTATGCAGATCGTGGTTAGTTTGGTCTAGCTGTTTGCTTCTGAGATATTTCTTTTCTTTTCTTTTCTTTTCTTTTCTTGTGTGATTATTCAGTGGTGCGTGTTTGCTTTCTTGTTTTGTGCAGCAGTTGTGTTTTCGTAGCACCAAGATTTTCTTGTCGATACTTCGTACCATCGGCATCGTCCACGACAGCCAAGGTGCGGTGGCGGCGGCTACAAATGAAGCCAAGCGGCGGGCTGAAGGGGAGGACAACCGCTGAAGCACAGACTCTTACGGTAACTACCATCCTACAGAGGCAACGTCATCAGGAAAAGACACATAATAACGGCGTGAGTCCTCGTCGAACTTCCACTTGAGGTCAAGCGCATCATCTGGAACGGAGTCGTCGGGCCCTGCATCTGGTTTGGAAGTAATCTATGAGCCACAAGGACTCAGCAATCTCGCATCCTCGCGATCAAGACTATTTAAGCTTATAGGTAAGGCAAGATAATATGAGAAGCTGCAGCAAGCGACTAGCATATATGGTGGCTAACCTGTTCGCAAAAGAGAACGAGAAGAGAAGGCAAAGTACGAACGAATAACTAGAGAACAACCTGCGGCAAACATTACTCCAACAGCGTGTTCACTTTCCGGACTCCGCCGAAAAGAGACCATCACGGTAACTCACACCGTTGATTCATTTTAATTAAGTTAAGGTTCAAGTTATCTATAACCGGACATTAACAAATTCCTATCTGCCCATAACCGCGGGCACGGCTTTCGAAAGTTCAAATCCCTGTAGGGGAGTCCCAACTTAGCCCATGACAAGCTCTCATGGTCAACGAAGGATATACCTTCTCCCGAGACATTCCGATTAGACTCGGTATCCCGGTTCTATAAGACATTTCAACAAGTTAAAACAAATCCAGCAATACCGCCCGAATGTGCCGACAAATCCCGATTGGAGCTGCACATATCCCGTTCTCAGGGCACACTCAGATTGTCTAAACTTCCGGTAGGCCAGCCCAGAGTTGCCCCTGGTGGCCACCAGCGGCTGACGAGGTGGACCAACACTCAGAGGAGCACTGGCCCGGGGGGGTTTAAATAAGATGACCCTCGGGCTCCGGAAACCCTAGGGAAAAAGAGGCTAGGTGGCAAATGGTAAAACCAAGGTTGGGCATTGCTGGAGGAGTTTTATTCAAGGCGAACTGTCAAGGGGTTCTCATTATTACCCAACCGCGTAAGGGACGCAAAATCCGGAAACATAACACCGATATGACGGAAACTAGGGCGGCAAGAGTGGAACAAAACACTAGGCAAGAGGACGAGCCGTCCACCCTTTACCAAGTATATAGATGCATTAAGATAACAAGATAATATAATGATGTCCCAACAAGAAAATAATGTTCGAATAAGGAACGATCTCCAATCTTCACCTGCAACTAGCAACACTATAAGAGGGGCTGAGCAAAGCGGTACCATAGCCAATCAACGGTTTGCTAGGACATGGTGGGTTAGAGGTTTGACATGGCAATTTGGGAGGCATGATAAACAAGTGATAGGCATCGTAGCATAGGCATAGAAAAAGAGCGAGCATCTAGCAAAGCAAAGATAGAAGTGATTTCGATGGTATGATCGTCTTGCCTGCAAAGTTGTCAGAGTTGACTAGATTCTCGAAAGCAAACTGAACGGGCTCCTCGTTAGCGAACTCGTCTCTCGGATCTACCCAAACAAGACAAACAAGCAAAAGGAACACAATCAACCACGTGCAAAGTTCAAACAACATGATGCAAACATGGTATGCTATGCGGGATGTGGTATGTGATGCATATGCAAGATTTGACAAGGAATGAAAGAACCTGGCCTCAACTTGGAAATCCAAGTGTGCCACTGGAAATATGAGGTGATTTCGGTTGAAATCGATATAAAGATCGCCGGAATCGGATGCACGATTTGGAAATGGCAAGCAAAATAAATATGGCACCGGTCTGCGATAAACAACAAGTAGTCATCTAAATGCAACAAGTTAAACATGCTACAGCACCCCAACATGGCAACAAAATACATGGAAGGGATCCATTCATGATGCTTATCAAAAGATGAACACTGAGTTACGTCCAATTCATCCATTAACAGGTTCAAACAAGCATGGCAAAAGCGCAATTGGTAAACAGGTTTCAGACTTAGTGAAATTAACACTAGTCTGGAATTTCAGATTAGGTAGCACACTTTGGAGCATGAAAACTAGATGCTACAGGAACTTAAAATGGCAAGGCAAGGCATGGCATGGAGCTACTCAAAGAGCTTAACAAAAGTCCCTCGGTGACCTTGAGCCAAAAGGGATCAGAAAATACAAATGCAAGCATGTGAACATGGCAAAAACATAATCAGATCACAAACTTAGAGAAAAACTGGAGCATGCAATTCAGATATTAAGTAGGCATGTTCACGAGCTCGATGCACTCACTACAGAGCATGTCATGACAATCTAAGCATACACCCATCCATAATACACATTATACAAGCTAGATATGGTAAGAACAACAACATAGTATGCACGGATCAACTACAACATCCTCGGCAAAATCATTAACAAGTAGACAATCTGCCCAAATTCACGAAATAGCAAAAGTAGAGCTCAATTGACTCAAGCTAGGGTGTTCCATAATTGCAAACAAAGGCATGTATGGATAGAGCACTACAAGATTAACAAATCATCCTTACTGATCATCCTCACAAGAGGCGAGGTCCGGCCGGCGATGGCGCGCCAGGCGGCGGCGTCGGCGGCGAGGTACGCGCGGAGTCCGGCGAGGGAGGCGGGTGCCGGCGTGGTGCAGGCGGGCGGCGGGCGCGCTGGAGGCCACGGGGGCCCCGCACGGGCCGAGCGGGTCGGCGGCGGGAGGAGGCTGGTGATGTGGGCGCGGGGACACGTGGCACTCAGCGATTGGCCCGGGCGAAGATGCGGACGTTTTCCGGCGGCGAGCGGACATTGTCCGGCCGCGCGGAGGTGTGGGGAGCTAGGTTAGGGGTGGAATGACCCGGGATTTTCGGAGGGGGTGATATTTATAGGCATAGAGGGAGCTAGGAGTGTCCAAATGAGGTGTGGTTTTCGGCCACGCGATCGTGATCGAACACTCTAGATGATGGAGAGGGTTTTTGTGGGTTTTGGGCCAAATTGGAGGGGTGTTGGGCTGCAACACACATGAGGCCTTCTCGGTCCCTCAGTTAACCGTAGGAGCATCAAACGAAGTCCAAATGGTACGAAACTTGACAGGCGGTCTACCGGTAGTAAACCAAGGCCGCTTGGCAAGTCTCGGTCCAATCCGGAAATGTTTAACCCCCACACACGAAAAGAAGGTAGAAATGACCACCGGAGGAGAACGGAGCGGCGGAATGCAAAACGGACAATGGGGAAAATGCCCGGATGCATGAGACGAACACGTATGCAAATGCAATGCACATGATGACATAATATGAGATGCATGACAACAACAACACACGGAGACAAAAACCCGAACCCGAGAAAATAAAATAACTTAGTGCCAGAAACGGCAAGTGTTGGAGTACATATTAGTTAAATCATATCCGGGGTGTTACAACACTCCACCACTATGAAAGGATCTCGTCCCGAGATCTAGGACTGGAAGAACGTCGGGTACTCAGAACGGAGGTGATCCTCGCGTTCCCAGGTGGCTTCACGGTCGGAATGGTGTGACCACTTGACTTTGAGGAATTTGATTGACTTATTGCGAGTCTTGCGTTCAATCTCTTCGAGAATAGCAACGGGTGCTCATGATAAGAGAGATATTCTTGGAGATCAATGTCTTCGAAGTTGACGGTGCGGTCAGCAGTCTTGAAGCACTTGCGGAGCTGAGAGACATGGAACACGTCGTGCACATTTGCAAAGTTTGAAAGAAGCTCAAGTTGATAGGCGAGATCGCCTCTCTTGCTGACGATCTTGAAAGGTCCCACGTATCTAGGGGCAAGCTTCCCTTTGATACCGAAGCGACGAGTACCTTTCATTGGAGAGATGCGGAGGTAAACATGATCTCCGATCTCGAAAGCCAAATCACGGTGCTTACTATCACAGTAGCTCTTCTGGCGCGATTGCGCTGCTTTGAGGTTATCTCGAATGACTTTACACATTTCCTCTGCCTCTGTGATTAAGTCATTTCCCAGAAGTTGACGTTCACCGGTTTCAGACCAGTTGAGAGGGGTACGGCACTTCCTGCCATACAGAATTTCGAATGGGGCCTTGCCCGAACTTGCTTGAAAACTGTTGTTGTAGGAGAATTCAGCATATGGAAGACAATCTTCCCACTTCATACTGAAGGAGATCACACATGCCCTCAGCATATCTTCAAGAATCTAGTTGACACGCTCGACTTGACCGCTAGTTTGAGGATGGAAAGTTGTGCTGAAGCAGATGTTGGTGCCCATGGCCTTCTGAAAAGAATCCCAAAACTTGGAGGTAAAGATGCTGCCACGGTCTGAAGAGATCACCCGAGGAATACCGTGTAGCGAGACAATTCGAGAGGTATAGAGCTCCGCCAATTGAGCTGCAGTGATAGACTCTTTGATAGGCAGAAAGTGAGCCACTTTGGTGAGATTGTCGATGACAATGAATATAGCATCATTGCCATGCTTGGACTTTGGAAACCCAGTCATGAAGTCCATCTCAATGTGGTCAAACTTCCATTCTGGAATGGCAAGAGGTTGGAGGAGACCAGCTGGCCTTTGGTGTTCTGCCTTCACTCTTCTGCAGACATCACACTCATTCACGAACTGGGCAATCTCGCGCTTCATTCGAGTCCACCAATAAGCCTGCTTGAGGTCCTGATACGTCTTCGTGCTCCCAGGGTGGATGGAGAGGAGTGAATTGTGAGCCTCATTCATGATCACTTTACGAAGATCACCTTTGGGCACAACAATACGATCCTCGAAGAAGAGAGTATCCTTGTCATCAATGCGGTAGCACTTGTACTTGGGTTGACTCTTGGCAATCCCAATCTTCACCTTCTTCACCATAGCATCAAGAAGTTGAACCTGACGAATCTGGTCTTCCAAGGTAGGAGAGACTTGAAGGTTCACTGGTAGAAAAAGGGCCTATAGTCCCGGTTCGTAAGGGCCTTTAGTCCCGGTTCCTGAACCGGGACTAAAGTGTCGGTACTAATACCTCCCCCCTTTAGTCCCGGTTCAATCCAGAACCGGGACGAAAGGCCCTCCACGTGGGCAGTGCGCAGAGCCCAGTCAGGAGACCCTTTGGTCCCGGTTGGTGGCACCAACCGGGACCAATAGGCATCCACGCATCAGCACTTCTGTGGCTGGGGTTTTTGTTTTTTTTTGAAGGGGGGGCGTTGGGGGTTTTGGGGGTTAATTTAGGTGTTTCATATATTGTGTTAGCTAGTTATAATTAATAGAGAGAAGTGTCCTCTGTTATGTCCGTGCTTGGTTGACGCTACGTACTATACATACGTATATAGAGAGGACTAGACACGCTAGCTAGCTAGTAAGCAAACGAAGGAAAGAGAAGATCGTCATGAACATATATGCATATATACAGAGAGAAGTGATATCGACCACCTCTCCTTCTCCGAGAGATTGGTCGAACAACAAGTTCTCGTATATCTATCTGACACTACCGGCTACATATATACAATAATTATCTCTTACAAATATAATCATATGGACTCAGGGTCCACATAGAATTCTCCGTCTTCAGGGATCACGTGGTCAAGAAAGAATGCCGCCAATTCCTCTTGAATTGCTCGCATGCGAGCTGGTGCTAGGAGTTCATCCCGCTTCCAAAACATCTAATTTGAAGAAGGGGGTCAATACATATATATATATATATAAATGAATGAAACTCAACACAAATTATGGTAATAAAATAAAATTGTGAATGTTGTTATTTACGTACTTCATATTGTTCGTTAGAGTACCCGCCCCCTCACAGGTCGTGTGGCGGATGGACTCGCAGATGTAGTATCCACAGAAATCATTCCCTTGTTCCTGCCACAACCACTTTACAAGAAATAGAGGTCAATCAAACTGATAAGCAAGAATGCTAAATGGTATTGATGAAACTAGCGCTTGAATCACTAGGAGATGCGCGGAACATGCTACTATAGTACTTACTTTCGGGTGTCTAAATTCCAGCTCCTTCGGCAGTCCCGGAACTGTTTTGGTGAATTTTCTCCAAACCCTGCCGGACAAAGAAAACAATTACTTGATATCAGGAAATGAACAAAGTTGCTGATATGGTGGATAATGATCGATTTAACTTACTTCTCGAGGATTTCAGTCATGTCCGCATACTCCTTGGGATCTTTTCGTTTAGAGTCCAAGACGGTTACTACTCCCTGCTCAAGCTTAATCTCTAGGAGAATAAAGTGGAAACTGCACACACATGCATAACTCATGAATTACATTACTATAACCTTGACTAATATATAAGGGAAACCGAATACGCACAAGACAGTAACACTCACCTGAAGTTGTAAGGAAAGAGTATTATATCTTTGTTTTGATTTATTACGAACGATCATAGCAAGCTGGCCTCGGTAGCTGCGGCATGAAGTTTAACCTGAGTTGCATCTATGAGATATGTGTTAATGAACCCAATATCACTGACTTGTCTTTTCCTCAATTCGGCGATCTTCAATCTGCATAATATAGTGAGGATGATTATAAATACATGCAATGAAAGAGCTAAGCTATATAGAGAAACTTAATGATAGAAGTAGTACTACTTACAGACAGTAGCAGGCGACCGTTGTTTTATCGAGGGCCAATTGATTGAAAAACTGATAGAACTCCTCAAATGGAACAGGCAACAGATCAATTCCAACGAGGTCATGCTCCTTTTTAACTCTCACATACAAAGTACTCCTCCCCCCAGAGTCTCTGCAGATTTTCAAGTACCAATCATGCAATCTTCGCATCATCGTTGATAGAGATCCTTCATCTTTGACGAGAGGCTTCCCGTACTCGTATCTTTGTATCTGCACCTCCATGGGTTCATAATGTACTTCATCGGGCAGGTAATCTGCAAGATTGCTATAACCGGGCACCATCCTCGGATCATCATCGACGTTGTGGCTAGGCACATTGAGCGGGGGGCACGATTGCTTCGCTTGTTCGCCGAGCTGGGCAATTTGTTTCCCAGCTCGTCGTTCTTTCAGCCTTTTATCACTGACAGTACTTCCCGACTGCTCCGCTTCGGCAAATTCCTTTCCAATAATGCGGTCATAGTTTTCTTTCGGCGGATCAGACTTCGGTGGTTTTGTCAGGGCAGCCAGAGTGCGCTTCATTTTCACCCGATCTACCTTCTCCTCCGGAGGTGAATGTTTCTTTGCTTTCACCCCTTCAAAGAAGCTCCTCACTTCTTCTCGCGCGATCTCGGCGTTCTCCTCCAGGGTCCTCTCATATGGTAACTTCTCTGGAGTCTTCAGAGAAGGACCGAATCTGTATGTCCTCCCGCCTCTGGTTGTACTGCTAGAGGCTGACCGAGCAGACATAGCGGTTGTCTTCTTTACTTGCTTAAGAGGCGGAGGAGAAGGACTACGACGCCCCGGAGCAGCTGGAGCGGCGACAGGTCTCTTCCGCCCTTGCTGACGAGGCGGAGAAGGAGGAGGCGGGCTGCTCGGGCGCATTGGCGCAGGCGGAGAAGGAGGCGGAGTGCCGCCGCGCGCCGAAGAAGGAGCCGACCGAGGGCCCTGATCGTCACTCGCCGGAGGAGGAGGCGGTGGAGGCGGAGTGCCCTGACTCACCGAAGGAGGAGGAGGAGGCGGTGGCATCCAGTTCGGAAGGTTGATGAGCTCCTTCCGCCATAGGCATGGAGTCTTCAGAGCAAACCCCAGCCGAGTCTCCCCTTCACCGGTAGGGTGGTCAAGCTGGAGGTCCTCAAATCCCTCCGTTATCTCATCCACCATCACCCTAGCATATCCTTCTGGAATCGGCCGACAGTGAAAAGTTGCGCCGGGTTCAGTAGGAAAAGCAGAGCCAACAGCCGCCTTGACCTTCAAATTCATCCATTGCGTCATAAGGTGGCAATTTTGAGACTTCGTTATAGCATCCACGGGATAGCTGGCAGGAGCCGTCAAGGCATGCTCCAGCTGAAGCAGCTCAGTGGAAGCCACGCTGCTTCTGCGCTGAGATGGCGGGGTAGCTTCGGGGGAGGCTTCGGCAGTACGTTTGCTGCGATTTGCTTCTCGTTCCTCTATCGCGTCTACCCTTGCTTGCAGCGCCTGCATTTGGGTCTGCTGCACTTTTTTCCTCCTCTCATGGGATTTGTAACCGCCTGCGTCCGGAAACCCAACCTTCCACGGAATTGAGCCTGGCATGCCTCGTGTCCGTCCAGGGTGCTTAGGATTCCCGAGGGCCATTGTGAGCTCGTCGTTCTCTCTGTCTGGAAAGAACGTCCCTTCATGCGCTGCTTCGATATACTGCTTAAGCTTACTGACTGGTATGTCCATTTGATCGTTCGTCCAAATGCACTTCCCTGTTACAGGGTCCAGGGTTCCGCCAGCCCCGAAGAACCAAGTCCATCAACGGTCTGGCCAGTTAATTGTCTCTGGTTCGATCCCTTTATGAACCAGATCATTCTCAGTCTTGGACCACTTAGGCTGGGCTACGAGGTGGCCACCTGACCCCGTGCGATGGTGAAGCTTCTTCTTCGCAGCATTTTGCTTGTTTGTCGCCGACATCTTCTTACTCTTTTCCGATGTCTTGTGGGCCACAAATGCGGGCCAGTGATCTCTGATATTCTCATATCTGCCCTTGAATTCTGGTGTCTCATTATTTTCGACAAACTTATTCAGCTCTTTCTTCCACCTCCTGAATAGTTCTGCCATCCTCTTCAGAGCAAAAGACTTGATTAATTTCTCTTTAACTGGGTTCTCTGGATTATCCTCAGGCGGTAGGGTGAAATTTGACTTCAGCTCAGTCCAAAGATCATTTTTCTGCATATCATTGACATAAGAGACCTCAGGGTCTTCTGTAGCCGGCTTAAACCATTGTTGGATGCTTATCGGGATCTTGTCCCTAACCAGAACCCTGCACTGAGCAACAAATGCGCTCTTTGTCCGGAGGGGTTCAATAGGTTGGCCGTCGGGCGCGATTGCTATGATCTCAAACTTTTCATCCGAGCTCAACTTTTTCTTCGGGCCTCGTCTCTTTACCGAAGTTGTGCTCAATCCGGAGGGCTAGAAAAAAGAACAAAGACTTAATTAATATGTGTACATACCAAAACAATGAATGCATCAATCAGCTAGTCAGCATAGGCTTAACTAATATATATACCTGGCCGGACTCGGTTCGGTCACCGGAGCCGTCATCACGGTCTCCTTCTTGCACCGGCATTGGGTCACCGGAGCCGTCCTCATGTTCTTCTTCTTGCACCGGCATTAGGTCACCGTAGCCAGCTTGTTCACCCTCTCCTTCCAGACCATCGGTTTCGTTGAGAAACAACGAGATGGCATCACTTCCTTCTGCGATTATGTCCCTCAACAATGCTTCTTTTGTTACTTCGTCTAGGGCGGTGTCCATAGTTTCTACAAATATTTACAACATGGCAATTATTATTCAAACATGACAGATGGATATATTAGTGCCAAACGTAGAACTAGCTACCTAATCATAGTAAGCTATCGGGAGGGGGTATATATCGACAACGACGACACTACATCTATGTCCCTCGACAACCCTCGTTCCCGATAAAAAAAAGAGGAACAAGAAGAAAAATAAGAGGAGAAGAAAGAATAGTGGAGAAGATCTCCTCTATTCTTTCTTCTCCTCTTTTTTTTTCTTCCTCTTCTTTTTTTATCCTCTTCTTCCTCTCATGTTCGATAGGATCGCTGAGGGGTCGGGAGGTTGCCTAGTGTCAAGGGATTCAACAAAACCATGTCTTCATCATTAGGCGAAAGTAACATGTGCATGATGGTACGAAGCTCTTCAAAGTTGTTCTGGAACGGAGTCCCAGATAGGATAATTCGCTTTTTGGTACAAAGTTCAGCAAGAGCCTTCCGAATATCGCTATTTGGAAGGCCTTTGCTGAATTCGTACCAAAAGGCGGATTATTCTATCCGGTCCTCCATTCCAAAACAACTTTGCAGAACTTTGTACCAACATGCCCTGGTTACTTCCGGATAATGATGAAGGCATGGATTTCTTCAATACTTTGACACTAGGAAACCTCTCTCTACTTCCGGCTAATAAGAATAAGAATAAGAAGAAGAAGAAGAAGAAGAAGAAGAAAAGAAGAAAAAAAGAGGAGAAGAAGAAATGAATAGTGGAGAAAAGAGAAAATAGAATATTCTATTTTCTCTTTTCTCCACTATTCCTTTCTTCTTCTCCTCTTCTTTTTCTTCTTTTTTCTTCTTCTTATTTATTTCTCCTCTTGTTTTCGGTAGAGGAAACCCTAAATAGCTAGCAAGTATCGTGGGTGTGAGATACATGTGGCCTTCGGTGTCAGACACTACATCCACGTCCCACAAGTGACGTGGGCGTCGAAGCCCGCGCCACTTGTGGGATGTGGGTGTAGTGTCCGACACCGACGGTACATGTATCTCACACCGACGATACTTTCTGTTTAGGGTTTCTCCTCTACCGCTCGGCGACCCTCTCGACGATCCTCGTTCCCGATAAAATAAAGAGGAAGAAGAAGAAGAAAAAAGAAGAGAAGAAAGAATAGAGGAGAAGACTTCCTCTTCTTCCTCTCCTCTTCTTCTCCCTCTTGTTCCCCTTCTTCCTCGCCTCTCTCATGAATGTCCGACGTTCTCGACCCCCCCCCCACGTGTTGAAGAAAAAAATGAAGAAAAAAAAGAGGAGAAGAAGAAAGGAATAGTGGAGAAGAAGAGAAAATAGAATATATTCTATTTTCTTTTCTTCTCCACTATTCCTTTCCTCTTCTCCTCTTTTTTTTCTTCTTTTTTCTTCTTCTTATTTATTTCTCCTTGTCTTCCTCTCCTCTTCTTCTTCTTATTTAGTTCTCTCGACCCCTCGTCCCTCTCTGGACCCCTCGATGACCCTCATCCTTGATAACATATTTTTTCTCCCCTCGACACCTCTCGACCTCTCGTCCCACTCTCGACCCCTCATCATCATCTATCACCCCCCTCGTTTTCTTTAGCATATATCCATGAACAAAATAGAGGAGAAGATCGAAGAAAAAAAAGAAGTCTTCCTCTTCTTATTTTCCTTTTTCCACTCCTTGCTTTTCTTCTTCTTCTTCTTCCTTCTTCCTCTTTTCTTCCTTTTCCTTATTTTACTTTTTCCTCTACACTAACCTAAAATCGATATCTACTAATTAACAACCTAAATAAAAAAATGAATACATATATGAAAAAAAACATCATATAAAAAACATTTTTGACATATTTAGCATATTCTGATCCATAGTTCAAAATTTTCAAATTTCATTCAAATGAAATTTGAATTGGATTCAAATAACTTGTTGAAAACCTATTCTAAACCTCTCCAAAAATTTTGAAATTTTGCCATCGCCTTTGTCTTGCATCAGTACCTCACCACAAATTTTTTTTTAAATTCCAAAAATGCCCAAAGCCATCCAGCATTTCATCAAACACCTTCTATATGGACAAAAAAATTCAGAAATTCCAAAAAATTCAGAAAAGTGGACAGCGCGTTGCTGCTGCTCCACTTCTCCTCTCCTCTACTTCTCCTCTCCTTCTACTCTTGAATGCATCGGGGCCGGCGGCGACCATGGAGCAGGGGCGGAGCAAGGGCGCTCGGGCGCAAGAGTGGCACTCGAGAGGGGGGCTCACTTTGAGGGGGGCGGCGACGGCTGGAGTCCGGCGACGAGGACGACGGGCTCGGGGCGGCACGCGGTGACGGGGACGGCAGCCTCGGGCCGGGCGGCACGCGGTGACGGCCGGGGACAAGGAGGCAGGCTCGGGGAGGCACGCGGCGACGGGGACGAGGGCGGCGGGCTCAGGGATGCCGGCGACGAGGACGGCGAGGGCTCACGGAGGGCTCGGCGGCGACGAGGACGAGGAGCGGCCTGGCGGCGTCGTCGGAGGAGAGGACGAGGAGATCGATCGAACTGAATCGAGAATTTCACAAGTGTTGGCTTATATAGCCAGAGCATTGGTCCCGGTTCGTGAAATCAACCGTGACCAATGCCCCCCTTTAGTCCCGGTTGGTGCCACCAACCGGGACCAAAGGCCAATTTTTAGCAGCCCAAAGGGCGGGAAGCGGCGGCCTTTGGTCCCGGTTGGTGGCACCAACCGGGACTAAAGGGGGGCATTGGTCACGGTTGGTGCCACGAACAGGGACCAATGCCCCCTTTAGTCCCGGTTGGTGCCACCAACCGGGACCAATGGCCTTTGCTGCCCCGAGCCCAAAAGTTTAGTCCCACATCGCTAGCTGAAGGGCGCCGGCACTGGTTTATAAGCGCTGGTGTTCCTACCCATTCGAGCTCCTCTCTAATGCAGGCTTTCGGGCCTAAACTTGCTACTGCCTGTGGGCCTATTGGGCCTTCTGCGGGCCTGAATCCTGGCCCATGTAGGGTTTCTAGTCGTATTCAGGCCGTGGAGGCCCAGTAGGAGGCATTTTTTTGGTTTTTTCTTTTTTATTTCTACATTTTTTTGGTTTTTTATTTTTTTATTTCTACTTAAAACTAAATACTTATAGTTTTTTAGTGATTTCTTTTTGCTTTTAGGTCACAAAAATTATAAACTTTCTTTTAGTGCCATTAGTTTTAAATTTTGAATAGTTTAAATTTGAATTTTTAAAAATTTGTGTGAATCACTAGTTTATGAATAACTTTACTATAAAAATAGAATTTTTTTTCTATTTATTTTTTATTTATACTTACAACTAAATACTTATAGTTTTTTAGTGATTTCTTTTTGCTTTTAGGTCACAAAAATTAGAAACTTTCTGTTAGTGCCATTAGTTTTAAATTTTGAATAGTTTAAATTTGAATTTTTAAAAATTTGTGTGAATCACTAGTTTATGAATAACTTTACTATAAAAATAGAATTTTTTTTCTATTTATTTTTTATTTATACTTACAACTAAATACTTATAGTTTTTTAGTGATTTCTTTTTTCTTTTAGGTCACAAAAATTATAAACTTTCTGTTAGTGCCATTAGTTTTAAAATTTTGAATAGTTTAAATTGGAATTTTATAAAATTTGTGTGAATCACTAGTTTATGAATAACTTTACTATAAAAATAGAATTTTTTTTTCTTCTTTGCTATTTATTTTTTATTTATACTTACAATTAAATACTTATAGTTTGATTTTAGGTCACAAAAATTATATTCTTTTTGCTATTGAAGAATATTATAGTTTTATTTTAGTTGATCATAACATAATATTTTAATTGATTGTTTTTATTTTCATAAAAGTTTTGTAGTTCATTATGTTTGCTATTAATTCATTTTTTGAGCTAAATGACTCTGAAATTGGAAAGCATTTCAAAATGAACTCTGAAAAGGTTGAAAGTTGGCATGGTATCATCATTTCACCCACATAGCATGTTCCAAAAAGTGGAGAGGGTTACGACAAAAACTTGATGCACTTCGTGTACAAAATGGACAATCACTTTCGAAGTATCAAAGTTTCAAACCATAAGACATGAAAGCATTTCAAATGAACTCTGAAAAAGTTGAAAGTTGGGATGGTACCATAATTTCACCCACATAGCATTTGCTTATTGCGGGAGAAAGTCTTCACTTTTTCTTCGCTTGTGTCATTTGCTTATTGCGCCGTAACCATGGATAATCTTCATTGTTTATCAGGATGCTTGGGTCAGCCTTGACATTGAAGGGAGTAATTTCATGAAACTTTTCATAATCTTCAGACATGTCTGTCTTGCCATCCACTCCCAGGATGTCCCTTTTTCCTGAAAGAACTATGTGGCACTTTGGCTCATCGTATGATGTATTCGCTTCCTTATCTTTTCTTTTTCTCGGTTTGGTAGACATGTCCTTCACATAGATAACCTGTGCCACATCATTGGCTAGGACGAACGGTTCGTCAGTGTACCCAAGATTTTTCAGATCCACTGTTGTCATTCCGTACTGTGGGTCTACCTGTACCCCGCCGCCTAACAGATTGACCCATTTGCACTTAAACAAAGGGACCTTAAAATCAGGTCCGTAGTCAAGTTCCCATATGTCCACTATGTAACCATAATATGTGTCCTTTCCGCTCTCGGTTGCTGCATCAAAGCGGACACCGCTGTTTTGGTTGGTGCTCTTTTGATCTTGGGCGATCGTGTAAAATGTATTCCCATTTATCTCGTATCCTTTGTAAGTCAATACAGTCAAAGATGGTCCCCTGGACAACAAGTACAACTCATCACAAATAGTGTTGTCACCTCTGAGACGTGTTTCCAACCAACTGCTGAAAGTCATGATGTGTTCACATGTAATCCAGTCGTCGCACTGCTCCGGGTGTTTGGAGCGCAGACTGTTCTTGTGTTCATCGACATACGGGGTCACCAAGGTAGAGTTTTGTAGAACTGTGTAGTGTGCTTGAGACCAAGAATATCCGTCCCTGCATATTATTGAGTCTCCTCCAAGAGTGCCTTTTCCAGTCAGTGTCCCCTCATACCGCGATTTAGGGAGACCTATCTTGTTAAGGCCAGGAATGAAGTCAACACAAAACCCGATAACATCCTCTGTTTGATGGCCCATGGAGATGCTTCCTTCTGGCCTAGCGCGGTTACGGACATATTTCTTTAGGACTCCCATGAACCTCTCAAAGGGGAACATATTGTGTAGAAATACGAGCCCCAGGATGACAATCTCGTCGACTAGATGAACTAGGACGTGCGTCATGATATTGAAGAAGGATGGTGGGAACACCAGCTCGAAACTGACAAGACATTGCGCCACATCACTCCTTAGCCTTGGTACCATTTCTGGATCGATCACCTTCTGAGAGATTACATTGAGGAATGCACATAGCTTCACAATGGCTAATCAGACGTTTTCTGGTAGAAGCCCCCTCAATGCAACCGGAAGCAGTTGCGTCATAATCACGTGGCAGTCATGAGACTTTAGGTTCTGAAACTTTTTCTCTGGCATATTTATTATTCCCTTTATATTCGACGAGAAGCCAGTCGTGACCTTCATACTGAGCAGGCATTCAAAGAAGATTTCTTTCTCTTCTTTCGTCAGAGCGTAGCTGGCAGGACCTTTATAGTGCTTCGGAGGCATGCCGTCTTTTTCGTGCAAACATTGCAAGTCCTCTCGTGCCTCAGGTGTATCTTTTGTCTTCCCATACACACCCAAGAAGCCTAGCAGGTTCACGCAAAGGTTCTTCGTCACGTGCATCACGTCGATTGAGGAGCGGACCTCTAGGTCTTTCCAGTAGGGTAGGTCCCAAAATATAGATTTCTTCTTCCACATGGGTGCGTGTCCCTCAGCGTCATTCGGAACAGCTAGTCCACCGGGACCCTTTCCAAAGATTACGTAGTGTAAATCATTGACCATAGCAAGCACGTGATCACCGGTGCGCATGGCGGGCTTATTTCGGTGATCTGCCTCGCCTTTGAAATGCTTGCCTTTCTTTCGACATTGATGGTTGGTCGGAAGAAATCGACGATGGCCCAGGTACACATTCTTCCTGCATTTGTCCAGGTATATACTTTCAGTGTCATCTAAACAGTGCGTGCATGCGTGGTATCCTTTGTTTGTCTGTCCTGAAAGGTTACTGAGAGCGGGCCAATCGTTGATGATCACGAACAGCAACGCCTTAAGGTTAAATTCCTCCTGTCTGTGCTCATCCCACGTACGTACACCGTTTCCATTCCACAGCTGTAAAAGTTCTTCAACTAATGGCCTTAAGTACACATCAATTTCGTTGCGGGGTTGCTTAGGGCCTTGGATGAGAACTGGCATCATAATGAACTTCCGCTTCATGGACATCCAAGGAGGAAGGTTATACATACATAGAGTCACGGGCCAGGTGCCGTGATTGCTGCTCTGCTCCCCGAAAGGATTAATGCCATCCGCGCTTAAAGCAAACCATACATTCCTTGGGTCCTTTGCAAACTCATCCCAGTACGTTCTCTCGATTTTTCTCCACTGCGACCCGTCAGCGGGTGCTCTCAACTTCCCATCTTTCTTTCGGTTCTCACTGTGCCATCGCATCAACTTGGCATGCTCTTCGTTTCTGAACAGACGTTTCAACCGTGGTATTATAGGAGCATACCACATCACCTTCGCAGGAACCCTCTTCCTGAGGGGCTCGCCGTCAACATCACCAGGGTCATCTCGTCTGATCTTATACCGCAACGCACCGCATACCGGGCATGCGTTCAGATCCTTGTATGCACCGCGGTAGAGGATGCAGTCATTAGGGCATGCATGTATCTTCTCCACCTCCAATCCTAGAGGGCATACGACCTTCTTTGTTGCGTATGTACTGTCGGGCAATTCGTTATCCTTTGGAAGCTTCTTATTCAATATTTTCAGTAGCTTCTCAAATCCTTTGTCAGCCATAGCATTCTCTGCCTTCCACTGCAGCAATTCCAGTATGGTACCGAGCTTTGTGTTGCCATCTTCGCAATTGGGGTATAACCCTTTTTTGTGATCCTCCAACATGCGATCGAACTTCAGCTTCTCCTTTTGACTAATGCATTGCGTCCTTGCATCGACAATGACCCGGCGGAGATCATCATCATCGGGCACATCGTCTGGTTCCTCTTGATCTTCAGCAGCTTCACCTGTGGCAGCATCATTGGGCACATCGTCTGGTTCCTCTTGATCTTCACCAGCTCCCCCCGTTGCAGCATCACCATATTCAGGGGGCGCATAGTTGTCATCGTACTCTTCATCTTCGCCGTCTTCCATCATAACCCCTATTTCTCCGTGCCTCGTCCAAACATTATAGTGTGGCATGAAACCCTTGTAAAGCATGTGGGAGTGAAGGATTTTCCGGTTAGAGTAAGACCTCGTATTCCCACATTCAGTGCATGGACAACACATAAAACCATTCTGCTTGTTTGCCTCAGCCGCATCGAGAAACTCATGCACGCCCTTAATGTACTCGCGGGTGTGTCTGTCACCGTACATCCATTGCCGGTTCATCTACGTGCATTATATATAATTAAGTGTCCAAATTAATAGAAGTTCATCATCACATTAAAACCAAAGTGCATACATAGTTCTCATCTAACAACATATAGCTCTCCAGAGCATCTAATTAATTAAACCATACATTGAAACTATGTAAAATATTTCAATGCGAAAACAAATGCGATCATAATCGCAACCAAGGTAACAATTGATCCAACAACATAATGATACCAAGCCTCGGTATGAATGGCATATTTTCTAATCTTTCTAATCTTCAAGCGCATTGCATCCATCTTGATCTTGTGATCATCGACGACATCCGCAACATGCAACTCCCATATCATCTTCTCCTCCTCAATTTTTTTAATTTTTTCCTTCAACAAATTGTTTTCTTCTTCAACTAAATTTAACCTCTCGACAATAGGGTCGGTTGGCATTTCTGATTCACATACATCCTAGATAAATAAAATCTATGCCACGTTGGTCGGCATAATTTTCATAAACAATAAATGAACCAATAGTTATGAAGATAATATACATACCAAATCCGAATCATAAACAGGACGAGGGCCGACGGGGGCGGATACCAAAACCATCGCACTATATAAGATGCAATAATAAATGTAAGAAAATGATACAAGTATCTATCTAAACATACAAGTAAGAATATTTTTCCTTTCAGAAAGAAGATAAGAACAAGAGGCTCACCATGGTGGTGTCGGTGATGAGATCGGCGCGGGTGATCGATGGCGGTGAAGACGGGGACGGGGCGTGACGGACCGCTAAATCTAGACAAATCTCGAGGAAAATGGAGCTTGGAGGTCGAGCTTTGAGAGGAGAAAGCTTAAGTACTATGGCTCGGGCATTCCATCGAACACCTCATGTGCATAGGAGGTGAGCTAGAGCACCACAAAGCCCTCTCCCCCTCGGCCAGAAAAAACAGAGCACTGTGCTCTGCTCTTGCGCGAGGGGGTATATATAGGCACCTCATTGGTCCCGGTTGGTGGCATGAACCGGGACTAAAGGGGAGCCTTTGGTCCCGGTTCAGGACACCAACCGGGACCAATGGTGGTGGGCCAGGAGCGAGGCCCATTGGTCCCGGTTCGTCCCACCAACCGGGACCAAAAGGTCCAGACGAACCGGGACCAATGGCCCACGTGGCCCGGCCGGCCCCCTGGGCTCACAAACCGGGACCAATGCCCACATTAGTCCTGGTTCTACACTGAACCGGGACTAATGGGCTGAGCCGGCCTGGACCATAGCCCTGTTTTCTACTAGTGGTTGGCGAGGAAACCTTGAGGAACAACTTGCAGATTGAGTTTGCGGAAAGCTTCACAAAGCTCGGGTTGGAAAGGCTTGAGAATCAGACTGTTGCAGTAGGCCTTCCTGCTCAAAGCGTCAGCATTCACATTGGCCTTGCCTGGAGTATACTCGATACTTTGATTATACTCTTGAATCATTTCGACCCATCGAGTCAGCCTGAGGTTGAGATTAGGCCGAGTGAAGATGTACTTGAGACTCTTGTGGTCAGTGAAGATGTCCGCTTTTCTTCCCAATAAGAGATGTCTCCAAGTCAAAAGAGCATGCACGACTGCCGCCAACTCGAGGTCATGAGTGGGGTAGTTCTTCTCGTTGGGCTTCAACAAGCGAGAGTTATAAGCCACACCTTTCTTCTCTTGCATCAACACTGCACCAAGACCTTGAAGAGAGGCATCGCAGAAGACCTCGAACGGTTTGGATTCATCAGGAGGAGTCAGAACTGGAGCAGTGACCAATTTCTCTTTCAAAGTGTTGAAAGCGATGCCACATTCCGAAGACCAAACATACTTGACGTGCTTCTGGAGAAGGTTTGAAAGAGGCTTCGCGATCTTTGAAAAGTTCTCAACGAACCTTCGACTGTAGCTTCCGAGACCAAGGAAGCTACGGAGTTGCTTCACGTTCTGAGGTGGTTCCCAATTCACAATTGTAGACACCTTCTCAGGATTCACCGCAATGCCCTTGGCAGAGATGATATGCCCAAGATAAAGAACCTCATCGAGCCAGAATTCGCACTTTGAGAACTTGGCGTAGAACTGGTGTTCCCTGAGCTTATCGAGCACCAAACGCAAGTGCTTGGCATGATCTTCCTTGTTCTTCGAAAAGACCAGAATGTCGTCGAGATAGACCAAAACAAAGTCATTGGTGTAGGCGTTGAAGATGAAGTTCATCATGCGAGAGAAAGTCGGAGGGACGTTGACGAGGCCAAAAGACATGACAATGTATTCATATGAACCATAGCTTGTCCTGAAAGCCGTCTTGGGAATATCTTGCTCACGGATTCGAATCTGATGATAATCCATACGAACATCATGCTTGGAGAATACTTGGGCACCTTTGAGTTGTTCGAACAGCTCGTTGATGTTGGGAAGTGGGTACTTGTTCTTGATAGTCTTCTTGTTCAATGGACGATAGTCAACACAAAGTCGGTCCGTTCCATCCTTCTTCTTCACAAAAAGTACTCCACAACCCCACGGAGAGGAACTAGGTCGGATGAGACCCATTCGCTCTTGAATATCGAGTTGCTTCTTCAGCTCCTTCAACTCTTCAGGTCCGAGCTTGTAAGGACGCTTGCAAACCGGTTCCGTGCCAAGCTCAAGATCAATGACGAATTCAACTGGCTGGTGCGGAGGCATTCCTGGAAGCTCTTCTGGAAAGACGTCTTGATATTCGCAGACGACTGGAATTTGCGAGATGGCATCCAGTTCACCCTTCTCATTGAGAGAAAACAGACGGATTGTATTATCCCGAGCAGCAAATACAATTACATCCTCAGACGAATGAGTCAATTGAATCTGCCTAGCTGCACAATCAAGCTGAGCCTTGTGCTTAGAAAGCCAATCCATCCCAAGAATAAGATCAATATCTGAGTTACCAAGGACCATTGGAGAAGCTAGAAACTTGAAATCACCCATCGAGATAGAAATATCCGGAATCTCGTAGTTTGCGAGCAAACATCTACCCGGAGAGACAACTGCTAACGGTTTATGCATAACTTGAGAATACCACCCATGCTTAGATGCAAAAGGTCTCGAGATGAAACAATGCGATGCACCAGTGTCAAAAAGTACTTTTGCAGGAACATCGTTAACAGGAAGGTTACCCATGATGACATCTGACGAGTCCTCTGCCTGAGCTGCATTCACCATGTTGACCTTGGCGTACTTGGGGTTATGCTTGACCACAACTGTACTTGCCGATCTCACAGGAGGAGGAGGAGGAGGGAGACGCCTCTGATTGAAGCATTTGTTGGCATAGTGACCCTTCTGTTGGCACTTGTTACACGTGACCTCTGAAAGCGGGCAGTGATACGGAGCAGTCGATCTTGGAGCTTGAGACGGAGTCTTGTTCTGAAAGCCAGGGTTGGGTGGGTGGGAAGATCCACTGCCACCTTTGCTCTTCTGTTGATACGGCTGACGAAACGGAGGAGGAGGAAGCCAATACTTCTGTTGCTTGGCCACTTGAGTAGAGGAAGAAGGAGTAGCATCTCTGACTCGCTTCTTGGAAGCATCACACTTCAGTTGAGCAGCCTCTTGCTTCAATGCCATGTTGTAGAACTCATCGTACCTCAAGGGCTCAAAGAGAACAAGAGCTAGCTGGATTTCTTCTCTGAGACCACCCCTGAACTGGTATATCATGCTCTTCTCATCAGGGACGTCCTGCTTAGCAAAGCGGGCGAGCTTCTGAAACAACTTGTTGTAGTCATAGACAGACATAGAGCCTTGCTTCAGGTTGTGGAATTCCTCACGCTTGCTTTCAACCACGCTCTGAGGAATATGATGAGCTTTGAAGTCTTGACGGAATTCAACCCAGGTAATCACACGGCCTCCTCTGGAATCTTTGTACTGCTGGAACCATTCTGCAGCTTGATCTTTGAGTTGGAAGGAAGCGAACTTGACGAAGTCCTCAGGCCTGACGTTACTGCACTCGAAATGCTTGCACAGGTCCACAAGCCACTTGTCAGCATCAGTTGCCTCAACACAATTGCTGAAGGTCTTTGGCTAGTTAGCAAGGAACTGGTTGAGTGTAGCAAAGTGATTCTGATTGTTGCCTTGGTTGCCTTGGTTCGCTTGGTTGCGCTCTTGAAGAATTTGCATGATCAACTGCATGTTTGCATTGGTTGCGGCCATCACAGCTTGCCATGCCTCCGGAGGAGGGGGAGGTGGTGGCGGATCCTGATTCTGATTCTGATTGCTGCTCTTAGCGGGAGCCATCCTGAAGAGGGTGACATCCGTTAGCACATTGATAGATAAAAATGCAGCTGAATCAAGCGGCTTGAAATTGCAACATATAGTCTTCACATCCGAACATAAGAACGAATGCATTCCACTTGAAATGGTCACATATCCATAAATTGAGAAGCCAATTAGAATTTAGGTAGAGGAATAAATCAACAAGGTACGGAGCAAGAACTAATACTCGGTAAGAAATCCCAATCTCAAACCAAATATCCATGGAAGAAGAACTAGAGCTACAAGAATTCCCACCTATGAAACTCCCGAACCTTTCCGGTTATGCAATCAGGTGTTGGGGATACAAGGGAAGCATAATATCTCACCCAAATCTAGCAAATCCTACATCCAGCTATATCCATCCTTCAACACATAACCGAGAAAACTTCGGAAACCATCTACCTCAACCTTCGAAAAGCATCCGTTATACAAGTTATGGCAATACTCCCGAACTCCCGCCCCAGTACTGGGTGGCGTCGAGGTTATCTCACCAACAACTACATAAAAGAGATTTTCGATGTCGGCAAACTAAACTCCGGTATTCCAGAACTGCAACGATAAAATTGTGACGACAACAGCTCGGAGCTCAACTCCCCGGGACACTGCCACAACCCCTAAATGACAGGAGGCACCAAGAACAAGGTTCTCGTCACAAATCCATCAGAACGATTCCAAGATACCCGCATGATCCTAAAAAAAATTGTGAAATTTGAGAAGAGAAGAGTCAAAACTCTACATCAGGATGCCTTACCAGAGCGATGAGGAGACTGGGAGTAAAAATAATTCCTAAACTCTCCGATATATAATTCCTAAATGACTCAAAACATTTTTCTAGACTCAACAACGGCTGTTAAAAACGATCAAGCAGTGTGGGCTCCTAAGGTCGGGGAAGGCTCTGATTACCAACTTGTGATGCCCTCGATGCGGCTATATCTCCTACGTGTCGAAGCACGACTTAGAGGCATAACCGCATTGAAAGCAATGTCGCAAGTAAGGCAATCTTCACAACATCCCATGTAAATTAGATAATAAAAGGGGAAGGTACATAGTTGGCTTACACTCGCCACTTCACACAAAGTACATAAATAGCATTACATCATCCAATCACTCATGGCCCGACTATGGTGCCAAAATAAAAGATCGACCCCAACAAGCGACATGGTCCCAATCGTCCCAACTGGGCACCACTACTGATCATCAGGGAAAGACGCATAGTAACGGCGTGAGTCCTCGTCGAATTCCCACTTGAGCTCAAGCACATCATCTGGAACGGAGTCGTCGGGCCCTGCATCTGGTTTGGAAGTAATCTGTGAGCCACAGGGACTCAGCAACCTCACACCCTCGCGATCAAGACTATTTAAGCTTATAGGTAAGGCAAGGTAATATGAGGAGCTGCAGCAAGCGACTAGCATATATGGTGGCTAACCTGTTCGCAAAAGAGAGCGAGAAGAGAAGGCAAAGCATGAATGAATAACTAGAGAACAACCTGCGGCAAGCATTACTCCAACACCGTGTTCACTTCCCAGACTCCGCCGAGAAGAGACCATCACGGTAACTCACACCGTTGATTCATTTTAATTAAGTTAAGGTTCAAGTTATCTACAACCGGACATTAACAAATTCCCATCTACCCATAACCGCGGGCATGTCTTTCGAAAGTTCAAATCCCTGCAGGGGAGTCCCAACTTAGCCCATGACAAGCTCTCACGGTCAACGAAGGATATACCTTCTCCCGAGACATTCCGATCAGACTCGGTATCCCGGTTCTACAAGACACTTCGACAAGTTAAAACAAATCCAGCAACACCGCCCGAATGTGCCGACAAATCCCAATAGGAGCTACACATATCTCGTTCTCAGGGCACACTCAGATTGTCTAAACTTCCGGTAGGCCAGCCCAGAGTTGCCCCTGGTGGCCACCGGTGGCTGACGAGGTGGACCAACACTCAGAGGAGCACTGGCCCGGGGGGGTTTAAATAAGATGACCCTCGGGCTCCGGAAACCCAAGGGAAAAAGAGGCTAGGTGGCAAATGGTAAAACCAAGGTTGGGCATTGCTGGAGGAGTTTTATTCAAGGCGAACTGTCAAGGGGTTCCCATTATTACCCAACCGCGTAAGGGACGCAAAATCCGGAAACATAACACCGATATGACGGAAACTAGGGCGGCAAGAGTGGAACAAAACACTAGGCGAGAGGCCGAGCCTTCCACCCTTTACCAAGTATATAGATGCATTAAGATAACAAGATAATATAATGATATCCCAACAAGAAAATAATGTTCCAATAAGGAACGATCTCCAATCTTCACCTGCAACTAGCAATGCTATAAGAGGGGCTGAGCAAAGCGGTAACGTAGCCAATAAACGGTTTGCTAGGACATGGTGGGTTAGAGGTTTGACATGGCAATTTGGGAGGCATGATAAACAAGTGGTAGGCATCGTAGCATAGGCATAGCAAAAGAGCAAGCATCTAGCAACGCAAAGATAGAAGTGATTTCGAGGGTATGATCATCTTGCCTGCAAAGTTGTCAGAGTTGACTGGATCCTCGAAAGCAAACTCAACGGGCTCCTCGTTAGCGAACTCGTCTCCCGGCTCAACCCAAACAAGACAAACAAGCAAAAGTAACACAATCAACCACGTGCAAAGCTCAAACAACATGATGCAAACATGGTATGCTATGCGGGATGCGGTTGTGATGCATATGCAAGATTTGACAAGAAATGAAAGAACCTGGCCTCAACATGGAAATCCAAGTATACCACTTGAAAGATGAGGTGATTTCGGTTGAAATCGATATAAAGATCGCCGGAATCGGATGCACGGTTTGGAAATGGCAAGCAAAACAAATATGGCACCGGTCTGCGATAAACAGCAAGTAGCCATCTAAATGCAACAAGTTAAACATGCTACATCACCCAAACATGACAAAAAAATACATGGCAGGGATCCATTCATGATGCTTAACAAAAGATGAACAGTGAGCTACGTCCAATTCATCCACTAACAGGTTCAAACAAGCATGGCAAAAGTGCAATTGGTAAACAGGTTTCAGACTTAGTGAAATTAACACTAGTCTGGAATTTCAGATCAGGTAGCACACTTTGGAGCATGACAACTAGATGCTACAGGAACATAAAATGGCAAGGCAAGGCATGGCATGGAGCTACTCAAAGAGCTTAACAAAAGTACCTTAGTGACCTTCAGCCAAAAGGGATCAGAAAATACAAATGCAAGCATGTGAACATGGCAAAAACATAATCAGATCACAGACTTAGAGAAAAACTGGAGCATGCAATTCAGATATCAAGTAGGCATGTTCACGAGCTCGATGCATTCACTACAGAGCATGTCATGACAATCTAAGCATACACCCATCAAGAATGCACATTATACAAGCTAGACATGGCATGAACAACAACATAGCATGCACGGATCAACTACAACATCCTCGGCAAAATCGCTAACAAGTAGACAATTTGCCCAGATTCACGAAATAGCAAAAGTAGAGCTCGATTGACTCAAGCTAGGGTGCTCCATAATTGCAAACAAAGGCATGGATGGATAGAGAACTGCAAGATTAACAAATCATCCTTACTGATCATCCTCAAAAGAGGCACGGATCACTAGGAAACAACATGAA
Source organism: Triticum urartu (assembly GCF_056163025.1). Classification (NCBI taxonomy): domain Eukaryota; kingdom Viridiplantae; phylum Streptophyta; class Magnoliopsida; order Poales; family Poaceae; genus Triticum; species Triticum urartu. The sequence goes on along the minus strand of NC_141875.1, from coordinate 743,281,157 downwards.
CATATGGCATATTGATAAAACAGATCATGGACATAGTGGAATTGCTAAGTCCCTGAAATCAGCATTAAAGAATGCACCACTTTGCAAGCATGTGATAGTCACCACACATATCAAAAAAATACATGGATGGCACCTCTGGAAAGATGGCAAAGCATATAACAAAACACATATAGAGCTTAGGAGCATATCATGCACACAATAATCATCGCAAAAATGACAAATAGCTATTTGGAGCAGCAGATCCGACAACTAACTCAAATAGCACTCTTCCAATGGCATTTTGGGCATCAAAATGAACTCTAATGAAAATTATGCATTGAGATGAAATGATGTACTCTCCGAGGCGAACATTTTGATATGCTACACGCCCAAAACGGATCTACGGATGCAAAGTTACGGCACGATGAAATATGCAAAATGGTTAGGGTTTCTAAGAAAAAGTCAACCGAGAACTATTCCCAGATCTAGAACGGCCGGTACTGTTCACGCGCGTTCGACGAGGATCGCCAGGGAGGTCGGTGCCGGAGTTGATGGAGCTTGCCGGCGCGAGGGGAGGAGGAGGCCGGAGCCGGGGCCGGCGATGTGGAAGCGCGGGACACCGGCGACGAGGGGCGCGGGGCGGCGATGTGGCGGCTCCAGCGAGCTCCTGTGGCGGCGGGGCGAGGTCCGGCCGGCGATGGCGCACCGGGCGGCGGCGGGCGGAGAGGTGGCGATGGAGCGCCGGGCGGCGGCGCGCGGAGTCCGGAGAGGGAGGCGGGCGCCAGCGTGGTGCAGGCGGGCGGCGGGCGCGGTGCGGGCGGCGGGGGCCCCGCACGGGCCGAGCGGGCCAGCGGCGGGAGGAGGCTGGCGATGTGGGCGCGGGGACACGTGGCACTCAGCGATTGGCCCGGGCGAAGATGCCGACGTTGTCCGGCGGCGGGCAGATGTTGTCCGGCCGCGCGGAGGTGTGGGGAGCTAGGTTAGGGGTGGAATGACCCGGGATTTTCGGAGGGGGTGATATTTATAGGCATAGAGGGAGGTAGGAGTGTCCAAATGAGGTGCGGTTTTCGGCCACACGATCGTCATCGAACGCTCTAGATGATGGTGAGGGTTTTGGTGGGTTTTGGGCCAAATTGGAGGGGTGTTGGGCTGGAACACACACGAGGCCTTCTCGGTCCCTCGGTTAACCGTAGGAGCATCAAACGAAGTCCAAATGGTATGAAACTTGACAGGCGGTCTACCGGTAGTAAACCAAGGCCGCTTGGCAAGTCTCGGTCCAATCCGGAAATGTTTAACCCCCACACACGAAAAGAAGGTAGAAATGACCACCGGAGGAGAACGGAGCGGCGGAATGCAAAACGGACAACGGGGAAAATGCTCGGATGCATGAGACGAACATGTATGCAAATGCAATGCACATGATGACATGATATGAGATGCATGACAACGACAACAACATACGGAGACAAAAACCCAAACCCGAGAAAATAAAATAACTTAGTGCCGGAAACGGCAAGAGTTGGAGTACATATTAGTTAAATCATATCCGGGGTATTACAGAGGACAACTGCTGAAGCACAGACTGTGACGGTAACTACCATCCTACAGAGGCGACGCGTGATGCATCGGCTCTGGCTGTAGGACAACCTCATGGTGGTGAAGAAGTCGGCAGACCCGGAGGATGACTTCTCGGCAAGCATCATGGCCGTGATGATCGCGACAAACGACAACGTCTGGCCATCACCGCGGGTCTCGAGGATCTTCTTGCGTGCTACTGCGCCCTCAACACCGCCAAGCACCACCATGTCATCGTCATCGCGTTACAGCACACCTTGCTCAAGTACCGGCATGAAAGGCCACTAGAGACGGAGCGGCGTCTCGCAGCACCAGTCCATGTCTTCAGCGGTCAAGGATTCTGGCAGGTTTAGATCGAAAGGCAGCTCCACTCGCCCACACATATCCCCAGGCAGGCTCCGGTTGCACTGCCGCAACAGCACGTCTAGGAAATCATTGGGTCGTCGACCTTGTCGTCAGGTTGGTGTTTCATCTGCGGTTACGTGACCGCGATTTGTCTATCTTCGTACCGTAGGATCTCTATTAGTCAACCCCGTTAGGTCAGTTTGCCTTTTTTTCTTTGTAATTTGGTTCATTTTATGTAGTGTTGAAAAATTAGGCATTTTTCTATTATGTTTAATCCAGAAAAACAATAGGTGAAACGTGATCATCATGACAAGGAGAACAATTGAGACATGCAACTGATTGGTGAAACTAGTCATGCACTTGAGATAATAAGCAACGAGCAAAATATCCATGTCCATCACTAGTAGCAGCAAACAAAATGCTAGCCCTATCAGAGAGGATAATATGACGTACGAAACAACAGCAGAAGATGCAGACGTGTCATTCGTCATGTCGTCGAAGAGGTTGTCGACGTCGTGGAAGAAGTCGTCGGTGGGGAACTCGTCATCAAAGATGTCGTCATTAGCAACAACGATGAACAAAAATCCAGCAGTCGTGCAGAGACACTCCCCAAAAACATAATCGCCCCTCCCCCGTACCAGATCACAAGAGGCGGGGTTTTAGAGGCCTGCTGTCTCACTCCCCGGTGCACGCAGGGAAGAGAGAAGGGAAAGGGATAAGCGGCGCAATGCTTTGGAATGAGACGAAGAGTCATTTTTTTCTTGGAACAGTAGAGGAGCGACCTCTTATATACATGAGAAGAGGAGAAACTGGCCCTTCATTAGTAGAAGAAAAACCAGTGCAATAAACATCATTAAATAGATGCACCAAAACCATTAAGGAGAGAAGAAACGATCGCAGTAATACTCACACAAAGTGTTCAGTTTCTTCTCCCATTTATGCATCAATCATTTCAACTTTCTTCTAGCGTAATAAAATAGCGCATATACGTGGCATGGGTCAATTTTCCACACAACCTTGTCATGCATGAATGGGCCACATGAGCCTCTTGGATTTACCTTGAATTATTGGCAGAAAATATGAATTATTATATGGGCTAGGCCCAATAATTCCAACAATTCCCCCCCCCAGATCCCAGAGGCACATAAAATTTGCCTATGGTTCCAAAACATTGTTTATATACCGGCGTTTTGGTGGAGACTGCTAAGTTGAACTTACACCTAGAACTCCACGCTACACTCGTTCACAACTTGAATAGTGGACTATGCCTTGAACTGCAAGTTTTGTGCAAACAAGTTTCACATAAAAGCCTTGACCGATACTAGACCGCTGGAAACTTTCCCGCGGGTAGGAGCATATATGTCATACTACGGGGCCTCTCCATGTGTTTATTGGGGAGCACCCAACTCTCACGAACTCTTCGGTAGAAACTTTGGGGCACTCTTTGAAATTCTTTGTGTTGGTTGAATAGATGAATCTGAAATTGTGTGATGCATATCGTATAATCATACCACGGATACTTGAGGTGACATAGGAGTATCTAGGTGACATTCGGGTTTTGGTTGATTTGTATCTTAAGGTGTTATTCTAGTATGACCTCTAGGATATATTGAACAGAAAGAATAGCTTCGTGTTATTTTACTACGGACTCTTGAAAAGATCGATCAGAAAGGATAACTTTGAGGTGGTTTCATACCCTACAATAATATCTTCGATTGTTCTCCGCTATTAGTGACTTTGGAGTGACTCTTTGTTGCATGTTGAGGGATAGTTATATGATCCAATTATGTTATTATTGTTGAGAGAACTTGCACTAGTGAAAGTATGAACCTTAGACCTTGTGTCAACGCATTGCAATACCGTTTACGCTCATTTTTATCATTAGTTACCTTGCTATTTCTATATTTTCATATTACAAAAACCTATATCTACCATCCATATTGCACTTGTATCATCATCTCTTCGCCGAACTAGTGCACCTATACAATTTACCATTGTATTAGGTGTGTTGGGGACACAAGAGACTCTTTGTTATTTGGTTGCAGGTTTGTTTGAGATAGACCATCTTCATCCTACGCTTCCCACGGATTGATAAAGTTAGGTCATCCACTTGAGGGAAATTTGCTACTATCCTACAAACCTCTACAACCCATTGAAGAAGGTTGTGTAGTAGACATCAAGCTCTTTTCTGGCGCCATTGCCGGGGAGGTTGGCGCTTGAAGGTATATCTTTAGATCTTGCAATCGAATCTTTTAGTTTCTTCTTTTATCATTATTTTAGTTTATAAAATAAAACTATAAAAAATGGAACTGAGGGTGCCTCATATGCTTCATCTTTTTAATGTGTTTCGTGAAAATAAGGATTCCGATAATTGTGTCAAAGTGTTAGAAAAAGAATGTATTAAAATGGTAGGCACGAAATCTTTGGATGATGAGCATGATTGCAATGTTGTTAGTATGAATTATTTGAATACCCATGATGCTAATTATATGCAAGGCCACAAGCTTGGGGAAGCTATGTTTGATGAAGATGATATTTTTTGTCCCCCAAGTTTTGATGTGCAAATTAATTTTGATGATAGCATGCCTCCTATTTATGATGATTATATTGATGAAAGTGGGTTTGGAAGAGTGTAAACTTTAGGAAGTAATGATCCCACAATTTTGGAGGGTGTTGAATCTTATTGTGATAATTATGAAAGTCGGTTTGGAGAGGTCATGACGTTAGTTAATGTTAATCCCACTATTTTGGAAGAGTGTCAACTTTGCATGCGTGTAGATCATGAAAAGAATGCTTTATGTGATGGTTATATTGTTGAACTTATTCATGATGCTACTGAAAATTATTATGAGGGAGGAATATATGCTTGTAGAAGTTGCAATAATATGAAGTTTCATCTCTATGTGTTGAAAATCTTGAAGCTATGCTTGTTTTACCTTCCTATGCAAGTTGATTCTTGTTCCCGTAAATTGTTTGATCACAAAATCCCTATGCATAGGAAGTGGGTTAGACTTAAATGTGCTAGTCATATTCTTCATGATGCTCTCTTTATGTTTCAATTCTTATCTTTTATGTGAGCATCTTTGAAATCATCATGCCTAGCTAGGGGCGTTAAACGATAGCGCTTGTTGGGAGGCAACCCAATTTTATTTTTGTACCTTGCTTTTTTGTTCCTGTTTAGTAATAAATAAATCATATATCCTCTTTTATGATTGTGTTTTTTATGTTTTAATTAGTGTTTGTGCCAAGTAAAGCCTTTAGGATATTCTTTGGTGATTGTTATTTGATCTTGCTGTAAAAAACAGAAAGTATGCGCTCACGAGAATAATTTTCATTTTTTACCAGAGAGCGATAAAATAGCCATTCCACTTGCAGTAGATCAATATACAAATTTCCTAGTACTTCCCAATTTCTCAGGATTTTTGATGTTACATAAGTATTCGAGAGTTACAGATTACTACAGACTATTCTGTTTTTGACAGATTCTGTTTTCTATGTGTTGTTTGCTTATTTTGATGAATCTATGAGTAGTATCGGAGGGTATGAACCATAGAGAAGTTGGAATACAGTAGATATTACAACAATATAAATAAATAATGAGTTAACAACACTACCAAAAGTGGTGATTTTATTTCCTTATACTAACGGAGCTTACGAGTTTTTAGTTGAGTTTTGTGTTGTGAAGTTTTCAAGTTTTGGGTAAAGATTCGATGGACTATGGAATAAGGAGTGGCGAGAGCCAAAGCTTGGGGATGCCCAAGGCACCCCAAGGTAATATTCAAGGATAACCAAGAGCCTAAGCTTGGGGATGCCCCGGAAGGCATCCCCTCTTTCGTCTTCATTCATCGGTAACTTTACTTGGAGCTATATTTTTATTCACCACATGATATGTGTTTTGCTTGGAGCGTCATTTTATTTCATTTTGTTTTGCTTCCTGTTTGAATAAAATACCAAGATCTGAAATTCTTAAATGTTAGAGAGTCTTCACATAGTTACATAATTATTCAACTAATCATTGATCTTCGCTTACATCTTTTGGAGTAGTTTGTCGTTTGCTCTAGTGCTTCACTTATATCTTTTTAGAGAACGACGGTGGTTTTATTTTGAAGAAATAGATGTACTCTCATGCTTCACTTATATTATTTTGAGAGACTTTTAGAACAGCATGGTAATTTGCTTTGGTTATGAAAATAGTTCTAATATGATAGGCATCCAAGATGGGTATAATAAAAACTTTCATATAAAGTGCATTGAATACTATGAGAAGTTTGATACTTGACAATTGTTTTGAGATATGAAGATGGTGATATTAGAGTCATGCTAGTTGAGTAGTTGTGAATTTGAGATATACTTGTGTTAAAGTTTGTGATTCCCGTAGCATGCACGTATGGTGAAACGTTATGTGATGAAGTCGGAGCATGATTTATTTTTTGATTGTCTTCCTTATGAGTGGCGGTCGGGGACGAGCGGTGGTATTTTCCTACCAATCTATCCCCCTAGGAGCATGCGCGTAGTACTTTGTTTCAATAACTAATAGATTTTTGCAATAAGTATGTGAGTTCTTTACGACTAATGTTGAGTCCATGGATTATACGCACTCTCACCCTTCCACCATTGCTAGCCTCTCTTGTGCCGTGCAACATTCGCTGGTACCATACACCCACTGTCGGTGTCAAAACCGGTGGATCTCGGGTAGGGGGTACCGAACTGTGCGTCTAGGCCGGATCGTAACAGGAGGCAGCGGACACGATGTTTTACCTAGGTTCGGGCCCTCTTGATGGAGGTAAAACCCTACGTCCTGCTTGATTAATATTGATGATATGGGTAGTATAAGAGTAGATCTACCACGAGATCGGAGAGGCTAAACCCTAGAAGCTAGCCTATGGTATGATTTTATGTTGTGGTTGTTGTCCTACGGACTAAAACCCTTCGGTTTTATCGACACTGGAGAGGGTTAGGGTTACACAAGGTCAGTTACAAAGGAGGAGATATCCATATCCGTATTGCCTAGCTTGCCTTCCACGCTAAGTAGAGTCACATCCGGACACGAGACGAAGTCTTCAATCTTGTATCTTCATAGTCTAACAGTCCGGCTAATGGAGATAGTCCGGCTATCCGGAGACCCCCTAATCCAGGACTCCCTCAGTAGCCCCTGAATCAGGCTTCAATGACGATGAGTCCGGCACGCAGTATTGTCTTCGGCATTGGAAGGCAGGTTCCTTCTCCGAATACATCACAGAAGAATTTGAATACGAGGATAGTGTCCGACCCTGCAAAATAAGTTCCACATTCCACCATAGAGAGAATAATATTTTCGCAGATCTAATTTGCTGGCTTGTTTTGGTAGCATGACGTTATGTCACGGCCCGGTGATTATTCGAACCGTTCCCTTTAACCAGCCCCGCACATAACGCGAGGCAGTTTTTTGACACGTCTTGTCAAAGCAGAGATCGTGTCCCCTTATTACGGGATTCTCATCAATACGGGCGTGGGTAACCCAACCGCGCCATCAATTACGGCGCTTGGGGGATAAGCGAGTTTTACCAGGCAAGTGGGGACGCTTAGCTTCGTCCGCCCATATAAAGGGATAAGGATTCACCTTTCTATCCACACCTTCTTCCTCCTTCGCTCATCCGTTTTCGCACACTCGAACTCTAGCGCCCAAGTCCGCTCTTCCTACCTCAACCTTCTCCAACCATGTCCAGAGCAGGAGGCAGGTGGATGGTCTCCTCCGTCACGGAGGGAGACATCAAGAAGCTGCACGGAGCCGGATACTTAGCCGCGAACGTCGCGCATCGGCTGCCCGCTGCGGGGCAGATCGTCCCTACCCCAGAACCTCACGAGAGGGTAGTTTTCCTTCACCACTTCCTCCGTGGACTAGGGTTTCCCCTCCATCCATTCGTCCGTGGTCTCATGTTCTACTACGGGCTGGACTTTCATGATCTGGCCCCGAACTTCATCCTCAACATTCCGGCGTTCATCGTTGTGTGTGAGGCTTTCCTCCGCATCCGGCCCCACTTCGGCATGTGGTTAAAGACCTTCAATATCAAGACGAAGGTAGTACGAGGTCAACAAGCAGAATGCGGCGGAGCCATGGTGGGCAAGATGTCCAACGTCATATGGCTCGAAGGCTCCTTCGTGGAGACAATACAGGTATGGCAATCGGCGTGGTTCTACATCACCGAGCCGCATGACGCCAAATGGGCGGCAGATCCTGAGTTTCGATCCGGATTCCCAAAACGGCTCACTTCCTGGAAAGAGAAGGGCTTGTCGTGGGGTTCATCGGTGGAGCTGCATGGACTCCAGAAATGTATCCGGAGCATGGCGAGCAAGAAGCTCAATCTTGTCAACATAGTCCAAGTTATGCTCATCCGCCGGATTCTCCCGTGTCAACAACGGGATTTTACCTTGTGGGAGTTCGACCCGGCCAGCACCAGACTCTGAGCGAGCTCTTCGATACGACACACAAGGACGTCTGGAAGGTGCTGTTCAAGGGCGCCGAGGTCCCCCCTTCTCTCGCCGAGGACCGCAGACTAAGCGCAAAGCGCCTAGCACATTCAGTGAGTTCAATACGTCCCGTGGGACATTTATTTTCCCTAGCTTAATTATGCGCGGGTTCTAATCTCCATGCCTTTGATAGGACTAGGTGGAGATGTCGGGGCAGATTAACTGTCCGGCCCCTTTGCCCGAAGACACTGAGGGCACTCTCCTGACGGAGATGCTGGCTCCGGCTCCTTACAAGGTGCCGAAGAAGACCAAGAAGGCCAAGGGAACCCGAAAACGTTCCCGGCGCCAGGTGTAATCGGACTCGTCGTCCTATAACTCTGCGGCACACTCTTCCCCTGAAGACGAGGAGGAAGAAGAAGATGCTCCCCATCCAGGAGGGGGAGACAAGAAAAGGAAGGACGCCCCAACTGGGGAGGCCGAAGGGTCCAAGAAGGGAAGGACTCTCCTTCCGGACAGCTCCACCGCCGCCGACGAAGATGAAGACGAGTGGTTGCCCAGGGCCAAGCCCCTGGGGAGATCGTAAGTATTCGGATACCAGAGTAACTCGTAGCATTCCTTTGTCGCACTGCTTTCCTTAACGCCGAACATGATTATGCAGGCCGCCGCGAACCAGCATCGATGTATCATCGGACGGCTCCCTAGGCTCGTCGGACATGGACAGCGATCTAGTCCCGACCGCCACATCCCCTCATCCTGCCGACGATGCCGAGGTGCTGTCTCAAGAGGCACCGGACCGAGGGGAGACAGTCCTGGAGGTGCCTCAAGGCGACCTTCCGGACTCCGGGAGCCGAGGGGACGGGCCCCCTGAGAGCTCCGAGTTCAGCCCTCAGCCGAACACCGCGCCGGAACCTCCAGCGGTTCCAGGCTCGGGCGGGCAGCCTCCTTCTAAGAGGGGCAAGACGCCTGTGCCGTTGACCTCTGTCCATCCAGAGGCGCCGGACAATCTGCTGGAAGCGCTTCGCAGCGCTTCCATAGACGAGGAGCACCGTACCGTTATGAGTGCGGTGGTCCAGAAGGTTCAGCCCGCCAAGAGCGGGTTGCCTGAAGCATGTGCCAACCTTCTAACAGGCTTTGAGGTAAGTGTTTTAAGATGTAGTAGAAATATTACCGCATAGACAGTAGCCCCTGATGCTTTGTTCGGTGTTCACAAAGAAAAGCCGAACAGAGGATCAAATAATATTGCAGGAATCTAATATAAGTGTGTCAATATGCATATGCAGGCTTCGCAGTTGGCGTCCGCCGCACTGACTGCGGAGGTCGCCGTACTGAAGCAGGACCTCGAGGGGTCCAGGAAAGAGCTCGGCCTTGCCAAGAGGCAGCTCGAGGAGAACAAGGGTAAGTAATACCCTGTCTATAGATATGTATATATAAAAGAAGACGCGATTGCAAAATGACAGGATCAACGTATATTTGCCAGGGACCACGACCGAGGTGGCCACCCTGAAGCAAGCGCTAACCAAAGATATAGCGGCCAAGGAGCGCACCGAGCGAGAGAAGCACGAGGCTCGGGTGGGCGAGGTGCAGGAAGAGCTCCAGGCTCTCGTGGCGAAGCACGAGGCGTTGGAGCTTGACTCAAAGATGCGGGAGAGCGCAAGAAGTGCCAAGGCCGAAGCCCAAAAGGCCCTCCAGGAGATCGACGCAATGAAGAAGATAGCGGCGGGTAAGGCTTTCTATATGCAAGGCAAGCATGTAAAAGTAAATTACCGATTACTTAGCCGAATCCGGAGCTCTCCAGGAGCATTGGCAGATTTGCCCCGCAGTGTGTCCGATGCCGCACAATTTTACCAGGCCGAGGATGGAAGCTCAACGGAGAAGCTGTTCTGGTCTCAGTATGCTGAGGCCGAACACCCGGTGCCAATGAGCGACCAGCTGAAGCAGATGGTCGAGCTACATAAGGCGGCCGATCGGGCCATGAAGAGCATTATAGTCCGGTTGTGGCCTGGCGACGCCCTTCCGAACAGCTTCTTCGGCCTGGTGAGGCGGCTTGTGGATGCCTACCCGGGGCTGGAGGTTGTCAAACGATCTGTCTGCATTGAAGGTGCACGCCGGGCTTTCGCCCGTGTGAAATTGCAGTGGGTTAAGCTAGACGCCGTGAAGCTGATCAAGGAGGGGCCGCCGGAGGGCAAGGAGCACCGCCACCCCGAGATGTACTACGAGGGTGTTCTGCCGGGTGCCTGTCTCATTGCGGACGAGTGTTCAAAAGATGTAATATTTGAATGAGACTTGCTCGTTTTATCCTGTATTTATGAAAACTTGTTTCATATGCGCTATGCAACGCTTGTTTGAATTTAAAATATTACCTTCTGTTTGGCTGTTTATCCAATCTGAGAGATGGCTAGTCCTCGGCTTCTGCCCCCATGCCACGAGTGCTAGGGTGTTCGGGATAAACCTGAGCACTCTTGTTCCCATGTTTGGGTCCTTCGAGGGAGATGCTCAGCACAACGAACAAGGCAACCGGACTAATAATGCTTTATCACTCTCACTTAGCCATAGAATTCTATAATTTTAAATTTCGGCGAAGCCCCTGGTATTCGGAAGGCCGAATTTGGGGCGCGATACACGCCTTTAAGCCGGACAGGGCCGACCCCTTGCTCTAAGCGGCATAAGTCTTTAGGGACTCGAAAACCTCGCCGAATAGCGACCAGTCTCTCGCCTTATCATGACAGTGAGTTTTAGCTTTCTCTACTGAGGTGCTGAACCCAGCAGAACCGGGGCACAATCGCAGTAGTTCTCCTAGCGCTACCTTAGCCGATAGAGCGGAACGTAAGGTACCAAAACATAGGAGCCGTGCAAACCCAACATTTGACCAAAGACATGATTCGGGGTGCCGCACTTGTGAAAGTGTTCGGACTTGTCACACCGTATTGTGAGGTATGTAAGCCCCTGGTGTATTAGCCATACCAACGTGTGTGGTTGCAAGGCGTCATTAATGAACATATATATATATAACAAGAATGCAATAATAGTCGTAATGTCATGCATTGTTTATTACAAAATTGCTTTAAAGCAGAGTGATACAGATAGTGCGATAAGCAAAGAGTAGGACTATGTCCCTTCCAAGGGCAAGTTGAGGAATGATATGAAATCGAATATTTCGCTCGTTACTGTAATCAACCTGGGAATTCCGTGGTATGACGTAGCTTTCTACCTCCTTGGTTGCTGCATCATGTGTTCGGCAATAGTGCTGCCGGACAGTGTTTCCAGAGATTAAGGTCCTAAGAAAAAAAAAGAGAAAATAACCAAACGGGAAGCCCCTAGTGCGGTTTAAGCCGCGTCTTGGGGCGTGCCACAGTTGTGCCCCCGTCCCCACCTGTGCCCATGGTATTTTTAATGCGTAATTATGTACGCGCGGCACGAGTTTCGCCATTGGGCTAGGCTTGGGGTGGCCGCCGTATTGCTACGCGAGCTCAGATCACGCCAGGTGGTCTATTTGCCGATTGCTCCGAGCGCGCTTGAAGGTGTCCGGGCTTTGAAGCGCCGAACTGGTTGATTGCCTTGAGAGGCTGCTTTGTGCTTCTGCTGCGAGGGCCGCGGTGTGCTCCTCTGTTCGGAGGGAGCGCTATGTGTTTCCATATACTGTAATAACTCCGCGAGGTTCTGGCATCTTGAGCTTGAGGTATGCATAATGCGGTACCGCATTGAATCTAGCAAATGCGGTTCGCCTGAGCAGTGTGTGATAACCACTGCGGAACGGGACTATATCGAAGATTAACTCTTCGCTTCGGAAGTTATCCGGGGCTCCGAAGACCACTTCCAGTGTAATTGAGCCTGTGCAATGGGCCTCCACACCTGGAATGACGCCTTTAAAGGTCATTTTTGTGGGTTTGATACTTGAGGGGTCTATACCCATTTTGCGCACTGTGTCCTGCTAAAGCAGGTCCAGGCTACTGCCGCCATCCATAAGGACTCGAGTGAGGTGGAATCCGTCAATGATTGGGTCTAGGACCAGTGCGGCAAATCCGCCATGACGGATACTAGTGGGCTGGTCCCTGCGATCGAATGTGATCGGACAGGAGGACCAATGGTTGAACTTTGGCGCGACTGGCTCCAACGCATATACGTCCCTGAGCGCATGCTTCCGCTCCCTCTTGGGGTTGTGGGTCGCGTATATCATGTTCACCGTCCGCACTTGCGGGGGAAACCTCTTCCGCCCTCCGGTGTGCGGCTGTCGGGGCTCCTCCTCGTCATCGCTATGCGGCCCCTTGTCCTTGTTTTCGGCAATTAACTTGCCGGCCTGCTTGAACACCCAACAATCCCTGTTGGTGTGATTGACTGGCTTGTCTGGGTGCCGTGTATTTGACACGAGCGATCGAGTATACGGTCCAAGCTGGACAGACCCGGCGTAGTTTGTTTGAATGGCTTTTTCCGCTGACCGGGTTTAGAGCCTTTGAATCCGACATTGACTGCCGTATCCTCAGTATTTTCGCTGTTAATGCGGCGCTTATGTTTGTTGCGACGTGACCTGCTATTGCCGTCCTTGGTATCTGAGGTACCATGGTTCTTTGATATGTTATTACTGCGAGCCAGCCAGCTGTCTTCTCCCGCACAAAAGCGGGTCATGAGCATCGAGAGAGCTGCCATAGATTTCGGCTTTTCCTGACCAAGGTGCCGGGCTAGCCACTCGTCTCGGATGTTGTGTTTGAAAGCCGCTAAGGCCTCCGCATCCAGACAGTCGACGATTTGATTTTTCTTTGTAAGGAACCGAGTCCAGAATTGCCTGGCCGACTCTTCTGGCTGCTGAATTATGTGGCTCAAGTCATCGGTGTCTGGTGGTCGCACATAAGTGCCTTGAAAGTTGTCGAGGAATGTGGCTTCCAGATCATCCCAACAGGTAATGGAGTCCGCTGGCAAGCTGTTAAGCCAATGCCGCGCTGGTCCTTTGAGCTTTAGTGGGAGGTATTTGATGGCGTGTAAGTCATCACCGCGCGCCATGTGGATGTGGAGGAGGAAATCCTCAATCCATACTGCGGGATCTATTGTGCCTTCCTATGATTCAATATTTACAGGTTTGAAACCTTCCGGGAATTGATGTTCCATTACTTCGTCTGTGAGCATAAGGGGTGTGCGGCGCCTCAGTATTGGGCTATATCGTGACGCAGATCGAATGGGTCTTGCCCGCTGTGTTTGGCCCGGCCGGATTTGCTTTTACTGTATCTGGCGTGACGTTTATTGTCTCACAGAGTGGTGCGCCGTCATGATCTGTAGGTCGATCTTGCATGCTTTGCTTTGTCCTCCAATATGTCTCGCAGGTCTGGCGTATCTCCCCATGCCTTTTTATTTGAATGGCATCGGGGTGGAGGCTGAGCTTTTGGCTGGAATGCCTCTCTATCGCGGCCACGAGGTGGCCGATCAGCCGTATTATACGCTTCTTCCTCCAGTCGGGGTAGTAACCTGCACTTTGGGTAATTCTTGGAGGGGCGCTCGAGTTTATATTCCTCGACCGCGAGGACTTCAGTCCACCTGTCAGCTAGCAGATCTTGATCAGCTTGAAGCTGCTGCTGCTTTTTCTTCAGGCTATTTGCTGTGGCCATAAGCCGGCGCTTGAAGCGCTCTTGTTCTACGGGATCCTCTGGTACGGCGAATTCACCGTCGCCAAGGCTTGCCTCGTCTTCGGAGGGGGGCATGTAATTGTCATCCTCCTCCTCTCTGTCTGCCGCTCTCTCAGGAGAGCTGGCTCCTTCATCCTCCTGCTCTAAATCTTGCTGGAGGGGATTGTTGCTATCTTCGGCACTATCCGGAGTGTTATTATCACCTGTGCCGGTATCACCACTTTTGCTTTGGCGAGACTTAGAGCGGCGCTGCTGATGTCGGCGCTTGGGTTGCTTCTTGGAGGGGTCATCCTCCGCTATCTCGTCGCCATTGCCTTCGTTGGGTGTATCCACCATGTATATGTCATATGACGAGGTGGCTTTCCAGTGCCCTATAGGCGCTGGTTTATGTTTGTCTCCTACATCGTCGTCCATACCATCGATGTCTTCGGAGTCAAAGTCGAGCATGTCGGTTAAATCATCGCCAGTGGCTACGAAGTGGGTGGTGGGTGGGTGTCGAATTTCTTCGTCGTCCGCATCCCAATCCTGTTGGCCATAGTCCGGCCAGGGCTCTCCTGACAAAGAGAGAGACCTTAGTGAATTCAGAATGTCGCGGAAGGGCGAGTGCTGAAAGATATCCGCGGCGGTGAATTCCATGATCGGCGCACAATCAGATTCGATTGGCAGGGGCGCGGATGGTTCGGAGTCCGGAAAAGAGTCCGGCACCTTGGAGTCACGGGCTGCGCAGAGGGTTAGGCTGGTGTTCGGCTCGATCGCCGTTGAGACCGCAGCCACTGAAGGCAGTGTCTAACCACCCATCCTCGATTGGCGCAGTTGGCTCCGAGCTAAGGGTCGGAGCTGATGCGGGCGCGGCCTCTGGGTACTGTTCGGCGGCAGAGCTAGGTCATACCTGTCGTGATAGTGCGGCGCGCCCGGCTGTGGCTCGAATCCGTCGAAGATCAAGTCTCCGCAGATGTCGGCCGTGTAGTTCAAACTTCCAAATCTGACCCGATGGCCAGGGGCGTAGCTTTCAATCTGCTCCATATGGCCAAGCGAATTAGCCCACAATGCAAAGCCGCCGAATACGAAGATCTGTCCGGGGAGAAAAGTCTCACCCTGGACCGCATCGCTATCGACGATAGTAGGAGCCATCAAGCCTAATGGCGATGACACAGAGGAACTCTTAATGAAAGCACCAATGTCGGTGTCAAAACCGGCGGATCTCGGGTAGGGGGTCCCGAACTGTGCGTCTAGGCCGGATGGTAATAGGAGGCAGGGGACACGATGTTTTACCCAGGTTCGGGCCCTCTTGATAGAGGTAAAACCCTACGTCCAGCTTGATTAATATTGATGATATGGGTAGTACAAGAGTAGATCTACCACGAGATCGGAGAGGCTAAACCCTAGAAGCTAGCCTATGGTATGATTATATGTTGTGGTTGTTGTCCTACGGACTAAAACCCATCGGTTTATATAGACACCGGAGAGGGTTAGGGTTACACAAGGTCGGTTACAAAGGAGGAGATATCCATATCCTTATTGCCTAGCTTGCCTTCCACGCTAAGTAGAGTCCCATCCGGACACGAGACGAAGTCTTCAATCTTGTATCTTCATAGTCTAACAGTCCGGCCAATGGAGATAGTCCGGCTGTCCGGAGACCCCCTAATCCAGGACTCCCTCACCCACCATTACCTTCCTCAAAACATCCACCATACCTACCTATTATGGCATTTCCATAGCCATTCTGAGATATATTGCCATGCAACTTTCCACCGTTCCGTTTATCATGACACGCTCCATCATTGTCATATTGCTTTGCATGATCATGTAGTTGACATCATATTGGTGGCAAAGCCACCTTCATAATTCTTTCATACATGGCACTCTTGATTCATTGCACATACCGGTACACCGCCGGAGGCATACATGTCAATTTTCCACACAACCTTGTCGTGCATGAATGGGCCACATGAGCCTCTAGGATTTACTTTGAATTATTGGTAGAAAATATGAATTATTATATGGGCTAGGCCTAATAATTCCAGCAATCCCCCACCAGATCCCAGAGGCACATAAAATTTGCCTATGGTTCCAAAACATTGTTTATATACCGGCGTTTTGGTGGAGACTGTTAAGTTGAACTTACACCTAGAACTCCACACTACACTCGTTCACAACTTGAACTGTGGACTACACCTTGAACTGCCAGTTTTGTGCAAACAAGTTTCACGTAAAAGCCTTGACCGATACTAGACCGCTGGAAACTTACCCGCGGGTAGGAGCATATATGTCATACTCCGGGGCCTCTTCATGAGTTTATTAGAGAGCACCCAACTCTCACCGACCGTGACATTTAATAGTCTAACTCATATAGGTGTATTCTTTCTAGATGTTCTGTAGGACAATATCTTTGCCTACCCAAGCCATTCAGAACACAATAAGATAAATATCAACCTTCCATACAGATTAGAAGAAAATTGCATCATAACATAGTGGATTTTTATCAAATAAATATTCTCCTCTCAATTATATGCAATAGCTTGTCTCGCCAATTCTAATTCACGGGATCTCCGGTCACAAAGAATGGGTTAACACCATGAACAACTTATGTAGTGGGTCTCAATCCCATCTCCTTCGATGCATTGTCTATCACATTTCATGATAAATCCTTTGTGAAGGGATCTGCCAGATTCTTCGACGTGTTTATATAGTCCAACGCTATAACTCCGGAGTTTCTCATGGACCTGACAGATTTCAGTCTCCTCCTCACATGTCTTGATGACTTCTTATTATCCTTAGAACTGTTTACCTTGACGATCACAGTTTAATAATCACAATTCATTAGAATAGATGGTATTGGTTTTTCAACCACCGGCAATTCCATCAAAAGTTCTCGAAGCTATTCTACTTCAAATGTTGCCGTGTCGAACGATGTGAGTTCTGCTTCCATTGGTGACCTTGTTAAGATCGTCTGCTTGCAAAACTTCCATCAAACAGTAGCACTACCAAGTGTAAACACATAACCACTTGTGGCTTTAAGCTCATCAGCATTAGATATCCAATTTGCATCACTAAAACCTTCAAGTACTCTTGGATACCTGGTATAGTGAAGTCCATAATTCGCAGTACCTTTCAGATAGTGCATTATTCTCTCAAGTGCATGCCAATGAACATCTCTCGGGTTTGAAACAAATCGGCTTAGTTTACTCACAGAAAACGAGATGCCAAGCCTCGTAGCACTAGCTAAATACATAAGTGAGCCAATTATTTGAGAATATCTCAATTGATCCTTTGTTTCTCCTTCGTTCTTCTGAATAAAAACACTCGGATCATAAGCTGTCGGAGAAGGTTTGTAATCTGAATATCGAAAATGATCAAGAATCTTCTCCACATAGTGAGACTGCAACAGAGTGATCCCACCATCACCACCTCTAAAAAGCTTGATGTTCAAGATAACATCATCTACTCCAAGGTATTTCATCTCAAAGTTTTGATTCAGAAAATCGTTCACTTCCTCAATGACCTTTAGATTTGTTCCAAATATAAGTATGTCGTCAACATACAAACATAATATAACTCCCTCACCCCCACCATGGTGATAGTACACACACTTGTCGGCTTCATTTACAACAAAACCCATAGATGTCAAAGTTCTTTCGAACTTCTCGTGCCATTGCTTAGGTGCTTGTCTCAAACCATACAAAGATTTCAACAATTTGCACACTTTTTCTTCATGACCATCTACTACAAAACCATCAGGTTGTTCCATGTAAATTTCCTCCTCAAACTCTCCATTTAGGAAAGCTGTCTTAACGTCCATTTGATGAACGAGAAAATTGTGTGAGGCAGCCAATGAGAGTAGTACTCGAATAGTGGTCAATCTAGCCACGGGCGCATAAGTAACAAAGAAATCTTCACCTTATTTTTGGGTATATCCCTTGGCTACAAGACGTGCCTTGTACTTTTCAATTGTACCATCAGACCTAAGCTTTTTCTTAAACACCCACTTACACCCTACAGGTTTACACCCATAAGGAGGATCAGTGATCTCCCATGTCATGTTAGCCATGATGGAATCCATCTCACTACACATAGGTTCTTTCCAGTACTCAGCATCAGAAGATGCATAAGCTTCTGAAATAGAAGTGGGAGTATCATTCACGAGGTATACAATGAAATCTTCACCAATTGACTTTGTGTTCCTTTGTATCTTGCCCCTTCTAAGAGCTTCATTGTTATCCTCCTAATGAATCTTAGTGTGTTTGTGCTCGGAATGTGCCAATGGAACAAAAGGTTCAGGAGTTGTCTCTGACCTCTGATTAGATGAGCTGGGCATATCTTTCATTGGAAAAATATCCTCAAAGAAAGTCGCATCATTCGACTCCATGATTGTACCAACATTAATGTCAAGTACCTCGGATTTTACCACTAGAAATCTATAGCCAATGCTATGGAAAGAGTATCCCAAGAAAACACAATCAACTGTTTTTGGTCCAAGCTTTCGCTTCTTGGTAATTGGCATGTTGACTTTAGCCAAACAACCCCAAGTTCATAAGTAGGAGAGTTTAAGCCTTTTCCTTTCCCATTCCTCAAATGGGGTAATCTCTTTATTCTTCGTGAGCACTCTATTTAGGACATGACTTGCAGTCATCAAAGACTCCCGCCACCATTCCTTGGAAAGTCCCGCTATGTCTAACATGGCATTAACCAAATCAGTTAGAGTGCGGTTCTTTCGTTCGGCAACCCCATTTGACTAGGGAGAATAGAGAGGCTTCCTCTCATGGATTATACCATGTTCCTCATAGAATAAATTGAACTCATTCGAAAAATACTCTCCACCATGGTCTGACCTAAGCCTTTTGATCTTTCGATCAGGTTGGTTCTCTGCTTCGGCTTTACAGATTTTAAAGTAGTGCAAAGCCTCATCTTTTGTTTTCAATAGATATATCATGCAATATCTAGTAGAGTCATCAATTAGAGTCATGAAATATTTGTTTCCACCTTTTGTCAACACACCATTATCTCGCAAAGATCTGAATGTATGAGTTCAAGTGGTGCCAAATTCCTCGCTTCAACAGTCGTATGAGACTTGCGATGTTTCTTTGCTTGCACACACACACACTTGGCACTTCGAACCTTTGACAATTGTGAATTTTGGGATTAAACTCAAATTTGCTAGCTGTGTCATGCAACCAAAGTTAATATGACAAAGTCGTGAATGCCAAACATTTTATTCAGTTTCACTTCAAACATGATTAATAACTTTAGTGCAAAAGTCTGACAAAGATAAGCGGAACAAGCCTCCGCTCTCATAGCCCTTTCCAAGAAATTGTCCACACTTGGACACTACAACCTTATTGGACTCAAACACCAACTTATAGCCATCTCGACACAAATGAGAGCCGCTAATAAGATTTTTATTTATATAAGGGACATGCTGCACATTCTTCAGCCGCACGATCATTCCCGAAGTAAACTTCAGATCGACTGTACCAACACCATGAACAGAAGCATGAGACTCGTTCCCCATTAGCACGGGTGTAGTTCTTGCGAGTTGATAAGAAGAAAACATGTTGATGTCAGAACAACATGTATATTGGCACCGGTGTCAATCGACCAATCAGGAGAATGACATACTGAAAGAATGGTAGGAAATTTACCATACCTGACATCTTTCATTTTGACATCGCCAATAACAGCATTGGCAGTTTTGTCGTTGTTCTCATTTTGACGCATGTCTCAACGGTCATTGCAGGATGAAGCCCAATGAATATCACTGCCGCATACATGGCATTTTTCCTTTCTTCTTATATGTCTCCTTCTTCTTCTTGAAGGTGGCATGCTGTTGGAATTTGTTCTTGATGTCAAACTTCCCTTTGCCCGCATAGTTGTTTTTTGTTCTTGGGTTTGTGAGTTTGGAAATTTTTCTTCTGTACCCTTTTTTGCTCAGTCTATCTGGAATGCTTTACGAATTAATTATAAATGGGTATGCCCATTGATATTAACTTAAATATAAAAGCCTCCTAACAATTACTATAGCCTTTTATTATTAATTTAACATCACCAGAAACATTTTTCAGCTGTATATTATTTAGGGATTTCTATTTTTGTGCGCGTGGTTCCTTAGTTGTGCTTAATTTTGTCCAAGCCAACTAACTTTGCTCACTTTTCCCCTCCCCATTCCAACACCTGCTTACAGAAGGCCAAACACAGCATTTCCGTTGGGTCAGGCCTGTTGACCGTTAGACGGACGAGTTCATGACGAGTTCGACCATTAAGAAGGTTGATGTGTGGGGCCTCTTAAAATGTTGACATGTTAACGGGCCCTTGATAAAAAAACAAAACCACTCATCTCTTCGAATACGCATTTTTTAGCCCAGGCTGATCTGCACCTGGTGACGAGAAAGCTCGAACAAAATACTAAAAATTTCCACAATTTCCAAAACAAAATTCATGGAAGAAAATTTAGTGCGTGAGGTGCGCTCCAAATTTCACATTACTTGGACACATGAGTTGCTCTCAGCAAAAAAGACAAATTTGGTTAGAAAAATACATGAACAGTAAACTTTTTCACTGACTCCAAATTTGTCTTTTTTGCCGAGAGTTACTCACATGTCCAAATGATTTGAAATTTATAGCGCACCTCATGCACCACATTATCTTTCATGCTTTTTTTTAATTTTTGTACTCTTTTTGTGAATTTTCTGCTCATCACGGGTGTAGCTGAGCTTGGGCACCGAATGACCTCGGCAAAAACAAAATATAAACAAAAACATTACTATCGTCATCTTAGGACTTAGTGAAACTCCATAAGCTACATTTACTTATTCTATTCAAATTTACTTATAATTTCCTATTCTATTCAAATTTTCTAAAAATTTCCCATTCTATTCAAAAGACCTACATTTACTTCTTTTTTTCACTTTCAAATTTCATTCTATTCAAAATTACTTATTCAAAATTTCTAAATATTTCATATTCTATTCAAGAGACCTACAATTACTTATTCATTTCGAATTACTTTTTCAATTTTTCTAAAAACAAAATATACTAAAAACCTACATTTACTAAAAAAAACTACATTTACTAAAAACAAAAACCTACATTTAACAAAAACTAAAACCTATTTATAGAAAGGGGGAGGAGGAAGGAGGAGGAGGGAGGAGGAGGAGGAGGAGAGAGCAGGAGGGGGAGGAGGAGAGAGGAGGAGGAGCCGGAGAGGGAGGATGAGGAGGGGGCCGCCGGTTCCGGAGGGAGGGATCGACCTTGGGGTGGAGGAGGAGGACGACGATGGCGATGGCGGCGAGGGCGATGGAGGCGACAGAGGCGGTGAGAGAGTGTGAGGGGGAGAGTGAGAGGACGCGCACGCGCGGGGGGCTGGTTTGGATAAGGGGCCTTAGTGGTAGCGCTTGCCCATAAAAACCACTACCGCTAAAACCTATAGTAGTAGCGCTCTACGTAAAAACGCGCTACTGCTAAAACCTATAGCATTCTCTGTCAAAACGTGCTACTGCTAACGCTAAGCATGTAAAAAAAATTCAAATATACATTGGTCATCAATGATCTTTTTGTGTAGAATCTAAATTGTCAATAGGAATCTTCTTCGGTTTAAGAACCGGCGAAGATTCCTATTGCGGCCACAGATCCTACACATAGAGTTCAACGAAGACCAAGTGGTTCTGATGGTTTGAGAAGCACCGTATTTAAGGTGGTAAAAAATTTGTTCGCGGAGCGAGGTGGGACTAAACTTCGGTCTTATTAGGAGGGGACTGAATTCATCTGTAGCGCTTGCCAGGGAAAAATTGCTATTGCTATGATCCGTAGTAGTGGCGCTTTCTACGCATAAGCGCTACTAGTATCCCTAGCATACCTGGAACGGTCTCTCAGTTTTAGTAGTAGCGCGTTTTCTAGCTCCAGCGATACTGCTATGCTCATATTAGCAGCACTGGTGCTGCCCAAGCGCTACTGCTATTTAGCAGCAACGCTTGTTTTGTAAAAGCACTACTGGTGAGCTCATGTGTATAAGCATTTCCCTAGTAGTGTGAGCTTGGGCACCGAATCACCTTGTCCTCCTCCCTCTCTCTCTCTCTCTCTCTCCCTCTTTCTATATATGGTAGGAAATGACAACGATATTCTCAGTGTCTGAGGAACTAAAACACACATTAACACATTGAGTTATAATAATTGATTTCAGACGATATTATCTCAAAGTATAACACACAAGTTTGGGTCGATTCAATATGATCGTTCTTCTAATGTTATACTCTCAATTTTCTTTCAGGTCCATCGTTATACTTAACGATATCCTAAGATCTAGAATCCATGATAACCAACAACACTTGAGACAGTCTTAGAGGCAAGACTAGGAATCTATTCTTTAGTATTTATTATTTCACACATGCATATGAGTATTCCGTTGAATCGCATGTTCCATGATCATAGCAGTTCTAGCATGAAATATAAACTCCTAAATATGAACACGGAAATATAATAATACAATATTATTTCCTCTAGGGAATATTTCCAACATGGTAGGCTACGCATTTATATGTCAACACTGTTGGGAAACATAGAATGCAATTTCAAAAAAATTCCTACGCTCACACAAGATATATCTAGGAAATGCATAGCAACGAGAGGGGGAGAGTGCGTCAATGTACCCTCATAGACCGAAAGCGGAAGTGTTTGACAACGTGGTTGATGTAGTCGAACTTCTTCTCGTTCTGACCGATCAAGCACCGAACGTATGGCACCTCCGAGTTCTGCACACGTTCAGCTCGATGACGTCCCTCAAACTCTTCATCCAGCAAAGTGTCAAGGAAGAGTTTCATCAGCATGACGGCGTGGGTGATGGTGATGGTGAAGTGATCCGCGCAGGGCTTCGCCTAAGCATTACGACAATATGATCGGAGGAGTAAACTGTGGAGGGAGTGCCGCACACGGCTAACAGTTGTTTATGTGTGTTCTAGGCGCCCCCCCCCTCCCCGCATATATATAGGTTGGAGTGGCGAAGAGGCAGCCAGGGGGCGCCCAAGTAGGCCGAATCCTACTTGGGCTCCCACCCCAATTCGCCCCCCCCCCTTTCCTTGTTTTCCGGAGGGAGAAGGAAAGAGGAGGGGGGAGAAGGAAGGGAGAGGCCGAATCCCTCCCCTTCCTTGCTCTCTTCCCCCTTTCCTTCCTCTTCGTATTCGGCCTACATGGGGGGCGCAGCAGCCCATGCTGGCTGCTACATTTCCCCTCTTGGCCCAATAGGCCCAAATCTTTGCCGGGGGGTGCTCGGAACCCCTTCCCGTGACCCGATATGTACCCGGTACCCCCGGAACACTTATGGTGTCCGAATATCATCATCCTATATATGAATCTTTACCTCTCTACAATTTTGAGACTCCTCGTCATGTTCGTGATCTCATCCGGGACTCCAAACAACATTCGGTAACCAAATCACATAACTCATATAATACAAAATTGTCATCGAACATTAAGCGTGCGGACCCTACGGGTTCGAAAACTATATAGACATGACCGATACACCTCTCCGGTCAATAACCAACAGCGGAACCTGGATGCTCATATTGGTTCCCACATATTCTACGAAGATCTTTATCGGTCGTACCGTAATGACAACATAACGTTATTCCCTTTGTCATTGGTATGTTACTTGCCCGAGATTCGATCGTCGGTATCTTCATACCGTGTTCAATCTCGTTACCGGCAAGTCTCTTTACTCGTTCCGTAATGCATCATCCCGCAACTAACTCATTAGTCACATTGCTTGCAAGGCTTATCATGATGTGCATTACCGAGAGGGCCCAGAAATACCTCTCTGATACTCGAAGTGACAAATCCTAATCTCGATCTATGCCAACTCAACAAACACCTTCGGAGATACCTATAGAGCATCTTTATAATCACCCAGTTACGTTGTGACGTTTGATAGCACACAAGGTATTCCTCGGGTATTCGGGAGTTGCATAATCTCATAGTCGAAGGAATATGTATTTGACATGAAGAAAGCAATAGCAATAAAACCTAAAGATCATTATGCTAAGCTAACGGATGGGTCTTGTCCATCACATCATTCTCCTAATGATGTGATCCCGTTCATCAAATGACTGTCTATAGTTAGGAAACTTAACCATATTTGATCAAAGAGCTAGTCTAGTAGAGGCTTACTAGGGACACTGTGTTTTGTCTATGTATCCACACATGTATCAAGTTTCCGACTAATAGAATTCTAGCATGAATAATAAACATTTATCATGATATAAGGAAATATAAATAACAACTTTATTATTGCCTCTAGGGCATATTTCCTTCAAACACCCCCCTCACATGTGTTTCCGGTTAATACAATTCTAGGAAATATAAGTGGACTGCAATTTTTTGTTTTTAAATTGCGCCAGCCGGGTCTTGAACTCAAGACATCTTGGATCTAATTAATACCATGTAAAACTACACGCACCAGCCAGTTCATCCAAGAGCTCAAGCTGATGGGGAAAGGTGAGTTATGTATTTATACGTCAACGGTTCTGACATGACTCCATAGAAAAACTAAAACATGAATATACGATCCGACTAGTGATCACCATTTTTCCAAAAAATAATATTGAAAACTAGCAAACACCAGACAACTTGGACGCGACAAGACAAATGGACTATTATGCAGGGAATTGCTGAAAAAGAAGAGTAACTACACAATGAAAGTTGATTCACCAGAAAACATAATAAAAGTTGATTCACAAAAAATTACATAATAAAAGTTAACTCGGAATTGAACTTCATTGTGAAGCAAAATTTGTTGTTGCGAGCGAAAGAAGAACCATCATTATGGTGATCTCTCATTGTTGAAATTAATCATATAGTTTTGAATTTAGATTGTACTTGTTGAACACAAAGTATTTTAATAAACTCCTTTATATTTGTATTGTACATGATTTTTTCATAAACTACACCACACTTATAAACTGTTTCTGCCTTCGCCACTAGCCGTAGTTATGGCGGTACCTACTGACAGAATACTACATGTAGTGCATGTTTGTTACTTCTCACCTCATGCATGGATGGGTCGGCGCAGGGTGATTCTCCGACATCACAATGGATCAGTTATTTTTTCTGCATATTTATTTTCAATTGCAACGATGCACTGGAAGCGGAGTTACATGCAATGATGCAAGGAATGGCGCTTGTTTTAGAACACTCTAACCTTCCAGACATTGTCCAATCTGATTCAAGTGAAGCTTTGTCTAGTCTTACAGGAGATGGACTAGTTCGTTCTGCCTATGGACATCTGGTGGCTGAAATTAAGGAGTTGATGAAAGACCAGGAGTTTATTCCCCAGAAATTATCTAGGGATCAAAATAAAGTTGCCGACCGTTTGGCAAATTATTGTCGTTTAGAGTGTACCACGGCTGTGTGGTTGCACCTAGGTCCACCATGTATTGAGGATCTTTTGCCTCTCGACTGTAACTCTCTCAATATGGAATGAAAACTCTCTTTTCCTCGCAAATAGAAGAACAAGTCTTTGTCAAAGATTTCCTGGTGGACCATAAATATTTTGATTTCTCCAACAGTACCAAGTTCATGATTTTTAGCTGTTTGGATCATGTTTTTTTCATGCTTAGGTTCATATTTTTAGTTGTTCAGATCTTGTAATTTTTCACACTTAAGGTCACAATTTTTAGTCGTTAAGATCGTTCAACCTTTTTGTTGGTGCATGTGCCAATAGACTGAAAACTACAATTGGGTCAGTCAGTTTCTTTTTGTGGAGATGAGAGAAGGCCCTCGGCCAGGCGCAGTCAGGGACAGTGCTATAGCACGCTATCTGGACACGTCTCGATCTCTATCTCTACTCTCTATCTCTATCTATACCTAATATTAAAAGGCGGAAGCTTTCATAGTTCTCCATATGTCATCCCTTTATATCCGTTGATTTTATGTTAACATAAAGATCGACGACTAAGATTTAATAAGTGAAAATCAATACCTATTATCAAAAAAGTAAAAACCGGTGGTAGAAGGGTAATTGTTGGAAAATAATGTACGTTGGGAAACAATGTACGATCAGGACTACGCCAGTAAAAAGGAAATTATAAAAAATTTGCTACGGAAAACATATCAAACCACCCCACGCACAACAATTGATCGAATTAGAGTAGAACTACGTCCTATCTCCTAATAATCTCTTAATGAACCCATAAAAATACCCACGACGACGGGCAGCAGAAATCCGTGCAATCCAATCTGGCCACGTCCTAGGTCTCTGCAGCGCTAATTAGCCTCGTCCAGTGCGTAAACATCTCGCCTTTTTCTTCGCTCTCCAATCCCATCTATCTTGGCAGCCTCCCTGCTCCCCTCTCTCTCGCCCCTCGATCAATGGATGCCGGCGAGTGGAATGAGGCGATCGTGTGACCGTGGATGGCGGCGGCGTCCAGGTGCTCGCGGGCGAGGAATCGCTGACGTTGGCCACAGCCACCTGTCTCTTGGAGATGTTCGACAACACGATCGGCATGACTCGTTAGCTGCTGCAGCCACGTTCTAAGGGGCGACCAACCTCGCGCCGCCCCTGCCGCTTGGTGATTGGTCGTCAGCGCCATTGCACATGGCCGGCAAGACTCGCACCCCATGCTTTTGTCTGCTACATGACTGAGAAAGCTTGCGCTGCCACCGCCACTTCCGCATCCGGGGAGTCGCAGAGGGCCAAGGACAGCATACAGATTCTGGAACTCTCCATGTTGCCGTCTGATGTGTGGACGCCGAAACTGCCGCTCATGTGGCTGACGCAACCGAGGAACGATGGACACACCCTACACATGCCTTGCAAGAAGCCGGAATTGGACCTCTACATCGATAACTGATGCTGCAGCGCTGTAAGACATGGAGAAGCTAGCTAACTCACAACCAGGAGAAGTGCTTGTTGCTTCCAGTGGTTGCCTCGACCCTGATGCGGGGGCATAGGCGATGGGGCTAGGCGGCTGGGAGCAAGGCATCTGTGGCGAACGGCCGGCGGCCACCACAGCCACACAATACACATGGATTCTTCCTGTCTAACATGCCAATGAGGGGATGGAAAAAAACAGCCCAAATACCATATAGATAAATTCCTCCGTCCACGAAATAACGAGCGCTGTTGTGCTTGCTACTGCTGCTCGTGTATGTGCCAAGTTTTGGGCGTGAATAGATGGTGAAGCAGTTCAGAACCATGAAACAGTTCAAGAAATCAACAAGTCAAATAAGACCTACTACCTCTTTTCTTTGCTCACTGAACCGCTGCCAAATAACTAAAACTAAGCTGTACCTTTTCCTCTCCAAAATATCCAGGCATGGAATTCTGAGTTTACACCAGTGTACGTAGCTAAACATATGCAGGCTAGGCTAAATAATGACCATGCTATTGATATAGAACCTTTTACAGTGCATGAATAGCAGACCGTAAGATATCTAGAAATGTTTTGGTTCAGCTCTTAGGATACAACAGACTAAGAACAGTGTTGCATTTGCATCATACATTTGACAGAAAAACGGGTTCAACTCCCTGTTGCGTTTTGCCGACTTCGCTGCAACTACATCTACCCATGCTCCACCCGAGGTACGTCATTCAGTGTTTCAAGTGTTGGAAGTTATGAATTATTGTTTTTTTAGAAAAGGAGGATGCACCCCCGGCCTCTGCATCTGGACGATGCATACGGCCATTTTATTAATTATTAAGCACAAAAGACCTTACAAAGTAGTACATCAGTAAGCCTGAAGTCACCATCTAGGTAACATCTGTCGCTACTCCTACCTTCTTGATGCAGTGGTGCCGAATGTCCGAGCCTAATACCAAACAGACATCGCACTAAATCCTAACATCTAATGCCGGATGCCCCATCCTAGCCACATACCGGGACTGGGTCACACGCCGGTCCGGCGCACTCATCGAGGCTGCCGCCGCCTTCTTCCACCAATCCATCTCCAGAGCAGGTACTGACGCACAGACCTTGCCAGGCATGTCGTCGACGCCACCATGGCGCCAGACAGCTCGACCACCCTGTGCTCGTCCATCTAGTCGCATCCGTCGTCGATATGCAGCTGCACCATGCCGCCACCACTCGTCGTCAATGACGCGGTAGATACAACGCCGCAACACCTGGCAACCTTCATACCATCGCCACTGCTGGAGCTACTCGGAGCCCACCATCCACAACATCTCTCCCCGAAAAGCAGTTCCTCCCAAGACGGCGCCTCCATGGAGGATACGACGCGCAGGACGCCGCCGCCGCCCATTCCAGACTGAATTTTGGACTTTCGTCCGGGAGGGGTTTGGGGGTGGATAGTGGGGACCTCGGCTTCGCCTCCAGGAAGGGTAACGGTGTCAAGTGACGTCGCCGATGCCGGGCTGAACACGCCGACCAAAGTTTCCTCCGGTCCCCATCATATGCCACCAAACCTCCGTGTACTCCGGATCCGGCAAGCCACGATCCGAAACCCGTGAAGATGAAAGAGCCATGGGGCTCAACCCACCAGAAAGAAGGATCGAGAAGAACTCCTTGTAGATCTCCAGACGCCGAATCCAACAATGCGACGTGGCCAGTGACTATCATCACCACCCCGCGGCGGCCGACGGAGTCCGAAGAAAGGATCCAGATGGATCCGATCAGGATCCGGCGGCACCCGCGACCACCGGTCAGGCCAACGCAGCCACCACCTCAAGACACGCAGGTCGCCACCGCCGCGCCGCGCACGACGCCGATGGGAGACGTGCCCGCCGCGCCGTAGGACCCCACGTTCGCGCGGTGTTCCTCTGGATCCCGCTGTCCCGCGCCAGTCAAGACGGAGAGGATGGAGAGAAGCCCCGCCGCTGCCCAGCCGGCCAGGCTTCGCCTGGTGGCGAGGAGGGGGGGAGGAGGAGGAGACTCGAGGGGCGGCGGCTAGGGTTTTCCCCTTGGGTCGCCCGCGGGGGCGACGCGAGGGGCGAGGGGCGAGACCAAAGCCTCTGGAAAGTCCTGAGCTATGATTTATTGTGAAATAGGAATTCCACTTTTATCGTCAGGGGATTTGAGACCGAATCCAGACTCACCTTTTCTCGCTCCAGAGTCAAGTATGTTGTTCTTTCTTAGAATATTTTGTACCCATATGTATAATTTTGCAGGCTACTTACCAAATATGACTATACATAGGATGGAAGAGGCACATGGAAAAGGTCCAGCGAGTCGATCACCATCACATACATATGTTTTGGAACTTGACAGATCCAGTCCAAGTATTTTCTTTGTCTATGTCAGAATATGATTCAGATTATGCTAATGTGTTGAATTTCTTCAAGTGCAAATAATAAGCCCTCAACTATCAGGCATTTTAAACATGGTGCTAATCAAGGTAAAGTTGAAGGTACGATCATATAAAAAGAAGTAATGGGTGACCAAATGGAAGCATTTGGGATATTTTTTCGCTCACCGTCAAGCATTGCCTGCCCATCAACAATAATGTCCATTTAGTTTTAAATTGCCACTTATAGGTGACACAGATTAAACAAAAATAAGACACTCCTTACCATGGTTTCCCAGGTTATTGCTCTTTGATACGTGCTTGAGAAAAACATTTGAGGTGGAAAAACATTTTTCCTCAAAGACCGTATTTTAGAAATTTATATACTATTGACCAAAGATAGATTTAGAAGAAGTTGCTTTTTATATTTATGATAATCAAATATATGCCTCACCTCTATATTTCTTAAGATTCCTGCAATATCCTATATTGGCAATTTATGCTTAATTTTCATTTGCCAGATGGAAATTTGTAGGCAATGAAAATGATGCATGGCAAGAAAAACGTGGGGTGGGGGTAATCAAATACTCATCATTATCGACAAGGGGGGAGAGCATAATAAACAACAAAACAGGTGTAGTACCATGTTGAAATAGAGGATGTGTACCCATGGCGTATTTTTTTCACCCGTTGCAACGCACGGGCGTTTTTGCTAGTCCCTATCCCTACCTAATAATAAAGGGAGGACTGTTTGTCCAACTTTTTTCGTTTACTGTGGGACCGTAACTTTTCGTCCGTCGGCACCCAGGCGATTTCTCGCTCGGGGGTTTTCTGGTTCGCCTGATTTGTTTCCACCAAAAAAAACTTAGGACGCACAGAACCATCATTGGCCTACCCATTAGCGTACAGTGAAAAAGTCAAAGGAAAAAATATTACGCCACGAGGAATTGAACCCAAGCACTCATGCTAGACCTCTACCAATGCTACCCACTGGACTAAACAAGATATAGTGTTTAATTGGCAGCACAACGTCTTAAATTAAGATAATAGTCGCTCCAGATACTGAGAGCAAAAGATTTTCTTTTGGAAAAAATTGAATATATTTTTGAACGCGAATATTTTACAAATTTTGGAGTAAAAAATTGAAACTCTAACATTTTTTAGAAAAGAGAACAATATTTCATTTTTATTTTTTTGAAACCTGAATATTATTTAACACGAACAATTTCTGCAAACTAGGAGGCACTGTAGTGATTGTTTTTCGAATTGCAAATATTTTTTAAAAACATAAATATTTTCTGAATTTTTAATTTGAAAAGTCAATCATTTTACAAAACATGATTTTTTTTGGAAAACTGGGAGGTACTGTAGCTAACATTTTTCTAAATCTATACCTATTAATAAAACTCGGTGAATTTCTGAAATATATCCACGGATGCATTGTTTTGGATCAATTTATTAAACTAGAGAAATCTTTGTCTCTGTCGCGTCTTCACATACGACCAGCCTCGCTCGACCCAGTGACACCCGTCAAAATGGATGAGGAGTCCAACTAAGATTTCATGATCTATCTGACACAAACTACTCAACTTACATGATAATAACACAAATGTATATTATGTGCATTGCTTTTTCCTATTATATTAGCTGGATGATAAAAACATATTTATTCAACGTTCTTGATCTCGCCGGACAGGAAGGAGGCTCAACGATCCAGCTATTGGATCTCGCCAACCTTGGTTAGTGATACCACGGACAACAAGGACGGCAAAGAGGAGAAGCGAAAATATGGGCCTGGTGTTGTACTAAAATAGAGGATGAGGCTGAGGTCTTTCGTCCTGCTTAGTGGTAAAGGCGTGTGAGGATTGTTGTTCTCCCGTTGCAACGCATGGGCATGTTTTGCCAGGGGAGTCGCTGTCGGCGCTCTCCATGCAGCACTTCAGGCGGCAGCCGGTAACTCCAAAGATCTTCATGAAGAGCATGGCGGCCCTGTCGTACTTGAAGTAGAGGATGTGCCCCTTCTTCAAGCCGCGAGCAAGGGCGAACGACTTCCACCCCCACTTCAAGAACATGAAGCCAGTGGGGGTGAACTCTGTCGCACTACTCACAGTCAAAGCACGCGGGGAGGACGTACGCGGAAATTTTAGTTCTTTCCCTTTCATCGTTAATTACTTCTTTCCAGTTTGGTAGATCGAATCCAATCCAAAACCCCGCCCGCACTCCTGTCCCGACTGCGCTGGAGATGGACGGGAACCCTAGCCGCCGAGGGGGAGCTCCTTTGCGCGACCTCCTCCCGCCGCCAAAACCCAGAACAAAACGCACGATCCAGCCTTCTTTTCATTCCGCATCGATCCAAAAATCCCACGGTACGATGGAGCCACCAACCCATTCCACCGCCGAGCAACTCTGCAGCGACCTCACCACCACCGTGGCGAGTTCCCACCCTCCCTCCGTGGGCGGCGCAGCCGTCGTCGCCAACAACCACCCTTCTCCTGCGGTCTTTAGCCTGTCGCCCACCGGATTCTTCGCCAATCGCCGCCAAGCCTCCGTGGACGCATCGTCCCTCGTCGCCCAGTTCACCCACGCCAGGCTCCTGGGCTGGCGGCTGCAGACGACCCGGGGGAGGGAGAGGGCATGGTGGTGGAGCAGGAGACACCCGCGCGGAGGAGGCGGCGCAACGTCTCCTCCTCCAACGACCGCGACAGCGCCGGGTCAAGACGAGGTCGGAAGAAGAGAAATAAGGTATCGCCTCCCTACACCATGAATCTCAACGAGGAGCCAAAGGACAGCCTGGACGGCGCTATCACCGGGCCAAGGGAGAGGAAGAGGAGCAAGAACCTCTTGTTGCCTGGTTCCATGGTGTTGGCTCCTCAGGATGTCGTCCCGCGGGATGTCTTGCTTTTGTTGCGCGGCTTCGCGAAGGACATCTTCCATCAGAGTGGCTTTCCTAAGGCTGCAGAGGGCTTTCTTGGGCTGCTCAGAGACATTCGTAAGCCT
This sequence comes from Triticum urartu, assembly GCF_056163025.1. Classification (NCBI taxonomy): domain Eukaryota; kingdom Viridiplantae; phylum Streptophyta; class Magnoliopsida; order Poales; family Poaceae; genus Triticum; species Triticum urartu. The sequence continues at coordinate 743,248,983 of NC_141875.1, read as the reverse complement.
CCTCCCATAAGAACTCCCAAACAAGGTAAGCCTGATTCTGTTATCAAGAACAACCTCTCATATCTGATCCCAATTCATTTTCAGCTGCAAGGTCCGGACAGGAGCACCACCAAGAACAACCAGACGCTGGATCTGCTTTCATAACACAAGGCCAACGGCCAACAGAGAATGATGAGGCCGAGGGTGCTGGTCTCAAATGAGGTAAGCGTGCTTTTTTGTGTAAGATGGAGAAAAGCTGTCCTATACGGTTCCTAATCACGGTTATTTAGATACAAGAGTTGGAAGCCAATATTCCTACTCTTCTTATATCTAAATTGTGAAGGTTTCTCCACCTGCAGCTGGAAATGAACACAAAGCAAGCACAGAAATCCAAATGCTACTCGGCAGTTGATGGCGCCGGATGTCATAGTGAAGGTTTCTCCACGCTTGCCTTCCGGGAAAAGTTAGCTGGCCGTTGCTTGAGAACGATCTGGACGGGCTGTTGATGGTGCCGGATGCCGGGGGGCTGTTCATGCCGGCCGTTGCTTGAGCACCATCTCAGGCTTAACAAAGGGAACCAAACCTCTCCCCGAGAACGATCTGTATGGGCTGCAGAAGCTTCTGTCCAAGCTTGACAAGATGCAACCAGGGCCATCTAGCTGCGCGAGTGCTCCTCGGTAGCTCTCGGTTCTTCCTAATTTGTTAGGGACGTTGTTAGTCTATACATTCCAGCTGTCGTTTGTTTATTGGAGTTATTGCTTGTTCCTTGTCGATCATAAATTACATGTTCTCGGTGCGAAAGGTTGAGATTGTTTCATATTATTATATCATATATTAGAATTCATGCTCATATAATTAACACGAAAATTAGTGATTTGTTTCATATATTGTGTGTTGTGGTTTTGGTTTTACAATCTACTCCCTCCGTCCCAAAATAAGTGACTCAACTTTGTGCTAACTTTATATTAAAGTTAGTAGAAAGTTGAGTCACTTATTTTTGGACAGAGGGAGTACTATATACATAGTTGTGAGTGTTCAGAAATATGGCAAGATGAGATATGTTGCTTTCTCTAGTCTTCTTTTTATACCTCCCTGCAGAGGCGTAATAAATAATAACAGATATATTCATTTTTTAGTGTCCATGCGTTTCAAGAAATATTAACACAGGTTAGCTAGGCACCAGTAGTTCTTGCTAGTACTAGGATCTGTTCAGGTGGCATGCAGTGCTCTGTCAGTGGATGGGTCGGCGGCAGGGTGATTCTCCGACATCACATTGGATCAGTTAGTTTTGCTGCATATTTATTTTCAATTGCAACGATGCATTGGAAGCGGAGTTACATGCAATCATGCAAGGAACAGCGCTTGTTTTACAACACTCTAACCTTCCAGACATTGTCCAATCTGATTCAAGTGAAGCTTTGTCTAGTCTTACAGGAGATGGACTAGTTCGTTCTGCCTATGGACATCTGGTGGCTGAAATTAAGGAGTTGATGAAAGCCTGCGAGTTATTCCCCAGAAATTATCTAGGGATCAAAATAAAGTTGCCGACCGTTTGGCAAATTATAGTCGTTTAGAGTGTACCACGGCTGTGTGGTTGCACCTAGGTCCATCATGTATTGAGGATCTTTTGCCCCTCGACTGTAACTCTCTCAATATGGAATAAAACTCTCTTTTCATTGCAAAAAGAAGAACAAGTCTTTGTCAAGGATTTTCTGGTGGACCATAAATATTTTGATTTCTCCAACAGTACCAAGTTCATGATTTTTAGCTATTTGGATCTTGATTTTTTCATGCTTAGGTTCATATTTTTAGTTGTTCAGATCTTGTAATTTTTCACACTTAAGGTCACAATTTTTAGTCGTTAAGATCGTTCAACCTTTTTGTTGGTGCATGTGTCAATAGACTGAAAACTACAATTGGGTCAGTCAGTTTCTTTTTGTGGAGATGAGAAAAGGCCCTAGGCCAGGCGCAGTCAGGGGCAGTGCTATAGCACGCTATGTGGACAAGTATGTACAATAACCAAGCCTCTACGCCTGGGAAAGATTTCGCGTTCAATTTAACCCACTTGTTTGACCGCGACCTGCTTGCTTACCAAGCGCACGCACGTGTATTTAATTGAGATACTGGCATGTACAATTACATGGTGGCTGTAGACTCAAGAGCAACTAGTTAACGAGCACTCCTTCGGAAGCCTCACAATGATCAGCGCCACTTGGCGCGCTCTCAGCCGCCCATCACGTGTTGCGCTCTGGGCGCTCCCTTCGGATTTGCTTTTTTTTCGCACGTGTTTTTGGCTTTTTAAATGATTTTTACCAGGTTTTTTCGACGTTCGGTTTTCCACCGGTCTCTTAACATTTGGACCAAAATAATTTGAATTTTTTTTGCGCGAAAAATGCATTTTCTTTTTTTTTTTGGTTTTGCGAGAGTCACGGTTTTGCTTCGCGAGCGCCACGGTTATGCTTTCGCGAGAGTCATGGCCGTGCCTCTCGTAAACGGAAAAAATGCGTTTTCTATTTTTTTCCTTCCGCAAGAGTCACGATTTTGCTTCCGCGAGAGGCGCGGTTGTGCTTTCGCGAGAGTCACGGCCGTGCCTCTCAGAAACGAAAAAAAATACATTTTCTGTTTTTTTTCATTTCGTGAGAGTCATGGTTTTGCTTCCGCGAGAGGTATGGTTGTGCTTTCTCGAGAGTCACGGCCGTGCCTCTCAGAAACGAAGAAAACATATTTTCTCTTCTTTTTTTCTTTTGCGAGAGGCACGGTTTTGCTTCCCCGAGAGGCACGGTTGTGATTTCGCAAGAGGCACGGGCTTGCCTCTTTCGGAAATAGAAAAAAACCGTGCTCCCTGTTTGTTTTTTCGTCCGGTTTTTTTCGTGAAAAAATATTTCGTCAAAACCTATCAACATGGGATCTATTTTTTAAGATCTCGACAACAGTAATCTAACGGTGAAAACGGTTCGAGATTTGGACGCACGGCTTAAGAGATAAAACATTTTGAATAAACGGATCTACGAAAAAAAGAAGAACTCCCATGTTGCGACAAGTCACGCCACTTGTCGCAACCTAGGAAGGTGGGAGTGATCTTTGCAACGATTACTCCTCAATTAGTGATTTCATGTAGACTCTCGGTCAAAATTTTGTTAATGTGGATCGCGACTCGATGGGTGTGGTTAGCGATTTTACGTGTGGGCCATACTGTCGCGTTGACCTGGCTGCTACGGTTCCTTGGGTGGTTGCATGTATGTGTGGCCTGGTAGTTTCTCACGATTTACCTAGCCCACTATCGTTTTCCTCCTGTAGCGAAACCTAGCCGCCGCCACAGGAGAGCCGCTCCTTCCCGCGGCGTCTTTTGACGGCTCTCCGCAGCCGGCGACCTTTTGGTCATCGGTCGTGAGGAGGGTCATCAGTTGTGAGGGGGGTCGTCGGATCCCGTGCGTGTGGACCGTTTTAGCCTTAAGTTTTAGGGCCCAAGAAGCTTATGGTTTTGGATCGTCTTGGCTTTGGCGGCGGCGATGGAGATGCTGAATAAAGAAGCTCCGGATTCTTCTCTGGCGAGGCGATCATCTGTATGGTCGGTGAAGGATCTGGAAACCATTCTATTCAAGCAGGGATGTCATGGCGGCGGCGGCATCCTTGTGGTCAACATATGTCCTCGGGCTCCGTCGTTGCGACGGCGTCTGCTCCAACATCGGCGCGGAGCTTGGGAGGTAGTCGAGGAGTAGATGCAGATTGTGGTCTGCATCGACGACATCTGGAAGACGGAACATGTGTTGGGCTTGTGGTTCGTGGATGGCAGGTATGGTTTCCTCCTCTGACGCCTTAGTCATGTGGGGGTGCCAAATTTGCAGTACGATGGCGAGTCCGGGGTGTTGCCCCGGTCTGATTCGTTCAACGGTAATGATTTAGCCTTTGGCGAGCCACCTTGGTGGTTCGCAAAGTTGCATATCAGCGATGGAGCCGCATCGAGCTCGGGTGAGGAGGTGGTCTGTGATACGTCTCCAACGCATCTATAATTTTTTATTGTTACATGCTATTATATTATACATCTAGGATGTTTTATATGCATTTATATGCTATTTTATATGATTTTTGGGACTAACCTATTAACCTAGAGCCCAGTGCCACCGAAAACCAATCTAGACCCATTCTGGCACCCTACCGGAGGGGGGAATCCCACTCTGGTGGTCATCTTCATCATCCCAGTGCTCTCCATGACAAGGAGGGAGTAGTTCACCCTCGGGACTGAGGGTATGTACCAGTAGCTATGTGTTTGATCTCTCTCTCTCTCTCTCTCTCTCGTGTTCTTGATTCGGCATGATCTTGATGTATCACGAGCTTTGCTATTATAGTTGGATCTTATGATTTTTCTCCCCCTCTACTCTCTTGTAATGGATTGAGTTTTCCCTTTGAAGTTATCTTATCGGATTGAGTCTTGAAAGATTTGGGAACACTTGATGTATGTCTTGCATGTGCATATCTGTGGTGACAATGGGATATTCAGGTGATCCACTTGATGTATGTTTTGGTGATCAACTTGCGAGTTCCATGACCTCGTGAACTTATGCATAGGGGTTGGCACACGTTTTCGTCTTGACTCTTCGGTAGAAACTTTGGGGCACTCTTTGAAGTTCTTTGTGTTGGTTGAATAGATGAATCTGAGATTGTGTGATGCATATCGTATAATCATACCCACGGATACTTGAGTTGACATTGGAGTATCTAGGTGACATTAGGGTTATGGTTGATTTGGTCTTAAGGTCCTATTCTAGTATAAACTCTAGGATAGATTGAACGGAAAGAATAGCTTCGTGTTATTTTACTATGGAATCTTGAATAGATCGATCAGAAAGGATAACTTTGAGGTGGTTTCATACCCTACAATAATCTCTTCGTTTGTTCTCCGCTATTAGTGACTTTGGAGTGACTCTTTGTTGCATGTTGAGGGATAGTAATATGATCAATTATGTTATTATTGTTGAGAGAACTTGCACTAGTGAAAGTATGAACCCTAGGCCTTGTTTCAACACATTGCAATACCGTTTACGCTCACTTTTATCATTAGTTACCTTCCTGTTTCTATATTTTTAGATTACAAAAAACTATATCTACCATCCATATTGCACTTGTATCATCATCTCTTCGCCGAACTAGTGCACCTATACAATTTACCATTGTATTGGGTGTGTTGGGGACACAAGAGACTCTTTGTTATTTGGTTGCATGGTTGTTTGAGATAGACCATCTTCATCCTATGCCTCCCACGGATTGATAAACCTTAGGTCATCCACTTGAGGGAAATTTGCTATTGTCCTACAAACCTCTCCACTTGGAGGCCCAACAACGTCTACAATAAGAAGGTTGTGTGGTAGACATCAAGCTCTTTTCTAGCGCCATTGCCGGGGAGGTTAGCGCTTGAAGGTATATCTTTAGATCTTGCAATCGAATCTTTTAGTTTCTTGTTTTATCACTATTTTAGTTTATAAAAGAAAAATACAAAAAATGGAATTGAGGGTGCCTCATATGCTTCATATTTTTAATGTCTTTCGTGAAAATAAGGATTCCGATAATTGTGTCAAAGTGTTAGAAGAAGAATGTATTAAAATGGTTGGCACTAAATCTTTGGATGATGAGCATGATTGCAATGTTGTTAGTATGAATTATTTGACTACCCATGATGCTAATGATATGCAAGGCCACAAGCTTTGGGAAGCCATGTTTGATGAAGATGATATTTTTTGTCCCCCAAGTTTTGATGAGCAAATTTATTTTGATGATAGAATGCCTCCTATTTATGATGATTATATTGATGAAAGTGGGTTTGGAAGAGTGACAACTTTAGGAAGTAATGATCCAACTATTTTGGAGGGTGTTGAATCTTATTGTGATAATTATGGAAGTGGGTTTGGAGAGGTCATGACTTTAGTTAATGTTAATCCCACTATTTTGGAAGAGTGTCAACTTTGCATACTTGTAGATCATGAAAAGAATTCTTTATGTGATGGTTATATTGTTGAATTTATTCATGATGCTACTGAAAATTATTATGAGTGAGGAATATATGCTTGTAGGAGTTGCAACAATATCAAGTTTCCTCTCTATGTGTTGAAAATCTTGAAGCTATGCTTGTTTTACCTTCCTATGCAAGTTGATTCTAGTTCCCATAAATTGTTTGCTCACAAAATCCCTATGCATAGGAAGTGGGTTAGACTTAAATGTGCTAGTCATATTCTTCATGATGCTTTCTTTATGTTTCAATTCTTATCTTTTATGTGAGCATCTTTGAAATCATCATGCCTAGCTAGGGGCGTTAAACGATTGCGCTTGTGGGAGGCAACCCAATTTTATTTTTGTACCTTGCTTTTTGTTCCTGTTTAGTAATAAATAAATCATATATCCTATGTTATGATTGTGTTCTCTATGTTTTAATTAGTGTTTGTGCCAAGTAAAGCCTTTAGGATCTTCTTGGATGATTGTTATTTGATCTTGCTATAAAAAGCAGAAAGTATGTGCTCACGAGAATAATTTTCATTTTTTAACAGAGAGCGATAAAATACACATTCCACTTGCAGTAGATCAATATACAAATTTCCTAGTACTTCCTAATTTATCAGGATTTTTGGATTTACAGAAGTATTCGAGAGTTGCATATTAGTACAGACTGTTCTATTTTTGACAGATTCTATTTTCTATGTGTTGTTTGCTTATTTTGATGAATCTATGAGTAGTATCGGGGGGTATGAACCATAGATAAGTTGGAATAAAGTACATATTACACCAATATAAATAAATACTGAGTTAATAACAGTACCAAAAGTGGTGATTTTATTTCCTTATACTAACGGAGCTTACGAGTTTTCTGTTAAGTTTTGTGTTGTGAAGTTTTCAAGTTTTGGGTAAAGATTCGATGGACTATGGAATAAGGAGTGGCAAGAGCCTAATCTTGGGTATTCCCAAGGCACCCCAAGGTAATATTCATGGACAACAAGAGCCTAAGCTTGGGGATGCCCCGGAAGGCATCCCCTCTTTCGTCTTCGTTCATTGGTAACTTTACTTGGAGCTATATTTTTATTCACCACATGATATGTGTTTTGCTTGGAGCGTCATTTGATTTTATTTTGTTTTGCTTGATGTTTTAATAAAATACCAAGATCTGCAATTATTAAATTTTAGAGAGTCTTCACATAGTTACATAATTATTCAACTAATCATTGATCTTCGCTTACATCTTTTGGAGTAGTTTGTCGTTTGCTCTATTGCTTCACTTATATCTTTTTAGAGCACGACGGTGGTTTTATTTTGAAGAAATAGATGTACTCTCATGCTTCACTTATATTATTTTGAGAGACTTTTAGAACAGCATGGTAATTTGCTTTGGTTATGAAAATAGTTCTAATATGATAGGCATCCAAGATGGGTATAATAAAAACTTTCATATAAAGTGCATTGAATACTATGAGAAGTTTGATACTTGACGATTGTTTTGAGATATGAAGATGGTGATATTAGAGTCATGCTAGTTGAGTAGTTGTGAATTTGAGATATACTTGTGTTAAAGTTTGTGATTCCCGTAGCATGCACGTATGGTGAAACGTTATGTGATGAAGTCGGAGCATGATTAATTTTTTGATTGTCTTCCTTATGAGTGGCGGTCGGGGACGAGCGGTGGTCTTTTCCTACCAATCTATCCCCCTAGGAGCATGTGCGTAGTACTTTGTTTCAATAACTAATAGATTTTTGCAATAAGTATGTGAGTTCTTTACGACTAATGTTGAGTCCATGGATTATACGCACTCTCACCCTTCCACCATTGCTAGCCTCTCTTGTGCCGCGCAACTTTCGCCGGTACCATACACCCACCATTACCTTCCTCAAAACAGCCACCATACCTACCTATTATGGCATTTCCATAGCCATTCCGAGATATATTTCCATGCAACTTTCCACCGTTCCGTTTATTATGACACGCTCCATCATTGTCTTATTGCTTTGCATGATCATGTAGTTGACATTATATTTGTGGCAAAGCCACCTCCATAATTCTTTCATGCATGTCACTCTTGATTCATTGCACATCCCGGTACACCGCCGGAGGCATTCATATAGAGTCATATCTTGTTCTAAGTATCAAGTTGTAATTCTTGAGTTGTAAGTAAATAAAAGTGTGATGGTCATCATTAGTAGAGCATTGTCCCATGTGATGAAAGGATGATGGAGACTATGATTCCCCCACAAGTCGGGATGAGACTCCGGATGGAACATAAAAAAAGAGGCCATAAAAAAGAGAAGGCCCCAAAAAACAAAAAACAAAAAAATGAGAGAAAAAGAGAGAAGGGGCAATCCTACTATCCTTTTACCACACTTGTGCTTCAAAGTAGCACCATTATCTTCATGATAGAGAGTCTCCTATGTTGTCACTTCATATACTAGTGGGAATCTTTCATTATAGAACTTGGCTTGTATATTCCAATGATGGGCTTCCTCAAAATGCCCTAGGTCTTCATGAGCAAGCGAGTTGGATGCACACCCACATAGTTTCTTTTTGAGCTTTCATACACTTATAGCTCTAGTGCATCCATTGCATGGCAATCCCTACTAACTCACATTGATATCTATTGATGGGCATCTCCATAGCCCGTTGATACACCTAGTTGATGTGAGACTATCTTCTCCTTTTTGTCTTCTCCACAACCACCATTCTATTCCACCTATAGTGCTATGTCCATGGCTCACGCTCATGTATTGCGTGAAGATTAAAAAAGTTTGAGGACATAGAAAGTATGAAACAATTGCTTGGCTTGTCATCGGGGTTGTGCATGATTTAAATATTTTGTGTGATGAAGATAGAGCATAGCCAGACTATGTGATTTTGTAGGGATAGCTTTCTTTGGCCATGTTATATTGAGAAGACATAATTGCTTTGTTAGTATGCTTGAAGTATTACTATTTTTATGTCAATATTAGACTTTTATCTTGAATCTTTTGGACCTGAACATTTATGCCACAATAAATAGAATTACATTGATAATTATGTTAGGTAGCATTCCACATCAAAAATTCTGTTTTTATCATTTACCTACTCGAGGACGAGCAGGAATTAAGCTTGGGGATGCTTGATACGTGTCCAGCGTATCTATAATTTTTTATTGTTCCATGCTGTTTTATTATCCATCTAGGATGTTTTATATGCATTTATATGCTATTTTATATGATTTTTTGGACTAACCTATTAACCTAGAGCCCAGTGCCAGTTTCTGTTTTTTCCTTGTTTTTGAGTTTTACAGAAAAGGAAAACCAAACGGAGTCCAATTGACCTGAAATTTCATCGAGATTATTTTTGGACCAGAAGAAGCCCACGAAGTATCGGAGATGGGCCAAAAGTCCCGAGGCACCCACGAGGGTGGGGGCGCGCCCCCTATCTCGTGGCCGCCTCGGAGACCCCCCCTGACTTGTCCCCGATGCCAACACCTCTTATATATACCCAAACATCCAGAACATACCCTAGATCGAGAGTTCCGCCGCTGCAAGCCTCTGTAGCCACCGAAAACCAATCTAGACCCATTCTGGCACCCAGCCGGAGGGGGGAATCCCTCTCTGGTGGCCATCTTCATCATCCCGACGCTCTCCATGACGACGAGGGAGTAGTTCACCCTCGGGGCTGAGGGTATGTACCAGTAGCTATGTGTTTGATCTCTCTCTCTCTCTCTCGTGTTCTTGATTCGGCACGATCTTGATGTATCGCGAGCTTTGCTATTATAGTTGTATCTTATGATGTTTCTCCCCCTCTACTCTCTTGTAATGGATTGAATTTTCCCTTTGAAGTTATCTTATTGATAACCCACAAGTATAGGGGATCACAACAGTTTTTGAGGGTAGAGTATTCAACCCAAATTTATTGATTCGACACAAGGGGAGCCAAAGAATATTCTCAAGTATTAGCAGCTGAGTTGTCAATTCAACCACACCTGGAAACTTAATATCTGCAGGTAAGTGTTTAGTAGCAAAGTAATATGATAGTGGTGATAACGGTAGCAAAAGGTAATAGTAGTAAAAGCAATGTTTTTGGTATTTTGTAGTGATGATAGCAATAGCAACGGGAAAGTAAATAAGTGAAGCACAATATATGGAAAGCTCGTAGGCAATGGATCGGTGATGTAGAATTATGCTGGATGCGGTTCATCATGTAAGCATCATAACCTAGGGTGACAGAGAACTAGCTCTAGTTCATTGATATAATGTAGGCATGTATTCCGAACATAGTCATATGTGCTTATGGAAAAGAACTTGCATGACATCTTTTGTCCTACCCTCCCGTGGCAGCGGGGTCCTTACGGAAACTAAGGGATATTAAGGCCTCCTTTTATTAGAGAACCGGAACAAAGCATTAACACATAGTGAATACATGAACTCCTCAAACTACGGTCATCACCGGTAAGTATCCCGATTATTGTCACTTCAGGGTTAACGGATCATAACACATAATAGGTGACTATAGACTTGCAAGATAGGATCAAGAACACTCATATATTGATGAAAACATAATAGGTTCAGATCTAAAATCATGGCACTCGGGCCCTAGTGACAAGCATTAAGCATAGCAAAGCCATAGCAACATCAATCTGAGAACATAGTGGACACTAGGGATCAAACCCTAACAAAACTAACGCTAAGCATGTAAAAAAAATTCAAATATACATTGGTCATCAATGATCTTTTTGTGTAGAATCTAAATTGTCAATAGGAATCTTCTTCGGTTTAAGAACCGGCGAAGATTCCTATTGCGGCCACAGATCCTACACATAGAGTTCAACGAAGACCAAGTGGTTCTGATGGTTTGAGAAGCACCGTATTTAAGGTGGTAAAAAATTTGTTCGCGGAGCGAGGTGGGACTAAACTTCGGTCTTATTAGGAGGGGACTGAATTCATCTGTAGCGCTTGCCAGGGAAAAATTGCTATTGCTATGATCCGTAGTAGTGGCGCTTTCTACGCATAAGCGCTACTAGTATCCCTAGCATACCTGGAACGGTCTCTCAGTTTTAGTAGTAGCGCGTTTTCTAGCTCCAGCGATACTGCTATGCTCATATTAGCAGCACTGGTGCTGCCCAAGCGCTACTGCTATTTAGCAGCAACGCTTGTTTTGTAAAAGCACTACTGGTGAGCTCATGTGTATAAGCATTTCCCTAGTAGTGTGAGCTTGGGCACCGAATCACCTTGTCCTCCTCCCTCTCTCTCTCTCTCTCTCTCCCTCTTTCTATATATGGTAGGAAATGACAACGATATTCTCAGTGTCTGAGGAACTAAAACACACATTAACACATTGAGTTATAATAATTGATTTCAGACGATATTATCTCAAAGTATAACACACAAGTTTGGGTCGATTCAATATGATCGTTCTTCTAATGTTATACTCTCAATTTTCTTTCAGGTCCATCGTTATACTTAACGATATCCTAAGATCTAGAATCCATGATAACCAACAACACTTGAGACAGTCTTAGAGGCAAGACTAGGAATCTATTCTTTAGTATTTATTATTTCACACATGCATATGAGTATTCCGTTGAATCGCATGTTCCATGATCATAGCAGTTCTAGCATGAAATATAAACTCCTAAATATGAACACGGAAATATAATAATACAATATTATTTCCTCTAGGGAATATTTCCAACATGGTAGGCTACGCATTTATATGTCAACACTGTTGGGAAACATAGAATGCAATTTCAAAAAAATTCCTACGCTCACACAAGATATATCTAGGAAATGCATAGCAACGAGAGGGGGAGAGTGCGTCAATGTACCCTCATAGACCGAAAGCGGAAGTGTTTGACAACGTGGTTGATGTAGTCGAACTTCTTCTCGTTCTGACCGATCAAGCACCGAACGTATGGCACCTCCGAGTTCTGCACACGTTCAGCTCGATGACGTCCCTCAAACTCTTCATCCAGCAAAGTGTCAAGGAAGAGTTTCATCAGCATGACGGCGTGGGTGATGGTGATGGTGAAGTGATCCGCGCAGGGCTTCGCCTAAGCATTACGACAATATGATCGGAGGAGTAAACTGTGGAGGGAGTGCCGCACACGGCTAACAGTTGTTTATGTGTGTTCTAGGCGCCCCCCCCCCCTCCCCGCATATATATAGGTTGGAGTGGCGAAGAGGCAGCCAGGGGGCGCCCAAGTAGGCCGAATCCTACTTGGGCTCCCACCCCAATTCGCCCCCCCCCCTTTCCTTGTTTTCCGGAGGGAGAAGGAAAGAGGAGGGGGGAGAAGGAAGGGAGAGGCCGAATCCCTCCCCTTCCTTGCTCTCTTCCCCCTTTCCTTCCTCTTCGTATTCGGCCTACATGGGGGGCGCAGCAGCCCATGCTGGCTGCTACATTTCCCCTCTTGGCCCAATAGGCCCAAATCTTTGCCGGGGGGTGCTCGGAACCCCTTCCCGTGACCCGATATGTACCCGGTACCCCCGGAACACTTATGGTGTCCGAATATCATCATCCTATATATGAATCTTTACCTCTCTACAATTTTGAGACTCCTCGTCATGTTCGTGATCTCATCCGGGACTCCAAACAACATTCGGTAACCAAATCACATAACTCATATAATACAAAATTGTCATCGAACATTAAGCGTGCGGACCCTACGGGTTCGAAAACTATATAGACATGACCGATACACCTCTCCGGTCAATAACCAACAGCGGAACCTGGATGCTCATATTGGTTCCCACATATTCTACGAAGATCTTTATCGGTCGTACCGTAATGACAACATAACGTTATTCCCTTTGTCATTGGTATGTTACTTGCCCGAGATTCGATCGTCGGTATCTTCATACCGTGTTCAATCTCGTTACCGGCAAGTCTCTTTACTCGTTCCGTAATGCATCATCCCGCAACTAACTCATTAGTCACATTGCTTGCAAGGCTTATCATGATGTGCATTACCGAGAGGGCCCAGAAATACCTCTCTGATACTCGAAGTGACAAATCCTAATCTCGATCTATGCCAACTCAACAAACACCTTCGGAGATACCTATAGAGCATCTTTATAATCACCCAGTTACGTTGTGACGTTTGATAGCACACAAGGTATTCCTCGGGTATTCGGGAGTTGCATAATCTCATAGTCGAAGGAATATGTATTTGACATGAAGAAAGCAATAGCAATAAAACCTAAAGATCATTATGCTAAGCTAACGGATGGGTCTTGTCCATCACATCATTCTCCTAATGATGTGATCCCGTTCATCAAATGACTGTCTATAGTTAGGAAACTTAACCATATTTGATCAAAGAGCTAGTCTAGTAGAGGCTTACTAGGGACACTGTGTTTTGTCTATGTATCCACACATGTATCAAGTTTCCGACTAATAGAATTCTAGCATGAATAATAAACATTTATCATGATATAAGGAAATATAAATAACAACTTTATTATTGCCTCTAGGGCATATTTCCTTCAAACACCCCCCTCACATGTGTTTCCGGTTAATACAATTCTAGGAAATATAAGTGGACTGCAATTTTTTGTTTTTAAATTGCGCCAGCCGGGTCTTGAACTCAAGACATCTTGGATCTAATTAATACCATGTAAAACTACACGCACCAGCCAGTTCATCCAAGAGCTCAAGCTGATGGGGAAAGGTGAGTTATGTATTTATACGTCAACGGTTCTGACATGACTCCATAGAAAAACTAAAACATGAATATACGATCCGACTAGTGATCACCATTTTTCCAAAAAATAATATTGAAAACTAGCAAACACCAGACAACTTGGACGCGACAAGACAAATGGACTATTATGCAGGGAATTGCTGAAAAAGAAGAGTAACTACACAATGAAAGTTGATTCACCAGAAAACATAATAAAAGTTGATTCACAAAAAATTACATAATAAAAGTTAACTCGGAATTGAACTTCATTGTGAAGCAAAATTTGTTGTTGCGAGCGAAAGAAGAACCATCATTATGGTGATCTCTCATTGTTGAAATTAATCATATAGTTTTGAATTTAGATTGTACTTGTTGAACACAAAGTATTTTAATAAACTCCTTTATATTTGTATTGTACATGATTTTTTCATAAACTACACCACACTTATAAACTGTTTCTGCCTTCGCCACTAGCCGTAGTTATGGCGGTACCTACTGACAGAATACTACATGTAGTGCATGTTTGTTACTTCTCACCTCATGCATGGATGGGTCGGCGCAGGGTGATTCTCCGACATCACAATGGATCAGTTATTTTTGCTGCATATTTATTTTCAATTGCAACGATGCACTGGAAGCGGAGTTACATGCAATGATGCAAGGAATGGCGCTTGTTTTAGAACACTCTAACCTTCCAGACATTGTCCAATCTGATTCAAGTGAAGCTTTGTCTAGTCTTACAGGAGATGGACTAGTTCGTTCTGCCTATGGACATCTGGTGGCTGAAATTAAGGAGTTGATGAAAGACCAGGAGTTTATTCCCCAGAAATTATCTAGGGATCAAAATAAAGTTGCCGACCGTTTGGCAAATTATTGTCGTTTAGAGTGTACCACGGCTGTGTGGTTGCACCTAGGTCCACCATGTACTGAGGATCTTTTGCCTCTCGACTGTAACTCTCTCAATATGGAATGAAAACTCTCTTTTCCTCGCAAATAGAAGAACAAGTCTTTGTCAAAGATTTCCTGGTGGACCATAAATATTTTGATTTCTCCAACAGTACCAAGTTCATGATTTTTAGCTGTTTGGATCATGTTTTTTTCATGCTTAGGTTCATATTTTTAGTTGTTCAGATCTTGTAATTTTTCACACTTAAGGTCACAATTTTTAGTCGTTAAGATCGTTCAACCTTTTTGTTGGTGCATGTGCCAATAGACTGAAAACTACAATTGGGTCAGTCAGTTTCTTTTTGTGGAGATGAGAGAAGGCCCTCGGCCAGGCGCAGTCAGGGACAGTGCTATAGCACGCTATCTGGACACGTCTCGATCTCTATCTCTACTCTCTATCTCTATCTATACCTAATATTAAAAGGCGGAAGCTTTCATAGTTCTCCATATGTCATCCCTTTATATCCGTTGATTTTATGTTAACATAAAGATCGACGACTAAGATTTAATAAGTGAAAATCAATACCTATTATCAAAAAAGTAAAAACCGGTGGTAGAAGGGTAATTGTTGGAAAATAATGTACGTTGGGAAACAATGTACGATCAGGACTACGCCAGTAAAAAGGAAATTATAAAAAATTTGCTACGGAAAACATATCAAACCACCCCACGCACAACAATTGATCGAATTAGAGTAGAACTACGTCCTATCTCCTAATAATCTCTTAATGAACCCATAAAAATACCCACGACGACGGGCAGCAGAAATCCGTGCAATCCAATCTGGCCACGTCCTAGGTCTCTGCAGCGCTAATTAGCCTCGTCCAGTGCGTAAACATCTCGCCTTTTTCTTCGCTCTCCAATCCCATCTATCTTGGCAGCCTCCCTGCTCCCCTCTCTCTCGCCCCTCGATCAATGGATGCCGGCGAGTGGAATGAGGCGATCGTGTGACCGTGGATGGCGGCGGCGTCCAGGTGCTCGCGGGCGAGGAATCGCTGACGTTGGCCACAGCCACCTGTCTCTTGGAGATGTTCGACAACACGATCGGCATGACTCGTTAGCTGCTGCAGCCACGTTCTAAGGGGCGACCAACCTCGCGCCGCCCCTGCCGCTTGGTGATTGGTCGTCAGCGCCATTGCACATGGCCGGCAAGACTCGCACCCCATGCTTTTGTCTGCTACATGACTGAGAAAGCTTGCGCTGCCACCGCCACTTCCGCATCCGGGGAGTCGCAGAGGGCCAAGGACAGCATACAGATTCTGGAACTCTCCATGTTGCCGTCTGATGTGTGGACGCCGAAACTGCCGCTCATGTGGCTGACGCAACCGAGGAACGATGGACACACCCTACACATGCCTTGCAAGAAGCCGGAATTGGACCTCTACATCGATAACTGATGCTGCAGCGCTGTAAGACATGGAGAAGCTAGCTAACTCACAACCAGGAGAAGTGCTTGTTGCTTCCAGTGGTTGCCTCGACCCTGATGCGGGGGCATAGGCGATGGGGCTAGGCGGCTGGGAGCAAGGCATCTGTGGCGAACGGCCGGCGGCCACCACAGCCACACAATACACATGGATTCTTCCTGTCTAACATGCCAATGAGGGGATGGAAAAAAACAGCCCAAATACCATATAGATAAATTCCTCCGTCCACGAAATAACGAGCGCTGTTGTGCTTGCTACTGCTGCTCGTGTATGTGCCAAGTTTTGGGCGTGAATAGATGGTGAAGCAGTTCAGAACCATGAAACAGTTCAAGAAATCAACAAGTCAAATAAGACCTACTACCTCTTTTCTTTGCTCACTGAACCGCTGCCAAATAACTAAAACTAAGCTGTACCTTTTCCTCTCCAAAATATCCAGGCATGGAATTCTGAGTTTACACCAGTGTACGTAGCTAAACATATGCAGGCTAGGCTAAATAATGACCATGCTATTGATATAGAACCTTTTACAGTGCATGAATAGCAGACCGTAAGATATCTAGAAATGTTTTGGTTCAGCTCTTAGGATACAACAGACTAAGAACAGTGTTGCATTTGCATCATACATTTGACAGAAAAACGGGTTCAACTCCCTGTTGCGTTTTGCCGACTTCGCTGCAACTACATCTACCCATGCTCCACCCGAGGTACGTCATTCAGTGTTTCAAGTGTTGGAAGTTATGAATTATTGTTTTTTTAGAAAAGGAGGATGCACCCCCGGCCTCTGCATCTGGACGATGCATACGGCCATTTTATTAATTATTAAGCACAAAAGACCTTACAAAGTAGTACATCAGTAAGCCTGAAGTCACCATCTAGGTAACATCTGTCGCTACTCCTACCTTCTTGATGCAGTGGTGCCGAATGTCCGAGCCTAATACCAAACAGACATCGCACTAAATCCTAACATCTAATGCCGGATGCCCCATCCTAGCCACATACCGGGACTGGGTCACACGCCGGTCCGGCGCACTCATCGAGGCTGCCGCCGCCTTCTTCCACCGATCCATCTCCAGAGCAGGTACTGACGCACAGACCTTGCCAGGCATGTCGTCGACGCCACCATGGCGCCAGACAGCTCGACCACCCTGCGCTCGTCCATCTAGTCGCATCCGTCGTCGATATGCAGCTGCACCATGCCGCCACCACTCGTCGTCAATGACGCGGTAGATACAACGCCGCAACACCTGGCAACCTTCATACCATCGCCACTGCTGGAGCTACTCGGAGCCCACCATCCACAACATCTCTCCCCGAAAAGCAGTTCCTCCCAAGACGGCGCCTCCATGGAGGATACGACGCGCAGGACGCCGCCGCCGCCCAATCCAGACTGAATTTTGGACTTTCGTCCGGGAGGGGTTTGGGGGTGGATAGTGGGGACCTCGGCTTCGCCTCCAGGAAGGGTAACGGTGTCAAGTGACGTCGCCGATGCCGGGCTGAACACGCCGACCAAAGTTTCCTCCGGTCCCCATCATATGCCACCAAACCTCCGTGTACTCCGGATCCGGCAAGCCACGATCCGAAACCCGTGAAGATGAAAGAGCCATGGGGCTCAACCCACCAGAAAGAAGGATCGAGAAGAACTCCTTGTAGATCTCCAGACGCCGAATCCAACAATGCGACGTGGCCAGTGACTATCATCACCACCCCGCGGCGGCCGACGGAGTCCGAAGAAAGGATCCAGATGGATCCGATCAGGATCCGGCGGCACCCGCGACCACCGGTCAGGCCAACGCAGCCACCACCTCAAGACACGCAGGTCGCCACCGCCGCGCCGCGCACGACGCCGATGGGAGACGTGCCCGCCGCGCCGTAGGACCCCACGTTCGCGCGGTGTTCCTCTGGATCCCGCTGTCCCGCGCCAGTCAAGACGGAGAGGATGGAGAGAAGCCCCGCCGCTGCCCAGCCGGCCAGGCTTCGCCTGGTGGCGAGGAGGGGGGGAGGAGGAGGAGACTCGAGGGGCGGCGGCTAGGGTTTTCCCCTTGGGTCGCCCGCGGGGGCGACGCGAGGGGCGAGGGGCGAGACCAAAGCCTCTGGAAAGTCCTGAGCTATGATTTATTGTGAAATAGGAATTCCACTTTTATCGTCAGGGGATTTGAGACCGAATCCAGACTCACCTTTTCTCGCTCCAGAGTCAAGTATGTTGTTCTTTCTTAGAATATTTTGTACCCATATGTATAATTTTGCAGGCTACTTACCAAATATGACTATACATAGGATGGAAGAGGCACATGGAAAAGGTCCAGCGAGTCGATCACCATCACATACATATGTTTTGGAACTTGACAGATCCAGTCCAAGTATTTTCTTTGTCTATGTCAGAATATGATTCAGATTATGCTAATGTGTTGAATTTCTTCAAGTGCAAATAATAAGCCCTCAACTATCAGGCATTTTAAACATGGTGCTAATCAAGGTAAAGTTGAAGGTACGATCATATAAAAAGAAGTGATGGGTGACCAAATGGAAGCATTTGGGATATTTTTTCGCTCACCGTCAAGCATTGCCTGCCCATCAACAATAATGTCCATTTAGTTTTAAATTGCCACTTATAGGTGACACAGATTAAACAAAAATAAGACACTCCTTACCATGGTTTCCCAGGTTATTGCTCTTTGATACGTGCTTGAGAAAAACATTTGAGGTGGAAAAACATTTTTCCTCAAAGACCGTATTTTAGAAATTTATATACTATTGACCAAAGATAGATTTAGAAGAAGTTGCTTTTTATATTTATGATAATCAAATATATGCCTCACCTCTATATTTCTTAAGATTCCTGCAATATCCTATATTGGCAATTTATGCTTAATTTTCATTTGCCAGATGGAAATTTGTAGGCAATGAAAATGATGCATGGCAAGAAAAACGTGGGGTGGGGGTAATCAAATACTCATCATTATCGACAAGGGGGGAGAGCATAATAAACAACAAAACAGGTGTAGTACCATGTTGAAATAGAGGATGTGTACCCATGGCGTATTTTTTTCACCCGTTGCAACGCACGGGCGTTTTTGCTAGTCCCTATCCCTACCTAATAATAAAGGGAGGACTGTTTGTCCAACTTTTTTCGTTTACTGTGGGACCGTAACTTTTCGTCCGTCGGCACCCAGGCGATTTCTCGCTCGGGGGTTTTCTGGTTCGCCTGATTTGTTTCCACCAAAAAAAACTTAGGACGCACAGAACCATCATTGGCCTACCCATTAGCGTACAGTGAAAAAGTCAAAGGAAAAAATATTACGCCACGAGGAATTGAACCCAAGCACTCATGCTAGACCTCTACCAATGCTACCCACTGGACTAAACAAGATATAGTGTTTAATTGGCAGCACAACGTCTTAAATTAAGATAATAGTCGCTCCAGATACTGAGAGCAAAAGATTTTCTTTTGGAAAAAATTGAATATATTTTTGAACGCGAATATTTTACAAATTTTGGAGTAAAAAATTGAAACTCTAACATTTTTTAGAAAAGAGAACAATATTTCATTTTTATTTTTTTGAAACCTGAATATTATTTAACACGAACAATTTCTGCAAACTAGGAGGCACTGTAGTGATTGTTTTTCGAATTGCAAATATTTTTTAAAAACATAAATATTTTCTGAATTTTTAATTTGAAAAGTCAATCATTTTACAAAACATGATTTTTTTTGGAAAACTGGGAGGTACTGTAGCTAACATTTTTCTAAATCTATACCTATTAATAAAACTCGGTGAATTTCTGAAATATATCCACGGATGCATTGTTTTGGATCAATTTATTAAACTAGAGAAATCTTTGTCTCTGTCGCGTCTTCACATACGACCAGCCTCGCTCGACCCAGTGACACCCGTCAAAATGGATGAGGAGTCCAACTAAGATTTCATGATCTATCTGACACAAACTACTCAACTTACATGATAATAACACAAATGTATATTATGTGCATTGCTTTTTCCTATTATATTAGCTGGATGATAAAAACATATTTATTCAACGTTCTTGATCTCGCCGGACAGGAAGGAGGCTCAACGATCCAGCTATTGGATCTCGCCAACCTTGGTTAGTGATACCACGGACAACAAGGACGGCAAAGAGGAGAAGCGAAAATATGGGCCTGGTGTTGTACTAAAATAGAGGATGAGGCTGAGGTCTTTCGTCCTGCTTAGTGGTAAAGGCGTGTGAGGATTGTTGTTCTCCCGTTGCAACGCATGGGCATGTTTTGCCAGGGGAGTCGCTGTCGGCGCTCTCCATGCAGCACTTCAGGCGGCAGCCGGTAACTCCAAAGATCTTCATGAAGAGCATGGCGGCCCTGTCGTACTTGAAGTAGAGGATGTGCCCCTTCTTCAAGCCGCGAGCAAGGGCGAACGACTTCCACCCCCACTTCAAGAACATGAAGCCAGTGGGGGTGAACTCTGTCGCACTACTCACAGTCAAAGCACGCGGGGAGGACGTACGCGGAAATTTTAGTTCTTTCCCTTTCAGCGTTAATTACTTCTTTCCAGTTTGGTAGATCGAATCCAATCCAAAACCCCGCCCGCACTCCTGTCCCGACTGCGCTGGAGATGGACGGGAACCCTAGCCGCCGAGGGGGAGCTCCTTTGCGCGACCTCCTCCCGCCGCCAAAACCCAGAACAAAACGCACGATCCAGCCTTCTTTTCATTCCGCATCGATCCAAAAATCCCACGGTACGATGGAGCCACCAACCCATTCCACCGCCGAGCAACTCTGCAGCGACCTCACCACCACCGTGGCGAGTTCCCACCCTCCCTCCGTGGGCGGCGCAGCCGTCGTCGCCAACAACCACCCTTCTCCTGCGGTCTTTAGCCTGTCGCCCACCGGATTCTTCGCCAATCGCCGCCAAGCCTCCGTGGACGCATCGTCCCTCGTCGCCCAGTTCACCCACGCCAGGCTCCTGGGCTGGCGGCTGCAGACGACCCGGGGGAGGGAGAGGGCATGGTGGTGGAGCAGGAGACACCCGCGCGGAGGAGGCGGCGCAACGTCTCCTCCTCCAACGACCGCGACAGCGCCGGGTCAAGACGAGGTCGGAAGAAGAGAAATAAGGTATCGCCTCCCTACACCATGAATCTCAACGAGGAGCCAAAGGACAGCCTGGACGGCGCTATCACCGGGCCAAGGGAGAGGAAGAGGAGCAAGAACCTCTTGTTGCCTGGTTCCATGGTGTTGGCTCCTCAGGATGTCGTCCCGCGGGATGTCTTGCTTTTGTTGCGCGGCTTCGCGAAGGACATCTTCCATCAGAGTGGCTTTCCTAAGGCTGCAGAGGGCTTTCTTGGGCTGCTCAGAGACATTCGTAAGCCTCCTCCCATAAGAACTCCCAAACAAGGTAAGCCTGATTCTGTTATCAAGAACAACCTCTCATATCTGATCCCAATTCATTTTCAGCTGCAAGGTCCGGACAGGAGCACCACCAAGAACAACCAGACGCTGGATCTGCTTTCATAACACAAGGCCAACGGCCAACAGAGAATGATGAGGCCGAGGGTGCTGGTCTCAAATGAGGTAAGCGTGCTTTTTTGTGTAAGATGGAGAAAAGCTGTCCTATACGGTTCCTAATCACGGTTATTTAGATACAAGAGTTGGAAGCCAATATTCCTACTCTTCTTATATCTAAATTGTGAAGGTTTCTCCACCTGCAGCTGGAAATGAACACAAAGCAAGCACAGAAATCCAAATGCTACTCGGCAGTTGATGGCGCCGGATGTCATAGTGAAGGTTTCTCCACGCTTGCCTTCCGGGAAAAGTTAGCTGGCCGTTGCTTGAGAACGATCTGGACGGGCTGTTGATGGTGCCGGATGCCGGGGGGCTGTTCATGCCGGCCGTTGCTTGAGCACCATCTCAGGCTTAACAAAGGGAACCAAACCTCTCCCCGAGAACGATCTGTATGGGCTGCAGAAGCTTCTGTCCAAGCTTGACAAGATGCAACCAGGGCCATCTAGCTGCGCGAGTGCTCCTCGGTAGCTCTCGGTTCTTCCTAATTTGTTAGGGACGTTGTTAGTCTATACATTCCAGCTGTCGTTTGTTTATTGGAGTTATTGCTTGTTCCTTGTCGATCATAAATTACATGTTCTCGGTGCGAAAGGTTGAGATTGTTTCATATTATTATATCATATATTAGAATTCATGCTCATATAATTAACACGAAAATTAGTGATTTGTTTCATATATTGTGTGTTGTGGTTTTGGTTTTACAATCTACTCCCTCCGTCCCAAAATAAGTGACTCAACTTTGTGCTAACTTTATATTAAAGTTAGTAGAAAGTTGAGTCACTTATTTTTGGACAGAGGGAGTACTATATACATAGTTGTGAGTGTTCAGAAATATGGCAAGATGAGATATGTTGCTTTCTCTAGTCTTCTTTTTATACCTCCCTGCAGAGGCGTAATAAATAATAACAGATATATTCATTTTTTAGTGTCCATGCGTTTCAAGAAATATTAACACAGGTTAGCTAGGCACCAGTAGTTCTTGCTAGTACTAGGATCTGTTCAGGTGGCATGCAGTGCTCTGTCAGTGGATGGGTCGGCGGCAGGGTGATTCTCCGACATCACATTGGATCAGTTAGTTTTGCTGCATATTTATTTTCAATTGCAACGATGCATTGGAAGCGGAGTTACATGCAATCATGCAAGGAACAGCGCTTGTTTTACAACACTCTAACCTTCCAGACATTGTCCAATCTGATTCAAGTGAAGCTTTGTCTAGTCTTACAGGAGATGGACTAGTTCGTTCTGCCTATGGACATCTGGTGGCTGAAATTAAGGAGTTGATGAAAGCCTGCGAGTTATTCCCCAGAAATTATCTAGGGATCAAAATAAAGTTGCCGACCGTTTGGCAAATTATAGTCGTTTAGAGTGTACCACGGCTGTGTGGTTGCACCTAGGTCCATCATGTATTGAGGATCTTTTGCCCCTCGACTGTAACTCTCTCAATATGGAATAAAACTCTCTTTTCATTGCAAAAAGAAGAACAAGTCTTTGTCAAGGATTTTCTGGTGGACCATAAATATTTTGATTTCTCCAACAGTACCAAGTTCATGATTTTTAGCTATTTGGATCTTGATTTTTTCATGCTTAGGTTCATATTTTTAGTTGTTCAGATCTTGTAATTTTTCACACTTAAGGTCACAATTTTTAGTCGTTAAGATCGTTCAACCTTTTTGTTGGTGCATGTGTCAATAGACTGAAAACTACAATTGGGTCAGTCAGTTTCTTTTTGTGGAGATGAGAAAAGGCCCTAGGCCAGGCGCAGTCAGGGGCAGTGCTATAGCACGCTATGTGGACAAGTATGTACAATAACCAAGCCTCTACGCCTGGGAAAGATTTCGCGTTCAATTTAACCCACTTGTTTGACCGCGACCTGCTTGCTTACCAAGCGCACGCACGTGTATTTAATTGAGATACTGGCATGTACAATTACATGGTGGCTGTAGACTCAAGAGCAACTAGTTAACGAGCACTCCTTCGGAAGCCTCACAATGATCAGCGCCACTTGGCGCGCTCTCAGCCGCCCATCACGTGTTGCGCTCTGGGCGCTCCCTTCGGATTTGCTTTTTTTTCGCACGTGTTTTTGGCTTTTTAAATGATTTTTACCAGGTTTTTTCGACGTTCGGTTTTCCACCGGTCTCTTAACATTTGGACCAAAATAATTTGAATTTTTTTTGCGCGAAAAATGCATTTTCTTTTTTTTTTTGGTTTTGCGAGAGTCACGGTTTTGCTTCGCGAGCGCCACGGTTATGCTTTCGCGAGAGTCATGGCCGTGCCTCTCGTAAACGGAAAAAATGCGTTTTCTATTTTTTTCCTTCCGCAAGAGTCACGATTTTGCTTCCGCGAGAGGCGCGGTTGTGCTTTCGCGAGAGTCACGGCCGTGCCTCTCAGAAACGAAAAAAAATACATTTTCTGTTTTTTTTCATTTCGTGAGAGTCATAGTTTTGCTTCCGCGAGAGGTATGGTTGTGCTTTCTCGAGAGTCACGGCCGTGCCTCTCAGAAACGAAGAAAACATATTTTCTCTTCTTTTTTTCTTTTGCGAGAGGCACGGTTTTGCTTCCCCGAGAGGCACGGTTGTGATTTCGCAAGAGGCACGGGCTTGCCTCTTTCGGAAATAGAAAAAAACCGTGCTCCCTGTTTGTTTTTTCGTCCGGTTTTTTTCGTGAAAAAATATTTCGTCAAAACCTATCAACATGGGATCTATTTTTTAAGATCTCGACAACAGTAATCTAACGGTGAAAACGGTTCGAGATTTGGACGCACGGCTTAAGAGATAAAACATTTTGAATAAACGGATCTACGAAAAAAAGAAGAACTCCCATGTTGCGACAAGTCACGCCACTTGTCGCAACCTAGGAAGGTGGGAGTGATCTTTGCAACGAGTACTCCTCAATTAGTGATTTCATGTAGACTCTCGGTCAAAATTTTGTTAATGTGGATCGCGACTCGATGGGTGTGGTTAGCGATTTTACGTGTGGGCCATACTGTCGCGTTGACCTGGCTGCTACGGTTCCTTGGGTGGTTGCATGTATGTGTGGCCTGGTAGTTTCTCACGATTTACCTAGCCCACTATCGTTTTCCTCCTGTAGCGAAACCTAGCCGCCGCCACAGGAGAGCCGCTCCTTCCCGCGGCGTCTTTTGACGGCTCTCCGCAGCCGGCGACCTTTTGGTCATCGGTCGTGAGGAGGGTCATCAGTTGTGAGGGGGGTCGTCGGATCCCGTGCGTGTGGACCGTTTTAGCCTTAAGTTTTAGGGCCCAAGAAGCTTATGGTTTTGGATCGTCTTGGCTTTGGCGGCGGCGATGGAGATGCTGAATAAAGAAGCTCCGGATTCTTCTCTGGCGAGGCGATCATCTGTATGGTCGGTGAAGGATCTGGAAACCATTCTATTCAAGCAGGGATGTCATGGCGGCGGCGGCATCCTTGTGGTCAACATATGTCCTCGGGCTCCGTCGTTGCGACGGCGTCTGCTCCAACATCGGCGCGGAGCTTGGGAGGTAGTCGAGGAGTAGATGCAGATTGTGGTCTGCATCGACGACATCTGGAAGACGGAACATGTGTTGGGCTTGTGGTTCGTGGATGGCAGGTATGGTTTCCTCCTCTGACGCCTTAGTCATGTGGGGGTGCCAAATTTGCAGTACGATGGCGAGTCCGGGGTGTTGCCCCGGTCTGATTCGTTCAACGGTAATGATTTAGCCTTTGGCGAGCCACCTTGGTGGTTCGCAAAGTTGCATATCAGCGATGGAGCCGCATCGAGCTCGGGTGAGGAGGTGGTCTGTGATACGTCTCCAACGCATCTATAATTTTTTATTGTTACATGCTATTATATTATACATCTAGGATGTTTTATATGCATTTATATGCTATTTTATATGATTTTTGGGACTAACCTATTAACCTAGAGCCCAGTGCCACCGAAAACCAATCTAGACCCATTCTGGCACCCTACCGGAGGGGGGAATCCCACTCTGGTGGTCATCTTCATCATCCCAGTGCTCTCCATGACAAGGAGGGAGTAGTTCACCCTCGGGACTGAGGGTATGTACCAGTAGCTATGTGTTTGATCTCTCTCTCTCTCGTGTTCTTGATTCGGCATGATCTTGATGTATCACGAGCTTTGCTATTATAGTTGGATCTTATGATTTTTCTCCCCCTCTACTCTCTTGTAATGGATTGAGTTTTCCCTTTGAAGTTATCTTATCGGATTGAGTCTTGAAAGATTTGGGAACACTTGATGTATGTCTTGCATGTGCATATCTGTGGTGACAATGGGATATTCAGGTGATCCACTTGATGTATGTTTTGGTGATCAACTTGCGAGTTCCATGACCTCGTGAACTTATGCATAGGGGTTGGCACACGTTTTCGTCTTGACTCTTCGGTAGAAACTTTGGGGCACTCTTTGAAGTTCTTTGTGTTGGTTGAATAGATGAATCTGAGATTGTGTGATGCATATCGTATAATCATACCCACGGATACTTGAGTTGACATTGGAGTATCTAGGTGACATTAGGGTTATGGTTGATTTGGTCTTAAGGTCCTATTCTAGTATAAACTCTAGGATAGATTGAACGGAAAGAATAGCTTCGTGTTATTTTACTATGGAATCTTGAATAGATCGATCAGAAAGGATAACTTTGAGGTGGTTTCATACCCTACAATAATCTCTTCGTTTGTTCTCCGCTATTAGTGACTTTGGAGTGACTCTTTGTTGCATGTTGAGGGATAGTAATATGATCAATTATGTTATTATTGTTGAGAGAACTTGCACTAGTGAAAGTATGAACCCTAGGCCTTGTTTCAACACATTGCAATACCGTTTACGCTCACTTTTATCATTAGTTACCTTCCTGTTTCTATATTTTCAGATTACAAAAAACTATATCTACCATCCATATTGCACTTGTATCATCATCTCTTCGCCGAACTAGTGCACCTATACAATTTACCATTGTATTGGGTGTGTTGGGGACACAAGAGACTCTTTGTTATTTGGTTGCATGGTTGTTTGAGATAGACCATCTTCATCCTATGCCTCCCACGGATTGATAAACCTTAGGTCATCCACTTGAGGGAAATTTGCTATTGTCCTACAAACCTCTCCACTTGGAGGCCCAACAACGTCTACAATAAGAAGGTTGTGTGGTAGACATCAAGCTCTTTTCTAGCGCCATTGCCGGGGAGGTTAGCGCTTGAAGGTATATCTTTAGATCTTGCAATCGAATCTTTTAGTTTCTTGTTTTATCACTATTTTAGTTTATAAAAGAAAAATACAAAAAATGGAATTGAGGGTGCCTCATATGCTTCATATTTTTAATGTCTTTCGTGAAAATAAGGATTCCGATAATTGTGTCAAAGTGTTAGAAGAAGAATGTATTAAAATGGTTGGCACTAAATCTTTGGATGATGAGCATGATTGCAATGTTGTTAGTATGAATTATTTGACTACCCATGATGCTAATGATATGCAAGGCCACAACCTTTGGGAAGCCATGTTTGATGAAGATGATATTTTTTGTCCCCCAAGTTTTGATGAGCAAATTTATTTTGATGATAGAATGCCTCCTATTTATGATGATTATATTGATGAAAGTGGGTTTGGAAGAGTGACAACTTTAGGAAGTAATGATCCAACTATTTTGGAGGGTGTTGAATCTTATTGTGATAATTATGGAAGTGGGTTTGGAGAGGTCATGACTTTAGTTAATGTTAATCCCACTATTTTGGAAGAGTGTCAACTTTGCATACTTGTAGATCATGAAAAGAATTCTTTATGTGATGGTTATATTGTTGAATTTATTCATGATGCTACTGAAAATTATTATGAGTGAGGAATATATGCTTGTAGGAGTTGCAATAATATCAAGTTTCCTCTCTATGTGTTGAAAATCTTGAAGCTATGCTTGTTTTACCTTCCTATGCAAGTTGATTCTAGTTCCCATAAATTGTTTGCTCACAAAATCCCTATGCATAGGAAGTGGGTTAGACTTAAATGTGCTAGTCATATTCTTCATGATGCTTTCTTTATGTTTCAATTCTTATCTTTTATGTGAGCATCTTTGAAATCATCATGCCTAGCTAGGGGCGTTAAACGATTGCGCTTGTGGGAGGCAACCCAATTTTATTTTTGTACCTTGCTTTTTGTTCCTGTTTAGTAATAAATAAATCATATATCCTATGTTATGATTGTGTTCTCTATGTTTTAATTAGTGTTTGTGCCAAGTAAAGCCTTTAGGATCTTCTTGGATGATTGTTATTTGATCTTGCTATAAAAAGCAGAAAGTATGTGCTCACGAGAATAATTTTCATTTTTTAACAGAGAGCGATAAAATACACATTCCACTTGCAGTAGATCAATATACAAATTTCCTAGTACTTCCTAATTTATCAGGATTTTTGGATTTACAGAAGTATTCGAGAGTTGCATATTAGTACAGACTGTTCTATTTTTGACAGATTCTATTTTCTATGTGTTGTTTGCTTATTTTGATGAATCTATGAGTAGTATCGGGGGGTATGAACCATAGATAAGTTGGAATAAAGTACATATTACACCAATATAAATAAATACTGAGTTAATAACAGTACCAAAAGTGGTGATTTTATTTCCTTATACTAACGGAGCTTACGAGTTTTCTGTTAAGTTTTGTGTTGTGAAGTTTTCAAGTTTTGGGTAAAGATTCGATGGACTATGGAATAAGGAGTGGCAAGAGCCTAATCTTGGGTATTCCCAAGGCACCCCAAGGTAATATTCATGGACAACAAGAGCCTAAGCTTGGGGATGCCCCGGAAGGCATCCCCTCTTTCGTCTTCGTTCATTGGTAACTTTACTTGGAGCTATATTTTTATTCACCACATGATATGTGTTTTGCTTGGAGCGTCATTTGATTTTATTTTGTTTTGCTTGATGTTTTAATAAAATACCAAGATCTGCAATTATTAAATTTTAGAGAGTCTTCACATAGTTACATAATTATTCAACTAATCATTGATCTTCGCTTACATCTTTTGGAGTAGTTTGTCGTTTGCTCTATTGCTTCACTTATATCTTTTTAGAGCACGACGGTGGTTTTATTTTGAAGAAATAGATGTACTCTCATGCTTCACTTATATTATTTTGAGAGACTTTTAGAACAGCATGGTAATTTGCTTTGGTTATGAAAATAGTTCTAATATGATAGGCATCCAAGATGGGTATAATAAAAACTTTCATATAAAGTGCATTGAATACTATGAGAAGTTTGATACTTGACGATTGTTTTGAGATATGAAGATGGTGATATTAGAGTCATGCTAGTTGAGTAGTTGTGAATTTGAGATATACTTGTGTTAAAGTTTGTGATTCCCGTAGCATGCACGTATGGTGAAACGTTATGTGATGAAGTCGGAGCATGATTAATTTTTTGATTGTCTTCCTTATGAGTGGCGGTCGGGGACGAGCGGTGGTCTTTTCCTACCAATCTATCCCCCTAGGAGCATGTGCGTAGTACTTTGTTTCAATAACTAATAGATTTTTGCAATAAGTATGTGAGTTCTTTACGACTAATGTTGAGTCCATGGATTATACGCACTCTCACCCTTCCACCATTGCTAGCCTCTCTTGTGCCGCGCAACTTTCGCCGGTACCATACACCCACCATTACCTTCCTCAAAACAGCCACCATACCTACCTATTATGGCATTTCCATAGCCATTCCGAGATATATTTCCATGCAACTTTCCACCGTTCCGTTTATTATGACACGCTCCATCATTGTCTTATTGCTTTGCATGATCATGTAGTTGACATTATATTTGTGGCAAAGCCACCTCCATAATTCTTTCATGCATGTCACTCTTGATTCATTGCACATCCCGGTACACCGCCGGAGGCATTCATATAGAGTCATATCTTGTTCTAAGTATCAAGTTGTAATTCTTGAGTTGTAAGTAAATAAAAGTGTGATGGTCATCATTAGTAGAGCATTGTCCCATGTGATGAAAGGATGATGGAGACTATGATTCCCCCACAAGTCGGGATGAGACTCCGGATGGAACATAAAAAAAGAGGCCATAAAAAAGAGAAGGCCCCAAAAAACAAAAAACAAAAAAATGAGAGAAAAAGAGAGAAGGGGCAATCCTACTATCCTTTTACCACACTTGTGCTTCAAAGTAGCACCATTATCTTCATGATAGAGAGTCTCCTATGTTGTCACTTCATATACTAGTGGGAATCTTTCATTATAGAACTTGGCTTGTATATTCCAATGATGGGCTTCCTCAAAATGCCCTAGGTCTTCATGAGCAAGCGAGTTGGATGCACACCCACATAGTTTCTTTTTGAGCTTTCATACACTTATAGCTCTAGTGCATCCGTTGCATGGCAATCCCTACTAACTCACATTGATATCTATTGATGGGCATCTCCATAGCCCGTTGATACACCTAGTTGATGTGAGACTATCTTCTCCTTTTTGTCTTCTCCACAACCACCATTCTATTCCACCTATAGTGCTATGTCCATGGCTCACGCTCATGTATTGCGTGAAGATTAAAAAAGTTTGAGGACATAGAAAGTATGAAACAATTGCTTGGCTTGTCATCGGGGTTGTGCATGATTTAAATATTTTGTGTGATGAAGATAGAGCATAGCCAGACTATGTGATTTTGTAGGGATAGCTTTCTTTGGCCATGTTATATTGAGAAGACATAATTGCTTTGTTAGTATGCTTGAAGTATTACTATTTTTATGTCAATATTAGACTTTTATCTTGAATCTTTTGGACCTGAACATTTATGCCACAATAAATAGAATTACATTGATAATTATGTTAGGTAGCATTCCACATCAAAAATTCTGTTTTTATCATTTACCTACTCGAGGACGAGCAGGAATTAAGCTTGGGGATGCTTGATACGTGTCCAGCGTATCTATAATTTTTTATTGTTCCATGCTGTTTTATTATCCATCTAGGATGTTTTATATGCATTTATATGCTATTTTATATGATTTTTTGGACTAACCTATTAACCTAGAGCCCAGTGCCAGTTTCTGTTTTTTCCTTGTTTTTGAGTTTTACAGAAAAGGAAAACCAAACGGAGTCCAATTGACCTGAAATTTCATCGAGATTATTTTTGGACCAGAAGAAGCCCACGAAGTATCGGAGATGGGCCAAAAGTCCCGAGGCACCCACGAGGGTGGGGGCGCGCCCCCTATCTCGTGGCCGCCTCGGAGACCCCCCCTGACATGTCCCCGACGCCAACACCTCTTATATATACCCAAACATCCAGAACATACCCTAGATCGAGAGTTCCGCCGCTGCAAGCCTCTGTAGCCACCGAAAACCAATCTAGACCCATTCTGGCACCCAACCGGAGGGGGGAATCCCTCTCTGGTGGCCATCTTCATCATCCCGACGCTCTCCATGACGACGAGGGAGTAGTTCACCCTCGGGGCTGAGGGTATGTACCAGTAGCTATGTGTTTGATCTCTCTCTCTCTCTCTCGTGTTCTTGATTCGGCACGATCTTGATGTATCGCGAGCTTTGCTATTATAGTTGTATCTTATGATGTTTCTCCCCCTCTACTCTCTTGTAATGGATTGAATTTTCCCTTTGAAGTTATCTTATTGATAACCCACAAGTATAGGGGATCACAACAGTTTTTGAGGGTAGAGTATTCAACCCAAATTTATTGATTCGACACAAGGGGAGCCAAAGAATATTCTCAAGTATTAGCAGCTGAGTTGTCAATTCAACCACACCTGGAAACTTAATATCTGCAGGTAAGTGTTTAGTAGCAAAGTAATATGATAGTGGTGATAACGGTAGCAAAAGGTAATAGTAGTAAAAGCAATGTTTTTGGTATTTTGTAGTGATGATAGCAATAGCAACGGGAAAGTAAATAAGTGAAGCACAATATATGGAAAGCTCGTAGGCAATGGATCGGTGATGTAGAATTATGCTGGATGCGGTTCATCATGTAAGCATCATAACCTAGGGTGACAGAGAACTAGCTCTAGTTCATTGATATAATGTAGGCATGTATTCCGAACATAGTCATATGTGCTTATGGAAAAGAACTTGCATGACATCTTTTGTCCTACCCTCCCGTGGCAGCGGGGTCCTTACGGAAACTAAGGGATATTAAGGCCTCCTTTTATTAGAGAACCGGAACAAAGCATTAACACATAGTGAATACATGAACTCCTCAAACTACGGTCATCACCGGTAAGTATCCCGATTATTGTCACTTCAGGGTTAACGGATCATAACACATAATAGGTGACTATAGACTTGCAAGATAGGATCAAGAACACTCATATATTGATGAAAACATAATAGGTTCAGATCTAAAATCATGGCACTCGGGCCCTAGTGACAAGCATTAAGCATAGCAAAGTCATAGCAACATCAATCTCAGAACATAGTGGACACTAGGGATCAAACCCTAACAAAACTAACTCGATTACATGATAGATCCCATCCAACCCATCACCGTCCAGCAATCCTACGATGGAATTACTCACGCACGGCGGTGAGCATCATGAAATTGGTGACGGAGGATGGTTGGTGATGACGATGGCGATGGATTCCCCTCTCCGGAGCCCCGAACGGACTCCAGATCAGCCCTCCCGAGAGGTTTTAGGGCTTGGCGGTGGCTCTGTATCGTAAAACGCGGTGATTTCTTCTCTCTGATTTTTTTCTCCCCGAAACTCAATATATGGAGGTGGAGTTGGAGTCAGAGAGGCAACAAGGGGCCCACGAGGTAGGGGGCGCGCCTGCCCCACCCTCGTGGCAAGACGGTGGGCACCCTGGCCTTCATCTTTGGCAGGTATTTTTCTTATTTTCTGAAAAGTGTCTCCGTGAAGTTTCAGGTCATTTCGAGAACATTTGCTCCTGCACATAAATAACACCATGGTAATTCTGCTGAAAATAGCGTCAGTCCGGGTTAGTTCCATTCAAATCATGCAAGTTAGAGTCCAAAACAAGGGCAAAAGTGTTTGAAAAAGTAGATACGTTGGAAACGTATCAACTCCCCCAAGCTTAAACCTTTGCTTGTCCTCAAGCAATTCAGTTGACAAACTGAAAGTGATAAAGAAAAACTTTTACAAACTCTGTTTGCTCTTGTTGTTGTAAATATGTAAAGCCAGCATTCAAGTTTTCAGCAAAGATTATAACTAACCACATTTTCAATAACGCATAGGTCTCAAGTTACTCATATCAATAGCATAATCAACTAGCGAGCCATAATAATAAAACTCGGATGACAACACTTTCTCAAAACAATCATAATATGATATAACAAGGTGGTATCTCGCTAGCCCTTTCTGAGACCGCAAAACATAAATGCAGAGCACCTTTAAAGACCAAGGACTGACTAGACATTGTAATTCATGGTAAAAGAGATCCAGTCAAGTCATACTCAATGTAAACTAACAATAATGAATGCAAATGACAGCAGTGCTCTCCAACTGGTGCTTTTTAATAAGAGGATGATGACTCAGCATAAAAGTAAATAGATAGGCCCTTCGCAGAGGGAAGCAGGGATTTGTAGAGGTGCCAGAGCTCGGTTTTGAAACAGAGGTGAATAATATTTTGAGTGGTATACTTTCATTGTCAACATAACAACCAAGAGATGGCGATATCTTCCATGCTACACACATTATAGGCGGTTCCCAAACAGAATGGTAAAGTTTATGCTCCCCCTTCCACCACAAGCATCAATCCATGGCTTGCTCGAAACAACGAGTGCCTCCAACTAACAAGAGTCCCAGGGGGAGTTTTGTTTGCAATTATTTTGATTTAGTTTGCATAAAGCATGAGACTGGGCATCCCGGTGACCAGCCATTTATCTCGTGAGTGAGGAGCGGAGTCCTCTCCTCTTGAGAATAACCCGCCTAACATGGAAGATACGGACAAGCCTAGTTGATACATGAGCTATTCAAGCATACAAAACAGGATATTTATTTGAAGGTTTAGAGTTTGGCACATACAAATTTACTTGGAACGGCAGGTAGATACCGTATATAGGTAGGTATAGTGGACTCATTTCGAATAACTTTGGGGTTTATGGAGTTGGATGCACAAGCAGTATTCCCGCTTAGTACAGGTGAAGGCTAGCAAAAAGACTGGGAAGCGACTAGCTAGAGAGCGACAACAGTCATTAACATGCATTAAAATTAATCAACACCGAATGCAAGCATGAGTAGGATATAATCCACCATGAACATAAATATCGTGAAGGCTATGTTGATTTTGTTTCAACTACATGCGTAAACATGTGCCAAGTCGAGTCACTCAAATCATTCAGAGGAGGATACCACCCTATCATACCACATCATAACCATTTTAATAGCATGTTGGCACGCAAGGTAAACTATTATAACTCATAGCTAATTAAGCATGGCATAAGAACTATGATCTCTAGTTGTCATTGCAAACATGTTTATTCATAATAGGCTGAATCAGGAACGATGAACTAATCATATTTAAAAAAACAAGAGAGGTCGAGTTCATACCAGCTTTTCTCATCTCAGTCAGTTCATCATATATCATCATAATTGCCTTTCACTTGCACGACCAAACGATGTGAATAATAATAATAGTGCACGTGCATTGAACTAAGCTGGAATCTGCAAGCATTCAATAAACAGGAGAAGACAAGGCAATATGGGCTCTTTTGTTAGATCAACAATAATGTAAATAAGAGCCACTTCAACAATTTAATCATGGTCTTCTCCTATCGACCCCCAAAGAAAAGAAAAGAAATAAAACTATTTACACGGGAAAGCTCCCAACAGGCAAAAGAAGAACATGAACTATTTTTGGGTTTTCTTTTTAATTACTACTACAAGCATGGAAAGTAAACTAATTAAAAGCTACAACTAATTTTTTTGGTTTTTAAAAGTTTTATTAAACACACAAGAAGAAAGCATAGAAAGGGAAATAAACTAGCATGGGTGATACAATGAAAAAGTATGAGCATCGACATCTAGCAATGAGTGTGTGAACATAAATGTAATGTCAGTTAGAAATACGTACTCCCCCAAGCTTAGGCTTTTGGCCTAAGCTGGTCTATGGCCACGGCTGGCCTGGCGGATATCCATAATAATAGTTGTGGTCGTACTGAGAAGAAGAGGAGGAAGGCTCCGATTGCCACTGGCTGACAATCATCTCCGGATCCCACTGGTAAATAGACTGTCGTGAAGGATCAAATTGTGGTTTCGGCTCTGGCTCCTCGGCTGGTGCATGGTTCCGGTAGGCGTGGATAGCCGTCAACGCAACAAGGTACGTGCCTACAGTCAAATCAAAGAAAGAAGGAGCAGGCAAGGTAATAGTCTCAGGATGATGTTTATTAAAGAACAATTGATATTTAAGCTCTCCTTCCCTATTCTTAACAATAAAATCATGTGCCACCATACTTTTATAATCTAAATAAACACAGGGTAGCTCCTTTTCTTCCTTCTCATAATGCCTAATAGGTATGTTAAAATGTGCAGCTAGGCGTGTAGTATAGATGCCTCCAAAGATGGGGCCCTTGATACGGTTCAGACTTAACCGTTTGGCAATAATGCTGCCCATACTAAAAGAGTTATCACCGTATAAACCGTGGTGCAAAATAATAATATCAGGGATACTCAGGTTTCCACAGTTTCCACGACCAATTAAGCAATGACTAGCAAATAATAAAACATAGACGGATTGATCACGGTTCATATGTGTGCATAATAAAACATCGATGCCAGAACACACACATTTACGCGTCATGGCAATGTCTTTAGTTGATCTCAATAAAGCTATTGTTACATGTGAAGAAACTTTATTTTCTGATGGTAGCATAATAATTAATCTGATCTACAATGCCGTAACATTTTTCTGCTTCCCAAATTGTATCCATTGAAAACAGGACACTAGCGACACATGCACCGTCATTAATTAACCCTGCCATACTTATTTGAAACTATGTATAGGTATATCACAATACAAAAATATTATTTAAACAAAAGAATATAGTAAACAAAAGTAACCTACTTTAATGAACTAGCTTACTTTCTTGAACAAAGGTAATTACAGAAGTTCTTATATCCTACCATCATGATTTAAAGACATTAATAATTCTATGTATGATAGCGTTAACTTTACTTAGTGATAATCATCTAAAAGGAGAACAAAGCAAATTACATCTAATCATGAACTGAGGCGCAACAGACTAAGCAAAGATGCAATTGCAATGAAGAATCATACATATATCACAACAGAACAAAAAGTTAAAACATCTGTATAACAAGGATTTCAAGTTGAGCGACAGAAGCATGCATGCATGGAAGTCGGACGAAGTACACTACATTTTTATTGTCTGATGACGATAACTCAAAATAAGCACTACATGTAGAATATTTTTGTTATGGTAGTCTAAAGATAAGGTCGTTCACCCGATTAGTTGATTAGGATTCATGTCGCAAGTTCCGAACTAGCGCCCCAAAGAATCCTATTGTTAATTGAGCTATCGTTTTTGTTATCACCAAACTTATCCTCTACCTGGGCAACCTAATTAATTATAATTTGTGTTTACTTCACAGCAAAGCACATCATTTTTTTCTCCGGGTGCAACGCACGGGCATCTGTGCTAGTCTATCTCTAATAATAAAGCATGGATTGACTCCATGGGTTCACCGTCACAATACGCTTCTTCCTGTGAATTTACGCTTTCAGATTTTTTTCACATAAATTATTTTCTATATCCGAGATGGTACTATTCATGTGATTATGTGGCCTGTCGCTAACATGATTTTTCATTGAGATTTTCGTCCGTCATCGCAGGCCAACTCAGCCGGCCCACCTTTCGTCCATCGTCGCTGTGGCCCAACTCATCGCACTGTGTGAAAGAGCGCAAAAAAATTAGTGCTAGAAAGTGGAATCGACGTTTATTAAAATTAGATATAAATAATGGTGCACAATGACACATGTAGCAGGTTGTGCTTTTTTTCGCCCGGTGCAACGCACGGGCATTTTTTACTAGTCTATCCCTAATAATAAAGCACGGATTGACTCCATGGGTTCACCGTCACATTACGCTTTCTTTCTATGAATTTACGTTTTCAGTTTGAATTAAAAACATATAAGCGAGGTAGTACTAAAGCATTGATCCCTCTGGATTATTAGTCCGTCATGATTTTCGTACGTCGCACATACCAAATTCCGTACGCAAGCTGGCCTCTCACGTACGGTGCCACAAGGCCGTCTCAATCAATGCACTACTGGGCCATCTCTTATGGGCCAAAAGCCACGTTACAGAATTTATTTTCTATGGGCAAGTGGCCTTCATAGAATTCATGGAGAAGGACTTTTTTCTTTAGCAGTACTATAAATTAGAGAGGATGCATGCATCTTTTTTGTCAAATAGTACCACCTTGCTTTCTTTTACCAATTTTCACCAATTCATAAACGCTGGCAAGTTGCATGGAATATTAATAAGCAGCCTACACAAACAGAGGAATACATATGACAATCCATTGACAGAGGGTTTAAATAAATAGAAGGTCTCTACAGGAGAGAAATGCATGGACTACGAGCTTAGACTGCACGCTGAGACGTGCATGGCGTTCGCCCAGGATTGCGGGCTCTCCATGATGGAATAGTTAAACTGAATTCATAAACACAGAAGGCTAGAACCATAAATTTCACACATCAAATACGAGGAGCATGCTTCCCCTGCAAAAAAATAGTACGATGAGCATGCTTAACGTGGGTGGTAGATGGAAGAGCACGGATATTGGAAAGCCAAGGAGTGGCGATAAAGCTTTGTGAGAAAAGTAATCACTATTTTTTTATCACTTGCAACACGTACAACAATTTTTTTCTTATTTTCTTGTGTTCTTACTCTCGCTCAAAAAAAGAACATACATGCTCTGGCGAGAGTCGAATTGCATGTACATCTCTAATATATACCCCCCCCACCCCCCCCCCCCCCCCCCCCACACACACACACACACCATGTTTTCTTAACCAATGCCTCTCTCTCCCACGAGTAAACGCTGTCATCGGCTCCAGTTCCCGACGTCCCCCATGCCACTATGTATCAGTGTAAATACTTTCTTTTCTCCTGTTGCAAATACTCATGCATTCTCGGTGTGCAGCCCAGCGGCTAACTCTATCTGCTCAGATTTCATGTAAATGCCATCATCAGTCGTAGTTCGCCCAGGATTGCGGGCTCTCCATGATGGAATAGTTAAGCTGAATTCATAAACACAGAGGGCTAAAACCATAAATTTCAGACATCAAATACGATGAGCATGCTTCCCCCGCAAAAAAAGAGTACGATGAGCATGCTTAACGTGGGCTGGTAGATGGAAGAGCACGGAT
This sequence comes from Triticum urartu, assembly GCF_056163025.1. Classification (NCBI taxonomy): domain Eukaryota; kingdom Viridiplantae; phylum Streptophyta; class Magnoliopsida; order Poales; family Poaceae; genus Triticum; species Triticum urartu. The sequence goes on along the minus strand of NC_141875.1, from coordinate 743,211,092 downwards.
ATTGGAAAGCCAAGGAGTGACGATAAAGCTTTGTGAGAAAAGTTATCACTATTTTTTTATCACTTGCAACACGTACAACAAATTTTTTTTTGCTTATTTTCTTGTGTTCTTACTCTCGCTCAGAAAAGAACATACATGCTCTAGCGAGAGTCGAATTGCATGTACATCTCTAATATATACCCCCCCCCACCCCATGTTTTTTAACCAATGCCTCTCTCTCCCACGAGTAAAGGCTGTCATCGGCTCCAGTTCCCAACGTCCCCCATGCCACTCTGTATCAGTGTAAATACTTCCTTTTCTCCTTTGCAAATACTCATGCATTCTCGGTGTGCAACCCAGCGGCTAACTCTATCTGCTCAGATTTCATGTAAATGCTATCATCAGTCGTAGTTCCAGACAGTCGCTAGACATCCCCATGCTGCTCTGTATTGGCGTAAATACTTCCTTTTCTCCTCTGGCGAATACCAGTGCCTTCTCAGTATGCAGCCCGGTGGCTAACTCTACCTGCTCGGGTTTCTAGCGTGGTGTCACCCTGGACATCGACACGGCCTTCCCCTGCCGGACTTCCTCGACTCTCTCCACATAGTTTAGACCATGCTTATTGGGCTAGGGAGTGCTTTTTTTACGTTTTCCTCTTTTGTTTTCCAACCGGACGTGCTGTCTAAATTAAACATAAATAGAAAAAAAAAGAGAAACGCGGGGGGCGCTAGGATTCAATCCGAGGCCACCGGGATGGGAGCTTGAAAATAAAAGTTTTTTGTTGTTGATGGGAAGAAGCAATCAGTTAAAAATATGTATCGTATTGTATTCGAACCCACAATCTCCGTTCCTGTCAAGAAGACGACAGCCAACGGAGTATGTATGCTTTTGATACAAATCTGGGTTCGCTATCCAATAGTCCCACCACGGTTCTTTTCTCAAAATTTCATCAGTTTATATACGTCTGCAAGTTGCCTAGCAGCAAGCCTGCAGAACCAAAAAACAACAAGAATGAAGGAATGACACGAGAAAAAGAAGGAGCACTACTAGGGAAAAGCCTACCAGCAGCGAGGGTTTTGGGCCTCTCAGTAGCGCGGGCACCGGCGCTACTAATAAGGCGCTACAGCTAACGTATAGCAGTAGCGCCGGTTGTCCCACGCTACTGCTATACATGAATAGCTATAGCGCTCTTTGGGAAAGGGCGCTACTGATATTATCTGCAGCGCTGTTTGCTGGGACGCGCTACTGACAATGCGGCGCTACTGCTAAATTTCCCCCCTCGCTACTACTAGTTTATTTATTAGTTTTTTTCCTACATATTTGTTTTGTATTTGAATAGGCTTTATACAATAATCTTTAGCATATCATACACATACAAATGTAATCATAGCATATACATACAATTAGTCTCATCAAATCATGTCATCATCATAATCATCATCCAACACAAAGTGGTCTCTCGTCATCATCTCGAAAATAGCGATACAAGTCCCGAATGATATGCAAATACATCGTCATCCATCTAAACAATGATAAACGCGAGAAGAGCTATCACTTTGAGAACATGAGTTCGTATCCCTCTTTCGCATTAGCGTGAACCTCTAAACTAACTACTGCCTGTCGCTCGAAAACCGGAAGGGCCTGACACTCCGGCCACTTGTCGTATATATACTCCTGGCATAGCACTTCTTCGCCATCTATGATCTATGCACCTGCATCATCACATGATTCGATGATATGCAACATATATAGTTGAGCAACAGAAAGAGACAGACTTGGCAAAAATAAAAACAACATATCATAAGCATAAATAACAAAGTTCATCGTACCCCAAAATGCCCTAACTAGAGTGATTTTCGCTAGTCGAGGAGGAGGACGGTTTAATTACATCACAAATAAAGTTTCACCGTGCATAAGTCAAAGTTTTGTCATACAGAAAGTATGGACTAAACGGACACATTGTCATATATCGACAATCACTCCAACATGTCGTTCCATCCATCCAAGTCAGGGAGATAGTCCCCGAGCCTAGTGAAAGGCTTCAGGTCGAGACGCTGAGAGGCTATCCATGGTCGGACGTCTTCCCGCGACATTTGTCCTTCTCCATAGAACATCCCTGTTTTTCCGACGACCTCCTTCATGATGATTTGGGCAAGTTCGCGCTGGATGTTATAGAACTCAGCTCGAAGTCGATGATCCTCGATATCTCCTATGTCCTTTGCCCATTGCAGAATATGGACATCGCCGGATCTAGGTGACATGCGAAGGTTCTGGTGATCCCGTCTGTACTCCAGCATGTGGTGTAGGACATAGAATCCATCATTAAGAGAATTGTTCGGTTGCTGGATGCAGCAGAAGTCGGTCTTATGGCCGAAGGCGACCCTGCCGCCCCTTCTTTTCTTGTCCCTGACCTCTACACCCCTTGCTTGGTAGTAAAACATAGCACTGTCGAGAACATCCTTGAAGTGGGTGTAATCCTTTTTGTGAATGTTCTTCGACGAGTCCAAGTAAAGAGCGTGGGAGAATCGCGGGTAGAGAATGATGAGGACGGTGCGCCCGCCGCTGCGCAAAATAAGTCCTCAAATTAATTAGCCTCCACCGTGCAAATGAATGATTGAAATCGAAGGAAGGATAGCAGCGCGGATGACTTACACGGGATGATAAGGCACGAGAATCGCCCCCTTGTCCTTATTGGTGAGCATGAAACTGGTGATGTAATCCCTCGCGTATTCACGGTGATTTGCGCAGACTCCCAAGAAGCCCTCGTGCATGTAGTATGGGTCAGCGACACAGATATGAGATATCTGCTCAACCCCGATGATGTAGTTCATGTGCAAGGCATAAAGGCGGACAAACGTAAAATTCAGCTTCTTCACGTGAAACATGTCGAATATGTAATCGAATCGGAGGAAGAACTTATCCGCGGGGAAGCTGTCGACGTACGACATTTGCCGCGGAACGTTAACCACGTAGAGTGGGTATCCTGGATCTTTCGAGGCGATGAGGTCTTTCTCTACCCGCAGCACATCGTCATGAAGTCTCTTTAGATCACCGAATCTGGCCCGTAGCGCTGTTGCAGGTAGGATTGGTTGACCGGGGATATGCCATTTATCCGCACCGAGGATATCTATACGGTCTTGAAGCCGAGGCTGCTGAGGCAGCTAGATCATAGAAACAGCTTTTTTGCCTTTCCACGCTCTCTTCCTAAACTTCTTTACTACCGGAAGGTCGTCCATAATATGTTGAGACGGCAATTCAGGCACCGACTCATGACGCTCAAACCCTGAGGAGGCGGCAGTATAGACATACTGTTCAGCAGCGCCATCGTCGTCCTCACCCTCATCCATGGCGACGTCATCAGTGACTAATGGAGCCTCCTCCTTACCCCGTCCGCTATCACCCAACCCGACACCCGACGATAATTGGGTAGGTGGGGTGTTGATGTTCATACCTTGCTGAGGCTGCGTGCTCGTGGGTGTCCTCCCGGCCGCCTCCAGACGAAGTAGACTCTTTGGCCACAACAGGACCCACCCAGCATTGCAACAATCACCAAGCCGCCCCGGTGTCTCGTCGTCATCCCCCAGTAGTACTGGAGGAGGCAAATTCTCGTGGCCCGGTTTGACACTGGCCACGGAAACCTTGAAGATGTTCGGGGGGATCGGCCGGCTGTGGAACAATGGTTCCTTCGGCTCCATTATCGTCGCCTTCCCCACGTCCACCTTCTGGTAGCCGATGGTGTACAATATGGTGCGCGGGGTTTCGTCGGCCTGCAAAGAAAAGTCTGCGACGTAAGACATCCGAAAGGCAATGAAAACGGGAGATTATACATTTATATTGAAGGGGGGCAGTGTGATAGATACTGTGAGGGCGTCGAGCTCAGCCAAAGACGAAGCACCGCCTAGCACGTCCGGTGCGGGAGCCGGTGCGGGAGCAGGTGCAGCTGCAGGTGTTGGTGCAACGCTAGTCGAGCTGCTCCCCGCCAAGAAGTCAGCAAGGGGAAAGTCCGCTGCATCTTTTTTTGGATTTTGCCTGGTCCAATTGAAAACGGCCGGAACCAAGGTAGTAGAAATATCTAAAGCCACCTGTTTTGCGGCAGCTACCACTGTTGCGACTGTCTCAGTTGATTTCTTCTCAACCGCAATCTCAACCCTCTTGTCGATGTTTTCTTCATTTAACTTCCGTCTTTCCTTTCTCTCCTCCGTGGTCTCACGGTAGTACTTCTTCCACGTGGCGCCGTCTCCGACACCGTGCACACGTCCATACGACGGTCGAGTATCCACCGGTTGTTGTTTCAATATGTTCAACGCCCGGTTGAATGGAGTGTCCCACTTGGTCCTCGCCAATGCCTCAGACGGCGAGTCGCTTTCGGCCGCAATCCTATGTTGCTCTCTCCGCAAAAGGCACAACGATCGTTTACAAATATGACTAACGTGTGCAGTCGAATTGATCAGAAACTAAAATTACCAGCAGTCTCATGAACTCCGTAATGACCGGTGTTGTCTCATAAACCTTTTTCACTGGGTCCCAACGGTGCCGGGCCCTGAGGACGTCACGCTCCTGCGGGACGGTGAACTCCGCCAAGGGGTCTGGGATGCCCAGACTCGCGGCTTCCGCGTCCTCCTTGGCCCATTTGGACCTCTTTCCGCCGTAACCACGGCTTCCGAGGTGGTGGCTCCCAATGTTCCTCTCTTGAAGCCCCTTCATGTACTTAGACTTTTTTTTGGCATCTTCGGCCTCGCAAGCCTCCTTGAATATTTGAAACTGCTCTTCCGTGATTGTCGGATTATCCTTTACAATCTCGGAGTAGGGTTCCTTCTTGTCGATGATCCTTGCTTTAACTCGATTTTTCCAGGCGGCCAACGCGTCGCTAAACTTGATCATGGCGTGTTTGTTTATCTTCTTCATTGCCGGGTCCTCATCTGGATCTTTATAATCCTTCTCATTCCGGCCCGGGAACAAGAATATCTGGTGAAACTTCTTTAGGAGGGAGCTCCTCATATTTTCTATCTTCTGTAGTTTCTCATCGTTGATGGTGGCGGTTGTCCGTACGATGCAGCCTATTTGATTGTCGTAGCATCGACGCGCTTCCTCGGGCGCCGTTGGCTCAAAATTGCCGTCGTCCACCTCCGTGACCACCACTCTAGTACTCCTGAGTTTGTTAGGAACCCGTTGCCTCTTTGCTTTCGGTTCTACACCGGCTCCGCTCCCCGAGGCAGCGCCGGTCTCAGTCTCAGCGCCGGTCTCGATGCCGGTCTGAGTCTGAGCGCCGGTCTCAGTCTCAGCACCGGTCTACGTGTCGGTCTCAGTCCCCGATGCCACCGGTGGGCCCAGCAATAACATCGGTTGATCATCAGTAAGGCTAAAAAAATTGTCTGCCGCCCGGTAGGCGTCGTCGCAATCACCAGAACCCTGTCCTTCATCGTTGCTAGCCATGTTTCCTATGATTAAATCTAGTCAATTAATTCTAGACCTAATAAAATGAATAATGACATAAAAAGGCCTATTGTTTTGCAGGAATGTTGACTCCTTCCTGGTGCGGCAAATCACGGGCACTCGATATGTCCTAGTTTGTAGCACAAGTCATGCCGAAATTCACGGAAAATTTCGGCATGAGCTTTGCTAAAAAGTGGACAAATCGAGAACCTGAAATTTGCCGGAAAAGAAATGAATCAACATTCCGGCAAAACATAGGCCACTAAGCATCATTCCCTGCAAACAGTGTCCAAATATACACGAGCAACCACATGTCCAAATTTTGCAAGCTAATTCAAAAACAAAGTGTAGAAGAAAATTCATTTAACTACTAATAGAACAAAATTCAGTTAACTTTAGTGCTCTATAATGATGAAAGGAAAAAAAATTCAGTTAACTATTGATTTCATTCATTTAGGTTATTCATTTAACATCACCTAATTAACCTACTGTACCAATACTACTAGCAGCACTACTAACCTAATTAACCTAGCAAAACTCTAGTGCCCTAACTGAAAAACATCTAATTAACATCTAATTTTTTCTCTAAAATACAGAGAGAGATGAGTGAGGGGGAGGGGTGGGGGACTTACAGATAGGGGAGAGACGGTGGCGGTGAGGTGCTCGGTGACGGAGGCAGGGGCGGAGAGGGCGGGCACGGGCACGGGCAAGGGCGGTCCTGGGCGGGCTCGGGCGGCGGTGAGGTGGAGGGCGCCGACGGTGACGTGGAGGGCGGCCTTGGGCGGCGGCTGTGAGGCTAAGGGCGGCCTCGGGCGGCGGCGGTGAGGCTGAGGGCGGCCTCGGGCGGCGGCGCTAAGGCTGAGGGCGGCCTCGGGCGGCGGCGGTGAGGAGACGGTGGCGAGGGCGAGGGACGATTTGGGGAAGAATTGGTGGCCGGGGGCGGGGTGGGGGGAAACCGCTGTTTAAGTGAAACGTAACGGTAGCGCATTTCCGGAAACGCGCTATAGCTAAGTTAGCTATAGCGCGTTTACCGAAACCCGCTACTGCTATTCCTTTCTCCTTTTTTCCCCTTTTTTCACTTTATTTTATTTCCATTAGCAGCAGCGCTTTACACGTAAGCGCGCTGCAGCTAAGGAGATTAGCAGTAGCGCTGGGCCATTATACGCGCTATTGCTAGGTTAGGCTAGCCATGTGCGCCCAGTTCGAACGTAGCAGCAGCGCTTTTCGCTAGTACGCGCTACTGCTAAAGTCATAGCAGTAGTGCGGTTTATTCACGCGCGCTGCTACTAAGTAGCAGCAGCGCTTGATTTTGTACAGCGCTACTGGTAAAATTCTGTGTATAGGCTTTTCCCTAGTAGTGGCTCATTACCATTAACATGAAAAGTGACATTGCCTTTAGTGCAATCAATAACAGCCCCTGCAGTATTCAAAAAGGGTCTTCCAAGAATAATAGACATACTATCGTCCTAGGGAATATCAAGATTAACAAAGTCCGTTAAAATAGTAACATTTGCAACTACAACAGGCACATCCTCACAAATACCGACAGGTATAGCAGTTGATTTATCAGCCATTTGCAAAGATATTTCAGTAGGTGTCAACTTATTCAAATCAAGTCTACGATATAAAGAGAGAGGCATAACACTAACACCGGCTCCAAGATCACATAAAGCAGTTTTAACATAGTTTCTTTTAATGGAGCATGGTATAGTGGGTACTCCTGGATCTCCAAGTTTCTTTGGTATTCCACCCTTAAAAGTATAATTAGCAAGCATGGTGGAAATTTCAGCTTCCGGTATCTTTCTCTTATTTGTAATAATATCTTTCATATATTTAGCATAAGGATTGGTTTTGAGCATATCAGTTAATCGCATACGTAAAAAGATAGGTCTAATCATTTCAGCAAAGTGCTCAAAATCCTCATCATCCTTTTTCTTGGATGGTTTAGGAGGAAAAGGCATGGGTTTCTGAACCCATGGTTCTCTTTCTTTACCGTGTTTCCTAGCAACGAAGTCTCTCTTATCATAACGTTGATTCTTTGATTGTGGGTTATCAAGATCAACAGTAGGTTCAATGTCTATATCATTATCATTACTAGGTTGAGGATCATCATGAACATTATCATTAACATTATCACTAGTTTCAGGTTCATTACCAGAATGAGTTTCAGCATCAGAAATAGAAATATCATTTGGATTCTCAGGTGTTTCAACAATAGGATCACTAGAAGCATGCAAAGTCTTGTCATTTTTCTTTTTCTTCTTTTTAGAAGAGCTAGGTGCATCTATATTATTTCTCTGAGAATCTTGCTCAATTCTCTTAGGGTGGCCTTCAGGATACAATGGTTCCTGAGTCATTCTACCAGTTCTAGTAGCCACTCTAACAGCATTATCAATATTTTTACTATTCAATTCATTGAGCAAATCATTTTGAGCTTTAAGTACTTGTTCTACTTGAGTGCTAACCATAGAAGCATGTTTACTAATAAGTTTAAGTTCACCTTTGACATTAGCCATATAATCACCCAAGTGTCCAAGCATATTTGAATTGTATTTTAATTGTCTACCAAAATAAGCATTAAAATCTTCTTACTTAGCCATAAATTTATCAAACTCATCTAAGCATGGGCTAGCAATTTTAGTAAATGGGATTACAGCTTTATCATATCTATAGAGAGACTTTACCTTTACTACCTTTGTCGGGTTATCAAGACCATGAGTTTCTTCCATAGGTAAAGCATTAAGATTATATGTTTCTTCAACAGGCGGTAAATTAAGACCATGTATTTCTTCAATAGGAGGTAAATTCTTAACATCTTCAGCTTTAATACCCTTTTCTTTCATAGATTTCTTTGCCTCTTGCATATCTTCAGGACTGAGAAATAGAATACCCCTCTTCTTCGGAGTTGGTTTAGGAATAGGCTTAGGAATTGGCTCCGGAGGTGTCCAATTATTTTCATTTGTCAACATATTATTCAATAAAATCTCAGCTTCATCCGGAGTTCTTTCCCTGAAAACAGAACCGGCACAACTATCCAGGTAATCTCTGGAGGCATCGGTTAGTCCATTATAAAAGATATCAAGTATTTCATTTTTCTTAAGAGGATGATCAGGCAAAGCATTAAGTAATTGGATAAGCCTCCCCCAAGCTTGTGGGAGACTCTCTTCTTCAATTTGCACAAAATTATATATATATATATATCCCTTAAAGCAGCTTGTTTCTTATGAGCAGGGAAATATTTAGCAGAGAAGTAATAAATCATATCCTGGGGATTACGCACACAACCAGGATCAAGAGAATTAAACCATATCTTAGCATCACCCTTTAATGAGAACAGAAATATTTTAAGGATATAAAAGTAGCGAGTTCTCTCATCTTTAGTGAATAGGGTAGCTATATCATTCAGTTTAGTAAGATGTGCCACAACAGTTTCGGATTCATAACCATGAAAAGGGTCAGATTCAACCAAAGTAATTACATCGGGATCAACAGAGAATTCATAATCCTTATCTGTAAGAAAGATAGGTGAAGCAGCAAAAGCAGGGTCGGGTTTCGTTCTAGCATTTAGAGATTGCTTACTCCATTTAGCTAATAATCTTTTAAGTTCAGTTCTATTTCTGCAAGCTAAAATAGCTAAAGAAGCATCTTGATCAAATACATAACCCTTAGGAATAGCAAGTGGTTCTTCATCATCACTTTCATCAGTATCATCAGATTCAATATTTTCAATTTCTCTAGCCCTAGCAAGTTGTTCATCAAGAAAGGCACTAAGCGGCATAGTAGTATCAGGCATAGAGGTAGTTTCATCATAAGTATCATGCATAGCAGAAGTGGCATCGTCAATAACATGCGACATATCAGAACGAATAGCAGAAGCAGGTGTAGGTATCGCAAGCTTACTCAAAAGAGAAGGTGAATCAAGTGCAGAGCTAGATGGCAGTTCCTTACCTCCCCTCGTAGTTGAGGGATAGATCTTGGTTTTTGGATCTCTCAAGTTCTTCATAATGATAAGCAGATATATATCCCAAGTGACTCAAAGAACAGAACTATGCTCCCCGGAAACGGTGCCAGAAAATAGTTGATACGTCTCCGCCGTATCTATAATTTTTGATATGCCAATATTATTCAACTTTCATATACTTTTTGGCAACTTTTTATACTATTTTTGGGACTAACATATTGATCCAGTGCCCAAAGCCAGGTCATGTTTGTTGCATTTTTTTGTTTCGCAGAATATCCATATCAAACGGAGTCCAAACGGAATAAAAACTGACGGAGATTTTTTTGGAATATATATGATTTTTGGGAAGAAGAATCCACGCGAAACGATGCTCGAGGGGCCCACGAGGTAGGGGGGCGCGCCCCAGGGTGTCAGGCGCGTCCCTGACCCTCATGGCCACCCCGTAAGGCGGTTGGTGCCCTTCTTTCGCCGCAAGAAAGCTAATATCCGGATATAGATCGTGTTAAAATTTCAGCCCAATCGGAGTTACGGATCTCCGGGAATATAAGAAATGGTGAAAGGGAAGAATCTGAGAACGCAGAAATAGAGAGAGACGGAGAGACAGATCCAATCTCGGAGGGGCTCTCGCCCCTCCCATGCCATGGAGGCCAAGGACCAGAGGGGAAACCCTTCTCCCATCTAGGGAGGAGGTCAAGGAAGAAGAAGACGAAGGGGCCCCCTCTCCCCTTCTCTTCCGGTGGCGCCGGAACGCTACCGTGGCCATCATCATCATCACCGCGGTCTACACCAACACCTCCGCCATCTTCACCAACATCTCCATCACCTTCCCCCCTCTATCTACAGCGGTCCACTCTCCCGCAACCCGATGTACCCTCTACTTGAACATGGTGCTTTATGCTTCATATTATTACCCAATGATGTGTTGCCATCCTATGATGTCTGAGTAGATTTTCGTTGTCCTATCGGTGGTTGATGAATTGCTATGATTGATTTAATTTTCTTGTGGTTATGTTGCTGTCCTTTGGTGCCCATGATATGATTGCGCGCGTGGATCACACCCTAGGGTTAGTTGTATGTTGATAGGACCATGTATTGGAGGGCAAAAGTGACAGAAGCTTCAACCTAGCATAGAAATTGATGCATACGGGGTTGAAGGGGGACCAATATATCTTAATGCTATGGTTCGTTTTTACCTTAATGAACATTAGTAGTTGTGGAAGCTCCAATCATAAGTGCATAGAATTCCAAGTCAGGGATGACATGCTAGCAGTGGCCTCTCCCACATAATACTTGCTATCGGTCTAGTAAAGTAGTCAATTGCTTAGGGGCAATTTCACAACTCCTACCACCACTTTTCCACACTCGCTATATTTACTTTATTGTGTCTTTACTTAAACAGCCCCTACTTTTTATTTTTGTAATCTTTATTATCTTGCAAACCTATCCAACAACACCTAGAAAGTACTTCTAGTTTCATACTTGTTCTAGGTAAAGCGAACGTCAAGCGTGCGTAGAGTTGTATCGATGGTCGATAGAACTTGAGGGAATATTTGTTCTACCTTTAGCTCCTTGTTGGGTTCGACACTCTTACTTATCGAAAACTGTTGCGATCCCCTATACTTGTGGGTTATCAAGACCTTTTTCTGGCGCCGTTGCCGGGGAGCAATAGCGTGGGGTGAATATTCTCGTGTGTGCTTGTTTTCTTTATCACTAAGAAATTTTTATTTACTGTTCTTAGTTGTTTTCTATATTTAGTTATGGGTAGGAAATGCAAAATACCAAAAAAATTAGTTGTACCTACTGAACCAATGGTTGAAGAACCACTCAAAATCTATCACACTGTTGAAGCTTATTACTTGGATCATCTTCGATCCCTATGTGCTCGTGCTGAAACCCCAACTAGCTTAGTTGAGGGCAAATCTTTAGATGAGCATGCTTGTTATGTGCGACATCATATATCTGAAAAAGGGAAATTATTATGGAGTCAAATTCAACGTTTGGAATGCCATGCTTGGAATTTATGTGAATTATATGATTTTACTTGTTGTTCTGAAAACCCTAAGAAACACCTTCCCTACCAATGTGAGTTTATTGATAATGGAATCTTATCTTCTTATGCTAAAGGTGTTTATAGTTACTATGATGTTCAACAAATTGAAGAATTTGTTGCTTTTGAGGGTGCTTATGAAATTGCTTCTTTGATTGAAAAGTATGATGCTACTTTTCACAAATCTGAAAATTTTGCTATACTTAAATATTGCTATGATAATTATGCTTCTAATACCTATGTTAAACAATATATTGAGAAATACTCCGCTGTCCAAGAAGAGATTAATATTTTGCAGGAGTCTATGGAAGAAGAAATTGATGAAACTGTGTGCTCATTGGATGAAAAAGATGATGAGGATAGCGAAGAACAAAAGGAGGAAGAGCGGATTGATCACCCGTGCCCACCTTCTAATGAGAGTAACTCTTCAACTCATACATTGTTTAATTCCCCTTCGTGCTTACCGAAGGATGATTGCTATGATGACTGTTATGACCCCTATGATTCTTTTGAAATATCCCTTTTTGATTATGCTTGTGGCCAAGATGCCAATATGAATGATTCTTATGGAGATGAACTTGCTATAGTTCCTTATGTTAAACATGAAATTGTTGCTATTGCACCCACGCATGATAGTCCTATTATTTTTTTGAATGCTCCCAACTACACTATATCGGAGAAGTTTGCACTTATTAAGGATTATATTCATGGGTTGACTTTTACCGTTGCACATGATGATTTTGATAGATATAATATGCATGTGCTTGCTGCTCCTACTTGCAATTATTATAGAGAGGAACTATGTCTCCACCTCTCTATGTTTCCAATATGATAAAATTGCAAGAAACTGTTTATACTATGCATTGGCCTTTACTTTGTGTGCATGAATTGTTCTTTTATGACATGCCGATGCATAGGAAGAGAGTTAGACTTCGTCATTACATGATATATGTTACCTTGTGCTCACCACTAAATTACAAATCATTGTTGATTCAAATTGGCTTTGATATACCTTGGGATCCGGGTGGATTCACTCCTTGAGCACTATATGCCTAGCTTAATGGCTTTAAAGAAAGCGCTGCCAGGGAGACAACCCGGAAGTTTTAGAGAGTCATTTATTTCTGTTGTGTGCTTTTAAAAAAGTTTAAATATAAAAATAATGTGCCAAGGTTTGCCTTTAGGATGTTTACATTTGCTTGATGGTTTGTACGGTGCAGGACAGAAACTTTGGCTGTAGTGCATGAATTTTAATTATTTACTGGAACGTCAAATGGTTCTGATTCTTTTTGCACTGTCTTTCTGTACAAATTGTTTATTTTTCTAATTTTGGCAGAATGTTTCAAGTATCAGAAGTATGGTGAATGCTCAGATTGTTACAGACTGTTCTGTTTTAGACAGATTCTGTTTTTGATGCATAGTTTGCTTGTTTTGATGAAACTATCAATTTATATCAGTGGATTAAGCCATGAAAAAGTTATATTACAGTAGACACAATGCAAAAACAAAATATGAATTGATTTGCAACAGTACCTAGAGTAGTGATTTGCTCTATTATACTAACGGATCTTACCGAGTTTTCTGTTGAAGTTTTGTGTGGATGAAGTGTTCGATGATCGAGAAGGTTTCGATGTGAGAAGAAGGAAGAGAGGCAAGAGCTCAAGCTTGGGGATGCCTGAGGCACCCCAGGTAAATATTCAAGGAGACTCAAGCATCTAAGCTTGGGGATGCTGGGGAGGCATCCCCTCTTTCTTCAACAAATATCGGTATGTTTTCAGATTCATTTCATTCATGCGATATGTGCAAGTCTTGGAGCGTCTTTTGCATTTAAGTTTTTATTTTTCTTTTATGCACCATGCTGGTATGAGATAGTCCTTGGTTGATTTATAGAATGCTCTTTGCATTTCACTTATATCTTTTGAGTATGGCTTTATAGAATGCTTCATATGGTTCACTTATATCTATTTAGAGAGATGACAGGAACTGGTCATTCACATGGTTAGTCATAAAATCCTACATAAACTTGTAGATCGCTAAATATGATATGTTTGATTCCTTGCAATAGTTTTGCGATATAAAGATGGTGATATTAGAGTCATGCTAGTTGAGTAATTGTGAAATTGAGAAAGAGTTGTGTTGAGATTTGCAAGTCCCGTAGCATGCACGTATGGTGAACCGTTATGTAACGAAGTCGGAGCATGAGGTATTTATTGATTGTCTTCCTTATGAGTGGCGGTCGAGGACGAGCGATGGTCTTTTCCTACCAATCTATCCCCCTAGGAGCATGCGTGTAGTACTATGTTTTGATGACTAATAGATTTTTGCAATAAGTATGTGAGTTCTTTATGACTAAGGTTGAGTCCATGGATTAACGCACTCTCACCCTTCCATCATTGCTAGCCTCTTCGGTACGGTGCATTGCCCTTTCTCACCTCGAGAGTTGGTGCAAGCTTCGCCGGTGCATCCAAACCTCGTGATATGATATGCTCTGTCACACATAAGCCTCATTATATCTTCCTCAAAACAGCCACCATACCTACCTATCATGGCATTTCCATAGCCATTCCGAGATATATTGTCATGCAACTTCCATCATCATCATATACATGACTTGAGCATTTATTGTCATATTGCTTTGCATGATCGTAAGATAGCTAGCATGATGTTTTCATGGCTTGTCCGTTTTTTCATGTCATTGCTACGCTAGATCATTGCACGTCCCGGTACACCGCCGGAGGCATTCATATAGAGTCATATCTTTGTTCTAGATATCGAGTTGTAATATCGAGTTGTAAGTAAATAAAAGTGTGATGATCATCATTATTAGAGCATTGCCCCAGTGAGGAAAGGATGATGGAGACTATGATTCTTCCACAAGTCGGGATGAGACTCCGGACGAAAAAATAAAAAATTTAAAAAAAGAGAGAGAAAGGCCAAAAAAGAGAAGGCCCAAAAAAAGAAAAAAAATGAAAAAAAATGAGAGAAAAAGAGAGAAGGGGCAATGTTACTATACTTTTACCACACTTGTGCTTCAAAGTAGCACCATGTTCTTCATATATAGAGTCTCTTGAGTTATCACTTTCATATACTAGTAGGAATTTTCATTATAGAACTTGGCTTGTATATTCCGATGATGGGCTTCCTCAAATGCCCGAGGTCTTCATGAGCAAGCAAGTTGGATGCACACCCACTTAGTTTCCAGTTTGAGCTTTCATAAACTTATAGCTCTTAGTCATCCGTTGCATGGCAATCCCTACTCCTCACATTAATATCTATTAATGGGCATCTCCATAGCCCGTTAATACGCCTAGTTGATGTGAGACTTTCTCCCTTTTTGTCTTCTCCACATAACCCCCATCATCATATTCTATTCCACCTATAGTGCTATGTCCATGGCTCACGCTCATGTATTGCATGAAAGTTGAAAAGGTTTGAGAACGTCAAAAGTGTGAAACAATTGCTTGTCTTGTCATCGGGGTTGTGCATGATGTGAATATTTTGTGTGGTGAAGATGGAGCATAGCCAGACTATATGATTTTGTAGGGATGAGCTTTCTTTGGCTATGTTATTTCAATAAGACATAATTGCTTGGTTGGTATGCTTGAAGTATTATTATTTTTATGTCAAAGGATAGACTATTGCTTTGAATCACTCGTGTCTTAATATTCATGCCATGATTAGACATATGATCAAGATTATGCTAGGTAGCATTCCACATCAAAAATTATCTTTTTATCATTTACCTACTCGAGGACGAGCATGAATTAAGCTTGAGGATGCTGATACGTCTCCGTCGTATCTATAATTTTTGATTGTTCCATGCCAATATTATTCAACTTTCATATACTTTTTGGCAACTTTTTATACTATTTTTGGGACTAACATATTGATCCAGTACCCAGTGCCAGTTCCTGTTTGTTGCATGTTTTTTGTTTCGTAGAATATCCATATCAAACAGAGTCCAAATGGAATAAAAACTGACGGAGATTTTTTTGGAATATATATGATTTTTGGGAAGAAGAATCCACGCGAGACGATGCTCGTGGGGCCCACGAGGTAGGGGGCGCGGCCCAGGGTGTCAGGCGCGCCCCTGACCCTCGTGGCCACCCCGTAAGGTGGTTGGTGCCCTTTTTTCGCTGCAAGAAAGCTAATATCCGGATAGAGATCGTGCTAAAATTTCAGCCCAATCGGAGTTACGGATCTCCGGGAATATAAGAAATGGTGAAAGGGAAGAATCTGGGAACGCAGAAACAGAGAGAGACAGATCCAATCTTGGAGGGGCTCTCGCCCCTCCCATGCCATGGAGGCCAAGGACCAGAGGGGAAACCCTTCTCCCATCTAGGGAGGAGGTCAAGGAAGAAGAAGACGAAGGGGCCCCCTCTCCCCTTCTCTTCCGGTGGCGCCGGAACGCTGCCGTGGCCATCATCATCATCACCGCGATCTACACCAACACCTCCGCCATCTTCACCAACATCTCCATCACCTTCCCCCCTCTATCTATAGCGGTCCACTCTCCCGCAACCCGCTGTACCCTCTACTTGAACATGGTGCTTTATGCTCCATATTATTACCCAATGATGTGTTGCCATCCTATGATGTCTGAGTAGATTTTCTTTGTCCTATCGGTGGTTGATGAATTGCTATGATTGATTTAATTTGCTTGTGGTTATGTTGCTGTCCTTTGGTGCCCATCATATGATTGCGCGTGTGGATCACACCCTAGGGTTAGTTGTATGTTGATAGGACTATGTATTGGAGGGCAAGAGTGATAGAAGCTTCAACTTAGCATAGAAATTAATGCATACACGGTCGAAGGGGGACCAATATATCTTAATGCTATGGTTGGGTTTTACCTTAATGAACATTAGTAGTTGTGGATGCTTGCTAATAGTTCCAATCATAAGTGCATAGAATTCCAAGTCAGGGATGACATACTAGCAGTAGCCTCTCCCACATAATACTTACTATCGGTCTATTAAAGGAGTCAATTGCTTAGGGGCAATTTCACAACTCCTACCACCACTTTTACACACTCGCTATATTTACTTTATTGTGTCTTTACTTAAACAGCCCCTACTTTTTATTTTCGTAATCTTTATTATCTTGCAAACCTATCCAACAACACCTACAAAGTACTTCTAGTTTCATACTTGTTCTAGGTAAAGCGAACGTCAAGCGTGCGTAGAGTTGTATCGGTGGTCGATAGAACTTGAGGGAATATTTGTTCTACCTTTAGCTCCTCGTTGGGTTCGACACTCTTACTTATCGAAAACTGTTGCGATCCCCTATACTTGTGGGTTATCAATAGTCTTGATAACCCACAAGTATGGGGGATCGCAACAGTTTTCGAGGGTAGAGTATTCAACCCAAATTTATTGATTCGACACAAGGGGAGCCAGAGAATATTCTCAAGTATTAGCAGCTAAGTTGTCAATTCAACCACACCTGGAGACTTAATATCTGCAGCAAAGTGTTTAGTAGCAAAGTAATATGATAGTGGTGATAACGGTAGCAAAAGGTAACAGTAGTAAAAGCAATGTTTTGGTATTTTGTAGTGATGATAGCAATAGCAACGGGAAAGTAAATAAGCGAAGCACAATATATGGAAAGCTCGTAGGCAATGGATCGGTGATGGAGAATTATGCCAGATGCGGTTCATCGTGTAACAGTCATAACCTAGGGTGACACAGAACTAGCTCCAGTTAATTGATATAATGTAGGCATGTATTCCGAATATAGTCATACGTGCTTATGGAAAAGAACTTGCATGACATCTTTTGTCCTACCCTCCCGTGGCAGCGGGGTCCTTACAGAAACTAAGGGATATTAAGGCCTCCTTTTAATAGAGAACCGGAACAAAGCATTAACACATAGTGAATACATGAACTCCTCAAACTACGGTCATCACCGGTAAGTATCACGATTATTGTCACTTCGGGGTTAACGGATCATAACACATAATAGGTGACTATAGACTTGCAAGATAGGATCAAGAACACTCATATATTGATGAAAACATAATAGGTTCAGATCTGAAATCATGGCACTCGTGCCTTAGTGACAAGCATTAAGCATAGAAAAGTCATAGGAACATCAATCTCAGAACATAGTGGACACTAGGGATCAAACCCTAACAAAACTAACTCGATTACATGATAGATCCCATCCAACCCATCACCGTCCAGCAAGCCTACGATGGAATTACTCACGCACGACGATGAGCATCATGAAATTGGTGATGGAGGATGGTTGGTGATGACAATGGCGACGGATTCCCCTCTCCGGAGCCCCGAACGGACTCCTGATCAGCCCTCCCAAGAGGTTTTAGGGCTTGGCGGCGGCTCCGTATCGTAAAACGCGATGATTTCTTCTCTCTGATTTTTTTCTCCACGAAACTCAATATATGGAGGTGGAGTTGGAGTCGGAGAGGCAACAGGGGGCCCACGAGGTAGGGGGCACGCCCTAGGGGGGCAGGCACGCCCCCCACCCTCATGGCAAGACGGTGGGCCCCTGGCCTTCATCTTTGGCAGGTATTTTTCTTATTTTCTGAAAAGTGTCTCTGTGAAGTTTCAGGTCATTCCGAGAACGCTTGCTCCTGCACATAAATAACACCATGGTAATTCTGCTGAAAACATCATCAGTCCGGGTTAGTTCCATTCAAATCATGCAAGTTAGAGTCCAAAACAAGGGCAAAAGTGTTTGGAAAAGTAGATACATTGGAGACGTATCACTTATCAGATTGAGTCTTTAAGGATTTGGGAACACTTGATGTATGTCTTGCATATGCTTATCTGTGGTGACATTGGGATATTCACGTGATCCACTTGATTTATGTTTTGGTGATCAACTTGCGAGTTCCGTGACCTCGTGAACTTATGCATATGGGTTGGCACACCTTTTCGTCTTGACTCTTCGGTAGAAACTTTGAGGCACTCATTGAAGTTTTTTGTATTGGTTGAATAGATGAATCTAAGATTGTGTGATGCATATCGTATAATCATACCCACGGATACTTGAGGTGACATTGGAGTATCTAGGTGAGATTAGGGTTTTGGTTGATTTGTGTCTTAAGGTCTTATTCTAGTACGAACTCTGGGATAGATTGAACGGAAAGAATAGCTTCGTATTATTTTACTATGGACTCTTGAATAGATCAATCAGAAATGATAACTTTGAGGTGATTTCGTACCCTACAATAATCTCTTCACTTGTTCTCCGCTATTAGTGACTTTGGAGTGACTCTTTGTTGCATGTTGAGGGATAGTTATATGATCCAATTATGTTATTATTGTTGAGAGAACTTGCACTAGTGAAAGTATGAGCCCTAGGCCTTGTTTCAACACATTGCAATACCGTTTACGCTCACTGTTATCATTAGTTACCTTGCTGTTTTTATATTTTCAGATTACAAAAATCTATATCTACCATCCATATTGCACGTGTATCATCATCTCTTTGCCGAACTAGTGCACCTATACAATTTACCATTGTATTGGGTGTGTTGGGGACACAAGAGACTCTTTGTTATTTGGTTGCAGGGTTGTTTGAGAGAGACCATCTTCATCCTACGCCTCTCACAGATTGATAAACTTTAGGTCATCCACTTGAGGTAAATTTGCTACTGTCCTACAAACCTCTGCACTTGGAGGCCTAACTATGTCTACAAGAAGAAGGTTCCGTCATTTTTTTCTTTGATGGCTGCTATGGTGGTGCCGGAGGCAGGTGACGGACGTTGATGTCAAGCTCAGAGACGTTCATCTGTCTTTTCAGTTTTGTCATGTCGGTGTTTACGTGACTTGTACTTTAATATTTATGATATGAATGAGACACATATTACCATGCAAAAATAAAGTTTCTCACAGTTTGCCTGCCGATTACTTCTACTTTTTGGCAGCGGGATGGGCTTCTCCTGTTTTGCTGATTTTTTGGCATGGGCCATCGTGCCCGCTCGGTTGCATGCATGGCCCGGCGTGCGCCGCCTTTCTGTTTTTGCAGCGCGATCGGCCGCCTGGGTGTTCCTGTGCTCATGTGTCACGCTGCGCGGGCTCGATTGTTCACGTGCTCATGTGTCACGTCTGTGCACGCTCGATTCTTCTGTCAGTGCCGCCTTGGTCGCTTGCCGCGCTTCCCACCGCGAAGGCTCCGGCGGAATCCAGTGACATAGCGTTTCACCATCTTGTCCGGCTATAAAATCCTCCCTGGCTCTCCTCTGGAGCTCACAGCGCCACCCACATTACGCAAATCCTCATGGTGTAACAACCGTCACCTCCGTTCTTGCCGTCGGCCCTTTCTTCGCCGGAGCCTCAACCGCCAGGTTCGGTCTCTCCTCCCAGCGCCGCCGTTGTATGCCCTTGGTGCCACC
This sequence comes from Triticum urartu, assembly GCF_056163025.1. Classification (NCBI taxonomy): domain Eukaryota; kingdom Viridiplantae; phylum Streptophyta; class Magnoliopsida; order Poales; family Poaceae; genus Triticum; species Triticum urartu. Next base: position 743,191,313 of record NC_141875.1, on the reverse strand, counting down.
AGGTTGATGGCCTGCGGGGCTGCGCGAGGAGGCCACGCCGTGGAGGGGCTTGCTGCCGTGGCCAGGTCACTGCAAATCCCCGTGGCTGCCGCCGCAAACCCCTACGTCTGTTGATATACGCCCATGTGCCATGGCTGTTCAGGCTCTTTGGCTAGGACGGTGGAGGCTCCGATGGAGGCATGAGCGATCGTGGGAGAAACAGAGGCGGTAGTGACGGTGGACCTGCTGGCTTCCGGTTCATCATACTTCTGCCTGGAGCATATTTGCGACATCATCCTTCTGGGGTTCGAGCGGCCGTCATTAATCGGGTGCGTAACAGTGGAAGGTGTTCTGCAGCTCAAGGTTCTACTGCGTTAATGACGGAGGGTGAACGTTCAGTCATGGCTCCGAACTTGGCATGCTGATCGTCGTTCTGCTGGCCATGCAGATCGTGGTTAGTTTGGTCTAGTTGTTTGCTTCTGAGATATTTCTTTTCTTTTTTTTCTTGAGTGATTATTGAGTGGTGCGTGTTTGCTTTTTAGTTTTGTGCAGGAGTTGTGTTTTCGTAGCACCAAGATTTGCCTATCGATACTTCGTACCATCGGCGTCGTCGACGACGGCCAGGGTGCGGCTGTGGCGGCTACAAATGAAGCCGAGCGGCGGGCTGAAGGGGAGGAAACCTACTGAAGCACAGACTCCGGCGGCAACTACCATGCTATAGAGGCGACGCGTGAGTCATCGGCTCTAGCTGCAGGACAGCCTCGTGGTGGTGAAGAAGTCGGCGGACCCGGAGGATGACTTCTGGGCAAGCATCATGGCCGCGATGATCGCGGCAAACGATAACGTCTGGCCATCGTCGTGGGTCTCAAGGAGCTTATTGCATGCTACTGCGCCCTCAACGCCGCCAAGCACCACCATGGCATCGTCATCGCGTTGCAGCACACCTTGCTCAAGTACCGGAGCGGCGTGTCGCAGCACCAGTCCATGTCTTCAGCAGTCAAGGAGTCTGGCAGGCTTAGATCGAAAGCCAGCTCCACTCGCCCACACCTATCCCTAGGCAAGCTCCGGTTGCACCGCCGCAACAGCACGTCGAGCAAATCATTGGGTCGTCGACCTTGTCGTCAGGTTGGTGTTCCATCTGCGGTTGCGTGACCACGAGTTGTCTATCTCCGTACCGTAGGGTCTTTATTGGTCAATCCCGTTATGTCAGTTTGCCTTCTTTTTTTGTAATTTGGTTCATTTTATGTAGTGTTGAAAAATTAGGCATTTTTCTATTATGTTTAATCCAGAAAAACAATAGGTAAAACATGATCAACATGACAGGGAGAACAATTGAGACATGCAACTGATTGGTGAAACTAGTCATGCACTTGAGATAATAAGCAACGAGCAAAATATCCATGTCCATCACTAGTAGCAGTAAACCAAATGCTAGCCCTATCAGAGAGGATAAGATGACGTACGAAACAACAGCAGAAGATGCAGACGTGTCGTTCGTCATGTCGTCGAAGAGGTTGTCGACGTCGGGGAAGAAGTTGTCGTTGGGGAACTCGACGTCGAGGATGTCGTCGCTAGCAGCCACGATGAACAAAAATCCAGCAGTCATGCAGAGACACTCCCCAAAAACATAATCGCCCCTCCCCCGTATCGGATCATAAGAGGCGGGGTTTCGAAGGCCTGCTGTCTCACTCCCCGGTGCACGCCGGGAAGCGATATGGGAAAGAGATAAGCGGCGCAATGCTTTGTAATGAGACGAAGAGTCATTTTTTCTCGAAACAGCAGAGGAGCGACCTCTTATATACATGAGAAGAGCAAAAACTGGCCCTTCATTAGTAGAAGAAAAACCGGTGCAATAAAAATCATTAAATAGACGCACTAAAAACCATTAAGGTGAGAAGAAACGAGCGCACTAAAACTCACACAAAGTGTTCAGTTTCCTCTACCATTTATGCGTCAATCATTTCAACTTTCTTCTCACGTAATAAAATAGTGCATACACGTGGCATGGGTCAATTTTTCACACAACCTTGTCGTGCATGAATGGGCCACATGAGCCTCTGGGATTTACTTTGAATTATTGGCAGAAAATATGAATTATTATATGTGCTAGGCCCAATAATTCCAACAAACCCCCACCAGATCCCAGAGGCACATAAAATTTGCCTATGGTTCCAAAACATTGTTTATATACCGGCGTTTTGGTGGAGACTGTTAAGTTGAACTTATACCTAGAACTCCATGCTACACTCGTTCACAACTTGAACAGTGGACTACGCCTTGAACTGCATGTTTTATGCAAACAAGTTTCACGTAAAAGCCTTGACTGATACTAGACCGCTGGAAACTTTCCCGTGGGTAGGAGCATATATGTAATACTCCGGGGCCTCTTCATGAGTTTATTAGAGAGCACCCAACTCTCACCGACCGCGACGTTTAATAGTCTAACTCATATAGGTCTATTCTTTCTAGATGTTCTGTAGGACAACATCTTTGCCTATCCAAGCCATTCAGAACACATTAAGATAAATATCAAACTTCCATACAGATTAGAAGAAAATTGCATCATAACGGAGTGGATTTTTATCAAATAAATATTCTTCTCTCAGTTATCCAATAGCTTGTCTCGCCAATTCTAATTCACGGGATCTCCGATCACCAAGAATGGGTTACCACCATGAACAACTTATGTAGTGGGTCTCAATCCCATCTCCTTCCATGCATTGTCTATCACATTTCATGATAAGCCCTTTGTGAAGGGGTCTGCCAGATTCTTCGACGTGTTTATATAGTCCAACGCTATAACTCCGGAGTTTCTCATGAACCTGACAGATTTCAGTCTCCTCCTCACATGTCTTGATGACTTCTTATTATCCTTAGAACTGTTTACCTTGACGATCACAGTTTGGTAATCACAATTCATTAGAATAGCTGGTATTGGTTTTTCAACCACCGGCAATTCCATCAAAAGTTCTCGAAGCCATTCTGCTTCAACTGTTGCCGTGTCTAACGTTGTGAGTTCTGCTTCCATTGTTGACCTTGTTAAGATGGTCTGCTTGTAAGACTTCCAGGAAACAGCAGCACCACCAAGTGTAAACACATAACCACTTTCGGCTTTAAGCTCATCAGCATCAGATATCCAATTCACATCACTATAACCTTCAAATACTCTTGGATACATGGTATAGTGAAGTCCATAACTCGCAGTACCTTTCAGATAGTGCATTATTCTCTCAAGTGCACGCCAATGAACATCTCCCGGGTTTGAAACAAATAGGCTTAGTTTACTCGCAGAAAACAAGATGTCAGGCCTCGTAGCACTAGCTAAATACATAAGTGAGCCAATGATTTGAGAATATCTCAATTGATCCTTTGTTTCTCCTTCGTTCTTCTGAATAAAAACACTCAGATCATAAGCTGTCGGAGAAGGTTTGTAATCTGAATATCCAAAGCGATCCAGAATCTTCTCCACATAGTGAGACTGCAACAGAGTGATCCCACCATCACCACCTCTAAAAAGCTTGATGTTCAAGATAACATTAGCTACTCCAAGGTCTTTCATCTCAAAGTTTTGATTCAGAAATCTTTCACTTCCTAAATGACCTTTAGATTTGTTCCAAATATAAGTATGTCGTCAACATACAGACATAATATAACTCCCTCACCCCCACCATGGCGATAGTACACACACTTGTCGGCTTCATTTTCAACAAAACCCATAAATGTGAAAGTTCTTTCGAACTTCTCGTGCCATTGCTTAGGTGCTTGTCTCAAACCATACAAAGATTTCAACAATTTGCACACTTTTTCTTCATGACCATCTACTACAAGACCATCAGGTTGTTCCATGTAAATTTCCTCCTCCAACTCTCCATTTAGGAAAGCTATCTTAACATCTATTTGATGAAAGAGAAGATTGTGTGAGGCAGCCAATGAGAGTAGTACTCGAATAGTGGTCAATCTAGCCACGGGCGCATAAGTAACAAAGAAATCTTCACCTTCTTTTTGGGTATATCCCTTGGCTAGAAGCCGTGCCTTGTAATTTTCAATAGTACCATCAGGCCTAAGCTTTTTCTTAAACACCCACTTACACCCTACAGGTTTACACCCATAAGGAGGATCAGTGGTCTCCCATGTCATGTTAGCCATGATGGAATCCATCTCACTACACACAGCTTCTTCCAGTAGTCAGCATCAGAAGATGCATAAGCTTCTGAAATAGAAGTGGGAGTATCATTCACGAGGTATACAATGAAATCTGCACCAAATGACTTTGTGGTCCTTTGTACCTTGCCCCTTCTAGGAGCTTCATTTTTATCCTTCTGATGAATCTGAGTGTGTTTCTGCTCGGAATGTGCCAATGGAACAAAAGGTTCAGGAGTTGTCTCTGACCTCTGATTAGATGAGCTGGGAATATCTTTCATAGGAAAAATATCCTCAAAGAAAGTCGCATCATTCGACTCCATGATTGTACCAACATTAATGTCAAGTACCTCAGATTTTACCACTAGAAATCTATAGCCAATGCTATGGAAAGAGTATCCCAAGAAAACACAATCAACTGTTTTGGCCCAAGCTTACGCTTCTTGGTAATTGGCATGTTGACTTTAGCCAAACAACCCCAAGTTCGTAAGTAGGAGAGTTTAAGCCTTTTCCTTTCCCATTCCTCAAATGGGGTAATCTCTTTATTCTTCGTGAGCACTCTATTTAGGACATGACTTGCAGTCTTCAAAGCCTCCCACCACCATTCCTTGGAAACTCCCGCTGTGTCTAACATGGTGTTAACCAAATCAGTTAGAGTGCGGTTCTTTCGTTCGGCAACCCCAATTTTACTAGGGAGAATAGGGAGGTGTCCTCTCATGGATTATACCATGTTCCTCATAGAATAAATTGAACTCATTTGAAAAATACTCTCCACCATGGTCTGACCTAAGCCTTTTGATCTTTCGATCAGGTTGATTCTCTGCTTCGGCTTTATAGATTTTAAAGTAGTGCAAAGCCTCATCTTTTGTTTTCAACAGATATATCATGCAATATCTAGTAGAGTCATCAATTAGAGTCATGAAATATCTTTTTCCACCTTTTTTCAACACATCATTCATCTTCAAAGATCTGAATGTATGAGTTCAAGTGGTGCCAAATTCCTCGCTTCAACAGTTGTATGAGACTTGCGAGGTTGCTTTGCTTGCACACACACACACACACTTGGCACTTAGAACCTTTGACAATTGTGAATTTTGGGATTAAACTAAAATTTGCTAGACGTGTCATGCAACTAAAGTTAATATGACAAAGTCGTGAATGCCAAACATTTGATTCAGTTTCACTGCAAACATGATTAATAACTTTAGTGCAAAAGTCTGACAAAGATAAGCGGAACAAGCCTCCGCTCTCATAGCCTTTCCCTATAAATTGTCCACACTTGGACACTACAACCTTATTGGACTCAAACACCAACTTATAGCCATCTCGACACAAATGAGAGCCGCTAACAAGATTTTTTTTTATAGAAGGGACATGTTGCACATTCTTCAGCCGCACGATCTTTCCCAAAGTAAACTTCAGATCGACCGTACCAACACCATGAACAGAAGCATGAGACATGTTCCCCATTAGCACGGGTGTAGTTCTTGCGAGTTGATAAGAAGAAAACATGTTGATGTCTGAACAACATGTATATTGGCACCGGTGTCAATCGACCAATCAGGAGAATGACATACTGAAAGAATGGTAGGAAATTTACCATACCTGACATCTTTCATTTTGACATCGCCAATAACAGCATTGGCAGTTTTGTCGTTTTTCTCATTTTGACGCATGTCTCAACGGTCATTGCAGGATGAAGCCCAATGACTCTCATTGCCGCATACATGGCATTTTCCTTTCTTCTTATATGTCTCCTTCTTCGTCTTGAAGGTGGCATGCTGTTGGACTTTGTTCTTGACGTCAAACTTTCCTTTGCCCGCATAGTTGTTTTTGTTCTTGGGTTTGTGAGGTTGAAATTTTTTCTTCTGTACCCTTTTTTTGCTCAGTCTATCTGGAATGCTTTTGTATAATTTTATTTTTTAATATCCTATAGTTAAGCATATCAAGCTGAATCTAACCTAGGAATATATAATATAATATCCTATATATATATATATATATATATTTGTTTCTTCTATTTTGTTTGCATATTTTCTCATTTTCTATTGAATCGAATTCTAAAATCATTGCTTATAGTGGAAAATTGGCACTAGAATTCCCCTCATGAAAATGAGCACGTGTGTCTTTTGCCTTTGCCTTTCCTTCCACATCAAGAGTGCCAATAAGATTGACAACAGTAAACTCTTGACTCTTGTGCTTCAGAGAGGTAGGAAATTCCTCCATGAAGGTGGAAGCTTGGCAATGATGCCCCCGGCAATGAATTTGTCCCGTAACACACAATTGAGATGCTCAAGTTCTTTAGTGAGCGACTAAATCTCATGAGCCTCCACAACAACGGAGCGGTCATCGGTCATCTTGTCGTCATGATACTGTTCCATGATATACAACTCACTTCCTGCGTCCGCGACCCCAAACTTGGCCTCGAGCACATCCCACGTATCCTTACCGACCATGATGGTCATGAATGGATCGACAATCTTGTCGCCAAGAACACTCAGAGCAGCACCTCTAAAGAGGGCCTCTATTGCCTGGAAAGCTTGCTCCTGCTTGGCAGTCAGCTCTCCCTCTGGCTTGCCTTTAGAGGCATGAAAACAGTTCATGGTGGTAAGCCAAAGAATTGCCCTTGCACGCCACCTCTTATAGTTGACACCCTCAAACGGTGCGGGCTTGAGAGTTGCAGCAAAAGCAATAGGAGAATATTGCCTACACATATTAGGTTATTGGATTGTTGAAAAATTAGGCATTTTTCTATTATGTTTAGTCCAGGAGAACAATAGGTAAAACATGATCAACATGACAGAGAGAACAGTTGAGACAAGCAACTGATTGGTGAAACTAGTCATGCAGTTGAGATAATAAGCAACGAGCAACAAATCCATGTCCATCACTAGTAGCAGTAAACCAAACGCTAGCCCTGCCAGAGAGGAAAGATGACGTACGAAAAAACAGCAGAAGATGCAGACGTGTCGTTTGTCATGTCGTCGAAGAGGTTGTCGACGTCGGGGAAGAAGTCGTCGTTGGGGAACTCGTCGTCGTTAGCAGCCACGATGAACAAAAAACCAGCAGTCATGCGGAGACACTCCCCAAAAACCTAATCTCCCCTCTCCCGTACCAGATGACAAGAGGCGGGGTTTCGGAGGCCTGCTGTCTCACTCCCCGGTGCACGCCAGGAAGGGAGATGGGAAAGAGATAAGAGGCGCAATGCTTTGGAATGAGACGAAGAGTCCTTTTTTTCGCTCGGAACAGCAGAGGAGCGACCTCTTATATACGTGAGAAGAGTTGAAACTGGCCCTTCAATAGTAGAAGAGAAAATGGTGCAATAAACACTATTAAATAGACGCGCTAAAAACCATTAAGGAGAGAAGAAGCGAGCGCACTAAAACTCACACGAAGTGTTCAGTTTCTTCTCTCATTTATGCGTCAATCGTTTCAACTTTCTTCTCGCGTGATAAAATAGCGCATACACATGGCATGGGTCAATTTTCCACACAACCTTGTCGTGCAAGAATGGGCCACATGAGCCTCTAGAATTTACTTTTAATTATTGGCAGAAAATATGAATTATTATATGGGCTAGGCCCAATAATTCCAACATGTAGTGCATGCAAGCAGAGTAGGGCATTTTGGAGACCGAGCTCCATGGAGCCCTTTATTTTGAATAATTCAAAATTCATAAATTGCAGTTTCAAAAAATTCTGAAAAAAATACACATGTATGCAAGGATGTAAAGTGTATCTGTGAAAAATTTCAGGATGAAATACCTTGAATTGCGAGCTGTACAAAAAAACCAAAATCATGGACTTTATAGATGAACAGTACATATGCTAAAAGGCCCAGATTTGTCTTTTTGTGTAGCTCACATTTTAATGTATTTCGACCTAAAAATTTGCATACATGTACATTATATATCATGTGTATTTTTTTTCAGAATTTTTTGAAACTAAAATGTTTGAATTTTAAAGTTTTCAAATAAAGGCCTCCATAGAGCCTGGTCTCCATTTGGCATTTTCGATGCAAGCAGGGAAAAAGGAAAAATGCCTAGAGCAAACAGCGAGAGAACAAAACGATCTCCAATTCATATGCATGTAGACACATCATCTCGTAGTCCCATGCACGTGGTCACATCAACCCCATTCACGCCCAAGCAGTGCATTCAGCAACTAATTAATCATGTATGGCGAACAAAGGTCATTTGACAAAAAAATAGAGACACAAATTGTTAGGTGCATGCAAAGACGCAACAACCGTGCCATCAAGGATCCCAAATTAAAATGGCGGCTCCACAATTTTCATCGAGTATCCAAAACATAACTAAAAAATCCAGTCACTTGAGGAAGAAAGAAACACACGACTACATGAAATATCGGAATAAATACTAGACCAACAGATCTAGCTCATGTTAGTGATAGTGTGCCATAGTTGCAAAATGCATCTGTATTAGCATTAGGATTTGAGAGCACCGGATACATTCATCTTTAGAAAAGAGGTTAATTTCTCTGAACTTCAACTGTTTCTAAATTAAGTTTGTAATTATATTAATCTATTGGAGCCGCAACTTGTTTCGAGTTTATATTCCTTTCCTGAGCAAAAGTATGTTTCATAAATCATTGATAAATAGCATTGACCATCTTTTCTTGCGGGTAGCATTGACCATCTTTGGTTGGTATTCTTTGAGTATTTGGATGCAACTGAAAGTGTAACATTTGGCAATATGAAATATAACATGCATTTGGTCGATTAACCACCTCTATCTCCATCGATAGAAATATAGCAACCTAGCATTACTATCACGCAACGCATTTCATACCGGCGCATCAGCGGGGCGCGGCGTGCCACCGCGCAGGCATATCTAGTACTATACTACTAGTACATGCACAACTTTAAACAGTAAGATTCAATCTATATTAGGCCTGATTATTGCCTACTGGTAGGATTGATCCATTGGTTGTTGGTTTTGCGAATTGTTGTAAAACTGCACGCACCAGTCAGTTCACCCAAAAATCAAACTGATGGGGAAAGGTGTGTTGGGAAACGTAGTAGAAAAAAGTCGTCCTACGATCACCCAGGAACAATATGAAGATGCATATAAGGTTTGGATCAACGATTGTTACTGACTCCGGTATGCAGCGGAAGTAGACGAGTCGGTGTAGATCGTACTTGGAGTCCCTCGAACAGTAGATGAATGATCCCACAAACCACCCACGAACGATCCCTTAAATAGAAGACCGAAAGCACAACCTCTCTACTTGGTTGCAAGCATATGGTCTTCACGATACAACAGTGCTTCGCCGTCTAGAGCTGGAGAATTAGAGGGATGAGACTAGAAAAACACTGAGCTTCTAATTATGAGGATTACAGGATCTAGTTCAAGCTCTAATTGATACCCTAGGATCAACTGCAACTAGAACTACGGGAACCAGAGGAGGCTCCAAAGTTTGTGTCTCGAAAGACAGAAATCCTCTAGTATATATAGGTTGGAGGAGAGGGGAGGGGCCACAAGGGAGGAAGGTTTCCCTTCCTCTTTGGTCGGCCAAGGAGGGGGAAAAACCCCTCCAATTCAGCCTCCCCCTTCCTTCCCCAAGTGGAAAGAGGGTGCCTCTCTATCGGTCCCAAGTAACTTTAAACTAGCTACTTGGCCTTTTTAGGCCCGTTGATATTAATTTAAATATAAAAGCCTCCTAACAATTACTATAGCCTTTTATTATTAATTTAACATCACCAGAAACATTTTTCAGCTATATATTATTTAGGGATTTCTATTTTTGTGTGTGTGGTTCCTTAGTTGTGCTTAATTTTGTCCAAGCCAACTAACTTTGCTCACTTTTCCCCTCCCCACTCCAACACCTACTCACAGAAGGCCAAACAGAGCATTTCCGTTGGGTCAGGCCTGTTGACCGTTAGACGGACGAGTTCATGACGAGTTCGACCATTAAAAAGGTTGATGTGTGGGGCCTCTTAAAATGTTGACATGTTAACGGGCCCTTGATAAAAAAACCACTCCTCTCTTCGAATACGCATTTTTTAGCCCAGGCTGATCTACGCTTGGTGACGAGAAAACTCAACCAAAATACTAAAATTTCCAAAAATTTCCAGAACAAAATTCATGGAAGACAATTTAGTGCGTGAGGTGCGCTCCAAATTTCACATTACTTGGACACATGAGTTGCTCTCAGCAAAAAAAGACAAATTCAGTTAGAAAAATAAATGAACAGTAAACTTTTTCACAGACTCCAAATTTGTCCTTTTTGCCGAGAGTTACTCACATGTCCAAATGATTTGAAATTTGTAGCGCACCTCACACACCAAATTATCTTTCACGCTTTTTTAATTTTTCTATTATTTTTTGTGAATTTTCTGCTCATCACAGGTGTAGCTGAGCTCGGGCACCGAATCACCTCGTCAGACTCCAAATTTGTTTTTTACAGAGAGCTACTCACATGTCCAAATGATTTGAAATTTGAAGCGCGCCTCATGCATCAAATTATCTTGCATGTAAAAAATAGTTGGAATTTTTCGAATTATTCTACTATTTTTGATGAATTTTCTGCTCCTCGTGGGTGCAGCTGACACTACTAGGGAAAACCCTAGTAGTAGCGCTTGTTTTATAGCTAGCAATAGCACTTGTACGAGTGCTACCACTAAGGCGCTACAGCTAACTAGTAGTAGTACTGCTGGAAAGGGAGCACTACTGCTATACCTAGTTAGCAGTAGCGCTTTCGTTGGGACAGCGCTACTGCTAGTAGTAAGTAGCAGTAGCATTTCTTCTGAAAAGCGATGCTGCTAACTTTTCATGTATTTTTAAAAATACAGCTTATTTTCGTTGTGTTTTTATATACAATACTTTCATCGTATGGTTTTATGACCATGATTAGTTATTATATATAACAGTGGGTGAAATGAACGTGGAGTAGATTCAAGTGGAGGCAGCATGTGGTGCATGTCGAAAGTACTACTCTAATCCAAACTTGGTGTAGTTTGGATTAGTAGTACTTTCGATGTGCACCACATGTTGCCTCCACTTGAATCTAATCCATGTTCATTTCACGTACTGATATATATATAATAACTCATCATGCTCATATAACAACTTAGCATCATGCATCATCAATCATAATAATAAGTAACTCACCATTGGTATCATAATAACAAGTCATACTCATCATCATCGATCATACAACTTCTACTCGATACCACATCATCATCATAGTCACCTAGCCAATCCTACTTAGTTGTTCTTAGCACATGATCATGAGTATTATTAGCTATGACCTACTACCTTCTCTTAGGTAAAATAGCATAAAACAAGATAGGCCCTGACTCTCCATTATGGAGAATGGAGATTATCCTATCTCCAATTCTTGCATTTCGCACAATGTTGCTTCCAAGTACCTCCTTACGACTGTCCATACATTTTTTTTCATTCTTTGATTTTCATGTCTTCACTGGTTTTAGAAATCTGACATGGACATGTGTGATTCGTAGGATGACATGGCCGTATGTTCAAAACATCAAGGCGATCATTCTGATACATCAGATGAGGCAAAAACATAATAATAACTTCGTAGTTAGCAATGTAGTTAAGTTTTAAAAGAACTTATGCAAAAGATGCACGGTTGTCGTAATATAAAAAATCTTACCATGGCATCTCCATGCATGTTACCGTAGTTCAACATGTGCACTAGTGGCATGTATTGACCATAATATAGAGGAGTTTGATAATAGATATTGTGATTCTCAAGATAGGTACAAAATGTGATTAGATGATTTTTCTCCTGATAAGTTAACACGGAGCCATCGGTGTAGTAGGTTCTGCCTACCATCTTCTGCACATTGTTTGAAGAATGAAAATAAGCTGTCAATGGAAATAAGTTGTCAACTATTTTAAAATAAATAATATAAATTAGTTAATAACTATGTTTGAGAAACTCACATAGCGGTAGAATTGGAAGCGTATCAACAAGGACCCAAATGTCCATATTGTCTTGGTCGATGTCAGGATCACCAAGATCCATGGTGACAAGCATACCCTAATAAAAACCATACATCTTATAAAGTGCTTCCCAATTTGTGCAACCGAAATGGGTTACGCTCTCAGAATTATACAGATTTACTTCAAAATCCATACCATGATGGGTCCTTAGGTGAATTTTCTTTGTTTCGAAATTTTCATAGTCTTCAAAATCCATCCTCTCCAAGACATAGTGTCTTGCATGGCATGGGATAACCTACTAGAATTGTAAAAGATGAAAATTACACGTTGAAATAGTTGAAGTCATGCTTAATTACGAAAAAATACTTGTCGTTGTTGTGTACCGTTACATCGAAGGTCTCCTGGAGCTTAATGTTGAAGCGTCGACCTTCGTCCAAGTGAGGCCTGTCGCACAGACCCCGGTCGTCATTGCACCAGTCGCACGCCCCCGGAAGACTTTCGTCATCCGATAACGACATTTCCTAGGTTCATAATTCAAAGATTAAACTTGTACAATTCAATATATGTACTACAAAAACTAAATTAGATCATTATTATTCATCACGGGTTGACTATCGGTCTGCCGAGTCTGTTGGGGAACGTAGTAATTTCAAAAAAAATCCTACGCACACACAGGATCATGGTGATGCATAGCAACGAGAGGGGAGAGTGTGTCTACGTACCCTCATAGACCGAATGTGGAAGCGTTAGCACTTCGCGGTTGATGTAGTCGTACGTCTTCACTATCCGACCGATCCAAGTACCGAACGCACAGCACCTCTGAGTTCTGCACACGTTCAACTCGATGACGTCCCGCGAGATCCGATCCTGCAAAGCTTCACAGGAGAGTTTCGTCAGCACGACGGTGTGGTGACGGTGATGATGATGCTACCGACGCAGGGCTTCGTCTAAGCACCACTACGATATGATCGAGGTGGATTATGGTGGAGGGGGGCACTGCACACGGCTAAGAGATCAATGGTCAATTGTTGTCTATGGGGCGCCCTCTTGCCCCCGTATATAAAGGAGGGGAGGAGGAAAGGGCCGGCCAAGGTGAGAGGCGCGCCCAGGGGGGGCAATCCTACTCCAAGTAGGTTTGCCCCCTCTTTCCTAGTCCTAGTATGAGAGGGGAAGGAAAGGGAGAGGAGGAGAAGGAAACAGGGGGGAGCCCCCCTTGCCCTAAACCAATTCAGTTTGGGCCTTGGGGGCGCGCCCCACACTCCCCTTGCTGCCCTCTATTTCCATGAAGGCCCATGTAGGCCCATTAAGCCCCCCGGGGGGTCCCGGTAACACTCCAGTATATATCCGAAACCTTCCGGAACCTTTTCGGTGTCCGAACATAGTCGTCCAATATATCGATCTTTACGTCTCGACCATTTCGAGACTCCTCATCATGGCCGTGATCATATCCAGGACTCCTATCTACCTTCGGTACATCAAAACACAAAAAATCATAATACCGATCGTCATCGAACTTTAAGCGTACGGACCCTATGGGTTCAAGAACTGTGTAGACATGACCGAGACACGTCTCCGGTCAATAACCAATAGCGGAACCTGGATGCTCATATTGGTTGCCACGTATTCTATGAAGATCTTTATTGGTCAAACTCATAACAACATATGTTGTTCCCTTTGTCATCGGTATGTTACTTCCCGAGATTCGATCATCGGTATCTCAATACCTAGTTCAATCTCGTTACCGGCAAGTCTCTTTACTCGTTCCGTAATACATCGTCCCGCAACTAACTCATTAGTTACAATGCTTGCAAGGCTTATAGTGATGTGCATTACCGAGTATGACTTGTATCGCCCACAACTCACTTGTGTTCTAGTGCATATAACATCTACGCAATAACCTAGCTCGGATGCCACTGTTGGGGAATGTAGTAATTTCAAAACATTTCCTACACATACACAGGATCATGGTGATGCGTAGCAACGAGAGGGGAGAGTGTGTCTACGTACCCTCGTAGACCGAATGCGGAAGCGTTAGCACAACGCGGTTGATGTTGTCGTACGTCTTCACGATCCGATCGATCCAAGTACCGAACGCACGGCACCTCCGAGTTCTGCACACGTTCAACTAAATGACCTCCCGCGAGCTCCGATCCAGCAAAATTTCATAGGAGAGTTTCATCAGCACGATGGTGTGGTGACGGTGATGATGATGCTACCGACGCAGGGCTTCGCCTAAGCACCGCTACGATATGATCGAGGTGGAGACGGCTAAGAGATCAATGATCTATTGTTTCCTATGGGGTGCCCCCTTGCCCCGTACTTAAAGGAGGGGAGGAGGAGAGGGCCGGCCAAGGTGAGAGACGCGCCCAAGGGGGGGGGGGCAATCCTACTCCAAGTAGGTTTGCCCCCTCTTTCCTAGTCCTAGTAGGAGAGGGGAAGGAAAGGGAGAGGAGGAGAAGGAAAGAGGGGGCCGGCCCCCCTTGCCCTAAACCAATTTGGTTTGGGCCTTGGGGGCGCGCCCCACACTCCCCTTGCTGCCCTCTATTTCCAATAAGGCCCATGTAGGCCCATTAAGTCCCCCGGGGGGTTCCGGTAACCCCCCGATACTCCGGTATATATCTGAAACCTTCCGGAACCTTTCCGGTGTCCGAACATAGTCGTCCAATATATTGATCTTTACATCTCGACCATTTCGAGACTCCTCGTCATGTCCGTGATCATATATGGGACTCCGAACTACCTTCGGTACATCAAAACACAAAAACTCATAATATCGATCGTCATCGAACTTTAAGCGTGCGGACCCTACGTGTTCGAGAACTATGTAGACATGACCGAGACACGTCTCCGATCAATAACCAATAGCGGAACATGGATGCTCATATTGGCTCCCACATATTCTACGAAGTTATTTATCTGTCAAACCGCATAACAACATACGTTGTTCCCTTTGTCATCGGTATGTTACTTCCCGAGATTCGATCATCGGTATCTCAATACCTAGTTCAATCTCGTTACCGGCAAGTCTCTTTACTCGTTCCGTAATACATCGTCCCGCAACTAACTCATTAGTTACAATGCTTGCAAGGCTTATAGTGATGTGCATTACCGAGTGGGCCCAGAGATACCTCTCCGACAATCGGAGTGACAAATCCTAATATTGAAATACGCCAACTCAACAAGTACCTTTGGAGACACCTCTAGACCACCTTTATAATCACCCAGTTACATTGTGACGTTTGGTGGCACACAAAGTGTTCCTCTGGTAAACGGGAGTTGCATAATCTCATAGTCATAGGAACATGTATAAGTCATGAAGAAAGCAATAGCAGCATACTAAACGATCAAGTGTTAAGCTAATAGAATGGGTCAAGTCTATCACATCATTCTCCTAATGATGTGATCCCGTTAATCAAATGACAACTCGTGTCTATCGCTAGGAAACTCAACCATCTTTGATCAACGAGCTAGTCAAGTAGAGGCATACTAGTGACACTATGTTTGTCTATGTATTCACACATGTATTACGTTTCCGGTTAATACAACTCAAGCATGAATAATAAACATTTATCATGATATAAGGAAATAAATAATAACTTTATTATTGCCTCTAGGGCATATTTCCTTCAGTCTCCCACTTGCACTACAGTCAATAATCTACTTCACATCTTTTATGTGATTAGTTCACGTCTCCATGTGACTAATACTCAAAGGGTTTACTAGAGTCAATAATCTAGTTCAAGTTGTTATGTGATTAATACCCAAAGGGTGATCATGTCTTGCTTTTGAGAGAAGTTTAGTCTACGGGTCTGCAACATTCAGATCCATATGTATTTCACAAATTTCTCTGTCTACAATGCTCTGCACGGAACTACTCTAGCTAATTGCTCCCACTTTCAATATGTATCAAGATCGACACTTAGAGTCATCTAGATCGATGTAAAAAGCTTGCATTGATGTAACTCTTTACGACGAACTCTTTTTATCACCTCCATAACCGAGAAATATTTCCTTAGTCCTTTAAGGATAATGTTGACCGCTGTCAAGTGATCTACTCCTAGATCACTATTGTACTCCCTTGCTAGTAAGATGTTAAGGTATACAATAGGACTGGTAAACAGCATAGCATACTTTATAGAACCTATGACTGAGGCATAGGGAATGACTTTTCATTCTCTTTCTATTTTTTGCTGTGGTCGGGTTTTTGAGTCTTTACTCAACTTCACACCTTGCAACACAGGCAAGAACTCCTTCTTTGACTGTTACATTTTGAACTACTTCAAAATCTTGTCAAGGTATGTAGTCATTAAAAAACTTATCAAGCGTCTTGATCTATCTCTATAGATCTTGATGTTCAATGTGTAAGCAGCTTCATCGAGGTCTTTCTTTGAAGAACTCTTTTCAAACACTTCTTTATGCTTTCCAGAAAATTCTACATTATTTCCGATCAACAATATGTCATTCACATATACTTATCAGAAATGTTGTAGTGCTCCCACTCACTTTCTTGTAAATACAGGCTTCACCGCAAGTCCGTATAAAACCATATGCTTTGATCACTTTATCAAAGCATATATTCCAACTCCGAGATGCTTGCACCAGTCCATAGATGGATCGCTGGAGCTTGCTCACTTTGTTAGCACCTTTAGGATCGACAAAACCTTCTGGTCGCATCATATACAACTCTTCTTTACGAAATCCATTATGGAATACAGTTTTGACATCCATTTGCTAGATTTCATAAAATGCCGCAACTACTAACATGATTCGGACAGACTTTTAAGCATCGATACGAGTGAGAAAATCTCATCGTAGTCAACACCTTGAACTTGTCGAAAACATTTTGAGACAATTCGAGCTTTGTAGATAGTAACACTACTATCAGCATCCGTCTTCCTCTTGAAGATCCATTTATCAAACTCCTCTATATTATGGTCAAGTCTATCACATCATTCTCCTAATGATGTGATCCCGTTAATCAAATGACAACTCGTGTCTATCGCTAGGAAACTCAACCATCTTTGATCAACGAGCTAGTCAAGTAGAGGCATACTAGTGACACTATGTTTGTCTATGTATTCACACATGTATTACGTTTCCGGTTAATACAACTCAAGCATGAATAATAAACATTTATCATGATATAAGGAAATAAATAATAACTTTATTATTGCCTCTAGGGCATATTTCCTTCAGTCTCCCACTTGCACTACAGTCAATAATCTACTTCACATCTTTTATGTGATTAGTTCACGTCTCCATGTGACTAATACTCAAAGGGTTTACTAGAGTCAATAATCTAGTTCAAGTTGTTATGTGATTAATACCCAAAGGGTGATCATGTCTTGCTTTTGAGAGAAGTTTAGTCTACGGGTCTGCAACATTCAGATCCATATGTATTTCACAAATTTCTCTGTCTACAATGCTCTGCACGGAACTACTCTAGCTAATTGCTCCCACTTTCAATATGTATCAAGATCGACACTTAGAGTCATCTAGATCGATGTAAAAAGCTTGCATTGATGTAACTCTTTACGACGAACTCTTTTTATCACCTCCATAACCGAGAAATATTTCCTTAGTCCTTTAAGGATAATGTTGACCGCTGTCAAGTGATCTACTCCTAGATCACTATTGTACTCCCTTGCTAGTAAGATGTTAAGGTATACAATAGGACTGGTAAACAGCATAGCATACTTTATAGAACCTATGACTGAGGCATAGGGAATGACTTTTCATTCTCTTTCTATTTTTTGCTGTGGTCGGGTTTTTGAGTCTTTACTCAACTTCACACCTTGCAACACAGGCAAGAACTCCTTCTTTGACTGTTACATTTTGAACTACTTCAAAATCTTGTCAAGGTATGTAGTCATTAAAAAACTTATCAAGCGTCTTGATCTATCTCTATAGATCTTGATGTTCAATGTGTAAGCAGCTTCATCGAGGTCTTTCTTTGAAGAACTCTTTTCAAACACTTCTTTATGCTTTCCAGAAAATTCTACATTATTTCCGATCAACAATATGTCATTCACATATACTTATCAGAAATGTTGTAGTGCTCCCACTCACTTTCTTGTAAATACAGGCTTCATCGCAAGTCTGTATAAAACCATATGCTTTGATCACTTTATCAGAGCATATATTCCAACTTCGAGATGCTTGCACCAGTCCATAGATGGATCGCTGGAGCTTGCTCACTTTGTTAGCACCTTTAGGATCGACAAAACCTTCTGGTCGCATCATATACAACTCTTCTTTACGAAATCCATTATGGAATACAGTTTTGACATCCATTTGCTAGATTTCATAAAATGCCGCAACTACTAACATGATTCGGATAGACTTTTAAGCATCGATACGAGTGAGAAAATCTCATCGTAGTCAACACCTTGAACTTGTCGAAAACATTTTGCGACAGCTTTGTAGATAGTAACACTACTATCAACGTCTGTCTTCCTCTTGGAGATCCATTTATTCTTAATGACTCACCGATCATCGGGCAAGTCAATCAAAGTCCATACTTTGTTCTCATGCATGGATCCCATCTCAGATTTCATGGCCTCAAGCCATTTCGCGGAATCTAGGCTCATCGTCGCTTCCTCATAGTTCGTAGGTTCGTCATGGTCTAGTAACATGACTTCCAGAAAGGATTAACATACCACTCTGGTGGGCACCATACTCTGGTTGTCCTATGAGGTTCGGTAGCGATAACCCACAAGTATAGGGGATCGCAACAGCTTTCGAGGGTAGAGTATTCAACCCAAATTTATTGATTTGACACAAGGAGAGCCAAAGAATATTCTCAAGTATTAGCAGCTGAGTTTTCAACTCAACCACACCTGGAAACTTAGTATCTGCAGAAAAGTGTTTAGTAGCACAGTAATATGATAGTGGTGGTAGCAGCAACAAAAGTAAAGACAGCAAAAGTAATGTTTTTGGTATTTTGTAGTGATTGTAACAGTAGCAGCGGGAAAGTGAATAAGCATAAACCAGTATATGGAAAACTCGTAGGCACCGGATCAGTGATGGATAATTATGCTGGATGCGGTTCATCATGTAACAGTCATAACATAGGGTGACACAGAACTAGCTCCAATTCGTCAATGTAATGTAGGCATGTATTCCGTATATAGTCATACGTGCTTATGGAAAAGAACTTGCATGACATCTTTTGTCCTACCCTCCCGTGGCAGAGGGGTCCTATTGGAAACTAAGGGATATTAAGGCCTCCTTTTAATAGAGAACCGGAACAAAGCATTAGCACATAGTGAATACATGAACTCCTCAAACTATGGTCATCACCGGGAGTGGTCCCGATTATTGTCACTTCAGGGTTGCCGGATCATAACACACAGTAGGTGACTATAGACTTGCAAGATAGGATCAAGAACTCACATATATTCATGAAAACATAATAGGTTCAGATCTGAAATCATGGCACTCGGGCCCTAGTGACAAGCATTAAGCATAGCAAAGTCATAGCAACATCAATCTCAGAACATAGTGGATACTAGGGATCAAACCCTAACAAAACTAACTCAATTACATGATAAATCTCATCCAACCCATCACCGTCCAGCAAGCCTACGATGGAATTACTCACGCACGGCGGTGAGCATCATGAAATTGGTGATGGGGGATGGTTGATGATGACGACGGCGATGAATCCCCCTCTCCGGAGCCCCGAACGGACTCCAGATTAGCCCTCCCGAGAGGTTTTAGGGCTTGGTGGCGGCTCCGTATCGTAAAACGCGATGATTTCTTATCTCTCCTTTTTTCTCCAAAAGCAAATATATAGAGTTGGAGTTGGCGTCGGAGGGCATCCAGGGGGGCCACGAGGTAGGGGGGCGCGCCCTAGAGGGGGGCGCGCCCCCCACCCTCGTGGACAGGGTGTGGGCCCCCTGGTCTTCATCTTTGGCAAGGATTTTTATTATTTTTTCTAAGATGTTCCGTGGAGTTTCAGGTCATTCCGAGAATATTTGTTTTCTGCACATAAAACAACACCATGGCAATTCTACTGAAAACAGCGTCAGTCCGGGTTAGTTCCATTCAAATCATACAAGTTAGAGTCCAAAACAAGGGAAAAGTGTTTAGAAA
This sequence comes from Triticum urartu, assembly GCF_056163025.1. Lineage (NCBI taxonomy): Eukaryota > Viridiplantae > Streptophyta > Magnoliopsida > Poales > Poaceae > Triticum > Triticum urartu. Next base: position 743,171,164 of record NC_141875.1, on the reverse strand, counting down.
AGTAGATACGACGGAGACGTATCAGGTAGTAACTTGATCTGAAGTTTCATGATCATCATCATTAGCTTCCTTACTAATTGGTGTAGAGATCACTAGAACTGATTTCTGTGATGAACTATTTTCCAATTCAGGAGAAGGTACAATTACCTCATCAAGCTCTACATTCCTCCCACTCACTTCTTTTGAGAGAAACTCCTTCTCTAGAAATGATCCACTTTTAGCAACAAAGATCTTGCCTTTGGATCTGTGATAGAAGGTGTACCCAACAGTTTCCTTTGGGTATTCTATGAAGACACATTTCTCCGATTTGGGTTCGAGCTTATCAGGTTGAAACTTTTTTACATAGGCATCGCAGCCCCAAACTTTAAGAAACTACAGCTTAGGTTTCTAGCCAAACCATAGTTCATATGGTGTCATCTCAAAGGATTTAGATGGTTCCCTATTTAACATGAATGCAGTTGTCTCTAATGCATAACCCCAAAATGATAGTGGTAAATCGGTAAGAGATATCATAGATTGTACCATATCTAATAAAGTACGGTTACGATGTTCGGACACACCATTACGCTGTGGTGTTCCAGGTGGCGTGAGTTGTGAAACTATTCTGAATTGTTTCAAATGAAGACCAAACTCGTAACTCAAATATTCGCCTCCGCGATCAGATCGTAGAAACTTTATTTTCTTGTTATGATGATTTTCCACTTCACTCTGAAATCCTTTGAACTTTTCAAATGTTTCAAACTTATATTTCATTAAGTAGATATACCCATATCTGCTCAAATCATCTGTCAAGGTCAGAAAATAACGATACCCGCCGCAAGCCTCAACACTTATCAGATCGCATACATCAGTATGTATTATTTCCAATAAGTCAGTTGCTTGCTCCATTGTTCCGGAGAACGGAGTCTTAGTCATCTTGCCTATGAGGCATTGTTCGCAAGCATCAACTGATTCATAAGCAAGTGATTCCAAAAGCCCATCAGCATGGATTTTCTTCATGCGCTTTACACCAATATGACCTAAACAGCAGTGCCGCAAATAAGTTGCACTATCATTATTAACTTTGCATCTTTTGGCTTCAATATTATGAATATGTGTATCACTACGATCGAGATTCAATAAACCATTCACCTTGGTTGTAAGACCATTGAAGGTTTTATTCATGTAAACAGAACAACAATTATTCTTTGACTTTAAATGAATAACCATATTGCAATAAACATGATCAAATATATTCATGCTTAACGCAAACACCAAATAACATTTATTTAGGTTCAACACTAATCCCGAAAGTATAGGGAGTGTGCGATGATGATCATATCAATCTTGGAACTACTTCCAACACACATCGTTACTTCACCCTTAACTGGTCTTTGTTCATTCTGCAACTCCTGTTTTGAGTTACTAATGTTTAGCAACTGAACTAGTATCAAATACTAAGGGGTTGCTATAAACACTAGTAAGGTACACATCAATAACATGTATATCAAATATACCTTTGTTCACTTTGCCATCCTTCTTATCCGCCAAATACTTGGGGCAGTTCTGCTTCCAGTGACCAGTCCCTTTCCAGTAGAAGCACTTAGTCTCAGGCTTAGGTCTAGACTTGGGCTTCTTCACTTGAGTAGCAACTTGCTTGTCGTTCTTCTTGAAGTTCCCCTTCTTCCCTTTTCCCTTTTCTTGAAACTAGTGGTCTTGTCAACCATCAACACTTGATGCTTTTCTTGATTTCTACCTTCATTGATTTCAGCATCACGAAGAGCTTGGGAATCGTTTCCGTTATCCCTTGGATATTATAGTTCATCATGAAGTTCTAGTAACTTGGTGATAGTGACTAGAGAACTCTGCCAATCACTATCTTATATGGAAGATTAACTCCCACTTGATTCAAGTGATTTTAGTACTCAGACATTCCGAGCACATGCTCACTAGCTGAGCTATTCTCCTCCATCTTGTAGGAAAATTACTGTCAGAGGTCTTCTACCTCTCAACACGGGCATGAGTACGAAATACCAATTTCAACTCTTAGAACATCTTATATGCTCTGTGGCATTCAAAACGTTTTTTGAAGTCCCGGTTCTAAGCTGTAAAGTATGGTGCACTAAACTATCAAGTAGTCATCATACCGAGCTTTGCCAAACGTTCATAACGTCTGCATCTGCTCCTGCAATAGGTTCGTCACCTAGCGGTGCATCAAGGACATAATTCTTCTGTGCAGCAATGAGGATAATCCTCAGATCACGGATCCAATCCGCATCATTGCTACTATCATCTTTCAATATAGTTTTCTCTAGGAACATATGATAAGTAAAACAGGGAGCTACATCGCGGGGTATTGATCTGCAACATAGATATGCAAATACTATCAGGACTAAGTTCATGATAAATTTAAGTTCAATTAATCATATTACTTAAGAACTCCCACTTAGATAGACATCCCTCTAGTCATATAAATGATCACGTGATCCAAATCAACTAAAGCATGTCCGATCATCACGTGAGATGGAGTAGTTTTCAATGGTGAACATCACTATGTTGATCATATCGACTATATGATTCATGCTCGACCTTTCGGTGTCCAGTATTCCAAGGCCATATCTGCATATGCTAGGCTCGTCAAGTTTAACCCAAGTATTCTGCGTGTGTAAAACGGTCTTACACCCATTGTAGATGAATGTTGAGCTTATCACACCCGATCATGACGTGGTGTCTCAGCACGACGAACTTTGGCAATGGTGCATACTCAGGGAGAACACTTTTACCTTGAAATTTAGTGAGAGATCATCTTATAATGCTACCGTCAAACAAAGCAGAATAAGATGCATAAAGGATAAACATCACATGCAATCAATATAAGTGATATGATATAGCCATCATCATCTTGTGCCTTTGATATCCATCTCCAAATCACCGTCATGATCACCGTCATCATCGGCGCGACACCTTGATCTCTATCGTAGCATCGTTGTCATCTCACCAACTATTGCTTCTATGACTATCACCACCGCTTAGTGATAAACTAAAGCAATTACAAGGCGATTGCATTGCATACAATAAAGCGACAACCATATGGCTCCTGCCAGTTGCTTATAACTCCGTTACAAAACATGATCATCTCATACAATAAATATAGGATCATGTCTTGACCATATCACATCACAACATGCCCTGCAAAAACAAGTTAGACGTCCTGTACTTTGTTGTTGCAAGTTTTACGTGGCTGCTACGGGCTGAGCAAGAACCGTTCATACCTACGCATCAAAACCACAACGATAGTTCGTCAAGTTAGTGTTGTCTTAACCTTCGCAAGGACCAGGCGTAGCCACACTCGGTTCAACTAAAGTTGGAGAAACTGACACCCGCCAGCCACCTGTGTGCAAAGCACGTCGGTAGAACCAGTCTCATGTAAGCGTACGCGTAATGTCGGTCCGGGCCGCTTCATCCAACAATACCGCCGAACCAAAGTATGACATGCTGGTAAGCAGTATGACTTGTATCGCCCACAACTCACTTGTGTTCTAGTGCATATAACATCTACGCAATAACCTAGCTCGGATGCCACTGTTGGGGAATGTAGTAATTTCAAAACATTTCCTACACATACACAGGATCATGGTGATGCGTAGCAACGAGAGGGGAGAGTGTGTCTACGTACCCTCGTAGACCGAATGCGGAAGCGTTAGCACAACGCGGTTGATGTTGTCGTACGTCTTCACGATCCGATCGATCCAAGTACCGAACGCACGGCACCTCCGAGTTCTGCACACGTTCAACTAAATGACCTCCCGCGAGCTCCGATCCAGCAAAATTTCATAGGAGAGTTTCATCAGCACGATGGTGTGGTGACGGTGATGATGATGCTACCGACGCAGGGCTTCGCCTAAGCACCGCTACGATATGATCGAGGTGGAGACGGCTAAGAGATCAATGATCTATTGTTTCCTATGGGGTGCCCCCTTGCCCCGTACTTAAAGGAGGGGAGGAGGAGAGGGCCGGCCAAGGTGAGAGACGCGCCCAAGGGGGGGGGGGGGCAATCCTACTCCAAGTAGGTTTGCCCCCTCTTTCCTAGTCCTAGTAGGAGAGGGGAAGGAAAGGGAGAGGAGGAGAAGGAAAGAGGGGGCCGGCCCCCCTTGCCCTAAACCAATTTGGTTTGGGCCTTGGGGGCGCGCCCCACACTCCCCTTGCTGCCCTCTATTTCCAATAAGGCCCATGTAGGCCCATTAAGTCCCCCGGGGGGTTCCGGTAACCCCCCGATACTCCGGTATATATCTGAAACCTTCCGGAACCTTTCCGGTGTCCGAACATAGTCGTCCAATATATTGATCTTTACATCTCGACCATTTCGAGACTCCTCGTCATGTCCGTGATCATATATGGGACTCCGAACTACCTTCGGTACATCAAAACACAAAAACTCATAATATCGATCGTCATCGAACTTTAAGCGTGCGGACCCTACGTGTTCGAGAACTATGTAGACATGACCGAGACACGTCTCCGATCAATAACCAATAGCGGAACATGGATGCTCATATTGGCTCCCACATATTCTACGAAGTTATTTATCTGTCAAACCGCATAACAACATACGTTGTTCCCTTTGTCATCGGTATGTTACTTGCCCGAGATTCGATCGTCGGTATCTCAATACCTAGTTCAATCTCGTTACTGGCAAGTCTCTTTACTCGTTCCGTAATACATCATCCCACAACTAACTTATTAGTTACAATGCTTGCAAGGCTTATAGTGATGTGCATTACCGAGTGGGCCCAGAGATACCTCTCCGACAATCGGAGTGACAAATCCTAATCTCGAAATACGCCAATTTAACAAGTACCTTCGGAGACACATGTAGAGCACCTTTATAATCACCCAGTTACGTTGTGACGTTTGGTAGCACACAAAGTGTCCCTCCGGTAAACGGGAGTTGCATAATCTCATAGTCATAGGAACATGTATAAGTCATGAAGAAAGCAATAGCACCATACTAAATGATCAAGTGCTAAGCTAACAGAATGGGTCAAGTCAATCACATCATTCTCCTAATGATGTGATCCCGTTAATCAAATGACAACTCCTGTCTATGGTTAGGAAACTCAACCATCGTTGATCAACAAGCTAGTCAAGTAGAGGCATACTAGTGACACTATGTTTGTCTATGTATTCACACATGTTTTATGTTTCCAGTTAATACAATTCTAGCATGATATAAGGAAATAAATAATAAGTTTATTATTGCCTCTAGGGCATATTTCCTTCAGAGTCTAGCACACGGGAACAAAGGAGAAGCGACCCCCACGACAACAGTCGGGATTTTTCGTCCTCTCATATGTGGTGGAGACTCGATCTCACTCACTGATTCCTCTCTGACATTCACGACTGTCGATGATGGTCGTTACTCCTCCTTCCCCTAGTGCATAACAAAGGTCTAGCACCCGGAGAAGAAGGAGAAACGACCCCCACGACAACAGTCGGGATTCTTCGTCCTCTCTCATATATGGTGGATACACTCCCCTCACTGATTTTTCGACCGTCAGTGATGGAGCCTCGACAGACTTAAAGTCAACCCGAAATGTCGTTTAATTATTTTTCTAGCACAAGTCATGCGAGAATTCACGGAAAAATATGACATGACCTTTGCTAAAAAAAGGACATATCGAGCGCCTGAAATTTGGCGGAACGGAAATTAATCAACACTCCGACAAAAGATAGGCCACTCGGAGGTGTAACCTGCAAACATGGCCAGCCACTTGGTCAAGCACATATCCTATTTGAGCAACACAAGATATACATGTTTATATCTACATCATATGAGCATTCAAACTTGATGGTCATTGCATTTCAATGGTTCAAAATATAAAAAAAACATTTCAAAATGTCTTATAGGCATAGTGCTCTCCAATTTGAGCATTCAAAGTAGGAGTAGTTTTCCAATTTGAGCATTCAATAAGCACCTAGAATTCTGTTAAATACACCTAAAACACCTAAATTCTATTAAGTACACCTAATTAAAAACCTACATTTTGAACATGATTCGGTCATAACTAGCTAGGGTTCATACTACATATCCTAAAATACCTAAATTAAATTAACAACATGGGGTGGCTGGTCTCACCTCGATCGAGGTCGGAGGGGGTCGGTGACGGGGACAACGGCGGGGATGATGCAGGGGTACACCTAATTTCCTATTCTATTCAAATTTTCTAAAAATTTCCTATTCTATTCAAAAGACCTACATTTACTTAATTTTTTCAATTTCATATTTTATTCTATTCAAATTTACTTATTCAAAATTTCTAAAAATTTCCTATCCTATTCAAGAGACCTACATTTACTTATTCTTTTCAAATTACTTATTCAAATTTTCTAAAAACAAAATATACTAAAAACCTACATTTAACAAAAACTAAAACCTATTTACAGAAAGGGGGAGGAGGAGGAAGGAGGAGGAAGGAGGAGGAGGAGGAGGAGAGAGCAGGAGGGGGAGGAGGAGAGAGGAGGAGGAGAGAGCAGGAGAGGGAGGAGGAGAGAGCAGGAGAGGGAGGAGGAGGAGAGAGTAGGAGAGGGAGGAGGGGGGCCGCCGGAGAGGGAGGAGGAGGGGGCCGCCGACGCCAGAGAGGAAGGAGGGATCGACCTTGGGGTGGAGGAGGAGGACGGCGACGGCGATAGTGACGACGGCGAGGGCGATGGAGGTGACAGAGGCAATGAGGGAGAGTGAGAGGACGCGCGCGCGCGGGCGGCTGGTTTGGATAAGGGGCCTTAGTGGTAGCGCTTGCCCGTAAAAACCACTACTGCTAAAACCTATAGTAGTAGTGCTCTACGTAAAAACGCTCTACTGCTAAAACCTATAGCAGTAGCGCTCTCTGTCAAAACGCGCTACTGCTAATGCTAAGCATGTAAAAAAATTCAAAAATACATTGGTCATCAATGATCTTTTTGTGTAGAATCTAAATTGTCAATAGGAATCTTCTTCGGTTTAAGAACCGGCGAAGATTCCTATTGCGGCCACAGATCCTACACATAGAGTCCAATGAAGACCAAGTGGTTGTGATGGTTTGAGAAGCACCGTATTTAAGGTGGTAAAAAAATTGTTCGTGGAGCGAGGTGGGACTAAACTTTGGTCTTCTTAGGAGAGGACTAAATTTATCAGTAGCGCTTGTCAGGGAAAAAGTGCTATTGCTAACTTTAGTCCCCTCCTAAGAAGACCAAAGTTTAGTCCCACCTCGCTCCGCGAACAATTTTTTTACCAGTGCTATTGCTAAGATCCGTAGTAGTAGCGCTTTCTACGCATAAGCGCTACAAGTGTCCCTAGCATACCTGGAACGGTCTGTCAGTTTTAGTAGTAGCGCGTTTTCTAGCTCCAGCGCTACTGCTATGCTCATATTAGCAGCACTGGTGTTGCCCAAACGCTACTGCTATTTAGCAGCAGCGCTTGTTTTGTAAAAGTGCTACTGGTGAGCTTGGGCACCGAATCACCTTGTCCTCCTCCCTCTCTCTCTCTCTCTTCTCTCTCTCTCTCTCTCTCTCTATATATATATATATATATATATTACATGTGGGACCAATAGAGCAAGGGGAAATAGGAAGAAAAAAAGCTTCCTAGATCTCTGGACATGTCGATGGCCACTGCACACGGTGGAGGTGGCTCCGTGGCTGGAGGCAGCCCGCAGACTCCCGCGTCAAGGACTCCCTCCTCGCTCTTGCTCGGATGCTCCCTCTCCCTCTCTGCTATCTCCTCCTGGTGGAACCCTAGTGCCAGCTTGGTCGGAGTCACGCGCTCGTCTCAAACCACCCCAACGAAATGAGAGCACGAGGGTAGGGGCGCGCCCCCCTGCCTTGTGCCCCCCCCCTTCGGTCCACCGACGTACCTCCTGCACCCATATATACCTATGTAAGCTAAAACTTCCAGAACGGAGATTAGATCGGGAGTTCCGCCGCCAGAAGCCTCCGTAGCCACCAAAAACCAATCTAGACCCGTTCCGGCACCCTGCCGGAGGGGGAGTCCTTCTCCGGTGGCCATCTTCATCATCCCGATGCTCTCCATGACGAGGAGGGAGTAGTTCTCCCTCAGGGATGAGGGTATGTACCAGTAGCTATGTGTTTGATCTCTCTCTCGTGTTCTTGAGATGATACGATCTTGATGTATCGCGAGCTTTGCTATTATAGTTGGATCTTATGTTTCTCCTCCCCCTCTTCTCTCTTGTAATGAATTGAGTTTACCCTTTGAAGTAATCTTATCGGATTGAGTCTTTAAAGATTTGAGAACATTGATGTATGTCTTGCCGTGCGTATCTGTGGTGACAATGGGATGCCACGTGATTCACTTGATGTATGTTTTGGTGATCAACTTGCGGGTTCCGCCCATGAACCTATGCATAGGGGTTGGCACACGTTTTCGTCGTGATTCTCCGGTAGAAACTTTGGGCACTCTTTGAGGTCCTTTGTGTTGGTTGAATAGATGAATCTGAAATTGTGTGATGCATATCGTATAATCATGCACACGGATACTTGAGGTGACATTGGAGTATCTAGGTGACATTAGGGTTTTGGTTGATTTGTATCTTAAGGTGTTATTCTAGTACGAACTATAGGGCTGTTTGTGACACTTATAGGAATAGCCCAACGGATTGATTGGAAAGAATAACTTTGAGGTGGTTTCGTACCCTACCATAATCTATTCGTTCGTTCTCCGCTATTAGTGACTTTGGAGTGACTCTTTGTTGCATGTTGAGGGATAGTTATGTGATCCAATTATGTTAGTATTGTTGAGGGAACTTACACTAGTGAAAGTATGAACCCTAGGCCTTATTTCCTATCATTGCAATACCGTTTACGCTCACTTTTATCACTTGCTACCTTGCTGTTTTTATTATTTCAGATTTCAAATACCTTTATCTACTATCCATATACCACTTGTTTCACCATCTCTTCGCCGAACTAGTGCACCTATACAATTTACCATTGTATTGGGTGTGTTGGGGACACAAGAGACTCTTTATTATTTGGTTGCAGGGTTGCTTGAGAGAGACCATCTTCATCCTACGCCTCCTACGGATTGATAAACCTTAGGTCATCCACTTGAGGGAAATTTGCTACTGTCCTACAAACCTGTGCACTTGCAGGCCCAACAACGTCTACAAGAAGAAGGTTGTGTAGTAGACATCAGTGTGTAGCGCCCCCTCCACAGTTTACTCCTCCGATCATATTGTCATAGTGCTTAGGCGAAGCCCTACGCGGATCACTTCACCATAACCATCACCACGCCATCATGCTGACGAAACTCTCCCTCGACACTTTGCTGGATGAAGAGTTCGAGGGACGTCATCGAGCTGAACGTGTGCAGAACTCGGAGGTGCCGTACGTTCGGTGCTTGATCGGTCGGAACGAGAAGAAGTTCGACTACATCAACCGTGTTGTCAAACACTTTTGCTTTCGATCTACGAGGGTACATGGACGCACTCTCCCCCTCTTGTTGCTATGCATCTCCTAGAAAGATCTTGCGTGAGCGTAGGAAATTGTTTGAAATTGCATGCTACGTTTCCTAAAAGTGTTGACATATAAATGTGTAGCCCACCATGTTGGAAATATTCCCTAGAGGAAATAATATTGTATTATTATATTTCCTTGTTCATATTTAGGAGTTTATATTTCATGCTAGAACTGCTATGATTATGGAACATGCGATTCAACGGAATACTCATATGCATGTGTGAAATAATAAATACGAAAGAATAGGTTCCTAGTCTTGCCTCTAAGACTGTCTCAAGTGTTGTTGGTGATCATGTTTTCTAGATCTTAGGATATCATTAAGTGTAACGATGGTCCTGAAACAAAATTGAGAGTATAACATTAGAAGAACGATCATATTGAATCGACCCGAACTTGTTTGTTATACTTTGAGATACTTTGAGATAATATCGTCTGAAATCAATTATTATAACTCAATGTGTTAATGTGTGTTTTAGTTCCTCAGACACTGAGAATATCATAGTCATTTCCTACTATCTGGTGGACTTTGGGGTTTCTCACACATCACTGTAACAGGGTGATCATAATGACAATTTACAGGTTCATCAGAAAGTTTGACAAGGGGACTAGATAGCTCGAGAGTAGGATTTGCTTCTCCGATGATGGAGAAGATATTCTTAGGGCCCCTCGGTGGGACGGTGATACGTCTCCAATGTATCTATAAATTTTGATTGTTCCATGCTATTATAGTATCAATCTTGGATGTTTTATATGCAATTATATGAAATTATATATCATTTTTGGGACTATCCTATTAACCTATTGCCAAGTGTGAGTTGTCATTTTTTGACTGTTTTTGGTTTTCCAGGAAATCAGTACCAAATGAAGTCCAAACGCTACGAAAATTTTTGTCGATTTTTTCTGGACAAGAGAGACCCTAGAAGCTTTGGGAGGAGACCAGAAGGAAAACGAGGAGACGACAAGGCAAAAGGGCGCACCATGTGGCCTGGTGGGCCCCTCGTGGGTCCATCTCACATAATTCTACCTCTATAAATTCTCTAAAATTGGGAAACCAATAGAGAGCCACCCAAAATATTTTTTCCGCCACCGCAAGCCTCTGTTCTTTTGTGATCCCATCTGGAGGCCTTTTCCGGTACTCTACCAGAGTGGGAATCGATCATGGAGGGCTTCTACATCAACCTTGCTACCCTTCCAATGATGTGTGAGTAGTTTACCACAGACCTATGGGTCTAGCTAGTAGCTAGATGGCTTCTTCTCTCTCTTTGATCTTCAATAAAATGTTCTCCTCGATGTTGTTGGAGTTCTATTGATGTAATCTTCTTTTGCGAAGTGTTTGTTGTGATCCAGTGAATTGTGAGTTGATGATCAGATGATTCATGAGAAATATTTGAGAATTTATAGAGGTGGATATAGCCAGGAACTTGGTCATCTGGCTTGAAAGCCTTGACGGTAGTCCATTTTGCGAACACTTTTTTTAAGTAATCCTTTTATTCCTAGTTTACCATTTTCCTGGAAATTAGTACACATAGAAGGACTACATGCAAAAGAACTGCATTTTTTGAGTCTTTTTTCATTTTCTTTCACTTTTTGCAAAATGAGGTCAACATTGCTATTCATAGAGAAGGGTTGAATATATGAAGTTTTTTTTGTGAATAATGCATATATTCCTACATAAGTACCTTAAAATGATTTTTTCCACTTTTTGCAACCAAGCTATAACACACTTGTAGTCAATTTTGAATTACTTTTGGTAAATGTCCAGAAATTCATTTAATCAATGGAACATAGAAAAAAAATCTCAAAAACTGAAGATCTTTAGGAAGTAGGCCTCCAATATGGTCCATTGCATGTGAAAATTGTAAAAGTTCAATTTTCAATCTTATTTTTGGTACTTGCTTCACAATTGTTTTTTCATTTTTGCCACCTGAAAAATTATTTATTTACTTTTATAACAAAAATTTGGAATCTCCCATTGGCAATCATGTCTGGCATGCTAAGCCCCATGTTTGTGCCAAATATCATCACCTTATATGGAATTATGACATGGATATGGTCCATTTCATGTGAAATTTGTAAAATTTCAAATTTCAATCTTATTTTTAGAGTGCGGCGGCCGGAGTAGGGGACGAAGCAGTCGATTTTGTTGTTACAGTACATCAAAGCACATTCAACTCACAGGGATGGAAGAGGATGGTGCGGCGGTCTCGGAGGTGCTCTCATTTTGTTGGGGTGGTCGGAGACGAGCGCGCGACTCCGACCAAGCCGGCACTAGGGTTCCACCAGGAGGAGATAGCAGAGAGGGAGAGGGAGCATCCGAGCAAGAGCGAGGAGGGAGTCCTTGACGTGGGAGTCTGCGGGCTGCCTCCAGCCACGGAGCCACCTCCACCGTGTGCAGTGGCCACCGACATGGCCAGAGATCTAGGAAGCTTTTTTTCTTCCTATTTCCCCTTGCTCTATTGGTCCCACATGTAATATATATATATATGGGTGCAGGAGGTACATCGGTGGACCGAAGGGGGGGCACGAGGCAGGGGGGCGCGCCCCAGGGGGGTGGGCGCGCCCCCTACCCTCATGAGCTCCTCCTTCATCTTCTGACATAGGGTCCAAGTCTATCCGGTAGGTTTCCTTCCAAAAATAACTTCTCCAGTTGATTTCATTCCGTTTCGACTCCGTTTGATATTCCTTTTCTTCGAAACACTGAAGTAGTTAATTTTCTATTTATTTTTCCAAAAGAGGACTCGTCCAACATTTTGTGTGACACTAAAAAATTCTGTAAAATATGCACATGCCTAGTGACTATCAAATGTATCACCTAAAATCAGGCCAGAACATCATCGAAGTTGTCGACGGCACTGCCTCGGGAGGAAATTAATTGGTGATGTTTTTTGTCAAAAATAATGATCTTGGGCAATGTTTTTTCGTCGCAAGGATTTTCTTCACGAAAAATGATCTCGGATAGAAATCAGTTGTTCCATTCACCAGCCACACAGGTTTATATCCAGTGTTACCCACTTTACATGAATAGATCCCTTAAAAATAATAGTAACAATCTAGTATTCACGACTCATCTTAATCATCTCAACTTTATCCTTGCATATATAAACAAATGCCCAAGCCAGAGACAGACAAATCTGAGTAACCTTAGTGTAAGTGTGTGTCTCTGAGCAAGAGAAGGAACCCAACAAAATCATCTTACGTATGAAATATCTTCTAATGCATAACTAGTCCTTTCTTGCTGAATAAATGAAGTAACAGGGTTGTAATTGCCATCAAGCTAACTAATCGATAATGGTAAGTAATGGGTTATTATGTTGCGCATTAGGATGTCCATTACTCAATTCTTCATGGTGTTCCTTTTACTATGTAGATAAACAAGAAATAGTGCTACCTCGTCGGATGAGAACCATGATGAATGTGTTTTAAGCTATATATTCTTTCATGCATTCCATTCCTTTTAGGTGCATTGTTAAAATTCTTATCCTAATAGTCGTTGTCTACCCACATTCATATGATGCATACATTGGAGTAAGATTATAGGGATTGACTATTCGTCATCCTGGTTGAGGAATAGTTATTCTTCACCCCCTCTATTTTACCATCAATGCACCATAATTTTACGTTCCGTAAGTTTTGTCTTTTTTCCAACGTAAAAAGAGACCGTAAGAAAATATATAATAATCGTAAAAATATTTTATATTATGTAAAATTACAAACGTAAAAACATAGTGTAAAATACACATAAACTGCAAATTATCTTGCCTTATAACTTATATTTTTATTTTCTTATGCCAAATTTGACGTAGTGAATCGATCCTCCCACTCAGGGGCTTAGCTGCAGTCCAGCACTCGCCTAAGTCCTCCTACGAAGAGACTTAGCTGCAGTCAGCACTCGCCTAAGTTTAAAAAATCCTACCGAGTGGAGAGCGATCCTCCCACTCGGGGGCTTAGCTGCAGTCCAGCACTCGCCTAAGTCCTCCTACGAAGAGACTTAGCTGCAGTCAGCACTCGCCTAAGTTTAAAAAATCCTACCGAGTGGAGAGCGATCCTCCCACTCGAGGGCTTAGCTGCAGTCCAGCACTCGCCTAAGTCCTCCTACGAAGAGACTTAGCTGCAGTCAGCACTCGCCTAAGTTTAAAAAATCCTACCGAGTGGAGAGCGATCCTCCCACTCGGGGGCTTAGCTGCAGTCCAGCACTCGCCTAAGTCCTCCTACGAAGAGACTTAGCTGCAGTCAGCACTCGCCTAAGTTTAAAAAATCCTACCGAGTGGAGAGCAAACCTCCCACTTGGAGGCTTAGCTGCAGTCCAGCACTCGCCTAAGTTCTCCTACGAAGAGACTTAGCCGCGGTCAGCACTCGCCTAAGTTTGAAAAATCCTACCGAGTGGAGAGCGATCCTCCCACTCGGGGGCTTAGCTACAGTCCAGCACTCGCCTAAGTCCTCCTACAAAGAGACTTAGCTGCAGTCAGCACTCGCCTAAGTTTAAAAAATCCTACCGAGTGGAGAGCGATCCTCCCACTCGGGGGCTTAGCTGCAGTCCAGCACTCGCCTAAGTCCTCCTACGAAGAGACTTAGCTACAGTCAGCACTCGTCTAAGTTTAAAAAATCCTACCGAGTGGAGAGCAAACCTCCCACTCGGAGGCTTAGCTGCAGTCCAGCACTCGCCTAAGTTCTCCTACGAAGAGACTTAGCTGCGGTCAGCACTCGCCTAAGTTTGAAATCCTACCGAGCGAGAGCGAACCTCCCGCTCGGAGACTTAGCTGCAGCCCAGCGCTCGCCTAAGTGTGAAACATTTCCCATGTCCCAAGGACGACGAGGGGCAGGTCGACTGCCACCTTCTTCTTCGGAGCCGCTCCACAGACACAAAGTTATTTCGAGTGAAGATCAAATCCCACTCGACGGATCATCCACAAAGAGATTCCACGGCAAATCAAGTTCAAATAAAGCCTAAAATATCCGAGAGACCTCAGATCGAAGTACTCGAGCCCACAGCTCGGCAGAGTTTTAACTGTTACACTTCCACTCGGCATTCCGAGGCAAATTTAAGGCAGAGTTTAACGGATTACAAAATACACTCGGCATCCCGAGGCAAGTTTTTTCATTCCTCAGGAGGAGGAGGACTGGCAGGGGCGACAAACTCATCCAAGTCGATCCCATCTGCGATGCGGGTAGCAGCAGCAATAAATGTCTCCATGAAGTCCTGGAAGTTGTGCTTCCTCGTGTTGGCGACTTGGATGGCGGCCAGCTTCTCCTCCCGCGCCTCCTTGCAATGGACGCGGACCAGAGACAGAGCCACGTCGGCACCGCACCGAGCTGAAGACTTCTTCCACTCTTGCACTCAGTCAGGGATCCCGTTGAGTCGAGTCATCAGAGACTCGAGATCGTTCTGGAGCGTGGACTCTGGCCAAAGCGTCGGGTCGATCCGCGTCATGGCGACCTTCAGTCGAGTCAAATAATCCACGACGCCGTCAACGCGGGATTCCAGTCGGAGCAGGTTCATGGCAGCTTCGTCTTGCACCGGAGAGTTGATTGGATCCAAACCTGTTTCGATCCGCCCGGTCTCCTCTTCGAAGTTCTGGCAAAGTTCTGCATGCACGGCCCAAGGATAAGTCAAATTTCATAAAACTGAGTCGACACAAAAAGAACCAGTCGGAACTGATTGCGCACCTTCGAGCTTGATGTACAGCTTCTTAGCAAAGCTCCTCAAGTAGCTCTCCAGGTCGTCTCTCCTGCGAGCGACGCTTTCCATCTTCTCGCTCAGGGTGAGGTGCTCCTTCTTCCAACGCGAACACTCCCTGTTGGCTTCCTTCAGAGCGGTCTTCAACTTGGTGTTCTCCCCTTCTAATTGGTCGACCGAAGCCAGCTTCTGCGCGGCCAGAGCGGTCTTGTCATCAGCCTCCTTGCGAGCAGCAGCCAAGTCCTGAACCTTCTTCGCCAGAGCTTCTTTCAGTTTTTCTGCAAAAATGACGATTGAGTCGGAGAAAGCGAAAAGATACTCAAGCCTATAAACCAACGAGTCGACAAAGGTGTCTTACCTGCGGCGTCGTCTCTGACATTCTGCAGCTCTGTCCTGGCCAGCTCCAGATCAAGGTTCATTTGAATTTGCTGCTTCTCCAAGTCAGCCAAGCGGGTTCCAAGATCACAAGATTTCTGAAGTCAAAGAAGAGGAGTTACAATTTCAGTAAAAAGGAAAAAGCAACAAAGGCAGTAAATACTAAGACTACGGTCGACTGCCAGCAGTCCACCATAGTCTCGGGGACTACACCCAGTGGGTGCACTTAGCGTGCCCCCACCGGTTCCTAACCCACTCGACCGTTCCCTGAAGTCGAGTCCAAGACAAGCTGCTTCCGAGCAGTTAAGAGACAATAACAGAGTTTCTAAGACTACAGCCGAAGCAAAACATTTGACAGTAGTCTCGGGGACTACACCCAGTGGGTGCACTTAGCGTGCCCCCACAGTAAAAAAAATAAAGAGAAGAAAGAGAGAAAAGACGTCGACTGCCCGCAGTCGACGAGGTTCCATTCGACACGACCCGATCAGACAGAGCGGAGAAACTCAACTACGACTCAATTTAAAAAGACTACAGTCGACTGCCAGCAATCGACCGTAGTCTCGGGGACTACACCCAGTGGGTGCACTTAGCGTGCCCCCACTCGTCCAAGAATTGGCAAAAACACCCATTGGGTGTACAAACTTAAAGATCTTCGGAAAAGAGATTCTTCAAAGAATATACCAAAACAGACCAAGTGTTGAAGTCGACTGACCTGGACATTGCTCTGAAGAGCCGAGCTTGCGTCGTAAGCCGCCTGGCAAGCCTCCCGAGCCACTTTTACCTGCTCCATCATGACCCCAGCCTGGCGTACAGCCTCCTTCGCAGCAGCCGCTTGGTCCTCAGGGACGGGGTACGCAGCAAAAAGCGAAGACGGGTCTGCAGTCGACGCTGAAGGCTGCACACTCGTCAAAGGAACAGCGAAAGTCACGGAAGCCCGAGTGGGTTCGCCATCATCCCGAACCGCAGCCTCAGGCGCGGGAGTGGATTGCGGAGCCTTGCCAGCCAACACCTTCTTCTTCCTCTTCACCCTTAGTGGTGTGTTGTCGTCGTCGTCCGGAAGGTCGATAACATGAGGAGGAGCTGCAAGGAAAACATTCAATCGACCAACACCTTCTTCAGTCGACTCGTAAGCAGGACGGCAGTGATCGTACCAGGGTTGGAGGTGACAGCGTCCTCCATCTCTTGGTCGTTGTTCCTAGCGGAGACCTCAGAAGTTGCACCACTGCAAATCTCAAAAGTTAGTCAGTTGGCCCAGTGAATCGACCAAGGATCCGTCCACAGTCGACAAAGGAAAGCAAGTATTGTTGTTACCCCGAAATGGTGGGAACAGCTATCTTCATTTTGGGCAAGGCCTTGGGCGGCTTAGATGGCACCGTTCGTGGGTGCTTGGGAGCCTTCCCGGTCGGCGGAGGAGAAGAAGTCCGAGGGCGTTTCGACGACTGCCCAACAGGAGCGGCCGCCTTGCCACGTTCCTGCGCTGGATCGTGGGCGAGCTTGGACCGTCCCTCCGGGCGGGAGGGTTCAGCCTCCTCCTCCTCCTCGCTGGAGAAGATGTCGTCGCCCTCCTCTCCCTCACCATCGGACTCCCACTCGACCTAGTCGTCCCCGCTCTCGCCTCCGCTCCCCTCACCTTCCTCGATCGACCCCTGTGCCCCGCTGGGCGTCGAGTACATCTCAGTGGTAGCCTGGAGGACAACAGACAGGACGAAAGTCAGTCGACTTATACAAAGAAGACTAATACAGAAGGGAAGATATCCGACACAAAGACATACCTGATCCACTTCATATGAGTTGTCGAGTGGAATCACCCTCCTGGCTCCTCGGGGGTTGTCTTTGTTCCCCGTGATACTTGACAGCCACCCCGCCAGCATCTCATCGGTGACCTCCTCCGGGTGGATCCGAGTGGTGTCGTCAAGGCCAGAATACAGCCACATTGGGTGGTCTCGCGCCTGGAGCGGTTGAATGCGCCTCTGGAGGAAGACCTCTAACAGGTCCGTCCCAGTCACCCCCTCACGGACAAGCTCAACCACTCGACCCGCCAACACCTTGACCTGGGCCTTTTCCTCCGGCGTGACTTTCAGAGAGACAGGCTTCTCGGCTCGGTCGAGGGAAAAAGGAGGAAGACCAGTCGACTGTCCGGGGGTCGCCTGGTCCTGGCAGTAGAACCAGGTCGACTGCCAGCCGCGGACCGACTCCGGGAAGGTGATAGAGGGAAAACAGCTCTTCCCCCTCGTCTGGATCGCCAGGCCCCCGCACAGCTGGATCACTTGCGTCTTTTCATCACTCGACTTGGCCTTTTTAACCGACTGGGAGCGGCAAGTGAAAATATGCTTGAAAAGCCCCCAATGCGGACGGCAACCCAGGAAGGCCTCGCACATAGAAATGAACGCGGCAAGGTAGACTATGGAGTTGGGGGTAAAGTGATGGAGCTGCGCTCCGAAGAAATTCAAGAAACTCCGGAAGAAAGGATGGGGCGGCAGAGAAAACCCTCGGTAGATGTGGGTGGCTAGGAGCACGCATTCACCGTCACGAGGTTGAGGTTCGATCTCCCCCTCCGGAAGACGCGCAGCTTCGTGGGGAATGGCTCCCCCTTCGACCATGTCGTCAAGATCGTCTTGCCGGAGCACCGAGGGCATCCAGTCGCCCTGGATCCAACCTTTGGGCAGAGCGGTCCTGGAGGAGGATCCGCCCCGAGCGGATCTCTTCCCTTTCCCCGCCGCCACCGCCTTCTTCGCGCGCTCCAAAGCGGTGGTCTTGCCCTTCACCATCGTCGCCGGGGAGATCTCGCACGGGCTCGCGGCGCTAGGGTGAGAGCGGAGGTAGCAGAGAGACTGGCAAAGGGAGAGAGGAAGAAGGAAGGAGAAGAGAGCGCGCGGCTTGGAAACCCCGAGCTGGCAACTTATAAGGGGCCGCTCCCGAGTGGCTGACCGGTAGGCCCGGGCCATCCAGTCAAATCCCGCAACAGACGCGCGCGCAGTACGTGGCGAAAAAGGCGACGCGGAGATCGAGGAACTTCCGCTTTATCGCTTCCGATTACTGCGGCTGCTCCCGTCCCGCGCGCTTCCCAAAATCCAAATCCCGTGAGATCCGTGGGCCGTAGAACCACTTGCCAAAAACAGAAGACCCCGATTGCGACGGCACTCGGTATGGCACAAACAAAGAAATTCACTCGACGGGAGGCCTGGAATGGATCAAGGCGACTGAAAAAATTTGGCAACGTCATCCGTGACGATTGTCCCGAAACGAGGCGCTCACGTAGCCCGAAGAACCAGTCGGAAAGATCTCCAACTCTTTCCCCACTCTAACCTCGATCCATTCGGGGGCTAATGATGAAGACATGTACCTAGGGTAGGGACACGGACCTGACCGAAGAGTCCTACTCTAGGACACCCCTGGGAGAAATCACCTTTCAATCGACTTGAAGGCATCCCACTCGACAGGTTCAAAACACTCGACCAAGAAGCTACCACTCGACCATGAAGCTATTCACTCGACTGTCAGAAGATCTACAGTCACTCCGTAGGCAAACGGTCAGCTGTTAAGTAGTCTTCATGGTCATTACAGCACTTTATTAGAGGCGTTACCAGTAACGCCCCATCTTAAATGTACTTTAAACCCTGCATTACTGAGGGCAGGAGGGGGTCGGCGAACTCTATATAAGCCACCCCCCTCCTCAGTAGGAAGGGTTCGCACCCCTGTAATCTATACACGCATAATCCAGTCGACCGCCTCCGGGCTCCGAGACGTAGGGCTATTACTTCCTTCGAGAAGGGCCTGAACTCGTAAACCTCGCGTGTAACAACTTTCCAATAGCTAGGATCTAGCCTCTCCATACTCACCCCCCTACATCACTGTCAGAGTTAGAACCACGACAGCTGTAGGAGTTGAACGCATGACGTCATAGTCACAAGGCAGCAGCTTTACCACTACGCTCCCCTTCCGTTTCATCATTATGATTTTCTAAATTTTGGTTTTTGTTTGATTAGTTGTTTTCCATAGATTGTTTCATTTGGTTATCCATAAAACATGAATAATTATTTATATCAAAATGAACATTTTTTTCTGAAATAGAAATATTTTATAAATTTTGTAAATATTTTAAGAATGTGTATATTTTCTAAAACATTTCTAAACATTTGTTTTGAAATTTGAGAACTATTTTATAAATGAAAAAAATTGGAGGACGTTGTGAGAAATTTTTGAAAGCTGTATTTCGAAAAACGTGACATTTTTTTGATTTTTTTCCATTCTACGTGTCAGTGAATATTGGATATACCTTTTGTTTGTTTGTTCATTTTTTTTTGACCTTGCGTTTGTTTGTTCTTTATTTTAACAAATGCCACAACATGCAAGGGCTGGCTGTGGATCAGCCCTAGTTGTAGCCATACCGTCCTGGACTATTATTTCCCAGCAAAAATATAATTCTATCACAATAATGGTGCTTCTGTTCCCCCAGTAGGGTACGTGAGGGCAAAAAATCACCATCCCTATTTGGCGTCATACGCAATGGTACCCACGTGGGAGCAACTAATCAAAGAGTGCTCCTTCGGGTGCCTCCTCAAGAGTCATTTGGCTCACTCTTAGCCGCCGCCATGCGTCACATTATAGGCGTGCCTTCCAGGTCTTTTTTTTTTTGCACGCTGTTTTGGCTCTTAGATTATTTTTTGTTTTTTTTCCTTTTCGATTTTCCCCAGCTTTTCTTAGGTTTTGGACCCAAATAAATTTTGACGTGAAAAACTTGTTTTCCTTCTTTTTTTTCTTCGGCGGGAGACACGGATTTGCTTCCACGAGAGGCACGGCCGAGCATCTCGTAAAAGGGGGAAAATTTATTTTCTTTTTTCCCTACGATGAGAGGCACGAATTTACTTCTCATAGAGACACGGATTTGTTTTCGCGAGAGGCACGGCTGTGCCTCTCAAAAAGGAAAAATACGTGCTTCTTTTCTTTTTTTTCTTTCGCGAGTGGCACGGATTTAATTCTCGTGGAGGCACGGATTTGCTTCCTTGAAAACTGAAAAAATGCATTTTCTTTTGTTTTCCTACTACGAGAGGCATGGATTTACTTCCCCTAGAAGCACAGATTTACTTCTGCGAGAGGCACAACCGTGCCTCTCGGAAAAGAAAAAAACGTGTTTTCGTGGAGGCACGGATTTCCTTCCATGAGAGGCACTGATTTACTTCTCGTGAAGGCACGGATTTGACTACGCGAGAGGCACGGCTATGCCTCTCGCAAAAGGGGAAAACACATTTCTTCTTATTTTTTCTACCACGAGAGGCACAGATTTACTTCTCGTGGAGGCACAGATTTGCTTCCGCGAGGAGCACGGCCGTGCCTCTCAGAAAGGAATAAACATGCCCTTGGTTCGGTTTTTGATGTCCGATTTTTTCGTGAAAAAAATTCATCGAAACCTATCAAGATTGGACCTAGTTCTAAAGATCTCGACATGATCCAACGGTGAAAACGGTTCAAGATTTCGATGGACGGTTTGAAAGATAAAACATTTTGAATAAACGAATCTATGAAAAAAATGAAAACTCTCATGCTGGGACAAGTGGCCTTCATGCAGTGCAACACTTGTCGTAACCTAGTTAGGTGGGAGTGATCTTTGCAATGAGTTTTCATTAACTAGTGATTTTGTACCCCCGTTAACCGTACAAGGCGCACAGGGGTCGATCGCATTGGGCTGGCCCATCTAAGATAGTTGCCGCCAGAAGCTCATCTCGGTTGTTTTATCTATTTTTGGTTGTTGTTTTTTCTCATTTTTTTCTTTTTCAGTGTTTTTTTCTTTTTTCCTTCCTAGTTTTTGGATCTGTTTCTGGTTTTTTTTCACATTTTTTGTTCTTTTAATACGCGATTGTTTTCAAATTCGTTTGTTACAAGTCCATGAATTTGTTTATCATTTTTTGTGAATTTATTTTTCAAATTTGTGATTATTTTTCAAATTCACAATTTTTTATTATTTTTGTGAAAAAATTCAGACTCACAAACATTTTTTGCAATTTCGCGGACTTTTTCAACTTATGAAACTTTATGATATTAATGATATTTTTACCAAGTTTTATTTAATTTTCCAAATTCGTCAACAGTTTCAGATTTACAATTTTCTTGAAATCTATTAACCTTTTCAACTTATGGTCATTAGTCAACCGGTCGAACATACAGAAGATGAATGTTTTTGTAGACACAACAACAGATCAACTAACTAAAGGGTACCCCTTGCAGGAGCCCTACAATGGTCATTTTTGTGGGCTGAGAGCAAGCCAAGTGGTGCGAATAGCCGCCACCACATGTCGTGTGCTGGATACATTCTCTACACTTTGTTTTTATATTATATTTTTACATGATTTTGGGTTTCGGATGTGTTTTTTATAGGTATTTTCAGCTTTTCGGTTTCCTCTTGTTTTTTCTAGGTTTGGGTTGAAATATTTTTTCCCACAAAAAAATTGTGCTTCCACGAGAAGCGCATATGTGCTTCTTGTGTGGGCATAGATTTGCTTCTAGTGGAGGAAAAACATATTTTTTGCACTTTTTCCCTCCATGAGACACACGGATTTGCTTCTCGTAGGTGCACATATTTGCTTCGACGAGTGCTTCTCGAAAATGAAAAAAAAATAGTGATAATTTTTTTTCTTCCACGAGAAGTACATATTTGATTCTCTTGGAGCCACAGATTTTCATCCGCAAGAAGCAGGCCTTGAAAGGGAAAAATGTGATTTCTTTTCTTACACGATTTCTTTTTGCTTCCATGAGGCACATATTTGCTTCCGTGAGAAGCACAGAGAAAGGGAAAGTAAGGATTTTTTGCATGATTTTTTTGCTTCCACGAGAACCATAGATTTTTTTTTCTGGTGGAGGAAAATATCTGCTTCTGTAGGAAGCTATTGCTTGTTTTCTTTTTCTGCTTCCACGAGAAGCAAAGATTTGCATCTCACTGAGGCACGGATATGTGCTTCTAGAAAACAGGAAAAATAAAAAAAATGTGCTTTCTGCTCCGGGGTTTTTTATGAAAAAAGTTCATCAAAACCTATTAACGTGGGATCTTGCTTGAAAGATCTTAACACGAGAAATCCAATGGTGAAAAAAATTCGGGATTTGAATGCATGGTTCAAATGATGAAACATTTTGAGAAATGAATCTACAAAAAAGGGAAAACTTACAGGTTGCGACAAAGTGTCGTACATGCTGTGCGCCACTTGTTAGTTCCTGAGAAGATGCGAGTGAATTTTCCAAAGGGTACCCCTAGACTAATGATTTCAAACAAACATGCGAGGGAGACGACCAATCGAGCCAGTATCTCGCGTCTTGTGGGCCGGCATACGCGAGAGGGGTTGTAAGCGTCATTACGCTATTCAGTTCATAAGGCGTTGACTAGGAATCCTCGGGAAAATCAGTAGTTCAGGCGACACTCCCTTCGGCTGGCTGGCCGGTCGACCTAGTTGGGCCTCAGCCCATGCAAAGTGGCAGAAAACAAAAAATACAATGATAAATAATAAAATATTCCAAACAATAAAAAATAATGTTCTACCATTTTCAGAAAAATTACTCATATTTATAAAAAATCAATTAGGAAATATCTTAGCACATCTATAAAATATACAGGAATTTAGAAAATTGCACGAATTTCAATTGTTTTGGAAAAATTAGCAAATATTGGTGATTCTGAATTCCTGTCTTTTGGTCTCATTTTAGCAAATGCCATGGTGCCTACCATAGCATGTGTTCGCATCAGTTCGAGTCAATTGCCTATGTTGTCTAAAAATATTCCCGATCCCATCTGCCCTCCTGGGTCGCTCCCGTCCAGGAGGCTCCATCCCCGATCCCACCACCGCACTCTCCTCGGTGTGCACCCACCCGTCGCCCGTAGCCGGTGTGGCGGCGGCGCCTTTCCCGTCTAAGGCGGAGGGTAGGGGAGGGCATCGTGACGACGCTTTTCGGGTGCCGACAGGGCGTTGGAGGCGGTGCTAGATGGCGTGGCCCTAGTGGTCGGGCCCTGGTTCCAGCCGGAGAGGCAAGCAGCGGTGAAGCTCCGACGGCGGCAGCTGGTCTGACCTAGGCCTTTAGGGCCCGATCTGGGCCATCTGCATGCGTGCGGCGCTACGGCCGCATTTTCCTTTGTTAATCCGACCGGTGGTGGGGGCGGGGGGCTGCTGTTGCTGTATAAGGAGGCGGTCCTAGGGTTATTCTCGCGCAAAGGCGTTGATCTGCTTGTGGCCAGCCCTTCTTGATTTGGCCGTTGACTAGTTCTGGAATGATCCACTGGAGACCTTCATTGGGCGCATGACTCCTCTAGATTGCTGCATTTGATGTGATCCGGTCATGTGTGTCCTTATTTATCAGCGCGTGCGGCTTCAAAAGGGCGTGGCGCAAAGCTCTGTTGTCTGTTGGCATCATGGGACATGTTGATGTTTTGATTTCCATGGTGTAGACAGTTGTGTGGAATGTCATAACAACTAAGATATGAGAGCTAGTAATGGAGGACATAGTCTTTGAGGCGGTGAAGACTATGCTTGGAGATTCGTGAGTTGCAGTAGCGACCTCGGCAAGTGGGGACGGTGGCATTGGAGGAGTACAAAGTCTTATTTGTGAGGGTGAAAATCCAAAGTCATATTTAAAGTTTGTTTAAATTTGTATTAAAAAAATGCTCACCATGATTTTAGGTTTTCACCGAGGTCATATTTAAAGTTTTTTAAAATTTGTATTTAAAAATGCTCACTGTGTTCAGTTTGTATTTTAAAATGCTCGTCATGTATTCAAAAAATAATTATGTATTAAAAAAATATTTATTATTTAAAAGTGTTCATTGTGAATCAAATATTGCTTGCCATGTATTTGAAAATGTTCATCAAATAAATGAAAAGGTGCATGAAGTATTAAAATGTTCAGCGTGTACTTACAAAGTATCCATCTTGTATTAAAAAATGGTCATTGTGTACTATTAAACGTTTATCATGCATTAAAAATTATTTACTTATCATATTTTTAAACATATAGTTGTTTTAAAAATGCATGATTTTTTCAAAAATTGCAAGAACGTTCTAAAATACAAGGAAAAGTTTTTAAATTATAAACATCTTTTACATGCATCATCACATTTTTGAGATCTCAAGAACATTGTTTTGCCTCTAGATTTTTAACTTGGACATATTATACTCTTGAGTAATTTCTTTAAACTATTTTCATCTTTTTATTTGGATCATATGTATTGCAGATTAATCCATTATGTGCGCTCAAGCAAAGTGCACTATCGTGTCAGTCAGTGTTCTCTTTTTCTTCGTTTAAAATTGTTTATTTTTCCTGATAGTTTGATCCTGGGCCGGCCCAAATCTCCTTCACGGCAGGCGGCGCGAGTTTCTGCTTCGCTGCAAGCAATGTATAAAGTATAAAGGCACCCTAGCTAGCCAGCTATCTGGTGGGCTGGGCTTCCACTCTCCCAGCCCGACAACAAATTCCACTCTCCCAGCCCTGCAACAAATCTGTGATAGCGGCCGACAAAGTTTACTTGGAAATGTTAACATGCTTCAATAGTCGTGTACGCAAGTCAAAATATGCTTGTCACAGTAATGAATTTCTCCTATAAAAAGTTATGTATTTGAAAATATTCATATTTATTTAGAAATATTCAAATATTTGGTAGAGTTGTTCATGTTTGTGTGGGGGTATGTTCATACACTAAAAATGTTCACATATTTCCCCCAAAAGGGAAAAACATCACAGAAAATAAGGCTAGCAACATGAAGCACACAATAAATGAGAGGAATGAAATAACTACATAATCACTATTTCGACACTTCAGCTCATGGCTAGGCTTCACATGGTCTTAACATGTGATTATTTTAATGAATAGCGTGTTGGTCGAGTCCCGAACTTATGACTTGTTGGTTCTAGTGGATGCATGATCCACGCGGTTACTCCAAAATTTCAGGGCCATCAAATATATTTCCACAAGTGAAACACAAGCTCAAATCACTAGTAGTGAATGTTGAGGCGACCTCCATACCTACACAAACTTTCTAAAAGCATGAGTCCGTACTTTGGAATCTTTCAGACGATCCGAAAATACCAAAAGTAACAAGCCATACAATGAGCTCAAGATGGATTCATATTCTCCAGGGGCAGCTCGTCTTTCATTTCCTGAAAGGTTTGACAGCATTTGAGAAGTCTGGATCTTCAACAACGGTGGGGAGAGACTGCAAGCTTAGATTTTGCCGATGCCCATACATAAATTTCCGTATAAAGCTGGGAAGAGAAATGACCACATGTTGGAATATGGAATTTTCTTTTGCAAGGGGATAATAAACTAGGAAGGGAATGGGGATGACTCACTCAACAGGCGGACGCAATACGGCGACTTGTAGGCAGCCCGGCGATAACCCATGGTGAGGCGAATGAGCCAAAATTGTGGTGACTGGCTTGGCTTCCCATGGACCAAAAGGCCACTTACAACTCGAGAGGTTACATGCATGTGACGTAACTATTACACGCACCGACGAGACACACCTACTACATAGTACCGCTTGCTTGCCTCTTGGGTGGTTTAGGCACTGTCTCACGCATGCATGCACATATTAAGTATCTAAAATAGTACTCCCTTGGTTTCTGAATTACTTATCACAAAAATAGATGTATGTACAATTAAAATACATCTAGATACATTTAATTCTTAGACGAGTAATTTCGAATGGAGAGAGTAGGAGCCAAGCACACCCTCATATGCATGCTTCACCACTCATCAGTAAGTATAATTCCAATAAGCAGCTAGCTAGCCACCAATACCCCACCGGGGATGCGATTTGGACCGTACGTTGCACCACGCGTGTTTGCACAAGCTAGCCTAGCTAGGCCGGAATGAAAAGTTAGAAGAATACAAGAGTGATAGAGATGTGTGAGTGACAGATGCGACAATCAAGTTGGTGACATCAGGCACGGCAATAAGCCCAACGAAGGATCCAGATTAAGGCCAAGTGGAATAAGCCTACGGGCTGATGTGGCATCTACGGCTCCACCTAGTTGAAATTAGGGGGGAGGGCAGTAGGGCAATTTGCAGGACAACTTCAACGCGCCGACACAAACGGACGTGGGTTTGTCTATTTTTTTTTTCATTTTGGTTGCCTGAGCGGACGAGCATGTTGATTTTTTGGTTTGGGTTGGCCGGTGCGCCTAATGCGGCCGACGAATTATCCGCATGGTCTTAAAAAAACTAAAAAAGCCCATAAAATTTAAAACATGCAAATAAATTAAATATAATTGTACAATAAAACGGCCGGTCAACCATCAGCCAAAGTCCACTTAAACATAATTAAAGATAGAATAAAAACTTAAAAAAGGCCCCTCCCAGCCGCACAGTAGCCCTAACGTCGCCCTCATCGTCAGAGTCGGTAATGTCGAAAAAGGGCGGCGGCGGCGCAACCCACAGGAAGGCGTGCTGGTACGCCGCCTGCGCTGCCTCCTACACCGTTTCCTGCGCGGCACGCATGCTCCTCCTCCTCGCGTGCACAGCGCTGCCGGCGCTCCTCCTCCTCACGCTCCAGTTGCATGAGGCGTTGCCCTTCTTCCCGCTCCTCTGCCAGCCCACGCTGCCTCCAGTGTTCGAGATGGGGGTCGAGGTGCCATTAGTGGGGGAGGTTGACGTCGTGCCACGGCAGTGGGACACGGTACTACTAGTGATACCACACACGGTGCACTGTGATGTAGAGCCGGTCTCGTGGTCGACATGCCCTCCCTGCCCATGGCACCAACGCTAAAGCGTTCGTCGACGACACGCAGGATGCGAACGTCGAACTTGCACTTCCCCTTCCCCTTGTTGAAGAACCCCATGGTGGATACATGGGCTAGCTAGGGTTTTCTGTTGCCGGTGAGGGAGTGAGGGTGGCCAGATGTGGACGGAATTGGGAGAGCAAGTGGATAAGGCCGGCCCCTCCCAATTTAAAAAAGACCTGGACTTCGGACTGTTCCAGCCGCTGCCATGTGGGCCGAAGTTAGGTGGATGCATTCACTATGACCATGTGGGGTAGTTGGGTGGCCGACACGCGCACCCATGGTGGATGTGTCATTCTCGTGTGTCTACGTGAACGCAAATCAGGCGCAAATTTGGATAGGGAATGCATCCAGACGTGCAGCGAGTCAACCAAATATGGGTTTCCATCGGCGCATTGGGCCGGAGTTTTCCTACGTTTCCACCCAAACGGACACAAGCGGATGATATGCGTCGTTGCGTTGGAGTTTCCCTTGGTTACGCATTTTGCATAGAAACCGATGGTGGGGGTGTGCCTACCGGATTGCGGTCGGATCTACCTGGATATCGCACCTCATCAATGGCATGTAACGCAAGGGGGTGGCAAAGGCTCGTTTCTGCCGATGCTTGGTGTATGGTCTAGACGGCGCGGCGGCGGCCTCTAGCGGTGCGTGATGGCCTTTTTGTATGGTTGTGCAGCAGTCCATGGTGGCTCGGCAGGTCATCTCGCAGCGATGACGAGGCACGACTCCTACATTGGCTCATCTGCGGCGAGCTCAGGTGCGTGCTTCCAGAGTCCTTCTATGGAGGCAAGTTGTGGTCGGGTCGTCACCGCTCGTTGATGGGCGGGTGCCTGGTGCTTGCCAGGAGCGGACCCAGGTGGGCAGTGTTTTGGCTGGTGTTTAGCGTTCTCTAGTGGTGGTGCGACAGATGTTCTCGTGACTGGCCGCACCATGGTTGGACATGGGGTGTGCTTGCTAGGCTGAAAACCTTGTCTGGCTTTGGCTACGTCTACGGAGGCGGTGTCTGTGGACGTCATCACCTTCTTGAACTCTTCATCATGGTTGCTCCTGGTGCATTGTCATGCTCCTAGTGAAAATCTTGATCCTTTCAATCGAGTTGTGGCAGCGCTTCGGTATCGTTTCCTTCCTGAAGGTATCATGTTGGAGCTCATGGTTCGCCAGCGTTTAGCTTCGCCTCCTCGCGGTGGGTTGTTCACGGTTGAGGTGCCATCGACTCCATAGTGATGCTTAGTGTCCATCTATTGTCTAACTGTAGTTGTATTGGGTGATGTTGCTGACATTTAGCATCACCCCATATATATCTTGCCTTGGATGCGTGTGTTGTGGTGATGTGGTGTTTTGCGTCGGTTTGTATGGTGATCATTGCTTTACATATAAAACAAGGCGAAAACCTTTTTCTTCCAGTAATCAACCTGTGGTGGTTATACAGATGGATTAAACTCCAGGTTTGTTGCTTTGCGTCTTGTTAAGCTGGAATATTTTTTTGGGTGTGCTTAGGTCTCAGTCGATTGAGATTTAGCAAAGTCTCGATTAAAGTAACATAACATACAGTGAAAAAAAGAAAATTTTGCATGGATTCTAATCACTGTTCAAGATATCTTTCGATATGCCGATAAATTGGCCGATTTATCGCTTAACGCTGTCAGACCGATAAGATAAATTGGCCGATAAATCAGCCGATATGGCGATAAATCGGGCGATATGCCGATAAACTGGCCGATTTACCCCTTATCATAGGTCGACCGATAAGTTTCCGATAAGCGATATCCCCAACATTGATTCTAATGTAAGATCTTACGGATATACTATCGACCGAGACTTGACAAAATCTAAGTCGACCAAGACTTCGCAAGATTGTATTTTTTTTTCCGCTGGGACGTGATCACCTTATTGATAGTGAGGTACGCGCGGTGATTTACCAAAACTCTTCAACTAGTGTCCCGCACTGTGAGTGTGCGTGCTGCGTGCATGTGGTGTCAGTGGTGATGGTGTGCATATATGATATGTACGCGTCTATGCTGTACTCACTCGATGTTTCTTGGAAGAGAGAGAGAGAGAGAGAGAGAGAGAGAGAGAGAGAGAGAGAGAGAAATGGAGGGCCAGCTAGCCAGCACGGATCGACGAAACGAATATATGATCGGTGCTGCTGTACTTGGTAAAAAGAGGCAATCATCAGCAAGGACGACATATGCGACCCCTTGAAAAATATATGGATGGATGGATCCATCATCCACGGCACTGTCCGTCCTGGTGGTTGGTGCGATTGATATACTAGTGATAGATGTGCATTGACATCAGCCTCCACTCCACTTGCCGGCCGGGCCGGCAGCTTATCGCTATCTTCCTCCTCTATCCCCAATCGAAAGGAAAGCAAAAGCAAGCAAAGAGCATGTAGATCCATGACGTGTGCCCATGGATGCGACCTCACCTGCCCCTGCCCCTGCCCGACCGCCTATAAGACGGCCGTCGACCACACCACCTCCCAAGTGGAGTCCTTCATTCCATTCCGTTCCATTTCCATACGTTTCTTCCTCGAGTCAAGTGGCTCTTGATTGATCCCACCACCAGCCGCACCACCAACGTCTTCTGTCCGTAGCTCCTTGGTGCCTAGCTGCTGTGTTCACATCACATCTCCATCGATGAAGACGAAGCAGGCTTCCAAGGCCAAGGCGGCGCCGTCGCCGGGGAAGGAGGAGGAAGCAGTTGCACCGGGTGGTTTCCGCAAGGGGCCATGGACGGAGCAGGAGGACATGAAGCTGGCGTGGTTCGTGCGGCTCTTCGGCGAGCGCCGCTGGGATTTCTTAGCTAAGGTGTCAGGTTTGCAAGGTGGCGGGTGACCCATGCCGTGCCATGCATGCGCCATGCATGCATGCATGTCTGGGACCAAAATATGATGTAGCCATGGTCCTTTGTGTGCTAACGCTCTCGGTCTCCGCCGGCACCTCTTGCTCTTGTGTTTGTCTTGGCGACAGGTCTTAACCGGACGGGGAAGAGCTGCCGGCTCCGGTGGGTCAACTACCTGCACCCGGACCTCAAGCGCGGCCGGATGAGCCCCGAAGAGGAGCGCCTCGTCGTCGACCTCCACGCCCGCTGGGGCAACCGCTGGTCACGCATCGCCAAGGCCATGCCGGGGCGCACCGACAACGAGATCAAGAACTACTGGCGCACCCACACCCGCAAGCTCCACAAGGACACGCGCGCCTCTGCTGCTTCGGCCTCTACGACCACGTCCACGTCCATGTCGGCGGCGTCTCCGGCCACCACGTCCAGCTCCTCCTCTTCAACGATCGACAACGACAACAACTCGCATCACGGCCACCGCGACCAAGAGACGGCGGCCAGCCAGGAACAAGCGGATAACCAGCTGCTCTACACCGCCGGCATCGGCATGGACAGCCACCTCCTTTGGAACGACGCCATCATGGACTCCTACGCATGGGGAGCCGCCGTGCCGTCGATGATAGTGCCGCCGCCTTCATCGCCGGTGTGGGACTACTGCTGCTCGGATTCGCTCTGGGGGATAGGCGACGACGAGGTCGAGTACAAGAAGATGCTCGCCGTCGCCGGTGCCTCATGATCTTTTTCATACACAATCGATCTTTGCTTAGCCAATTACTAGCTGCCAACTAGCTGAAGATGCTTACGTGCATGCGTCCAAGTCATATCCTAGCTGAGACGAGACTTGATATGTACTCTCCATGTGATCAGTGCATGCCTGCCTTGGGATTTATGCTTTTGTATATGTAATCTCCATGTGTATGTATGATAGAGTAATAACCACACATATGCATGTAATTATTTTTATTATGGTATAATTTTCAATGTCTCCTTAATGTTTTAGCAATGTATAACAGCTACTAGCTGTACTATATATACTAGTACTTGAGAACTCGGATGGACTTTGTAAAAAAGAAATAAAGATTTGACCACCATGAGTATATCTCCTCAATCTATTTAATCTGGATGTTTTTGTGCAATACACACACACACGATATGTTCATTCATTCATCATGTTAATGCCGAAGTAGGCCCTTCTTTAATTCCGGATATCGAAACTAAAGGCTGGCGAAATTTGCATAAACGGAATTGAGTTTGTCTAATTCACATCTAGATGTTTTTTAAGGATGTCACATCTAATCTCCCACAAATAACGTAGCAACAAGGAACAAAAAAAAAGCTGGGATAAAAAAAACAGACCACAAACATAGTGGACATCAGGTTAGATGTGACATAACTAGACAGACCCAACGGAATTAGCATATTCCATCAAGTACTTCATAATTAAAGAGAATCCGCATAAGAAATGTATTCCGAGATCAATCAATCAATCTATACCCAGAATCTAATAATTGCTTCAAGAACTCGCTAGAACCTCTACTATACCTTTCTATTTCAGCCTCTAATTCCTATGCCAGGAGAGGTTCACAAGGGCACGTAACTCATGAAGATGCTGACCTGAAGATGATCATCTGATCGTTCCTGTCCCTGTCCTAGCTACTTTTTCTAGCCATCTTGCATCTAGAAGAAATATTTCCTATGCATCCTTTTCATGCCCCAATCTCAATCAGTTAATTCCAAATGGATCCTGTGCATGATCGCAAACAGCAGCACTGCTCTGATCGATGATCTGCAGCTGCAGTACTACTCGGTGAGATAGGGACAGGGATCGTCAGTGGGTGATCAGTGGTTGCAAGTTGCAAGTAAAGTTGTGAAGGAAAATTGAAAAATAAAATAAGGAGAGGTCCAGGTAGTTGTGATAAGGGAGCATGGAGTTAAAAATTGTGGTGACAAAAAGCTAGGTGGTGTGTGTGATAAGGAGCTAGCAGCAGCAGCAACTTGTTTGCTACCTTTCTTGCATTACTTCTAATATTATCTTGGTCATTGCTAATTTACTCCATCTGTCTAGCTAGTGCTTCATCAAAAACAAACTTTAGTTTCTTTCTTGCTCCTAGTGGTGCTCTTAGTGGTACATGTGGTACTAATGCTAACCTCATCTTCCCACTTTTTTCTGCACTTAATTATATTGCTCCTCTAGGATGGATGTAGATAATATATATTCAAATGATCTAGATACCTCTTTACCTAGTTCAATGCCATTCAAGGGCACTATCTAGATAGCTGGCTAGCATGGAACATGCATGGATGGTTGCCACGCTTAGCATGGAAAAGCCTCAAGCAAGGCGATTAAGCAAGATATGCTCTGATTCAGAAGGATACTACACCACACGCCTAACTAATCTATTGAAGGATGCCTCCACTCCATGCACATATGAGAGGAAGCACGAATGAGATCGATGTACGCTTTGGACTTAATTACTAGGCCTAATTTCGGTACACACCACACCTAATTTTGGTATACCCATGAGCCATCACACCTACTTTTGGTAGTATCCATCACAAATGCAGAGTGTGTCGTCTTGTCTCATGGGCTTGTAGAGTATTAACAAAGTTACAAAGTCTGTAGCTCTTCTTTTGGAAAATTTGGGATTCGAAGAATACAGCAGTCTTCCACAATGAGTCTCTATTCTATTGTAACCACTAGAAACATTATTTCAGACTTTACATTCTAGACTTTTCAGTTCAGGGAACTGATTCAGAAGGTCGCCAATATGTCTTGGCAGCAATACCTCTCGTCAGTTCTGGAATACCCATGTAACCCTTGCTGTTAACTTGTGATCCAAATTCATATAAAGTATAAAGGTCAACTTCTGACAAGCGGAGCGGATCCTTTGTAAGCGGCAGCATGCGATAAGTTGATTAATCCCCGACATTTGTAACCTCTCCCAATATAGTGAAGTTTCGCTGGCTGATGCCCGTGTTTTTTCCCTTCGCATTGGAGGGGTTTTCCATGTTAAAATTTGTGTCCCCTGTGTTTGATTTTGGTCTTCGTCATTCATATTGCATGTCGTATCTCTAACACTAGCCAACTTATTAGTACTTTGAGTAATAAATTCAGGTGGGTAAATAATTCATATCTACTACCTTTGTTCCATAAAATTGTATTTATGCGTTTGTCTCAAGTCAAATTTGTTTAATTTTGATCAAGTCTACAGAAAAGTACATTGACATGTTGAACACCAAATTAGTATCATGAGATCCCTTATGAAATATATTTGCATACTATGTGTATTTGGTGTTCCAGATCTTAGCAGATTTTTATATAGAGTTGGTCAAACTTAAGCAAGTTTTAATTTGGATAAACGTAGAACTTCAATTATTTTGGACGGAGGGAGTAGAAATTTGAAAAAGTGTCGATGCACATATGCATGCAGATGTTTTCTATATATTGTTGAAATTTTATTAGAATATGTTAATTTCTAAGGAATAAAAAATAAAAACTTTGTTGGTCCATAGTAGCAAATAGTAAATCCATTTTATCCACATATTTTTATTATTTATGTAACCTACAAAGGGAAAGATGTATTATGAAATTTGTAAATACATAGCTCACATCTATATATGTAAAATAATTTTCAAAACATGAGTTTTAAATATTCCTAAAGGTTACATGAAGGTTCTGCAATGTATTTTGATGGCTAACACAAATTTTTAGATATACTTGCTTTGTTTTGACGAAAAAGTGCTACTATATTTCAATCAGAAGCTAATACTGCACATTATTCATTTACATGTCGGTGTGTCGTGATGCTCTTTGAAAGTGGGGCAACTAATAAAACCCACGAGGAAATCATGTTGTTTTTTGTCTGAGACATGGTCTCATGACTCATGACAAGTCATCTAATATTGGTTGGAGTTAACACCGAGTTTTTGTACCAACCATTGTTTCATGATTCCTGGAGGTAAAAACTGGCATTCTGACATTTACTAACCGGCTGTGATAGCGACAGGGTAAGCGTCATTTCCATTCTAAAGGTGTTCCTCTAGGCTAATGATCCGGCCTTCATTGATTGAATCTGACAACATTTCTATGGCAACAAACCTAGCTATTGTGTTCTGTCGGGCCTTGGGCTTTGTTTCCTGCATATTTATTATGGGCGATTTTGCTTCCTTCTTTTTGCGTGCATCCTAGATGGCTAAGGGAATAATTTCATCTACGCGAACATATCTAGTTGAGGCAGAGTGCGTATAAAAACACCATTGGCTTGTGGCAACATCTATGTGTGTGAGCTCACCACTTTCTTGAAGGCACTGCTTTAGAAAATGGAGTTTACAATTTGCTTTCAGGGTGTACAGATTTCGATATGGCTTTTGTATACGGTCCAAGGCCGGTCCTGATGGGGGCGGCCGCCCGGGCCCCCCAAATCCAGCCCCCGCCCCCCCTCCGACCAGGACGCAGGTTAGATCATCGGGCATGCAGTCCCGTCGTAACCAAACGCAGCAGTAAGGTAGACGACGACCACATGAGTACACCGTTCTGTTTTTTTAGGCAACGTTGTTCTGTTTCTGTTCAACAGTTTTCTCATATAGTTTATGAAACTTAACTCAAGTCATTATCCGTATTATCTCTAGGACTTAGAAGATGGTTCAAATGCTTCATCCAAGAACAGTTTTGTTTATCAAGGAGGACATGTATTAGGAGATACTGGATGTGTTGATGATTGCCAAGGGATGCTGCCTTATGTGGTTATTGTAGTACTGGAAGTAGCATGTGAATCTTTTAAAGAGCTATATATTGAGAGAAAAACTACGCGAGGTTTGTAAATATCCCAAGAGGTGTTAAATGGTTTGGTAACTTTATGCATTTAGAAAAAAAATGTGAGTGAGATTGATAATGATACCTCCATTTATGAATTTGTGTCTAGGAACGTTAAAAGAAAAATTAAGGTAAAGTATAAATTATTTGATTTTGGATGGATTTTAAGGGTTGACTAATAATGTTTCACATATACATATAGGAAAATTATTTTGATGTTTATATCGAAGGGCCTCGCCCTGGCCCCATAAATCTCAGGACCGGCCCTGATAGAGTCGGACGGCTATGTTTCATGGGCCATTGACATAAGTGTTTACTATAGGAGGAGGATGACTTGGTGTACGTAGTCACCGGCGGCTAGGAGCTTGAAGTAGCACCACTAGTGGGTGTAGCTCGCTTATAGGGCGCCACATTTTGTTTTTTGTAAATATGCTAGGTAGACACATAATATACTTAATACAATTACTTTTTTGAAGTCCAATGGCCATATATTGATTGGCAAAAACTCTTACAGATACATCATTACGAAAAATTGAAAAATACATCCAATCCATTGTAGATATAGAAGTACTTCTTTTTTATCTCGCATCCACCATCAGCAAAGCCCGTCACTTCCTTTGGGCCTCCATCTCAACGAAAGAACCTTGTTTAATTCCAGGAGATTGTATAAGCAACGACCAGGGAAGTCGTCGATTAGTCCAAAAGATATCGGCTGCCGCGATCTACCTAGCAAATCATCCTCCTAGAGAAGAAAATGCTAATGAGAGCGTGTAGAACACCCCAATTCATGCCAGACTAAGTCAGGGAACACATATCTCACACCCCTAATGGCGCCGAGGCTGGTCAGCCTTCCTCGATTTGAAGTAGAGTTGAAAGACCAAGATGTACAAACACGTTGTCCGCTTTATGGGATAGTGTGACCAAGATAAATCCACACAAAAAAAGACACTAGACCCAAGAAACTAGATTTGGAACACACCATCTTACACACCTCTCCTGGCAATACAGAAAAGCATTACCAAAACGAGAGAGATGAGGCTGGGGCATACCCCCTTTTCGAAAGAAAAAAAAAACGTGATGGTGACACCATCATCTCGACACAAACGAATACAGACAAACTGTAATTCTTTTTACTATCTCTACCATCATTGGACAGAAGCCCTAGGGTCTACCGTTGAAATACAATTATGTTTCGTGTGTATCATCAAGATATATAATGGGAGATTATTATTTTTATCTTTTCTCATAAAAGTCGAACACATACCTGGAACAATCCAAACATATCCTAAGCAACACGGTGTGTTCTATAGACAGATAAGGCAGGTACTAGGAACACATGGATAAACTTATAGGGTGAATTCCGTATATGCCACTCAAAACTTGCTCGTACCCCCATCTGTCATTGGCAATTTCCCTCTGTCAAATATGCCACCGAAAATTTGCACCGCGTACAGATATGCCACTATGGCCAGTTTGACCGTTAGTTGACCGTTAAGTGAAGGTGAAAAGACAATTTTGCCCCTGACCTACACTGTAGCAACAGAGCGACACTGCAGCGTCTGATGCACTATAGCGCCCACTTTTTAAAAAATGTGAATATCTGTACCGCCCACTTTTTTTAAATTTTGTTCACTTTAAAAAAATGTTCGCAATATGGGACGGAGCCTGTTGTAGCAACAATTACTGTAGCATGCAATTTTTTAAAAAACTATGCCACCCACTTTTTCCAAATTTTGTTCACTTTTTAAAAAAATGTTGGCAACACAGGCTCTGTCGTAGTAATTGTTCACTTTCAAAAAAATATTATTAAAAATTGTTCGCAATATAGAAGGACACATTTAAAAAAAATCATGTGCTACAGTAATTGTTACTCGCCCGCTGCACTAGTTGCTCCAGTACTGGATGCGAAAGTATTCTGCACAGTGCATCGAACGCTACAGTACTGGATCGATAAAGTTGGTGCTGCAGTGCACAAGAACGCCCAGGGGCAAAATCGTCTTTTCACCTTCCACTTGACAGTCAACTAACGGTCAAACTGGCCATAGTGGCATATCTGTATATGGTGCAAATTTTCGGTGGCATATTTGACAGAGGGAAATTTTCAATGGCATATGCAGATACGGGCAAGTTTTGAGTGGCATATACGGAATTCACCCAAACTTATAACACTGAGATTAAGCATAGGCATGGACCATGAAATTAACATGAATGACAGACGCACGCAAGAACGCAAGATATGAATTAGATCTGCACTTGCTTACTCAAAGCCTTAGGACGTCATGATTATTAACTACTCGCTAACTAACTGGATTAGTCATAGCTCACCTGACGCCCGGGGTTGGTGCACATATGTGCACGCCGATCATGTACGTCACAGGTCCCTCCAAATTGCAGATCGAGACAACAAAATACACTGAAAAAAAACCCCAAGCTATGAACAATTAAAATATTTGATTTATGGCCGCCCAAACCACAAGCTATGACGATCATAGACAGAGATGGGCAATCGATGATGGATGGATATGGATGCGCTTATCCGATTTTTCTAATCACCCGGCCGGGATTTCATCAGGATCACCTACGTACATATCCCCATAGCGATCGCTACTAGTTAATTAAAGGCATCCAAGATTATCTCCTGCTTATCCTCTCGCTCTTTTTCCACAACACTAGCTGAGCTATGCACTTTACGAGCCATCTAGATAGGTAAGCTACGGCCATTGGTAATTATTACTTGGAAAAGTGATTGAGATATCGATCATGTAGAGTAGAGGTCAAACAGCTTTAGTCTGTCTCAAGAGAACATACTAGTTCGGAGAGAAACAAAGTATACATCATATTTCTGAATGGGAGTGTCTATTTGACGTTTGACTGAAAATCATTTGGGCATCAGTCAAGTTTTCCAACCAATAATAAGATGACACTTGTACGTATTTGTGCGTCTCCTTTTTGTGTATCTCCACTATGTGCATGTCAATGCTAAAAGGCCAATCCTAACCGGGTCGGAACTGGACCCGGTTTCAAACAATTGTGAGCTACAACTATCGCACTACCACAGCCCAAAAAAGCCCTATAGATCCATCAACCTACTGTTTGTAGGTCTGGCATCAGTGGCGTCAACATATAGTCCACTTACAGTCATTTGGGAGAAAATTGCAGTGATAATTAGATCGCCATTACAATCTGCTGGTAACTTGCAGTCTACTTAGAGTTGAAGTCTTAATAGACAAAATTTGCAAGTCAAATTAGCACTGGAACTTCCAGAATTACAGTGCATTTACACAGAACTTACACTCGTACCGTGTGATTATTACAGTGACATTATGACTGGAACTTACAGAAAGTATGAAAACAATGATCACAGTGGATTCACACAGAACTTACACTGTCATTTGAGAGAGAAAATTACAGTGATAATTACACTGTCATTATAGTCTACTTAGAGTCTATTTGCAGTGTATCTTAAGAGCTACAATCTAGATACACACAACTTAAGTCAAAATTAGCACTGAAACTTCTTAAAAATTACAGTGTATTTACACAGTACTTAAATACATACTGTTTGAACATTACAGTGACATTATGACAGGAACTTATAGATAATCGGTGATTGTATTTACACAGAACTTCACTAATACTGTGTAAATATTACAGTGGCATTACTACTAGGACTTTTAAGAAAATACTGTGTAAATATTACAGTGGCCAAACGGGTTGCACTCAACTAGACCCGCTGGCAAACTACCAGAACAATGAGGGGGGGGGGGGGGGGGGGGTACATGAAAACAAAGTAGATCAACAGTAGAACAAAAATAGCACTGTAATTAGCATGAGTACACCTTGAAAATTATGAAAAAAATCTGCTGCATATAACCACTGTAAGAACTGTAGATTATACCACTATAAATTAGTACAGGTTTGTGAACCTCATTTGTAATTTACAGTAGTGAATCGGTTGAATTACACTAGTATATTTACAGTTCTACGGTGGAGTTACAGTGTAAATGTGCAGTTGAATTACATTATAAATCCGTAGATTTGTAGTTTTGACAATATCACCTGACGTTGACAAACCCCTAAAACTATCTAGAAAAGAGATGTTACCCAACAAAGACAAACCAAACAAATTAGCCATGAAAATTATATTGTAACTGCCCTGTGACTTGCAGTGAGTTGCACAAGAATTAGTGAATTACAGTGTAATTTCCCTCTGATTTACACAGTAATTGCCCTGCAAATTACACTGAATATTGTACATGAATTACAGTAGTAATTTCCCTAAATTTACACTGTAAAACTCCTCAAATTACAGTGCAAGTGCACTGAAATTACACTGATTTCATTGTAATTGACCTGAATTTACAGTATTGATTGCCCCTGAAATTACACTTGCTGTGAAATTGCAAGTTAAGCAGCAGACCAAAAAAAAGTTCTAAAAATGGATGCAATACACATCAAACCTAGTAGCCTAGAGGGACCATAGTTCTGAAAATTACACTTAGTGTGATGAAGAAGCCTAAGAAATGAAAACCTACATGAAATTCATGGGAATTACAGTGGAATTCTGGGGTAAATTACATTGTGATATAACTAAAAAATACAGTGACTAAGCATGGGAATTACACTGCAAATCAGATGAATATTACAGTGTAAAAGAAGTAGCCTAAGAAAAATGAAAATAAAGAGGAAATTCATGGGAATTACAGTGTAATTCGGGGGTAAATGACATTGTAATATATCTAAAAAATACACTGACTAAGCATGGGAATTACACTGCAAAATCAGATGAATATTACAGTGTAATGAAAACCCTACACAAAAATTCAGGGCAAGAACGTGAACTACGGTGTAAGCGCATGAAAAATGCTGCCAATGACTAAGTGCATAGGATTTACCGACGAAAATACTACTGAAAGTACACATTAATATCTAAGCTTGCACTCTAATACAAAGGAAATTGAAAAAATGCACTGGAGGGGTCTAAGACTGACAACATAAGGGCAATAGCAGGGCTAGAACACAGGGGATTACCAAAAAAACACAATCAGGGACATCCACTGAAGAATCATACTGGCAAAGAAAATATAGTAGTACTAATCTCTAAAATTATGATACACTGAGGAAATCCTAAACCAGAGAAACAAACACCTACATCTAACCTACCCCAAATTACATACATCTAGAACGAAAAATCAAGAGGATACAAGGGATAACCCCAAGGATGAGCCACACGAAGCAATACAGAGGCCCCCTACCAGAGCAAAATCACCAACCCTAACCACAAGAAAACCCCCAACAAAATCCATAAATCTAGACACCTACCAACGACTACATGAAGCGAAACACCTACCAGCGCCTACACCAGAGGGGATTCAAACAAGAAATAGCTGAAGGCCTAAATAGAGGAATCACATCGATTACATAGATCTTACACAAACACATCGGTAGCCATGGGGAAATCTACAAGAGCAACGAAACCTACACCAAACACGGGCAGCAACATACACCATCCATCAATCCAACACCAGAACACACATAGATCTCGAAGCTACACTAGCAGAAACAGAGGAGAGACCTAGATCACACAGGGAAGAGAGAGAGAGAGAGAGAGAGAGAGAGAGAGAGAGACGAGAAAAAACAACCGGGGCAACCGGGGAACGAAGAGAAAGGGAAGAGTAATCAAGCTCGAGCGGAAGAGGATCTCGGAATTGACATGAACCACAGGAATCGCCTCCGCTCCTCCGCCGCTCAAGCCGTCGAGCGCCTCTTTCTCTCTCGGACTGAGATCCAGTGCCTTGGCACACACAAGGCACAGATGAACAGTATCGTGCCTTGAGCTTTCAGCCGTTAGATCAGAAATTAAGGTTTCAGATTTCAGTGAACAGTGCCCTGCGCTACAGTGTGTTGGTCCTGTAGCGATTATTCTGTAGCAGACTTCCTGTAGCGATGCACTGTAGTGGTGACTCTTGATGTTCATCGGACCGTCGCTTGTAGATCCAACGGCTAGGAGATGCCCTCAAGGCACGATACTGTTCATCCGTGCCTTGTGTGTGCCAAGGCACCAGATCTCAGTCCTTCTCTCTCACCCTCCTCTCTGCCTTCTTTTCACGCTGCCGCCCAAATGAAAATGGGAAAAGACACGGAGAAAAATCAAAAAGGAAAAAACATGATGGTGAAGGACCGGGGCGGCCTTAACGGTTTGGGACGAAATAAAAACCGCGCCCGACAAACAGAAAACCGGCCCGAAAACCACACCTCCCAGCGTGAATCTCTGCGCAAGAACAAACGGACATAGATTTGAATGTCAACGAATTGAAAAACAGTCGACTGTAAAATAGCAAATCCGTTCTGAATTCATCACACATTATCATATGAAAGCTGATACTCTTATATCGGTTTGTGATTGCTTACCGACCTGACCGCCTGATGCGTGCTAGTATATACTTGGAATGCCCTTTTCTTTAAAGAATAAAGGGTTTCATTACTGCAGACTATTTTCATCAAAAATGCACACGGCCACCACAACCAACAATTAATATCCTGCATTCTTAAGAAAGTATTAGCCCAACATGCCTGATTCTTTTGTTTATGTTAATCCTGTTCTTGGTGGTTTTGTCTCTACCATCTGCCTTTTAGACCATTCGATGCATCTTAAGCATGTGAGGTAAGCCATGCCATTTTTGTAAAAGACCCTACAATTGTGATCCAAATTTACAGAAAACTCCCGAGTCTCTCCAGGTTTAGGTTAAGCCGCATTCCTCCCCCACCTCATCCAAATAGATAAGAGTAATAAATATTGGCTGAAACATAACATATTTTTAGTGATCTGTACCAAAAATAGAGTCATTTTTTTGTAAGTTTGTAACATATATTAGTCTATTTTTAAGCGGATCGTGCACTTTACAAGTGATATGGCAAACTAATGACACTACCGCATACAAGGATTATGTCATGCTTAAGTATGGGAATCATGGTGCAATGTACATCACTAGTAGAAAAAGGGTCAAATGTGAAGCACATTAGTGCCGGTTTGAATTTGAGCCGACACTAATATGTGCATTAGTGCCGGTTCCAACGGCTAGCCGGCCGCTCTCAATAGTACCGGTTCGTGGCGAACCTTTAGTACCGGTTCGTGCCACGAACTGGTACTAAAGTGAGTGGTGGCAGGATGTTGTCAGTCCGGGGCCCCTCCAGCACCTTTAGTACCGGGTCATATCACGAACCGGTACTAAAGGTCGTCCTACATAGACCCTTCGTCCACCCGAGCTCGCTCTGTTCTTCCCCTTTCCCCTCTCCTCTCTGTTCTTTTCCCTCTTCCTCTCAAGGTCATCACACATTTTGCCCAAAATTTGTCAAGATTTAAAGGCCCCCATCCATTCAAATGATCACAAAGGTTAGCAACTTTGTCCTTGCATCTCTCATTGCTAGATTAGCTCGTGCAATGCTTTATATAGTGATTGATTTTTGAGTTTAGTAATTTGGGAGGAATTATATATATGTGCTAGTATTTGATTTATATGCAATTTGAGGTCAAAAATAACACTTAGTTTGCATATGTAGCTGTGGTTTACTTAGTGCCTTCTAAATCTCCGTCGTAACCACCGTCAATCGCCCGCAACGTCCCGTCGCCGGCACCACCTTGTGGTGAGCCTCTTGTTCATGAAGTTTTATATAAAAAAATTGATGTTTGTGTGATTTGGATATATAGTTACTCGTATAATTATCTGTTAGAAATATGCCCTAGAGGCAATAATAAATTAGTTATTATTATATTTCCTTGTTCATGATAATCGTTTATTATCCATGCTAGAATTGTATTGATAGGAAAATCAGATACATGTGTGGATACATAGACAACACCATGTCCCTAGTAAGCCTCTAGTTGACTAGCTCGTTGATCAATAGATGGTTACGGTTTCCTGACCATGGACATTGGATGTCGTTGATAACGAGATCACATCATTAGGAGAAGATGTGATGGACAAGACCCAATCCTAAGCCTAGAACAAAGATCGTGTAGTTCGTATGCTAAAGCTTTTCTAATGTCAAGTATCATTTCCTTAGACCATGAGATTGTGCAACTCCCGGATACCGTAGGAG
This sequence comes from Triticum urartu, assembly GCF_056163025.1. Lineage (NCBI taxonomy): Eukaryota > Viridiplantae > Streptophyta > Magnoliopsida > Poales > Poaceae > Triticum > Triticum urartu. The sequence continues at coordinate 743,128,118 of NC_141875.1, read as the reverse complement.
TGCTTTGGGTGTGCCAAACGTCACAACGTAACTGGGTGGCTATAAAGGTACACTACAGGTATCTCCGAAAGTGTCTGTTGGGTTGGCACGAATCGAGACTGGGATTTGTCACTCCGTGTGATCGGAGAGGTATCTCTGGGCCCACTCGGTAGGACATCATCATAATGTGCACAAAGTGACCAAGGAGTTGATCACGGGATGATGTGTTACGGAACGAGTAAAGAGACTTGCCAGTAACGAGATTGAAGAAGGTATCGGGATACCGACGATCGAATCTCGGGCAAGTACAATACCGCTAGACAAAGGGAATTGTATACGGGATTGATCGAATCCTCGACATCGTGGTTCATCCGATGAGATCATCGTGGAACATGTGGGAACCAACATGGGTATCCAGATCCCGCTGTTGGTTATTGACCGGAGAACGTCTCGGTCATGTCTGCATGGTTCCCGAACCCGTAGGGTCTACGCACTTAAGGTTCGATGACGCTAGGGTTATAAAGGAAGTTTGTATGTGGTTACCGAATGTTGTTCGGAGTCCCGGATGAGATCCCGGACGTCACAAGGAGTTCCAGAATGGTCCGGAGGTAAAGATTTATATATGGGAAGTCCTGTTTTGGTCACCGGAAAAGTTTCGGGTTTTATCGGTAACGTACCGGGACCACCGGGAGGGTCCCGGGGGTCCACCAAGTGGGGCCACCAGCCCCGGAGGCTTGCATGGGCCAAGAGTGGGAAGGGACCAGCCCCTGAGTGGGCTGGTGCGCCTCCCACAAGGCCCAAGGCGCAGCTAGGAGGAGAAGGGGGAAACCCTAGGCGCAGATGGGCCTAAGGCCCACCCTAGGGCGCGCCCCCCTCTCCCCCTCTTGCCCCCCCCCCTCCATCCCATCTAGGGCTGCCACCCCCTAGGGGTGGGAACCCTAGAGGGGGCACACCCTCCTCCCCTTCTCCTATAAATAGTGGGGGTTTTGGGCTGCCCAAGACACACGATTTGATCTCTCCCTGGCGCAGCCCTACCTCTCTCCTCCTCGTCTCTTGCGGTGCTTGGCGAAGCCCTGCTGGATTACCACGATCCTCCACCACCACCACGCCATTGTGTTGCTGCTGGATGGAGTCTTCCTCAACCTCTCCCTCTCTCCTTGCTGGATCAAGGCATGGGAGACGTCACCGGGCTGTACGTGTGTTGAACACGGAGGTGCCGTCCGTTCGGCACTAGGATCTCCGGTGATTTGGATCATGACGAGTACGACTCCTTCAACCCCGTTCTCTTGAACGCTTCCGCATAGCGATCTACAAGGGTATGTAGATGCACTCTCCTTCCCCTCGTTGCTGGTTTCTCCATAGATAGATCTTGGTGACACGTAGGAAAATTTTGAATTTCTGCTACGTTCCCCAACAGTGGCATCATGAGCTAGGTCTATTGCGTAGATTCTATGCACGAGTAGAACACAAAGTAGTTGTGGGCGTTGATTTTGTTCAATATGCTTACCGTTACTAGTCCAATCTTGATTCGGCGGCACTGTGGGATGAAGCGGCCCGGACCGACCTTACACGTACTCTTACGTGAGACTGGTTCCACCGACTGACATGCACTAGTTGCATAAGGTGGCTAGCGGGTGTCTGTCTCTCCCACTTTAGTCGGATCGGATTCGATGAAAAGGGTCCTTATGAAGGGTAAATAGCAATTGGCATATCACGTTGTGGTTTTTGCGTAGGTAAGAAACGTTCTTGCTAGAAACCCATAGCAGCCACGTAAAACATGCAAACAACAATTAGAGGACGTCTAACTTGTTTTTGCAGGGTATGCTATGTGATGTGATATGGCCAAGAAGAATGTGATGAATGATATGTGATGTATGATATTGATCATGTTCTTGTAATAGGAATCACGACTTGCATGTCGATGAGTATGACAACCGGCAGGAGTCATAGGAGTTGTCTTTATTAATTGTATGACCTGCGTGTCATTGAACACGCCATGTAATTACTTTACTTTATTGCTAACCGGTAGCCATAGTAGTAGAAGTAATAGTTGGCGAGAAACTTCATGGAGACACGATGATGGAGATCATGATGATGGAGATCATGGTGTCATGCCGGTGACAAGATGATCATGGAGCCCCAAGATGGAGATCAAAGGAGCTATATGATATTGGCCATATCATGTCACTATTATTTGATTGCATGTGATGTTTATCATGTTTATGCATCTTATTTGCTTAGAACAACGGTAGTAAATAAGATGATCCCTCATTAAAATTTCAAGAAAGTGTTCCCCCTAACTGTGCACCGTTGCGACAGTTCGTTGTTTCGAAGCACCACGTGATGATCGGGTGTGATAGATTCTAACGTTCACATACAACGGGTGTAAGACAGATTTACACACGCGAAACACTTAGGTTGACTTGACGAGCCTAGCATGTACAGACATGGCCTCGGAACACAAGAGACCGAAAGGTCGAGCATGAGTCGTATGGTAGATACGATCAACATGAAGATGTTCACCGATGATGACTAGTCCGTCTCACGTGATGATCGGACACGGCCTAATTGACTCGGATCATGTAATCACTTAGATGACTAGAGGGATGTCTATCTGAGTGGGAGTTCATAAGATGAACTTAATTATCCTGAACATAGTCAAAAGGTCTTCGCAAATTATGTCGTGGCTCGCGCTTTAGTTCTACTGTTTAGATATGTTCCTAGAGAAAATTTAGTTGAAAGTTGATAGTAGCAATTATGCGGACTAGGTCCGTAAACTGAGGATTGTCCTCATTGCTTCATAGAAGGCTTATGTCCTTAATGCACCGCTCAGTGTGCTGAACCTCAAACGTCGTCTGTGGATGTTGCGAACATCTGACATACACATTTTGATAACTACGTGATAGTTCAGTTAAACGGTTTAGAGTTGAGGCACCGAAGACGTTTTGAAACGTCGCGAAACATATGAGATGTTTCGAGGGCTGAAATTGGGATTTCAGGCTTGTGCCCACGTCAAGAGGTATAAGACCTCTGATGATTTTCTTAGCCTACAAACTAAGGAGAAAAGCTCAATTGTTGAGCTTGTGCTCAGATTGTCTGAGTACAACAATCATTTGAATCGAGTGGGAGTTGATCTTCCAGATGAGATATTGATATTTCTCCGAAGTCATTACCACCAAGCCGCTAGAGCTTCATGATGAACTATAATGTATCGGGGACATATATGATGATCCTTGAGATATTCGCGATGTTTGACACCACAAAAGTAGAAATCAAGAAGGAGCATCAATTGTTGATGGTTGGTGAAACCACTAGTTTCAAGAAGGGCAAAGGGCAAAAAGGGATGCTTCATGAAATGGCAAATCAGCTGCTGCTCTAGTGAAGAAACCCAAGGTTGAACCCAAACCCGAGACTAAGTGCTTCTGTAATAAGGGGAACAGCCACTGGAGCAGAATTACCCTAGATACTTGGTAGATGAGAAGGCTATCGATAGAAGTATATTGGATATACATTATGTTAATGTGTACTTTACTAGTACTCCTAGTAGCACCAGGGTATTAGATACCGGTTCGGTTGCTAAGTGTTAGTAACTCGAAATAAAAGCTACGGAATAAACGGAGACTAGCTAAAGGTGAGATGACGATATGTGTTGGAAGTATTTCCAAGGTTGATCAAATATCGTACGCTCCCTCTACCATCAAGATTGGTGTTTGCGTTGAGCATAGATATGATTGGATTATGTCTATCGCAATACGGTTATTCATTTAAGGAGAATAATGGTTACTCTGTTTATTTGAATAATACCGTCAATGGTCTTGCACCTAAAATGAATGGTTTATTGAATCTCGATCGTAGTGATACACATGTTCATGCCAAAAGATATAAGATAGTAATGATAGTACCACCTACTTGTGGCACTGCCACGTAAGTCATATCGGTATAAAACGCATGAAGAAGCTCCATGTTGATGGATCTTTGGGCTCACTCGTTTTGAAGAGTTTGAGACATGCGAACCATGTCTATTGGTGTATATGCATGAAGAAACTCCATGCAAATGGACCGTTTGGACTCACTTGTTTTTGAATCACTTGAGACATGCAAATCATACCACATGGGCAAGATGACTGAAAGCCTCGTTTTCAGTAAAATGGAACTAGAAAGCAACTTGTTGGAAGTAATACATTTTGATGTGTGCAGTCCAATGAGTGCTGAGGCGTGTAGTGGATATCGTTATGTTCTTACTTCACAGATGATTTGAGTAGATGTTGAGTATATTTACTTGATGAATCACGAGTCTGAATTATTGAAAGGTTCAAGTAATTTTAGGGTGAAGTTGAAAGATCGTCGTGACAAGAGGATAAAAGATCTATGATATGATCATAGAGATGAATATCTGAATTACGAGTTTGGCACAGAATTAAGACATTGTGGAACTTGTTTCACAACTAATACAGCCTGGAACACCATAGTGTGATGGTGTGTCCGAACATCATAACTGCACCCTATTGGATATGATGCATACCATGATGTCTCTTATCAAATTACCACGATAGTTTATGGGTTAGGCATTAGAGACAACCACATTCACTTTAAATAGGGCACCACGTAATTCCGATGAGATGACACCGTATGAACTATGGTTTAGAGAAACCTAAGCTGTCATTTCTTAAAAGTTTGGGGCTGCGACGCTTATGTGAAAAAAGGTTTCAGGCTGATAAGCTCGAACCCAAAGCGGATAAATGCATCTTCATAGGACACCCAAAACAGTTGGTTATACCTCCTGTCTCAGATCCGAAAGCAATAAGGGATTATTTCTAGAATCGGGTCCTTTTTCGAGGAAAAGTTTCTCTCGAAATAATTGAGTGGGAGGATGGTGGAGACTTGATGAGGTTATTGAACCGTCACTTCAACTAGTGTATAGCAGGGCACAAAGAGTTGTTCCTGTGGCACCTACATCAATTGAAGTGGAAGCTTGTGATATTGATCATGAGACTTCGGATCAAGTCACTCCCAAACCTCGTGGGATGACAAGGATGCGTACTACTTCAGAGTGGTACGTAATCCTGTCTTGGAAGTCATGTTGCTAGACAACAATGAACCTACGAGCCATGGAGAAGCGATGGTGGGCCCGGATTCCGATAACTGGCTCGAGGCCATAAAATCCAAGATAGGATCCATGTATGAAAACAAAGTGTAGACTTTGGAAGAACTACTTGATGGTCGTAAGGCTGTTAGGTACATATGGATTTTAAAAGGAAGACGGACAATGATGGTAAGTATCACCATTAAGAAAGCTCGACTTGTCATTAAGATGTTTTCCGACAAGTTCAAGGAGTTGACTACGATGAGACTTTCTCATTCGTAGCGATGCTAAGAGTCTGTTGGAATTATATTAGCGATTACTGCATTATTTATGAAATCTTGCAGATAGGATGTCAAAACATTGTTTCCTCGATGATTTTCTTGAGGAAAGGTTGTATGTGATACAACTGGAAGGTTTTGTCAATCCTGAAAGATGCTAATAAGTATGCAAAGCTCCAGCAATCCTTCTAAGGACTGGAGTAAGCATCTCGGAGTTGGAATGTACGCTTTGATGAGATGATCAAAGATTTTGGGTTTATACAAAGTTTATGAGAAACTTGTATTTCCAAAGAAGTGAGTGGGAGCACTATAGAATTTCTGATGAGTATATGTTGTTGACATATTATGGATCAGAAATGATGTAGAATTTCTGGAAAGCATATAGGGTTATTTGGAAAGTGTTTTTCAATGGAAAGCCTGGATTAAGCTACTTGAACATTGAGCATCAAGATCTATAAGGATAGATCAAAACGCTTAATGGTACTTTCAAATGAGCACATACCTTGACATGATCTTGAAGGTGTTCAAGATGGATCAGTCAAAGAAGGAGTACTTGCCTGAGTTGTAAGGTATGAAGTTAAGACTTAAAGCTCGACCATGGCAGAAGAAAGAGAAAGGACGAATGTCGTCCCCTATGCTTTTGTCATAGGCTCTATACGGTATGCCATGCTGAGTACCGCACCTGATGTGTGCCTTGCCACATGTCTGGCAAGAGGGTACAAAAGTGATCCAGGAGTGGATCACTAGACAGCGGTCAAAATTGTCCTTGGAGTAATAAGGACATGTTTCTCAATTATGGAGGTGATAAAGAGTTCGGCGTAAAGGGTTACATCGATGCAAGCTTTAACACCTACCCGAATGACTCTGAGTAGCAAACCGGATACGTATAGTGGAGCAACCATTTGGAATAGCTCCAAGTGGAGCGTGGAAGCAGCATTTATAATATGACCTAGAGATTTGCAAAGTACATACGGATCTGATTGTTGCAGACCCGTTGACTAAAACCTCTCTCACAAGCAAAACATGATCAAACCCCAGAACTCATTGAGCCTTAATCACATGATGATGTGAACTAGTTTAGTGACACTAGTAAACTCTTTGGATGTTGGTCACATGGCGATGTGACCTGTGAGTGTTAATCACATGGCGATGTGAACTAGATTATTGACTCTAGTGCAAGTGGGAGACTGTTGGAAATATGCCCTAGAGGCAATAATAAATTAGTTATTATTATATTTCCTTGTTCATGATAATCGTTTATTATCCATGCTAGAATTGTATTGATAGGAAACTCAGATACATGTGTGGATACATATACAACACCATGTCCCTAGTAAGCCTCTAGTTGACTAGCTCGTTGATCAATAGATGGTTACGGTTTCATGACCATGGACATTGGATGTCGTTGATAACGGGATCACATCATTAGGAGAATCATGTGATGGACAAGACCCAATCCTAAGCCTAGCACAAAGATCGTGTAGTTCGTATGCTAAAGCTTTTCTAATGTCAAGTATCATTTCCTTAGACCATGAGATTGTGCAACTCCCGGATACCGTAGGAGTGCTTTGGGTGTGCCAAACGTCACAACGTAACTGGGTGGCTATAAAGGTACACTACAGGTGTCTCCGAAAGTGTCTGTTGGGTTGGCATGAATCGAGACTGGGATTTGTCACTCCGTGTGATCGGAGAGGTATCTCTGGGCCCACTTGGTAGGACATCATCATAATGTGCACAAAGTGACCAAGGAGTTGATCACGGGATGATGTGTTACAGAACGAGTAAAGAGACTTGCCAGTAACGAGATTGAACAAGGTATCGGGATACCGACGATCGAATCTCGGGCAAGTACAATACCGCTAGACAAAGGGAATTGTATACGGGATTGATCGAATCCTCGACATCGTGGTTCATCCTATGAGATCATTGTGGAACATGTGGGAACCAACATGGGTATCCAGATCCCGCTGTTGGTTATTGACCGGAGAACGTCTCGGTCATGTCTGCATGGTTCCCGAACCCGTAGGGTCTACACACTTAAGGTTCGATGACGCTAGGGTTATAAAGGAAGTTTGTATGTGGTTAACGAATGTTGTTCAGAGTCCCGGATGAGATCCCGGACGTCACGAGGAGTTCCAGAATGGTCCGGAGGTAAAGATTTATATATGGGAAGTCCTGTTTTGGTCACCGGAAAAGTTTCGGGTTTTATCGGTAACGTACCGGGACCACCGGGAGGGTCCCGGGGGTCCACCAAGTGGGGCCACCAGCCCCGGAGGCTTGCATGGCCAAGAGTGGGAAGGGACCAGCCCCTGAGTGGGCTGGTGCGCCTCCCACAAGGCCCAAGGCGCAGCTAGGAGGAGAAGGGGGAAACCCTAGGCGCAGATGGGCCTAAGGCCCACCCTAGGGCGCGCCCCCCTCTCCCCCTCTTGGCCGCCCCCCCTCCATCCCATCTAGGGCTGACGCCCCCTAGGGGTGGGAACCCTAGAGGGGGCGCACCCTCCTCCCCTTCTCCTATAAATACTGGGGGTTTTGGGCTGCCCAAGACACACGATTTGATCTCTCCCTGGCGCAGCCCTACCTCTCTCCTCCTCGTCACTTGCGGTGCTTGGCGAAGCCCTGCTGGTGTACCACGCTCCTCCACCACCACCACGCCGTTGTGCTGCTGCTGGATGGAGTCTTCCTCAACCTCTCTCCTCCTCGTCAATTTTTTTACCAGTGCTATTGCTAAGATCCGTAGTAGTAGCGCTTTCTACGCATAAGCGCTACAAGTGTCCCTAGCATACCTGGAACGGTCTGTCAGTTTTAGTAGTAGCGCGTTTTCTAGCTCCAGCGCTACTGCTATGCTCATATTAGCAGCACTGGTGTTGCCCAAACGCTACTGCTATTTAGCAGCAGCGCTTGTTTTGTAAAAGTGCTACTGGTGAGCTTGGGCACCGAATCACCTTGTCCTCCTCCCTCTCTCTCTCTCTCTTCTCTCTCTCTCTCTCTCTCTCTATATATATATATATATATATATTACATGTGGGACCAATAGAGCAAGGGGAAATAGGAAGAAAAAAAGCTTCCTAGATCTCTGGACATGTCGATGGCCACTGCACACGGTGGAGGTGGCTCCGTGGCTGGAGGCAGCCCGCAGACTCCCGCGTCAAGGACTCCCTCCTCGCTCTTGCTCGGATGCTCCCTCTCCCTCTCTGCTATCTCCTCCTGGTGGAACCCTAGTGCCAGCTTGGTCGGAGTCACGCGCTCGTCTCAAACCACCCCAACGAAATGAGAGCACGAGGGTAGGGGCGCGCCCCCCTGCCTTGTGCCCCCCCCCTTCGGTCCACCGACGTACCTCCTGCACCCATATATACCTATGTAAGCTAAAACTTCCAGAACGGAGATTAGATCGGGAGTTCCGCCGCCAGAAGCCTCCGTAGCCACCAAAAACCAATCTAGACCCGTTCCGGCACCCTGCCGGAGGGGGAGTCCTTCTCCGGTGGCCATCTTCATCATCCCGATGCTCTCCATGACGAGGAGGGAGTAGTTCTCCCTCAGGGATGAGGGTATGTACCAGTAGCTATGTGTTTGATCTCTCTCTCGTGTTCTTGAGATGATACGATCTTGATGTATCGCGAGCTTTGCTATTATAGTTGGATCTTATGTTTCTCCTCCCCCTCTTCTCTCTTGTAATGAATTGAGTTTACCCTTTGAAGTAATCTTATCGGATTGAGTCTTTAAAGATTTGAGAACATTGATGTATGTCTTGCCGTGCGTATCTGTGGTGACAATGGGATGCCACGTGATTCACTTGATGTATGTTTTGGTGATCAACTTGCGGGTTCCGCCCATGAACCTATGCATAGGGGTTGGCACACGTTTTCGTCGTGATTCTCCGGTAGAAACTTTGGGCACTCTTTGAGGTCCTTTGTGTTGGTTGAATAGATGAATCTGAAATTGTGTGATGCATATCGTATAATCATGCACACGGATACTTGAGGTGACATTGGAGTATCTAGGTGACATTAGGGTTTTGGTTGATTTGTATCTTAAGGTGTTATTCTAGTACGAACTATAGGGCTGTTTGTGACACTTATAGGAATAGCCCAACGGATTGATTGGAAAGAATAACTTTGAGGTGGTTTCGTACCCTACCATAATCTATTCGTTCGTTCTCCGCTATTAGTGACTTTGGAGTGACTCTTTGTTGCATGTTGAGGGATAGTTATGTGATCCAATTATGTTAGTATTGTTGAGGGAACTTACACTAGTGAAAGTATGAACCCTAGGCCTTATTTCCTATCATTGCAATACCGTTTACGCTCACTTTTATCACTTGCTACCTTGCTGTTTTTATTATTTCAGATTTCAAATACCTTTATCTACTATCCATATACCACTTGTTTCACCATCTCTTCGCCGAACTAGTGCACCTATACAATTTACCATTGTATTGGGTGTGTTGGGGACACAAGAGACTCTTTATTATTTGGTTGCAGGGTTGCTTGAGAGAGACCATCTTCATCCTACGCCTCCTACGGATTGATAAACCTTAGGTCATCCACTTGAGGGAAATTTGCTACTGTCCTACAAACCTGTGCACTTGCAGGCCCAACAACGTCTACAAGAAGAAGGTTGTGTAGTAGACATCAGTGTGTAGCGCCCCCTCCACAGTTTACTCCTCCGATCATATTGTCATAGTGCTTAGGCGAAGCCCTACGCGGATCACTTCACCATAACCATCACCACGCCATCATGCTGACGAAACTCTCCCTCGACACTTTGCTGGATGAAGAGTTCGAGGGACGTCATCGAGCTGAACGTGTGCAGAACTCGGAGGTGCCGTACGTTCGGTGCTTGATCGGTCGGAACGAGAAGAAGTTCGACTACATCAACCGTGTTGTCAAACACTTTTGCTTTCGATCTACGAGGGTACATGGACGCACTCTCCCCCTCTTGTTGCTATGCATCTCCTAGAAAGATCTTGCGTGAGCGTAGGAAATTGTTTGAAATTGCATGCTACGTTTCCTAAAAGTGTTGACATATAAATGTGTAGCCCACCATGTTGGAAATATTCCCTAGAGGAAATAATATTGTATTATTATATTTCCTTGTTCATATTTAGGAGTTTATATTTCATGCTAGAACTGCTATGATTATGGAACATGCGATTCAACGGAATACTCATATGCATGTGTGAAATAATAAATACGAAAGAATAGGTTCCTAGTCTTGCCTCTAAGACTGTCTCAAGTGTTGTTGGTGATCATGTTTTCTAGATCTTAGGATATCATTAAGTGTAACGATGGTCCTGAAACAAAATTGAGAGTATAACATTAGAAGAACGATCATATTGAATCGACCCGAACTTGTTTGTTATACTTTGAGATACTTTGAGATAATATCGTCTGAAATCAATTATTATAACTCAATGTGTTAATGTGTGTTTTAGTTCCTCAGACACTGAGAATATCATAGTCATTTCCTACTATCTGGTGGACTTTGGGGTTTCTCACACATCACTGTAACAGGGTGATCATAATGACAATTTACAGGTTCATCAGAAAGTTTGACAAGGGGACTAGATAGCTCGAGAGTAGGATTTGCTTCTCCGATGATGGAGAAGATATTCTTAGGGCCCCTCGGTGGGACGGTGATACGTCTCCAATGTATCTATAAATTTTGATTGTTCCATGCTATTATAGTATCAATCTTGGATGTTTTATATGCAATTATATGAAATTATATATCATTTTTGGGACTATCCTATTAACCTATTGCCAAGTGTGAGTTGTCATTTTTTGACTGTTTTTGGTTTTCCAGGAAATCAGTACCAAATGAAGTCCAAACGCTACGAAAATTTTTGTCGATTTTTTCTGGACAAGAGAGACCCTAGAAGCTTTGGGAGGAGACCAGAAGGAAAACGAGGAGACGACAAGGCAAAAGGGCGCACCATGTGGCCTGGTGGGCCCCTCGTGGGTCCATCTCACATAATTCTACCTCTATAAATTCTCTAAAATTGGGAAACCAATAGAGAGCCACCCAAAATATTTTTTCCGCCACCGCAAGCCTCTGTTCTTTTGTGATCCCATCTGGAGGCCTTTTCCGGTACTCTACCAGAGTGGGAATCGATCATGGAGGGCTTCTACATCAACCTTGCTACCCTTCCAATGATGTGTGAGTAGTTTACCACAGACCTATGGGTCTAGCTAGTAGCTAGATGGCTTCTTCTCTCTCTTTGATCTTCAATAAAATGTTCTCCTCGATGTTGTTGGAGTTCTATTGATGTAATCTTCTTTTGCGAAGTGTTTGTTGTGATCCAGTGAATTGTGAGTTGATGATCAGATGATTCATGAGAAATATTTGAGAATTTATAGAGGTGGATATAGCCAGGAACTTGGTCATCTGGCTTGAAAGCCTTGACGGTAGTCCATTTTGCGAACACTTTTTTTAAGTAATCCTTTTATTCCTAGTTTACCATTTTCCTGGAAATTAGTACACATAGAAGGACTACATGCAAAAGAACTGCATTTTTTGAGTCTTTTTTCATTTTCTTTCACTTTTTGCAAAATGAGGTCAACATTGCTATTCATAGAGAAGGGTTGAATATATGAAGTTTTTTTTGTGAATAATGCATATATTCCTACATAAGTACCTTAAAATGATTTTTTCCACTTTTTGCAACCAAGCTATAACACACTTGTAGTCAATTTTGAATTACTTTTGGTAAATGTCCAGAAATTCATTTAATCAATGGAACATAGAAAAAAAATCTCAAAAACTGAAGATCTTTAGGAAGTAGGCCTCCAATATGGTCCATTGCATGTGAAAATTGTAAAAGTTCAATTTTCAATCTTATTTTTGGTACTTGCTTCACAATTGTTTTTTCATTTTTGCCACCTGAAAAATTATTTATTTACTTTTATAACAAAAATTTGGAATCTCCCATTGGCAATCATGTCTGGCATGCTAAGCCCCATGTTTGTGCCAAATATCATCACCTTATATGGAATTATGACATGGATATGGTCCATTTCATGTGAAATTTGTAAAATTTCAAATTTCAATCTTATTTTTAGAGTGCGGCGGCCGGAGTAGGGGACGAAGCAGTCGATTTTGTTGTTACAGTACATCAAAGCACATTCAACTCACAGGGATGGAAGAGGATGGTGCGGCGGTCTCGGAGGTGCTCTCATTTTGTTGGGGTGGTCGGAGACGAGCGCGCGACTCCGACCAAGCCGGCACTAGGGTTCCACCAGGAGGAGATAGCAGAGAGGGAGAGGGAGCATCCGAGCAAGAGCGAGGAGGGAGTCCTTGACGTGGGAGTCTGCGGGCTGCCTCCAGCCACGGAGCCACCTCCACCGTGTGCAGTGGCCACCGACATGGCCAGAGATCTAGGAAGCTTTTTTTCTTCCTATTTCCCCTTGCTCTATTGGTCCCACATGTAATATATATATATATGGGTGCAGGAGGTACATCGGTGGACCGAAGGGGGGGCACGAGGCAGGGGGGCGCGCCCCAGGGGGGTGGGCGCGCCCCCTACCCTCATGAGCTCCTCCTTCATCTTCTGACATAGGGTCCAAGTCTATCCGGTAGGTTTCCTTCCAAAAATAACTTCTCCAGTTGATTTCATTCCGTTTCGACTCCGTTTGATATTCCTTTTCTTCGAAACACTGAAGTAGTTAATTTTCTATTTATTTTTCCAAAAGAGGACTCGTCCAACATTTTGTGTGACACTAAAAAATTCTGTAAAATATGCACATGCCTAGTGACTATCAAATGTATCACCTAAAATCAGGCCAGAACATCATCGAAGTTGTCGACGGCACTGCCTCGGGAGGAAATTAATTGGTGATGTTTTTTGTCAAAAATAATGATCTTGGGCAATGTTTTTTCGTCGCAAGGATTTTCTTCACGAAAAATGATCTCGGATAGAAATCAGTTGTTCCATTCACCAGCCACACAGGTTTATATCCAGTGTTACCCACTTTACATGAATAGATCCCTTAAAAATAATAGTAACAATCTAGTATTCACGACTCATCTTAATCATCTCAACTTTATCCTTGCATATATAAACAAATGCCCAAGCCAGAGACAGACAAATCTGAGTAACCTTAGTGTAAGTGTGTGTCTCTGAGCAAGAGAAGGAACCCAACAAAATCATCTTACGTATGAAATATCTTCTAATGCATAACTAGTCCTTTCTTGCTGAATAAATGAAGTAACAGGGTTGTAATTGCCATCAAGCTAACTAATCGATAATGGTAAGTAATGGGTTATTATGTTGCGCATTAGGATGTCCATTACTCAATTCTTCATGGTGTTCCTTTTACTATGTAGATAAACAAGAAATAGTGCTACCTCGTCGGATGAGAACCATGATGAATGTGTTTTAAGCTATATATTCTTTCATGCATTCCATTCCTTTTAGGTGCATTGTTAAAATTCTTATCCTAATAGTCGTTGTCTACCCACATTCATATGATGCATACATTGGAGTAAGATTATAGGGATTGACTATTCGTCATCCTGGTTGAGGAATAGTTATTCTTCACCCCCTCTATTTTACCATCAATGCACCATAATTTTACGTTCCGTAAGTTTTGTCTTTTTTCCAACGTAAAAAGAGACCGTAAGAAAATATATAATAATCGTAAAAATATTTTATATTATGTAAAATTACAAACGTAAAAACATAGTGTAAAATACACATAAACTGCAAATTATCTTGCCTTATAACTTATATTTTTATTTTCTTATGCCAAATTTGACGTAGTGAATCGATCCTCCCACTCAGGGGCTTAGCTGCAGTCCAGCACTCGCCTAAGTCCTCCTACGAAGAGACTTAGCTGCAGTCAGCACTCGCCTAAGTTTAAAAAATCCTACCGAGTGGAGAGCGATCCTCCCACTCGGGGGCTTAGCTGCAGTCCAGCACTCGCCTAAGTCCTCCTACGAAGAGACTTAGCTGCAGTCAGCACTCGCCTAAGTTTAAAAAATCCTACCGAGTGGAGAGCGATCCTCCCACTCGAGGGCTTAGCTGCAGTCCAGCACTCGCCTAAGTCCTCCTACGAAGAGACTTAGCTGCAGTCAGCACTCGCCTAAGTTTAAAAAATCCTACCGAGTGGAGAGCGATCCTCCCACTCGGGGGCTTAGCTGCAGTCCAGCACTCGCCTAAGTCCTCCTACGAAGAGACTTAGCTGCAGTCAGCACTCGCCTAAGTTTAAAAAATCCTACCGAGTGGAGAGCAAACCTCCCACTTGGAGGCTTAGCTGCAGTCCAGCACTCGCCTAAGTTCTCCTACGAAGAGACTTAGCCGCGGTCAGCACTCGCCTAAGTTTGAAAAATCCTACCGAGTGGAGAGCGATCCTCCCACTCGGGGGCTTAGCTACAGTCCAGCACTCGCCTAAGTCCTCCTACAAAGAGACTTAGCTGCAGTCAGCACTCGCCTAAGTTTAAAAAATCCTACCGAGTGGAGAGCGATCCTCCCACTCGGGGGCTTAGCTGCAGTCCAGCACTCGCCTAAGTCCTCCTACGAAGAGACTTAGCTACAGTCAGCACTCGTCTAAGTTTAAAAAATCCTACCGAGTGGAGAGCAAACCTCCCACTCGGAGGCTTAGCTGCAGTCCAGCACTCGCCTAAGTTCTCCTACGAAGAGACTTAGCTGCGGTCAGCACTCGCCTAAGTTTGAAATCCTACCGAGCGAGAGCGAACCTCCCGCTCGGAGACTTAGCTGCAGCCCAGCGCTCGCCTAAGTGTGAAACATTTCCCATGTCCCAAGGACGACGAGGGGCAGGTCGACTGCCACCTTCTTCTTCGGAGCCGCTCCACAGACACAAAGTTATTTCGAGTGAAGATCAAATCCCACTCGACGGATCATCCACAAAGAGATTCCACGGCAAATCAAGTTCAAATAAAGCCTAAAATATCCGAGAGACCTCAGATCGAAGTACTCGAGCCCACAGCTCGGCAGAGTTTTAACTGTTACACTTCCACTCGGCATTCCGAGGCAAATTTAAGGCAGAGTTTAACGGATTACAAAATACACTCGGCATCCCGAGGCAAGTTTTTTCATTCCTCAGGAGGAGGAGGACTGGCAGGGGCGACAAACTCATCCAAGTCGATCCCATCTGCGATGCGGGTAGCAGCAGCAATAAATGTCTCCATGAAGTCCTGGAAGTTGTGCTTCCTCGTGTTGGCGACTTGGATGGCGGCCAGCTTCTCCTCCCGCGCCTCCTTGCAATGGACGCGGACCAGAGACAGAGCCACGTCGGCACCGCACCGAGCTGAAGACTTCTTCCACTCTTGCACTCAGTCAGGGATCCCGTTGAGTCGAGTCATCAGAGACTCGAGATCGTTCTGGAGCGTGGACTCTGGCCAAAGCGTCGGGTCGATCCGCGTCATGGCGACCTTCAGTCGAGTCAAATAATCCACGACGCCGTCAACGCGGGATTCCAGTCGGAGCAGGTTCATGGCAGCTTCGTCTTGCACCGGAGAGTTGATTGGATCCAAACCTGTTTCGATCCGCCCGGTCTCCTCTTCGAAGTTCTGGCAAAGTTCTGCATGCACGGCCCAAGGATAAGTCAAATTTCATAAAACTGAGTCGACACAAAAAGAACCAGTCGGAACTGATTGCGCACCTTCGAGCTTGATGTACAGCTTCTTAGCAAAGCTCCTCAAGTAGCTCTCCAGGTCGTCTCTCCTGCGAGCGACGCTTTCCATCTTCTCGCTCAGGGTGAGGTGCTCCTTCTTCCAACGCGAACACTCCCTGTTGGCTTCCTTCAGAGCGGTCTTCAACTTGGTGTTCTCCCCTTCTAATTGGTCGACCGAAGCCAGCTTCTGCGCGGCCAGAGCGGTCTTGTCATCAGCCTCCTTGCGAGCAGCAGCCAAGTCCTGAACCTTCTTCGCCAGAGCTTCTTTCAGTTTTTCTGCAAAAATGACGATTGAGTCGGAGAAAGCGAAAAGATACTCAAGCCTATAAACCAACGAGTCGACAAAGGTGTCTTACCTGCGGCGTCGTCTCTGACATTCTGCAGCTCTGTCCTGGCCAGCTCCAGATCAAGGTTCATTTGAATTTGCTGCTTCTCCAAGTCAGCCAAGCGGGTTCCAAGATCACAAGATTTCTGAAGTCAAAGAAGAGGAGTTACAATTTCAGTAAAAAGGAAAAAGCAACAAAGGCAGTAAATACTAAGACTACGGTCGACTGCCAGCAGTCCACCATAGTCTCGGGGACTACACCCAGTGGGTGCACTTAGCGTGCCCCCACCGGTTCCTAACCCACTCGACCGTTCCCTGAAGTCGAGTCCAAGACAAGCTGCTTCCGAGCAGTTAAGAGACAATAACAGAGTTTCTAAGACTACAGCCGAAGCAAAACATTTGACAGTAGTCTCGGGGACTACACCCAGTGGGTGCACTTAGCGTGCCCCCACAGTAAAAAAAATAAAGAGAAGAAAGAGAGAAAAGACGTCGACTGCCCGCAGTCGACGAGGTTCCATTCGACACGACCCGATCAGACAGAGCGGAGAAACTCAACTACGACTCAATTTAAAAAGACTACAGTCGACTGCCAGCAATCGACCGTAGTCTCGGGGACTACACCCAGTGGGTGCACTTAGCGTGCCCCCACTCGTCCAAGAATTGGCAAAAACACCCATTGGGTGTACAAACTTAAAGATCTTCGGAAAAGAGATTCTTCAAAGAATATACCAAAACAGACCAAGTGTTGAAGTCGACTGACCTGGACATTGCTCTGAAGAGCCGAGCTTGCGTCGTAAGCCGCCTGGCAAGCCTCCCGAGCCACTTTTACCTGCTCCATCATGACCCCAGCCTGGCGTACAGCCTCCTTCGCAGCAGCCGCTTGGTCCTCAGGGACGGGGTACGCAGCAAAAAGCGAAGACGGGTCTGCAGTCGACGCTGAAGGCTGCACACTCGTCAAAGGAACAGCGAAAGTCACGGAAGCCCGAGTGGGTTCGCCATCATCCCGAACCGCAGCCTCAGGCGCGGGAGTGGATTGCGGAGCCTTGCCAGCCAACACCTTCTTCTTCCTCTTCACCCTTAGTGGTGTGTTGTCGTCGTCGTCCGGAAGGTCGATAACATGAGGAGGAGCTGCAAGGAAAACATTCAATCGACCAACACCTTCTTCAGTCGACTCGTAAGCAGGACGGCAGTGATCGTACCAGGGTTGGAGGTGACAGCGTCCTCCATCTCTTGGTCGTTGTTCCTAGCGGAGACCTCAGAAGTTGCACCACTGCAAATCTCAAAAGTTAGTCAGTTGGCCCAGTGAATCGACCAAGGATCCGTCCACAGTCGACAAAGGAAAGCAAGTATTGTTGTTACCCCGAAATGGTGGGAACAGCTATCTTCATTTTGGGCAAGGCCTTGGGCGGCTTAGATGGCACCGTTCGTGGGTGCTTGGGAGCCTTCCCGGTCGGCGGAGGAGAAGAAGTCCGAGGGCGTTTCGACGACTGCCCAACAGGAGCGGCCGCCTTGCCACGTTCCTGCGCTGGATCGTGGGCGAGCTTGGACCGTCCCTCCGGGCGGGAGGGTTCAGCCTCCTCCTCCTCCTCGCTGGAGAAGATGTCGTCGCCCTCCTCTCCCTCACCATCGGACTCCCACTCGACCTAGTCGTCCCCGCTCTCGCCTCCGCTCCCCTCACCTTCCTCGATCGACCCCTGTGCCCCGCTGGGCGTCGAGTACATCTCAGTGGTAGCCTGGAGGACAACAGACAGGACGAAAGTCAGTCGACTTATACAAAGAAGACTAATACAGAAGGGAAGATATCCGACACAAAGACATACCTGATCCACTTCATATGAGTTGTCGAGTGGAATCACCCTCCTGGCTCCTCGGGGGTTGTCTTTGTTCCCCGTGATACTTGACAGCCACCCCGCCAGCATCTCATCGGTGACCTCCTCCGGGTGGATCCGAGTGGTGTCGTCAAGGCCAGAATACAGCCACATTGGGTGGTCTCGCGCCTGGAGCGGTTGAATGCGCCTCTGGAGGAAGACCTCTAACAGGTCCGTCCCAGTCACCCCCTCACGGACAAGCTCAACCACTCGACCCGCCAACACCTTGACCTGGGCCTTTTCCTCCGGCGTGACTTTCAGAGAGACAGGCTTCTCGGCTCGGTCGAGGGAAAAAGGAGGAAGACCAGTCGACTGTCCGGGGGTCGCCTGGTCCTGGCAGTAGAACCAGGTCGACTGCCAGCCGCGGACCGACTCCGGGAAGGTGATAGAGGGAAAACAGCTCTTCCCCCTCGTCTGGATCGCCAGGCCCCCGCACAGCTGGATCACTTGCGTCTTTTCATCACTCGACTTGGCCTTTTTAACCGACTGGGAGCGGCAAGTGAAAATATGCTTGAAAAGCCCCCAATGCGGACGGCAACCCAGGAAGGCCTCGCACATAGAAATGAACGCGGCAAGGTAGACTATGGAGTTGGGGGTAAAGTGATGGAGCTGCGCTCCGAAGAAATTCAAGAAACTCCGGAAGAAAGGATGGGGCGGCAGAGAAAACCCTCGGTAGATGTGGGTGGCTAGGAGCACGCATTCACCGTCACGAGGTTGAGGTTCGATCTCCCCCTCCGGAAGACGCGCAGCTTCGTGGGGAATGGCTCCCCCTTCGACCATGTCGTCAAGATCGTCTTGCCGGAGCACCGAGGGCATCCAGTCGCCCTGGATCCAACCTTTGGGCAGAGCGGTCCTGGAGGAGGATCCGCCCCGAGCGGATCTCTTCCCTTTCCCCGCCGCCACCGCCTTCTTCGCGCGCTCCAAAGCGGTGGTCTTGCCCTTCACCATCGTCGCCGGGGAGATCTCGCACGGGCTCGCGGCGCTAGGGTGAGAGCGGAGGTAGCAGAGAGACTGGCAAAGGGAGAGAGGAAGAAGGAAGGAGAAGAGAGCGCGCGGCTTGGAAACCCCGAGCTGGCAACTTATAAGGGGCCGCTCCCGAGTGGCTGACCGGTAGGCCCGGGCCATCCAGTCAAATCCCGCAACAGACGCGCGCGCAGTACGTGGCGAAAAAGGCGACGCGGAGATCGAGGAACTTCCGCTTTATCGCTTCCGATTACTGCGGCTGCTCCCGTCCCGCGCGCTTCCCAAAATCCAAATCCCGTGAGATCCGTGGGCCGTAGAACCACTTGCCAAAAACAGAAGACCCCGATTGCGACGGCACTCGGTATGGCACAAACAAAGAAATTCACTCGACGGGAGGCCTGGAATGGATCAAGGCGACTGAAAAAATTTGGCAACGTCATCCGTGACGATTGTCCCGAAACGAGGCGCTCACGTAGCCCGAAGAACCAGTCGGAAAGATCTCCAACTCTTTCCCCACTCTAACCTCGATCCATTCGGGGGCTAATGATGAAGACATGTACCTAGGGTAGGGACACGGA
The DNA here is from genome assembly GCF_056163025.1 of Triticum urartu. Classification (NCBI taxonomy): domain Eukaryota; kingdom Viridiplantae; phylum Streptophyta; class Magnoliopsida; order Poales; family Poaceae; genus Triticum; species Triticum urartu. The sequence goes on along the minus strand of NC_141875.1, from coordinate 743,108,413 downwards.
CCTGACCGAAGAGTCCTACTCTAGGACACCCCTGGGAGAAATCACCTTTCAATCGACTTGAAGGCATCCCACTCGACAGGTTCAAAACACTCGACCAAGAAGCTACCACTCGACCATGAAGCTATTCACTCGACTGTCAGAAGATCTACAGTCACTCCGTAGGCAAACGGTCAGCTGTTAAGTAGTCTTCATGGTCATTACAGCACTTTATTAGAGGCGTTACCAGTAACGCCCCATCTTAAATGTACTTTAAACCCTGCATTACTGAGGGCAGGAGGGGGTCGGCGAACTCTATATAAGCCACCCCCCTCCTCAGTAGGAAGGGTTCGCACCCCTGTAATCTATACACGCATAATCCAGTCGACCGCCTCCGGGCTCCGAGACGTAGGGCTATTACTTCCTTCGAGAAGGGCCTGAACTCGTAAACCTCGCGTGTAACAACTTTCCAATAGCTAGGATCTAGCCTCTCCATACTCACCCCCCTACATCACTGTCAGAGTTAGAACCACGACAGCTGTAGGAGTTGAACGCATGACGTCATAGTCACAAGGCAGCAGCTTTACCACTACGCTCCCCTTCCGTTTCATCATTATGATTTTCTAAATTTTGGTTTTTGTTTGATTAGTTGTTTTCCATAGATTGTTTCATTTGGTTATCCATAAAACATGAATAATTATTTATATCAAAATGAACATTTTTTTCTGAAATAGAAATATTTTATAAATTTTGTAAATATTTTAAGAATGTGTATATTTTCTAAAACATTTCTAAACATTTGTTTTGAAATTTGAGAACTATTTTATAAATGAAAAAAATTGGAGGACGTTGTGAGAAATTTTTGAAAGCTGTATTTCGAAAAACGTGACATTTTTTTGATTTTTTTCCATTCTACGTGTCAGTGAATATTGGATATACCTTTTGTTTGTTTGTTCATTTTTTTTTGACCTTGCGTTTGTTTGTTCTTTATTTTAACAAATGCCACAACATGCAAGGGCTGGCTGTGGATCAGCCCTAGTTGTAGCCATACCGTCCTGGACTATTATTTCCCAGCAAAAATATAATTCTATCACAATAATGGTGCTTCTGTTCCCCCAGTAGGGTACGTGAGGGCAAAAAATCACCATCCCTATTTGGCGTCATACGCAATGGTACCCACGTGGGAGCAACTAATCAAAGAGTGCTCCTTCGGGTGCCTCCTCAAGAGTCATTTGGCTCACTCTTAGCCGCCGCCATGCGTCACATTATAGGCGTGCCTTCCAGGTCTTTTTTTTTTTGCACGCTGTTTTGGCTCTTAGATTATTTTTTGTTTTTTTTCCTTTTCGATTTTCCCCAGCTTTTCTTAGGTTTTGGACCCAAATAAATTTTGACGTGAAAAACTTGTTTTCCTTCTTTTTTTTCTTCGGCGGGAGACACGGATTTGCTTCCACGAGAGGCACGGCCGAGCATCTCGTAAAAGGGGGAAAATTTATTTTCTTTTTTCCCTACGATGAGAGGCACGAATTTACTTCTCATAGAGACACGGATTTGTTTTCGCGAGAGGCACGGCTGTGCCTCTCAAAAAGGAAAAATACGTGCTTCTTTTCTTTTTTTTCTTTCGCGAGTGGCACGGATTTAATTCTCGTGGAGGCACGGATTTGCTTCCTTGAAAACTGAAAAAATGCATTTTCTTTTGTTTTCCTACTACGAGAGGCATGGATTTACTTCCCCTAGAAGCACAGATTTACTTCTGCGAGAGGCACAACCGTGCCTCTCGGAAAAGAAAAAAACGTGTTTTCGTGGAGGCACGGATTTCCTTCCATGAGAGGCACTGATTTACTTCTCGTGAAGGCACGGATTTGACTACGCGAGAGGCACGGCTATGCCTCTCGCAAAAGGGGAAAACACATTTCTTCTTATTTTTTCTACCACGAGAGGCACAGATTTACTTCTCGTGGAGGCACAGATTTGCTTCCGCGAGGAGCACGGCCGTGCCTCTCAGAAAGGAATAAACATGCCCTTGGTTCGGTTTTTGATGTCCGATTTTTTCGTGAAAAAAATTCATCGAAACCTATCAAGATTGGACCTAGTTCTAAAGATCTCGACATGATCCAACGGTGAAAACGGTTCAAGATTTCGATGGACGGTTTGAAAGATAAAACATTTTGAATAAACGAATCTATGAAAAAAATGAAAACTCTCATGCTGGGACAAGTGGCCTTCATGCAGTGCAACACTTGTCGTAACCTAGTTAGGTGGGAGTGATCTTTGCAATGAGTTTTCATTAACTAGTGATTTTGTACCCCCGTTAACCGTACAAGGCGCACAGGGGTCGATCGCATTGGGCTGGCCCATCTAAGATAGTTGCCGCCAGAAGCTCATCTCGGTTGTTTTATCTATTTTTGGTTGTTGTTTTTTCTCATTTTTTTCTTTTTCAGTGTTTTTTTCTTTTTTCCTTCCTAGTTTTTGGATCTGTTTCTGGTTTTTTTTCACATTTTTTGTTCTTTTAATACGCGATTGTTTTCAAATTCGTTTGTTACAAGTCCATGAATTTGTTTATCATTTTTTGTGAATTTATTTTTCAAATTTGTGATTATTTTTCAAATTCACAATTTTTTATTATTTTTGTGAAAAAATTCAGACTCACAAACATTTTTTGCAATTTCGCGGACTTTTTCAACTTATGAAACTTTATGATATTAATGATATTTTTACCAAGTTTTATTTAATTTTCCAAATTCGTCAACAGTTTCAGATTTACAATTTTCTTGAAATCTATTAACCTTTTCAACTTATGGTCATTAGTCAACCGGTCGAACATACAGAAGATGAATGTTTTTGTAGACACAACAACAGATCAACTAACTAAAGGGTACCCCTTGCAGGAGCCCTACAATGGTCATTTTTGTGGGCTGAGAGCAAGCCAAGTGGTGCGAATAGCCGCCACCACATGTCGTGTGCTGGATACATTCTCTACACTTTGTTTTTATATTATATTTTTACATGATTTTGGGTTTCGGATGTGTTTTTTATAGGTATTTTCAGCTTTTCGGTTTCCTCTTGTTTTTTCTAGGTTTGGGTTGAAATATTTTTTCCCACAAAAAAATTGTGCTTCCACGAGAAGCGCATATGTGCTTCTTGTGTGGGCATAGATTTGCTTCTAGTGGAGGAAAAACATATTTTTTGCACTTTTTCCCTCCATGAGACACACGGATTTGCTTCTCGTAGGTGCACATATTTGCTTCGACGAGTGCTTCTCGAAAATGAAAAAAAAATAGTGATAATTTTTTTTCTTCCACGAGAAGTACATATTTGATTCTCTTGGAGCCACAGATTTTCATCCGCAAGAAGCAGGCCTTGAAAGGGAAAAATGTGATTTCTTTTCTTACACGATTTCTTTTTGCTTCCATGAGGCACATATTTGCTTCCGTGAGAAGCACAGAGAAAGGGAAAGTAAGGATTTTTTGCATGATTTTTTTGCTTCCACGAGAACCATAGATTTTTTTTTCTGGTGGAGGAAAATATCTGCTTCTGTAGGAAGCTATTGCTTGTTTTCTTTTTCTGCTTCCACGAGAAGCAAAGATTTGCATCTCACTGAGGCACGGATATGTGCTTCTAGAAAACAGGAAAAATAAAAAAAATGTGCTTTCTGCTCCGGGGTTTTTTATGAAAAAAGTTCATCAAAACCTATTAACGTGGGATCTTGCTTGAAAGATCTTAACACGAGAAATCCAATGGTGAAAAAAATTCGGGATTTGAATGCATGGTTCAAATGATGAAACATTTTGAGAAATGAATCTACAAAAAAGGGAAAACTTACAGGTTGCGACAAAGTGTCGTACATGCTGTGCGCCACTTGTTAGTTCCTGAGAAGATGCGAGTGAATTTTCCAAAGGGTACCCCTAGACTAATGATTTCAAACAAACATGCGAGGGAGACGACCAATCGAGCCAGTATCTCGCGTCTTGTGGGCCGGCATACGCGAGAGGGGTTGTAAGCGTCATTACGCTATTCAGTTCATAAGGCGTTGACTAGGAATCCTCGGGAAAATCAGTAGTTCAGGCGACACTCCCTTCGGCTGGCTGGCCGGTCGACCTAGTTGGGCCTCAGCCCATGCAAAGTGGCAGAAAACAAAAAATACAATGATAAATAATAAAATATTCCAAACAATAAAAAATAATGTTCTACCATTTTCAGAAAAATTACTCATATTTATAAAAAATCAATTAGGAAATATCTTAGCACATCTATAAAATATACAGGAATTTAGAAAATTGCACGAATTTCAATTGTTTTGGAAAAATTAGCAAATATTGGTGATTCTGAATTCCTGTCTTTTGGTCTCATTTTAGCAAATGCCATGGTGCCTACCATAGCATGTGTTCGCATCAGTTCGAGTCAATTGCCTATGTTGTCTAAAAATATTCCCGATCCCATCTGCCCTCCTGGGTCGCTCCCGTCCAGGAGGCTCCATCCCCGATCCCACCACCGCACTCTCCTCGGTGTGCACCCACCCGTCGCCCGTAGCCGGTGTGGCGGCGGCGCCTTTCCCGTCTAAGGCGGAGGGTAGGGGAGGGCATCGTGACGACGCTTTTCGGGTGCCGACAGGGCGTTGGAGGCGGTGCTAGATGGCGTGGCCCTAGTGGTCGGGCCCTGGTTCCAGCCGGAGAGGCAAGCAGCGGTGAAGCTCCGACGGCGGCAGCTGGTCTGACCTAGGCCTTTAGGGCCCGATCTGGGCCATCTGCATGCGTGCGGCGCTACGGCCGCATTTTCCTTTGTTAATCCGACCGGTGGTGGGGGCGGGGGGCTGCTGTTGCTGTATAAGGAGGCGGTCCTAGGGTTATTCTCGCGCAAAGGCGTTGATCTGCTTGTGGCCAGCCCTTCTTGATTTGGCCGTTGACTAGTTCTGGAATGATCCACTGGAGACCTTCATTGGGCGCATGACTCCTCTAGATTGCTGCATTTGATGTGATCCGGTCATGTGTGTCCTTATTTATCAGCGCGTGCGGCTTCAAAAGGGCGTGGCGCAAAGCTCTGTTGTCTGTTGGCATCATGGGACATGTTGATGTTTTGATTTCCATGGTGTAGACAGTTGTGTGGAATGTCATAACAACTAAGATATGAGAGCTAGTAATGGAGGACATAGTCTTTGAGGCGGTGAAGACTATGCTTGGAGATTCGTGAGTTGCAGTAGCGACCTCGGCAAGTGGGGACGGTGGCATTGGAGGAGTACAAAGTCTTATTTGTGAGGGTGAAAATCCAAAGTCATATTTAAAGTTTGTTTAAATTTGTATTAAAAAAATGCTCACCATGATTTTAGGTTTTCACCGAGGTCATATTTAAAGTTTTTTAAAATTTGTATTTAAAAATGCTCACTGTGTTCAGTTTGTATTTTAAAATGCTCGTCATGTATTCAAAAAATAATTATGTATTAAAAAAATATTTATTATTTAAAAGTGTTCATTGTGAATCAAATATTGCTTGCCATGTATTTGAAAATGTTCATCAAATAAATGAAAAGGTGCATGAAGTATTAAAATGTTCAGCGTGTACTTACAAAGTATCCATCTTGTATTAAAAAATGGTCATTGTGTACTATTAAACGTTTATCATGCATTAAAAATTATTTACTTATCATATTTTTAAACATATAGTTGTTTTAAAAATGCATGATTTTTTCAAAAATTGCAAGAACGTTCTAAAATACAAGGAAAAGTTTTTAAATTATAAACATCTTTTACATGCATCATCACATTTTTGAGATCTCAAGAACATTGTTTTGCCTCTAGATTTTTAACTTGGACATATTATACTCTTGAGTAATTTCTTTAAACTATTTTCATCTTTTTATTTGGATCATATGTATTGCAGATTAATCCATTATGTGCGCTCAAGCAAAGTGCACTATCGTGTCAGTCAGTGTTCTCTTTTTCTTCGTTTAAAATTGTTTATTTTTCCTGATAGTTTGATCCTGGGCCGGCCCAAATCTCCTTCACGGCAGGCGGCGCGAGTTTCTGCTTCGCTGCAAGCAATGTATAAAGTATAAAGGCACCCTAGCTAGCCAGCTATCTGGTGGGCTGGGCTTCCACTCTCCCAGCCCGACAACAAATTCCACTCTCCCAGCCCTGCAACAAATCTGTGATAGCGGCCGACAAAGTTTACTTGGAAATGTTAACATGCTTCAATAGTCGTGTACGCAAGTCAAAATATGCTTGTCACAGTAATGAATTTCTCCTATAAAAAGTTATGTATTTGAAAATATTCATATTTATTTAGAAATATTCAAATATTTGGTAGAGTTGTTCATGTTTGTGTGGGGGTATGTTCATACACTAAAAATGTTCACATATTTCCCCCAAAAGGGAAAAACATCACAGAAAATAAGGCTAGCAACATGAAGCACACAATAAATGAGAGGAATGAAATAACTACATAATCACTATTTCGACACTTCAGCTCATGGCTAGGCTTCACATGGTCTTAACATGTGATTATTTTAATGAATAGCGTGTTGGTCGAGTCCCGAACTTATGACTTGTTGGTTCTAGTGGATGCATGATCCACGCGGTTACTCCAAAATTTCAGGGCCATCAAATATATTTCCACAAGTGAAACACAAGCTCAAATCACTAGTAGTGAATGTTGAGGCGACCTCCATACCTACACAAACTTTCTAAAAGCATGAGTCCGTACTTTGGAATCTTTCAGACGATCCGAAAATACCAAAAGTAACAAGCCATACAATGAGCTCAAGATGGATTCATATTCTCCAGGGGCAGCTCGTCTTTCATTTCCTGAAAGGTTTGACAGCATTTGAGAAGTCTGGATCTTCAACAACGGTGGGGAGAGACTGCAAGCTTAGATTTTGCCGATGCCCATACATAAATTTCCGTATAAAGCTGGGAAGAGAAATGACCACATGTTGGAATATGGAATTTTCTTTTGCAAGGGGATAATAAACTAGGAAGGGAATGGGGATGACTCACTCAACAGGCGGACGCAATACGGCGACTTGTAGGCAGCCCGGCGATAACCCATGGTGAGGCGAATGAGCCAAAATTGTGGTGACTGGCTTGGCTTCCCATGGACCAAAAGGCCACTTACAACTCGAGAGGTTACATGCATGTGACGTAACTATTACACGCACCGACGAGACACACCTACTACATAGTACCGCTTGCTTGCCTCTTGGGTGGTTTAGGCACTGTCTCACGCATGCATGCACATATTAAGTATCTAAAATAGTACTCCCTTGGTTTCTGAATTACTTATCACAAAAATAGATGTATGTACAATTAAAATACATCTAGATACATTTAATTCTTAGACGAGTAATTTCGAATGGAGAGAGTAGGAGCCAAGCACACCCTCATATGCATGCTTCACCACTCATCAGTAAGTATAATTCCAATAAGCAGCTAGCTAGCCACCAATACCCCACCGGGGATGCGATTTGGACCGTACGTTGCACCACGCGTGTTTGCACAAGCTAGCCTAGCTAGGCCGGAATGAAAAGTTAGAAGAATACAAGAGTGATAGAGATGTGTGAGTGACAGATGCGACAATCAAGTTGGTGACATCAGGCACGGCAATAAGCCCAACGAAGGATCCAGATTAAGGCCAAGTGGAATAAGCCTACGGGCTGATGTGGCATCTACGGCTCCACCTAGTTGAAATTAGGGGGGAGGGCAGTAGGGCAATTTGCAGGACAACTTCAACGCGCCGACACAAACGGACGTGGGTTTGTCTATTTTTTTTTTCATTTTGGTTGCCTGAGCGGACGAGCATGTTGATTTTTTGGTTTGGGTTGGCCGGTGCGCCTAATGCGGCCGACGAATTATCCGCATGGTCTTAAAAAAACTAAAAAAGCCCATAAAATTTAAAACATGCAAATAAATTAAATATAATTGTACAATAAAACGGCCGGTCAACCATCAGCCAAAGTCCACTTAAACATAATTAAAGATAGAATAAAAACTTAAAAAAGGCCCCTCCCAGCCGCACAGTAGCCCTAACGTCGCCCTCATCGTCAGAGTCGGTAATGTCGAAAAAGGGCGGCGGCGGCGCAACCCACAGGAAGGCGTGCTGGTACGCCGCCTGCGCTGCCTCCTACACCGTTTCCTGCGCGGCACGCATGCTCCTCCTCCTCGCGTGCACAGCGCTGCCGGCGCTCCTCCTCCTCACGCTCCAGTTGCATGAGGCGTTGCCCTTCTTCCCGCTCCTCTGCCAGCCCACGCTGCCTCCAGTGTTCGAGATGGGGGTCGAGGTGCCATTAGTGGGGGAGGTTGACGTCGTGCCACGGCAGTGGGACACGGTACTACTAGTGATACCACACACGGTGCACTGTGATGTAGAGCCGGTCTCGTGGTCGACATGCCCTCCCTGCCCATGGCACCAACGCTAAAGCGTTCGTCGACGACACGCAGGATGCGAACGTCGAACTTGCACTTCCCCTTCCCCTTGTTGAAGAACCCCATGGTGGATACATGGGCTAGCTAGGGTTTTCTGTTGCCGGTGAGGGAGTGAGGGTGGCCAGATGTGGACGGAATTGGGAGAGCAAGTGGATAAGGCCGGCCCCTCCCAATTTAAAAAAGACCTGGACTTCGGACTGTTCCAGCCGCTGCCATGTGGGCCGAAGTTAGGTGGATGCATTCACTATGACCATGTGGGGTAGTTGGGTGGCCGACACGCGCACCCATGGTGGATGTGTCATTCTCGTGTGTCTACGTGAACGCAAATCAGGCGCAAATTTGGATAGGGAATGCATCCAGACGTGCAGCGAGTCAACCAAATATGGGTTTCCATCGGCGCATTGGGCCGGAGTTTTCCTACGTTTCCACCCAAACGGACACAAGCGGATGATATGCGTCGTTGCGTTGGAGTTTCCCTTGGTTACGCATTTTGCATAGAAACCGATGGTGGGGGTGTGCCTACCGGATTGCGGTCGGATCTACCTGGATATCGCACCTCATCAATGGCATGTAACGCAAGGGGGTGGCAAAGGCTCGTTTCTGCCGATGCTTGGTGTATGGTCTAGACGGCGCGGCGGCGGCCTCTAGCGGTGCGTGATGGCCTTTTTGTATGGTTGTGCAGCAGTCCATGGTGGCTCGGCAGGTCATCTCGCAGCGATGACGAGGCACGACTCCTACATTGGCTCATCTGCGGCGAGCTCAGGTGCGTGCTTCCAGAGTCCTTCTATGGAGGCAAGTTGTGGTCGGGTCGTCACCGCTCGTTGATGGGCGGGTGCCTGGTGCTTGCCAGGAGCGGACCCAGGTGGGCAGTGTTTTGGCTGGTGTTTAGCGTTCTCTAGTGGTGGTGCGACAGATGTTCTCGTGACTGGCCGCACCATGGTTGGACATGGGGTGTGCTTGCTAGGCTGAAAACCTTGTCTGGCTTTGGCTACGTCTACGGAGGCGGTGTCTGTGGACGTCATCACCTTCTTGAACTCTTCATCATGGTTGCTCCTGGTGCATTGTCATGCTCCTAGTGAAAATCTTGATCCTTTCAATCGAGTTGTGGCAGCGCTTCGGTATCGTTTCCTTCCTGAAGGTATCATGTTGGAGCTCATGGTTCGCCAGCGTTTAGCTTCGCCTCCTCGCGGTGGGTTGTTCACGGTTGAGGTGCCATCGACTCCATAGTGATGCTTAGTGTCCATCTATTGTCTAACTGTAGTTGTATTGGGTGATGTTGCTGACATTTAGCATCACCCCATATATATCTTGCCTTGGATGCGTGTGTTGTGGTGATGTGGTGTTTTGCGTCGGTTTGTATGGTGATCATTGCTTTACATATAAAACAAGGCGAAAACCTTTTTCTTCCAGTAATCAACCTGTGGTGGTTATACAGATGGATTAAACTCCAGGTTTGTTGCTTTGCGTCTTGTTAAGCTGGAATATTTTTTTGGGTGTGCTTAGGTCTCAGTCGATTGAGATTTAGCAAAGTCTCGATTAAAGTAACATAACATACAGTGAAAAAAAGAAAATTTTGCATGGATTCTAATCACTGTTCAAGATATCTTTCGATATGCCGATAAATTGGCCGATTTATCGCTTAACGCTGTCAGACCGATAAGATAAATTGGCCGATAAATCAGCCGATATGGCGATAAATCGGGCGATATGCCGATAAACTGGCCGATTTACCCCTTATCATAGGTCGACCGATAAGTTTCCGATAAGCGATATCCCCAACATTGATTCTAATGTAAGATCTTACGGATATACTATCGACCGAGACTTGACAAAATCTAAGTCGACCAAGACTTCGCAAGATTGTATTTTTTTTTCCGCTGGGACGTGATCACCTTATTGATAGTGAGGTACGCGCGGTGATTTACCAAAACTCTTCAACTAGTGTCCCGCACTGTGAGTGTGCGTGCTGCGTGCATGTGGTGTCAGTGGTGATGGTGTGCATATATGATATGTACGCGTCTATGCTGTACTCACTCGATGTTTCTTGGAAGAGAGAGAGAGAGAGAGAGAGAGAGAGAGAGAGAGAGAGAGAGAGAAATGGAGGGCCAGCTAGCCAGCACGGATCGACGAAACGAATATATGATCGGTGCTGCTGTACTTGGTAAAAAGAGGCAATCATCAGCAAGGACGACATATGCGACCCCTTGAAAAATATATGGATGGATGGATCCATCATCCACGGCACTGTCCGTCCTGGTGGTTGGTGCGATTGATATACTAGTGATAGATGTGCATTGACATCAGCCTCCACTCCACTTGCCGGCCGGGCCGGCAGCTTATCGCTATCTTCCTCCTCTATCCCCAATCGAAAGGAAAGCAAAAGCAAGCAAAGAGCATGTAGATCCATGACGTGTGCCCATGGATGCGACCTCACCTGCCCCTGCCCCTGCCCGACCGCCTATAAGACGGCCGTCGACCACACCACCTCCCAAGTGGAGTCCTTCATTCCATTCCGTTCCATTTCCATACGTTTCTTCCTCGAGTCAAGTGGCTCTTGATTGATCCCACCACCAGCCGCACCACCAACGTCTTCTGTCCGTAGCTCCTTGGTGCCTAGCTGCTGTGTTCACATCACATCTCCATCGATGAAGACGAAGCAGGCTTCCAAGGCCAAGGCGGCGCCGTCGCCGGGGAAGGAGGAGGAAGCAGTTGCACCGGGTGGTTTCCGCAAGGGGCCATGGACGGAGCAGGAGGACATGAAGCTGGCGTGGTTCGTGCGGCTCTTCGGCGAGCGCCGCTGGGATTTCTTAGCTAAGGTGTCAGGTTTGCAAGGTGGCGGGTGACCCATGCCGTGCCATGCATGCGCCATGCATGCATGCATGTCTGGGACCAAAATATGATGTAGCCATGGTCCTTTGTGTGCTAACGCTCTCGGTCTCCGCCGGCACCTCTTGCTCTTGTGTTTGTCTTGGCGACAGGTCTTAACCGGACGGGGAAGAGCTGCCGGCTCCGGTGGGTCAACTACCTGCACCCGGACCTCAAGCGCGGCCGGATGAGCCCCGAAGAGGAGCGCCTCGTCGTCGACCTCCACGCCCGCTGGGGCAACCGCTGGTCACGCATCGCCAAGGCCATGCCGGGGCGCACCGACAACGAGATCAAGAACTACTGGCGCACCCACACCCGCAAGCTCCACAAGGACACGCGCGCCTCTGCTGCTTCGGCCTCTACGACCACGTCCACGTCCATGTCGGCGGCGTCTCCGGCCACCACGTCCAGCTCCTCCTCTTCAACGATCGACAACGACAACAACTCGCATCACGGCCACCGCGACCAAGAGACGGCGGCCAGCCAGGAACAAGCGGATAACCAGCTGCTCTACACCGCCGGCATCGGCATGGACAGCCACCTCCTTTGGAACGACGCCATCATGGACTCCTACGCATGGGGAGCCGCCGTGCCGTCGATGATAGTGCCGCCGCCTTCATCGCCGGTGTGGGACTACTGCTGCTCGGATTCGCTCTGGGGGATAGGCGACGACGAGGTCGAGTACAAGAAGATGCTCGCCGTCGCCGGTGCCTCATGATCTTTTTCATACACAATCGATCTTTGCTTAGCCAATTACTAGCTGCCAACTAGCTGAAGATGCTTACGTGCATGCGTCCAAGTCATATCCTAGCTGAGACGAGACTTGATATGTACTCTCCATGTGATCAGTGCATGCCTGCCTTGGGATTTATGCTTTTGTATATGTAATCTCCATGTGTATGTATGATAGAGTAATAACCACACATATGCATGTAATTATTTTTATTATGGTATAATTTTCAATGTCTCCTTAATGTTTTAGCAATGTATAACAGCTACTAGCTGTACTATATATACTAGTACTTGAGAACTCGGATGGACTTTGTAAAAAAGAAATAAAGATTTGACCACCATGAGTATATCTCCTCAATCTATTTAATCTGGATGTTTTTGTGCAATACACACACACACGATATGTTCATTCATTCATCATGTTAATGCCGAAGTAGGCCCTTCTTTAATTCCGGATATCGAAACTAAAGGCTGGCGAAATTTGCATAAACGGAATTGAGTTTGTCTAATTCACATCTAGATGTTTTTTAAGGATGTCACATCTAATCTCCCACAAATAACGTAGCAACAAGGAACAAAAAAAAAGCTGGGATAAAAAAAACAGACCACAAACATAGTGGACATCAGGTTAGATGTGACATAACTAGACAGACCCAACGGAATTAGCATATTCCATCAAGTACTTCATAATTAAAGAGAATCCGCATAAGAAATGTATTCCGAGATCAATCAATCAATCTATACCCAGAATCTAATAATTGCTTCAAGAACTCGCTAGAACCTCTACTATACCTTTCTATTTCAGCCTCTAATTCCTATGCCAGGAGAGGTTCACAAGGGCACGTAACTCATGAAGATGCTGACCTGAAGATGATCATCTGATCGTTCCTGTCCCTGTCCTAGCTACTTTTTCTAGCCATCTTGCATCTAGAAGAAATATTTCCTATGCATCCTTTTCATGCCCCAATCTCAATCAGTTAATTCCAAATGGATCCTGTGCATGATCGCAAACAGCAGCACTGCTCTGATCGATGATCTGCAGCTGCAGTACTACTCGGTGAGATAGGGACAGGGATCGTCAGTGGGTGATCAGTGGTTGCAAGTTGCAAGTAAAGTTGTGAAGGAAAATTGAAAAATAAAATAAGGAGAGGTCCAGGTAGTTGTGATAAGGGAGCATGGAGTTAAAAATTGTGGTGACAAAAAGCTAGGTGGTGTGTGTGATAAGGAGCTAGCAGCAGCAGCAACTTGTTTGCTACCTTTCTTGCATTACTTCTAATATTATCTTGGTCATTGCTAATTTACTCCATCTGTCTAGCTAGTGCTTCATCAAAAACAAACTTTAGTTTCTTTCTTGCTCCTAGTGGTGCTCTTAGTGGTACATGTGGTACTAATGCTAACCTCATCTTCCCACTTTTTTCTGCACTTAATTATATTGCTCCTCTAGGATGGATGTAGATAATATATATTCAAATGATCTAGATACCTCTTTACCTAGTTCAATGCCATTCAAGGGCACTATCTAGATAGCTGGCTAGCATGGAACATGCATGGATGGTTGCCACGCTTAGCATGGAAAAGCCTCAAGCAAGGCGATTAAGCAAGATATGCTCTGATTCAGAAGGATACTACACCACACGCCTAACTAATCTATTGAAGGATGCCTCCACTCCATGCACATATGAGAGGAAGCACGAATGAGATCGATGTACGCTTTGGACTTAATTACTAGGCCTAATTTCGGTACACACCACACCTAATTTTGGTATACCCATGAGCCATCACACCTACTTTTGGTAGTATCCATCACAAATGCAGAGTGTGTCGTCTTGTCTCATGGGCTTGTAGAGTATTAACAAAGTTACAAAGTCTGTAGCTCTTCTTTTGGAAAATTTGGGATTCGAAGAATACAGCAGTCTTCCACAATGAGTCTCTATTCTATTGTAACCACTAGAAACATTATTTCAGACTTTACATTCTAGACTTTTCAGTTCAGGGAACTGATTCAGAAGGTCGCCAATATGTCTTGGCAGCAATACCTCTCGTCAGTTCTGGAATACCCATGTAACCCTTGCTGTTAACTTGTGATCCAAATTCATATAAAGTATAAAGGTCAACTTCTGACAAGCGGAGCGGATCCTTTGTAAGCGGCAGCATGCGATAAGTTGATTAATCCCCGACATTTGTAACCTCTCCCAATATAGTGAAGTTTCGCTGGCTGATGCCCGTGTTTTTTCCCTTCGCATTGGAGGGGTTTTCCATGTTAAAATTTGTGTCCCCTGTGTTTGATTTTGGTCTTCGTCATTCATATTGCATGTCGTATCTCTAACACTAGCCAACTTATTAGTACTTTGAGTAATAAATTCAGGTGGGTAAATAATTCATATCTACTACCTTTGTTCCATAAAATTGTATTTATGCGTTTGTCTCAAGTCAAATTTGTTTAATTTTGATCAAGTCTACAGAAAAGTACATTGACATGTTGAACACCAAATTAGTATCATGAGATCCCTTATGAAATATATTTGCATACTATGTGTATTTGGTGTTCCAGATCTTAGCAGATTTTTATATAGAGTTGGTCAAACTTAAGCAAGTTTTAATTTGGATAAACGTAGAACTTCAATTATTTTGGACGGAGGGAGTAGAAATTTGAAAAAGTGTCGATGCACATATGCATGCAGATGTTTTCTATATATTGTTGAAATTTTATTAGAATATGTTAATTTCTAAGGAATAAAAAATAAAAACTTTGTTGGTCCATAGTAGCAAATAGTAAATCCATTTTATCCACATATTTTTATTATTTATGTAACCTACAAAGGGAAAGATGTATTATGAAATTTGTAAATACATAGCTCACATCTATATATGTAAAATAATTTTCAAAACATGAGTTTTAAATATTCCTAAAGGTTACATGAAGGTTCTGCAATGTATTTTGATGGCTAACACAAATTTTTAGATATACTTGCTTTGTTTTGACGAAAAAGTGCTACTATATTTCAATCAGAAGCTAATACTGCACATTATTCATTTACATGTCGGTGTGTCGTGATGCTCTTTGAAAGTGGGGCAACTAATAAAACCCACGAGGAAATCATGTTGTTTTTTGTCTGAGACATGGTCTCATGACTCATGACAAGTCATCTAATATTGGTTGGAGTTAACACCGAGTTTTTGTACCAACCATTGTTTCATGATTCCTGGAGGTAAAAACTGGCATTCTGACATTTACTAACCGGCTGTGATAGCGACAGGGTAAGCGTCATTTCCATTCTAAAGGTGTTCCTCTAGGCTAATGATCCGGCCTTCATTGATTGAATCTGACAACATTTCTATGGCAACAAACCTAGCTATTGTGTTCTGTCGGGCCTTGGGCTTTGTTTCCTGCATATTTATTATGGGCGATTTTGCTTCCTTCTTTTTGCGTGCATCCTAGATGGCTAAGGGAATAATTTCATCTACGCGAACATATCTAGTTGAGGCAGAGTGCGTATAAAAACACCATTGGCTTGTGGCAACATCTATGTGTGTGAGCTCACCACTTTCTTGAAGGCACTGCTTTAGAAAATGGAGTTTACAATTTGCTTTCAGGGTGTACAGATTTCGATATGGCTTTTGTATACGGTCCAAGGCCGGTCCTGATGGGGGCGGCCGCCCGGGCCCCCCAAATCCAGCCCCCGCCCCCCCTCCGACCAGGACGCAGGTTAGATCATCGGGCATGCAGTCCCGTCGTAACCAAACGCAGCAGTAAGGTAGACGACGACCACATGAGTACACCGTTCTGTTTTTTTAGGCAACGTTGTTCTGTTTCTGTTCAACAGTTTTCTCATATAGTTTATGAAACTTAACTCAAGTCATTATCCGTATTATCTCTAGGACTTAGAAGATGGTTCAAATGCTTCATCCAAGAACAGTTTTGTTTATCAAGGAGGACATGTATTAGGAGATACTGGATGTGTTGATGATTGCCAAGGGATGCTGCCTTATGTGGTTATTGTAGTACTGGAAGTAGCATGTGAATCTTTTAAAGAGCTATATATTGAGAGAAAAACTACGCGAGGTTTGTAAATATCCCAAGAGGTGTTAAATGGTTTGGTAACTTTATGCATTTAGAAAAAAAATGTGAGTGAGATTGATAATGATACCTCCATTTATGAATTTGTGTCTAGGAACGTTAAAAGAAAAATTAAGGTAAAGTATAAATTATTTGATTTTGGATGGATTTTAAGGGTTGACTAATAATGTTTCACATATACATATAGGAAAATTATTTTGATGTTTATATCGAAGGGCCTCGCCCTGGCCCCATAAATCTCAGGACCGGCCCTGATAGAGTCGGACGGCTATGTTTCATGGGCCATTGACATAAGTGTTTACTATAGGAGGAGGATGACTTGGTGTACGTAGTCACCGGCGGCTAGGAGCTTGAAGTAGCACCACTAGTGGGTGTAGCTCGCTTATAGGGCGCCACATTTTGTTTTTTGTAAATATGCTAGGTAGACACATAATATACTTAATACAATTACTTTTTTGAAGTCCAATGGCCATATATTGATTGGCAAAAACTCTTACAGATACATCATTACGAAAAATTGAAAAATACATCCAATCCATTGTAGATATAGAAGTACTTCTTTTTTATCTCGCATCCACCATCAGCAAAGCCCGTCACTTCCTTTGGGCCTCCATCTCAACGAAAGAACCTTGTTTAATTCCAGGAGATTGTATAAGCAACGACCAGGGAAGTCGTCGATTAGTCCAAAAGATATCGGCTGCCGCGATCTACCTAGCAAATCATCCTCCTAGAGAAGAAAATGCTAATGAGAGCGTGTAGAACACCCCAATTCATGCCAGACTAAGTCAGGGAACACATATCTCACACCCCTAATGGCGCCGAGGCTGGTCAGCCTTCCTCGATTTGAAGTAGAGTTGAAAGACCAAGATGTACAAACACGTTGTCCGCTTTATGGGATAGTGTGACCAAGATAAATCCACACAAAAAAAGACACTAGACCCAAGAAACTAGATTTGGAACACACCATCTTACACACCTCTCCTGGCAATACAGAAAAGCATTACCAAAACGAGAGAGATGAGGCTGGGGCATACCCCCTTTTCGAAAGAAAAAAAAAACGTGATGGTGACACCATCATCTCGACACAAACGAATACAGACAAACTGTAATTCTTTTTACTATCTCTACCATCATTGGACAGAAGCCCTAGGGTCTACCGTTGAAATACAATTATGTTTCGTGTGTATCATCAAGATATATAATGGGAGATTATTATTTTTATCTTTTCTCATAAAAGTCGAACACATACCTGGAACAATCCAAACATATCCTAAGCAACACGGTGTGTTCTATAGACAGATAAGGCAGGTACTAGGAACACATGGATAAACTTATAGGGTGAATTCCGTATATGCCACTCAAAACTTGCTCGTACCCCCATCTGTCATTGGCAATTTCCCTCTGTCAAATATGCCACCGAAAATTTGCACCGCGTACAGATATGCCACTATGGCCAGTTTGACCGTTAGTTGACCGTTAAGTGAAGGTGAAAAGACAATTTTGCCCCTGACCTACACTGTAGCAACAGAGCGACACTGCAGCGTCTGATGCACTATAGCGCCCACTTTTTAAAAAATGTGAATATCTGTACCGCCCACTTTTTTTAAATTTTGTTCACTTTAAAAAAATGTTCGCAATATGGGACGGAGCCTGTTGTAGCAACAATTACTGTAGCATGCAATTTTTTAAAAAACTATGCCACCCACTTTTTCCAAATTTTGTTCACTTTTTAAAAAAATGTTGGCAACACAGGCTCTGTCGTAGTAATTGTTCACTTTCAAAAAAATATTATTAAAAATTGTTCGCAATATAGAAGGACACATTTAAAAAAAATCATGTGCTACAGTAATTGTTACTCGCCCGCTGCACTAGTTGCTCCAGTACTGGATGCGAAAGTATTCTGCACAGTGCATCGAACGCTACAGTACTGGATCGATAAAGTTGGTGCTGCAGTGCACAAGAACGCCCAGGGGCAAAATCGTCTTTTCACCTTCCACTTGACAGTCAACTAACGGTCAAACTGGCCATAGTGGCATATCTGTATATGGTGCAAATTTTCGGTGGCATATTTGACAGAGGGAAATTTTCAATGGCATATGCAGATACGGGCAAGTTTTGAGTGGCATATACGGAATTCACCCAAACTTATAACACTGAGATTAAGCATAGGCATGGACCATGAAATTAACATGAATGACAGACGCACGCAAGAACGCAAGATATGAATTAGATCTGCACTTGCTTACTCAAAGCCTTAGGACGTCATGATTATTAACTACTCGCTAACTAACTGGATTAGTCATAGCTCACCTGACGCCCGGGGTTGGTGCACATATGTGCACGCCGATCATGTACGTCACAGGTCCCTCCAAATTGCAGATCGAGACAACAAAATACACTGAAAAAAAACCCCAAGCTATGAACAATTAAAATATTTGATTTATGGCCGCCCAAACCACAAGCTATGACGATCATAGACAGAGATGGGCAATCGATGATGGATGGATATGGATGCGCTTATCCGATTTTTCTAATCACCCGGCCGGGATTTCATCAGGATCACCTACGTACATATCCCCATAGCGATCGCTACTAGTTAATTAAAGGCATCCAAGATTATCTCCTGCTTATCCTCTCGCTCTTTTTCCACAACACTAGCTGAGCTATGCACTTTACGAGCCATCTAGATAGGTAAGCTACGGCCATTGGTAATTATTACTTGGAAAAGTGATTGAGATATCGATCATGTAGAGTAGAGGTCAAACAGCTTTAGTCTGTCTCAAGAGAACATACTAGTTCGGAGAGAAACAAAGTATACATCATATTTCTGAATGGGAGTGTCTATTTGACGTTTGACTGAAAATCATTTGGGCATCAGTCAAGTTTTCCAACCAATAATAAGATGACACTTGTACGTATTTGTGCGTCTCCTTTTTGTGTATCTCCACTATGTGCATGTCAATGCTAAAAGGCCAATCCTAACCGGGTCGGAACTGGACCCGGTTTCAAACAATTGTGAGCTACAACTATCGCACTACCACAGCCCAAAAAAGCCCTATAGATCCATCAACCTACTGTTTGTAGGTCTGGCATCAGTGGCGTCAACATATAGTCCACTTACAGTCATTTGGGAGAAAATTGCAGTGATAATTAGATCGCCATTACAATCTGCTGGTAACTTGCAGTCTACTTAGAGTTGAAGTCTTAATAGACAAAATTTGCAAGTCAAATTAGCACTGGAACTTCCAGAATTACAGTGCATTTACACAGAACTTACACTCGTACCGTGTGATTATTACAGTGACATTATGACTGGAACTTACAGAAAGTATGAAAACAATGATCACAGTGGATTCACACAGAACTTACACTGTCATTTGAGAGAGAAAATTACAGTGATAATTACACTGTCATTATAGTCTACTTAGAGTCTATTTGCAGTGTATCTTAAGAGCTACAATCTAGATACACACAACTTAAGTCAAAATTAGCACTGAAACTTCTTAAAAATTACAGTGTATTTACACAGTACTTAAATACATACTGTTTGAACATTACAGTGACATTATGACAGGAACTTATAGATAATCGGTGATTGTATTTACACAGAACTTCACTAATACTGTGTAAATATTACAGTGGCATTACTACTAGGACTTTTAAGAAAATACTGTGTAAATATTACAGTGGCCAAACGGGTTGCACTCAACTAGACCCGCTGGCAAACTACCAGAACAATGAGGGGGGGGGGGGGGGGGGGGTACATGAAAACAAAGTAGATCAACAGTAGAACAAAAATAGCACTGTAATTAGCATGAGTACACCTTGAAAATTATGAAAAAAATCTGCTGCATATAACCACTGTAAGAACTGTAGATTATACCACTATAAATTAGTACAGGTTTGTGAACCTCATTTGTAATTTACAGTAGTGAATCGGTTGAATTACACTAGTATATTTACAGTTCTACGGTGGAGTTACAGTGTAAATGTGCAGTTGAATTACATTATAAATCCGTAGATTTGTAGTTTTGACAATATCACCTGACGTTGACAAACCCCTAAAACTATCTAGAAAAGAGATGTTACCCAACAAAGACAAACCAAACAAATTAGCCATGAAAATTATATTGTAACTGCCCTGTGACTTGCAGTGAGTTGCACAAGAATTAGTGAATTACAGTGTAATTTCCCTCTGATTTACACAGTAATTGCCCTGCAAATTACACTGAATATTGTACATGAATTACAGTAGTAATTTCCCTAAATTTACACTGTAAAACTCCTCAAATTACAGTGCAAGTGCACTGAAATTACACTGATTTCATTGTAATTGACCTGAATTTACAGTATTGATTGCCCCTGAAATTACACTTGCTGTGAAATTGCAAGTTAAGCAGCAGACCAAAAAAAAGTTCTAAAAATGGATGCAATACACATCAAACCTAGTAGCCTAGAGGGACCATAGTTCTGAAAATTACACTTAGTGTGATGAAGAAGCCTAAGAAATGAAAACCTACATGAAATTCATGGGAATTACAGTGGAATTCTGGGGTAAATTACATTGTGATATAACTAAAAAATACAGTGACTAAGCATGGGAATTACACTGCAAATCAGATGAATATTACAGTGTAAAAGAAGTAGCCTAAGAAAAATGAAAATAAAGAGGAAATTCATGGGAATTACAGTGTAATTCGGGGGTAAATGACATTGTAATATATCTAAAAAATACACTGACTAAGCATGGGAATTACACTGCAAAATCAGATGAATATTACAGTGTAATGAAAACCCTACACAAAAATTCAGGGCAAGAACGTGAACTACGGTGTAAGCGCATGAAAAATGCTGCCAATGACTAAGTGCATAGGATTTACCGACGAAAATACTACTGAAAGTACACATTAATATCTAAGCTTGCACTCTAATACAAAGGAAATTGAAAAAATGCACTGGAGGGGTCTAAGACTGACAACATAAGGGCAATAGCAGGGCTAGAACACAGGGGATTACCAAAAAAACACAATCAGGGACATCCACTGAAGAATCATACTGGCAAAGAAAATATAGTAGTACTAATCTCTAAAATTATGATACACTGAGGAAATCCTAAACCAGAGAAACAAACACCTACATCTAACCTACCCCAAATTACATACATCTAGAACGAAAAATCAAGAGGATACAAGGGATAACCCCAAGGATGAGCCACACGAAGCAATACAGAGGCCCCCTACCAGAGCAAAATCACCAACCCTAACCACAAGAAAACCCCCAACAAAATCCATAAATCTAGACACCTACCAACGACTACATGAAGCGAAACACCTACCAGCGCCTACACCAGAGGGGATTCAAACAAGAAATAGCTGAAGGCCTAAATAGAGGAATCACATCGATTACATAGATCTTACACAAACACATCGGTAGCCATGGGGAAATCTACAAGAGCAACGAAACCTACACCAAACACGGGCAGCAACATACACCATCCATCAATCCAACACCAGAACACACATAGATCTCGAAGCTACACTAGCAGAAACAGAGGAGAGACCTAGATCACACAGGGAAGAGAGAGAGAGAGAGAGAGAGAGAGAGAGAGAGAGACGAGAAAAAACAACCGGGGCAACCGGGGAACGAAGAGAAAGGGAAGAGTAATCAAGCTCGAGCGGAAGAGGATCTCGGAATTGACATGAACCACAGGAATCGCCTCCGCTCCTCCGCCGCTCAAGCCGTCGAGCGCCTCTTTCTCTCTCGGACTGAGATCCAGTGCCTTGGCACACACAAGGCACAGATGAACAGTATCGTGCCTTGAGCTTTCAGCCGTTAGATCAGAAATTAAGGTTTCAGATTTCAGTGAACAGTGCCCTGCGCTACAGTGTGTTGGTCCTGTAGCGATTATTCTGTAGCAGACTTCCTGTAGCGATGCACTGTAGTGGTGACTCTTGATGTTCATCGGACCGTCGCTTGTAGATCCAACGGCTAGGAGATGCCCTCAAGGCACGATACTGTTCATCCGTGCCTTGTGTGTGCCAAGGCACCAGATCTCAGTCCTTCTCTCTCACCCTCCTCTCTGCCTTCTTTTCACGCTGCCGCCCAAATGAAAATGGGAAAAGACACGGAGAAAAATCAAAAAGGAAAAAACATGATGGTGAAGGACCGGGGCGGCCTTAACGGTTTGGGACGAAATAAAAACCGCGCCCGACAAACAGAAAACCGGCCCGAAAACCACACCTCCCAGCGTGAATCTCTGCGCAAGAACAAACGGACATAGATTTGAATGTCAACGAATTGAAAAACAGTCGACTGTAAAATAGCAAATCCGTTCTGAATTCATCACACATTATCATATGAAAGCTGATACTCTTATATCGGTTTGTGATTGCTTACCGACCTGACCGCCTGATGCGTGCTAGTATATACTTGGAATGCCCTTTTCTTTAAAGAATAAAGGGTTTCATTACTGCAGACTATTTTCATCAAAAATGCACACGGCCACCACAACCAACAATTAATATCCTGCATTCTTAAGAAAGTATTAGCCCAACATGCCTGATTCTTTTGTTTATGTTAATCCTGTTCTTGGTGGTTTTGTCTCTACCATCTGCCTTTTAGACCATTCGATGCATCTTAAGCATGTGAGGTAAGCCATGCCATTTTTGTAAAAGACCCTACAATTGTGATCCAAATTTACAGAAAACTCCCGAGTCTCTCCAGGTTTAGGTTAAGCCGCATTCCTCCCCCACCTCATCCAAATAGATAAGAGTAATAAATATTGGCTGAAACATAACATATTTTTAGTGATCTGTACCAAAAATAGAGTCATTTTTTTGTAAGTTTGTAACATATATTAGTCTATTTTTAAGCGGATCGTGCACTTTACAAGTGATATGGCAAACTAATGACACTACCGCATACAAGGATTATGTCATGCTTAAGTATGGGAATCATGGTGCAATGTACATCACTAGTAGAAAAAGGGTCAAATGTGAAGCACATTAGTGCCGGTTTGAATTTGAGCCGACACTAATATGTGCATTAGTGCCGGTTCCAACGGCTAGCCGGCCGCTCTCAATAGTACCGGTTCGTGGCGAACCTTTAGTACCGGTTCGTGCCACGAACTGGTACTAAAGTGAGTGGTGGCAGGATGTTGTCAGTCCGGGGCCCCTCCAGCACCTTTAGTACCGGGTCATATCACGAACCGGTACTAAAGGTCGTCCTACATAGACCCTTCGTCCACCCGAGCTCGCTCTGTTCTTCCCCTTTCCCCTCTCCTCTCTGTTCTTTTCCCTCTTCCTCTCAAGGTCATCACACATTTTGCCCAAAATTTGTCAAGATTTAAAGGCCCCCATCCATTCAAATGATCACAAAGGTTAGCAACTTTGTCCTTGCATCTCTCATTGCTAGATTAGCTCGTGCAATGCTTTATATAGTGATTGATTTTTGAGTTTAGTAATTTGGGAGGAATTATATATATGTGCTAGTATTTGATTTATATGCAATTTGAGGTCAAAAATAACACTTAGTTTGCATATGTAGCTGTGGTTTACTTAGTGCCTTCTAAATCTCCGTCGTAACCACCGTCAATCGCCCGCAACGTCCCGTCGCCGGCACCACCTTGTGGTGAGCCTCTTGTTCATGAAGTTTTATATAAAAAAATTGATGTTTGTGTGATTTGGATATATAGTTACTCGTATAATTATCTGTTAGAAATATGCCCTAGAGGCAATAATAAATTAGTTATTATTATATTTCCTTGTTCATGATAATCGTTTATTATCCATGCTAGAATTGTATTGATAGGAAAATCAGATACATGTGTGGATACATAGACAACACCATGTCCCTAGTAAGCCTCTAGTTGACTAGCTCGTTGATCAATAGATGGTTACGGTTTCCTGACCATGGACATTGGATGTCGTTGATAACGAGATCACATCATTAGGAGAAGATGTGATGGACAAGACCCAATCCTAAGCCTAGAACAAAGATCGTGTAGTTCGTATGCTAAAGCTTTTCTAATGTCAAGTATCATTTCCTTAGACCATGAGATTGTGCAACTCCCGGATACCGTAGGAGTGCTTTGGGTGTGCCAAACGTCACAACGTAACTGGGTGGCTATAAAGGTACACTACAGGTATCTCCGAAAGTGTCTGTTGGGTTGGCACGAATCGAGACTGGGATTTGTCACTCCGTGTGATCGGAGAGGTATCTCTGGGCCCACTCGGTAGGACATCATCATAATGTGCACAAAGTGACCAAGGAGTTGATCACGGGATGATGTGTTACGGAACGAGTAAAGAGACTTGCCAGTAACGAGATTGAAGAAGGTATCGGGATACCGACGATCGAATCTCGGGCAAGTACAATACCGCTAGACAAAGGGAATTGTATACGGGATTGATCGAATCCTCGACATCGTGGTTCATCCGATGAGATCATCGTGGAACATGTGGGAACCAACATGGGTATCCAGATCCCGCTGTTGGTTATTGACCGGAGAACGTCTCGGTCATGTCTGCATGGTTCCCGAACCCGTAGGGTCTACGCACTTAAGGTTCGATGACGCTAGGGTTATAAAGGAAGTTTGTATGTGGTTACCGAATGTTGTTCGGAGTCCCGGATGAGATCCCGGACGTCACAAGGAGTTCCAGAATGGTCCGGAGGTAAAGATTTATATATGGGAAGTCCTGTTTTGGTCACCGGAAAAGTTTCGGGTTTTATCGGTAACGTACCGGGACCACCGGGAGGGTCCCGGGGGTCCACCAAGTGGGGCCACCAGCCCCGGAGGCTTGCATGGGCCAAGAGTGGGAAGGGACCAGCCCCTGAGTGGGCTGGTGCGCCTCCCACAAGGCCCAAGGCGCAGCTAGGAGGAGAAGGGGGAAACCCTAGGCGCAGATGGGCCTAAGGCCCACCCTAGGGCGCGCCCCCCTCTCCCCCTCTTGCCCCCCCCCCTCCATCCCATCTAGGGCTGCCACCCCCTAGGGGTGGGAACCCTAGAGGGGGCACACCCTCCTCCCCTTCTCCTATAAATAGTGGGGGTTTTGGGCTGCCCAAGACACACGATTTGATCTCTCCCTGGCGCAGCCCTACCTCTCTCCTCCTCGTCTCTTGCGGTGCTTGGCGAAGCCCTGCTGGATTACCACGATCCTCCACCACCACCACGCCATTGTGTTGCTGCTGGATGGAGTCTTCCTCAACCTCTCCCTCTCTCCTTGCTGGATCAAGGCATGGGAGACGTCACCGGGCTGTACGTGTGTTGAACACGGAGGTGCCGTCCGTTCGGCACTAGGATCTCCGGTGATTTGGATCATGACGAGTACGACTCCTTCAACCCCGTTCTCTTGAACGCTTCCGCATAGCGATCTACAAGGGTATGTAGATGCACTCTCCTTCCCCTCGTTGCTGGTTTCTCCATAGATAGATCTTGGTGACACGTAGGAAAATTTTGAATTTCTGCTACGTTCCCCAACAGTGGCATCATGAGCTAGGTCTATTGCGTAGATTCTATGCACGAGTAGAACACAAAGTAGTTGTGGGCGTTGATTTTGTTCAATATGCTTACCGTTACTAGTCCAATCTTGATTCGGCGGCACTGTGGGATGAAGCGGCCCGGACCGACCTTACACGTACTCTTACGTGAGACTGGTTCCACCGACTGACATGCACTAGTTGCATAAGGTGGCTAGCGGGTGTCTGTCTCTCCCACTTTAGTCGGATCGGATTCGATGAAAAGGGTCCTTATGAAGGGTAAATAGCAATTGGCATATCACGTTGTGGTTTTTGCGTAGGTAAGAAACGTTCTTGCTAGAAACCCATAGCAGCCACGTAAAACATGCAAACAACAATTAGAGGACGTCTAACTTGTTTTTGCAGGGTATGCTATGTGATGTGATATGGCCAAGAAGAATGTGATGAATGATATGTGATGTATGATATTGATCATGTTCTTGTAATAGGAATCACGACTTGCATGTCGATGAGTATGACAACCGGCAGGAGTCATAGGAGTTGTCTTTATTAATTGTATGACCTGCGTGTCATTGAACACGCCATGTAATTACTTTACTTTATTGCTAACCGGTAGCCATAGTAGTAGAAGTAATAGTTGGCGAGAAACTTCATGGAGACACGATGATGGAGATCATGATGATGGAGATCATGGTGTCATGCCGGTGACAAGATGATCATGGAGCCCCAAGATGGAGATCAAAGGAGCTATATGATATTGGCCATATCATGTCACTATTATTTGATTGCATGTGATGTTTATCATGTTTATGCATCTTATTTGCTTAGAACAACGGTAGTAAATAAGATGATCCCTCATTAAAATTTCAAGAAAGTGTTCCCCCTAACTGTGCACCGTTGCGACAGTTCGTTGTTTCGAAGCACCACGTGATGATCGGGTGTGATAGATTCTAACGTTCACATACAACGGGTGTAAGACAGATTTACACACGCGAAACACTTAGGTTGACTTGACGAGCCTAGCATGTACAGACATGGCCTCGGAACACAAGAGACCGAAAGGTCGAGCATGAGTCGTATGGTAGATACGATCAACATGAAGATGTTCACCGATGATGACTAGTCCGTCTCACGTGATGATCGGACACGGCCTAATTGACTCGGATCATGTAATCACTTAGATGACTAGAGGGATGTCTATCTGAGTGGGAGTTCATAAGATGAACTTAATTATCCTGAACATAGTCAAAAGGTCTTCGCAAATTATGTCGTGGCTCGCGCTTTAGTTCTACTGTTTAGATATGTTCCTAGAGAAAATTTAGTTGAAAGTTGATAGTAGCAATTATGCGGACTAGGTCCGTAAACTGAGGATTGTCCTCATTGCTTCATAGAAGGCTTATGTCCTTAATGCACCGCTCAGTGTGCTGAACCTCAAACGTCGTCTGTGGATGTTGCGAACATCTGACATACACATTTTGATAACTACGTGATAGTTCAGTTAAACGGTTTAGAGTTGAGGCACCGAAGACGTTTTGAAACGTCGCGAAACATATGAGATGTTTCGAGGGCTGAAATTGGGATTTCAGGCTTGTGCCCACGTCAAGAGGTATAAGACCTCTGATGATTTTCTTAGCCTACAAACTAAGGAGAAAAGCTCAATTGTTGAGCTTGTGCTCAGATTGTCTGAGTACAACAATCATTTGAATCGAGTGGGAGTTGATCTTCCAGATGAGATATTGATATTTCTCCGAAGTCATTACCACCAAGCCGCTAGAGCTTCATGATGAACTATAATGTATCGGGGACATATATGATGATCCTTGAGATATTCGCGATGTTTGACACCACAAAAGTAGAAATCAAGAAGGAGCATCAATTGTTGATGGTTGGTGAAACCACTAGTTTCAAGAAGGGCAAAGGGCAAAAAGGGATGCTTCATGAAATGGCAAATCAGCTGCTGCTCTAGTGAAGAAACCCAAGGTTGAACCCAAACCCGAGACTAAGTGCTTCTGTAATAAGGGGAACAGCCACTGGAGCAGAATTACCCTAGATACTTGGTAGATGAGAAGGCTATCGATAGAAGTATATTGGATATACATTATGTTAATGTGTACTTTACTAGTACTCCTAGTAGCACCAGGGTATTAGATACCGGTTCGGTTGCTAAGTGTTAGTAACTCGAAATAAAAGCTACGGAATAAACGGAGACTAGCTAAAGGTGAGATGACGATATGTGTTGGAAGTATTTCCAAGGTTGATCAAATATCGTACGCTCCCTCTACCATCAAGATTGGTGTTTGCGTTGAGCATAGATATGATTGGATTATGTCTATCGCAATACGGTTATTCATTTAAGGAGAATAATGGTTACTCTGTTTATTTGAATAATACCGTCAATGGTCTTGCACCTAAAATGAATGGTTTATTGAATCTCGATCGTAGTGATACACATGTTCATGCCAAAAGATATAAGATAGTAATGATAGTACCACCTACTTGTGGCACTGCCACGTAAGTCATATCGGTATAAAACGCATGAAGAAGCTCCATGTTGATGGATCTTTGGGCTCACTCGTTTTGAAGAGTTTGAGACATGCGAACCATGTCTATTGGTGTATATGCATGAAGAAACTCCATGCAAATGGACCGTTTGGACTCACTTGTTTTTGAATCACTTGAGACATGCAAATCATACCACATGGGCAAGATGACTGAAAGCCTCGTTTTCAGTAAAATGGAACTAGAAAGCAACTTGTTGGAAGTAATACATTTTGATGTGTGCAGTCCAATGAGTGCTGAGGCGTGTAGTGGATATCGTTATGTTCTTACTTCACAGATGATTTGAGTAGATGTTGAGTATATTTACTTGATGAATCACGAGTCTGAATTATTGAAAGGTTCAAGTAATTTTAGGGTGAAGTTGAAAGATCGTCGTGACAAGAGGATAAAAGATCTATGATATGATCATAGAGATGAATATCTGAATTACGAGTTTGGCACAGAATTAAGACATTGTGGAACTTGTTTCACAACTAATACAGCCTGGAACACCATAGTGTGATGGTGTGTCCGAACATCATAACTGCACCC
This sequence comes from Triticum urartu, assembly GCF_056163025.1. Classification (NCBI taxonomy): domain Eukaryota; kingdom Viridiplantae; phylum Streptophyta; class Magnoliopsida; order Poales; family Poaceae; genus Triticum; species Triticum urartu. The sequence goes on along the minus strand of NC_141875.1, from coordinate 743,079,784 downwards.
TATTGGATATGATGCATACCATGATGTCTCTTATCAAATTACCACGATAGTTTATGGGTTAGGCATTAGAGACAACCACATTCACTTTAAATAGGGCACCACGTAATTCCGATGAGATGACACCGTATGAACTATGGTTTAGAGAAACCTAAGCTGTCATTTCTTAAAAGTTTGGGGCTGCGACGCTTATGTGAAAAAAGGTTTCAGGCTGATAAGCTCGAACCCAAAGCGGATAAATGCATCTTCATAGGACACCCAAAACAGTTGGTTATACCTCCTGTCTCAGATCCGAAAGCAATAAGGGATTATTTCTAGAATCGGGTCCTTTTTCGAGGAAAAGTTTCTCTCGAAATAATTGAGTGGGAGGATGGTGGAGACTTGATGAGGTTATTGAACCGTCACTTCAACTAGTGTATAGCAGGGCACAAAGAGTTGTTCCTGTGGCACCTACATCAATTGAAGTGGAAGCTTGTGATATTGATCATGAGACTTCGGATCAAGTCACTCCCAAACCTCGTGGGATGACAAGGATGCGTACTACTTCAGAGTGGTACGTAATCCTGTCTTGGAAGTCATGTTGCTAGACAACAATGAACCTACGAGCCATGGAGAAGCGATGGTGGGCCCGGATTCCGATAACTGGCTCGAGGCCATAAAATCCAAGATAGGATCCATGTATGAAAACAAAGTGTAGACTTTGGAAGAACTACTTGATGGTCGTAAGGCTGTTAGGTACATATGGATTTTAAAAGGAAGACGGACAATGATGGTAAGTATCACCATTAAGAAAGCTCGACTTGTCATTAAGATGTTTTCCGACAAGTTCAAGGAGTTGACTACGATGAGACTTTCTCATTCGTAGCGATGCTAAGAGTCTGTTGGAATTATATTAGCGATTACTGCATTATTTATGAAATCTTGCAGATAGGATGTCAAAACATTGTTTCCTCGATGATTTTCTTGAGGAAAGGTTGTATGTGATACAACTGGAAGGTTTTGTCAATCCTGAAAGATGCTAATAAGTATGCAAAGCTCCAGCAATCCTTCTAAGGACTGGAGTAAGCATCTCGGAGTTGGAATGTACGCTTTGATGAGATGATCAAAGATTTTGGGTTTATACAAAGTTTATGAGAAACTTGTATTTCCAAAGAAGTGAGTGGGAGCACTATAGAATTTCTGATGAGTATATGTTGTTGACATATTATGGATCAGAAATGATGTAGAATTTCTGGAAAGCATATAGGGTTATTTGGAAAGTGTTTTTCAATGGAAAGCCTGGATTAAGCTACTTGAACATTGAGCATCAAGATCTATAAGGATAGATCAAAACGCTTAATGGTACTTTCAAATGAGCACATACCTTGACATGATCTTGAAGGTGTTCAAGATGGATCAGTCAAAGAAGGAGTACTTGCCTGAGTTGTAAGGTATGAAGTTAAGACTTAAAGCTCGACCATGGCAGAAGAAAGAGAAAGGACGAATGTCGTCCCCTATGCTTTTGTCATAGGCTCTATACGGTATGCCATGCTGAGTACCGCACCTGATGTGTGCCTTGCCACATGTCTGGCAAGAGGGTACAAAAGTGATCCAGGAGTGGATCACTAGACAGCGGTCAAAATTGTCCTTGGAGTAATAAGGACATGTTTCTCAATTATGGAGGTGATAAAGAGTTCGGCGTAAAGGGTTACATCGATGCAAGCTTTAACACCTACCCGAATGACTCTGAGTAGCAAACCGGATACGTATAGTGGAGCAACCATTTGGAATAGCTCCAAGTGGAGCGTGGAAGCAGCATTTATAATATGACCTAGAGATTTGCAAAGTACATACGGATCTGATTGTTGCAGACCCGTTGACTAAAACCTCTCTCACAAGCAAAACATGATCAAACCCCAGAACTCATTGAGCCTTAATCACATGATGATGTGAACTAGTTTAGTGACACTAGTAAACTCTTTGGATGTTGGTCACATGGCGATGTGACCTGTGAGTGTTAATCACATGGCGATGTGAACTAGATTATTGACTCTAGTGCAAGTGGGAGACTGTTGGAAATATGCCCTAGAGGCAATAATAAATTAGTTATTATTATATTTCCTTGTTCATGATAATCGTTTATTATCCATGCTAGAATTGTATTGATAGGAAACTCAGATACATGTGTGGATACATATACAACACCATGTCCCTAGTAAGCCTCTAGTTGACTAGCTCGTTGATCAATAGATGGTTACGGTTTCATGACCATGGACATTGGATGTCGTTGATAACGGGATCACATCATTAGGAGAATCATGTGATGGACAAGACCCAATCCTAAGCCTAGCACAAAGATCGTGTAGTTCGTATGCTAAAGCTTTTCTAATGTCAAGTATCATTTCCTTAGACCATGAGATTGTGCAACTCCCGGATACCGTAGGAGTGCTTTGGGTGTGCCAAACGTCACAACGTAACTGGGTGGCTATAAAGGTACACTACAGGTGTCTCCGAAAGTGTCTGTTGGGTTGGCATGAATCGAGACTGGGATTTGTCACTCCGTGTGATCGGAGAGGTATCTCTGGGCCCACTTGGTAGGACATCATCATAATGTGCACAAAGTGACCAAGGAGTTGATCACGGGATGATGTGTTACAGAACGAGTAAAGAGACTTGCCAGTAACGAGATTGAACAAGGTATCGGGATACCGACGATCGAATCTCGGGCAAGTACAATACCGCTAGACAAAGGGAATTGTATACGGGATTGATCGAATCCTCGACATCGTGGTTCATCCTATGAGATCATTGTGGAACATGTGGGAACCAACATGGGTATCCAGATCCCGCTGTTGGTTATTGACCGGAGAACGTCTCGGTCATGTCTGCATGGTTCCCGAACCCGTAGGGTCTACACACTTAAGGTTCGATGACGCTAGGGTTATAAAGGAAGTTTGTATGTGGTTAACGAATGTTGTTCAGAGTCCCGGATGAGATCCCGGACGTCACGAGGAGTTCCAGAATGGTCCGGAGGTAAAGATTTATATATGGGAAGTCCTGTTTTGGTCACCGGAAAAGTTTCGGGTTTTATCGGTAACGTACCGGGACCACCGGGAGGGTCCCGGGGGTCCACCAAGTGGGGCCACCAGCCCCGGAGGCTTGCATGGCCAAGAGTGGGAAGGGACCAGCCCCTGAGTGGGCTGGTGCGCCTCCCACAAGGCCCAAGGCGCAGCTAGGAGGAGAAGGGGGAAACCCTAGGCGCAGATGGGCCTAAGGCCCACCCTAGGGCGCGCCCCCCTCTCCCCCTCTTGGCCGCCCCCCCTCCATCCCATCTAGGGCTGACGCCCCCTAGGGGTGGGAACCCTAGAGGGGGCGCACCCTCCTCCCCTTCTCCTATAAATACTGGGGGTTTTGGGCTGCCCAAGACACACGATTTGATCTCTCCCTGGCGCAGCCCTACCTCTCTCCTCCTCGTCACTTGCGGTGCTTGGCGAAGCCCTGCTGGTGTACCACGCTCCTCCACCACCACCACGCCGTTGTGCTGCTGCTGGATGGAGTCTTCCTCAACCTCTCCCTCTCTCCTTGCTGGATCAAGGCATGGGAGACGTCACCGGGCTGTACGTGTGTTGAACGCGGAGGTGTCGTCCGTTCGGCACTAGGATCTCCGGTGATTTGGATCACGACGAGTACGACTCCTTCAACCCCGTTCTCTTGAACGCTTCCGCATAGCGATCTACAAGGGTATGTAGATGCACTCTCCTTCCCCTCGTTGCTGGTTTCTCCATAGATAGATCTTGGTGACACGTAGGAAAATTTTGAATTTCTGCTACGTTCCCCAACATTATCTTACCCATACGTTGTTTGTTATACATAGTGCCATGGTTTGGTATCCGTCCCCGTCCGCCCTCGTCCAGGTTATGATTCGGTTGTGGTATATTCTCTTTTAAAACTATTCATTGCATTTCGTGTTTATGAAAAATTATGCCCATCAAGTTGACATAGATATTTGTATGTAGGAGGTAGTTGAACCGGAAATTCCAACCGACCCTATTGTCGAGAGGTTAAATTTAGTTGAAAGAGAAAACGAGGATTTGAAGGAAAAATTGAAAAGAATTGAGGGGGAGAAGATGGAATTGGAGTTGCATGTTGCCGATGTCGTCGATGATCACATGATTAAGATGGAGAAAATGCGCTTGAAGATTAGAAAGATTAGAAAATATGCCATTCATAGTGAGGCTTGGTATCATTATGTTGTTGGATCAATTGTTACCTTAGTTGCGATCTTGATCGCATTTGTTGTTGCATTTAAATTCTTTAGCTAGAGAGTTATTTGTTTGTTGCATTTAAGTGTTGTATGATCTTTATGTATGAACTTTATGTATTGTATTAATTTGGTGTTTTCGGTGCTGTGTATTGAAGATGAGCCGGCAATGGATGTACGATGACCGATGCTCTCCCGAGTTCATTAATGGTGTGTGTACTTTTCTTCTTGCTGCTGAGGCAAACAAGCGGGCGGATGGTTTTATGCCTTGTCCATGTGCTGGCTGTAAGAATGGTCACAATTACTCTACGTCAAGAACCATTCACGTCCACCTGTTTGAGTCCGGTTTCATGCCCCACTATAATGTTTGGACCAAGCATGGAGAAAGAGGGGTTATGATGGAAGACAATGAAGAAGAAGAGGACAACGACAGCTATCCTGGCCATGGGTTCCCTGAATACGATGATACAACAATGAGGGAAGAAGCTGAGCCGGTAATACGGGAAGAAGCTGAGCCGGCAATGCGGGAAGAAGCTGAAGAAGAGGCATCGGATGAGCCCGTTGATGATCTAGGTCGGGCCATTGCCGATGCAAAGAGAAACTGTGCAAGTGATTTGGAGAAGAAGAAGTTGCAGCGCATATTAGAGGATCACAAAAAATTGTTGTACCCGAATTGCGTAGGTGACAAGAAAAAGCTGGGCACCACACTGGAATTGCTACATTGGAAGGCAGAGAATGGTGTATCTGACAAGAGATTTGGAAAGTTGCTGGTAATGATAAAGAATATGCTTCCAAAGGACAACGAATTGCCCGAGAGTACGTACGAAGCAAAGAAGGTTGTCTGCCCTCTAGGGTTAGAGGTGCAGAAGATACATGCATGCCCTAATGATTGCATCCTCTACCGCAGTGAGTACGAGGATTTGAACGCTTGCCTGGTATGCGGTGCATTGCACTATAAGATCAGCCGCAATGAGCCTGGTGATGTCGAGGGCGAGCGCCCCAGGAAGAAGATTCCTACCAAGGTGATGTGGTATGCTCCTATAATACCACGGTTGAAACAGTTGTTCCAAAACAAAGAGCATGCCAAGGCGATGCGATGGCACAGAGAAGACCGTAAGAAAGACGGAAAGTTGAGAGTACCCGCTGACGGGTCGCAATGGAGAAAAATCGAAAGAAAGTACGGGAAGGAGTTTGCAGATGACGCAAGGAACGTATGGTTTGGTCTAAGCGCAGATGGCATTAATCCTTTTGGGGAGCAGAGCAGCAACCATAGCACCTGGCCTGTGACTCTATGTTTGTATAACCTTCCTCCTTGGTTGTGCATGAAGCGGAAGTTCATTATGATGCCAGTGCTCATCCAAGGCCCTAAGCAACCCGGCAACGACATTGATGTGTACCTAAGGACATTAGTTGAAGAACTCTTACAACTGTGGAGTGGAACAGGTGTACGTGCGTGGGATGAGCACATGGGGGAAGAATTTGACCTAAAGGCGTTGTTGTTCGTGACCATCAATGATTGGCCTGCTCTCAGTAACCTTTCAGGACAGACAAACAAGGGATACCGCGCATGCACGCACTGTTTGGACGATACCGACAGTATATATTTGGCTAATTGTAAGAAGAATGTGTACCTGGGACATCGTCGATTTCTTCCGAGCAGGCATCCCATAAGAAAGAAAGGCAAGCATTTCAAAGGTGAGGCGGATCACCGGACGAAGCCTCGCCACCGTACTAGTGCTGATGTACATGATATAGTCAAGGATTTGAAGGTGGTCTTTGGAAAGGGTCCTGGTGGACAACCTGTTCCGAATGACGCTGACGGACGCGCACCCATGTGGAATAAGAAATCTATATTTTGGGACCTGCCCTATTGGAAAGACCTAGAGGTACGCTCCGCAATCAACGTGATGCACATGACGAAGAATCTTTGTGTGACCCTGCTTGGCTTCTTGGGCGTGTATGGGAAGACAAAAGATACACCTGAGGCACGGGAGGACTAGCAACGTATGCACGAAAAAGACGGGATACATCAGGGTCACGCAAGCTACGCTCTTACCAAAGAAGAGAAGGAAATCTTCTTTGAATGCCTGCTCAGTATTAAGGTACCGTCTGGCTTCTCATCGAATATAAAGGGAATAATGAACATGGCAGAGAAAAAGTTCCAGAACCTAAAGTCTCATGACTGCCACGTGATTATGACACAACTGCTTCCGGTTACATTGTGGGGGCTTCTACCGGAAAACGTTCGATTAGCCATTGTGAAGCTATGTGCATTCCTCAATGCAATCTCTCAGAAGGCAATCGATCCAGAAATCATACCAAGGTTAGAGAATGATTTGGTGCAATGTCTTGTCAGTTTCGAGTTGGTGTTCCCGCCATCCTTCTTCAACATCATGACGCACGTCCTAGTTCACCTATGCGAAGAGATTAACGTTTTGGGTCCTGTATTTCTACACAATATGTTCCCCTTTGAGAGGTTCATGGGAGTCTTAAAGAAATATGTTCATAACCGTGCTAGGCCAGAAGGAAGCATCTCCAAGGGCCATGAAAATGAGGAGGTCATTGAGTTTTGTATTGACTTTATTCCTGACCTTAAGCCGATTGGTGTTCCTGAATCGCGGCATAAGGGCAGACTGGATGGAAAAGGCACGCTAGGAGGGGAACAAATAATATGTATGGACGTACATTCTCTCACTGAAGCACACTACACAGTTCTACAGAATTCCGCCTTGGTGGCTCCGTATATGGATGAACACAAGAATTTGCTACGCTCCAAACACCCGGAGCGGTCTGATGACTGGATTACACGTGAACAAACCAGGAGTTCCGCCAGCTGGTTGCAGACACGTACCATGCATGACGCCTCTATTGAAGATGACATGTACTTGTTGTCCCAGTTACCATCTTTGAATATAATGACTTTCAAAGTGTACGAGATAAATGGTAATACATTTTACACGATCACCCAAGATAAGAAGAGCACCAACCAAAACAGTGGTGTCCGCTTTGATGCAGAAACCAAGACGGGAAAGGAAACATATTATGGTTATATACAGGACATATGGGAACTTGACTATCGACGTGGTTTGAAGGTCCCTTTGTTTTGGTGCAAATGGGTCAATATGACACGAGGCGGGGTAACGGGAGACCCGCAGTACGGAATGACAACAGTGGATCTCAACAATCTTGCGTATGCAGACAAACCATTCATCCTAGCCAATGATGTGGCACAGGTTTTCTATGTGAAGGACATGTCTACCAAGCCGAGAAAAAGAAAAGATAAGGAAGCGAATGCATCGTACGATGAGTCAAAGCGGCACATAGTTCTTTCTAGGAAGAGAAACATCGTGGGAGTGGATGACAAGACAGACATGTCAGGAGATTATGAAAAGTTTGATGAAATTGCTCCATTCACAGTGAATATTGATCCGAGCATCTAGTTAAATGATGAAGATTTTCCATGGCTACGGCACAAAGGGACACACGCGAAGAAAAAGTTTCACACCCAAAGATCTGGGATGTGATCGGCTTCACTATCATCACTTTCTTCTGTGTTTCACACCCAGGAGGGAATCTCTGTAATAGTTAGGGTAGCTAGTTATGTGTTTTGGCATTTGAAACGTGAAGAAATTTTATGTGCAAGCAAATTCTTTCATGCATTTACTGATTTTTTTCAGCTAAATGACCCTGAAATTGAAAAGCATTTCAAATGAACTCAGAAAAGGTTGAAAGTTGGCATGGTATCATAATTTCACCCACATAGCATGTGCAAAAAAGTAGAGAGGGTTACCGCAAAAAATGGATGCACTTCGTGTACAAAATGGACAATCTCTTTCGAAGTATCAGGGTTTCGGACGAAAACTCATCCGTTACAAAGGCATTTCATTTTTTAAATAACCTAAGCATTACCAAATTGAATATAATGATAAAACACACCAATATTAAACATAAGAAAAAAGAATCACTAAAAAATCTATTTTCAAAGTTAAATTATTCACAAACTAGTGATTCACACAAATTTCAAATAATTCAAAATTTAAACTATTCAAATTTCTAAACTACCGGTACTAACAGAAAGTTTGTAATTTTTTGTACCTAAAGCAAAAATATTCACAAAGAAACTCTAAATACAGCAAAAAACAACTCAAAAATAAATAAAACAAAATTAAATAAAGCAAAAAAATAAGAAAAAATGCCCACCTACTGGGCCACAGCGGCCTGCATACGACTAGAAACCCAAATTCTAGTTGGGCCAGGATGCAGGCCCACTAGCCCAGTAGGCCCAACAGGGCATCGTAGCAGAGGTAGGCCCAGAAGGCCTGCTTAAGAGAGGAGCTCGAGACAACAGCGACGGCGGGGCTTATAAGTAGGTGCGAGTGCCCCTCGGCTAGCGAGGTGGGACTAAACTTCTGCGCCCTCGCCTGGCAATGCACACCCTTTAGTACCGGGTCGTGGCTCCAACCGGTACTAAAGGGGGGGCCTTTACTACCGGTTGGCGCCACGACCCGGCACTAAAGGGGGTGCGGTTCCCGCCGCTTCGCCTGGTCAAAACAGACCTTTAGTACCGGTTGGTGGCTCCAACCGGTACTAAAGGTGGGTTCTATATAAGAAAACACTTCAAAAAAATTGTCAGTTTCTCATCTCTACCTGCTTCTTTCTCCTCTGCCCCGTCGCCGCCGCCCCTCGTCGCCGCCCCCATCGCCGTCTGTCGTCGTCCCCGTCGCCGTCCGTCGCCGTCCCCGTCCCCGTCGTCCCCGTCGCCGTCTCCATCTCCGTCCCCGTCCCCGTCGTCGCGCCTCGCCGGTGAGCTCCTGCCCCGGCCACCAACCACACACACACACATTGTTATAGAATTGTTAGCATTCTTTCTGTTTTTTAGTTATAGAATTATTAGAAATGTTAGTTATATATAAATGTTTTTTAGTTATAGAAATATTAGAAATGTTAGTTATATAGAAATGTTAGTTATATAGAAATATTAGAAATGTTAGTTATATAGAAATATTATAAATGTTAGTTATATAGAAATGTTAGTTATATTAGAAATGTTAGTTATATAGAAATGTTAGTTATATAGAAATGTTTTTTAGTTATAGAAATATTAGAAATGTTAGTTTTAGTTATAGAAATATTAGAAATGTTAGTTTTAGTTATAAAATTTGGAATTTGCATATATGAAATCACAATCCATCATTTAAAAAATGTTACTTTACTTTTGCGGCATATAGTATTTGTTGTCGATGATGCTTGGCCCGCATCCTCGCCGTCGACCCGTTCACGACGACGTCCTGCTTCAGAGGACCCATGTCTGGACTGGGCTCCGCCGGGCTGGCACTGGGAGGTGCTACCTTCAGGGGCGCAACGCTTGGTGAGGAACCCTGCCCCGGGTCCCGTCGTCGACCCTCATCTCCTTTGGTGGCGTTCACGTGGGCCACTTTCGGTGCGGAGGGAGCCGGCCCCGCCGGAGGTGGTACGTCGCCGTGTCAGGGAGGAGGACGAGCACGTCCATCGCTACATGGCTGTTATGGACGTCAGGTTCTCCAATACCTGGCAGGTTCTTTGGGGAGATCACCCGAGATATGATCCAGTGATGGTTCCTTCACTTTGGTTGTCCACCGCCTAGATTACTCTCTAGTATTCGATCTTTATTAGCTAGCTAGCTAGCTAGTGATATATTCGATATATAATATTCGAGATGATTTATTCGAGATTATATCTATTATTCGAGATTATATCTATTATTCGATACGACGGGTTCGATTATATTCGATGATGCTTATTATGTACTATGATTGATTCAGTTTTTCCTTATTAATTGATTCAGTTTGATAAATAAAACCTATGGAGGACAATACCGGCAGAGAGGGAGAAGAGGCCCTGTTCAATATCATACGCAATCCTCGCGGGCCAGATGATGATCAGAATGAAGAAGATTATGACGGCTCCGAATATCTAAACAACACCAAGGAGGGTGATATGATATTCGATCGCGACGACCGAATTGATGAAGTCATGAACTATGAACATGACGAAGAAAATGTTGATCTTGAAACAACAAAGACCGGCGAGGTATATATATTTATATAAGCAGGCATCTGGTGATCATCACATGTTTTAAATGACTTGAAGATATATTAACGAATCGATCTTTCTTCTTTCAGTCATCCGGATCGAGCAAATCTTCAGGCAACAGGAAACGAGGCCCGAACAAAAATTTGAAGGAGGGCGTAAAGTACAATATCGAGGCCATCAAACCTAATGGCGAACCATTAGCGCCTAAGAAGATTGCGGACAAGTTCATTCGTCAGTGCGGAGTTCTTGTGAAGGACCAACTCCCGATCTCCCTTCTGAAGGAAATATGCCCTAGAGGCAATAATAAAGTTATTATTTATTTCCTTATATCATGATAAATGTTTATTATTCATGCTAGAATTGTATTAACCGGAAACATAATACATGTGTGAATACATAGACAAATAGAGTGTCACTAGTATGCCTCTACTTGACTAGCTCATTAAGATGGTTATGTTTCCTAACCATAGACATGAGTTTTCATTTGATTAACGGGATCACATCATTAGGAGAATGATGTGATTGACTTGACCCATTCCATTAGCTTAGCACTTGATCGTTTAGTTTGTTGCTATTGCTTTCTTCATAACTTATACATGCTCCTATGACTATGAGATTATGCAACTCCCGTTTACCGGAGGAACACTTTGTGTGCTACCAAACGTCACAACGTAACTGGGTGATTATAAAGGTGATCTACAGGTGTCTCCGAAGGTACTTGTTGGGTTGGCGTATTTCGAGATTATGATTTGTCACTCCGATTGTCGGAGAGGTATCTCTGGGCCCTCTCGGTAATGCACATCACTTAAGCCTTGCAAGCATTGCAACTAATGAGTTAGTTGCGGAATGATGTATTACGGAACGAGTAAAGAGACTTGCCGGTAACAAGATTGAACTAGGTATTGGAATACCGACGATCGAATCTCGGGCAAGTAACATACCGATGACAAAGGTAACAACGTATGTTGTTATGCGGTTTGACCGATAAAGATCTTCGTAGAATATGTAGGAACCAATATGAGCATCCAGGTTCCACTATTGGTTATTGACCGGAGACGTGTCTCGGTCATGTCTACATAGTTCTCGAACCCGTAGGGTCCGCACGCTTAAAGTTCGGTGACGATCGTAATTAGGGTTTTTGTGTTTTGATGTACTGAAGGTTGTTCGGAGTCCCGGATGTGATCACAGACATGACGAGGAGTCTCGAAATGGTTGAGACATAAAGATTGATATATTGAAAGCCTATATTTGGATATCGGAATCGTTCCGGGTGAAATCGGGATTTTACCGGAGTACCGGGGGGTTACCGGAACCCCCCGGGGGTTAATGGGCCTACATGGGCCCTAAGGGAGAGGAGGAGGGCCGGCCAGGGCAGGCCGCGCACCCCCTCCCCCCTAGTCCGAATAGGACAAGGAAGGGGGGCGGCGCCCCCCTTTCCTCTTTCCCCCTTCCCCTTTCCTTCTCCAACAAGGCAAGAGGGGGAGTCCTACTCCCGATGGGAATAGGACTCCTCCAGGCGCACCCCTAGGGGCCGGCCGCACCTCCCCCCTCCCTCCTTTATATACGGGGGCAGGGGCACCCCATGACACACAAGTTGATCTTCGTGATCGTTCCTTAGCCGTGTGCGGTGCCCCCTTCCACCATATTCCACCTCGGTCATATCATAGCGGTGCTTAGGCGAAGCCCTGCGTCGGTAGAACATCATCACCGTTATCACGCCGTCGTGCTGACGAAACTCTTCCTCAACACTCGGCTGGATCGGAGCTCGAGGGACGTCACCGAGTTGAACGTGTGCACAACTCGGAGGTGTCGTACATTCGGTACTTGGATTGGTCGGATCGGGAAGACGTATGACTACTTCCTCTACGTTGTGTCAACGCTTCCGTTGCCGGTCTACGAGGGTACATAGACAACACTCTCCCCTCTCGTTGCTATGCATCACCATGATCTTGCGTGTGTGTAGGAATTTTTTTGAAATTACTACGTTCCCCAACAGTGGCATCCGAGCCAGGTTTTATGCGTTGATGTTATTTGCACGAGTAGAACACAAGTGAGTTGTGGGTGATATAAGTCATACTGCTTACCAGCATGTCATACTTTGGTTCGGCGGTATTGTTGGATGAAGCGGCCCTGACCGACATTACGCTTACGCGAGACTGGTTCTACCGACGTGATTTGCACACAGGTGGCTGGCGGGTGTCAGTTTCTCCAACTTTAGTTGAACCGAGTGTGGCTACGCCCGGTCCTTGCGAAGGTTAAAGCAGCACCAACTTGACAAACTATCGTTGTGGTTTTGATGCGTAGGTAAGAACGGTTCTTGCTAAGCCCGTAGCAGCCACGTAAAACTTGCTACAACAAAGTAGAGGACGTCTAACTTGTTTTTGCAGTGCATGTTGTGATGTGATATGGTCAAAACGTGATGCTATATTGTATGAGATGATCATGTTTTGTAACCGAGTTATCGACAACTGGCAGGAGCCATATGGTTGTCACTTTATTGTATGCAATGCAATCGCGTTGTAATGCTTTACTTTATCACTAAGCGGTAGCGATAGTCGTGGAAGCATAAGATTGGCGAGACGACAACGATGCTACGATGGAGATCAAGGTGTCGCGCCGGTGACGATGGTGATCATGACGGTACTTCGGAGATGGATATCACAAGTACAAGATGATGATGGCCATATCATATCATTTATATTGATTGCATGTGATGTTTATCTTTTATGCATCTTATCTTGCTTTGATTGACGGTAGCATTATAAGATGATCTCTCAATAAATTTCAAGATAAAAGTGTTCTCCCTGAGTATGCACCGTTGCCAAAGTTCGTCGTGCCCAGACACCACATGATGATCGGGTGTGATAAGCTCTACGTCCATCTACAACGGGTGCAAGCCAGTTTTGCACACGCAGAATACTCAGGTTAAACTTGACGAGCCTAGCATATGCAGATGTGGCCTCGGAACACTGAGACCGAAAGGTCGAGCGTGAATCATATAGTAGATATGATCAACATATTGATGTTCACCATTGAAAGCTACTCCATTTCACGTGATGATCGGTTATGGTTTAGTTGATTTGGATCACGTGATCACTTAGAAGATTAGAGGGATGTCTTTCTAAGTGGGAGTTCTTAAGTAATATGATTTATTGAACTTAAATTTATCATGAACTTAGTACCTGATAGTATCTTGCTTGTCTATGTTTGATTGTAGATAGATGGCCCGTGCTGTTGTTCCGTTGAATTTTAATGCGTTCCTTGAGAAAGCAAAGTTGAAAGATGATGGTAGCAATTACACGGACTGGGTCCATAACTTGAGGATTATCCTCATTGTTGCACAGAAGAATTACGTCCTGGAAGCGCCGCTGGGTGCTAGGCCTGCTGCTGGAGCAACACCAGATGTTATGAACGTCTGGCAGAGCAAAGCTGATGACTACTCAATAGTTCAGTGTGCCATGCTTTACGGCTTAGAATCAGGACTTCAACGACGTTTTGAACGTCATGGAGCATATGAGATGTTCCAGGAGTTGAAGTTAATATTTCAAGCAAATGCCCGGATTGAGAGACATGAAGTCTCCAATAAGTTCTATAGCTGCAAGATGGAGGAGAATAGTTCTGTCAGTGAACATATACTCAAAATGTCTGGGTATCATAATCACTTGAGTCAACTGGGAGTTAATCTTCCTGTTGATAGTGTCATTGACAGAGTTCTTCAATCACTGCCACCAAGCTACAAGAGCTTTGTGATGAACTATAACATGCAAGGGATGGATAAGACGATTCCCGAGCTCTTCGCAATGCTAAAGGCTGTGGAGGTAGAAATCAAGAAGGAGCATCAAGTGTTGATGGTCAACAAGACCGCCAGTTTCAAGAAAAAGGGCAAAGGGAAGAAGAAGGGGAACTTCAAGAAGAACAGCAAGCAAGTTGCTGCTCAGGAGAAGAAACCCAAATCTGGACCTAAGCCTGAAACTGAGTGCTTCTACTGCAAGCAGACTGGACACTGGAAGCGGAACTACCCCAAGTATTTGGCAGATAAGAAAGACGGCAAGGTGAACAAAGGTATATGTGATATACATGTTATTGATGTGTACCTTACTAGAGCTCGCAGTAGCACCTGGGTATTTGATACTGGTTCTGTTGCTAATATTTGCAACTCGAAACAGGGACTACGGATTAAGCGAACACTGGCGAAGGACGAGGTGACGATGCGCGTGGGAAATGGTTCCAAAGTCGATGTGATCACAGTCGGCACGCTACCTCTACATCTACCTTCGGGATTAGTATTAGACCTAAATAATTGTTATTTGCTGCCAGTGTTGAGCATGAACATTATATCTGGATCTTGTTTGATGCGAAACGGTTATTCATTTAAATCAGATAATAATGGTTTTTCTATTTATATGAGTAATATCTTTTATGGTCATGCACCCTTGAAGAGTGGTCTATTTTTGATGAATCTCGATAGTAGTGATACACATATTCATAATGTTGAAGCCAAAAGATGCGGAGTTGATAATGATAGTGCAACTTATTTGTGGCACTGCCGTTTAGGTCATATCGGTATAAAGCGCATGAAGAAACTCCATACTGATGGACTTTTGGAATCACTTGATTATGAATCACTTGGTACTTGCGAACCGTGCCTCATGGGCAAGATGACTAAAACACCGTTCTCCGGTACTATGGAGAGAGCAACAGATTTGTTGGAAATCATACATACAGATATATGTGGTCCGATGAATGTTGAGGCTCGTGGCGGATATCGTTATTTTCTTACCTTCACAGATGATTTAAGCAGATATGGGTATATCTACTTAATGAAACATAAGTATGAAACATTTGAAAAGTTCAAAGAATTTCAGAGTGAAGTTGAAAATCATCGTAACAAGAAAATAAAGTTTCTACGATCTGATCGTGGAGAAGAATATTTGAGTTACGAGTTTGGCCTACATTTGAAACAATGCGGAATAGTTTCGCAACTCACGCCACCCGGAACACCACAGCGTAATGGTGTGTCCGAACGTCGTAATCGTACTTTATTAGATATGGTGCGATCTATGATGTCTCTTACTGATTTACCGATATCGTTTTGTGGTTATGCTTTAGAGACGACTGCATTCACGTTAAATAGGGCACCATCGAAATTCGTTGAGGCGACGCCTTATGAACTGTGGTTTGGCAAGAAACCAAAGTTGTCGTTTCTAAAAGTTTGGGTCTGCGATGCTTATGTGAAAAAGCTTCAACCTGATAAGCTCGAACCAAAATCGGAGAAATGTGTCTTCATAGGATACCCAAAGGAGACTGTTGGGTACACCTTCTATCACAGATCCGAAGGCAAGACATTCGTTGCTAAGAATGGATCCTTTCTAGAGAAGGAGTTTCTCTCGAAAGAAGTGAGTGGGAGGAAAGTAGAACTTGATGAGGTAACTGTACCTGCTCCCTTATTGGAAAGTAGTACATCACAGAAACCGGTTTCTGTGACACCTATACCAATTAGTGAGGAAGCTAATGATAATGATCATGAAACTTTAGATCAAGTTACTGCCGAACCTCGTAGATCAACCAGAGTAAGATCCGCACCAGAGTGGTATGGTAGTCCTGTTCTGGAAGTCATGCTACTAGATCATGAAGAACCTACGAACTATGAAGAAGCGATGGTGAGCCCAGATTCCGCAAAATGGCTAGAAGCCATGAAATCTGAGATGGGATCCATGTATGAGAACAAAGTATGGACTTTGGTTGACTTGCCCGTTGATCGGCAAGCAATTGAGAATAAATGGATCTTCAAGAAGAAGATTGACGCTGACGGTAATGTTACTGTCTACAAAGCTCGACTTGTTGCAAAAGGTTTTTGACAAGTTCAAGGGATTGACTACGATGAGACCTTCTCACCCGTAGCGATGCTTAAGTCTGTCAGAATCATGTTAGCGATTGCCGCATTTTATGATTATGAAATTTGGCATATGGATGTCAAAACCGCATTCCTGAATGGATTTCTGGAAGAAGAGTTGTATATGATGCAACCGGAAGGTTTTGTCGATCCAAAGGGAGCTAACAAAGTGTGCAAGCTCCAGCGATCCATTTATGGACTGGTGCAAGCCTCTCGGAGTTGGAATAAATGCTTTGATAGTGTGATCAAGGCATTTGGTTTTGTACAGACTTTTGGAGAAGCCTGTATTTACAAGAAAGTGAGTGGGAGCTCTGTAGCATTTCTGATATTATATGTGGATGACATATTACTGATTGGAAATGAGATAGAATTTCTGGATAGCATAAAGGGATACTTGAATAACAGTTTTTCAATGAAAGACCTCGGTGAAGCTGCTTACATATTGGGCATTAAGATCTATAGAGATAGATCAAGAAGCTTAATTGGACTTTCACAAAGCACATACCTTGACAAAGTTTTGAAGAAGTTCAAAATGGATCAAGCAAAGAAAGGGTTCTTGCCTGTGTTACAAGGTGTGAAGTTGAGTAAGACTCAATGTCCGGCCACCGCAGAAGATAGAGAGAAAATGAAAGATGTCCCCTATGCTTCAGCCAGAGGCTCTATCATGTATGCAATGCTATGTACCAGACCTGATGTGTGCCTTGCTATAAGTCTAGCAGGGAGGTACCAAAGTAATCCAGGAGTGGATCACTGGACAGCGGTCAAGAACATCCTGAAGTACCTGAAAAGGACTAAGGATATGTTTCTCGTATATGGAGGTGACAAAGAGCTTATCGTAAATGGTTACGTAGATGCAAGCTTTGACACTGATCCGGACGATTCTAAATCGCAAACCGGATACGTGTTTATATTGAATGGTGGAGCTGTCAATTGGTGCAGTTCTAAACAAAGCGTCGTGGCGGGATCTACATGTGAAGCGGAGTACATAGCTGCTTCGGAAGCAGCAAATGAAGGAGTCTGGATGAAGGAGTTCATATCCGATCTAGGTGTCATACCTAGTGCATCGGGTCCAATGAAAATCTTTTGTGACAATACTGGTGCAATTGCCTTGGCGAAGGAATCCAGATTTCACAAGAGAACCAAGCACATCAAGAGATGGCTTCAATTCCATTCGGGATTTAGTCCAAGTGGGAGACATAGAAATTTGCAAGATACATACGGATCTGAATGTTGCAGACCCGCTGACTAAGCCTCTTCCATGAGCAAAACATGATCAGCAGCAAGGCTCCATGGGTGTTAGAATCATTACTGTGTAATCTAGATTATTGACTCTAGTGCAAGTGGGAGACTGAAGGAAATATGCCCTAGAGGCAATAATAAAGTTATTATTTATTTCCTTATATCATGATAAATGTTTATTATTCATGCTAGAATTGTATTAACCGGAAACATAATACATGTGTGAATACATAGACAAACAGAGTGTCACTAGTATGCCTGTACTTGACTAGCTCCTATCGAAGATGGTTATGTTTCCTAACCATAGACATGAGTTGTCATTTGATTAACGGGATCACATCATTAGGAGAATGATGTGACTGACTTGACGCATTCCGTTAGCTTAGCACTTGATCGTTTAGTTTGTTGCTATTGCTTTCTTCATAACTTATGCATGCTCCTATGACTATGAGATTATGCAACTCCCGTTTACCGGAGGAACACTTTGTGTGCTACCAAACGTCACAACGTAACTGGGTGATTATAAAGGTGCTCTACAGGTGTCTCCGAAGGTACTTGTTGGGTTGGCTTATTTCGAGATTAGGATTTGTCACTCCGATTGTCGGAGAGGTATCTCTAGGCCCTCTCAGTAATGCACACCACTTAAGCCTTGCAAGCATTGCAACTAATGAGTTAGTTGTTGAATGATGTATTACGGAACGAGTAAAGAGACTTGCCGGTAACGAGATTGAACTAGGTATTGGAATACCGACGATCGAATCTCGGGCAAGTAACATACCGATGACAAAGGGAACAACGTATGTTGTTATGCGGTTTGACCGATAAAGATCTTCGTAGAATATGTAGGAACCAATATGAGCATCCAGGTTCTGCTATTGGTTATTGACCGGAGACGTGTCTCGGTCATGTCTACATAGCTCTCGAACCCGTAGGGTCCGCACGCTTAAAGTTCAGTGATGATCGTAATTAGGGTTTTTGTGTTCTGATGTACTGAAGGTTGTTCGGAGTCCCGGATGTGATCACGGACATGACGAGGAGTCTCGAAATGGTTGAGACATAAAGATTGATATAATGGAAGCCTATATTTGGATATCGGAATCGTTTCGGGTGAAATCGGGATTTTACTGGAGTACTGGGGGGTTACCGGACCCCCCCCCCCCCCCCCCCGGGGATTAATGGGCCTACATGGGCCCTAAGGGATAAGAGGAGGGCCGGCCAGGGCAGGCTGCGCGCCCCCTCCCCCCCTAGTCCGAATAGGACAAGGAAGGGGGGCGGCGCCCCCCTTTCCTCTTTCCCCTTCCCCTTTCCTTCTCCAACAAGGCAAGAGGGGGAGTCCTACTCCCGGGGGGAGTAGGACTCCTCCAGGCGCACCCCTATGGGGCGGTCGCACCTCCCCCTCCCTCCTTTATATACGGGGGCAGGAGGGCACCCCATGACACACAAGTTGATCTTCGTGATCGTTCCTTAGCCGTGTGCGGTGCCCCCTTCCACCATATTCCACCTCGGTCATATCGTAGCGGTGCTTAGGCGAAGCCCTACGTCGGTAGAACATCATCACCGTCATCACGCCGTCGTGCTGATGAAACTCTCCCTCAACACTCGACTGGATCGGAGCTCGAGGGACGTCACCGAGTTGAACGTGTGTAGAACTCGGAGGTGCCGTACGCTCGGTACTTGGATCGGTCAGATCAGGAAGACGTACAACTACTTCATCTACGTTGTGTCAACGCTTCCGTTGCCGGTCTACGAGGGTACGTAGACAACACTCTCCCCTCTCGTTGCTATGCATCACCATGATCTTGCGTGTGCGTAGGAAATTTTTTGAAATTACTACGTTCCCCAACACCTTCAAGAATGGAGAGAGCCAGCAAAGCCACGTCCAGGAGTTACTTTTGTCGACGACAGACAAAAACTTCTGCTTTGCGAAACGCTCATGGAACATTTCACCCTACCAGATCATTTCACAGATGCAGATGTGGAGAAAGTCAAGGACGCTGCTCTTAGGAAGATGGCGGTTGCATTCAACCACCATAAGAATCGTGAATGGGGCAAGTACGTCAAGGGAGGAAGGAAGACTCCAGTATTCGAGGGAACACTAGAGAAGCAAAGTGCTCATTGGGACGATTTCGTGAAATTCAAGGATTCGGAATTATCTAAGGAACGGTCGAGAATAAACAAGGCCAATGCCGCAAAAAAGGATAAGTTCCATAAGCTGGGGCCAGGTGGCTATGCTGTGGGAATGCCTAAGTCGGATAAGTCTGAGAAAGAGATGGAGGATGCAGGTGTCACTCCAGAAACATTGAGCTGGCCCCCAGGTGCAGGACTTGGTTCTATGCGCATGGGGGGAGTTGGACACGAAGACAGGCAAAGTTTCGAAGAAGGCATGTCTGGACGGAGCCGAAGATAAGCTACTTGTTGCAATAGAAGAGGCTCGGTCGGGGGTGTTCGAGCCCAACAGAGAGAACGACGAGCTTACGCGTGCCCTGGGAAATCCTGAACACACGGGAAGAACACGAGGCAAGGGCGCTATTCCGTGGTATGAGGGTTTTTCAGACTGGAACGATGACTACAGAACCCGTGCGAGAAAGAAGATTGCGGAGGAGAAGAAGAGGAAGATGGAGGAGGAGAAGAGCAAGCTGGACTATGAATGCCTTCAAGGCCTAGAATCAGCGCACGCAGACTTGGCAGTCAAATTCCAGCGGCAGCAGGAGCAGATCGCCTCACTTAGCCAGCAAAGGGGGTCTCAGCAGCTGCAGCGGCTAGCGGATGATCCAGCATTGGATAGCACCGTCCCATCCATGCCGAGAAGCAGCGTGGGTTCCGCCCCGGGCGACGCATTGCTGGATAGCTACCCAATGGATGACATCATGGAGAACACTAACTGCGAGCTACACTTCAAAATGAAGAACATATCCATGAAGGTGGCAGACGCCCTTGCTTTTACAAATCCCCCCGAGGCAACCTTCCATTGCAACCCGATTCCAGCGGGCTATGCTCGTGTCTTGGTTGATGAGGTGGTGGACCAATATTCGGGGCTAGAGCTTGACATTCCTGGAGGTGACGAGGAGCACACACTGGGAGAGGCCAACCATCGTATCATCCTATGGAGAAAGGATTGCATCATCTTTCGAAGGCCACCGACACCGCGTCATCCGACTCCTCGTCGAAGTCCGCCACCAAGTCAGCAGACTCCCGCTCCTCCAAATCCACCAACACGTCAGGCCACTCCTCCTCCAAGTCCGGCACAGCTTCAGGCCACTCCTCCTCCTTCAAGTCCGGCAAAGCGTCAGGCCACTCCTCCTCCAAGTCCGGCACAGCTTCAGGCCACTCCTCCTCCTCCAAATCAGCCACGTCAGCCGTCTTCGCCGCCTCAGCAATCACGGAAGAGAGCCGCCTCAGCTATGGTGCGTAGCGGTACAAGTCGAGGTAGTACTGGAGGTACAGGCGGAGGCAAGCGATATCAATATGGTCCAAGCCTCTCGCCTCTTCCGCAGAGGCCTTACGACAAGTCCGAGGAGGAAAACGCAGCCATATAGAAGGCCGAGGTGGAAGCCCATTTTGCACCGAAACCGCCACCGCCGCCAAGGGAGAAAGTGCCTGAGGAAGAGATTGACCACTTCATTCGTATGGCTAGTGCACCAGCTCCCAAGCCTGTTGACACAGACTATGAGCGCCACCTCAGGAAGTTAAATCGAGCATGTCTACAGAAACAGGCGAGCTCGAGCTCAAATTAGCTGGCAAAACATGCGGTAAAACCGTTCCCCAGCTGGGAGAACAGGCGGCGCAATCAATCGCCCCGCTTGTTGTGCCAACAACACATGAGAGTAGGCGCGCCAAATATTATTGTGGGCAAACCGTTAACGTTCCCGGGCTGGGCGATGTGGTAATAACCGAGGAGCATATTGAGCAGGCTAAAAGCATCATGATCACTGTTGGACAACTCCTAGATATCGAGCCCATGTCTCCGACTAGAGAGGAGGAAATAAAACAGAAATATGTCCGGGGCCAACCTTTGGTCGAGCCAGACGAGGTCAAGAAGCTCCCAACGAGAATGTATGAATTGCATCAATGGTACATGGACATTACCAAGAATTCCAATCGAGAGTCCCTCATGGTGAATGTCAATAAGGATCATTACTACCATGAGAAAGTTGTGTCCGTTGAGTATTTAGAACTATTTCAGTTATACAATCAAGACGCACTCGACAAATCTATCGTCAGTTGCTATTGTCTGTAAGTGATTTCTTTCTGTAATTTAAGTTTCAAGCTAGCTGTAGTGATCATTTTGATCAATCATTACCTGTAATTATCCTCACTATATTCTTTTCTGTGGTATTATGCAGGATGAAGATTTATGAAATGAAAAAAGGTGGACGCTATGGCATTGGGTTCGTTGACCCAAATACCATTAATGAATACACATGGAAATTAGATTCATATTATGAAAAAAGTGTAGACGAAAGCATGCTAGAGTTCTTCAAGCGCCTCAAATACAATGATGATATACTACTTCCTTACAACTTCGAGTGAGTCACACTGTCTTGTTAATTAAGACATGCAAACGTGTGTGAATGAAGATTTCACTGGATCTTGTTAATCATTAAAGTTGATGAAGAAACAGTTGAAGTACTAGAGTCACTACTTAAGAAACCAACTGACTACACCATCGTGAAGGGGGTAGTCAACAGGTAATTTCAATCATTATTAACTATATATCGGCCTATTTAATTAGTTCATCATTTCCTGATAACAACTATTTAATAACCCATTTATTCATTTTCTTTGTTGGCGGGCAGGGCTTGGGCAAAGTTCATCAGCGTCACTCCAGGCCAATGGAAACCAAATCTGAAATAGTATCGACCCATGGTAAGTAATTAAGTAGTACTAGCGAGCTGTCATCTCTTTAATTATCATGCTTTATTAATTATTATCTGATCAAATTCCATTCTCGTAAAGGCCCTGAAGCAGGCGCCGGGGAATAATCTGTGTGCATATTACATTTGCGAGAACATTCGCATGATGGCGTCCGAAAGGAGCAGATCTCAAAGACAGGAGTGGGTACGATTGTCAGAACATTATTCACAATTTTTACACCATTATCGATATCTAGTCACACAACTAATACACATGCATATTGATCTCCTTCTTAACAGTTCAAAGAGGTGCGGGGGAAGCTCCTACCAGAGGACCGCATAGAAGCAATTCAAGAGGAAATAGCGGGATTTTTGCTCGACCAGGTCATAGATCCCAAAGGAGAATATTTTTACCCGCTACCGCCCCCATAAACCACTTTCAATTGTTATCGTGCTCCGAAGGGACCAATTAGGCTAATGTCACTGGCTCCGAAGGCACCAATTAGAAGAAATTGTATATAGCTAGCTAATTGTATATATATATATATATACATGTGTGTATATATGTGTGAATTAATTAGGTAATCTTATGATTATTTCATAATTAAATTACATTTGGAATTCAAATAGTTACATTCATATTGATTCACTACATAAAATTTGACATAAGAAAATAAAAATATAGATCATAATACAAGAAAATTTGCAGTTTATGTGTATTTTGGACTATGTTTTTACGTTTGTAATTTTACATAACATAAAATATTTTTTACGGCGATTATATATTTTCTTACGGTTCCTTTTTGCGTCGGAAATAAGACAAAAACTTACGGAACGTAAAATTACGATGCATTGATGGTAAAATAGAGGGGAGTGAAGAATAACTATTCCTCATCCAGGATGACCAATAGCGCGACCCTATATATATATATATATATATATATATATATATATATATATATATATATATATATATATATAGAAATTCTATTTATATATATGCATAATGTATACAATATGTAGTATCGTAAAATACCAGCAAACGAAAAAGAATTAAATGGAAAACACAAAATTAAATGAAAAAGAAATCATAAACCCAAACCCCCAACCTTTTAATACCGGTTGGTGTCACCAACCGGTACTAAAGGGCTCCCTGCCCCCGGAGCTGACTCGTGCCACGTGGTTGCCTTTAGCACCGGTTCGTACTGAACCGGTACTAAAGGGGGGGGGGGACCTTTAGTGCCGGTTACCGAACCGGCACTAAAGGGCCTTACGAACCGGTGCTATTGTCCGGTTCTGCACTAGTGCATACAGTAAAAGACAAAAATGTGCAATGTATTAAATGAAGAGTCACTGTAATTAAGATGGTAATGACGCAGAGATATTTCCCGAGAGATACATATGCCCGGAAAAGAAAAACAAGTGTACAGAGACAGTGCATGCACTAGCATCAGTGGACGACATACAAAACCTCTTTCATGCAACGCACTAGCAATCTTTCCTTCTTTTTTTTTGCTTTTTTTTGCGAATAACTAACAATCTTTCCTTGTCACACTTTTATCTGAGAAACTGTTCTTCTACACTAATTACCCAGCATGTATCCACATATTTTTTAGAGGAAGTGTATAAGCCTGTTTTATCCTGATACCAAATTTCATACTCCCTCCAATCCAAAATGTAGTGTGCCCGCGTTTCTTGAGATTCAACTTTGATCATAAATTTAACCAACGAGACCAACTGCGGCGGGAGAAAAAATTATATAATTGAAAACTTCTTTCGAATACGAATTCACTGATATAATTTTTGCTCCCGCCGTAATCGGTCTTGATAGTTAAATTTATGGTCAAAGTTAAAGCACGAGGATAAAGGAAGCACTACATTATGGAATGGAGGGAGTATGTATTTATGTCAGATTTATATTATTTTAAGGCGACGATGCAATCATCTTTTTTCTTCGCAAACCATGAATGCAGTTTTCCTTTTTTTTTTGAGATAATGCAATTTCCTTTTGTGGAATGCTGCATGCGTATATGGGCCAGCTAACCAGAAGGGCAGCAGAGTTAGCCCATCAGGAAACCAGGACCTTATCGAGGCTCATGCAGGTCCGCGTCTGTCAACTTCTGATCCAGTCATGCATCTCTAGGCGGACCAAACAATTGCGCTATCACGGCATCTACTTGGAGAGCTCCTAACCGGCGATCCTTTGGCGCGGGAGCACCTATGTGCCGCTTACTGCGGCAAACAGTCGGGGATTCACACAGGGCGCCCCCGACTGGGCCGGTCCACACAGGCAGCGAGCGGTGTAAAAATGAAAGAAAAGCGTGAAGCTTCAGCGAGGACTCAATATCACGACCGCACACTTGTAGAGCGAGGTACCTAACCACTACGCCTGACTGACACTTGTGGTGATATGGCAATGCGAATACTATAGAACTAACCACATCACCAGATCCGGTTATTTTTCCTTTTTTTATCTTTCCTTATAATTTCTGAATCTATTTTTAAATGGAAGAACGCTTTTATGAACACACACGAGTTTTAAACTTTTTTAGCATTTTTCTGAATATGTAATCAAATTTAAAAATAGGAACAATTTCGAAGTTGTGGAAAAATATTGAAAAACAGGAACATTTTTAAAAATTAGATCAGTTTTCATCAAAACAGACAAGTTTTTTGAAAATGTGAACAATATTTTGAATTGTTGAAAAAACTAAAAACAGGAACATATTTTGAATTTGTAAACAAATTCTGAAAAATATGAACATTTTGTTAAATTCTGAAAAATAAATCACAAACATGAACAATTTTTGACAAAATGTGAACATTTTTTGAATTTGTGAACACTTTTCCAAAAGAGGAGCATCTTTTAATTTGCGAACAAATTCTGAGAGCAGGAACATTTTTAATTCGTGATTTTGTTTTTAAACGGGAACATTTTTTTAGAATGATGAACAATTTTTGAAAGATGTGATTTTTTTCGAGGAAAATGTACCAAACAAAATTTGAAAAATGATCATTTTTTGAAAATTGAAAACAAAATTTTGAAAAATTCCAAAAAAATGCTCTTGAACCTAAAATTTGTTCAAAAATTCCGAAAAAAAATTCTATACTTTGAAAAAGTGCGAATATATTTTGAATTTCTGAACATTTTGATAGACAGGAACATTTTTTTGCCTATGCGAACAAAAAATTTGAAACTGCAGAAAATGTTTTTTAAAACCATGAGACTTTTTTTAAGTTTTGAACAAATATTTGAAAATGGAACATTTCATGAAATTATGAACATTTTTTGAAACAAATCGAACAAATTTTGCAAGTTAGGAACAAAATTTGAAAACAGGAGCATTTTTTAAAATGGAAAAATTTGTAAAATGTGAACATCTTTTGAAAAATAAAAAGAAATCTGAGAAAGAAAATTGAAAATGAAAAAAAAAAGATAATCAGAGAAAAAATAAAAATAAATAAGTAAAGAAAATAAACAGAAAAGGAAACAGGGAGAGAAAAGGGAAAAATAAATAGAAAAATAAGATAAATGAAAAGATAAACAGAAAAGAAAGAAATCCGGTTGGGAACCTCTAGAAGGTTCCCAAAACTGGGAACGCTGAAAGGGCGTAAACAGGCTGGCCCAATACGACCTATCGCATCGACCGCCTGTGCGAACACTTGTTGCCGCAGAGAGCGGCGAATAGCAAATTCCCTTTGGCGTGTTAATTGGGCTTGGCACATTTTCTTTTTTCCCCTTCTGTTTAGAACGTTCACAAAATAATGCAGGGCCGGGACTACAAACCCGCGACCAGCTCCTTCGAAGCAAACGACCGTAACCACGGGGCCATTGAAGGACTAGTGCTTTCTAAACTTTTTTTTTCTTTATTTTACTTCTCTCTTCAATCACGGCAACCCCAGGTTTTGGACGCAAATCGGTTGATTCATTGGTCCTTTTCGGGGCGGTTGTATTCGTGTTTTATTTTTTATTTTTTATTTTTTTGAAAAAAATTCTTGTTTTCTTAAAAAATGATGATTTTTTGTACATTCAATGAACCTTTTTTCAAAAATGATGAACTTTTCACAAATTCAATGATTTTTTTTAAATTTGATGAACTTTTTCCTAATTCAGATGAGTTTATTAAAAATCGATGATCTTAGTTCAAATTTGAAGAACTTTTTTTAATGCAATGTTTTTTTAAAAAAATATTGATGAACTTTGCTAAAAGAACAAGTGGATGGTTGACCGTTCACCAGAAAAGAATCGTGGTACCAGGCAGCAAGTCGGGTAAGTTATCTCAAAAAACAACAACCAGCTAAAAAAAATCGTGGTTAAAAGGGCCACGCCTAGCGAGCCAGCTAAATGCAGCGATTGGGGGCTCTCTTCCTAAGCCGCGTGCATGGAGCGCACCATGATTTGCTTCCTTTTCCAGTTTTCCTAACTGTGAACATGAACATGAGAGCATCTAGCCAAATTCGGACTCTCAAACACGTGCAGACACGCCCGAGCACGTTTACGGACACTAACCAATCAAGCCTCAAATTTACAAGTCTATATTCGGATACCTCATACTAGAAATATTAAATCCATACAAAAGCATGAAAAAAATCCTACATACTTCGTAGATCAACCAGCCTAATCCTCGTCAAAGATGTCCACTATCTCCATTCCTGGCGGCAGGTAGATGGGTTGCAACTGCAGCTCCCACTACTGCGGCTCCTCCAACTCCTCCATGGCGGCCTTCCCATCCATCTCTGCTTCGACCTCGTCAAAAAGGGCATCGATCGCCGTCCTTTCCTATTAGATGAAGTGTCGGTTGGCCTCCACATAGGCCTTGTGTTGTATGGACTTCAGGATGGCCTGGTACTCCGCCATCACGTCCGTCTGGGCGACGGCGAACTCCGCCTCCGCGTCCTTCATGTTGAAGCCTGGAGCTGGCACCACCTGCTCCGGCTGCTCCGCCTCCTCCTCGTCCTCCGGATCCACCAACCCCATCGGAGCCGGATGCTGCTCCTCTCCCTCCTCCTCCTCCTCCTCCACTTGCTCCTCCTCCTCCTTCGGCTCCGGTGAGTCTGGAGGCATCCCGGCAACGATGCGCGCGGCGCGCATCGCCCGGATCTCCTGCTCGAGCGGGAACTAACGCTCCGGCGTGAGCCCAGTGTAAGTGTGTCATGGTTTTTTCATGGCAGATGTCCTCATAGGAGAACTTAGGTGTGAGGCCATCGCAAGTAGGTGGTAGCTTGAACGGGGTTGGTCAGAATGGAGAGATGCCAGTTTTACCCAGGTTCGGCCCCTCAAGATGGAGGTAAAAGTCTACATCCTGCTTGATTGCTATTAATGATGATGATGACCTTGATTACAAGGGTGCCGTTTCGCTACCTCTATCTCGAGAGCTAATAATTTTTCTGTGTACATACCTGCTTCCACTCTCATGGCCCCTGAGGATTCCGCCGCACCTGCATCCACTTCCAAGATTAAGCCTAAAAGACGCTTCACACATTCGTTGCTTGGACTGGATAGAGAGACTGAAACTAATGAAATTGTAGGAGACGCCTCAACTGATTTGACTGCAACAGGGAGGAGGCTCACAAGGTTGGGGCTCAAGACAAAGGTTGAACGCCTCTTGCCAGTAGCCTGGTTATGCCTGAAGAGTCAGTTGGCAGCATATCAGAGATCCCTCCATCGGCGAAAAAGATGGATATGAAGGTTTCCAAGAAGGTTTCCAGCCATGCAAAACGTAACTAGGTTGGGATGCTAAGGTCACATTCTTGTACTCTCCATTATGTAGCCGTTCATGCTGGATATGATCTGACCGGTCATGGTGTCAAATCCCGCCATGTACAGAGCCTCATCAACCTCATCATGGACTAGCCGCTGCCACAGCCAGAACTGCTGGACGAACAACCCCCATGACAACCCCCTTGTTGCTAATGGAAAAGCAGCAGGAGGAGGAAGATGAGTCCAAGTTGTCGTCTCCCCTAAAAAAGGATGGACTCTCAGCTCCTGGAAAAGAGGTTGAATCTGTCGGTGACGCGGCAGGACATGACGCAGGAGTGAAGCCTAGCTTTGCTGCTTCGCATGCGATACAGAATATTGAAGAGTGTCCTGGAATGGAATCGGATTCACCACCACCTTTGCTTGAATTCTCTACCGTGACTGGAGAAAACAACAGTGACAAGCTCATGGATGGATGTCATGGATCTAATGGACCCAATGTACTGGACAAAGTGTTGGCCAATCCTCCTGTGGCTACCGACGATGCTTCCTCAACCACTTGCACTAGCATGTCCGCTGAGGATGCCACCACATCATTTTCCACTGCCACGGCCGCCATTCTAGCTTCCACTGTCATGGCCACCAAGGATGTCTCAACACGCGCTCCCACTGCCATGGCCCCCTGTCATGACCAAGATCGATCCTAAAAAATGCTTCACATGGTCGCTGCCTGGATTGGACAGGGAGACTGCAACTAATGAAATTATAGGAGACACATCGGCTGATTTGGCCACAATAGGGAGGAGGTTCGCAAGGTCACTGCTCAAGCCAAAGGTGGAGGCGCCTCTTGCGAGCAGCCTGGTCATGCTAGAAGAGCCGGTTCACAGCACACCAGAGACCCCTCCATCGGTGACGAAGATTGATATGAAGATGTCCAAGAAGGTTTCTTGCCACCCAAATCGTAACTAGGTCGGGATGCTAAGGTTACATGCTTGTACTCTCAACTATTGCAGTCGTAGGTGATGGATATGATCTGACCGGCCATGGTGTCAACTCCTTCCATGTACGGAGCCCTCATTGTCCTCAGCATGGACTAGCCGCTGCCAGAGCCAGAACTGATGGACGAACAACCCCCGCGACAATCACATGCGAGAAGGTTATGTGATCTTACCGGATGTCTGGATATATGCTTTGACGGCTTTATCATGTGTTTCGTGTTGGGACGTCTTTGGTGTTGCAGTGTTCTAATGTTCAATGGGATTTTTCTTTTGAGAACTCTTGTAATTTAAATAGAGATCCCAGGTAGGATGAGTCGAGCAAAAGTGGGTTTCCCATATCAAAATCATTGCTAGTATGTCATTATTTTCTAGTCGCGCTTAGATTCGATAGACCAGCAGTGCTTGCATGCATCACTTCATTTGGACTCTGGATCTCTCCACTCTTTCTCATGCTCAGCTGGAAGGAAGGCTGGCAGCAGGGGCAGAGCTAGCGATGCGCTCCTGGGCATCTGAGCTAACCTAACTCCTCAACTAAACCAACGCTTCTATGCCTGCCAAAACTCCTGGTGCCTCCCCGAGGTCCTCACCCTACGCGGCTCCCTTGATTCATCCCCATGACTTCTTTGAGTTCATCACAAGACCTCAAATCCTCAATTAATTATGCCCACTCTCCCAAGTGCAAACGAGTGGGCAGTAGCAGCCGGCGAACGGCAAGAACGACGCCACCATCGAGGGGGGCAAAAAGTGGAGACGCAAGGTGCGCAAGTGTGAGTGTGCGACTGGTGACTCAGCGAACAATGTCCCAGCGAAGAAAAAGGGTCAAAGGAAAAAGAGATGAATGCAAAATGAGAGGTTACTCCTCAGTTCTGAGTTTGAGTGTTTGATGATTGAATTGCATGATTGTTCCTTTTCCAATTTCATTTGGATTGTTGTTGCGTAGTCTTGCTGTAGTAAGGTATTTTCGAACCTATTCCCTCCGTTCTTAAATATAAGTCTTTTTTAAGATTCCACTATGGACTAGATACGGATCAAAATGAGTGAATCTACATTCTAAAATATGTTTGTATACAAACGAAGCTAAGCTATTACGCAATGTTGCCAAATAAGGAAAAATGTGTGGCTTAGTCTCAATCAAATAAAGTCTCGGTCAAGTGACATAATATATTGAAAATAAAAAAATCACACAAGATCTAGCGAATATAACATTGACTGAGACATAATCAAGTCTCAGTCAACTGAGATTTAGCAACACTGGAAACAAAATCTTAGTATGTCATTATTTTCTAGTCGCGCTTAGATTCGATAGACCAACAGTGCTTGCATGCATCACTTCATTTGGACTCTGGATCTCTCCACTCTTTCTCAGGCTCAGCTGAAAGGAAGGCTGGCAGCAGGGGCAGAGCTAGCGATGCGCTCCTGGGCATCTGAACTAACCTAACTCCTCAACTAAACCAACGCTTCTATGCCTGCCAAAACTCCTGGTGCCTCCCCGAGGTCCTCACCCTACGCGGCTCCCTAGATTCATCCCCATGACTTCTTTGAGTTCATCACAAGACCTCAAATCCTCAATTAATTATGCCCACTCTCCCAAGTGCAAGCGAGTGGGCAGTAGCAGCCGGCGAACGGCAAGAACGGCGCCACCATCGAGGGGGGCAAAAAGTGGAGACGCGAGGTGCGCAAGTGTGAGCGTGCGACCGGCGACTCAGCGAACAATGTCCCAGCGAAGAAAAAGGGTCAAAGGAAAAAGAGATGAATGCAAAATGAGAGGTTACTCCTCAGTTCTGAGTTTGAGTGTTTGATGATTGAATTGCATGATTGTTCCTTTTCCAATTCCATTTGGATTGTTGTTGCGTAGTCTTGCTGTAGTAAGGTATTTTCGAACCTATTCCCTCCGTTCTTAAATATAAGTCTTTTTAAAGATTCCACTATGGACTAGATACTGATCAAAATGAGTGAATCTACACCTTAAAATATGTCTGTATACAAACGAAGCTAAGCTATTATGCAATGTTGCCAAATAAGGAAAAATGTGTGGCTTAGTCTCAATCGAATAAAGTCTTGGTCAAGTGACATAATATATTGAAAATAAAAAAATCACACAAGATCTAGCGAATATAACATTGACTGAGACATAATCAAATCTCAATCAACTGAGATTTAGCAACACTGGAAACAAAATCTCCTGGCCAGTTTTCCAACCCATTACCCACACACACCACCCCCACCACGGAACTTTTGTTCAGTTGCATGGACTACCCCTCCACAGTACTTCTTTCTCTTGCCTGGGCCAGTTCAAAAAAAGGAAGTGGGGAAAAAATGTAGGCTGCTCAAGGAAGCTAACATGTATCGAACTCACGCACATCCACTTCACGTACAAGACTAACTACAAGTCGAGCTACCTCATGTTAGTGATTGTGAACAGCGGCAAAAGCCTAATAACACTATCATCCGTTATTTTATTGCATAGAACCATCCATCTACCGTATCACTTCAGTTTTTTGAATTATATGAAAAAATCGTGAATTTGGAAAAGTTCATGGATTTTGAGAAAAGTTCACAAATCTGAAAAAAGTTCATTGAATTCAGAAAAAGTTCACAAATTTGAAAAAAAAAATCAACGAATTCAGAAAATGTTCATCAAATTTGAAAAAAAAGTCCGTATAATCCGAAAAAAGTTCATCGAATTCAAAATATGTTCATGGAATCTGAAAAAAATTCACTGAATTAGAAATAGAGTTCATCAAATTCAGAAAAAGTTCATCAAATTCAAAAAAAATCATCAAATTTGAAAAAAGTTCATCGATTTTAAAACAAAAGTTCATTGAATTCAAAAAATGTTCATGGAATTTTAAAAAAGTTCATGTAATCCGAAAAAAGTTCATCAAATTTAGAAAAATTCATCGAATTTGAAAAAAGTTCATGTAATCTGAAAAAAGTATATCGATTTTTTTAAAAAAGCATGCAATTCTTTTAAAAAATCACGCATTGAAAAAAACAAAAGAATGGAAGAAAAAATTTAAAAACCAAATAAAACCGTCTGTAAACTAAACCGCGAACCGGGAAACCCCGGTTTGGGATTCCCAAAACCGGGGTTTCGCGAACCAGAAGAAACGAAATAAAATGTAGGAGCGAATTAACCTAGCACACTAGAAGCGCGATGGTCCAGTGGTTAGAGCGCATCAATCGTAGCGAGTCCGGCGTGGTTTCGATTCGATCCCAGGATTCGCCTTTCCTATTCGCCACCTGTAGACGGCAAATAGATGAGGCGGCGGCCGAAGGAAGATGTAAATGGGTCAGCCCAGTCGGGCAAGGTCACTCGAGCTGTTCTTTTTCTTTCAGTTTCCTATTTGTTAATTATAATAATAGTTGCTGGATTATGTTTACGGAATTAAAACAATCAAAATCTATTAAAAGTAAAAACATCTTTTAAAAGAAATGTTCTGTGTGTATTTAAAAAGATTTCATCATACATAAAAAGTTTAGTTCACCCTAAAAAATGTTTATCAAAATATTTTCAAAATGTTGACAATATTTAAAAAAATCAGCGTTATTAGAAATAGTTCTCCGTATTTTAAAAACAGATCAACATACATAAACAAAAGTTCATCATATATTTAAAAAGTCCACCGTATATGAAAGTATTCATCCTATATTGAAAACAATCACTATATATTAAAAATGTTCTATGTGTATTTAAAAAGATTTCATCGTACATAAAAGGTTTAGTTCACCTTAAAAAATGTTTATCAAAATATTTTCAAAATGTTGACAATATTTAAAAAAATCACCGTTATTAGAAATAGTTCTCCGTATTTTAAAAACAGCTCAACATACATAAACAAAAGTTCATCATATATTTAAAAAGTCCACTGTATATGAAAGTATTCATCCTATATTGAAAACAATCACTATATATTAAAAATGTTCTGTGTGTATTTAAAAAGATTTCATCATACATAAAAAGTTTAGTTCACCTTAAAAAATGTTTATCAAAATATTTTCAAAATGTTGACAATATTTAAAAAAATCACCGTTATTAGAAATAGTTCTCCGTATTTTAAAAACAGCTCAACATACATAAACAAAAGTTCATCATATATTTAAAAAGTCCACCGTATATGAAAGTATTCATCCTATATTGAAAACAATCACTATATATTAAAAATGTTCATCATACATTAAAAAAAGTTCACGAAATATTAGAAAATGTTTACAGTATGTACAACTACAAAACAACATAGAAGAAAAGGCAAGAGAAGCGAACCAACTTATGGTTGAGATGGTTAGGTGGACAGTGGTATCCCCAACCCACCAGGGTTCAAATCCTGATGCTCGCATTATTCCTGGATTTATTTCAGGATTTCCGGCGATGCGCTTTCAGTGGGAGGAGACGTTTCCGTCGACGACGAGGCGCCTACGATGACTTCGTAAATCTCAAGATGATATGCCGGCTCAGTCTCTCGGAGGTGCTCATAGGGAGGGTGTGCGTGTGTGCGTTCATAGGGATGAGTGTATGCGTATGTATATGAGCGCTTGTGTCTGCTTTGATGCTCAAAAAAATTGGCAAGAGAAAACCAAAATCCCAAAGAAAAAAACTGGAAGAAATACCAAATCCCAAAGAAAAAATATGAAGAAAAACATACTAATAGAAAACCAAGAGGAGGAAAAACCGAAAAAGAAAACTGCAGTAGCAGCGAAGGAACTGTACCGAACATCGGCCCGTTGACTCTCCTATTTGCCGCCATCCAAGAGATAATATTTGTCCGTGTCAGGCGTGAACCACTGAATAACTGGTAAAGCATTGGGTACATATGGCCATTTCGCTAAAACAGGATTAGGTAAACGCCCGCAGTGGCACATGTACGCGTGCAACTTGTGCTGAATGCATGCGACCGTGTCTAAGTCTAACTACATGGTCCGTCCGTGAAAGCCTCCTGTGTATGTATACTGCTGCGCGCCCGATCGATCATGCGTTCCGCCGGAGCTCGGTCGACGAGGATACTCCTTCCGTCCTTTTTACTCTGCATATTAGAATTCTCTAAAATCAAACTTCACAAAATTTCACCATATTTATATGAAAAATATCAACATCTGCCATATTAAAGTTATATAATATAAAACTTTAAGTCATGACACATCTAGTGATGTTGATTTCAGATTGTGAATGTTGGCACTTTTTTCTATAAAGTTGGTCAAACTTTACGAGGCTTGAATTCAGTCAAATCTTATATGCAAACTAAAAAGGACCGGAGGAAGTACTACCCGGCCCAAGTGTCAGCAATGCTGACGATCACCATGCCCGGAACAAGTTGTCTAGCAAACGATCAGATCGATGCTTGTCCTGGCGATAGACCAGCAGCGCTTGCATGCATCGTTTCGTTTGGACTCTGGGTTCTCTCCACTCGCTCTCAGGCTCAGGCTCAGGCATACCTACAAGTATCGACGCCCGACAGCGTGCACAAACGTGTAAGATCGACCATCGATGCATTCCGCGACATTATAATACTAAACAAATAAATAACCTCCGGGCCATACACGCATAGTTGTTGCATGTGCCGTGCTGGGGCCGGGAGGTCGCCCAGATATTGCAGCATCTTTGACCCGGCCGTTCCGACCTCCGACAACTGCTGCATGGCCCGACGGGCCCGGGCCTTCCAAATATTTGAGCCATATACCCGGGTCAACGTACGCTCCACCGTTGACTCGCTTTCCTCTCGATGCGCGTGCCATGTTCATGTGTACGTGCCATCATAGGTGGTGTGGGCGCACCGCACGACTGCCGGGCGGTACTTCATTTCAGTATTATTTTTTGCGGGGGAGTTCATTTCGAAAAGTTGATCAAGTGGATCGGATGCACTTCCTAATGGGATAATGGGAGTGCTACGCGTCGGCCGGTGGATCTTTTCAAAAGATTCGCCGCCTCACAAGCCATCTGATCTAGGTTGCTCACCGTACGATCGCTCTTTATAACAAGAGTGTTGACTATTGCAACAAGAGATTTGTTTCGGAAACTTGTCGGTGACTATTGCAACAAGAGCTTTGTTTCATAAACATGTTGGTAACTATTGAAACAAGAGCTTTGTTTCGGAAACATATCGGCGACTATTGCAACAAGAGCTTTGTTCCAGAAACATTGTTGATGTTGCAAACCTCTCCGTGCAGGATCCCTCTTTGCAACAAGAGCTTTGTTTTAGAAACATTGTTGACTATTGCAGCAAGACCTATGTTTTAGAAACATTGATGGCGTTGTAAAAGCATCTATGAATGGTGCTTAACCCCCAAACGCCTCACCACGGATGGCGATAACCTGCTGCCGGCCCGTAAACACGTCACGCAGGGCTGGGAGGGATCCATCAGCGAGGGCTCCCGTGACATCGACAGCGCCAACGAAGAGGCCGTGCGATGCGCCGCAACACTAGGAGAGCTCACGCCCGAAGCTTCTGCGCCGCCCGGTGATCCCGCTGCGCACCGGCGAGCCCTTTCTCTAGTGCCTCCTTCCTCCCTTTCTCTGCTCCAACTCGTCATGCCTCTCCTCACCCATGACCTCTCTCTCTCTCTCTCCCCCAGTGGCCACCCCACCTCTCCTCTCTCCCTCGGGCGGTTGGGCGGAGCTTACCAAGGACTTTGACAACTGCTCCGGGTGCCTCCCACCTTTGCCTCTCTCTCTCTCTCTCTCTCTCTCAAGAACCGTGCAGCCGTCGTCGAGTCCTTCGCCTCCGCTTACTTTCCTGGCGAGCTTGGGCTAGATCCGGCGCCCAGGGGCAGGAGAGATCTGAGTGGCGGGGCGACCGGCTAGCCGGTGTGAGTGGCAATGGCGCCCAACTTCCAACACCCCTTCCCCTCTTCACCATGAGAGAAGAGATGCGAGAGAATAGAGTGGGGAAGAACAGTTGGGCGTTGGTTCAGAAATCAGGGGAAGGTGGAGATGTGCGTCATGCCCATGTGGACACGTGTTGCACATCGAAGGAGGCGGACGCGGAGTTTCTTTTCAGCTGGTTGACGCTGAGCGTTTTCCCTTCCCAATTGCCATAACACAAATTAATAACTGCAATGACGAGATTAATTTGTGCTGCTGATTTGTTTTGTCGATTGTGACAACTAGGTTACTGTATATATACTCCGTAGATGCTATAATTACTTTTTCTTTAGGTGAATGCTGGCATTACTTAGGTGGGCGTTTGGTTCAAATCACATATGAGGCAAGATGTTTTTTGGCACACTAGGTCTAACATCACAGACACTCATAATGTATGACAAGATTTATTTAGACTTGACAACCTGTGGCTTCAATTTTGTTAAAGTAAGCCTAGCAATTTTAAAGCTTCCCGTAATGAGAGTATTATAGGTAGTATCATGCATGCCAACTAAGTAATTTTGATGAAGTGGCATAGAATTAAATGAAGAAAGAGAGACTTGAGTATCATATCATGATACCGTATCATATTAAATGATGTGCTACTTTGTGTCATGCGTGGCAATAAATATAGTCTTTTATAATACCAACACATGATACTATGCATTAGGGATGTAGTATCATAGACTAGTATCATATGCATCATACTAGTATATGATACTCCCCATTACTACCAGCCTAAGAGAACTTTAACAAACCTTAGCCAGGTCCAGGGAGAATGTGTGGGAAACCGTGGCATTGATAGGCCTATCACAAAACGGACCCATAATTGGCCTCAGCCCATAAGGTCCAAGTTATCATAAATATTACTTTCTCTGTCCCGAATTGCTTATCAAAAAATGGATGTATTTAAACGTAAATTTAGTTCTAGGTATACTCATTTTCGTGACAACCAATTTGAGATGGATGGAGTATTATTTTACAAATCATGCGTTTAGAACGCTCATTGAAGTAACAATAAGGGCAGCGCTAAGCATTGGTCGACCGGTGGGAGGACCCGATCGGTCACCTAGGGTGTTGTCCGGTCGGCCAGACACAGCCTTTGGATCCCCGCACGTTGAATCCTTTCTTCACCCGACCCCATCCTTGGTCCCACCGGCACGGACATGGGCCACTTGTGCGGAGCGTGCGTTAGGCCAACTCCACCGCGCGATCCCAAACGGACGTCCGTTTTGTCGGATTCTGTCCGTTTGGGTAGGGATTTGGTGTCGTGTCCGGGCGTGTCCTGGGATACGGTGGCCGTGCGTCCAGCGCGCGGACGCATCCCGGCCACATCCTGTCCGCGTATTTATTTCTTTGCAAGTCCTTCACTTTATTTCATCATTTATTTTTGGTACATGAAAAATACATCATCACATTTTGACTAGTAAAGCAAGACCAAAGAAAACAAGAACCACAAGAATACATTTTAGAAGATACCCAACATCCATAACTGCTCCCTTGAGTTGGGTTAGGGCCTTCTCTATGCACTCATTGTTGATCTGTGGAGGAGGCTTGATCTGGCATCCTCCTTTCTTCTTCAAGCCAGAAGTAGATGTTGCTTCCTCAGACCTAGTCTCGTGTCTAGCCTCTAATCTAGCAACAAGTGCACTTGTCTCATTTACAGCCTCTATGCTAGCTAAAAGTGCACGAACATGTACTAAATTTCGCTCTATCAATATATCGATGTACTCTTCTTCCCAATACCAAAACTTGCATCCATTCTACACAACAAAATTTGAAGTTAGCACAACTAGTCAAGTCTAGAGCACAAACCGAAGCTAAAAAAGCGCATACCCCATCGTTTAAGCACTTGATGAACACCCATCCGAGATGTTCCGGCGTTGTAGACACGCGGCGCACGACCATCCTTGGGCAGTGGTCGCACTTAATGACACTAGTAGAAAAAGGGCCTATTGTCCCGGTTCGTAAGGGCCTTTTGTCCCGGTTCCTGAACCGGGACTAAAGGGTCGGTACTAATGCACTGTCCCTTTAGTCCCGGTTCAATCCAGAACCGGGACAGATGGGCCTCCACATGGCTGTGCGCGGAGCCCAGGCAGGAGGGCCTTTGGTCCCGGTTGGTGGCACCAACCGGGACCAATAGGCTTTCACGCGTCAGCATTTCTGTGGCTGGTGTTTTTGTTTTTTTTTGAAAGGGGGGGGGGGGGTTGGGGGGTTTGGGGGGTTAATTTAGGTGTTCCATATATTGTGTTAGCTAGCTATAATTAATAGAGAGAAGTGTCCTCTCTTATGTCCGTGCTTGGTCGACGCTATGTACTATACATACGTATAGAGAGGACTAGACACGCTAGCTAGCTAGTAAGCAAACGAAGGAAACAGAAGATCGTCATGAACATATATGCATACAGAGAGAAGTGATATCGACCACCTCTCCTTCTCCGAGAGATTGGTCGAACAACAAGTTCTCGTATATCTATCCAACACTACCGGCTACATATATAAAATAATTATCTCTTACAAATATAATCTCCTAACATACGGACTCATGGTCCACATAGTATTCTCCGTCTTCAGCGATCATGTGGTCAAGAAAGAATGCCGCCAATTCCTCTTGAATTGCTCGCATGCGAGCTGGTGCTAGGAGTTCATCCTGCTTCCGAAACATCAAATTTGAAGAAGGGGGTCAATACATATATATATATATATATATGAATGAATGAAACTCAACACAAATGATGGTAATAAAATAAAATTGTGAATGTTGTTATTTACGCACTTCATATTGTTCGTCGGAGTAGCCCCGCTCACATGTCGTGTGGCGGATGGACTCGCAAACGTAGTATCCACAAAAATCATTCCCTTGTTCCTGCCACAACCACTTTACAAGAAATAGAGATCAATCAAACTGATAAGCAAGAATGCCAAATGGTATTGATGAAACTAGCGCTTGATTCAATAGGAGATGCGCGGAACATGCTACTATAGTACTTACTTTCGGGTGTCTAAATTGCAGCTTCTTCGGGAGTCCCGGAGCTTTTTTGGTGAATTTTTTCCAAACCCTGCCAGACAAAGAAAACAATTACTTGATATATCAGGAAATGAACAAAGTTGTTGATATGGTGGATAATGATCGATTTAACTTACTTCTCGAGCATTTGAGTCATGTCCGCATAGTCCTGGGGATCTTTTCGTCTTGAGTCTAAGACGGTTACTAGTCCCTGCTCAAGCTTAATCTCTAGGAGAATATAGTGGAAACTGCACACGCATGCATAACTCATCAATTACATTACTATAACCTTGACTAATATATAAGGGAAACCGAATATGCACAAGACAGTAACACTCACTTGAAGTTGTAAGGAAAGAGTATTATATCTTTATTTTCATTTATTACCAACGATCGTAGCAAGTTGGCCTCGGTATCTGTGGCATGAAATTTAACCTCAGTTGCATCTATGAGATTTGTGTTAATGAACCCAATATCATCGATTTGTCTTTTCTTCAATTCGACGATCTTCAATCTGCATAATATAGTGAGGATAATTATAAATACATGCAATGAAAGATCTGAGCTATATAGAGAGACTTAATGACAGAAGTAGTACTACTTACAGAAAGTAGCATGTGACCGTTGCTTTATCGAGGGCAAATTGATTGAAAAATTGAAAGAACTCCTCAAATGGAATAGGCAACAGATCAATTCCAATGAGGTCATGCTCCTTTTTAACTCTCACATACAAAGTACTCCTCCCCCCAGACTCTCTGCAGATTTTCAAGTACCAATCATGCAATCTTCACATCATCGTTGATAGAGATCTTTCATCTTTGACGAGAGGCTTCCCGTACTCGTATCTTTGTATCTGCACCTCCATGAAATCATAATGTACATCGTCAGGCAGGTAATCTCCAAGATTGCTATAACCGGGCAGCATCCTCGGATCATTAGCGACGATGTCGCTAGGCACCTTGAGCGGGGGGCACGATTGCTTCGCTCGTTCGCCGAGCTGGGCAATTTGTTTCCCAGCTCGTCGTTCTTTCAGCCTTTGATCACTAACAGTACTTCCCGACCGCTCCGCTTCGGCAAATTCCTTTCCAATAATGCGCTCATAGTTTTCTTTCGGCGGAGACTTGGGTGGTTTTGTCAGGGCAGCCAGAGTGCGCTTCGCTTTCACCGGATCTACCTTCTCCTCCGGAGGTGAATGTTTCTTTGCTTTCACCCCTTCAAAAAAGTTCCTCACTTCTTCTCGCACGATCTCAGCGTTCTCCTCCGGGGTCCTCTCGTATGGTAACTTCTCTGGAGTCTTCAGAGAAGGACCGAATATGTATGTCCTCCCGCCTCTGGCTATACTGCTAGACGCCGGCAGAGCAGACGGAGCGGTTGTCTTCCTTACTTGCTTACGAGGCGGAGGAGAAGGACTACGACGCGCCGGAGCAGCCGGAGCGGTGGCAGGTCTCTTCCGCCCTTGCTGACGAGGCGGAGAAGGAGGAGGCTGGTTGCTCGGGCGCGCCGGCGCAGGCGGAGAAGGAGGCGGAGTGCCGCCACGCGCCGGAGAAGGAGCCAGCCGAGTGCCCTGATCGTCACTCTCCGGAGGAGGAGGCGGTGGAGGAGGCGGAGTGCCCTGACTCGCCGGAGGAGGAGGAGGAGGCGGAGGCATCCAGTTTGGAAGGTTGATGAGCTCCTTCCGCCATAGGCATGGAGTCTTCAGAGCAGAACCCAGCCGAGTCTCCCCTTCATCGGTAGGGTGGTCAAGCTGGATGTCCTCAAATCCCTCCGTTATTTAATCCACCATCACCCTAGCATATCCTTCTGGAATCGGCCGGCAGCGAAAAGTTGCGCCGGGTTCAGTAGAAAAAACAGAGCCAACAGCCGCCTTGACCTTCATATTAATCCATTGCGTCATAAGGTGGCAATTTTGAGACTCCGTGATAGCATCCATGAGATAGCTGACAGGAGCCGTCAAGACATGCTCCGGCTGAAGCAGCTCGGTGGAAGACACACTGCTTCTCCGCTGAGATGGTGGGGTAGCTTCGGGGGAAGCTTCGGTAGTTCGTTTGCTGCGATTTGCTTCTCGTTCCTCTATCGCTTGTACCCTTGCTTGCAGCGCCTGCATTTGGGTCTGCTGCACTTTTTTCCTCCTCTCCTGGCATTTGTAACCGCCTGCGTCCGGAAACCCAACCTTCCATGGAATGGACCCTGGCATGCCTCGTGTCCGTCCAGGGTGCTCAGGATTCCCGAGGGCCATTGCGAGATCGTCGTTCTCTCTATCTGGAACGAACGTCCCTTGCTGCGCTGCTTCGATATACTACTGAAGCTTCTTGACTGGTAT
Source organism: Triticum urartu (assembly GCF_056163025.1). Lineage (NCBI taxonomy): Eukaryota > Viridiplantae > Streptophyta > Magnoliopsida > Poales > Poaceae > Triticum > Triticum urartu. Next base: position 743,038,614 of record NC_141875.1, on the reverse strand, counting down.
GTCCATTTGATCGTTCTTCCAAATGCACTTCCCTGATACAGGGTCCAAGGTTCCGCCAGCCCCGAAGAACCAAGTCCGGCAATGGTCTGGCCAGTTAATTGTCTCTGGTTCGATCCCTTTATCAACCAGATCATTCTCAGTCTTGACCCACTTAGGTCGGGCTACGAGGTAGCCACCTGACCCCGTGCGATGGTGATGCTTCTTCTTCGCAACATTCTGCTTGTTTGTCGTCGACATCTTCTTATTCTTTTCCGATGTCTTGTGGGCCACAAATGCAGGCCAGCGATCTCTGATCTTCTCATATCTGCCCTTGAATTCTGGTGTCTCTTTATTTTCGACAAACTTATTCAGCTCTTTCTTCCACCTCCTAAATAGTTCTGCCATCCTCTTAAGAGCAAAAGACTTGATTAATTGCTCTTTAACTGGCTTCTCCGGATCATCCTCTTGCGGTAGGGTGAAATTTGACTTCAGCTCAGTCCAAAGATCATTTTTCTGCATATCATTGACATAAGACACCTCAGGGTCTTCTGTAGCCGGCTTTAACCATTGCTGGATGCTGATCGGTATCTTGTCCCTAACCAAAACCACGCACTGAGCAACAAATGCGCTTTTTGTCCGGAGGGGTTCAATCGGTTGGCCGTCGGGCGCGATTGCTATGATCTCAAACTTTTCATCCGAGCTCAATTTTTTCTTCGGGCCTCGTCTCTTTACCAAAGTTGTGCTCGATCCGGAGGGCTAGAAAAAAGAACAAAGACTTCATTAATATGTGTACATACCAAAACAATGAATGCATCAATTAGCTAGTTAGCAGAAGCTTAACTAATATATATACCTGGCCGGACTCGGTTCGGTCACCGGAGACGTCATCACGGTCTCCTTATTGCACCGGCATTGGGTCACCGGAGCCCTCCTCACGGTCTCCTTCTTGCACCGGCATTAGTTCACCGGAGCCATCATAATCATAGCCAGCTGCTTCCAGACCATCGGTGTCGTTGAGAAACAACGAGCAGACGGCATCACTTCCTCGTGCGATTATGTCCCCCAACAACTCTTCTTGTACTTTGTCTCGGGCGGTGTCCATAGTTTCTACAAATATTTACAACATGGCAATTATTATTCAAACATGACAGATGGATATATTAGTGGCAAACATAGAACTAATATTAATTAGTGGCCTCGATGCTGCTTCTCTAGGGTTTGGGGTGGCCTCGACAACGCTTCAAGGATAAAAAAAGAAGAGGAAGAAGAAGAAAAAAAGAGGAGAAGAAAGAATAGAGGAGTAAGAACTCCTCTATTCTTTCTTCTCAACTCCTCTATTCTTTCTTCTCCTCTTTTTTTTCTTCTTCTTCCTCTTTTTTTTATCGGGAACGAGGGTCGTCGAGGGTCGCCGAGCGGTAGAGGAAACCCTAAATAGCAAGTATCGTGGGTGTGAGATACATGTGGCCGTCGGTGTCGGACACTACATCCACGTCCCACAAGTGACGCGGGTCGACGCACGCGTCACTTGTGGGACGTGGATGTACTGTCCGACACCGACGGCCACATGTATCTCACACCGACGATACTTGCTATTTAGGGTATATCGACCCCCCCCCTCGTTGTTGAAGTTATCGGGAGGTGGTATATATATCTACCCCCTCTTGTGTTGAAGTTATCGGGAGGGGGTATATCGACCCCCCCCCCCTCGTGTTGAAGTTATCGGGAGGGGGTATATCGACCCCCCCCCTCGTGTTGAAGTTATCGGGAGGGGTATATCGACGACGACAGACCCGATAAAACATAAGAATACAAAGAAGAAATAAAAAGAGGAGAAGAAGAAAGGAATAGAGGAGAAGATCGAAGAAAAAAATGAGGAGAAGAAGAAAGGAATAGAGGAGAAGAAGAAAAAATAGAAAATTCTATTTTTTCTTCTTCTCCTCTATTCCTTTCTTCTTCTCATCTTCCTTTTCTACCTCTTCTCTTCTTCTCCTCTTCCTTTTCTTCCTCTCCTCTTCTTCTCCTTTTTCCTCTTCTTATTTTCCTTTTTCCTCTCCTTAATATATAAAACTTTTCTAGAAATGGAACTAACCTAAAATGTACTAAATCAGAGAACATATATAGATCTAAATATTTAAATCTAACTTTTGTATATATGAACATATATACACAGAGAACATACAAACATATATACATTTTTATAAAAAAGCAAAATACAAAATACAAACATATACAAGGGGGCCGGACCAACGGAGGGGCAGGGCGACGGCGACGGGCGGGGCAGGGGCGGGGCGACGGGCGGGGCGACGGCAACGGGCGGGGCAGGGCGACGACGACGAGCGGGCCGGGGCACGCGACGCGCGTCGGGGCAGGGCGGCGAGCGGCGAGCGGCGTCGGGCGAGGGCACGGGCGATGGCGAGGCACGGGTGACGGCGGCGGCGCGGTCGGGGGCGACTGCAGGGGCGGCGGACGGCGTCGGGGCAGCCTGGCGGCGTCGTCGGGGGCAAATAGTCGATGAGAAACTGAAATTTTCACAAGTCCTGGTTATATACCAAGAGCATTGGTCCCGGTTCGTGGCACCAACCGGGACCAATGCCACCTTTAGTCCCGGTTGGTGCCACCAACCGAGACCAAAGGCCTCTTTTCAGCAGCCCAAAGGACGGGAAGCGGCGGCCTTTGGTCACCAATGCCCCCCTTTAGTCCCGGTTGGTGCCACCAACCGGGACCAAACGCCTGCGCCTGCCAAAGCCGCGGTGCGGTGGGATGTTTAGTCCCACCTCGCTAGCTGAGGAGCGGCCGCACCTGTTTATAAGCGCTGCCCCGCCCTCTCCATTGAACTTCTCAAAACTGCAGGCCTTTGGGCCTAATCTCACACCGCTATGCCTGTGGGCCTGCTGGGCCTTCTGCGGGCCTGAATCCTGGCCCATGGATGGGCTTCTAGTCGTATTCAGGCCGTGGTGGCCCAGTAGGTGGCATTTTTTTACTATTTGTTTTTTCATTTCTACTTAGAACTAAATACTTATAGTTTTTAGTGATTTTTTTTCTTTTAGGTCACAAAAATTATAAACTTTCTGTTAGTGCCGTTAGTTTTAAAATTTAAATAGTTTAAATTTGAATTTTTTTAAATTTATGTGAATCACTAGTTTATGAATAACTTTACTATAAAAATTGATTTTTGAGTCATTCTTTTTCCTGCTATTTAATATTACTGTGTTTTATCATTATACTCAATTTGGTAATTTTAGTTAGTCATAACAAATATTTTAGGCATTTTTTTCTTTTTAGCTATTTATTTTTTCATTTCTACTTAGAACAAAATACTTATAGTTTTTTAGTGATTTCTTTTTTCTTTTAGGTCAGAAAAATTATAAACTTTCTGCATTATTTATTTTCTTTTGTTTTTTGCTTTATTTTTTAATTCTTTTTGCTTTTAGTTTTAGAAAAATTATAAACTTTCGTGCCATTAGTTTTCAAATTTGAAAACACTTTTTTAGTTTTTTTGGTTTTTTTGTTGCTTTATTTATTTTATTTTGTTTCTACTTACAACAAAATACTTATTGTTGCTATTTTTATTTTTTTCATTTTTTTGCTTTGTTTTCTTTATTATTTATTTTCTTTTGTTTTTTGCTTTATTTTTTAATTCTTTTTGCTTTTAGATCAGCAAAATTATAAACTTTCTGTTAGTGCCATTAGTTTTAGAAAAATTATAAACTTTCTGTTAGTGCCATTAGTTTTCAAATTTGAATAGTTAAAATTTGAATTCTTTGAAATTTGTGTGAATCACAAGTTTGTGATTAACTTTACTAAAAAAATGAACATAGATGCACCTATAGAGAAAATTCGACCTAAATTCATAGTTTTCAAATGAACTCTGAAAAAGTTGGCATAGCATACTCATGTGTTACAAAGTTGGCATGGTATCATCATAATAGTTGCGGGAGAAAGTCTTCACTTTTTCTTCGCTTGTGTCATTTGCTTATTGCGCCGTAACCCTGGATAATCTTCATCGTTTATCAGGATGCTTGGGTCAGCCTTGACATTGAAGGGAGGAATTTCATCAAACTTTTCATAATCTTCAGACATGTCTGTCTTGCCCTCCACTCCCAGGATATCCCTTTTTCCTGAAAGAACTATGTGGCGCTTTGTCTCATCGTATGATGTATTCGCTTCCTTATCTTTTCTTTTTCTCGGTTTGGTAGACATGTCCTTCACATAGATAACCTGTGCCACATCATTGGCTAGGACGAACGGTTCGTCAGTGTACCCAAGGTTTTTCAGATCCACTTTTGTCATTCCGTACTGTGGGTCTACCTGTACCCCGCCGCCTGACAGATTGACCCATTTGCACTTTAACAAAGGGACCTTAAAATCATGTCCGTAGTCAAGTTCCCATATGTCCACTATGTAACCATAATATGTGTCCTTTCCGCTCTCGGTTGCTGCATCAAAGCGGACACCGCTGTTTTGGTTGGTGCTCTTTTGATCTTGGGCGATCATGTAAAATGTATTCCCATTTATCTCGTATCCTTTGTAAGTCAATGTAGTCAAAGATGGTCCCCTGGACAACAAGTACAGCTCATCACAAACAGTGTTGTCACCTCTGAGATGTGTTTCCAACCAACTGCTGAAAGTCCTGATGTGCTCATCTGTAATCCAGTCGTCGCACCGCTCTGGGTGTTTGGAGCGCAGACTGTTCTTGTGTTCATCGACATACGGGGTCACCAAGGTAGAGTTCTGTAGAACTGTGTAGTGTGCTTGAGACCAAGAATATCCGTCCCTACATATTATTGAGTCACTTCCAAGAGTGCCTTTTCCAGTCAGTCTCCCCTCATACCGCGATTTAGGGAGACCTATCTTCTTAAGGCCAGGAATGAAGTTAACACAAAACCCGATAACATCCTCTGTTTGATGGCCCATGGAGATGCTTCCTTCTGGCCTAGCGCGGTTACGGACATATTTCTTTAGGACTCCCATGAACCTCTCAAAGGGGAACATATTGTGTAGAAATACGGGCCCCAGGATGACAATCTCGTCGACTAGATGAACTAGGACGTGCGTCATGATATTGAAGAAGGATGGTGGGAACACCAGCACGAAACTGACAAGACATTGCGCCACATCACTCCTTAGCCTTGGTACGATTTCTGGATCGATCACCTTCTGAGAGATTGCACTAAGGAATGCACATAGCTTCACAATGGCTAATCGGACGTTTTCCGGTAGAAGCCCCCTCAATGCAACCGGAACAGTTGCGTCATAATCACGTGGCAGTCATGAGACTTTAGGTTCTGAAACTTTTTCTCTGGCATATTTATTATTCCCTTTATATTCGACGAGAAGCCAGTCGTGACCTTCATACTGAGCAGGCATTCAAAGAAGATTTCTTTCTCTTCTTTCGTAAGAGCGTAGCTGGCAGGACCTTTATACTGCTTCGGAGGCATGCCGTCTTTTTCGTGCAAACGTTGCAGGTCCTCCCGTGCCTCAGGTGTATCTTTTGTCTTCCCATACACGCCCAAGAAGCCTAGCAGGTTCACGCAAAGGTTCTTCGTCACGTGCATCACGTCGATTGAAGAGCGGACCTCTAGGTCTTTCCAGTAGGGTAGGTCCCAAAATATAGATTTCTTCTTCCACATGGGTGTGTGTCCCTCAGCGTCATTCGGAACAGCTAGTCCGCCGGGACCCTTTCCAAAGATTACATGTAAATCATTGACCATAGCAAGTACGTGATCACCGGTATGCATGGCAGGCTTCTTCCGGTGATCTGCATCGCCTTTGAAATGCTTGCCTTTCTTTCGACATTGATGGTTGGTCGGAAGAAATCGACGATGGCCCAGGTACATATTCTTCCTGCATTTGTCCAGGTATATACTTTCAGTGCCATCTAAACAGTGCATGCATGCGTGGTATCCTTTGTTTGTCTGTCCTGAAAGGTTACTGAGAACGGGCCAATCGTTGATGGTCACGAACAGCAACGCCTTTAGGTTAAATTCCTCCTGTCTGTGCTCATCCCACATACGTACACCGTTTCCATTCCACAGCTGTAAAAGTTCTTCAACTAATGGCCTTAGGTACACATCAATGTCGTTGCCGGGTTTCTTAGGGCCTTGGATGAGAACTGGCATCATAATGAACATCCGCTTCATGCACATCCAAGGAGGAAGGTTATACATACATAGAGTCACGGGCCAGATGCTGTGATTGCTGCTCTGCTCCCCGAAAGGATTAATGTCATCCGCGCTTAAAGCAAACCATACATTCCTTGGGTCCTTTGCAAACTCATCCCAGTACTTTCTCTCGATTTTCTCCACTGCGACCCGTCAGCGGGTGCTCTCAACTTCCTGTCTTTCTTCCGGTCCTCACTGTGCCATCGCATCAACTTGGCATGCTCTTCGTTTCTGAACAGACGTTTCAACCGTGGTATTATAGGAGCATACCACATCACCTTCGCAGGAACCCTCTTCCTGGGGGGCTCGCCGTCAACATCACCAGGGTCATCTCGTCTGATCTTATACCGCAATGCACCACATACCGGGCATGCGTTCAGATCCTTGTATGCACCGCGGTAGAGGATGCAGTCATTAGGGCACGCATGTATCTTCTCCACCTCCAATCCTAGAGGGCATATGACCTTCTTTGCTGCGTATGTACTGTCGGGCAATTCGTTATCCTTTGGAAGCTTCTTCTTCAATATTTTCAGTAGCTTCTTAAATCCTTTGTCAGCCACAGCATTCTCTGCCTTCCACTGCAGCAATTTCAGTATGGTACCGAGCTTTGTGTTGCCATCTTCGCAATTGGGGTAGAACCCTTTTTTGTGATCCTCTAACATGCGATCGAACTTCAGCTTCTCCTTTTGACTTTCGCATTGCGTCCTTGCATCGACAATGACCCGGCGGAGATCATCATCATCGGGCACATCGTCTGGTTCCTCTTGATCTTCATCAGCTTCACCCGTTGCAGCATCATTGGGCACATCGTCTGGTTCCTCTTGATCTTCACCAGCTCCCCCCGTTGCAGCATCACCGTATTCAGGGGGCACATAGTTGTCATCATACTCTTCTTCTTCGCCGTCTTCCATCATAACCCCTATTTCTCTGTGCCTCGTCCAAACATTATAGTGTGGCATGAAACCATTGTAAAGTAGATGGGAGTGAAGGATTTTCCGGTTAGAGCAAGACCTCGTATTCCCACATTCAGTGCATGGACAACAGATAAAACCATTCTGCTTGTTTGCCTCAGCCGCATCGAGAAACTCATGCACGCCCTTAATGTACTCGGAGGTGTGTCTGTCACCGTACATCCATTGCCGGTTCATCTGCGTGCATTATATATAATTAAGTGTCCAAATTAATAGAAGTTCATCATCACATTAAAACCAAAGTACATACATAGTTTTCACCTAACAACATATAGCTCTCCAGAGCATCTAATTAATTAAACCATACATTGAAACTATGTAAAACATTTCAATGCGAAAACAAATGCGATCATAATCACAACCAAGGTAACAATTGATCCAACGGCATAATGATACCAAGCCTCGGTATGAATGGCATATTTTCTAATCTTTCTAATCTTCAAGCGCATTGCATCCATCTTGATCTTGTGATCATCGACGACATCTGCAACATGCAACTCCAATATCATCTTCTCCTCCTCAATTTTTTTATTTTTTCCTTCAACAAATTGTTTTCTTATTCAACTTAATTTAACCTCTCGACAATAGGGTCGGTTGGCATTTCTGATTCACATACATCCTACATAAATAAATTCTATGTCACATTGGTCGGCATAATTTTCATAAACAATAAATGAACCAATAGTTATAAAGATAATATATATACCACATCTGAATCATAGACAGGACGGGGCGTGACGGACCGCTAAACCTAGACAAATATTGAGGAAAATGGAGTTTGGAGATCGAGCTTGGAGAGGAGAAAGCTTAAGTAGTGTGGCTCGGGCATTCCATCGAACACCTTGTGTGCATAGGAGGTGAGCTAGAGCACCACCAAGCCCTCTCCCCCTCGGCCGGAAAAAAACAGACCAGTGTGCTCTGCTCTTACGCGAGGGGGTATATATAGGCACCTCATTGGTCCCGGTTGGTGGCATGAACCGGGACTAAAGGGGAGCCTTTGGTCCCGGTTCAAGCCACCAACCAGGACCAATGGTGGTGGGCCAGAAGCGAGGCCCATTGGTCCCGATTCGTCCCACCAACCGGGACCAAAAGGTCCAGATGAACCGGGACCAATGGCCCACGTGGCTCGGCCGGCCCTCTGGGCTCACGAACCGGGTCCAATGCCCCCATTGGTCCCGGTTCTGGACTGAACCGGGACTAATGGGCTGAACCGGCCTGGACCGTTGCCCCCTTTTCTACTAGTGGAGTTGCAACGGTGCGCCGGCGAGCTTTTGGGCAAGCACCGAGCCCGGCCGACCGCCATTCGTGTATCTGCCGGCGGACCACCGAGGTGCAGATCCGAGCGGCTAGAGGAGGAGCCACTGCCTGCATGTGGCCTTGCGGCCCTGCCAGGGCCTTCCGGCGAGGTGCCCGGCCAGTCCATGGCGCGGCCCGGCCTCCCACAGCCGGCCGAGCTCAAGACCGACCGGATCCGCCCCAAATCTAGCCGGCGGGTGCGCAAGCCAGGTGGCCGTGGTTGGGTAGCTCGGCGGCGCCGAGGGGAAGGGGCTGGGCGAGCCCGCGTCCGAACTGCGCGGCTGCAATGGCAGCGGCGGCGGCGGCGGCAGCGAGGGGAAGAGTGGAGGGGGCGGATAGAAAAAGGCCCGCCCTATGCCACCGGCGGGGGGCCAGGGGAGGACACGTGCAGACGACCCGCGCGTCCGCGTGGTGTCCGTTTCGCTCCAAAAGCGGCACAAACTTGGGCCACGGATGGGTCGAAAGCGGACACAAAACGGACAAAAGCCTGTTTGCTTCCGCGTGCTGGGCTGCCTCGTTTGTCCGTTTTACCCCAAATGAACGGGGCCGGACAGGATAAGGTCGCACGGTGGAGTTGGCCTTACATGGGTCGTCGACCCATTTATCAAGGTGCACAGTGTAGTGTGTGCTTGCTCGCTATCCTGTGTGTTACACGCAGGATATATTGGTTGGGGCTCTAAATTGAATGCGAGGTATTAGAGACTAGGCACCATGGAGCCTAGTATTTTACATGTGTCGTTGCCCACGGAGCCAAGCATTTTGCTGATACACTGGAGCTCCCAATTGAATGCGATTTTGCGTCGTTGGCCCTTTTCCTAACATTTTTTTCTTCTGTATTTTGCTGTTCATCCTGAGCTTATTTTAGCTCAGAAGCAGAAGAGGATTTCTGATTAAAAAATAAAAGGCTCCAGGGAGCCAGGGGCCTAGAAAAGCATTTGGTAAAGGCGGTATGGCGAACTCTGGCATCTGCTAAAGCCGGAGGAAACGGAGCACCGGCAGTGGCGCCATGTGGTCTGTCGGTTTGAGTCGGCCGGTCGACGAGACGATGACGATGGTCCGTAGATGCAAGCGAACAATCTCGACAGTCGATCCATCTCGCCATGTGCATGTGCCGCTGCTCGATCCATCGATCGATGCTGTGCTTCGCCTCCGCTCGATTGATCACCATCCATCATCCTTCAGCAAAGCACAGCAGCAGCAGCGTACATAAGCATAGTACCCGTCCCAGGTGTCACTGTGTCAGCCAGCACAAGTTGGACTCTCAGCTGCAGCACGGAGTGTGGACGCACTGATAAGCCCATCGGTTCACACGCTGCATGCGGCACGATTATATGATTAACTAACGGCTAGGAGCCATGCAAGCATTGCCAAAATAATTAAGTAACCCACCTCCGGGCCACACACGCATGGACATGGTGGATGCATGTGGCGTCCCGGGACCGGCAGCGAACGCGAGCGGCCGAGGCGAGAGGTCGCGTACGTAGCCAGCATCTCTGACCTGGGTGGTAGGCGTAACGCGTGCTTTCAGACTATGCTCCCCAGACGGACCCCGGCCTTAAATTGACTAGAGTCAACGTACGCTCCTCCACTGGCTCAGAGCATGGTTAATATTAGAGTCAACAATCAGCTATAAAAAATTGTCATGTCATCTACAGCCAATATGTATAATAATATATTTTAATTGTGTAGTGCTTCCTACATCCCATAATATAAGACGTTTTCGTAAGCAATGTTTTGCAAAAACATCCTATATTATGAGACCGAGGAAGTACTTTATAAATAGTTAGCCCATTTTACAACCTCACAAACGGTCTTGAGGCTCGTGTTGCAAAAATGCTACACACACGGACTTCCACCTCACAGACTTTATGGACCTGCCGAGTTGTCCTGTTTTAATTCGTGTCGCAGCAGGCTACTAAGCATGGTTAATAATATAGCCAATTCATGATGCCATGTCATCTATAGCTAATATAACAACCAATATGTATAGTAGTGGGCAACAATGAAGTACTACTTTTTATCTCATGGCCCATCATACACTCTCACATAGCTTTTTGGAACCCGTGCTACAGCCGACTGTAAATCTACAGTCTGCTTCTTTTCTCTTTTTTATTCTCTCTCATTCAACGCAGCAAAGATATAATATTTAAAGTCTTGCAGCCCGTCTACGTCATCCTATTATACTTGCTCAAGAGCATGGTTAATAATACAATCACTTGCTGGCCATATCATGTTGCCGTGTCATCTATAGCCAACGTAATAGTCAAATTGTCACTATTTTTGCCGTATATTGCCACATGATTTTTGCCACACTTGTTTTAGTTGAGTTGCCCAAATTGTTAGCCATACTTTGGCTTGCCTAAGGAAATCTTGTCACACTCCTTTTGTCTATGACATGTGGGATTCATTACTCATAAAAAAATTATTGTCTTAGATGTGGCTAGAACCAAACACCATCTAATTTGATCAAAGTTGCATAAAATTAGGTGTGGCAAAGTATGGTAAGGTGTCGCTAGGAACCAAACAGCCCCGTATAATAGTTAGCTATAAGAAAGTACTACTTTATCAACATATGACCCACATTCCACTCTCACAAAATATCTTGGAGCTTGTGGTACAGCCGGCTGTAAGTCTACAACCCGCTTATCTTCTCTTTTCTTCTCTCTATTTCAACTTAGCATCCTTTTATACTTGCTCTAACTAAATGCGCTTCTCTTCTTTTTCGTTCAACTACTGCTTATGTTACCTTATTACACCTGCTTTCAGCCCGGTGTTTGGTCGACTGTTACACAGTTACAGCGGGGTTACTGTATGTATATGTGCTAGCTAATGGCATGCAGTACTTAATTGGTGTCAGCGGGTACAGTCCAATGTAGGCAGGCAGCATAAAGCGAAAAGACAAATACAGGTGACGCGTTCAGATCGCCCGTCGCGGTAATAATTAGTACGTACAATATTGCAAGCAGGGAGCGCGGTTTGGTGGATTTGGGTGATCAACAAGTCAAACCGCGCACGCATGTGCATGTGCGCGCGCGGCGCCATGTTTCAAACTAGCAGCAACAGCAGTACTAATCCACATCTTCCTCACTGTGCCGTGGCAGTGAGTGAGAGAGAGAGTGCTGCCACTCCAGCTACTTTTCTGCACAGTATCATTAGTTACTCAGGGCTAGTACTCGCTCACAGACGGAGAGAAGACAAAAACAAGTGACAGGCCTCCGCACCTAATTGTCTGTGACACGAAATGGCTATTCTGCCCCTCCGTATAGTATAACCGAGCTTGGCCGCGCCAACAAAATGTACTCCGAGCTTTTTGTATGAGACGAGGGCAACCCCAACTCACGACCTAAATGCTGCGGCTGCGGCCGTTTAGAGATAAACGGACACAAAATGCGCCCTAACACATGAGAGTAAACAGACAAATATTCGGTTTCGGTTCGCCTTCGATCCATTTTCGACCATGCTTGCGTCAAAACGGACACGGCACGGACGGGCGGGACACACACCCTTGTCCTCCCCTGCCCCGTCCGTGGGGGAAACACTTCCCTCCATTTCACCCAAAATCCTCCCGCACCCCCTCCCCCCGCTCCTCCACGGACGACGCCTCGAAGAATCCCAGCGACCTGGCTGCATCCGTGCGCCCCGCGGCGAAGAAGAAGGGTCCTACGGTCAGAACTCACGCTGGCGGAGCTTGCCGAGCTCGACGCTGAATCGGCCAAGAGGAGGAACCGACAGACAAGGGAGGCGAAGAAGAAACCCGCTCCCGGCTTCGCCGCCAAAGCAGCCGCGATTGTTCGTCACACCGGAGACGCCCGGGTATTGTCCACCGCCGCTGCATGGCCATGGCCAGACCCGGTTCTCCACGTCGACGGACGGCAGCGTGGTCGTGCCGGCCACCCCCGCCATCCCAGCCACGGGTGTCATCGACCTCAATGTGACACCGGGGTACAGTGGCGCTGGTCAGCCGCCTGACTGGCGCAAAGGAAGCAGCCCCGGTCGATTCCTACAGCCAACCTTGCTGACGCTCGCAAGCTGTTCGATGAAATGCCACTGTCAACGACGACGGTTGACGACCCTGACTATGCCGCATTCATGGAGAACGTCATCTTCGAGGTTCGTGGTGAGGCCTTCCATGTCAACTGCCAAGGCCATGCTTTCGATCCCGATGCGACGGAAAGCCAGGACGACTGCGACCAGTATGGTGACGACCTATTCGATGAAGATGAGATTGACGGCCATGGCAAATCATGGCATGAAGATGATGACATGTATTGCGAAGGTGAGGAAGAAGAGGTCGGCATTGTGGAGGATCCACTGGTTTTTATCGATGAGCTCACCCAAAGGGCTGACGCACAGAGGAGAGAAGGCAAAGTATTCGCACGGGATCATACACCCAAGAGGAGGACACTTTCATTTGTGAGAGTTGGATGGAGATAGGCCAAGATGCCCCGAAAGGTGCCGAGCTAAAATGATATGTCTTTTGTACGAGAGTTCACAAAACCTTTTCATGGGCGAAGGAAGTTTGTCCCCTACAAGTTTGCGAGCACCCGCCGCATCAACTCAATCCAAAAGATATGAGGGTTCATTCAACAAGAATACAACAAGTGTTGTGCCGCGCTTGAGAGCGTCCAAGCCCATCCCATGAGCGGTCTAGGCGTTGGTGACTTGGTATGAACCTCTCGTTTTTTCAATTGCATGCCATGTTTATGCTTGGTGCATTTTGTGTCATTCTCTATTACATTTGCGTCATCATATTTGATTGTGTGGGCATTCTCATCTTTGGAAGCCTTCAAGGCCCGACACAAGAACACGCCATTTACTCTCATGCATTGTTTGTCGCTCATCAAAGATTGTCCCAAGTTCAAAGACCAATATGCTGCTCTTAAGAAGAAAGGAGGGAAGGCGGCCGTGGCTGAGGAGGAGACTTGCTCAAGAGGCCGAGGGGCAAGACCAACTCGAAAGCCGACGACAAGCGTGATGCGTTGTCCATGGCCTTGCAAGCAACTTTGGAAGGCGTGATGAGTCAAAAGAAAGTGAGGGACGAGAGGAGGAGAAACGGGAAGAAGGAGCAAATGGAGATATACCTAGAGCTCCAAACGAAGAAGCTTGACATGGAGGAGGGAGGAAGCTTGACATGGAGGAGGGCGTTCAATTGAAGAAGCTCGAGATCGAGGGCACCGATGCCGACACCAAAGCAAAAGAGGTGGCGCTCGCTATCATGAGCATCGACAAAGACGAAAATGTCACCGCAGAGAAATACTTGGTTCGCGAACTGGCAGAAGGGGATGTCCGCCCAAGACGGCCTGAACTAGGTGAGACCTCGGTCATGGACTATGGCCGTTCATTTTGGAGGCTGGCTAGTGTGCCGGCCGCTGGCTTTGTTGTCGGCGTCAAAAATTTGTTCATTTTGGAGCCTGGCTAGTGTGCCGGCCGCTGGCTTTTTTGTTGTCGGTGTCAAAAATTTGTTCATTTTGAAGGCAGATTAGTGTGCAGGTCACTGGCTTTTTGTTGCCGGTGTGAAACTAGGGGATGACCATTCTATAGGCCGCTGGCTTTGTTGCCGGCCGGCGTGAACCATGACCGTTGTCATTAGCTACATCTTTGTTGCTTTGAAAAATTTGCATGCAGCCGGACAGCCGAAATACGGGCGGCGCATCCGGAAATCTGGACGGAGCCGACGCATTGCTATCCCAAATAAACAAAATATAGATAAAATCGGACGTCCATTTGAGATGGTGCGTTGGAGTTGCCCTGAGATCAAGGGAGGAATTTGAATTTAAAATTAACATGCACCGGCGCACCGAGTTGACCCGTACCCGTACGTTGCGTGCTCACTTGCTTGCTTGCACGGTTGCACCTAGCTACGTGAAAGCGTGAGGAGACAGGACGGGATAGGTCATACTCCTAGGTGGTAGGAGTCGTAGCTAAGTAGTGCTAGTCAACTCACCCGGGCACGTACGCAACGTACTACGTACGACCACTCCATTGTTTTTGCTTGACGGAGAGGACAGGGCGAGGGCGAGCAAGCACGTGACGTGCTGTACAAACAGTAGTCTACTGAATTGAAGGCCGCCGCTCAGGGAGAGGCACGCACACTCACACTCACACTCACACAGAGGTCAGAGGTAGCATGGGCACGATGGTCATTTGGGCCGCGGCGTGGCCGACTGTGATTCGCGTGACCTCACCGGCCTTTGTCCCCGCCCCCGTGTCTCCACCCTCACCGCCGAATTTCCACTCCACCTCCATCTTCTATCAGTCCGTAGCAGTAGCAGTCCATCAGTCACGAGCTTTCCCTTCCCCGTTCCTCACTCCGGTTTGAACCCACCCCGCCGCCCACGCATTGCCATCGCCATTGCCCACACGGCGTCATCACCCCCCTATAAAAATGGAGGCGACGACACCCCGACACTTGTGACGTAGACATTCTCCTCTCCTCTCCTTCCACTACACGGCACGCCACTCGCCATTTGTGTCACGCACACGCTCTCACGGTCTCACTAGCTACCACTACTCCGCTCCGCTGCAAGCTAGCTGCTCCGGCGCGCGGTCGGGAGCTTCAGCGAGGCGAGGGGATGGCGAGCTCCCGTGGGCGGTGGGCGAGCCCCGAGCGCACCGTCGTCTGGACCGAGCCGCCGCCCAAGACCACCTCCGCCACCACCAGGCGTCATGGTCACGCTCACGCCGCGCCGCCCACCAAGGTGCCCGTCGTCTACTACCTCTCCCGCAACGGCCAGCTCGACCACCCGCACTTCATGGAGGTCCCCGTCTCCAGCCCCCAGGACGGCCTCTGCCTCCGCGGTACCAACTCTCCTCTGTTTCTTTCACTCTCGCTCTGCCTGTGTCTCGGAGGGTGAACTGACGACATTGTCCGTGCTCGAATGCTTACTCAGATGTGCTGGACCGGTTGGCCGTGCTCCGGGGCGCCGGCATGGCGGACGCGTACTCCTGGTCCTCCAAGCGGAGCTACAAGACCGGCTACGTCTGGCACGACCTCACCGCCGACGACCCCGTCCACCCCGCCAGCGGCGCCGAGTACGTGCTCAAGGGCTCCGAGCTGCTCCGCCTCCTCCCGGCGCCCGCCTACCCGCGCGACGCCTCCGCCGGCTCCTCCTCCTCCTCCTCCTCCTCCTCCAGCTGCCAGGCCGGTAGCGAGACTACCAAGAAGATGCCCGCAGCGGCCGTTAGCAGGGCCCACGGCCGGCGCAAGAACTGGAGCTCCTTCGACCTCGGCGAGTACCGGGTGGCCGCCGCGCGCGGCGGGGCCGGGGCGGACGCGGCCACGCAGACGGACGACAGGTGCGGCCGGCGCCGGGGCCCCGAGCCTTCGCCGCCGCAAGAGCCGACGACGGAGCTGGGCGCGGACGAGATCTCGCCGCCGCCGTCGTCCAGCAGCCCCGACACGCTCGAGGCGCTCATCAACAACGACGTCCGCGTGGCCGCCGCCTCGAACGCCATCGGCGCTCGCCGTGAGAACGAGGATGCGGGGCTGGCGCAGCAGAGCGTGATCGCGGGCGGGCGAATGCGCGCGTCGGCGGTGCTGATGCAGCTCATCTCCTGCGGCTCCATCCCCGCGGCCCCCAAGCGGGACGCCGGCCCGGGCGGCGCGAGGTACACGGCGGAGCGTAGGCTCCCGCGCGGCCGGTCGGACCTGAGCAGCAGCACGGCGGCAGACGGGTTCTCTGGCAGCATTGGCGTCGGCGCAAGCATGGAGCGGGAGTACTTCAGCGGCAGCCTGGTGGAGACCAAGAAGTCGGCGAGCGGCGACCGTGCCGGCGTCGGCGAGCTGGGCGCACTGAAGCGCTCGTCGTCGTACAATGCAGACAGGTAGGAGCTCAATCCTGTTTAAGAGAGATTATCTTACCGTGTGCTGGCAGTAGCGAGCTTAATTGTGCATGGTGAAGGGGACAATGCAGAAAACTTGTGCTCCAGTCCAGCCTCACACTGGAAAGCTACTTTTTTGTGAATCCAAACTCCCAAACAATACTTAGCGCCATGTTGTCTCTGTCAAACTGCGATTGCTGCTAGTGTTATGCTCGACCCCCAACCCAATGGCTGTCTGTGACGTAGACAATTCAGAAAATTTGCGATCTAGCCTCGCACTGAAAAGCTACTTTTGGGGTACTGCGAAGATAGATAGATGTAGGTTTTAGCAGTAAAATGCAGAAAGATAACCAAGAATGTGCTGCATGCTCATCTGTTTTACCGTAGTTGCTCTGCTCTGGCCGCGGCACAATTCCAAGTCCTTTGGCATGCAGAGCAGATGCAGGAGCACGATGCTGCACAGTCCGTGAGTGAGTGGAGCGATTCCTCGAGATTGCTTGCGTTGCACGATCTATCCACGAACACGTCACCAAATCTGACTAGATAGCTATGCTCCTTTCTTTCTTACTTTCTGAGTTCTGACTAATAATGGTTCAATTGAATTGTGCGTGCAGGGGCAGAGAATCTGCAATGAACACTACTGCCAGTGGTAGTTGCAAGCTGGAGCTGGCAGCGGAGGAGGTGGACGGCGTCCGCGCCCGGTGCATCCCGGCCGGGAGGAAACCCAGCGGCGGCAGCAGCAGCAAGAAGTCTCCGACCACCCACGTCCACGTTAGCAGCCGGCGCGGCGACCAACAGGAAACTACCGACAACGGACGGACTGACTGAATTCAGCGAACAAAACTCTGCAAAACATACTAGTACTACTAGCAGTCTAGCATCAAAATGTGGATCGAAGCGCGTGCACTGCAGACTGAACGAACGAATGTCTTGCTACGGCACGAGCTCTTGCATCGACTCACTTTCTTTTTTATATTTTCCCCATTCCCGGAGTAGCTAGCGTAGAATTCAAACTCACTTGTATCAAGGTGTATGTAGCATGTGTGTCCGAACCGAGCAGTGCAGTGTTTGACTTTGTGTTTTCATTTGTTCAAACTTCAAAACGAGGTTGCATCCATCCCCAATTCCCCACCCCATCTTGTCTTGTCGATCCTACCTTGGACCTACTCCCTTGCTCGCATGCAGCACGAGGACGCTTATAAAACTAGGACGCTAATAATCGGCGATCCTGCCCTAGGGCGATCCCATGTGAACGATTTATAAGGGAGCAAAATTGTTCGCTAGAGAATTTAGGCCAAATCAATCTTTTTTTTTGGCCACAACTTTGAAACGGATACGGACCTCATGCTAATACAGCAAACAACACAAAACATGTCATGATGTACATAATAAATAAAAACATCACGTTCAAAATTGATCAGGTGTTGTACATCCCCTAAAAAAACAAATTACGGAAACTGAAAAACGAATTTGACATGCTAAGTTTAGGAAAAAACAAACAGGATATTGCCATCCCATTTGCCACATTATTGAAAAATAGAAAAGGAACTTTGAAAAATGCCACCTACCGCCGGGCACCTTGGCGGTAGGGTTTCAAAGGCTACCGCCAGCCTGTTTGGCGGTAGGGCTGCACTACGTTGATGTGGATAAGTTGCCTACCGCAGGCCTCGGTGGTAGGCTAGTATACCCTACTGACATCGACCCCGACGGATCTTGAATTTTTTTGAACCATGGTCAGATCTGGCTTAACTTTTGCGAAAGGTTTAAAACACCAAATTTGACCTCCTCGCGATTGATTGTGTTGCTCGATCCATCCACGCACACGCGACACCAAATCTGACTAGATACTAGCTACGCTCCTCATCTAACAACCAAGATTGCTTCTTCTTTGAGTCCTGGCTGACTGATGATTCAATTGAACTATGCGTGTAGGGGTAGTGGTGGTCATAAGATGGAGCTGGCGGCCGAGGAGGTGGACGGCGTCCGCTGCATCCCTGCTGTGAGGAAACCAGCAGCAACAGCAGCAACCAACCACGTCACCTTTGCGGCCAGCGCAGCGACCAGCCGGAACCTACCAATGGCTAACCGAAGAAAACTCAATCACACTAGTACTACCAGCAGTATTTTAAGAAAAATGTGTATACAAAAGAAATATTTAGATCAAAGCGTGCGCACAGGCTAAACGAATGCCTTGCTACGACACACACCTCCTTTGTTAATTTTTCCATTAGCATCATTTCCTCTTCCCCGAGTAGCTAGTGTAGTCTGCTAAGATTACTGTCAACTTCAAGCTCATTTGGATCAAGGGTTATTTAGTAGAAAATATGGGTGTGTTGAACCGAGCAAGGTGCCACATGCAATGTTTTACCTTTTTCACTTGTTTCAAAAGGAGGTTACGTATTTATTTGACTAAATGACCCATTTTTACTTAAGCGCACCCATGACCCCGCTGAAAACTTATATATACGTCTGACGCCCTCGATGAAACGACTACCCGATAGACATGCTATCTACAAGAGATATGACCAGCCGCTTGCCATCTTTGACCGTCAACGTTCAATGATCGTCGGTCAGTGAGCCAACGTGGACCCAGCGGGCACAGCCTTTCTGTAGATAGCTTGTCACGTCTAGCAAATTGACGCTTATATTGTCTTCAATCTCCTCTTTAGAATTGACGCTTATATTGGCCACACGAACCTGCTGGCCAAACTCATGCACCTGCACAAAGAGCTCACCCCCTCAGCAGGAGGACACCCCGATGAACCAGAGCAGGGGACCATTTAGTCAGGAAAGTAAATTCTTAATTGTGGGGTAATGATGAAATACAATAGAATGTGAACTTATCAATATTATTCTGACGGTATCTTAGACATATAGTGGAAAAAGACTGAATTCTAATCCCAAAACTTTAACCAACCAATTGTACATCTCTTGAGCAATAAAGTATCTGAGATGATATCATGGCGACCTAGTCAGATTAATGACAATTGAGCATGAGGCTTATGAATCGAGCGACTCTGTATAGTTTTCTATCACACTTAATACAATTTGACCACACCATGTTTGTACAATTCTAAGATGAGTGGTTGTAAGCATATTTTCAATAACTTAAAAACATATGTTTTTTGTTTTTCAACATTGCTTATGAAGAAAACATTTTATTTAACCAAGCACCCTGGATGCAGCAAAAATATTTAAATAGAAGTTGCATGCCTCCGCATACTAATATGTGACACTCCAATAAATCATGGTGTATATGTATATCAACTTGGTTGTTTTCACAGGTAGTTAGACATCTTTGGAGAGAGCCTAATAATGTACTGTTCAAATTAATACTTGAATAGATGTCTCTAAAGTACTTGCTTATTTCTCATATATTTGATTCAATAGAAAATTATAGCATATGATTAAAAATATTAAATGTAAAACCATTCAAAAGTTCCAGAGTATATAAGGTGTTTGGAAGGATTCGTTGGCGAATCTTTGTCAGAATTTCATAAATAAATCAAATAATATATTTAAATTAATAAAAACTAGTCAAGAGCCCGTGCACTTGCATGGCTAGCTAGTTTTTAAGACTAATTGGAGAATACTTTTGGAACACTTCTTGACACAGACACACGTAGTACGCTCTAAGACATATATTGAGTTTATGAGTTCAAATTTTGACAATAAATTCGTCTTTTCAATATTTGCTACATAATCAAGGTGAGGGCTACCAAACTCTACATGCATGTACATTGATTCATGGATTCAAAACATGGTATGCACTAAACACCATCAATAATAGTAGCTACCACCATGGGCATGGAATCCTTTCTCTAGCTAGTATAATATGGCTCTGTAGGAGGAAAGAAATGAAATAAGAGAGTATAGCAACAAGGGAAAGCGGGATTACCTTACATATAGGGATGGCAATGGGTACCCATTACCCGCCTACCCTATGGGTAAAAATCCTATTAGGGTAAGGGTATGGGACAGAAAATTACCCATGGGTACTTAAATGGGAAAATATCATACCCATCGGGTAGAGAGGGTACGGGTATAGGATCATATAACCCATGCCCGCATACCCATGTACCCATCTAAAATGTTGGCAGGTGGGTTTCCGTTAATATCCCAATGTATTCATTTCCCCTCCTAATCACGCTAGGTAAAAACTCTAATGTATATTCAAATTATCTCTATAATTTATCCTGATTTCATGAACTTAAAGTGTATGCATATGTGTTGTTATTTATGATTATGTGTTCTTATTTAATATTTTTCACTTTATAGGCAAGTATTTTTGTTTATGAGAATATGTTGTTGTTACAATATGTTGTTGTACATTGTTGTTTAAAATGTGTTGCTATTAATAATTTATGATTATATCCTACTTTTTACAACTATTTTCTACTCAATTGATGTGTTGTAAACGCGGATATTTTTACCCGCGGGTATCCATATACCCTGTCGGGTAACGGGTATGGGAAAAAATTGTACCCTTGACGGGTATGGGTATGGGTGATGGGTAAACTCAGGGCGGACGGGTAAGGGTATGGGGTAGCTCCACCCATACCCATACCCTGCGGGTGCCATCCCTACTTACATATGCTCCTCCTCCCGGAGCAATTGTCAAAGTACCCGGCAAGCATTTATGTTGATTATGTAAAATTGTCAAGGTCAAACAATGAAGGAAATGTGAACTCCCCTTCAAAGCTGGCGCATTCACTCTCGAAACCAAGATTCTTCCTCGGACGTTGTTCATTTTCTAAGCAGTGTACATACCAAGATTTATGAAAACCTTTTCATTTTTTACCACAACATGTGGAGTGTAGAAAATAAATCAAGGTCAAACGATGAACGAAATGTCAATTCACCTTCAAAGCTAGCGAATTGACTCACAAAAGCACAATTCTTCCTTGGAGATGGTCCACATAAATTTTTAATTGATTATAGTTTCTTATCACATTTTATAAAATTGACAACACAATACCTAGACAATTGTAACGTAAGTGGTTGCAAGCATATTTTTACTGAACTTAAGTAATATTTTGGAACACAAGATATGTTTTTTTGCCCTGAAGTCAACACTGGTTTTTTTGTGAAAATTTATATAGTTGTGCAAAAGAAACTCAAGTTTATTCTAAAAAAGTTATAAACTTTTTGACCTTTTTATTTGTTTTTTCTTCCAATATAAGGTGTATATACGCCTAGGAACCAGAAGCATTTCCCATATATGGCCGGCTCGATGGGATGGATGGAGCTTAGCTATGGCATGCTACACACATCACATGCACATGCGTGCTTGCTTCTATCTGTATGAATAAAATTAAAATGAATAAACCTAGCAAGCAAGCTAGGAGTACTAGCTTGGTGTGGCAAAATTTCGTGTTTTGACCCTTTTCCGATAGAAATTCAGGATCTGACCCCGGTTTGAATTTTTTTCGGGATTTGACCCTTTTTCTTACTGCCAGGGGCTTTGACGGTAGGGTTAGACAGCCTACCGCCAGGGGCCCTAGAGGTAGGGTACTTATCCACGTCAGCGCGCGGAGACGGCCGCCGTCCCCCTCCGTCGCACCCTACCGCCAGGGCACCTGGCGGTAGGCTGTCTAACCCTGCCGCCAGGGCCCCTGGCGGTAGGGTCCGGGCAGTTATTTCACCTGAGACCCCGCGCCCCTGCCCATCTCCCCACCCTCCCCTCCCCCATCGGCAGTTCCTCTTTTTCTCCCCCAAGTCGCCCCTCTCTCCCTCTCTCATCCCCTCCACTCTCCCCCTCGGATCTTCACCGTTTCTTCATCGTTTTTGCGGATCGAGATGGCCCCGAAGAGAGAAACGTAAGCTCCTCCAATCCCTCCAATTAGTTTTTGCAAACTTGCTTCCGATTCGACGCATTATTTGCTTGAAATCCCTCTTTTTTTGAACTTAGATTGGATTTTTTCCACCTAAGATTGTTTTAGCTTGATTGTAGTTCTAGTTCTTAGTTCTTTAGTAACTAGTGGTATTGAATATGAACTCTAATCAATAGTTCATATGTTAGTGTGAAGATGAACCCTAGTTCATAAATTTTTTTTGTAAAAAAATTATGATGTAATGTTGATATGAGGATGAACCCTAGTTTGATGATGTATGTTGATATGATTATATGATGTAGTGTGAAGATGAACCCTAGTTTTATGATGCATGTTGATATGATGATATGAAGATGTTGTTTGGAAAAATATATTTAAAAATATGATGATATGATGTATGTTGGAGGATTTTTTTTGATATGATGCATGTTGATATGATTTGATCCATCATGTGTAGTAGATGTTGTTGGACGAATATGCTTAAGATTTTATTTTGATATAATGCATGTTGATATGATTTGATTTCATTGTTTGTTTATGTATGCTTATGCTTATGATGCTTTTGTTTATGAAATTCTATTAAGGCGGCCACCTCTTGCGGACAACATCGGCCCACGATACTCCATGCTGGACTGGGCATTCGACAAGGGTCATCGTGCCCGGTTCATAGAGAACGGAGAGGTAAGTGATATGAATGAATTTTTGATCAAAGTTTTCGGATTGATGAAAATGATTTCCTAACTTTTGGCGTTCACTTTTTGGCAGATGCTCCAGCTACTACGCATGAGGGGTCACGGGGTTCATGGGCATATGGACTACGACGATCGCTACGCGCCATTCTTCAAGAGAGCCCGACTATTGGGTTTCGTGTTGCAGTTCAAGCGTCAGCCGCCGACGCTTGTCCATGCAGCTCTCACAACTCTGATTGACCGGTGGCGACCGGAGACCCATTCCTTCCATCTGCCATGCGGGGAGATGACGGTGACCCTCAAGGACTGGGAGATGATTACTGCCATGCCGATCGAGGGTCATGCACTCACCGGGCGAGTGGAGAGGACCAACTGGCAGGAGAGGGTTGCCACCCTCATCGGCGACTGCCCCGCTGCTAAGGGTAACCGTACATCCGGTGTACCGTTGACCTGGCTCTCGGAGCACCGGCAGAAATGCCCCAAAGGCGCCGACGAGACGACTGTGGAGTGGTACGCGAGGGCCTACCTGTGGTACATTCTCGCAGAGGTCGTGTTTCCAGATAGCTCCGGGAACTCTGCCAACTAGTCGTATCTCTTCTTCCCAGCGGACTGGGATGCAAGATATAGTTGGGGGACCGCATCTCTCGCCTACCTATACCGTTCAGTAAGAGAGTATCTAATTGCCTACCTACCTACGAAAGTGTGTCCATGACATTTTTGTTATATCTGATCCTTATTTGATGTTTTGCAGCTTGACGACGCAACACAGAGGATGGGAGACAAGTCCAATATGGGTGGCTTTGTCTGGGCCTTCTCCATTTCGATGTGGGAGCGGCTGCCGGTGGGGTGTCCGGAGAAGATGCCAAGACGCCCATGGGGTGCCTATAGCGAAGACGGCGACGAGACTCGATACCCCACCGTAGCTTACGAGTGGGACATTGTCAAACTCTACACGGGCCTAAACAAGACTTCGTACAAGACCTACACCAACGAGTTGGACGCTTTGACGCATACGCAGGTATATGAACTCGCTCAACACCTTTCTCTTTGATTCCACTTTTGACCATGACCGTATCATGACCGAGAGTGGGACTTTAATCTGAACATGATGTGCGATGCGGACCGTGGTCTCTGGCGGTGCATCGTGCCCATGATCTGTGTGTACGCCGTCAAGTGGCACTTGCCACACCGCGTGGCCACGTAGTTTGGGGTGTATCAGCATACCCTACCGGGCCAGCCCACTGATACCGACGGCCACGCGCTCCACCTATGAGCGCTTTGTTCTTTATGCACATGATTTCATTGCGTGGCGACTTTTATTATGATGTTTCTTGTGGCCTATGCCTTGCAGGATGAGCCGGCAGAAGAATCAGTCGATCACAGACTGGGGAGAGGAGCATAAAATTCATGTGACGGAGTGGAACCGACGGAGGTACCGGAAAGACATGAAGAGGAAAGTGACGGACTGGGATGCTTACCTGGACCGACACATGAGGTGGTACGATGATGGCCAGAAGCACCGTCTTCGTCTCAGGCCTTAGTGGACGGCGGAAGACATTGCAGAGCTGGAGAGGGATGACCCCGAGGAAGAGGCCTACCAGACCCGCATCAGAGACATGCACAGTGGATTTAGGGAGTTTGCACCCCTCATCAATAGAGTGGTAAGTTTGAACCGACAGTTGTATTTAAATTATTTTATTCATCATCATGACTGACTTATGCCTTTGTAGTCTGGTGAGCTGAACAGATGCATCTTTGAAGCCTCAGATGCACTAGGTGATATCCCCGAGAGCGTACAATCTGAGAACAAAATGAGGGGGACGATGAAGGTACAATTTCAGCCTCCTCGGAACAGATGCATCTTGTTCACTTGCAATCATAAACCTAATACTTATTATGCCCTTGTTTCATTGTGAGTGCAGAAGTTCGTGAAGCGTTGTCGCAAACTAGTAGGGCTGCTTGGGTGTGCTGGAGCTGGGTCGGTTGAAGCTTATCGGCCTGTAGCCACACAAGATCACATCGACTCATCAAGCCATGTTCCTTCGTCGTCTAGGTTGGCTGAGGAGGAGGCGGAGGCGGAGGAAGAGGATGAGGAGGAGGAGGAGGAGGCCACGTATGAAGAAGGGGAGGAGGAGGATGAGAGCAACGGGGAGGAAGAGCATGATGAAGATTATGGACATCCACCAACTCAATCATCTCAACCACCTCAGCTGCCGAAGAGGAATCCGAAGAAGAAGGATTTGCTGAGTCCGGACCCTTTCCAGAGACCGGTTACTCGACGGCCCAAGAAGAAGACTGAAGAGACTCGTTCAAAGAGTAACGAGGACCATACATCCAAGAGGGGAAGGAGCAACTGATTATGCTCTTCGATAGTTGGCTCTTGTAGTTGGGTTGTCTATGTGTTTGCTATTTGGTTGAACTTCGTTTGGTTGAACTTGTCTAGTGGTTGTGAAACTACGTGGAACCATGTGTTTTCTATCTGTGGATCTATGTGTTTGCTATTTGTGAAACTATGTGAAACTCCGTTTACTAATTAGTTGAAGTTCGTTTGAAATGTGCTATGCACTTCAAGTTTTGTTAATGTGTATGTAATGCCCAAGTTTAATTGTTTAAGATCTGTGATATTGCTGTCATATTTGTGAAACTTGCTGTGATATTGCTGTCATATTGAATTTGAAAAGAAGCAAGCAAATGAACTTAAAGAAATAAAACACAGCACCCTACCGCCAAGGACCCTGGCGGTAGGGTCACACAGCCTACCGCCGCCCGGGCGGCGGGGTGAACCTACCGCCAGGGCCCCCCGCATATTTCGTTACAGAAGGTTTGCACGTCAAAACCCAGCCACATGATGGGGAACGTAGTAATTTCAAAAAAATTCCTACGCACACGCAAGATCATGGTGATGCATAGCAACGAGAGGGGAGAGTGTGATCTATGTACCCTTGTAGACCGACAGCGGAAGCGTTAGCACAACGCGGTTGATGTAGTCGTACGTCTTCACGGCCCGACCGATCAAGCACCGAAACTACGGCACCTCCGAGTTTTAGCACACGTTCACCTCGATGACGATCCCCGGATTCCGATCCAGCAAAGTGTCAGGGAAGAGTTCCGTCAGCACGACGGCGTGGTGACGATCTTGATGTACTACCGTCGCAGGGCTTCGCATAAGCACCGCTACAATATTATCGAGGATTATGGTGGAAGGGGGCACCGCACACGGCTAAGAATATGATCACATGGATCAACTTGTGTCTCTTTGGGGTGCCCCTGCCCCCGTATATAAAGGAGCAAGGGGGAGGCCGGCCGGCCCTTGTGGGCGCGCCAAGGAGGAGTAGGATTCCTACTCCTAGTTGGAGTAGGTTTCCACCTTTCCTAGTCCAACTAGGAGAAGGGGGGAAAGGGGGGAAGAGGGGAAGGAAGGGAGAGAGGGGCCGCGCCCCAAACCCCTTGTCCAATTCGGACTGGGCTTGGGAGGGGCGCACGCCACCTCCTGGTCCTTCCCACTAAGGCCCATTAAGGCCCATTGCTTCTTCCTCGTATTCCCGTAACTCCCCGGTACCTCCGAAAATACCCGAATCACTCGGAACCTTTCCGATGTCTGAATATAGTCGTCCAATATATCAATCTTTACGTCTCGACCATTTCGAGACTCCTCGTCATGTCCCTGATCTCATCCGGGACTCCGAACTCCTTCGATACATCAAAACTCATAAACTCATAATATAACTGTCATCGAAACCTTAAGCATGCGGACCCTACGGGTTCGAGAACAATGTAGATATGACCAAGACACGTCTCCGGTCAATAACCAATAGCGGAACCTGGATGCTCATATTGGCTCCCACATATTCTACGAAGATCTTTATCGGTCAGACCGCATAACAACATACGTTGTTCCCTTTGTCATCGGTATGCTACTTTGCCCGAGATTCGATCGTCGGTATCTCAATACCTAGTTCAATCTCGTTACCGGCAAGTCTCTTTACTCGTTTCATAATACATCATCTTGCAACTAACTCATTAGTTGCAATGCTTGCAAGACTTATGTGATGTGCATTACCGAGAGGGCCCAGAGATACCTCTCCGACAATCGGAGTGACAAATCCTAATCTCGAAATACGCCAACCCAACATTTACCTTTGGAGACACCTGTAGAGCTCCTTTATAATCACCCAGTTACGTTGTGACGTTTGGTAGCACACAAAGTGTTCCTCCGACAAACGGGAGTTGCATAATCTCATAGTCATAGGAACATGTATAAGTCATGAAGAAAGCAATAGCAACATACTAAACGATCAGGTGCTAAGCTAATGGAATGGGTCATGTCAATCACATCATTCTCCTAATGATGCGATCCCGTTAATCAAATGACAACACATGTCTATGGTTAGGAAACATAACCATCTTTGATTAACGAGCTAGTCAAGTAGAGGCATACTAGTGACACTTTGTTTGTCTATGTATTCACACATGTATTATGTTTCCGGTTAATACAATTCTAGCATGAATAATAAACATTTATCATGAAATAAGAAAATAAATAATAACTTTATTATTGCCTCTAGGGCATATTTCCTTCACCACACCCTACCGCCAGGGGCCCTGGCGGTAGGGTTAGACAGCCTACCGCCAGGGGGGCGGCGGTAGGGTACTTACCCACGTCAGCACAGGCAAACGGCCGCCGTCCCCCTCTGTTGGACCCTACCGTCAGAGGACCTGGCGGTAGGCTGTCTAAACCTACCGCCAGGGCCCCTGGCGGTAGCAAAAGGGTCAAATCCCGAATTTTTTTCTGTCCGGGATTAGATCCTGAATTTCTATCGGAAAAGGGTCAAAACACGAAATTTGGCCGCTTGGTGTGCAGCAAAGAGAACAATCGATCGATGCACCCCCGTCCCTTCACCATTGGACCTCTAGCTTGCTTGCATTGTATACACTAGAAGAATATAGCCAAGGGAAACTCTTTCCTCCATTCTTATGTGTCCTTTGTTTTCAATAAAGCATTCTTCTATATCCTGGCGCGGTGATTAGGTTGGAGGGAGAAAAAAAAAGACAATCTACTCAGGTTCAGGCCCTCCTTACAAGGTAAAATCATACTCGTGCTCGTGTATCTTCGATTGAGGTGTACAAAATACAACTATAGCTGAGAGATTGTAACGAAGTACAACTATTTATTTAGAGAGATTATCTTATCTTGTACTAGCAGTAGTGAGCTTAATTGTGCATGGTGAGGGGGACAATGCAGAAAAGTGGTTGTCTAGCATCACATCCAAACGCGACTTTTATGTGTATAAAATTGGGTCATCTATTTTGGAACGAAGGGAGTAATACTTAGCGCCATATTGTCTCTGTCAATCTGTCATTGCTGCTAGATGCTCGATCCCAATGGGCATACACTACGTAGACAATTCAGAAAATTTGTGCTCTAGCCTCACACTGAAAAGCTACTTTTGGAGATGTACTTAGGACCATCTTGTCACTGCCAATCTCAGAATCCGCCATTGCTAAGGGCATGTACAATGGTGACATATGGATACAGATGCCCATGATAAAAAGTAATTTGAGGCATCTAGATTTATTTTTTCTCCTCAATGCAAGTTACCATTGATGGGCCTCAACAAGAAATAGAAAATAAAAACTCTAGTACACATGCATCTTTATTTTTCACCCCAATTTTTTAGCTTTTGACACCGGACCACACCTTTTCTTTTCAAGCACCCGCTTCTCGCAGAGGATAACTATGTGCCTACTTTATTTGTTATCCGATCCTACATGGCATATGAGGCATCACCTTGGGGCTATGCATTGTACATGCCCTAATAGCTACTCGATCTAGGTGACTCTTTACTAAAGATAACCCCGATTCTACATGGCATATGAGGCATCACCCTGAGGCTATGCATTGTATATGCGCTAATAGCTACTTGATCTAGGTGACTCTCTGCTGAAGATAACCATGTGCCTGATGGATAGGTGGATATGTAGGCTTTGGCAACAAAATGCCGAAGAATGATTCTTTTCTTCCATCTATCTGAAGATAACCATGTGCTCTGCTCTGGCTGGGGCACAATTCCAATTCCTTTGGGATGCAGAGCAGGGGCAGGACCACGCGCGTTGCTGCCGGCGTAGCTACATCATAGTGCATAGTCGGTCAGTCAGTCCTCGATATCGCCTTGCTCCATCCGTCAGGCGTCACCAAATCTTACTTTTTGAGTTGTGACTGATGATGATTCAATTGTAGCATCAAATTGTGGATGGAAGCGTGTGCACTCCAGACTGAATGAATGTCTTGCTACGACACGCACCTCCCTTGTTAATTTACTCATTTTAGCATCATCTTTCCGTTCCCCGAGTAGCTTGCATAGGTCTGTCAACTTCAAACTCACTTGGATCAAGGTGTACTACTACTAGAAAGCATGTCCGAACCGAACCGAACAACGTGGCACATGCGACGTTTGGCTTTGTTTGTGCTTTCACTTGCTCAAAAGGAAGTTGCATCCATCCCCACCAGCTTCTCTTGTCATTCCTTGCTTGGACCTACTCGATCGGTCGCTCACATGCGCGCTATATAATAATAGAAGGGGGTCATGCAGCATGTGACGTGTGCAACGTACTTGAAGTATGTGAACATTTCCGTGGAAACAACACATCAACTCAAAATGTGAACATTTCCAATTAGAGCATCTACAACCAGTTTTGGTGCCGGACAGTTTCACAATAGGTTTCAGCAGGATACTTAAAAGAGTGGTTTGTGATGCGACCCGGAACTTCTTCAAAGGGTGATTCCAGAAATAAAAACACCTCAGGACCTAACACAATTTAGGCCAATTGCTCTGCGTAATGTTTTGTGGTGTATAAGATAGCCTCGAAGGTTCTCGTTCTTCGTCTTAGACAGGTGTTGGAAGAGATAATCTCAGAGGAGCAAAGTGCATTTGTACCTTTCAATATCTTATGAGGAAAAGAGGTAAATCTGGAGCTTGTTCTATCAAGTTAGATATGACAAAAGCGTATGACCGGGTCAAGTGAGCTGTAATGACTAAGCTTGGCTTTGCAAATGCTTGGGTGAGCAAGGTTATGACATGTGTTGAATCAGTCACCTTCTTAGTTATGGTGAATGGAGTCTTCTCTGAGCAGTTTAAACCTACAAGAGGCATCCGACAAGCAGACCCAACCTCCCCTATCTCTTCCTCTTATGTGCCGAAGGATTCATCAGCATGCTTATATTCAAGGGGCCACTAATTCTGAATTTGAACATATCATAGCAAAAACCAAGAAACTTGTTAATGGTGGGATACCCCGCATGCTTAGTAGTGCCGGAAGGGAGGTCCTAATTATATCAATCTGTGAAGATTTTCCTAGTTACTCCATGATTTTCGTTCTCCTCTCGAAGAAATGCTACAAGAAGCTCACAGGGGCCATTGCTCATTTCTAGTGGGGAGGAGATGAAAAGAAGAGGAAAATGCACTGGACAATGTGGGAAGAAGTGGCTATTCCGAAGGGGGAAGGAGGCATGGGATTCCATGACTTCCTCTTATTTAACCAGGCCATGCTTGCTAAACAAGGCTGGCGATTGATCACAAAACTAGATTCATTATGTGCAAGGGTGCTGAAGGGCAGATATTACCATGATTCTGAATGTATGTTAGTGGGAAATAGAAGAATGCCTCCCACACTTGGCGGGCTATCTTGCATGTACGTGAGGCTCTGAAGTGCGGATTAATCAAACGCATAGGTGATGGTTCAAACACCAAAGTGTGGGACGATCCATGGATAGAACATAACTAAACATCTAAACCAATGGTTCTTCTATATCAAGCTAATGTAAATTTAATGAAAGAAACAATTGATCTAGGGCATGAAGATTGGGACAGAAACAAAGTAGCAGCAAGCTTTGTGTCTCCTGATATTGAATCCATATGTAGGTTGTCGATAGGACATATCCCGCAAGATATTAAGAAATTTCTCTGTTCTGATTTCAAGTGGCATGGCTTAGAATATGTAATAGTGGGTTTTCCACATGCAAAGGTGAGTGTTCACATGATCTGGAGAACCATGAATATACCTTGAGATCTTCACACATTGTGATAATTGTAAGATGAGAGAATCTGCATAGATCCCAAGGTTTAATGATAGCTTCACAATTATGCATGAATCACAATTATGCATGTAACTTGAACTGGTTGAATATTATGTAATGTTTCGTTTAGGTTCCTTGTACTAGGCAGTCTAGGTGATAAATTCATCTCTTTTAACTGTGTATAACACTTGACTATTCCCAAAGATAACGTATTGTCACTTCTTACACCACACTTTACCTTCAGCTTTAACATCACCGTCGCATATAGTTGGAGAGTAAACTTGCTCTCTTGTGTTGATTATCACACATACATCAGTGTTACATATATACACTCCATGGACAAGGCACGCAGGCCGGGGTAGTCAGTTCAGATCCTACAAACTAGGAGGCGACGTGCGCGCTACATACATACATGTTAACACCCCCCCTCAGCTGGAACACCGTGTGGGAGGACGTTCAAGCTGGATCGAAACTCAGTGAAGACCTATGAAGGAAGCCCCTTGGTGAACAAGTCTGCAAACTGAGAACTGGACGGAACATGGAGAACCCGCACTTCGCCGAGTGCCACGCGATCACGGACGAAGTGAAGATCAATCTCTATATGTTTAGTGCGCTGATGCTGAACTGGATTAGAAGAGAGGTAAGATGCACTGATGTTGTCACAATATACAATGGTGGCTCGAGAAGGAGGGCGCCGTAGTTCGTGGAGAAGCTGACGGACCCAACAAGATTCTGCAACGCAGTTTGCGATGCCATGGTATTCAGCCTCAGCGCTGGAGCGGGAAACGGTGGGCTGGCGTTTGGAGGACCAGGACATCAAGCTGTTGCCGAGAAAGACACAGAACCCCGACGTGGATTTTCTCGTATCAGGGCAACCCGCCCAATCGGCGTCGGTATAGGCCACGAGATTGAGAGAGGGGGACTTGTAGAGCTGAAGTCCAAAGTGGGTGGTACCCCGGAGATAGCGAAGAACACGCTTGATGAGTTGCATGTGAGTATCCCTTGGTTGATGCATGAAAAGGCAAATCTGTTGCACCGCATATGATATGTCCGGACGGGTTAGGGTGAGGTATTGCAAGGCACCGGCAATGCTGCGATAGTTGGTTGGGTTGGAAAGGAGGCGGGCCATCGGTAGCAGAGAGTTTGGCGGTGGTGTCAATCGGGGTGGACACGGGTTTGCAGTTGAGCATATGGGCGCGATCCAAAACCTTTAATGTATATTGTTGCTGACTCAAGAAGAGACCGGATCGGTTGGGTGTGACATTAATGCCGAGGAAGTGATGAAGCTCGCCGAGGTCTGTCATGGAAAATTTTGCTTTGAGGGAGTGGATGATGGAGTGAAGAACATGCGGTGTGCTTGCGGTGAGAATTATGTCATCAACGTAGACGAGTAGATAAGCAATGGAGGACCCGTGAGACATAATGAAAAGTGAGGAGTCGCTTTTGGATGCATGAAAACCAAGGGATAAGAGGAAGGACTTGAAGGGATGAAACCACGTGCGGGGGGGGGGGGGGCTTGTTTCAAGCCGTAGAGAGACTTACGGAGGAGACAAACATGATCCGGGTGAGAGGGGTCGATGATGAAGTCGGATGGTTGTGCACAATAGACTGTCTCCTTGAGTTCGCCATGAAGAAATGCGTTCTTGACATCAAGTTGATGTATGGGCCAAGAACCAGAGGTGGCGAGGCTGAGAACCACATGGATCGTGGCCGGTTTCACCACCGGGATGAAAGTCTCCTCGTAGTCCACGCCTTCCTTTTGAGTGAAACCCCGAACAACCCACCGAGCTTTGTACCGTGCCAAGGAGCCGTCAGGATTGAACTTGTGGTGGTATATCCATTTGCCAGTGACCACATTAACACCTGCAGGTTTGGGAACCAAAGACCAAGTCGAGTTCTTGATTAAAGCGCTAAATTCATCTTGCATTCCATGTAGCCAATGAGGGTCTCAGAGGGCTGAGCGATATGTGGCGGGGATGGGTGAGATGGGGGAAGCCGTTTGGGTGGCGAGGAAGAGGCGCTTGGGTTGACAGAAGCCAGATTTGGCGCGTGTGCACATTTTATGCACGTTGACAGGGGGTTGAATCGAGATTGCATGGGAAGGATGACGTGGCGGGGTGTGGTAGGTTGGGTTTGATCCTCTGGGGCCGGAGCTGGGCGCGTGATTCGAGGGGGATCCGGTCAGAGGAGAAGTGGACGAGGTGGACGCGCGATCCGAGGTAGATTGGTTGGCAGGGCTATGGTCGGAGGTAGTGCGCTGCGGGCCAGCAGGTGGGGACGGCGCGGGAGGTGAGGAAGATTCGGTCGGGCTGGTGGAGCGCGTGGGGGTGGAGCGCGTGGAGCGGGTGGATTGGGTGGCCGGTGTGCAGGGCGACGCGATTGGCGGATCGCTCGGTGTGGCGGGTGTGCACAGGTGGCGGGGCCCAGCTGGTGCATGGGGATCGGGAGGACGCGGCTGTAGCGAGATTTGGTGGTTGGGATCGTTTGTGGCTGGTGGCGAGCTGGTTGGTGGTGTGGGAGAGATGTAGGGAAAATGGTCTCATCGAAAACAACGTGACGTGAAACGATGACGCGGCGCGATTCTAAGTAGTAGCAGCGGTAGCCTTTGTGCTCAAGTGGGTAGCCTAAGAAGACGCAACGAGTAGACCGGGGGGCAAGTTTGTGTGAAGATGTGGCGTATAGGTTAGGGAAACAAAGGCAACCGAAAACTCGAAGGTGGTCGTAGGTGGGGTGGATGCCGTGGAGGCGATAGTAAGGTGTATGGCCTATGAATGGTACGTGAGGGGCGGCGATTGAGGAGGTATGTGGCCGTGTGAAGGGCCTCCACCCAAAACAACGGGGTGAGGTTGGCTTGGAACATGAGGGTACGCACGACGTCATTTGTAGTGCGGAGGAGTCGTTCGGCCTTGCCATTTTGAGGGGAGGTGTGTGGGCACGAGAAACAGTAGGAAATGCCATGGGTAGAGAAGAAGGAACGGAGGGTGGAGTTAATGAACTCACCACCATTATCGCATTGGAGGGCCTTAATGACAATGTTGTATTGGGTGCGTACATGAGCAAAGAAACGTTGGAGAGTAATGGACGTGTCCGATTTGCGCCGTAATGGAAAGGACCAAGAGAAGTGAGAATAATCGTCAAGAACAACCAAGTAATATTCATAGCCAGAAAAACTCACGACCGGAGAGGTCCACAGATCACAATGAATGAGCTCGAAAGGAGCATTGGTGCGGCTAGTAGAGGAGAATAAAGGTAGTCGAGGTTGGTGCCCTAGTTGGCAAGCATTACAAGGGCCAGTGTATGGCTTATTACATTGAAAGGGAAAACTACTAGTAATGGCATGGAATGATTGGGTGCTTGGATGGCCGAGGCGACGATGCCACATGTCACCATCGGAGGTCGTGGCGGAGAGGGCAGTGCACCACGTCGTGTTATTGCCGAAGAACGGGTAGAGGTCGCCGGAGCTAGAGGAGATCAGGATTACCCTCCGTGTGCGAAGATCCTTCACAAGAAAGCCAAATGGGTAAAATTCGACGTAACAAAAATTATCTTTGGTAAATTGGCTAACAGAGATGAGGCTAGTAGTGACGGAAGGGGAGAAAAGGATGTTGCGCAGTTGGAAATTGTGGGGAGGGAGGGAGGTGGAGCCGGTGGCATGAATGGGAAGGTGATGGCCATTGCCTACAACAAGGCTAGAGAATTTACGCTGTACAGAAGAATTCGAGTGGCTGAGGTTACCAAGGTTGCCGGTAACGTGGTTGGAGGCGCCACTGTCGAGGTACCACTCGTTGGACGGCGCGGTGTTGGTGAAGCCATGGTTGCTGTAGGCGGCGTGAAGGAGAGCCAGGTGATCCCAAGACGGTTGCTGGTAGGGGGAGTACTGCATCGGGTACGCCTGAGCATGGGAGCCCGGACGGGGGCCGAGGACACCGACGGTGTTCGGGGGCACCCAGCCAGGGCGCGGTGGAGGGATGGCCATGCCGTACGGGGCGAAGAACCCCATGTAGGGATTGAACGGCGCGGGAGAGGAACCACCACGACCTTGTTGGCCGTTGCGACTGCCACGGCCAAGGCCGCGTCCACGGTCACCGCCGCGATCACCACCGCGGTCACCACCGCGGTCACCAGCGTCGCTGCGGTTGTTGTAGTCGCGCCCAGGCGCCCGATCAGGGATGCGGTCCAGGGGACGATCCGATCACCCGGTCGACAAGAGGAGCTGCCACCACTGTTGGATCCGGAGCCACCGGGTGGCCCATCGAGCCCATGGACGGCGAGGACCGTGGCCGGTGCGTCGGCGGTGCGCTGAGCGAGGTTTTCTTTGGCGAGCTTCAGGCGCGAGAACACGGTCTCAAATGGGGGCAAGGGAACCGTGTCCCCCAGCACGACCCGGATCGTGTCAAGGCGGCCGTCGATGCCGTGGAGGAACTGAGTGGTCAGATCCACCTCGGAGACCGCATGGTCGATGTCGGCGAGGCCCGCGGTGAGCAGCTTCATGCGGCGCGCGTATTTATCGACGGAGAGGTCGCCCTGCTTGAGGTTGCGATACTGACGATTGAGCTGAAGGAAATATGCCCTAGAGGCAATAATAAAGTTATTATTTATTTCCTTATTTCATGATAAATGTTTATTATTCATGCTAGAATTGTATTAACCGGAAACATAATACATGTGTGAATACATAGACAAACTAAACATCACTAGTATGCCTCTACTTGACTAGCTCGTTAATCAAAGATGGTTATGTTTCCTAACCATAGACATGTGTTGTCAACTGATCAACGGGATCACATTATTATAAGAATGATGTGATTGACATGACCCATTCCATTAGCTTAGCACCCGATCGTTTAGTATGTTGCTATTGCTTTCTTCATGACTTATACATGTTCCTATGACTATGAGATTATGCAACTCCCGTTTGCCGGAGGAACACTTTGTGTGCTACCAAACGTCACAACGTAACTGGGGGATTATAAAGGAGCTCTACAGGTGTCTCCAAAGGTAAATGTTGGGTTGGCGTATTTCGAGATTAGGATTTGTCACTCCGATTGTCGGAGAGGTATCTCTGGGCCCTCTCGGTAATGCACATCACATAAGCCTAGCAAGCATTGCAACTAATGAGTTGGTTGCGAGATGATGTATTACGAAACGAGTAAAGAGACTTGCCGGTAACGAGATTGAACTAGGTATTGAGATACCGACGATCGAATCTCGGGCAAGTAACATACCGATGACAAAGGGAACAACGTATGTTGTTATGCGGTCTGACCGATAAAGATCTTCTTAGAATATGTGGGAGCCAATATGAGCATCCAGGTTCCGCTATTGGTTATTGACCGGAGACATGTCTCGGTCATGTCTACATTGTTCTCGAACCCGTAGGGTCCGCACGCTTAAGGTTTCGATGACAGTTATATTATGAGTTTATGAGTTTTGATGTACCGAAGTTAGTTCGGAGTCC
The DNA here is from genome assembly GCF_056163025.1 of Triticum urartu. Lineage (NCBI taxonomy): Eukaryota > Viridiplantae > Streptophyta > Magnoliopsida > Poales > Poaceae > Triticum > Triticum urartu. The sequence goes on along the minus strand of NC_141875.1, from coordinate 743,002,331 downwards.
CGGATGTGATCACGGACATAACGGGGAGTCTCGAAATGGTCGAGACATAAAGATTGATATATTGGACGGCTATATTCAAACACCGGAAGTGTTCCGGGTGATTTCGGAGAAAACTGGAGAGCCGGAGGGTTACCGGAACCCTACCGGGAGTAGTAATGGGCCATATGGGCCTTAGTGCAGAGAGAGAAGGGCGCGAGGGTGGGCCGCGTGCCTCCTTCCCCCTTGGTCCGAATTGGACTAGGAGAAGGGGGGCGGCGCCCCCCTTTCCTTCTCCCTCCCCACTTCTTTCCCCCTCCTAGTAGGAGTCCTACTCCTACTAGGAGGAGGACTCCTCCTGGCGCGCCTATAGGGGCCGGCCGGCCTCCTCCCCTTGCTCCTTTATATACGGGGGCAGGGGGCACCCCTAGACACACAAGTTGATCCACGTGATCGTTTTCTTAGCCGTGTGCGGTGCCCCCTTCCACCATAATCCTCGATAATATTGTAGCGGTGCTTAGGCGAAGCCCTGCGACGATAGCACATCAAGATCGTCACCACGCCGTTGTGCTGACGGAACTCTTCCCCGACGCTTTGCTGGATCGGAGTCCGGGGATCGTCATCGAGCTGAACGTGTGCTAAAACTCGGAGGTGCCGTAGTTTCGGTGCTTGATCGGTCGGGCTGTGAAGACGTACGACTACATCAACCGCGTTGTGCTAACGCTTCCGCTGTCGGTCTACAAGGGTACGTAGATCACACTCTCCCTTCTCGTTCCTATGCATCACCATGATCTTGTGTGTGTGTAGGAAATTTTTGAAATTACTACGTTCCCCAATAGTGGTATCAGAGCCTAGGTTTTATGTGTTGATGTTATATGCACGAGTAGAACACAAGTGAGTTGTGGGCGATATAAGTCATACTACTTACCAGCATGTCATACTTTGGTTCGGCGGTATTGTTGGACGATGCGGCCCGGACCGACATTACGCGTACGCTTACGCGAGACCGGTTCTCCCAACGCGCTTTGCACAAAGGTGGCTAGCGGATGTCAGTTTCTCCAACTTTAGTTGAACCGAGTGTGGCTACGCCCGGTCCTTACAAAGGTTAAAACAGCACCAACTTGACAAACTATCGTTGTGGTTTTGATGCGTAGGTAAGATTGGTTCTTGCTTAAGCCCATAGCAGCCACGTAAAACTTGCAACAACAAAGTAGAGGACGTCTAACTTGTTTTTGCAGGGCATGTTGTGATGTGATATGGTCAAGACGTGATGAGATATAAGTTGTTGTATGAGATGATCATGTTTTGTTGAAGTTATCAGCAACCGGCAAAATCCTTATGGTTGTCTATCTATTGCATAAGATGCAAGCGTCCAATAATTGCTTAACTTTATCGCTATGCGATAGCAATAGTTGCAAGAGCAATTGCTGGCGAGACGACCACGTGACGACACATTGATATAGATCAAGATGATGGAGATCATGGTGTCATGCCGGTGACGATATAGATCATGACAGTACTTTGGAGATGGAGATCAAAGGAGCAAGATGATGATGGCCATATCATGTCACATATTTTGATTGCATATGATGTTTATCTTTTATACATCTTATTTTTTTGCTTAGTTTGAGGGTAGCATTTTAAGATGATCTCTCACTAATTATCAAGAAGTGTTCTCCCTGAGTATGCACCGTTGCGAAAGTTCTTTGTGCTGAGACACCATGTGATGATCGGGTGTGATAGGCTCTACGTTCAAATACAACGGGTGCAAAACAGTTGCACACGCGGAATACCCAGGTTATACTTGATGAGCCAAGCATATACAGATATGGCCTCGGAACACAGAGACCGAAAGGTCGAGCGTGAATCATATAGTAGATATGATCAACATAGTGATGTTCACCAATGAAACTGCTCCATCTCACGTGATGATCGGACATGGTTTAGTTGATTTGGATCACGTGATCACTTAGAGGATTAGAGGGATGTCTATCTAAGTGGGAGTTCTTAAGTAATATGATTAATTGAACTTAAATTTATCATGAACTTAGTCCTGGTAGTATTTTGCAAATTATGTTATAGATCAATAGCTCGCGTTGTTGCTTTCCTGTGTTTATTTTGATATGTTCCTACAGAAAATTGTGTTGAAAGATGTTAGTAGCAATGATGCGGATTGGATCCGTGATCTGAGGTTTATCCTCATTGCTGCACAGAAGAATTATGTCCTTGATGCACCTCTAGGTGACAGACCTATTGCAGGAGCATATGCAGACGTTATGAACGTTTGGCTAGCTCAATATGATGACTACTTGATAGTTTAGTGCACCTTGCTTAATGGCTTAGAATCGGGACTTCAAAGATGTTTTAAACGTCATGGACCATATGAGATGTTCCAGGAGTTGAAGTTAATATTTCAAGAAAATACTCGAGTTGAGAGATATGAAGTCTCCAACAAGTTCTATAGCTAAAAGATGGAGGAGAATCGCTCAACTAGTGAGCATGTGCTCAGATTGTCTGGGTACTACAATCGCTTGAATCAAGTGGGAGTTAATCTTCCAGATAAGATAGTGATTGACAGAATTCTCTAGTCACCATCACCAAGTTAGTAGAACTTCGTGATGAACTATAATATGCAAGGGATAACAGAAACGATTCCCAAGCTTTTCGTGATGCTGAAATCGACGAAGGTAGAAATCAAGAAAAACATCAAGTGTTGATGGTTGACGAAACCACTAGTGTCAAGAAAAAGGGCAAAGGGAAGAAGGGGAACTTCAAGAAGAACGGCAAGCAAGTTGCTGCTCAAGTGAAGAAGCGCAAGTCTGGTCCTAAGCCTGAGACTAAGTGCTTCTACTACAAAGGGACTGGTAACTGGAAGCAGAACTGCCCCAAGTATTTGGCGGATAAGAAGGATGGCAAAATAAACAAAGGTATATTTGATATACAGATTACTGATGTGTACTTTACTAGTGTTCGTAGCACCCCCTCGGTATTTGATACTGGTTCAGTTGCTAAGAGTAGTAACTCGAAACGGGAGTTGCAGAATGAACAGAGACTAGTTAAGGGTGAAGTGACGATGTGTGTTGGAAGTGGTTCCAAGATTCATATGATCATCATCGCACACTCCCTATACTTTCGGGATTAGTGTTGAACCTAAATAAGTGTTATTTGGTGTTTGCGTTGAGCATGAATATGATTTGATCATGTTTATTGCAATACGGTTATTCATTTAAGTAAGAGAATAAATTATTGTTCTGTTTACATGAATAAAACCTTCTATGGTCATACACCCAATGAAAATGGTTCGTTGGATCTCGATCGTAGTGACACACATATTCATAATATTGAAACCAAAAGATGCAAAGTTAATAATGATAGTGCAACTTATTTGTGACACTGCCATTTAGGTCATATTGGTGTAAAGCGCATGAAGAAACTCCATGCTGATGGATTTTTGGAATCACTTGATTATGAATCAGTTGATGCTTGCGAACCATGCCTCATGGGAAAGATGACTAAGACTCCGTTCTCCGGAACAATGGAGCGAGCAACTGACTTATTGGAAATAATACATACTGATGTATGCGATCCGATGACTGTTAAGGCTCGCGGCGGGTATCGTTATTTTCTGACCTTCACAGATGATTTGACCAGATATGGGTATATCAACTTAATGAAACACAAGTCTGAAACAGTTGAAAAGTTCAAAGAATTTCAGAGTGAAGTGGAGAATCATCGTAATAAAAATAAAAGTTTCTACGATATGATCGCAGAAGTAAAATATTTGAGTTATGAGTTTGGCCTTCAGTTAAAAACAATGTGAAATACTTTCACTATTCACGCCACCTAGAACACCACAGCATAATGGTGTGTCCGAACGTCATAACCGTACTTTATTAGATATGGTGCGATCTATGATATCTCTTACCGATCTACCACTATCGTTTTGGGGTTATGCATTAGAGATAGCTGCATTCACATTAAATTGGGCACCATCTAAATCCGTCGAGACGACACCGTATGAACTATGGTTTGGCAAGAAACCTAAGCTGTCATTTCTTAAAGTTTGAGGTTGCAATGCTTATGTGAAAAAGTTTCAACCTGATAAGCTCTAACCCAAATCGGAGAAGTGCGTCTTCATAGGATACCCAAAAGAAAATGTTGGGTACACCTTCTATTACAGATCCGAAGGCAAGATATTAATTGCTGAGAATGGATCCTTTCCAGAGAAGGAGTTTCTCTCGAAAGAAGTGAGTGGGAGGAAAGTAGAAAACTTGATAAGGTAATTGTACCTTCTCCCTTATTGGAAAGTAGTTCATCACAGAAATCTGTTCTTGTGACTACTACACCAATTAGTGAGGAAGCTGATGATGATGATCATGTAACTTCACACCAAGTTACTACCGAATCTCGTAGGTGAACCAGAGTGAGATCCGCACCAGAGTGGTACGGTAATCCTGTTCTGGAAGTCATGTTACTAGACCATGACGAACTTGCGAACTATGAAGAAGCGATGATGAGCCCAGATTCCGTGAAATGGTTTGAGGCCATGAAATCTGAGATATGATCCATGTATGAGAACAAAGTATGGACTTTGATAGATTTGCCCGTTGATCGGCAAGCCATAGAAAAATAAATGGATCTTCAAGAGGAAGACGGACGCTGATAGTAGTGTTACTATCTACAAAGCTAGAATTATCGCAAAAGGTTTTCGACAAGTTCAAGGTGTTGACTATGATGAGAGTTTCTCACTCGTATCTATGCTTAAATCTGTCCGAATCATGTTAGCAATTGCCGCATTTTATGAAATCTTGCAAATGGATAAACAAAACTGCATTCCTTAATAGATTTATTAAAGAAGAGTTGTATACGATGCAACTAGAAGGTTTTGTCGATCCTAAAGGTGTTAACTAAATATGCAAGCTCCAGCGATCCATCTAAGGACTGGTGCAAGCATCTCGGAGTTGGAATATATGCTTTGATAAGTTGATCAAAGCATATAGTTTTATACAGACTTGCGGTGAAGCCTGTATTTACAAGAAAGTGAGTGGGAGCACTACAGCATTTCTGATAAGTATATGTGTATGACATATTGTTGATCGGAAATAATGTAGAATTATTCTGCAAAGCATAAAGGAGTGTTTGAAAGGATTTTTTCAAAGAAAACCTCGGTGAAGCTGCTTACATATTGAGCATCAAGATCTATAGAGATAGATCAAGACGCTTGATAAGTTTTTTCAATGAGTACATACCTTGACAAGATTTTGAAGTAGTTCAAAATAGAACAGTCAAAGAAAGAATTCTTGCCTGTGTTACAAGGTGTGAAGTTGAGTAAGACCCAAAGCCCGACCACGGCAGAAAATAGAATGAGAATGAAAGTCATTCCCTATGCCTTGGCCATATGTTCTATAAAGTATGCCATGCTGTGTACCAGACCTATTGTATACCCTACACTAATTTTGGCAAGGGAGTACAATAGTGATCTAGGAGTAGATCACTGGACAGCGGTCAAAATTATCCTTAGTGAAATAAGGATATGTTTCTCGATTATGGACATGACAAAAAGGGTACGTCGTAAAAGGGTTACGTCAATACAAGTTTTGCACTGATCCGGATGACTCTTAGTCTTCATCTGGATACATATTGAAAGTGGGAGCAATTAGCTAAAGTAGCTCCGTGCAGAGCATTGTAGACATAGAAAATTGAAAAATACTTACGGATCTGAATATGGCAGACCCGTTGACTAAACTTCTCTCACAGGCAAAACATGATCACACCTTAGTACTCTTTGGGTGTTAATCACATAGCAATGTGAACTAGATTACTGACTCTAGTAAACCCTTTGGGTGTTGGTCAGATATCGATGTGAACTATGGGTGTTAACCACATAAAGATGTGAATTATTGATGTTAGATCACATGGCGATGTGAACTAGATTATTGACTCTAGTGCAAGTGGGAGACTGAAGGAAATATGCCCTAGAGGCAATAATAAAGTTATTATTTATTTCCTTATTTCATGATAAATGTTTATTATTCATGCTTGAATTGTATTAACCGGAAACATAATACATGTGTGAATACATAGACAAACTAAACGTCACTAGTATGCCTCTACTTGACTAGCTCGTTAATCAAAGATGGTTATGTTTCCTAACCATAGACATGTGTTGTCATCTGATCAACGGGGTCACATTATTAGAAGAATGATGTGATTGACATGACCCATTCCATTAGCTTAGCACCCGATCGTTTAGTATGTTGCTATTGCTTTCTTCATGACTTATACATGTTCCTATGACTATGAGATTATGCAACTCCCGTTTACCGGAGGAACACTTTGCGTGCTACCAAACGTCACAACGTAACTGGGTGATTATAAAGGAGCTCTACAGGTGTCTCCAAAGGTGAATGTTGGGTTGGCGTATTTTGAGATTAGGATTTGTCACTCCGATTGTCGGAGAGGTATCTCTGGGCCCTCTCGGTAATGCACATCACATAAGCCTTGCAAGCATTACAACTAATGAGTTAGTTGCAAGATGATGTATTACGAAACGAGTAAAGAGACTTGCCGGTAACGAGATTGAACTAGGTATTGAGATACCGACGATCGAATCTCGGGCAAGTAACATACCGATGAGAAAGGGAACAACGTATGTTGTTATGCGGTCTGACCGATAAAGATCTTCGTAGAATATGTAGGAGCCAATATGAGCATCCAGGTTCCGCTATTGGTTATTGACCGGAGACGTGTCTCGGTCATGTCTACATTGTTCTCGAACCCGTAGGGTCCGCACGCTTAAGGTTTCGATGACAGGTATATTATGAGTTTATGAGTTTTGATGTACCGAAGTTAGTTCGGAGTCCCGGATGTGATCACGGACATGATGAGGAGTCTCGAAATGGTCGAGACATAAAGATTGATATATTGGACGGCTATATTCGGACACCGGAAGTGTTCCGGGTGATTTCGGAGAAAACCGGAGAGCCGGAGGGTTATCGGAACCCTACCGGGAGTAGTAATGGGCCATATGGGCCTTAGTGGAGAGAGAGAAGGGCGCGAGGGTGGGCCGCGCGCCTCCTCCCCCCCTTGGTCCGAATTGGACTATGAGAAGGGGGGCGGCGCCCCCCTTTCCTTCTCCCTCCCCACTTCTTTCCCCTCCTAGTAGGAGTCCTACTCCTACTAGGAGGAGGACTCCTCCTGGCGCGCCTATAGGGGCCGGCCGGCCTCCTCCCCTTGCTCCTTTATATACGGGGGCAGGGGGCACCCCTAGACACACAAGTTGATCCACGTGATCGTTTTCTTAGCCGTGTGCGGTGCCCCCTTCCACCATAATCCTCGATAATATTGTAGCGGTGCTTAGGCGAAGCCCTGCGACGATAGAACATCAAGATCGTCACCACGCCGTCGTGCTGACGGAACTCTTCCCCGATGCTTTGCTGGATCGGAGTCCGGGGATCGTCATCGAGCTGAACGTGTGCTAAAACTCGGAGGTGCCGTAGTTTCGGTGCTTGATCGGTCGGGCCTTGAAGACGTACGACTACATCAACCGCGTTGTGCTAACGCTTCCGCTGTCGGTCTACAAGGGTACGTAGATCACACTCTCCCTTCTTGTTGCTATGCATCACCAAGATCTTGCGTGTGCGTAGGAAAATTTTGAAATTACTACGTTCCCCAACATGAGCATCATGTACCGAGCCGCGCGATTTGCGAGGAAGTAGTCCCTGATCCGAGACCAGAGATCGAAAGTGGTGGTGGCGCCGATCACGTGGTCGACGATCTGATCAGAGAGGGTGGCATACATGGCGAGGGCGACGTGGGTGTCGAGCTCGAGGTACTGGCTATTGGCGTTGGGTGGGGGTGGGTGCTCGATGAGATACATGACGCCGTAACGAAGCAGAACCATAAGGAAGAAGGATTTCCACTTGTGATAATTGTGCTCGGCGGGATTGAGAAGGAAGCGGATATGGTTGGTGAGGTCGACGTTGAGGATAGGGTGCTTGGCCGGGGGCGGCGGCGGCGGCACGGTGGAGGAGAAGAGGGGGGCGAATTGAGAGGAAGCGGGGGCAGTGGCGCTAGGGTTAGCCGGGAGAGTGCCAAAGGTGAACGGGGAGGTGCCCGCGCTAGAGGAGGCCGAGGAGGGAGCAGTGCCGGAGAGGGAGGGCGACGAGGTGGCGGAGAGAGTCGCCGCGGAGGAGGAAGAGGAGTGCTGCTCCAACATGGCGGCGGCCTGGAGACTGCTGATACCAAGTTGGAGAGTAAACTTGCTCTCTTGTGTTGATTATCACACATACATCGGTGTTACATATATATACCCCATGGACAAGGTACGCACGCCAGGTTAGTCAGTTCAGATCCTACAAACTAGGAGGCGACGTGCGCGCTACATACATACATGTTAACACATATTTCGGTTTACACTTGTTTACTTGTAAGACTTGTCGATCCCACCTGAAAGTGTCGTATATAGCTTTGGCACCTTGCTACTGGACGTTTTAGTGGGAACCAGATTCCTCCAGCAGCCTCGAACACCGTTGCCGCTCGCCGGGAGGAGGATGAGCTGGCGCAGCACGTCGTGATCGCGGGCGGGTGGATGCGCGCATCGGCGGTGCTCATGCAGCTCATCTCCTGCGGTTACATCCCCCGGCCGCCAAGCGCGAGAACGGCCCGGGCGGCGCGGGCAGGGCGAGGTACACGGCGGAGCGTAGGCTGCCGCGCGGGCGGTCGGACCTGAGCAGCAGCACGGTGGCAGACGGCTTCTCGGACAGCATTGGCGTCGGCGCAAGCATGGAGCGGGAGTACTTCAGCGGCAGCCTGGTGGAGACCAAGAAGTCGGCGAGCGGCGACCGTGCCGGCCACGGCGGCGAGCTGGGCGCTCTGAAGCGGTCGTCGTCGTACAATGCCGACAGGAAGGAGTTTAATCTTATCGTGTTCTACTACTATCAGTCAGTAGTTAGCTTAATTGTGCATGGTGAGGGGGACAATGCAGAAAAGTTGTGCTCTAGCCTCACACTGAAAAGCTATTTTTTGTGAATCGAAACTCCCAAATCTTTCTCTAATAATAAAGCACGGATTGGCTTTGTCGGGTTCACCGTCACAATACGCTTCCTGCCGTGAATTTACACTTTTAGTTTGAATTTTAAACATAGGTTTTAATTCAACAAATTACGTTTTTCTATCCGTCATGAGCTTCTTCCCACATGGGCCGAGATTGTGAGCAGCGACTTTGCCCTTCCATATGGGCCGAGATTGTAGAAAAGCAGCAGCAAAAATTAGTAGATTTTCATGGGGATCAAACTCATCGCCTGCAGTTTCATCTCAACGTGCGCAACCAACTGGGCTAAACCAGTGCATGTGTTAGCTTATGAATTGCCTGAAAAATAAGCAGAGCTGCCCCGAGAATCTAAGAAATAATGATTATTTGTAATTAAAAAGACAAGAGAGGAAGGAATAACGCCAAGAAAAAAAAAGCAAATGAAGAAGTTGACTCCACGGGAAGGCAATGATTTAATTAGTGCCGGCTGATTGCTTTCCTACTTAAAGGCGGAGATGCGGATCTAAAAAAAAGCAAGATGCACGTGGGGATAATTATTGTTGCTGATTGCCTTCCTATTTAAAAAGCAAGCATATATATGCATATCACGTAATTAATTAGTAGGAAATCCAACATTAAATCATTTTATTTTATATTTGAACTTTCTGTTATTAATCTGATTTTTAGATAAAATTAAGCTTTTAATTGTACAATTTTGAACAAAAGTTTCTAAGTTTCATAATTTTCTTTCTCGGTTCCTGATTTTAGCTAATTTTCCTTTTTTCTTTTCCTTTTAGTGAAACTCTGGCAGACACGACGACAATTACATTATGTTTACACTATCACAAGAACAATCATTAGAGAGAAAAGTAACCTTTTTTGGCGGGGTGAGTAACCATATTTGTGACTTTATAAGATATGGAGTGCATTAGATTTTTTTTCAATTTTTTTACCTTCCTCTATCGATATAGATATAGAATTTGTCACAGTTGGGCAGAAGAACGGGCGCTTTGTCAAAGTTGAGTAGAAGAAGGTGCGCATCGAGCAAGTTGGTGAAATGAACAAGATTGAACAATTCTCGCTAAATTTGAATCCACATCAAAAGTTTCTCCCGTTGCAACGCACGGGTATCTGTGCTAAATTTGAGTGAGTTGTTTTCTTAGTTTTCGTGAAAATTTCCTCTAAAATTGGTTTTTGGTGGTGGTGTAATAGTGGCGGTGAACTTTGGCGCGGTGGGTGGGTGGCGTGGCGGCGATGGTCAGTGGCGGTGGCGCGATTATGGGAGATGCTCTAACTTATAAGAGCATCTTCAGCCGCGCCCCCAGAAAGGCCTCCCTAGGCGATTTTTTCGCGCCGGCGCAGAAAAATCAGCCCAGCCGCGCTCCCAGGAGCCCGATTTTCGTCGGCATGGGCCGAAATTAGCGCCAGCGGACCCAGGCCGAACCCGGCGCGCTGGGGGCGCTCGGGGACGCCGGGGCGAGCAGTTTTGGCGCGAAAGAGCCGCGGGCCCGCCGCGTCAGCGACACCGCGCGTCGTCTTCCGCCCCACGCCTCGGTTTCTTGCGGGGAATCAATGGCAAGGCTGCCGCCGGTCAGCCTTATCATTGATTCCTCACGGGCGGCGCGTCACGGGACGGCGACGACGCCTCCCCTCCCTCGCACGTGTACACACGGGCGCGACGCGGCTATATAAAGCCGGCGGCTTCCCTCGCCTCTGGCCACACCAGCCCTAGCCCTAGCCGCCCTAGCCGTCGAGCTCTGCCTCTCCCGAGAGCCGCCGCCGAGCTCCCCCTCTCCCGAGCGCCGCCGTCGAGCCCTCGCTCTCCCTTCCCTCCCGATGGCCGAGCGTTTCCCCGGAGACGTGGCGGCGGCCAACGGCTTCGGCCGCCGCTCGCTTTGTGAACATGAGTCTTGGCTCATGTTCCAGGCGAACATCCCGGCGCCGCCGGACATGCGCGCTGGGCCGACGGGCTGGAAGCTCAGCAACGGGGGAGTGCCCATTCCCCTGTTGCCCGACGCCGTGGCCAAACCTGGGTACTTCGCCAAGGAGGTCGACGTCGTGCGCGCCTCCCTCACCGACGCCCAACTCTCCTTCCCCCAGTACGCCGCCGACAACCATGCGGCTTGGGCGGCGTACTTTGAGCGCCGTCAGCAGCATCGGCTGGCGTCCACCAATGGCGCGGCGGTGGTTGGCGGCCTGAAGAACAGCGAGGGGCGCCACCTGTGGTGGGGCGTCCCCGGCCGCACACTCGAGGGCGTGCTGATGCACCTCGAGGGCGGCAACGACCCGCCGTTGGCGTACCCCCCCGGCGAGGGCGGCCACCCAGGCGCACCACCGACGCGACCGACCATGGGCGCCAAGGAGGTTCGGCTCCTCCTCTTCTTCCTCCTCCTCCTCGCGCTCTTCCTCACACTCCTCCGGCGCTGCTCGGCGTCAAGGCCGAACCCGCGGTGGAGTCGCCGCTCGGCCGGCGCACTCACCGCGCCGGCATCGTCATCAATGAGGGCGGCCGGCGCGCCTCCTGGTCGGCTCCTGCTCCGTGCTTCGTCAAGCCAAAGACGGAGCCAGGGATCACGCCGGTGAAGGCAGAGCCGGGGCTCGCCGCCGTGAAGACGGAGCACGGTGAGGTCGAGCGCGACGACGACGCGGCCCTTGAATGGGCACGCGAGGACTTCCTCAAGATGGCGATGGAGCGCCAGTGCTGCGCCCTGCAGCGCTTCGCGGAGCGCCGCCGGGGCCACGACGAAGGAGGAGTCGTCGTCATCGACGACAGCGACGACGACGACGCGCCATCGCCGCCACCAGTCCGCCATGGCGACGCCGGGTCCATCCGGGGCGCCCGCGTCAAGGAGGAGAAGGCCGACAACGAGGATGGCGGCGACTACTCGGTGTTCAGCAAGTATCTTTTAGATTAGTTTATATATTTGCTCTGTAATGAAAATCGGCGAATTTTGTCCAAATATATGCCCAAGTTGGTCGAAATTTGTCGTGTTTAGCCGAACTTCGCCGAACTGTGCCGAAATTTGCTATACTTTTTTTATTTAATCGCGCCTGGGGGCGGCCCTGGAGCCGGCGGCTGGGGACCAACTCGCCCTAGGCCAATTTTTTGCACCGGCTTACTCCCAGGCTGCGATTTTAGGCGCCCCCTGGGAGGCCAACGGCTGGAGATGCTCTAACTATACATTATTTGAACTTTGGGTTTTTACGTTTACATGTAGTGGACATCGTGAGAGACAATGTGGACAAATAAAATAAGTGGTAATATGGATGGGACGCTAAGAGTGATAATTTGTTTCTCCCGTTGCAACGTACGGGTACTTTTGCTAGTACTATACTTAGCGTCATATTGTCTCTGTCATTGCCGCTAGCTAGATGCTGGATGCATCTATCTTAGCGTACTCGTAGACAATCAGAAAATTTGTGCTCCAGCCTCACACTGAAAAGCTACTTTTAGAGCACCGGTCACTGCCAATCTCTGAATCTACCATTGCTGGTAGCTAGGTTGCTGGCTACTCGAACCCAGTGACTCTCTGATGGATACGTGCCAAAAAATGATTCCTTTCGTCTATATATCTGCGTAGACTTTAGCAGCAAAATGCCAAAGAATGATCCCTTTCGTCCATATATATCTGAAGATAAACATGTGAAGCTAAATTTCATGTTTTGACCCTTTTTCTGAAAGTTAGTCGAGATCTGACCCTAGTTTGTAAAAAAATCAGGATCTAACCATTTTGCTACCGCCAAGGTCCATGATGGTAGGGTATAACACCCTACTGTCAAGGCCCCTGGCGGTAGGGTTGCATGCCCTACCGCAAAAAATTTCTAAGTATGAAACATTGTGCGTGTCCACACCTACCGCCGGGCACCGAGACGGTAGGGTTGTACAGCCTACCGCCAGCCTGTTTGGCGGTAGGGATGTTTCCTACCTGCAAGGATCCTGATGTCTACTACACAACCTTCTTCTTGTAAACATTGTTGGGCCTTCAAGTGCAGAGGTTTGTAGGATAATAGCAAATTTCCCTCAAGTGGATGACCTAAGGTTTATCAATCCGTAGGAGGCGTAGGATGAAGATGGTCTCTCTCAAGCAACCCTGCAACCAAATAACAAAGAGTCTCTTGTGTCCCCAACACACCCAATACAATGGTAAATTGTATAAGTGCACTAGTTCGGCGAAGAGATGGTGATACAAGTGGTATATGAATGGTAGATATGGGTATTTGTAATCTGAAATTATAAAAACAGCAAGGTAACTAATGATAAAAGTGAGCGTAAACGGTATTGCAATGCGTTGAAACAAGGCCTAGGGTTCATACTTTCACTAGTGCAAGTCCTCTCAACAATAATAACATAATTGGATCACATAACTATCCCTCAACATTCAACAAAGAGTCACTCCAAAGTCACTAATAGCGGAGAATGAACGAAGAGATTATGGTAGGGTATGAAACCACCTCAAAGTTATTCTTTTCAATCAATCCGTTGGGCTATTCCTATAAGTGTCACAAACAGCCCTAGAGTTCGTACCAGAATAACACCTTAAGACACAAATCAATCAAAACCCTAATTTCACCTAGATACTCCAATGTCACCTCAAGTATCCGTGGGCATGATTATACAATATGCATCACACAATCTCAGATTCATCTATTCAACCAACACAAAGGACCTCAAAGAGTGCCCCAAAGTTCTACCGGAGAATCACGACGAAAACGTGTGCCAACCCCTATGCATAGGTTCATGGGCGGAACCCGCAAGTTGATCACCAAAACATACATCAAGTGAATCACGTGGTATCCCATTGTCATCACAGATACGCACGGCAAGACATACATCAAGTGTTCTCAAATCTTTAAAGACTCAATCCGATAAGATTACTTCAAAGGGGAAACTCGGTTCATTACAAGAGAGTTGAGGGGGAGGAGAAACATAAGATCCAACTATAATAGCAAAGCTCGCGATACATCAAGATCGTGCCAAATCAAGAACACGAGAGAGAGATCAAACACATAGCTACTGGTACATACCCTCAGCCCCGAGGGAGAACTACTCCCTCCTCGTCATGGAGAGCACCGGGATGATGAAGATGGCCACCGGAGAGGAATTCCCCCTCCGGCAGGGTGCCAGAACGGGTCTAGATTGGCTTTCGGTGGCTACGGAGGCTTCTGGCGGCGGAACTCCCGATCTAATCTCTGTTCTGGAAGTTTTAGCTTACGTAGGTATATATGGGTGAAAGAGGTACGTCGGTGGACCGAAGGGGGGGCCACGAGGCAGGGGGGCGCGCCCCCTACCCTCGTGAGCTCCTCCTTCATCTTCTGACGTAGGGTCCAAGTCTATCCGGTAGGTTTCCTTACAAAAATAACTTCTCCAGTTGATTTCGTTCCGTTTCGACTCCGTTTGATATTCCTTTTCTTCGAAACACTAAAATAGGCATAAAACAGCAAATCTGGGCTGGGCCTCCGGTTAATAGGTTAGTCCCAAAAATAATATAAAAGTGGAAAATAAAGCCCAATATTGCCCAAAACAGTAGATAATATAGCATGGAGCAATCAAAAATTATAGATACGTTGGAGACGTATCAAGCATCCCCAAGCTTAAGTCCTGCTCGTCCTCGAGTAGGTAAATGATAAAAAAGATAATTTTTGATGTGGAATGCTAGTTAGCATGATTTCAATGTAATTCTTCTTAATTGTGGCATGAATATTCAGATCCATAAGATTCAAGACAAAAGTTCATATTGACATAAAAATAATAATACTTCAAGCATACTAATAGAGCAATTATGTCTTCTCAAATAACATGGCCAAAGAAAGTTATCCCTACAAAATCATATAGTCTGGCTATGCTCCATCTTCACCACACAAAATATTTAAATCATGCACAACCTCGATGACAAGCCAAGCAATTGTTTCATACTTTTGTTGTTCTCAAACTTTTTCAATCTTCACGCAATACATGAGCTTGAGCCATGGACATAGCACTATAGGTGGAATAGAATGGTGGTTGTGGAGAAGACAAAAAGGGAGAAGATAGTCTCACATCAACTAGGCGTATCAACGGGCTATGGAGATGCCCATCAATAGATATCAATGTGAGTGAGTAGGGATTGCCATGCAACGGATGCACTAGATCTATAAGTGTATGAAAGCTCAACAAAAGAAACTAGTGGGTGTGCATCCAACTTGCTTGCTCACGAAGACCTAGGGCATTTTGAGGAAGCCCATCATTGGAATATACAAGCCAAGTTCTATAATGTAAAATTCCCACTAGTATATGAAAGTGACAACATAGGAGACTCTCTATCATGAAGATCATGGTGCTACTTTGAAGCACAAGTGTGGTAAAAGGACAGTAGCATTGTCCCTTCTCTCTTTTTCTCTCATTTTTTTTATTTTTTTATTTTTTTATTTGGGCCTTCTCTTTTTTTATGGCCTCTTTTTTTGGGGCTTCTTTGGCCTCTTTTTTTGGGGCTTCTTTGGCCTCTCTTTTTTCGTCCGGAGTCTCATCCCGACTTGTGGGGGAATCATAGTCTCCATCATCCTTTCCTCACTGGGACAATGCTCAAATAATGATGATCATCACACTTTTATTTACTTACAACTCAAGAATTACAACTCGATACTTAGAACAAGATATGACTCTATATGAATGCCTCCAGCGGTGTACCGGGATGTGCAATGATGCATGAGTGACATGTATGAAAGAATTATGAACGGTGGCTTTGCCACAAATACGATGTCAACTACATGATCATGCAAGCAATATGACAATGATGAAGCATGTCATAATAACGGCACGGTGGAAAGTTACATGGCAATATATCTCGGAATGGCTATGGAAATTCCATAATAGGTAGGTATGGTGGCTGTTTTGAGGAAGGTATTTGGTGGGTGTATGATACCGGCGAAAGGTGCGCGGTACTAGAGAGGCTAGCAAGGGTGGAAGGGTGAGAGTGCGTATAATCCATGGACTCAACATTAGTCATAAAGAACTCATATACTTATTGCAAAAATCTACAAGTTATCAAAGCAAAGAATTACGCGCATGCTCCTAGGGGGATAGATTGGTAGGAAAAGACCATCGCTCGTCCCCGACCGCCACTCATAAGGAGGACAATCAATAAATAAATCATGCTCCGACTTCATCACATAACGGTTCACCATACGTGCATGCTACGGGAATCACAAACTTCAACACAAGCATTTCTCAAATTCACAACTACTCAACTAGCATGACTCTAATATCACCATCTCCATATCTCAAAACAATTATCAAGTATCAAACTTCTCATAGTATTCAACACACTCATAAGAGAATTTTATTATTCTTGAATACCTAGCACATTAGGATTTTAAGAAAATTACCATGCTATTTAAGACTGTCAAAATAATATAAGTGAAGCATGAGAGTTCATCTATTTCTTCAAAATAAAACTACCACCATGCTCTAAAAGATATAAGTGAAGCACTAGAGCAAATGACAAACTACTCCGAAAGATATAAGTGAAGATCAATGAGTAGTCGAATAATTATGCAACTATGTGAAGACTCTCTAACATTTAATAATTTCAGATCTTGGTATTCTATTCAAACAGCAAAGCAAAGCAAAATAAAATGACATTCTAAGAATGGCAAACATCATGTGAAGAAGCAAAAACTTAGGATCAACCGATACTAACCGATAGTTGTTGAAGAAGAAAGGTGGGATGCCAACCGGGCATCCCCAAGCTTAGACGCTTGAGACTTCTTGAAATATTATCTTGGGGTGCCTTGGGCATCCCCAAGCTTGAGCTTTTGTGTCTCCTTAATTCCTCTCATATCACGGTCTCCCTAAATCTCAAAAGCTTCATCCACACAAAACTCAACAAGGACTCGTGAGATAAGTTAGTATAAACCATTGCCAAAACCTTATCATACTCTACTGTAGCAAATCACTAAAATTATTATTCAACATTGCATACTAAATGTCTCTGCATATTTAATAGTCCTATCATCAAATAGAATCATTAAAGAAGCAAACATATGCAAACAACGCAAACATAACAGCAATCTGCCTAAACAGGATAGTCTGTAAAGAATGCTGCAACATCCATACTTCCCTAACTCCAAAAAATATGAAATAAAATTCCCACTGTAGTAAATTTATCATATCTTAATATGCAAAAGGTTTAAACATTTTATCACATTCTGACTTTTCTAGGGAATTATTGCAACAGCGGTAAACTTTCTGTTTGCAAACAGCAATATGTATACTTGTAACATAGGCATAGTAAAGGCTATCAATGCAACTTTTATTGAAATAAAAGATGCAAAAAATTGTTCTAAATAACAGCAAGCAAATCCTAGCAAAATAAATTGATGCTCCAAGCAAAACACATATCATGTGGCGAATTAAAATATAGCTCCAAGTAAAGTTACCGATGAACGAAGACGAAAGAGGGGATGCCTTCCGGGGCATCCCCAAGCTTAGGCTCTTGGTTATCCTTGAATATTACCTTGGGGTGCCTCGGGCATCCCCAAGCTTAGGCTCTTGCCACTCCTTATTCCATAGTCCATCGAATCCTTACCCAAAACTTGAAAACTTCACAACACAAAACTTAACAGAAAACTCGTAAGCTCCGTTAGTATAAGAAAATAAACCACCACTTCAAGGTACTGTAATGAAATAATTCTTTATTTATATTGGTGTTAAACCTACTGTATTACAACTTCTCTATGGTTTATAAACTATTTTACTAGCCATAGATTCATCAAAATAAGTAAACAACACATGAAAAACAGAATCTGTCAAAAACAGAACAGTCTGTAGTAATCTGGATCAAACGTACACTTCTGGAACTCATAAAATTCTCAAATAAATTGCTGGACCTGAGGAATTTATCTATTAATCATATGCAAAAATAATTAACTAAATATCACTCTCCAAATAAAAATGGCAGCAATTTTCGTGAGCGCTAAATTTTCTGTTTTTGACAGCATGATCAACAAGACTTTCCCCAAGTCTTCCCAAAGGTTCTACTTGGCACAAACACTAATTAAACACATAAAACCACATCTAAACAGAGGCTAGATGAATTATTTATTACTAAACAGGAAAAAAAGCAAGGAACAAAAATAAAATTGGGTTGCCTCCCAACAAGCGCTATCGTTTAATACCCCTAGCTAGGCATGATGATGTCAATGATGCTCACATAAAAGATAAGAATTGAAATATAGAGAGAGCATCATGAATAATATGAATAGCACATTTAAGCCTAACCCACTTCCTATGCATAGGGATTTTGTGAGCAAACAACTTATGGGAACAAGAATCAACTTGCATAGGAAGGTAAAACAAGCATAACTTCAAAATTTTAAGCACATAGAGAGGAAACTTGATATTATTGCAATTCCTACAAGCATATGTTCCTCCCTCATAATAATTTTCATAGCATCATGAATGAATTCAACAATATAACTATCACATAAAACATTCTACAAGCATAGAAATTTTACTACTCTCCATATAAGCAAATTTCTTCTCATGAATAATAGTGGGAGCAAACTCAACAAAATAACTATCATGTGTTTGAAAATTAAGATCAAGATGACAAGTTTCATGGTTATCATTATTATTTAAAGTATACGTGTCATCACAATAATCATCATAGATAGGAGGCATGCTTTCATCATAGTAAATTTGCTCATCAAAGCTTGGGGGACAAAAAATATCATCTTCATCAAACATAGCTTCCCCAAGCTTGTGGCTTTGCATATCATTAGCATCATGGATATTCAAAGAATTCATACTAACAACATTGCAATCATTCTCATCATTCAAATATTTAGTGCCAAACATTTTATAGATTTCTTCTTCTAGCACTTGAGCACAATTATCCTTTCCATCATACTCGCGAAAGATATTAAAAAGCTGAAGCGTATGAGACAAACTCAATTCCATTTTTATAGTTTTATTTTATAAACTAAACTAGTGATAAAACAAGAAACTAAAAGACTCGATTGCAAGATCTAAAGATATACCTTCAAGCACTCGCCTCCCAGGCAACGGCGCCAGAAAAGAGCTTGATGTCAACTACACAACCTTGTTCTTGTAGACGTTGTTGGGCCTCCAAGTGCAGAGGTTTGTAGGACAGTAGCAAATTTCCCTCAAGTGGATGACCTAAGGTTTATCAATCCGTAGGAGGCGTAGGATGAAGATGGTCTCTCTCAAGCAACCCTGCAACCAAATAACAAAGAGTCTCTTGTGTCCCCAACACACCCAATACAATGGTAAATTGTATAGGTGCACTAGTGCGGCGAAGAGATGGTGATACAAGTGGTATATGGATGGTAGATATGGGTATTTGTAATCTGAAATTATAAAAACAGCAAGGTAACTAATGATAAAAGTGAGCGTAAACGGTATTGCAATGCGTTGAAACAAGGCCTAGGGTTCATACTTTCACTAGTGCAAGTCCTCTCAACAATAATAACATAATTGGATCACATAACTATCCCTCAACATTCAACAAAGAGTCACTCCAAAGTCACTAATAGCTGAGAACGACCGAAGAGATTATGGTAGGGTACGAAACCACCTCAAAGTTATTCTTTCCAATCAATCCGTTGGGCTATTTCCTATAAGTGTCACAAACAGCCCTAGAGTTCGTACCAGAATAACACCTTAAGACACAAATCAATCAAAACCCTAATGTCACCTAGATACTCCAATGTCACCTCAAGTATCCGTGGGCATGATTATACAATATGCATCACACAATCTCAGATTCATCTATTCAACCAACACAAAGGACCTCAAAGAGTGCCCCAAAGTTCTACCGGAGAATCACGACGAAAACGTGTGCCAACCCCTATGCATAGGTTCATGGGCGGAACCCGCAAGTTGATCACCAAAACATACATCAAGTGAATCACGTGGTATCCCATTGTCATCACAGATACACACGGCAAGACATACATCAAGTGTTCTCAAATCTTTAAAGACTCAATCCGATAAGATTACTTCAAAGGGGAAACTCGGTTCATTACAAGAGAGTTGAGGGGGAGGAGAAACATAAGATCCAACTATAATAGCAAAGCTCGCGATACATCAAGATCGTGCCAAATCAAGAACACGAGAGAGAGAGAGAGATCAAACACATAGCTACTGGTACATACCCTCAGCCCCGAGGGAGAACTACTCCCTCCTCGTCATGGAGAGCACCGGGATGATGAAGATGGCCACCGGAGAGGAATTCCCCCTCCGGCAGGGTGCCGAAACGGGTCTAGATTGGCTTTCGGTGGCTACAGAGGCTTCTGGCGGCGGAACTCCCGATCTAATCTCTGTTCTGGAACTTTTAGGTTACGTAGGTATATATGTGTGAAAGAGGTACGTCGGTGGACCGAAGGGGGGGCCACGAAGCAGGGGGGCGCGCCCCAAGGGGGTGGGCGCGCCCCCTACCCTCATGAGCTCCTCCTTCATCTTCTGACATAGGGTCCAAGTCTATCCGGTAGGTTTCCTTCCAAAAATAACTTCTCCAATTGATTTCGTTCCATTTCGACTCCGTTTGATATTCCTTTTCTTCGAAACACTGAAATAGGCATAAAATAGCAAATCTGGGCTGGGCCTCCGGTTTATAGGTTAGTCCCAAAAATAATATAAAAGTGGAAAATAAAGCCCAATATTGCCCAAAACAGTAGATAATATAGCATGGAGCAGTCAAAAATTATAGATACGTTGGAGACGTATCAGACCCTGGCGGTAAGCTGTTACACCCTACCGCCAACCTGTTTGGCGGTAGGGGTGTTTCCTACTTGCAAGGACCCTGGCGGTAGGCTGTTATACCCTACCGCCATGGACCCTGGCGGTAGCAAAATGGCCAGATCCCAATTTTTTTACAAACAAGGGTCAGATCTTGAGTAACTTTCAGAAAAGGGTCAAAACATGAAATTTTGCCACCATGAGGTGCTCTGCTCTGGCGGGGTCACAATTCCAATTCCTTTGGGATGCAGAGCAGAGGCAGTCCCGCAATCGTGCTGCCTGCTTAGCTTTACAACATTATGCACCGTCGGTCAGTCAGTAGTGAATCCAGTGATTCCTCAAGATTGATTGCATCACCGAATCTGACTAGATGCTAGCTATGCTCCTCATCTACCTCCCAGAGTACAATCCGCACCAGAGTGGTACGGTAATCCTGTTTTGGAGGTCATGTTAATAGACCATGACGAACCTACGAACTATGAAGAAGCGATGATGAGCCCAGATTCCGCGAAATGGCTTGAGGCCATGAAATCTGAGATGGGATCCATGTATGAGAACAAAGTGTGGACTTTGGTTGACTTGCCCGATGATCGGCAAGCAATAGAGAATAAATGGATCTTCAAGAAGAAGACTGACACTGACGGTAATGTTACTGTCTACAAAGCTCGACTTGTTGCAAAAGGTTTTCGACAAGTTCAAAGAGTTGACTACGATGAGACCTTCTGACCTGTAGCGATGCTTAAGTCTGTCCGAATCATGCTAACAACTGCCGCATTTTATGATTATGAAATTTGGCAAATGGATGTCAAAACTGCATTCCTTAATGGATTTCTTAAAGGAGAGTTGTATATGATGCAAACAAAAGGTTTTGTCAATCCTAAAGGTGCTAACAAAGTGTGCAAGCTCCAGCGATCCACTTATGGACTGGTGCAATCCTCTCGGAGTTGGAATATACGCTTTGATAGTGTGATCAAAGCATATGGTTTTATGCAGACTTTTGGAGAAGCCTGTATTTACAAGAAAGTGAGTGGGAGCTCTATAGAATTTCTAATATTATATGTGGATGACATATTGTTGATTGGAAATAATACAGAATTTCTGGATAGCATAGAAGGATACTTGAATAAGAATTTTTCAATGAAAGACCTCGGTGAAACTGCTTATATGTTGGGCATCGAGATCTATAGAGATAGATCAAGACACTTAATTGGACTTTTACAAAGCACATACCTTGATAAAGTTTTGAAGAAGTTCAAATGGATCAGTCAAAGAAATGGTTCTTGCCTGTGTTACAAGGTGTGAAGTTGAGTCAGACTCAATGCCTGACCACTACAGAAGATAGAGAGAAAATGAAGGTCATTCCTATGCCTCAGCCATAGGTTCTGTCATGTATGCAATGCTATGTATCAGACCTGATGTGTGCCTTGCTATAAGTTTAGCAGGAAGGTACCAAAGTAATCCAGGAGTGGATCACTAGACAGCGGTCAAGAACATCCTGAAATACCTGAAAAGGATTAATGATATGTTTCTCGTTTATGGAGGTGACAATGAGCTTGTCGTAAATGGTTACGTCGATGCAAGCTTTGACACTGATCTGGATGACTCTAAGTCACAAACCGGATACATATTTATATTGAATGGTGGAGCTGTAAGTTGGTGCAGTTCCAAGCAGAGCGTCGTGACAGGATCTACGTGTGAAGCGGAGTACATAGCTGCTTAGAAGCAGCAAATCAAGGAGTCTGGATGAAGGAGTTCATATCTGATCTAGGTGTAATACCTAGTGCATCGGGTCCAATGAAAATCTTTTGTGACAATACTGGACCAATTGCCTTGGCGAAGGAATCCAGATTTCACAAGAGAACCAAACACATAAAGAGACGCTTCAATTCCATCCGCGATCAAGTCGAGGAAGACATAGATATTTGCAAGATACATGCGGATCTGAATGTTGCAGACCCGTTGACTAAGCCTCTTCCACGAGCAAAACATGATCAGCACCAAGACTCCATGGTTGTTAGAATCATTACTATGTAATCTAGATTATTGACTCTAGTGCAAGTGGAGGACTGAAGGAAATATGCCCTAGAGGCAATAACAAAGTTGTTATTTATATTTCCTTATATCATGATAAATGTTTATTATTCATGCTAGAATTGTATTAACCGGAAACTTAGTACATGTGTGAATACATAGACAAACAGAATGTCCCTAGTATACCTCTACTTGACTAGCTCGTTAATCAAAGATGGTTAAGTTTCCTAACCATAGACATGTGTTGTCATTTGATGAACGGGATCACATCAATAGAGAATGATGTGATGGACAAGACCCATCCGTTAGCTTAGCATAATGATCGTTTATTTTTATTGTTATTGCTTTGTTCATGACTTATACATGTTCCTTTGACTATGAGATTATGCAACTCCCGAATACCGGAGGAACACCTTGTGTGCTATGAAACGTCACAACATAACTGGGTGATTATAAACATGCTCTACAGGTGTCTTCGATGGTGTTTGTTGAGTTGGCATAGATCGAGATTAGGATTTATCACACCGTGTATCAGAGAGGTATCTCTAGGCCCTCTTGGTAATGCATATCACAATAAGCCTTGCAAGAAATGTGACTAATGGGTTGGTTACGGGATGATGCATTATGGAATGAGTAAAGAGACTTGCCAGTAATGAGATTGAACTAGGTATGAGGATACCGACGATTGAATCTCGGGCAAGTAACATACCGATGACAAAGGGAATAACCTATGTTTTTATGCGGTTTGACCGATAAAGATCTTCGTAGAACATTTAGGAGCCAATATGAGTGTCCAGGTTCCGCTATTGGTTATTGACCGGAGATGTGTCTCGGTCATGTCTACATAGTTCTCGAACCCGTAGGGTCCGCACGCTTAACGTTCGATGACGATTTGTATTATGAATTATGTGTTTTGGTGACCAGAGTTTGTTCGGAGTCCCAGATGAGATCACGGACATGACGAGGAGTCTCGAAATGGTCGAGAGGTAAATATTCATATATTGGAAGGTAGTATTCGGACATCGGAATGGTTCCGAGTGATTCGGGTATTTTTCTGGAGTACCGAGGGGTTACCGGAACCCCGCGGGGAATTATTGGGCCAACATGGGCCTAAGGGAGAGAGAGGGAAGCCCGCGGGGGGTGGCCTTGCGCCCCCTCCTTGGGAGTCCGAATAGGACAAGGAGGAGGGGGCGGCACCCCCCCTTCCCTTTCCCTCTCCCTCTGCTTCCTATTCCCTCCGATGGAAGAAAGGAAAAGGGGGGGGGGGGAATCCTACTTGGACTAGGAGTCCAAGTAGGACCCCCCCCCCATGGCACGCCCCTCCTGGCCGCCATCCTGTCTCCCCCCTCCTTTATATACGTGGCCAGGGGGCACCCCAAAGACACAATAGTTATTTCTTAGCCATGTGCAGTGCCCCCCTCCATAGTTTACCACCTGAGTCATATTGTCATAGTGCTTAGGCGAAGCCCTGCGCGGATCAGATTACCAACACTGTCGCCACATTGTCGTGCTGAAGGAACTCTCCCTTGACCATCTACTGGATCAAGAGCTCGATGGACATCATTGTGCTGAACGTGTGCTGAACACGGAGGTGCCGTACGTTCAGTACTTGGCTCAGTTGGATTGTGTAGCGACCAGACCTCAAACAGTCTGATCTCTGTGCTCCGGTGTCATCCCTGGATCAGTAATGCTGACACCACACAGTACTCGGAGGATTTATAACAGAGTAGCAATCACACACTTATTACATCGAGTGTCTCAAAAGAGAACTTATTACAATAAATATGGCTTAAGGCCATCTAAATACGATAACAGCGGAAGGCTTGGAAGATAAGTGAGTCCATCAACTCCAACGGCATCACTGAGTATAGAACCACGACCTAAAAACTCCTTAATCGTCGTCTGAAAAGTCTGCAACATTAACGTTGCAGCCCGAAACGGGTCAGCACATGGAATATGCTGGCAATGTAACACATAGAGAGTAATGGAATGAAACAGCTATACTATATGCATATTTGGCTGGTGGAAAGCTCTATGGTTATAGTTTTGCGTAAAGCCAATTTTTCCCTACTTCAAAGGAATAAAATTTATTTATCTATCATGGTAGTTTTTAAACATTGAGAATGGTTGACAACATTCTCAATCCCAATTAAGCATCATCATTAAACAAAACCCAACAAAATTAATTTAGAGTAACATGTTGAGATTCACATGAAAATCCAGGTACTAGATACTCAAGATGTCCATAACCGGGGACACGGCTAATCATGATTAGTTTATTACACTCTGCAGAGGTTTGCGCACTTTTCCCCACAAGACTCGATCGCCTCCGTTTGGTTTCTCGCACTACAAGGTGTTTGAGAAGACGGATGACCGAGACATAGTCTTTCAGAAGCGCTAGCACCTTACGATCGGGTAGACCGTACCACCTACATCCCCTACTTCTGCTAGTCTACCATTGTAAGAGTTCGCACGACTTAGTCAACTATGCTAGAGCCCATAATACCTTGTGGCTGCACACGGAAGTTTCTAGCATGAATTATCTCATGATCCCTTTGAGCCTGGGTGGCAGTCCAAAAGAAAACAGGCAAGTCCTGGAATACCCAGGTGCCTCAATCCACCCAGATGTGTGTTTAAGTTGCCACCTTAGATAAACCATTAATTAACCAAACTCACATCTGTCATGGATATCACTCACCCAATCCACGTCTACTAGCATAGCATGTCATAATAAGCAAACATAGAAGTAACTCCCAAAGGTTTGATAATAAACAGGTAATAGGTACTACCTCAACTACTTCCCATCCCACAATTTAATTAGATCCTAATCATGCATTGTGTGAGGATTGATCTAATGCAATGAAACTGGGTAGTAGGAAAGATATGATCAAAGTGTTACTTGCCTTGCTGATGATCCAGGAAACCTAGCGATTCGAAGTAACAAGCGGCGCACTCCGGGTATTCTATCATAGACAAACAAACAAGCATACTGAAAGTGCGTTATATCGACTAGAGGGGGGTGAATAGGCGATTTTTATGAAAGTCTTCAAAACGTGGAAGTTTCGAAGACAACCAATAGAAATAAACCTATTACCATGCAGCGGAAGGTAGACTACACTAGGCAAACCATAGTCAAGTATTCAATGGAGTGAGAGCACAATGACTAATAGCAGCAATGTAGTAAGGATCAGGTAGGAAGATGTTATGAAGCCAAATAGAACACGCAGTCACTCAGTGAAGACAAAAGATAGTGCAAACATATAATGACTTCACAAGGAGTAACAGTAAGTAAAGGGAAGGGAAGGATGAGACCAGTGACTCGTTGAAGACAATGATTTGTTGGACCAGTTCCAGTTGCTGTGACAACTGTATGTCTGGTTAGGGCGGCTAGGTATTTAAACCTGAGGACACACAGTCCCGGACACCCAGTCCTGAACACGCAGCTCAGGACACCCAGTCCTCACCGTATTCCCCTTGAGCTAAGGTCACATAGTCCTCGCCCAATCACTCTGGTAAGTCTTCAAGGTAGACTCCCAAACCTTCACAGACTTCGTTCACCGGCGATCCACAATGTCTCTTGGATGCTCAGAACGCGACGCCTAATCGGCTGGAGGATTCACAGTCCTCAAGTGTAATAAGTCTTCAGATCACACAGACAAGAAGACTTAAGTGATGCCTAATTCTCTTTGGCTCTAGGTGGTTAGGGCTTTATCCTCGCAAGGAAGTCTCTCTCAAAGGCTTCGAGGTGGGTTGCTCTCAAACGACAAAAGCCGTACTCTAACTTTGAGAAGCCAACAATTTATGGTTGTAGGGGGTGGGCTATTTATAGCCACTAGGCAACCCGACCTGATTTGTCCGAAATGACCCTGGGTCACTAAGGAACTGACACGTGTTCCAACGGTCAGATTTCAAACTCACACGACAACTTTACTTGGGCTACAAGCAAAGCTGACTTGTCCGACTCTGGACAAGATTCACTCTCATAGTCTTCACTCGAAGACATAGGTTTTGGTTAAGCATCACTTCAGTCATTCTGACTGGTTCTCTTGGACCCCACTTAACAGTATGGTGGTTCCTATGACTCAACAAAGAAGAAAAAGAACTACGAAAGATCTAAGTCTTCGAGCTCCATAGGCTTCATGCGATGTCTTCTCTTGTCATAGTCTTCAATGTGAATATCTTCATATACCACCTTTGACATCAATGTCTTCATACATTTTTAGGGGTCATCTCTGGTAGGAAAACCGAATCAATGAGGGACTTCTACCTGTGTTATCCTGCAATTCTCACAAACACATTAGTCCCTCAACTAGGTTTGTCGTCAATTCTCCAAAACCAACTAGGGGTGGCACCAGATGCACTTACAATCTACCCCTTTTTGGTGATTGATGACAAACTAGTTGAAGTTTTCAACGGGGAATATAATATGTGAAATTGTAAAGGATAAGGAATTGTCTTCATAAGTTGCAAGGGCTCCCCCTGAAGATGTGCATATAAGTAATTTGCTTTTGGAATGCAAATGCACATGGCAGGTTGTGCTTGTGGAGATCCTCTTCAACTTATGATGACAATCCACTATGCATGTGAAGGTATGTGAAGATAATGACATGCAGAATGGAAAATGGACGTCTGCAAAATGATCTAAGTGTGGAATTTATCGTCGCACATGCGGAATTTATCATCGCATCATGAGGTGGCAAATAAGTAGTAGACGACCATCGAGTTTAAGTGTTACAACTCAAAGAACCAACTGTATCAAAGCAAATGAGAGTTGTAAACACGAAGCAAAAAGTATAAAGCACCCGCCCATATGGACCCGCTTGAAGACTATCAAACTTATATGCTTCTCCCCGTTTTGTCAGTAAGGACCAAAAAGGTTTTGAAGACATAGAGCATCTACTCGTTCCCATGAAGAGTAGGTGAAGCCGCAGGGTCGTCGGTGGTGTTCGGCGGTGCAGAAGAACTTGGAGCAGTGTCGAAGCGTGCTGAAGGAGGTGGCGGTGAAGTAGCATCGTCGTCATCCTCGATCACTCTGGCATTCATAGTTGCAGCAGAGGAAGAGAACTCAGAGTCTTCAAGAGATGGAGTTCGTCGCATCACTGCCCTTCGAGGAGGTGTGGAGTCAAACTTGAAGCGTTCAGAGAAGCCATCCTCTTGAAGATCATCTTCAGAACACATCAGCGTCAGCCCTTTCCATGTGCGTCGAGAGGTTTCATGGGCAACAAAGGCATTCTTGGTGGCAAGATTGCGAATGCGATTAACATCCACCAAGAGGCTTTGCATTTGACGCTTCAGCCAGTCAAGATGCCTATTGAGGGAGTCCTGGATTAGGGGGTGTTCGGGTAGCCGGACTATACCTTCAGCCGGACTCCTGGACTATGAAGATACAAGATTGAAGACTTCGTCCCGTGTCCGGATGGGACTTTCCTTGGCGTGGAAGGCAAGCTTGGCGATGCGGATATTCAAGATCTCCTACCATTGTAACTGACTTTATGTAACCCTAACCCTATCCGGTGTCTATATAAACCGGAGGGTTGTAGTCCGTAGACAATCAACTCCATACACAACAATCATACCATAGGCTAGCTTCTAGGGTTTAGCCTCCTTGATCTCGTGGTAGATCTACTCTTGTACTACCCATATCATCAATATTAATCAAGCAGGAGTAGGGTATTACCTCCATCGAGAGGGCCCGAACCTGGGTAAAACAAAGTGTTCCCTGCCTCCTGTTACCATCCGGCCTAGACGCACAGTTCGGGACCCCCTACCCGAGATCCGCCGGTTTTGACACCGACATTGGTGCTTTCATTGAGAGTTCCTCTCTGTCGTCGCCCTTAGGCCCGATGGCTCCTTTGATCATCAACAACGATACGATCCAGGGTGAGACTTTTCTCCCTGGACAGATCTTCGTCTTTGGCGGCTTCGCTCTGCGGGCCAATTCGCTCGGCCACCTGGAGCAGATCGAAAGCTACGCCCCTGGCCATCAGGTCAGGTTTGGAAGTTTAAACTACACGGCCGACATCCGCGGAGACTTGATCTTCGACGGGTTCGAGCCACGGCCAAGCGCGCCGCACTGTCTCGATAGGCATGATATAGCTCAGCCGCCGAACAGCGCCTTGGAGGCCGCATACGCATCGGTTCCGACCCCTAACTCGGAGCCTATTGCGCCAATCGAGGATGAACGGTTGGACGTCACCTCAGGGGCTGCGATCCCGAAAGCGATCGAGCCGAACGCTAGCCCCGCACTCTGCACTACCCGTGACTCCGAGGATCCGGACTCCTGTCCGGACTCCGAACCCCACGCGCCCCTGCCAATCGAATCCGATTGGGCGCTGATAATGGAGTTCACCGCCGCAGACATCTTTCAGCACTCGCCTTGTGGCGATATCCTGAACTCCCTCAAGACTCTCTCCTTATCAGGAGAGCCCCGGCCGAACTACGGTCAGCGAGGATGGGATACGGATGATGAAGAAATTCAAAGCCCACCCACCACCCACTTGGTAGCCACTGTCGACAATTTAAACGACGTGCTCGACTTTGACTCCGGAGACATCGACAGCATGGATGACGATGCAGGAGATACCGATGAACCAACGCCCATAGAGCATTGGATAGCCACCTCATCTCACGATGTGTACATGGTGGATACCCCTAAAGGAAAGGACAACGAGGAAAAAGGGGATGGGATGGGAGATCGACCCCCCGAAAAGCAATCAAAGCGTCGACGTAAACGCCAACCCAAGCCCCGCCTTGACAAAAACCCAGCCATAGAGCAGGACGAGCCGGTAGACGACGAGCAGGCCTTAGAGCAACTATCCGAACAGGGCAATACGGGTAGAGAAACCGAACATCCCTCCTCCGGCGAAAATGGCATTCCGGACGACCTCACGCCAAATAAACCTCTGGAGCAGAAGAATCTCCACGAGAGGCTCGTTGCAACTGTACGCAGCCTAAAAAGCAGAAGCGGAAGCTAAAAATAGCGGAAGATGCACTCCGGATTAGATGGAGCAAAGTAATCAATACCACAGATAAGTACGGCGATAGTCGCCGCACTAAAAGCTATCCGAAAAGAAAGCTACTGCCTGAATTCGACGAAGAGGCCCTAGAGCCCTCGCATTCAAAAAATAAAAGAGCCACACGGTCGGATAGATGACCCCATAAAGCGGCAAGCCGCGCCGCACCTAAATCGGCATGCGGCCCACTTAAGGATTCGCATCACGGCCCAGTCAGGTCCATTTACGGGCCAAGAAAGCAAGCTCTCGTAAGCAACGCTATGAAGCCATCATCAGAATCCGGCACACCCAAATACAGGGGCGCCGCACACCCCCTATGTATCACCGATGAGGTTCTGGACTATGAATTCCCAGAGGGATTCAAACCCATAAACATAGAGGCATATGATGGAACAATAGACCCTGGAGTTTGGATCGAGGATTATATCCTCCACATACACATGGCTAGAGGAGATGATCTCCACGCTATAAAATATCTACCCCTTAAGCTTAAAGGGCCAGCCCGGCATTGGCTTAAAAGCCTTCCCGAAAACACAATTGGAAGCTAGGAAGAGCTCGAGGATGCTTTCCGAGCAAACTTTCAAGGGACCTATGTCCGCCCCCCGGATGCAGACGATCTTAGTCACATAACTCAACAACCCGGAGAATCAGCTCGGCAGTTCTGGAATAGATTCCTCACTACAAAGAATCAGATAGTCGACTGTCCGGACGCCGAAGCCTTAGCAGCTTTCAGGCATAACGTCCGAGACGAATGGCTCGCCAGACACCTCGGCCAAGAAAAGCCAAGAACAATGGCCGCACTAACAAGCCTCATGACCCGCTTTTGTGCAGGGGAGGACAGCTGGTTGGCAAGGTGCAGCCCCAGCGACCCAAGTACATCCAAAACTAGGGATGGAAACGGAAAACCGCGACGCAACAAGGACCGTCGCTGGACTAAGGACAAAAGTCCAAAGAGCACGACAGTCAATGCCGGATTCAAAGGCTCACGACAAAAACAGGAAAAATCGCCCCCCCAGGATAACAGGGAGGATCCATACAACCTAAATAAAATCCTGGACAGGATATGTCAGATACACAATACTCCCGGGAAGCCTGCTAACCATACCCACAGAGACTGTTGGGTTTTCAAACAATCCGGCAGACTAAATGCCGAACACAAGGGGCTCGACACACCAAGCGATGACGAGGACGAACCCCAAAAGCAGAGCACCAGGAAACAAAAGAGCTTCCCACAAGAAGTAAAAACAGCAAACTTACTTCACATAACAAAACGTGCGGCGCCCGTAAAGGTACGCACCACACGGCCCATCCCCAAAGGGTCCCGCCACTGGTTGTCAAAACCGATCATCTTCGATCAGCTAGATTATTCTAGGAATATCAAGAATGTAGGCTAGACTGCCTTGATACTCGATCCAATAATTGGCGGACTCCAGTTTTCAAATGTCCTTATGGACGGCGGCAGCGGACTAAACCTGATATATCAGGATACAATCCAGCACATGGGGATAAACCCAGCAAGAATCCGCCGCAGCAGAACCTCCTTTCAAGGGGTAATACCTGGTCCGGACACCCATTGTATGGGTTTTCTCCGGCTCGAAGTCATATTCGGCTCGGCTGATAACCTCCGCCGCGAAAAGCTGATCTTCCATATCGTCCCGTTCTCAAGTCGCTATCAAGCACTACTGGGACGCGAAGCTTTCGCTCGCTTTAACGCAATACCGCATTATGCATCTCTTACGCTTAAGATGCCCGGTCCACGAGGCATCATCTCTTTGAAGGGGAAGCACTAAAGTGCGCCTCCCCAAGCGGAGGACTGTGCGGCCGCTTTGACAGCCCCACAGCAAAACGGCCTCACCGGCCAGAAAACTTCGAAATAGGTCATTAAAGACCACGAACGCGGATAGACGAGTTCGGTGCAAAATCATCATTGATGCAGGCCTAGAAGCCATATACCCCCACACTAGGGGCTCCACTCATATACAATAAGAGACAATAAAGCTCAATATATCTTACTTTATACTTTGTTTATTTTAAACTTTTTTCGGCACGACCCATTTTCAACTCAGTTCCTCTCTTTTACAGATGAACGTCGTGCGGTGCCCGTCCAGGATACGGCACATCGGAGACACAGGCGCAGACGTGCAGTAGGGACCTGTCCTAAAGGATCCTTTTTAGATTAAGACCCTGCATAAACCTTTTTTACTGTCTCTTGTTGCTACACATCCCCTGGTTTTTTCTTTCTGATATAACCAAGGAGGAGGCTGGCGTCTTGGCATGTGGCCACGTCAGAATTTTTGCACGTACCTGGACACTAGGGGATTTTTTAATAAAGAGTGTCGTTTCGCCCGCACTCATAAAGACCGAACACCTTAGGGAGTGTTTGGCGTCGCGAGTTTTGGCATTATATGCATCAGCTCCGAATCATGTCTTTGGTCAAATATTGGGTTGCCAGGCTCCTGAGTTCGGCTACCTTACGTTCCGCTCTATCGGCTAAGGTATCACCAGGAGAACTACTGCGATTGTGCCCCCGGTTCGGCCGGGCAAGCACCTCAGTAGAGAAAGCCGAAAACTGACTGTCATGATGTAGCGTGAGACTGGTCAGCCACTCGATGACCTATCGGAATCTATCGGATTCCTTCGCTTTAACGAAGGGCCGCTTCCCGGTTAGGCACACACGCGCCCCGAATTCGTACGAGCGCAGTTGCCACCAAGGAGCTACCTAAAGAGTCTCATTGTCAAACACCTATGGCTAAGTGAAAGTGTTAAAGCATTATAGTCCGGTTGCCTGGCCCGCTGCGCTATCACCTCCTTTGTAGGACCAAGACGTTGGGTTAAGTGTGAAAATGCGTCTTCTGCGAGCACCCCCGCACTATGTGCGTGGGGGCTGAAGCCAACGACTGCCATCTTTCAGAATATCAAAATATATATCTTAAAACGGCCGCATAGGAGGTGTTCTCAATACTTGGAGGCACAAGTATAAAAAAGGCCACTACAGTTTATCAAAATATTACTTTATAATTACATACGCTATCATAACATAGCATCTTTCGAGCACTGCGTCTCTATTATACGAGCGCCTTCAAGAACTTCCTGAAAATAGTGTTCGGAGGATACTCGGCTTTTGTCCGAATCTCGGGACGCAACAACGGTGGTCTCCATCTCTGCCCAGTATGTCTTAACATGGGCAAGAGCCATCCTAGCGCCCTCTATGCATGCTGACCTCTTCATTGCATTTATACGCGGCACCGCGTCAAGGAATTGCTGCACCAAGCTGAAGTAACTCTTCGGCTCCGATCTCCCTGGCCACAGGTGACCCATGACGTACTTCATGGCGAGTCTAGACAACCTATTCAGTTCGGCCCATTGAGCCAAACGATCATCCACTGCCAGTGGACGCTCTGGATTGTGAAACTGCGACCAGAAAAGCTTTTCCACTTCGCGATCTTTCTGATCTCGAAAGTGTTCGGTCGCATCAGCAGCACTCGCCGCCAAATCCAGATAGGTATCCTCCACACTCCACATCCGGTCCAACGGAGCAAACTTCGGATCACAAAACTTCCTCCGCAGCATAAAGGGCTTTCCAGCCGCAATCTGTTCGGCCTGACGCAGCTCCTCCCTTGCAGCTCTCATCGCAGAGCGAGCATCCCTGGCATCGGCAACGGCCTTCTCTAAGTCCGTCTGTCTCGCCCGGTCTTCTTTCTCAAGAAGTTTGCAACGGTCTGCAGCGCTCTTTAACTTCTCGGCCATCTCGGCCATTTCTTCTTTGCTTCGGCAGTGAGCAGCCTATTCGGCTTTCAGCTCTTCAAGGGCCTTCTCGGCAGCCGCATCGCTTTTTCTGGCTTGCTCCTTAGCTCGGGCAAGTTCTGCCCTAAGATTCTCCACGGCGGCCGTACCATCTGCGTCAAGCATACACATTGTAAGACACTGACATGAAGCTCCTCTTACATGATGCCGCCCGAAGAATTACATACCTTGAGCCTCATCAAGCCGCTTGTTGACAAGCGCGATGTCGGCGTCTGACAGGTCCAGTTGCCGCTTTAGTTCGGCCACATCATCAGTTCAGCTTGATTCCGGACACCTCGCCACCTACATTCAAAGGCGACATCTTAGACCTGGGATTATGATCCTCTGCGTGCCGTCATTTCTTGACAACGCGCAGAGTCTCAGGGGCTACTATCTATACAGGGCGCATCTTACTTATGCGCAACTGACAAAAGTGTACATTATCTAACGTACCTCAAAACCCGTCAGTAAACTTTTGATGGCCTCATGCAATCCGCTTTCTGCGGATGAAATCCTTTCAATCACTGTGCCCATCAATGCACGGTGCTCCTCTGAGATAGAAGCTCGCCCCAGCAGAATCTTCAGCTCCTCCGGCCGAGCACCAGACGGTGCCGGACTTGTCTTATGGCCTCCTTCGAAGGCCGGACGCGGAGAGCCTTGGGAGGCCACATAGCTATCTTCCGCCCCTGCCGGATTCAGAGAAACCCTCCGCGACGACACCTCAGGGTCGCCCGCCTCGCTAGGCGGTACGGCAGGGGGAGGCGTCCCACTCTCCATCATCTCCGGAAGAAGATCCCCCGAAGACGAGCTCTGCTGAGAAGGGCTGAGGTCCGAGCTACAAGGTAAAATTTTGGTTAATCTTCTCAGATATAAATCAAGGATTTATCTCATCCCTCAAAAGGAAAACCTCTCTCTACTTACGGCTCGCTAGAGGGCTGATCCCCTTGAGGGCGTAGTCCGGCCGAGGAAGTCCCCGGCGTCGGACCCTTTGACGAGGATTTTCTCCCCCGTTTCGAGTGAAGGAAATATGCCCTAGAGGCAATAATAAAGTTATTATTTATTTCCTTATAATCATGATAAATGTTTATTATTCATGCTAGAATTGTATTAACCAGAAACATAATACATGTGTGAATACATAGACAAACAAAGTGTCACTAGTATGCCTCTACTTGACTAGCTCGTTAATCAAAGATGGTTATGTTTCCTAACCATGAACAATGAGTTGTTATTTGATTAACGAGGTCACATCATTAGTTGAATGATCTGATTGACATGACCCATTCCATTAGCTTAGCACCCGATCGTTTAGTATGTTGCTATTGCTTTTCTTCATAACTTATACATGTTCCTATGACTATGAGATTATGCAACTCCCGTTTGCCGGAGGAACACTTTGGGTGCTACCAAACGTCACAACGTAACTGGGTGATTATAAAGGAGCATTACAGGTGTCTCCAAAGGTAGATGTTGGGTTGGCGTATTTCGAGATTAGGATTTGTCACTCCGATTGTCGGAGAGGTATCTCTGGGCCCTCTCGGTAATACACATCACATAAGCCTTGCAAGCATTACAACTAATATGTTAGTTGTGAGATGATGTATTACAGAACGAGTAAAGAGACTTGCCGGTAACGAGATTGAACTAGGTATTGGATACCGACGATCGAATCTCGGGCAAGTAACATACCTATGACAAAGGGAACAACGTATGTTGTTATGCAGTCTGACCGATAAAGATCTTCGTAGAATATGTAGGAGCCAATATGGGCATCCAGGTCCCGCTATTGGTTATTGACCGGAGACATGTCTCGGTCATGTCTACATTGTTCTCGAACCCGTAGGGTCCGCACGCTTAAGGTTACGATGACAGTTATATTATGAGTTTATGCATTTTGATGTACCGAAGGTTGTTCGGAGTCCCGGATGTGATCACGGACATGACGAGGAGTCTCGAAATGGTCGAGATGTAAAGATTGATATATTGGAAGCCTATGTTTGGACATCGGAAGTGTTCCGGGTGAAATCGGGATTTTATCGGAGTACCGGGAGGGTTACCGGAACCCCCGGGAGCTATATGGGCCATAGTGGGCCTTAGTGGAAAAGAGAAGGGGCTGCCCTAGATGGGCTGCGCGCCTCCCTCCCTTCCCCTAGTCCTATTAGGACTAGGAGAGGTGGCCGGCCCCCTCCTCCTCTTTTCCCCCTCCGCGAATCCTATTTCAACTAGGATTGGGGGGGGGAATCCTACTCCCAGAGGGAGTAGGACTCTCCTGGCGCACCAAGCTTGGCCGGCCAGCCTCCCCCCTCTACTCCTTTATATACGGAGGCAGGGGGCACCTCTAGACACACAAGTTGATCCACGTGATCTATTCCTTAGCCGTGTGCGGTGCCCCCTGCCACCATATACCTCAATAATACTGTAGCGGAGTTTAGGCGAAGCCCTGCTGCAGTAGTACATCAAGATCGTCACCACGCCGTCGTGCTGACAGAACTCTTCCCCGACACTTTGCTGGATCGGAGTCCGGGGATCGTCATCGAGCTGAACGTGTGCTCGAACTCGGAGGTGCCGTAGTTTCGGTGCTTGATCGGTTGGATCGTGAAGACGTACGACTACTTCCTCTACATTGTGTGATCGCTTTCGCAGTCGGTCTGCGTTGGTACGTAGACAACACTCTCCCCTCTCGTTGCTATGCATCACATGATCTTGCGTGTGCGTAGGAAAATTTTGAAATTACTACGTTCCCCAACAGTGGCATCCGAGCCTGGTTATTTATGTTGATGTTATATGCACGAGTAGAACACAAGTGAGTTGTGGACGATACAAGTCATACTGCCTACCAGCATGTCATACTTTGGTTCGGCGGTATTGTTGGACGAGACGACCCGGACCAACATTACGCGTACGCTTACGCGAGACCGGTTCTCCCGACGTGCTTGGCACACAGGTGGCTTGCGGGCGACTGTCTCTCCAACTTTAGTTGAACCAAGTATGGCTACGCCCGGTCCTTGCGAAGGTTAAAACGGAGTCTATTTGACAAACTATCGTTGTGGTTTTGATGCATAGGTGAGATTGGTTCTTACTTAAGGCCGTAGCAGCCACGTAAAACATGCAACAACAAAGTAGAGGACGTCTAACTTGTTTTTGTAGGGCATGTTGTGATGTGATATGGTCAAGGCATGATGCTGAATTCTATTGTATGAGATGATCATGTTTTGTAACCGAGTTATCGGCAACTAGCAGGAGCCATATGGTTGTCGCTTTATTGTATGCAATGCAATCGCGATGTAATGCTTTACTTTATTACTAAACGGTAGTGATAGTCGTGGAAGCATAAGATTGGCGAGACGACAACGATGCTACGATGGAGATCAAGGTGTCGCGCCGGTGACGATGGTGATCATGACGGTGCTTCGGAGATGGAGATCACAAGCACAAGATGATGATGGCCATATCATATCACTTATATTGATTGCATGTGATGTTTATCTTTTTATGCATCTTATCTTGCTTTGATTGGCGGTAGCATTATAAGATGATCTCTCACTAAACTATCAAGAAGTGTTCTCCCTGAGTATGCACCGTTGCGAAAGTTCTTCGTGCTGAGACACCACGTGATGATCGGGTGTGATAGGCTCTACGTTCAAATACAACGGGTGCAAAACAGTTGCACACGCGGAATACTCAGGTTATACTTGACGAGCCAAGCATATACAGATATGGCTTCGGAACACGGAGACCGAAAGGTCGAGCGTGAATCATATAGTAGATATGATCAACATAATGATGTTCACCGATGAAACTACTCCATCTCACGTGATGATCGGACATGGTTTAGTTGATTTGGATCACGTGATCACTTAGAGGATTAGAGGGATGTCTATCTAAGTGGGAGTTCTTAAGTAATATGATTAATTGAACTTAAATTTATCATGAACATAGTACCTGATAGTATCTTGCTTGTTTATGTTGATTGTAGATAGATGGCTCGTGCTGTTGTTCCGTTGAATTTTAATGCGTTCCTTGAGAAAGCAAAGTTGAAAGATGATGGTAGCAATTACACGGACTGGGTCCGTAACTTGAGGATTATCCTCATTGCTGCACAGAAGAATTACGTCCTGGAAGCACCGCTGGGTGCCAGGCCTGCTGCTGGAGCAACACCAGATGTTATGAACGTCTGGCAGAGCAAAGCTGATGACTACTCAATAGTTCAGTGTGCCATGCTTTACGGCTTAGAATCGGGACTTCAACGACGTTTTGAACGTCATGGAGCATATGAGATGTTCCAGGAGTTGAAGTTAATATTTCAAGCAAATGCCCGGATTGAGAGATATGAAGTCTCCAATAAGTTCTATAGCTGCAAGATGGAGGAGAATAGTTCTGTCAGTGAGCATATACTCAAAATGTCTGGGTATAATAATCACTTGATTCAATTGGGAGTTAATCTTCCAGATGATTGCGTCATTGACAGAATTCTCCAATCACTGCCACCAAGCTACAAGAGCTTCGTGATGAACTATAATATGCAAGGGATGAACAAGACTATTCCCGAGCTCTTCGCGATGCTGAAAGCTGCGGAGGTAGAAATCAAGAAAGAGCATCAAGTGTTGATGGTCAACAAGACCACTAGTTTCAAGAAAAAGGGCAAAGGAAAGAAGAAGGGGAACTTCAAGAAGAACGGCAAGCCAGTTGCTGCTCAAGAGAAGAAACCCAAGTCTGGACCTAAGCCTGAAACTGAGTGCTTCTACTGCAAGCAGACTGGTCACTGGAAGCGGAACTGCCCCAAGTATTTGGCGGATAAGAAGGATGGCAAGGTGAACAAAGGTATATGTGATATACATGTTATTGATGTGTACCTTACTAATGCTCGCAGTAGCACCTGGGTATTTTATACTGGTTTTGTTGCTAATATTTGCAACTCGAAACAGGGGCTACGGATTAAGCGAAGATTGGCTAAGGACGAGGTGACGATGCGCGTGGGAAACGGTTCCAAAGTCGATGTGATCGCGGTCGGCACGCTACCTCTACATCTACCTTCGGGATTAATATTAGACCTAAATAATTGTTATTTGGTGCCAGCGTTGAGCATGAACATTATATCTGGATCTTGTTTAATGCGAGACGGTTATTCATTTAAATCAGAGAATAATGGTTGTTCTATTTATATGAGTAATATCTTTTATGGTCAAGCACCCTTGAAGAGTGGTCTATTTTTATTGAATCTCGATAGTAGTAATACACATATTCATAATGTTGAAGCCAAAAGATGCAGAGTTGATAATGAAAGTGCAACTTATTTGTGGCACTGTCGTTTAGGTCATATCGGTGTAAAGCGCATGAAGAAACTCCATATTGATGGACTTTTGGAACCACTTGATTATGAATCACTTGGTACTTGCGAACCGTGCCTCATGGGCAAGATGACTAAAACACCGTTCTCCGGTACTATGGAGAGAGCAACAGATTTGTTGGAAATCATACGTACCGATGTATGTGGTCCGATGAATATTGAGGCTCGTGGCGGATATCGTTATTTTCTCACCTTCACAGATGATTTAAGCAGATATGGATATATCTACTTAATGAAACATAAGTCTGAAACATTTGAAAAGTTCAAAGAATTTCAGAGTGAAGTTGAAAATCATCATAACAAGAAAATAAAGTTTCTACGATCTGATCGTGGAGGAGAATATTTGAGTTACGAGTTTGGTGTACATTTGAAAAACTGTGGAATAGTTTCGCAACTCACGCCACCCGGAACACCACAGCGTAATGGTGTGTCCGAACGTCGTAATCGTACTTTACTAGATATGGTGCGATCTATGATGTCTCTTACTGATTTACCGCTATCATTTTGGGGATACGCTCTAGAGACGGCCGCATTCACGTTAAACAGGGCACCATCAAAATCCTTTGAGACGACGCCTTATGAACTATGGTTTGGCAAGAAACCAAAGTTGTCGTTTCTGAAAGTTTGGGGCTGCGATCCTTATGTGAAAAAGCTTCAACCTGATAAGCTCGAACCCAAATCGGAGAAATGTGTCTTCATAGGATATCCAAAGGAAACTATTGGATACACCTTCTATCACAGATCCGAAGGCAAGACTTTTGTTGCTAAATTCGGAAACTTTCTTGAGAAGGAGTTTCTCTCGAAAGAAGTGAGTGGGAGGAAAGTAGAACTTGACGAGGTAACTGTACCTGCTCCCTTGTTGGAAAGTAGTACATCACAGAAAACTGTTTCTGTGACACCTACACCAATAAGTGAGGAAGTTGATGATAATGATCATGAAACTACAGAACAAGATACTACTGAACCTCGTAGATCAACCAGAGTAAGATCCGCACCAGAGTGGTACGGTAATCCTGTTCTGGAAGTCATGCTACTAGATCATGATGAACCTACGAACTATGAAGAAGCAATGGTGAGCCCAGATTCCGCAAAATGGCTTGAAGCCATGAAATCTGAGATGGGATCCATGTATGAGAACAAAGTATGGACTTTGGTTGACTTGCCCGATGATCAGCAAGCAATTGAGAATAAATGGATTTTTAAGAAGAAGACTGACGCTGATGGTAATGTTACTGTCTACAAAGCTCGACTTGTCGCAAAAGGTTTTCGACAAGTTCAAGGGAGTGACTACGATGAGACCTTCTCACCCGTAGCGATGCTTAAGTCCGTCCGAATCATGTTAGCGATTGCCGCATTTTATGATTATGAAATTTGGCAGATGGATGTCAAAACTGCATTCCTGAATGGATTTCTGGAAGAAGAGTTGTATATGATGCAACCGGAAGGTTTTGTCGATCCAAAGGGAGCTAACAAAGTGTGCAAGCTCCAGCGATCCATTTATGGACTGGTGCAAGCCTCTCGGAGTTGGAATAAACGCTTTGATAGTGTGATCAAAGCATTTGGTTTTATACAGACTTTCGGAGAAGCCTGTATTTACAAGAAAGTGAGTGGGAGCTCTGTAGCATTTCTAATATTATATGTGGATGACATATTGCTGATTGGAAATGATATAGAATTTCTGGATAGCATAAAGGGATACTTGAATAAAAGTTTTTCAATGAAAGACCTCGGTGAAGCTGCTTACATATTAGGCATTAAGATCTATAGAGATAGATCAAGACGCTTAATTGGACTTTCACAAAGCACATACCTTGACAAGATTTTGAAGAAATTCAAAATGGATCAAGCAAAGAAAGGATTCTTGCCTGTGTTACAAGGTGTGAAGTTGAGTAAGACTCAATGCCCGACCACTGCAGAAGATAGAGAGAATATGAAAGATGTTCCCTATGCATCAGCCATAGGATCTATCATGTATGCAATGCTGTGTACCAGACCTGATGTGTGCCTTGCTATAAGTTTAGCAGGGAGGTACCAAAGTAATCCAGGAGTGGATCATTGGACAACGGTCAAGAACATCCAGAAATACTTGAAAAGGACTAAGGATATGTTTCTCGTATATGGAGGTGACAAAGAGCTCACCGTAAAAGGTTACGTTGATGCAAGCTTTGACACTGATCCGGACGATTCTAAATCGCAAACCGGATACGTGTTTACATTAAACGGTGGAGCTGTCAGTTGGTGTAGTTCTAAACAAAGCGTCGTAGCGGGATCTACATGTGAAGCAGAGTACATAGCTGCTTCGGAAGCAGTGAACGAAGGAGTCTGGATGAAGGAGTTCATATCCGATCTAGGTGTCATACCTAGTGCATCTGGTCCAATGAAAATCTTTTGTGACAATACTGGTGCAATTGCCTTGGCAAAGGAATCCAGATTTCACAAAAGGACCAAACACATCAAGAGACGCTTCAATTCCATCCGGGATCTAGTCCAGGTGGGAGACATAGAGATTTGCAAGATACATACGGATCTGAATGTTGCAGACCCGTTGACTAAGCCTCTTCCACGAGGAAAACATGATCAGCACCAAGGCTCCATGGGTGTTAGAATCATTACAGTGTAATCTAGATTATTGACTCTAGTGCAAGTGGGAGACTGAAGGAAATATGCCCTAGAGGCAATAATAAAGTTATTATTTATTTCCTTATAATCATGATAAATGTTTATTATTCATGCTAGAATTGTATTAACCGGAAACATAATACATGTGTGAATACATAGACAAACAAAGTGTCACTAGTATGCCTCTACTTGACTAGCTCGTTAATCAAAGATGGTTATGTTTCCTAACCATGAACAATGAGTTGTTATTTGATTAACGAGGTCACATCATTAGTTGAATGATCTGATTGACATGACCCATTCCATTAGCTTAGCACCCGATCGTTTAGTATGTTGCTATTGCTTTTCTTCATAACTTATACATGTTCCTATGACTATGAGATTATGCAACTCCCGTTTGCCGGAGGAACACTTTGGGTGCTACCAAACATCACAACGTAACTGGGTGATTATAAAGGAGCATTACAGGTGTCTCCAAAGGTAGATGTTGGGTTGGCGTATTTCGAGATTAGGATTTGTCACTCCGATTGTCGGAGAGGTATCTCTGGGCCCTCTCGGTAATACACATCACATAAGCCTTGCAAGCATTACAACTAATATGTTAGTTGTGAGATGATGTATTACGGAACGAGTAAAGAGACTTGCCGGTAACGAGATTGAACTAGGTATTGGATACCGACGATCGAATCTCGGGCAAGTAACATACCGATGACAAAGGGAACAACGTATGTTGTTATGCGGTCTGACCGATAAAGATCTTCGTAGAATATGTAGGAGCCAATATGGGCATCCAGGTCCCGCTATTGGTTATTGACCGGAGACATGTCTCGGTCATGTCTACATTGTTCTCGAACCCGTAGGGTCCGCACGCTTAAGGTTACGATGACAGTTATATTATGAGTTTATGCATTTTGATGTACCGAAGGTTGTTCGGAGTCCCGGATGTGATCACGAACATGACGAGGAGTCTCGAAATGGTCGAGACGTAAAGATTGATATATTGGAAGCCTATGTTTGGATATCGGAAGTGTTCCGGGTGAAATCGGGATTTTACCGGAGTACCGGGAGGGTTACCGGAACCCCCCGGGAGCTATATGGGCCATAGTGGGCCTTAGTGGAAAAGAGAAGGGGCTGCCCTAGATGGGCTGCGCGCCTCCCTCCCTTCCCCTAGTCCTATTAGGACTAGGAGAGGTGGCCGGCCCCCTCCTCCTCTTTTCCCCCTCCGCGAATCCTATTTCAACTAGGATTGGGGGGGGGGAATCCTACTCCCAGTGGGAGTAGGACTCTCCTGGCGCACCAAGCTTGGACGGCCAGCCTCCCCCCTCTACTCCTTTATATACGGAGGCAGGGGGCACCTCTAGACACACAAGTTGATCCACGTGATCTATTCCTTAGCCGTGTGCGGTGCCCCCTGCCACCATATACCTCAATAATACTGTAGCGGAGTTTAGGCGAAGCCCTGCTGCAGTAGTACATCAAGATCGTCACCACGCCGTCGTGCTGACGGAACTCTTCCCCGACACTTTGCTGGATCGGAGTCCGGGGATCGTCATCGAGCTGAACGTGTGCTCGAACTCGGAGGTGCCGTAGTTTCGGTGCTTGATCGGTTGGATCGTGAAGACGTACGACTACTTCCTCTACATTGTGTGATCGCTTCCGCAGTCGGTCTGCATTGGTACGTAGACAACACTCTCCCCTCTCGTTGCTATGCATCACATGATCTTGCGTGTGCGTAGGAAAATTTTGAAATTACTACGTTCCCCAACATCGAGGCCATGGTTTCCGGGTCGTCAGAGGCGGCTCTCTTCTTCCCCTTAGGAGAGGAATTGTCGGTTCCTCCCTTCGGGGCAGCCTCCTTCGAGGAGGCGGTAGCTTCCTTGTCCTCCCCCTCCAAAGGCATTATCTCCAGCATCCTGACTAGCACGGGATCCGGCCTGATTTCAGGAAGGGGAGCCGGACACCTGATCAGCTTTGCCTTCACTATCCACTCCTGTTTAAAAGGACGGCTCTTTTAGGGGCAAGTTTATGACAATTATACGGATAGAAGGTCCGGGCACAGGGTTGCTTACTTGAGTATCCGGGCGATTGCAGCTTAGGCCTGCGTCCTCGGTTAAATCCGGACACATCTCTTGTGATCCGAAGAACATTCTATACATCTCCGCGGGCATTGCGCCCGTAAAATTCTGGAGAGCTCGCGGTCCCTCCGGATTAAACTCCCACAGGCGAAGGGGGCGACGTTTGCCGGGCAATATTCGGCGAATCAGCATGACCTGCGTCACCTTGACCAAACTGAGGTCTCCTTCCAAGAGATCCTTAATTCGGCCCTATAACAAGGGCACGTCTTTGGGCAAACCCCAATCTTATCCTTTGTTGACCCATGACACTAGCCGTGATGGTGGACCCGAGCGAAAGGCAGGAGGCGCCACCCACTTGGCGCTCCTAGGAGTGGTGATATAGAGCCATTCTCATTGCCACAAGCCAAGCTCCTCTTGAAAGGAGCCCTCGGGCCATGGAGCATCAGCATTCTTACTTATGACAGCGCCTTCGCACTCTCCGTGCCGTCCCCCGATCATCTTCGGCTCCAATCCAAAAGTCTTGAGCCATAATCCGAAGTGAGGAGTAACACGGAGGAACGCTTCACACACAACGATGAATGAGGAAATGTGGAGGATGGACTCCGGGGCTAAGTCATGAAATTCCAGCCCATAATAAAACAGCAGCCCCCTCACGAAGGGATCCATCGGGAAGCCTAACCCCCGAAGGAAGTGAGACATGAACACTACGCTCTCACCGGGCTGGGGACTAGGAATAGCCTGCCTTTGAGCAGGCAACCTATGCGGAATTTTGGCGGTCAAGAACTTAGCCTCTCTCAACTTTAGCACGTCCTCCTCC
This sequence comes from Triticum urartu, assembly GCF_056163025.1. Classification (NCBI taxonomy): domain Eukaryota; kingdom Viridiplantae; phylum Streptophyta; class Magnoliopsida; order Poales; family Poaceae; genus Triticum; species Triticum urartu. Next base: position 742,957,902 of record NC_141875.1, on the reverse strand, counting down.
GTGACGGAAGAGGGCATCCATCGGCCTTGAAGGTCGGAACCGGACATTGTCGAAGGTCCGAAGCGCCTGGAATTTGGAGCCTGGGGTGTTGGAACTCGAGGCAACGGGCGAACTTGTTTGAGATTGGAAAAAAGAGTAAGGCCTTGGTCTCTTTATAAGAGGTTGAATACCAGGATCCCTCCCCATAACCGTTTGGGACTCGCCTTTAATCGAGAAAACATGCTAACGGGCACGATTGGGTTACCCATGTCCGTATTGGTGAGAATCCCGTAAAAGGGGGGTACACGATCTCTACTTTGACAAGACGTGCCAAGGAAACCGCCTCGCAAAACATGCTGAGGTGGAAAAGTAAAAACGATTCGAGTAAAGGGCTTGGCCGTAGTGTGATGACGCACTACGGAATACGTCGGCAGATTTGATTTGTGTCAATATTATTCTCTCTATGGCAATATGTGGAAACTTATTTTGCAGAGCCGGACACTACTCTTGGTGTTTACAATCTTCTATGAAGGACTTGGAGGAGGAACCCGCCTTGCAATGCCGAAGACAATTTGCGCGCCGGACTCGTCGTCATTGAAGCCTGGTTCAGGGGCTACTGAGGGAGTCCTGGATTAGGGGGTGTTCGGGTAGCCGGATATACCTTCAGCCGGACTCCTGGACTATGAAGATACAAGATTGAAGACTTCGTCCCGTGTCCGGATGGGACTTTCCTTGGCGTGGAAGGCAAGCTTGGCGATGCGGATATTCAAGATATCCTACCATTGTAACTGACTTTATGTAATCCTAACCCTATCCGGTGTCTATATAAACCGGAGGGTTGTAGTCCGTAGGCAATCAACTCCATACACAACAGTCATACCATAGGCTAGCTTCTAGGGTTTAGCCTCCTTGATCTCGTGGTAGATCTACTCTTGTACTACCCATATCATCAGTATTAATCAAGCAGGAGTAGGGTATTACCTCCATCGAGAGGGCCCGAACCTGGGTAAAACAAAGTGTTCCCTGCCTCCTGTTACCATCCGACCTAGACGCACAGTTCGGGACCCCCTACCCGAGATCCGCCGGTTTTGACACCGACACCTATCTTGTTTCTGATGAAGAGCCACAAGAAGCTTTCGGGCATTGAGAACACGAGTGCGCTTCTTGGGTCGTTGGGCAGTTGTACTATTAGTAGCTTTAGTGAGAGCAGGATGCGGTGCATGTGTAGTGCCAGCCAAAGGATACACACGAGTGACTGCTTCAACTCCTTCAATGTTCTGAGAAAAACTTTGATGCTCTGCATTCTGAAGACTTAGAGGTTCCTTGGCAGGCTCAGGATAGATGGCTTCAATAGACATATCCACATCAGGCAGAAAGATCCGATGATTGCAAGCAGATGTCTGATATGAGATAGCGGAGTGAAGTTTGATCAGCCGCATTACCCATGGGGCGTAGAACTTCAAGCCAAAAAGATCAGAGCCTAATGCAGCAAGTTGGCGAATGAAGAAGTCCTGTGCATTGAAGCATTTTCCATGAAGAATATAGAAGACCAAAGTCTTCATTGCACCTTCCAGCTTGGCATGTGGAGAGTGTCCTTTGATGGGCCAGAGAGTTCGCCTTATGATGTGATAAATAGTCCTTGGCAGATACTCAAGGTCTTCAACAAAGAACTCTTTGGGATATGCAGCATCTTGGGGCAATGGCTTCATCATACTGAGCATCTGACTCATGTTAGGTTCAGGCTTCTGAAAGATGCTCTCCACAGCTTCACTGTGAAGTTGACAGCCAGATTCGTAGAGATCGCCAGGAGTGGGTAGACCAGTGAGCTCAATGATGTCAAAGGCTTTGGCTTCGTGATGAACATTTCCTGTCATCCACTCCAGGACCCAAGTCTTCGGATCTCTGTTATACCCGCGGATGTGAAGTGTGGCATAGAATTGTAGCAGCAACTCTTCATTCCAATGCTCTTGATCGGTGACGAATGGCAGCAATTCAACCTCTTTGAAGCAATCCAGAGCTTCTTCCAGACAGGGCAGACCAGCTATTGCTTCAATGTCAAGACGCTTGTGTGGGAAGATGCGACCTTGATTGTAAAGAATGCAGGAGTAATAGCTTCGCTGCGGATAGCTCCAGAACCGATCAGATGATATTCTTTCCCTTGAGTAGGGGTTCCTGGAGCTATTGAAGAAAGTGTTGTCTGCTTTGAAGCCATTGATATTGAAAGATCCAGGTGCTGATGCAGGACCTGGGAACCTGGGCAATCTTGGGATTGGCTTCTGTACCTGAGGCATGTGCTCAACATGATAGTCGAACTGAGGACCGGTAGCAGGCGCAGGAACAGAGGCAGTGGGATCAGTGGCTTCGCTGACTTCTGGTGCTTTTGTTGGTGAGGGCTCCACATTAGCTTCAGCCATGACAACGTCAGTGGCTTCATTGGTGTTGGTGGTGGCAGCCTCAAGATTTTCAACCTCCACTTGACGAGCTGGAGGGTCGGTCACAGTCACGTTCTCCTCGAGAACCGCTTCTTGGTGGGACAGGGGAGTAGCAGCTTGTGGGGCTTCTTCTTCATCGGCTGATGCAGTCGGAATGTCTTCAGCAGCTTTAGCTTCAGACGTAGAGACTGGAGGCCTTGGTCCTTTGCGAAGCCTGCGCAACGCTGGCGACGCCTGTGGAGTTGGTGTTGGCTGAGCCTCAAAGTCTTCTTCCTCTTGTGGGCGATCAGCCCATGAAGCATCCTGAGCAATTGGCGTCAGAGGACGACCAATGCTGATGAGTTCGCTGTGCGTTAGCACAGGCGATGATACCTGTTGGTGCTCGAGCTGAGGAAGGACTGCATCATCTTCAACATGGTCATGGTGACCAATGTCTTCAGCAGCGATGGGATCGGCTGCTGGAAAGTCTTCAGCGTCATGAGCCTCTGTGAAAGCAGGCTCATGGACAGTCAGTTGACGTTCTTGTGGTTCAGCATCAGGGTGAACCATGGAGATGGGTTCAACAATCAAGGGCTCTGTGGGAGCAGTCCGTTCCTTCTTGGTCTTCCTCTTCTTCTTAGAGGGGGCAGTAGGAGAGGCTTCAGGATGTTTCCTCTTCCTGGCTTCAGCCTCAGCAGTCCTCGTCTTCTTCAGCTCTGAAGTGGTTGACCAGGCCTTTGGCTTCGAGCCAGTCATGCTAGTTGGGAAGATAATGGGATCTGCTTCCTGCCTTGGTGCGAGAGGTTCGGCCACAATGGGCTTCTTCTTCTGCTTAGCAGCCATCCTGGGATCAATGCCCGGACGCCCAAGGGCCTTGCGCTTCTCAGCTTCGTTGTAGCCTTGCACACACTTGTCAGCCAGGCTCTTCATGCGCTCCCGAGAACCCTGAGCTTCTGCGTGTTTCTTGAGAAAGGCTTCTTTGAGCTCGTGCAGCATAATCTTGAAGTTTTTCACCTCTTGCACGCTGAGCTTGGCCATATGCTTCTTGAACTGAGCCTTTTCATAGTCAATCTTTTGCTTCAGTTCGACGATGCGCTGAGCGAGAGCTAGCTCTGAAGCAATGGTGCCATGGAAGGCGACACTGAGGCCAATGGGTAGTTGCAGATCTTCGAAGCTGATGTTTGGCGTGTCAAACCACTCATCAATGAAGTTGTGGATGATTGTCACGTCAAAGAGAGGCAGATCATTGAAGATTTCTGCTTCTTCTTTGCTCTTGATGAGTTGCTCAAGAGCGTCATCTGCAAGATCTTCATCACTGGACAGATCAATGGCATCGTTGCACAGAATGGCAGCAGCTGTCAGCTCTTGGCCGGTGTGTGGCAGAGGCATCTTGACCTTCTGGGGCTTGGAGATGCGTGACAAATCTTCAGACTGCACACTATCTTCAGGAGGTGCAGTTGCCAATGGCTTCGCTCGTGAGATTTTTGGTGCAGAGGCAGGCTTGGAAGCTTTTGGCTGCTTCAGTTTCTTTGGCTTCGGCGCTGCATGCGCTTCATCTGAGTCAGCGTCATCTGCAGGCTCATTTACGGCAGTCCCTTGAACCACTATGTGGGTGATGAGACCTTCAAGGTTGTAGAAGGGCCCAAGAAGATTGGGTTCAGCTTCGCGAGTTCCATCGGCACGGGGAGCAGAGGGACCAGGGTTGAAATCTAATCCCAAAGACTTCTTGTTCTGCTTCACTGAGTTCTGGGCAAACTGGAAGTTGCGCTTAAACAGATTGTCGTCACGACACCATAGCAGTGACGATGGGTCAGCATCCGCAGGCTGTGGTCCACGGACCATGCAGGGATAGAAGCCTTGTTCAATGGCTTCATCTCTGGTCCTAGGTTGAAGATTTTTGTAGAGGATGTCTCCCCATGGTCGCTTGATGGCATTCTTTTCAGCATATTCCTTTGTCACAAATCTGTACTTGAACCACTGTTCTGCCCAATAGCGTCGAATCCATTGGATTCGTTTCTTGCACTGATTGTAATCCTCTTCAGGATCTGTCTTGTACAGCTCTGAGAGGTCATCGGGCAGATCTCTTGATGTTTCTCCTTGACGCTTTCTGCCACCCTTCCTTGCTGATTTCTCTGAAGCCATGAGCTTTAAACTGAAAGGTTTCAATATGTTTAAAGGCTTCAAAGGCTTTCGCTTGCTGGACAGACAGGAACTGGCTTCGGGAGAATTTATGTGATACTGTAAGAATTCTGCAAATGAATGCGGACTATGAGAACCAAGGGATTCTCCCATGGACATGTACCTGTGACAGCATTAAGGCGCGAGGGAAGGGGAAGAGGTCATATGCATTCTCAGAAGATTTTGAAGATAAATCAGTTTAGAAGACATTGACCTCATCGTGCGAAGACATTCACTCATAGATAAGGAGTTGGTTCCAGATTTGTACGAATCCATGGATCAGTACAAGTGAGGAATCTAACTACTTTGTGAAGCATAAGTGAATATACTAGGCATGTTATGAGATGCAGTATGAAAGAGATCCAACTTGTGTGAATAGAAACTGCTTGTGGTAGAAAGTGATAAAGCTACAGGATCAAAGGGGTTGTAAAAAGGAAGTTTTATTTACCACATGAAGAACTGCTAGACGGAGTGGAAGAGGAGGCCGAGCAGTTCGATCGTCCGTGCCCTAACTTGGTCGGCGTGAAGACGGCGTCGGAGAGGTTGCGGCAGCGAAGCGCTTCGTCGCCGGCGTCGTCGAGGGCTAGCGGTGGCGCTAGGGTTCGTGCGAGAGTGGAAGAAGAGATAATGACTGCTGTGAGGTGTGTATTTATAGGTGCAGGGGCGGCACTGCGTTATTACACAAGTGCCCCTAGCGATTCACATCTGAGGAACACGTGGCCATCATGCAGCATATCGAAGGTTGTTCCACGTCCCACGCACGCCTGGATTGTCGGGTGGTCGTTCTCACTTCTCCGGGTTTCAGGTGAAGGAATGAGCATTGAAAACGGACTTAATGTTTGTCTTTGTATCTTCTGCTGACAAGGACGCAGAGAAGACATTCGACAGTTTCAATAGAATGCATATGATTTGGAGAGATAGAGTTTGAGATAGAAAGCATAGAGAGGTTAGGGTCCGATCACATTCACTTAGTTCAAAAGATTCAACAAGAAGACATAGCTATAAGTGAATGCTGTAGAGGACAGAACACTAGTATATATATATAATCAACATAGTGAAGATAATCATGAAGACATGTTGAGATTGAAGCCAAACCAAATGTGAAGACATAGCAAATGTAACGCCATGAGTGAAACACTTCAAACAGAACATTTGGTGGTGGCGTTACCCACCGTATAGGAAGTATTAGACCCAGACACGGCGCACAATTATTGTGGCGCTCCGATGTCGAATTCCACATTAATGTATTCACACTTAGAATGTATGTCTTCATTGATTGAAGATATACTTGACTTCGTGTGTTGCACATCTAAGTCATCAATATGCATAAGTGTTAGGATGTGTGCCTGATCACAGGACATTTGAGGATTCCAAGATATTTAGCTCACACCGTAACTTGCAAAATCTCTTTTCATCCAAGGGCTTGGTGAAGATATCTGCCAATTGCTCTTCAGTGTTGACATGTATGATATCAATATCTTCCTTCACAACATGATCTCTGAGAAAGTGATGACGAATTTCAATGTGTTTTGTCTTCGAGTGCTGAACTGGGTTGTTGGCAATCTTGATGGCGCTTTCGTTGTCGCAGTAGAGTGGCACTTGCTTCAGATGAATGCCATAGTCCTTGAGTGTTTGCTTCATCCACAGAAGCTGAGCGCAGCAAGATCCAGCTGCAATGTATTCAGATTCAGCAATGGAGAGAGATACACAGTTCTGCTTCTTTGAAGACCAACATACAAGTGATCGTCCCAGAAAATGACATGTGCCTGATGTAGACTTGCGATCCACTTTGTCACCAGCATAATCAGCATCCGAGAATCCAACCAGATCAAACTCTGAGCCCTTTGGATACCATAATCCTAGAGTTGGGGTGTGAGCCAAATATCGAAGAATTCGCTTCACAGCTAAGTGATGCGACTCCTTTGGTGCCGCTTGAAATCGAGCACACATGCAAACACTAAGCATAATATCTGGCCTAGATGCACATAGATAAAGCAAAGAACCAATCATGGAGAGGTATACCTTTTGGTCGAACTCTTTACCATTGTCGTCAGGACCTAGATGATGCTTGGCTGGCATTGGTGTCGTGAAGCCTTTGCAGTCTTGCATACCGAACTTCTTCAGGCAATCTTTGAGATACTTCTCTTGAGATATGAAGATGCCGTTGCTTTGCTGTCGTATTTGAAGACCGAGGAAGAACTTCAGCTCTCCCATCATGGACATCTGATATTGCTCTTGCATCATATATCCAAACTCTTCACTGTACTTCTGATTGGTGCAGCCGAAGATAATGTCATCCACATATATTTGGCACACAAACAGTTCACCATCATATGTCTTCGTGAAGAGAGTGGGGTCGAGGGAACCAGGTATGAAGCCTTTGCTCTTCAGGAAGTATTTGAGTGTGTCATACCAGGCCCGAGGGGCTTGTTTGAGGCCATACAGTGCCTTGTTGAGCTTGTATACCATGTCAGGATGTTTTGGATCTTCAAAGCCAGGCGGTTGTGCAACATACACTTCTTCTTCAATCTTGCCATTGAGAAAGGTGCTCTTCACATCCATTTGATATAGAAGTATGATATGATGATTTGCATAGGCCAGCAGTATGCGCATGGCTTCAAGTATAGCCACAGGAGCAAATGTTTCATCGAACTCAATGCCTTCCACTTGAGTATATCCTTGAGCAACAAGACGAGCTTTGTTTCTGACAACTTGACCATGCTCATCTTGCTTGTTGCGGTATATCCATTTGGTGCCTATTATGTTGTGCTTCCGAGGATCAGGATGCTTAACCAGCCCATACATCATTCAGCTCAAACTGTTGAAGCTCTTCTTGCATAGCTTGAATCCATTCAGGTTCCATGAAGGCTTCTTCAACTTTCTTGGGTTCTGTTATTGAGACGAATGCGAAGTGCCCACAGAAATTTGCTAGCTGAGTTGCCCTTGAACGAGTGAGCGGACCGGGTGCATTGATGCCATCAATTATTCTCTCAATCTGCACTTCATTGGCAACACGAGGATGTACAGGGCGAAGGTTTTGCTCTTGCTGATCATTGTCATTGTTAGTGGGATTGTCTTCAGGCTGAGAATTGTCTTCAGGTTGATCAGGTGCGGAGATGATAAGTTCCTCTTCAGATTGAGCTTCAGAGGGTATGATTTCTCCGGTTCCCATAAGCTTGATTGATTCGCTAGATGGAACTTCATCTAGCACATTTGGGAGGTGCTCTCTTTGTGAACTGTTAGTCTCATCAAACCGCACATCCACTGTTTCAACCACTTTATAATGAAAGATATTGAAGACTCTGTAGGAGTGTGAATCCTTTCCATATCCAAGCATAAAACCCTCATGTGCTTTTGGTGCAAATTTTGAAGTGTGATGTGGATCCTTGATCCAACACCTGGCTCCAAATACTCTGAAGTAACTGACATTTGGCTTCTTGCCAGTAAGGAGCTCATAATATGTCTTGTTCAGAAGCTTGTGAAGATAAACACGATTGATTGTATGGCATGCAGTATCAATGGCTTCAGGCCAGAATTTTCTTGGAGTCTTGTATTCATCAAGCATCATTCGGGCCATCTCAATGAGTGTTCTGTTCTTGCGTTCGACAACGCCATTCTGCTGTGGCGTGTACGGGGCTGAGAATTCATGTGTGATGCCCAAGGTATCAAGATATGTATCAAGGCCGGTGTTCTTGAATTCAGTGCCATTGTCACTTCTGATGTGCTTTATCTTGGCGCCATAGTTGTTCATTGCTCGATTGGCGAAGCGTCTGAAGACATCCTGCTCTTCAGTCTTGTAGAGGATTATGTGCACCCAAGTATATCTAGAATAATCATCAACAATGACAAAGCCATAGAGACAAGCAGTAGTAGTAAGAGTTGAGTAATGAGTGGGACCAAAAAGATCCATGTGGAGCAGTTCAAAGGGTCGAGTAGTTGTCATGATTGTCTTCGAGGGATGTTTGGCCCTTGTCATCTTTCCTGCTTCACAGGCACCACATAAGTGATCTTTCTTGAACTTGACGCCCTCGATGCCTATGACATTCTTCTTTTTGCAAGGGTGTGGAGGTTCCTCATGCCAGCATGCCCTAGCCTCCGATGCCAGAGCCAGCATTCTGAAGCTTTTGCTAGAAGACATACGGCAAGATGTGGTCCTGCTGAGAAATCTACCACGTACAAATCATCTTTCTGATACCCTTCAAACACTAGAGACTTGTCAGATTCCATTAGAACAAGGCAGCGATATTTTCCAAACATTACGATCATGTTCAAATCGCAAAGCATTGAGACAGACATTAAGTTGAAGCCAAGGGATTCAACAAGCATGACTTTATCCATGTGTTGATCCTTTGAGATTGCAACTCTACCTAGACCCAATACCTTACTTTTACCAGTATCAGCAAATGTAATGTGACTCTTGTCGGATGGACGTAAGGTTGAGTCCATAAGAAGGCTTCTTTTGCCAGTCATGTGATTGGTACACCCACTATCAATAATCCATTTTGAAGACGCTGGTGTCATACCCTACAGTGCAGTTAGGGGGATAGGCTTCACGAAGAGAATTGTGAAGCAAAAACATTGACGAACTAGTGGGTTATGAAAGCTTAGATCCAGATTAGGACTAATAGGGAGAGTAGCAAGCGATTCAGGAACGAAGTACATAGTAAGACCATTCGGGCATTTGATCTTGCGCCCTACAAGATGTTTAAGGTCCCCAGCAATAGCGTCAGACGATTTTGGTTTTCTGCTGGAGACCTTTCCCTGCAAAAGAGAGTTAAGCTTTCTTAGCCACCCACATCTTCAAGGGTGGCTTAGAAGCAATAAGTCTAAGTGCAGCATCTGAGAACTTTGGCTTTGGAGCCCTAGCAAACAGTCTTGCAGGCGGACAATACTACTCATAAGAATAAGTAGAATAGTTATTGGTCTTATGAACATGGCGGTTTGATGAACCGCGCTCATATTCATAGGCCTGAGTATGGTTTCCCTGCAAAACATTTGCGTTAGTGCGACTCAGGTGAGTCCTCTGTCTGTATGAAGCCTTTGGACCGTATGAAGCCTTTGGTCTGGGGTTTGTCTTCTTCACGTGTGGTGTCATGATGACATTCACAGGAAGATTCTCCAGACACTTTTTCGGAACCCAGATCTTCTTCATAGGCGGTCCATTCCTGCAGTTAGTACCAATGTACCTGGCAAACACTTCACCATTCTGATTCTTAAACAGTTTATAGTTTGCATCAAAGGATTCATCAATGACAATGGGGTTTGCACAAGTGAAGCCAAATAGAGTGGATGGATCTGCTGAAGATTCCTTTGCAGCAACCCATGTGGTTTTGGGGTACTGCTCAGGTTTCCAGTAAGAGCCATCAGCATTCATTTTCCTTACGAACCCAACACCCTCTTTCCTCGAGTTTCGGTTCAAGATCTGCTTTTTGAGGACATCACATAGTGTCTGATGCCCTTTAAGACTTTTGTACATCCCTGTTTCAAGCAATGTCTTCAACCTAGCATTCTCATCAGCAATAGCAGTGGTATCCTCAGCAGAGGGGTTAGTGTTGGAAAAACTCTAGAAGTAGCATTAACAGTTGAAGATATTGCAACAGCAGCAGCAGTAGAACATTCAGCAACAGAAGTAGCATTATCACGTTCAATGCATTTAAGACATGGTGGTTCAAATCCTTCCTGAGCGGAATTGATCTGTTTGGCGCGAAGTGACTCATTTTCCTTTTGAAGATCTTCATGAGCCGCTCTCAATTTCTCAAGATCTTGCTTCCTTTGAAGATAATCATAGGAAAGCTTTCCATGAGTTGTTGAGAGCGTTTCATGACGACTTTTAAGTTCCTCATACTTAACGTGAAGATTTTTTATGTCTTCAATTAAGGACTCAGAACGAGTCATTTCAGCACCTAACAGATCATCGCTTTTGTCTAACAGTTTTTGAATATGTTCCATGGCTTTCTGTTGTTCAGTTGCAATTTTAGCAAGTTTTTTGTAGCTGGGTTTTGAACCACAATCAGAGTCATCGTCACTAGATGTTTGATAGTGAGTAGTGCGTGTGTTTACCTTGGCACCGCGTGCCATGAAGCAGTAGGTAGGAGCGGAGTAGTCCTTGTCATTTTCATCGGTGTCGGTGATGAAGTCATTGTCTTCAGTGTTGAAGATGGACTTGGCAACGTATGCTGTAGCCAGACTTGCGACGCCAGAATCGGACTCCTCCTCAAACTCCACCTCCACCTCCTCAGAAGCGGACTCCTCCTCTGAATCCATTTCCTTGCCAACAAACGCACGTGCCTTGCCAGATGAGCTCTTCTTGTGTGATGAAGACTTTGAGGAAGACTTGGAAGAAGACTTTGAGTATTTCTTCTTCTTCTTGTCGTCAGAGTCATATTCCTTGCTCTTCTTCTTCTTTTTGTTCTCATTGTCCCACTGTGGACACTCAGAGATGAAGTGGCCAGGTTTCTTGCACTTGTGACATGTTTTCTTCTTGTAGTCATGAGCGGAAGCTTCATCATTCCTTGAGCTTGATCGGGAAGACTTTCTGAAACCTTTCTTCTTGGTGAATTTTTGGAACTTCTTCACAAGCATAGCAAGTTCCCTTCCAATGTCTTCAGGATCATCAGAACTGTTGTCAGATTCTTCTTCAGATGAGGAGACAGCTTTTTCCTTCAAGGCATGAGTTCGCCCATAGTTTGGACCGTAGATATCTCTTTTCTCAGAAAGCTAAAACTCATGTGTGTTGAGCCTCTCAAGTATGTCAAACGGATCGAGTGTCTTGAAATCAAGACGTTCTTGAATCATCAGGGCTAGGGTGTCAAACGAACTGTCAAGTGATCTTAGTAGTGTCTTGACGACTTCATGCTTGGTGATCTCAGTAGCGCCAAGGGCTTGAAGCTCATTCGTGATGTCAGTGATTCGATCAAATGTGAGCTGGACATTCTCATTGTCATTTCTCTTGAAGCGGTTGAAGAGGTTGCGAAGGACACTGATTCTCTAATCTCTCTGGGTTGAGATGCCTTCGTTGACTTTGGAGAGCCAGTCCCAGACTAGCTTAGATGTTTCCAAAGCACTCACGCGGCCATATTGTCCTTTGGTCAGATGACCACAGATGATATTCTTGGCAGTAGAGTCCAGTTGAATGAACTTCTTGACATCAGCAACAGTGACACCTTCTCCAGCCTTGTGAACACCGTTCTTGACGACATACCATAGGTCGACGTCAATGGCTTCAAGATGCATGCGCATCTTATTCTTCCAGTAGGGATATTCAGTTCCATCGAAGACGGGGCACGCAGCGGAGACTTTAATTATCCCTGCAGTCGACATAGCTAAAACTCCAGGTGGTTAAACCGAATCACACAGAACAAGGGAGTACCTTGCTCTGATACCAATTGAAAGTGTGTTATATCGACTAGAGGGGGGGGGGGTGAATAGGCGATTTTTATGAAAGTCTTCAAAACGTGGAAGTTTCGAAGACAACCAATAGAAATAAACCTATTACCATGCAGCGGAAGGTAGACTACACTAGGCAAACCATAGTCAAGTATTCAATGGAGTGAGAACACAATGACTAATAGCAGCAATGTAGTAAGGATCAGGTAGGAAGATGTTATGAAGCCAAACAGAACACGCAGTCACTCAGTGAAGACAAAAGATAGTGCAAACATATAATGACTTCACAAGGAGTAACAGTAAGTAAATGGAAGGGAAGGATGAAACCAGTGACTCTTTGAAGACAATGATTTGTTGGACCAGTTCCAATTGTTGTGACAACTGTACGTCTGGTTAGGGCGGCTAGGTATTTAAACCTGAGGACACACAGTCCTGAATACGCAGCTCAGGACACCCAGTCCTCATCGTATTCCCCTTGAGCTAAGGTCACACAGACCTTGCCCAATCACTCTGGTAAGTCTTCAAGGTAGACTCCCAAACCTTCACAGACTTTGTTCACCAGCGATCCACAATGTCTCTTGGATGCTCAGAACGCAACGCCTAACCGGCTGGAGGATTCACAGTCCTCAAGTGTAATAAGTCTTCAGATCACACAGACAAGAAGACTTAAGTGATGCCTAATTCTCTTTGGCTCTGGGTGGTTAGGGCTTTATCCTCGCAAGGAATTCTCTCTCAAAGGCTTCGAGGTGGGTTGCTCTCAAACGACAAAAGCCGTACTCTAACTCTGAGCAGCCAACAGTTTATGGTTATAGGGGGTGGGCTATTTATAGCCACTAGGCAACCCGACCTGATTTGTCCGAAATGACCCTGGGTCACTAAGGAACTGACACGTGTTCCAACGGTCAGATTTCAAACTCACACAACAACTTTACTTGGGCTACAAGCAAAGCTGACTTGTCCGACTCTGGACAAGATTCGCTCTCATAGTCTTCACTCGAAGACATAGGTTTTGGTTAAGCATCACTTCAGTCATTCTGACTTGTTCTCTTGGACCCCACTTAACAGTACGGTGGTTCCTATGACTCAACAAAGAAGAAAAAGAACTGCAAAAGATCTAAGTCTTCGAGCTCCATAGGCTTCATGCGATGTCTTCTCTTGTCATAGTCTTCAATGTGAATATCTTCATATACCACCTTTGACATCAATGTCTTCATACATTTTTAGGGGTCATCTCTGGTAGGAAAACCGAATCATTGAAGGGACTTCTACCTGTGTTATCCTGCAATTCTCACAAACACATTAGTCCCTCAACTAGGTTTGTCGTCAATTCTCCAAAACCAGCTAGGGGTGGCACTAGATGCACTTACACATACAATAAGTACTCATCTAATGCACGGCTAAAACTCAAATAAGAGATCTAACCAGAAGGTTCAACTTAAGAACTCCGGTTGGCAAAAAGAATCAAATCGAACGAAGCAACGAAAGTCAAACGACGAAAGAAAACAACTTCGTTCTACTAATCTGGATCTAGGGCAAATTTTATAGTAGCAAAATCTTGTTTAAGTTGGTTAAATGGATAGAGGGTTTCGAGACGAAACTCCGGGCGCTTGAATCGCCTGATTCCGATAAACGAGCGAAAAGTTATACTAAAACGAAAATCGGATCAGGAATCGCGATCAGAAAAATCACGGATTTAATCCGAAAAAAACAAAAACGACGAACGTTCGCTAGAACGAACGAACGGACGAACGCTCGCTATTTAAATAAACCGTAAAAACCGATCTATTTAAAAAAACCGAATCTAAAAAAACCAATGAAAAAACCGACGGAAAACCGATCGGTTTTCTAAAAAACCGGGCACGGATTTCGAGGCGGCGGCGAACCTCGGCGAGCGTGCGGGCGGGGCGGCGCGTGGGCGGCGAGCGGAGCGGCGGGGCGGCGGCGGCGCGTAGGCGGCGGCGGGGCAGGCGGCGGCGGCTGGGGCGGATCGGGGCTAGGGTTCCCCCGGGCTTGGGCCGGCTTATAAAGCCACCTCGGGCCGGAGTCCTAGCCGGACACGGCCCGTAGGTCGGTTCTTTTTTTTTAACGCGCAGAAGAAAAATAAAAAGAAATACTAAACGGATTCCAAAAATTGCGAAATAAATTTTCACGGGCTTCTAAAATCAAGCCGCACAAGGTGAACATTTATTTGGGACCTAAATGAAATTTTGAAAAACGCACATTTTTCCTAAATTCAAATAAAACACCAAAAAACTCCGAAATAAAATCTTATTTGATTTTATTATTTGATCCTCAATATTTCTTTATTTTGGGAAAGTCATTTTATTCTCTCTCTCATATTTTTGTAATAGAAATAATTGATGATAAAATAAATAAAATCAAATGATCCTATTCTCAAAATTTGAGAAAACTCAAATATGAAAATAACGAAACCCCCAACTCTCTCCGTGGGTCCTTGAGTTGCTTAGGATTTCTAGGATCAACCAAAATGCAAAATAAAATATGATATGCATAGATGATCTAATGTATAACATTCCAAATTGAAAATTTGGGATGTTACAGATTGTGAAGACGTTCGACTACATCAACCGCGTTACTAAACGCTTCCGCTTTCAGTCTACGAGGGTACATGGACACACTCTCACATCTCGTTGCTATGCATCTCCTAGATATATCTTGTGTGACTGTAGGAATTTTTTTGAATTACTACGTTCCCCAACATTTCAATAATCTTTTTTCTTCATGTTCTGAAACGTTAGCACTAATAATATTAGGATATATTTTCTTCTCATTAAGATAAGCATATTTCAAAGTGTCTAGCAATTGTTTTAATTCAAACACAGGATCACCTTTAGGTGGAGGACCTCCTAGAGTTTCAGTAGGCAAATTGTGTTTAAGCAGAGGGCGTTGCTCAAAGAAAACCTTATGTATTTCATTTCTTTCATGCATATGTAAATGATTTTCATGGTCTAGCAGATATTGTTCTAGTGGATCAGTAGGAGGCACAACAATAGAAGCAAGACCAATTATTTCATCCTTACTAGGCAATTCTTTTTTATGAGGTTTTCTACTAAACTTGGAAAAATTGAACTCATGAGACTCATCACCAAAGCTAACACCAACAGTTTGTTTGTGACAATCTATTTTAGCATTAACGGTGTTCAAGAAAGGTCTACCAAAGATAATGGGACAAAAGTCATCTTGTGGGGAACCAAGAACAAGAAAATCAGTAGGGTATTTTATTTTCCCACACAAGACATCAACATAGCTAACGATCCCAACTGGTGAAATGGTGTCTCTATTAGCAAGTTTAATAGTAACATCTATGTCTTCTATTTCAGCGGGTGCTATGTCATCCATAATTTCTTGATTAAGATATAGGGAATAGCACTCACGCTAGCACCTAGGTGGCATAAACCATGATAACAATGATCTCCTATTTTAACTGAGACAACGGGCATGCCAACTACATGTCTATGTTTATCCGTTTTAACGGGTTTGGCAATTCTAGTGGCTTCATCACAGAAGTAAATAACATGCCCATCTATATTTTCTTCCAAGAGATCCTTAACCATAGCAACACTAGGTTCTACCTTGAATTTTTTCATCAGGTTTAGGTGTTCTAATATAACTTTTGTTGACCAGTTGAAACTTTAGCATGTTCCTTCATCCTAACAGGGAAAGGTGGTTTCTCAATGTAAGCAGTAGGAACAACTGGATCAACATTATAAATTATAGTCTCCTCTTTAGCTGATACCGGTTCTTTAATTTCTTTTTTAATAGGTGGGTGATATTTAAACCACTTCTCCTTAAGTTGATCAACGTGAGTAGCAAAAGATTCACAAAAGGAGGATACTATCTCAGATTCAAGTCCATATTTAGTGCTAAACTTTTGAAAAGCATCGGTATTCATAAAAGATTTAACACAATCAAACTTAAGCTTAATACCTGACTCTTTACCTTCATCGAGTTTCCAATCTTTAGAGTTGCGTTTAATTCTGTCCAAAAGATCCCACCAGAATTCAATAGTCTTCTTCATAAAAGAACCGGCACAAGAAATGTCAAGCATGGATCGATCATTATGAGAAAGCCAAGCATAAAAATTATGGATAATAATTTCTCTTGAGAGCTCATGATTGGGGCATGAATATAACATTGACTTAAGCCTCCCCCAAGCTAGAGAGATAATTTTTCCTTCACGGGGCCAAAAATTATATATGTAATTCCGACCACGATGAAACTAGATGCATAGGATAATTATTTTGGTGAAACTCCAATTTCAATCAGTTCCAATTCCAAGATCCAATATCATTACATAGCCTATACCATGCCAATGCTTTTCCCTTCAAAGATAAAGGGAAAACCTTATTCTTAACTTCATCTACGGGTAAACCTACAAGCTTAAACAATCCAAAAATTTCTTCCACATAAATCAAGTGCATATCAGGACGTTCACTTCCATCTCCTGCATAAGGATTAGCTAGCAGTTGTTCTATCATACCCGGAGGAATTTCATATTCAATATTTTCTGTAGGTGCACTAGGTTGAGGTGTAACTAATTATGGTTCCGGTCGAGGTGAAGATACCCCGAACAAACCCCCAAAGGATTGCTTTCCATAGTAACAAGTGACAATAAATTTCAGCACGTAGTAATAATTTTTCCTTACCAAGAGCGCTTCACTCCCCAGGAATGGCGCCAGAAAAGAGCCTTGATGACCCACAAGTATATGGGATCAATTGTAGCCTTTTTGATAAGTAAGAGTGTCGAACCCAATGAGGAGCAGAGGAAATGACAAGTGGTTTTCAGTAAGGTAATGCCTGAAAGTGCTGAAATTGTAAGTAACAGAGTAGTTTGATAACAAGATAATTTGTAACTAGCAAGTAACGGTAATAGTAACAAAAGTGCAGCAAGGTAGGCCAATCCTTTTGAGGCAAAGAACAGGCAAAAAATGTTGGGGATATAGCTATTGAGTTAACCTGCCTAGGAGGGGCCGGGTTATACCCATGGCGACTCATAAGACAAAGCCCATGAAGGAATCGAAGATGGCGGTTCATGAGGATAATTTGTGAAGGGCCCAAGGCCCAAAGGCGGCCTAAGGCCCGTAGGTGTAAACCGCCATATGTGTATGACTTGTATTATAAGGTGATACGTCTCCAACGTATCTATAATTTTTGATTGCTCCATGCTATTATATTATCTATTTTGGATGTTAATGGGCTTATTTTTACACTTTTATTATATTTTTGGGACTAACCATTAACCAAAGGACCAGCCCAAATTGCTGTTTTTGCCTATTTTAGAGTTTCGTCGAAAAGGAATATCAAACGGAGTCCAAACGGAATGAAACCTTCGGGAGCGTTATTTTTGGAACAAACGTGATCCAGGAGACTTGGAGTGGACGTCAAGAAACAATCTAGGAGGCCACGAGGCAGGGGGCGCCCCCCTGGGCGCACCCTCCACCCTCGTGGGGCCCTCGTTGCTCCACTGACCTACTTCTTCCTCCTATATATATCCATATACCACGCAAACATCCAGGAGCACCACGAAACCCTATTTCCACCGCCGCAACCTTCTGTACCCAAGAGATCCCATCTTGGGGCCTTTTCTGGAGCTCCACCGGAGGGGGCATTGATCACGAAGGGCCTCTACATCAACTCCATGGCCCCTCCGATGATGTGTGAGTAGTTTACTTCAGACCTTCGGGTCCATAGCTAGTAGCTAGATGGCTTCTTCTCTCTCTTTGGATCTCAATACAAAGTTCTCCTCGATTCTCTTGGAGATCTATTCGATGTAATCGTCTTTTGCGGTGTGTTTGTCGAGATCCGATGAATTGTGGGTTTATGATCAAGTCTATCTATGAACAATATTTGAATCTTCTCTGAATTCTTTTATGTATGATTGGTTTATCTTTGCAAGTCTCTTCGAATTATCAGTTTGGTTTGGCCTACTAGATTGATCTTTCTTGCAATGGGAGAAGTGCTTAGCTTTGGGTTCAATCTTGCGGTGCTCGATCCCAGTGACAGAAAGGGAACCGACACGTATTGTATTTTTGCCATCGAGGATAAAAAGATGGGGTTTACATCATATTGCATGAGTTTATCCCTCTACATCATGTCATCTAGCTTAAGGCGTTACTCTGTTCTTATGAACTTAATACTCTAGATGCATGCTGGATAGCGGTCGATGTGTGGAGTAATAGTAGTAGATGCAGAATCGTTTCGGTCTACTTGTCACGGATGTGATGCCTATATACATGATCATACCTAGATATTCTCATAATTATTCACTTTTCTATCAATTTCTTGATAGTAATTTGTTCACCCACCTTAACACTTATGCTATCTTGAGAGAAGCCACTAGTGAAACGTATGGCCCCGGGTCTATTTTCCATCATACAAATTTCCCATCTATTTTATTTCGCAATCTTTACTTTCAATCTATATCATAAAAATACCGAAAATATTTGTCCTATTATTATCATCTCTATCAGATCTAACTCTTGCAAGTGGCCGTGAAGGGATTGACAACCCCTTTACCGTGTTGGTTGCGAGGTTCTTATTTGTTTGTGTAGGTACGAGGTGACTCGCACGTGGTCTCCTACTAGATTGATACCTTGGTTCTCAAAAACTGAGGGAAATACTTACGCTGCTCTACTGCATCACCCTTTCCTCTTCAAGGGAAAACCAATGCAATGCTCAAGAGGTAGCAAGAAGGATTTCTGGCGCCGTTGCCGGGGAGATCTACGCAAAGTCAAGACATACCAAGTACCCATCACAAACTCTTATCCCTCGCATTACATCATTTTCCATTTGCCTCTCGTTTTCCTCTCCCCCACTTCACCCTTGCCGTTTTATTCACCCTTCTTCTGTTCGTCTTTTCTTTTGCTTTGATGTCTTACTTGGCTCGTTTGCTCGTTTGGTTGGAATAGTTGTTTATTTATTGCTAAACAGAGAATCTAAGATCTATGGATCCTCATCCGCTTGCTAATCTTTTTAAGAGATCCAATTATGATGAACCAATTGCTAGTGAGTTTTGTGCACTGGATTATCTTTACGAAGTTTTGCTTGAAATTCGTGAATCTGAAAATTGCGATGAAGTACTTTATGAAGTGATTAACGATAGATATTTGAATAAAAAGCATGATTGCAATGATGATAGTATAAGTTATATTAATGTCAAT
The DNA here is from genome assembly GCF_056163025.1 of Triticum urartu. Lineage (NCBI taxonomy): Eukaryota > Viridiplantae > Streptophyta > Magnoliopsida > Poales > Poaceae > Triticum > Triticum urartu. The sequence continues at coordinate 742,938,767 of NC_141875.1, read as the reverse complement.
TGTGCTTATAATATGCAAAACCCTAAGCTTGGGGATGCTAGTTTTGCTATGTCTACTACTTGTTGCAATGATCATGATTGGGGTGATTCTTCTTTTGATCTTAAAATTTTATTTAAGCCCCATGATGAATATGAGATTGATAATATTTTTTGCAATAATATTGAAAGTGGGTTTGGAAGAGTGTCAACTTTAGATCCCACATATTTGGAGAATGTTCAATCTTATGAAGTTTTTGATAAAACTGGGTTTGGAGAGGTCATGACTTTAGTTAATGTTAATCCCACTATTTTGGAAGAGCGTCAACTTTGCATACATGTGGATTGGGTTAAGAATATGTTTTGTGATAGCTATATTGTTGAATTTGCTTATGATCCTACATGTAATTATTATGAGAGGGGAAAATATGGTTGTATAAATTTCCATGTTACTAAATTACCTCTCGTTATGTTGAGATTGCTATTGTTTCTTTCCGCTTCCTTGCATATGCTAATTTTTGCTTGCCTTGATAATTTGTTTGCCTATAAGATGCCTATGAATAGGAACTATGTTTGACCAAGATGTGTTTGTCACGTGTTTTATGATGCTCTCTTTGTGCTTCAATTCTTGTCTTTCATGTGAGCATCATTGAAATCTTTTGCCTAGCTAAAAGGCTTTAAAGAAAAGCGCTTGTTGGGAGACAATCCAATATTTTTCCTTGCTGTTATTTAATAAATAATTTATCTATCCTATGATTTGGTTGTGTTTTTCTGTTTAATTAGTGTTTGTGCCAAGTAGAACCATTGGGAAGACTTGGGGAAAGTCTTTTTTATCTTGCTGTAAAAAATAGAAACTTTAGCGCTCACGAGAATTGCTGCCATTTTTATTAGAGAGCACTATTTAGTTAATTATTTTTGCAGATGATTAATAGATAAATTCCTCACGTCCATCAATTTATTTTAGAATTTTTGGGGCTCCAGAAGTTTGCGTTAGTTACAGATTACTATAGACTGTTCTGTTTTTGACAGATTCTGTTTTTCGTGTATTGTTTGCTTATTTTGATGAATCTATGGCTAGTAATAGAGTTTATAAACCACAGAGAAGTTGGAATACAGTAGGTTTAATGCCAATATAAATAAATAATGAGTTCATTACAGTACCTTGAAGTGGTTTTTTGTTTTCTTTCGCTAACGGAGCTCACGAGATTTTCTGTTAAGTTTTGTGTTGTGAAGTTTTCAAGTTTTGGGTAAAGATTTGATGGATTATGGAACAAGGAGTGGCGAGAGCCTAAGCTTGGGGATGCCCTTGGCACACCAAGGTAAAATACAAGGAAACCAAAAAGCCTAAGCTTGGGGATGCCCCGGAAGGCACCCCCTCTTTTGTCTTCGTTCATCGGTAGCTTTACTTGGAGCTATATTTTTATTTGCCACATGATATGTGTTTTGCTTGGAGAGTCTTGTATGATTTGAGTCTTTGCTTTTTAGTTTACCACAATCATCCTTGCTGTACACACCTTTTGAGAGAGACACACATGAATTGGAATTTATTAGAATACTCTATGTGCTTGACTTATATCTTTTGAGCTATATAGTTTTTGCTCTAGTGCTTCACTTATATATTTTAGAGCACGGTGGTGGTTTTATTTTATAGAAATAATTGATCTCTCATGCTTCACTTATATTATTTTGAGAGTCCTTTAGAACAACATGGCAATTTGCTTTTAGGTATAATAAAAACTTTCATACAAGTGCATTGAATACTAAGAGAAGTTTGATACTTGATGATTGTTTTGAGATATGGAGATGGTGATATTAGAGTAATGCTAGTTGAGTAGTTGTGAATTTGAGAAATACTTGTGTTGAAGTTTGTGATTCCCGTAGCATGCACATATGGTGAACTGTTATGTGATGAAGTCGGAGCATGATTTATTTATTGATTGCGTTCCTTATGAGTGGCGGTCGGGGACGAGCGATGGTATTTTCCTACTAATCTATCCCCCTAGGAGCATGCGCATAGTACTTTGTTTCGATAACTAATAGATTTTTGCAATAAGTATGTGAGTTCTTTATGACTAATGTTGAGTCCATGGATTATACGCACACTCACCCTTCCACCATTGCTAGCCTCTCTAGTACCGCGCAACTTTCTCCTGTACCATAAACCCACCATATACCTTCCTCAAAACAGCCACCATACCTACCTATTATGGCATTTCCTTAGCCATTCTGAGATATATTGCCATGCAACTTTCCACCATTCCGTTATTATGACACGCTTCATCATTGTCATATTGCTTTGCATGATCATGTGGTTGACATCGTATTTGTGGCAAAGCCACCGTTCATAACTCTTTCATACATGTCACTCTTGATTCATTGCATATCTCAGTACACCATCGGAGGCATTCACATAGAGTCATATTTTGTTGTAAGTAAAAAGAAGTGTGATCATCATCATTATTAGAGCATTGTCCCAGTGAGGAAAGGATGATGGAGACTATGATTCCCCCACAAGTCGGGATGAGACTCCGGACGAAAAAAAAGAAAGAGAAAAGAGGCCAAGAAAAAAGGGGAAGAAGGCCCAAATAAAAAAAAAGAAAGCACTTCTATGACGCGCGATTTATCATCATGGAAGTGGACACTTCCGTGATGATAATTTTGGTAATGTCATGGAACACTTCTACGACAGGACATGTATAACTATCTTCATTCTGTCATAAATTTGTCATGGATGTAAATGCATGATAGAAAACATGACCTACTATGACAAACACGTATCATCACCAAAGTGTATTTTTTTTGTAGTGATAGGAATGAAGTCCATAATTTTCTCACATTTACTCCACAAAGCGATGACTCAGTCAATGAGTTGAGTGATTGCTTGCGTTGCTCGATCTATCTACGCACACGTCACCAAATCTGACTAGATACATATGCTCTTTTCTTTCTGTGTTCTGACTTCTGACTGCTAATGATTCAGTTGAATTGTGCGTGCATGGGCAGAGAACCCACAACTACTTCTAGTACAACTACTACCAGTGGTGGTTGTAAGCTGGGGCTTGCCGTGGAGGAGGTGGACGGCTTCCGCGCCCGCTTAATCCTAGTTGCGAGGAAACCTAGCAGCAACAATAAGAAGTCTCTGACAACCCATGTCCAGGTTAGTAGCCGGCGCCGCGGTCAACGTGAAACTCCTCATGACGAACGGATTGACTAAATTCACCAAAGAGAACTCAACAACATATTACTAGTACTAGTATCAAAATGACGATCGACATGCGTACGCTGCAGACTGAACATATGTCTTGCTACGACACGCGCTCTAGCATATACTCACTTTCTTTTATTTTTCCCCCTTTCAAACTCACTTGGATCAAGGTGTATGTAGAATGTAGTGGTACGACACCCATAAGGAAAGGGGACGCCACTTTCTATTGGGCCAAGTTGGCCCAATGCTCCTTCCCCGGTTTGTCCTTTAAAGGCCTGTTGGTATTAATTTTAATATAAATGTCTTCTAATAAATATTAGACTATTATATACAGAATTTAATGGCTCCAAAACATTTACCACTTATATATTATTTATCAGTAATACCCGGTATTATCCGATACTCTCTGAAACCCTTCCAGTGACCTCGATACTCTTCTGGGTCCTCTCAAAACTATTTCAAATATTTAGGAAACATTTCAGAATATATTCTCATCACTCCGATCCTACTAGCACTCAGCATATCATGATTTCCTTAAGATCGTGACCCAATAGGTTCGGTAACTCATAAACATGAACGAAACCCCTTTGTTCAATGATCGATAGCGGAACCATGGATGTCCATATGGATCCCTATGAGTACACGAGTGATATTCGAGTAAACATTTGGTTATCATGTGATGTTCCCGTTGCTTGATGATACTTCACAAAACCCGGGATGCATCGGTATCCTCCTGAGTCATCACATTCTCACTATACTGTTATCCTCGTTACTGGTTTTGTTCTTTTTTCTCGTTGTCGTGTTCCCGCATGCCCGTAACGTAGTCACCTGTGTCTGCCAGATGGTGATGGATGCCGTCACACTGAGAGGGCACTAAGAATATCTCTCCATCATCATCAGAGGAGCAAATCCCACTCTCGAGCTATCTAGTTCCTTGTCAAACTTTTCGATGAGCTTATAAGTTATCCTTATGATCGCCGTGTTGCAGGTGTTTGAGAAAACCCAAAGTCCACCATACAGTAAGAAGTAACTACGATACTCTAATGGTTTAAGGAGCAAAATCACACATTAACACTCCATGTTATTACAATTGATTAGAGACGATATAAACTCAATTCATAACAGACAAGTTTGGGTCGATTCAATATGATCGTTCTTCTAACATCATACTCTCAATGTTGTTTTAGGACTATAGTTACACTTAACGATCCTAAGATATGAAAAACATGATCAGCAACAACACTTGAGCTAGTCTTAGAGGCAAGACTCGAAACCTTTTATTTAACCGTTTATCATTCCACGCGTTGATACGTCTTCAACGTATCTATATTTTTTTTATTGTTCCATGTTATTATATTATCAACCTTGGATGTTTTATATTCATTTACTAGCAACTTTATATCACTTTTTCGGACTAACCTATCGACATAGTGCCTAGTGCCAATTGCTATTTTTTGCTTATTTTTTACTTCGCAGAATATCCATATCAAACGAAGTCCAAATGCAGCAAAACTTTTTGGAGATTTTTTCTGCCCAGAAGAGACCGAGGGAGCCCAGGAGGTGAACCAGAGGAGGCCCATGGGGCCCACAAGACACCAGGGCATGCCAGAGGCCCCTGGCGCGCCCTAATGCCTTGTGGGTCCCACGAGAAGCTTTTCCACAGCCTCTCAGCCCTATGAATACCCAGATATTCCAGAAACCCTAGGGGAGTCGACGAAACACAATTCCAGCCGCCGCAAGTTCCAGAACCACGAGATCTAATCTAAAGCCCTATTTTGGCACCTTGACGGAGGGGGAAACGATCACGGAGGGGTTCATCATCCTCATTGGTGCTTCTCCGATGATGCATGAGTAGTTTCCACAGACCTATGGGTCCGTAGGAAGTAGCTAGATGGCCTTTTCTCTCTTTTTGATTCTCATTACAATGTTCTCCTCGATGTTCTTGGAGATCTATTTGATGTAATGACTTTTTGCGGTGTGTTTGTTGGGATCCGATAAATTGTGAGTTTATGATTAGATCTATCCATGAATATTATTTGGGTCTTTGTTGAACTCTTATATGCATGATCTTTATAGCCTCGTATTTCTTCTCCAAAACATTGGTTTGGTTTGGCCAACTAGATTGATTTTTCTTGCAACGGGAAGAGGTGCTTTGTGATGGGTTCGATCTTGCGGTGCTTATTCTCAGTGACAGAAGGAGACATGACACGCATGTATCGTTGCCATTAAGGATAAAAAGATGGGGTCTATTCCTACATGAATAGATCTTATCTACATCATGTCATCATTCATATTCATTACTTCGTTTTTCCATGAACTTAATACACTAGATGCATGTTGGATAGCGGTCGATGTGTGGAGTAATAGTAGTAGATGCAGAATCGTTTCGGTCTACTAATCTTGGACGTGATGCCTATATACATGATCATTGCCTTTGATGTCGTCATAATTATTTGCTCTTCTATCAATTGCCAACCAGTAATTTCTTTACCCACTGTATGCTATTTTCTCGAGAGAAGACACTAGTGAAATATATGGTCCCCGGGTGTATCTCCTATCATATTGTTTTCAGATCTATTATTCCAAAAAAACAAAATACCTTCCTGCATTTTTGCTACATCTATTTATCCAATCTCATACAATTTAATATATCTCAATACTGAGGAGGGATTGACAACCCCTTTTACGCGTTGTGTTGCATGTATTTATTATTTGTGTGCATGTGTTGTTTACATAGTGTTTCTTGGTTCTCCTACTGGATTGATAATCTTGGTTTCCTAACTGAGGGAAATACTTACCGTTGATGTGTTCATCCTCTCCTCTTTGGGGAAATACCAACGCAGATACAAGCCATTACACGTGCATATCAGTTTTCCATGAATCGCGTATTCCTAGATTATAGCAATTATAACATAGATTATAAACTATTTATTATAAATACATAAAATATAATAATAAAAATATTTTTAACTCTAGGGCATATCCCCAACATTATTTTCTCCATGGTACTTTTCATATCCTAATTGTTTTGCTTGTGTAGTGCCGCTGCCGACGAGGCCTTCATGGGTCACACTGCTACAAACCCGGGCCTCAAAATTATCACATTCATGAAAATAGAACAAAATTATCATGTTTGACCTATGGTTTTCCACTAATCATGAAAATAGAACAAAATTATCAAATTCAAATAACTCAAGTTCATTTTGAAATTTTCAGTATTGTGACGATCAAAATTCATTTGCGAAATGTTAAAATTACAAACCAAAGCACCTTTTCAAAACATGAAAGATGTTATTATCCCCACTTTCATTATTTAACCATACCACATGATAACAAAATCATAAATATTGCCGATACATGATTCACTTTAATATGTGAACATGATGATTATTGAAAAAAATGCAACTTTGTTTGGAATTTTCTGAAATAAAGGGAACATGTGCTCCCGAGAGGTAAAATGCATGTTATGTATGGTTCATGGACCTCCAGTCAAGTCAACAAGAAAATCAAATGAAAGTTCGGAATAACCAAATCCCATGTATACGTGTGAATAAACAAAGAGCTCAAGTTATTTTTACTTTTGTAGGAGATATTAGCAAATGAACAAGCATAGGTACGGACTGAAAATAGAACTAAATTACAATGTAACACAAAGTATGATACAATATTAGGTTAATAGTTAAAAAGTTTAAGTTATGATAGGTCTCCATGGCATCAAAATAAAATAAGAAAACTGGGAATGGCAAGGGCTATTAGATTCAAGAACATTAGCCAGAAGATGATCCATGCCCCAAGTAAATACCAAAGAGTAGTCTTGGGAAAAAGTCTATACATACTCCAATGGTTTCTAGGAATGTTGATAAAGTTGTAGAAGGCTTCTAGGATATTTTGGAGTACTGGACATGATAAAGTGTTTGAGAGAAGAACCCTAGAAGAAATAAAGAACAACCATGACATAATTTGGAGAATAACCCTAGGACTAGAGAAGATTGTACAGATCGGATGTTCAAGGTCTTAGATGTAGAATATTCATGGAACATAAATATCTCGACATGATTAATTTAGAGAATGCTAGAGTAATTTTGTTATTGTCAAAGATACTCTATAGCTTGCTGTTTCATATATTGGTCTAGAATCTTCATGGTTTAAAGAAATCATTACTATAGATAATCTAGATTAAACATATTATTTATTGAAAGGTTGCCCCTTTTATCAATAAGATTGCAACCCCTCCCACCTAACTACACATATTCATACTATAATTATTGAATACGAGTAGTATATATATTGTGGACTTAGTAGGTTTGCCAATAAGAATACAATTTTTTTAATTCTAAACGCATGAGAATTTGTTATTGCACGGTCAATATCAAGAACCGTTGATCTGATCTTGTGATCCATGAAAGATTTTATATTTTATTGAGATCTATGATTAAATATTATGTTTTTGGCACCAGAAATTTTTACAACCTGATGAATATTTCCGGGTCAACAAATAATGCATTTTTGGATCAAATGAAAAGGTATTGTAATATGACGACCAATTTTTATTTTTGTTTCACCTTTTTGTAAAATCTATAGATAAATAATATTGTACCAACCATCAATGTGGGAGACAAAGAAAAAAACAAATAAAAATACCATATTAACTGTAATATGATTAATGGGAGTTAGGCAGAAATTCTGCAGAAACAATAAGGCGTTAGTGAGAAAGAATATCTTTTTGTATTACTTTGATTTAAAGGTTAGAGTCCATGATTCTTCAACCAAAATAAGAAACTATATAAATTTATATAGAGTTGTGTTGGTTCATGAAAAGAAACTTTTGACAAAATAATACATATCTTTTTTTCTTTGTCTCATAAGCACGTTTTTCCATTTGACAAAATAACACATCTTTGGTGCAAACATAATAGTAATACCTCTTTTTCTATTTCTATTTCAATTTTCATGTGTTGGGTCAATGCGTCATATATTTTTCTATGCTTGTTCGGTCGAGTCAACCAATCCAGGAATAATCTGATTTTTTAGAACATACAACCTTCATTTAACTGCTGGAAGGCAATTTTCACTATGGATCTCAAATGGCTAAAATACAGAATTAAGGACAAGCATGAAGCTTCATTCTCCAGATAGCTAGAGCACATGTCATGAGAGCTCTTTCACATGTACTTTATTTGTAATATAGTTCTAATCTTTTTCTTTTACTTCCTCTTAGCCTTTAGTGTTTTTCCTTTCTTTTCTTCTTCTGGGGCTCCCCTCAAGCCCTATTTCTTCTTTCTTTGTTTGTTTCTTATGTTGTACTGCGTTCCACCATGTACCGCCACGCGTGTGTATGAACCGCTTCTCTTGGTGTTTCGTACTTCACCTAGAATATGTGTGTGCGAGAGAGAGAGATGATGTGTGCGAGAAGTCACGAAAGAGTTGTGTGTGTGTGTGAGAGAGAGATAGATAGATAGATAGATAGATAGAGAGAGAGAGAGAGAGAGAGAGCATATATGTCAACGCAATGCGTGTGAAAAATAAGGCCTAGATATATCGATATACTAGATGATCCATTATGCCATTGACGCAAAGAGCAACAACAATCACGAAGTTAAGCAAGTTATGAACATATTACAAAACTGTTAGAGTATTGATTATGGTAGGCTACGATTTGTTATGATCGATTGTATTCTTTCCTATACGATTCCTACCTTATCTCTAGGAGAGGCTTCTTTCCCTCCAAGTCTTGTACTCTATATATACTTGTCCTCGAGCCTCAATAATACATCAAACGCATTACGCCAATCCCTCTCTACCCCTCTAACATTGTATCGAAGAAGAGGTCTTGAGTTCATGACTCGGCTGGAGCAATTAAATTGCAGCCCACTTTCAGTCCAAGTTTAGGCCTGAGGGAGCACACGTGAGGTGGAGTGTTGACGCATAATTGTATTGCCCACCTTTCCCCATCAGCTTGAGCTGTTGGGTGAACCGGCTGGTGCGTGCAATCTAAAAAAACTATGCCTATGTAAGATGAGGAGCACAAAAGATAAATTAAAGCCATGAAGCGAAGCAACCTATAAACAACATATTTTATAAATGATCCATAGTGAGCAGTTGGCTTCTACAAAAAAATTGAGTGGTACTTGGCTTCTACATAGGTATGAACCCTGTTCAAGACTTCATCCGATTAACCAGTTAACTTGCCGATTAATCCCTACTCATAGGGTCACCGAGTAGCCGATAAACCGAAAAATCATCCGATTAATTAATTAAATGGCCGATTAGCCGATTAATCCCCTATTCGCTAGCCAACCGAGCAGCTACCAGTTAACGATTTCCTCAACAATGGGTATGAATTAAACAACAAAGAAGCAAAGGCTAGACACATGAAAAGCTGATATACAGGCCGGCCTAGTGCGAGTCCTACAGAAGGTGCACCCTTTGTGGTGTATCCGGCCGAACGCTATATATCGCATTAAGCGATCGCGTGGGGATCTCTCGCCGAAGGTTTCTCCATCCCGCACGTCGTATTGAGCTAGCCCATTCGGACAAGAGTAGCAAGTAAAAATACTTAGGAAAAGGGGAGAAGGAGGGCTTGATCCCTCTAAGGACAACAAGCATGTTTCTAGCTACCCCACCCAGTTCCCATACATAGTTAGTTGCAGGAGCGCGTCCTACATGAGTTGATTCAAGCTAGTTTTTTTTTGGTTTTTTCTTTTCTTTTTCTTCGACATTTTTCCATTCTTTTTTGCATTTTTTCTTTGTTGTTTTTTCATTTTCATTTTATTTTGTTTATTTTGGATCTTTTTTCGGTTTTTTTGTTCTTTTGGTTACTATTCTACATTTTTTGTATATGTCGAAAAAGATTTCTCTAATGCATGTCTAACATTTTTCCAATACAAGCTATACCATTTTGTAATACAAAATCAACATTTTCTATACACATTTTTTTAAATACTAGATTAATATTTTCTCAAAACAAGATTAACATTTTTTAATACCATGTTGAACATTTTTTTACACATTTACATTTTCTTTAAGTTATTGATTAACAGATTTCAAATTAAAAGTGTAGTAGTTTTTTCAATACACGATCAACATTTTTTCTATAGACATCTAACATTTTCGAAAAGCTTAATTAACATTTTTCAAACACTTGTTCAACATTTTTCCGAATGCTCGATTAACATTTTTTCAAATACTTGTTCAACATTTTTTCAAATACTTGTTCCACATTCTCGAAATACTTATTCAACATTTTTCAAGTACCTGTTCAACATTTTTCAAATATCCCTTCAAATTTTTTTATAATTTTTCAAATACTTGTTCACCATTTTTAATACTTAGTCAACATTTCAAATACTTGTTCAACATTTTTACCTGTCAACATATTTAACACTTATCTGACATTCTTTCAAATACTTGTTTAACATTTTAAAAATGTTTTCAACATTTTAAAATACTTGTTTAACATTTTTTATTTCTTGTTCAACATGTTTTAATACTTATCCAATATTTTTAAAATATTTATTCAACATTTTTAATATTATTCAATATTTGCCAATATTCTAATATATATTTAGAATATTTTAAAGTATAGACAAATGTAAACAAAAAATGAAAATGAAAAGGAAAAGAAGGCCGGAGCTTCCCCCGCGCTGGGCCGTGGCCCATGTCGAGCTCCCCCGACACGAGAGGTTCGCTCCTGTCTCGCTGAATGCGAGGAATAGGGGCGCCCGTATCCAGGGCGTTGCGCGCGAAATAATGGGAACTCATATTTGGCACATTTAGCATCAAATAGATGGCGCGATACACAAGGAAGCCCGACTGGCCAACACATTTTTGAGCACTTAATTGAGGATTTCAATGTACTAGCGATTTTTTGTTTTTATCGACGGGTTTTCTCATAGGTCACAAAAGCAAAGGTTTTCTTGAAACACGAACATTTTTTTTAAACACAAACAATTTTCGAATAGTGAGCAATTATTAGAATTTCAATAATTTTTTCAAATAAAGCATCTTTTGGAAATCATATTTTGCTTTGAAAATAATGTACTTTTTGGAAAAGTACAAAATATTTTTTAAAACTATGAATTGTTTTGTAAATCATGTACTATTGAAATTACATTTGTTTTGCGGGAAAATAATTTTCAAATTCCTAAGAAACTTTTGGAAATTTAGAACATATTTTGTGAAATTTTGAAAAATAAATATCAAAGCAGAATACAAAACGAAAAGATAGATGGAAAAGAAGGAAGCCCAAACTATCTATAAATGGGCCAGTTCATCGATCCGCTCGGGCGCTCACCCTTGTGCGACGCTAGGGCTATGTCTCGCCCGCACCCAGATATATCGGTGTCGCCTCTGGCGGGAGGTTAGTGGTTTTCTTTTCATTGGACTGGTTCGGTCCGGGTTTAGATGCTTCAGTGAAAATTTTCTTTTCTGGTTCTTTGTGTTTTGATTACCATTTTTCATGGTTTTATTTGGTCTTTCTACTTCTGGTTTTATTTTTTTTATTTTTATTTTTCAATTAATTTTCCATGTTTGAAATCATTTTAATAAATTTTAACATTTCCAAATAGACGTTAATCCTTTGTTTGAATTGTATGGAACTTTTTCATATTACACATTTCACTTATATTGTATCAACATGTTTTGAAATTCCATGAACATATTTAATGAAACGTGTGAACGTATTTTTAAGGCTGTGATGAACATATTTTTTGTATGTTATGAACATATTTTTTAAACTCGTGAACATTTTCTGAAGCGTTACATTTTTTTTTGAACGGTACAAAGCATTTTCTTAATTACGCACACAATTTTGAGATTGTGTATAAATATTCAAAAAATTGGCACGAACATGTTTTTAACGCATGAACATTTGTTGACTGTCTTGAGTATCATCTGGAGTGCTATCACCAATTTGTAAAGTTGCGCGAACTAAATTTCTACACTGGTCAGTATTTTGTATTGCAGGATGGTTGTTTCTTAATACTTAAGTAAAATATTGTTTAACAAAAAATGTAAATTTTTCCGAGGCAAATAAAAAATGTAAGTAAAGGTAATAAAACAAGAAAAAACTTTGTTGATAGTGAGCAGAATGCGGCAAATAAGAAAAACCCGGAATAGGATTCATCACTCAAAAAAAACCAAATCCTCGTCCGAAGAGGCGGCACGCATCTCCGGGGCGTGGCCCCCCTAACGGACAGCGCCGCCGCCGGCACCTGGAGGGGGAAAACGGACGCATCGGGTCTACACGAAGGGGATGTAGCTGTCGGTTTAGCCCGGATGTTGCTCCCAGGTGTCCCTCTAAGCTGACCTGACACAACCGGGTGGAGAGGTCCACTGTTCAAAGCCCGGCCGTGGAAAGTCAAAGGGCTAGATCTTGTGGTCAACCGCTCCAGGGTTAGGCGGGACGGGGGCCCTGGGGGGGGGGGGGGTAGCAATGCCACCGAAGTGTCGCACCGGCCCCTCATACATGCGGGGTGGTGTTGTGGCATGTCCGAAGAGGCGGCACACGTCTCCGGGGTTTGGCCCCCCTCATGGACGACGCCACCACCGGCACCTGGAGGGGGGGAACGGGCGCGTCGGGTCTACACGGAGGGGATTTTGCTATGGGTCTGGCCCGGATGTTGCTCCAAAGTGTTCTTATGGGTTGACCTAACACAACCGGGTCGAAAGGTCCACTGGTCAAAGCCCGTCCGTGCAAAGTCAAAGGGCTAGATCCCGTGGTCAAACGCTACAGGGTTAGGCGGCACGGGGGCCCTGGGGGGTAGCAATGCCACCGGAGCATCGCACCGGGCCCTCATACATGCGGGGTGGTGTGGAGGCATGTCCGAAGAGGCGGCACGCGTCTCCGGGGTATGGCCCCCCTCACGGACGGCGATGGCACGGTAGTAGACGTTCTGCGGTAACGATGCGGCGTGAAGATTATTAAATACTCGAGCGCGATAAAATCATGAGTTTTTTACACGACGTGGGCACATGTGCCATAGGACTGATGGTAAATTTTCATAATTTTTCATGATGGAGAAGTATCTGAACACTTCCCTCTACGCGGATTGCTCTTCGCGCGTCTACGACTGTGGCCGGCGACCTCCGGGGGCTAGCATGCCGCCAAATCTTGCGTAGGCGGCCTCTCACAAGTCTGGAAGTGTTGTGGCGGTTGCAAAAGCCTAGCACGCGTCTCCGGGGTGTGCCCCCTCACGGACGGTGCCGCCGCCGGCACCTAAAGGGGGGAAACGGACGCATCGGGTCTACACGGAGGGTATCTTGCTGTGGTTCTGGCCCGGATGTTGCTCCAAAGTGTTCCTATGGGCTGACCTAACACAACTGGGTGGAGAGGTCCACTGGTCAAAGCCCATCCGTGCAAAGTCAAAGGGCTAGGGGGGTAGCAATGCCACCGGAGCATCGCACCGGGCCCTCATACATGCGGGGTGGTGTGGTGGCATGTCCGAAGAGGCGGCACGCGTCTCCGGGTGTGGCCCCCCTAACGGACGGCGATGAGACGGTAGTAGACGTTCTGCGGTAATGATGCGGCATGAAAATTATTAAATACTCGGAGTGCGATAAAATCATGAGTTTTTTACACAACGTGGGCACATGTGCTATAGGACTGATGGTAATTTTTCATAATTTTTCGTGATGGAGAAGTATCTGAACACTTCCCATCTATGCGGATTGCTCTTCGCGCGTCTACGACTGTGGTCGGCGGCCTCCGGGGGCTAGCATGCCGCCAAATCTTGCGTAGGCGGCCTCTCACAAGTATGGAAGTGTTGTGGCGGTTGCAAATGCCCGGCACGCGTCTCCGGGGTGTGCCCCCCTCACGGACGGCGCCGCCGCCAGCACCTAGAGGGGGGAAACGGACGTGTCGGGTCTACACGGCGGGGATCTTGCAGTGGGTCTGGCCCGGATGTTGCTCCAAAGTGTTCCTATGGGCTGACCTAACACAACCGGGTGGAGAGGTCCACTGGTCAAAGCCCGTCCGTGCAAAGTCAAAGTGCTAGATCCGGTGGTCAAACGCTACCGGGTTAGGCGGGACGGGGGCCCTGGGGGTAGCAATGCCACCGGAGCATCGCACCGGGCCCTCATACATGCGGGGTGGTGTGGTGGCATGTCCGTAGAGGCGGCAGGCGTCTCCGGGGTGTGGCCCCCCTCACGGACGGCGATGACACGATAGTAGACGTTCTGCGGTAACGATGCGGCGTGAAGATTATTAAATACTCGGAGCGCGATAAAATCATGAGTTTTTTACACGACGTGGGCACATGTGCTATAGGACTGATGGTAATTTTTCATAATTTTTCATGATGGAGAAGTACCTGAACACTTCCCTCTACGCGGTTTGCTCTTGGCGCGTCTACGACTGTGGTCGGCGGCCTCCCGGGGCTAGCATGCCGCCAAATCTTGCGTAGGCAGCCTCTCACAAGTCTGGAAGTGTTGTGGCGGTTGCAAACGCCCGACACGCGTCTCCGGGGTGTGCCCCCCTCATGGATTGCGCCGCCGCTGGCACCTGGAGGGGGGAAGCGGACACGTCGGGTCTACACGGAGGGGATCTTGCTGTGGGTCTAGCACGGATGTTGCTCCAAAGTGTTCCTATGGGCTGACCTAACACAACTGGGTGGAGAGGTCCACTGGTCAAAGCCCGTACGTCCAAAGTCAAATGGCTAGATCCCGTGGTCAAACGCTACAGGGTTAGGCGGGACGGGGGCCCTGGGGGTAGCAATGCCACCGGAGCATCGCACCGGGCCCTCGTACATGCGGGGTGGTGTGGTGGCATGTCCGAAGAGGCGGCACACGTCTCCGGCATGTGGCCCCCCTCACGAACGGCGATGACACGGTAGTAGACGTTCTGCGGTAACGATGCGGCGTGAAAATTATTAAATACTCGGAGGGGGAAAACGGACGCGTCGGGTCTACATGGAGGGGATGTAGATGTAGGTTTGGCCCGGATGTTGCTCCCATGTGTCCCCGCGCAAACCATCTCCGTCCGACGGACTTGGATCCGCCGCCGCCCCCACCCCAACCCCCACCGTCGACGACCCCCCTCCCTCTTCACTCAGCTGACCTACTAAGCTCCACATCGAGCACGCGAGGCAGCGGCCATGCGCTCCCAGACCCGCGACCAGGCCACGGCCTCGGCGGACGAAGCTGCTCGAGTTCGGCGCCTCCCCTCCCCTCTGTGTGGTTCCGGGAGAGGAGAGGGCCGAGCGATTAAAAAAACATTAAAAATCCATATGAAATAATAATACATAAAAAAACATAAAAAAACATAAAAAAGGAAAATATAACTATAAAAACATTAAAAAATCTATATGAAATAAAAAACATAAAAGAAGGAAAAATATGAACTATTAAAAACATTTAAAAATGAAAAATATAACTATGCCGATGGCAAAGCCGTCGGCATAGCTGCGGCCATAGGGGACGTGTCATGCGGATCGGTGACATGGCGTCTATGCCGACAGCATAGACTGCCTTATCCCCTCGCGTGGTGCCTCCTCCACTCATTCTCTCCCAGCTCCCCGCGACCCCGGCCACGAGCTGCTCGCCGCCGCCGCCGACTCCCTGCCCCCTGCCGCCGCCGCCGCACTCGCCCCCTGCCGCCACCGCCGCACTCGCCCCCGCCCCTGCCGCCACCGCCGCACTCGCCCCCTGCCGCCACCGCCGCATTTGCCCCGTGCCGGCGCCGCCCTCGCTCCAGCCGCCCCCGTCCCTCCCTCGCTCCAGCCGCCCCCGCCCCTCCCTCCTCGACCCCGGCCGGCCCCGCCCCCCCTCCTCGACCCTGCCCCTCTCTCGCCCCGCCCGGCCTAGCCTGGCCGGCCCCCTGCCGGTCCGACCGGCCGGCCCCTCCGGCGACCGCCGCCTGCCGCTCCGGTAGTCGTCCCTGCCCCGACCGGCCGGCCCCCCTGCTCCGGTGGTCGCCCCCTCATCCGTAGGTAAGAACGTTTTTTTAACAATATGTCATTCACATATACTTATCAGAAATTCTATAGTGCTCCCACTCACTTTCTTGTAAATACAGGCTTCACCGCAAGTCTGTATAAAACTATATGCTTTGATCAACTTATCAAAGCGTATATTCCAACTCCAAGATGCTTGCACCAGTCCATAGATGGATCGCTAGAGCTTGCATATTTTGTTAGTACCTTTAGGATTGACAAAACCTTCTGGTTGCATCATATACAACTCTTCTTTAATAAATCCATTAAAGAATGCAGTTTTGTTTATCCATTTGCCAGATTTCATAAAATGCGGCAATTGCTAACATGATTCAGACAGACTTGAGCATAGATATGAGTGAGAAACTCTCATCATAGTCAACACCTTGAACTTGTCGAAAACCTTTTTGCGACAATTCTAGCTTTGTAGATAGTAACACTACTATCAGCGTCCGTCTTCCTCTTGAAGATCCATTTAATCTCAATGGCTCGCCGGTCAATGGGCAGGTCAATCAAAGTCCATACTTTGTTCTCATACATGGATCTCATCTCAGATTTCATGGCCTCAAGCCATTTCGCGGAATCTGGGCTCATCATTGCTTCCTCATAGATCGTAGGTTCGTCATGGTCAATTAACATGATCTCCAGAATAGGATTATCGTACCACTCTGGTGCGGATCTCACTCTGGTTGACCTTACGAGGTTCGGTAGTAACTTGATCTGAAGTTATATGATCATCATCATTAGCTTCCTCACTAATTGGTGTAGGAGTGACAGAAACATATTTATGTGATGATCTACTTTCCAATAAGGGAGCAGGTACAGTTACCTCATCAAGTTCTACTTTCCTCCCACTCACTTCTTTCGAGAGAAACTCCTTCTCTAGAAAGGATCCATTCTCAGCAATGAATATCTTGCCTTCGAATCTGTGATAGAAGGTGTACCCAACATTTTCTTTTGGGTATCCTATGAAGACGCACTTCTCCGATTTGGGTTTGAGCTTATCAGGTTGAAACTTTTTCACATAAGCATTGCAACCTCAAACTTTAAGAAACGACAACTTTTGTTTCTTGCCAAACCACAGTTCATACAGTGTCGTCTCAACGGATTTAGATGGTGCCCTTTTTAACGTGAATGCAGCTGTCTCTAATGCATAACCCCAAAACTATAGTGGTAAATCGGTAAGAAACATCATAGATTGCACTATATCCAATAAAGTACGGTTATGACGTTCGGACACACTATCATGTTGTGGTGTTCCAGGTGGCATGATTTTGTGAAACTATTCCACATTGTTTTAATTGAAGACCAAACTCGTAACTCAAATATTTGTCTCTGCGATCAGATCGTAGAAACTTTATTTTCTTGTCACAATGATTTTCCACTTCACTCTGAAGTTTTTTGAACTTTTCAAATGTTTCAGACTTATGTTTCATCAAGTAGATATACCCATATCTGCTCAAATCATCTGTGAAGGTCAGAAAATAACGATACCCGCTGCAAGCCTCAACATTCATCGGACTGCATACATCAGTATGTATTATTTCCAATAAGTCAGTTGCTTGCTCCATTGTTCCGGAGAACGGAGTCTTAGTCATCTTGCCCATGAGGCATGGTTCGCAAGCATCTTGCCCATGATTCATAATCAAGTGATTCCAAAAGCCCATCAACATGGAGTTTCTTCATGCGCTTTACACCAATATGACCTAAATGGCAGTGCCACAAATAAGTTGCACTATCATTATTAACTTTGCATCTTTTGGCTTCAATATTATGAGAATGTGTATCACAACGATCGAGATCCAACAAACCATTTTCATTGGGTGTATGACCATAGAAGGTTTTATTCATGTAAACAGAACAACAATTTATTCTCTTACTTAAATGAATAACCGTATTGCAATAAACATGATCAAATCATATTAATGCTCAACGCAAACACCAAATAACACTTATTTAGGTTCAACACTAATACCGAAAGTATAGGGAATGTGCGATGATGATCATATCAATCTTGGAACCACTTCCAACACACATCGTCACTTCACCCTTAACTAGTCTCTGTTCATTCTGCAACTCCTATTTCGAGTTACAACTCTTAGCAACTGATCCAGTATCAAATACCGAGGGGTTGCTACGAACACTAGTAAAATACACATCAATAATCTGTATATCAAATATACCTTTGTTCACTTTGCCATCCTTCTTATCCGCCAAATACTTGGGGCAGTTCCGCTTCCAGTGACCAGTCCCTTTGCAGTAGAAGCACTTAGTCTCAGGCTTAGGACCAGACTTGGGCTTCTTCACTTGAGCAGCAACTTGCTTGCCGTTCTTCTTGAAGTTCCCTTTCTTTCCCTTTGCCCTTTTCTTGAAACTAGTGGTCTTGTTAATCATCAACACTTGATGCTCTTTCATGATTTCTACCTTCATCGATTTCATCATCATGAAAAGCTCGGGAATCGTTTTCATCATCCCTTGCATACTATAGTTCATCATGAAGTTCTACTAACTTGGTGATGGTGACTAGAGAATTCTGTTAATCACTATTTTATCTGGAAGATTAACTCCCACTTGATTCAAGCGATTGTAGTATCCAGACAATCTGAACACATGCTCACTACTTGAGCTATTCTCCTCCATCTTTTAGCTATAGAACTTGTTGGAGACTTCATATCTCTCAACTCGTATTTGCTTGAAATATTAACTTCAACTCCTGGAACATCCATATGATCCATGATGTTCAAAACGTCTTTGAAGTCCCGATTCTAAGCTGTTAAGCATGGTGCACTAAACTATCAAGTAGTCATCATATTGAGCTAGCCAAACGTTCATAACGTCTGCATCCGCTCCTGCAGTAGGTCTGTCACCTAGAGGTGCATCAAGGACATAATTCTTCTGTGGAGCAATGAGGATAATCCTCAGATCATGGATCTAATCCGCATCATTGCTACTAAAAAATTTCAACTTAGTTTTCTCTAGGAACATATAAAAATTAAACGAGGAGCAACATCGCGAGCTATTGATCTATAACATAGATATGCTAATACTACCAGGACTAAGTTCATGATAAATTAAAGTTCAATTAATCATATTACTTAAGAACTCCCACTTAGATAGACATCCCTCTAATCATCTAAGTGATCACGTGATCCAAATCAACTAAACCATAACCAATCATCACGTGAAATGGAGTAGTTTTCAATGGTGAACATCACTATGTTGATCATATCTACTATATGATTCACGCTCGACCTTTCGGTCTCAGTGTTCCAAGGCCATATCTGCATATGCTAGGCTCGTCAAGTTTAACCTGAGTATTCCGCGTGTGCAAAACTGGCTTGCACCCGTTGTAGATGGACGTAGAGCTTATCACACCCGATCATCACGTGGTGTCTGGGCACGACGAACTTTGGCAATGGTGCATACTCAGGGATAACACTTTTTATCTTGAAATTTAGTGAGAGATCATCTTATAATGCTACCGTCAATTAAAGCAAGATAAGATGCATAAAAGATAAACATCACATGCAATCAAAATATGTGACATGATATGGCCATGATCATCTTGCGCCTTTGATCTCCATCTCCAAAGTACCATCATGATCTCTATCGTCACCGGCATGACACCATGATCTCCATCATCTAGATCTATATCAATGTGTCTTCACATGGTCGTCTTGCCAACTATTGCTCTTGCAACTATTGCTATCGCATAGCGATAAAGTAAAGCAATTATTTGGCACTTGCATCTTATGCAATAAAGAGACAACCATAAGGCTTCTGCCAGTTGTCGATAACTTCAACAAAACATGATCATCTCATACAACAACTTATATCTCATCACGTCTTGACCATATCACATCACAACATGCCCTGCAAAAACAAGTTAGACGTCCTCTACTTTGTTGTTGCAAGTTTTATGTGGCTGTTATGGGCTTAGCAAGAACCGTTCTTACCTACGGATCAGAACCACACTGATAGTTTGTCAAGTTAGTGCTGTTTTATAACCTTCTCAAGGACCGGGCGTAGCCACACTCGGTTCAACTAAAGTTGGAGAAACTGACACCCGCTAGTCACATGTGTGCATAACACGGCGGCAAAACCAGTCTCGCGTAAGCGTACGCGTAATGTCGGTCCGGGCCGCTTCATCCAACAATACCGCCGAACCAAAGTGTGACATGCTAGTAAGCAGTATGACTTATATCGCCCACAACTCACTTGTGTTCTACTCGTGCATATTACATCAACGCATAAAACCTAGGCTCGGATGCCACTGTTGGGGAACGTAGTAATTTCAAAAAAATTCCTACGCACACGCAAGATCATGGTGATGCATAGCAACGAGAGGGGAGAGTGTTGTCCACGTACCCTCGTAGACCGAAAGCAGAAGCGTTAGCACAATGCGGTTGATGTAGTCGTACGTCTTCACGATCTGAACGATCAAGTACCGAACGTACGGCACCTCCGAGTTCTGCGCACGTTCAGCCCGATGATGTCCCTCGAACTCTGATCCAGCCGAGTGTTAAGGGAGAGTTTCGTCAGCACAACGGCGTGGTGACGATGATGATGTTCTACCGACGCAGGGCTTCGCCTAAGCACCGCTATGATATGATCGAGGTGGATTATGGTGGAGGGGGGCACCGCACACGGCTAAGAGATCCAAGGGATCAATTGTTGTGTCCTTGGGGTGCCCCCTGCCCCCATATATAAAGGAGTGGAGGAGGGGGAGGGCCGGCCCTCTCTATGGCGCGCCCTAGGGGAGTCCTACTCCCACCGGGAGTAGGATTCACCCTTTCCTAGTAGAACTAGGAGCCCTTCCAATTAGTAGGAGTAGGAGGGAGGGAAAGGGAAGGGAAAAGGAGAAGGAAGGAAGGGGGCGCCCCCTCCCTAGTCCAATTCGGACCAGCCCATGGGGAGGGGTGCGGCCACCCTTTGAGGCCTTTCTCTCCTTTCCCGTATGGCCCATTAAGGCCCAATACGAATTTCCGTAACTCCCCGGTACTCCCGAAAATACCCGAATCACTCGGAACCTTTCCGATGTCCAAATATAGTCGTCCAATATATCGATCTTTACGTCTCGACAATTTCGAGACTCCTCGTCATGTCCCCAATCTCATCCGGACTCCGAACTCCTTTGGTACATCAAAACACATAAACTCATAATATAATCGTCATCAAACTTTAAGCGTGCGGACCCTACGGGTTCAAGAACTATGTAGACATGACCGATACACGTCTCCTGTCAATAACCAATAGCGGAACCTGGATTCTCATATTGGCTCCTACATATTTTACGAAGATCTTTATCGGTCAAACCGCATAACAACATACGTTGTTCCCTTTGTCATCCGTATGTTACTTGCACGAGATTCGATCGTCGGTACCTCAATACCTAGTTCAATCTCGTTACCGGCAAGTCTCTTTACTCGTTCCATAACACATCATCCCGCAACTAACTCATTAGTTGCAATGCTTGCAAGGCTTATAGTGATGTGCATTACCGAGTGGGCCCAGAGATACCTCTCCGACAATCGGAGTGACAAATCCTAATCTCGAAATACGCCAACCCAACAAGTACCTCCGGAGACACCTGTAGAGCACCTTTATAATCACCCAGTTACGTTGTGACGTTTGGTAGCACACAAAGTGTTCCTCCGGTAAACGGGAGTTGCATAATCTCATAGTCATAGGAACATGTATAAGTCATGAAGAAAGCAATAGCAACAAACTAAACGATCAAGTGCTATGCTAACGGAATGGGTCAAGTCAATCACATCATTCCCCTAATGATGTGATCCCGTTAATCAAATGACAATCTTTGTCTATGGCTAGGAAACATAACCATCTTTGATCAACGAGCTAGTCAAGTAGAGGCATACTAGTGACACTCTATTTGTCTATGTATTCACACATGTATCATGTTTCCGGTTAATACAATTCTAGCATGAATAATAAACATTTATCATGATATAAGGAAATAAATAATAACTTTATTATTGCATCTAGGGCATATTTCCTTCATATGCATGATTGCTGCAACTCTATAGAGTTCTTGACGAGCACAAGGCCAGAGCCGACGTGGTCTTGCTTGCGGCTGCGAAGAAGAAAGCTCGTCAGTTGCAGTACGAGGTGCGCTGGGTTGCCGTCTCGCAGTACTAACACATCTACCTAAACAAAAGATGACCAAAACTCAAGCGCAGAGGCAACGACTTACCTTGAACAGGGAGCAGTTCATGATGGTAACTATTACTAACTTTTCATTGTTTCAAGCAGTCAACTATATGTTTCGTGCTCACATGTCATGCTTCCAAAATTTGCATAGGTTGTTCCACGTTGGTGCTATGGAAGGCATGACGGATGGGCGAGTTTGGTGGACAGGTGGCTCGGCAACGATGCAGATTTTGCTGCCAAGAGCATCAAGGCCCGGGCTAACCGTGGAAAAGACGGGACACACGGCTAAGGAAACAGGAACAATTGGGGCTTCAAGGCCATGAAGGTATATCTATATGCATGATGCATTTTTGTTATTCTTTACCGTCATGTTCTTATGTATGCCTAACTTTTGTTTGACGTTGCAGGAGGACAAACTGAAGAGGCCGCTCTCAGACATGGAGTCGTGGAAGCTGGCCCGCAAGTGGAGTGATCGCAAGGACTGCGAGAGTCAGTACTACGGCAAGACCGAGGAGCACCTAGAGTCTTACACTCAGAACTATCAGAAGTTGCATCCGGATGTTCCTGTTCCTGAGGTCGCCCAGTCTCAGATCGACGATACGGCAGTGGTGGCCATCCAGGGGAAGTCACATGGCCGGTATCCGTGTTTCGATGGCTTGATCACTCCTTCGATCTCGTACACACGGCTTCGGGCTACCAACCCGATCCAGTTAGAGAGTACGGGGCGTTCACAAACTCCCTTAGCCCGCCAGCATGCTGTAAGTACGTCCCCTTTATGTTCTTTCTCTCTAGCATTCTTAGTTTATTTTCAGCATCGCTCACTTAGAAACAACCTAAATTATGTAGGCATATAAGGCCTTTGTCAAGCATAGGAATCTCGAGGTGCGAGAGTACTTGCAACGAGTGAAGGCAAACGATGATTACAACTGTCAGATGATGACGATTAGTTTTGCCCTCTTAAAACCAAGCTAAAATTTTGCACTTTCATTCCTTCTGACCTTCTAATTTGCTTGTTTAACTAACATCCAGGCTATGTTGGCATCTTGGAGTAACCGCACGGATCCACCACAAATGGGATCCCCACCACCACATGCGGGAGAACCCCCACACGTGCCCACGTTCGATGAATGGGTGGCACTAGGCAGTGATAGTCCGGTTAGTACATTTGCCTAACTACTGACAAACTAGTTCTCGTTCATTCAACACTATCATATCATATTTACCGTTAGAATCTTCTCTCGAACATGTAGGGGACCGGTGGCTCGACTCCTACTTCGTCGACCCCAGTCACTCCGATTTGGCAGAGTGATGGTGGTCACGGTGGCAGTTTTGGCGGAGGTGGTCTTGGCGGTGGTGGTTTTGGCGGAGGTGGTCTTAGCGGTGGTGGTTCTGGCGGAGGTGGTCTTGGCGGCGGCGGTCTTGCTTGATGTTGATGATCGTGCATGTGGCCATCGTGCCATACCTTTCATGTCCTACTTATGTTTCATGTCTTGCACTACTTTTATGTTCATGAACTTTAGCCGGTGATGATATTTAGATGATGGACTTGACTATGTTTAAATGATGATAATGAACTTGAGTATGTTTAGATGATGAACTGTCATATTTCTGCATAATCCCATATTATTCTGCTTTGAAATGCTGTCAAATTAATTGAAAAAGAGAAAACAGGGAATATATATATATGTATATATATATATGTATATATATATGTATATATATATATATATGCGCCCAGGGCTTCCCAGAGCGCACCATGTGGCAGGGCTATGCCTACGGCAAAGCCGTCGGCATAGATGAAAATCTATGTCGATGGCTTCGCCGTAGGCATAGCACTGCCGCCAAGAGGCACCAGGGGACGACACGTGGCACGGCTATGCCTACGGCAAAGCCGTCGGCATAGATTCTATCTTAGGCATAGCCCAGCCACCAGGAGGAACCACTGAATGCCACGTGGCAGAGGTATGCCGACGGCTTGGCCGTCGGCATACCTCTGCCACGTGGCTTCCCGTGATTCGACAGCGCTTTTGACGGCGCCGTCCGTTGCCGTCAGGCGAAAAACATTGCCGACGGCTAAACTATGCCGACGGCTGATGCCCGGCCGTCGGCATAGGGACGACGGCTATACTACACCGACAGTCTGACAAGACTACGCTGACGTGATCTACGCCGATGGGCCTATGCCGACAACAGCCGTAGGCATAGATCTATGCCGACGGCAAATGACCTATGCCGACGGTCCTAGGCGGCCCTGGGCCGTAGGCATGGGCCGTGAGTCCGGTAGTGACTGACCAGAAAGATTATAATAAAGAAAGAAAAAGACCGCTGGCTAGTCTAAACGTAGGTTCCACGCAACGGTGACATAATCCCACTTCCTGGTTGATAACTACTACTCCTCTATTTGGATGGACAGAAAGTCGTTATCCCTGTAGATGGCTGGTCAGATTCACCTGGTACTCCGGTTGGTCTAGTGGAGTATCAATCATAGTCGTTTGGAAGATCCAGTGTTTTGATAATGAAATCCAGAATGGTAACTCGGTGCTCCATCTTGAATGTAGGAGTTCTTTCGTTCCATTATTTGCAATGATTGCAGCCAGAAGCTTGGGTGCATCCACTTAACAATGCCAGTATTAATATATTATCTGAGGATCTATAAAAAAAAGGCAGCTTAGTGCTTGTAGCTCCCGCTTGCGCAGGGTTCGATCACTTTGGGTCTATTATATGCAACTTTTTCCTACATTTCTGTAAGATGCTGTTTTCAGGACTTGAACCCATGACCTCATGGTTACAAGGCAGTAGATCTATCTAAGCAATAAAACATTCATAGACAATTTTTCCAGAGAAAGATCAATAATACTTCATTTCATTGTATACTCAAGAAAAAAAAGTATACTCAATAAAGGAGTGAAATCATGTCATCATTTATATCATATAGTATATAACTATAGGATACCCCACGTGTTGATGCAAGAATTGGTTGATGAAATTTTAGAATGATAAGCAAAATTTAAAATACATATGACTTGTTATATTTGATTATGTATAGTTGTACTAAAAAAAAGAGTATGTATAGTTGTAACAATATTTATTGAACATAAGTAGAATAACTGAATGAAAAATATTTTTCCATGCATGGTTGAATGGTGTAGTTGTTTTTTTTCATGCATGACTGCATGTTAAGATGGGCCTTATCTCATTCATAATGTTATAGTGAGGTTACATCCTTGTTAAAATAAATAAGTTAGTAGGGATGACTCTAGATATAGATCAATAAGATACACACAACCATTTTTCTTCAACAAAGGGTGGAGTTTAATACACACAACCATTAGGAGCAATTAACATTATTAATGGCAGTACATTCTGAATCAATCGATGACACAAACATTAGAATTTAGAATGATTCAGAGAATGACAAAATTAAGGGAAACCCAAGAGAAAGTACACATGCAGTTGAATTAATGCATCAGATGGGAGGACGTTGTTCAGGACCATCTACTTAGTGAACTCGATGGCCCATGCGTTAGCGTAGATGTAAGTGGTCTTCATGGTGGCGAACCCGGCGCCCTTGGCCAGGGCCTCGAACTCCCTCTCGTACCTCTCCCTGCCACCTGGGTTGTGCGCGAGCATGATCATGTCGACATGGAACACCCCCTGAGCCTTAGGCGTGGCTTCGGGGTTCACCGGCAGGATGCACTCCACGAGCACCACCTTGCCGTGCGGCGGCAAGGCGTTGTAGCAGTTCTTGAGCAGCGTCGCGCAGTGCTCGTCGCTCCAGTCGTGGAGGATCCACTTCATGAGGATGGCGTCGCCCGAGGGCACCTTCTGAAACATGTCGCCGCCGGCGTGGGTGACACCCGGGAACGGCGGCGCCTCGGAGATGACGTGGGGAAGGTCGAAGTTGATGCCCTTGATGGTGGGGTAGTGAGCGGTGATGGCGGCCACGGTGGCGCCGACGCCCCCGCCCACGTCGACGAGGGTGTTGAGGCCCTCGAAGCCCTTGTAGGCCTCGAGGAGCTTCTTGGTGATGATGATGGAATGGTTCTTCATCCCCTCGTTGAACACGCGGTTGAAGCGCGGGTCCGTGCCGTGGTACTCGAACGCCGACATCCCGTACGCCTTGTTGAATGGGATGCCACCGTCGAGGACCGCATCCTTGAGATAGTACCTGAAAAATGGTACGGTATGATTCACCCACACATTTGGAACATGCATGTGCTCTGCTTGCCACATCTTTTGCAACAGGGAGATGCTACTACATGAGGGCAAACTAAGATGAAGAAAGAGGGATGATCGATCTAGCTCACCAGCTCTCCATGAGGACCTTGTCCTGGTTCATGAGCGCCAGCGCCGACATGGAGACGCCGTCCTCGTTGGGGGTGAGGTACTTGCACACCGGCGCGGCGCCGTACCGCCGAGAGAGGCGGCCGTCCTTGCCCTCCTCCGTCTTGCACGACACCACGTTGTACGAGGCCAGCAGACGGAGCATGCGGTCCACCATGTCCGGCGCTTCCGGATTCGCCGCGGAAGGGAGCTTGGCAGCAACCTCAGCGGGAGTCAGCAACTTGCCGCCGGCGGCCATCAGGGTCTCGAGGAGTCCCAGCTCGATGGCGTTCTTCAGCGTCATCGGGAGGATGGACGACGAGACGAGCTGGAGAGCGTACATGCACGCATCCTCGTCGGCGCCGGCGGCAATGGAGCCCATCTCTGCTTGCTTCTGCCTCTCCGGAGCCGAGCTGCTGCTACGTGGCGGTGAGTGTGAGCGAGCGACTGAGCGATGACCTACTTTGGAGGGAGGACGGGAAGGGGCTTGGTTATATGGGGCTTTCTGGCTCACCAACCACCACACCACACCACACCAACTGCTTTTTCTTCTTGGTCTTGAGGAAAAGCAAAGGATGGATATGGCACACCGGAAAGTTGTACTGTTACATTATTGTTGTGGTTGTGGTTTATAAGTAGGTTATATATGCTTTTATTTCTTCATAATGTTGTGTTTAGGTGTACTAGAAACATAACATCCACCCAAATACTGGTTGATGAATCATTGCATAAGATAAAGTGAAGATGGACAATACGTGGTAAATACTTGTACTTCCATGATTGAAGATGATAGATTGGATGTTTTTCCGCAAAAAAAGAAACATATGTGTAGACAGAATAATCTTGTACTATCTCCGTCCCATATTAGTTTTCGCTTAAACATATGTATTTAGCACTGAAATACGCCTAGACACATTCATTTCGGCGACGACAGAGGGTGGAATGAGATGGGCCAAACGCCTTCAATTTCATGGGCTCTAGTTTACACGTTCAATTTCAAGGGCTCAAAACAAAGTTTGGATCTTCATACTTTCTTATTAGGGAACCACATAATAAATATCGCCCGGGACCGGAGAACAAGGTCGGCCCTAAGATCCTAAGGAAAACTATAGAAAGGTCTTCCACAGACTTATGTTGCGACTACGTATCTATCATATATAGTGCACATCTATATTTATACCTACCTAATAATAATAAATAAATAAAGGGACATGCGTTTCTCTGATTTTTTGAGCAGATCACTTATATTATTATTTTTAACAAAATTCTATCCAAGGTGGTACTAATTTGTTTCTCCCGTTTTTTCGTCCGTACAGGGACCTCCTATATGATGATGCAGACCGCGATGCACAGGCTCGACACATACTGGGCTGGCCCACCAATGGCACATCTATATCTATACCTACCTAATAATAAGAATATTAATAAGTAAGATTGTTTTGAGCAGTTCACTCATATTATAATTTTTCAATTTTTTCTATACAAGGTGATACTAATTTGTTTCTCCGGTTGCCACTTTTATTTAAAGTATGATGTAAGAAAATCCTAGAAATGAGGGAGCTCGCAAGTATTTCATCCCACCACCTCACACTACCGAAGTGAGAAGCTTGCCACTAGAGTGGGCGGCTATTACGGACTACAAAAAGCATGAGACATGAAAGTATCCAAAGCAGCGATCATAATTGAACGCATTTTTGAATAGTATTCTATTTTTTCTTGTATTTTTTTAACAATTTGGAAAAGCCAAATATTTTTTTGAAGGCAAATAATTTATGAAAATTCAAATAATTTTGCAAATATGACCAATTTTGGGAATTCCAAACATTTTATGTCAAAACCCAAACAATGTTGAAATCGCAAATAGTCTATTTTTTTTTGAACAATTTAGTAAAACCCGTTCATTTTTTGGAAATCATGAAACATTTATCGGAAACACGATTTTTAAAAAAAAATATGAACAATGGTTTACACATTTTTTGACCAATATAACCTATTTTGAAATATCAAACAGTTTAAAAAATTGAAAAAATTCTTGAAAATTCGGAAAATATTTTTAAAAACAAGACAAAATTTGAAACAATAAAAAAATTGTTTTAAACATGAGCACTTTTGTATAAAAAGGGGACAGTTTTTGAAACTCAGAAGAAAATTTGGAAAATGTGAAAATTTAATTTTATCTATGATTTTTTTTGAAAGAGGGAACTTTTTTGAACATGTGAACAAAAATTGAAATAAGCAACAATTTATGAACTTCCGAACAATTTTTGAAAAGCGTGAACATTTTCAATTTTGTGAAAGAACAAGCGAACATTTTTTGAATTTGTGAATAAATTTTGAAAACGGGAACTTTATTCAAAGGTTGAAAATTTTTTAAATGTAAAAAAATCTGAAATGTACAAAAATTTATCTAAATCTTGAAAATAATGAAAAAGGAAAATAAACTTGAAAATGAAAAGGAGAATAGAAATCACGAAAGGGAAAAGGGGGAAAAGAAAAAGAAAATAAAAGAAAAATAATGAAAAAAGAAAACAAACTGAAAAGCCAGTAAAAATTGTTTCAGGAACTTACTAGAAGGTTCCGAAATCTTGTTTGGAATCTTCCATGAGGTTCTCAGAACTAGACTCTGTCGATGACTCGCTCGCTGCTAAAATGGGTCAGGCTAGTTATTCGTCCACACCTTCTCTCCTGTGTGTTTCCACTGCAACTTGGCGCAATGTGCGTTATATAGGATGACGGTAAGTTCACCTAAATTGTATTTTTGGAGTGTATTTTCTATTTGTGTTTTTTTTTGAGAATTCTCGTAACCTTTATTGATCAATGTTCAAGGGTACAAGAACTTTGTCAGGAAGGGACCCCAACCACAAATATCGGCCTACGGCCAAATTACAAGCATGCTTGGCTAGAGCATGAGCTTCAAAATTAAAACTCCTATTTTCATAAGCAAAATTACATATCTGAAACTCTCTCATCGTGAGGGAGATTTCTCGGATAATTGCCGCATTACTTCCTCTACTCCCTTGATGGATTTCCTTGATGAGCGCCTGGCAATCTGACGCAATATGCACCTGATGAAGATTAAGATCAGCTGCTAGCGCAAGTGCTTCTCTCGCGGCATATGTTTCGAGCAGCAAAGGATCAGTAACACTAACTACCAAGGCTGAGCAGCCAAGGTAAAGCCCCTGTTGGTCGCGGCAGATAGCTGTTGCTGCTCCTTGCAAACTGTCTCGAGCCACAGCTCCATCAGCATTCAGTTTCGCCTTGTTTTCTGGTGGGGGAAGCCATCACTGCACCTTCTCCCTCTGTTGGCCCTCGACCTGTCTTCCCCGCACTGCCGTCTCACACACGGACAGATCATGCAGATAAGATTGGACAAAAGCGTTCGTTAGTTGGGGGCTTTGGAAAATCGACTCGCACACGACCTTCCTTCTTGCATACCAGATCGCCCACAATGTGACCACCATTCTTGTGAACTGATCATGATTCAGCTCCTCGTGTAAATAAAAAATCCAATTTCTCGTAGTTGATTGCTTGTTCTCTGTCAATGTTTCTACCAAGTTTTGATCTTAAAGAGCCCAAGTAGACCGAGCCATTGTACATCCAATGAGAGCGTGTCTCCGTGAATCTTTAGTCCCACAAAAAGGGCAAGCATCTTCAACTGACATATTTCTCCGTTTAAGAACATCAGTGGTTGGTAGCGAATGCTTCGCTAGCCTCCACATATATATTTTCACCTTCGAGGGCACTTTCATTTTCCAAAGCGAGGACCATGCACTCTCCTCTCTACTTGTGTCTGATGCTCCTCCTCGTCCCTCTAACCAATTCTCTTGTTGAGTCTTGGTTGTGATTTGCCAAGTTAAATGTGTCTGTGAGTTGCCTGCAAAATCAATGAGCCTCCACGAGAATCAATAAATAAATATTTGGATAATTAAATTGGACGTACTACAAAAGATCCCATTAATTAAATGAGATTATGGGCTAGGAATTCTATGGCTGGATGGGCCAATGGGAGAGAGAGGACCCCGATTAAATAAATGGACTCGAAAAGGAATTAAAATTAAAAGAAGGAATAATGGGTGTGGTAATTAACCCACATGTGCAGGTGTTTGAATAGTGATTTGAGGGCTCAACGTATAAGATGCATGGACATATTGGCTTTGAATTTATTGGCAACATAACATGACGGAGGAGGAGTTTGGCAACTTAACAAACTCACCGCCTTGAGATTGATCTTTGTTTCTTTTTTATCCCATGTTATAAATTTTTCTTAGAATGTGATGACCAAAATCACCGCCTTGAGACTTATCACGTTTTTCATAAATACATGGACAAGTGACTACTGTCGACTATGATACAAAGAGGAAAAGTGGCAACTCACTAGGGGTGCATGACAGTTTGTTTCTTCCATTACAACGCCCAGACATGTTTGCTAGTACTGTACAAGGTTTAAAAGCCATTCCAACTAGGCCTTAGAGCATCTCTAGCCTTTCCTCTAAAAAATAATCCCCAGACGCGCCCAAAACTTTCCTCAAAACCGAGGAGTTAAAAAAAGTGTGCACCTAGCACTTCCCCTAAATCTTAACTCCCTAAGAAAAATTTCGCGGTTAAATTTTCCAGCATGTTGGAATGTATGTTGATGTCCACTGACAAAAAAATTAGATTAAAAAACATTTACTATTTCTTTCAGATTTTAATGTTCATGCTGGTGTATTGGAGCTTGACAACAAAAAATCCATGTCGCTGAATGTATGCTATATAAGCTTTACTTCCCATCTATCGTGAATCGAAGTGCTCATATTCCTTAGGAAAACGCTACATGATACTCCCTCCGTTCGGAATTACTTGTCTCAGAATTAGATATATCTAGAACTAAAATACGTCTAGATACATCCATTTCTACGACAAGTAATTCCGAACGGAGGGAGTACGTCAGAAGAAATGGGAGAAACACATGTATCCATGCATGACTAGTTCAACATGTTAGACTGATCAAACATGATAAATATCAGTTCGATCAGTTTCTGCCGAGTCACACGACGGTGACGTGCATCTACCATTGGGCTCAACTAGAGCGATGCAAAGCGCGATTTTCTGTTGGGTGCTCGGAGAGAAGGAAAATGAGGCACACGATGCAAATCCATCAGCCGAATCATGCGGCAGAAGCAAGCAACGCCGAAGAGGCCGATGCAGATCAAAAGAATTTGAATAACCAGCGCAGCAGGGGCAGAGCATAGTGATGACCATACCGGGCCACGGAGAGTACTCCTAATCAGCACCTGTTGTGGCAACTAACAAAACTGGGACTCACACGCATGCTCTCATGGGCCGCCAGCAGGTAGCTTCTAGCTTACTCGTTACACGATATTCAAAAAGATCATGAATTTGAAAAAAATGTTTGTTATTTTCAAGGACAAAGTTTGTGAACGTCGGGAAAAATGTTCACGAATTAGGGACAAATTCATGAATTTGAGAATGTTCATGAGTGTAGCAAAAGTTCAAGGATTTTAAAAACATCATGAATTTGAAAAAAAATAGTACATGAAAAAGTTTGTAATTTGGAAAATTTTCACAAATTTGAAAATATGTTCATAAAGTTGAAAAAAGTTCACAAGAATTTGAAAAAGTTGACGAACTTCGGAAATTTCACAAATTTGGAAAATGTTTTACAATTTGAAAAATTTCATGCATTTGAAAAGAAAAAAAAAAGAGGACAGAAAAAAAGGAAAACCGAGTACAACCCATGCCAGGAAAAAACAAAAAGGAAAAACACCCAAAAAAAACGGCAGAAAACTGTGGAAAAATCTACATTGGTCGGCCTTTTGCCACATATTGCTGGGAGGGGGTGTGCGCCGGGTAGCAAAACTTCCTATAAGTAGTGCTTAAGGCGCTAAATAGGATCTGTGGCAATAGCCCGTTTTTTTTCTGCATTTGCTCTTACGATTTTGTACGAATTTTGCCCAATAATAACAGATGACCCATTGACCAAGCTTCTGGCCTGTCCATGACCCGTTAATCAGATTGTTTTCCAGCGAAGAAGGAACAACCCAGCCCACAGGCGAAGCACAAGTACGACGCCACCCACTTGGGAGCAATTAATTGAGGAGTGCTCGTTCGGGAGCCTCCCCAAAGGTCATTTGGGGTGGGCTGAGAGCGCGTCACTTTCCTCTGGATTTTTTTTCCCGACACGTGTTTCCGGCTTTTTAAACGATTTTTCCCTGATTTTTTTGGCCTTTTGGTTTTCCAATGGTCTTTCTTAGCTTTTTGAAAAAAAATATTTTTTTTTACGATTTTCTTTCTTTCGTGAAAGGCATGGTTTTGCTTCCGCGAGAGGCACAACAGAAAAATAATGTGTTTTCGTTTCTTTTTTGCTTCCGTGAGAGGCACGGTTTTGTTTCCACGAGAGACACACGATTTCCTTAGTGTTTTTAGGAGATATATGTGTGTGTATGCTTACTTTTGTGGCCTATGCATACGCGTAGCACTAGTGGCGTGTCTGTGTCCGTGCATGTTTACCGGCAGGGCAAGTAAGCATCAAATGAGATGTTATTTGGACTGGACTGGACTAAGCACCAAATGAAAGGTTACTTGGACTGGACTGGACTGGCCGGAGGAGCTGCATCGGTTCGTCGATCGAGAGATCAGGAGATGGAGATGGATCGATATCCATGTCGCCGTCGTGGTCGATGAGCCACCAGCTGCTTAAGATAGTTAGCTTGCCCGTAACAGCCAGCTTAGATAGATGATGGTTCGATTCCATCTCCCGACCGATCGATCCAGTGGAACAGCAAACGCGCTGTGACTACCCAACAGACAGACTAGTTTGGTACAAGAGCATTTTTATGCCGATCGTACCAGCAAAGTAATCCCCAAGTGTTAACTGCGTCCTGCACCTACGTATTTTTGCAAGAAAAGCTGCTGCTCAAAGACAGGTCTCTAGCTGTTCATGTTTTTTTCACTTTCAGTTAGATGTCGATGAACGTCACTGAACTGGATTTCAGTCATTTCACTGGACACAGAAATAATTATATACCTTCCGGTCAAGATGTTTGAGCAGTCTCAGTAGCACACAACATTTCAAATAAACTTCAAACATTCTTTGTTTTTCAAATATTTGGTTTAGTCTCAACTAAATGAATGTTCAGGTCCGGTCCTTTGGACGAACCGAGCTCGCCGAATGTCAGTTGACAAGAGACAAAAGTTAAATTTATTTAACAGAACAAACCATCGGTGACATGTACGATTTTTGTTTGGTTTCCTTTGATTAAAAGGAGTTTTTTTAGTCGATTAAGAAGAGTTTTGAAAATGTGTAACAGCGGGGGTCGGGCGTCACCCAGAGAGGAGGGAGAGGGACACACGCACCATGGTGACATGACCATGACATCGTGCTGATTTAACCAAGCGATTGTTCTTCTGAAAAACCCACGCATCCAGCATGTGTTGGTATAGTAAGAGCATCTCCAATAGATGGTGTCGATGCAAACATAATCAAATTTTACATCACGAAAGCTCAAAAATGGTGCTCCAACAGATTATGTAGAGGGAAAAAATTACTCCAAGCTCCCCCTAGATGTAAAATATGGCATTGGTGAAAACGCGCCACACCTCGTGAACGCCCAATCACCGCTGAGTTTTCATTTCCCACACCCCCGTGTGACTACTGTGCTAGCCACCGCGCCACCCGCCCGCTGCCGCATGACCCCAAATCGGTTTATTCGACCGCCGCGGCGGTTGCACTATCGCCAGCCAGATACGGCCATCCCACCCCTACCGCTACCAGATTCGATACTTTCCCTCCGCTCCATGATCCCAGATTGGCTGATTCGACCGCCGCGTCGCCCGATTCGACAGCCCGACAACCTCCGATGTGGCCTGTTGCACTTCCTCGAGCCGTCTCCCGCCGCCGCGCCGCCTGTGTCAATGCAGCCCCCGCGCTACCGTTATGCTGCTGAAGAAGCCGTCGAAGGGGAAGTCTGTCTTGAAGGGTGTGCGGTCGCGCCCCTCCGGCAACTTCAGTTGCGAGTTCCAGAGCGGCGGTCGTTGCTACTGGCTCGGCACCTATGGTTCCGCCGATGAGGCCGCACATGCGTACGACGTCGCCATGTGGCATTCCGGCTGGCTAGGGGGGGGGGATGAATTGCCCAGAGATCGAAAACCAGGGGCAGGCGGAGTTCATCGGCCTGAAGAATCTGGTCATACGGATAATGGAAGCGAGGAAGAAGAGGTCGGGAATCCACATTGCTTCTGGCGAGAGTGATGAAATGGTGATGGCGAGGTTTGCGCGGGAGAATCCCCAGTATGTTCAGAATGAGATGTAGGTCTATTTGAAGCGTGATGTTGAGAGGAAGAAGAAGCAGGCGAAGAAGGAAGGCGAGGGTAGCCCCTCGACGGTGATCCCCATCGAGTCTGACTCGGAGGAGGAGGAGGAGAAGGAGAAGGAGCTTCACAACTTTGACAATCCCACCACCGACCCGTTCTGGAGGAAGTTCGTTTGTGATCCCGAGGAGTAGTTTTGTCTAGGGTGATGATCAAGCAGAAAAGTATTAAGTAGTATCAGTATGATCTAGTTTGTAGTATGAACTATGTTGGTTTTAAATGAACATGGTATGCTTAAAATGATCTAACCATTGCAATTGTATATCATCCATTGGAGCATTAGCGCCATACTTTATATCATGTGTTGGAGTCGCGTGTTTTTGATGATGTAAAAGGAGAGCGGCGTAACTGAGAGCAGGACCATCTGAACACGTAATCCTGGTCGTAGGTCCACCTCTAGGGATCTGGGCTAGTGGGCCTGTCAGAACAAATACGCGTCTCAGGGAAATGGGTCGAACGACGAAATACGATGAAGAACAGTGGCGTACGGTCATTCGCGGGCCGCGTAGGCCGGTGGATCAAAACTATGGATGGCACTCAAGCGCAAGTGTCCATTAGTGTTTTTTCCTCACGCTAGGGTTTTTTTCTCTCGGCGGCGATTCTAGCCGCCGTTGAGATCGCTTGTTCCCTCCCGCCGATCTGCTCCAGGAGACTGGTTCGGGCTGATCCAGGGGTGTTCCTCGGAACGCTGCCCGGCCTTGGCTGTGTCCTCCCCGTTGTAATCGGCTCGGGCTAGGGTTTCCCCATAGGTATACCCGGTGCTGTGAAAAAGATCGGGTAAGAGTTGCAAGATGTCTGCGGAAGCTGGGGGCACGTCGGCTGCGGCCGCTAGCCCTACAACCGCGACGGATCTGGAGAGGATGATGGAGGAGCTAGGGTCCAGGAGGACGACATGGATGATGTGGTTGTAGATGAGTCTGAAGTCCCGCAGGAAGCCGCAAGGTGGAGGGCAGTGGCTCGAGTTCACATCGACAAACCGTATAGTCAAACATGGTTTTTCAGAAACATGAGATCGGCATGGGATCTGGCGCAGCCAGTGAATTTCAGACCACTCGAAGCTAATCTGTATACCTTGCAATTTAGCTGTTTGGGAGACTGGGAAAGAGTCATGCAAGAGGGGCCCTGGAATTTCATAGGGCACGCCGTCGTTATTACTCCGTATGATGGAATAACCCAGCCGACCAGAGTCAAGCTTGACACCATAGATATTTGGATTCAGCTCCATGATGTTCCAGAGCTATTTGCACACTTGGTGCCTTCTTTGGCTGCTAAGGTTGGAGAAGTACTTCATGTTGAGAGATCATCGTATGATTTTGTGGGCAACTTCTTTCGTGTCTGGGTTAAGATCAATGTCTACAATCCCCTCAAGAATGCAGTGTCACTTATCAGGAACAAAGAGAGGCAGATCTATAGGGTAAAATATGAGCGCCTCCCGGATTGGTGTGCGGTGTGCGGACGTTTGGGTCATGTATTCAAGGAGCATGGGGATGGAATCCACCCAAAATCTGCTTTAGTTTTCAGCGACCTCCGTGCTTCTTGGACAATGCGGGCTGGACGAGGCCCCGGTGGGGGACGTGGACGCCGCGGAGGACGCAGAGGGGGCAGATCGGGGAACCGAGATGCAGGAAAGCAATCCAATGCGACCAATATGCATGGCCGAGAGTATGATCCAGAGGATACAAACGATGATATGATAACAGATGACCTGAACAGGAAGAGAGGGGACCGATCAGACCATG
Source organism: Triticum urartu (assembly GCF_056163025.1). Classification (NCBI taxonomy): domain Eukaryota; kingdom Viridiplantae; phylum Streptophyta; class Magnoliopsida; order Poales; family Poaceae; genus Triticum; species Triticum urartu. Next base: position 742,902,055 of record NC_141875.1, on the reverse strand, counting down.
ACCTTCGTGCTTACTCTCGGGGGCCAGAGCAGGCTCAAGTTCATCGGGGGAATGAGCTGGCCATCGTTCCAAGTGGTACCAACGTGGTTAGCCCAATACCAGTTAGGGAACAGAAGCGCACCAGGATGGAAGATGGAGATAGAGATGCTCAAAATAGTCTAGTGAAGAATTTGGCGGGCTCCATCGAGGAGCGCCGCCCGTCCCAATGAGTGCCCTATGCTGGAACTGCCGTGGTGTGGGCAACGCCGCGACAGTCCAAGAACTTCGCGAATTCGCGAGGAAGTTTGCCCCTGCCCTCCTTTGTATTGTTGAAACACAGATAGAAGGATCGAGGGTAGAATCTTTAGCAAGTACTTTGGGTTATGACAAATCTTATGCAGTTAGTAGTCAAGGTAGAAGTGGTGGTTTGGGGCTGTTTTGGAATAATGAAATAAAGATTGAGGTTTTGGGTTATTCTTGCTACCATCTTGATGTGTCTGTGGAGGAACCGGGATGTGATGTATGGAGATTGACATGTGTCTATGGTGAGGCCCAAACCCACTTGCGGCATCAAACGTGGACAGTTTTAAAAAATATAAGTACTTTGAGCTCGCTGTCATGGTTATGCATGGGATATTTCAACGAGGTTTTACGTCCGGACGAACACGTTGGGGTTGGACAACGAAGCAATGCACAAATCCAAGCCTTTCGTGAGGCTACTGACGTTTACATGTTGATGGATATTGGATATAAAGGGAGATTTTGGACTTTTGAGAAGAAGGTGTCTGGAGGTACATTTACCAGATGCAGGTTGGATAGAGCATTGGTCAACCAGCAATGGATGACATGGTTTCCTTTGGCGAGCCTTGAACATCACACATCAGCAACTTCAGATCATGGGCCAATCTTTTTAGATTTTGGGAGTTCTGATGATTCCAAACCAACAAGAATGTTCCGGTATGAAGCCATGTGGGAGAAACATGAATTGTTTGGAGGACTTGTGAGTTCAGAATGGGAAGGAGGGGGCCCGATCGAGACTGTCCAGCAGCTTCAAGAGAAACTCGCAAGGGTGGCGAGAGGGATAACTACGTGGAGTAGGAAGTCCTTTGGGAGCGTGAGGAAAGAAATAAAGGAGCTGAAACAAAAACTGGAGGAGTTGCGGAGCGATCCTCTTCGGCTGGCACCGACACACATTGAGCTCAAGATTAATGAGAGGTTAGTTGAGCTTTATCATCGGGAGGAGATTATGTGGAGACAGCGGGCACACATAGAGTGGCTATCTTCGGGGGACCGGAATACAAATTTTTTCCATCTCCGTGCTAGCTTAAGGAGAAAGAAGAACATGATCCGGGCCTTGGAGAATGCGTTGGGAGTGCTAGTAAATGACCCCGTCGAGTTAAGGACGATGGTTAATGAGTTCTACCAGAATCTTTATACATTTGAAGGAGTCCACGGAGTTGAGGAGGTTCTACAGCATATCCCACACAAGGTTACAACAGCGATGAACAATGACCTATGTGCTCCTTATACAAGGGAAGAGGTCAAATCAGCACTCTTCCAAATGTTTCCAACAAAGGCTCCCGGACCTGACGGTTTTCCTGCACAGTTTTATCAAAAACACTGAGATGTGTGCGGTGATGAAGTTACAAACATTGTATTGAGGATTGTGAGAGGAGAGGAGAGCCCCGAATGCATTAATGAGACTATCCTAGTGCTCATACCAAAGGTGAACAACCCAACCCTTCTCTCTCAATTCAGAACAATAAGTTTATGCAACGTCCCCTATAAAATAGCATCAAAGGTAGTGGCTAACAGATTGAAGCAAGTACTCCCAGAAATTATATCTCATGAGCAGTCAGCTTTTGTGCCAGGAAGGTTGATAACAGACAACATAATTTGTGCTTATGAGTGTTTGCATTTTATGAAGCGGAAAAGGTCAAAGAATAACAGTTTTTGTGCCCTCAAACTGGATATGATGAAAGCTTACGACATGTTGGAGTGGGACTACTTGAGAGCCATCATGGGAAAATTGGGCTTTGCACAGAGGTGGATTGATACAACCATGTCTATGATCTCCAGTTTATCTTTTTCAGTTTTATTTAATGGGGAGAAGCTTGAGAGTTTCAAACCATCCAGAGGACTTCGGCAGGGAGATCCAATCTCCCCTTACCTTTTCTTGATTGCAGCAGAGGGCCTTTCGTGCCTCCTGAAATCCAGTTCTCAGTCGTCTTTGTTGGCAGGTATTAAGGTGGCACCCCACGGCACCAGTCGTTAACCATCTCCTGTTCACGGATGACAGCATGTTGCTATTCAAGGCTAGTGTTGAGGGTGCAGAGAAGGTATCAAACCTACTGGATACTTATTGTGGGGCATCTGGCCAGAAAGTGAATAATGCAAAGTCATCCATATTTTTTAGCAAAGGATGTCCTCAAACCTTGAGAGATGGGGTGAAGAACAAGCTTCAGGTGCATAATGAATCACTTAGTGATCGTTATCTTGGCATGCCCACAGAAGTGGGACACTCAAAGAATGGCACGTTCAAGTATCTGAGAGACAGAGTTTGGGAAAAAGTTAAAGGCTGGATGGGAAAATTACTATCTGCAGCGGGCAAAGAGGTTCTTATAAAATCAGTGGCTCAAGCAATACCAGTGTTCTCTATGGCATGCTTCAGGCTCCCAAGAGGACTGTGTGAGAGTGTCACATCCATCATTCGACAATTTTGGTGGGGGAGCAAGAGAGGACAGAGAAAACCGGCATGGGTGGCTTGGGATACGATGACAATGCCAAAATACATGGGAGGCATGGGCTTTCGAGATCTGGAGCTGTTTAACTTGAGCCTATTAGCTCGGCAAGCATGGAGGATATTGGAAGACCCGGAATCATTGAGTGCTAAGATTTTGAAAGATGTCTATTTCCCAGACCGATAACTTTTGGAAGCTCAGTTGGGTTCACGGCCCTCACAGATTTGGAGAGGAATTTTGGATGGACGTGACGTGTTGGCACAAGGGATCATTCGCCGGATTGGGGACAGAGAAGAAACAGATATATGGGCTGAGAACTGGATCCCTAGAGAGAGTTTTAAGAGACCAATCACGTCTCTGGTGCCGGATCCACCACGTCGTGTTGCAGAGCTCATAGAGAACACCACAGCTTCATGGAGAACGCAGCTTGTTCGGTTAGTGTTTACTCCTTTTGATGCGGAGGCAATCCTACAGATACCATTATGCACGCGACGATGTCAGATTTTTGGGCATGGAGTGAGGAGTCTAGGGGCAATTTTTCTGTCAGATCATGTTATCGTATGCTTGTACAGACGAAACTTAACAGGGAAGCTTGGCTTGAGGGCCGCGAGGGCACTTCAGATGTACGAGCAGAGGGGAGCGAGTGGAAAACATTATGGAAAATGCAGGTCCCACCTAAGCTTAAGGTATTTCTTTGGAGATTGGCGAAAAGCTCGATCCCCTCGGGAGAAGTTCTACATCATAGAAATATGGCCACGTCAGCAGCTTGTACTCTATGTGGTGCTCATGATTCGTGGAAACACGCGCTGCTGGAATGTGCTATGTCCCGGAGTACATGGGCACTGTCATCGGAACAAATAGCTGATCAAATCAGCTTGAATCAGCATGAAGGAGCCAAAGATTGGATTCTTGCCATGGGGAAAGCTCTATCTTCAGAGGATTTTGTGAGGATGGTGACAACACTTTGGGCCATTTGAGGAGCAAGACGAAAGGTGATTTATGAGGATATTTTCAAAAGCCCGTTTGCTATTAATGCTTTTGTGAATACATATCTATCGGAGATCAAAGCATTATCACATGTCAAAGAGCACTACACGAGTGCGGTCCAAAGGAGGACGGAATGGATAGCACCTCCTGAGCATTATGTCAAAATCAATGTTGATGCTGGATTGACAAGAGGAGGAAATCATGGCTCTGTGGGTACAATATGCAGGAATTTTGAAGGCATTTTTTTGGGCGCTTCAGCTTATGTGTTTCCGAACCATCGTGACCCAGTCACTCTGGAGGCTTTGGCGATCAGGGAAGGACTTGCATTAGCACAAGATATGAATCTTCATCATATACATTTAGCATCAGATTGCAAAGGTGTGGTCATAGAAGTCCAAACGGGAAGCGGATCGAGCTATGGAGCTATTGTTCAAGAGATCAAGATGACAGCTACTTCTTTTTCTTCTTGTAATATAGTTCATGAGTCTAGGAGCTCCAATGTGGATGCTCACAATCTAGCGAAGCATGTATTAAAATTAGGGCCTGGCCGCCATGTTTGGTTAGGCCAGACCGAGGGCATTTCTTTCATCCCTGTAAACATTGTGACGGTTTGAATAAAAAGCTTCGCGAGATTGCCTCAAAAAAAAAATATTCACGGGCCGCGTTTTTAGAGCAAAGTGACGGCGACGAGTCGAGCCGTGGCTCGCGTCCGTTGGCGAAATCTGTGCTGTGGATCAGAATTGCGTACACGCCGTTAGCTCCAAAAACGGCGCAGCCACGGGTGCCCTGTAGTCAGTTCAACCTTTCTCTATTCCCTCCCCCGGCCCTCCCGAGCTCGTCGGCGGAGGGCGAAAAAATGGCGGCGGCGAGCAATATGGGAGGAGCTGCTGCCCTGCCCGACAACTCACTCGAGTTTCTACTGGATCTGGTTGACAGGTAATTGCTCAGCCGTATTCTTCAGTTCCTTTCGTCCTGCTCCCTGCAGATGTGCGAGCGGACTATGGCGATGACTGGCCTTTGATTTGTTGATCATGCTGTAGGTTTCCGTTCAGAGAGGTCATTGCGGACGTTGAGCAGCCAGATCCGTTGGTGGTGAGGGTCGACTCCCTGTGCGCGGTTGTGGTTGGACACTTCGGCGGCGTTGTTGAGCACATGAATTCCGGCGGCTAGAAGAAAGAATCACTAACACAGTCCGTGGAATCGACCGGCAAGGTGAACCCAGAGGTGCCGGGGTGGACCAGAAGGTACAAATGAAATTAGTGTTCTTTATGACGAGATGGTTTTGATTTTTGCAACTAATGTCACATATTTTCTGTGTATGTCAATGGATGCATGGGGCTATGATTACTAGTGTCAGCTGGCTGCAGTCTGCACTCCTAATTTTTGTGGTAATCCGTGTGTACAATTAGCATAGATTGTGTTTGTAGGTGGATCATGTCATTCATTGACTGATATACCCTGGTATATGAAAGACGAATTCAGCAATTAAAACATCTGAATATGATTTCAGGTTGAGAATTGGCCGTGCACCTCCGGATAGGGCACTCTGCCCCTGGTAGAGTCACTCCACTGGAAGAAACAAATCGGACAATGTAGAGAAACCAGATATTGGGATGAGTTTTGACTCCCTAGGGAAGCCTACGATTTCTATAAGTTGTATAAGATATGGCAACTGTTGTCTGAATGTCGAGCGGACAAATTGTATGCAGGAGATCGTCTATGGATCCTCGGTTAGCATTTAAACCAAAAAAAATCATGAAACCAAAGTTTTTTTTTATTGCTTGCACTGAATTTCACTTCTAAGCTGAACAAAAAGTAATTTTCATTTGTAGGGAAATCCTGAGCAGCAGAATAGCTGGTCTTGCCGGTGCGAGTGCCCTTCAATGATCAGACTTCTTAGAGCTGCTCACAATGGATGGTTGATAGCTGAACACCGGTCAAGCCACAACCATTCAATGTCCCTTACTTGCGGTGAAAAGGTTCATTGGCCGTCCTACAAGCACATAGATATGTAGACAAAAGACTTAGTGAAGCAGCTTAGGGGGAACAATGTGAACCTCAACAAGGTGTACATCATAGTTGTCAGCATCTCCTGTTCATCTCAGAATGTGCCTTTGACAAAGCGGTCTTCTCCCGAATCTGTGTGGCAGGATAAGTCGAGACCAGGCTGCCGATGATGTGAACAAGACCCTTGCTGTGTTTAAAGAGATACAGCGCAACGACCCTTGTGGGCAAATGAAAACAACAAGCTGCAGTACAAATTCTTTGGTGATGTCATCACATTTGACACAACGTATCGGACTAATTAATCTCTATGACATGCCCTTTGGGTTGTTTGTTGGAGTGAACAATCACTTCCAGAGCGTAATTCTAGCTGGTGTCTGGGTGCGTGACGAGCAAGTGAGAACTTCCAATGGGTGTTCTCTGAATTCATTAACATGATGAGGGGTATACACTTGCAGACAATACTGACAGATATGTACATCGCTCTCCGAGCAGCACATATTACGGCTAATATGTGAATTGTACATACAAATAACTATGTTGTTCCATGTGCAAATTGCAGATCAAGTGAGAGCCATGGAAGTTGCAATCAAGACTGAGTTACCCGGGACTGTGCACACCTACTTGGTGGCCCCGATGATATGGTCGGCGGAGGCGGTGGCGTTATGTCCACAACGAGGATATGTATATTCTTTAGCATATACATATATTTTTTTCAAGTACTACTACATACTTAATAATTAGTCTTAACTTCTGGAGTGTGAATTGCCTATATAGTGTCAGTTTTCAGAAAACAACCTTGTTTATGTGATGGTTCAATGGTCGAATGATATTATTCTTGACAAACTTGTTTTATAGAAACAAATGGTGTTGCACACACACGTCTTAGAAAAATCAACAAGCAGTATTGGTGGTTTGTGAGAACTGTACCTTTGAATCCAGTGAGAACCAGGGTGCTGGTATTTTGAGTCCAGTGAGAACCTTTGAATTCTTTTTTCGGGGCATTGTTCAGATTCTTTTGATAGGGCCTAGTTAATTAGTCCTAAAAGCATACAATCATGTTGGGGGTACTTGTCATAAAGTTCCTCTCATTTCACTCCATTCAAAAAACAATTGAAGATTTGTACAGCTGATCAGGCTTTAAACTTTGCTGATTGTTCGCGGAGGGACAACTTGACAGCATGCTCTTTCATCATTTCATTGCAAAATACTCTTTATTCAAAACTCTTCTGCTAACTAAACTGCCTTTTGTGAACACATAGTATAGTCGAGCATTCATATGGTGATTTCCAACTACAGAATTATCACTGAATCCACATCCTGGAAGCGGAACGATCTCCAAACCTCATGCTCGAATTGGTTTGCACAAGTAATTATTTACCAACTGGATTCAAATATGTAAGCATGGCCATCTGTCTACTATATTTTTGATTATGCCAATGACCATCTGCCAGTGCATCAGTTCTTATCCATCTCACAATTAACTTATTTCCATTTTGTGCCGGGCAAAGTCTTCCAAGCAAAACTGCAGGAAGCAAGAAACCAAGCAGTAATTTGTAATCCTGTTGAGTTTACTGAATGGGCTTCATGTTTACTAAATGTTGAGTTTACTGAATGGACATCATGCTTCAGAATTTTGAGGGTTCTCTTCACTGTACACTGATTCTTGGGTCTTGTGTCTTATGTACACTTTCTGAATCTTGTGTCTTTCTCAATGAGCAAGAAATCAAGCAAAACGTTGAGTTTACTGAATCATGTGTCTTTCTCAATGAACAAGAAATCAAGCAAAACATTGAGTTTACTGAATCATGTGTCTTTTTTACGTGGCTAGTAATCATCAGCTATACATACACTGTACTAGTTTGTGTCTTTCTGTAACTGAAAAGTAGACAAGCATCATCGGCTGATTCCGCCGACGGGTCGCTCCCGAAACCTGCCGAACCCTCCACTCGCATTCAGGCCGATAAAAGAGGGTGCTACCAAACGGCCGGCTACCCTCATTGATGCCGGCCAGACGGACATGACCGGAGGGCTGACCACTTCGGCATTCACGCAACACGGCCACAGGGAAGACTCCGGCCACTGCGTCTGCATTGAAACGGCACGGGTCCGTCTGCCCGGGTGGCGGCAATGCCCTACCCACACTGCATCTCCTCTCCTCCGCACACGTCCATCACTGACCGCCATGATGGACAAGTCCAACGGCAGCAAGTGGTTCTTCATGCGCCCGTCCAGATCCGGCGGGGAGCTCCGAATCGTGGAGGCGCCGCCCACGGTCTCTCGGCCTATCGACCATCATAACACCAAGAACTAAAACCTTAACCTTCGGTTTGTTGTAGCTATCGGCAAGCTGAGAGCTGCCATTCCTTGCCAAAAAAAACTGACAGCTTCCTCACAAAAAAAGAAGAAAATTTTGAGAGTCTGCCATTACTTGTGACTTGTGAGGAGCAAGCCATTGAGCAATCAGTGTGCACTTCTCTGGCAGTCTTTGGTGGCTTCGCGCTCCTAGCGGCCGTTTGTACATTTTATGGAGAGGTAGGTGACCGTTTGGGGGCGCCGTCATGAGTTCCCGTCCATGAAGCCTATTGAAACAGGAGGCTCCGTCAGGTGAGGATCTGGACCTGGACGATCGTAACGTTAGCCAGCAGCAGTAAATGCGCGGGCCGGGTAAGATTTTCACACCAATACGTGCACTTGTACTGCGGGAAATACGACCTAGGGCAAGCATCTCGAGGCGAATGGAAAGAGCAGATTTCGTGTCCATCTGAGTTCATGCTCAGAAGCGAATTTTCGATGTAAAAGGCATTTTTTTAGTGATGTACTATATTTTACTTCAACCATAATTTGATGACATGAAGTATATCATCTATTGGAAATAGCTCCAACTTCTTGCCATCAATTGGACACACACGTCTTGTACGCGCGAAAAGCGTGTAGTGGAATGTTTTTATTTTTTGTGGATAAAGTGTACCGGAGTGCGACTTAACTAATTATGATACACTTTATTGTGCTTCACTCTCAGAGCCTTAGGTGCTACTGACACTGCTGAGTCATGCCACAACGACATTGCTCACGGCGATACTGTGTGGCATGGAGGCATTTTGTGAACATACGACAATTTTCACCGGTTTGTTCTTACTACTTCATATGATTCATATTAATTGTCATTGTCTTAGTACTCTACTATTAAAGTTGTAAAAGCAACAATGATTAATTTAAATAGGAGGAAGTTCTAGGGTGTTTGTGATGCTTGATACACCCCTGGTTAGGTTTGTGCCACTGGCGCTCAGGGAAAGAAAGAGATATCCAGTTGAGTATGAGAAAATCCCTGATTTTTGTTACTTCTGTGGATTGATAGGGCATGTTGTGACGGAGTGTGGTGATGGAATACACAGCCCTGAGAGCTGTGAATGGGGCGAATGGCTTCTCGTTGACTTTGATGGCCCAGCAGGGAGAGGGAATAACAGAAGTGGTCGAGGGGGGTCAGCTGGAAGAGGAGGTGGTCGCGGAAGTGGTAGAGGAAATGCGGGAGATCCAAACCAAGAGGAAGAGTTGGAGATGGACCTTGATGGAACTGATGGTGCTAGTGCAACTGCAATAGTCCCTTCCGCGCGCAAGAGACTGATAGGACAGGATGGCAATATCAATGGCCCGGCAGTGCATACGGGTGGCCCGAGTGGCTCAGGTACAACTCTGCTGCCAGGTTATGTTTCAGAACAAATCATCTTCTGGAGAATATTAGCAATGTGGATTCTGTGGACAAAAGTACGATGAGTACCCCACAGAAAATTCATGACCCAAAGAGACTGAGATCAACAGAGAATAGTATGACCAGCAACATATCGGCGACTCCCTTCGTGGGTGATCGCCGGGCGCAATGAAACTCATATGCTGGAACTGCCGTGGCATGGCCAGTGCTGCGGCAGAAAGAGCTCTTCTGGATGTCCAGAAGCAGTGGGGGCCGGATGTCGTCTTCCTATCTGAGACGCATCTGAACAAAGCTAAGGCAGGGAAACTACGGAGGAAATTAAAAATGGATTGTATGGAAGTGCATGAGAGTAATGGAGCAAGTGGGGGGCTGCTTCTTTTTTGGAGGAGACCTGTGGCAATACAGTTGAGAGATAAAGATAAAAACTTCATAGATGTTACGGTGGGAGATGGTACAGATGAGGTATGGAGGTTTACGGGCTTCTACGGGGAGCCGAAGTGGGAAGACAATCACTTGTCGTGGTCGTGCTTGCGTCATCTATACCAGCGAATTAATCTTCCATGGATGATAGCTGGTGGTTTTAATGAAATTTTGTATTCCCATGAAAAAGAGGGTGGAGCGGCGAGGCCAGTGCACATGATGCAGAACTTTCGAGATGCTCTTGTTGATTGTGAGATGGAGGATATGGGATGCAGCGGTGATCTTTACACTTGGAGGAGGAGGAGGCTTAGGGAACGGCTGGACAGAGCGTATGTAATGGCCAGTTTCATGGTTTATTCCCAAACACAAAAGTCACTAACACTGCTCATATAAAGTCGGATCACAGACCCATCTTCATTGACACCGAGGGGGATGGGCAGGTAGTTTCTCAAACCCATCGGAAGTGCTTTGAGTCAAGGTGGTTGCAAGAGGATAATATTATGCAAGTGGTATCCGATGCATGGGAACGTTCAGACCCGACAGCGCCAATTGCAGAACGAACAGCGAGTGTCCATTCCACTTTGCATGAGTGGGATCGCTCGATTTTGAAGGCACCCCAACGGCGCCTGAAGGAACTGAAGGAGGAGTTGGAAAAGTTGCGGTCGGGCCCTCTCACTGATGAGGCGGGAGACAGGCAGCGAATTCTGTTAATGGAGATAGAGGAAAACTTGGAAAAGGAAGAGATTTACTGGGTTGAACGCAGCCAAGCAAACTGGCTCAAATTTGGAGACCGCAACACCAATTTCTTTCATAATTTTGCATCGGTTAGAAAGAAGAGAAACCATATAAAACGCCTGATTGATGATTTGGGTGTTTGGAGAGAGAGTAATGAAGCTATGAGTAGTCTGATTAGCGAGTATTTTCAGCACCTCTTTTCCGCTGAAGTAAATGTACCAGATATGAATGTTATCAATAAAGTTAAGAGGAAGGTTACGGATTATATGAATGAGTCACTCATTGCACCGTATACAGAGGAGGAGGTAAAGAAAGCTATTTTTAGTATTGGTGACTTAAAAGCGCCAGGGCCGGATGGGTTACACGCTATTTTCTACAAAAAATTCTGGCACTTGCTTGGAGGTGATCTCACCAAGGAGGTCCTGGAGGCTGTTAATACAGGCATTATACCTGAGGGGTGGAATTCTACCACTATTGTCTTAATTCCGAAAGTGGATAACCCAGAAAAAGTTACCCAATTTAGACCCATAAGTTTGTGCAATGTGGTCTATAAGGTGATTTCAAAGATGCTTGCGGCGCGGTTAAAGGTTCTCCTCCCAGATATTATCAGCGAGACCCAAAGTGCGTTTGTGCCGGGCCGCATCATCAATGACAATGTAATAGTGGCATATGAATGCTTACATACGATGAAGAAACGGAAGAAGGGAAAGGTTGGCACTTGTGCAATAAAACTTGATATGCATAACGCATATGATAGAGTGGAATGGACGTTCCTGGAGGCCATGCTCACCAAGTTAGGGTTTCATGCCCAATGGATTCAGATGGTCATGTCTTGTGTGACAACGGTTGAGTACAAGGTACGTTTTAATTCCAACGAAACACTCCCCTTTTTGCCAACGAGAGGCTTGAGACAGGGGGATAGGGATCCCCTCTCCCCCTATCTTTTTCTTTTGTGTGCTGAGGGACTGTCAGCGTTAATAGCTCATGAGGAAGAGGCGGGGAACCTTATTGGAGTGCAGGTATGCAGAGATTCACCAACCATATCACATCTGCTTTTTGCGGATGATTCCCTAATCCTCATGAGAGCGGATAACCAGAATGCTAACACGTTGAAATCGATCTTGGATGAGTACTGTGCAGCGTCCGGTCAACTAGTTAGTGAATCTAAGTGTTCTATTTTTTTCAGTCCTAATACAAATGTGGAAGTGAAGGCTGATGTATGCCAGATACTGGACATCATGACTGAGTCGATCTCAGACAGATACCTAGGCCTACCAGCTATGATTGGTGTGGACCGAGTGGACTATTTTAAATACTTAATTGAAAGGATCCAAGCATTGGTAAATGGTTGGAAGGAGAGAACTCTATCTTTTGGGGGGAAAGAGGCTTTGTTGAAAGCGGTGGCCCAAGCCATCCCAACCTATGCGATGGGTGTATTCAAATTCCCAAAGAAAATTTGTAAGGGAATCACTGATGCAATGTCGCAATTCTGGTGGGGAGATGAGGAGGATCAGCGTAAGATGCATTGGTTTGCATGGTGGAGGATGTGTATCCCAAAGGAGAGAGGAGGTATGGGATTTCGGGACATTCAGAGTTTCAACTTGGCGATGCTCGCGAAACAGTGTTGGAGATTAATAGACAACTATGATTCTCTATGTGCTCGAGTTTTACGAGCCAAGTATTACCCCACGGGAGATATACTAAACAACCAGTTAAAGAAGGGTTCGTCCTATGTGTGGCAGAGCATCTGGTCCGGAATTCAAACTTTCAAACATGGCTGTATTTGGAGAGTGGGTAACGGAAACAAAATTAACATATGGGATGATTGCTGGATTTCAAACAGTGCATCAAAGAAAATCCTTACAGCCCGTGGGAACCGGGTTCTCACAATGGTGAACGAGCTCATAGACCCAACTACGGGAGAATGGGATGAGCAACTGATCCGGGACAACTTTTGGCACGTAGACGCAGAACGGATTTTGCAAATCCCATTATTTCATGCGGAAACTGAAGACTATGTGGCATGGCATCTAACAAAGAGTGGGATTTTTTCAGTACGCTCCGCTTACTATAAACAATGGGAGATGAGATATGCATCGGAGGACAGCAGCTTGGTCCGATCAGCTATGGCACCGCATAAAGTTTGGAAAACTTTGTGGAACTTGAAAGTGCCTGTGAAAATAAAAATTCACATCTGGAGATGTCTACATAACACAATACCATGTCGTAGTGTGCTAATGAACCGTCATGTGGGGAATATATCTGGCTGTCCGTTTTGTTCAGAAGGAGCAGAAGATCTCGCGCATATGCTGTTTAAATGCGCCAGATCGCAAGAAGTGTGGAGATCCCTGGGTGTTGCTGATGATATAAGTTTTGCCTGTCAAATGGATCGAGCGGGTTCAGCAACTTTAGAGTTTTTTCTCTGTGATGACTATTTTCGAAGACAATATAATGGTGTGCTTGAGCTACCGGAGTTGTTTACCACAGCCTATTGGTATATTTGGTGGCAACGGAGACAGTTTATGCGGGGTGAGGATATTGCCTCTCTAGCGCGAACGGTCGTAGCAGTGGCCCCTATCTCTGAACTATGCCCGTGGAGCACAAACAAAAATGACACCAAAAGTGAACATCTGGCCGGGGTTTTTCGCTGGTCAAATAGTCATTAACGTCGATGCGTCGTTCAGAGAAGGAGATTATGCAGGATCTTGTGGAGTGGTCATTCGGGGCAATCATGGAAATTTCATGTCTACAGCAACAGCAACACTCAATTATGTACCCGATGTAGAGACAGCTGAAGCTGCGGCTATATTGGAAGGAATGAAGCTAGCAAAGGAAACAGGGTGCCATAATGTGATAGTAAGATCAGATAATATCACGGTGGTGGAGGCACTCAAACTGAATGGAGGCTATTCCATGGTGGCAGCGCCGGTGTTGGATGAATGTCGCAGTTATCTCGAAGACTTCGGGAAGTTTACTATTGAGCATTGTATTAGGGAGTCGAATAATGTAGCTCATGAGTTAGCATGTTGGGGTCGTGCTAATAATCCATCCCGATGGGTTCATGACCCGCCTGGTTTCATTGTAAATCTTTTAGCAGACGATGTTGCTATCTTTTGATTAATATAAAGTAAACTTTCCCGTCAAAAAAAATAGGAGGAAGTTCTATATTTTTTTGCTAATGTCCCGAAGTAATCTTCATTAGCCCATATTTATCAACCCCAAAACTAAAGAAGCCCAGCCCATTTACCTGCATGTGTGACATAGTGGTCTGCCGCACGTCTTTTGTACTTTTGCCCTTACTATGCCTAAATCTTGGCGCCGGCTCTGGTGGAGTCATGTTTATGTCACTAGTAAATGCGCACGTGCAACACATGTTAATATTTAGGCAATATATTAATTGCACGCGGATATTAGGTATGCTAATATTTGTGTGTTAATCATGTGATTAGTATAATATTTGGTATGATATTAATTGCATGTTAAATACGTTTAACGCTCGCCATTGAAGCAATTTAGGTCATTGGATTGTCTTAATTCAATGGCCAAGATCAGTTGAATCTATCTTTTTGAATCTTTTTATATTGGTATAGATATAAATAGATGGCGCTTGCACAACGGGCGAGATCGTGATGCTCGAGGCCTCCTCGTTGGCGCCAATTAGGTAAGCTGGCGCTCACAGCCTGGAGCTCGTGGGCCGGTCCAACAAACAACTTCGCTCGACCGTTTCCTTTCGCTCGAACGCAACCCAGTTCCTTCGGTCGCTCGCAAGCCGAGTCATCTGTTGATCGGTCAATTTCTCAAAAACAAAAACTGTCAATCGTTCAAACCATTTGACCTTTGACTTTTGAAAAATAGATCTAAAAAAAGGTCAGCAATTTGAAAAAATAGTTCAAAAATTTGAAAAAAGTTCATCGTTTTTAAAAAAGTTCATCAAATTTGAAAAGAAAGTTCACCGAATTTAAAAAGAGTTCATCGATTTTGAAAAAAAAGTTCATCGCTTTGAAAAAAGTTCATCAAATTTGAAAAGAGTTCATGGATTTTGAAAAAAAACAACAAACTTAAAAAAGTTCATCGAATTTAAAAAGAGTTCATTGATTTTGAAAAAAGTTTATCGATTTTGAAAAAAAGTTCATGGCTTTGAAAAAAGTTCCTCAAAATTAAAAAAAAGTTCATCAAACTGAAAAAGGATCGAGAACTTGAAAAGATAATCCGCACATTTAAGAAATCAAAAAACAAGAAAAAGAAAAACCGAGTAAACTGTCCAGAACAGTAGCGAACTCGAAAAACCTGGACAAGGAGAATAAAAAGAAAGCAAAGAATAAAAAACAATCAAATGTACTGTGATGGTCTAGTGGTTAAAAGGCAAGAGAATAAACCGTGCCTTGTTCGTATCGTAGCTTTAGGTCACGTGTTCGATCCCCAGGGAAGCACCTTTTTTGTTTCTTTAAAAGGACAAAACGAAGGCAAACTGGGCCGGCCCAAAGCACAGCGAGCGGGCGGTGCTGCAGGCGCCGGTTTGCAAAATTGCCTATAACCGGCGCCTGTGGCGCTAAATAGGATTCGCCCAGCATTTTGGCAGACACTACGGTCCAAACCTGGCCGACTGGGCAGGTCCTTGCGTGTTGGCCCGTTAGAAAGCATGCCAAGCCCTGTCGTTAAACGGGTCATGCCAACCTGTAGCACACATGGGCCGTGCCTAGGTCACGAGGCCAGGCGCGCGTGCTGGCACGACACGAACTGCTTTTTTTTTCCTGATTTATCTTTATATAGGCCCAAGAAATAGCCCATAAGACCGAAAAGCATGTAGCACGCTAGGCCTAAACTATCACATGTCGGCCCATTTATTAAGTGTGTTGAGCCTGGGCCTGGCACTACTAGGAAAAGGCCTGCTAGTGGCGCACCTGTTTTGCCTACTAATGGCGCACTACAGGTGCGCCACTAGCATCACGTCATTAGAATTTTTTACTAATAGCGCATCACGGGTGCGCCTTTAGTATCTGGTATACTAATGGCGCACTGCGCTATTAGTATATCCCACGGTGCGCCATTAGTATGCCTCCCAGGGGCCATATTTACCCATGTGCTTTGGCTTACTAATGGTGCACTAGTTGATGATGCGCCACTAGTGTGCTCTGGCTTACTAATGGCGTACTAGTTGGTGGTGCGCCACTAGTATGAATATTAGGGATTTTCTTTTCTTTTCTGATATTTGCACAGGTTACAAAATATATTATTGGATAGAATATAGACAGCACCACACAACAACAACAGATTCATCGAATACAATAGAAGATTAGTCTCCGAATACAATTCATCATATTAGTCTCTAGATTCAAAAGACCGAATAAAGATAGAACATTACAAGTCTCGAGACCGCGAATAGCGAGTTTGTCTTCACATTACAAGTCGATATCGATCATCTAAACTACCATCACATAGAAGAGAGCTGCGGTCATCACGATGAACATCATCGCGATGAAACTGGTCTTCATCCGGTTCCTCCTCCGCTCCCTCCTCTCTCCCGCTAGATAGCGCGCGTATCTAGATTCCGCCTCCGCCCTACTGGTGTATCCTTTGTAACTGTTACCGATGAAATGGTGAACCTGTCTCCGACACTCCTCCCAGTCGTCGTAGACTCCGGGAACCTTACCCTTGTACATGACATACGACGGCATCTCTATGCACTAGCCAAACAAAACATTAGTAGCAATTCACAAACAATACATAAGCAATATATAAGTATGCAACAAAAGGATCGGAAAAGAAAAGTAAGATATTAATAGCACGATTCATGGTCCTACTAATAAATAGCATCGATTACATCTAAGTTGAACGACTTTCCAAACCAAAGAGACATACAAATTCATTAAAGTTTAATTACAACATGAGCTAATCGATATTTCAGAACTACACATAGCATCACTACTTTCGACTCGACTCAGGGACCGGAGCGTGGATGAAGCCGCCGTCTCTCGTGATGGTCATGAAATCGCGGGCGTTGTCAGCCTGCATTTGTAGCGTTGTGTCTATCTCACTGTTGGACGGTTGATATCTGAGGTAGAACTGCCCCGAGGTACGAAGGACATCTTGATGGATGATTTCCGCAAACTCTGACTGGATGCGAAAGAATTCTTGTCTGATGTTTGCGTCCTGGATTGCCGGCAAGCTTGCGGCGCAACCTTTGAGATTATTTGGTAGCAAAAGGTGATTATGGTCCCGTACGATCGCCCGCATGTGATGGAGGGCGTAGTAGGCATCCTTATGACCGCCAGGCGGCTGCTTGACGCAGCGGAACATCGTATTGTGGGCGAACACGTGCTTGCCGTACCTACGAACTGGCCTGGTGAAGGTGCCTCCAAATCTGGCGTAGCCGGGGAGAACATCATCATGAACTTTCTTGACATTTGCGTAGTCTTTCTTCGACTGACGGTCCGAGTCGAAATACGTGGCCATGGAATATTTCGGGCTTAAGAGGATGAGTGTGCAATGTGTGTCACTGCACAAAACATGGAATGTTAGAAAAAAAGATCGAAAACTAAGAAATCATATGTTACGGGACGGTGAGGGGATGACTTACTCGGGAAAGTAAGGCACGAGGAAGTTATCCTTATCTGGGTTTGCCAGAATGACGCCTTCGAGGTAAGAACTCGCGACTTGCCGGTCCCCAGGGCTGCCCAAGATCTTGGCACACATGTAGAAGGGGTCGACTATCACGATGTCCAGGGTCTTGTCTCTAATGATCCGCATCTCCATACTCAGCGAAAATAGCCAAACGAAGGTGTAGTGCAGCGGATGAAGGTTAAACATAGCGAAGCTGTCATCAAACCGCAGGACGATCGTACCCCCGATGGAGTTATCTACAAAGCCCTTGCCCTCTGGCACCTTGGCCACGAAAATCGGGTATGCCACATCATTCTCGGAGAGACGCCGCTTCTCCAAAGAAAGAACATTGTCATGCAGACTCCGCATAGCACCGGTTGCAGCATTGAGCAGATTAGTCGGTAGCATCGGCCTACCCGCCACATGCACCCTCCTTGAGATATCCTTAGGTGAAGGTGGACCGTCCTAAGCACGGATCGTACTCGGTGCCGGCTGGCTCGCACCCTTGTTACTCTTTCTTTTCCGTCCCTTCTTCTTCTGCTGTAATGGTACCGAGTTCTGCTCACAGACCGCCTTCTTGAGTGTGTTGGGGCTGATCATATTTCGCACCTCGGCTATCTGAGGCTCGGTGAAGGCGGCAGCTGGAGGCGTCTCCTTAGAACTGAACGCCAAATGACGCCTGTTGCAATTCGGTTTCTCCGCGGTACCAGCTAGATCGCGATCGTCTTTTGCAGGGTTGGGTTCTTGAGAAGGAGGCCCCAAGAATTCGTCATCGTACCCATGTTCGGCAAAGTACTTATCGACGTTGGTAAATGTACCTTCGTCGTTGTCGTCATCATCGTCTGGATCCTGTGCCATATGCATGTTCAGACCCTGTGCCATAGGGATGTCCGGCATGTCCGGTAGCATTGCAGCGGTCTTGCCATGGCTTGGCGCCGGCCCAACTGACAATGTTGTCTGTGGGGTGGTGTCCCCCGCCCCCAAACGAATCTGGCTCTTCGGCCAAAGCAGGGGCCAGCTTACGTAGGCGCTGAGGGTCATCACATCATCTTTGTCGGCCCCGACGGGTCGAATCGGAGGTAACAACTCGTCGCAGCCTGGCAGCACCCGAACCAGTTGAACCCTATACACGGTGGGTGGCATCGGATTACCGTGGAACACGGGGTTGCTCGGTTGAACGATTCTGCCCTTGGCGACATCGATCAACTCGCCGCCCACGAAGTGCAGGAGAGTGCATGGAACGTCGACGGCGCCCTGCGAAAACATGTAGGGCGTCAGGGATGCCCAGTCAAAGGCAAGGAGATGAAGTCATCGGCCGAGAGGCTTAGTTACCGTGATGTCGTCGAGCTCAGCTAATGTCGAGGCACCACCAACGGCGGGCGTGCAACTGACGGAGGGGCCGCTTGCTGCCGAGGTGCCAGCCGGCGTACACTCGGGTGCATTAAGCTCCAATGCCCGTGCCGGCGTCGGAGACACCAATACCGCCTCCGCCAGAGACACCAATGGTGCCGCCTGCGCGTTGTGCGAGTTTCTGGCCGTGAAGCTGGGAACCGGGGGCGGCCCCTGTTGGCCGCCCGCAATCCACGCCTGCCGCCCCTCAATCAAGGTAGGCACAATGGCGGTGAGCATCGTTCCCAGTTGTTGTTGCACTTGCTCTTGGACAATCTCCAGAATCCGCGCCACTTGTGCCTTGAGTTCTTGAACCTCGCGCGACTGGCTTTCCAAGCTGATCTTTCTCTCCTTTCGCCCACCAGCGTTATAGTATGACGACCATTTTGTGGACAAGCCTTTGCCGGCCACACGACCAGCTGACGACGGCTTACTGAGCTTATCCTTGTTTTTCATTATGTTCAACGCTCTATTTAGAGTGCTGTCCCAAGGGGAGCTCTGAGCCGACCCCGCGCTATTGCTTTCAGTCTCCCGCGGAAGGAATGTGAACCATTTAGAAATTTGGCTTTATTAATTAGAATGCAACCATATGGAGCTAATTACGTGGGGGTGTATTCCTTACCAGAACATGCTCAAGCGCCCCGGTCTTTGGATCCGTGGTAAGCTCCTTTGTTACCGGGTCCTCCTTGTACCGGGCCCTGACATAGTTCCTGGTCTGCTTGTCACGGTATTTCTCGAAGCGGGGCAGTAGGCCTTGCTCGGCACGCTCCGCGTCCTCCTTGTCCCATATAGGCTCCGCCACTCTATAACCGCCGGGACCGAGTTGGTGGACCCCTAAGTTCAACTCCCGCATTTCTTTCCCCCACTAACTTGATTCGGAGGTTGTGCTGCTCTCGCACTTGATCTTAAACTCCTTGTAGTCATCTTCACTGATCGAAGGATTTTTTGCCTTGATCTTCTCATAACTATCACCTTTGTCAATCATTCTCTTCACCGCGCTTCTCCAAGCAGACAGGGTCGTGCTCATCCTCGTGAGGGCGGCACTGTTCACTTTATTCCCTTAGAGGCGTGTGTTTGCAAAGTCAGTGGGGAACTTGTATCGTTCGTGCAGCTTCGTGAAGAGGAGGCTGCGCATATTCCCTCGGTCCTTATGCCTTAGGTTCTCGGTGTTGATCGAGACGGTGCTCCGAAGAATGCACCCGAGATGAACCGAGTACCCCTTGACTAATTCTTTGGGTGCCGTTGGATGCCCGTCGGAGTTCACTTCAGTAAATTCCTCCTTGACGGTGTCGAGCATGTTCGGGCGCCGGTCCTTCCGTTGCCTCTTCGGTTGGCTGCCATCTGTGCGTGCGCTTCCATCATCAGTGGTGGCATCCTCGGCGGCACCATCAGTGGTGTCATCCCCGACACCACTATGGGTTGTGTAGCCAGGATCGGTGTCTTCCGCGGCGTCCTCATAGCGGTGAGGTTCTTCCTCCATCTCCTGGGACAGCTCCCAGAATTGCTTGCCCGAATCGCCGGCCTCATCGTTGTGGGCCATGTTTCCCTCTAAATAGGAAAAAAGTTTGGTCAAAAAGTTGGTTATTCTCAAGGAACAAGATCATGGTCTCATCATTTAGGGTTTGTCGACACCGAGGCATCCTAAAAGCTAAGCTTTTATCATTTAGGATTTGTCGACGCCGATGCACCCTAAAAGCCTAAGCTTTCATCATTTAGGTTTTTATCGACACCGAGGCACCATAAAAGCCAAGGTTTTATAATTTATGGTTTGTCGACACCGAGGCATCCTAAATGCTAAGTTAAGTTTTCATCATTTAGGGTTTATCGATGCCGAGGCACCCTAGGTTGACTTATATATATGGGTATCTTCTAATAATATAACCTATCAAGAAAAGGGAAGGAGAATTCTAAGTTGGGCCTAATCACTTGGCTCTATTGCCACCTATGGCAGTTGCTTTTTCGTCTGTCCACACATGAATTCAGCATATGTGTTTAATGCAGCAAGAATAAAGGGGCAGTTGATTCTACTTAATTAAGTACTTAGATACCCTGGCCCATGCATTAGTCGCAAGTACCCCATATGTCCTATTTTTAGCAAAGTCATGCTAAAATTCACGGAAAATTTCAGCATGACCTTTGCTAAAAATAGGACATATGGAGTACCCGAATTTGCTGAACGGAAGTTAATCGACATTCCGGCAAACTCAAGGGTCTCTCGGGGTACCTACAAAATCATTACCCCACCCCCGCCCAGCTGCAACCCCAAAACACCCCACAATATCATCACGACACGATGGTCAGAGACAAAACCCCCCAATATCATCAAAATACTCCAGTTATGAAGTAAAATTCCTGAAGTGTTCCAGGAGTAGAACCTGAAGTGTAGTCAGTGGCTTCACCTATGTGCATAAAAATCATATAAATTCAAAATCATTTGAAACCTGATCACTCGGACCACACCACATGCCACAGCATACATAGTACATAGAATTGACATCTCAGCATCGACCACACCACATGCCACAACATACATAGTACATAGATGATCCAACAGACTACATAGCAGGACAGTTTAAGCGTGAACCGCATCATACAAAATAGAAGAACTTCACTACACAACTGAAACTCAATTAAGCTAGTTAAATGGAGTTCATCTACTCACTAGCAGTACTACTAACTGGCAGTACTTAAACAAGTTAAGCTACTCACTACAGTACTGGCTACTCACTTAAGCTAGAAGCTACAAGTTAAACACATTTGTAGCACTGAGAAATAATGCTGAGATGTAGCAAACAAGTTAAGCTAGAAGCTACAGTACTGGCAACTAGCAGCAAGGAGTATAATGGCAATCATGTCCTTCCCTTCATATATTCATGATATAAATGGATTGTTCTACCTAGCAGGTTGTTGGAAATTCAGTTGCTTTTTCATTAGGACTGGCAACAAGACATGGTAAAATTTCAATTAAGATTATCTGTTGGTTCAAGACTGGCAACAAGACTTGTTCTACAAAATCAATTATCTGTTGGTTCAATAGTTGTTTTTCTATCCCTTTTTATAATTGCAAAAAGGGAACAAGGCATGGTCAAATTTCAGTTAAGATTCAGTTAAGATACATACAGTAAAATCAAAACAAAAATGAACAGTAAACTGATAATGATAGTAAATTGTAATTTGTTACACAGATTTTCCTACTGAAAACATAACTGAATGGACAGAAAAAAGGGTGAAAAGATAACTGAATGCTAGGCTAAAATGGACAGTAAACTATAATTTGTTAAGAGTTTACTGTGATGCATCCATGCATCCAATGGCAACATCTTGCATACATGATCAGGAGTACATCAAAATCTATTGAGTAGTTATGTCAGGACCTATGAATGATGAAAATGATGTGAAAAGAAAGGAACTAATGGAGCTGATCGAATACCTTCTTGAGTTGGAGGAAATTCAAGTGAGGCAAATGTCCCGAGCCACTTGGCTGTCAAGCGGAGACAGGAATACAACTTTTTTCCAGGCATTTGCCTCGGCACGCAGGAAGAGGAATTTCATCAAGAAGTTGAAGGATGAAGGAGGGAATTGGATGGAAGGTATGCCGGATTTGAAATCTCATGTCTAGAATTATTTCTCTCATCTGTTTACTTCAGAGGTGCAACACACAAACCCCGAAGTCCTACAGAGAGTCCAGTGTAATGTTACAGATCATATGAATAATTTCTTGTTAGCACCTTTCACCACTGATGATGTTAAGAAGGCTGTTTTCAGCATTGGGGATTTAAAGGCACCAGGGCCTGACGGTTTGTATGCAATATTTTTTAAGAAATATTGGCAGATCCTTGGGGATGAAATAACACAAGAAGTGTTGACTGCTATCAACACCAGACAGATTCCTGTTGAATGGAATGATACTACAATTATCATGATACCGAAGGTTGATAGCCCAGAACTGGTAACACAATTCCGCCCCATAAGTTTGTGTAATGTACTTTACAAAATTATTTCTAAGATGCTAGCGCTGAGGCTGAAAAATATTTTACCTGAGATAATTTCCCCAACTCAGAGTGCATTTGCCTGGAAGAATGATTACAGATAATATCCTGATTGCCTATGAATGTGTCCACAAGATAAAGAACAAGAAAAGAGATCAATCGGGCCTATGTGCAGTTAAGTTGGACATGCACAAGGCATCTGACAGAGTTGAGTGGTCATTCTTGCATGATATGATGGTCAAGTTAGGTTTTCATGAGCAATGGATCCAAATGGTGATGGCTTGTGTGAGTTCTGTTAAATACAAAGTAAGATTCAATTCCCAGGAAACAGAGGCGTTCTACCCATCTAGGGGCATCAGGCAGGGTGACCCCCTATCTCCCTACTTATTCCTTCTTTGTGCAGAAGGTCTCTCTAGTCTATTGCAGTTTGAAGAAGCTGGTGGCATAGAGGGGATTAGAGTGTGCAGAAATGCACCATCAGTATCACACCTTTTATTCGCTAATGATTCTCTGATCCTCATGAAAGCAGATGTTCTAAATGCAGCTTCCTTACAGCATGTTCTAGAGGCCTATTGTGAAAGTTTAGGACAGTTGGTGAGTCCTGCAAAATCAAGTGTGTTCTTCAGCCCCAACACCCCAGCTTCCTCGAGGACTGAAATATGCCAAGAACTACACATTGATATAGAGGCTTTATATGATAAATATCTTGGGCTGCCAGCTATGGTAGGAGCAGATAGAAGTGATTTCTTCAGACACTTTTATGAACGAATTAAGGAAAAACTGAATGGGTGGATGGAGAAGCAACTCTCCACGGGAGGAAAGGAAATTTTATTAAAATCCGTGGCTCAGGCCATCCCAGTTTTTGCAATGTCAGTTTTCTCTCTACCAAAGAGTCTGTGCAAGGAGATAACAGATTTGATAGCACAATTCTGGTGGGGAGATGATGAGGATCATAAGAGAATGCATTGGTACACATGGCGGAAACTTTGTTATCCTAAATGTGATGGAGGGATGGGATTTAGAGATCTATACTCATTCAACCTGGCAATGTTATCGAAGCAGTGTTGGAGGCTCATTACTAACCCCGACTCCTTATGTGCTAAAGTTCTAAAAGCCAAATGCTACCCGAATGTGAGTCTTCTTCAAGCCACTTTGAAAAATGGGGCCTCTTTCACCTGGCAGAGTATAATGAAAGGGTTGGATACCTTCAAGCTAGGATATATTTGGCGGATTGGCACGGGGGGAAACGTGAATATTTGGACTGACTCGTGGATCCCTTCGAGTCAGGATAGGAAAATCATATCACACCGAGGCCAAACCATTCTTTCTTCCGTGAGTGACCTCATCGATCCAACGACAGAAACATGGGACGAAGAATTGGTCCGAATAATCTTTAATCCAGTGGATGTCAGGAGAATACTCCAAATCCCTCTGAATGTCGGAGCTTTTGAGGATTTCATTGCGTGGAACCCAGACGGTAAGGGTATTTTTTCTGTCAAATCGGGCTACAAATTGCAGTGGAACCATTCTTTACAGGCTCACGTAAATGTTCTACGTCGTTCGGGGGCCTCAAGATCTCCAGAAATATGGAACATACTATGGAAAATAAATGCTCCACGAAAAGTTCTCATTTTTGGATGGCGCGTCCTTCATGGGATTATCCCGCTAAAATCCATACTTACAAACAGACACATCGGCTCGGATGCGGCATGCCCGGTGTGTCATCAAGATGCAGAAGATATCCGTCATCTTCTGTTTGACTGTTGCCATGCTAGGGAACTCTGGAACAACCTTGGCATTTCAAAAATTGTGGATGAGGCCAAGCAAATTGATAGATCGGGCTCTGTTATTATGGAGCATCTATTAACAGTACCGGACAAGATCCTGCCAATTAAGCCAAACTTGAATATCAAACAGGTGTTGTTGGTTGGCGCATGGTATCTGTGGTGGATCAGGAGAGAACTTACTCATAATGGTAAACCACCACCCTCTATGAGATGGCATATGTCAGTTCTAGCTATTGCAAGTAACTTCCATGAGGCGAACAACAAACAGAAGTGTATAGGTGATCAGAGATGGTGCAAACCTGAATCGGCATTTGTGAAGTTGAATGTGGACGCCGCTTTCTTAGTTGAAGAAGGTGTGGGAGCTACCGCAACAATTATCAGGGATGACAAAGGACAATTCCTAGCAGGCCAATGTGAGTATATCATCCACGTACCAGATGCAGAAATAGCTGAAGCAACAACAATGAGGGATGGTCTTCTTTTTGACAATTCCTTGGGATTTCTGAGGGTAGAAGCTGAATCGGATTGTCTCAGTGTCATAAAAAATTTTCAAGGTCAGTCAAGATGGTGGAATGCAACAGCACCGATATATGCAGAGTGTCTGGATCTGACGTCTTCGATTGGGAAGGTCATTTTTAAACACTGTTTACGTTCGAGCAATCAAGCGGCGCATGTGCTAGCTAACTTTTGTTATTGTAACAAGATCTCTACTACTTGGACGGAGGAGCCCCCGAGCTGCCTCGTCTCTAGTCTCGTGGACGATGTATTTCCTTCGTTGAATCAATAAAGCTAGCCATGATGGCCTTCCCTCAAAAAAAATCTATTGAGTAGTTCTTGCGCTCATCCAGTAGCAACATCTTTCATACATGATCAGTGATCATGTACCAAATTTTTATTTAAACTGAATTTGCAAATCACCAAGAGCTCTACTACTTTCAGACTAGATTTACACTAAATACACTAGAGTATTTGACCAGTAGTCATGTGAACTCTTTGAATTTGTAAACACTTCTAGACTTGAGCTTTGAGAGTTCACAATTGCAAAAAATGCTCACAATTGCATTGAGAGCATTGATGAATTGAAGATCAACACAACGTTAAACTCAGCAATCCTAGATGACAATAAAAATGGAAGCTTTATTACCCCTGAACATCTGCATCATAGATGCATATAGCCACAATTAACATGGTTCAAAAAAGGGGGCAGTACTGTTGCATCTTTCCATGCAAGATCCAGACATTGTATCATGCAAGATTCAGACATTGTATCATCCAATGCTCATATACATTTACTTTTAGTCTGAAGATTATTTGCATAGATGGGTCACTTGTTTGTACTACTTCACATACCCCGAACACCACAACAACTGCTACTGCCGAAGGTAATTCTTTGCGGGTCTGATTTCTACCAGCGCCAAAAATATACAGTGTCTAATGGATCAATGGGTTGGATCAAGGAAAAAAATTGGGGCGAGGGGGAAGATGGAATCGGGGGCTCTGTACCTGCGGCGGCTGCGGCTGGAGGACGGCGCCGTCGACGAACTCGAGGGCGGGGGCACCGAATGCTCCTCTCATTGATGGGGGAGGGAAGGGGCTGGAGGCAAACCCTAGCCGCCAAGCGCACGAGTGCTGCAGCTAGGTGGAGTAACCTCTGCCGGAGATGACGGAGCAGGTGGCCGGCGTCGTGGTTGGTGAGGAGCAGGTGGCCTGGCGTCGTGGTTGGTGAGGAGAGCACGAGGAAGAGCGCCCCGTGCGCGATGACGGGCCGCTTGCGTCGACAAGGCGGCGCTGCCTCCGAGGCTCTGCCTCCGAGGAGGTGGTTGGTGCCTTGGCGGCCAGCGGCGGCGGAGGCCTAGAGGATGGAGGGACCGAGGAAGAGATGGAATCGAGGGCTTGAGAGATGTGATCGATTGGGGGAAGAAAGGGGATTGGCGATTTTAGTGGGGGGAGGCTTAGCAATGGCGCGCCCCCTAGCGGTGTGCCATTAGAATTTTTTTGGATAGCAATGGTGCACCCCTAGAGGTACGCCATTAGTAATCTTTTTTTTGGATAGCAATGGCGCACCCCCTAGCGGTGCGCCATTAGTATTTTTTAGGATTTTTTGTTGCCTAGAGGAGGCCCGGCAGCGGCGTCTTGAACCCTAGGTCTCGCCCGGGGGGGAGGGAGGGGGTGGGTGGTCGTCGTCGGCGGTGGAGCGGGGGAGGATGCGGGGGGTCGGCGACGACGGTGGGAGCGGGGGAGGGTGCGGGGGGTCGTCGGCGGTGGAGTGGGGGAGGGTGCGGGGGGTCAGCGGCGGCGGTGGAGCGGGGGAGGGTGCGGGGGGTTGTCGGCGGCGGTGGAGTGGGGGAGGGTGCGGGGGGTCGGCGGCGGCGGTGGAGCGGGGGAGGGTGCGGGGGGTTGTCGGTGGCAGTGGAGCAGGTGAGGGTGCGGGGGTGCTCGGCGGCGAGGGGGATCTGACGAGGAGGGATAGCGATCGAGATGAAGGGGGGTCGAGATCGAGTGTCCTCATGAATATTCAATATTTTTTCATATTGAATATAAAAAAATATCATCAAATTTGAAAAAAATATTCATGAATTCAAAAAATGCCCATGAATTAAATTTAATTATATTCATGAGTTCAAAAAATATTAACAAATTCAATACTTTTTATGAATTTGAAATTCAATACCATAATAAACATAAACAAATATTCGTGAGGACACTAGAACAGAAGAAATATCATTTCAATATGTCGAAATACAATCGAGAAATGAAGGCTACAATTTAAATACAATCGATCTTAGCTAGCTATCTGTTCACAATCTTTTTGCCCTTCTTTTTCGCAAATGGAGTTCTTCTATGGAACGGACGTCCTTTAGGTAGGGTGGTCCTGCTTCTTCTTGTGGTGTATGGCACTTCATCGTCGTCGTCATGTTCCATCTTCGGGTCGCCGTACTTGTCGAAGTCTTGCTCATTGGCGACTCCATCCATTCCGATGATCTTCCTTTTGCCTCTCCTCACGACAACACGACTGGGCTTTGACGCATCGATAATGAAGAAGCATTGGTTCACTTGGGAAGCCAGTATCCATGGATCATTTTTCATGGTGACGTTTGCGCCCGCGGTCTTGGATTTGGCTTCGGGTATAACCATGGTGGTGAAATACCGGTCTTCTTTGAGGACGCTTTTGGCCCATCTGACACGGAACATCGGGACCTTCTCTCCTGCGTAGCTCAGCTCCCAGATCTCCTCGATCCTTCCGTAATATGTGTCCTTGTCGTTACCGGTGTAGGATTCCATCGTTACCCTGGAGTTCTGATAACCATCGCTCTTCATGTCCTTGTCCTTGGTGTAGAATGTGTAGCCGTTGATATCGTATGCCTCATAGGTCATCAGGTTGTGCTCGGCGCCCTGTGACAAGGCGAATATGAATTTTTCTTCCGCGGAAGAATCCTCATGTAAAGGGTACGACAGAAGCTTCTTCTTGAACCAACGCGTGAAACATGAGTTGTGCTCTTTGATTATATCTCCGTCCGTCCTCTGTTTGCCTCGGTCATTGTACGTCTTCTCAATAAATATTGTGTGCTCTACCACCCAAGGATCGACCACGTCTATGTGTTATAGCGCAACTAGGTTTGCTCTTTCAAAGTCGGCGAGTCGACCCTCGAAGTCGACATGCATTTCGCGGCGACCCTCGCGGTGACCCCATCCAGCGAGCCTGCCGAGGTGCCTGTTGACGGGAAGACCAACGGGGTTCCTGATGCCTAGATAATTCGTGCAGTAGGAGATGCACTCTTCGGTCAGAAAGCCCCTGGCTATGCTTCCCTCTGGACGTGACATGTTGCGAACATATCCTTTGATGACACCATTCATCCTTTTGAACGGCATCATGATGTGCAGGAACGTCGGCCCGAGTTGGATGATATCCTCCACGATATGGACCAGCAGATGCACCATAACGTCGAAGAATGCAGGGGGGGTACATCTCAAGCTCGCACAGTATCACCACGATCTCTTCCTGTAGCCTTCTGAGTTGCCTCACGCCAACCGACTTCCGAGAGATGACGTCAAAAAAGTTGCATAGGCCAAATAGCGTTTCACGAAAATGCGCGTCCATGATCCCACGGATTGCAACTGGAAGTATCTGCATCATCAGCACGTGACAGTCATGAGACTTCATCCCGCTAAACTTCTGCTTCGCTGGGTCTAGGTATCTGCTTATCTTCCCCGCGTGACCGTAAGGAAGTTTTACTCCTACGAGGCAGGTGAAAAACTGCTCGATCTCCTCCTAACTTACAGTGAAGCACGTGGGAGGATAGTCATTTCCGGTCTTCTTGGCCTTTTTGCCTTTGCGACGACTTTCCGTGTCCTGCTTCGCCTCATCATCATCATCATCATCATTAGCATGAAGCTCCTCTGTGATGCCCATTGATTTCAAGTCTGCCCTTGCTTTCGGCCCATCTTTGTGAAGGAAATATGCCCTAGAGGCAATAATAATGTTATTATTTTATTTCCTTATATCATGATAAATGTTTATTATTCATGCTAGAATTGTATTATCCGGAAACATAATACTTGTGTGAATACATAGACAAACCAAACGTCACTAGTATGCCTCTACTTGACTAGCTCGTTAATCGAAGATGGTTGTGTTTCCTAACCATAGACATGTGTTGTCATTTGATTAATGGGATCACATCATTAGGAGAATGATGTGATTGACATGACCCATTCCATTAGCTTAGCACCCGATCGTTTAGTATGTTGCTATTGCTTTCTTCATGACTTATACATGTTCCTATGACTATGAGATTATGCAACTCCCGTTTACCGGAGGAACACTTTGTGTGCTACCAAACGTCACAACGTAACTGGGTGATTATAAAGGAGCTCTACAGGTGTCTCCAAAGGTGAATGTTGGGTTGGCGTATTTTGAGATTAGGATTTGTCACTCCGATTGTTGGAGAGGTATCTCTGGGCCCTCTCGGTAATGCACATCACATAAGCCTTGCAAGCATTACAACAAATGAGTTAGTTGCAAGATGATGTATTACGAAACGAGTAAAAAGACTTGCTGGTAACGAGATTGAACTAGGTATTGAGATACCGACGATCGAATCTCGGGCAAGTAACATACCGATGACAAAGGGAACAACGTATGTTGTTATGCGGTCTGACCGATAAAGATCTTCGTAGAATATGTAGGAGCCAATATGAGCATCCAGGTTCCGCTATTGGTTATTGACCGGAGACGTGTCTCGGTCATGTCCACATTGTTCTCGAACCCGTAGGGTCCGCACGCTTAAGGTTTTGATGACAATTATATTATGAGTTTATGAGTTTTGATGTACCGAAGTTAGTTCGGAGTCCTGGATGTGATCACGGACATGACGAGGAGTCTCGAAATGGTCGAGAAATAAAGATTGATATATTGGACGGCTATATTCGGACACCGGAAGTGTTCCGGGTGATTTCGGAGAAAACCGGAGAGCCGGAGGTTTACCGGAACCCCCCGGGAGAAGTAATGGGCCATATGGGCCTTAGTGGAGAGAGAGAGGGGCAGCCAAAGGTGGGCCGCACGCCTCCTCCCCCCCTGGTCCGAATTGGACTAGAAGAGGGGGGAGCGGCGCCCCCCTTTCCTTCTCCCTCCCCACTTCTTTCCCCCTCCTAGTAGGAGTCCTACTCCTACTAGGAGGAGGACTCCTCCTTGGTGCGCCATAGGGGCCGGCCGGCCTCCTCCCCTTGATCCTTTATATACGGGGCAGGGGGCACCCCTAGACACACAAGTTGATCCACGTGACCATATTCTTAGCCGTGTGCGGTGCCCCCTTCCACCATAATCCTCGATAATATTGTAGCGGTGCTTAGGCGAAGCCCTGCGATGGTAGTACATCAAGATCGTCACCACGCCGTCGTGCTGACGGAACTCTTCCCCGACACTTTGCTGGATTGGAGTCCGGGGATCGTCATGGAGCTGAACGTGTGCTAGAACTCGGAGGTGCCGTAGTTTCGGTGCTTGATCGGTCGGGCCGTGAAGACGTACGACTACATCAACCGCGTTGTGCTAACGCTTCCGCTGTCGGTCTACAAGGGTACGTAGATTACACTCTTCCCTCGTTGCTATGCATCACCATGATCTTGCGTGTGCGTAGGAATTTTTTTGAAATTACTACGTTCCCCAACAGTGGCATCAGAGCCTAGGTTTTATGTGTTGATGTTATATGCACAAGTAGAACACAAGTGAGTTGTGGGCGATATAAGTCATACTGCTTATCAGCATGTCATACTTTCGTTCGGCGGTATTGTTGGACGAAGCGGCCCGGACCGACATTACGCGTACGCTTACGCGAGACCGGTTCTCCCTACGTGCTTTGCACAAAGGTGGCTAGCGGGTGACAGTTTCTCCAACTTTAGTTGAACCGAGTGTGGCTATGCCCGGTCCTTGCGAAGGTTAAAACAACACCAACTTGAAAAGCTATCATTGTGGTTTTGATGCGTAGGTAAGATTGGTTCTTGCTTAAGCCCGTAGCAGCCACGTAAAACTTGCAACAACAAAGTAGAGGACGTCTAACTTGTTTTTGCAGGGCATGTTGTGATGTGATATGGTCAAGACATGATGCTGAATTTTATTGTATGAGATGATCATGTTTTGTAACCAAGTTATCGGCAACTGGCAGGAGCCATATGGTTGTCGCTTTATTGTATGCAAAGCAATTGCGCTGTAATGCTTTACTTTATCACTAAACGGTAGCGATAGTCATGGAAGCATAAAATTGGCGAGACGACAACGATGCTACGATGGTGATCAAGGTGTCGCGCCGGTGACAATGGTGATCAGGACGGTGCTTTGAAGATGGAGATCACAAGCACAAGATGATGATGGCCATATCATATCACTTATATTGATTGCATGTGATGTTTATCTTTTATGCATCTTATCTTGCTTTGATTGACGGTAGCATTTTAAGATGATCTCTCACTAATTATCAAGAAGTGTTCTCCCTGAGTATGCACCGTTGCGAAAGTTCTTCGTGCTGAGACACCACGTGATGATCGGGTGTGATAGGATCTACGTTCAAATACAACGGGTGCAAAACAGTTGCACACGCAGAATACTCAGGTTATACTTGACGAGCCAAGCATATACAGATATGGCCTCGGAACACAGAGACCGAAAGGTTGAGCGTGAATCATATAGTAGATATGATCAACATAGCGATGTTCACCAATGAAACTGCTCCATCTGGACCTAAGCCTGAAACAGAGTGCTTCTACTGCAAACAGACTGGTCACTGGAAGCGGAACTGCCCCAAGTATTTGGCGGATAAGAAGGATGGCAAGGTGAACAAAGGTATATGTGATATACATGTTATTGATGTGTACCTTACTAATGCTCGCAGTAGCACCTGGGTACTTGATACTGGTTCTGTTGCTAATATTTGCAACTCGAAATAGGGACTACGGATTAAGCAAAGATTGGCTAAGGACGAGGTGACGATGCGCGTGGGAAATGGTTCCAAAGTCGATGTGATCGCAGTCGGCATGCTACCTCTACATCTACCTTCGGGATTAGTATTAGACCTAAATAATTGTTATTTGGTGCCAGCGTTAAGCATGAACATTATATCTGGATCTTGTTTGATGCGAGACGGTTATTCCTTTAAATCAGAGAATAATGGTTGTTCTATTTATATGAGTAATATCTTTTATGGTCATGCACCCTTAAAGAATGGTCTATTCTTATTAAATCTCGATAGCAGTGACACACATATTCATAGTGTCGAAGCCAAAAGATGCGGAGTTGATAATGATAGTGCAACTTATTTGTGGCACTGCTGTTTGGGTCATATCGGTGTAAAGCGCATGAAGAAACTCCATACTGATGGGCTTTTGGAACCACTTGATTATGAATCACTTGGTACTTGCGAACCGTGCCTTATGGGTAAGATGACAAAAACACCGTTCTCCGGTACTATGGAGAGAGCAACAGATTTGTTGGAAATCATACATATAGATGTATGTGGTCCGATGAATGTTGAGGCTCGTGGCGGATATCGTTATTTTCTCACCTTCACAGATGACTTAAGCATATATGGGTATATCTACTTAATGAAACATAAGTCTGAAACGTTTGAAAAGTTCAAAGAATTTCAGAGTGAAGTTGAAAATCATCGTAACAAGAAAATAAAATTCCTACGATCTGATCGTGGAGGAGAATATTTGAGTTACGAGTTTGGTGTACATTTGAAACAATGTGGAATAGTTTCGCAACTCACGCCACCCGGAACACCACAGCGTAATGGTGTGTCCGAACGTCGTATTCGTACTTTACTAGATATGGTGCGATCTATGATGTCTCTTACTGATTTACCTCTATCGTTTTGGGGATATGCTCTAGAGACGGCCGCATTCACGTTAAATAAGGCACCATCAAAATCCGTTGAGACGACGCCTTATGAACTGTGGTTTGGCAAGAAACCAAAGTTGTCGTTTCTGAAAGTTTGGGGCTGCGATGCTTATGTGAAAAAGCTTCAACCTGATAAGCTCGAACCTAAATCGGAGAAATGTGTCTTCATAGGATATCCAAAGGAAACTATTGGATACACCTTCTATCACAGATCCGAAGGCAAGACTTTTGTTGCTAAATTCAGAAACTTTCTGGAGAAGGAGTTTCTCTCGAAAGAAGTGAGTGGGAGGAAAGTAGAACTTGACGAGGTAACTGTACCTGCTCCCTTATTGGAAAGTAGTACATCACAGAAACCTGTTTCTGTGACACCTACACCAATTAGTGAGGAAGCTAATGATAATGATCATGAAACTTCAGAACAAGATACTACTGAACCTCGTAGATCAACCAGAGTAAGATCCGCGCCAGAGTGGTACGGTAATCCTGTTCTGGAAGTCATGCTACTAGATCATGATGAACCTACGAACTATGAAGAAGCGATGGTGAGCCCAGATTCTGCAAAATGGCTTGAAGCCATGAAATCTGAGATGGGATCCATGTATGAGAACAAAGTATGGACTTTGGTTGACTTGCCCAATGATCGGCAAGCAATTGAGAATAAATGGATCTTCAAGAAGAAGACTGACGCTGACGGTAATATTACTGTCTACAAAGCTCGACTTGTCGCAAAAGGTTTTCGGCAAGTTCAAGGGATTGACTACGATGAGACCTTCTCACCCGTAGCGATGCTTAAGTCTGTCCGAATCATGTTAGCAATTGCCGCATTTTATGATTATGAAATTTGGCAAATGGATGTCAAAACTGCACTCCTGACTGGATTTCTGCAAGAAGAGTTGTATATGATGCAGCCGGAAGATTTTGTCGATCCAAAGGGAGCTAACAAAGTGTGCAAGCTCCAGCGATCCATTTATGGACTGGTGCAAGCCTCTCAGAGTTGGAATAAACGCTTTGATAGTGTGATCAAAGCATTTGGTTTTATACAGACTTTTGGAGAAGTCTATATTTACAAGAAAGTGAGTGGGAGCTCTGTAGCATTTCTGATATTATATGTAGATGACATATTACTAATCGGAAATGATATAGAATTTCTGGATAGCATAAAAGGATACTTGAATAAAAGTTTTTCAATGAAAGACCTCGGTGAAGCTGCCCACATATTGGGCATCAAGATCTATAGAGACAGATCGAGACGCTTAATTGGACTTTCACAAGGCACATACCTTGACAAAGTTTTGAAAAAGTTCAAAATGGATCAAGCAAAGAAAGGATTCTTGCCTGTGTTACAAGGTGTGAAATTGAGTAAGACTCAAAGTCCGACCAATGTAGAAGATAGAGAGAAAATGAAAGATGTTCCATATGCCTCAGCCATAGGCTCTATCATGTATGCAATGCTGTGTACTAGACCTGATGTGAGTCTTGCTATAAGTCTAGCAGGGAGGTACCAAAGTAATCCAAGAGTGGATCACTGGACAGCGGTCAAGAACATCCTGAAATACCTCAAAAGGACTAAGGATATGTTTCTCATATATGGAGGTGACAAAGAGCTCATCGTAAATGGTTACGTTGATGCAAGCTTTGACACTGATTCGGACGATTCTAAATCGCAAACCGGATACGTGTTTACATTAAACGGTGGAGCTGTTAGTTGGTGCAGTTCTAAACAAAGCGTTGTGGCGGGATCTACATGTGAAGCGGAGTACATAGCTGCTTCGGAAGCAGCAAACGAAGGAGTCTGGATGAAGGAGTTCATATCCGATCTAGGTGTCATACCTAGTGCATCGGGTCCAATGAAAATCTTTTGTGACAATACTGGTGCAATTGCCTTGGCAAAGGAATCCAGATTTCACAAGAGAACCAAGCACATCAAGAGACGCTTCAATTCCATCTGGGATCTAGTCCAGGTGGGAGACATAGAGATTTGCAAGATACATATGGATCTGAATGTAGCAGACCCGTTGACTAAGCCTCTTCCACGAGCAAAACATGATCAGCACCAAAGCTCCATGGGTGTTAGAATCATTACTGTGTAATCTAGATTATTGACTCTAGTGCAAGTGGGAGACTGAAGGAAATATGCCCTAGAGGCAATAATAATGTTATTATTTTATTTCCTTATATCATGATAAATGTTTATTATTCATGCTAGAATTGTATTATCCGGAAACATAATACTTGTGTGAATACATAGACAA
The DNA here is from genome assembly GCF_056163025.1 of Triticum urartu. Classification (NCBI taxonomy): domain Eukaryota; kingdom Viridiplantae; phylum Streptophyta; class Magnoliopsida; order Poales; family Poaceae; genus Triticum; species Triticum urartu. The sequence goes on along the minus strand of NC_141875.1, from coordinate 742,867,074 downwards.
ACCAAACGTCACTAGTATGCCTCTACTTGACTAGCTCGTTAATCGAAGATGGTTATGTTTCCTAACCATAGACATGTGTTGTCATTTGATTAATGGGATCACATCATTAGGAGAATGATGTGATTGACACGACCCATTCCATTAGCTTAGCACCTGATCGTTTAGTATGTTGCTATTGCTTTCTTCATGACTTATACATGTTCCTATGACTATGAGATTATGCAACTCCCGTTTACCGGAGGAACACTTTGTGTGCTACCAAACGTCACAACGTAACTGGGTGATTATAAAGGAGCTCTACAGGTGTCTCCAAAGGTGAATGTTGGGTTGGCGTATTTCGAGATTAGGATTTGTCACTCCGATTGTCGGAGAGGTATCTCTGGGCCCTCTCGGTAATGCACATCACATAAGCCTTGCAAGCATTACAACAAATGAGTTAGTTGCAAGATGATGTATTACGAAACGAGTAAAGAGACTTGCCGGTAACGAGATTGAACTAGGTATTGAGATACCGACGATCGAATCTCGGGCAAGTAACATACCGATGACAAAGGGAACAACGTATGTTGTTATGCGGTCTGACCGATAAAGATCTTCGTAGAATATGTAGGAGCCAATATGAGCATCCAGGTTCCGCTATTGGTTATTGACCGGAGACGTGTCTCGGTCATGTCTACATTGTTCTCAAACCCGTAGGGTCCGCACGCTTAAGGTTTCGATGACAGTTATATTATGAGTTTTGATGTACCGAAGTTAGTTCGGAGTCCCGGATGTGATCACGGACATGACGAGGAGTCTCGAAATGGTCGAGACATAAAGATTGATATATTGGACGGCTATATTCGAACACCGGAAGTGTTCCGGGTGATTTCGGAGAAAACCGGAGAGCCAGAGGGTTACCGGAACCCCCCCCCCCCCGGTAGAAGTAATGGGCCATATGGGCCTTAGTGGAGAGAGAGGGGCAGCCAAAGGTGGGCCGCACGCCTCCTCCCCCTGGTCCGAATTGGACTAGGAGAGGGGGGCGGCGCCCCCCTTTCCTTCTCCCTCCCCACTTCTTTCCCCCTCCTAGTAGGAGTCCTACTCCTACTATGAGGAGGACTCCTCCTTGGCGCGCCATAGGGGCCGGCCGGCCTCCTCCCCTTGATCCTTTATATACGGGGGCAGGGGGCACCCCTAGACACACAAGTTGATCCACGTGATCATATTCTTAGCCGTGTGCGGTGCCCCCTTCCACCATAATCCTCGATAATATTGTAGCGGTGCTTAGGCGAAGCCCTGCGACGGTAGTACATCAAGATCGTCACCACGCCGTCGTGCTGACGGAACTCTTCCCTGACACTTTGCTGGATCGGAGTCCGGGGATCGTCATCGAGCTGAACGTGTGCTAGAACTCGGAGGTGCCGTAGTTTCGGTGCTTGATCGGTCGGGCCGTGAAGACGTACGACTACATCAACCGCGTTGTGCTAACGCTTCCGCTGTCGGTCTACAAGGGTACGTAGATCACACTCTTCCCTCGTTGCTATGCATCACCATGATCTTGCGTGTGCGTAGGAAATTTTTTGAAATTACTACGTTCCCCAACACTTTGGTCCTCTCTGGCATGTTGAGCAGGGTACCAAGCAGACTCTCGCACACGTTCTTCGTGATATGCATGACATCAAGGCTGTGAGGCACACGGTGGATCTTCCAGTACGGCAAGTCCCAGAAAACAGACCTCGTTTTCCATACCTTCAACAGCGGCTCTGGCGCCTTTCGCTTCTTTCCCGGCTGTGGACAATCTTTCCAATTTTCCATTAGCTCGTCTATTTCCTCGCCGCTCCTCGTACGCGGGCGTCTTCGGGGTTCGGTTTCACCATCGAACGGATTCTTGCGTTTTCTCCATGGGTCATCGTCGCGAAGCCACCTTAGATGTCCCATGAACACGGGTTTCGAAGACCCGGGATCTCTATCTAGCTGGCGATACGTTGTGTCATCCATGCACCTGACGCATTCAGAAAATCCGTGGACCACCTGCCCCGCGAGATATCCGTAACCGAGATAGTCGTGCACCGTCGTGAGCAGTGCGGTTCTCATAGGAAAATATTCTTTCTCTGCGACGTCCCACGTATTGGCTGGCGTTTTCCAGAGCGTGTCTAGCTCCTTTTTCAGCAGCCCTAGATACAGATTGATGCCGTTCCCTGGTTGTTTCGGCCCTTCAATTAGCATACTCATGTGAATGTACTTCCTCTTCATGCACAACCAGGGGGGAAGGTTGTACATCCACACAAACACAGACCAGGTGCTATGTGTGCTTCTCTGGCTGCCAAACGGATTGACTTCATCGGTGCTCGCGCCCAGCACGATGTTCCTTGGATCGTCCCCAAATCCTGGGTGTTCGAAATTCAATGCTTGCCACTGGCTCGCATCCTTAGGGTGACTCAGCATCTTGTCTTTTTTATTTATCTCCGGATCATTTCCGTCATCTTCTCGCTTCTTCTCCTCCCTATCCGTGTGCCAACGCAGGAGCTTTGCTAGCTTAGGGTCCACGAAATACCGCTGCAGACGAGGAGTGATCGGAAAGTACCACACCACTTTTCGAGGAGCTTTCTTCCTCTTCTTGTATCGAGTGACGCCGCACACCGGACATATGGTAGACTCCGCGCGCTCGTCCCGATAAATGATGCAATTGTTCATGCACACATGGTATTTCACGTGCGGTAAATCTAGAGGACACATGATTTTTTTTGCCTCCTCGAAACTGGTCGGGCACTTGTTCCCCTTGGGAAGACGTTCGTGCCAAAATGACATGTTCTCGTCGAAGCATGCGTCGGTCATTTTGTGTTTTACCTTCATCTCCAGAGCCATGAGCGTTACTTTCAGGCGGGTATCCTCGGGCCTGCATCCTTCATACAATGGAGTAACCGCGTCTATCTCCAGTTGATCCAGCTTGTCTTTCTCTCAGGCGGCAGCTCTTGCGTTATCCGTCTGCTTGAGAAGCAGCTCTTGAATATGAGGGTCCTGCACCCAGCCCATCGATAGTCCATCATTGTCTGCTCCGGCATCTTCATCTTTCTCATCATCATGTCCGGCATCTTCTACATGATGACTGTGTCCTGGAGATTCTTCGTCTTCTCGCCCGCCCTCGCGGCGGTGGTTGTCTTGCTGCCCTTCCTTATTTCTTTCCCGGCCCCCATGGACGACTTCATAGTCATCTTCATCACCTTGCCACCGATAGCCATCCATGAAACCACGCAAGAGCAGGTGGTCCCGCACCTGCCCGGAATCCGGGTCCGCAATAAGGCTCTTCAGCTTGCATCTTCGACACGGACATCTTATCTCCGTCTCGTTCTTTTGAAGCATCTCGGCCTTCGCGGAGCTCAAAAACCTATTCACGATGCCTTCGGTCATCATGCGGACCATGGTCGCCTGCGGGGTAGAGTAAAACGATATTTTAGAACCAAGAAAAAAATTGGCATGACTTTCCCTAAAAATAGGACCAAAAAGGATGCATAGTGCCAAAATTCTCGCCGAAACGGAAATGAATCAACATTCCGGCAAAATATTGGCAACTATCGCATTTCAAATACCGGTACCTGCAAACACAAACATACATGCAACACCACAAACATATGCAACACCACAAACATACATAGATCTAGTTAGGCCATAAAAAGTGCATGTGCACGTTGTTGGAGGGAGAAAAAAGTAGATCTACAACATAAAGAAAGCTTTCCCCTTACTTACCTATCAAAAAAAAGTAATTTAACCACTTAATTTGGATGAATCTATGGTGCAAATGAGGTGAGGATGAGGAGGCAGCCGAGACAAGCTTGGAGGAGGAGGTGGAGAGAATGAAGTGGGGAAAGTGAGTGTGTAGGTGGCTGTCCAAAATATCTAGCTGGTCCCAGGTTACTAATGGCGCACCACCTACAAATGCGCCATTAATAACCCTGGTTACTAATAACGCACCAGCTGCCATTAGTAGTTTTGCAAAAAGAAAAAAATGATAGTAGTGACGCACGTGGTGAGTGGTGCGCCATTACTAGTTACTAGTAATGACGCACCGTTCCGTGATGCGCCATTAGTATTTTTGGAAAAATAAAAAAAATATGTTAGTAGTAGCGCACCATGAATATAGTGCGTCATTAGTGTGTATCATGCTAATGGCGCACCGACACATGATACGCCATTAGTCATATTATTTATAGCCCTTTTCCTAGTAGTGTGGGGACGTGGCCCACGTGTCTTCACGGCACGACCCAAGTATAAACATACTTAAGAGGGTCGTGATGCGACTGGCCCGTTCAAGCATGGGCAAGGCCATGCCTACCCACTAGGACAGGTCTGCTTCCGTCGGTATGTTCAGCTTAAAACGGACGTGGTTTATGTCTTATGTTGAAACGGACTTGGGCCTTTCTAACCTGCATGCGTCAATTTGGGCTCTCACGTGATAAGTTGCACCGTTGTCCGATGAAAACCCATGTTGATCAGCCCAGTTTGTGAGACGTTTTTTTTTTTGCAAGTAAACCATTCAATTTCCTTGATGAAATAAACAAATTACATTATATCAAACAAAAGTGAAACAACCAAGATAAAAATAAAGTTACATCAACTATTCCTTAGGTCATTAACTCTAGATCCATCTCTTGCATCTCGACTTTTTCTTTGTACATCTAGTGAAGAAACAATAGAAGACCAAACCTGCACAAGCTAGACTAACCTCAAAGGTTCCAAAAAGTCATATAAGCCGACAGCCTAGGAGGCCGGAGGCGAAGAGAACCAAAGGAAATTATGAACCTAGCCGCCGGCGGCTAGGTTTTTTTTTCTCTTTCCTGATGCAATCTACCTCTCTCCATGGCAAGACAGAAAGTTCATGCAGTGTTTGATTTGAAGTTCTAAGTGGCTGTCCCGCAGCCAACTGTACTTGGTTGACACGGTATAGCTAGAACTAATGCTCAAAAGGATGTTGAGAAGCTCTAAAAAAGTAGCTTTGATGCTAATATTTCACATGCCAATTGTTAGAAAGTTAAAAAATTGGCTACCTATTCGTTCTTACACATCTCAAAAAAGTTTCTCGTTTTGGCAACTTCAAGTTTTGCCAAATATTGGCATGAAAGCAATTAGCCTCATAATAAAGTTGGAGACAAAATGCTAAACTTCCATGAAGGTTTCACTACTGCACTATGAGCAGAAGAAAGAGATGATACAAGGTATGGTACAGAAAACTCCTAGGCGTGTGGTTTGGCGCATGTGCTCCCTTAAAAATACGTTTTTCACTTATCCCGAAAATAGAATAAAATTCTCACATTTAAGTGACTCAAGTTCATTTCCAGATTTCAAGTTCCATGAAAATCGCAATTCATTGGCGAGATGTGAAAATTACATACCATAGAACCTTTTCAATCATGAAAATTGCCATCATGGCTCCCCCACTTTCGTTTTATTTAACCATACCATACCACAAGATAAATAATTTTTTTCATAAATATTTGCTGACACAACGAAAGTACCCTTCTCAGCTCAAGTTGAAATGAGCTCGGGTGGACAGTAAAATCGATTTTTTTGAAAATAAATTCAAAAACTTCAGCATTTTCTTGTCGTAAAACTTGACAAATGTTCTAACTGTTTGCAAATTTTTATCATGAAATCACATACGTGGAAGGCGTGGCAAAAAAAATCAATGCTCCAAATTGCTTTCAAAAGTAGCATCTTCGGAGAATCAATTTTGTTTTTTTCACCCCTTCAAAGAATGTGATATCATGATGGAAATTTGCAAGCACTTAGACCATTTGTCAAAGTTTATCATAAAAATATTCAGAATTTTTTGAATTTATTTTGATTTTTTATTATACTGCTCGTCCAAGCTCATTTGAGCTCGAGCTCACATACTCCACGTCCCTGACACAATATTCACTCTAATAATGAGACATCATGTTTATAAAAAAAAGGCACTACTAGGCGCCGGCGCACCGGCCCAACTTTGGGCCGGTCGTACCAGCATCGTCCGATAAAATAACGTGTAGCCGTACGATTCCCTCATCTTCTTTCGTCAGGCTTCTTCTTTCACAAAAAGAATTACATCGCGCCTCCATGGATGAGCTATGCGCCCGGCCTTGAAGCACCGCCCGGCGCACTCACCTGTTGTTGCCCTCCCCGCCGGTCGCCGGTCGCCGTCGTCATTGCCGGTCGCCGGTCACCGTGTTGCTGCCAGTCGTCGTCATGGTGGAAGCAAAAAATATAGCTGGATCTAACAAAAACAGAACATGGTGAAAGCAAAAATTAGAGTTGTTTTTAGTTAAAAAAAGATGGTGGTAGCAGAACAAATTGCTAGATTCAGCTTCCAGTGATAATAGCGCTCGGGTGGCTAGTTGTAGCATCTCTGCGTCTCCCGCCCGCCGGGTCAGAGTGCCAAGCAGCAAAAATTGGAAGCAACAAAAATCTTCTCCGCGGGTCAAAGTCCAGTGGTTAGTTGAAGCAAAATTAGAAACGCTTCCGGCACAAACAAACTTAGGTCTCAGCAAAAAAAGACATGAGCATTTAAGAGCTCTGCAATCATTGAAGCAAAAAAATATCTCGGTTCCAGCAAGAAAATACATCGGTTCCAGCAAAAACATAATTGGTTCGGCAAAACGAGAACAAATCCACAAAAAGTGGCCTCCCCTCTTGCAGCTCCCCTAGCAGTCGGTCGCAGCTCCGACGTGCACGCTTGCAGCTCCCGACATCGAACGGCGTTGGATGCAACACTCTTCACCGCTGGATGTAGCTTCCTTCGGCGAGGCATCGACCTTGTAGCATGTACAACAGCTGGTTGTAGCAAATCAGGGCACCGGTTCCAGCAAAAAACAAAGATGTTCATAATAATCGAATGGGGATGGTAGCAAAAAATGAAAAGGGTTGTAGCAAAATAAAAAGGTGGATCCAGCAAAAAAATACCTGGTTCTAGCAAATCCCCTCGGTTCTAGCACGAACTCGCCGCCCTCGTGGCCGGTTGCAGCTTGGCATGGCGACTGGTGCACCTTGGCCGCGGCGGCCATAGAGAGGGCGCACATCCAGCTGCTGGAGGAGGCAGACAAGGAGACGAGTGCGCCCTTGGATGTGAGCGGCCATGGAGAGGGGGTGCATCCTACGCCATCGATCCACACAAGGCGCATCAAGTCGCCGGCGGCCATGGCGACGAGCTCGCCACATCGGCGGCGACCACCAGAAACGAGTAGTTGGAGAGATAAAGAAGATAAGATGAACGAGAGAAGGCAACCACGGCGAGATCTTATCTGTTCCCCACCGTCGCGCGTGTGTGCGTGGGGCCCATGGCACGTGGGCCAGCAAGGTGGGCCAGCAAGGATGCGTGGAGAAGCTTTGCACGGGCTGCGTCGTGCGTAGTCTGTTCGATTGGGTTTAATCGAACATTCAGCGTGAGTCCGGCACAAATCTTCCGCCAGTGTACCGATCACCAACGTTTCCCTTATAAAAAATAAGTCAACTTTGTTTTGAATTTTCTGAATTAAATGGAATGCGTGCTGCTGAGGTTAAGCATCCACGTTCTGTATGGTCCATCTTAAGCCCAAGCCCCATGGGCGTGCGTCCTGTGGGCCCGCATAGGGTCCGCAATTGCCACGGGACCAAATTTCATGACACGGCTAGCCTAGCCCAGAAGCCGAATGCCTGTTAATCCCATCACGCCTGGGCTGTAGACCGGAATTACCTATCTGCCGGTTAACGCGTAAGGTTATCGACCGTCCGAGGGAGCGATGCACACGGGCCGGCCCACCTCAAGTGCGAGCCAACTGGTATTTGAAAGGTTCTAGAACCTTCCTTGAACTAAGTATTTCTGGTTTTCTGTTTATTTCTGGTTTTCAATGTTTTTATTTTTCATTTTCTGTCTCTTTTTTCGTTTTTATGCTTCCATTCCTTTTTCAATCAATTCCAAATTTTAAAAAAATGTTTAAATCTTCAAAAATTGTTGCTTCCTTAAAATAATGTTTGGAATTTAAAGAATGTCCGAATTTTAAATTTTCAAAATATATTAACGTTTCCAAAAAATGTTCCAAATAATCAAATTTTGTTCATATTTTTTAAACTTTTATTCAGTTATTTCAAAAAATGTCCACAAATTTTCAAAAAAGGTTCATAAAATTGAAAAAAAATGTTTGTGTTTGAAAAAAAGGTTCATAAAATTGAAAAAAAAATGCCATATTCCGGTGGAATATGCCATGCACCACATTATTTCATTAAACAGAAATTTTGCAGTTATGGCAATATCATCAATCTCCATTATTCTCTTTCCTTTTTCGTTATCTATTTTCTGGAAAATATTTTCTTTCGTATCCAAACAAATAGGGAACTGTAGAAGCTTCGTTGAGTTTCACATTTCTTTTCAACAATTGTTTCGGCGGGATTAATTGAGAAACAATCCCAGCCCTTAATGTTATTTCTCTCTGCCAAAAACCCTAGACCTCTTGGCCTATATAAACTCACTCTTCATCTACTGCCCATGCACCCCTCTCCACAACCAAGAGACCAAGGAAGAATACCCTGCCATGGCGCGCGCAGGACTAGAAGGAAGATTGGTCGTTTTCTTCCTCTTCACTATTAAGCTGAACCTCGACCTGTCTGCACCAAGCTTGAATATCTTCACCTTCACGGCTAGGTAGCCATCCAAGAACGCAAGCTAGAGGAACTCACATTGTTGCAATCTATCATGGCCGAAATGTTTATCTTTATCTTTTGATATTGGTCATGTGCCTCTGTAGTTTATCAATGAATAAGCTACCTAGGTTTTCTAATCTGGCATCCACTTATTTAGTTTTGACGACCATATATTCTTGGCTTCCATCTAATTTAGGCGCCACATGGGAAGGTCTGGTTAATTCTTCCACTCTTTTGATTTTGGGCCTACCTTTGCCATACTTTGTCATTGGCACCTCGGATAGAGGTTGGTATCAATCTCTCTAGGATAGATCGATCAATGGGTTATTTTTACTGGAATACGTTAGGATGTTCATTCTCTTAATCATGTAATAAATTGCATTTTGTTGGTTGAATAAGTCGTGTCTTGCACATAGTAGTTTTTTATCTGCACCGTGTAGTGGTTTTTATTGTGCGAGCTTTATTCATATTTATCAGTTGGCATTCCTACACATGCATGATAATGTTTTCAACATAACTTAGAAATTTTGATAATTATGTTCAAGTCCACTGTTTATATTTAGCATTCCAACTATTTTGTAAGTCCAATATATGACCTATAGGAATATTGGTGTACAGGTAGAGAAGAGGTGAGTCAGAGAGGGAACGGCGGCCGGCATGGACGTTACTTTTGAGGCAAGGAATGGCTCGTTCACCCTAGAAGTGTGGTACTTTGCGACCGTGAAGCAGATGAAGGAGATGATCCACAAGCGCTACCGCCACCTCCCGGTGAAGGCGCAGCGGCTTTTCCTCAATGGCAAGGAGCTTGACGACGACCGCAATACCGAGCACTACGGTATCATACAGGGGTCATGCATCCGCCTCGACCTGCCTGCAAGCGTGACCATATTACCTTTGTGATTTGTGCGTTTCGTGTTGTCGGCAAGGAGGAAGCACCGGATAGAAATAATAAGTTCACCACTTATCTATTTTACGCATGCATGCATTGTACTCCATACTGCTCCAAGTATGTACGGAATAAATCAGAGTCTCCGCCTCCGCCAGCTGCGACGCCCCTTGCCGTTATTGAGTCTGTATGCTGTTACGCTAGCAGGTTACGTGCATGCATGCACACATGCATCAACGAGTAATTCCTTGCATTTCTTGTTCTGTTTTGACGATGCTTGCTCGTCTACCAAAATTTTCTTCCTAAGCTCCAATGCGGCCTTCCCCTGCTGCTCCAATGGACACAGCGGACCGAAGATGCAGGTCGTTCTTCGTCGTGGCAGCCACTGGCGACGGCCGGCCATGTCCCGCCTCGCCGCTTCATATAAATACGGTCAAACTTTGTGAAGTTTGACTTCAGAGAATTCTAATATGCAGAGTAAAAAGGACCGGAGGGAGTAAATCTTAGGGATGAGATCAATTTTTGTTTCGCTGATCAATCCTTCCAACGAACAAAGGAAAAGAAAGGCAGGCCCAGCTCGACCCATCTGGCCCATGAACGTGCCGTAAAGAAAAATCGGACATGCACGTTATTTTAGTATCACCTTGTTAGCGGCTTGTGCAAAATGAAAAGCGTAAATTCACGTGAAGAAGTGTATTGTGACGATGAACCCGACCAAGTCAATCTGTGCTTTATTATTACTAGCAAAAATGCCCGTGTGTTGCAACGGGAAAAAAGTATCCACGTACTTGCTTGTCGAAGAAAAGCTTAAAGCACCAATCAAGATCTTTCACTTGTCAGACACGAGAAACTAAAATTCTCTTAATAAAATTCTAACTCTATAAGATCAGCAATAACATTTATAACTCGCAAATACATTTAATTCAGTGATGCTTCCCTACAAGCAAACATCGTTTGCAATGTACTTGGGTTGACCGGGTGGAGGAACTGGATGGAAGAGTGTGTTTCGTATCCCACTGGCGAGAGCAGGATAAAGATACTCCGTACTTGGGCTAATACAATAGGGAAAATCGAGGAGTTCATGTCACTGATCTGAGCCGCTAACTCTGTTTTCCATTTAATTCCGATTCCCTCTCCATTCTCTCATGTTGTTCATCTTGTTCACACCACATAAAGGTTCTATGTTTAATTGCGTATTTGTATCTTGGCTTCTGGTTCTGTTTGCAATAAACATAATAAAATTGTTGAGAAATAAAAACATGTGATCAATTGTATGGGAGGGATGCCTCCCAGTAGGTGTCTGTTGGGGAAGAGGTGTCTCCCCAACACACCCCTTCACCATGTATATAAGTGGGTCTCCCACATTGCAATGGAACTAGTGGATCATTTGGACTCTTCATGTGTCTCTTTTACTTTCACTCTATAACACGTTATCAGCACTTAGACTCTATCGAGAGCAATTGGCGACACGAAAAGAAACTGTCGAGTGGCCGTCCTTCTAAACATCGGCCAGTATGCATGGAGGCGCTCGGCCGTGGCAGCGCTCCTCCGAGGCGGAAGCACGACGCCAATACGTGAAGGCGTCGATCGCAGAACTACAAGCGGCGGCAACAGCATGCGATGGAGGGTTGATTGCGCAAGGACATGCAGCGGCAACACCATGGAGCATGCATGCATCCGTACAAGAGATTAATCATGAGAATGTTAATTTCTTTGTCTTCTTATGATTAAGGGATACAAGAATCTGATCCATTTGTTTTCCTGCGAGGATTGCTTGGCTTTTCGCTGAGAGGAAAACTCCATCTAAGCAGCAGTTATGTACGCTCGCGGCAGCCGGTGGAGTTGTCCTGTTGCATTCGCATCCGGCAAGCGAAGGCCTCTGATGCGGATCCATTCAACGCGGAATTGCCTGGTTCCACGCACAGATTGGGATTAGTCAATTGATTGCTTGATCAATCATCTTTCAATTATTTTTCCCTTGTACATCTACGCACTCACGAGATTTACTTCCATCTGAGCACGTACAGAAGGAGAAAACAAGAAGAAGAATCTCGGACATTGGAATCCATCGATTCCAGGAAGAACGAGAAAAGAGTCATGGCGGTGACGCGCCTGACGGCCACAAGGAATCGACGAAGGTGGCTATGCGTGCAGAACAAGCAGCGCGACATGGGGCGTTGTCGGGCCCGCGCGACGGTATGAATTACGGCGGCGGGAGGCATCATCAGCAAAATGCCTCACGGTCGGCGACCATGAATCTGTCCAAGTGCGGGAGCTTCCATAGCCTCAGGGCGTGATGGCAGCTGAGGCAGTGCCAAGTGCGCACGAAGCCCTCGGCTTTGGCCGACGAGGCTCCCTCCGGCGTGGCCTCGACCGCGTGGCGCTCGGTTCGCCGTATGGTAAAGCGATCCGGCGCGGCTGAAAATTTCCGAAAGGCAACAGTGGCTATTCCTCTCAGGGAATTGGCAATCGCATAGCAAAAGAAGAGAAGAGATATCCTCTCTTCGGTGATTTTGCAAATCAGCCTTTTTGATTGTATGGAAATCACGGATAAATCCTGACACTTTCGTTAGGATTATCCAACTTGCTACTAAGCTCTCAGGCTTATTGAAAATTACCCCGAGGCTTTACTATTTTTAGCACTCTAACCACATGGTTATTGATATTTGCGTTTTATGCCTGAGGCTTCAGAGCAAATATACATGATAGACCACAGGGTCTTGCTGAACTGCATAATAATTAATTATGCATCATTTTACATCATGTAAAATGACCGTTTGAGGCCCCCAAGTCCTCATATATGTTGCACAAGTATGTTTATACTTCTGCATTTATTCGTATTACATGAGTAATACTATTGCAAAGCAATATATTGATTCCATTATTGGCAACAATATGGAACTTGCTTGCAAATTTGGGAAACATAAGATTATCCAATGTTATTGTGAGGTCTATATTATGTCAGTCTGACATAATGACTACCTTCAATTTTGCACACAACTTATGGATTGCATAATGGCAACGAATCATTTTCGTTCACAACTGCGAGGTCTACACTACCATGTGGTGATTACCTTCAATGTGTTTTTATAATTAACACAAGGTTGTGAGAAGCTCCATAAGAGTGAGATCTACACTACTTAGTGATTATCTCCATGTGTTCGAAGCAAAAGTGATGGCACAAAACTTATGACATAGCCATTATGAGGCCTACACTGTTGATGCCTACCTTCAGATGTTTTTCCAAATACTTGTCAATTTCATAGCATTTGTCATTGGTTGTGACTATAGTGTCAAATACTCCATCAGGAGATGAATCCAAGGCAATGGTGACTATGCTGCATATTATGCTATGAAGAGAATTATGCAAAACACTTGCATATTTTGGTGATTACCTTCCATGCATACACAACTTATGGGACGTCATCATAGCTATGAATTAAGTTTCATGCACAGCTGAGAGGTTCATGCTATTTTATGGTGATTACCTTCATGTGTTATAAATAACATAAGGTTGTGGAGGCTATGATCAATGGAAACTGTCCATAAGAGTGAGGCACCACTAGGTGGTCGGCTACCTCTATGTGTTTTAAGGAAATTAATTAAAGGCTTGTCCCTTTCGAGGCGACTACCTTTAATTTGAAGATCTACACCACACTGTGGTGTTCTTCTGGAAGGCTTGCACTTTGGGTCAATAACAATCACCATGACCATGATTATGCTTAGCCATAGCATTTTCATCCTACATAATTTACTAAAGGTAAATTAATGCATGAGTATTTCATGCACCATATGGCTGACCTTTTTAAAAGGAAATGCGATGAGATGACATTTGGTGGGAGTAAGTATTTAACATGGGTCATGGACATAAAGATTTTTTCGACCCGGGCCTTATTGCCACGGAAAATCCACCTGCAGAAAATGTCATGGCTATTTATAAATAGCTAAGAATATGCATATTTGCATTTATGTACCATCGCAATGGCTCAGTTCTCAACTGAGTATGTAATGGATAATGAGCATCCATTTTTCCCTTTGAGCCTTCATTGAGGCGAGATATATTGTTATAAGCATCACATGAATGATTACTCATTCATTGTCAGGACTTCGAGTCCGTTGAGCCTTATAGTTCCGTTGTCAATAAATCAACACTATGTTGAGATTATGTGATAAGGCGGCTCCAGATGCATATCTGAATATAAGTCCTTATTGCACTTTACGTTCTCCTAGGATGATAAACAGAAATATCATCTTTGTTTCAGGTTTGCAATGCCTGAAATTCATGCTAGTGCTCTTAGTACTAAGCAATAGTGGTTAGAGAACCACGGGAGTTGAATGTAAGGTGAAGGAAAAATGACAAGCAGAAATGGAGTGTATATCTCAAAAGGGAATGTGTCATTTAATCTAAATGATCATAATGACAACTTTCAAGTTTGTCAAAGTGGTGGTTGTATGAAATGTTATACCAATGATTACCAATTGGTCAAGTATTGGGTTGAATCATACCACCGACTCACTGGAGGCAAATGATTTTAATGGGATAAGTTCGAAGTTCTACTTCAAAAAGGAAACAACCAGAACATATTCTGGCATGGTGGAAGGAGAATGGACTCCTCTATATTGATGATATGCTTGTGGAATGATATTACAAAGATATTTTGGAGATCTCATGTAGTCTCCTAGTTATCCCTAAATATCATTAGCCTGTAATTGTACTACTACATGTAGTATAAATTGCAACATCTTGTCTCTCGGACATGATAGTTGAGATAATTGAATGTATGAGTCAGTTCATACTCAATCTTGTTGCATACATAATAATTTTCCCTCCTTTATCATCATGGTATTGGACGATTAGAGAAATTATTGACAATTCTATTGGCCACAACTTGACAAGTTGCAATATTCCCAACAATCATCAGATTGTTTTATGCACTACATGTGACATTGGGGAATTAATTTTAAGGCACTCTCACCTTAAAATTTGAAATGAGCCAGCCAATATTCTTGATTGAATGCAAGAATATGTTTGGATTATTCAACCATTATCTGGGTTATCTTGGTACTTCATGGTGTTCATAGACGCATCTAGAAGATGGTCTTAGGTGTGTATATCCACACATAACCATGCATTTATTGAATTAAGTGCTCAAATTGACGAATTTAGAGCAAATTATCCTAACGTGGGATAATTCCATTGGAATGGAAATGTCGTTGAAGTTGATTCACGGACATTCAATGGTTATATTCAGTATATGGTACATAACCAGAATGGTTTGGCTGGATATCTTATGAAAGAGATTCAATATTGCATAGCCAATGTTGCAGAACTGTGATTTACTGACATTTTGTTGATGGTAACATGCGGTCTCACACTCCGCATATTTGGTCTAAATGAGATCAAATGATACTGCACCCCCTTGTAGTTTGTACGTGGAAATAAGTGAAGTATTTCCCATCTGCGGTAATTCGGTTGTATACCGATATCACCACCCCAGCGTACATCATGGGCCTTCACATATGGTTGGGATCTATGTGAGGAATAACTGTGGTATGTTCGTTAATCCGCCAAATACCTTAACCCTAGCAAGGGAGTTATTTGCAGCCCATACGCTGATTGCTTTTGCAATAAGAACATTTTCTGGCATTAGGGGGAGATGTGTACCACAAAGAATGCCAGGAAATGGATAACAAATGTCATAGACATTTTGTCCACGTACTTAAGAATCTGAACTGCATGTTCAGGTTATGAGAAATTTGCAGCATACTGCAAATAATCTGCCAAGTATATTTACTGATGACAAAGGTGTCAATATGGTCAAGTACCAGAATGAGTGGAGGTACCTAATAAACCACTCATCTCCCTAGATGAGAGCAAGAGGGGGAGAATTCTGGTCGCATGAGATTAAGTTCTCATATGTTTCAGCGGAAACATGGGAGATTGACTCCTCGATCAGTAAATATGATTCAACCTCGGGTTGAATGACACCCGAGGGATGCGCGGCATCCAAAGTCCAACACATATGTGCACACATTTTTAGGTGTTGGGAAATCGAAACACCTTGACTCTGTTGTTGTGGGAAATCACAAGGAGTTAAGAGGCGTAGTAAGAATTCCACAATGATATTGGTTCCTGAGAATCGTATATGAGAAAGTCTACATATGTCGACATAAAATTCTTCTTGAGAATTGCTAGAATCCTTTTGGGCCCTGAACCAAAATCCATGGAAACTGTTGTCTGCACTTATATTGGTTCAAATGAAAGGAAGCAATTAAGGAAGAGTGGCACTCGCTCATCAAAAGAGCGGTATTTACCATTGTAAAACCTGCTCCTCATATGTATCTTCCAGAGGGAAGAGAAGTGAATTTTCGTTTGGAAACGAAAATAAATGAGGTGGTGAGAAAGCGAGGCTTGTAGCACAAGGGTTTTTCGCAGAGACCCGACATCAGTTACGATCTAGCATACCTTTTTGGTATAAGTGGAATTATGTTTCGATACTGAATGTTAATGGCAGTACAGATCCATACGGTTGATGTATGTAATGTCTACATACTCCATGGGTCAATTAGTTTGGATGTATATATTGAAGTCATTGAATGACTTGATAGTCTGAATCCAAAGGTAAATCGCAACATGCATGTGTGGAACTTCTGAAATCATTCTATGACTTGAAGTAGTTGGAGATTTGTGTGGTGCAACCGACTAAGTGAGTTATTCCTTGACAAGGATTACTCTCATACTAATGATTGTTGACGTGTATTCATGAAGAAATCCTGGGTTGGACTTTACATCACCTTAATTTGTGGTGTCGATGATCTTATCATCAAAGTCTATATAAGACATGAAATACACAGAATCATGTTAAGACGGATATTTGGGTTAAACCAAATTATGCTAAGCTTATGACTTGAGCACATCCCCCTAAGATATCAGTCTTCATATATCCGAAAGTATTGGAGAAGTTCAATATGGATATATTATATCAAAGACACATATGGTCATGTTATACCTAATATGGGATATAGATCCTTGATACATAGGGGAGATGGTGAAGTGATAGAGGAGCATGAATTGCCATATCTAAATACCATCAAAGCACTCATATATCTTGCAAAATATGTTAGGCCTGACACTATAGTTTTTGGCAATTTATTGAGAGTGCAATTCCCTAAAAGGTATAAGGTTTGTGTAAGGAATATCCTGGGATATATCCAGGGCACGAAGGGTCTTGATCAATTTCATTCGAAAAATCAAGATGGGACCATGATTTGATATATTGATAGTGGCTAATTATCTGATCCCACAATGACATATCAAAGACTGGGTTTGCTGGAAGAGTACTTTGAAGGAAGTATTCAGAATAGACTCTAAACGAGTCCTTCCAGTGAACATTCTATTTCATTTGAAGCATCGGAAAATGTGGATGACTTCATAGAATGATTGGCCACATGTGAAATCATGTGGAGATTATCATTATCTACCAAGATAATGTCACTTGTATTGCTTATGGGTTATATTTATCCTTGTGAATTATAGAAATGTAAGAGGATAATATGCAAACAGATTATTGTGATATTCACAATATCTCTATCAATGTTTACATTCTAGAACTAGGTTCGTGGAATTGGTATGAGATATTCTTGAGGTTTGCAAAGTTCAGGGGGAGTAAAATCCCAAGTTATAACCCGTTGGTGATCCTCAAATCACTCATATTGTACTCTTTTTCCATTTATGAGTTTTCCATGATGGTTTCTCATATAAGGTTTTTAACGAGACAATATAAATACAAGTGCGGATATATGCCATATTGGTTTCTTCTTATTTTTTCCCACTGGGTTTTAAAGGAGTTTTCGATGGCATATTATTATAAGGTTTCTCCTCAATTTTTCCCACAGGGTTTTTGGAGGAGTTTTCAGTTTGCAATATACATATGACGAATTGATCAAGGGGGAGTGTTGAGAAATAAAAACATGTGATCAATTGTATGGGAGGGATGCCTCCCAGGAGGTGTCTGTTGGGGAAGAGGTGTCTCCCCAACACACCCCTTCACCATGTATATAAGTGGGTCTCCCACATTGCAATGGAACTAGTGGATCATTTGGACTCTTCATGTGTCTCTTTTACTTTCACTCTATAACAAAAATATTAGGTTGACTCACAATAACTTCAGTATAGAGACCTTACCGTGTCTCGGATCATCTAAAAACTCATCTAATCTTGTGCTTTCAGACACCGAAATTGAGACATGGCCAAGCATGTTGTCACTGCTGTGCTGCAAAGGTAGGCACAAGAAACATGTATGAGGCCACCAAACAATTCTTTTGTGTTATGAATGTACTCCAAAAGGACCAATCATACTAAAATATCATGGTACTGAGTTTTAACAGAATTTATTCCTCTCCAGCTGAACTAAATGAATATATAATTGAAAAGATGTCATGTGACACCTTCAAACTTCAAAGAAACGATTATCATGTATAATGTTTTGTCCCATTCAATCTTGTACAATTAATCTAGTTTCATAAGAAGACTTTGGGCTTTCCCTTGGCAATGCTCTGAATCTGGTTCTTCAACATGTGTAAGACAAATCTAAACATAAACGAAAATCAAGATCCAACAAATATGCTAGAAAAAGTATTTAGTTTCATCTTGCTGTCTGGACATGAAGTAAGAACATGAATCAATTTACCTGACGAGGATGTGTCAAGTTTCAGCTTGAAAGGAATTGTTATGATTACTATGAACAAAATATTTAGTTTCATCTTGCTCTCTGGAAAGGAAGTGTTATGATTACTATGAAAAATCTCCTCATGCACCAAACCACCTGATGAAATTAGAATGACACTTCAGGGTGTCATTACCTGAGAACTTGCTCGGTATTCCAAATTACAAACCTTACCTACACGGAATGGACGAGCAACCCTACCCCATTTATCTATTATACTAATCTTCCGCCAGTCAATACATTTTTTTAGATCATCAGGGGAGTTTGGAGCCCCCCCCCCCGGTTCCATTCATTTGTGAATAAATGAAACCACATAGGTCTAACATCCAAGCATGCCTCAAAACGCATGTCTCAAAGAGCAGGAAAATAAAACAGTAAGGGGGAACAAAAAATGCCTGCAGCCTATTACAGGATCGAGGATCCGACTTTCATGACACTGAACTTAACCGATGAAACACTACAGCAAAGTGATCCTCATTCCTCCTGCACCGTCTCAAAACCTCGTGTCTTCTGCAGCAAGCATCTCGCGGACCTCCTTGATATGCTCCATGAGTCCCCCTTTCATCTTCTTGAGGGGTTGATTTGGTGTGCCAGGCCAGTCGAGAGGCGATGCAGGGCTCGAAATCGCCTGAGCAGTTTTTTTTATGACGGATCACTTGGCCTTGAAGAGTCAGTACTCTGGAACCCACCTTTACAAGCCCCAGAACCAAGCTTGGGATAAGAAGAGTCATGAGTGGCACCTCCAGTGCCCATCAGGTTCCTCTTCACCCCAGAGTCAATTGGAGTGGGCTTTTGAGTATGCAGGATATCCAATGTAGTATCCCCTGCATTTTCTCGAGTGAGTCCTCGGAGTACAGAATCATCCACCTCTTGAGGGTCTTCCAGACCAGCCACCAGATCTGTTTAATATCATACCAGACTTCATTATCAAAAACATGTTTTATTTCTGGTTTTCCACAGGCACCACAAGACACAAGCACAAAAGGCATTAAGTACTTTATGTTTCTTGTTGGCAGGCCAAAATTTGGCTATGGAATAATAACTAGATCCTACCTCTATGGAAAGAAATGAGGAGACTGCATCCCAGATGTTCTTTGCAACCACACAGTCAAAAAACAAGTGGTTTACAGTTTCCTGTTCAGAACAAAAAAGACAGTCAGGGTTCCTATCTATGCCCCTTTTAAGTAAATTGTTCTTAGTCATAAGTTTGTTATGCGCCAGGAGCCAGAGAAAAACCTGGATTCTGGGGGGCACAACAATGGACCAAACAGAAGGGATGTAGACAGGCTTCACACCCCTAAAATTGATGATGGCATAAAGTGAGCTAGAAGAATAGACCCCTTTGGATTCATATTGCCAGACCATAGCATCATCATCTGTTTTGAGCACAGTCTCCTTTATGATTTGTTCAAGGGAGTACCACTCCTCCATCATGGCAGGGGTGGAAATTCTCCTAAAAGTAAGCTTAATGTTGCTCCCATCCCAAACTTCAGAAAATGTCACACATTCTTGATGACAAATGGAGTATAAAGGCCAAAATTGAACTGAGAGAGGGGAGGTTCCAAACCAAATATCCTCCCAAAATCTAATTTTCCTACCATTTCCCACTACCCATCTGTAGCCAAACTTAAGGGCCTTGGCAGCCCACATAACCCCTTTCCAAAAATTTGAGGAGGCTTGTGGTCTACATGCAAAAATATTAGGAGCATTCCTAATATACTTGCTATCTACAATTGATTTCCAAATTTTACCCTCATCTTGGGCGTATCTCTTGACCCAACTGCCCAATAAACACAGGTTAAGATCCCTGATATTGGGGATCCCAAGCCCTCCATGTTCTTTCTTCATACAAACTAGGCGCCAGTTGGCCAGGTGGAGTTTCTTGTTCCCCTCAAAGTCACTCCAAAGGCAATGAGCTAGTTGACTATTAATCAGATCTAGGGCCCATTTAGGGAACTTAAAGAAGGACAGTAAATAAATGGGGATACTAGCTAGACAAGCTTTAATGAGAGTTATTCTAGCCGGGTAGGACAGTAGTTTTCCCCTCCAGCCAGCCATCCTCTTTAAAATCTTATCAATAAGAGGCTGGATGTCTTCCCTCCTCAGCTTGTCATAATGTAAAGGAATCCCTAGATATTTTATTGGAAATGTACCAGAAGTACATCCAAAGGTATTCATGAAGTTCCTTAGCTCTCCTCCCTCAACTCCGAATGGAATGAGTTCACTTTTAGTATAATTGATTCTCATACCTGATACTCTCTCAAAGCAAGTCAAAACCATTTTCAAGTTAGCAGCCTTAGATTCATCCTTATCCATGAAGAGGATAGTGTCATCTGCATATTGCAGACATATCACTCCACCAGGGATAAGATTAGAACAAAGCCCTTTAATCAGGTTGTGAGAAGCTGCTTTAATGAGCATTCTAGTTAGCACATCTACCACAATGTTAAAAAGTAAAGGAGATATAGGATCTCCTTGTCTTAGTCCTTTGTTGGTTACAAAGAAGTCACTATCAACCCCATTGACCTTGACTCCCACAGAGCCCATATGAGTAATTTGATAGATCCATTTGGTCCAAACAGGACCAAAATTTCTTTTTTGGAGAATCTCCATCAAGAAATCCAGATTAACTTTATCAAATGCTTTCTCATAATCTAACTTTAGCACTAGTCCTGAATTATCAGAGTGGAAAGTATAATGTAAAACTTCATGAGCTGTCACTACACTTTCAAGGATGTATCTCCCTTTTATGAAAGCTGATTGGTTACTGGAAGTAAGGAAATTCGTGAGAGTGGCAAGCCTATTAGTTAAAACCTTGGTAAAAACCTTAAAAATACAGTTCAGCAAACTAATGGGTCTAAATTTCCTCATATCAGTAGCATCTTCTTCCTTAGGAATGAGAGTAATCATAGCAAAATTTAATCTATATATATCAAGTTTCCCTGCATGGAAGTCATCAAACAAAGCCATAACATCCTGCTTGATAACTTCCCAAAATTCCTGAAGAAAAAGAAAGGACAAGCCATCTGGTCCAGGTGCCCCTTCAGAGTATGAACCAAAAATGGCATCCTTCACCTCTTTTTCAGAAAATGGAGCTTGGAGATATTCATTATCATTCTCAGATATTTTCTCCTCAACAGAGAAAAAGTCTTGTCTTAAATTGAATCCTTCTCTATCTTCATTCTTAAAAAGATCTTTATAAAAATCAAAGGCTATTTTAATCATCTCTCTGGTGTCTGAGGTAGGACCATCAGGGCCAGCTAGAGAATGAATAAGAGTCTTTCTTCTCCTTTGGTTGGCTACAGCATTAAAGTATTTGGTATTCCTGTCTCCCTCTAATATATCTCTATCTCTAGATCTTTGTCTAGCCTTGGTTTCCTCTTTAATCCAGATATATCTAAGTTCTTTTAGAATATTCTGCATCCTAGCAGCCTCAACATCAGAGAGACAAGTTGTTTCAGATTTGATATCCAACCCATCATACTCTTCAGTGAGGGCAGTTTTCAGCTTCCTAATCTCTGCTTCTACATTTTTACTCCACCCTTTGGAGAATTTTCTGAATCTTCTAACTTTTTCTTGCCAGACATCTATTGGTTTGCCCTTCTTGACTAGAGCAGTCCAGTTTTTGATGGCCAAGTCCTTAAAATCTTTATGGAGCAGCCACCATTTTTCAAATTTGAAACTGGAGCCTCTAGTACTGCTCCCCAACCCTGAATCCCATAGAAGGGGAGTATGGTCACTCCCAGTTCTAGGGAGGGCTTGGGAGGTACATAGAGGGAACATAGCTTCCAGCTCAGTGGTGCAGAAGATCCTATCTATGGTAGTCATGATGTTATTCTCTTGGTTATTAGCCCAAGTGAACTTCCTACCTGACATCCTAATTTATAGAAGGCTCCAAATTTCTACCCAGGCATTAAATTTATCAGCCCAGAGATGATTAATGTTACCACTACTCTTATCTTGCTGATACCTAACTAGATTAAAATCTCCTCCTATGAGAGTGGGCATTTGGTCATCCACAAAGAGGCTATGAAGTTCAGAGATAAAAGCATCTTTTCCCTCATCATATGGAGACCCATAAACAGCTATCACTCTAAAGCAGGTCCCATTAGCTTTAATTTTTAGGTTGCAGGACACAGAGTAATTCAAAGAGCTCCATTGGAGGACCTCAAAAATATCTGCATCCACACCAACCAAGATACCACCAGCAGTGCCTATAGCAGGGAGATGGTGCCAGATAAAATTCTTATTCCCACTAATGGACTTAAGAAAGGCAGCAGTAAGCTCTTCTTTCTTAGTTTCCTAGAAAGCAACTATACTAGCATTTGTTTTAGTCAAGGTATCTACAATACAAGGCTTCTTCCCTGGGGTAGTGATACCCCTGATATTCCAAAATAAACAATTCATTTAAAAGAGTGCTCTCTTGGGGTGCTTGCCCCGCCTATGTTTGGAGATTTTGGACCAGATAATACTCTGGTCATCAGCAGCATTAGAGGTCCTGTTTAACCCCACAAGTGTAACAGGAGAATCTAAGACAGCTTTTTGGTTTTCAAGCCCAACAGGCTTACCCAGGGAGTCTATTTTTTTCTACACTATCTTTTCCTAAAGTGTTATGAACCTTGTCCCCAGTTATGCTATCTTCTTGAGCTATGCTATTTTCTATGCGGATAGGCCCTGCAGGCCCTTTAGGAATTTTGTTCTTAAAGACTATTGAAGCATAACTTTCTTTCTGCACATCAATCTCTACTCCCACCATTCTAGCTACAGAAATAAATGCAGGATCATGAAAATTCTCAAAGTAATTTTTCTTAATTGTACCTTTGTGTTTACCTTTAGCCTCTTCCAGGTTCTGGACCTTCTTTGACCCCATGGCAATCTCCATGATTGTTCTCCCACCAATGTCAATCCTGGAGCTCTTTCTTTGTGCCTGAACTGGTCCCCATTTTTGTAGTATGGGTGAGGCATGGGTTGTGTTTGTGGCAAGACTGGGGCTGAAAATCACCTCTTCCAGGGATTCACTTTCTACTACCACCTCAACTTGTTCTTCAAGCAAGCTGATGTTATCCTCCTCATCATCATCTCCAATCTCCATCTCTTGCAGCATCTTGAAGCTTTCATCTAAGGAAATGGGGTCCTGGAGTTGCTGTAAGTAGGCCAGAACATTTTGCTTAGTTTGGTGAGGAGTTCCAGAGGTAGAACCATTTCCCCAGATTGAGATGAGGAATTTTTTGCAGTGTGGTGAGAGCCTCCAGCCCCATCATCACTGTTGGTGGTGTTCAGTGATTCTTTTTCTTTGTTCTTCTCAGTGTCTTCATCCAGAAGATCATCTTGCTCAAGGTCCTCTACCGGTGGTTCCACAACTATTTTGATCTTATACAGCTTGTCTCCTATACCAAAGATTCTTTCAGCAGGAATTTTGGTAAAGTCTTTGCATCTGATTTTGATTCTAACCACCTCAAAGAAAGATTTGAAGTTTCCCTGCCAGTCCACATCAATCAAGGTGCCCAGAACAGAAGCAATTTGCTCTAGAACTGACCATTCTGCCCATGCTGGAGCCACTCCTCTTAACTGAAGCCAAACAGACTGGAGTTCAGCATGAAATTCCATCTCTCCTTTCCACACCTCGACATTGACTGAAACTCCCTCAATTTCAGGTAGTCCAAAGTTGGGGTATCCAGCGACTGTTGCTACAGGGATATGAGGGGGGAATTTGACAAGGAAAGTCTAGCTATCTAGCATCCTGATGTGCCATGGTCAATTGGTTTTGTATATTACAGAGAATTTATGGGCCAGTTCTTCCTTGGTGACCTGCCCAGCTTCTATGTAAACAATCCCAACGTTTTTCCTGTTCCCTACATGTTGATCATTGACATCTGGGACATCAATCTTGAAGAACCCTAAACCTGAAGCTGCACTGCCCACATACTTAGCACAATTCCTAGGCTTCTTTCTGACTGGACAGTCCTCTACCTTGTGTGTCACCATCTTGCAAATAAAACATGAGGGGGGCTTTGGGCACTGGGCCTTATGGTGCCCAGGCTCTCCACATGTGTAGCAAGTAACATCACTGTAGTCACCTCCAGTAGAATCCTTGGCCTTGTTAGCATTCTTGTTTTTGTTCTGTGGCTGCTTCTTCTTCTGCTGTTGAGTCTGATTGTTGTTCTCTCTGTTGTTATCTACTGCTGACTGCATCAAGGAAGCTTGCCCCTGACTTCCTTGCATTTGCATCTGGGGTGGTGCTTGCCCTTGGAATTGTTGCCCGGGGCCTCCTCCTTGTTGCTGCAGCTGTTGATTTTGCATATGATTTGGACCCCAATTGCCTGGCGCTCCCCACTGGTTCATCATCGGAGGCGGCTGCAGGAACGGCCCCTGGTACCATGGGGGAGGGGCACCTTGAAAGCCAAATCCGAAGGGGAATTCCTGTTGTGGGGGGCCAAACTGCTGTGGCGCCCACTGGTTCTGCCCGCCCCCTCCATGATTAGCTTGATCAAGATGATCATCGCCTCCCCGCTGGTTCCTGTTCGGGTCGCGTCTGCCTCGCCCTTGACCCCGGCCTTGAGCATCAGCCATCGCGATTAGATCTGAGAAATTGGGTTGTTCTCCTCTCCACTCACTTGCAGAAATTGAGATGGTGGGCACTGAGGGGAGGTGTTGATCCTGATCGCAGGCGGGGTGGCAGTCTGCCACGGTGAAGGAGCGGCGGCGGAGGAGGGATTTCTCGATCTAGACTAGGATCGAGGGGGGATTAGGGTTTGTGGCCGCGTCTCCCCCCCCCCCCCCCCCACAGCTGCCCAAAGTAGGCCCTGATGGCATCTCCTTCTCCCTCACGTGGCTCCTCCACCTCAGCACGCTCCGCTGTCTTTTGCTTCGGGTCGCACCTCTGTCTAACTTTCTCACTGACGAGTGGGGCCTTATACGGCGCCCCATCTGCAAAGCAGAGTATCTCTCCGACCTTGGCAACCAGCGTCTTCTCCGGCAAGGCCATGATCGCCGCAGAGTGCTGTCGGGAATTCACCCCATCTGCCATCACTCGAAACCCGGGGTCAGCCGCCCACTTGAGCGGCATACCAAGGTCCCAGGCAGATTGCTGGAGGCATGGGGGATTCGAGATCTCGCCGCCCAAGCTCATGGGAGAAAGGGTTGGAGAGACCAGAACGCCCTCCACTTGACTCTGCTCGCCGACGAGGGTGAGCTCATCTCCGCGCGCGCCCACGCAATCACATCCTCTGGTGAAATCTCTTCCCCCACCATCATCCGCTCCATCTCTTCCTCCGACGCCTCCATGCAGATCCGCGTGACTAGCTTGATCTTTGAGTCCCCCCTGAGAGGAAGCCGCATCGTCCTCCTCATACGCGCGCGATGCATCTCCTCCGCCATCTCTTCCCTGTCGTATCGCGTCCCCTCCCCCTCCTCTCCATAGCGAGTCAACAGGCGTGGGGGAGAAGCCAATACAACCAACGGCCGAGGGGGAGGAGTCAGCGTGACCGACGAGGAGGCTGCGGCGCGCCGGCGTGCGGGGTTCGTCGGCGGGATCTGCCGGATCTGGTGGCTACAGTGGTAGGTGGACGGGGCGAGGCAGGTTGCGTGCGCGAGACCGAGACCGAGAGCGGTCATTTCAATATCTATCCAGGCAATACATTTAGCTCCATCAATTAACATGAGCAGAACAGTCCAGCCCAATTTTCCTTCAATCTGAACCCCATGACGTGCAAAGGCAGCCCCTCTTCAACGGCAAGTAAACAGAGTGCATGTGCGCTCCCAGACTCACAATACCAATGAAACTCGATTGACCATGTGTTATGGGTAAGCTAGCAATGCCAACACGCTACAACAAATCTGAGCCAACGAAAATTCAACCTCGTCCTTGGCTAACCTGAGGTACTAATGGATTTCAGAGTTAGACCAAAAAGGCGTAGATGAGCACCATCTTAAACTGCAGGTCTCCTGTGTTTCTAGTCAATTCAAGGATTGTGGCCAATGCCTATAATATGTCATACATGGGGAGCGGATGTACTCCATCACGTCGCTAGTAATGGCTGCTTTATTGAACATTGTCCATGGTCCGGCGCGCTTCAAATTGTCATAACATACATCGAAGTGAACATGTATTAGTGAGGGTGCCAAGCAAACTGAGACGCCCATGTCAATGACACGGCAGGCGAGTTAAGGGGATACGTAGCTATTGGGGATGTGCCGTCGCGGCCGACCCGGCAAGCAGGTCCTGACCAGCCTGCCGCCGAGCGAGGGAATAGTGCCTAAGAGCCATCTGCGGTACTTCTCGTACACCATGAAGTAGATAGCTTTGGAACAGAATACGTATCGAACGTTGTTGATGTTCCTGCGGTAGAGCTCCTTGAGGACCTCGCGGTGGTTGATTTCCAGCAGCCTCCTGAAGGCCGGGAGAGATTTACTCGATCGAGAGGCATGGAGGCCGTCTTCGGTGTCATGCCGGCGATGTTGGCGGGGAGCATCTCCTCGTAGTCGGCTATGTCTGTCCCAGAACCATCAGCGCTTAATACACCTCCTCAGCCTCGTCATTGACCAGGTGGGTGCTCATGCGCGTGCTGGATTTTGCCGGGTTGCGCCGATGGGCTGATGGCCTTGGATTTCGCCGCGACCGACGCCATCCATCCGAGGAGAGGATGGGCTCCGGTAGCCGGAGATGGGGTGGGTGGTGGCGCTAGGTCGGGTAGCAGGGGATTTGGGGTTGCGGTCGAGAAAAATAGAAACGAAACAGCAGCTCGATCCCCTCCTCCGAAACGACGACAGAGAGAAGAACATCTCCACTTACCTAAAGAAGATCGACAGTGACCCCTACGTTGGTGCGTCAATCGTGGCCTTGTACCGCTGACGACACGGATTTGCATCCCCGTACCTATAGATGGGTCGGAGCTCTCCCGCTGCACCACCGTTGAAGCTTGTGTAGAGGGCGCCACCGGCCTCAGCTTCGGTCCATCCGTCCTCCTTCCCTCCCGATTAATAAAAAAATTAAGCATAAAGGATACCTTGTCCGCAATGAATCTAAATAATGTGTCTACATTTCCTTTTTAAGCAGTATATTTATGACCAAACTTGATGCCTTGGTCGAGCCCGGTACGATAAGGTGGCATTTTGTGAACCGATGTTTAATCAGTTTGGAATATGGAAATAAAAGGCATAAATCTTTAAGTCATTGTTAGCGGGGCAAAAAGATGTCGTTATCGCGGTCGCCATTCGTCAAACTCTATTAGTTGTGACATGGTATAACCATGAGGTGTTTTCTCAATTTCCTGCTTCTACTCTCTCATCACAATAAGCACTGGCGGACCTCCCTGGTGGGCAGGGTATGGCGCCTGCCATACCTTAATTTTGCCGTACCTTAATTTTGAGCAAAAAAAATTATATGTATGCATCGATACAGAGGCTGCCTTGTCCATCGATCGCTAATGGAAAAGGCTGCATCGTCGTTCACTCGTTCTTATGGGCCAACACGGCCAGTGGCCTGATGGGCTGAGACAGCCAGCCACCCACGAAACGACGAGTCACGGCTGGCCTGGCCAGGTTCGAGCGTAGGATTTTCTCTCGTCTCGACCACTACTCGACCTTTCGACACGACGCTACGTGGCAACCCTAGCGAGCGGCGGCGGCGGCTGGCCAGGTCGCCAGGAGCACAGGAGGCAGGAGCGGCGGCGGCGGCGACTGCCCAGGGCGGCGGCGACTGCCCAGGGCGGCGGCACCTCGGGAGCAAGTGAGGCGGTGCAAGCGGTGGCGCAAGCCGGGGCCTAGGCGCCTAGCGGTGGCGGCAGCAGCGGTCCGATAGTCCAGCCACTTCTGACTCCGGCGCAGTTCCGGCCAGATTGCAAGAAGATGGAAAAGAAAGGAAAGGGAATAAAGGAAAGGGTAGGAGGTAATTTTTGAACTTTTCTGAATTTTTATAGCAAATTTAACAGTAGCTGTAGCTTGAAGCAGATTGTAGATTTGTAATGACCGAATGGATGATATTTTAACAGTAGCTTAAAGCAGATTTGTAACAAAATTTAACAGCAGCTTGAAGCCTTAAATTCAATGTGAATAAGCCTGCTAGACTCACAGAGATTTATCATGAGGATTTCTCAGATTATGAACGTGACCATGTAGTTGATAACCTAGAGCTATTCATTATCCATATGAGAAGAATTGAAGACTTTAGAGCTTGTCATGATATTGCAAGCCTAGCTAAAAAGATGGTTGAACTTGAAAGCATGTTATGTTTCCCGCTGTTTATCGTCTCATTGAGTTGGCATTGCTACTCCCGGTAGCGACGGCAACAGTTAAAAGAGCCTTCTCATCAATGAAATTGCGCAGCAAGATGTCTGATGGCTGGCTTAATGACTTGATGGTGTGTTACATTGAGCGAGAGATCTTCAAAAGTATTGATCTTGGTAAAATTAAGAAAGATTTTTAGAAGGAGGGTAGGGCACTGCCATTGCCTGTGTCTACATTTTTATTGTAATTGGTTATTGGTTTGTAGTGAGCATTGTTAGTGTGTATTGACTCCTTTGATTCGCATAAAAAAAATTCTAGTAAGACTTCGCCCCACCTTAATTTTTTTTCGTGGTCCGCCTCTGACAATAAGTGGTGAAATATGATCATCTTTAGATGCTCGGTGGATCTCTCCTAATATTTCTATATATCTAGCAACAAGATGAGAGTTGCATCCATGAGCAAAAGATCTCCTTGGCTTCTCAAATGCATAGAATTTGGCAGACAATGATATGTTAGGTGACGCGCCGGTGCCGAGGACTTCTCAAAAGATCTCAGTTTTTTTGGTACTTTTTGGATTTCCTAGTTAGTTTTATTATTTTTCCTTTTTTCTTTTTATTTTATTTTATTTTATGTTCATTTACTTATTTAATTTTCTATAAAGTTAAATTTTGAAACCTTTTTAGATTTCTGATATTCTCCTAAAGTCATGAAATAGTTTCAAATTTGTGAATTTTTAAAATGTCTTAAACTTTTCAAAATTCATGAAAGATTTTAAAATCATGGACTTTTTCCTCAATTCATGAAATTTTCAATCCATAATCTTTTTTTAAATAGTTGAACTTTTTCACATTATTTAACTTTTGAAATTCATGAACAATTTTCAAATTCGTAAAGTTTTTTAAATTCACAATATTTTTTCAAATCCACATACTTTTATCAAATTTGCAAACTTTCTTCAAATTGCTTAATCTATTCAAATCTATGAACCCTCTCCAAATCCGTGGGCGTCTTTTAAATTGAAAAGTCAATACGTGATTGGTTTTTTTCTTAAAAAATAGAGCAGCACCCGAAAAAAAACTAGGTAGGTGAACACATGTCTGACCAGTCAGCAAGCGAACTGAGCGGTCCAAACTAGAAAGCGGGCAATCCCAGTCATAAATGGTCCACGGCCTACGGGACGGCCACTAGAGTGCTATGTGTTAATTCC
This sequence comes from Triticum urartu, assembly GCF_056163025.1. Classification (NCBI taxonomy): domain Eukaryota; kingdom Viridiplantae; phylum Streptophyta; class Magnoliopsida; order Poales; family Poaceae; genus Triticum; species Triticum urartu. The sequence continues at coordinate 742,837,406 of NC_141875.1, read as the reverse complement.
GCGCCTGAAACGCTCATTAGGAGGACTCATCTCGCTGGGTGCACCAATGTCGCCCTTATAGTGAGATGAAGGGAACCACCGAGTAAAGGGCAGCACGAGATGAACAGTACGGGTGCGCTAGATGTCACAGCCTCATTTCTTTTTCATGTTTTTTGTATCTGTTTTTATTCCTTCTTTTTTACTTTTGGTTACACTTCCAAAAACTCTGATCATATATATACAATAAATAATGTTTTTAAATGTTAATCACGCATTTCAAAAATTATAAATGTGTATAGAAAAAATGTTGACCAAGTATACGAAAAATGCATACAAAACAATATATAATGCGTGTGAAAAAGTTGATCATGGATTTAAAATTGTTAATCGGGCATTTAAAAATAGTAAACAAGTATTTAAAAATCAAAATCAAGCATTTCAAAAATGTTAAATGTGAGAAAAAATTGACCATATATTCAGAAAATCTTGCATTTAAAAAAATGTTAATCAAACTGGAAAATGTTAAATGTCTATAGAAAAAAAGTTGACCATGTATCAATTTTTGTTTAATCTTGTACTTAAAATTTTTGTTTAATCTTGTACTTGAAATTTGTATAAAAAAGCAGACATAAAAAATATAAGATTCAAAAAATGTTTATTGTGTTTTAAAAAATGATAAACATGTATATAAAAAATGTTTGTACTGTATACAGAAAATGTTGAATGTGTACTAAAAAATTAGAAAACCAAAAAAGGAAAAGGAAAGAAAGAAACAAGAAAACCCGATGAAAACCGAGAAAGAACAAAAACAGAAGAAAATAAGAAAGAAAAGGAAAAACCTAGTGAAAATCAAGAAAGAACAAAGAAAACCTATGAGAAAACAAAGAAAACTGAAAACTGAAGAAAGCCGTGAAAACTAGAAAACCTGTAAGAACAATGCAGAAATGAAGAAAAATGATGAACAACTAAAGAAAAGAAAAAGGATCCAATGAAAACTTATAAAGAAATGAAGAAACGGAAAATAAAAGAAACGATTGGTGCAGAAAAAAACAATGAATTGGTCACTACCAAAACGTTCAAACCAGTGAAGCGTTCGCAAGTAGAAAAAAAATAGAAAAATGGGTCGGCTTGGGATGTTTTTTTTTATCGAAAGGGGTTTCCCCCCGCTCCATTTTATTATGAACGGAGCAAAGCGCAAGTCGCCGAAGGACTGTTACAAGCATTCGGGACCTGCCCGAATGGCAGGACCAGAGTAAACTGAAAATAAAAGAAGTTCAGTGACCTAAGCAAGCACCTAGCCACGCAACACATCCACCATAAAGGAAGATTGACGAAAATGCAGAGTGCCAACTAAACAAAACAGAAGGACTACGCCCTCGACCAGCCCAAGACAAGGCAGTATCTAGGATATGTAGAGATCATCTGCTCCACTCTGAATGAGTCTTCAGCGCCTCGTCCCGGGTCCTCTTCTCACAGGCTCTCAGCGCAACGCACATGCAATCCTGAGCAGCTCGCCTCTTCGCCGGTCTAGGAGTTGAATGCATCTTCTCAGCAGCACCGATTGGTCGCCCACACAGAGGATCTTCCATTGGTGCAATGACGAGCTGATCATCGTCAAGATTGCACGGGTGCTTGTCCACTGCACGCCCTGAAAGCACATGTCATTACGCGTAGTCCAAATGCTCTAAATGGTAGCAACACAGGCAATATTGGTAACAGATTTTTTGTTATTTAGGTTCCAGAAGGAAGAAAGTTCATTCATATTATTAGGACTACTAAACTCAAAAGAGTCAGATACATCATTCCAAACTTGTTTAGCAACCACACACTCAAAAACATAGGTGACAGACAGTTTCATCCTCATCACAGAACAAACATTTTAGATTTTCCACCTCCCTCCTTTTATTCAGGTTATCTCTGGTAAGAATCTTGTTATGAAAAGCTAGACAAAGAAAAACTAAATATCTGTGAGGCACAACGATTTTCCAGAATTTTTTCCAAATAGGGGTAGATACCCCACCCCAGTTAATCATGTTATAAAATGATTTAACTGAATAGATCCCTGATGATTCCAACCTCCAAATGGGTTGGTCCACCTCACCAGTAATAGGTATGTCAGAAATGATTCAGATCAAGTCATGCCATCTCTCCATAAACCCAGGCTCCACACATCTGTTGAAGGTAAGTTTTAGAGTAGAACCATCCCACACCTCAGAAACTGCACGATACAGCAGTTGGCAGATTTCATACACATCCCAGAATTGGGTTTTGAGGGAAGAATCCCCCGCCCAAACGTCATCCCAAAAGCTTATCTTTTCACCACTCCCCAGTTTCCATTTATAAAAAGGTCTAATCCCCTCCAAAGCCCAGGTGACCCCCTTCCAGAAGGGAGAGCCCACACCCTGCTTAGCCCACAATACATTTGGGTTGGCAGTTTTGTATTTGTGGTCAACCAGCCTAACCCGGTTTTTGTCACTGTCCATAAAATATCTTTTAGCCCAGGAGTCTAGCAAGGCCATATTGAATTCTCTTAGGTTAGGTACCCCAGAACACCAAAGTCCTTTTTCTGAGAGATTAACCCCCAGTTAGCAAGATGATACTTATGCTCATCCCCTAGGTTCCCCCAGAAAAAGTGTGCCATCTGTGAAGTGATGGCCTTGATTGCCCATTTGGGAAACTTGATGACAGACATTAGATACATAGGGATACTGGCAATACATGCCTTGAGGAGGACTAACTTTGCTTCATAGCTAAGTAGTCTCCCTTTCCAACCACATATCCTTTTGATGATTTTGTCTATTATATATTGAATGTCTTCTCTCCTCAATTTGAGATAGTGTAAAGGAACTCCTAGGTATTTTAGAGGGAAATCCCCCAACTTACAGCAGAAAATTTGAGACGGTAGTTTAGCATCATTTACATCCATATTAATAGGCACTAACTCACATTTGTCATAATTGATTTTCAACCCATAAAGGTTTTCAAAGCAAGCAAGTAGCCATTTTAAATTCCTAACATATTCAGGTTTGGGGTTAAGAAAAAGGATTGTATCATCAGCATATTGTAGGCATATCAGTCCTTGTGGGACGATATGGGGAACAATCCCAGATATGATATTACTATTAACAGCTTTGGCCAACATATGAGAGAACACATCAGCCACCAAATTGAAAAGCGTGGGGGAACTTGGATCCCCTTGTTTTAGCCCTCCCCCCCCCCCCCCACAAAGTAAGGCCCAAGGACATCATTGATTTTAACGCAGAAGGAGCTTTGTTGAAAAATGGATAGGTTCCATCTAATCCACTTAGCTCCAAAGCCCCTAAAGGTTAGCATTTCCACTAGAAAATCCCAGTTCACCCTATCATAAGCTTTTTCATAGTCTATTTTGAGAACAATCCCAGACTCTTTTGATTTATGGACTTCATGAATGGCCTCATGAGCAGTAACTACACTTTCTAGAATGAACCTGCCTCTCACAAAAGCAGATTGGCAGGGAGATAAGAGTATGGCCAACAGGGCCAACCCTGTTTGTCATAGCTTTACTAAAGATCTTAACAGAACAGTTACTCAAACAAATTGGTCTGAACTTCCTCATATTCTTGGCATCTGGCTCTTTAGGGATCAGAGTAACAATAGAATAGTTTAGTCTTTGGACATCCAGAGTCCCATTTTCAAAATCTCTAACCAGAGCCATAAAATCATGCTTGATCACCTCCCAAAAGTGTTGATAAACGAGAAAAGATAGACCATCAGGGCCAGGGGCCCCACTAGCATATGACCCCATGATGGCCTCATTAATTTCTTCTTCTGAGAAAGGTCTTTCCAGGGAAGCATTCTATGCATCTGTTACCATTTCTTCCTCAGACCAAAACTGGTCATCTAAGTGGATATTAGGTCTTGGCTCAAACCTAAAAAGGTTTTTATGAAAGTCAGTAGCAACCTCCAACATGTCTTTAGTGGAGTACACAGGCCCATTCAGGCCCTCCAGGACAGACAACTGATTTTTCCTTCTGCGTTGGTTAGCAACAGCATGGAAATAAGATGTGTTCCTATCCCCCTCTTTGATCTTCCTGTCTCTAGATCTCTGCCACATGGCAGTTTCCTCTTTCCTCCAGATTTCTTCAAGTTCCTCTTTGATTTGTTTCATTCAGAGGACATCCCCAGCATTGGTTCTGTTTTGTTCAGCAAAGATATCCAGGATATCAAACTCCTGGAGGAGGTCTTTCTTTTTCTTTTTCATGGCTGCTTCTAAGTTTATGCTCCAACCTTTAACACTTTTTCTAAAAAGCTTGGTTTTAAACTGCCAGGTCCCAATAGCAGTTGCACGTGGTGAAGGTGTGGCCCGGATTTTTTCCACCAAGGTTCTAAAATCTGGTTGTTCCAGCCACAATTTTTCAAATTTAAAAGGTTTAGATGGGTTACCATTACCCACCCCAGAATCAAGGAGAATTGGGGCATGGTCACTTCCCACCCTTGGAAGAGCACATAAGGTGGTGAGAGGGAAGTGACTGTCCCAACTAATATCAGAGAAAACTCTGTCAATAGTGGCAAAGATGGGGTTGTCTTGATTATTACTCCAGGTATAAACCCTGTTAGCCAACTTATACTCCATAAGTCCCATTTATTAATCCAGTCATTGAACAAGAAAGCCCAAGAAGTGTCTATATTACCTGAGGATTTATCTTTAGCTTCTCTGATCAGATTGAAATCTCCCCCCAATAAAACAGGATAACATAAGTTGTCCATACTCTCATGCAATTCAGCAATAAAGTCAAGCTTATCTACAGCATAAGCTGTACCATAAACCACAATCAAATGCCAGCAAAACCCATCAGTTTTATTTTTCAAGGTTATGATAATACAGTAATTTTTACTACTTACACTAAGCACCTCAAAAAGATTGGTTTTGGTACCCACAAGGATACCCCCAGCAGAGCCTACAACAGGAAGTATATGCCAATCATAAACAGTAGAGCCAGCTAGGGCATTAAGAAAGGAGTCAGACAAGGTTTCTCTCTTAATTTCTTGAAAGCCTAAAAAATCAGGCTTATACTTACTAACTAAGTCAGATAGGCACTGTAATTTCTCTTTTTGGCCCAAACCTCTAATATTCCAAAAAAACACCAATCATGGAATTTTGAAAGGGTGTATCAGACTAAAAAGTCCACCTCTCAAAGCATTCCCAGAGCCACCCACAGCACCAGCAGTGCCCCCTGGTGAGTAGGTGTTGGGAATGTCTCTTTTTGGAGTACAAACTCCATTATCAGTATTAGATCCAATGTCTAAACTATCAGGTAAGGATATTTGAGGATTCTGAGAAGCAAAAATAAGGCATTTTTCAGTTTCATCTCTAATAATTTTATTAATGATCTGATTTTTGTCTATCTCATCATCATCAATCTTAATGTTAACTGCAGAAGCATAAGCCTCCAAACTGGATGTAGATGCATCAGTAAATGACTTACTTTTAAAAGTGGGGGGGATCTTCAGGTTTTGTTTCATCTTGTAAGCTGCAGCTTTCTCCATGATATTTTGCCTGTTGTGGACCCTGGAACTCAGTCTTGGGGCAACCACTGGACCCCACTTGGGTTTGGGTGTAGCTTTTTCCTTGGTTTTACCACAAGTTCCACTATCTTCAGGCCACCAGCTATGTGTGCGCCAACAGTAACCATTTCTTCATCAGGTTCAGCAGCTTCACTGTCAGTGTCAGAAGCAGAATCTTCCAGTTCCTTCAGCAGACCAGAACAATATATCTTTTGAGCAGATACAAGGGAAGTGGTAGCAGCAATCCCACGTGATGATGCAGCAATCAGGGTGACTTCATTTGTTCTGTTGTGTGGGATGCTGAGGGTTTTGATTGCCTCAGCATAGGGTATTGAGGAGCACATGCTCTGGGCCACATTATCTGGATCAATCTTCTTGATGATGCAGCAATCGGCTTGGGATGTTTGTAGAGGGCCAGCCTATAAATATGGGATTGTTTGTTTTAGATTAACCATCGCAGTAATTACAAAGGAGAGTAAGAAAGACAGGCTATCCAATCGTTGCAGACTATGCAATTTGTGAGCTCCTGCTTGTTTCTGGCTGGAGAATTCAGCATCATCCCAAAGCTGTCAACGTCGTCAGGTTCATCTGTCAGCGCTTCTTTGCCCATTGATGAAGCAACGACATTTCTTTTTATGGACTTTGCTTCCAAGTTTGGTGACTGACTGGTGGATCACTTCAGACTTTTTTTTTCCCATTGGTGGGTGGATGGAGCTGGTAACTAAATTAAATTTGGGCCTTCGAGTATCGGTGCCGCTGTGTTTTCCCACTGGTGTTGGCGGATGTGTGTATGGGTGGAATTGGTAACTAGATCAAATTGGTAGAGTGAGGAGGACCATGAGTGCTGAGTGTGTATGTGTTTGTCTGTTGGAGGTTGCCATCACACGTACACGCACCACCACCATCGTCGGACGTGGACCATAGTGGCTAAGCTAGCTTTATTAGTTCTGTTTTTCCAACGCATATGGCACGTATGATGACTACTTGTAACCCTCTTTTAAGAGAGAATTGATCACGTGTTTGTTGCGAGGTGAGAGATGATGATGCCTCAATTCCTTGCTGTTTTTGGTTGAGTTGCAGGCAATGTTAGTGTCGGTGCGTCTGTATGTACGCCGTGTATGTTCCACCATCTACATTCTCGGTTCGTTGCGGTTCAGTTAGCACGTTGAATCTGGCGTAAAATTTCCAACGATAAGTAATTTCGCCGGGTCAACAGTATTACCTATTAGTAGTACCGGAAAGGCCACTGGCGTTAGTGGCCGTTCCAGTGTGCATGTTTACCAGGGCAAGCAAGCCATTTCAAGGCTACTTGGACTGAATTTGCTGCAGCCGTCGGTGGCGTGCATGCGTTCCTTCTTCAACAGATAATTCGGCCAGGTCAACAGTTACCTACTAGTACAGGAAAGGCCACCGGGACAAGTGGCCTTTCCGGTGTGCATGTTTACCAGGGCAAGCAAGCTAGCCAATTAAAGGCCGCTTACCTGGACTGAATTTGCTGAAGCTGTCGGTGGCGTGCGTCCCTTCTTCCACTGGAGATCGACGACTTGATCGTCACCAGCCGCCTAATTAGTTTGCTTGGCCGTAACAGCTAGTAGATGATGGTGCGATTCCAGCCTCCCATACATCCATCAAACGCGCCATGACTGCCCAACTGACCCGTGGAGTATTATTGTATACTGCCCAAGCATGCATTAGAATGGCCAAAATAACAAAATTGGTGCTTCAAAATGCTTCCAACAATAGTCTTTTCGAACCATAATTCTTTTTTTGCCCAGACCTCCATGAATGTCATTTCAACCTGAAATTTTGCACGTAGTTAGAAAATTTATCTATGCTCATCCCAAAAAATATTCAGATGTTTTTGAAACTTTTTTCTATTTTTTTCATTTTTTACTGTTCATGCGGGAGCATATGAGCTCGGGATCAAATACTTCATGTCCACTAGTATAACGATCGATCGATGTAAACAATCTTCGTTAACTTATCACAGATTCACAGCGTGATCTCATCTGAATTGAACTCTCCTCCAGGCTCCGGCACCAGCACGTACGCGGAGACAGATGGAATTTCTCCTCCCAATTACTCCTAGCTAGCTAGTTTAATTTATATATTTTCCTTTTGCGAGATGATCGGGTCGCGCCGGGTTGATCTTGAAACTAAAGAATAGTTTGACGTGCATGGGTCGATGGATCCATGCGGTGTCTCGGAAAAGAAGACCATGCAAGCAGCCAGAAGAAAATAATCTGTAAGTATACATAGGGTGTTGGTGGTGCAGCACGCATGCACGCACTACAAAAGCTCTAGCGCCTCGTGTGATTATTAGCTTATAATATTGGATCCGTGGGTCCCAAGCTATCATTGTTGCTGGTTAGATCACACGTTACGTTTTAATCACATCTGAATCCATTCAGATTATGCAGATGCTGGAAGGAAGGCCACCGACAGGTAGGGAGGCAGGCAGGGGATCGACGGTGCAGCAGATTCTGTGATGGATTGGGGTTGGTAAGGGCATCCCCAACCCCAACCCGCAAAACCGTTCGCATACGTTTGAAATGCGGACGTCGTCCAACGCGGTCCTGTATCGGTCCGTGACATAGTTTGGACGTATTTTCTCTCGTAAATCAGAGACAAATACGAGGGTTTTGCGGGAGTCCGGACCGCTGTCAAGCCTGCTTCTGACCGCGCACTTCCAACCCAAACCACTCATCCCTCCCGCGCGTGCTTCCCGTCCGAAACGGTCGACGCCCTCCAGAGCACCAGTCCCCCAATTCGTGCCCGCCAGAGCGGATGCGACCACTCACTGACGCCGGCATTGAAGCGGCGTGATGGCCAAGTCAGCGTCGTCTGCGCCGCTTACCGGTGCAAACGACACGACAACCATTCGTCCGTCCATATGCCGCCCATATTAACGAGACACGGTTGCCGAGGTGCCTACTCCGGCGCCACCTATTCATTTGTTCGTCGCCCACAATTGCTATATAAATTGCTGCCTCCGCCATAGCCGTAGTCATCCGCCTCCGATTCATCTCCGCACCACTCCCTCCATGGATTCCTCCCCCACCAAAGCTCTCTGGCACGGGCTGACGCCGGACCAGAAGAAGGAGATGGCCGCCATTGCTGCTGGCGAACAGCCGGAGAACGATGACAACCCAACGGAGGACGCGGACGACGACGAGCCGGCGCCACCCTCCTCCTGCTCTGCGCCACTCTCGCCGGTGCATTGCACCGTCACCATCGGCGAGGCCCATGCCCATTACATGGACATGGTGTGGGGGGAGCGGGAGGACCAGTTCCGGGAGGCGCGGGCTGACGCCACCTAAAACCAGCACTTCCTCCAGGAGCACCTACAGGCGGAGGAGCGTAGGGTGACCGCGCCGGATGCGGACCCGACGGAGCAGGAGGCGCTGCTATAGTCCTATCGCTCCGCCCGCGAGATCCGCCTCGCTCGCTGGTGGGTGGCGAATGTGGCGGCCACCTACAAGGAGTGCAACGACAAGGCGGGCGAGGCGGTGTTCGGCGAGACCGGCAACGAGGTGGAGAACAACACCAAGGTCGCGTCCTGCCGCCACGATCACAAAGCCGGCACGTCCGCATTCATCGCCGGTAACAAGGAAGAGTAGTGCACGGTAGGTCACTGCCGCTCGGGTCTTAGGAAGGCCACTGTCCTCCCCTCCCGTCGACACCAAGCTTGGAGGGCTCAACATCAGCGGCTGATTAGCCGTTGGCGACGACGTAGAGGCGGACAACTTCACTTCTCTTCGGGTCTTCGGAGGCAGAGGTTACGGAGGTGGAGCTGGAGAGTGCCGAGTCGGAGCTGGAGAAGGAGAAGCGCTTAAGTTCTCCGGGCTCATGACCGGACACGGTGAATGGGCGCCGGCGACCATTTAAATTAGGTATTAATTATACCTGCAGAGCTGGACTGGCATCGATTAGTTGATGTAAATGTAATGAAACCTGTTATGTTTACTCTATATGTAATCTGTATATGTTTGATTGAATTTCTTCTGGATGGTTTGAACTGTTGTCAAAATAAATGCGGCCACGGTTGGATGGTGGCCTCCCACATGCGGACGAAAATTTACTGGTCGCCATTGAAGATGCCCTAATAGAGCAGTACTACAGTCATGTACAGAAAGAGCAGTAGCGACTGGCCTGGTGCATTGTTTACCTTACATCATCATGGGAGCTGTCGGTGGCGTGTAGCTAGGCAGAGATCGATCGATAGATAGCTTGAGATCGATGGATGAATATTCTGACGGGATATCTATACATCAGCATCGTAACCACCAGCTGCTGCTTAATTAGCATGCACTTAGCTTTGCCGTAACAGCCACATACATGTAGATGGTTCAATTCCATCTTCCGGTCGATCGATCGATCCAGTTGAACCGCATGCACTTGCAATTGCAATTGACGCCACCACCATATATATGACGTACAAGGAACTAATTAGTTGCCGGTGTTGATTGTGTTTGTCAGTGCCTGATTGAGTGCCACCAAATCATATATATCACGAGGAGCGCGTGCGTGTGATGTGTATCATCAAAGCATAGGTATTGCCTGCTTGCCTGCACCGACTATACTAGAATGTATTCGTAATAAAACCATGCCTAAAGTACTCAATTAAAGAGATGTCCATCTGTAACTAACAAAGAGTCGCAACTTTTTTGCTTAACAAACTTGGAAGCGGCAGGTCACCGTCAGTCGTTGTACTACTTACATCTCAATCAGTCGTTTAGGAATCAGCTTTATGATTAATTAAAAAGTTACTCCCTCCCTTTCTGTTTATAGGATTCAATTCAAAAATCTCACCAACCAAGATAGATGGTGAGTGATGAAATACTTTTTGTAATTTGCAAAAGCACCAAATTAATGCTCTTATTTTTCTCAAAAGATTATATTTACCAATGTATTAATTGCAATGCATTCATGCATAAAGTATATGCATTGATTAATTTTCTCTTAATACTTGTATGCAATTATTTAATGCACCTTGGAATCTGAACTTGTGATGGAGAACAACCAAATTGAGCCTTATAAAATAGAAAAACTAAGATTTTGAGATAAGCTCTATAAACCGGAAAGGAGGGAGTATGTACTAGTACACATACGATCGAGCTGGTGACGATATCTTACTGGATCTCCCGACTGCTCGTCTCCTGTGTCCACACTCACTGGCACAACTCTCTTAACTGAGACAGCTATGTGGGCGCAAGAGTACATTACTACTCCCTCCATTCCACAATGTAGTGCTTCCTTTATTCTCGTGCTTCAACTTTTACTGTAAATTTAACTACCAAGACCGATTGCGGCGGGAGCAAAAATTATATCACTAAATTCGTATTTGAAAGAAGTTTTCAATTATATAATTTTTCTCTCCGCCGCAGTTGGTCTCATTGGTTAAATTTATGGTCAAAGTTAAACTTCGGAAAGCGCGGGCGCATTATATTTTGGAATGAAGAGAGTATATATTAGTCCCTTCCTCAATTCTTTACGTATTTTCTGTAAGCCTGAACCTTAGAACAATCAATTGGTATCGACGTGTGCAGATCGATCGTTGCCTGTGTTCAACATATCACAGCACAGAAATGGGTAATAACTAACTAAACGTGCATCCATGTATGTACTGATCTTTTCTGTGAGGTATTTATGTATTAATCATAGTGAAAGGAGTACATCAAGTGCTGTTGCATGTCGTGCAGCAGCAGACCTGGAAAAAAATCTCTACCAGTACAGAGGTGCGATTGTGATCGTGACTGGTCTCGGTGTCTTTTAGGTTGGCTTGATCATGCATTAGTTAATTCTGAAAGTTTTCCGCAAAAAAAAATGTTAATTCTGAAAGTTCAATCTGTGTGTGTGCGTGCGCTTAATTACTTGTGTGCCATGGATATGCGAATCATTCTACTCGTTCGACTGGTACACATATAAGCGGCATATTCTGTTTATAAACCATCTGATTCGATTCGGTGGCAAGGAATGTGCTAGGTAGCTGTGAATGCTAAGCAAAGCATCTCTTCTATTTCCCGCTGAACCGATAAAAGAGGACAAGAGAAAAGAAAGGCAGACGAGGAAAAAACTCACTGAAGTTACATATAGATTTCCGTGTTATTCCACCAAAACATCTACTCCCCCCGTTCGCGAATAAGTATACATCTAGTTTTTATTCTAAGTAAAAGTTTTGAAACGCTGATCAACTATATAGAAAAAAAGTAGCAGCACTTATGGCCCTAAATTAGTATCATTAGATTCGTTTTGAAATGTACTTTCATAATATATCAATTTGATGTCATATATGCTATTATTATTTTTTATAAAATTAATCAAAATTATAAAATTTTGACTTAGGACAAAAAGTAGAAGTACACTTATTCATAGACGAAAGGAATAGGTTCTTTCCGGTTCAGTTAGACACAAAGGCCAAGTGTTATCCTTCTTTTTAAAAAGGAAAAAGAAAAAGTTAGCCCCAAAGACGCGTTGAAGCTGGCTTATAATTTTCAACTGATAGATAATTTCGCCAGGTCAACAGTAGAGTATTACCTGCTACTACTAGTACTCCTGCCATACAGCAAAGGCCACTAGCGCTAGTGGCCTTCCCGGTTTGCATGTTTACCCGGGCAAGCAATCCAAATAAAGGCTACTTGGACTGAATTTGCTGAAGCTGTCCGTGGCGTGCGTCCCTTCTTCCATCGAGAGATGGATATCCTGACGGCATATCCATATCATCGTTGTCGTCATCGCCGACGACTTCATTGTCACCAGCTGCCTAACTAGTTTGCTTGGCCGTAACAGCTAGATGATGGTGCGATTCCAGCCACCGATCCATCCATCAAACGCGCATGACTGCCCGTTTGCGGCCTAAGGACCAGGGCGGCCTGGGAGTCATTTCATCCAAACGGTGAATATTGCCCTTCTCTTCAAATGGCTCTGGCGTATTCAGGCATGTGGCTCGAGATTATCTGCGTGAAGTATCTCCACGGGCAGCCACTGGCATTCGCTCCCAGATCCGGAGGATCCCAATTCTGGCAATCAGTGATCCGTCTGATGACAGTCTTGCGCATAGGGACCGCTATTAAAGTTGGTTCCGGATCCGGCACATTATTCTGGCTCGATTGGTGGGCGGGGCCTCGCCCGTTTGTGGAACGCTTCTACACGTTATTCTCGTTTTGTGTCCGACCACAACTCTCTGTAGCTGTGGCCTTAGCTGACTTGGGTGCCATTGCTTTTCGCCGTACCTTCGGGGCGGTTGAGCTCGAGCAATGGGACGAAATGCTCGATTGTATTGCCCTCCATCCCCCCTCCCTTGAGCCCGACTTGCTGTCTTGGCACCTGGAGCCAAATGGCAGATTCTCGACTAGATCTCTTTACCAAGCGATCGTTCCCACCCCTGGCCCGATGGAACTATCGATGATCTGAGAGATCAAACTCCCATTGAAGATACGCATCTTTCTCTGGCAATGGGTCCGAGGCCGCCTCCCGTCGGGGACGGAGGTCAGGAAACGTAACGGTCCTGGGGATGGCCTCTGTCCCATTCGTTTGGTCCCGGAAGACTGTAACCACATCTTCTTCCGGTGCCCTGTAGCGCAGTTCCTATGGAGCTGCTTCCAGGAGGTGGTTGGCGGCAATTGGTACCATGACAACCTCCCGAACCTATTTGGGGAAGCCCTTAGGCTCCCCGGCCCTAGCCACCCTCCAATTTGGGTGGCTTTGGGCACTCTTGCTTGGACCCTTTGATGTTCCGGCAATAAACTAGTCATCGAGCGTATCATTCCATACCGTGTGACTGATGCAATCTATAAAATATGTGGCTTCTTACAGCTCTGGAGACCGTTTAGCAGGCGGTGCGACCATGACGTCATCGACAACATTATGACAGGTCTTCGTTCCGTAGCATCGGCTTTCGCTCCTCCACCACCTCCACCGTCACCACCCCCGAGCCGGATTAGCTCTCTTTTTTAGACTTCTTTGGGGCTTGTTCCGATGTGCCCCCAGCATGACTTTGTACCTTGTTCCTACTATGTATTGTTGTGTTGGATGCTTGGTCCGTTGCTTTATAATATAAAGCGGGGGAAAACCCTTTTTCTCAATGCGCATGACTGCCCAACTGACCAGTCAGTTGCAAACACATACTAGTAGTAATACTATGCCGTACCAGCAGCAAGCTAATCACCATAAGTTAAGTAATGAACTCATATTGTGTTGTTGATCGCTAATACCCCCTTCATTTTCCCTTAAACATGGCCACTATAAAAAATACATTTCACATTTATGCAAAACCACCAATATTAATCGAGATAAAAACTAATGATACTCTTTTTTACGCAAAAAAAAGATATTCCCTCATATTTGCAACCTGTTTAATACTTGCATGCATGCATTCATAATGACACTCACTCACTTCCTCGCTCAACGCCCTCTCAACTTGCTATTCCTTCCTTGCATGCATACGGCGTATTAATGATCCTAGTAAACGAAAATAAAAAGATGACTTGCAAAGAAGTCATTAAATTTTACCTTCGCATCTGTAATCTTGGTTTGTGGCATTCTATATAGAAATAAAGAGAGTATGTAAAAATCTCATCAATTAAATTTTCATGATTGAAGCCCGTGGTATTGAGTGTCGCCAAAGTATCATGATAAATTGAGACACAACCGCTGGCTTGTGGTGTGTGTGCGCCAACGGCATACTCCGCATGATCGATGACGACGACCCCTACATGCAGCCTACGTGCACCACGGTATTTTGCACAAAACATTGCTGCTCAAGGAGAGGTCTTTAGCAGCTCATGGTTTTTCACTTTCAGTGAGATTTTGGTGAAGCTCGCTGAATTCCAGTGATTTTACCGGACAAAGAAATAATAATATATCTTTTCCGGTAAAAATGTTTTGGCAGTCTCAGTAGTTCACAACATTTGAAAACTGATTTATTTGTTTTATATTTGGTTGCATCCTAGCCACATGAATGTTTAGGTCTTTTGGTCAACCGAGATCGTCGAATGTCGGTGATAGTCTAGCTAACAAGTGAAAAGTTGTGACTAAACCCGGACAACCTGTTTTTAGGCTTATGTTTGTGACTCCTTCTCCTGATTAATGAATTTGGTAGATCTCCTACCAACATTCAAAGAAAAAACCCAGACAAGTGATCTCCTGACTGCTTTTGTCGACACTAACCCAGACAGGACCCTCCTAATGGTGACAGCTATGTGGGTACACTACTGCAGTACTGACGGTAGATCTAGGAGCCGTCGGTGGCGTGCGTGCAAGCAGAGATCGGCCGATAGACAGACAGTTTCAGATGTGAATATGCGATGGACGGATGGATATTCTGACGGACTGGATATCCACATCGTCGTCATTGTCACCAGCTGCTTAATTGGCAGTTCCTTGCTTGCCCGTAACAGCCACATACATATTGATGGTTCAATCCCATCTCCCGATGGATCGATCCAGCCCAACCGCATACAATCACAATTGGACGCCACCACCTTTCTTCAATCAAAACACATACGATATATGTTGTACAAGCCACTAACTAATTTGTCCGTTGTTGATCGTGTTTGTCAGTGCCGGATTGAGTGCCACCAAAGCGCATAAGTATCACGAGGAGCGTGTGTGTGTGTGTGTGTTGTGTGTATCATCGAAGCATAGATACTGCTTGCTTGCCTGCCTGCACCGACAATATTAGTATAGTGTATTCTTAATAAAGCCGTGCCTAAAGTGCTTGAATTAAAAAAAATAAAGTGCTTGAATTAAAAAAATATCCATCTGTAACTAACAAAGAGTCACAATTTTTTTGCTTAACAAACTTGGAAGCGGTAGGTCACCGTCAGTCCTACTTACATGTCAATCAATCGTTTAGGATTCAGTTTTCTATTATATTAATCAAAAAGCACTCTCTTAACGGAGTACAGTACGAATCTACAATGAGGGCAGTTTGATGTTGTTGAGTATATTGTGTGCGTGTATATTTGTGTGTAGGGCCCACCTCCTGTTTCCTTGTATAGTTGAGGTTGTGGCACACCTCTGTACTTATATATACATGCCTGGTGTATCGATCAATACATCGAGATTGCACAGCCCATGACTTGTCCTTCTACATAGTATCTATCGCAGCACGACCCTAAACCCTAAAGCCGCCGCCGCTACTACCTGCCGCCGCCGCCTACACCTCCCTCCCGGTCGCCGTCGCCGCTGCTGGTCGCCGCCGCCTCTTCCCACCACCTCCCACGCCGCTGCCGCCGCCTCTTCCCGAGGCCGCCGCCGCGGCTTCTCTCGCTTCCGCCCGCGCCCTCCCTCTCCCTTTGCTCCCACCCGCGCCGCCCCTTACCCTCCCACCCGCGCCGCACCCGCCCCACCCCACCTGCCACCTGCGCCACCGCACCTCCCAGCCCGCGCCGCAACCCGCCCCGCGGATCCCAAACCCTAACCCTTGCCATGAGCTCCTCCTCGTCCACCGTCTCCAACTCGTTCGTCGGTCTCGATGTCACTCTCGTCCGCGACCTCAACATCCATGAGCGTGTTTCGGTCAAGCTTGATCACACCATCGCGTCCTACTCCGCCTGGAAGCGGTATTTTTTGCTTGTGTTCCGTGAGTACCTCCTGCACGGCCACGTGGACGGCACCGTGGACTCGACGCTCATGATCAACGAGGAGGAGTGGATGATCCTCGACGCCACCATTATCCGCTGGTTCTACCTCACCATCTCCAGCGACCTCTTCCACACCGTGGTGGACGACGAGGATGACGCCCATGCGGTCTGGACCAAGCTCAACGGCCTCTTCACCGACAACCGGCTACAGCGCAAGGTCCTACTCTATGGTGAGTTTTACGGGTGCCAGCAACTTGACTCATCCATCGATGATTTTTGCATGCGCCTCAAGAAGCTCGCCGATGAGCTCCGTGATCTCGGGGAAAAGATCGGCGACGAGCTCCTCATCAGCACTCTCTCCGGCGGCCTCAACGAGGACTTCGGGAACGCGGCCTCCAACCTCACCCTCATCCCGGAGCCCACCTTCGCCAAGGTGGTCGCGTACCTCAAGTTGGAGGAGCGACGGATGCGGGTGGCGCGGACTCGCGCGACCCACACCGCCCTCGTCGCCGGCACCCGCGGGGGTTCTGCCCCGCCGCCGCGCCCGACGCCGCCACAGCCGGTGGCGCCTGCCTTCCTGCCAGGTTTCCCGCCCGCCCCGCCCACCCCCTTCCCGCCGCCCCAGCCGGCGGCCAATGGGGGGGTCGTCGCGGCGGCCGTCGTGGTGGCCGCAAGCAGGGGGCGCATGCGCTCAGGGAGGAGCACGCCGCCCACCGCAGCAGGCTTATCAGCCGGCCCCGTGGTACGCTGGCCAGAACCCATGGACCAGCGTTGTGCACGCCTACTCCATGCCGGTTCCTCGGGCCCCTGCCCCGGGACTTCTCGGTGCCCGGCCACAGCCACATCAGGCGTTCTACGCCGCGTCGCCGCCCTACGCGGCACCCTACGGCCAGCAGACGCAGCCAGGTGGGCCGCAGCCGCTACTGTCCCTGACAGCCGCGCCACCTCTCCCGCCGGCGCCGTGGGACCCGGCACTTCTGGCGGCTCTTCACACCGCTCCCTCCCCGTCCAGCTACACCGGTGGTGGCGACTGGTACATGGACACCGGAGCCACCGCCCACATGGCGGCCTATCACGATACTCTCCACACCTTCTATCCTATCCATACTTCCAACCGCATCACCGTCGGTGACGGCTCCTCTCTCTCCCTATCACCCATATAGGTCACGCATATTTTCCGTCTAACTCCACTCCAATATCCATGTCTAATGTCCTAGTTTCCCCTAAACTTATCAAAAATCTCGTTTCTGTTCATTCTTTTACACGTGAAAATCCGGTTAAGGTTGAATTTGACGCATGTGGTTTTTCTGTTAAGGACGCTCGCACGCGGATGGTGCTCCACCGATGTGACAGCCCTGACGAGCTCTACCCGGTTCACTCCGCCACCTCCACCACTTCCGCCGCCCCTATCGCCCTCGCCACCGGAGTGGATCTTTGGCATGCTCGCTTGGGTCATCCTAATCCTGCCACCCTTCGCCACATACTTCGGAGTTTTTCTTTCACGTGTAATAAGAACAAGGATCACTCATGTCATGCATGTCGCCTCGCAAACATGCTCGTCTTCCGTTCAGGGCTTCTTCTTTTGTCGCATCGTACTCGTTTGAGTTAATTCATAGTGATGTTTGGACCTCTCCTGTTGCTAGTAATACGGGCTTTCTTTATTATCTTGTCATACTTGATGATTTTTCGCATTATGTGTGGACCTTCCCGTTACGCCGCAAGTCGGATGTTATATCCACTCTCGCCGCGTTCTACTCCTACGTCCTCACACAGTTTGGTCGTCCCATTCTCGCGCTGCAGACAGACAACGGGAAGGAGTTTGACAACCTCAATGTTCGTAATCTTCTTACCACACATGGCACAATTTTCTGTTTCACTTGCCCGTACACCTCGCAGCAGAACGGTCGCGCTGAGCGCATCCTTCGCACTCTCAATGACTGCGTTGGGACTCTTCTCTTTCATGCCAATGTGCCTCCGCGCTTTTGGCCTGACGCTCTCGCCACCGCTTCCCTTCTCATCAACATCCGTCCATGTCGTACTCGCGGGAACTTTACACCTCATCATCTTCTCTTGGTGCACCCCCCTCTTATGATGGGCTTCGCATCTTTGGCTGCCTCTGCTACACTAGCATCGCCGCTACTGCGCCTCATAAGCTTGCACCCCGCTCCATCGCCTGCATCTTTCTCGGCTACCCACCTAACGCTAAGGGCTACCGCTGCTATGATCCCATCTCCCATCGTGTTTTCACCTCCCGGCACGTTTACTTTGATGAGATGGTGTTTCCGTTTCAGCAGCAGGTACCTCTTGTCGCCTCGTCACCGCCGGCCACTGGCGGCTCTTCGACGACTTTGTCAGGTGGACGGTCTCGTTCGGCTCGTGGACCGCCTCCGGCCTTTGGCGGTCCTCGCGCCCTCATGCCGGCGCCCGCTCCCTCGGCCGACCCTGTCGGCGCAGCTGGCGCCTCTCCTTCACCCGCCTGAAGGAAATATGCCCTAGAGGCAATAATAAAGTTATTATTTATTTCCTTATTTCATGATAAATGTTTATTATTCATGCTAGAATTGTATTAACCGGAAACATAATACATGTGTGAATACATAGACAAACAGAGTGTCACTAGTATGCCTCTACTTGACTAGCTCATTAATCAAAGATGGTTATGTTTCCTAACCATAGACAAAGAGTTGTTATTTGATTAACGGGATCACATCATTAGGAGAATGATGTTATTGACTTGACCCATTCCGTTAGCTTAGCACTCGATCGTTTAGTATGTTGCTATTGCTTTCTTCATGACTTATACATGTTCCTATGACTATGAGATTATGCAACTCCCGTTTACCGGAGGAACACTTTGTGTGCTACCAAACGTCACAACGTAACTGGGTGATTATAAAGGAGCTCTACAGGTGTCTCCAAAGGTACATGTTGGGTTGGCGTATTTCGAGATTAGGATTTGTCACTCCGATTGTCGGAGAGGTATCTCTGGGCCCTCTCGGTAATGCACATCACATAAGCCTTGCAAGCATTACAACTAATTAGTTAGTTGTGAGATGATGTATTACGGAACGAGTAAAGAGACTTGCCAGTAACGAGATTGAACTAGGTATTAAGATACCGACGATCGAATCTCGGGCAAGTAACATACCGATGACAAAGGGAACAACGTATGTTGTTATGCGGTCTGACCGATAAAGATCTTCGTAGAATATGTAGGAGCCAATATGAGCATCCAGGTTCCGCTCTTGGTTATTGACTGGAGACGTGTCTCGGTCATGTCTACATTGTTCTCGAACCCGTAGGGTCCGCACGCTTAAGGTTTCGATGACAGTTATATTATGAGTTTATGAGTTTTGATGTACCGAAGGAGTTCGGAGTCCCGGATGGGATCGGGGACATGACGAGGAGTCTCGAAATGGTCAAGACATAAAGATTTATATATTGGAAGCCTATATTTGGATATCGGAAGTGTTCCGGGTGAAATCGGGATTTTACCGGAGTACCGGGAGGTTACCGGAACCCCTCGGGAGGTATATGGGCCTTAGTGGGCCTTAGTGGAAGAGAGGAGAGGTGGCCAGGGCTGGGCCGCGCGCCCCTCCCCCCTAGTCCGAATAGGACAAGGAGAGGGGGGCGGCGCCCCCCCTTCCTTCTCTCTCTCCTCTTTCCCCCCTCCCGAATCCTATTCCAACTAGGAAAGGGGGGAATCCTACTCCCGGAGGGAGTAGGTGTAACACCCTCGATGCGACTATATCTCCCACGTGTCGAGGAACGACTTAGAGGCATAATCGCATTGAAGGCATATGTCGCAAGTTAGGCAATCTTCACAACATCCCATGTAATATAAATAATAAAGGGGAGATAACATAGTTGGCTTACACTCGCCACGTCAATCAAGTACATAATTAACATTACATCATCCAAAAACTCATGGCCCGACTACGGCGCCAAAATAAAAGATAACCCAACAAGCGACACGGTCCCGATCACCCCCAACTGGGCACCACTACTGATCATCAGGAAAGGAAACATAGTAACGTTGAGAGTCCTCGTCGAACTCCCACTTGAGCTCGAGCGCGTCTCCTGGAGCGGAATCATCAGGCCCTGCATCTGGTGTAATAGTAATCTGTGAGCCACAGGGACTCAGCAATCTCGCACCCTCGCGATCAAGACTATTTAAGCTTATAGGTAAGGTAAGGTAAATATATGTGGAGCTGCAGCAAGCGACTAGCAAAATATGGTGGCTAACTTATTCGCAAAAGAGAGCGAGAAGAGGCAAAGCACGAGCGAGAAACTAGAGAGCAACCTGCGCAAACATTACTCCAACACCGTGTCCACTTCCCGGACTCCGCCGAGAAGAGGCCATCACGGTAACACACTCAGTTGATTCATTTTAATTAATTAAGGTTCAAGTTATCTACAACCGGACATTAACAAATTCCCATCTGCCCATAACCGCGGGCACGGCTTTTGAAAGTTCAAATCCCTGCAGGGGAGTCCCAACTTAGCCCATGACAAGCTCTCACGGTCAACGAAGGAATAGACCTCCTCCCAAGACGTTCCGATCAGACTCGGTATCTCGGTTCTTCAAGACACTTCGACAAGTTAAAACAAGACCAGCAACACCGCCCGAATGTGCCGACAAATCCCGATAGGAGCTGCACATATCTCTTTCTCAGGGCACACTCAGATTGTCCAAACTTCTGGTAGGCCAGCCCAGAGTTGCCCCTGGTAGCCACCGGCGGCTGACAATTTGGACCAACACTCAGAGGAGCACTGGCCCGGGGGGGTTAAAATAATGATGACCCTTGAGTCTGCAGAACCCAAGGGAAAGAAAAGGCTAGGTGGCTAATGGTAAAATCAAGGTTGGGCATTGCTGGAAAAGCTTTAATCAAGGCGAACTATCAAGGGGTTCCCATTATAACCCAACCGCGTAAGGAACGCAAAAATCAGGGAACATAACACCGATATGACGGAAACTAGGGCGGCAAGAGTGGAACAAAACACTAGGCGAGAGGCCGAGCCTTCCACCCTTTACCAAGTGTATAGATGCATTAAGATAACAAGATAATATAATGATATCCCAACAAGTAAATAAATTTCCCAACAAGGAACGGCCTCCAATCTTCACCTGCAACTAGCAACGCTATAAGAGGGGCTGAGCACAGCGGTAACTTAGCCAATCAACGGTTTGCTAGGACAAGGTGGGTTAGAGGTTTGACATGGCAATTTGGGAGTCTTGAAAGCAAGTGGTAGGCATCGTAGCATTGGCATAGCAAAAAAGCGAGCAAACTAGCATAGCAAAGATAGTAGTGATTTCGAGGGTATGATCATCTTGCCTGCACAGTTGTCAGAGTTGACTGGATCCTCGAAAGCAAACTCAATGGGCTCCTCGTTAGCGAACTCGTCTCCCGGCTCTACCCAAACAATACAAACAAGCAACAAGGACACAAATCAACCACGTGCAAGGATCAAACAATATGATGCAATGATGGTATGCTATGCGGGATGCGATGCGGGATGCAAATGCAAGATTTGACAAGGGATGCAAGAACCTGGCCTCAACTTGGGAAACCAAGTGTGCCACTGGAAAGATGAGATGAAATCGCTTGAAAACGATATAAAGAACGTCGGAATCGGAGTTACGGTTTGGAAATGGCAAGCGATTCAAAAATGACAACGGTCTGTGATTTACAGCAAGTAGTCATCTAAATGCAATGAGATGAACATGCTACAGCACCCAAACAGGACAACAAAATACATGGCAGGGATGCATACAAGATGCTTAACAAAAGTCTAGCACTGAGCTACGGCCAATTCATCCATTAACAGGTTCAAACAAGCATGGCAAAAATGCATATGGCAAACAGATCTCAGACAGTGAAATCAACACTTGTCTGGAATTTCAGATCAGGTAGCCCACTTCGGAGCAACAAAACTACATGCTACAGGACCTGAACATGGCAAAGTAAAGCATGGAATGGAGCTACTCAAAGAGCTTAACAAAAGTCCCTTAGTGACCTTGAGCCAAAAGGGATCAGAAAATACAATTGCAAGCATGTGAACATAGCAAAAACATAATCAGTTCTCAGACTTAGTGAAAACTGGCACATGCTGAAACAGATATCAAGTAGGCATGTTTACGAGCTCGATGCACTCACTACAGGGCAAGTCATGACAAACTAAGCATGCACCCATCAAGATTACACAAAATTCAAGCTAGACATGGCAAGAACAATAGCATAGCATGCACGGATCAACTACAACAACATCGGCAAAATTGCAAACAAGTTGACAATCTGCCCAGATTCACAAAGTAGCAAAAGTAGAGCTCGATTGACTCAATCTAGGGTGCTCCATAATTGCAAACAAAGACATGGATGGATATAGCACTACAAGATTAACAAAACATCCTTACTGATCATCCTCAAAAGAGGCACGGATCACTAGGAAACAACATGAACATATGGCCATATGAGATAAACAGACCAAGGACTTAGTGGAAATGCTAAGTCCCTGAAAACAGAATTAACAAGTGCACCACTTTGCAAGCTTGTGCAAGTCAACACACACATCACAAAAATACATGGGTTGCACCTCTAGAAAGATGACAAAACCCTTAACAAAATATATGTAGAACTCACGGGCATATCATGCACACATTAATGATGGCAAAAATGACAAAAAGCTAAATGGAGCAGCAGATCTGACAATTAACTCAAGTAGCCCTCTTCTAACAGCATTTCGGGCATCAAGATGAACTCAAATGAAAATGATGCAATGGAATGAAATGATGTACTCTCTGAGATGAACATTTTTATATGCTATATGCATGAATCGGAGCTACAGATGCAAACTTACGAGGCCATGAACATTGCAAAAAAAATAACTAGGACGGGCAAAAAGTCAACCGGCTAGGGTTTTCCAGATCTGGATCGAGCGACACAGGAAACGAGGATGGCCGGGGCTCTCGCCGGAGCTGTGGGCTGCGGTGGCCGGAGTGGGGCGCCGACGACGAGGGAGAGGAGGAGGAGGCCGGGGAGGCGCGGCCGGGCGCGGACGCCGAGGGGCGTGGGAGGCGGTGCGGCGGCGGCGCGCGCGCGCCGGCGGGGAGGCGGCGGCGATGGCGTGCGGAGGCGGCGGGGCCGGCGAGCGCGGCGGCGGCGGCTCGCTCGCGCGGGGCGCGGGCGGCGGAAGACGCGGGCCGGGGAGGGCCCGCCCTGGGCCAAGCGGGCCGGCGGCGCGGAGCGGCGATGTGGGGCGCCCCGAGGACACGTGGCAGCGGCCCGTTGGTCGGCTGCGGCGGGCGGACGTGTCCGGCCTGAATCAGACACGTCCGGCGGCGAGGGGAGCAGTTTTTTTAGGGTTAGAGAGAGGAGATCCGAGATTTAGAATGGGTGTGTATATATAGGCATAGATGGAGCTATGAGAGTCCAAATGAGGTGTGGTTTTCGGCGATCGTGATCGAGCAATCTAGATGATGGAGAAGGCTTAGGTGGGTTTTGGGCCAAATTGGAAGGGTGTTGGGCTGCAACACACACGAGGCCTTTTCGGTCCCTTGGTTGACCGTTGGAGTATCAAACGAAGTCCAAATGATACGAAACTTGACAGGCGGTCTACCGGTAGTAAGCCAAGGCCGCTTGGCAAGTCTCGGTCCAATCCGGAAATGTTTAATCCCCACACACGAAAGAAAGCTAGAAATGACCACCGGAGGAGAACGAAACGCCGGAATGCAAAACAGACAATGGGGAAAATGCTCGAATGCATAAGACGAACACGTATGCAAATGCAATGCACATGATGACATGATATGAGATGCATGACAACGATAACAACACACAGAGACAAAGACCCGAACCCGAGAAAATAAATAACTTAACGCCGAAACGGCAAGAGTTGGAGTACAAATTGGGAAAGTTACATCCGGGGTGTTACAACACTCCACCACTACGAAAGGATCTCGTCCCGAGATCTAGGACTGAAAGAACGCCGGGTACTCAGAACGGAGGCGATCCTCGCATTCCCAGGTAGCTTCACGGTCGGAATGGTGTGACCACTTGACTTTGAGAAATTTGATTGACTTGTTGCGAGTCTTGCGTTCAGTCTCTTCAAGAATAGCAAATGGGTGCTCACGATAAGTGAGATCTTCTTGGAGCTCAATGTCCTCAAAGTTGACGGTGCGGTCAGGAGTATTGAAGCACTTTCGGAGCTGAGAGACATGGAACACGTCTTGAACATTTGCAAAGTTTGAAGGAAGCTCGAGTTGATAGGCGAGATCGCCTCTCTTGCTGACAATCTTGAAAGGTCCCACGTATCTAGGGGCAAGCTTCCCTTTGATACCGAAGCGACGAGTACCTTTCATAGGAGAGACGCGGAGGTAAACATGATATCCGATCTCGAAAGCCAAATCACGGTGCTTACTATCATAGTAGCTCTTCTGGCGGGATTGGGCTGCTTTGAGGTTATCTTGAATGACTTTGCACATTTCCTCTGCCTCTGTGATTAAGTCATTACCCAAAAGCTGACGTTCACCGGTTTCAGACCAGTTGAGAGGGGTACGGCACTTCCTGCCATACAGAATTTCAAATGGGGCCTTGCCCGAACTTGCTTGAAAACTGTTGTTGTAGGAGAATTCAGCATAAGGAAGACAATCCTCCCACTTCATGCCGAAGGAGATCACATAAGCCCTGAGCATATCTTCAAGAATCTGGTTGACACGCTCGACTTGACCGCTAGTTTGAGGATGGAAAGCTGTGCTGAAGCGGATGTTAGTGCCCCTGACCTTCTGAAAAGAATCCCAAAACTTTGAGGTAAAGATGTTGCCACGGTCTGAAGAGATCACCTGAGGAATACCGTGTAGAGAGACAATTCAAGAGGTATAGAGTTCCGCCAATTGAGCTGCAGTGATCGACTCTTTGATAGGCAGAAAGTGAGCCACTTTAGTGAGTTTGTCGATGACAACGAATATAGCATCATTGCCACGCTTGGACTTTGGAAACCCAGTCACGAAGTCCATCTCAATGTGGTCAAACTTCCATTCTGGAATGGCAAGAGGTTGGAGGAGACCCGCTGGCCTTTGATGTTCTGCCTTCACTCTTCTGCAGACATCACATTCATTCACGAATTGACCAATCTCGCGCTTCATTCGAGTCCACCAATAAGCTTGCTTAAGGTCCTGATACATCTTCGTGCTCCCAGGGTGGATGGAGAGGAGAGAATTGTGAGCCTCGTTCATGATCACTTTACGGAGGTCACCTTTGGGTACAACAATATGATCCTCGAAGAAGAGAGTGTCCTTGTCATCAAGGCGGTAGCACTTGTACTTGGACTGACTCTTGGCAATCCCAATCTTCACCTTTTTCACCATAGCATCAAGAAGCTGGGCTTGGCGAATCTGGTCTTCCAAGGTAGGAGAGACTTGAATGTTGGCGAGGAAACCTTGAGGAACAACTTGCAGATTAAGTTTGCGGAAAGCTTCACAAAGCTCGGGTTGATAAGGCTTGAGAATCACACTGTTGCAATAAGCTTTCTTGCTCAATGCGTCAGCAACCACATTGGCCTTGCCTGGAGTATACTCGATACTCGGTTTATACTCTTGAATCATTTCGACCCATCAAGTTTGCCTGAGGTTGAGATTAGGCTGAGTGAAGATGTACTTGAGACTCTTGTGATCAGTGAAAATGTCCACTTTTCTTCCTAATAGAAGATGTCTCCAAGTCAAAAGAGCATGCACAACTGCCGCCAACTCGAGATCATGAGTGGGGTACTTCTTCTCATTAGGCTTCAATTGGCGAGAGGTATAAGCAACAACTTTCTTCTCTTGCATTAATACCGCGCCAAGACCTTGGAGAGAGGCATCACAAAAGACCTCGTACGGTTTGGATTCATCAGGCGGAGTCAGAACTGGAGCAGTGATCAATTTCTCTTTCAAAGTGTTGAAAGCAATGTCACACTCCGGAGACCAAACGTACTTGACGTGCTTCTGAAGAAGATTAGAGAGAGGCTTCGCAATCTTAGAAAAGTTTTCAATGAATCTTTGGCAATAGCTTGCGAGACCGAGGAAGCTACGGAGTTGCTTCATGTTCTGAGGAGGTTCCCAATTAACAATTGCAGACACCTTCTCAGGATTCACGGCAATACCCTTGGCAGAGATGATATGACCAAGATAAAGAACCTCATCGAGCCAAAATTCACACTTGGAGAACTTGGCGTAGAACTGATGTTCCCTCAACTTATCGAGCACCAAACGCAAGTGCTTGGCATGATCTTCCTTATTCTTTGAGAAAACCAAAATGTCATCGAGATAGACCAAAACGAAGTCATTGGTGTAGGCGTTGAAGATGAAGTTCATCATGCGAGAGAAGGTCGGAGGAGCGTTGACGAGGCCAAAAGACATGGCAGTGTATTCATATGAACCAAAGCTTGTCCTGAAAGCCGTCTTGGGAATATCTTGCTCACGGATTCGAATCTGATGATAGCCCATACGGAGATCAAGCTTGGAGAATACTTGGGCACCTTTGAGTTGTTCGAACAGCCCATTGATGTTGGGAAGTGGGTATTTGTTCTTGATGGTCTTCTTGTTCACTAGACGGTAATCAACACAAAGTCGGTCCGTTCCATCCTTCTTCTTCACAAAAAGAACACCACAACCCCACGGAAAAGAACTAGGCCGGATGAGACCCGTTTTCTCTTGAATATCGAGTTGCTGCTTCAGCTCCTTCAACTCTTCAGGTCCGAGCTTGTAAGGACGTTTGTACACAGGTTCCGTGTCGGGCTCAAGATCAATAACGAATTCAACTGGCCGGTGCGGAGGCATTCCTGGAAGCTCTTCTGGAAAGACGTCTTGATATTCGCAAACGACTGGAATCTGCGAGATAGCATCCGGTTCACCCTTCTCATTGAGAGAAAACAGACGGATGGTATTATCCCGAGAGGCAAAGACAATTACATCCTCCGACGAATGAGTCAATTGAATCTGCCTGGCTGCACAATCAAGCTGAGCCTTGTGCTTAGAAAGCCAATCCATTCCAAGAATAAGATCAATATCCGAGTTACCAAGAACCATTGGAGATGCCAGAAACTTGAAGTCACCCATCATGATAGAAATATCCGGAATCTCGTGGTTAGCGAGCAAACATTTACCCGGAGAGACAACTGCTAACGGTTTATGCATAACTTGGAAAGTCAACTCATGCTTAGATGCAGAAGGCTTGGAGATGAAACAATGAGATGCGCCAGTATCAAAAATAACTTTTGTGGGAACATCGTTAACTGGAAGGTTACCCATGATCACATCTGACGAGTCCTCTGCGTGGGCTGCATTCATCAAATTGACCTTGGCATGCTTGGGGTTATGCTTGACCACAGCTGTACTTGCCGATCTGACAGGAGGAGGAGGAGGAAGACGCCTCTGGTTGAAACACTTGTTGGCATAGTGACCCTTCTATTGGCACTTGTTGCACGTGACCTCTGAAAGCGGACGGTGATACGGAGCACTCGATCTTGGAGCTTGAGACGAAGTCTTGTTCTGAAAGCCAGGGTTGGGTGGGTGGGAAGAACCACTGCCACCTTTGCTCTTCTGCTGATACGGCTAACGGAACGGAGGAGGAGGAAGCCAATACTTCTGCTGCTTGGCCACTTGAGTAGAGGAAGAAGGAGTAACATCTCTGACTCGCTTCTTGGAAGCATCACACCTCAACTGAGCAGCCTCTTGCTTCAATGCCATGTTGTAGAACTCATTGTATTTCAAGGGCTCAAAGAGAACAAGAGCTAGCTGAATTTCTTCTCCGAGACCACCCCTGAACTGGTATATCATGCTCTTCTCATCAGGGACGTCCTGCTTGGCAAAGCGGGCGAGCTTCTGGAACAACTTGTTGTAGTCATAGACAGACAAAGAGCCTTGCTTCAGGTTGCGGAATTCCTCACGCTTGCTTTCAACCACGCTCTGAGGAATATGATGAGCTCAGAAATCTTGACGGAATTCATCCCAAGTGATAACATGTCCACCTCTGGAGTCCTTGTATTGCTGGAACCATTCTGCAGCTTGATCTTTGAGTTGGAAGAAAGCGAACTTGACAAAGTCCTCAGGCCTGATGTTACTGCACTCGAAATGCTTGCACAGATCCACAAGGCAATCGTCATCATCGGTTGCCTCAACACAATTGCTGAAAGTCTTTGGCCCGTTAGCAAGGAACTGGTTGAGTGTAGCAAAGTGATTCTGATTGTTGCCTTGATTCCCTTGGTTGCCTTGATTGCGCTCTTGCAGAATTTGCATGATCAACTGTGTGTTTGCATTGGTTGCGGCCATCACAGCTTTCCATGCCTCCGGAGAAGGGGGAGGTGATGGCGGATTAGGATTCGGAGTCGTGCGCGTTGGAGGAGCCATCCTGAAGAGGTTGACATCCATTAGCACATTGATAGATAAATATTGAAGCTGAATCCAACGGAATGAAAATTGCAACATATAGTCTTCACATCCGAACAAAATGAACGAATGCATTCCTCTTGAAATGGTCACATATCCATAAATTGAGAAGCCCCGTAGAATTAAGGTAGAGAAATAAATCAACAAGGTACGGATCAAGAACGAATAATCGGTAAGAAATCCCAATTTCAAACCAATATCTGTGGAAGAAGAACTAGAGCTACTAGAATTCCCACCTATGAAACTCCCGAACCTTTCCGGTTATGCAATCAGGTGTTGGGGATACAGGGCAAGCATAATATCTCACCCAAACTAGCAAATCCTACATCCAGCTGTATCCATCCTTCAACACATAACCAGGAAAACTTCGGAAACCGTCTACCTCAACCTTCAAAAAGCATCCGTTATACAAGTTATAGCGATACTCCCGAACTCCCGCCCCAGTACTGGGTGGCGTCGAGGTTATCTCACCAACGAACTGCATAAAAGAGATTTTCGATGTCGGCGTACTAAACTCAGGTATTCCAGAACTGCAATGATAAAATTATGATGACAACACCTCAGAGCTCAACTCCCCGGGACACTTCCACTAAACCCCTGACAGGAGGCACCAAGACAATGCTCTCATCATAAAACCATCGGAACGATTCCAAGATACCCGCGTGATCCAAAATTTTTTTTTGTGAAATTTGAGAAGAGAAGAGTCAAAACTCTACGTCAGGATGCCTTACCAGAGCGATGAGGAGACTGGGAAGTAAAAAGAATTCCTAAACTCTCCGATATATAATTCCTAAATGACTCAAAACATTTTTCTAGACACAACTCGGCCGCTAAAAACGATCAAGCAATGGGGCTCCTAAGGTCGGGGAAGGCTCTGATACCAACTTGTAACACCCTCGATGCGACTATATCTCCCACGTGTCGAGACACGACTTAGAGGCATAATCACATTGAAGGCATATGTCGCAAGTTAGGCAATCTTCACAACATCCCATGTAATATAAATAATAAAGGGGAGATGACATAGTTGGCTTACACTCGCCACATCAATCAAGTACATAATTAACATTACATCATCCAAACACTCATGGCCCGACTACGGCGCCAAAATAAAAGATAACCCAACAAGCGACACGGTCCCGATCACCCCCAACTGGGCATCACTACTGATCATCAGGAAAGGAAACATAGTAACGTTGAGAGTCCTCGTCGAACTCCCACTTGAGCTCGAGCGCGTCTCCTGGAGCGGAATCATCAGGCCCTGCATCTGGTGTAATAGTAATCTGTGAGCCACAGGGACTCAGCAATGTCGCACCCTCGCGATCAAGACTATTTAAGCTTATAGGTAAGGTAAGGTAAATATATGTGGAGCTGCAGCAAGCGACTAGCAAAATATGGTGGCTAACTTATTCGCAAAAGAGAGCGAGAAGAGGCAAAGCACGAGCGAGAAACTAGAGAGCAACCTGCGCAAACATTACTCCAACACCGTGTCCACTTCCCGTACTCCGCCGAGAAGAGGCCATCACGGTAACACACTCAGTTGATTCATTTTAATTAATTAAGGTTCAAGTTATCTACAACCGGACATTAACAAATTCCCATCTGCCCATAACCGCGGGCACGGCTTTTGAAAGTTCAAATCCCTACAGGGGAGTCCCAACTTAGCCCATGACAAGCTCTCACGGTCAACGAAGGAATAGACCTCCTCCCAAGACGTTCCGATCAGACTCGGTATCTCGGTTCTTCAAGACACTTCGACAGGTTAAAACAAGACCAGCAACACCGCCCGAATGTGCCGACAAATCCCGATAGGAGCTGCACATATCTCTTTCTCAGGGCACACTCAGATTGTCCAAACTTCTGGTAGGCCAGCCCAGAGTTGCCCCTGGTAGCCACCGGCGGCTGACAGTTTGGACCAACACTCAGAGGAGCACTGGCCCGGGGGGGTTAAAATAATGATGACCCTTGAGTCTGCAGAACCCAAGGGAAAGAAAAGGCTAGGTGGCTAATGGTAAAATCAAGGTTGGGCATTGCTGGAAAAGCTTTAATCAAGGCGAACTATCAAGGGGTTCCCATTATAACCCAACCGCGTAAGGAACGCAAAAATCAGGGAACATAACACCGATATGACGGAAACTAGGGCGGCAAGAGTGGAACAAAACACTAGGCGAGAGGCCGAGCCTTCCACCCTTTACCAAGTGTATAGATGCATTAAGATAACAAGATAATATAATGATATCCCAACAAGTAAATAAATTTCCCAACAAGGAACGGCCTCCAATCTTCACCTGCAACTAGCAACGCTATAAGAGGGGCTGAGCACAGCGGTAACTTAGCCAATCAACGGTTTGCTAGGACAAGGTGGGTTAGAGGTTTGACATGGCAATTTGGGAGTCTTGAAAGCAAGTGGTAGGCATCGTAGCATTGGCATAGCAAAAAAGCGAGCAAACTAGCATAGCAAAGATAGTAGTGATTTCGAGGGTATGATCATCTTGCCTGCACAGTTGTCAGAGTTGACTGGATCCTCGAAAGCAAACTCAATGGGCTCCTCGTTAGCGAACTCGTCTCCCGGCTCTACCCAAACAATACAAACAAGCAACAAGGACACAAATCAACCACGTGCAAGGATCAAACAATATGATGCAATGATGGTATGCTATGCGGGATGCGATGCGGGATGCAAATGCAAGATTTGACAAGGGATGCAAGAACCTGGCCTCAACTTGGGAAACCAAGTGTGCCACTGGAAAGATGAGATGAAATCGCTTGAAAACGATATAAAGAACGTCGGAATCGGAGTTACGGTTTGGAAATGGCAAGCGATTCAAAAATGACAACGGTCTGTGATTTACAGCAAGTAGTCATCTAAATGCAATGAGATGAACATGCTACAGCACCCAAACAGGACAACAAAATACATGGCAGGGATGCATACAAGATGCTTAACAAAAGTCTAGCACTGAGCTACGGCCAATTCATCCATTAACAGGTTCAAACAAGCATGGCAAAAATGCATATGGCAAACAGATCTCAGACAGTGAAATCAACACTTGTCTGGAATTTCAGATCAGGTAGCCCACTTCGGAGCAACAAAACTACATGCTACAGGACCTGAACATGGCAAAGTAAAGCATGGAATGGAGCTACTCAAAGAGCTTAACAAAAGTCCCTTAGTGACCTTGAGCCAAAAGGGATCAGAAAATACAATTGCAAGCATGTGAACATAGCAAAAACATAATCAGTTCTCAGACTTAGTGAAAACTGGCACATGCTGAAACAGATATCAAGTAGGCATGTTTACGAGCTCGATGCACTCACTACAGGGCAAGTCATGACAAACTAAGCATGCACCCATCAAGATTACACAAAATTCAAGCTAGACATGGCAAGAACAATAGCATAGCATGCACGGATCAACTACAACAACATCGGCAAAATTGCAAACAAGTTGACAATCTGCCCAGATTCACAAAGTAGCAAAAGTAGAGCTCGATTGACTCAATCTAGGGTGCTCCATAATTGCAAACAAAGACATGGATGGATATAGCACTACAAGATTAACAAAACATCCTTACTGATCATCCTCAAAAGAGGCACGGATCACTAGGAAACAACATGAACATATGGCCATATGAGATAAACAGACCAAGGACTTAGTGGAAATGCTAAGTCCCTGAAAACAGAATTAACAAGTGCACCACTTTGCAAGCTTGTGCAAGTCAACACACACATCACAAAAATACATGGGTTGCACCTCTAGAAAGATGACAAAACCCTTAACAAAATATATGTAGAACTCACGGGCATATCATGCACACATTAATGATGGCAAAAATGACAAAAAGCTAAATGGAGCAGCAGATCTGACAATTAACTCAAGTAGCCCTCTTCTAACAGCATTTCGGGCATCAAGATGAACTCAAATGAAAATGATGCAATGGAATGAAATGATGTACTCTCTGAGATGAACATTTTTATATGCTATATGCATGAATTGGAGCTACAGATGCAAACTTACGAGGCCATGAAGATTGCAAAAAAAATAACTAGGACGGGCAAAAAGTCAATCGGCTAGGGTTTTCCAGATCTGGATCGGGCGACACAGAAAACGAGGATGGCCGGGGCTCTCGCCGGAGCTGCGGGCCGCGGTGGCCGGAGAGGGGCGCCGGCGATGAGGGAGAGGAGGAGGAGGCCGGGGAGGCGCGGCCGGGCGCGGACGCCGAGGGGCGTGGGAGGCGGTGCGGCGGTGGCCGGACGGCGGGCGACGCGCGCGCGCCGGCGGGGAGGCGGCGGCGATGGCGCGCGGAGGCGGCGATGGCGCGCGGAGGCGGCGGGGCCGGCGAGCGCGGCGGCGGCGGCTCCCTCGCGCGGGGCGCGGGCGGCGGAAGACGCGGGCCAGGGAGGGCCCGCCCTGGGCCAAGCGGGCCGGCGGCGCGGAGCGGCGATGTGGGGCGCCCTGAGGACACGTGGCAGTGGCCCGTTGGTCGGCTGCGGAGGGCGGACGTGTCCGGCCTGAATCGGACACGTCCGGCGGCGAGGGGAGCAGTTTTTTTTAGGGTTAGAGAGAGGAGATCCGAGATTTAGAATGGGGGGTGTATATATAGGCATAGATGGAGCTATGAGAGTCCAAATGAGGTGTGGTTTTCGGCCACGCGATCGTGATCGAACAATCTAGATGATGGAGAAGGCTTAGGTGGGTTTTGGGCCAAATTGGAAGGGTGTTGGGCTGCAACACACACGAGGCCTTTTCAGTCCCTTGGTTGACCGTTGGAGTATCAAACGAAGTCCAAATGATACGAAACTTGATAGGCGGTCTACCGGTAGTAAGCCAAGGCCGCTTGGCAAGTCTCGGTCCAATCCGGAAATGTTTAATCCCCACACACGAAAGAAAGCTAGAAATGACCACCGGAGGAGAACGAAACGCCGGAATGCAAAACGGACAACGGGGAAAATGCTCGAATGCATGAGACGAACACGTATGCAAATGCAATGCACATGATGACATGATATGAGATGCATGACAATGATAACAACACACGGAGACAAAGACCCGAACCCGAGAAAATAAATAACTTAACGCCGAAACGGCAAGAGTTGGAGTACAAATTGGTAAAGTTACATCCGGGGTGTTACAGTAGGACTCCTCCTGGCGCGCCCTCTCCTGGCCGGCCGCACCCCCCCTTTGATCCTCTATATACGGAGGCAAGGGGCACCCCTAGACATCCACGTGATCATATTCTTAGCCGTGTGCGGTGCCCCCTTCCACAATAGTCCTCGATAATATTGTAGCGGTGCTTAGGCGAAGCCCTGCGACAGTAGTACATCAAGATCGTCACCACGCCGTCGTGCTGACGGAACTCTTCCCCGACACTTTGCTGGATCGGAGTCCGGGGATCGTCATCGAGCTGAACGTGTGCTAGAACTCGGAGGTACCGTAGTTTCGATGCTTGATCGGTCGGGCCGTGAAGACGTATGACTACATCAACCACGTTGTGCTAACGCTTCCGTTGTCGATCTACAAGGGTACGTAGATTACACTCTCCCCTCTCGTTGCTATGCATCACCATGATATTGCGTGTGCGTAGGAAATTTTTTGAAATTACTACGTTACCCAACAGTGGTATCAGAGCCTAGGTTTTATGTGTTGATGTTATATGCACGAGTAGAACACAAGTGAGTTGTGGGCGATATAAGTCATACTGCTTACCAGCATGTCATACTTTGGTTCGGCGGTATTGTTGGACGAAGCGGCCCGGACCGACATTACGCGTACGCTTACGCGAGACCGGTTCTCCCGACGTGCTTTGCACAAAGGTGGCTAGCGGGTGACAGTTTCTCCAACTTTAGTTGAACCGAGTGTGGCTACGCCCGGTCCTTGCGAAGGTTAAAACAGCACCAACTTGACAAACTATCGTTGTGGTTTTGATGCGTAGGTAAGATTGGTTCTTGCTTAAGCCCGTAGCAGCCACGTAAAAGTTGCAACAACAAAGTAGAGGACGTCTAACTTGTTTTTGCAGGGCATGTTGTGATGTGATATGGTCAAGACATGATGCTAAATTTTATTGTATGAGATGATCATGTTTTGTAACCGAGTTATCAGCAACTGGTAGGAGCCATATGGTTGTCGCTTTATTATATGCAATGCAATCGCGCTGTAATGCTTTACTTTATCACTAAGCGGTAGCGATAGTCGTGGAAGCATAAGATTGGCGAGATGACAACGATGCTACGATGGAGATCAAGGTGTCGCGCCGGTGACGATGGTGATCATGACAGTGCTTCGAAGATGGAGATCACAAGCACAAGATGATGATGGCCATATCATATCACTTATATTGATTGCATGTGATGTTTATCTTTTATGCATCTTATCTTGCTTTGATTGACGGTAGCATTATAAGATGATCTCTCACTAATTATCAAGAAGTGTTCTCCCTGAGTATGCATCGTTGTGAAAGTTCTTCGTGCTGAGACACCACGTGATGATCGGGTGTGATAGGCTCTACGTTCAAATATAACGGGTGCAAAACAGTTGCACACGCGGAATACTCAAGTTATACTTGACGAGCCAAGCATATACAGATATGGCCTCGGAACACGGAGACCGAAAGGTCGAGCGTGAATCATATAGTAGATATGATAAACATAGTGATGTTCACCAATGAAACTACTCCATCTCACGTGATGATCGGACATGGTTTAGTTGATTTGGATCATGTGATCACTTAGAGGATTAGAGGGATGTCTATCTAAGTGGGAGTTCTTAAGTAATATGATTAATTGAACTTAAATTTATCATGAACTTAGTCCTGGTAGTATTTTGCAAATTATGTTGTAGATCAATAGCTCGCGTTGTTGCTTCCCTGTGTTTATTTTGATATGTTCCTAGAGAAAATTGTGTTGAAAGATGTTAGTAGCAATGATGCGGATTGGATCCGTGATCTGAGGTTTATCCTCATTGCTGCACAGAAGAATTATGTCCTTGATGCACCGCTAGGTGACGGACCTATTGCAGGAGCAGATGCAGACGTTATGAACGTTTGGCTAGCTCAATATGATGACTACTTGATAGTTTAGTGCACCATGCTTAATATCTTAGAATCGGGACTTCAAAGATGTTTTGAACGTCATGGAGCATATGAGATGTTCCAGGAGTTGAAGTTAATATTTCAAGCAAATACCCGAGTTGAGAGATATGAAGTCTCCAACAAGTTCTATAGCTAAAAGATGGAGGAGAATCGCTCAACTAGTGAGCATGTGCTCAGATTGTCTGAGTACTACAATCGCTTGAATCAAGTGGGAGTTAATCTTCCAGATAAGATAGTGATTGACAGAATTCTCTAGTCACCATCACCAAGTTAGTAGAACTTCGTGATGAACTATGATATGCAAGGGATAACGGAAACGATTCCCAAGCTCTTCGTAATGCGGAAATTGACGAAGGTAGAAATCGAGAAAAACATCAAGTGTTGATGGTAGACAAGACCACTAGTTTCAAGAAAAGGGCAGAGGGAAGAAGGGGAACTTCAAGAAGAACAGCAAGCAAGTTGCTGCTCAAGTGAAGAAGCCCAAGTCTGGTCCTAAGCCTGAGACTAAGTGTTTCTACTGCAAAGGGACTGGTCACTGGAAGCGGAACTACCCCAAGTGATTGGTAGATAAGAAGGATGGCAAAGTGAACAAAGGTATATTTGATATACAGATTATTAATGTGTATTTTACTAGTGTTCATAGCAACCCCTCGGTATTTGATACTGGTTCAGTTGCTAAGAGTAGTAACTCGAAACAGGAGTTGCAGAATGAACAGAAACTAGTTAAGGGTGAAGTGACGATGTGTGTTGGAAGTAGTTCCAAGATTGATATGATCATCATCGCACACTCCCTATACTTTCGGGATTAGTGTTGAACCTAAATAAGTGTTATTTGGTGTTTGCGTTGAGCATGAATATGATTTGATCATGTTTATTGCAATACGGTTATTCATTTAAGTTAGACAATAATTGTTGTTCTGTTTACATGAATAAAACCTTATATGGTTACACACCCAATGAAAATGGTTCATTGGATCTCGATCGTAGTGATACACATATTCATAATATTGAAGACAAAACATGCAAAGTTAATAATGATAATGCAACTTATTTGTGGCACTGTCGTTTAGGTCATATTGGTGTAAAGCGCATGAAGAAACTCCATGCTGATGGGATTTTGGAATCACTTGATTATGAATCACTTGATGCTTGCGAACCATGCCTTATGGGCAAGATGACTAAGACTCCGTTCTCTGGAACAATGGAGCGAGCAACTGACTTATTGGAAATAATACATACTGATGTATGTGATCCGATGAGTGTTGAGGCTCACGGCGGGTATCGTTATTTTCTGACCTTCACAGATGATTTGAGCAGATATGGGTATATCTACTTGATGAAAGACAAGTCTGAAACATTTGAAAAGTTCAAAGAATTTCAGAGTGAAGTGCAGAATCATCGTAACAAAAATAAAAAGTTTCTACGATATGATCGCAGAAGTAAAATATTTGAGTTACGAGTTTGGCCTTCAGTTAAAAACAATGTGAAATAGTTTCACTACTCACGCCACCTGGAACACCACAGCATAATGGTGTGTCCGAACGTCATAACCATACTTTATTAGATATGGTGCGAACTATGATGTCACTTACCAATCTACCACTATCGTTTTGGGATTATGCATTAGAGATAGCTGCATTCACGTTAAATAGGGCACCATCTAAATCCGTTGAAACGACACCGTATGAACTATGATTTGGCAAGAAACCTAAGCTGTCGTTTCTTAAAGTTTGAGGTTGCAATGCTTATGTGAAAAAGTTTCAACCTGATAAGCTCAAACCCAAATCGGAGAAGTGCGTCTTCATAGGATACCCAAAAAGAAAATGTTGGGTACACCTTCTATCACAGATCCGAAGGCAAGATATTCGTTGCTTTGAATGGATCCTTTCTAGAGAAGGAATTTCTCTCGAAAGAAGTGAGTGGGAGGAAAGTAGAACTTGATGAGGTAACTGTACCTGCTCCCTTATTGGAAAGTAGTTCATCACAGAAATCTGTTCTTGTGACTACTACACCAATTAGTAAGGAAGCTAATGATGATGATCATGTAACTTCAGATCAAGTCACTACCGAATCTCGTAGGTAAACCAGAGTGAGATCCGCACCAGAGTGGTACGGTAATCCTGTTCTGGAAGTCATGTTACTAGACCATGACGAACTTGCGAACTATGAGGAAGCGATGATGAGCCCAGATTCCGCGAAATGGTTTGAGAACAAAGTATGGACTTTGATGGATTTGCCCGATGATCGGCAAGCCATAGAAAATAAATGGATCTTCAAGAGGAAGACGGACGCTGATAGTAGTGTTACTATCTACAAAGCTAGACTTGTCGAAAAAGGTTTTTGACAAAGTTCAAGATGTTGACTACGATGAAATTTTTTCACTCGTAGCGATGCTTAAGTCTGTCCAAATCATGTTAGCATTTGCCGCATTTTTATGAAATCTGGCAAATGGATAAACAAAACTACATTCCTTAATGGATTTAAAGAAGAGTTGTATATGATGCAACCAGAAGGTTTTGTCAATCCTAAAGGTGCTAAACAAAATATGCAAGCTCCAGCGATCCATCTATGGGCTGGTGCAAGCATCTCGGAGTTGGAATATACGCTTTGATAAGTTGATCAAAGCATATAGTTTTATACAGACTTGCGGTGAAGCCTGTATTTACAAGAAAGTGAGTGGGAGCACTACAGCATTTCTGATAAGTATATGTGTATGACATATTGTTGATCGGAAATAATGTAGAATTATTCTGCAAAGCATAAATGAGTGTTTGAAAGGATTTTTTTCAAAGAAAGGCCTCGGTGAAGCTGCTTACATATTGAGCATCAAGATCTATAGAGATAGATCAAGACGCTTGATAAGTTTTTTCAATGAGTACATACCTTAACAAGATTTTGAAGTAGTTCAAAATGGAACAGTCAAAGAAAAGAGTTCTTGGCTGTGTTACAAGGTGTGAAATTGAGTAAGACTCAAAGCCCGACCACGGCAGAAGATAGAAAGAGAATGAAAATCATTCCCTATGCCTCAGCCATAGGTTCTATAAAGTATGCCATGCTGTGTACCAGATCTATTGTATACCCTACACTGATTTTGGCAAGGGAGTACAATACTGATCTAGGAATAGATCACTGGACAGCGGTCAAAATTATCCTTAGTGGAATAAGGATATATTTCTCGATTATGGACATGACAAAAAGGTTCGTCGTAAAGGGTTACGTCGATGCAAATTTTGACACTGATCTAGATGACTCTAAGTCTCAATCTGGATACATATTTAAAGTGGGAGCAATTAGCTATAGTAGCTCCGTGCAGAGCATTGTTGACATAAAAATTTGCAAAATACATATGGATCTGAATATAGCAGACCCGTTGACTAAACTTTTCTCACAGGCAAAACATGATCACACCTTAGTACTCATTGGGTGTTAATCACATAGCGATGTGAACTAGATTATTGACTCTAGTAAACCCTTTGAGTGTTGGTCACATAATGATGTGAACTATTGGTGCTAAATCACATCGCAATGTGAACTAGATTATTGACTCTAGTGCAAGTGGGAGACTGAAGGAAATATGCCCTAGAGGCAATAATAAAGTTATTATTTATTTCCTTATTTCATGATAAATGTTTATTATTCATGCTAGAATTGTATTAACCGGAAACATAATACATGTGTGAATACATAGACAAACAGAGTG
The DNA here is from genome assembly GCF_056163025.1 of Triticum urartu. Taxonomy (NCBI): domain Eukaryota; kingdom Viridiplantae; phylum Streptophyta; class Magnoliopsida; order Poales; family Poaceae; genus Triticum; species Triticum urartu. The sequence continues at coordinate 742,798,088 of NC_141875.1, read as the reverse complement.
TCACTAGTATGCCTCTACTTGACTAGTTCATTAATCAAAGATGGTTATGTTTCCTAACCATAGACAAAGAGTTGTTATTTGATTAACGGGATCACATCATTAGGAGAATGATGTGATTGACTTGACCCATTCCGTTAGCTTAGCACTCGATCGTTTAGTATGTTGCATTGCTTTCTTCATGACTTATACATGTTCCTATGACTATGAGATTATGCAACTCCCGTTTACCGGAGGAACACTTTGTGTGCTACCAAACGTCACAACGTAACTGGGTGATTATAAAGGAGCTCTACAGGTGTCTCCAAAGGTACATGTTGGGTTGGCGTATTTCGAGATTAGGATTTGTCACTCCGATTGTCGGAGAGGTATCTCTGGGCCCTCTCGGTAATGCACATCACATAAGCCTTGCAAGCATTATAACTAATGAGTTAGTTGTGAGATGATGTATTACGGAACGAGTAAAGAGACTTGCCGGTAACGAGATTGAACTAGGTATTAAGATACCGACGATCGAATCTCGGGCAAGTAACATACCGATGACAAAGGGAACAACGTATGTTGTTATGCGGTCTGACCGATAAAGATCTTCATAGAATATGTAGGAGCCAATATGAGCATCCAGGTTCCGCTATTGGTTATTGACCGGAGACGTGTCTCGGTCATGTCTACATTGTTCTCGAACCCGTAGGGTCCGCACGCTTAAGGTTTCGATGACAGTTATATTATGAGTTTATGAGTTTTGATGTACCGAAGGAGTTCGGAGTCCCGGATGGGATCGGGGACATGACGAGGAGTCTCGAAATGGTCGAGACATAGAGATTGATATATTGGAAGCCTATATTTGGATATCGGAAGTGTTCCGGGTGAAATCGGGATTTTACCGGAGTACCGGGAGGTTACCGGAACCCCCCGGGAGGTATATGGGCCTTAGTGGGCCTTAGTGGAAGAGAGGAGAGGTGGCCAGGGCTGGGCCGCGCGCCCCTCCCCCCTAGTCCGAATAGGACAAGGAGAGGGGGGCGGCGCCCCCCCCCCCTTCCTTCTCTCTCTCCTCTTTCCCCCCTCCCGAATCCTATTCCAACTAGGAAAGGGGGGAATCCTACTCCCGGAGAGAGTAGGACTCCTCCTGGCGCGCCCTCTCCTAGCCGGCCGCACCCCCCCTTTGATCCTTTATATACGAAGGCAAGGGGCACCCCTAGAGACACAAGTTGATCCACGTGATCATATTCTTAGCCGTGTGTGGTGCCCCCTTCCACCATAGTCCTCGATAATATTGTAGCCGTGCTTAGGCGAAGCCCTGCGACGGTAGTACATCAAGATCGTCACCACGCCGTCGTGCTGACGGAACTCTTCCCCGACACTTTGCTGGATCGGAGTCCGGGGATCGTCATCGAGCTGAACGTGTGCTAGAACTCGGAGGTGCTGTAGTTTCGGTGCTTGATCGGTCGGGCCGTGAAGACGTACGACTACATCAACCACGTTGTGCTAACGCTTCCGTTGTCGATCTACAAGGGTACGTAGATTACACTCTCCCCTCTCGTTGCTATGCATCACCATGATCTTGCGTGTGCGTAGGAATTTTTTTTGAAATTACTACGTTACCCAACACCGCCGCCCCCGACTCGGGCGCCGCGGGGTCGGGCGCCGCTGGCTCGGCCGCTTCTTCGCCGGTCTTGACACCGGCCCCCTCGCCGGTTCCGACGCCGGCCACGACGCCGGCTTCCTCGCCGGCCCCGACGCCGGCCACCTCGCCAGCTCCCACGCCGGCCTCCTCGCCGGCTCCGACGCCGGCCGCCTCACCGGCCGCCTCGCCCAGTTACCCGGGCTCGTGCCGGCGTTCATTGTCCGAGTCTCCGGTACTCGAGCGACGAGTATGTCCTCGCAGCCTCCACCGCGACGCCGTCACCTCTTCCCGCGTCCGCTCGCGCCGCCCTCCATGATCCTCACTGGCTTGCGGCGATGCAGGAAGAGTTCGATGCTCTTCAACGGAACCGCACCTGGACATTGGTTCCCCGGCCTCCTCGCGCCAACGTCATCACCAGCAAGTGGGTCTTTCGCCATAAGACTCGCTCGGATGGTACTCTCGAGCGCTACAAGGCTCGCTGGGTGGTCCGTGGTTTCCGCCAGCGCGCTGGAGTGGACTTCACTGAGACGTTTGCCCCGGTTGTCAAACCGGGCACGATCCGCACCGTCCTCCAGCTCGCCGTCTCCCGCGGCTGGCCCGTTCACCAGATGGATGTCTCCAACGCCTTTCCCCACGGCCATCTTGAGGAGCAGGTGTATTGTGAGCAACCCACCGGTTTCGTCGACGCCTCACTTCCTGGCCATGTGTGTTTGTTGTCCCGTCAGACTAAACACATCGAGCTGGACATACACTTTGTGCGCGAGCAGGTGGCTCTTGGCCGTATACGGGTTCTCCATATGCCGACTGCACAACAGTTCGCCGATGTGATGACGAAGGGACTGCCGACTTCTACCTTCGTGGAGTTCCGTTCCAGTCTTTGCGTCACTGGCGCCGTTTCGACTGTGGGAGGTGTTGAGTATATTGTGTACGTGTATATTTGTGTGTAGGGCCCACCTCCTGTTTCCTTGTATAGTTGAGGTTGTGGCCCACCTCTGTACTTATATATACGTGCCTGGTGCACCGATCAATACATCGAGATTGCACAGCCCATGACTTGTCCTTCTAAGATGTATATATGTGTAGGTGGAGAAAAGGAGAAGAAATGGCAAGCAACACGTCCTGGCCTGCAATTAATTCACTACACTCTGTCGGTGGATGGATTAAAATGATTGACTATTGGAGCACGGTTAATTACTGCCCAATCGAATAATATGGAACCAGAGCTCCCCGCTTTCTAGATGATCCTTATAGAGTAGGAGTACATTCTATCTAAATCCATCTAATCTACTTACTTCGTTCCCTAATTTCATTCAAGAGAACAAAAACTATCGTTTTTAGCTAAATTTGACTTCCTTATGATTGACTAATGGAGTGCGGTTAATTAGCTGGAGCACACGACTAATTGAGGATGCATGAACAGGTCACGTAAGTATATATTAGTCCCTTCCTCGCAATTAATTAGGTATTTTCTTTTAAAGCCTGAACCTTAGAACAACCGTTCTACAGTAATTTAATCGGTATATATGGATGTCTGCGGATCGATAGTTCGCTGTATTCCTCACAAAGAAAGGAAGGGTCAATAACTAATTAAACGTGCACCCATGTATACACTAACCATTTTTTGCAGGGTATTTATGTATTAATCGTAGTCGGAAGTTTTCTCCGTAAAAAAAATATGGAAAACGATATATGATGGAGATACATAAGTGCTGCTTGTCGTGCATCAGCTGACAGGAAAAAAATACAACGGCGTGATTGTGCATGTGATTCGCCACGCGTTAGTTCATTCTCAAAGTCTATTCAATTGCATCCAGCCGTGGACGTACCACGTTTCTGGCAAACAGTGTATGAAAGACATACAGACAAACAGACAAAATCGAATGCAAGCAATGGTAGAGCAGATTCAGTCGATCCTTATTGCATCTATCAGGCGCGCGGGCAAACTTACGATTGTCGTGGAGGAGATTCGGTTAATTGATTTGCCTCCAAGTGGAACCGTTTGACTTGGACGGACAGATATACAGACACATGCATGGTTGAGTTGCAGGCTTCACCCCGGGGAGGGAGGAAGGGGGGATCTACTGCCGAATCGTATGCTAGTGTGTTTTAATAATTCATTTGATTGATAAAGTGGCATATGCGAAGGGATATATCACCTGATTCGTTTTGTACGACTGCATATTATTTGTGTGGGATCTAGTTGTGGATGCTAAGCTAAGCATATGTTCTATTCTTGCCCAGCGAACGAACGAAGCAACAGGCAGGGAAAAGAAAGAAAGACAGACAGACAGAAAGAATATGGCGCTGGCGCGTGTCGGTGCAGTGCAAGCATGTGTTGGTTGAGCCCGCCCACACGGAGCGGGAAGACGTGCAAATGCAAGCAAGGAAGGGCAAGGTTAATTACTACTCCCTTCATTCCAGATTACTCGTCGCAGAAATGGATGTATCTAAAACTAAAATACATTTAGATACATTCATACCTGCGACAAATAATTCGGAATCCTACAGTAGTTTGGAGTAGGTAGTTGGACTGAATCTTTGCTAGTAGCAATTGGCTGCTGTCGGTGGCTCCTACAGTAGTTTCATACGCAAGGAAGGAAGAATGGACGGGATATCCCAGTCATCAGCACCATCGTCGTCGACTCGTCCTAGTGTGGTACAACCAGCTTACACAAGCTTCTCAAGATGATGCTTTTTTGTTTTTTTACAGTGAAGTGATACTATTTTAAATTACTCCAAGACACACAGACCGACGGAGCTGCGTACCACGTCGTGCCCTATATACGCTGTAGAATTCGTAGAAAAGCGCATCGTATACCATAGTAGTGGTGGCACACGCCTGGACTGGACGCGCACAACGAAAGCGCCAGCCTACCTAGAATGGCCGTGTGAACCTTTTGGGGTCGTTGGCGTTCGCTGGCGCACGCGTTTCTTTCTTTCCAATAGGCTTGATTGTTGATTCAATCAATTTAAATTAAATTAAATCACACGGACCGTGCTGACAGTAGCGGTGCAACAGAAGAGAGACGGAAGGTCACCGACACGCAGAAATGGCAAAGGCAGCCGACAGTGGAGCTGCCAAATTCAGGCGTTCAGTGATGCACAACTCATGCTGATGAATGGCGTGAAATACAGAGGTACACAACCACATCGACCAACTATACATACATACATACTCCCTCCGTTCCTAAATATAAGTCTTTGTAGAGATTTCATTATAGACTACATACGAAGCAAAATCTATATGTCGTCTATAGTGAAATCTCTATAAAGACTTATATTTAGGAACGGAGGGAGTACATATTTGCACTAAAAAAACTATACATGCATACATACTGTACCTACATACATACATACATACATACAGTAAAAAATGTGAGTGCTATACAGAAATCTAACGCACATATGCACACGCAGTCACTTGTGAAGTTGTGATCGAGTCTCCTCTCCAGTCTCCACAGGGTAGTAGGAGCGTGTGTTGGCGTTGACGTGGCCTGGCCATCACGGCGGCAACAGCCTCAGTCCCACGTGGAGCCACGTCATAGACACCGGCAGGCAGTCGGTGGCGGCTATAAGAAGGGAGGCAGAGTCTCCTCTCTTCTCCACCATCACACTCACACCACAGCTGAGTCCACAGCAGAGCAGAGCACCATTCTTCTCTCCCATTCTACTCAACGCAAAAGTCCTCGAGGTACGTTTCCTTCGTTGCGTTGCGTTGCGTTCGTCTCTCTCCACCTCTCTGCTCCTCCTCTTCCCCCTCATACTCTGCTCCGCCCACATCTCCTCCACACCACTGGGACTTAGAGGGGTAGATCGCCCCCAGATTCATTGCGAGGCCTCGACTAACATACTGCTCACCTCCATTTTCGCAGATCAGATCAGATCAGATCGACCGCCCGCTAGGCACACTTCGCTTTGCCGCAACATCCATCCCATCCATGGCCCCCTCCCAAGAAGTCGCGCCCCCTGCCGCCGCCATCACCAAGGAGCCATCCACCAACGGCAACGGCAACGGCACGGCCGCACCCGCCCCGAAGACCAAGGCCCCGGCGCTGAACGAGCGGATCCTGTCCTCCATCACCCGCCGGTCGGTGGCGGCGCACCCGTGGCACGACCTGGAGATCGGCCCGGACGCGCCCACAATCTTCAACTGCGTGATCGAGATCCCCAAGGGGAGCAAGGTCAAGTACGAGCTGGACAAGAAGACGGGGCTCATCAAGGTGGACCGGGTGCTCTACTCCTCCGTCGTCTACCCGCACAACTACGGCTTCATCCCGCGCACCCTCTGCGACGACTCCGACCCCATCGACGTCCTCGTCATCATGCAGGAGCCCGTCGTCCCGGGGTGCTTCCTCCGCGCCAAGGCCATCGGACTCATGCCCATGATCGACCAGGGCGAGGCCGACGACAAGATCATCGCCGTCTGCGCCGACGACCCCGAGTACCGCCACTTCAACGACATCAAGGAGCTCCCGCCCCACCGCCTCGCCGAGATCAGGCGCTTCTTCGAAGACTGTAAGTCATTGATGCCTCTGAACTCTGATCATCAGAAGAGAATGTGCTCCTGAATGTGTTTTCTTCTGTTCCTGAATGTGTTTCTCTGATTGATTGGGGCATTCAGACAAGAAAAACGAGAACAAGGAGGTGGCCGTCAACGACTTCCTGCCGTCAGAGGACGCCTACGAGGCCATCCAGCACTCCATGTCAGTTCTCCTCCCCGGTTTTCGATTCTCGATTCATGTTGAAACATGAGAAATTGAACTGATGAATGATGATGTTGCATGATTTTTCCTTTTCAGGGATCTCTATGCCACCTACATTTGCGAGGGCCTGAGAAGGTAGATAATAGATCCGGTGATGCCATGCCGCTTGCTGGAGGATGTTGATGAAAAATTATTCGTGTCGAAACGTTACATACATTCTTGTTTTGTGTTACCTACCTGCATACATACACATACTAGTATATGATATGATCGCCCAAAGCCTTGCATTAAGGCAGTAGCAGCCAGATAAGCAGGGCATTCTTTTCCCAACTACCTTATGTAATACAATTTCCTGGCTGAATGAATATGAGATGTTGGTATACTTTTCCCCACATTGCAAATCTCTGCTGAATCGTTTATTTTGTCGCAACTGGACTGAACTGCTGAGTGCTGTGTGGATTTTCTGGAAGGCCTAGAATCACCTCACCAAAGTCAGTCAGTTAAGGACATGCTTGTGCCAACACAAGGAAGAAAGCAGTGGTGTTTCAGTCCCTTAATCAACTACTCCCTCTGTTCACTTTTATAAGGCTTTGTAGATGTTTCAGACATTGTGCAAAATAGCTCAATTTCACTTGTCTGAAACGACTTATAAAAGTGAACGGGAAACGACTTATAAAAGTGAACGGGGGGAGTATGATAAGTGTATTTTGTTATTCTCATCAACAGAAAGTGCCTTCATCAACAGTAATTTAAGAATTGCACTGAAATACAGAAAGACACATCATATGTCATATTCAAAACAGTTTCTTATAAAAACAGAAAAGAGAAGGACGCGTTGCTAACCTATCGAGTTACAGGCATTGCTCATTTCACCTTTCATCATGCAGTAAAATAAATGAACCGTCCCCTCGCCGTAGCTGCTCAGCGAAACAATGTGAATTCAAGAAGAAATTTCATGCCATCAAGTCATAGATCGTTGCAGATCTCAGATCAAGTCATGCCCTGCTATGGTCTGCTCTTGACCACAGGACAGGCAGGGGGTGTACAAATGGAAGATCAGATATGCCCACTGGTATCAACATAGAAAATGCTATCAGCGGCTCATCATCATCTCTTTTGTCCTCTGCGAGATTGATCGTCAAAAGAATCACAACATATTTCATCTCTTTCGTCCTGTGAATTTCATGAGTGGCAGGCCATGTTTGCCATGTTTTGCAAATTTGGTGAATTATTTCATCACCATCTTCATCAGCGGTACAACAAACTTACAAGACAAATCCATTTGTCAGATATATGATGTTAGTAATTAGCATCAGCGAGCAGATCACTACGACGCCGCACGAAATATCTCGGATAATCTTTTTCACCCACATTAAACATCCACTTGTCAGATGCGAAAAGCTGCCAGGCAGCAAGGATGATTCCAAAGCATAATAAACATAAGATTGATCTAGGGTGAGCATTGGTTTGTGCCCAAATCATTCAAACAAAACTTGTTGCTAAGGTTGGTTTTGGCACAAACCAAAGACACTTGTATTACATTTCTTACATGAGTCTAGTCTGTTGCTACAGCACATATTTTGGCATGCCTAATCTGCCAAAAAGCAAGAAAAACACATCCATGGACATGAGGATCAAGTGAAATCTTCTGCTGCCCATCGCCAGCAGCATCGGCCAACCAAAATTGGTGCTACGGAAGGTTCCTGTTCATCTCACAATGAAGACTGCCGTCAGCTCCACTCTCCTCTTTCATAAACATCATGCAACTTGGTCAAAATCTCGGAGAATTTGTAGGAATGCAACCAGTAGATATTAAATATGGCAGCATGGTGTGTCTTCCCTACAAGCAATGCTGGGGTACTCCACATTCCAGGTTCTAGCCGAGGGGTTCTTTAAAAATCTGAGCATCTTTCCCGCAAAAAAAAAACAAGTACATTTGAACATGTTTCCCCTAAACAGGCAGATACATTCAAGCTTGGAGAACTTGACAATGTATGATGTGGGCCTTCAAATTACGACCTGCAATTGCTGACCACAAATTAGCCATCAAAGACCTGTGCTGGTGGCCCTTCCGGGCAAAAGTCTCCCACACACGGGCACTCTCCATCTCAATAACTTTTGTTGGGTCACAGACATCAACAAGGGTCATGCCCATGTTATTACGGATAACACAGATCTTTCCATTCAGTGAGACCAAAGCCACGGCTTCAAAAGCTCGTGAGCTGCCCAGATGGCGTCTACTGTCCATGAATCTTGTCCACAATCCTATGTCCCCATCATAAACTCTTAGCTTGCAGGCATCCCGACAATCCGCTGAATAAAGACGACCATTAAAGGAAATGGTTGGATTCCGCAAGGCTGCAACCAGTGCATTACCAGTGGTCGACCACGTGTTGGATGTTGGCAGATAGACCTCGCTCACAACCTGGCGGTGAGAATCAAGTCCCTTTAGGAACCATTTGCCATCATATACAACTCCAGTGAACGGCACCATTCCTGTGTTCATTTCAGTGATGCAAGACCATCTATTCCTGTTCGGATTGTAAACCTCAGCAGATCTTAGAGTTCTCTGTGTCCCTTCACACTCCCCACCGGCAACATAGAGACAGTTGTTTATGACACAAGAGCCAAACAAGTGCCGCTTCCGTAGCATATCTGGAGCCCGGTGCCACTTGTTTGTCCGAGTACTGTAATACACGACATGCCTCATAGACCCCCGTACTGGGTTTTTGCCACCAAATAGGTACAAAGAGCAGCCACTGAGAACAGCGCAACCAAAGCCCACGGCTTCCGAATACTCTGGTGGAACTGGAGGAAGTGACCTCCAGAGCTGGTGCACTGGATCAAAGGCATGCCAAGATAGTTTCTGATCACGATCCCTTTTGAAGACGTAAACCCATTCTTCTTCCATGCCACATTTCTTCCGCAGTGAGTAATAATAATTCCCAGATAAAAGTCGGCTCCATTTTCTACAGACCAAGCGAAGATTAGGGTGCTCAGCTCGAGAAACCCGCATCAGACATGAAATAGCCAGGTCATCAGGAAGGCCAGGCAGAAGCGGCGCCTGAGTTCGGCACCTCTCCTTGCGTGAGCTCCTTGACTTGCGCTTGTTCGGTTTGACATCAGGTTGCATGCACAGCCTAGCACCAGGGACAAACTTTCTAGCATTGACGACAGTTTTAAGGCCTCCATCTACCCTGCAGTAGCAAGAGACAGACTCTCCCTGCAAACACATTGACCAATCATATAAGATGCCTTTATTCATCTGAATGTGGAACAACAAAAGTATGAAACAAAACCAAAGGGAAGTAGCTATGTATTATCATTTATCAAGGACACAAACACAACTTGTCCACCCACTAGCAAATATGTTCGAACTCATCATCAATTGTTGTATATCATATGAAAGAGGGAACGGGTCAGTCAACTGTACTGAATTAAAATATGTGAAAACTTATGGATGTAACTATGTAAGATCAAGTGGCTGTGACTTGGCTTAGAAGTTAGAACCCAGTACTATTCTTGTTCCACTGAACTCTGCATGAGAAAAGAAAAAAAATACAAATAGAAAGATGGTAGAAAAAGGAACTACCACTTTGATTAAATTAGTAAAGGAAAATTTAGCAGCTAAAGTTATACTCCCTCCGTCCCACAATATAAGATGTTTTTGCAAGCTGAAACAGCTTGCAATGCAAAAATGTCTTATATTGTGGGACGGGGGACTTGTAAAAACGTCTTATATTGTGGGACGGAGGGAGTAACAGGTTGGTTTTGGCTTTGGTTGTGATACTAATTCCTAACTGGTAAAGATGCACTTGCTAAGCTCCTTCAGCTACACATATAAATGCATCAGATGATCCTCGCTATATAACTACTACATGCGCAGAAGACCATGCAGAGAAGAGAAGGAATTCCATGTAATGGTGTTTCTAACCAAAGAAGTACCTCTTGAATAGTATCTCTAAGATTAAAGCAACACTAACATGTCACTAAATTAATTTCAATTAAATAAAGGACCAGCCACCTCCACGGTTAACCTAAACTTGAACTCCAAAAACAGCCGGAAGCACCCAGATCCCAACTCAAATCACAAAAATGAACATAATTTTGTCCTCACCCTTGGAAGATAATCATAACTCTATGCCAAAAACAAATTCCTTGGCCCATTGCAAGATCATATGTTTGAACCAAAAGCATTAAGCACCGACTCCAGAGCAATAACCCTAATTCAATGTACATACAGAATTCTCAAGCAAAGCTGTTTCTGACCGAGAAAATAGCAGTTGCACAGCAACTCTAAGCTAAAAGAAACACAGAGCTATGACTGACAAACTCTCGCATTAAATTTCCATGTAATAGTGATTCTAACCAAAGAAAGTAGCACTTGATGCATTCTGATGTTGGGTGCAAATTAAATGAATCTGGAGAAAATCAACTGCAGAACACGGCATCATCATTTGATACAAGCTCCAGCAAAACACATCATATGAAACAAATTAGTGTGTGAGTTCCAGCAAGTCATGTCTCTACATGCCCCCTAAAAGTTTCTGCACAATATCCCTTAGATCAAAACAACACTAACATGTCACTAAAATGATTTTGCAATGATAAAGAATCGATTACACGCTTCTACATTGACAGTGCAGCTGGCAAGCTTCATCAGCATAAACAATTCAGGACGACTGCCATTATATAATAATACTTCCTCCGTCCGAAAAAACTTATCCCTCAAATGAATGTATCTAGTGTTTTCGGACGGAGGGATATCTAAGAATTCCACCAGCCAGCCTGAATTACTACTCTCATTATCCCTATGTTGGACTGCTATGTGTATGCTAATCATGTAGTAATGTCATCATTTTAACCTCTCTGTGAGCCCTCCTTAGCCATGGTGAGTTCCTTGTCCTCTCCTTTCTCACCATGGCTGCTGAATTTCGCGGGATGGCAATCGAACCAGAGGATAATGGTGTTCTTAGATATTCTATAATCCTGGTTGTGCTGATGCGCCAAATCCCAGGCCTCCGGCCAGCAGGCCAGGCGAGAAAAAAAAACCTAGAGACGACGCCCCACCCCGTTCATAACAGATCGAAGCCAGCGTTCGCCGGATCCGGCGGAGGCACCGGCGAGCGAGCGAGAAATCCAGACAGAAGTAGAAGGGGTGGGGAAATCTCACCTCTTGCTCCGCGAGCCGGCGGCGCTGCATGAGATGCCTGATCTGCGCGTCCCGGTCCCCCGCCACCGCTGCTGTCCGCGCTCGTAGGATCCGCCTCCGCCGGCGTCGCCTCTTCCTCCGCCGACTGAAGGAGAAAATAACTCGAGCGCCGCGCTCGAGCTCGTCGCCGGCGGATAAGGGGGAAAGGGAGACTTTTGTTTTCTAGAAACAGGGGGTGGGTGGGGGAAGAGAGAGAGAGAGTGGGGAGGAGGCTGTGGGAGAGCAGCGTCGAAGAAACGGACGTCGACGGGGAAAGCCCATCCGCCACATGGGCCCAATCCACACGGCACCACTAAAATATGGGATTCACCCCTAAAAAAAACTAAAATATGGGATTCTGAAGAAAAAAAACCATTGTACATCGACTAAAAAATAATACACTTTCTTTTGTGGGTGCCGGGGAATTACCCGCGGCTAGACCCGGCAGCCCAAGACATGATCAAGCTAGACCAGAAGACCCATGATGAGGTCATTTAGGGCACCATATGGGCTAGCTCTCTATGGGTTGGGAGCCTGGAAGGAACCCGGCCAGGAAGATAAGACCCGGCCGGTAGAGAGTGGACCCGGCAAGACCCGGAGTCCCAGCACCAGAAGGAGTCCACCTAACTTGAAAGACACAAAACGTTTACAAGACTTGGAGTAAGACTCCGACTATGGATAGAACATGGAAACCTAATGTAAACCCCAGAGACCTGGCTATTATATAAGGTGGGTTCCTAGGTCGTCCAAAGGACATGTTAGAACTCTCGAGTTATTGGTAGCATAATAGCACCCTTGTAATCAAGATTATCATCATCATTAGCAATCAAGGAGTAAGCTATTACCTCTATCGTGAGGGGCCGAACCTGAGTAAACTCGCGTCTCTCGATTCCGATCAACCCCATCTAAGGTTCCACCTAGCAGCAATGGCCTCATAACTAAGTTCTCCTATGAGGACATCTACCATGACATAACCATGACAGTAGGGTAAAAGAGATTTCACTGCTTAACCCTGGAGATCACAATCGGTGCAACAAATCAATCTCATATGGACCAAACCTTAGCCAAACAACTGTTCGTATGTTATGACGATCTACTTGAGCTAAGCGATGAGCAACATTCTTTCCAGCACGGAGAACTGTTCCAATGGAGTATAGTCTATCTTGCGCAAGAAGACTCAAATATAATACACTTGTACAAAATAAAACCCCCTAAAAAGGTATCACAAAATAAAATCATCATTCGTCCATGAAGAAACCATGATTCACCGGAGCTCAATAAAAAGTTCACAATTTAATCACGGGTTGTCTTCATGTCAGACGGCGTCAAGTCTCACCGGAACATTATAGTGTATGTACTCACATCTCCTCATCGAGAGCATAAACCTTATCTTGGTCACAATTTTCAAACTCCACATCGAGCAACTTGGTTGTTGTGCAATGACACAAAATTAATAATAATCTTGTTTTGTTATGCGGCTTGGTGTTGATTTCAGTTTTTGGCACGGCAGAAAACATAATTAAAATGGCCTCAAGGGAAAAAAGATTTCAACATGAAAAATCTGTGTATGGCAAAACAGACAACTTTGATGTTTAGGTCGTCGCCATCTGATCTCATCTCGGGGGCCGACAATGTGCTTGGAGTGCTGAGATTTGACTTTTTTACTGGATGCTGAGATTTGACATTCAAAGTACTGTTGTGTGGCTTACGCCTCCCAACCGACCTTAGATGAAAAGTGCTCTACATGGATTTGTATTTGTCTTATTCGGGCGATTGATTTTGATATTTGAATCATATCAATCCAAAGTCGTATGCAAAAGTTCCGGCGACCACTAATGAAAAGTTGCAGCTCGGACCAGATACCCGTATAACCCATGCCTGATACGTGTTGAGAGTTGTTACATCTTTTGCATGAACGATTTGACCCTCAAGATTAGAGCTTGCCTCTAATTGATAAACATTCAACACAAAAGTTGTTCGTCTTGTCAAAACAGGTAAATTTTCTTTTGGTTGCGTCTCCAACCGAGGTCGTATGTGACCCTGTGAGTCCCCAAAACTGATTTGTTGTCTCATACCTAATCAAATAGTGTACATTCTGAATCCATCAAATCCAAGGAGGCAAGCATTGTTGAGTTAGGCATGTGAAGCATAGCAAAACAGCCATGCTTGAATTTTTTTTCCGAAGTTAAGGAAACCTATTTCCTGCCCGATGAATTCTGTGCTAAAGAACTTAATGAGCAACTGATAATGACCTTCAAAGTGATGGAGCACAAAACCAGTAAAAAGAACCGGAGCAACCTATTGTTCAATTCACCCAACCATCATGCTCTCCCAACGTATTTGAAGAGGTATGTCTAGCAAGTGATTTACCTAGTTTCAGTTTTGTCGCAACTTCATTGTTGATGCATCTATTGGCAAAATTCTAATAAACAATCTTGAGAGAATGATGAAGAAGAGTAATTTACTTGTTAGCGACAAAATTGGTATAGAGCATATCGGTGAACACATTGTACCATTCGGAGAGTATTATTGAAGTCAAAGCTATTCCCATTGTTTGATTTAAAATTTATATCTAAGTGGTAGCTTTGCTTACTTCTTACTTGGATTACATTCGGACTCAAATGAGGCATATATGTTATAATTATTTTGTTTTCAGCAATCTAAAGCAAGGTTAAATTCTGTTGGGAAACCCGATGATAGTTTAATTTCTTATTCAAATACATCAGAGATAGAGTGTAGAACACAATGCGTAGCTGAATGAGGTGATGCCAAATCCGAACCATTCATTTGATTACCTTCAAAGCATGGTGAGATTTACTCGGAGTGCTAAGATTTTAAATTTGGAGTAATGTTCAGCCGATTACGCCTCCAAGATGACCTCAGATGAAAAGGTGTTCTACTTGATTGTCTTTGTCTCGTCGAGCCGATCAACTTTGATATTTGAATCATCTCAATCTGTGGCCCTTTGCAAAAGTTACGGCTAACACAGTGCAGCCTGATCACTAATGAAAAGTTTCAACCGCAACAAGACACTCATACAACCCATGTCTAATACATGACGAGAGTTGTCATCTGTTTTGCGCGAGCGATTCGGCCCTCAAGATGGCCTCTAATCTAAAAATGTCTAACACGAAATTTGTTTGTCTCGTTGTAACGGATAGAATTTTTTTTCTGGGCGCATCACCATCCGAAGTCATATGCGGTATGTGAATCCCAAAAATTGAACTGTTGTCTCAGATCTATCTAAATATGAGTTTTGATGGATTTTGTAAGAATTTGGATGGCATTTGAAGTATTTTTCTTGTACGGTAAAGTCTAGTCACCTCATAAGTAGATGAGAGGTGATGACTAATTGAGCAACACACAATCGAGCAATCAATATATCACTTTTTACCTTCACTTTTACCTTCTCTTTTGTTTTTCTTCTTTCTCGTCTTCGTTCGTTCTTTGTGTTGGAGAGCAATGATCCATGGGGCCATAGGAGCGATCATTCTTCGTGTTGTTCTTATGCTTCTTTTATTTGGTTTGTTTTTAATCTTTTCTTTTGATTCTTCTTTGTTGCTTCTTTTGTTGATTTCTCTCTTCTCTATGTCTTTTTGAGTCTTGTGTTTCGAAAAGAGAAAACAACAACAAGAATTTTGTTTGGCTCTTATGTGCTTTATCTTCGATCTAATAAAAATACCCAAAATTATTTTTATGTCTTCTCTTTTTGTGTACAGTTGTTTGCATATTTCAGCTTAATCCACGGCGACACTTGTACTATGTTACTTATTATGCACATCATCCGATCGTGCAGGTGACAAGCAATAATGACGATTTAGTTGATGAAGTGGCCGTGGTAAAGAAAGCTGTATGAACTCCACTTTTTGTGATTTGCTGCGTGCAGACTTACAATAGTTCCTTCTAAGCTATCTCTATCATGTGAGGACCCACTTTTATTGATTGGTTTCCTTCCAAGTGTCAGATCTTGCAGTTAGAAATCATATTCATCCATCTGGAATTACTTGTCATAGAAATGGATATATCTAGAACTAAAATGCATTTAGATGCATCCATTTTTGCTGTAAGTAATTCTAGATTGAGGGGGTATTACATAAGGTAGTTGACAGAATGACTTCCTTTTATCACCTGGCCACTACTATTGCCTTAATCAAGGCTTAAGATGACCTATAGCTCAATCATATACTAGCATATGTATATGTAGGTATGTATGCAACACAAAACAAGAATATAATGTATGTATTTTTATGAGGCATAATTTTTTCGTCAGCATCGTTCATGCATCAAGTGGCAAGGCAGCACCAGATCACCATCCATCAGGCAGCATCCTCCTCCTACCTTCTCAGGCACCAGATCACCAAATTTGTGAAACATGACAAACATGGCCTGCCTGTTACTAATGAAATTTATGGGTCCCTTGAAAAGGTCTATGATATATGTTTGTTGTTTGATGCTCACTCATCACAGAGGACAGAAGTGATGATGAAGATAGTGACGATGATGAGCCGCTGATAGTATTTTCTATGCATATCTCATCTTCCATTTGTACACCCCTGCCTACACCAATGGTCAAGAGCATACCATGGCAGGGCTTGACTTGATCATAGATGTGCCAAGATCTATCTATGACTTGATGGCATGAAATCTCTTGTTAAATTCACATTGTTTTGCTGATGATTTATTTACTTTACTGCATGGAAGGTGAAACGAGGAATGCCTCTTGTAACTAAATCGGTTAGCATGCAAGTTCCTTATCTTTTCTAATTTGAATACGATTGGCCCCTCAGCTTTAAGAAACATGGCTATGATGAATGTCTATGTCTATGGCTGTGGCTTGTACATACGAGTTCTTGAATGACATTTGTCAGTAATATCTGACTTTGGTGTAGGCATTCTAGAAAATGCACACATCACTCAACAGATAGCACCACACCACAACAATTGATGTATGTTACTTCTCTAGACATATTTGTTTGCTGGTGAGATGGTTTGCACACTTACAACTGGAAAAGGAAAGAGTACTGAGCACATTTTTGCATAATCTGCATTGGTAAAATAGGAAATTCATTTTCTAACTCGTGGCTCGGTTGGTCACAAGTATTTAGTGCCAGGCTAATGCGACGAAATAAACGATTCAGCAGAGATTAGCAATGGGGAAAAAATACAGTATACCAACATCTCATATTCAGCCAGGAAAACGTATTACATAAGCTAGATGGAAAAAGAGTGACTTCCTTATCTGGCTACCACTGACTTGATCAAGGCTGTTTATGAGGTGTAGCTCCATCATCATATACTACTATATGTATGTAACAGAACAAGAATATAATGTATGTATTTTTATGAGGCATAATATTTTCGTCAGCATCGTTCATGCATCAAGTGGCAAGGCAGCACCAGATCACCATCCATCAGGCAGCATCCTCCTCCTCCTACCTTCTCAGGCCCTCCACAATGTAAGTAGCATAAAGATCCCTGAAAAACGAAAACGACGCAACATCGGCTCGATTGCATTTGCATATGACTCAAACAATTCGTTCCTAATTGCTCATGTGGTGAATAACACATATGCTGGTAGTGGAGGAGGAAGGAGAGAACTGACATGGAGTGCTGGATGGCCTCGTAGGCGTCCTCTGACGGCAGGAAGTCGTTGACGGCCACCTCCTTGTTCTCGTTTTTCTTGTCTGAATGCCCCAATCAATCAGAGAAACACATTCAGGAACAGAAGAAAACACATTCAGGAGCACATTCTCTTCTGATGATCAGAGTTCAGAGGCATCAATGACTTACAGTCTTCGAAGAAGCGCCTGATCTCGGCGAGGCGGTGGGGCGGGAGCTCCTTGATGTCGTTGAAGTGGCGGTACTCGGGGTCGTCGGCGCAGACGGCGATGATCTTGTCGTCGGCCTCGCCCTGGTCGATCATGGGCATGAGTCCGATGGCCTTGGCGCGGAGGAAGCACCCCGGGACGACGGGCTCCTGCATGATGACGAGGACGTCGATGGGGTCGGAGTCGTCGCAGAGGGTGCGCGGGATGAAGCCGTAGTTGTGCGGGTAGACGACGGAGGAGTAGAGCACCCGGTCCACCTTGATGAGCCCCGTCTTCTTGTCCAGCTCGTACTTGACCTTGCTCCCCTTGGGGATCTCGATCACGCAGTTGAAGATTGTGGGCGCGTCCGGGCCGATCTCCAGGTCGTGCCACGGGTGCGCCGCCACCGACCGGCGGGTGATGGAGGACAGGATCCGCTCGTTCAGCGCCGGGGCCTTGGTCTTCGGGGCGGGTGCGGCCGTGCCGTTGCCGTTGCCGTTGGTGGATGGCTCCTTGGTGATGGCGGCGGCAGGGGGCGCGACTTCTTGGGAGGGGGCCATGGATGGGATGGATGTTGCGGCGAGGCTAGCGCTCGATCTGATCTGCGGAAATGGAAGTGTGCAGTGTGTTAGTCGGGGCCTGGCAGTCGATCTTGGGGCGAGCTCACCACTCCCTTCCGGCGGTGTTGAGGAGATCTGGCCGGAGCAGAGTATGGGCGGGGGGGGGAAGAGCAGGAGGAGGTCGACGACGCAACGCAACGAAGCAAACGTACCTGAGGGAGGGACTTTGCGTTGAGTAGAATGGAAGAATGCTTCTCTGCTGTGCTGTGGACTGAGATCAGCTGTGGTGTGGTGATGAGAGGATACTCTGCCTCCCTTTTTATAGCCTCCACCGACTGCTGCCTGCCGGCGGAGGGCAGAGGAAGAAGATGAAGATGAGAAGGTGGTGCTGAATTGCTGACTCGGCCTTTGCTGCGAGATATGTTGCCGGCGTGAATTAAAATCAGGCTGACCATGAATGACGTGCCTCCACGTGGTGTCAAGCATGTTGCCGTGATGGGATGGCGAGGCCACGTCAACGCCAACACACGCTCCTACCCTGTGGAGAGGAGACTCGATCAGAACTTCACAAGTGACTGCGTGTGCATGTGCGTTTCATTTCTGTATAGGACTCACATTTTTACTATATGTATGTATGTATGTATGTATCTTCATTTTGGATAGAAGTAGCGGCATGTGTTGGCAAGATGGTGGATTCAGGCTCATTGTTGTAATACTTTGTAAGGTCCTGAGAATAATCAATAAAGTGGCCGTATGCATCTCCCAGATGCAGAGGCCGGGGGTCATCCTTCTTTTCTAAAAAATATATGTATGTATCTATGTATTGTATGTATTTAGACATATTTTAGTATGTATCTTCACTCATTTTAGTATGTATATGTAGTCAATATTTTGAAATAGGTAAAAGGTCTTATAGTTGGTTGATGTGGTTACGTACCTCTGTATTTCGTCGTGCGTTCAGTACAGACGTGTGCCGCTGCCATGCGCGCATACATGCCTAAGAACTAGTCTATGAGCTTCACCGGGCAGCAGCGTATGTACAGGGTACGTACTACTCCCTCCGTTCCTAAATACTTGTCTTTTTAGGCATTTTAACAAGTAACTACATACGGAGTAAAATGAATGAATCTACACTCTAAAATATGTCTACATATATCCGTATGTAATAGTCATTTGAAATGTCTAGAAAGACAAATATTTAGAAACGGAGGGAGTTATATTATAACTCCCTCCGTTTCTTTTTACTCCATATATAAGATTTGATCAAAATCAAACTACATAAAGTTTGATCAAATATATATTAAAAACTATGAACATCTATAATATTAAAACTATATAGTATGAAAATACATTTGGTGGTGTATCTGATAATGTTGATTTCATATTGTCAATGTTTATATCTTTTAATATAAAGTTAGTCAAATTTTATAAAGCATGACTTTAACCAAACCTTATATGCAAACTAAAAAAAACGGAAGGAGTACGGCGTATGCAGCTACGACGGTCTGTCGGTTCGTCTTGTAATTTTATATCACCTCACTTCTCAAAAAAAGCACGGTAAAATTCGCTACGCACGGACACGGCGACCTGTTCTGTTCGCCCGTTGGTCGCCGTGTGCGTCCATCTCCACCCATCCAGCTGGATGCACTCCGTTGGTAAAAAAATTGAATTGTTCTAAGTACAATTTTTTAAACATCAATACAGAGGCATGTAAGCGTTCATACATACACGCATACACTCATCTCTATAAACACACATGCACATCCTATCCTACGAGCATCGTAGTCGCCTCGTTGTCGAGGAGAACATCTCCTCCCACTAAAAGCAAATCGCCGGAAATCTGGAAATAAATCCAGAAATAATGCAAGCATCATGACTTGAGCATTGATGGCTGGGGATATCATTGTCCCTCTAACCATCCAATAAATTGGTTCGCGAATTGTTTTAGTAATATTATATATGGAGTTGATTAAAAAAATAGTTGCAGTAACTAAATTACAGACGATGACAATGCTTCGGCCCGGTGCATATAGCTTACTAATCTGTAGTACCTGTTCCCCGCAAAAAAAAGAAAAAAGAAATTCTGTAGTAGCTGTCTCCCTGAAGTAAGACCGACTTGAGAAGCTTGTGTAAGCTGGTTGTACTACACTACGACGATGACGATGATGCTGATGACTGGGAGTCTGGGATATCCCGTCCGTCTTCTGTTCGTCAGAATATTTATCCTTTCTTTTTTTTGAAAGCGAATATTTATCCTTTCTTCTGTCTGAAACTACTCACTTTAGGAGCCACAGACAACACTCAATTGGTAGTAGTAAGCGTCATATCCGTTTGGGTCACAGCAGATAAAAACGTCATCCGACACGACAACTCAAATCCAAAATGCGTCCACTTTGTGTTCGTACCATGTGTTCTCTCGGTGTTTGCCATGGCCCCACATATCGACCGGCCAACTACCGCACGTGGTTGTAATTACCGCGGCTACCTTCTAAGGGCCTGCTTGGTTGTAATTACCCCTACGAGCAGCGTAGTCGCCTCGTTGTCGAGGAGAACGTTTACTCCCACTGAAAACAAATCGTCGGAAATCCTGAAATAAATCTAGTAATAATACAAGCATCAGGACTTAAGCATTGATGGCTCGGGATATTACTGTCCCTCTAACCATCCAATAGATTGGTTCGCGATTGTTCTAGTACTATTATGTATGGAGTTAATTTAGAAAATAGTTACAATAATTAAATTACAGACGATGACAATGCTTCGGCCCGGTGCATATAGCTTACTAATCTGTAGTACCTGTTCCCCGCAAAAAAAAAGAAATTTTGTAGTAGCTGTCTCCCTGAAGTAGTCCTGGCCATCTCAGGCCCGGCCTTGTCGGCGCATCCAGGCCCGGCCCTAAAATTCAGGGCCTAGGCCCGATGGGCTTGACCATGGGCCGGGCTTGGGCTTGAGTTTTGAGCCCACCAGCAGGGCCTAGGCGGGCATGGGCTTAGCATATTGACATTTTAAGAAAGAGGCATAGCCCACGGCCCTAAGTCCTAAGGGCTTTTTAGAGCTTTTTACCAGATGGGTCGGTGTCGGTGTCAAAACCGGCGGATCTCGGGTAGGAAGTCCCGAACTGTGCTCTAGGCCGGATGGTAACAGGAGGCAAGGGACACGAAGTTTTACCCAGGTTCGGGCCCTCTCGATGGAGGTAAAACCCTACGTCTTGCTTGATTAATATTGATGATATGGGTAGTACAAGAGTAGATCTACCACGAGATCAGAGAGGCTAAACCCTAGAAGTTAGCATATGGTATGATTGTTGTTGAGTATCTTGTCCTACGGACTAAAACCCTCCGGTTTATATAGACGCCGGATAGGGTTAGGGTTACATAGAGTCGGTTACAATGGTAGGAGATCTGCATATCCGTATCGCCAAGCTTGCCTTCCACGCCAAGGAAAGGCCCTTCCAGACACGGGACGAAGTCTTCAATCTTGTATCTTCATAGTCCAGGAGTCCGGCTGAAGGTATAGTCCGGCCATCCGGACACCCCCTAATCCAGGACTCCCTCAGTAGCTCCTAAACCAGGCTTCAATGATGACGAGTCCGGCGCGCAGATTGTGTTCAGCATTACAAGGCGGGTTCCTCCTCCAAGTACTTCTTAGAAGATTTTGAACACAAAGATAGTGTCCGGCTCTGCAAAATAAGTTTCCACATATTGCCATAGAGAGAATAATATTTACACAAATCTAATCTGCTTACGTATTCCGTAATGTGACACACCACGGCCAAGTCTTTATCCGAGTCGTTTCATTATCCCACCTCAGTGCGTCATGCGAGGCGGTTTCCTTGGCATGTCTTGTTAAAGCAAACCGTGTCCCCTTATTCCGGGATTCTCATCAATACGGGCGTGGGTAACCCAACCGCGCCATTAATTACGGCGCTTGGAGATAAGCGAGTTTTACCAGGCTGGCGAGGACACGTAGTTGCGTCCACCCATATAAGGGGATAAAGATCCACCTTTTCACCTATGCCTTCTTCCTCCTTTGCTTATCCATTCTCGCGCACTCGAACTCCAGCGCCCAAGTCCGCACTCCCCACCTCAACCTTCTCCAGCCATGTCCGGAGCGGGAGGCAAGTGGATGGTCTCCTCCGTCACGGAGGGACACATCAAAAAACTGAGGAAGGCCGGATACTTGTGTAACGACATTGCGTACCGGCTTCCCGAAAAGGGGCAGTTCATCCCCACCCCTAGGCCCCGTGAGAGGGTGGTGTTCCTCCCCCATTTCCTTCGCGGACTGGGCTTCCCTCTTCACCCATTTGTCCGGGGGCTCATGTTCTACTATGGCCTGGATTTCCACGATCTGTCCCCGAACTTTGTCCTCAACATCTCGGCGTTTATCGTTGTGTGCGAGGCCTTCCTCTGCATCCGCGCCCCATTTTGGCCTATGGCTCAAGACTTTCAATGTCAAACCTCCGCATCCGCGTCTTGGTCTTGGGGGCTGTTGCGGCTGTGCCGTTGCCGTTGCCGTTGGTGGATGGGTCCTTGGTGATGGCGGCGGCAGGGGGCGCGACTTCTTGGGAGGGGGCCATGGATGGGATGGCTGTTGCGGCAAAGCGAAGTGTGCCTAGCGGACGGTGTGGTGGTGGAGAAGAGAGGAGACGCTGCCTCCACTGTCTGCGGGCTGTCGGTGCAGGGCCGAAGAAGAAGATGATGATGATGAGACGGTGTGGTGCTGACTTGGCCTTTTCTGCGTGATATGATGCCGGGCCGGCGTGAATTACTACTACTCAATCTGACCATGACGTGCCTCCACGTGGGGTCGAGGCCACGTCAACGCCAACACACGCCCCTACCTTGGAGAGGAGAGGAGAGGCGAGGAGACTCGATCAAGAAAAGTGACTTCGTGTGCACCTGCGTTCGCAGTAGGTATGTTGACGTGGTTTTCTGTATGTATTGCTCACATTTGTTTTACTGTGGTTCGTACGCCACTCATCCTCCCACTTCGCAAAGCCGTCAAACACTCTTTCCCCCTTCTTTTTTCCTTCTATTTTGCATGTGGACAGTATTTTTTTTCCATCACCGAATGCATGAATTTGTTCCACTGCCGCCTGCGTCTGCATTTTTTGCGTGTCGGTGGCCTTCCCTTCCGTTCCCTTGCGTTGTACTGCTACTGTCAGCAGGGTCCGTGCGATCGATTCGAATCCAACCTATGAAAACGCGTGATCCGGCTAACGCCAACGACTCCAAAAATCTGGATGGCACAACACAACCCATTTGCAGCCTTTCGTTCCTCGTCCCTGCGTGCGTGTGGCAGGTCATACGTACGTACGTGCTTACTGGCATGGCATACATAGTGGCATGCACGCGAACCACTGCTAGGACGACGACGCGCTTGTGCTGCTTGGATTGGATTTGGACCCAACGCTTCTCCTTGCTGCTGGCGTGCACAGCTCCGTCGGCGGGTCTCGTCTCGATCGTCCATCCTGTGTGGCCGGCCGATCTTTCTTTTCCGCGGCTTCCAGAATTAATAGACGGCCGTTTCGAAAAATAATAATTAATTAACGAAACCTGGAGCAGAGGTCACGTATATCTTTTTTATAAATATAAACGAATTAATAAACGACGATGATGATACGGATATCTCGTCAGAATCTCCATCCATCTGAAACTCTCTGGGCTCGCCACCGACAACTCTTGCTGCTAATAATTCAGTCCAACTACTTATACTCTAGTCTAGTAATTAACCTAACCCTCATCTTGCTTGTCTGTCCCCCCGGTAAACACAGACCAGGCCACCAGTGTGGACGGATTAACGCGTTTGTGCTCGATCTTGTGCCACCTTTTTTTTTGCGGTTGTGGCAACCTTTTTTTACCTATGTCTCTCCCTCCCCATCCTATCTACTCTACTAGTTGCTTCTGCAAACTTGTTTTCTGTTGAGCACTGTAATACAGAATTGCTGGCTCAACGGACGACACCGACACGCTCCAGCTCCAATATTACTCTACCGGTGGCATCGATCCCCATTCGGATCTTCCTCCTGCATGCATGCTGCCTTCTGTCTTTCTTTCTTTTCCCTGCCTGTTTGTTTGTTCCTTCCTTAGGCAAGAATGGAATACAATAGAATAGTAGATGCTTAGCTTAGCATCCACAGCTAGCTCACTCCCACCTCACTTATACGTATATAATTATGTGCAGACGTACCAATCAAATCGGATGATATATTCGTATATGCCGCTCAAGTAAATTATTAAAACATATAGTATATGATTCAATGAAATCCCTTTTCGTTGTGGGTAGATTCGTACTGTGCTCCTACATAGCTGTATTCTGTTGTTAAGAGAGCTGTGTCTGCGAGTGTCGACACAACATACGAGCGCCCGGGGTATATATCCAGCAAAATATCTCGCCTCCAGCTCGAACCTGCGTACTAGTACTACATGATCTTTTTAATTATCAATTAAACCGAATCCTAAGCAATTGATGTACTACATGAAGTGACAGGCAACCTGCCGCTTCCAAGTTTGTTAAGCCAAAAGTTGTTAGTATGTTATAGGGATGGACATCTCCTTAAATCGAGCACTTTAGGCACACTTTAATTATCAATACTAGTACAACCATTTTAGCATAGTCGGTGGAGGCAGGCAGGCAGGGGACACGCGCTCCTCATGATACATAATATGCTTTGATGATACTAAATCTCTGCAATGGAAAGCACGATCAACAACGGGCGATTAATTAATTTCATGGTACGACATAGTTTTATATGAAGGCTTGTGGTGGCGTCCAATTGCAATTGCAATTACAATTGCATGAGGTTGAGGTGGATCGATCTACCTAGCTGTTACGGCCAAGCAAACCAACTGCTTAAATGAGCTACTGGTGACGATGATGGTACATCTGAAACCATCTCTGCTTAGGCGCACGCACGCCACCGACGGCTTCAGCAAATCCATCCAAAGTAAACCTTTCATTTGGCTTGCTTTTGCCCAGCCGGCCACATACACAAGCCACCCGCGCTAGTGGAGACTGTTTCTGCATGTTCACGCCATTCAACCGTTAGCTAGCTAGAGTCCCATGATTCTCATCTCATGAACTGCATGAACACTCTGCCCTCGCTATGAGGTTCTTCAATAATAATAATAATAATAATAATAATAATAATAATAATAATAATAAAGAGTTTCATCTCATGTCAAACTGCTGCCCTAGGGACCAATAATTCTGCTTAAGAGTAATGCACTGATGCTCCTAATCCATGGCAGTCTCTGTTGCCTGTCGTTCGGTGGCCTTCCTTAATCTCAACTGAATGATGCATGCAATGATAAAACATACGTTGAACCAATGTTTGTTTTCCACCCGACCCGGTCAACTCGCGAGAAATAAGATAAATCGAAACCACCTGTATTCGATTCGAAAAGCAGTACACCCACCACTCCATACGATCCAGTAGTATGAGGACTCATAAGATCAGCATATGTAAGGACCAAAACAGGCTCCCGTGATCTTCTTATATAGTACGTACTTGTTTTCTTCACGTCGTTATGGGACAATAATATACAGGTTTTATTCTACCTGCTCAAATGTCTATAACGGAGAAAAAAAACAGAAAATAACTTGATGGCGTCGAACGGGACACCTTCAGTGTGTTAGACTGACGTGATAACCAACTACACCACGAAACCTATGCTGCTGACTTGTTTTCGGCAGTGTAAAACTTGCATGTTATCATCCCTTAACGACACTCAAGGAATCCTCATACTGCTGGATCGTAGGATCAGCTGTCTCCGTTGAGAGAGCCCTCCCTGCATGTCTGGTGTGCCGGCGCAACAAGCGGCCAAACTATCTGCAACCATGCTTGCATGCGCATGACTAGCTAACCTTTTGTTTGTCTTTTACTACTAGATAGATTGATAGCAAAACACAAACACAAGATTTCGGTCCAGCCAAACGACCTAAACTGAACACTCGATGCGAATTCAACTAAATACATTTTCAAAAAGTAAAAAATAAATAAAATACTCCCTCCTCTGTAAACAAATGCAAGGCATTTTAGGTTAGTATATCTTACATTAATTTCTCTTTGAGCAGCGGTGTTTCTTGGTGCAAAATACTGCAGCATCCGTCCTACCCTACGTCGGTGCAGGCACGCAGGAGACATCGTTATGGATCATCGAAAATGCAGTAAGCCGTTGGCACGGACACACCACAGGCACGCGCGTGCTCCTCGTGAGACTTTCGCCGGCGCAACTCAATCCGGCCGGCGGCCGTCAACCATACAAAATCGCTGGATGCATGATACGCACCGGCGACCAACAAAGAGTGCAGTATTAGTTGAGTACTAGTTAATTAACACATGCATGCATGGTGATTACTTTGCTGCTGCGATCGGCATATAAAAATGGTCATGCAACAAACTGGACCGTACGTTGGGTGGTCTGCGGTTCCGCTGGATCGGCCGGCCGGGAGATGAAATCGAGCCATCGCCTACCTATCTAGCTATGCTGTAGCTGTTACGGGTATTCTCAAAATAACCAAAAAAAAAGAGCTACTCCTTTTGTTCATTTTATAAGACTTCGAAAACATTTCAGACAATGTACAAACAGTCCATTTTAAGTTGTTTGAAATGACTTAGAAAAATGAATGGAGGGAGTAGCTGTTTACGGGCAAGCAAAAAAAAGGGGCAAATTTAGCCCAAGTAACGGCTTTTAATCGGCTTGCTTGCCCTGCCGATAAACACGCACTAGCACTGCTAGGACTTGTAAAATCAGACAAATTAGTCCGTCCACATACATACATACATACATACATACATACATACATATATATATATATATATACTAAACTGCAACTGATATATAGCTGGCGGCACACGCAGACGCACACACACCATTTGCTATATACAGACTCAACTCACGCGCCTAAGCCACGACCACGACCACGACGACACCGACACGTACGCTCCATCTATCTATCTATCTTTGGTCCGATATTCCTCCTGCAAATGGTAATGGTAGCCTCCACCTTTCTTTACTTTTATCGATTCAGCGGGAAAATAGAATAGATGCTTAGCTTAGTGCTCACAACTAGTCATATACTAAGACGCACGCACCGAATCAGATTGTTTATAAGCACAAGAAATATGCCACTTATATACATGTATCAGTTGAATCGAACCGAACCGAATGATTCCTGCGCATATGCCACATCAGTAATTGCACGCACATGACATATGTATCTTGATGACTTAGCATCTACCTCTTCCCCCCCTCCCCAGGGTGCAGCATGCAACTCAACCAACAACACCAAGCAAGGAATTATATATACTGCATCAAAATTCGTCACCATCTCTGACCTCGCGACAAACAAACACGCGCTCATTTCTATCATAAATTAAAGTGTAGGCATGTGCAGAAAGGTTACATGTTCCGTCTGCACATACATATCATGTGTGTTGGCAAGAAAGAATAAAACTTTAATAGCCAGTTTGATCCACGTCCGACGTTAGTGGTGCGTGACTCAGCAACTTGGCGAGGCATCATTCCAACAAAAACACACGCTCTACTTCATCCATGAATGACTCAGTTGAAGATAAAAAAGGTCATAATTCGGTACAAGAGCAGGACAAAGTAGACAACAATGAAAGATAACAACACCTAGGGGGTGCTAATCAGAGGATCAAGTGGTCTGTTCACAAGGCCATCAGCATGGATCCGCCACTGCCATCACTGCACCGTAGCCTAGCCTCGTCAACAATCTTCGCGAAAACCACAGCGTCGGGGCAGTGGCGGTTGTTAAAGATGCGCGAGCTGCGCTCCTGCCATCATCAGTTAATTAATTACCCCCTCCGTCCCGTAATATAAAAGCATTTTTGACACTACACTAGGGCAGGGTGAAGACCACTTAGTAGTAGCGCGGATGTGGTGGGTCCGTACTGCTGCTCATGTCCATTTGCAGCACTGGGCTTCAGCCCGCGCTACTGCCCACTGTTACTTATCTATCTATAGAGTTTTCCCTAGTAGTGAACACATCATTAAAGAAAAGACAAAATTCTGTAA
Organism: Triticum urartu; assembly: GCF_056163025.1. NCBI lineage: Eukaryota > Viridiplantae > Streptophyta > Magnoliopsida > Poales > Poaceae > Triticum > Triticum urartu. The sequence goes on along the minus strand of NC_141875.1, from coordinate 742,770,163 downwards.
CACCTACTTAGTTCATGGTATTAGCCAGTACATTATAAATTGGATACATTCATTAGCAGGATAACACAATGGGAAGTACGTCCCATCGTAATAAGATATACAATGAACACCCAAGAATCTAAGCATCTCCCACATACCGAGCGATAAAAGTCTTGCTATGAGTACAGATTGTACTTTCAAATCAGACAGACAGATCAGCCAATTTTATGATCTAGCTATCACTTTTGCTATACAAAAATGTTATCTATGGATACTAGGGTAAAGGATAATTATTTAACACTGTTAGAGTAAATCTGAGGCATACCGTCGATCATCCGAGGACCAAGCAATCACACGAGTACGACACCGAGATTTGTTAACGAGGTTCACCGATATGGCTACATCCCCGGGGCTTGACTACGGGCGCTCCTTTCCGTGACACCGCTACAATACCGCACCCGGTCGCCCTGGACACCGCCACATGTCGCCGGCTTCCCCTGCGTTCCGGTGCTATTATGTTGGCATAGGTTACATCGTGTGTCTACCCCATCTATATATGAGAGGCCTATGATACAAGTGTCCTATTAGGACACGACTCCATATCCTATCTAAACACAATACTCCTACAAGCCCAACTGTAACCTACCTTGTACACTATATTCGACACAATTTCAACAAACTCCACCTTGGCGAATATACTCCATCACCCTGGATTTGTCCATGCGTCAAACTTCCATGTACATTGGACTTGAGCTTATCCCATGAGAACCGCTGCTACTCCAAAGACTCCATATGATTCCACCTGCAACTTGTAGTCCTTCCTTTTCTTGACCACAGTCAACACTCGAGCAAAATTAAGTTCCTTGTTACTCTAGTTTGTGCTCCCAACTTCCAGAGTATGCGTCCAACGCCATCACACACTGATCACTGACCTACGTGAAAGTGAACAACTCGCATATTGGATGTCACACATAAGAATTACCTGAACTCAACAGCACCGCTCTTTTCTCGACCGCCTGTCTGAAACTTGAAGGAATTTCACCGTTGCTTGTAGTCATCCCGAGTCAAATTCGCAGTTGTCTCATCACATGTATGACCGCCGGCCAGAGCCCTGGCCCGTCTCCATGCCCCATGCATACCGCACGCCTCGCCGCTATTACCGCGTCGAGCCTCCGCTGTCCCGGTCGAGTCTCAAGGGTCGTGAACCCACACCACTCAACCTCCACTGCAGAGTACCACCGATCATCACTGACCGATGACGAGTTTCACACTTCCATCAGACCACTGGGCTCCAGTCCGAACTGCATGTCACTCGCTTTTCCCGCTGAATAGGCTTCGATTCTCTGTGCACTTACGCCGTAGCCCCTCTATCCAGCTCCACCTTCAACATGACTCCATGGTAGATGATCAGTCCACCCCTGCGCCTCGTCGACTTCAAGCTCCATGTATACACCACCTTGAATCAATCCCGCGTCATAGTCTTGTCGAAGTCACACAAGCCCTCGGGGCCTGCGCCACATGTTTCCACGCCCCAGAAGTCGGTCACCATCAGCATCACGCTCCTATGTCATCGTCGCCAATCCCACCACTGTCTTCTGTACCAACAGACTTGCGTCGATCCGTCAGACTGCCTAGTTCGACCCAGTCGAAACTCGTTCGACTGTATGACACGCTCGAGGCTCCCAAATCGTCTTCCGCAAATTTCCATCCATCACATGATAATTCCATCTTAACTGACATGACTTCCTACAAGTCCTTCAAGCATCCCCATTGTGCCAACAAATCTTTCACTCTTGTCTGCCATAACCCAAGGTTTTCAGTTTCATGAACTTCTTCACCTCAAACCTGGTACCCGTTGGCACCATGGTTCTTTATACGGATGACAATATGAAAAAATATCCGAGCTTCCAACACGTGCTCAAGTACACAAGATGCACCAGTAGCAAATTCCTACCCAAAATCCTTCTTGTACTCACGTGTAGCTCCCAGGCACAGCTTCCAATGCTAGTAATTGCTTTGCCTCTGTCCTAGCCTTCCCGATGGATGCGGATCATTATCAATGGATTTCATTTCATCTGCTGATTTTATCTGACTGCCTCGTGCCTTTGTCTCCCTTGCCGGCTGCTGCCGCTGCTACTAATCCGCGTGCAGATCTCCGAACACAGAGACGAGGAGAACACGGCTCCTCCTGGGACTCGGTCCCTTTTTTGTCCAAAACTATAGAGTCCCATCTCATGAACTGCTGGAACCCCCAATAATTCCGCCTAAGAGTAATGCACTGTCGGTGGCCTTCCTTAATGACTTAATCTGAACTGAATGATGCACGCAATGCAATGGTAAAAACATAGTAACGCGTGATCTAACCAACACCAACCACCACCACTACGGACGGATCCAATTATGCCAATCTACTACGTACGAGTACGAAGCAGGTGCTTTCATCGTGTGTGTGCGTGCGTGCGCGTGTTGCAGCACCGACACGCTAGCTACGTGCTGGTTCTTTTCTCCCTGCACAGCTCGGTCTTCTTTTCGACGACACCGATCACATCACATGGATCCATCCATCGGTGCACGCTGAACCATTGTTTGCTTTCCACCAGACCCGATCGACTCGCGGAAAACAAGATGAACTGAAAAGCACATGTATTCGAAAATGCAATACACCCGGCACGCCATACGAATACGATCTAGCAGTATGAGGAATCATAAGTAAGGTCAGCACAATAAGGACCAAAGGAGGCTTCCGTGATCTTAGGCCCTGTTCGGCAAATCGCTACAGGGCGGAGCGCCGTTTCAGCCACTTCCCAAATTAGAACTGGATGCTGCTCCGCTCTGGCGTGGAGTTGGAGAGCGGAGAGAGTCCGGAAGGCTCTTATTATTGTTTTATTCACGTCGTTAAGGGATGATTACATACAAGTTTTATTCTGAATTCTTAAATATGTAGACCAAAAAATTATACAATCGCGCAAGAGGCCTATTAGCTCAGCTGGTTAGAGCGTCGTGCTAATAACGCGAAGGTCACAGGTTCGAGACCTGTATGGGCCATTAATCTTTTTTTTCTTTCTTCTTTTTTTTACTCAATGGAAAATGCGAGCAAAAAGAAAACATAATTAGATGGCTTCGCCCGGGGTCGAACCGGAGACCTTCAGTGTGTTAGACTGACGTGATAACCAACTACACCACGAAACCTTGCCGACGGATTTGTTTTCAGTACTTTCCAACTTGTATATTATCTCCCTTGAGAGAGCCTGCTCTATCCGCACAACAAGCGACGAGGATCGATGGAGCAAAATATCTCCAACTATGCTTGCATTGCATGCACATGGCTAACTTTTTGTTTGTCTTTCAGAAAGATACAAAACACAAGCACAAGATTACGATTCAGCCAAAGGACCTAAACTAAACACTCGATGCAAATTCAACCAAGTATTTGAAAAACAAATAATGATAATAGTTCGAAATGTTGTGTTTTACTTAAACGTTCAACCAAGTACACACCACAGGCGCACGCACACACCAAAAATGCAGTACATGCCGTTGGCGCGCGCGTGCTCCTCGTGATACTTTGGCGGCACTCAATCCGTCCGGCAGAGTCGGCCTTGCCCGGCGACCCGTCTGGTCCGGGCGATGTGGTGATGCCCGATGTTGTGCAGGGAGCTCCCAATGCTCTGGCAAGTGGCAGCAGCCTCCCAATCCAGTCTGCAGCTCGTCCCAATCGCTCCACTTGCGCCGCTTCAGACGTCGACTGCATCGCCCACCGCCGTCGCTCTAGCGGCGGATGCCCTTGCTCGGCGCAGGTCAGACCCGGCCATTAGTGGGCTTATGGCCGGTGCTCATCCCAATTGCGGTCGTGGCCTGCAGGCCACCACCCCGGCTCCTCTTGCCACCGTCTCCACCAGCCAGCTGCTGTCGTCCCCGGCGTCGACGTCTACACCCTTGACGGGGCTATGGCCAGTAGTCGCCGTAGTGCGAGCTTCTTCATGTCTCTTCGTCTTGTACCTATTCTAAAGAGATGAGAAATAAAGGGCTAATGGTGATAAATAATGAAGCAGGCGGTGAGAAGCTCAACAAGAAAGTGAATCAATTGGGAAAGAAATAAGCCCGGTTTGAAAATGGCCAATCACTGATTTTATCTGTCGATTTTACAAAAAGTTTGAAACAAATAAAAAATAGGCACATCATATTGTGATACTTTGTTCATTTGGATAAAATAAAATCTAGAAACTAGAAAAAAAATTATCTACAAAAAATTGATATGATAAATGTTCACTATGTTGTAACAATTTGTTCATCTAGGGAAAAATATATATTACTTATTCATAAAGTGCAATAAAATGTAAAATCTTGCATGAATCATAACATTGGATCAATATTCTCAACGTTGATGACAGACTAAGAAATTCTTATGCGACTGATAAATAAAACACTTTTATTCTTATTTCAGAACCTACTAATCATCAACATATAAATTATTTGATAGTTATAGTAAGATTACACAAGTGGGAGGAGTTGTAACCGAATTGATGAAAAGTGGCAACCATCCAGGTCATTCAATACATAACATATTTATTGTAGAGTTATCTAAAAAATGATGTCGAGATATTTCCAGTTCATGAATATTCTAGAACCAAGATATGAAACACCCTACTACAATCTCTTCTGTACATAACAAACTTGCTAAGGAATTCTCTAAATTAATCATGTCATGGTACTTCCGTTCCATGAATATTCTACATTCAAGACCTAGAATATACAACTTTAGAATACTCTATAGACCTAGAGGTTTTCTAAAAATATCTCATGGTTGTTCTTGATGTCCTCTAGAGCCCTGTTCTCAAACATATTTCTCGTGTCTAACACACCAAAATCTTCTAGAAGCCTTTTGCAAGTTTCTCAAAATTTCTATTACTTTTCTAGTGTGTAATGCTTATTGCTGAAAACTACCCCTCGATGTTACTTGTATGATGAATCATCTTCCTGCTAATCTTTTAGGCCACGATATTCCACCTGTTTTTTATTGCATGGAGACTATCCTCACTTAAACTCGTTCATTATTAATCCAAGATTTGTGATTATTCATTGTGCTGGGCCAGGAGCGAGGCCAATTGGTTCCGGTTCGTGTCTGGAACCGGGACCAAAGGGGTCAGATGAACCGGGACCAACGGCCCCCGAGGCCCGGCCGGCGCCCTGGCCTCACAAACCGGGACTGATGCACCCTTTGGTCTCGGTTCGTAAGTGAACCGGGATTAATGCCCTTATCCTGGCCTCAACCAAAGCCATGTTTTCTACTAGTGTAAGAGCAACTCTAACCAGAGGATCCATTTCATCCGCCCATATCCGTTTGGGTCGCGACAGACAAAAACGTCGACCCAACATGAGAACCCAAATCCAAAATGCATCTGCTTTGTCTCCGCGTCGTGCGTCCCCTCGGTGTTTGTCGTGGCCCCACATGTCGGCCGGCCAACCACCGCACGTGGTTGTAATTAATGCGGCTACCTACCGAGGGCCCGCTTGGCGGTGTGTGGAAGGGCCGCGTGCCCATCCTTTTTAATGGAAGTGTGCGGCGGGGCCGGCCTCATCCACTTCCCGTCCACATATGGCAACCTTTGCTCCCTCGCCGGCGGCCAGAAAACCCTAGCCAGCCATCCCGAAACCCTAGCAAGCCATGGGCTTCTTCAACAGGAAGGGGAAGGGGAGGTTCAGCGCCGGCCCGAGCTCTTCCCACGGGCTCCCTCCTCCGCCGCCGCTGGCTAAACGCGGCACGCCACCTCGGGAGCGAGAGCGGCTGTACATACAAGTCCACCAGGCGCGGTGGCACTTGAAGTGCTACCGGCCCCTACAGTATCCGGATGTGAACCTGCCACACGGATGGCATCTGGAACCTACCATAATATATAAGAACCATGTGACTACTAAAAAAAGGTTAAGACACCATCTAGATGATTCAATGAAAACCACATCGTAAATCTCTTATGTACTCTAGATGTTTTTGTTTATATATATCTTATTATAATCTAGATACCATTATCGAAGATATTTTTTGTACCATACACTTTGTAGATGTATACAAAATTGTTAAATGATAAACATGGTGGACATACACACTATATTCATACCAGTGTCACAAGTTAATCCAAAAAGATATATAATTTTGACTTACCTTTTCCTCGGACATTTAAGAATATTGGGTTTAAATATCATTTTAAGTTGAATTATATTGCAAAAAGATTTTTTTTATTTTGAAATATGTCTAAATTACCATATTTAATATATAACATATGATCGTGAGTTGACCAAATAATGTATAAAAATTTAATATAAATTATATTTGTTTTAACTCGTCTGAATGGCCAAAATTGTACATATACGAACGCACTAAGTTTTTATAACAGAAAAGGTCACTGACTTTTGATAATAGATGAAATTTTGTCAGAATGTTGATCTTAATATATATGTGCTCATTAGAATTAGAGCAATGCTAGATCCAAACGGGATGTTACGTACGTTTACATAGACTAACACAATTGTCAAAAGTTGATTGGAGGGAAGGGGGAAGGAGGGGCCCACCCTAGTGAAAATTGGGGGGGGGGGGGGTGATAGAATTAATAGGCAGGTTACGTAGTCCTTCGCAAGGGCTTACGTAGATGTAGTCGTATTGTTAGAATTATACCTTATAAAAAATATGTATCAGCACACACATAAATATTGATGTGGGACAAACTCTAAATCAAGTTACTCGCTTATATAATCTAAATATCAAATCTTGTGTTCGACTATTCACATTATTATTCTGTTTTGTAATCAAATATTTCCACAATTGAGTCTTCACTAAAAGTTAAATTTTTTTCATTTTTATTGTTTACTTTCTTGTTCTTGGTTTTCCAAAATTTACATTGAAGTTATATGTATTTCAGAATATATGTTATATAGGCGTTAATATAATTAATTTTCTTATGAGAGCGGAGGATAAGGCCCCCTTAGGCCCCAACTAAACTATGTCATTGGCAAAAGGTCTTTCACTCTTGGCCACAACTTTTTATCTTATTGCTGGATATATGAGACAATTACTCAGAGAAAGTCACCGAGCATCTGAATATGAGTTGGTTCCACCAGTTATTGCTATAGGTGAAGAGAAGAAAAAAAAAGTTGAGTAAACATCTCATAGGTATATCATCAAGTAGAAAAATAAAATTTGGTCACCATTGATAGAGTCTGGCGAATGGCAGCCAACAACGACATCATTTTGTCTTGTCAACCATGAATTAATTTTTTTGCCTTTCAGTTGCATTATTCAAGTTGCTTAAACGTTAGTTTAAGAAGTGCCACGTTGACATATTTGGCTCCACCAAGGTGCTCAATTTTGTCGTAAATGTATTGCTTGACAAGTGAAATCCAAACAAGGTACTCGGAGTCATTGTATACGAGGCATCATTTGTGGTTAATTACTATTATCCACCCCTCCTAACTTAAAACTTCGGGTGATTGCTGTCAATTCTTAACATCATGATCTCTCTTCAAATATAACGTAGCTCTTCCTTACTGTAATGATATGCAGGTTTCCATTTTGAGCCCTCGGATATTAGTTTAACCGATTGTTCGTTACCAAATTATTTGGAAGGGTAGTTCTCTTTAGAAACTCACGTGGTGTACTTTGGAAAGTTACTCTTTATCTCCTTGCCCACATATTCTCTGTTTGTAGCAGTTATACTTGCCAGCACCAGTTCAGGCTCAAATTCAGGCAAAAGGCATGGATGATCATATCCTACTTGTGCTCAAACTAGTTCAAGTTAATTGTACTTTGTTGCTATGTAACTCATGTCTCTTGTTAATAATATCCTCGCATGCAGAGTTTGTTTGATCTTATTATGAAATTTTAAGATCAATTTCATAAAGAGTTATTGGACTGGCCAAATGGTCCAAATCTCGCTAATAACACGCCCACAAGCAAAATATGTGCTTTCAGGTGATCATTCTTCTACTTCTCTAGCCCGAGACCGATGATGCAGCGGGTCAATGTGCCATTAGAGGTGAAGTCCTCAATTATTGGCACCGTGAAAATTAGAAATGGTTTTGAGCAAAGGTATAGCCACCCTACCAGAACAACGAGATAGGTAATCATGTCTTTTGGGCATGTGAAGACCAAGACACGTCCCAAGTTATCCATGTTTGGCACATCGCCACTGGCATGTTCTAGGCTAGGCATGGAGCTTCTATCAGTTGCCCAGCCGACTAGAAGACCGCGGTGAGGTACATCCATAGAGTCACCTGCCCCCGCGTCGTCCTCCTGGGCGACTCGGGTGGCGACTAGGGTTCCCCCCGCGCCGCCACCCCCTTTTTCCCCGTTCTCCCTCGCCGCCACCTGAGGGTCTCGCCCAGAAATTGCCCGCGGACGCCGGGGAAGGTGGCGGCGAGGCCTCTGGCGCTTCGTCCATGGCGGAGGTCTTCGGATCTGGGGCGGCGGCCCTGTTTGGCGAGGCAGCGGCGTCCTCTCGGCTGGCCCCGGCTGCGGGTGCTTCTGGACGGATTGCTCGACCACGCGGGTGGTGAGCCGCCGGCGGGGGCTGGCTACGGCGCGGAGTTTTCCCCTCCTCGCCGGATCTGAGGTCTGGCTCCCTCCTCCTTGACTCCCTCTATACTGTCGTCCCCTGTTGCTTGTGTCTCGTGCGCCGGATCTGGTGATGATGTGTGCTTTGTGGTGAGGCTTGGGACTACGAGAAACCGTTTGGTTGGCTTGTCCGGCCCGGGGGCAGCAACGCCTTTGGCGCCGTTCTTCCTCCCTAGAGGTGCCGCCGAGGTCCTCCCCTTTCCACCCTCGTTCCCCCTCCCGGGTGAAAGCCCAAATCTGGCTAGGATTGGGCAGCAACGGCGCGTTTCATGTCGTGCTCCTCCTTGGAGGTGCCTCCTGGGGAGGGCTCGTGTTCAGGTGAGGTGTGTCAAAGGTCCGAGCTTTGGGCGGCTCTGGTTGTCTGGCGGCGGCGGTTTCGTCGGGATTTGCATGGCCGGCATTGTCCCCGTTCCCCTCAAGGGTGGTGCCCACTGGTTGTGGCATGTTTGGCTCAAGGCTGGCGGTACGGCGCCTTCGATCCGGCGGTAGGGGATGGGGTTCCCCTTCCCAGCATTAGTAACACGGCCCCGGCTGTGGGCTCCCGGTGCTCTTCTTCAACGGCCGACGGGTCTTGCTCCTCGACGTTCTGCGGTCTTCCATGATGTCCTTGCTGCCTTTCTTCAGCGGCTGCTCCCGATGGCTTTCCGGCAGTCTATTGGTGTCCTTGGTTGCGGCGGTATAGTGGATGTTGTGTGCTCATTGTCCATGGTGTTGTGCTCTACGGTTTCTCCTGGCCCCGAGGTTGCCATCGATTCTGCTCTAGGGTGAGCGCTTCTCAGGTCCGCTGGTTCGATGCCTTTCGATCCAAGGCGAGAGGGAAGGGTCCCTCTGCGGCGCGAGAGGAGGAAGACACCTGGTTTTCTTCATCCTGAGAGTCAGCCCAGTTCATGCCCACACTCTGTTCTAGCAGGTCTTCATCCTGCTCTGCCTGTCGCTACCTTCGTTATCAGTTTTGCTGCTGTCTTCGGCTAGTACAAGCAATGGGCTCGATTGTATTTTCCTTTCGTGCTTGTGCGCTGCGTTGAGTTGTAACCTTCCTAGAGTGCTCCCTTGTATCGTTGGGCCGATGTGGTTTGGTGTTTGTTTGTAATTCCTGGCCGGTTGATGGCTTTGTTAATTCAAAGCCGGGCTCTTCGCGAGCCTTCGTTCAAAAAAAAAAGACCGCGGTGCATCTGCCACAATATTGCGTCTACCTTTTGAAATCTACTCCTGAACTACTGTCACATCATGAGGCATGGTGTAGGACATTGTAGACGACCGTGAGCAAATATATCAAGCTTGCTCTCGTCGGTGGCAGCGTTTCGGTGTAATATGGTAGCGCGATAGAGCTTCTTGGCGAGGAATCCAAGCATGAGGTGATGAAGAGAGGAGCAAGGTTGGGAAAGCAACTGGTGGAAATGGTTCCAGATAAGGAGACCGGGTGGCGCATCTTGGCTAACTTCTCATAACATCAAGGCACATGATAAGAAAGGAATCATACGATCAATCCACCCAGCACTCCATACGATCAACCCAGCAGTACGAGGAATCATAAGATCAGCATATATAAGGACCAAAAGAGGCTCCCGTGATCTTCTTACTGATTTCTTCACGTTGTTAGGGACGATGATATACAAGTTTTATTCCATATTCCTTAATATGTATGCAGAAGCCCCAAAGGCCTATTAGCTCAGCTGGTTAGAGCGTCGTGCTAATAACGCGAAGGTCACAGGTTCGAGACCTGTATGGGCCATTCTTTTTTCTTTTATTTGTTTTCCATCCCACCCGGTCGGCTTGCGAAAAACAAGATGAATTGAAACCACCTGCATTCGAAATGCAGTACACGCAGCAGTAAGATCAGCATATATGAGGACCAAAAGAGGCTGGATGATAAGATACAAAGAGTTTTATTCCATCATCCCAAATATGTAGTAAGAAAAAGTGTACAGAAAAGCTATTAGCTCACAGGTTCGAGACCTGCATGGGCCAATTTTTTTAATTTTATTTCAATGGTGCGAGAAAAAAAAGAAGCAATTAGGAGTGGCTTCGCCCGGGTTCGAACCGGAGACCTTCAGTGTGTTAGACTGACGTGATAACCAACTACACCACGAAACCTTTGGATGAATTTGCTTCAGTAGTTTGTTTCTTTTATATGATCCTCTTTGAGAGAACCCTCCCTGCATGTGAGCGTGTCTGCTCTGTCCGCACAACAAGCGGCCGGGATTGATGGAGCAAAATATCTCGAACTATGCTTGCATTGCACGCACATGACAAAACTTTCGTTTCTCTTTTCTCTTTTAGATATAGATGGCAGAAAAAACAAAAGACAAGATTTCGGTCCAGCCAAACGACTTGTACATTCAATGCAAATTCAACTAAATAAATAAAAACCAAAATGATAATTTGCAATGTTGTGTGTTACTGAAGCTACTTGAATATTTAGACACAAAGCTCAACATTTCAACTCGTACTCACTCGCAAAAAAAAAACATTTCAACTCGTACTAACGTGACTAAAATCCGGTCGGCGAAATCCTCACTGGAATTGAAAACCCACGACGAGCTTCGAGACGACCTCTCTTTGAGCAGCGGTGCTTCGTTGTGCAAAACACCGCAGCGACGTTGGTGCATGTAGGCACTGGCGGAGCTACAGCCAGGCAAAACTGTGCTATGGCCCGCCCATGTTTAATGGAGATACACTAGGATATGCAAGCAAATAAGGCATGGAATTAAAACAGCCGAACTTCTCTTCAATTTGGCCCGCCCAGGTTTTTAATTGTAGCTCCGCCACTGCATGCAAGCAGGGGATATCGTTGTCGATCGTCGAAAATGCAGTATGCCGCGCGTGCTCCTTGTGAGGCTAGTCATAGTAGGAGTAGCTTAGGTAGTAACATAGCGCACCTCGAGAATTTTTTGCTTATGTGGCAAGTAGTTAATGAGAAGTAGTAACATAATATGTTACTGTAACATAGCGATTTCCAAGACAACATGAGTCTACAAGCTATTAAATGAGGCCACATATGGCACTAGTACTATGTTACTTTGCACTATGAAAATAGTAACTTAGACTAATGTCATGCATATGACACTAGTCTAAGTTACTCCTCACTATGACCAGCCTGAGACTTTGGCGTGCCTATCTAGTCTAGCTATAGGTATGCAGTAGCTAACTATAGTTAACCATCTGGTGAGTGGTGACTGATCGACGACGGCATGGATATGCTGTCCGTCAGAATATCCATCCCTCTCTTCCATTTCTCCATCTCTCCATCCAAGAACGTCACCGACAGCTGCTCCAGCAAAAAAAAAAGAAGTAAATTTAGCCCAATTAACGGCCTTTGATCGGCTTTGCTTGCCCTGCCGGTAAACACAACTAGTTAAAAAAAGAAGAAAATAGAAGAGATGCTTAGCTTAGTGCTCACAACTAGTCATATATTAAGACGAACCCACCGAATCAGATTGTTTATAAGCACAAGAAATATGCCACTTACATACATGTACCAGTTGAATCGAACCGAACCGAATGGTCCGCGCGCATATGCCACATCAGTAAGTGCACACACAAGACATGTGTATCTTGACTTGGCATCTATCTCATTCTCTTCCCCTCCCTAGGTGCAGCCTGCAACTCAACCAACAACAGCAAGCAAGGAATTATATTTTTCGACAAAAGGGTGGATTTTATTAGCTCAAAAAGGAGCATCAAAAAGATATAAACTTAAAGAGCACACACCCGACTTCTGCATAGTTAGGATGCACACAGCCTAACACAAAAACAAGGCGACAAATAGCAAAGTCATATAAGACCAAAGCTATGCAGAAGGGTTGCAAACACGGCGACAAGGAATTAATATATATATTGCATCATCATTCATCACCATCCCTCACCTCGCGACAAACGAACACGCGCTCATTTCTATCATAAATTAAAGTGTAGGCGCATGCACAAGGGTTGCAAGTTGGGTTCTACACACATACCATGTGCGCTGGAAAGAAAGAATAAAGCTATAAATAGCCAGTTTGATCCATGTCCCATGTTAGTGGTGCATGACTCAGCAACTTGCCGAGGCATAATTCAAACACACACACTCGGCTCCGAAGGTCCTTCTCAATCTTATCAATTTAATCTAATTGCCAACTCCATCCATAAATACCTCAGTTGAAGAAGAAACACCAGTCACCAGACCTGGAACCAAAGTCCGTCGAAAAATATGCAGACATTCTTTTCTTCCTCTTGAAAACCTTTTAGTTTATTGACGGGCAAAGGAGCACGGGTGAACCTGAAGACGTTGACAGTTGTGAGATGACGATCAAGTCTCCAGCAGGAGCTGAGAAGGTGTGTGATCTGATAACGATCAGAGACCTTGTCTTTCTTTGCGAATTCACTCCTTCATTCATTCCAGATGATCTGAAACGCAGCAAGGACCTAGCTCACGATCAGGCAAACACCCCAAGAAAGCCCCACGCGGGAAGGTGCTAATCAGGTTCCAGGGATCTGTTCACGACGGCCACCAGTTTGGATCTGCCGCTGCTACAACCGCGCCATGGCCAAACAATCTTCAGGAAAAACGTAGCGTCGGGCAGTGGTGAATATCAAAGATGGGCCAACTGCAATAGGTAATGATCGATGGGCATAAGGGGCAGTGACTGATGAACCAGACGGCGTTGACAAATTAAGGCTACTGGAGCCACAAGGCAATGATCGATGCTGCTGGTGCTCTAGGTGCATCTGTAAGCGCTGAATTCTACAGCAAAAGAAAAGGACAGACAACAGAAATGGCGCAATCAGAGCACAAGTCAAACACCTGGAGTTGCATTGCAACCAGGAGCTAAGAAATCATATAATCTGATACGACTACATGGCCTGTATGGATAGCTTGTCTTTCTTACCCTTCTTTCGAACTCATTCATTCATTTCAGATGGCCTGAAATGCATAACCGCAGCGGGGACCTAACACAATCAGAAGTTGCAATCCATTCAGAGAGCGAGCGGGTTCAGGACTGAAAAGCTACTGAGATACTGACTGAGATTAAGCAAGCCCAAGCAAAGCTTTCGATTATTTATCATGTCTGGAAAACCAAACAGGAGCCGTAAATGTCAATTGTCTGTTTTGGTAGTCACGATGACAAGAAAACCAAACAGAACCAAACTAGGCCGTAGACTGCATAGCTACGAATTCATTCGGTCATAGACAAAATCAGACACTTGTTGCGCATGACCAGAAAACACCCAGATTCCTTCTGAAACTACTCTATACTAAACAAATGATGATGATCTGTTTTGTGGTTGCCCTGCCCTAGGATTCTGGGAGGTAAGAAAACCAAACAGGAACTGCAACACATCATTCAGTGAGATCAGGCAGGGCTGAGATTGAGAGGCTACTGCTGACCGTGATGTAGTACTCATGCCAAGCAAAGCAAAACAGCTTTGGGATTATGATGATTAGTTAGTGCTGGCAAGATTAAGAGAAGCTCTAGTTAGCCGCCATGAACGTCGGCAATCCCCTACTAGCAGCAGGCATAACAAACATTCTCGCAAAAAGAAACTGCAGGCATAACAAACAAACATATTTATACGAGCAGGCTTGCACCGTAATTTTCCCTTATTTATGTGAGGAAGCTTGCACTGCAATTTTCCCTTATTTATGTGAGCAAGCTTGCACTACCTGTACTAATTACACAGGGCTAGATGCCTTGGTGATCGCCCGGTCTAGAGAAATAGGAGAAAAAGGGAAAAAGGGATCTCTTTCTCATCCATCTGCCTACCCTTCTGAAGTTTTGAACTCTGCGTCAGCAGTGAGGTTCCCCTGCTCGCCTGCCGGCGGCTGCCCGTGCTTCGTGACCTTTCTGGGGGCGTCGGGGTCGCCAAGCTTGTGCTTGAAGGCATCCGCAACTCCAAGAGTCAGGGTACGGAAACTACTCAGAAATTGCACCTCGGTGATGTAGGCAGGACTGTGAAGGAATCTGCTAGCTGAGATGTGATTTCAGGTGTGGTAACACACTAACAGTACCTCAGGGCAGCTAACGACTGATCTCGTGACCAAACAGAAATTGCAATCCATTCATTGAGTGGGACAGGACTGAGAAGCTGCTGCTGGGTGAGATGTACTAAGCCCAAGAAAAGCGGCTTTGGGATGATGATAATTCAATGTTCACAGGATAGGCAAAGCCCTAATTAGCCGTGATGAACAGCGGCAGTCTAACCAAACAAACATTATCTATGTAAGCAAGCTTGCACTGGCGATTGAAAGGTCTAGGAAAACAGGGCAAACTAAAAGGGGGGTCTGAGATAACGGGTTCTTACTCATAGCTGGTTCTGACTTGTCACTAGAAAACACTCCCAGATTTATAATGGCTTGTCTGTTTTTGGTATCTGAGACAAGAAAAGCCAGTCGGAAACTGCAGTTCAGTCATAAGAAAAGCCAATCGGGAATTGCAGTTCAGTCAAAGCTTTGGGACGGTTAATCTGGCCGTGACTTAAACAAACACTCCCAGATTTCTCACAAAACTGTAAAGAGAAGATGAAATTATTTGATTTTGTCAGTTCAGATAAGAAGAAAAGCAAACGGAAACTGCAATCCATCATTCAGTTAGTCAGGCAGGGCTGGGCCTGAGAGTGAGGCCAAGCAGAGCAACTTTCATGTAGTAAGGCAAGCAGAGCGGCTTTGGGAAGATGTAATTCAATGCTCACAAGATTAAGAGACGCCCTAATTAACCGTTATGAACACCAGCCATCTGCTACCTCCAGAGTCCAGGGAGACAAACCTCCAGAGTAATTATTTATGTGAGCAAAGCTTGCACTGCAAACAACTACAGTAGTAGTAGCGAGTGAGTGAGTGAGGCAGGACTGAGAAGCTGCTGCCTAAGGTGAAGTAAGCCCAAGCAAAGCTTTGGGATGGTTAATCTGGTCACAGATAGCTACTCGTAACTAGCAAAACAAACACTCCCAGGTTTCTTATGGAATTGTACACGTCAAGCATCTGTTTTGGTAGTTCAGACATGAAAACCAAACAGAAACTGCAAACCAACATTCAATGAGGCGGGAGAGGAAGCTAAAGCAGAGCAGCTTTGGGATGATGATAATTTGATGCTCATAAGATTAAGAAATGGCCTAATTCGCCGCGATGAACACCGCGTTAGCAGGTACCCTAACAACCAAACATTATTTATGTGAGCAAACTTGCACTGCCTAATTACACAGAGAGATAGATGCCTTGGTGATCTTCAGGTCTAGAAAAACAGGACAGGATAAAAGGGGGATCTGATTCTCGTCCATCTACCTAGCTACCTATCTGATCTCGGCGTCGGCGGTGAGCTCCCCCTGCTCGCCGGCGAGTCTGGTGCTGTCGTCGGCCGGCTGCTCGGTGACCTTGTTGGGGGCTTCGGGGTCGCCGAATTTGTCCTTGAAGGCGTCCTGCCGCTTCAACCAAATCATGTGCCCCTGCAAACAGCGCCATTTCCCGTCCCGCCGCGGTTAAAGATCCCGTCTTGATTGATTTCTGGAGCAGAGGGGAGGGGAGCAAGGAAGGAGATGAGGTGACGGAACCTGGAGCGCCGCCGCCCATGCGATGAGGAAGGAGGCGGCCCAGAAGCGCTTCTCCTTCACCAGCTTCGACAGATCCACCGCCGCCATCGTCGCCGACCTCCCACCTTCTGTTACTTTTTTTTTTTGAGAAAACCTACCTTCAGTTTTTTTTTGTGAGGGGACCTTTTTTTTGGTAACATTGAGGGACCTTTAGTATTCGGCCGGCCCAAGTAGCGTAGATCCACTTCCGGTTTCGTTTTTTTTCCTCTCTTTTTTCACATTTTATTTTAAATTTTGTGCAGTTTTTTTATCGAATCGAAAAAATCATGGAATTCATTATTTGTTAAAAAAAGATCACCAGATTCATCAGTTTTCATCGAATTAATAAAATTATCTAATTTATAAATTCTTCATCCAATTCAAAATTTGGAATCAGGAACATTTCTTGCAAATTTGCAAACACTTTTTGAAGTCATGAACATTTCTTTGAATTAAGTATTTTTTTGAATTCATCAGCAATTTTCAAACCATGAACATTTTTCGAATCCACAAACATTTTCTGAAATCATCAATATTTTTCAAAATAACAAGCATTTTTTTGAATTCACAAATATTTCTTTGAAACCCACGAACATATTTTTTTAATTCGGGAACATTCTTTGGAATCACATATATTTTCCAAATGCACAAACATTTTTTAAATTCATGAAAAACTTTCAAATTTAAGAATATATTTTTTCAATGTCACGAATATTTTTTAAATTCTTGAAGAGTTTGGAATTCAATATCATTTGAAATGCTGAACATTTTTTAATGAAGAAAAAACACAAACATGAACAAAAAACGAAACAAAAAAGCACAGGGCACCCTACCATTACATGGGCCGGCCCAAAGTCACGACGTCCTCGAATCATGCGCCAACCGACTGGGGGTGGGGACCATGCTATGGCCGAAATTGAGAAACAATATAATGGAGCTAGCTACGAGCAACCACAGCAATTTGACGCTCTACAACGTACGATCGCGCCGTTGGACGTCCAGGATCCGCTCAGGCTTCCGTAAACGGGCCGCTGCTCCGGAAATCTACCGAGGCGGCCTCTGGTTTATCGGGCCAAGTATGAACAGCCCGTTCTTCTTGTTGGGGAACGTTGCACAAAACAAAAATTTTCCTACGGTTTCACCAAGATCCATCTAGGAGTTCATCTAGCAACGAGTGATCGGATGCATCTACGTACCTTGTAGATCGCGAGCGGAAGCGTTCAAAGAACGGGGATGATGTAGTCGAACACGACGTGATTCAAATCACCGATGATCAAGCACCGAACGGACGGTGCCTCCGCGTTCAACACACGTACGGAACGGATGACGTCTCCTCCTTTCTTGATCCAGCAAGGGGGAAGGAGAGGTTGATGAAGATCCAGCAGCACGACGGTGTGGTGGTGGATGCAGGGCGTCACAGTAGCAGGGCTTCGCCTATACTACGAGAGAGAGACGTAACGGGGAGAGAGGGAAGCACCAAAGGCTGAGGTATGAAGTCCTCCCTCTCCTCAACTATATATAGGAGGGCCAAGGGGGGGTGGTGCGCAGCCTAGGAGATCCAATCTCCTAGGTGCGGCTGCCAAGGGGAGGTTTCCCTCCCCCCCAAGGCACCTAGGGGTGCCTTCCACCACTTGGACTCTTCCTTGGTGGAAACCCTAGGCGCATGGGCCTATAGGGGTTGGCGCCCCAGCCCACTATGGGCTGGGTCCCTCCTATTTCAGCCCATGGGGCCCTCCGGGATAGGTGGCCCCACCCGGTGGGCCCCCGGGACCCCTCCGGTGGTCCCGGTACAATACCGATAACCCCGAAACTTGTCCCGATGGCCGAAATAGCACTTCCTATATATAATTCTTTACTTCCGGACTATTCCGGAACTCCTCATGACGTCCGGGATCTCATCCGGGACTCCGAAAAACATTCGGGTTACTGCATACACATATCTTCATAACCCTAGCGTCACCGAACCTTAAGTGTGTAGACCCTACGGGTTCGGGAGACAAGCAGACATGACCGAGACGACTCTCCGGTCAATAACCAACAGCGGGATCTGGATACCCATGATGGCTCCCACATGCTCCACGATGATCTCATCGGATGAACCACGATGTCGAGGATTAATCAACCCCGTATACAATTCCCTTTGTCAATCGGTATGTTACTTGCCCGAGACTCGATCGTCGGTATCCCAATACCTTGTTCAATCTCGTTACCGGCAAGTCACTTTACTCGTACCGTAATGCATGATCCCGTGATCAACCACTTGGTCACCTTGAGCTCATAATGATGATGCATTACCGAGTGGGCCCAGTGATACCTCTCCGTTATCCGGAGTGACAAATCCCAGTCTCGATCCGTGTCAACCCAACAGACACTTTCGGAGATACCCGTAGTGCACCTTTATAGTCACCCAGTTACGTTGTGACGTTTGATACACCCAAAGCACTCTTACGGTATCCGGGAGTTACACGATCTCATGGTCAAAGGAAAAGATACTTGACATTGGAAAAGCTCTAGCAAACGAACTACACGATCTTGTGCTATGCTTAGGATTAGGTCTTGTCCATCACATCATTCTCCTAATGATGTGATCCCGTTATCAATGACATCCAATGTCCATAGCCAGGAAACCATGACTATCTGTTGATCAACGAGCTAGTCAACTAGAGGCTTACTAGGGACATATTATGGTCTATGTATTCACACGTGTATTTACGATTTCCGGATAATACAGTTATAGCATGAATAAAGACAATTATCATGAACAAAGAAATATAATAATAATGCTTTTATTATTGCCTCTAGGGCATATTTCCAACAGTCTCCCACTTGCACTAGAGTCAATAATCTAGTTACATTGTGATGAATCGAACACCCATGGAATTCTGGTGTTGATCATGTTTTGCCCTAGGGAGAGGTTTAGTCAACGGATCTACTATATTCAGGTCCGTATGTACTTTACAAATCTCTATGTCTCCATCTTGAACATTTTCACGAATGGAGTTGAAGCGACGCTTGATGTGCCTTGTCTTCTTGTGAAACCTGGGCTCCTTGGCAAGTGCAATAGCTCCAGTGTTGTCACAAAAGAGTTTGATTGGCCCCGATGCATTGGGTATGACTCCTAGGTCGGTGATGAACTCCTTCACCCATATAGCTTCATGTGCTGCCTCCGAGGCTGCCATGTACTCCGCTTCACATGTAGATCCCGCCACGACGCTCTGTTTGCAGCTGCACCAGCTCACTGCTCCACCATTCAACATATACACGTATCCGGTTTGTGACTTAGAGTCATCCAGATCTGTGTCGAAGCTAGCGTCGACGTAACCCTTTACGACGAGCTCTTCGTCACCTCCATAAACGAGAAACATTTCCTTAGTCCTTTTCAGGTACTTCAGGATATTCTTGACCGCTGTCCAGTGTTCCTTGCCGGGCTTACTTTGGTACCTTCCTACCAAACTTACGGCAAGGTTTACATCAGGTCTGGTACACAGCATGGCATACATAATAGAACCTATGGCTGAGGCATAGGGGATGATACTCATCTCTTCTATATCTTCTGCCGTGGTCGGACATTGAGCTGAGCTCAATTTCACACCTTGTAACACAGGTAAGAACCCCTTCTTAGAATGATCCATATTGAACTTCTTCAATATCTTATCAAGGTATGTGCTTTGTGAAAGACCTATGAGGCGTCTCGATCTATCTCTATAGATCTTGATGCCTAATATATAAGCAGCTTCTCCAAGGTCCTTCATTGAAAAACTCTTATTCAAGTAGGCCTTGATGCTGTCCAAGAGTTCTATATCATTTCCCATCAAAAGTATGTCATCTACATATAGTATGAGAAATGCTACAGAGCTCCCACTCACTTTCTTGTAAACGCAGGCTTCTCCATAAGTCTGCGTAAACCCAAACGCTTTGATCATCTCATCAAAGCGAATGTTCCAACTCCGAGATGCTTGCACCAGCCCATAAATCGAGCGTTGGAGCTTGCACACCTTGTTAGCATTCTTAGGATCGACAAAACCTTCCGGCTGCATCATATACAATTCTTCCTTAAGGAAACCATTAAGGAATGCTGTTTTGACGTCCATTTGCCATATTTCATAATCATAGAATGCGGCAATTGCTAACATGATTCGGACGGACTTTAGCTTCGCTACCGGCGAGAAAGTCTCATCGTAGTCAACCCCTTGAACTTGTCGATAACCCTTAGCGACAAGCCGAGCTTTATAGATGGTCACATTACCATCCGCGTCTGTCTTCTTCTTAAAGATCCATTTATTTTCTATGGCTCGCCGTTCAACGGGCAAGTCAGTCAAAGTCCATACTTCGTTTTCATACATGGATCCTATCTCGGATTTCATGGCTTCTAGCCATTTGTTGGAATCCGGTCCCGCCATCGCCTCTTCATAGTTCGAAGGTTCACCGTTGTCTAACAACATGATTTCCAAGACAGGGTTGCCGTACCACTCTGGTGCGGAACGTGTCCTTGTGAACCTTCGAATTTCAGTAGGAGCTTGATCAGAAGTATCTTGATCATCATGAATAACTTCCTCTCTAGTCAGTGCAGGCACCTCAGGAACATTTTCTTGAGTTGCGCCATTTATCGGTTCAAGAGGCAATACTTCATCAAGTTCTACTTTCCTCCCACTTACTTCTTTCGAGAGAAACTCTTTCTCTAGAAAGGATCCATTCCTGGCAACAAAGATCTTGCCTTCGGATCTGAGGTAGAAGGTATACCCATAAGTTTCTTTAGGGTATCCTATGAAGACGCATTTTTCTGACTTGGGTTCGAGCTTTTCAGATTGAAGTTTCTTGACATAAGCATCGCATCCCCAAACTTTTAGAAACGACAGCTTAGGGTTTTTTCCCAAACCATAATTCGTACGGTGTCGTCTCAACGGATTTCGACGGAGCCCTATTTAAAGTGAATGCGGCAGTCTCTAAAGCATACCCCCAAAAGGATAGCGGTAAATCGGCAAGAGACATCATAGATCGCACCATATCTAATAGAGTGCGATTACGACGTTCGGACACACCGTTACGCTGAGGTGTTCCAGGCGGCGTGAGTTGTGAAACTATTCCACATTTTCTTAAGTGTGTGCCAAATTCGTGACTCAAGTATTCTCCTCCACGATCTGATCGTAGAAACTTGATTTTCCTGTCACGTTGATTCTCAACCTCACTCTGAAATTCCTTGAACTTTTCAAAGGTTTCAGACTTGTGTTTCATTAAGTAGACATACCCATATCTACTCAAGTCATCAGTGAGGGTGAGAACATAACGATAGCCACCGCGAGCCTCAACACTCATTGGACCGCACACATCAGTATGTATGATTTCCAATAAGTTGGTTGCTCGCTCCATTGTTCCTGAGAACGGAGTCTTGGTCATTTTTCCCATGAGGCATGGTCCGCACGTGTCAAATGATTCATAATCAAGAGACTCTAAAAGTCCATCTGCATGGAGCTTCTTCATGCGTTTGACACCTATGTGACCAAGGCGGCAGTGCCACAAGTATGTGGGACTACCATTATCAACCTTACATCTTTTGGTACTCACACTATGAACATGTGTAGTAATATGCTCGAGATTCATTAAGAATAAACCATTGACTATCGGAGCATGACCATAAAACATATCTCTCATATAAATAGAACAACCATTATTCTCGGATTTAAATGAGTAGCCATCTCGTATTAAACGAGATCCTGATACAGTGTTCATGCTCAAACATGGTACTAAATAACAATTATTGAGGTTTATAACTAATCCCGTAGGTAAATGTAGAGGTAGCGTGCCGACGGCGATCACATCGACCTTGGAACCATTCCCGACGCGCATCGTCACCTCGTCCTTCGCCAGTTTCCGTTTATTCCGCAGCTCCTGTGGTGAGTTACAAATATGAGCAACGGCACCGGTATCAAATACCCAGGAGCTACTACGGGCACTAGTAAGGTACACATCAATTACATGTATATCACATATACCTTTTGTTTTGCCGGCCTTTTTATCCGCTAAGTACTTGGGGCAGTTCCGCTTCCAGTGACCCTTCCCTTTGCAATAAAAGCACTCTGTCTCAGGCTTGGGTCCATTCTTTGACTTCTTCCCGACAGCTTGCTTGCCGGGCGCAGCAACTTCCTTGCCGTCCTTCTTGAAGTTCTTTTTACCCTTGCCCTTCTTGAACTTAGTGGTTTTATTCATCATCAACACTTGATGTTCCTTCTTGACTTCTACCTCTGCTGATTTCAGCATAGCAAATACTTCAGGAATGGTCTTTACCATCCCCTGCATATTGAAGTTCATCACAAAGCTCTTGTAGCTTGGTGGAAGCGACTGGAGGATTCTGTCAATGACCGCGTCATCCGGGAGATTAACTCCTAGCCGAGTCAAGCGGTTATGTAACCCAGACATAGTGAGTATGTGCTCACTGACAGAACTATTTTCCTCCATCTTACAGCTGAAGAACTTATCGGAGACTTCATATCTCTCGATCCGGGCATGAGCTTGAAAAACCATTTTTAGCTCTTCGAACATCTCATATGCTCCATGTCTCTCAAAACGCTTTTGGAGCCCCGGCTCTAAGCTGTAAAGCATGCCGCACTGAACGAGGGAGTAGTCATCAGGACGTGTCTGCCAAGCGTTCATAGCGTCTTGGTTCTGTGGGACGGGTGGATCACCTAGCGGTGCTTGTAGGACATAATCTTTCTTGGCAGATATGAGGATGATCCTCAGGTTCCGGACCCAGTCCGTATAGTTGCTGCCATCGTCTTTCAGCTTGGTTTTCTCTAGGAACGCGTTGAAATTGAATACAACGTTGGCCATTTGATCTACAGGACATATTGTAAAGATTTTAGACTAAGTTCATGATAATTAAGTTCATCTAATCAAATTATTAATGAACTCCCACTCAGATTAGACATCCCTCTAGTCATCTAAGTGTTACACGATCCGAGTCGACTAGGCCATGTCCGATTAACACGTGAGACGGACTAGTCATCGCCGGTGAACATCTTCATGTTGATCGTATCTTCCATACGACTCGTGTTCGACCTTTCGGTCTCTGTGTTCCGAGGCCATGTCTTCACATGCTAGGCTCGTCAAGTTAACCCTAAGTGTTTTTGCATGTGTAAAACTTCTTACACCCGTTGTATGTGAACGTAAGGATCTATCACACCCGATTAACACGTGATGCTTCGAAACGACGAACTGTAGCAACGGTGCACAGTTAGGGGAGAACACTTCTTGAAATTGTTGTAAGGGATCATCTTATTTACTACCGTCGTACTAAGTAAACAAGATGCAAAACATGATAAACATCACATGCAATCAAATAATGATAGTGACATGATATGGCCAATATCACATAGCTCCTTTGATCTCCATCTTGGGGCTACATGATCATCCTTGTAGATCGTCATACTCATCGACATGTAAGTCGTGATTCCTATTACAAGAACATGATCAATCTCATACATCACATATATCATTCATCACATCCTTTTGGCCATATCACATCACATAGCATACCCTGCAAAAACAAGTTAGACGTCCTCTAATTGTTGTTTGCATGTTTTACGTGGCTGCTATGGGTTTCTAGCAAGAACGTTTCTTACCTACGCAAAGACCACAACGTGATATGCCAATTGCTATTTACCCTTCATAAGGACCCTTTTCATCGAATCCGATCCGACTAAAGTAGGAGAGACAGACACCCGCTAGCCACCTTATGCAACTAGTGCATGTCAGTCGGTGGAACCTGTCTCACGTAAGAGTACGTGTAAGGTCGGTCCGGGCCGCTTCATCCCACGATGCTGCCGAATCAAGATAAGACTAGTAACGGCAAGCATATTGAACAAAATCAACGCCCACAACTAGTTTGTGTTCTACTCGTGCAAGAGAACTACGCATAGACCTAGCTCATGATGCCACTGTTGGGGAACGTTGCAGAAAACAAAAAATTTCCTATGGTTTCACCAAGATCCATCTAGGAGTTCATCTAGCAATGAGTGATCGGATGCATCTACGTACCTTGTAGATCGCGAGCGGAAGCGTTCAAAGAACAGGGATGATGTAGTCGAACACGACGTGATTCAAATCAGCGATGATCAAGCACCGAACGGACGGTGCCTCCGCGTTCAACACACGTACGGAACGGATGACGTCTCCTCCTTTCTTGATCCAGCAAGGGGGAAGGAGAGGTTGATGAAGATCCAGCAGCACGACGGTGTGGTGGTGGATGCAGGGCGTCACAGTAGCAGGGCTTCGCCTATACTACGAGAGAGAGACGTAACGGGGAGAGAGGGAAGCACCAAAGGCTGAGGTATGAAGTCCTCCCTCTCCTCAACTATATATAGGAGGGCCAAGGGGGGGTGGTGCGCAGCCTAGGAGATCCAATCTCCTAGGTGCGGCTGCCAAGGGGAGGTTTCCCTCCCCCCCAAGGCACCTAGGGGTGCCTTCCACCACTTGGACTCTTCCTTGGCGGAAACCCTAGGCGCATGGGCCTATAGGGGTTGGCGCCCCAGCCCACTATGGGCTGGGTCCCTCCTATTTCAGCCCATGGGGCCCTCCGGGATAGGTGGCCCCACCCGGTGGGCCCCCGGGACCCCTCCGGTGGTCCCGGTACAATACCGACAACCCCGAAACTTGTCCCGATGGCCGAAACAGCACTTCCTATATATAATTCTTTACCTCCGGACTATTCCGGAACTCCTCGTGACGTCCGGGATCTCATCCGGGACTCCGAAAAACATTCGGGTTACTGCATACACATATCTTCATAACCCTAGCGTCACCGAACCTTAAGTGTGTAGACCCTACGGGTTCGGGAGACAAGCAGACATGACCGAGACGACTCTCCGGTCAATAACCAACAGCGGGATCTGGATACCCATGATGGCTCCCACATGCTCCACGATGATCTCATCGGATGAACCACGATGTCGAGGATTAATCAACCCCGTATACAATTCCCTTTGTCAATCGGTATGTTACTTGCCCGAGACTCGATCGTCGGTATCCCAATACCTTGTTCAATCTCGTTACCGGCAAGTCACTTTACTCGTACCGTAATGCATGATCCCGTGATCAACCACTTGGTCACCTTGAGCTCATAATGATGATGCATTACCGAGTGGGCCCAGTGATACCTCTCCGTTATCCGGAGTGACAAATCCCAGTCTCGATCCGTGTCAACCCAACAGACACTTTCGGAGATACCCGTAGTGCACCTTTATAGTCACCCAGTTACGTTGTGACGTTTGATACACCCAAAGCACTCTTACGGTATCCGGGAGTTACACGATCTCATGGTCAAAGGAAAAGATACTTGACATTGGAAAAGCTCTAGCAAACGAACTACACGATCTTGTGCTATGCTTAGGATTAGGTCTTGTCCATCACATCATTCTCCTAATGATGTGATCCCGTTATCAATGACATCCAATGTCCATAGCCAGGAAACCATGACTATCTGTTGATCAACGAGCTAGTCAACTAGAGGCTTACTAGGGACATATTATGGTCTATGCATTCACACGTGTATTTACGATTTCCGGATAATACAGTTATAGCATGAATAAAGACAATTATCATGAACAAAGAAATATAATAATAATGCTTTTATTATTGCCTCTAGGGCATATTTCCAACAGTCTCCCACTTGCACTAGAGTCAATAATCTAGTTACATTGTGATGAATCGAACACCCATGGAATTCTGGTGTTGATCATGTTTTGCCCTAGGGAGAGGTTTAGTCAACGGATCTACTATATTCAGGTCCGTATGTACTTTACAAATCTCTATGTCTCCATCTTGAACATTTTCACGAATGGAGTTGAAGCGACGCTTGATGTGCCTTGTCTTCTTGTGAAACCTGGGCTCCTTGGCAAGTGCAATAGCTCCAGTGTTGTCACAAAAGAGTTTGATTGGCCCCGATGCATTGGGTATGACTCCTAGGTCGGTGATGAACTCCTTCACCCATATAGCTTCATGTGCTGCCTCCGAGGCTGCCATGTACTCCGCTTCACATGTAGATCCCGCCACGACGCTCTGTTTGCAGCTGCACCAGCTCACTGCTCCACCATTCAACATATACACGTATCCGGTTTGTGACTTAGAGTCATCCAGATCTGTGTCGAAGCTAGCGTCGACGTAACCCTTTACGACGAGCTCTTCGTCACCTCCATAAACGAGAAACATTTCCTTAGTCCTTTTCAGGTACTTCAGGATATTCTTGACCGCTGTCCAGTGTTCCTTGCCGGGCTTACTTTGGTACCTTCCTACCAAACTTACGGCAAGGTTTACATCAGGTCTGGTACACAGCATGGCATACATAATAGAACCTATGGCTGAGGCATAGGGGATGATACTCATCTCTTCTATATCTTCTGCCGTGGTCGGACATTGAGCTGAGCTCAATTTCACACCTTGTAACACAGGTAAGAACCCCTTCTTAGAATGATCCATATTGAACTTCTTCAATATCTTATCAAGGTATGTGCTTTGTGAAAGACCTATGAGGCGTCTCGATCTATCTCTATAGATCTTGATGCCTAATATATAAGCAGCTACTAGGGACATATTATGGTCTATGTATTCACACGTGTATTTACGATTTCCGGATAATACAGTTATAGCATGAATAAAGACAATTATCATGAACAAAGAAATATAATAATAATGCTTTTATTATTGCCTCTAGGGCATATTTCCAACACTTCTTTTCTTGGGACAACGGCCCATTCTTCTTTGCTAAGCAGCCCACGCAGAAGCATCGCTGCTGCTCCTGTAGCAGACTTTCGCCCGTCCAGCGTCGTCTCTGAGACGGCCTCGCCTGCGCCGGGAAGGGGAACTCTACGCGCGTCCCCAACTTTGGCGGACGAAACTCCTATGGCATGCTCGCCCCGTCCCCTCGCTAATTCAGTCAGGCCCCCACTTCTTCTCTGCTTCTCCCTCTCCAACCGAACCCTAGCAAGAAATCGGTCCCGTGGCCAGCGACGCAGGGGCGCACGGTCAGACGGCGGCGGGATGCTTTCACACCTCCGCATGTGCGCTAGAGTTAGCAAGATGATACGAGCAAGGAGTAGATGGGATTGATAGGGCTGTTTTGCTTTGTTAAGACTCAAGTATGATGCATGTTCGTTGGCAACATTGTTTTCAACAGCATCTCCCAATTTAGTCATGTTGTAAATAATCAGGTGACCTTATCTATGATGCCTGCTTTCTGTGTTGATTGCAGTTCTCTGCAGGCATCTAATAAAGCATCTCGCTATTTCAATTTCAGTTTGTTATGTTTTCCCACATTAATTCGAACGTAGGCCAGGGGAAAATTCAGGATGTGATCATGCATTTTAGAGTGAACTCAAGGTTTCCTCCTTCCTGGAGCTCTTAATTCTAATCTTTTGGGCGTTTTGGGGCACCAGAATTGATTTATCTTCTAGGGCATTGGGCCAAATCTTTATTCATGCAGTGTTTTAGGAAGAGGCAAACAATACAAAGAGGGAAATGCCTTATGCCTCCCTGATAATAACCAAAAAAGAGCAAGTAAACTAAAGATTTTTGAGAACTCACATAAGATGACAACTGATCTAGCTGATTATTTCTATCAAGTTCAGAAATGTCTGTTAAAGAAAGAGGATTGTTTTGCTATTATGTTATCTACAAGGCCGCTTGTCAGTTTTTGTGTGCTACTGGATTTTCCTAATCTTCACTAGCTAATGTCTCATAATTATTCCACACAAGAATTAGGTTAGCATCATTGTTTATAAACTGTTATTATTATTATTATTATTATTATTATTATTATTATTATTATTATCTATTTATTTATGAATAGGAAGCTCTGGAAGCTCCATATAGCAAGGCTCCGGATTGGTCTAAATGCGCATATTCTGGTCCGACAAACGTGTTGCAAATTACCATGCAGCATTGTAAGTTAATTTTTTGCTTAGTGTACCAGGTATGTCGACTTCGTGAAGAAAA
Source organism: Triticum urartu (assembly GCF_056163025.1). Taxonomy (NCBI): domain Eukaryota; kingdom Viridiplantae; phylum Streptophyta; class Magnoliopsida; order Poales; family Poaceae; genus Triticum; species Triticum urartu. The sequence continues at coordinate 742,742,055 of NC_141875.1, read as the reverse complement.
TTACAATATTTCCTAGAGCAGAGTATTTCTATGATCTTTTTATGTGCGATTTAGCTATTTTTCGTATTTTAGCATGTGGATATATAGATTTCATAACTTGATTCTTCACAAAAATCATTTCGATGGTGGTATACTGTCTCGTGTATGTGAATACATCCTTTACTATCTAAACATGCGAGGTTCTCACTGAGTACTTTAGGTTTGTTCATCTTTGCGGAATTGCAAGTTTGTTTCTTTGGCATTGCCGAAAGGCTGCCAATGTCAACCATACGGATTTGGTTATATGTTACAACTCCTAATTTCTTGAATATTTCTATCATTCTTTCCTTAAGATGGACGGGGCGCAGCAAAGCGCGCCTCTATGGTCTAGTGTGATCATGGTCCTCGAGCGTCAACTGCTTACAGACGCAACGTGTTCCTATTCATTGAGCGCCAACTGGCTAATTGTTCCTGTATGAGTTGCAGTATAGAATGTGTGGTTGACTAGATAGCCTCTCACTTCAGTGGAATCTCCAATATTGGCGGCAATTGAGTTTGAATAAACTTTTTGAATTTGTTTACAAAAATGTAGCATCCCTATGACATGACCAATGTTCACATCACTCTGGCAAAGCTCAACAAGATAGTTCATGTTCATAACTTCCACATCATGGATGCGAAGGCCTTGCCTAATCTTGGCATATTGGAAAATGTAACCAAGTGTGCTAGCAAACACACTAAATTTAGCTTCCCTCCTCTGAGTACCTTCAATGAAGAACAGTTTCATAGAATTTTTGCCTCCGGGTGAGTAATATTTTGTGCACACATATTAGAGGCAAAAGTTTTAACTACTCACACTTATCTTAAATACCGTGGAGGACATCACTATTATCCTTGATATGCCCTTGCATCACCTCATGATAAACTTTATATTGCATCCTATTCCAAAAGTGAGGATTTACTTCTTCATTCCTTTCTTGGTATATGGATTGGCAATGCACATGGAAACAAAATCCTTCTTCTTGACCTCCTTGTAGTCACCCCTAGATGCTTATGTATTTTGAGACTTTTTTGTTGAGTGCTTCATGACATGCTTGAATTTCTTCTTTGGTGTGAGAAATGCTTCGATTTTTTGGGTCAATCATACCAAAACAAAAAGGGATTGCCAAAAATAACAAAACCAAAAGAAATCTTCTGTGTGAAAAAGAGTCTACCCTCCCCCTCCCAATTTCCGAATTTAATTTCCACATTAATGGAAAGAAACGAAACAAAGTGAGGACAAAAGATTCTCGTGTCCCTATTGGTCCATCCGGTCCTCCCACGGATCGCGCCCCTGAGCTAATCGTAGCCAACATCTTCCAGATCCAACGGCGAAGACCACTGGTGACACGGATCGCACCATCAAAGCCGATCCCAGCCGCCCGCACCATACAGATCCGACGGTGGAGAATGCTGGTCACACGGATCACACCCCCTCCCACGGATCGTGCGCCTCCGAGCCGATCCCTGCCGCCCTTCCTCCTAGATCCGACCGTGCGTCACGTGAATCGCGCATGTTACCACGGAGCACCCCCCCCCCCTATAAAAGTGGTGCCCTCGCGTTCACATCCATCACCGCCGTCCACCCACAATTCGAGATTCAAGTTCGCCGAAGAAGAAGGGGAGATGACCGGGAGGAAGAGCGGCGAGCGGAAGAAGGCGGTGACCCGGTCCATGAAGGCTGGACTCCAGTTCCCCGTCGGCCGCATCGGGCGCTATCTCAAGAAGGGCCGCTATGCAGAGCGCATCGGCTGGGGCGCCCCCATCTACCTCGCCGCCGTCCTCGAGTACCTTGCCGCCGAGGTAACCAACCAACCACCGATCTCGTCCATTCCTACTCTTCTTGTGCTGGACTGGGTGGTAACTGATCTCATCTCGGTGTGCTATTTGAACCACAGATGTTGGAGTTGGCGGGCAATGCGGCCAAGGACAACAAGAAGACCCGCATCATGCCGCGCCACCTGCTTATCGCCACTCGCAACGACGAGGAGCTATCCAAGCTGCTTGACGGCATCACCATCGCCCATAGTGGCGTGTTGCCCAACATCCACTCTGTGTTGTTCTCCAAGAAGGCCAACACGCTCTAGCATAGCAACTTCAAACAGAATCCAAGAATAATTGTTTACCTTATGAGTTTTTGCTTAGCTTGGATTCTCGTACCAAGAAAAGGAGTAATGTCTTTTCCCAATTTTTAAAACATAAACTTTGTTTTCCATTTTCCCCATAATGCGCATCTGCAGGCAGACCCGGGATTAATTCTTCACATGTTGTGTTGTGTAATGACAATGGTCTACTGGATCATAATAATGCAGAAATATCTCCTTCCCATATACATCTAGTACAATTAATACTTATAGTGCGATCCATATTACTCGCTGGAAAATGAATGTAATCATCTATCTGCCAGATGCCGTATACCGACAGACGGTTCCTTTTTTTTAGAACAGATGTTGTTGCAGTTTGTTCAGAATGAAGAGAAAGTTCTGCGGTGAAGTGGATGACAAGATCATTGCAGTCTTCACTGATGATATAAGGTACATGCATTTCAGTGAAGAACGAGAACGATGCTATGTGCACGATGGTTTCTGTCCGATTTTAGCACGATCTAGCAGATCAAGCCGTCGATGTGTACATTTTTTCAAGCATTTCGGTGAATAGCTGAAATCAGTCAAGGATGCCTATTATGTAATACATTTTTTCTGGCTCAATGGCATGTTATAGATTCTGACATTTGGAGAAAAAATAACTATGGCATACATACGAATTTAAATAGACAAGAACCGCAATAAGGAGATGGCTGACTCCCTGCCAAAAATAAAAGTGCTACTAATGAGGGCACAAATCCTTCCCTCTCCTCCTCCCCTCGCGTCCACTCCCCTCGGCCGGCGCCAATGGCCCCAGATCCCGAGCCGCCAGTGCCCTCCCCTCTGCTCCAACCCCAGCCGCCGCTGCCGCCGGCAAGGGCCGCGGTGGCGGTGGGCCCTGCATCGCAGATCCAGGGCGGATGGTAGCCACGGCGGACCCTGTGAGGCGGAGGTGGCGTCTCATGCGGGGAGGCTGGGGGCGGCAGTCAGGGCGGCGCCCTTGCCGCGCGACAGCGATGGGATCCTTCATGGCCGGCAGTGTGGCGGCTGCGTGCGCATGGGTGGCTCCGATGGCTGCGGATCTGGCGTCCCGTCCAGATCCGTCTCGGTACGGCCTTGGCCGGCCCGTGGCGCGAGGAGGACCGGTGATGGCGGCTGGAGGCTCCCTACCAGCGTGCCGACGGCGACCCTCGTCTCCACGGCGAGGCTCCATTCGGTTCCAGCCAGCTGCGAGGTTGGGGGCGCGACTTTCGATGAAAATCGCGCCGATTTCTGTCATGGCGGACGATGGCGGCGTCTATGACGTTGTTCCCTTCTCGAGGCATCGTTGTTGCAGGTCGTGGCACTCCACTCGTCATATTCCAAGAAAAACACTAGATCTGGATCTATCGGATCAGACGATGATGGTACCTTTGATGTTGTTGTCCCTTCTGAGGGCATCGTTTTGGAGCAAGTGCTGGTTGGACGGGACAAGCGAAAGAGCGGTGTCTCATCCACCGCAGGGCCGGCGGCGGATCCCGGTGACATGGCGCTGCGGAGGTTCGGCGACGGCCGCGTGTGGACGGGTACATGCAGCATGGTGGAGTTGTCTGACGTCGTGGTGGCGTCGACAGCAGGCCAGGCAAGGTCGATGGGTCAGTTACTGCTCTGGAGATGGACCAGTGAAAGATGGTGGCGGCAGCCTCTGAGAGTGTGTCGGTCCGGTATGGGATCCAGTCCCGATATGTGGCTGAACTAGGGCATCCGACTTTAGATGTTAGGGTTTGGTGTGATGTTCGTTTGGTATTAGGCCCGGATATTCGGCACACCTTCATCAATTGGATAAGGGTAGTCACAGGTGTTGCCTAGATGATGGCTTCAGGCTGACTGATGTATTATTTTGTATGGTCTTTGTGAATAATTAATAAAATAACCGCATGCACCGTCCAGATATAGAGACCAAGGGTCTATCCTCCTTTTCAAAAAAAAGAAGAGAAAACTAATGAGGGCACAAAGCATCAGGCTGACATTGTAAAGGGCCAAAAATAAAAGTGCGGCTAATAAAACCGTCAGTGTTCCATGATAGTTTTGGTTCTCAACGAATTCTAAGTGCAGAGCGGTGCAGACATGGCATCATTATTTTACAGGAATCCTTATGCTTGATGAATGACGGTCTGGCAGCTTGTCACTCTCTTGAGGATGTGAACAAGTCATGTAACTTGGAAGCCTTGAGAGAGGTAAGCCAGATAAATAAGGAGGAACTCCATTTCTAGCTCCCTTGTGCAATATGTGCTAGGCTCGTCGAGCTAAATATGAGATGTTTCATGCTGAATCATGTGTGTTTTAAGAAATGCAACTCTCATGTTGGTCAAATGTCCCAAATTAAGCTCGAATTTACAACTGTCCTTTAAATAAAATTGCCAAAAATAAGCTCTAATTTACAAAACAATCGTGCACTCATTAGTTACGATATGCCAAATTTGCTGCAACATACATAATACTCTTCTGGATGGATAGCAAGATTGGGACTTGGTGCCATGTTCGAGTCTTAAGATCAGGGCATGAATTGTTTCCCAAACCAGCGTTAATGTTGATCTAAAACAAAAAGAATCGAATTAATTATGTGTCTTAGTGAAAGAGAATTCCCTGACCAATCAGGTGTTGCTCTGTTTTTTTCAGTGTCAGCAGTCAGAATGCTTTGCCAAGCTAAAAGATCGGACGACTAGTCTATTGTAAAGCCGGTATAGAAATGATCTTAAAATAAGCACTCCCTCTGTATAGTAATATAAGACTTACATCACTAAAGTAGTGATCTAAAGGTCTTATATTACTTTAGAGAGGGACTACTAATGATCATGCAAATGTACAGAGTGCATACATGTCCAAGGCTCCATTAACATTAGACTCTGTGCACAACAACAATACAAGATAAGTACCTTGCTCATCTATAGCAATAGCGGCAGATCAACCTCTGTTTGCATGATGCACCCGTATGTTCTTCCCATAAAGCACCTGAATGAATCATCATGTTGAATTTTTTTACCTCATCAAGCGACAAAAAATGCATTGTGATAGCAAAATCGGCAAGCAGGATAACTGAGAAACTAGCATGATCTTAATAAATAGGTTTGCAAATCGGATATCAGAGAGGAAGTCTTGGCAGATCTCAAACGGATTAGAGACTCAGGTTCAGGCATCAAACAGATTGACCTGGAACTGAACACCAGGCATTCTGAACCATAAGTCAGCAGTAATCTTGATTTGTTCAATGTTCACACGCATTGTTCCTAACATTTACATTTAGATTTAGTTAAAACTGCACAAAGTGTTTGCACGAAATTTAGCTAGACAGAACAATGCATTATTGCTGGAGGTATGGTTCTCAAACTAGCATGAAGCAAAGGATCTCGAACATCAGTGAGTGCAGAGTGGCGCTCAGTGCTGCGCTGTGTGGATTTTCTGGAATGCCTAAAATCACTTCACTGAAGTCAGTTGAGGGACATGCTTGCCTGAAAAAACAGTGGTGTTTCAGTTCCTTCGTCAGCATAATTAACAATATTAAGTGGATGGGGTTATTCGCACGATTGTAAAAGCATAAATTCCAGACAGAGCATCTTGCTAAATCACTGTTCAGTCCCCGTGAAGGAACCTCGAATCAAGGTACAAATGTGTGCTACTCTCAGAAGCTTCACAAGAAATGCCTTTACCAAAGAAAATCTAGATACAAACTGTCTTTTTTCCATTTCCAGTGACGCACATGTGCGCATCGACGCTGTAGTCGTCTGTCCTCACAACTAGGGACCCATTCTTCATTTCAAGTCTTGTGGGATGACAGTGATATATTTCTTGAGGCATTAAAAAATGGGTAAAAGTTCTCTCGAGGCAATTGTTTGCAACAGTGATCTGTTGGATTATAGTGCAGGAGTATTTCCTTCCTGTGTTACATCCAGTACAATCAATACTTACAGGTGCAATTACACAACACCATAGCCTGTAAGAAATGAATCTCATACCGTATCTGCCAGATCCCAGAAGCATGTTGCTTTCAGTTATTCGCCCATTTATCAGTTAATGCCATATACCCATGTATGAGTCCATGATGTGTCTTTGAGTAAGGTCATGTGCCTACAATGGGTCAAGTTTGGTTCCAACTCAGCCACTGGGATGTTATTGCTGTTTGTTCAGTATCAAGACAAGGTTCTGCAGGCTGCAGCTATGTTGTTTTGAACAGGATGACAAGATCATTTCAATGATGATACATGGTACAGGCATTTGAATGATAGCAAGGAGCTCCTCGTTATCGCCTAGCTGAAATTAGGCAATGATTGTACCCTGCAGTCGATGTCTTTCTTCTGCTTAATAACATTTATGCAGAAATAATATGAGAGTCTGCAGCTTTTCATTGCCCATGCCTGGTTACTTTTACTGGCTACATTGGCGTTTTGGTTAGGTTATAATTTCAGACATTTGGAGGAAAAGTACCTATGGTATGCGACTTCAGATGGATGCATAATAAGTCTTAGCTCTTGCAACCAGTAACAACTATTCTAATATCTAACTAATATGCATTGGTGTGGATATGCCATCCTTGTTTCACATGAAACCTTATGCTATTTACAACATAGAGGCCTAAGAAAGTACTATAAAGCTGCTTGATGAATCACGGTGTCGTACCTCATTACTTGCTTGAGGATGTTAACAAAGATGTGGAGACGTTAGAAGCATATTCATCCTGGTTCCTGTTTTGTGCTACTCTCCTATACTAGTGGAGGTACAGCTCACCTACATTCTGAAGTCATTTTTTTAGAAAAAGAGGACGACCCCCGGCCTCTGCATCTGAACGATGCATACGGCCATTTTATTAATTATTGACACAAGACCTTACAGAGTCATACAACAATAAACCTAAAGCCACCAACTAAGCAACATATGTCGCTATCCCTATCCAGTTGATGTAGGGGCGCTGAAAGTCTAGGCCTAATACCAAACAGACCTCGCAGCCAAACCTAACATCTAAGACTTGAGGCCCAACCAGGACGCCTGCCGGGTATGAGGCCGCCGCAGCCACCTACCATCAATCCATCTTCAGAGCTGTCCTGTTGCATCAACCTTGCCCGGTCTAGCTGCCGCCAACGCCACCACGACGCCAGGCAGCGTCACCCTCCTGCGTGAGTCCATCTCCGCTCATCAGTCGCCGAGTCTCCACCGCGCCACGCCGCCGAGATCCGCCGTCATCAATGGACCAGATGAATCACCGCTCCTCCTCATGTCCCCTCCAACCAGCACTTGCTCCAAAACGATGCCCCCATGAGGGAGAACGATACCGAAGGCACCGTCATTGTCCGATCCGGTAGACCCAGATCTAGGGTTTCCCCCGGAACTTCCCAATCAGGTTGATGTGACCTGCAACGACGATGCCTCCAGAAGGGAACGACGTCTAAGACGCCGCCATCGTCCGCCAAGACCGCAGTCAGGCGCGATTTTCACCGGAAGCCACGTCTTCCCGACCTCGCGGCTGGCTGGAACCGAGCGGAACCTCGCCACGAAGACGTATGTCGCCGTCGGTACTCCGACGGAGATCCGGCATCTCCTCACCGGTCCCTCTACGCGTCGCCGGTCGGCAGAAGGCCTCCTACGACGGATCCAAACGGGGCATTGGATTCGCAGTGACCGCCGTCACCATCACGACCAGGACAGCCCACCCCGCCAGATGGGGCACTGCCACCGCCGCCATCCATGCAGGGCCGCCACTCCACCGGCGATGGTGCTCCGGCCCCCGCCGCACAGCCCGGATTCGCCGTCCCAGCCGCTGCCGTTGGATCGCACGAGAGGAGCCGCCACCGCGCCTCAGATGGGATCCGCCGCATCCACCCGCCCAGAAACCTTTGGCACCGGGCCCGCCGCCACCGCGGCCCACGCCAGCAGCAGCGGCGGCAGGAGGAGGCGGCAAGAGGGTGCTGGCGGCGCTAGGGTTTCGGGGCCCCTGGCGCCGCCCGGGGGGAGGCGACGCGAGGGGGAGGGGGGAGCTGTTGGCGTATCTGAAGTCATGAAAGCACATAAACAAGGCATCTCTATTCCAGCAACCTTGTTTTATATGATTAGCTGGTTGAGCTAAATATGAGATGTTCTGTAGTTAATTTTCTCCACCGGGAATCTCTACTTAATTTTCCTATTAGTCAAATTGCCAAAGTCAAGCACAAATTTACAGCTGTCCTTTAATCAATTTGACAAAAATAAACTCTGATTTACAGACCAATTGGCACTCTGAATAGTTACGATATGCCACGCTTGCTGCAACATACCTAACACACTTGTGGATAGATAGCTCTTTTCCTAGGACTTGATGACATATTAAAAAATTAAGATCAGTGGGTATATTTTTGCATGTATACGATACTGCCATGATCCATGACTTTTGAGGGGCACAACTAGTAAAGCTAGAGAAAAAGAACGTGCACAAGGTGCATGTCAAGAAGGGAATAAAGAAATAAAGTAAAAGTCAAGGAAAGAACAATGTCAACAACGAAATAAAGAGAAAGGTAATAGTTCACTATATACTGTTATGCATACTATTAGTTAGTACTTAGTACTAGTAAGAAAGATCCTGATGGCAAATACTCCCTTTGTCCCAAAAAATTTGCCTTAGATTTGTCTAAATACGGATGTATCAAATTACATTTTAGTATTAGGTACATCCGTATCTAGACAAATCTAAAACAAGAATTTTAGGACGGAGGGAGTATAAACAAGTCTAGTTGAGAGTAGATGCGGGGAAATTGTGGCCTTACACCTACCCTTGTCGTTTTGCAGCAGCACACGAGACCTTCTAAGTCCCAACGATCTCCCCGTGCCGGTAACTCTTATATTGTCCATATTAGTCTTGGTTGTTTATATGCATTTTTTAGATGGCTCATTAAATCAGGTGAGGAGATGAAAAATGAGCAAGAGAGCGGTATATAGCCCATAGCCGTGTGAGAGCCAAGTAAGAGAGATGCGCGAAGAGAGCGGTGGGAAGGATAGTTCACGGGATCCCAAGTCATCTTTGCTCTCAAGAGCTCGTTTTGTCAACTCTTGGGATTGAGAGGTTGACGAGTATACGTCAGTACCTACACAAAACAAAGACAATGGAAAAATTGTGTGTGCATGGTATATGTACACATCATCCATATGATGCATACGTGCTTGTGTTGGTTAGCGCCAAATATCCAATGCTTAAATAGATGAGATGTGTGATATAGAAACATGCCATCCATCATGATAGGTTTATTGTTATGTATAGCATAATGGAGACTCAAATTGTGTAATGCATCACGAGAAATATGTAGAGCATTGTTATTCATGGAATGCATACGGTGCAAGCAATTATGAGAATCATGCAAAGTATGGAATACATCAAAATCTCCTAATATGTATGAGGAAACTATGGGGTTCTCCTCATGAGCATTAATGGAAACATCACATGGAGAATATTGACAACATCCAAAACAATGCATAGTTGGAACATTGTGATCATGGCATGGCATAGTAGATGAATTGCGCAAATCATGTAAAGGAAGCATGGCAATATCATCAATGAAAAACAAAAGCCAATGATCATCATCTCGTCATCTGTGCCATAAGTGCAAATAGGATTTATGTGAATGGGGCATGCATAGTCATTATGTTGAGATTGAAATAATGCAATCTAGGATATCTCACTCATAGCATATGACAAGGTGAATGGATTGTCAAACATGATGTGACCAAAAGAATTTTCACATGATATCCTATGGAGCATAGCATCACAACTAGGCAACTCAACATGCTCATCGTCATATTTATCATAAATAGGTAAGTCATGACATGAATAAATCGCACTAGCATGAAGCATGGGTATAGGTGTGTCAACATCATGCAAGCAATCATTCGTAAAATAGTCCACTAGTGGGACAAGAGAAGCACCATCATCTATGTTACCTTTGGAGCATCGCTCATGTGTTGTAGGTGAGGTGTCGAAGACCAAGTCGTGGTCATCTTCATCTTGATGGAACCATGTGGGGGGTGTCGTGGTTCTAACTCTGACAGTGATGTAGGGGGGTGAATATGGAGAGGCTAGATCTTAGCTGTTGGGAAGTTGTTACACGCGAGGTTTACGAGTTCAGGCCCTTCTCAGAGGAAGTAATAGCCCTACGTCTCGGAGCCCGGAGGCGGTCGACTGGATTATGCGTGTATGGATACAGGGGTGCGAACCCTTCATACTGAGGAGGGGGTGGCTTATATAGAGTTCGCCGGCCCCCTCCTACCCTCAGTAATGCAGGGTTTAAGGTACATTTAAGGTTGGGCGTTACTGGTAACGTCCCTAATAAAGTGCTATAACGACCATAAAGACTACTTAACAGCCGACCGTTTTCCTGCGGAGTGACTCTAGGTCTCCTGGCAGTCGAGTGGTTGGCTTCATGGTCGAGTGATAGCTTCTTGGTCGAGTGTCTTGTCTCCGTCGAGTGGGATACCTTCAAGTCGATTGAAAGGTGACTTCTCCTAGGGGTGTCCTAGGGTAGGACTCTTTGGTCAGGTCCGTGTCCCTACCCTAGGTACATGTCTTCATCATTAGCCCCCGAATGGATCGAGGTTAGAGTGGGGAAAGAGTTGGAGATCTTTCCGACTGGTTCTTCGGGCTATGTGAGCGCCTTGTTTTGGGTCAATCGTCACGGATGACGTTGCCAACCTTTTTCAGTCGCCTTGATCCATTCCAGGCCTTTCGTCGAGTGAATTTCTTTGTTTGTGACATATCGAGCGCCGGCGTGATCGGGGTCTTCTGTTTTGACAAGGTGTTTTGTGGCCCGCGGATGTCGCGGGATTTGGATTTTGGGAAGCGCGCGGGACTGGAGCGGCCGCAGTAATCGAAAGCGATAAAGCGGAAGCTCCTCGATCCCCGTGTCGCCTTTTTCGCCACGTACTGCGCGCGCGTCTGCTGCGGGATTTGACTGGATAGCCTGGGCCTACCAATCAGCCACTCGGAAGCGGTCCCTTATAAATCGCTGGCTCAGGGTTTCCAAGCAGTGCGCTCTCTTCTCCTCCTTTCTTCCGCCTCTCCCCCTTCGCAAGTCCTTTCGCCACCTCCGTTCCCGCCCCAGCGCAGCAGGCCCGTGCGAGACTTCGCCGGCGATGATGACGAAGAGCAAGACCTCCGCTCTGGAGCACGCGAAGAAGGAGGCGGCGGCGGGGAAAGGGAAGAGGTCAGCTCGGGGCGGATCTTCCTCTAGGACCGCTCTGCCCAAAGGTTGGATCCAGGGCGACTGGATGCCGTCGGTGCTCCGGCAAGAGGATCTCGACGACATGGTCGAGGGGGGAGTCATTCCCCACGAAGCTGCGCGTCTTCCGGGGGGAGAGATCGAACCTCAACCCCGCGACGGTGAGTGCGTGCTCCTAGCCACCCACATCGACCGAGGGTTTTCTCTGCCGCCCCATCCTTTCTTCCGGAGTTTCCTGAATTTCTTTGGAGCGCAGCTCCACCACTTCACCCCCAACTCCATTGTCTACCTTGCCGCTTTCATCTCCATGTGTGAGGCTTTCTTGGGTTGTCGACCCCATTGGGGACTCTTCAAACACATCTTTACCTGCCGTTCTCAATCGGTCAAGAAGGCTAAGTCGAGTGACGAGAGGACGCAGGTGATCCAGCTGTGCGGGGGCCTGGCGATCCAGACGAGGGGGAAGAGTTGTTTTCCATCTATCACCTTCCCGGAGTCGGTCCGTGGCTGGCAGTCGACCTGGTTCTACTGCAAGGACGAGGCGACCCCAGGACAGTCGACTAGTCTTCCTCTTTTTTCCCTCGACCGAGCCGAGAAGCCTGCCTCTCTGAAAGTCGCGCCGGAGGAAAAGGCCCAAGTCAAGGTGCTGGCAGGTCGAGTGGTTGAGCTTGTCCGCGAGGGCGTGACTGGTATGGACCTGCTGGAGGTCTTCCTTCAAAGGCACATCCAACCGCTCCAGGCCCGCGACCACCCGATGTGGCTGTATTCGGGTCTTGACGACACCACTCGGGTCCACCCGGAGGAGGTCACCGACGAGATGGTGGAGGGGTGGCTGTCGAGCATCACGGGGAACAAAGACAACCCCCGAGGAGCCAGGAGGGTAATCCCACTCGACAACTCGTATGAGGTGGACCAGGTATGTCTTTGTGCTCCCGACTGATATCTTGTCTTCTGTATTGGTCTTCTTTGAATAAGTCGATTGACTTTCGTCTTGTCTGTTGTTTACCAGGCGACCACCGAGATGTACTCGACGCCCAACGGGGCACAGGGGTCGACTGAGGAAGGGGAGGCGAGCGGAGGCGAGAGCGGGGACGACCAAGGCGAGTGGGAGTCTGACGGTGAGGGAGAGGGAGGCGACGACATCTTCTCCAGCGAAGGGGAGGAGGAGGAGGTTGAACCCCCCCGCCCGGAGGGGCGATCCAAGCTCACCCACGATCTAGCGCGGGAACGTGGCAAGGCGACTGCTCCTGTTGGGCAGTCGTCGAAACGCCCTCTGACTTCTTCTCCTCCGCCGACTGGGAAGGGTCCCAAGCATCCACGAGCGACGCCATCCAAGCCGCCCAAGGCTCTGCCCAAGATGAAGATAGCTGTTCCTACCATTTCTGGGTAATAATAAGACTTGCTTTCCTTTGTCGGCCGTGGACGGATCCTTGGTCGATTCACTGAGCCAACTGATTGACTTTCGAGATTTGCAGCGGTGCTACTTCTGAGGTCTCCGCCAGGAACGACAACCAAGAGATGGAGGACGCTGTTACCTCCAACCCTGGTACGATTGCTGACGTCCTGCCTTTGAGTCGACTGAACCTTTATTGCTACCCTGGTCGACTGAACTTTTCCTTTGTAGCCCCTCCTCATGTTATCGACCTCCCGGATGACGACGACAACGGTCCGTTGAGAGCGAGGAGGCACAAGAGGGCGTCGGCTGACAAGACCCCCCAATCCGCTCCGGCGTCCGAGGCCGTGGCTCGGGATGGTGGTGACACCACTCGGGCTTCTGTGACCTTCGCCGTTCCTCTGGCGAGTGCGCGGCCCTCGGCGTTGACTGCGGATCCACCTTCGCTTTTTGCTGCGTACCCCGTCCCTGAGGACCAAGCGGCTGCTGCAAAGGAGGTTATACGCCAGGCGGGGATCATGATGGGGCAAGTGAAGATGGCTCGGGAGGCCAGACAAGCAGCCTATGACGCGAGTTCGGCTCTTCAGAGCAACGTCCAGGTCAGTCGACTCGACACTTGGTCTATTATGATATGCTGTTTGAAGAGTCTCTTTTCCGAAGATCTTTTGTATCTGTATCTGTACACCCACTGGGTGTGTCTGCCAATCCTTTGGACGAGTGGGGGCACGCTAAGTGCACACACTGGGTGTAGTCCCCGAGACTACGGTGGACTGCTGGCAGTCGACTGTAGTCTTTACATTGTGTTGCTGTAGCTGTATTTCTTCACTCGGTTTGGTCTGGCCAGGTCGACTGCGGGCAGTTGACTTTTTTTTGGTCGAACCAGTGGGGGCACGCTGAGTGCACCCACTGGGTGTAGTCCCCGAGACTATTGTCGAATGTTTTTGATTCGGCTGTGGTCTTAGAAACGTCATCATTGTCTCTTAGTTACTCGGAAGCAACTTATCTTGGGCGTCTGTCGACTGATTTTCCTTTTTACAGAAATCTTGCGAACTTGTAGCTCGCTATACTGAGTTGGAGAATCAGCAGATCCAGCTCAACCTTAACTTGAAGCTTGCTCAGGAGAATTTGAGGAAGGCGCAAGAAGAAGCAAAAGGTATGGCTGGTGAGGTTCTCTATTCTTAACGGGTGGCTTTTCTTTCTCGTCCATTCTTGATGTTGGTTCCACTCGACGCGCCACAGATAAACTGGAGGAAGCTCTGAAGAAGAAGGACCAAGACCTTGCAGAGGCACAGAAGGAGGCCTCGAGCAAAACGAAGCTTGCAGAGGAGAAATTGGCTTCGGTCGGAGCTCTTGAACAGGAGAACTCCAGACTGAAAACCGCTCTCGAGACAGCTAATCGAGATGCCAGTCGACTGAAGAAGGAGAAGATGGCTCTGCACGACAAGGCGGGTGAGCTGGCGGGGAAGGTAAAAGATCTGGAGGCTTATCTCGGTGGACTTGCCAAGAAGTTGTTCGTCATGCTCGAAGGTAATTACTCTGCCCCGACTGTCTTGCAGTTTGCCAAGCCTGTGTAGGGCCACTGTCTTACTCTTGAATCGTGTTTGCAGAATTCTGTCAGAACTTTGAAGAGGAGACCAATCGAGTGGAGCCAAGCTTGGACCCTGTTAACTCTCTTGTGAAGGACGAGGCTGCCATGAACGTGCTCCGACTGGAGTCTCGTGTTACTAGCGTCGTTGATTATCTGGCTCGGCTGAAAGTTGCAATGTCGCGGATCGACACATCACTCTGGCCTGGGACGACGCTTCAGAACGACCTCGAGTCTCTGATGGCTCGACTTAACGAAGTCCCAGGTCGAGTGGCGGAATGGAAGAAATCTTCTACTAGATGTGGTGCTGATGTCGCTCTGTCTCTGGTCCGCGTCCATTGCAAGGAGGCGCGAGAAGAAAAGCTGGCGGCCATCCAAGTTGCAAATACCAGGAAGCACAACTTTCAAAACTTCATGGAGACTTTCATCGCCGCTGCCACCCGTATCGCCGACGGGATCGACTTGGATGAGTTCGTCGCCCCTTCCAGTCCTCCTCCCGAGGAGTGAAAAACTTTGAATTTACCTCGGGATGCCGAGTGGATTTGTAACCGTTTAAACTCCGCCGAGCCGAGGGCTCGAGTACTTTGAGGTTTGGGACCTTTTGGGCTTTTTCTGAACTTGATTTCTCGTTGGATATCTTCACGGTTTGATTCGTCGAGTGGAAGTTTATCTTCACTCGGAATAGTCTTGTATTTGCGACGCAGCTCCAAGGGAGAAGGTAGCGGTCGACTCGCGGATTGGGTCGAGTCTTGTACTTAGGCGAGCACTGGGCTGTAGCTAAGCCTCCGAGTGAGAGGTTTACTCTCCACTCGGTAGGATTTTTAAACACTTAGGCGAGCACTGGGCTGCAGCTAAGCCCCCGCGTGGGAGGTTTGCTCTCCACTCGGTAGGATTTTTAAACACTTAGGCGAGCATTGGGCTGCAGCTAAGCCCCCGAGTGGGAGGCTTACTCTCCACTCGGTAGGATTTTTAAACACTTAGGCGAGCACTGGACTGCAGCTAAGCCCCCGAGTGGGAGGTTTGCTCTCCACTCGGTAGGATTTTTAAACACTTAGGCGAGCACTGGGCTGCAGCTAAGCCCCCGAGTGGGAGGTTTGCTCTCCACTCGGTAGGATTTTTAAACACTTAGGCGAGCACTGGGCTGCAGCTAAGCCCCCGAGTGGGAGGATCGCTCTCCACTCGGTAGGATTTCAAACACTTAGGCGAGCACTGGGCTGCAGCTAAGCTCCCGAGTGGGAGGTTTGCTCTCCACTCGGTAGGATTTTTTCAAACTTAGGCGAGTGCCGGACTGCAGCTAAGTCTCTAGGTGAGAGAACTTAGGCGAGTGCTAAACTGCAGCTAAGCCCCCGAGTGGGAGGATCGCTCTCCACTCGGTAGGATTTTTTCAAACTTAGGCGAGTGCCGGACTGCAGCTAAGTCTCTAGGTGAGAGAACTTAGGCGAGTGCTGGACTGCAGCTAAGCCCCCGAGTGGGAGGATCGCTCTCCACTCGGTAGGATTTTTTCAAACTTAGGCGAGTGCCGGACCGCAGCTAAGTCTCTAAGTGAGAGAACTTAGGTGAGTGCTGGACTGCAGCTAATCCTCCGAGTGGGAGGATCGCTCTCCACTCGGTAGGATTTCAAACACTTAGGCGAGCACTGGGCTGCAGCTAAGCCCCCGAGTGGGAGGTTTGCTCTCCACTCGGTAGGATTTTTTTCAAACTTAGGCGAGTGCCGGACCGCAGCTAAGTCTCTAAGTGAGAGAACTTAGGCGAGTGCTGGACTGCAGCTAAGTCCCCGAGTGGGAGGATCGCTCTCCACTCGGTAGGATTTTTTCAAACTTAGGCGAGTGCTGGACTGCAGTTAAGCCCCCGAGTGGGAGGATCGCTCTCCACTCGGTAGGATTTTTTCAAACTTAGGCGAAACGGATTCGCAGCTAAGTCACCCACTGGGGGATTCCGTATGTAAACAAAAGTGACAACAATTAATGGAACACTCTTGCCTTTGATAAAAACGAACTGCAGGAATTTTTCTTATTACATCTCGTCCAAGGGAGGGCTCAAGTGTAAAAGGGGCGGAGTAGTTCCGCATTCCAAGCTCGTGGCTCGTCGATCTGGCGATCAATATTGTAGAGGTGATACGCTCCATTGTGAAGGACTCTGGTGATGATGAAGGGACCTTCCCAAGTAGGAGCAAGCTTGTGTGGTTTCTGTTGATCCACTCGAAGGACCAAATCTCCTTCTTGGAAGGCTCGACTCTTCACATTCCGGGCGTGGAATCGACGCAAGTCTTGCTGATAAATGGTCGATCTGATCATGGCCATCTCCCTCTCTTCTTCTAGGAGGTCGACTGCGTCTTGCCGGGCCTGTTCTGCTTCATCTTCGGTGTAAAGCTCGACTCGGGGCGCGTTGTGAAGAAGATCACTTGGCAGAACCGCTTCGGCTCCATAAACCAGAAAGAATGTAGTTCTTCCAGTCGACCGGTTAGGGGTGGTCCTCAATCCCCACAGAACTGACGGAAGCTCGTCGACCCAAGAACCTGCCGCGTGCTTGAGATCACACATCAGCCGAGGCTTCAGTCCTTTGAGAATCAGACCATTTGCTCTTTTAGCTTGTCCATTCGACTGAGGATGCGCGACCGACGCGTAGTCGACTCGTGTGCCTTGAGAGGCGCAAAAAGCTCTGAACTCGTCTGAATCGAAGTTTGACCCATTGTCAGTGATGATGCTATGCGGGACCCCATACCTGAATATCAACTCTCTGATGAAACCGATAGCAGTGCTAGCATCAAGATTTTTGATAGGCTTGGCTTCAATCCATTTGGTGAACTTGTCGACTGCCACAAGCACATGCGTGAATCCGCTCCTGCCTGTTCTCAGTGGACCAACCATGTCCAGTCCCCAGACAGCAAAGGGCCAGACGAGTGGAATGGTCTTCAGGGCTGATGCAGGCTTGTGTGACATGTTGGAGTAGAACTGGCAGCCTCCACACTTGTCGACTATCTCTTTTGCCATCTCATTTGCTCTAGGCCAGTAAAATCCCGCTCGGTATGCTTTAGCCACAATGGTCCGAGAGGACGCATGGTGGCCACAGGTCCCCGAGTGGATATCATCAAGGATTATCCGACCTTCTTCTGGTGTTATGCACTTCTGACCGATTCCAGTCGCGCTTTCTCTATACAACTGCCCCTTTATGACTGTGAAGGTCTTGGATCGGCGGACGATCTGTCGAGCCTCTTCCTCGTCTTCTGGGAGCTCTTTCCTTAGGATATACGCGATGTACGGTATCGTCCAGTCGGGACTGATTGCCAAGACTTCCATGATTAGGTCGACCACAGCAGGAACTTCGACTTTAGTCGGATCTGTGGCACTTTTCGGTTGTGGGGCTTCTTCTGTGAAAGGATCCTCCTGGACTGACGGCAAGCGGATGTGCTCCAAAAACACATTGCTGGGAATGGCTTCTCTCTTGGAGCCTATCTTTGCCAGATCATCAGCTGCTTGATTTTTCAGTCGGGGGATGTGATGAAGCTTTAACCCCTTGAATTTCTTTTCTAACTTTCTCACTGCATTGCAATAACCAGTCATAGCTGGACTTCTGACGTCCCACTCCTTCATCACCTGATTAACCACCAAATCTGAGTCGCCATAGACCATGAGGCGACGGACGCCGAGTGAAATGGCCATGCGCAACCCATACAAAAGTGCTTCATACTCTGCTTCATTATTGGAGGAATCAAAGTGAATCTGGAGAACATATCTGAGCTTATCTCCTCAGGGGGAGACTAGAACTACCCCAGCACCGGAACCATTCAGCATCTTAGATCCATCGAAGAACATGGTCCAGTGCTCCGAGTGAACTTGAGTCGGAAGTTGCTGTTCAATCCACTCGGCGATGAAATCTGCGATTGCTTGGGACTTGATAGCCTTCTTTGCTTCGAACTTGATATCTAAGGGAAGGAGTTCGATCGCCCACTTGGCCACTCGACCAGTTGCATCTCTGTTATGCAGAATCTCTAACAGTGGGGCGTCGCTGACGACTGTAATGGAGTGGTCAGAGAAGTAATGTGCAACCTTCTTCATGGTCATGTAAATCCCATATACAAGCTTCTGGTAGTGAGGGTATCTTTGTTTTGAAGGGGTCAAAACTTCGGACAGATAATAGACTGGGTGCTGAACTCTGAAGGCCTTTCCTTCTTCTTCCCGCTCGACCGTAAGTACTGTGCTGACAACTTGTCCTGTGGCTGCAATGTAAAGCAGCAGAGGCTCTTTGCCGATTGGGGCAGCAAGCACCGGCTGGGTGGAGAGCAGAGCTTTGAGCTCTGCAAATGCCGCATCAGCTTCTGGAGTCCACTCGAACTTGTCAGACTTCTTCATCAGTCGGTAAAGGGGCAACACCTTTTCACCGAGACGAGAAATGAATCGACTTAGGGCGGCCAAGCAGCCTGTAAGCTTTTGGACGTCGTGCACGTGAACGGGACGCTTCATCCGGAGTATGGTGCCAACTTTTTCAGGATTGGCGTCGATCCCCCGTTCGAAAACGAGAAAACCGAATAACTTTCCACCTGGAACTCCGAATGTGCACTTTGATGGATTGAGCTTGATATCGTACCTCCTAAGGTTGGCAAAGGTTTCGGCAAGGTCAGCCCGCAGGTCGGAACCTTTGCGTGACTTGACCACAATATCATCCATGTATGCCTCCACATTCCGACTGATTTGAGTGAGTAAACACTTCTGAATCATTCTCATGAACGTGGCTCCGGCGTTCTTGAGGCCGAACGGCATGGTGACATAACAGAAGCATCCGAATGGGGTGATGAAAGCTGTTTTGATTTCGTCGGGTCCATACAGACGGATCTGATGGTACCCGGAATAAGCATCTAGAAAAGACAACCTCTCGCATCCCGCAGTTGAGTCGACTATTTGGTCGATGCGAGGGAGAGGAAAATGATCTTTCGGGCAGGCCTGATTGATATGTTTGAAATCAATGCACATGCGAAGTGACTTGTCTTTCTTGGGGACCATGACGACATTGGCGAGCCACTCGGAGTGGTAAATTTCTCGGATGAACTCTGCTGCTAAGAGCCGAGCCACCTCCTCGCCAATGGCTTGCTTCTTCTGGACGGCAGACCGTCGAAGATGTTCCTTCACAGGCTTAAATTTTGGGTCAACTCGTAGACGGTGCTCAGCCAGCCCCCTGGGAACTCCAGGCATGTCAGAGGGTTTCCATGCGAAGATGTCCCAGTTCTCACGGAGGAGCTGGATGAGCGCTTCTTCCTATTTGGAGTCAAGCGTCGTTGAGATGTGAGTCGGGGCAGCATCGGGGTCGGTAGGGTGAATGTGGATTGTCTTTGTTTCACCGGACGACTGAAAAGCTGATTCTGAAGCAGGCTTCTTGGCTCGTAGCAACTCGCTTGGATCGGCAGTCTTTTGGTACTCTTGCAGCTCGACCACTGCCATCTGAGCATCTGCAATCTTTGAGCCCTTCTGAAAGCACTCTTCCGCCTTCTTCCGATTTCCCGTAACAGTGATCACACCTTTGGGGCCAGGCATCTTCAGTTTGAGATACACGTAACATGGCCGGGCCATGAAGCGTGCATAAGCTGGCCTGCCCAAAATGGCGTGATAAGCACTTTGGAAGTCCACAACCTCGAATGTCAACTTTTCCTTGCGGTAATTCTTTGAATCACCGAAAACCACATCAAGAGCGATCTGGCCGAGTGATTGGGCTTTCTTCCCAGGAATGACTCCGTGGAAACTCATGTTACTGGTGCTGAGCCTGGACATCGGGATGCCCATTCCTTTTAGTGTTTCAGCATACAGTATGTTCAGGCCACTGCCACCATCCATCAGGACTTTAGTCAGTCGAGTGCCTTCAACAATTGGGTCGACCACCAAAGCTTGCCTCCCAGGGGTGGCAATGTGCGTCGGGTGATCAGACTGGTCGAATGTGATGGCGGTTTGAGACCACTTCAGGTAACTGGGTGTTGCCGGGGCAACCATGTTCACCTCTCGGTTAATGACTTTCAGTCGACTTTTGCTTTCGACATCGGCAAAAATCATCAGGGTGGAATTGATTTGGGGGTATCCATCGTCGCTATCTTCCTTGTCCTCAACTTTGTCTGACTCTTTTTCCTTTTCCTTGGACTGTTTGCCTTGAAACTGCTGGATTAGGAGCCGGCACTGTCGAGTGGTATGCTTTGGGTAAATAAAATTACCCTCTTCATCTTTCTTGGTGTGGATGTGACACGGCAGGTCCAAAACATCGTTTCCATTCTGATCCTTGACTTTCTTGGGCTTCCAGGTGCCCTTGGGTTTTCCCTTGAAGTTTCCCTGGGCTATGGCCAGGGCCTCCCCAGGAGCGGCTGGCTCGGCCTTCCGCTTCTGTTTCCGACTGGAATTTCCTCCGGTTTCTTGGGCGACTGCCTTGTGCTTGCCACTCCGGAGTTGGTCCTCGTCTTCACCATTAGCGTACTTGGTGGCAATCTCCATCATTCGATTCAGAGACATCTCTCCAGTTCGACCGAACTTCAGATTCAACTCTCTGTATTTAACGCCTTCCTTGAAGGCACAGACTGCTTGATGGTCCGGCACATTTTCAACCAAGTGATGCAGTGTGATCCACCTCTGGATATATTCCCTCAGGGTTTCATTCGGCTTCTGCACGCAAGACCGCAGCTCTGTAAGGCCTGCAGGTCGCTTGCATGTTCCTTCAAAGGTTGTGATAAACACTCGGGAGAGGTCCTCCCAAGTGTAAATGCTGCTGGGTGCCAACTGATTTAGCCACGCTCTGGCCGAGCCCTCTAACATGAGAGGCAAGTGCTTCATGGCCACCTCATCATTGCCACCGCCAATCTGTACAGCCACTCGGTAATCTTCGAGCCAGGTGTTAGGCTTAGATTCACCGGTGAACTTGCTGATTCCAGTCGCCAGCCTGAAATTGGGAGGAATCACCGCGGCTCTGATGGCTCGACTGAAACACTCTGGCCCTGAAGCACGTACTCTGCTGCTGGCAGGCGCATCTCTGTTGTGGCCTTCTCGATGAGCTCTGTTCCTGTCAACCAAACCTTGAACGAGGATGGATCTCGCATCAAAGCCTGGGTCTCTGGGGTCGACTGGAATCCTCTGTCCAACACTATGAAGGCGTACGTCATCTTGCCGTCGAGGCGCATACGACCCACTCCTCGGGGGAGGGGTTGGCACTCGACGTCGATCATCACGGTCGAATCGGTGATCATACTGCTCATTCCTCCTGAACTGATCATGCCGGTCACCACGTCCCTCACGCCTCGGGGGCGATCTCGGGCTATGAGCCGACTCGACTGTATCTGTTGCGACAGATCGACTGTGGATCCTATTCCGCGACTGAGAGACAGCGGAATTCTGGTTTCCCGCCGCCCGGAGCAATGCTCTGATCTGTAACAAGCCCCTGCCAGCCTCCGACTGGGAGGGCTGAATTGATTCTGCTATACGGGCCGCAGCGGCCAAATTCTGAACTGGGGTTCGATATACCTGCGTCGGCGGGAAGAGCTGGCATCGACTAGACTCGGGAGCCCGCTGACGCGCTCGCTCGTCGAGTGCTCGCTGGAGATTCTCCAGTCGAGTGCGCTCAGCCAAATTAGCCAAACGCGCGTCCTCCAAGGCCCGGGCCTCGGGGGACTCTCCGACGATAGGGATGCGGAGGGCGTCCGTATTCCGGCGGCGAAGCTCCTCTCGCTGTGATGACGTGAGAGGTTCGGGGAGATACTCATCATGGGGATGCGACGGGCCGCCCCCGCCCGCGCCTCCATCGGCGCGAGGGAAACCGGGGGGACTGTGTGTTCCATCGACCGCCAGAACCTCAGCCGCTGGGTCGCTGCTGTCGCACTCGGATGCGGTCTCCATGGAGCCAGTCGAACAGGCCGTAGAGGGATTCGACGGGCTCGATTGCCGCGACTTGTGGGGCTGCCGACTGGCGGGCCACGACATGCCTCACCCACCGCTGAAGTCTTGACCGACCGGAGCGCTTGCGCTGGTGGGAGACAGGGCGGGGAGACGACGCAGGGGCCGACCGATACTGGGTTGATGGCTGCCACAGGAGGACGCCACGAATGCATGCGCAGAAGTGCGTCGCACCGCGGACGGGGAGCGCGTCGATGTCGAGTGGTGCCTCCTGAAGCCAGGCGGAGTCATCGACGATGAAGGTGAGCGCGCCGAGACGGATCTCGCGGTCCTCCACCAAAACTCCTCAAGAAAACATGATCAAAGGGATCGGAAAAGATCGCAACTTCTCCAACTAAGCGCTAAGATTCCTGCCCCACGGTGGGCGCCAACTGTCGTGGTTCTAACTCTGACAGTGATGTAGGGGGTGAATATGGAGAGGCTAGATCTTAGCTATTGGGAAGTTGTTACACGCGAGGTTTACGAGTTCAGGCCCTTCTCAGAGGAAGTAATAGCCCTACGTCTCGGAGCCCGGAGGCGGTCGACTGGATTATGCGTGTATGGATACAGGGGTGCGAACCCTTCATACTGAGGAGGGGGGTGGCTTATATAGAGTTCGCCGGCCCCCTCCTACCCTCAGTAATGCAGGGTTTAAGGTACATTTAAGGTTGGGCGTTACTGGTAACGTCCCTAATAAAGTGCTATAACGACCATAAAGACTACTTAACAGCCGACCGTTTGCCTGCGGAGTGACTCTAGGTCTCCTGGCAGTCGAGTGGTTGGCTTCATGGTCGAGTGATAGCTTCTTGGTCGAGTGATAGCTTCTTGGTCGAGTGTCTTGTCTCCGTCGAGTGGGATACCTTCAAGTCGATTGAAAGGTGACTTCTCCTAGGGGTGTCCTAGGGTAGGACTCTTTGGTCAGGTCCGTGTCCCTACCCTAGGTACATGTCTTCATCAGGGGGTGCATCGTCTTCCACCATGGCCATCGTTGTCTCCATTGGAGGTATGGACTCGTCGAGGATAGGCGTGTCATCATATAGGAGACCTAGCACCAAAGAAAACACACTCGGAGTAGAGGTTAAGTTGTTAGAAATTGTAGTGGCCTCACGTGCCGTGTCAACTACCTCACTCACTAAGTGTGGTGGCTCACTCACTCCCTCTTGGATGCTCTCAAGTGTGGGGCTAGTGGTGGTTGCACTCATCCTCTCATAGGAAATGCACTCAATGTCACAAATGGTGGAGTCACTCATATCACTCATGGTGGGGTGGCTCTCCTCACATGAGAATTTGGGCATCTCTTTATATGTGGGTGTCGGAGAGATGTTGGTGCAAATGTCTCCATGCTCAATCATGTCGTGGTTGTAGCCGTGGATGAAGGCCGAAGATGGCACATCATCACTCTCCTCTAAGACCAAAGAAAAGGTCTCATGTGCGGTCTCGTAGCTTGACTCGGAGAATGAGTCCTTTTGGGGCACCGTCTTCATGTAGTTGAAGAGGTTCATACTCGTCGCCGTGGTTGAAGGGGATGGCCCTTGCTCGACCTTCTTGTCGCCGTCTTGTTGTAGGAGGCCCATATGATGTGGCACCTCGTAGCTCGTCTCCATGACCGAAGGGAAATTCCCATGATCGGCCATCTTCCTTGAGGGGCTTCCGAAGATGGAAGTGTCGCCCTCGCTCGTAGGTGGTCGCCTTGGAATTGATGAAGTCGTTGTAGGCGTACTTGTGGGAATTAGGCGAAGATGCCGTACGTCCAAAGGTGAAGATGCCTTGATAGCACTTGGCGAAGATGCCAAAGTGGTGGTGGTAGTAGCCGTAGCGCCGTCTTGGTTGTGATCGACTCGCGGTCTTCTCTTTTGCTCATGAAGCGTGGACTTGGCGTGAAGTAGGGCTTGTTGGGACTTGTGCATTTGCGCTTGATGAGCATCATCATGATGATGTTGGCGTTGTCGCACTTGAGCTCGTAGTAGATGTCGTTCGTCGTCGTCGTGCACATGTTTCTTGGAGGTGACTTGCCCTTCATGACGAGGTTGATCACGAACGTGATGGTGGTCGCCATGGAGATGTGGACGTGGACGACTTGCGCTTGTATCGCTTGGGCGCTCCGAAGAGGATCGATGTGCTCGCCGCCGCCTTGAAGATGACAAAGGGGAAGTAGACTTGATCAAGGCCCGAATCTCCTCCATCCTTGCATCTTGCTCCTTCTTTTGTGTGGAAAGCTTGTTGTCGATGTAGTCCCTTTTCCTTGCTTCGGAGTGGCGAATGTCGATGGAGAGGTTCTCGATGCGCTCTCGCAATCTTGATTGTGCGCCTTGCGTT
Source organism: Triticum urartu (assembly GCF_056163025.1). NCBI lineage: Eukaryota > Viridiplantae > Streptophyta > Magnoliopsida > Poales > Poaceae > Triticum > Triticum urartu. Next base: position 742,717,561 of record NC_141875.1, on the reverse strand, counting down.
TGTTGTTGTAGATCGAAGATTGACGCTTTGGTGATGTAGTTGTTCACGCCGTCGTTGTTGTCGAAGACCGGAGATGAAATGCCTTGCCTATCCATCACTCCAAGAGAAAAATGTGAGTGGTAGAAAGAGAAGAACGAATACCAAATGTACCTTGACCGAAGTTGAAAGTAGATCAATGATCACTCCAATGTGGACAAGGAAATAGCACAATTGGTACCAATTCTTGCCGGTTTCTCACACCTACACAAATAAGGCTTATGGTGGAGCTCGGTGAGGATAGTGGCACAAAAATTTGATGTAAAATGTTAGCATGAGTCAATAATGTTGAAAGAGATTCACAAATTCGCAAGTGTAACAAGTAGACCAATAGCAATATGGGTGGCACACGGAAACGCACACACGGATAGATAAATGGGGTCGTGCAACCAAGGATGAGCACAAAATGTGGAATCCATGGAAAACGCTCGTGTTGCACAACTCAAGAGAGACGCTAGCACGATTGCTCAATAGGCGGATACGACACTTGTGCACAACCTATAAGATGCAAAATGTATGAACTTCTATCCCAAGTATACTATGTATATGATGTTCCGGTGGTATGATCCAAGATGATTGGATATGACAGTCTTATGCAATGTGGTATGATGCTATGGCACTTGCTTACAAGCTCTTTGTTCACTATTTTTCTTTTGCTTAAAAGCTTATTTTTTTTGTATATGGCCACTTTGCGAAATGCACAAACCAAGATAGCGATTGTGTATATGCGGAAACAAACTTGAGGCACAAGGGATGATATGATACCAATATGATATGGTATGATTGCAATGGGAGGTGTAGCTTGATGATCACTAATGTGCACAAGTAACATTGCCGGCAATACTCAAATGGCTAGTCTCGATAGGCAAGTGTGACATCCGGATAATTAGGCTACAGTGAACCTGTGCTAATGATGCCACGTCACTTCGATTACTGTTGCTACTCTCGCGTTAGTTCGAAAACGGTTCGAATTAAAATTCAAAATTAAGCAAACAATAAAAGTTTTCAAATATTAAAACTAAAATGTTCGGATCGTGCCAGATAATACATAGGTGATTATGGTGGTGAAACCAAACTTTTATGAAATGCTTAACTACACTAAAATGATTTAAATAGTAGCAAACCTAATTATTTAAATGCCTTTACTAATTAATAAATTATCAAACTAAATTATCTGGGGACTAGACTTTTTGTGACAGTGGACTAAACTGAAATACTAAATTAGATGCTAAGTGTGTATTTTATAGAAACTAAAATAATAGGAAACAAATATAAAATAGTAAAGCAAAATTACAAAAATAAAATAAAAGGAAAACAACTTTACGCCCCCCTCCCTAGCTGGGCCGTGGCCCAGCGGCCTCTGCCAGCTAGCCGGCCCAACTCCCCCTGGCCTATAACCAACCCCGATGAAACCCTAGCCCGATCCTACTCTCCACTCCTCCCCACGATCCCCTTCTCTCACCCGTCTGGATCGGGATCGAGGCAACTTTGCCTCGTCCCCATCGCCCCTGACGCATGCCCCCAACGTCGCCCGATCCCACGACCCCGCTTCTCCCTCTCCCCCGATCTAGATCGGGGGGCAACGACGCCCCTTGCTGCTCGCCCGACGCCGCGCCTCGACGGACCGCCGTCGCCGAAGCCACCCACCGGACCGCACCCGCTCGTCATCGCCGTGCGCCACCACCACCGCCGAAGGCCCCGCCGTTGCTGCTCGGATCGACCGCCTCCTTGCCAGACCTCGCGTCCTCGTCCTCCTCCCCGAGCTCCGCAGGACGTCGTGCTCGTCGCACCGACGCCAACCGCCGCCGCATGGAACCGTCGTCCTCATCCCCACCTCGCCGGACGGCCTCGACCTCCCCCGGCTTCACCGAGCCCTCCACGAGTTCCGCTGTGAGCCTCTCCGACGACCCCCGCCTCCTTCCTCAATCTCGTTGTCGTAACCGCCGTCCGCGTCCTCCCGTTGCCGCGCCCGGTGCCCCGCTCCGCGCATGACCTGGTCGTGCCCTCGCGCGCACGTCCGCCCGAGGCGCGCCTCTGTCGTTGCCGCACCGTGTCGCTGCTCACCTGCCTACTGCCTTGGCCGCTCCCCTGCGCGCGCGTCGCACCACAACCGACGCTCGCCCCCTGCTGCCCGACGCACCTCGCCGCCGGCTACGAAGCCCCGGCGCCTCCACTAGTCTGGGCGGGCGCCCAAACGGGCAGCCTCGCCCGCGCCCGTTAACCTACCCCGTTAAGCCCCGAGGGGCCTATGACAAAGGGGCCCCACGCCCTTGAAACATTTATGAAAAAAAAGATTAAATATTATTATTATTATTATTATTATTAATTAAAGAGTTAGTTAACTTAATTAACCTGTGTTATTTAAACTGATAACCTAATTAGTGTATTTACTCTGTTAGGTTAGTAAGATAGTATATGACAAGGGGGACCCACCCCCTGTTGACCAGTCAAAGTTTGACTGGTCAAAGTTTGACTGGTCAACTGGGACCCCTTGGACCCACATGTCAGCCCCTCTGGTACACTTATGTGTACCCAGAGCTGGGTGCACCTAGCAATTCACATTTATTTCGAATTAAATTAAATTCAGAAAATGAATTAAATCTTTAAAAATTAATATTAAATAATCCGTATCTCGGATGAAAATACTTTATACATGAAAGTTGCTTAGAACGACGAGACGAATCCGGATACGCAGCCCGTTCGTCCGCCACGCATCCCTAGCATAGAGAACACGCAACTTTCCCCCTCCAATTCATCTGTCCGAAAACGCGAAACCCTGGGGATATTTTCCCGGATGTTTCCCCCCTTCGCCAGTACCACCTCATACCGCGTTAGGGCACCCCTAGCCCCGCGGATTGTCATGTTATGCCTTGTGATACTTTGATTGCACTGTTATTTGTTGTGTTCCCCTCCGTTACTTCTTTCCGGTAGACCCCGAGACCGCTGCCGGTACCCCTGTTGTCGACTACGGTGTTGACGACCCTTCTTGCCAGAGCAACCAGGCAAGCCCCCCCTTTGATCACTAGATATCGCCTACTCTTCTCTATACTGCTTGCATTAGAGTAGTGTAGCATGTTACTGCTTTCCGTTATTCCTATCCTGATGCATAGCCTGTCCTTGCTACTACTATTGTTACCATTACCTGCTATCCTACTACTTAGTATAGGATGCTAGTGTTCCATCAGTGGCCCTACACTCTTGTCCGTCTGCCATGCTATACTACTGGGCCGTGATCACTTCGGCAGGTGATCACGGGCATATACTATATACTTTACACAGTTACATTACCTGTGGTACTGTTCGGAGTTGGGGGCTGAAGGGGCAGGTGGCTCCATCCCGGTAGAGGTGGGCCTGGGTTCCCGACGGCCCCCAACTATTACTTTGTGGCGGAGCGACAGGGCAGGAGACCACCTAGGAGAGAGGTGGGCCTGGCCCTGGTCGGTGTTCGCGGATACTTAACACGTTTAACGAGATCTTGGTATTTGATCTGAGTCTGGCTACTGGCCTATACGCACTAACCATCTGCGCGGGGACAGTTATGGGCACTCGACGTCGTGGTATCAGCCGAAGCCTTCATGACGTCAGCGACTGAGTGGCGCGCGCCGGATTGGACCGTAAGCCTGCTCTTGTATTAAGGGGGCTAGTTCTGCTTCCGGCCGCGTACGCAACGTGCAGGTGTGCAATGGGCGATGGGCCCAGACCCCTGCGCCATAGGATTTAGACCGGCGTGCTGACCTCTCTGTTGTGCCTAGGTAGGGCTGCGACGTGTTGATCTTTCGAGGCCGGGCATGACCCAGGAAAGTGTGTCCGGCCAAATGGGATCGAGCGTGTTGGGATATGTGGTGCACCCCTGCAAGGAAGTTAATCTATTCGAATAGCCGTGATCTTCGGTAACAGGACGACTTGGAGTTGTACCTTGACCTTATGACAACTAGAACCGGATACTTAATAAAACACACCCTTCTAAGTGCCAGATACAACCGGTGGTCGCTCTCTCACAGGGCGACGAGGGGAGGATCATCGGTTAGGGTTATGCTATGCGATGCTACTTGGAGGACTTCAGTCTACTCTTTTCTACATGCTGCAAGACGGAGGCTGCCAGAAGCGTAGTCGTCGACAGGATTAGCTATCCCCCTCTTATTCTGGCATTCTGCAGTTCAGTCCACCGATATGGCCTTTACACATATACCCATGCATATGTAGTGTAGCTCCTTGCTTGCGAGTACTTTGGATGAGTACTCACGGTTGCTTCTCCTTCTTTTCCCTCTATCCCTTCTACCTGGTTGTCGCAACCAGATGTTGGAGCCCAGGATCCAGACGCCACCGTCGACGATGACTCCTACTTCACCGGAGTTGCCTACTACTACGTGCTGCCCGCTGACGACGACCAGGAGTAGTTAGGAGGATCCCAGGCAAGAGGCCTGCGCCTCTTTCGATCTGTATCCCAGTTTGTGCTTGCCTTCTTAAGGCAAACTTGTTTAACTTATGTCTGTAGTCAGATATTGTTGCTTCTGCTGACTCGTCTATGATCGAGCTCTTGTATTCGAGCCTCCGAGGCCCCTGGCTTGTAATATGATGCTTGTATGACTTATTTTATTTGTAGAGTTGTGTTGTGATATCTTCCCGTGAGTCCCTGATCTTGATCGTACACGTTTGCGTGTATGATTAGTGTACGATTGAATCGGGGGCGTCACAGCAAGTAACGCAAAATGGGCTAGGGGTTATCAATGCAATGGCAAGGGAATATACAATGGAGAGGTACCACGATACCAATATGATATGGAGGTTACCGTCCTTGGTGATGATGAGTGGTGGTGATCTTGATGGAGATACCAAGATGATGGTGACTCGTCCCTAAGTAGCCGAAACACCTTAGGAAACGAAAAAACCGCGAACTCAAAATCTCAAACGTCAAATGTCAAATGGTGGTAGCAGGAAAGCGGTGGTGGTTTTGTGGAAGCTCAATGGAATTGCGGAATGGCAATGATGGGTTTTGCGAGTAGGAAATGCAGAAGTGGAGGGTAAGGTGGTGTACTATACAAAGTGCGGAGTTGAAAGCACGGTCCCTAGTAGCCGAAACACCTTAGGAGACACAACTCACAACACGAACAAAATCGGGTTAAGTTGGGATGGTGGAAGTGTATGGTGGTCAAGCCTATGTGGTAGTGGTGGTGGTGGTTGATGAAGAAGCAACCGTCCCTAAGTATCCTAGACACCTTAGGAGACTCAAATCACTCCTCAAGCAACCACTAATGCGATGGGGAACAAAATTGGTTAGGTTGCGGAAGTCGGTGGTGGTTATGCGGAGGTTGTGGTGGAAGCCCTAGGCAAAGATGCCAAAGTTCCAAAAATTTGATGGAGTCAAATGGTGTTGGTAGTATTTTGTTGGAAGGGGGATGTCAAGAGCTTTTCAACGAGCTAAAGAACGCGAAAATCGGACTCCGGATGAATTAGTTATGGACAAAACGGTGAAACGGGAAAGCTGAAATGTACAGGAGCCGGACATCCGGGGCTCGGGCCGGATTTCCGGGGGCGTATGTCCAGAACCGTGTGGATTTTGCATTCCAGGAGCCGGATGTCCGGCCAGGGACCCGAATGTCCGGCCCGATGGCCCGGATGTCCGGCCCGACGAATCCAGATCTCGTTTGGGGCGGAAATTTTCGAATTGGGGGCGGAAATTGATGATTCCAAGGGCAAAATTTGATGTATTTTATGGATGGAAAGTGGGGGAAATTGGGGATATGCTAGATCCACTCGAAACCAAGCAAATCCATGGATCAAATTCAACAAAACTTCATCTCACCAACAAGTCACAAAAAGATTTGGGGGCTATTTTTGGTGGGGATTTTCGAAATTGGGGAAGAACACAACAAAATTAGGCTAGAAAACAAGGGGGGGCTCCGAAATCGTGATCAACGTGGCTCATGATACCAAGATGATGTAGGGTAGAACCCTAGTGGCCCGCTCTTTCACGAAAGGAGCGGATCCCGCGATGAACACGAAGAAAACGAGGGGGAAAACGAGGAGAATCACGAGGGGAAACACGAGAGAACACTCAAACCAACAAGAATGATCACACATGGGCTAGATCTATGAACACAAAGGGAGATACAAGATCCAAAGTCAACAACGGACGATAGAAGAGGTAACCGGTTCTTCTCCGTGAGGAGGTCTTGAATCCACAAGGGATCTTCCCGTGAGGGGTCTTGAATCCAAGGTGGATCTTCTCCGTAGAGGGGTCGCGGTCTCTCTCGTGGAGTAGATCCGATATGGATGAGCGAAGCTCTATCTCTCAAATGAGCTAAACCAACGCTGACCCTAACTAGAAGGAGGTGGGGGAGTATGTATAGTCTAAGCCACGAAGGGGTAAGTGGGAAAGAGGGATACATGGGCCCTTGGCCCGTTCACTGTGCGCAGACAGGCGCCGGATGTCCGGGCTGGGGGGCGGATGTCCGGGGCTTCGCGACGGGCCGGATGTCCGGGCTGGGAGGCCGGATGTCCAGGCTGGGAGGCCGGATGTCCGGGCTAGCCTGGGTCTTCCAGATGCATCCGGTGATGGAGGGGCCGGGTTTTCGGGCGAAGGGGCCGGATGTCCGGGGCTTCGGGAGGAGCCGGATGTCCGGGGCTTCGGGAGGAGCCGGATGTCCGGGGTGATGGCCGGATGTCCGGGCTGCGGTGGACCTTTGCGGTGCTCTCTGGATGGCCGATGCTGGATTTCCGGGGCTCGGGCCGGATGTCCGGCCGCTGTAGCAGCTGGCCCTTCTTCCTTCTCCTTCCTTCACTTTCGTGCACGCTTGGCCTTGGTCCTTGGGCTCTCCATGGTCTCCTCGGGTGTACCTGAGTATGCACAAGGTCCGCGCTTGAAGTAGCATCCATGTCTTACATGCGGAAAGGGAAGATTCAGAAAGGAGCGAGTTCACCTTGTGTCCAATGACGTATGCTCGAGTATACATGGGGATGATCGTAGGATGATCCGCATCAACAACTACAACACTCCAATAAGCTCATGGCTTCCAAGGCATTACTTGTCCTGATCATGGTGGTAATCAGTGTGTTTACATGAGAAAAATATCTTAAAACTCCGGGAGAAAGCCCACTATCAATTAATGCCATATACCGGCAAATGGTTCCCTCTTTCTTTTCACCAACACACATCCAAGACAAGGCAAAGCACATACCCAGTGAAAACAGTGCAAAAAGCAAGGCAAAACTATTCTAACCTAACTAAAAACTTTTAGGGGGCAACTGCAGATGGTTCCCTTTTTAAAATAATGTTTATGCCACATGAAGCCCAATAATGTGTCTCTCGGATAAAGGTCTCGTGCCTATGATGGATCATGTTTGCTTCCTACTCAGCCACTCTGGAGTTGTTGCAGTTGGTTCGGAATGAAGACAAATTTCATGTACATTTCTTAATGATAGTAAACACATTTTAACATTACGTATACATTTTTATGAAAGTGTCACAAACACATTTTTGAAATATGTGAGCATTTTTAAATGTAACTTACATTTTTTGGAATTATGCGAAATGTTTTAATGCATGTAAATTTTTTCAAACGTCTGATATTTTATTAATTTTACAAAAAAATCATACACATGATTAGCATTTTTCTATACACATTTAAAAAAATAGAATGCATGATTAACATGTTTCTAAATTATATGCAAAGTATTTTTCTATATATGTGTGTGTAGATATTATGAAATATAAAGGAATTAGAAAACCAAAAAAATATAAAAATTTTGAATAATAAACAGAAGAAAAAAAAACATGACGTCAAATAGTGCGCGGTTACTAGGCAGGCCGAACACATGCCCCCTGTAGGTGAGCTTCAGTGGGACTCGCAACAGGCGGCACATAGCCATGCCCGTCGATGGAATGCTGCAAACTGGTTTTAGAACCTTCCACGTGGTTGTGTTTTCTCTACAGTTTTTCATCCTTTTTCTATTTTTTCTGTTGTTTCTTCTAGTTTTCTTTTGTTTTTCATTTTCATTTTTCATTGGTTTCTATTTTTATTTTACATTTATTTCCTCTTTGTTATTTTCTCATTTTTTATACTCGTATTTTTTAAGATAAACACGGTCTAGATTTTATTTATACAGATTGAATATTTTTACATAAAGGTTGAACATTTTTTAATAAACGGTGAACATTTTTCTCAATACATCTTTGAACATTTGCCAAATTTACATTGTACATGTTTCTATATGCAGAGTAAACTTTTCTTGTAACATATTTAAGATTTTTCCCTGAACATTTTTGTAAATGTGCAAACATTTAAAAAGTGCTTGAACATTGTTTTTAATGTCACATTATTTTATTGAATTGTATGAAACATTTTTCTAAATTACACGAACATTATTTTGACATTGTAAAAATATTTTCATAAAGCATGACGAACATATTTTTTTAATGTGGAAACATTTCTTAAAATGTCAGGAACATTTTTTTTTCTCGCATTGTGGCTGGTTTTTCCTGGTTTTTCTTGGTTTCCAATTTTTTGGGGATCTTTTGTTTTCCAGTTTCTTCCGATTTTCGTCCATCAAAGCTCGATTGTGTTGTGTGGAGTACATGTGTGATTCATGTGGAGCATGGGTGTGTTGTGCTTTCGGGTGGGGCATACGTGTGCCTCACTGCGAGGAAACCACATTTATACTTCATTGCAAAGGAAGCACAAGTTAGCTTACTTGAGAAGCATTGTTATGCTTCTGCGGGGTTGACACACTTTTGGTCATAAATTTAAATCCGGTGTGCTTCCGTAACCTCATGATAAACTTTCTATTGCATCCTATTCCAAAAGTGAGGATCTGCTTTTTCATTACTTTCTTCTGTACATGGATTGGCAATGCGCATGGAAACAAAATCATTCTTATTTACCTCCTTGTAGTCACCCCTAGATGCTTATGTATTTTGGGACCTTGTCCTTCTTGATCTTCTTCACATGATGCCTTTTCTTGTTGAGTGCATCATGACATGCTAGAATTTCTTGATTGGTGCGAGAAATTCTTTGATTTTTTTTCCAGTCATCATACCAAAAACACAAAGGGATTGCCAATAAAACAAAACAGAAAAATCTTCGGTGTGAAAAAGAGTCTAACCTCCCCTCTCCTCAATTTCCGAATTCAGCACCCACATTAAAGGAAAAAAATGAAACGAAGCGAGGACAGAAGATTCTCATATCTTGATTGGTCCATTTGGTCCTCCCACAGATCACGCACCTAAGCTAATCGTAGCCACTTGAATCTTCCAAATCCAACGGCAAAGACCGTTGGTAACACGGATTGCACCAGCCGACCCGATCCTAGCCGCTTGCACCTTCCAGGTCCGAGGGTGGAGAACGCTGGTCACACGGATCACACTCCCTCCCAGGGATCGTGCCCCTCCGAGTTGATCCCTACCGCCCGCCCTCCCAGATACAACGGTGGCGACCGCACGTCATGTGAACCGCGCCCCTTACTGTGGAGCGTGCACCCCCACCCCCACCCTCCCTCCGCTATAACAGCGGTGCCCTCGCGTTCACATCCATCAGCACCGCCACCCACATTTTGAGAGATTCAAGTTCGCCAGAGAAGGAGGGGAAATGGCCGGTAGGAAGAGCTGCGAGCGGAAGAAGGCGGTGACCCGCTCCATGAAGGTTGTACTCTAGTTTCTCGTCGGCCGCATCAGGCGCTATCTCAAGAAAGGCCGCTACACGGACCACGTCAGCCCCGGCGCCCTCGTCCAACTCGCCACCTTCCTCGAATACCTTGCCGCCGAGGTAACCAACCAACGACCAATCTTGTACATTCCTGTTCATTTCACGCTCAACAGAGTGGTAACTGATCTCGTCTTGGTGTTCTCTTTAAACCTTAGATGCTAGAGTTGGCGGGCAATGTGGCCAAGGACAACAAGAAGACCCGCATCATGTCAGGCCACCTGCTTCTCGCCACTCGCAACGACGAGGAGCACTCCAACCTGCTTGACGGCATCACCATCGCCCATAGTGGTGTGTTGCCCAACATCCACTCTATGTTGTCCTCCAAGAAGGCCAACGTGCACTAGCATATCAACTTCAAACAGAATCAAAGAATAATATATCTCTATCATTTTTGTTTACCTTATGAGTTTTTGCTTAGCTTAGATTCTCATACCAAGACAAGAAGTAATGACGTTTCCCTTTTTTTCTAAACATAACCCTTGTTTTCCATTTCCGAATAATGTGCATCCGCAGGCAGATCCGGTTGTCCCTTATCTATCCTCATAACTACGAATTAATTCTTCGCATTTTGTGTTGCGTAATGACAGTCTTCTACTGGATCATAATGCAGAAATTTCTACTTCCCATATAACAATGCAGTTATACAGCACCATAGCCCACTACAAAATGAATGTAATCACGTATCTGCCAGATGCCATAAGCATACACATACCAGTTATCCCCCCCCCCCCCCCACACACACACACACTATCAATTAATGCCATATACCGATAGATGGTTCCCTCTTTCTTTTCACAAACACACATCCAAGACATGGCAAATCACAGACCCAGTGAAAACAGGGCAAAAAGCAAGGCAAAGCTATTCTAACCTAGGTAAAAACTTTTGGGGGGCAACTCCAGATGGTTCCCTTTTTAAAAATAATGGTTATGCCAAATGGAGCCCAATAATGTTTCCCTCGCATAAAGGTCTTGTGCCTATGATGGATCAGTTCGCTTCCTACTCAGCCACTCAGGTGTTGTTGCAGTTTGTTTAGAATGAAGACAAATTTCATGTACATTTTTTAATGGTGCTAAACATTTTTTAACATTACGTATACATTTTTATGAAAATGCCATAAACACACTTTTGAAACCTGTGAACCTTTTCTATAAATGTAACTTGTATTTTTTACAATTATGCAAAATGTTTTAATGCATGTAGATTTATTTAAAATTCTGATTTAAATTTCACCAAAAAATCATACACATGATTTACCATTTTCTATACATGTTTAAAAATATAATGCATAATTAACATTTCTAAATTCTACATAAAGTATTTTTCTATATATATGTGTGTACAATATTATGAAATATAAAGGAATTAGAACAGCAAAAAAAATATAAAAATGTGAATAATAAACAGAAGAAAAAATAAAAAAGCATGACCTCAAATAGCGCGCGGTTACTGAGCAGGCCCAACACGTGCTCGGTAGGACTCGCAACAGACGGCATATGGCCATGCCCGTCGATGGAATGCTGCAAACTAGTTTTAGAACCTCCACGCTGTTGTGTTTTCTCTATAGTTTTTCATCTTTGTTTTTTGTTTTTTCTGTTCTTACTTTTAGTTTTCTTTCGTTTTTCATTTTGGTATTTCATTGGTTTATATTTCCGATATTTTATTTATTTCCTCTTTGTCATTTTCTCATTTATTTATAGTCAGATTTTAAGGGAAAACACGGTGCACATTTTATTTATATAGGTTCAACATTTTTCAATAAAGGTTGAACATTTTTTGGAAGACGGTGAACATTTTTCTGAATACATGTTTTAATCTTTACCAAATTTACATTGTACATGTTTTAATATGTACAGTAAACTTTTCTTGTAACACCTTAAACAATTTGTAAATTTGCAAACATTTGAAAAGTGCTTGAACAACATTTTTAATCGCGACATTCTTTTTAAATTGTACAAAACATTTTTCTAAATTACACGAACATTATGTTGACATTATAAAAATATTTTAGTAAAGCATGACGAACTTTTTTAAAATGCAGGAACTTTCTTCAAAATGTCACGGAACATTTTTTTGTTTCTCGCACTGGGGCGGGTTTTTTCTTGTTTTTTGGTTTTTCTCGGTTTTCAATTTTTTGGGGATCTTTTTGTTTTCCAGTTTCTTTCAATTTTCGTCCGTCGGAGCTCGGGTGTGTTGTGTGGAGCACGGCTGTGCTTCATGTGGAGCAGGTGTGTATTGTGCTTTCGGATGGAGCACATACGTGCCTCACTCTGCGAGGAAACCACGTTTATGCTTCATTGCAAGGGAAGCACAAGTTAGTTTACTTTAGAAGCTATGCTTCTGCGGGGGTTGACACACTTTTGATCATGAATTTTAGTCTACTGTTCTTCATCAGCTCATGATAAATTTTCTATTGCATCCTCTTCCAAAAGTGAGGATTTACTTTTTCATTCACTTCTTCAGTATATGGATTGACAATGTGCATGGAAACAAAATCGTTCTTATTGACCTCCTTGTAGTCACCCCTAGATGATTATGTATTTTGGGACCTTCTCCTTCTTCACGGGATGCCTTTTCTTGTTGAGTGCTTCATGACATGCTTGAATTTCTTCATTGGTGCAAAAATGCTTGGATTTTTCCAGTCAATCATACCAAAAATAAAAAGGAATTGCCAGAAATAACAAAACAGAAAAATCTTCGGTGTGAAAAAGAGTCTAACCTCCCTCCTCCCCGATTTCCGAATTTAGTTCCCACATTAAAGGGAAAAAACGAAATGAAGCGAGGATAGAAGATTCTCAAATCCTGATTGGTTGTAACACCCTCGATGCGACTATATCTCCCACGTGTCGGGGCACGACTTAGAGGCATAATCGCATTGAAGACATATGTCTTTTTTTTTAATATGTACTGCAAGGCAACAGCCTCACAGCTCTTTATTGAAAACAACAAAGAATAAAGTCCTATTACAAGTCCATACAAGTAAAGGAAAGAGGAAGACAGAAATACTTACAAACTTACAACCCAAGCAGGGCAAAGAAAAACACTACCTAAGGAAGGTTAGAGATCCAAGTTAGAAGGCTATCCTTGTATTTACATTTTATCCTATGAGAAAGAAGGGTTATGTCATGGATGAAGTTATGTCTCCATGCGCTGAAAGAAGGTGTCTCATTCCTGAAAACCTTGCCATTCCTCAAGATCCAAATGTTCCAAGCTGCTGTAAAGACCACTTCAGTGAAGAAAGAATGCCCAAAATTCTTCCTAGCCTTTACTGCCATGTTGTATGTTGTCATCCCAGACTGTGGGTCCCAGATAATCTGCAAGTAATTCCAGACTCTAATGCTAAAATTACAAGAGAAGAACAGATGTGCACGATCTTCATGGATCAGGTATGGACATAGAACGCAAGTATGATCTTTCACATGCCAATGCCTTCTGAGTAGCATGTCTCTGGTGTTTAAACGATCTCTCAGCAGTAACCAAGCAAACATTTTGATTTTCAATGTACATGAAGATTTCCAAATCCATTGGAAGATTGGATCAACAACAATATGCTGATGCTCATACACATAGAAGGATTTGGGTCTGAAACAACCCTTATGAAAAGGCCAAATCCATGCGTCATGAGTTGCAGAGCAAGAATAAGCATGAGTCAGCTGTTGAAGACATTCAAGCTCAGCAAAGGCTTGTGTAGAGAGGGGCAAATGCAAATTTGACAAAAACTCCTGGGAAAGCACATCAGACACTGAAAGCTGCTCATCAATAACAAAGGAGAAGAGCCTGGGGAATTTTTCACTGAGACAGGAACCCTTAAGCTCAACCATCCATCTGTCAGACCAAAAGAGAATGGACCTGCCATCACCCAACGTTGGAGTAGCCATCTGACAATATTTGTCAGCCAATTTAAACACATCACGCCACCAAAAAGATCCACAGAGTGTGGTAGTATGAAGGACAGAGTTGGCATAGTAGGCATTCCAAATAAGGCCAACCCAGGGGATGTCATGATGATTATAAAATTTGTGCAAGAACTTCATAAGCAAGGCCTCATTCTGCACCCTGAGATTAAGCACACCAAGACCCCCTTTGTTTTTGGTAAGCATACCAAGTCCCAAGCAGCCAGAGATTGTCTTGGAGTATCAGAGTTCCCTCTCCATAGACATCGTCTCTGAATCCTTTCAATTTGCTTCAAAATTCCAGTTGGGATGACTAGTGTGCACAGGAAGTATATGGGCATTGATGTTAAAACAGACTGGAGCAACTGCAACCTGCTACCTTGATTCAGAAAACATGAAGTGGCAGACAATCTTCTTTCAATCCTATGCACAAGGGGCATGAGGTCTTGGATTGAGGGCCTTGTAGTCCCCATGGGTAGACCCAAGTAAGTAAAAGGCATGGTTCCTATACTACATCCAAGAATTGAGGCCAACCTGTTAGCTTCATCAGATGACATGTTCATAGGCACCATAAGGGATTTTGTAAAATTCACAGATAATCCTGTTGTGGCAGCAAAGACATCAAGCATGTCTTTAAGAGCAAGCAGTTGATGATCAATAGCAGGCAACACAATTAGTGTATCATCAGCATACTGAACAATGGGGTAATCCTGGCTATTGGAAGGGATTGGCAAAGTCAGAATTCCTTTACTGCACATGTCATTGACAACAGACTGAAGCAGGTCAGCAGCAAGGACAAAAAGAAGAGGTGACATTGGGTCTCCTTGCCTGACTCCTCTCTTACATTTAAAATGGTTACCAGGAACACCATTAAGAAGCACAGAAGAAGAACCAGAAGACAAAATAGTTTGCATCCAGGAAATCCATTTGTCATTAAAACCCTTGTATCTTAAGATTCTAAGAATGGCATCATGCTCAATAGTGTCAAAGGCTTTAGTAAAATCCAATTTCAGCAGCACTATTGGTCTCTTTGAAGCATTACACTGGTGGATATACTCAAAGCACCAAGCTAGACAATCCTGAATTGACCTGGATTTAATAAACCCATATTGGTTTTTATGAATACAGGAAAGGATGACCTTCTGCAACCTGTTTGCCAAAAGTTTAGTGAGGAATTTCAAACAGGTATTTGTCAAAGATATTGGCCTGTAATCATTCAAACCCTCAGGTGAAAGCTTTTTTGGAATCAAGGTTATGAGAGAACTGTTGATACACTCCAAATCAAGATGCCCCTCAGCCAACTCTTTGACCAGTTGATGAAAGTCATCTTTAATTATGTGCCAACACTTCTTAAGAAAAAGGCCAGCGAAACCATCTGGCCCAGGTGCTCTGTCAGGAGGCATTTCCTTAATAACACAATCAATTTCCTGCTCAGAAAAGGGCTTGGTCAAGTCATCTAGTCCCTGAACCTTCTTGATAATATTTGGCATATCAAAACCCATTTGTGTATTATTTGTGCATCCCATCCTCTGCTTGAACTCCTGCAAAAATAGTCCAGCAATTGATGCATGATCAGAGGTCACTTGCCCATCATCAGAAGTTATACTAGAAATAGAGTTATTCATGTATCTCTCTGTGGCCATGGCATGGAAAAATTTGGTGTTTTCCTCTCCCACTTTAATGTTTCTAATGGTACATCTCTGCTTCCAGTAGATAAATTGCAACCTTAGAGTTTCCTCCAAATGCAACTTTACAATTTTCCTGAAATTTTCCTCAGGCCCAGACAAAGGCCTTAACTCCTCAAGACCATCCAGACAAAGAATTACTTTATTGCAGTTGGAAATTAGAGCCTTAACGGTGGAAAGGCTAATGTGCCAATGTTTGAGTGCCTGCCTGAGAGCTTTGAACTTTGCAGATATTATAGCAGCAGAAGATCTCTTATGAACTGGCCTACTCCAAGATTCACTGACACAATCAAGAAAACCAGGCAAATTAGTCCAGTAATTTTCAAATCTAAACACTATGGCCTTGGGAATAGTGGTTTTGATTTGCACCACACATGGCACATGATCTGAAGTGGTTCTAGCCAGAGGTAGGACCATAGTGTTAGGATAAGAACATGTCCATGAAGGGGTTGTAAAAAACCAATCAATCTGTTCAAGCAAAGAAGCAGTTTGCATATTTGTCCAAGTGTACTTTCTGCCCTTGATAGGTAATTCAATTAAGCCCAGATGCCCAATAACCTCATTAAAGATGAACATGTCATTAATATCACCACCTGGTTTATTCCTATTTTCCATTGATCGCATGAAATTGAAATCACCCAGTAATAGCCAGTTAGCATCATCAGGGATAATTATATCATGCAACCAATTAATAAAATTATCTCTAGCTGGGTTTTGACAGGGTCCATAGACTGAAACTAGAGTCCAGGTTTGGGAGTTATGAACAGACTTGAACTCCACCATAATACCAAAACTATTGGACTCAATTAGCTTTCTAGCAAACAAAGCAGTATTCCATACGACTAACAACCCACCCGAAGCTCCAGACGAAGGCACATGGATAAACTGATCGAAACTTCATGGACAACACTTACGGATGAAACGCTGATCTTGAAGGCATATGTCGCAAGTTAGGCAATCTTCACAAACATCCCATGTAATATAATTAATAAAAGGGGAGATAACATAGTTGGCTTACACTCGCCACGTCAGTCAAGTACATAAATAACATTACATCATCCAAACACTCATGGCCCGTCTACGGCGCCAAAATAAAAGATAACCCAACATGCGACACGGTCCCGATCACCCCCAACTGGGCACCACTACTGATCATCAGGAAAGGAAACATAGTATCGTTGAGAGTCCTCGTCGAACTCCCACTTGAGCTCAAGCGCGTCACCTGGAGCAGAATCATCAGGCCCTGCATCTGGTGTAATAGTAATCTGTGAGCCACAGGGACTCAGCAATCTCGCACCCTCGCGATCAAGACTATTTAAGCTTATGGGTAAGGCAAGGTAAAATATGGTGGAGCTGTAGCAAGCGACTAGCATATATGGTGGCTATCCTGTTCGCAAAAGAGAGCGGGAAGAGGAGGCAAAGCGCGAGCGAGAAACTAGAGGACAAACTGCGCAAACATTACTCCAACACCGTGTCCACTTCCCGGACTCCGCCGAGAAGAGGCCATCACGGTAACTCACACGGTTGATTCATTTTAATTAAATTAAGGTTCAAGTTATCTACAACCGGACATTAACAAATTCCCATCTGCCCATAACCGCGGGCACGGCTTTCGAAAGTTCAAATCCCTGCAGGGGAGTCCCAACTTAGCCCATGAAAAGTTCTCACGGTCAACAAAGGAATAGACCTCCTCCCGAGACGTTCCGATCAGACTCGGTACCTCGGTTCTTCAAGACACTTCGACAGGTTAAAACTAATCCAGCAACACCGCCCGAATGTGCCGACAAATCCCGAT
This sequence comes from Triticum urartu, assembly GCF_056163025.1. NCBI lineage: Eukaryota > Viridiplantae > Streptophyta > Magnoliopsida > Poales > Poaceae > Triticum > Triticum urartu. The sequence continues at coordinate 742,700,451 of NC_141875.1, read as the reverse complement.
AGGAGCTGCACATATCTCTTTCTCAGGGCACACTTAGATTGTCCTAGGTACGGGTAGGCCAGCCCAGAGTTGCCCCTGGTGGCCACCGGCAGCTGACAGGTGGACCAATACTCAAAGGAGCACTGGCCCGGGGGGGTTTAAATTAGATGACCCTCGGGCTCCGGAAACCTAAGGGAAAAAGAGGCTAGGTGGCAAATGGTAAAACCAAGGTTGGACATTGCTGGAAAAGCTTTAATCAAGGCGAACTATCAAGGGGTTCCCATTATAACCCAACTGCGTAAGGAACGCAAAAATCCGGCAACATAACACCGATATGACGGAAACTAGGGCGGCAAGAGTGGAACAAAACACTAGGCGAGAGGCCGAGCCTTCCACCCTTTACCAAGTATATAGATGCATTAAGATAACATGGCAATATAATGATATCCCAACAAGTAAATAAATGTTCCAACAAGGAACGGTCTCCAATCTTCATCTGCAACTAGCAACGCTATAAGAGGGGCTGAGCAAAGCGGTAACATAGCCAATCAACGGTTTGCTAGGACATGGTGGGTTAGAGGTTTGACATGGCAATTTGGGAGGCTTGAAAGCAAGTGGTAGGCATCATAGCATTGGCATAGCAAAAGAGCGAGCAATCTAGCATAGCAAAGATAGTAGTGATTTCGAGGGTATGATCATCTTGCCTGCAAAGTTGTCAGAGTTGACTGGATCCTCGAAAGCAAACTCAACGGGCTCCTCGTTAGCGAACTCATCTCCCGGCTCTACCCAAACAAGACAAACAAGCAAACGGAACACAATCAACCACGTGTAAGGATCAAACAATATGATGCAAACATGGTATGCTATGCGGGATGCGATGCGGGATGCATATGCAAGATTTAACAAGGGATGCATGAGCCTGGCCTCAACTTGGAAATCCAAGTGTGCCACTGGAAAGATGAGATGAAATCGCTTGAAAACGATATAAAGAACGCCGGAATCGGAGTTACGGTTTGGAAATGGCAAGCAATTCAAATATGACACCGGTCTGCGATTTACAGCAAGTAGCCATCTAAATGCAATGAGATGAACATGCTACAACACCCAAACATGGCAACAAAATACATGGTAGGGATGCATTCAAGAAGCTTAACAAAAGTCTAGCACTGAGCTACGGCCAATTCCTCCATTAACAGGTTCAAACAAGCATGGCAAAAATGCATATGGTAAACAGATTTCAGACTTAGTGAAATTAACACTTGTCTGGAATTTCAGATCAGGTAGCACTCTTTGGGGCAACAAAACTACATGCTACAGGACCTGAACATGGCAAAGTAAAACATGGCATGGAGCTACTCAAATATCTTAACAAAAGTCCCTTAGTGACCTTGAGCCAAAAGGGATCAGAAAATACAATTGCAAGCATGTGAACATAGCAAAAGCATAATCAGTTTTCAGACTTAGTGAAAACTGGGGCATGCTGAAAACAGATATCAAGTAGGCATGTTTACGAGCTCGATGCACTCACTACGGAGCAAGTCATGACCAACTAAGCACACACCCATCAAGAATACACAAAATTCAAGCTAGACATGGCAAGAACAATAGCATAGCATGCACGGATCAACTACAATATCCTCGGCAAAATTGCTAACAAGTAGACAATCTGCCCAGATTCATGAAGTAGCAAAAGTAGAGCTCGATTGACTCAAGCTAGGGTGCTCCATAATTGCAAACAAAGACATGGATGGATAGAGCACTACAAGATTAACAAAACATCCTTACTGATCATCCTCAAAAGAGGCACGGATCACTAGTAAACAACATGAACATATGGCCATATGAGATAAACAGCTCAAGGACTTAGTGGAAATGCTAAGTCCCTGAAATCAGCATTACCAAGTGCCTCACTTTGCAAGCTTGTGCTAGTCACCACACACATCGCAAAAATACATGGGTTGCACCTCTGGAAAGATGACAAAACCCTTAACAAAACATATGTAGAACTCATGGGCATATCATGCACACAATAATCATGGCAAAAATGACAAATATCCAAATGAAGTAGCAGATCTGACAATTATCTCAAATAGCACTCTTCTAACAGCATTTCGGGCATCAAGATGAGCTCAAATGAAAATGATGCAATGAGATGAAATGATGTACTCTCTGAGACGAACATTTTGATATGCTATATGCCAAAAATGGAGCTACGGATGCAGAGATATAGCATGGTGAACATGAGCACATGAACTAGGGTTAGGAACAAAAGTCAACCGTCCGGATTTTCAGATCTGAGAACACTGTAGCGTTCGACCGGGTACTGTAGCCGAATCGAAGGTCGCCGGAGATGAGTTCGACGGCGGCGGGGAAAAACGGCCGGGGCTCCGGGCGAGGTGGCCGGAGACCTCGCCGGAGATGCGCGCGGCGGCGCTGGACGGGCCCCGCGGCGGGTGGCGCGCGCGGCGGCGAGATCCGCCGGCGTCGAGGCGGCGCCGGAATGAGGGGGCAGTGACCGGCGATGGCGGCCGCGGCGGTCGGCGGCGTCCGGCCGCCGGAGACGGCGAAGGAGGCGGCGCTCGGGTGCGCGGGTGCGGGCGGCGGCGCTGGCCGGATGGGCCGGGGGGGCGGATGCGGGCTCCCGCGGGCCGCGGCGGAGGAGGCCGGCCAGGGACACGTGGCGTCTCCCAGTTGGGCAGGCGGTGGCGGCGGACGCGTCCGGCTCCGTCCGGATGTGTCCGGCGGCGGCGGAGATCCGATTTTTAGGGTTTGAGAGAGGGGATCCGCGAATTTAGAGGAGGGGGTCTATATATAGGCATAGGAGGAGCTAGGAGAGTCCAAATGAGGTGCGGTTTTCGGCCACGCGATCATGATCGAACGCTTTAGATGATGGAGAGGGTTTTGGTGGGTTTTGGGCCAACTTGGAGGGGTGTTGGGCTGCAACACACACGAGGCCTTTTCGGTCCCTCGGTTAACCGTTGGAGTATCAAACGAAGTCCAAATGATACGAAACTTGACAGGCGGTCTACCGGTAGTAAACCAAGGCCGCTTGGCAAGTCTCGGTCCAATCCGGAAATGTTTAATCCCCACACACGAAAGAAAGGTAGAAATGACCACCGGAGGAGAACGAAGCGCCGGAATGCAAAACGGACAACGGGGAAAATGCTCGAATGCATGAGATGAACACGTATGCAAATGCAATGCACATGATGACATGATATGAGATGCATGACAACGACAACAACACACGGAGACAAAAACCCGAACCCGAGAAAATAAAATAACTTAAGGCCGAAAACGGCAAGAGTTGGAGTACATATTGGGAAAGTTACATCCGGGGTGTTACAACACTCCACCACTACGAAAGGATCTCGTCCCGAGATCTAGGACTGAAAGAACGCCGGGTACTCAGAACGGAGGTGATCCTCGCGTTCCCAGGTAGCTTCACGGTCGGAATGGTGTGACCACTTGACTTTGAGGAATTTGATTGACTTGTTGCGAGTCTTGCGTTCAGTCTCTTCAAGAATAGCAACTGGGTGCTCACGATAAGAGAGATCTTCTTGGAGCTCAATGTCCTCGAAGTTGACGGTGCGGTCAGGAGTCTTGAAGCACTTTCGGAGCTGAGAGACATGGAACACATCATGAACATTTGCAAAGTTTGAAGGAAGCTCGAGTTGATAGGCGAGATCGCCTCTCTTGCTGACAATCTTGAAAGGTCCCACGTATCTGGGGGCAAGCTTCCCTTTGATACCAAAGCGACGAGTACCTTTCATAGGAGAGACGCGGAGGTAAACATGATCTCCGATCTCGAAAGCCAAATCACGGTGCTTACTGTCATAGTATCTCTTCTGGAGGGATTGGGCTGCTTTGAGGTTATCTCGAATGACTTTGCACATTTCTTCTGCCTCTGTGATTAAGTCATTTCCCAAAAGCTGACGTTCACCGGTTTCAGACCAGTTGAGAGGGGTACGGCACTTCCTGCCATACAGAATTTCAAATGGGGCCTTGCCCGAACTTGCCTGAAAACTGTTGTTGTAGGAGAATTCAGCATAAGGAAGACAATCCTCCCACTTCATGCCGAAGGAGATCACACAAGCCCTGAGCATATCTTCAAGAATCTGATTGACACGCTCGACTTGACCGCTAGTTTGAGGATGGAAAGCTATGCTGAAACGGATGTTGGTGCCCATGGCCTTCTGAAAAGAATCCCAAAACTTGGAGGTAAAGATGCTTCCACGGTCTGAAGAGATCACTTGTGGAATACCGTGCAGAGAGACAATTCGAGAGGTATAGAGCTCCGCCAATTGAGCTGCAGTGATTGACTCTTTGATAGGCAGAAAGTGAGCCACTTTGGTGAGTTTGTCGATGACAACGAATATAGGATCATTGCCACGCTTGGACTTTGGAAACCCAATCACGAAGTCCATCACAATGTGGTCAAACTTCCATTCTGGAATGGCAAGAGGTTGGAGGAGACCAGCTGGCCTTTGGTGTTCTGCCTTCACTCTTCTGCAGACATCACATTCATTCACGAATTGAGCAATCTCGCGCTTCATTCGAGTCCACCAATAAGCCTGCTTGAGGTCCTGATACATCTTCGTGCTCCCAGGGTGGATGGAGAGGAGAGAATTGTGAGCCTCGTTCATGATCACTTTACGGAGGTCACCTTTGGGTACAACAATACGATCCTCGAAGAAGAGAGTATCCTTGTCATCAAGGCGGTAGCACTTGTACTTGGGTTGACTCTTGGCAATCCCAATCTTCACCTTTTTCACCATAGCATCAAGAAGATGAGCTTGGCGAATCTGGTCTTCCAAGGTAGGAGAGACTTGAAGGTTGGCGAGGAAACCTTGAGGAACAACTTGCAGATTAAGTTTGCGGAAAGCTTCACAAAGCTCGGGTTGGTAAGGCTTGAGAATCAGACTGTTGCAATAAGCCTTCCTGCTCAATGCGTCAACAATCACATTGGCCTTGCCTGGAGTATACTCGATACTCGGATTATACTCTTGAATCATTTCGACCCATCGAGTTTGCCTGAGGTTCAGATTAGGCTGAGTGAAGATGTACTTGAGACTCTTGTGATCAGTGAAAATGTCCACTTTTCTTTCCAATAAGAGATGTCTCCAAGTCAAAAGAGCATGCACAACTGCCTCCAACTCGAGATCATGAGTGGGGTAGTTCTTTTCATTAGGCTTCAACTGGCGAGAGGTATAAGCAACAACTTTCTTCTCTTGCATCAACACTGCGGCAAGACCTTGGAGAGAGGCATCACAAAAGACCTCGTACGGCTTGGATTCATCAGGCGGAGTCAGAACTGGAGCAGTGATCAATTTCTCTTTCAAAGTGTTGAAAGCAATGTCACACTCCGGAGACCAAACGTACTTGACGTGCTTCTGGAGAAGATTTGAGAGAGGCTTCGCGATCTTGGAAAAGTTTTCAACGAATCTTCGACAGTAGCTTGCGAGACCGAGGAAGCTACGGAGTTGCTTCACGTTCTGAGGAGGTTCCCAATTCACAATTGCAGACACCTTCTCAGGATTCACCGCGATGCCCTTGGCAGAGATGATATGACCAAGATAAAGAACCTCATCGAGCCAAAATTCGCACTTGGAGAACTTGGCGTAGAACTTGTGTTCCCTCAGCTTATCGAGTACCAAACGCAAGTGCTTGGCATGATCTTCCTTGTTCTTCGAGAAAACCAGAATGTCGTCGAGATAGACCAAAACGAAGTCATTGGTGTAGGCGTTGAAGATGAAGTTCATCATGCGTGAGAAAGTTGGAGGAGCGTTGACGAGGCCAAAAGACATAACAGTGTATTCATATGAACCATAGCTTGTCCTGAAGGCCGTCTTGGGAATATCTTGCTCACGGATTCGAATCTGATGATAACCCATACGGAGATCAAGCTTGGAGAATACTTGGGCACCTTTGAGTTGTTCGAACAGCTCGTTGATGTTGGGAAGTGGGTATTTATTCTTGATGGTCTTCTTGTTCAATGGACGGTAATCAACACAAAGTCGGTCCGTTCCATCCTTCTTCTTCACAAAAAGAACACCACAACCCCACGGAGAAGAACTAGGCCGGATAAGACCCATACGCTCTTGAATATCGAGTTGCTTCTTCAGCTCCTTCAACTCTTCAGGTCCGAGCTTGTAAGGACGCTTGCACACTGGTTCCGTGCCGGGCTCAAGATCAATGAAGAATTCAACTGGCCGGTGCGGAGGCATTCCTGGAAGCTCTTCTGGAAAGACGTCTTGATATTCGCAAATGACTGGAATTTGCGAGATGGAATCGAGTTCACCCTTCTCATTGAGAGAAAACAGACGGATGGTATCATCACGAGCGGCAAAGACAATTACATCCTCAGACGAATGAGTCAATTGAATCTGCCTTGCAGCACAATCAAGATGCGCCTTGTGCTTAGAAAGCCAATCCATCCCGAGAATAAGATCAATATCCGAGTCACCAAGAACCGTTGGAGAAGCCAGAAACTTGTAGTCACCCAAGGTGATAGTAACATCCGGAACGATGGAGTTAGCATGCATGCGCTTACCGGGAGAGACAACTGCTAATGGACTAGGCAAAACTTGCGAAACCAATTCATGCCTAGAAGTAAACGGTCTCGAGATGAAACAATGCGATGCACCAGTGTTAAAAAGAACTCTTGCGGGAATATCGTTAACAGGAAGGTTACCCATGATGACATCTGACGAGTCCTCTGCCTGAGCTGCATTCATCAAATTGACCTTGGCGTGCTTGGGGTTATGCTTGACCACAGCTGTACTTGCCGATCTCACAGGAGGAGGAGGAGGAAGGCGCCTCTGATTGAGACACTTGTTGGCATAGTGACCCTTCTGTTGGCACTTGTTGCACGTGACCTCTGAAAGCGGACGGTGATACGGAGCACTCGATCTTGGAGCTTGAGACGAAGTCTTGTTCTGAAAGCCAGGGTTGGGTGGGTGGGAAGATCCACTGCCACCTTTGCTCTTTTGCTGATACGGCTGACGGAACGGAGGAGGAGGAAGCCAATACTTCTGCTGCTTGGCCACTTGAGTAGAGAAAGAAGGAGTAGCATCTCTGACTCGCTTCTTGGAAGCATCACACCTTAGTTGAGCGGCCTCTTGCTTCAATGCCATGTTGTAGAACTCATCATACCTCCAGGGCTCAAAGAGAACAAGAGCTAGCTGAATTTCTTCTCTGAGACCACCCCTGAACTGGTGTATCATGCTCTTCTCATCAGGGACGTCCTGCTTGGCAAAGCAGGCGAGCTTCTGAAACAACTTGTTGTAGTCATAGACAGACAAAGAGCCTTGTTTCAGGTTGCGGAATTCCTCACGCTTGCTTTCAACCACGCTCTGAGGGATATGGTGAGCTCGGAAATCTTGACGGAATTCATCCCAAGTGATCACACGTCCACCTCTGGAGTCCTTGTATTGCTGGAACCATTCTGCAGCTTGATCTTTGAGTTGGAAGGAAGCGAACTTGACGAAGTCCTCAGGCCTGACGTTACTGCACTCAAAATGCTTGCATAGATCCACAAGCCAATCGTCAGCATCAGTTGCCTCAACACAATTGTTGAAAGTCTTTGGCCCGTTAGCAAGGAACTGGTTGAGTGTAGCAAAGTGATTCTGATTGTTGCCTTGGTTCCCTTGGTTGCCTTGATTGCGCTCTTGAAGAATTTGCATGATCAACTATGTGTTTGCATTGGTTGCGGCCATCACAGCTTGCCATGCCTTCGGAGGAGGTGGAGGTGGTGGCGGATCAGGATTCGGAGTCGTGCGCGTTGGAGGAGCCATACTGAAGAGGTTGACATCCATTAGCACATAGACAGATAAAATGAAGCTGAATCCAACGGAATGAAAATTGCAACATAAAGTCTTCACATCCGAATAAAATGAACGAATGCATTCCTCTTGAAATGGTCACATATCCATAAATTGAGAAGCCACGTAGAATTTAGGTAGAGAAATAAATCAATAAGGTACGGATCAAGAACGAATACTCGGTAAGAAATCCCAATCTCAAACCAAATATCCGTGGAAGAAGAACTAGAGCTACGAGAATTCCCACCTATGAAACTCCCGAACCTTTCCGGTTATGCAATCAGGTGTTGGGGATACAGGGGAAGCATAATATCTCACCCAAATCTAGCAGATCCTACATCCAGTTGTATCCATCCTTCAACACATAACCGAGAAAAACTTCAGAAACCATCTACCTCAATCTTCGAAAAGCATCCGTTATACAAGTTATGGCGATACTCCCGAACTCCCGCCCCAGTACTGGGTGGCGTCGAGGTTATCTCACCAACGAACTGCATAAAAGAGATTTTGGATGTCGGCGTACTAGACTCAGGTATTCCAGAACTGCAACGATAAAATTATGATGACAACACCTCAGAGCTCAACTCCCCAGGACACTTCCACAAAACCCCTGACAGGAGGCACCAAGACAATGTTCTCATCATAAAACTATCGGAACGATTCCAAGATACCCGTGTGATCCTAAAAAAAATTAGTGAAATTTGAGAAGAGAAGAGTCAAAACTCTACGTCAGGATGCCTTACCAGAGCGATGAGGAGACTAGGAAGTAAAAAGAATTCCTAAACTCTCCGATATATAATTCTTAAATGACTCAAAACATTTTTCTAGACACAACTCGGCCGCTAAAAATGATCAAGCAATGGGGCTCCCATGGATCATGCCCCCGAGCTAATCATAGCCACTTGAATCTTCCAGGTCCAACGGCAAAGACCAATGTTGACACGGATCGCACTAGCCGAGCCGATCCTATCCGCTTGCACCTACCAGATCTGACGGTGGAGAATGCTGGTGACAGGGATCACACCCTTTCCCACGGATTGTGCCCCTCCGAGTCGATCCCTGCCACCCGCCCTCACAGATCCAATGGTAGCGACTGAACGTCATGCGAATTGCGCCCCTTACTGTGGAGCACCCCCGCCCCCTATAATAATGGTGCCTTCGTATTCACATCCATCAGCGCCACCACGCACATTTTGAGAGATTCAAGTTCGCCGGAGAAGGAGGGGAGAAGGTCGGGAGGAAGAATTGCGAGCGGAAGAAAGCGGTGACCTGGTCCATGAAGGCTTGACTCGAGTTTCTCGTCTGACGCATCGGGCGCTATCTCAAGAAGGGCCACTAGGCAGACCGCGCATTCCCTTCCGCCCTCGTCTACCTCGCTTCCGTCCTCAAATACCTTGCCGCCGAGGTAACCAACCAATGACCGATCTCGTACATTCCTGTTCTTTTCATGCTCAACAGAGTGGTAACTAATGTCGTCTTGGTGTTCTCTTTAAACCACAGATACTGGAGTTGGTGGGCAATGCGGCCAAGGACAACAAGAAGACCTGCATCATGTCGCGCCACCTTCTTATCACCACTCGCAACGACGAGGAGCTCTCCAAGATGCTTGATGGCATCACCATTGCCCACAGTGGCATGTTGCCCAATATCCACTCTGTGTTGCTCTCCAAGAAAGCCAACATGCACTGGCATGTCAACTTCAAACAGAAACCGGGAATAATATATCTCTGCCATTTGTTTACCATACGAGTTTTTGCTTACCTTGGATTCTCATACCAAGAAAAGAAGTAATGACGTTTCCTATTTTTTCTAAACATAAACTTTGTTTTCTATTGTTCCCATAATGCGCATCCGCAGGCAGACCCGGTTGTCCCTTATCTATCCTCATAACTATGGATCAATTCTTCGCATCTTGTGTTGTTTAATGACAATCTTCTACTGGATCATAATGCAGAATTATCTTCTTCCCATATAACATCGAGTACAACTTTTGGGGGCATGTGCAGATGGTTCCCTTTTTAAAATAATGTTTATTGCAAATGGAGCCCAATAATGTGTCCCTAGGATAAAGGTCTCGTGTCTATGTTGGATCATGCTCGCTTCCTACTCAGCCACTCATGTGTTGTTGCAGTTTGTTCATGATGCAGACAAATTTCATGTACATTCTTTAATGGTACTAAACATTTTTAACATTATGTACACATTTCTATGAAAATGTCACAAACATATTTTTGAAACTTGTGAACATTTTCTTTAAATGTAACTTACATTTTTAGAATTATTCTAAATATTTTAATGCATGTAGATTTTTTTAAACGTCTTATATTTTATTGATTTCACAAAAAAAATCATACAAATGGTTAGCATTTTTCTATACACGTTTAAAAAAACTTGAATGCATGATTAACATTTTTCAAAATTCTATGCGATTATTTTTCTATATATATGTATGCATAGAATATTATGAAATATAAATAATTAGAAAAGAAAAATAAGATATAAAAATGTGAATAATAAACGGAAGAAAAAACAAAAAAACATGACGTAAAATAGCGCACGGTTACTGGGCAGGCCCAACATGTGGTCCCTGTAGGTGAGCTTCGGTAGGACTCGCAACAAGCGGCACATAGCTGCGCTCATCGATGGAATGCTGCGAACTGGTTTTAGAACCTTCCACGCGGTTGTGTTTTCTGTACAGTTATTCATCCTTTTTTGTTTTTTCATTGTTATTTCTAGTTTTCTTTTGTTTTTCATTGGTTATTATTTTTTATTTAATTTCTCTTTGTTATTTTCTCATTTCTCATAGTCGGAGTTTTTAAGAAAATCATGGTGTGCATTTTATTTATATAGCTTGAATATTTTTACATGAAGGTTGAACATTTTTTAATAGACGGTGTAGATTTTTCTGAATACATGTTTGAACATTTGCCAAATTTACATTGTACATTTTTTATATGCACAGTAGATGTTTCTTGTAACACATTAAACATTTTTCCATGAACATTTATGTAAATGTGCAAACATTTGAAAAATGCTTGAACACAGTCTTTAGTGCCACGGACATTTTTTTTTGAATTGTACAAAACATTTTTCTAAATTACACGAACATTATTTTGACGTTATAAAAATATTTTCTTAAAGCATGAGGAACATATTTTTTTAATGCGGGAACACTTTTTAAAATGTCACAATACTTTTTTGTTTCTAGCACTGCGGTGGGTTTTTTCTGGGTTTCCAATTTTTTGGGGATTTTTTTTCCACTTTCTTTCGATTTTTGTCCGTCAGAGCTCGGATGTGTTGTGTGAAGCACATGTGCAGTTATACAGCACCATAGACCACTACAAAATGCAGAAATATCTCCTTCTCGTATAACATCTAGTACAATTAATACTTACAGTGCGACCTGTATCAAATTTTCGCTTAAAGTGCAGTTATACAGCACCATAGCCCACTACAAAATGAATGTAATCACGTATCTGCCAGATGATGTAAGCATATTCACTCCAGTTATTCCCCCCGCTATCAATTAATGCCATATACCAACAGATGGTTCCCTCTTTCTTTTCACAAACACACATCCAAGACAAGGCAAAGCACAGACCGAGTGAAAACAGGGCAAAAAGCAAGGCAAAGCTATTCTAACCTAGCTAAAAGACAGATGGTTCCCTTTTTTAAAATAATGTTTATGCCAAATGGAGCCCAATAATGTGTCACTCGGATAAAGGTCTCGTGCAGTCGTGCCTATGATGGATCGTGTTCGCTTCCTATTCAGCCACTCAGGTGTTGTTGCAATTTGTTCAGAATGAAGACAAAGTTCTGCAGTGAAGTGGATGACAAGATTATTGCAGTCTGCACTGATGATATAAAGTATATGCATGCTTCCCGAGTTAGTACAGTTTGGAGCACATGTTAATTCACATTGGGAACATGATTTTCGATCGAAATAATTTTGCCAAAACTTATCAACATGTGATCTAATTTTGAAGATATCAATGCGAGAAATGCAATGGTGGGAACGGTTTGTAATTTGGACACCCAGTTAACAAGATATTTATTTATTTTAATCGGGTAAAGAAACATAAACAAACCATCCAGCCCTCCTGCGTGGGTGGGAAGAAAATTCCACCAAAACTGGCATACATTGTCATCAGAGGATATGGAAGTGACATTTGCAAGAGGTACTCCTTAACTATTGATTTGAACTAGTGATATAGGACCTAGACGCACCCGAAAACAGGGCAATTCTTGCGGCTTGGAACATCTGGAAAAACAGAAACATGTGCTTTTTTTCATGCCATCCCTGCTGATATTAGGGACTGGATTAGAATGTTCAAGGCAGATATTGAAATTCTGAAGTTGAGGGTCACTCGGGAGCTTGCTAATTCCCTGACCACTTCTGCCAACTTTATTGCAATTTAGATTCTGTCTTCTACCACTTGTAGAGTACACTGATAGTTACATATCTTATTTTGTTAAAATATAGAATTAGGAGTCTCCTGCTGCTCCTTTAGTTCTTACAGTGAAGTTATACAGCACCGTGACCTGCTAGAAAAATGAATGTCATCTCGTATGTTCATTCCAGTTATTTCCCCATTTATCAATTAATGCCATATCCCCTTTTTTCCTCAAACACGCATCCAAGACAGAGCAAAGCACAAACCCAGCAAAACCCCGAAACCAAACAGCAAAAGGCAAGGCAAAGTTATTCTAACCTTTGGGGGCAACTACAGATGGTTCATGGTTCCCTTTGCGAAACAATGCTTATGCCAAATGGAGCCCAGTATGTGTCCCTCGGATAAAGGTCTCATGCTTAGGAGAAGACCTGATCGGGGAAGAATTGATGGATCATGTTAGCTTCCAACTCAGCCACTCAGGTGTAGTTGCAGTTTGTTCAGAATGAAGAAAAGGTTCTGCGGCTATGTTATTTTGAGCAGGAAGAGGTGTATAACATAACATACATGCATTTCAGTGAATAGCTGAGATTAGTCAAGCATCGTGTCCTATTGTCAACGTCTTTATTCCACTTAATAACATTCGCGCAGAATAAATTATGAGGGGCTACAGCTTTCATTGCCCATATCTGAGGACGGAGGGAGTACATCTTTTTTGGCTGAATGACTTCTGAATTCGGATATGGATTCAGACATTTGGAGGAAAAATAACTACGGTATAAGAATTTAAATAGATAGTTAGATACTACCTTTTAAGTCTAGCTCTTTGCAAGCAGTAATTAATTCGGAATTCTGACCAATTAGCATGTGTTGTGGAGAGTGCTACGATCTCAGGTTTGGTGATTTTTTTTTCTTTAATGGAGGAAATCAGACAAGAATCAGCATAAGGAGGTGACTGCCTGCCAAAAGTAAAAGTGCCACTAATGAGGGCACTCGGCGTCAGCATTCCATGATAGTTTTGGTTCTCAACGATTCTAAGTATATGCAGTGGTGCAGATATGGCATCGTTATTGTACAGGAATCCTTATGCTACTTACATTGTAAAGGGCCTAGAAAATTCGGATGCAGCTTGATAAATGACTGTCTGGCGGCTTGTCCTTTCCTTGGGTGTGTGAACTAGTCCTGTGTTATACCTACACTCGTTGAGTTACAGCTCATATAAATTCTAAAGCTTTGAAAGAAGTAGTGCAGATAAATCAGGAGCTCCTTTTCCAGTTCCCTTGTGTTATATGTTTGGCTCATTGATCTAAATATGAGATGCTTCATGCTGAATCATGTGCGTTTGAAGAAATGGAACTCATGTTTTGGTCAAATTTACCAAACTAAGCTCAAATTTACAAGTGTCCTTTAAGTAAAATTGCCACACACAAAAATATCTCCAATTTACAAACTCCTTCCCACACCCGATAGTTACGATATGCCAAGCTTTGCTGCAACATTATACACTTCTGGATGATATTTCTGCATTATAACAGAAGCGAAAGCAAGTTCTCAGGTTTTAAGATCAGGGGCATGAATTGTTTCCGAAACTAGCGTTAATGTTGACCTAAAACAAAAGCAATGGAATTAATTATGTCTCTTGGTGAAAGAGAATTCACCACCGATTAGGTGTTGCTCTGTTCTTTTCAGTTAGCAATAGGCAGAATGCTACAGCCAGTGCCAAGTTAAACGATCAGAGGACTAGTCTACCGGTAAAGCTGGTATGGGAATGAAAATAAAATAAGTACCGATGATCATTCAAATGTACAGAGTGCATGCATGTCCAGGGCTCCATCGACATTACAGATTCTGGGCACAACAAACACTTCATTTCCCATGTAAACCCGACACTGTAACATGCAATAAAATTGATTTTCTAACTCAATACTTTTCCTGAGACTTGATGCCATACTCAAGTTTTTAAAAGCCGGGCATAAATTGTTTCCTAGACCATGGCTAATGTTGACCTCAAATAAAAAATAAGGTCGATGAATGAATTCCGTGTCTTAGTATAAGAGAATTAGCTGTCAGACGTTCTTCTGTATTTTAAGTTATCAATAATCACAATGCTACAGGCAATGTAAAGCTAAACAAATCAGACGGCCGGTCTATTTGAAGTTGGTCATAGGACTGAACTTAAAATATATACTGGTGATTACGTAAATATACAGAGTACATGTGCCTTACAGTGAAACAATTACAGATTCCAGATAGGCACCTTACTCATCTGCAGCAGCAGCAGCAGCAGATTGTTCGCTGTTTGCATAATCCACCCGTATTTTCTTTCCATCAAGCACCTGAAACAATCATCATGTGGCCAAACTGTGTTAGCGTAAGGAAAAGAGCCGCACCAAACGCTGCATATCATCCTGCGAGAACATGGCTTTTTCTGCTGTACCAACAGATCAACGAAGCACATTTTATTTTTACCTCGTCACTCATCCTCTCCAACGCCGCGGCTGCTTCAGTTTCTGAAGAGAACTTGACCAAGACGTATCCTTTGGATCTCCCCGTGACAGGATGGCATATTACTTTCACTGTAAGGCACATTGGCCAATCAGAGGACAATCCCCTAGTCCACACAAATCACAGATACAACCGCATAAAGATTCAGAACAGATAAATTTGTACCTTGGATAACATTGCCATGCTGAGAGAAGGCGTCCTTGAGAGCAACTTCATTCGAGTTGTAGGACAGACCTGAAAAACTCAGTGGAAGAAACAGCAGGGCATCAGAACATCCTCAACCATATTCTTAAGTCAGCACATTTCTCGGATAGCTCAATGTCCTTTATCTTTCGCAAATAAGCAGGATGTGCTCAGTGTTAACTAACAGGGTTGTTCCAAGCATGAATCCCCTCTTCCTAAGCAGATTCTCAAATTGGCATCAGATCTCAACATAGGAGAGATTGGGGTCCAAGCACCAAACGAATTGACTAGGACTGAACACCAGAGGAGAATGAAATGTACGAATCATACCTCGGACGAACAACTTGGAGCCTGAGGAGAAAGTGGCGGCCCGATCCAGCAGCTTGCCCAGAGGAACCCTAGCATGTAGCTCAGCCTTGCTTGCCCAATTGAGCATCTCCTATGCTACGACCCTAGAAATATTCCCTAAATTGGTAGACCTCTCTGATCCCCTTCCCCCAAATCAGATCACTCGCTACACAAAATTTTCATGATTCGCACCCTGCTAAATCAAGCAATTCCAAGATTGTCCCTCAAGAACGGCTAATCAAGTGAAACTGCCTGAAACATTCGTTTCAAAAAAAATACTGAAACATTGCAGCAAGAGAAGATCGTTGTTCACATGGGCATCAAGATCAAGAACAAGCAAAAGGATCAACATAACAAGACATCCAAACGAAAGATACACAAAATGGAGATTGGAATTGGCTATTCGATCAAGTTTTTCAGCTTCAATTTAGCAATGATTCAAGATCAATCGAAACTACAGATTACTACCAGTTTGGACTCCAAAGATATATACAGGATCCATCCACCCCTCTCTCTTTTCTCTCTCTCTCAGATATTATAGAACTAATAAGCTACACGACGGGGCCCTAACTACTCCTCGGCGGCATGGACAGTTATATATAAATATAATGGTTTCAGGCTAAAGACATGTAAATGATACTTCTAAATTCTAATTAGTTTAAGAATTTCACCAAAGTTCAGAAAGACATGACAGATCATCTTCGAAACAGTTTTCTCAAAGCTGGCTGGCTGTGTTTAGATCAGCATGCCATTCTAGATGAGAAGTGGAGCATGTACAAGACGAATCATGCTGCACTAGGTTTATTAACTAAACAACTTGTTATGGCGCTGCTAGAAGGAGGGCGCGAGAGGGCCGGCCGGGGGCCTTTTTGCCCACGGCCGGGCAAGAGGGAAGGGATTTCCTTCTTAATTCTTGCTTGATTAGATTGATACATCTCCTCTCTTTATATAGAGAGGTTTACTTGACTCCCAAGCAAGGCTTACTTGACCCCTAAGTAAGCGACTCTTATCTCTAATTAACCCTAAGACTAACGGGCCCATTAGGCCCATTACGTACTCTAACACAACTACTGGGGGTAAAATCAAAGCTACTTATCGCATGGCCATTTTGTAAAGACGGTTTCACCAAGCAGCCAATATCCTCCGCGACTGTGAGAGAGAGCCAAGGATGAAGAAAAAGGATACTCCCTCCGATCCATATTAATTGTCGCTGATTTAGGACAAAGTTGTACTAAATCAGCACATATATGTAGGTGGTGCAAGGTTAGCCTTGAAACAATCTCGATTTGAACATGGCTAGCTAGCAGCACGGCATTTCTTTCTGATGCATTTACATGAGACAGCTAGCAGTAGGAAAAGCATAAATTCCAGAGTGAGCAGGCAACCTCGAATGAAGGTTCAGATGTGCGCTTCCCTCAGAAGCTTCACACGAAATGCCTTTCCATTTTGAACTGTGCTTTCCATTCCCGATACATATCGTCGGTTGTCATATCCTCAAAGCTAGGGGCTCACTCTGCACATCCTGTCTTGTTCAATGACAGTGATATACTTTTTGAGATAACAAAAAAAATGTAATATAAGTTTTTGAGGAATTTTTTTATGAGTGATTGTTTGATCCAAATATATAGCTCTAGTACAACAGTGCAGTTACACAACACCATAGCCTGTTAGAAACGAATTTCGTCTCATGTCTGCCAGAGCCCAGAAGCATATTGCTCTCAGTTATTTCCTCATTTACCTATTAATGCCATATACCCAATGTACGATATTGTTCCTCATAGTTGTGTGTTCCATGCCAAATGAAACATGGGATCCGTCCTTCGGGTGTTCGAATTAAAACAGATGCCTGGTAAAGCTAGCTCTGGTAACCAGCAATTAATTCAGAGTTCTGACCAGTTAACATGTGCTCTGGAGAGTCTACCTTAGGTTCAGTGATTTTTCCCTTTAGTGGGGGAAAACATGCATGAATGGGAATAAGGAGGTGGCTGACTACCTGCCAAAATAAAGGGCCTAGGAAAGTCGGATGCTACTTGATGAATGATAATTATGTGGCGTGTCACTTGCTTGACGATGTGAACAAGTTCTGCTTTATGCCTACACTAGTTGAGCCACTGCTCATATAAATTCTTAAGCCTTGAAATAAGTAAGCCGGATAAATACGGAATTCCTTTAACATCTCCCTTGTGCTATATGCTTGGCTCATTGAGCTAAATATGAGATGTTCCGTACTGAATCATGTGCGTTTGAAGAAATGCAACTCTCATGTCGGTAAAATTTCCCAAATTAAGCTCAAATTTTACAGCTGCCCTTTAAATAAAACTCCCAAAAATAAGCTCTAGTTTACAGACCCATTGGCATTCTGGATGGAAATAACATGCCATGCTTGCCACAACATACATAATACACTTCTGGATGGATAGCTGGTTTCCATCGGACTTGCCATATACAAGTATTAAGATGAGAGCATAAATTGTTCCCCAAACCAGCGCTAATGTGGACCTAAAATTAGAAAACGATGAATTAACTTTCTGTCTTAGTCGAAGAGAATTAGCTAACCAATCAGGTGTTCCTCTGGTTTTCAGTTATCAAAAATCAGAATGATACAGGCAATGTCAAGCTAAAAAATCAGAAGACTGGTCTATTTGAAGTTGGTCGTAAGACTGAGCTTGAAATATGTACTGGTGATCATACAAAGGTACATGTCCAGGGCACGAACGAACATTACAAGTTCTGAACACAACAAACAAAGACCGGATAAGTACCTTGCTCATCTATAGCAGCAGTAGCAGGTCATCCACTGTTTGCAAAATGCACCCGTATGTTCTTCCCATCAAGCACCTGTAACAATCATCATGTGGGAAAAATGTGTCAGCATAAGTAAAAGAACTGCACTGAGCACTGCATATTATCTTGCAGGAACTTGGCTTCTTCTGCTATACCTACAGAATCCGTGAAGCACAATTCTTACCTCATCGCTCATCTTCTCCAATGCCGCAGCAGCTTCTTTTTCCGAGGAGAACTTGACGAAACCGTATCCTTTTGATTGCCCGGTCACAGGATGGCATATCACTTTGACTGTCAGGCGCATTGATCAGTCCGAGGACAATCCCCTAATCAGCAAAAAGATTCAGAGCAGATAAATCTGTACCTTGGATAACATCGCCATGCTGAGAGAACGCATCCTTGAGAGCAACTTCATTGGTGTCATAGGACAGGCCTGAAAAACTCGGTGGAAAAAACAGCAGGGCATCAAAACATCCTGAACCATTCATACGTCAGCACAGTTCTTGCATTTGTTCAGTGTTCACACAGATACTTCCTAACATTTACATTTATTTAAGATTGAACTCGCTGCTTGCACGGAATTTCATTGGACGAAATAAATACATTGTGCTAGCAAAATCAGCAAGCAGGATGGTTTAGAAACTAGCATGACCTGGATAAATCTGGCAGGTCTCCAACGGAGAAGAGGTTCAGGTTCAGGCATCAATCAGATTGACCAGAAACTGAACCCCAGGCATCCTGAACCATAAGTCAGCAGCATTCTTGCATTGCGCAATGCTCAAACAGATTTCTCCTAGCACTTGCAGTTTTTTCAGATTGGACAGAGCGTTTGCACCAAATTCACCAGACAGAATAATGCACTATTTTTGCTAGCAAACAGCAAGCAGGATGATTGAGGAACTAGCATGATCTTCCTAAGCCGGTTAGCAAATTGCCATATAGGACACCCGCCAGATCTCGAACACAGGAAAGATTGGGGTCCAAGCACCGAACAAATTCCCAAACCGAATACCAGGAGAACACGAGAATGGGATCGACGAATCTTACCTCCGACGAACAGTTTGGAGCCTGACGAGAAAGCGGCGCTCCAATCCAGCAGCTTGCCCGCCGGAACCCTAGCATGGAGCGCAGCCTTTCTTCCCCAATTCAGCATCGCCTTTCGCCTATGCTACGAACCCTAGAAATAATCCCCAAATCCTTCGATCCCCAGATCCCCTTCCCCGCAGATCGGTTGACCCCCTAAGAAATTTCACAAACCACACCTCACTGAACCAAGTTATTGCCAAATCGCCCCCAAGAACACCTAACCAGGTGAAATTGTGGGAACAAATGTACAGACGAACAAGGGGATCAAGGCAAGAACCGGCAAAATTTCGCAAAATTGACACGGAAAAGATTGGAATTGGCTAAACGATCAAGTTTCCAGCTTCAATTCAGCAGTGATTCAAGATCAATCGACGCTACAGACTACCACCAGTTCGGACTCCAGACCAGGCATTACATACAGGATCCCATGCTCTCTCTCTTTCTCTCCCCTCTCAGATGCAGAACTACGCGACGCAACTTGGCCCTGTCTACTCGTCGGCGGCGGCCTCCTCCTCGGCGTCGGCGGCAGCCTTCTTGTCGGCGGCGGCGGTCTTCTTGTCGGCGGCGGCGGTCTTCTTGTCGGCGGCGGCGGTCTTCTTGTCGGCGGCGGTCTTCTTGTCGGCGGCCTTCTTCTTGGGGGTCTTCTTGGCGGCGGGTGCGGGGGCGGGGGCCTTCCTCTTGGGCGACTTGGGCGACTGGGACTCCTTCTCGGCCTTCTCGAGGGCCTTCTTGGGGAGCAGCACGGGGTTGATGTTGGGGATCACGCCGCCGTGCGCGATGGTGACGCCGGCGAGCAGCTTGCCGAGCTCCTGGTCGTTGCGGATGGCGAGGAGCAGGTGGCGCGGCACGATGCGGGTCTTCTTGTTGTCCTTGGCGGCGTTGCCGGCGAGCTCCAGCACCTGCGAATCCATCCAAAGAACCGAGACAAGATCGGTCAGCACTCCGGCGAGCGCGAGAAAGAAGAGGGGAGGAACAGAGCACGGGATCGGTTGGGTGGTTACCTCGGCGGCGAGGTACTCGAGGACGGCGGCGAGGTAGACGGGGGCGCCGGAGCCGACGCGCTGCGCGTAGCGGCCCTTCTTGAGGAAGCGCCCGATGCGGCCGACGGGGAACTGGAGGCCGGCCTTGATGGACCGGGTCACCGCCTTCTTCCTCTCTCCGCCCTTCCTGGCCATCTCTCCTCCCTCTCCGGCGAGCTCGAACCTCTCGGAATGCGGCGGGCGGCGGCGGTGGATGGGAATGCTTCGAATTTCGTGGCGTCTGCCGGCGGCGAAGGCGCCGGTTTTATAGGGGGGAGGGGGGCTCCGAGGGAGGGGCCGCGATCCGCGTGACGTGCTCTCCCCGCCGTCGGATCTGGGAGGGCGAGCGGTCAGGATCGGTTCGAGGGGCGCGATCCGTGGGAGGGCCCGATCGGCCAATCAGAGCGCAGGGATTTTTCCCTCCGTTTCTTTCCTTTCGTGCGGGAAATGAGTTCGAAAATTTGGGGGCGGCGGGAATACGCGCTCTTTTCAGGCGGAGGGGTTTTCGGTTATGTTATTTTTGGTAATTAGTTATCCCATTTTGTTGCTGGTATATTGATGAGTGGAATTTCTGTCGCATAATTACATCGTGGTAAGTTCATCATTATGCATGGATCAAAATAGGGGTTGGGATATGCCCATTACGCAAACTCGTCCTCCTTCGGAGATTGCATGTTTGGCAGCGCCCGGTGCCCTCCTTCGGCGTCGGGCGTGGCTCCCCTTCCTGCAGATGCTGCTCTGGCCTATGATCGGCCGCCTCATCTTTGATCTGTGCTCCGACGACTTGGGATTGCTCGGAATTTGGCCGGGGCGAAATCCCTGCATATTGTGTTGGCAGTGGCGACACCCCCAGGTGTCGTCCCCTTCCTGGAGGCGCTGCCATGGCCATTATCCATGCCCCTCTTCGAGCATCAAAGGAAACCCTAGGTCCGGTTTTCCGGACCAAACAACGATGACGTCCCGGTGTCGTTCTCCTTCGTGAAGGTGTTGTCTTGTTTTGCTCGCGGCATACTCCGTGTTAGATTTGGAGATGTTTGGCCGTTTAGTTGTTGGTTGGGTAGCTTCTCTGGTCGACGATTTTAGTTGTGTTCTTCTTTTGTTTTGGGTCGAGTATCTCTTATCTCTCAGCTTCGGGCACCATGTTCACGCCCCTTATGTTCGTGTCATGTGTTGTACCACCTCATGTATTCATTCTATCTTCTTCTATCAATGAAATGATATGCAAGATTTGCATATTCGTGAAAAAAAATACGCCCATTTTGCTCTGTGGGATGAACGATCCGGTGTGACACGAGTTGAGTGGGTATAGGGCATGTCTGGATGGTGCCCTCACCACGGTACCAAATGCCAAGTTATTTAAATAAAAGGTTAATGCCCTCACCACGGGATGTGGTGGGCAGCGGCGGCGATGGGTGGGAATGCGTGGAATTGCTTCGAATTTGGTGGCGTCTACCGGCGACGAGGGCATCGGCTTTATAGGGGGAGGGGGCTCCGCGGGTGGGGCACGATCTGCGTGACGTGAGCTCCCCGTTGTCAGATATCGGAGGGTGGGCGGCCAGGATTGGTTCAAAATTTTAGGGGCAGTGAGAATAGGCTCTCTTTTCACATGGAGGGTTTTTCGACTCTGTTATTTGGGGCAATTACCCCGTTTTTGTTTTTGGTATGATTTGGGTGGCATTTTTGTGTGGTAGAAGGCTAGATTGTATGATTACATCGTGGTAGGCTGATCGTTACACGTGGATCGAATATGGGTTGGGCTATGCACATTTCACTCTGCGAGTTGAACGATCAGAGTGACACGAATTGGGTGGGTGTATGGCATGTCTGGATGGCGCCCACACCTACCGTATCAAAACGGGGCATGCTAATTGGTTGGCGAAGATTTTGCCATCGCGAGATTTTCATGTTGTTGGCAGAAAAACTGAATGCGATGGCTAAAAAGTTGGTTAGATCCGAAATTTTGACGGCCGTCCAAATGCTCACCCTCGTTCTTAGTTAACAACGAAACTTTCATGAAAAGAATGAAAAGTTTTCATCATTATCGGAAAGGAGAAGTGAGGGATACAACTTGTAGGCATGTCACTGCATTAATGTAGAATGTGGTATTATTAGTGGACTCCATGGTTTGAAGTCATTATGATGCTAGTTCATGCTGGCCTTCTTGGAGAACAACACAGTGTATGTTGGGTAACACGCAACTATGGGCGATGGTGATGTCGTCAAGCAGCTTGGCGAGCTCCTCGTTGTTGCGAGTGGCGAGTAGTAGGTGAAGCGACATGATTCGGGTCTTCTTGTTGTCATTGGCTGCGTTGCCCGCCAGTTCCAGCATCGGTGTTCAAATAGCACACCGAGAAGAGATCACTTACCGCTCTATCGGGCACGAGAAGAACATGAATGGGCTATATCAATGGTTGGGTGGTTACCTCAGCGACGAGGTGCTTGAGGACGACTGCGAGGTAGACTGGGGCGCCAGAGCCGATGTGTTGCGCGTTTGGCTATGTGGCAAGCAACGTAGCGGTGGTGGTGGAATTTCTCCTTGGTCGTGTGGATGACAAGTAGGGAGGCGACATGAAACCTGGTGGTGGCGGTGCTTCGGCAGCAGTGTCACCCAGAATGTTGTGGAGGTCTGTTTTGGTGGCAGGGGACTTGGACCGTGGTATCTCGGTGTGGCATGGGTGAGACTGCGGGGCAAAAGCTTCGTGCTTTGGCACC
Organism: Triticum urartu; assembly: GCF_056163025.1. Classification (NCBI taxonomy): domain Eukaryota; kingdom Viridiplantae; phylum Streptophyta; class Magnoliopsida; order Poales; family Poaceae; genus Triticum; species Triticum urartu. The sequence continues at coordinate 742,677,621 of NC_141875.1, read as the reverse complement.
AGTGGCGCTGATGCATGTGGGTGTCGCGTCCCTCTTGGGAGCGTCGTTGTGGTTCTCCTCCGTGTCAGGGCTTCTGGAGAAAACCCTCGGTCGTCTTTCGATCACGGCGATGGCGGTGTGTGGCATCGTCACCCTCTTGGGGACGTTGCCATGGAGCTCGGGCACCCTTCGGTTACGTCTCTTCGACATCGGCAAGTGAGCTCGGATCCTCCTTCTCGATGCCCCTTTGGCTCTAGAAAGAGGTGTTCCTAGCGGCTTCTTATCTTTTACACATGACTTTGGTGGCATCGCTCTCGGTCCTCGGTGTCTACACGCAGGATCGGCACTTGACGGCCCAGAGCGAGAGGACAGGGGGTCCTCTCAGGCGACAACTTGGTGTGTGCGTTCTGTCGAAGTCTGATGGTCTCTCTCAGAAGCACGAGTTCTCTTCCTGTCAGTAGCCTCGGGTGTTTTGTCTTAGGATGTGGGCACTCTTGAAATCTCTTGTTTTATCTTTGATCTGCTTTGTAAGAGGATTTCCTCATCACCTTGTATCGGTTCGGCCATGTTGCTTTATTTATAATACGGGGCGAAAGCCTTTTTCGGTAACCAGGGGGATTGGAGTGATGGCGGCCTAGTACAAGTTTATTGATAATTTTATTTTTTTTCATTTAAACCACCATGGGATGTGAAGGTGAGATTAAAATCATGATACTTCTCTTTCGCAAATTAGGAACTCTTGCATGTCTACACGGTCACGGGCACGCACTACAACCGGCATGCAACTGCAATAGGCACACCACACAATCAACTAGGGGTGTGGGGTGATGACCCACAAGTATAGGGGATCTATCATAGTCCTTTAGATAAGTAAGAGTGTTGAACCCAACGAGGAGCAGAAGGAAATGATAAGCGGTTTCCAGCAAAGTATTCTCTGCAAGTACTGAAATAAGTGGTAACAGATAGTTTTGTGATAGGATAATTTGTAACGAGCAACAAGTAACAAAAGTAAATAAAGTGCAGCAAGGTGGCCCAATCCTTTTTGTAGCAAAGGACAAGCCTGGACAAACTCTTATATAGAGAAAAGCGCTCCCGAGGACACATGGGAATATCGTCAAGCTAGTTTTCATCACGCTCATATGATTAGCGTTCGGTACTTTGATAATTTGGTATGTGGGTGGCCCGGTGCTTGGGTACTGCCCTTACTTGGACAAGCATCCCACTTATGATTAACCTCTATTGCAAGCATCCGCAAATACAACAAAAGTATTAAGGTAAACCTAACCATAGCATGAAACATATGGATCCAAATCAGCCCCTTACTAAGCAACGCATAAACTAGGGTTTAAGCTTCTGTCACTCTAGCAACCCATCATCTACTTATTACTTCCCAATGCCTTCCTCTAGGCCCAAATAATGGTGAAGTGTCATGTAGTCGACGTTCACATAACACCACTAGAGGAGAGACAACATACATCTCATCAAAATATCAAACGAATACCAAATTCACATGACTACTAATAGCAAGACTTCTCCCATGTCCTCAAGAACAAAAGTAACTACTCACAAAGCATAAACATGTTCATAATCAGAGGGGTATTGATATGCATATAGGATCTGAACATATGATCTTCCACCAAATAAACCAACTAGCATCAACTACAAGGAGTAATTAACACTACTAGTAACCTACTAGCACCAATCCCGGACTTGGAGACAAGAATTGGATACAAGAGATGAACTAGGGTTTTGAGATGAGATGGTGCTGATGAAGATGTTGATGGAGATTGCTCTCTCCCGATGAGAGGAGCGTTGGTGATGACGATGGCGATGATTTCCCCCTCCGGGAGGGAAGTTTCCCCGGCAGAACAGCTCCGCCAGAGCCCTAGATTGGTTCCGCCTCGTGGCGGCGGAGTTTCATCCGAGAAGATGGCTTATGATTTTTTCCCATCGAAAGACTCCATGTAGCAGAAGATGGCCACCGGAGGGCCACCAGGGGGCCCACGAGGCAGGGGGCGCCCAGAGGGGTAGGGCGCGCCCCCACCCTCCTGGGCAGGGTGTGGCCCCCCTGGTGAGGTTCTTGCTCTCAGTATTTTTTATATATTTGGAAAACATCTTCCGTGAAGTTTCAGGACTTTTGGAGCTATGCAGAATAGGTCTCTAATATTTGCTCCTTTTCCAGCTCAGAATCCCAGCTGCCGGCATTCTCCCTCTTTATGTAAACCTTGTAAAATAAGAGAGAATATGCATAAGTACTGTGACATAATGTGTAATAACACCCCATAATGCAATAAATATTGATATAAGAGCATGATGCAAAATGGACGTATCAACTCCCCCAAGCTTAGACCTCACTTGTCCTCAAGCGAAAAGCCGAAATCGAAAAATATATCCACATGTTTAGAGATAGAGGTGTCGATAAAAAATAAAATACGGACATGAGGGCATCATGATCATTCTTAGAACAGCAACTTACATAATTCTTTGTCATATAACATCTAATGCTAGAGTAATAATTCAATCACAATATCAAGTATGAATCGTAAACTTCATTGAAAACTAACAAACTATAATCTCAGTCATTGAAGTAATTGCAATTTATCATAACATAGGAAAGAGTCAATGTATAAGAGCTTTTCAGCAAGTCCACATACTCAACTATCATATAATCTTTCACAATTGCTGACACTCATGCAATACTTATGGGTATGGAGTTTTAATCGGACACAGAGAAAGATAGGGGCTTATAGTTTTGCCTCCCAACGTTTCACCTCAAGGGTAATGTCAATAGTAATAGTTCATGAGAACTCACATCCAATTAGCCATATATACCAGGATCTTTCCAACATATTGTGCTTGCCAAAGGAAAAAATGTAAAAAGGAAGGGTGAAGATCACCATGACTCTTATGCAAGGTAGGAGATAAAAGTAAAAGATAGGCCCTTCGTAGAGGGAAGCAAAGGTTGCCATGCGCTTTTATGGTTGGATGCACAAAATCTTAATGCGAAAGAACGTCACTTTATATTACCACTCGTGATATGGACCTTTATTATGCAGTCTGTCGCTTTTATTACTTCCATATCACACGCTCGTATAAAGCTTATTTCCTCCACACCAATCAATCATACATATTTAGAGAGCAATTTTTATTGCTTGCACCGATGAAAACTTACTTGATGGATCTTGCTCAATCCATAGGTAGATATGGTGGACTCTTATGGCAAGACTAGTTTAAGGGTATTTGGAAGCACAAGTAGTATCTCTACTTGGTGCAATGAATTTGGCTAGCATGAGGGGGAAAGGCAAGCTCATCATGTTGGAAGATCCAAGACAATATACTTTATCTTAGATGTAAGAAGACATAACCCATTACGTTGTCTTCCTTGTCCAACGTCAACTCTTTTAGCATGTCATATTTTAATGAGTGCTGCTACCTCTTTTAGCACTGCGTTGGTTTTCCCCGAAGAGGAAGGGATGATGCAGCAAAGTAGCGTAAGTATTTCCCTCAGTTTTTGAGAACCAAGGTATCAATCCAGTAGGAGGCTACGCGCGAGTCCCTCGCACCTGCACAAAAACAAATAAATCCTCGCAACCAACGCAAATAGGGGTTGTCAATCCCTATAGGGCCACTTACGAGAGTGAGATCTGATAGATATGATAAGATAATATTTTTGGTATTTTTATGATAAAGATGCAAAGTAAAATAAAGGCAAAGTAAATGGCAAAGTAAATAACTAAGTAGTAGGAGATTGATATGATAAAGATAGACCTGGGGGCCATAGGTTTCACTAGTGGCTTCTCTCGAGAGCATAAGTATTCTATGGTGGGTGAACAAATTACTATTGAGTAATTGAAAGATTGAGTATAGTTATGAGAATATCTAGGTATGATCATGTATATAGGCATCATGTCTGAGACAAGTAGACCGACTCCTGCATGCATCTACTACTATTACTCCACTCATCGACCGCTATCCAGCATGCATCTAGAGTATTACGTTAAAAACAGAGTAACGCCTTAAGCAAGATGACATGATGTAGAGGGATAGACTCATGCAATATGAAGAAAACCCCATCTTGTTATCCTCGATGGCAACAATACAATACGTGCCTTGCTGCCCTTACTGTCACCGGGAAAGGACACCGCAAGATTGAACCCAAAGCTAAGCACTTCTCCCATCGCAAGAAATATCAATCTAGTAGGCCAAACCAAACTGATAATTCGAAGAGACTTGCAAAGATAACCAATCATACATAAAAGAATTCATAGAAGATTCAAATATTATTCATAGATAGATTTGATCATAAACCCACAATTCATCGGTCTCAACAAACACACCGCAAAAAGAAGATTACATCGAATAGATCTCCACAAGAGAGGGGGAGAACATTGTATTGAGATCCAAAAAGAGAGAAGAAGCCATCTAGCTACTAACTATGGACCCGTAGGTCTGAGGTAAACTACTCACACTTCATCGGAGAGGCTATGGTGTTGATGAAGAAGCCCTCCGTGATCGATGCCCCTTCCGGCGGAGCTCCAGAACAGGCCCCAAGATGGGATCTCGTGGATACAGAAAGTTGCGGCGGTGGAATTAGGTTTTTGGCTCCATATCTGGTCGTTTGGGGTACGTGGGTATATATAGAAGGAAGAAGTACGTTGGTGGAGCAACAGGGGGCCCACAAGGGTGGAGGGCGCGCCTGGGGGGTAGATGCGCCCCCCTACCTCGTGGCCTCCTGTTACGTGTCTTGACGTAGGGTCCAAGTCTCCTGAGTTGTATTCGATGAGTAAATCACGTTCCCGAAGGTTTCATTCCATTTGGACTCCGTTTGATATTCCTTTTCTTCGAAACCCTAAAACAGGCAAAAAACAGCAAATCTGGGCTGGACCTCCGGTTAATAGGTTAGTCCCAAAAATAATATAAAAGTGGATAATAAAGCTCAATAATGTCCAAAACAGTATATAATATAGCATGGAGCAATCAAAAATTATAGATACGTTGGAGACGTATCAAGCATCCCCAAGCTTAATTCCTACTCGTCCTCGAGTAGGTAAATGATAACAACAGAATTTTTGATGCGGAGTGCTATTGGCATAATTTTAATGTAATTCTTCTTAATTGTGGTATGAATATTCAGATCCGAAAGATTCAAGACAAAAGTTCATATTGACATAGAAAATAATAATACTTCAAGCATACTAACAAAGCAATTATGTCTTCTCAAAATAACATGGCTAAAGAAAGTTATCCCTACAAAATCATATAGTCTGGCTATGCTCTATCTTCACCACACAAAATATTTAAATCATGCACAACCCCGATGACAAGCCAAGCAATTGTTTCATACTTTTGACATTCTCAAAACTTTTTCAATCTTCACGCAATACATGAGCATGAGCCATGGATATAGCACTATAGGTGGAATAGAGTGGTGGTTGTGGAGAAGACAAAAAGGGAGAAGATAGTCTCACATCAACTAGGCGTATCAACGGGCTATGGAGATGCCCATCAATAGATATCAATGTGAGTGAGTAGGGATTGCCATGCAACGGATGCACTAGAGCTATAAGTATATGAAAGCTCAAAAAGAAACTAAGTGGGTGTGCATCCAACTTGCTTGCTCATGAAGACCTAGGGCAATTTGAGGAAGCCCATCATTGGAATATACAAGCCAAGTTCTATAATGAAAGATTCCCACTAGTATATGAAAGTGATAACATGAGAGACTCTCTACTATGAAGATCATGGTGCTACTTTGAAGCACAAGTGTGGTAAAAGGATAGTAACATTGTCCCTTCTCTCTTTTTCTCTTTTTTTCTTTGGGCCTTTTCTCTTTTTATGGCCTCTTTTCTTTCTCTTTTTTTGTCCGGAGTCTCATCCCGACTTGTGGGGTAATCATAGTCTCCATCATCCTTTCCTCACTGGGACAATGCTCTAATAATGATGATGATCACACTTTTATTTTTCTTACAACTCAACAATTACAACTAGATACTTAGAAAAAATATGACTCTATATGAATGCCTCCGGCGGTGTACGGGGATATGCAATGATGCATGAGTGACAAGTATGAAAGAATTATGAACGGTGGCTTTGCCACAAATACTATGTTAACTACATGATCATGCTAAGCAATACGACAATGATGGAGTGTGTCATAATAAACGGAACGATGGAAAGTTGCATGGCAATATATCTTGGAATGGCTATGGAAATGCCATAATAGGTAGGTATGGTGGCTGTTTTGAGGAAGGTATATGGTGGGTGTATGATACCGGCGAAAAGGTGCGCGGTATTAGAGAGGCTAGCAAAGGTGGAAGGGTGAGAGTGCGTATAATCCATGGACTCAACATTAGTCATGAAGAACTCATATACTTATTGAAAAAATCTACAAGTTATCAAAGAAAAGTATTACGCGCATGCTCCTAGGGGGATAGATTGGTAGGAAAAGACCACCGCTCGTCCCTGACCGCCACTCATAAGGAAGGCAATCAATAAATAAATCATGCTCTGACTTCATCACATAACGGTTCACCATACGTGCATGCTACGGGAATCACAAGCTTCAACACAAGTATTTCTCAAATTCACAACTACCCAACTAGCATGACTTTAACATCACCATCTCCATATCTCAAAACAATTATCAAGTATCAAACTTATCATAGTATTCAACACACTCATAAGAGAGTTTTATTATTAATCTTGCATACCAAGCATATTAGGATTTTAAGCAAATTACCATGCTATTGAGACTCTCAAAATAATCTAAGTGAATCATGAGAGATCAATAGTTTCTATAAAACAAATCCACCACCGTGCTCTAAAAGATATAAGTGAAGCACTAGAGCAAAATTATATAACTCAAAAGATATAAGCGAAGCACATAGAGTATTATAACAAATTCCAAATCATATATGGCTCTCTCAAAAGGTGTGTACAGCAAGGATGATTGTGGTAAACTAACAAGCAAAGACTCAAATCATACAAGACGCTCCAAGCAAAACACATATCATGTGGTAAATAAAAAATATAGCTCCAAGTAAAGTTACCGATAGAAGTAGACGAAAGAGGGGATGCCTTCCGGGGCATCCCCAAGCTTTGGCTTTTAGGTGTCCTTAGATTATCTTGGGGGTGCCATGGGCATCCCCAAGCTTAGGATCTTGCCACTCCTTGTTCCATAATCCATCAAATCTTTACCCAAAACTTGAAAACTTCACAACACAAAACTTAAAGTAGAAAATCTCGTGAGCTCCGTTAGCGAAAGAAAAAACAAAAGACCACTTCAAGGCACTGTAATGAACTCATTATTTATTTATATGGGTGTTATAACTACTGTATTCCAACTTCTCTATGGTTTATAAACTATTTTACTAGCCATAGATTCATCAAAATAAGCAAACAGCACACGAAAAACGGAATCTGTCAAAAACAGAACAGTCTGTAGTAATCTGTAGCTAGCGCAAGATCTGGAACCCCAAAAATTCTAAAATAAATTTCTGGACGTGAGGAATTTATCTATTAATCATCTCCAAAAAGAATTAACTAAATAGCACTCTTCAAATAAAAATGACAGCAGTTCTCGTGAGCGCTAAAGTTTCTGTTTTTTACAGCAAGTTCAACAAGACTTTCCCCAAGTCTTCCCAACGGTTCTACTTGGCACAAACACTAATTAAACACAAAAAACACAACAAAAACATAGGCTAGATAATTTATTTATTACTAAACAGGAGCAAAAAGCAAGGAATAAAAATAAAATTGGGTTGCCTCCCAACAAGCGCTATGGTTTAACGCCCCTAGCTAGGCATAACAAGCAAGAATAGATCTAGGTATTACCATCTTTGGTAGTAGGAAAGAAAAGAGAAAACTTGCTATCTATAGAATTAATCCTTCTATTTTGATAAAGCACATGGCTATTAATGGTAGAAGAAAGATTAAGTGTGTTACAGAAGTTTGTATCTAGGCTAGCCTTTATCTCTTTAATAGATTCATTTTGGTAAGAGAGCAAAAGAGATGTAGATTCAACTTTCTCATTCATGGGGTGCCCAAATATAGTTTTCATTTTTTCATAAGTGTCTATGACATCCCATTCAAGGAAACCTTCTTCAAATATAGAATCTAAGACATGCTTAAAAGAAGAAGGAAGGGCAATATAAAAGCTTTTTAGGTAAACTTCAATTTGATATTGAGGAACGTAGCTAGCCCTGATCCTTAATAGTCTATACCAAGCATATTTCAAAGATTCATCAAGTAAATAACAAAAAATTCTAGAATCATCTTCATCAAAATTATTAAGACTCTCATTGATAACTCCGGTAGGTTTTTCCATAGTATCCTTATTTATAAGTTTAGCGAGGATAGAGGGGTTGTCCAAAGTACTAAAACTCTGGAGAGAACCCCCAACCCTTTTTTATTCAGACATAGCAGAAGAAAGGCAAGCGGAAAGGGAGGATAGAGAGAGAGGGCAAATAAAACGGCAAGGGTGAAGTGGGGGGAGAGGAAAACGAGAGGCAAATGGCAAATAATGTAATGCGGGAGATAAGGGTATGTGATGGGTACTTGGTATGTTGACTTTTGCGTAGACCTCCCCGGAAATGGCGCCAGAAATCCTTCTTGCTACCTCTTTTAGCACTGCGTTGGTTTTCCCCGAAGAGGAAGGGATGATGCAGCAAAGTAGCGTAAGTATTTCCCTCAGTTTTTGAGAACCAAGGTATCAATCCAGTAGGAGGCTACGCGCGAGTCCCTCGCACCTGCACAAAAACAAATAAATCCTCGCAACCAACGCAAATAGGGGTTGTCAATCCCTATAGGGCCACTTACGAGAGTGAGATCTGATAGATATGATAATATAATATTTTTGGTATTTTTATGATAAAGATGCAAAGTAAAATAAAGGAAAAGTAAATGGCAAAGTAAATAACTAAGTAGTAGGAGATTGATATGATAAAGATAGACCTGGGGGCCATAGGTTTCACTAGTGGCTTCTCTCGAGAGCATAAGTATTCTACGGTGGGTGAACAAATTACTATTGAGCAATTGACAGAATTGAGTATAGTTATGAGAATATCTAGGTATGATCATGTATATAGGCATCATGTCTGAGACAAGTAGACCGACTCCTGCATGCATCTACTACTATTACTCCACTCATCGACCGCTATCCAGCATGCATCTAGAGTATTAAGTTAAAAACAGAGTAACGCCTTAAGCAAGATGACATGATGTAGAGGGATAGACTCATGCAATATGAAGAAAACCCCATCTTGTTATCCTCGATGGCAACAATACAATACGTGCCTTGCTGCCCTTACTGTCACCGGGAAAGGACACCGCAAGATTGAACCCAAAGCTAAGCACTTCTCCCATCGCAAGAAATATCAATCTAGTAGGCCAAACCAAACTGATAATTCGAAGAGACTTGCAAAAATAACCAACCATACATAAAATAATTTAGATAGACTTGATCATAAACCCACAATTCATCGATCTCAACAAACACACCGCAGAAAGAAGATTACATCGAATAGATCTCCACAAGAGAGGGGGAGAACATTGTATTGAGATCCAAAAAGAGAGAAGAAGCCATCTAGCTACTAACTATGGACCCGTAGGTCTGAGGTAAACTACTCACACTTCATCGGAGAGGCTATGGTGTTGATGAAGAAGCCCTCCGTGATCGATGCCCCTTCCGGCGGAGCTCCGGAATAGGCCCCAAGATGGGATCTCGTGGATACAGAAAGTTGCGGCGGTGGAATTAGGTTTTTGTCTCCGTATCTGATCGTTTGGGGTACGTGGGTATATCTAGGAGGAAGAAGTACGTCGGTGGAGCAACAAGGGGCCCACGAGGGTGGAGGGCGCGCCTGGGGGGGGGGGGGGGTAGGCGCGCCCCCCTACCTCGTGGCCTCCTGTTACGTGTCTTGACGTAGGGTCCAAGTCTCCTGAGTTGTATTCGATGAGAAAATCACGTTCCCGAAGGTTTCATTCCATTTGGACTCCGTTTGATATTCCTTTTCTTCGAAACCCTAAAACAGGCAAAAAAAACAGCAATTCTGGGCTGGGCCTCCGGTTAATAGGTTAGTCCCAAAAATAATATAAAAGTGGATAATAAAGCCCAATAATGTCCAAAACAGTAGATAATATAGCATGGAGCAATAAAAAATTATAGATGCGTTGGAGACGTATCAAGTGCTCACAATCATAAAAGATGTCCAAGATAGTATATTTATATGTGAAGACCTCTCTTTATTTATTACTTCCTATTAATTGCAACGATGACCAAAATTGTGTTTGTCAACTCTCAACAACTTTTATTCATCATACTCTTTCTATGTGAGCTCATTACTCTCCATAAGACTCATATGATCTCTTTGTTTCTTTTTATTTCTTTCTCTTTTCTTTTATTCATCTAAGATCATGGCAAAATAATCAAGCCCTTGACTCAATACTAATCTTTATTATATAGCTCACGGACTCGATTACATAGAAGGATAATAAAGCAAAACTCACGACTAGATCATACTAAGAACTTTTATTCTACTAGATCAAGCTATTATCAAAAGGATCGAACTAAGAAAAACGGTAAAGATAAAAGTGATGGTGATACGATACCGGGGCACTCCCCCAAGCTTGGCAGTTGCCAAGTGGAGTGCCCATACCAGATACTCAATTCTTCTTTGTTGGTGGAGACGGTGGTGATTTTGTTGATGACGTAGGCTTCTTCCTTAATTTGCGCTTGAGGACATAATTTTGGTCCCTTAGGTCCTCGATCTCCTGCTCCAAGCTCAGTGTCTTTTTGCATAGTTCATGCTTGTTCTCCCGCAAGAGGCGAAAAGGGATAAACTCGATCTTAGGTTTCTTTACCCTATCCGGGAGGCTTGACTTTTTGAACTCCACATGCATGTCCCCAGGTTGAGGTAGTGGGGCTTCATCTTCATCTGAGCTCGTCTCCTCCTTTTCCTTGGGTTCATAGTCCTCTTCTTCTTCCGTAGTCCAACCGCAGTGCTCCACATCCCCATAGATCTTAGGATCTGCAAGGTAATCAGCCACGTAGCTTTCTCCTTCCTAATCCTGGGACGACATGTTGCTCTGTCTGCAGCAGGACAACTCAAAACAAAGACAAGAGATTTTTGCGTGATACGGGACTCAAAACCCCCGGGAGATTATATAATCAATTTTTACCGACCAAAATATGTGTCGTGTACGAAAACGGAGTCTGGAGAGCACACGAGGTGCCCACGAGGTAGGGGGGCGCGCCCAGTAGGGTAGGGCGCGCCCTCCACCCTCGTGGAGGCCTTGTGTCCTTCCTGGACTGCTTCTTATTTTTCTATTTTTCTAAATATTCCAAAATGGAGAAATATTGCCTTAAAAACTGTTTTGGAGTCGGTTTACTTGTCGTACCACATACCTATTCCTTTTCGGAGTCTTAAACGTTCAAGAAAGTGTCCCTTATGTATTCCTCTGGGGTTATGGTTTCGATAACATTGGTTTCAACATTTATGGGATTACCTGAGATATAATGTTTGATTCTTTGACCGTTCACCACCTTCGGATTTGTGCCTTTGAAGTTGTTGATTTTTATGGCTCCGGAACGGTAGACCTCCTCGAAAGGACCTTCCCATTTAGAGAGAAGTTTTCCTGCAAAAAATCTTAAACAAGAGTTGTATAGCAATACATAATCACCTACATTAAACTCACGCTTTGGTATCCTTTTATCATGCCATCTTTTAACTTTTTCTTTAAACAACTTGGCATTTTCGTAGGCATGGGTTCTCCATTCATCAAGTGAGCTAATATCAAATAACCTCTTCTCACCGGCAAGTTTAAAATCATAATTAAGTTCTTTAATAGCCCAATAAGCCTTGTGTTATATTTCAAGAGGTAAGTGACATGATTTTCCATAGACCATTTTATACGGAGACATGCCCATAGGATTTTTATATGCAGTTCTATAGGCCCATAATGCATCATCAAGTTTCTTGGACCAATTCTTTCTAGACCTATTAACAGTCTTTTGCAAAATTAATTTGAGTTCTCTATTACTCAATTCTACTTGACCACTAGACTGAGGGTGATAAGGAGATGCAATTCTATGATTACATCATATTTAGCAAGCATTTTACGGAAAGCACCATGAATAAAATGTGAACCACCATCAGTCATTAAATATCTAGGGACTCCAAATCTTGGAAAAATAACTTCTTTAAGCATTTTAATAGAAGTGTTATGATCAGCACTACTAGTTGGAATAGCTTCTACCCACTTAGTAACATAATCAACAACAACTAAAATATGTGTATATCCATTAGAGGAAGGAAAGGGTCCCATATAGTCAAAGCCCCAAACATCAAACGGTTCAATAACAAGTGAATAATTCATATGCATTTCTTGACGTCTACTAATATTACCAATTCTTTGACATTCATCACAAGATAAGACAAACTTACGGGCATCCTTGAAGAGAGTAGGCCAATAAAAACCAGATTGCAGTACCTTATGTGCAGTTCTATCTCCAGCATGGTGTCCTCCATAAGCTTCGGAGTGACACTTGCGTAGGATCTGTTCCTGTTCATGCTCAGGTACACAACGTCTAATAACACCATCTACTCCTTCTTTATAAAGATCTGGGTCATCCCAAAAGTAATGCCTCAAATCATAGAAGAACTTTTTCTTTTGCTGGTATGTGAAACTAGGTGGTATAAACTTAGCAACAATGTAATTAGCATAGTCAGCATACCATGGGGCAGTATGAGAGGCATTTATGACATTTAATTGCTCATCAGGAAAGCTATCATCAATAGGTAGTGGGTCATCAAGCACATTTTCTAACCTAGACAAGTTGTCTGCAATGGGGTTCTCAGCTCCTTTTCTATCAACAATATGCAAATCAAATTCTTGTAGCAAGAGAGCCCATCTAATAAGTCTAGGTTTAGCATCTTTCTTTTCCATAAGATATTTAATAGCAGCATGATCAGTGTCAATAGTTACTTTAGAATCGACAATATAAGGTCTAAACTTATCACAAGCAAATACAACTGCTAAGAATTCTTTTTCAGTGGTAGCATAATTTCTTTGAGCATTGTCTAGAGTTTTACTAGCATACTGAATAACATTTAGTTTCTTATCAACTCTTTGTCCTAGAACAGCACCTACAACATAATCACTAGCATCACACATAATTTGAAAGGGTAAATTCCAATCAGGTGGCTGAACAATAGGTGCAGAAATCAATGCTTTCTTAAGTATTTCAAATGCTTCTACACAATCATCATCAAAGACAAATGGTATATCTTTTTGTAATAAATTAGTGAGAGGCCGAGAAATTTTTGAGAAGTCCTTAATGAACCTCCTATAAAAACCGGCATGACCAAGGAAACTTCTTATACCTTTGATGTCCTTGGGACATGGCATCTTTTCAATAGCATCAACCTTGGCTTTATCAACTTCAATACCTCTTTCAGAAACTTTATGCCCCAAGACAATACCTTCATTAACCATAAAGTGACACTTTTCCCAATTCAAGACAAGATTAGTTTCTCCACATCTCTACAAAACTCGATCAAGGTTGCTCAAGCAATCATCAAAAGAAGATCCATAGACGGAAAAGTCGTCCATGAAAACCTCACAAATCTTTTCACAAAAGTCAGAGAACATAGCCATCATGCATCTTTGAAAGGTAGCAGGTGCATTACATAAACCAAAAGGCATACGTCTATAAGCAAAAGTACCAAAAGGGCATGTAAAAGTAGTCTTTGATTGATCTTTAGCTGACACAGGTATTTGAGAGAAACCAGAATAACCATCTAGAAAGCAAAAATGTGTATGTTTGGACAATCTTTCTAGCATTTGATCGATAAAAGGTAAGGGGTAATGATCCTTTTTAGTAGCCTTATTTAATTTGCGGAAATCAATTACCATCCTATAACCTGTAATAATTCTTTGAGGAATCAATTCATCTTTATCATTAGGAACAACAATAATACCTCTCTTCTTAGGGACACAATGGACAGGGCTTACCCACTGACTATCAACAACTGGATAAATTATACCTGCCTTAAGGAGCTTTAGTATCTCCTTTCTTACCACTTCTTTCATTTTAGGATTCAGTCGGCGTTGATGATCACGAACTGGTTTAGCATCTTCTTCCAAATTAATTTTATGTTGACATAGAGTGGGACTAATGCCCTTAAGATCATAAAGAGTATACCCAATAGCAACACGGTGCTTCTTCAGAGTTTTCAATAATCTCTCTTCTTCATGTTCTGAAAGGTTAGCACTAATAATAATAGGATATATCTTTTTCTCATCAAGATAAGTATATTTAAGAGTATTAGGTAACAGTTTAAGCTCAAACACGGGATCACCCTTGGGTGGAGGAGGATCCCCTAGGATTTCAACATGTAATTTGTTTTTCAGAATAGGTTCCTATTTGAAGAATACTTCATCTAATTCCCTTCTTTCAATCATAAACGTATCATTTTCATGGTCTCGCAAATATTGTTCTAAAGGATCACTAGGAGGTACAGCAATAGAAGCAAGACCAATAATTTCATCCTTACTAGGTAATTCTTCTTCACGGTGTTGTCTACTAAATTTAGAAAAATTAAATTCATGAGTCGTATCATCTAAACCGATAGTAACAACATCTCTTTTGCAATCTATGGTAGCATTAACAGTACTTAAGAAGGGTCTACCAAATATAATGGGACAAAAGCTATCTTGTGGGGAACCAAGAACAAAAAAATCAGCAGGATATTTAGTTTTCCCACACAAGACTTCAACATCTCTAACAATTCCCATTGGTGAAATAGTATCTCTATTGGCAAGTTTAATTGTGACATCAATATCTTCCATCTCAGCAGGTGCAATATCATGCATAACTTCTTGGTATAAGGAATAAGGTATTGCACTAGCACTAGCACCCATATCACATAAGCCATGATAACAATGATCTCCTATTTTAACAGAAATAACAGGCATGCCTACCACAGGTATAGGTTTATCTTTATCACGTGGTTTAGCAATTCTAGCAGTTTCATTACAAAAATAAATAACATGCCCATCTATGTTATCGGACAAGAGATCTTTAACAATAGCAATATTAGGTTCAACGTTAACTTGCTCAGGAGGTGTATATGTTTTAATATTGCTTTTACGAACTACAGTTGAAGCTTTAGCATGATCCTTTATCCTAACAGGGAAAGGTGGTTTCTCAACATAAGAAGTAGGAACAGTAGGATCATTATAAGTGATAGTCTTTTCTTCGACTTTAATAGGTGCAACTATTTTTACTTCTATGGGAGGATGCTATTTAAACCACTTCTCCTTGGGGAGATCAACATAAGGAGCAAAAGATTCACAGAAAGAATCTACTATCTCAGAGTCAAGTCCATATTTAGTGCTAAATTTACAAAAAATATCGGTATCCATAAAAGATTTAACACAATCAAACTAGGTGTCATACCTGACTCCTTACCATTGTCGAGGTCCCAATCTTCAGAGTTGCGTTTAATTCTTTCCAATAAATCCCATTTGAATTCAATAGTCTTCATCATAAAAGAGCTAGCAGAAGAAGTATCAAGCATGGTGCGATAGTTACCAGAAAGCCGAGCATAAAATTTTGAATAATCATTTCTCTTGAGAGCTCATGATTGGGGCATGAATATAACATTGACTTAAGCCTCCCCCAAGATTGAGCGATGCTTTCTCCTTCGCGAGGCCAAAAATTATATATATAATTGCGATCACGATGAACAACATGCATAGGATAAAACTTCTCATGAAATTCCAATTTCAATCGTTTGTAATTCCAAGACCTCATATCATCACATAGCCTATAGCATGTCGATGCATCTCCCCTCAAATATAAGGGGAAGACCTTCTTCTTAACAACATCTCCGGGTACACCTGCAAGCTTAAATAATCCACAAACTTCATCCACATATATCAAATGTTCATCAGGATGTTTTGTTCCATCTCCTAAAAAAGGATTAGCTAGTGGTTTTTCTATCATACCAGAAGGAACTTCAAAGCAAGCATTTTCATTTTCATATTCATTTTCAGTAGGTTCAGTAGGTTGAGGAGCAACTCTTTGCTCTACTGGTCGGGGTGAAGATACCCCGAACAAGCCCCTCAGAGGATTACCTTCCATGGTAACAAGTGACAGTAAATTTCAGCACACTATATAAATTTTTCCTTACCAAATTCCACCTACCAAAGGCGCTTCACTCCCCGGCAACGGCGCTAGAAAAGAGTCTTGATGACCCACAAATATAGGGGATCTATCGTAGTCCTTTCGATAAGTAAGAGTGTCGAACCCAACGAGGAGCAGAAGGAAATGATAAGCGGTTTCCAGCAAGGTATTCTCTGCAAGTACTGAAATAAGTGGTAACAGATAGTTTTGTGATAAGATAATTTGTAACGAGCAACAAGTAACAAAAGTAAATAAGGTGCAGCAAGGTGGCCCAATCCTTTTTGTAGTAAAGGACAAGCCTGGACAAACTCTTATATGATGTAAAGCGCTCCCGAGGACACATGGGAATATCGCCAAGCTAGTTTTCATCACGTTCATATGATTCGCGTTCGGTACTTTGATAATTTGGTATGTGGGTGGACCGGTGCTTGGGTGCTGCCCTTACTTGGACAAGCATCCCACTTATGATTAACCTCTATTACAAGCATCCGCAAATACAACAAAAGTATTAAGGTAAACCTAACCATAGCATGAAACATATGGATCCACAAAGCAACGCATAAACTAGGGTTTAAGCTTCTGTCACTCTAGCAACCCATCATCTACTTATTACTTCCCAATGCCTTCCTCTAGGCCCAAATAATGGTGAAGTGTCATGTAGTCTACGTTCACATAACACCACTAGAGGAGAGACAACATACATCTCATCAAAATATCGAACGAAAACCAAATTCACATGACTACTAATAGTAAGACTTCTCCCATGTCCTCAGGAACAAAAGTAACTACTCACAAAGCATAAACATGTTCATAATCAGAGGGGTATTAATATGCATATAGGATCTGAACATATGATCTTCCACCAAATAAACCAACTAGCATCAACTACAAGGAGTAATTAACACTACTAGCAACCTACTAGCACCAATCCCGGACTTGGAGACAAGAATTGGATACAAGAGATGAACTAGGGTTTTGAGATGAGATGGTGCTGATGAAGATGTTGATGGAGATTGCTCTCTCCCGATGAGAGGAGCATTGGTGATGACGATGGCGATGATTTCCCCCTCTAGGAGGGAAGTTTCCCCGGCAGAACAGCTCCGCCAGAGCCCTAGATTGGTTCCGCCAAGGTTCCGCCTCATGGCGGTGGAGTTTCGTCCGAGAAGATGGCTTGTTATTTTTTCCCATCGAAAGACTTCATATAGCAGAAGATGGCCACCGGAGGGCCACCAGGGGGCCCACGAGGTAGGGGGCGCGCCCAGGGGGGTAGGGCGCGCCCCCACCCTCGTGGGAGGGTGTGGCCCCCCTGGTGAGGTTCTTACTCTCAGTATTTTTTTATATATTTGGAAAACATCTGCCGTGAAGTTTCAGGGCTTTTGGAGCTGTGCAGAATAGGTCTCTAATATTTGCTCCTTTTCCAGCCTAGAATCCCAACTGCCGACATTCTCCCTCTTTATGTAAACCTTGTAAAATAAGAAAGAATAGGCATAAGTATTGTGACATAATGTGTAATAACAGCCCATAATGCAATAAATATTGATATAAGAGCATGATGCAAAATGGACGTATCACCTGACTCCTTACCTTTGTCGAGGTCCCAATCTTCAGAGTTGCGTTTAATTCTTTCCAATAAATCCCATTTGAATTCAATAGTCTTCATCATAAAAGAGCCAGCACAAGAACTATCGAGTATGGTGCGATTGTTATCAGAAAGCCGAGCATATAAATTTTGAATAAACATTTCTCTTGAGATCTCATGATTGGGGCATGAATATAACATTGATTTAAGCCTCCCCCCAAGCTTGAGCGATGCTTTCTCCTTCGTGAGGCCAAAAATTATATATATAATTGTGATCACGATGAACAAGATGCATAGGATAAAACTTCTGATGAAATTCCAATTTCAATCGTTTGTAATTCCAAGACCCCATATCATCACATACCCTATACCATGTCGATGCATCTCCCTTCAAAGATAAAGGGAAGACCTTCTTGTTAACAACATCTCCGGGTACACCTGCAAGCTTAAATATTCCACAAACTTCATCCACATATATCAGATGCTCATCAGGATGCTTTGTTCCATCTCCTAAAAAGGATTAGCTAGCAGTTTTTCTATCATACCCGAAAGAATTTCAAAGCAGACATTTTCATTTTCAGTAGGTTCATTGGGTTGAGGATCAACTCTTTTCTCTACTGGTCGGGGTGAAGATACCCCGAACAAGCCCCTCAGAGAATTACTTTCCATAGTAACAAGTGATAGTAAATTTCATCACACTATATAAATTTTTCCTTACCAAATTCCACCTACCAAAGGCGCTTCACTCCCCGGCAACGACGCCAGAAAAGAGTCTTGATGACCCACAAGTATAGGGGATCTATCGTAGTCCTTTCGATAAGTAAGAGTGTCGAACCCAACGAGGAGCAGAAGGAAATGATAAGCGGTTTCCAGCAAAGTATTCTCTGCAAGTACTGAAATAAGTGGTAGCAGATAGTTTTGTGATAGGATAATTTGTAACGAGCAACAAGTAACAAAAGTAAATAAAGTGCAGCAAGGTGGCCCAATCCTTTTTGTAGCAAAGGACAAGCCTGGACAAACTCTTATATAGAGAAAAGCGCTCCCGAGGACACATGGGAATATCCTCAAGCTAGTTTTCATCACGCTCATATGATTAGTGTTCGGTACTTTGATAATTTGGTATGTGGGTGGACCGGTGCTTGGGTACTGTCCTTACTTGGACAAGCATCCCACTTATGATTAACCTCTATTGCAAGCATCCGCAACTACAACAAAAGTATTAAGGTAAACCTAACCATAGCATGAAACATATGGATCCACAAAGCAACGCATAAACTAGGGTTTAAGCCTTTGTCACTCTAGCAACCCATCATCTACTTATTACTCCCCAATGCCTTCCTCTAGACCCAAATAATGGTGAAGTGTCATGTAGTCGACGTTCACATAACACCACTAGAGGAAAGACAACATACATCTCATCAAAATATCGAACGAATACCAAATTCACATGACTACTAATAGCAAGGCTTCTCCCATGTTCTCAGGAACAAACGTAACTACTCACAAAGCATAAACATGTTCATAATCAGAGGGGTATTAATATGCATATAGGATCTGAACATATGATCTTCCACCAATTAAACCAACTAGCATCAACTACAAGGAGTAATTAACACTACTAGCAACCTACTAGCACCAATACCGGACTTGGAGATAAGAATTGGATACAAGAGATGAACTAGGGTTTTGAGAGGAGATGGTGCTGATGAAGATGTTGATGGAGATTGCCCTCTCCTGATGAGAGGAGCGTTGGTGATGACGATGGCAATGATTTCCCCCTCCGGGAGGGAAGTTTCCCTGGCAGAACAGCTCCGCCAGAGCCCTAGATTGGTTCTGCCTCGTGGCGGCGGAGTTTCATCTGAGAAGATGGCTTGTTATTTTTTCCCATCGAAAGACTTCATATAGCAGAAGATGGCCACCAGGGGGCCCACGAGGTAGGGGGCGCGCCCAGGGGGGTAGGGCGCTCCCCCCACCCTCGTGGGCAGGGTGTGCCCCCCCTGGTGAAGTTCTTGCTCTCAGTATTTTTTATATATTTGGAAAACGTCTTCCGTGAAGTTTCAGGACTTTTGGAGCTGTGCAGAACAGGTCTCTAATATTTGCTCCTTTTCCAGCCCAGAATCCCAGCTGCCGGCATTCTCCCTCTTTATGAAAACCTTGTAAAATAAAAGAGAATAGGCATAAGTATTATGACATAATGTGTAATAACAGACCATAATGCAATAAATATCGATGTAAAAGCATGATGCAAAATGGACGTATCATGGGGGAGCAGGGGCGGCCCATTAGAGCGTTTTTTATCTTGATCTTTCTCCCATCATATGGACACATTGCAAATTAGGTGGGAAAAGGGAAGGAAAGGAAATTATGAAAAGTTGTAAACAAAATCATATGACACGAGAGGAGAGATAAAACAAACAAAATTCCCAAGTACATGCAGGCCGAAGATTAGCACATAACTAGTTGGGCCTTGAGTCATTATTTTCTTTTAGTCGCGCTATAGTTGATGTGGGCCTTCCAGCCTAGGGGACCTCCTATGTGTCGCGTTATGCAACATAATGTCAAGCAAACGCACAGGAGGATGTCTGACCTAGGCCGACCTAGTAGTGCACTGTATCGTGGAATCGAAAATACAAAAAGGGAAAATGCGCAAGCTAGCTCGGAATCGTACCCTTGACCTCTTGCAGTTGTGCGCGCGATGATAGCCAACAGACCAAAACAACAATGGTGACATATAAGCAGCGCAACCATTCAACCATCTACTCGTACGGACATGTTGTAGCTGAGTAAAATGACATGGCAGGACTACTGTAGCAGATGCATTTTTTTAAACGAACATTTTTCAAATTTTGAAACATTATTTGAAAGCACAAACACTTTTAGAAAATATATCAAATGTTTCAAAAACTGAATGTTTTCTGAAAATGCAAACAATTTTTTTGAAAAATATGAACATTTTTCTAATTTTTGCATACATTTTTTCGAATTTTGAACATTTTTCAAAATTACAAACATTATCTTGAAAAATGTGAAAATTTTATGAAATTTACGAATATTTTTTAAAAACACGATTTTTTTAAAAATGTTAGATTTTCAACTTTAGGAACATTTTCTGAAAATGCAAACATTTTTTAAAATTTGGGAACATTTTTTGTAAATACGAGCATTTTTAAAATTTGGAAACATTTTCTGAAAACCCCAAACATATTTTCAAATTTGGGAACAATTGATTCCGAACATTTTTAAAATTGACGATTTTTTGAAAAAATAAACATAAAAAGGAAAAAAAGAAGAAAGAAACAAAAAAGATAAAATCGAAAACGAAAATAAAAAAGAAACAAAAGGAAAAAAGAAAGGAAACTAAAAGATAACCAGCCAAAAAAAACAACAGGAAAATAAAATCCCAGTTCGGGGAAACCTTCTAGAAGGTTCCCAAAACCAGGAGAAAACCTTCAGCCTGCAATACCTATGCTAACCGCCAATTGGCCCCGGCCCACTGAGCTATTCACGTCGCTCACCTCTGCGAAGCTCCGCCAGTTTAACGCAGAGTGCATCTTTTTTTTTAACGCAGAGTGCATCAAATAAGAAATCCGCCAGCCTAGCTGTTCTCAAGAAGAAAGATACAGAAAATGGGCAGGATGCTCAAACTCGTCACAAGGGGTTTCTTTTAATAGGAATCACCTAAGGGCGTGCAAATCGGGCCGGCCCACTAGGGGCAGTCGCTCGCTTGTGCTCGTGTGTCGATGTAGGGCATTTCCTACCCGCAAAAAACAAAAAACAAAAAAAAAAGATGTAGGGCATTTCCTATTTGGCGCCACAGGCGCCAGTTAACGTGCATTTTGTTAACTGGCGCCTGTGGCGTCCGTAAATGGGCCGGACCATCTAGGCGCCGGTTGACAATTTTTTTTTTGAAAATTCTTTGAACTTTTTTTAGATTGATGAACATTTTACGAAATTTAATGAGCATTTGTCCTGAAAAATGGATAAACTTTTTTTCAATTTATATGAGCTTTTTTCAAATTTAATGAACTTTTGCTAAATTGGGCGAACTTTTTAAAAATTTGAATGGACTTTTTTCAAATTGATGAACTTTTTTAAAATTTATGGAACTTTTTGAAACATGTGAACATATTTTTTCAAATGGATGAACTTTTCTTCTTTAAATCTGTAAACCTTTCTTCATCCAGATTTTTATTTTCATAAAAAAAATTAACAAAATTTGTGGCAGCACGCTAGTGGGCCGGCTCATGCTAGCAGCGCTGCAGGCGCCGGATCGTTAACGGGCGCCTGCAGCGCTGTATAGGAGCTCCCTTGATGTAGGTCACTTGCTGTTTTCTTTTATTTTTTTCCCTTTCTAAAGCTTTTCTTTGTTTTTCACTACTTTGTCTGGTTTTTGTCTTTTCCTTCCATACATGATATTTTTATTTGTTTTTTCATTGGTTTTCTTCACTTTTTTGTTATACTTTTATGTTTTCTCATTGTTTTGCTTCGTTTTCTTTGTATTCTTCGGATTGGTTTTATTTTATTCATGTTTTTGTCGATTTTAAATGGTTTTTCTTTTTAACACATATCTACTTTATGACGGTACACAATATACATTTTTAGCATACAGATGAAACATTTTTTGAGTACACTTTAAACACTTTACAAATTTATGATATTGGAATTCGTCCACGGGATCAATCACGTCAAATCACGATGAACACATGTGCACGCAAAAACTTTTTCCAAAGGCACGTGTCGTGCCTCTCTTTTTCCCTCTTTGTTTCTTTTCTTGTTTTCTCGTGGTTACAACTTCACGTTCCCGACCCAAGAACTTCTCCTGAACCTACACGGCGTGACTATCAATCCAAACCAGACTCTATGCAACACACGGCCACCTATCCTAATTAGACTCGAACTCCATCTTGTTCTGCCACGCTAGCTACTAGTACATGGCGTACCAGTCTCATATCACGTACGCGCATGCATCAGGACTCTACGTTGCATGTGGAACTTGAACATGATCAAGCTAATTAACCTAGTCAAGATTAAACCTAACACATGATATACATGTTTCTGAATTTATGAATACACACTAGCAAAAAAAACCGTGCGTTGCAACGGGAAAGAAAATAACACACGTTCTTAACCCAATAACCATGACTCAAGACCTTAATTGGCCCGTGTCTTTTAGTTTCACATGGCATCACATTTGTATTTCCTCTGTACTCACACACTCGCTCGAAAAAAAAGCCCGTGCATTGCAACGGGAAAGAAAATAACACACACTCTTAACCCAATAACCATGACTCAAGACATTAATAGGCCCACGTCTTTTAGTTTTACATGGCATCATATTTGTGTTGCCGACAGTGGCCTCTGTGCTCACACAATGAAAACACGTTTGAATGTGGTTAGTCTTAATGTCTCTCTTTTGCGCGCGCGCACGTGCGCACACTCGCTTGGAATAAGATAAAAAAGTATGTTATTTTTTTCCCGCAAGGTTTTTCATAGTTGTGTATGCATGGTTCTCGATGTTTTTTTCTCTCACTCTAGTTTTAATAGATGTTTATTTGCAATTCGAATCACCGACGGTACAAAAAAAACAGACCGTACACTATATATTAAGTTTGCATCAAAAATTATATTTTAGAAATATTTAACAGCTAAAAATAACTTCATATTTAGATTCTACATATTTTTCTAATCAAGTTTCATATATAACATGTTAAAATCTAAGTTACGGTTTAAAAGATATGAATAATCTTATTTTACATAAACTTTGGATTGATTAACTGAAACGTCAAGGGGTTTTCTATTAAAACTAAAAAAACGTTTCGGCTGACTTAAATATGGACGGTGGGTTGATTGTCTAAAACGTCAGGGGTTTTTCTGAGAAAATGAGAAAAAACGGTTCGATTGTAACTTAAACATGTATTGCGGGTTGATTTACAGAAAACCGAGGGGTTTATTTGTAAAATGGCGTGACGGAGGACCAGAAACAGTCCGTGCTTTATTAGTACTAGTAAAATGCCCGTGCGTTGCTACGGGGCATTGCATATTTTATTAGAACTTCTCCTTTTATTTTTCTGTTAAAAATCTTTCTATCTTCATCTTAATATTGACCACTGCACCATGAGCTGAAAATCATAGTTAAATTTGTCACAAGAATAAACAAGGACTCGCAACAGCAAGCTGGACATAATACATGTAAAATAATCAAAGATTGTTAAAATACAAACTTCATATTGTTATAGTACAAATAAAAAAAGATGGGCCCTCGGCGCTGCTTGATGCTACGATGGCCTGGTAGCCTTGGTGTTCTATCAGGCGGCGACCCGGTGGCCGCGGCGCTGCTGCACTCGATTGTGACCCGGCAGCCTCGGGACTTCCCCGCTGCGAGGACGACCCGGCGGACTCGGCACTGCTCTAATCCGAGGACGAGCCGACTGCTTCAGCACTGCCCACACAACGGCGTTCCAACAACAGCGGCTACTTGCTTGACTGAATGTTGCAAGGTCCTGCACGTACCTAACTGAATGTGCAATGACGCTGTACGTGAAGCAGAGTAGCAGACAACGTTGCTGATGCATTACATTTGTAGCTATGTTCTAGTTTATCTTGGAACATGTATGAGGCATGCTGGCACTTTGCTTTTAAGCTCTTGTGCTAGCTATATGGCGGTGAGAGCTGGGTACATTGGGGTCATTCAGGCATTCTGTATTCTTTTTTTATCAGTAAACTCATCCCATACATCTTTTACGAATTTACTCCATGTATGAAGTTAATATTCATACATATTCTGCCATTTTTAAACAAACATATTCATACATTGGAGTAGTCTGTTGCTGTCAAGTACAAACAGAATCCATGTATGTAGGAGTGCATGATGTGTTGCTTGTCAATCAAATATAGTTTACTGTCGGCAACAGCTATATAGGCTACAGTAAACTGACGAATTGACAAACAAATGAGACCCATTGATGCTTCAAAAGTATCAATCAAAGAAGGCAAAAATCACCAAAACAAACTTTGTTGCTTACCTGTGCAAGGATATGAGAAGGGGGTTACAGCTAGTTCTCCAGATTTGTGAAGTGAACTTTCAATACGTAAGGTCGCCGCACCGCGCCTCCTTCTGTCCCTCACCTCCATGTCTCCTTTATGCCCAGGAGTCGCGGATGCCATGGATCCACCTGGGAAGACGCGCTCCGGCCTTCCTCGTCGTCACCAGCGACCCTTTCCTCGTCGCCCATCTCTGGATCCGCCTCCCCAACCCCTACCGCGCATGGATCTGGACCCTTCAAGCTCCAGCATCCACCGCTGTTCTGCATCTAGCAGCCACGCCGCCCCTAGTCACTCGAGCCGCCACGTTATCCGGCCCAGATTAGTAAAAATATTCTCTAATTAGTCTGATGAATAAGTTCCCGAATCCATGCTACCTTGGAAAAGGAATGCTGGAAATTCTGATTCTGTCATGACCCTTCAACAATTGTGTGCTGCTTAGATACGGGACACAACCACTAACTGTCCTTGAGATGCATCAAACTTTTAAAAAGTAATTTGAAACTTCATATAATATATTTTTTGAAACTTTGGACCATCATTGCAAGACAAAGCTTATATGGATATGCCGAACCATCCACATAAGTGGGGGCTACATACAGAAAACAAATCACAGAAATCAGTTAACAAAATTGTCTACAAGCTTCTACACACAGGAAACTGCAATGGTTAAGCTTTTGCAGTGAAAACACATACTAAAAGACATTGATGGACTAATTAATGGTTATGATTTAACATTAAACAGAAAACATCGAATGTGTTGGCATGAAAATAACTGAAAATGGTTATGACTCCATAACACAGGATCACAAGAGCGAGGAGCTCACTAATGTGATGTCAAACAACACTCATGAATTGTGATGTTTACTAATAGAGCTTGTATAGGTGTTACTTCTGATAGTGATGGCCAAACTGGCATTAGAGTTGCATGAGCTAAATGTTGTTAACCAAATCAGTATTAACAGTAGTATCCAGTCTTTATACAGAAATAGTTTGGATTTGCATAATTAATTCTTTCCATGTAGTAGAGTCGGCCAACTTAAGATCATTGACAAATCACCATGTAGTCCTGCAGTTTCTACAACCTAGAAATTGTGGATCCACACAAGTACCAAATACAGTGCCCACACGTAGGAAGGAGACTTGGGGAACCAATAGTTACCTGCAGGCGCAAGGTGCAAGCATCCACTCTGTCAATGTAGAGCTTGCACTTGGGGCAGCTCTGCAAACCCGGTGCACTCGACATCACTGTACACCTTGAATTGCATGCAAGATATTCAGTTGCAATGTTACAAAGAGATTCAACCGTGTTGCATTATACCAACCAGAAATGTCAATACTCATTGCAAAAGCATTATCCTTAACAGCGATGTGTCCATAAGGCATCACCAATATTGTGTTATCTTCTAAAATGTAACCCACTTACCTACACTTTCCGAAAGCAGTGACCAGTTCACACTGACATCTGCGGAACCGAACAGAAAAAACAAATTCAGTCTTATACAACCTGAATGTAATATGCAGTGATATTATATGTAGAGAATCAACTAATGTGCTCTTTATTTTACAAGCTTATGCTTAGTCCTATTTAGAGTGAAACCACCATTAATATGGCCTAGTTATTTCTTATTTGTATTCTTTATCTAACTTGCATGATGTGGTACATCTAGGTTGAAAAATATCACCACGATTGAAAGTACATGTTTACAAAGGGAACTACCACAGTGTGGATCTTCGTAATGTGATAAGCCAGGCCAATTCTGGAGAACTATATATGATTTTTTCTTGACAGGGTAAAACTAAACCAACCTCTAAACAGTAGGAGAAGTGTAAACATAATTGTTTGGGGAAAATTTCTACTTTTGTTCTGATATTTTTTATTTTACTAAGTGCATTCTATATTGTGAGTTAAATTTAATTTATATAAGTGAGAAACTTCTATGGCATAAGAATATTCATCAGAAAGTCATGGTTCCTAGTATCTTCCATACATGGTGATAATATTGATTCGAAGTGGCATGGTGTGTTCCTCAGTTGAGTACCTGGGGCCATTAATATGCAAAAATAGAAAAGGAGTAGTTGATAGTTCTTATTAAATAACTTCAATGGTGCATCAAGATTGTTTCCAATTGAAATAAAAATATAACCATTCAAATAAAGGTTATCCCTTGACTCCAGAAATAAAAGGCTGAAATTAGCATCGGCACTGATTGTTTTAATGTATACAGTCTATACAATGTTAATGCTTTAGTTAGTTCCTGATTGTGAACTCTAATGTTAATGCTTATATCAGCACCTTATTTCCTCATTCAAGAGTAACCAATTTTCTGAATATGAGCAACTTGCATTAGACTATAAGGAGCATGTGATTCAACATAGCGATGAAGACCTACGGCAAACCAGACTGAGACACCCCCTGCATGAGTAGCAAATCGAGTAAATAAGAAAGTTTTATACCCGCAGTCAGATCTAGTCTGGAAAATAAGAATAATGACAAGCTTACAAACATACGAAAATCCTGGAAACCACATGGACAACAATTAACCAACCAGCCAAAGGGAACCGGCACACTCTCAGCTCACATATCAATCCACTGAAAAACATCTCATTTCAGAAATAATCAAGGGTGAAGTACACTATGATCTTTACCTTGTACAGACTGAGCCTTGTCAGTACTGGAGATCTTTGTAGACTTGTCATACTGGCTCCTAGTAGTCAGCCTGCCTTGTACTCAGCTTGTGGATGCAACAACCACCGTAGTTTTACTTGCACTTGCATAGCTGGATTTGTACACAACAGTTGGAGTCGTTCAGATTATGCTCGGCTAGGTAAACACACACCACTTGGTCACCTTTCCTGGAGCCTGGCTCGATTGAGAGCACATCACTTTGCAGAAGAATCACTTCTTGAGTCACTATACTAGAAAGAACTGATGAACAGAACGAACAAAAGCACTCAAATAGCCGTGAAACAATTTCAAAAAAACAAATCCACCACACAGCATGCTAGCAACCCTGGTTGTTCAGAAATTCAGTAAGATAGATTGAACAGAGATAAAACTGTAAGCAATTAGGACTATGTGGAACCAAGAATTGAATAATTTATTTCCTTTTTGTAGAAAGGCGTTTTCCAGCTGAAAAGAATTCAGTTAGAATTTCATGTCGTCATACTCCCACAGTAAGAACTTACATGTCATTTTCAGTATAACTATTTTATGAGCTTACATATAAAAGCACAAAAATGAAAAGGGTACAAAAATAAAAACAACACATATATACACTGTTTGTGTTTGGAAGGATATCAATTCACAAATAAAAATAGATCTATTCATGGACTTGTTCGTGTAGTAGCAGAATTTTGTTCAAAAAAACTGGACTTGTGCTAATGGGAGAGATTGAGAGCAGATGGGGTTGCTTGCCCTATCTTGGCGCAGCAGAGGCGTCATCCAAGGTGAGGAGGTGCTGCCGGCTAGGGTTCCTCCCCGCTGACCTGCGCAAGAAGGGAAGGAATCGAGTTGGGGAAGGGACGGGAAAGGGAGCGGATGAGATAGGAACATGATAAAACCATGAGGAGCTGCAGGTCCATGGCGTCCTTCACATCTCCGTGAAGATGCCCTTGACGCCGGCGAAGCCCTGCCTGAAACCCTAGCCATGGGGATGGGGTTGCGAGCGGGCGGTAGAGGCCGGGAGCAGAGAATCTGGCTGGAGGGGAGCGAGGAGAGGACCGTTGGGAGCTCAGGGGCATGGTGCGTGGCGCCGGAGCTCACCGGAAGCGGACGGCATGGGTGGTGGCGGCGGCGAGGACATCGTGGGCGAGAGGGAGAGGAGGTGAGCCCGTCCTCCGTGTGTGGTTTTTTTTTTCAGTCTGCTCGGTCCACGGGTTGAATACCCAAAACTACAGGGTCTCTTTTGCAAGAACGAAACGTTTTCTTATATTTACCACTTTAAAAAGGACTGCGGGTTGAATACCCAAAACTACAGGTACATTTTTGCAAAAGTAGTAACGACGGACGACCAGAAGCAATCGGTGGTTTATTAGTAGGTAAAGATAAGGTAAGATTACCATTTCCTAAATACACATAGTACAATTTTAATGGCAACAAACATTTTTTACATTGTACAAGCATTTTTTAAACTTTCATGTAATTATTTGAAACATGTGCATATTTCTTTATAATGCCACCTACCTTTTGTTAACGGGAAAAAATTATCCTGCACGAACGTTTCTTTACATTTTGTAAAGATTTTCTTAAAAGGTCACGAACCTGTTTTGATTTGCTAGAATATCTCTTTATAATTTCATGCACATTTTTTAGTGGCACTAAACTTTTTTTAACATTACGTATACATTTTCACGAAAATGTCACGAACACATTCTTTAAAACTGTGAACCTTTTCCATGAATATAACTTACATTTTTTAGAATTATGCCATTATTTTAATGCATGTTGATTTTTTAAACGTCTGATATTTATTAATTTACAAAAAAATCCATACACATGATTAGCATTTTCTATACACGTCTAAAAAAATTGAGTGCGTGATTAACATTTTCCATATACTTTGTGTAGAATTTAAAATATTATGTGTGTGTGTATGTGTAAAATATTATGTGTATAATAAATGTTAATCACACACATACACGCACACACACACATTTTCTATACACATGTGTGTGTACGTGTAAAATATTATGAAATATAAAGAAATTTGAAAATAAAAAAGATATATACAATGTGTATAATAAACGAAAAAAAAAACATGACGAGTAGCGCGCGGTTACTGGACAGGGCCAACACGAGCTCCCTGTAGGTGAGCCTCAGTAGGATTCGCAACATGCGGCACACCCATCTATGGAACACTGCAAGCTGGTTTTAGAACCTTCCACGGTTGTGTTTTTCTCTATAGTTTTCCATCCTTTTTTCCGTTGTTACTTCCAGAATTCTTTCCTTTTCATTTTGAATTTATTTGGATTCAATTTTTATTTTTTATTTCTTTCTTCTTTGGTATTTTCTGTTTTTTATAGTCAGATTGTTTTTTTAAGAAAATCAAGGTGTACATTTCAAGTATATAGGCTGAATATTTTCACATAAAGGTTGAACATTTTTTAATAGACGGTGAACATTTTTCTGAATACATGTTTGAACATTTGCCAAATTTACATTGTAGCTTTTTTTTATATGCACGGTAAACTTTTCTTGTAACACATTAAACATTTTTCCATGAACATTTTGTAAATGTGCAAGCATTTGAAAAGTTCTTGAACACTATTTTAATGTCATAGAAATTTTTTTAAAGTGCACGCAACATTTTTCTAAATTACATGAACATTATTTATCATTGTAAAAATATTTTCTTAAGGCATGATGAACATATTTTTTAAACGCGGAAACATTTTCTATAATGTCATGAACATTTTTTTATTCCACGCACTGGGGCGGTTTTTTCTCTCTGGATTTTTGATTTTTCTTTCCAATTTTATGGGGTTCTTTTTGTTTTCCAGTTACTTTCAATTTTCGTCCATCAGAGCTCGGGGGTTGACATACTTTTGGTCATAAAGTTTAGTCTTGTGCCCTTTCATCACCTCATGATAAACTTTCTATTGGATCCTATTCCAAAAGTCAGGAATTACTCCCTCCGTCCCATAATATAAGACGATTTTTGACACTACACAGAGAGAGTACTTTTTATTCCTTTCTTGTATATGGATTGGCAATGTGCATGGAAATAAAACTGTTCTTATTGACCTCCTTGTAGTCACCCCTAGATGCTTATGTATTTTGTGACCTTGTCCTTCTTGATCTTCTTCACATGATGCCTTTTCTTGTTGAGTGCTTCATGACATGCTTGAATTTCTTCATTGGTGCGAGAAATGCTTGGACTTTTTTCAGTCAATCATACTAAAAACAAAAATGGATTGCCAAAAGTAACAAAACAAAAAAAACTTTGGTTTGAAAAAGAGTCTCCTCCCCAATTTTTCGAATTGAGTTCCCACATTAAAGAAAAAACGAAACAAAGCGAGGACAGAAGATTCTCAAATCCTGATTGGTCCATCCGGTCCTCGCACGGATCATGCCCCGAGCTAATCGTAGCCACATGGATCTTCCAGATCCAATGGCAAAGACGTCGGCGACATGGATAGAACCAGCCGAGCCGATCCTAGCCATTTGCACCTTCCAGATCTTGCGGTGGAGAACGTTGGTCACACAGATCGCACCCCCTCCCATCGATCATGCCCCTCTGAGTCGATCCCTGTCGCCCGCCCTCCTAGATCCGAAGGTGTCGACTACATGTCATGTGAATCGCGCCCATTACTCCGGAGCACTCCCTATAAAAGTGATAAGCTTGCGTTTAGATTCATCAGTGTCGCGGCCCACATTTCGAGAGATTGAAGTTCGTCGTAGAAGGACGGGAGATGGACGAGAGGAAGAGTGCCGAGCGGAAGAAGGCGGTGACCCGATCCACAAAGGCTGGACTCTAGTTTACCGCCGGCCACGTCGGGCACTATCTCAAGAAGGGACGCTACGTGGACCGCGTCGGCTCCAGCGGCCCCATTGGCCTTGCCGCCGTCCTCGAATACCTTGCCGCCGACGTAACCAACCAACGACCGATCTCATAGATTCCTGTTCCGTTCATGCTCAACATAGTGGTAATTGATCTTGTCTCGGTGTTCACTTTAAACCACATATGCTGGAGTTGGCGGGCAATGTGGCCCAGTACAACAAGAAGACCCGCCTCATGCCGCGCCACCTGCTTCTCGCCACTCGCAACGACGAGGAGCTCTCCAAGATGCTTGACGGCATCACGATCGCCCATAGTGGCGTGTTGCCCAACATCCACTTTGTGTTGTTCTCCAAGAAGGCAAACATGCAATAGCATATCAACTTCAAACAGAATCCAAGAATAATATATCTCTGCAATTTTTTACCTTACGAGTATTTGCTTAGCTTGGATCCTCATCAGGGCCATACGCGAGGTGCAAAATATCATGAAACTAGGCCCTTTATATAGAAAATAATAATTATGAATATATTATTTATTTAGCACACCATAAACATAATCTTCCCAATAATAATACAAGGGAGATATATGATGAGAAGAAAAAACACAAATGAGATCGGAGAATATCAATCCATTGCTATACTAAAATTTCTTTGAAGAATTTGTGAAGTGATTTGATTCAAGGATAACGGAAAAAACCGGCGAAGAATAGCAATAAGTTGTACTAGTTCCTAGTATGATGCTTGTTGCTTCAGTGCTGGTAGTCGTTGTTAGGTGGTCTACGGATATGGATGTAGTTTTTATTATTTCTGGCATTCGTTGTACTGCCATGATTTTAAAGATGAATAGATCGAAAATTTTCTCACAAAAAAACTTAGCAGTGATTTATACTATTAATTGTTACTATTTAAGTGGAGAGAGAGGTCAAGAGAAAGCCTTCGAATTTGGAACTGGTTGGCGTTGGTAGTTGGAACGTTGTACAGGACATGAAGCGTTGCTTGGATATTCCCTCCATTAATGCTATTATTAATTGCGATTTAAGATAATTTTTGGGGCCCCAGAAATTTTGGGGCCCTGTTCCATCGCACAGGCTGCACCTGCTTGCCATACGGATCTGATCCTCATGCCAAGAAAAGAAGTAATGACGCTTCCGTTTTTTTTCTCTAAACATAAATGTTTCTTTCCACTTTTCCCATAATGCGCATCCGCAGGCAGACCCGGTTGTCCCTTATCTATCCTCTCAACTACTATTGTGTAATGACAGTCTTCTACTGGATCATAATGCATAAATATCTCCTTCCCATATAACATCTAGTACAATTAGTACTTACAGTGCGACCCATATCAAATTTTGCTTACAGTGCAATTATACAGCACCATAGCCCACTACAAAATGAATGTAATCACGTATTTGCCAGATGCCATAAGGATATTCATTCCAGTTATTTCCCTGATAAATCATGAGTGGACATGCAGCCACGCGAGGTCGTTATCAAAACCGACTGTTTCCGCGTGATTCGTGCAGCTCTAATACATCGAGCCTGTATAATAAATTTCATTCACCGTATATAATTAGTACAGCTCTTGTATTACTTCTGACCTTGCCAGTGGCCCAGAAGGCAGACTCGCGCATTGAAGACATGCGTTGATTAACATGTCAGTCCAAATGGCCAGCTGCACCACAATAACTACATTGATCCATGCTCGCAAGGTCAGAAGACTTTTACATAACTTATAGGATATTTGATACATCACCAATATGAGAGAATGATTTTTTTTCACGGCTTCGATTTTGATCTCAGCTTCACAAGTATACATGTTAACCAAAAATTACGGTTCCCATTTTTTTTAACAAATTAGAGACATCAAAACCAACTCCACAGATTTCTAATTGAACTTACAATATGAAAATATCTACAAGATGCATTTAATTACCTGAATATATGGGAGAAAGTTTGTCATGGTTGCAGCTAAATTCATGTGCTTAGTCGATGTATTAGTAATATGTTAATCAGCAAATTAGGACTAACCATCATACAAGTGTGTTTAATCAGTGTGCCAGTTATTAGCCATGTAATATATTGGGCTAATTAGCATATGAGTATTACCATAATACACTAAACCATCCAGTTTGTCATGAAACAGATGCTATGAATAAAGCTTCTTGTACTAGCATTATTCCATTGATGCATCTGCCAATTGATGGGTTACACATTAATACATATATAGACTTGGCCACCTAATAACAATTGCTATAAGAAAAGTCTGCAATGCAAGGGGACGAACAGGTTGGATATAGGTCAGCACGTTTGTGCTTATACCCAAGTAAAACGCAGAATCAAGTCCAGTGTCCTTCTTGGATTTTTTTAGTCAATCATACCAAAAACAAAAAGGGATTGCCAAAAATAACAAAAAATAGTCTTCGGTGTGAAAAAGAGTCTAACCTTCCCCTCCCCAATTTCTGAATTCAGTTCCCACATTAAAGGAAAAAACAAAACAAAGCGAGGACAAAAGATTCTCAAATCCTGATTGGTCCATCCGGTCCTCCCACAGATCACGCCCCCGAGCTAACCGTAGCCACTTGAATCTTCCAGATCCAACGACAATGATCGCTGGTGACATGGATCACACCAGCCGAGCCGATCCTAGCCGTTTGCACCTTCCAGATCTGATGGTGGAGATCGTTGGTCACACAGATCACACCCCTCCCACGGATCGTGCCACTCCAGGTCGATCCCTACTGCCCCCGGATCCGAAGGTGGCCACCACACGTCATGCGAATCACTCCCTTATCGAGGAGCACCCCCCTATAAAAGTGGTGCCCTCGCGTTCACATCCATCAGCACCGCCACCCACATTTAGAGGGATTCAAGTTCGTCAGAGAAGGAGGGGAGATGGTCGGGAGGAAGAGCAGCGAGCGGAAGAAGGTAGTGACCCGGTCCACAAAGGCTGGACTCTAGTTTCCCGTCGGCCGCATCGGGCACTATCTCAAGAAGGACCGCTACGCGGACCGCGTCGGCTCCGGCGCACCCGTCTACCTCGCCGCCGCCCTCGAATACCTTGCCGCCGAGGTAACCAATCAATGACCGACCTCATGCATTCATGTTCTTTTCATGCTCAGCTGAGTGGTAGCTGATCTTGTCTCGGTGTTATCTTTAACCACATATGCTGGAGTTGGCGGGCAATGCGGCCAAGGACAACAAGAAGACCTGCATCATGCCCCGCCACCTGCTACTCGCCACTCGCAATGACGGGGAGCTCTCCAAGTTGCTTGACGACATCACCATTGCCCACAATGGCGTGTTGCCCAACATCCACTCTGTGTTGTTCTCCAAGAAGGCCAACATGCACTAGCATATCAACTTCAAATAGAATCCAACAATAATATATCTCTGCCAATTGTTTACCTTACGAGTTTTTGCTTAGCTTGGATTATCATACTAAGAAAAGAAGTAATGCCGTTTCCATTTTTTTCTAAACATAAGCTTTGTTTTCCAATTTCTCCATAATGCGCATCCGCAGGCAAACCCGGGTCCCTTATCTATCATCACAACTATGGATTAATTATTCGCATCTTGTGTTGTGTAATGACAGTCTTCTACTGGATCATAATGCACAAATATCTCCTTTTCATATAACTTCTAGTACAATTAATACTTATAGTGCGACAAATATCAATTTTTCGCTAATAGTGCAGTTATACAGCACCATAGCCCACTACAAAATGAATGTAATCACATATCTGCCAGATGCCATAAGCATATTCAGTCCATTTATTTCCCCAGCTATCAATTAATGCCATATACTGATAGATGGTTCCCTCTTTCTTTTCAGAAGCACACATCCAAGACAAGGCAAAGCACAGACCCAATGAAAACAGGGCAAAAAGCAAGGCAAACCTATTCTGACCTAGCTAAAAACTTTTAGGGGGGCAACTGCAGATGGTTCCCTTTTTAAAATAATGTGTATGCCAAAGGGAGCCCAATAATGTGTCCCTCGGATAAAGGTCTCGTGCCTATGATAGATCATGTTCGCTTTCTACTCAGCCACTCAACTGTTGTTGCAGTTTGTTCAGAATGAAGACAAATTTCAAGTACATTTTTTAATGGTACTATACATTTTTTAACATTACGTATACATTTTTATGAAAATGTCACAAACACATTTTGAAACCTGTGAACATTTTCTATGAATGTGACTTACATTTTTTAGTATTATGTGAAATGTTTTAATGCATGTAGATTTTTTAAACGTTTGATGTTTTATTAATTTCATACAAAAATTCTTACACATGATTAGCATTTTTATATAGACGTTTTAAAAAATTGAATGAATGTTTAACCTTTTTTAAAATTCTAAGCAAAGTATTTATATATATGGCCATATGATGAAATTAGAAAAGCAAAAAAGGATATAAATAATATGAATAATGAAGGGAAGAAAAACAAAAAAAAATGACGTCAAATAGCGCGCGGTTACTGGGCAGGTCCAACACGTGCTCCCTGTAGGTGAGCCTTGGCAGGACTCGCAGCTGGCGGCACATAGGCGCTCCCGTCGATGAAACGCTGCAAACTGGCGTTTTCGCTAACGGGCGCATACCCCCCTCGTCATGTTGGGCCGGCCCAGTTTTGACTTGTTTTTTCTGTTTTCGCTAACGGGCCCATACCCCCCTCGTCACGTTGGGCCGGCCCAGTTTTGACTTGTTTTTTCTGTTTTCTAAAACTGGTGCGCCAGAGCTGGGTCTCGAACCCACGACCAGTTGGTTTAGAGTAAGACGCCACGACCAACCCACCATATCCTTTCATGTGATTGTTTGATTGTTTTCCCTTTCTTTATTTCTTTTTCTTTTCTATTTTTCTTTCTTTTTTTAAATTCGCGAAACTTTTTTACTTCACTAATTTTTCTGCAAATCGATGACAATATCTTGAATTTGATGTTTTTTCGAAAATTTGATGAATGTTTTTTAAATCCGATGAATTTTTTTCAAATTTGATTAACTTTTTCCGAATTCGGTGAACTTTTTTCCGAATTCTGTGAACTTTTTTTGAATTTGGTGAACTTTTTCCGAATTTGATGAACTTTTTTTCGAACTCGTTGAACTTTTTTTCGTATTTGGTGAACTTTTTTCTGAATTCTGTGAACTTTTTTTGAATTCGGTGAACTTTTTTTGAATACAGTGAACTTTTCCGAATTCTGTGAATTTTTTCTGAATTCGGTGAACTTTTTTCTGAA
The DNA here is from genome assembly GCF_056163025.1 of Triticum urartu. Lineage (NCBI taxonomy): Eukaryota > Viridiplantae > Streptophyta > Magnoliopsida > Poales > Poaceae > Triticum > Triticum urartu. The sequence continues at coordinate 742,641,104 of NC_141875.1, read as the reverse complement.
TACAGTGAACTTTTTCCGAATTTGGTGAACTTTTTTTCGAACTCGTTGAACTTCTTTTTCGTATTTTGGTGAACTTTTTCGGAATTCGATGAACTTTTTTCTGAATTCTGTGAACTTTTTTTGAATTCGGTGAACTTTTTTCTGAATACGGTGAACTTTTTCCGAATTTGATGAACTTTTTCGAACTCGTTGAACTTTTTTTCGAATTCGATTAACTTTTTCGGAATTTGATGAACTTTTTTCAAAGCACCAAAGTACATACTGTAGCAAACCAGTTTATTTTTCAAGAAAACCAGTACGTACTGTAGCATTTTTTTTAGCAAACCTAAAAAAGTGATCGAGCAGGCAGCTTTTTTTTAGCAAGCAACGCAGCTAGCGAGCGAACGGCAAGAGCCCACGATCGAGCGACGGCAGCAGCCAGCGAACGAGCAGCAGCAGCCAGCGAACGAGCAGCGGCAGCCAGCGAGCGTTGCTGGGCCAGGCCCATGCAAGCGACTCAGCAGGCGCTGGCTTGGGTAACGGGCGTTAAAGGCGCCAAGGAGGAGCTCTCTAGTTTCTCATCCTTTTTATGTTTTTTCCATTATTACTACAAGTTTTCTTTCGTTTTTCATTTTCATATTTCATTTGTTTCTATTTTTGGTTTTTTATTTAATTCCTCTTTGTTATTTTCTCATATTTTATAGTCAGATTTTTAAAGAAAAACACGGTGTAAATTATATTTATATACATTGAATATATTCAAATAAAGGTTGAACATTTTTTAATAGACGGCAAACATTTTTCTAAATACATTTTTGAATATTTGCCAAATTTACATTGTACGTTTTTTATATGTACAGTAAAATTCTTGTAACACATTAACCATTTTTCCATGAACATTTTTATAAATGTGCAAGCTTTTGAAAAGTTCTTGAACACTGTTTTTAATGTCATAGGCATTTTTTTTGAATTGTACGAAACATTTTTATAAACTACACAAACATTATTTTATCATTTTAAAAATCTTTTCTCAAAGCATGGAGAATATATTTTTAAATGCGGGAACATTTTTTTAAAATGTCACAAACATTGTTCTGTTTCTCGCTCTGGGGCGGGTTTTTTCTGGTCTTTTGGTTTTTCTCAGTTTCCAATTTTTGGGGGATTTCTTTGTTTTTCGGTTACTTTCAAATTTCTTCTGTCAAAGCTTGGGTGTGGTGTGTGGAGCACATGCGTTCTTCATGTGGAGCATGGGTGTGTTGTGCTTTTGGATGGAGCACATGTGTACCTCACTCTGCAAGGAAACCACAATTATGCCTCATTGCAAGGGAGGCGCAAGTTAGTTTACTTGAGAAGCATAGTTATGCTTCTGCGGGTATTTACACACTTTTGGTCATAAAGTTTAGTATAGTGTCCTTCCATCACCTCGTGATAAACTTTCTATTGCATCCTATTCCAAAAGTGAGGATTTACTTATTATTCCCGTCTTTAGTATATGGATTGGCAATGCGCATGGAAACAAAATCGTTCTTATTGACCTCCTTGTAGTCACCCCTAGATGCTTATGTATTTTGAGACCTTTTCCTTCTTGATCTTCTTCACGGGATGCCTTTTCTTGTTGAGTGCTTCATGACATGCTTGAATTTCTTCATTGGTGTGAGAAATGCTTGGATTTTTCCAGCCAATCATACCAAAAACAAAAAGGGATTGCCAAAAATAACAAAAGAAATCTTTAGATAGAAAATGAGTCTAACCTCCCCCTCCCCAATTTCCAAATCCAGTTCCGACATTAAAGGAAAAAAAATGAAACAAAGCGAGGACAGAAGATTCTCAAATCTTGATAGGTCTATCTGGTCCTCCTACTGATCACCGCCACCGAGCTAATCGTAGCCACACGAATCTTCCAGACCCAATGGCAAAGACCGTTGGTGACCTGGATTGCACCCGTCGAGCCGATCCTAGCCGCTTGCACCTTCCAGATCAGACGGTGGAGAAGGGTGGTCACACGGATCACACCCCCTCCCGCGGATCGTGCCCCTCCGAGTCGATCCCTGCCGTTCCGCCCTACCAGATCCTACGGTGGCGACCGCATGTCATGCGAATCGCGCCCCTTACTGCGGGGCACCCCCCTGGTATAAAAGTGGTGCCCTCGTTTCACATTCATCGGTGCAGCCACCCACATTTCAAGAGATTCAAGTTCACCAGAGAAGGAGGGGAGATGTCTGGGAGGAAGAGCGGCGAGCGGAAGAAGGCGGTGATCTGATCCACGAAGGCTAGACTCTAGTTTCCCGTCGGTTGCATTGGGCGATATCTCCAGAAGGACCGCTACGCGGACCGCGTCAGCTCTGGCGCACCCGTCTACCTCACCACTGTCCTTGAATATGGCGCACCCGTCGGCTCTGGCGGACCGCGTCGGCTCTGGCACACAAATATAGCCATACAATTAAGAGGTGGCAATCATTAATTTCAAACTGCCGATGACATGGCAGTTGTTCTCAAAGCAACCACACTGTCATCACTGTGCAAAGCAATTTCAGGAATCTTACTATGAAACGTTGAAGAATCTAAGAAAAGATCTATACTGACAATGAAAACTCTAAAGAAATACTCCATCCGTCCCATAATATAAGAACGTTTTGCAAGCTGTTTTAGCTTGCAAAACGATCTCATATTATAGGACAGAGGGAGTAGTATTCTTTTTAAAACACAATATTAGCAAAAGTACAAATCTCAAAACAAATTTGTAGCGACCCAAGGGCCATTTACACTGTAAAACATATTGTCACTGTCAGAACCTAACAATGCTTGAGGCATGAAGAACATTTCCACCTTGCTAATTGAGACTCAAAGACCTGATAATTGAATTGTGTTAGTTCTATTCTTCGAAAAAAATGATCAAAATGGTTTAGAGAAAAAGGTGCAACAAATGCAGAAATTCGATCAACTTGATTAACAAAGTCGTGTTGGCATTTACATACCACCACAACTCTACTAGTCAAGTGCAATAATTTTCGCTGAAGAACAACACAAAACATAGAGGAGCCAATGCATAGTCATCTGCATGGTGAAATTTTACCTCACTGGCAACTGTACAATTTGGAAATTGAAGCCAATACATGCACAAAGTCCCCTGTGAGATGATGTCAAAGAATATCCAAAGTGGGAGATGGAAGATCGAGCAGAGTAGCACTACCCCAGCTTCCAACGCATTTTTTTCTTGAGGTAGATCATGGGGAAAAGTTTTATTCGATATTGGTGTCCTCGACGTCATCGAGCCATTATCATCGCCTCACGGCATCACGATGGAGAGGTTCGTCACGACCGTCTTCATGAGACTAAACTGCGCCGCATACATCAAAACAATACCATGGCATGAATGATACATAAACATGAATCAAGTAATCTTACGCCCTAAATACACGGCTCTTAAAAAATGAAGAGATGAAGGATGGCAGTCCACTTAAATTATTTACCTCGCATACAGATCGGAGAGCATCTCACGAAAATCCATCTCTACACCCGAGCTGACGAAAAAATCAAATCAAAACAAATACTAGAAAATTCAAAAATTCAAGTTTTTTTGTGCGGTAGACAATTTGATGCGTGTTGTCCGCTCCAATTTTCACATCATTTGGACATCTAAGGAGCTCTCAGCGAAAAGGACAAATTGGGGGTCTGTAAAAATGTTTATTGTTCATGTACTATTTTGGCTCGATTTTTTTTTTTGCCGAGGGCTCCTCAAATGTCCAAATGACTTGAAATTTGGAGCGGGCCTCACATATCAAATTGTCTACCGCACACATTTTTTTTTTGAAATTTTTTGAATGGTTTTTGAATTTTTTACAATTTTTTTATAACCGGGTGCAGATGAGTCTGAGCACCGAAACGCCCTACTCGAGCATCTCATGCATATTCATAATCTCTTAGTAGAGCATGCTTGTATGAGTAACAAAACAAAGAATAACATCTAAGGAGAAAAATGAACAGATCAACTATTTGTTCAGAGATAATGAACACGATGTATCACACCACCATCATGCATATGGATGGAACACCAGCAAGGAGGTAACATTACCAAAAATGTGATGGAGTGTTTTCATAGTTCTTTTTCTTTTCCTTTTTCCCATCAAAACCCATGTGGTGGTGGCTGACATCAGTGCTCTTTTTGTTCTTCATCCATGACGGCATCCCAGAAGTTACCTCAGAAGCTTGTTTTGTCAGCACTGCTGCATACAAGACGGGAACAGACAAACGCTTGAAACGCATATCCTTCAGCAAGGAGTGGTGGGAGGAGTTCCTCATGGGAAAAAGATTCTAAAGGTTGGGCAAGCTGTGCTAATCGAGATGCCTCCACGTCGAGGGAGGTAAGCTCCTTCGACCCTCCAATCCCCCTTGATCTCCTCCGTTTCTTCATCGTTTTGGCTGATCGAGATGCCTCCACCTCGAGGGAGGTAAGCTCTTTCGACCCCTCCAATTACTTTTAGTCAAACAACTTTTGTTTTGATGCAGTTTTTGGCACTGGGTGAACCCTAGTTCATCTATTAGTCTATATTTTATTTTTACCTTTTTTTCTGATTCCCTTTTCTCTAATTTTTTCATCTTTCTATTTTTATTTTAAGTTTTTTCCCATTTTTTCTTTAGTTTATTTGTTCTTTGAAAAAAAAATGTAAACTACATTTGACAAACACATGAACATTCTATAACGGCAGAAGCTTTTCTAAAACCATACTAATATTTTTTTAATAATAAGTATGCGAACACTTTTAATAAACTACATGAATATTTTATTAAATGCATGGATATGTTTTGAAATACATGAGAACTTTTTAAAACTACGGAAGCATTTTTTAAATACAATTAATTGTAGGAAAATTATGTTTGTGTGTTTTTTAGATGGAAAATTATGTTTGTGTTGTGTGGATTTTCTTATTTGGATAAGATCCATCCTGTTCCTGTTTCTGTGTGAGTGGCCCCTTTCTACGTACATGAGTTTCCTATTTCCGTGTTAGGTTACGAATCAGTTTATTATGGAAACCGTGGATTTGGAAAAACGGCCGATACGCCTTCTATGTTCTTCTTCTAAAATATAAAATGGAAAGAGTACGTTAGAGTTTGTATATGCGGGATTTGTTTATGGAATTATGCCACGAATGCCGGGCCCTACCGAACTTGCTTGGCCGTAAATGAAGCGTGCTGATCACATCAACAGAATCCCTGAGAAAGCGCAAGCGATTTCGAACGTTTGAGCTTTTGAATCTCGATCGCCCAATTTATAGGCCGGCCGCCGCATCTCATCTCCTCCCGTTCATTCTGTTGCGTTCGTCTCCCCAACAACAGAAGAAATGGCCGGAGCGATCGCGTACGAGGAGCAGCGCCGGAGGCAGATAGAGGAGAACAATCGCAAGCTGGAGGAGCTGCACCTGCACCAGCTCTCCGCAGCCGTCAGGGAGGCCGCCGGCCCCAAGCCCTCGCCGGTCCGGCAGTCCGTGAAGCAGAAGCGGGTGCCGCGGGACGCCGCGGTCCGGCAGTCCGGCCGTGTTGCCAGCCTCCCCAAGCAGCCCAAGTACTGCTACGAGGTACGTACGCGATCTTTAATACCCAAAGATGTATGTATCTAGGATTAACTTGGTGTAATGTACTATGTATCTAGGATGACTACCCAACCTTGGTAGAGAAGAAGAAGATTAGGAGGAGGAACGTACCCCCATCATTCCTCTCCATGCACCGCAGCATTTGATTTGATTGATGATTGTTTTCAAGGAGGAGGGCGAGCAGCACGAGGAGTGACTTGATTAATCGAGTGTACGCCACAGACGAGGCCAGACTCCATGCCAACTCCAAGGCCCAAGAGCTGCTGCGTAAGCTGGTGCCCGGCGGCAACCCCAGCTTTGTGAAGCCCATGAAACAGTCTCATGTCACTGGAGGCTTCTGGCTCGTAATTAAGCCCCCACTCACTCTTGCATTACTCACTTCACTCCCTTCCCTTATTGAAAGTTGAAACCGTCTTCGTCGATCTGTCTGATGATTGTGGGGCGTTGGTTTGGATTGCTGACAGGGCCTCCCGACGCAGTTCTGCCGGCTGTATCTCCTAGAGAGTGATCATAGAATCACTTTGGAGGACGAGGAGGGTGACGAGTATGAAACGCTCTACCTCGCGCTTAAGACGGTCCTCAGCGCCGGATGGAGAAAGTTCGCCTTGGAGCACAACCTGGTTGATGGTGATTGCTTGGTGTTCGAGTGGGTCGTGTGGAACAAGTTCTATGTGAGATTCTTATTTCTTATTATGTGTCTAGCTATATATGGAACCCTATATATGTCCTCTAGTGAGAATGGTTGTGCACTTCACAGAATTAGGATATGCGCCGGCAACACCTTCATCATCTATTATTTTGATTCCTGAAATTCATATCAAATGAGCATAAGCCATTTATATTCTTATTTCTTGTTTATAATTTATATTAAATTATTATGATTAATCCCCCCCCCCCCCCCCCCCCCGGTCAAAATTACTCTAATGCCATTATCAGAAATACTTACTTAGGCGTAAAGCCCAAACAAAGTACTATAATTATTTCATTGAAGCTCAATCATATTACACCGGCCCTTTGATATACCCGTTGTTATGTAAATGATGCAGGTCTACATTATCAGACAAAGTTCCTACTACAAATGAATGCCAAATCATGAGGGTGTGATATACTGAGATTCGAAGATTCAGATGGGAGCGGGTAATTTGTTCATATTATTGTCAGCATTTGTTGAAAATTTGAATTGAGTATTTTTAAAGTTTATTTATAAGCCCTTTTGTTGTGTAGCAGCCACATGGCTGGTACAATCGTGAAGCTTCTGTTTTCGTATGATTCTGCCCGCCATAATTTTGTGTCCTGCATTGCAGTTAGTTGTAAACATGAAAAGAATAACTGTTGGCTAAAATTTTCATTTCTACAAAACTAGTTGATTACAGGGATGCTAGAGCGTTTATAAAATTAATTTGATATAGTGCTTTTGGGTATGTATAGTATGTCTTAGATGGCTTATGAAAGACTCTACTTTTGTTGCCTTGCCCGGTATATGGGCCTCTGAAATGTGTACTCCACTTTTACAAGTTGGTCTGTAGTTTTGTGCATCAATATTAGTTTTCATAGGGAAGTTCTTGGATGATCACAGAAACAATACTAGTCTACCACACACCTTGCTGTGTTTGCAGATTCAAAGAATGATAAGACCACATTTCGTCAACCAAGTTCTTTCTACATTTTGAGTCTTGATATCTGACCATGAACTGTCATATCTAAGGGGAATGCTTTAGGTTACTAGTTTGTAGCTTTCTATACATGTTTAGTGTGTTGGTTTGCGATTTGTTGATGGCCACCAGCACTTACATAGCATCTACTTCCGCACTTCATCCCCCCTATCATACATAATCTATTATCATTGTCTAACCTTAACCTTCTTCCCTTTTTACTAACTTTTCAGTTGTTTTGGTCAATTAGGTCTACTTGAAGGAATTGGACGACGAGTTTGCAAGTTGAGAAGTTCATGGATTCTCATAGTAATTATATGTTTGGACTTTTATATGGGAACCAATGACATTTGTAAATAATGCATGTTTCCGCATCCTTGTTTCTATCCGACTTTGTGTGATTTCCAATTTAACCTACTATGCAAGAACACACAAGTTGGGATATTCCTTTTGCTTCTATGATCATACAGACTTACTCCCTCTATTTTTCTTTGTAAACCAAGTCCACAAACTCATATTACAGGTACTAAGGTAAAATTTTAATGCCTTGCTTTGTAAACCAATTTTTCTTTTTGTTTACTGGAAAGTTAATACGCCGCATGTATGAAAAAAGAAATAGGAAACTGATTAGACTGTCATTATGACTGCATGCATGCAAGTATTAAACTGGATGCTAGTACGAGAAAATATCGTTAACTTTGGGCAGCACTAGCGATCATACTACTGATACCTTGCTTCCCATCAGACTAGTCGCCACCGTAGGATTAGAAGCACAATAGTCGGCCAATCTGCTAATATGGCCGATGCATGGTTCGCTCGTTGGGTCGTTAATTAATTGCTCATGTAATTGCTTATGCTAATATGGCCCATGTTTGTTGGTTTGGGTCGTTAATTAATTGTTCCTGTAATTGCCTCCGGTTAAAACGTCTGCTAATTTGCTTCCTAATCGAATGCTTCCTAGATTGAACGTTTGCATTAGAATGACAGTACTAGACTGTTAGTGAAAAATCGTTTCCCATAGATCATGCCAAATATCGTTTATTATCAAAAACAAATTCTAGAAAGTTGTGATTTGCTTCCAACAAACAAATGTAGGAAAATAATTGTTATTGGAGATACAATTTTGTGCAGCCCAACATGCTTAGGTGGCATGGAAGGATTATTGTTTACCGATATAAACATCCTTTATGAGCATTATTATTTATCGAATCATCCTTTTATGGTGCAAGGGGAAAATAATTTTTATCGTATTGATAGGAATATTTTTGTATCGACGGCAGCATTATTTCTATGCTATTACTAGTAGAAAATAGGGCGTTGATTCTAGCCGTATCAGAGCAATAGTCCCAGTCGCGTTATGAACCGGGACTAATGTGAGTATTGGTCCCGGTTCAAGCGGTTAGGACGCCGGCCGGGGCTCGGTAGACATCAGTCCCGGTTCAAAAGGGACCTTTAGTCCTGGTTCCAGACACCGACCGGGACTAAAGGGGTTGCGGCAGAGTCTCGGTCGTCGCTCCTCCCCGTCCCCTCCTCTGTTTTTTTCTCATAGAAGGTGGGACGTGTGTGCTACTTTGTTCTCCCTTCCTCGCACATGAGGTGTTCGATGAAATGCCAGAGAGCATGATCCCACTTGAGTTCACAGAAAACAAACATGATATGAGGTGCTCGAGGCACATTTAAGCTTTCCCCTCTTTCTTCTCCTCCGTTCTTCCTCCAAGCTCGACCTCCAACCTCCATTTTCCCCAAGATTTGTCTAGATTTGACGATGCACCAACTGTCCAAGTGTTCTAAAAGGTTAGCAACTTCATCCTTTCATCTCTCGTTGCTAGTTTAGCTCAATATTTTCATGCTCTAGAAGTAGAGCGATTTGTGGGTTTTAGTTGAGGAGTGTACATGGGAGTTTATTTGATTCAGATGCAATTTGAGCTCAAATTAACTTCTAAGTTTGCACATGTGTAGGGTGTCGTTGCGTCCCCGTCCTCACCGCCGTTGATCGCCCGCGCAGATCTCATCGCCGGCACCACCGTGGCGAGCCTCTTGTTCTATTTTTTAAATTCTTACTTGTATGTTTTAGATAGTTACTTGTATAATTTTCTTACTTGTATTATTGTTTGTTATTATATAGTGCCATGGTTTTGCTATCCGCCCCCGTCGGCTCTCGTCTGGTCTACGATTCATATGTAGTATACTATCTTTTACAACTATTTGTTTTATTTAGTGTTTATGACAATTATGCCGACCAACTTGACATAGATATTTTTATCTAGGAGGTATGTGAACCGGAAATTCCAACCGACCCTCTAAATTTAGTTGAAAAAGAAAACAATTATTTGAAATAAATATTGAAAAGAATTGAAGAAGAGAAGATGAAATAGGAGTTGCATGTTGCCGATGTCATCGATCTACACAAGATCCAGATGGATGCAATGCGCTTGAAGATTAGAAAGATTAGAAAATATGTCATTGATATGCTTGGTATCATTATGCTGTTGGATCAATTGTTACCTTAGTTGTGATTTTGATCGCATTTGTTGTTGCATTTAAATGTTTTACATAGTTGTATTAGTTTCAATGTATGTTTTAGATGCTCCAGATAATTGTATGTTGTTTTATGAGAACTATATATGAACTTTATGTATTTATTTTTGCAGTAATAACATTTGATCATTGCTAGTTTGGTTTTAATGTGATGAACTTGTATTAATTTGGTCATTTTTCTATTCATGATGTTCTGCAATGGTTTTTGATATACTTAACTATATAATGCAGATGAACCGACAATGGATGTACGGTGACCGCCGCACTTCCAAGTACATTATGGGATTGTGTAATTTTATCTATGTGTGCCCGAGGCAAACAGTCAGAATGGTTTTATATATTGTCCATGTGTTGTCTGTGAGAATACGAAGGATTACTCTTCCTCGAAAATCCTTCACTTCCACCTGCTTAAGTCCGGTTTCATGCCCCATTATAATTGTTGGACCAAGCATGGAGAAAGAGGGGTTATGATGGAAGAAAATGAAAAAGAAGAGGATGATGACAACTATCCTATGTTCCATGAATACGGTGATACTGCAACGGGGGAAGCTGAAGATCAAGAGGCACCAGATGTGCCCGCTGATGATCTTCGCCGGGTCATTGTTGATGCATAGAGAGAATGCGAAAGTGAAAATGAGAGGTTGAAGTTCGATCGCATGTTAGAGGATCATAAAAAACGGTTGTACCCAAATTGCAAAGATGGCAACACAAAGCTCGGTACCGCACTGAAATTGCTGCAATGGAAAAATGGTTTATCTGACAAGGGACTTGAGAAGTTACTGAAAATAATGAAGAAGAAGCTTCCAAAGGATAACGAATTGCCTGACAGTACGTACGAAGCAAACAAGGTTCTCTGCCCTCTAGGATTAGAGGTGCAGAAGATACATGCGCCCTAATGACTGCATCCTCTACCGCGATGAGGAGTACAAGAATTTGAATGAATGCTCGGTATGTGGTGCATTGTGGTATAAGATCAGACGAGATGACCTTGGTGATGTTGAGGGCGAGTGCTACCTCTTGAGCTTGCGTTGGTTTTTCCCTTGAAGAGGAAAGGGTGATGTAGCAACGTAGAGTAAGTATTTCCCTCGGTTTGAGAACCAAGGTATGAATCCAGTAGGAGACAACAAACAAGTCACCGAATACCTGCACAAACAATCAACAACTTGCACCCAACACGATAAAGGGGTTGTCAATCCCTTCACATTTATTTGCAAAAGTGAGATCTGATATAGATAGATAAATGGTAAAGTAAATATTTTTGGCATTTTTGGTTTATAGATAAAGTAAAAGATTGCAAAGGAAGTAAATTGGAAACTAATATGATGGAAAATAGACCCGGGGGCCATAGGTTTCACTAGAGGCTTCTCTCAAGATAGAAAATATTACGGTGGGTGAACAAATTACTGCCGAGCAATTGATAGAAAAGCGCAAAGTTATGACGATATCTAAGGCAATGATCATGAATATAGGCATCACGGCCGTGTCAAGTAGACCAACTCCTGCCTGCATCTACTACTATTACTCCACACATCGACCGACTCCTGCCTGCATCTAGAATATTAAGTTCATAGAACAAAGTAACACATTAAGTAAGATGACATGATGTAGCGGGATAAACTCAAGTAATATGATGAAAACCCCATCTTGTTATGCTCAATGAAAACAATTCAATACATGCCGGTTCCCTTTCTGTCACTGGGATCAAGCATGGCAAGATTGAACCCAAAACTAAGCACTTCTCCCATTGCGAGAAAAACCAATCTAGTTGGCCAAACCAAATCGATAGTTCGAAGAGACTTGCAAAGATATCAAATCATGCATATAAGAATTCAGAGAAGATTCAAATAATATTCATAGATAAGCTGATCATAAATCTACAATTCATCGGATCTCGGCAAACACACCGCAAAAAGGTATTACATCGAATAGATCTCCAAGAACATCGAGGAGAACATGGTATTGTGAATCAAAGAGAGAGAGAGAAGAAGCCATCTAGCTACTAGCTATGGACCCATAGGTCTGAGGTAAACTACTCAAGCTTTATCGGAGAGGCAATGGTGTTGATGTAGAAGGCCTCAGTGATCGAATCCCCCTCCGACAGGACGCCGGAAAAGGCCCCTAGATGGGATCTCACGGGTACAGAAGGTTGCGACGGTGGAAAAGTGTTTTCGTGGCTCTCCTGATTGGTTTTGGAATATTTGAGAATATATAGGTGGAAGAAATAGGTCGGCGGAGTCATGAGGGGCCCACAAGGGTGGGGGGGCGCGCCCTACCCCCCTGGGCACGTGATACGTCTCCGTCGTATCTATAATTTTTGATTGTTCCATGCCAATATTCTACAACTTTCATATACTTTTGACTACTTTTTATACTATTTTTGGGACTAACATATTGATCCAGTGCCCAGTGCCAGTTCCTGTTTGTTGCATGTTTTTTGTTTCGCGAAATATCCATATCAAACGGAGTCCAAACGGGATAAAAACGGACGGAGATTTTTTTTTTGGAATATATGTGATTTTTGGGAAGTGAAATCACTACAAGAGATTGGACCTACTGTGACGAGCTCAAAAATGTCATGTAATAGCTAACAACGTCACAAAATACTCATGTGTGACATTTTTCAGGCGTCACTAGCATCGTCACGGAATCCCCGTCACAGATGATTCCTAGTGACGCAGCGCGCAAAAAACGTCACCGGATATAGGACCTTCGGTGACGAAGCTGTCGTCACTAGATTTTTGCTGGGCTAATGCGCACTCGGTTTCCAAATGGGCCTAGCCCAATAATTTAGCAAATTTTATATTTCTAGATCTAATTTGTGTGTGGCCCATAGTCAATTTGGAACCCAATAGTGGAGCCCACCTTTATATGGAGCAGTTGACATTTTATTTTAATTATACTTTTTTCCTCTAATATTAGTTTGGCCTGCTTCGATACAAACAAATTTTGGACTTGTGGTCTTTTTAAGGCCATCTTTCCATTGACCATTTTCACATCACATTACAAGCCAAGTTGTCTCTAAACAGTGTACACATCATACTTACATTCCCCATCCAAAATAACAATAAGCTACACATCCAATACAACATCTTTCATTTTTATTTTTGGAGGTCATCAATAGAGACTTTGTTGGTGTGAATGTTAGGTTCCACCTTCATCAAAACCTGGAACCTTCGTTGGACACCTCTTCTCGTGACTTCTTGAAGGCAACTAGAGTTGATTTGATCCTCCTTTGTCCATATCAACTTCTTGAAAGATGACTTATGAATTATCTTGTTAGAAACAAAGAGCAACATGCAAGTTATAACTCGAGCTCTAGGTTGGAGTCATAACAAAAAAGACATGTTAGTACTTGTCTAATAAGTAATATGAATAGAACTAAAGATATGTATTTGTGAGCAACACAGGTTAAAATGGTGTGAAAAAACAAAATATTTGACAAAGCCATGAAGGAAGAAACCTTCAAGCAGCCTAGAACCGTGAAGAAAGCATGAACTTTTTTGGTTGTTGTCCTTACACACATTGATTGGAAGTGTGATCAATAATTCCATCAGAAAAAATCTGTACGGGATGGTCACATGCCGAATAAAAATCTCATTTAGGCTTCGACCTTTACAGTTGCCGTATCTACTTGCTTGGACAGTAATCTGCACTAGCATATAGTCAGTATCACTTCCGATTGCCACAAACGAGTGTAGTAAATTAGTTCTGCATTAGTAATTTACCCAAATCATGTTGAATCGCTCATAAAACTCCCAACTGCAATTCAACAACATCAATTCATGTGCAAATCTATTCACACTCCCTCAAACAGAGTTGCCACGAGCTCAGAACAGGTACTGGGGGAGGATCATCATAATGAAAATATTGTACTGGAGCCAACTATTTAATTACTAACACATTTCAGATGTACTCCCTTCGCTCCTAAATATGTCTTTCTAGAGATTCCAACAAGTGACTATATATGGAGCAAAATGAGTGAATCTACACTCTAAAACATGTCTACATACATGCGTATGTTGTAGTCCATTTGAAATGTCTAAAAAGACTTGTATTTAGGAACGGAGGGAGTTCTATCTAGATTCTCATAATAATTTCTCTAAAAGATAAATCAGAACAGGTACAATTCAATTACAATTTTCAACTTGGTGACATGTATAAACTAGCTTCCAGGAGTTTAAGATTACTTGCACAGCAATGATTATCTGACCTAGCAAATACTGGGGAGTATTATACAAGCATTTCATGATTGGCCAATAAGAACTCACTAACCAGGAGGACAAAACAAAACTAATTTCTGAATCAATCCCCACACATAAGCAATTCACCTAAACTGAGAACAGAGAGTTGAGCATCGTACACATGTTAACCCAGATTGTTGGTTGAGCTTTATGGTCCTCCTGTGGAACTCCGGCGTACCACTGTGGTCTGTGCTCCATGTCAATATGACGGACAAAATCCAAGAAAAAAATAGAGGGTCAAGAGGATGTACTGACAAGTGTGAAAGATCAGAAGACTACGACCCGACTCATTAATAAATCATACCATGTGGCGGTAGTACCTGATGAAGGCGACAAGGCGGGTATCTTAGGCGAACCCAAGGTTCCGCTCAAGGAAGCCATAGCCAGTTCCCTGCAATCACACGAGAGGGATCAGAGGACGCACGCACGTGTGTACTCACACTGAGAACGCACGTCACGAAGATAGGCTGGGCCGCCGCCATGCGACTAGGCTGGTCCGGCCATGGCTTACGCTGGGTCCGCCGCTGCATGCCATGGTGGGCCCTGACGCCACTAGCAGCTTCCGCAACGGGGTGCCCTCAAGGAACCTGACGGGAGAGGGTCGTCGTCGCGTTTGGTCTCCTCTGATCTGCACCCGCCGCCGCAAGAGCGAAAGAAAGCGAGATCTAAAATAGAGAGGGTTTCGCTCGGGGAGGAGAAAATGCTGGCTATATGTGCGGTGCGGTTGAGCTGGCTTCAACCCACGTATAATTGTTTTTAAAGAAAGATGTTTTGCTGGGCTTGCCAAGCCATGGGCTGTGTTGCACCGGTCAAATACGAAGTTAAGAACTTTCTCAACAAAAAAACGAAGTTACAAACAGCTGCACAGCACGGCCGTGCTGTGCCTTGCCTCTCTCCGCGACGTGACGCCGACTAGAACCCGGGACAGACGAACTGATCGAGACACACACGCCCCGGGGAAGAAATAACTAACCTACTAAGTGTTATACGAGTGTGTGTGTGTATATATATAATCCAGGACCATAAATTTTTCCCCGGATGCATAATATTTTTTAGCACAATTTACATTTTTTTTGTGCAGGAGCACAATTTACATATAAATATCTAAATAAAATTCTAGCCTATTAGCAACGCGGTTTGCTCAGACCATAATGGTCCCGGGTTCAAACTCCGTGTACCAAACTTTTACTTGTTAACCTATATTTCCATTTTTATTTTTTGATAGAATGAAACAACATCAGCTTAGGAATGCATCGATTCAAGTTTTTTTACCCGACCACTATCTATTTACATTAGATGGAACAAAATAAGTTTTTCACTAGCTATTACCCATCTATATTAGATGGACTTGACAATTGATGAATAGACTGAAAATTTTCTCGCAAAAAAAGAAGAAAATAATTATAGAGCTCACTAGACTCTAGAAAAACTAGGTGTGTCATATTCCCCACACTGGTACACAGGTCCTAACGCTCAATAACCCATGAAGCAGCTATGGCGGGTCCCACCGATAGACACTACCTGAGAAATTTTTATCATAACACATTCGTAATATTTGGCGACTCTATTAGGTTCGTCATGGAAATTACCAAACCATCGTAGAAATTGGTAGCCAGGTACACTCAAAGGCTGAAACGGTTGAGTGACGTCTATCCTCGCCGATTGCGGTAATCAGTGACGCCACCCACAAAAACATCACACATTAGGTATTTCCATGATGTTGTCCATCTCCGTCACGAGGATTTTCGTCACAGTATCTCAGTTTTCTTGTAGTGAATCAACACGAGACGATGCTCGAGGGGCCCACGAGGCAGGGGGCGCGCCCTAGGGGGGCAGGCGCGCCCCTGACCCTCGTGGTTACCCCGTAAGGAGGTTGATGCCCTTCTTTCGTCGCAAGAAAGCTAATATCCGGATAGAGACCGTGTCAAAATTTCAGCCCAATCGGAGTTACGGATCTCCGGGAATATAAGAAATGGTGAAAGGGAAGAATTTGAGAACGCAGAAACAGAGAGACAGATCCAATCTCGGAGGGGCTCTTGCCCCTCCCATGCCATGGAGGCCAAGGACCAGAGGGGAAACCCTTCTCCCATCTAGGGAGGAGGTCAAGGAAGAAGAAGACGAAGGGGCCCCCCTCTCCCCTTCTCTTCCGGTGGCGCCGGAACGCTGCCGTGACCATCATCATCATCACCGCGATCTACACCAACACCTCCGCCATCTTCACCAACATCTCCATCACCTTCCCCCCTCTATCTATAGTGGTCCACTCTCCCGCAACCCGTTGTACCCTCTACTTGAACATGGTGCTTTATGCTTCATATTATTATCCAATGATGTGTTGCCATCCTATGATGTCTGAGTAGATTTTCGTTGTCCTATCGGTGGTTGATGAGTTGCTATGATTGATTTAATTTGCTTGTGGTCATGTTGCTGTCCTTTGGTGCCCATCATATGATTGCGCGTGTGGATCACACCCTAGGGTTAGTTGTATGTTGATAGGACTATGTATTGGAGGGCAAGAGTGACAGAAGCTTCAACCTAGCATAGAAATTGATGCATACGGGATTGAAGGGGGACCAATATATCTTAATGCTATGGTTGGGTTTTACCTTAATGAACATTAGTAGTTGCGGATGCTTGCTAATAGTTCCAATCATAAGTGCATAGAATTCCAAGTCAGGGATGACATGCTAGCAGTGGCCTCTCCCACATAATACTTGCTATCGGTCTAGTAAAGTAGTCAATTGCTTAGGGGCAATTCCGCAACTCCTACCACCACTTTTACACACTCGCTATATTTACTTTATTGTTTCTTTATCTAAACAGCCCCTACTTTTTATTCACGTGCTCTTTATTATCTTGCAAACCTATCCAACAACACCTACAAAGTACTTCTAGTTTCATACTTGTTCTAGGTAAAGCGAACGTCAAGCGTGCGTAGAGTTGTATCGGTGGTCGATAGAACTTGAGGGAATATTTGTTCTACCTTTAGCTCCTCGTTGGGTTCGACACTCTTACTTATCGAAAACTGTTGCGGTCCCCTATACTTGTGGGTTATCAGCACGCCCTCCGTCCTTGTGCCTGCCTCGTGGCTTCCTTGACTTGCACTCCAAGTCCTATGGATGTCTTCTGGTCCAAAAAAATCATCGTGAAAGTTTCATTCCGTTTGGACTCCATTTGGTATTCCTTTTCTGCGAAACTCTAATACAAGGAAAAAACAGAAACTGGCACTGGGCTCTAGGTTAATAGGTTAGTCCTAAAAATAATATAAAATAGCATATTAATGCATATAAAACATCCAAAACAGATAATATAATAGCATGGAACAATCAAAAACTATAGATACGTTGGAGATGTATCAACGAGCGCCCTAGAAAGAGGGTTCCTGCCAAGGTGATGTGGTATGCTCCTACAATACCACAGTTGAAACGTCTGTTCAGAAACAAAGAGCATGCCAAGTTATTGTGATGGCACAACGAAGACCGTAAGAAGGACGGAATATTGAGAGTACCCGCTGATGGGTCGCGGTGGAGAAGAATCGAGAGAAAGTGGCCGGAGTTTGCAGATGATGCAAGGAACTTATGGTTTGGTATAAGTGCAGATGACATTAACACTTTTGGGGAGTAGAGCAGCAAGCGTAGCACCTGGCCTGTGACTCTGTATCTATATCCTCCCTTCTTGGTTGTGCATGAAGTGGAAGTTCATTATGATGCCAGTGCTCACCCAAGGTCCTAAGCAACCCAGCAACGGCATTGATATGTACCTAAAGCCATTAGTTGAAAAACTTTTACAGTTGTGGGATATCAAAGGTGTACATGTGTGGGATGAACACAAACATCAGGAATTTGACCTACGAGCGTTGTTGTTTGTAACCATCATTGGTTGGCCTGCTCCTAGTAACCTTTCAGGACTGACAAACAAGGGATACAATGCATGCACGCACAGTTTAGATGAGACTAAAAGTATATATTTGGACAAATGTAAGAAGAATGTGTACCTGGGACATCGTCGATTTCTTCCGGGCAGACATCCGTTAAGAAAGAAAGGCAAGCATTTCAAAGGTGAGGCGGATCGCCGAAAGAAGCCTGTCCCCCGTACTCGTGATGATATATTTGATATGGTCAAGGATTTAAAAGCAATCTTTGGAAAGGGTCCTGACAGACAATCTATTCCGAATGACCTGACGAACACACACCCATGTGGAAGAAGAAATCTATATCTTGGGACCTACACTATTGGAAATTCCTAGAGGTCTACTCTGCAATTGACGTGATGCACGTGACGAAAAATCTTTGCGTGAACCTGCTAGGCTTCTTGGGCGTGTATGGGAAGACAAAAGATACACTGGAGGCACGAGAGGACCAGTAATGTATGAACGAAAAAGGTGGCATGCATCCAAAGCAATATGAAGGTCCTGCCAGCTACGCTCTTACCAAAGCAGAGAAGGAAATATTTTTTGAATGCCTACTCAGTATTAAGGTCCCGTCTGGCTTCTTGTCGAATATAAAGGGAATAATAAATATGGTAGAGAAAAACTTTCAAAACCCAAAGTCTCATGACTGCCACATGATTATAATGCAATTGCTTCTGGTTGCATTGAGGGGGCTTCTACCAGAAAATGTTGATTAGCCATTGTGAAGCTATGTGCATTCCTCAATGCAATTTCTCATAAGGTAATCAATCCAGAAATCCTACCAAGGTTACAGAATGATTCGGTCCAATGTCTTGTCAGTTTCGAGTTGGTGTTCCCACCATCCTTCTTCAATATTATGACACACATCCTAGTTCACCTAGTCGACGAGATTGCCATTCTGGGTCCTATATTTCTACACAATATGTTTCCCTTTGAGAGGTTCATGGGAGTCTTCAAAAAATATGTTTGTAACCATGCTAGGCCAGAAGGAAGCATCTCCAAGGGCCATGAAACAGAGGATATTATTGAGTTTGTGTTGACTTTATTCCTGACCTTAAGCCGATTGGTGTTGGCATGAGGGGAGACTTAGTGAAAAAGGCACGCTAGGACCAAAATCAATAATATGTAGGGACGGGCATTCTTGGGCGCAAGCAGACTACACAGTTCTACAAAATTCTACCTTGGTGACTCCGTATATCAATGAACACAAAAATATTGTACGCTCCCAACACTCAGGGCAGTCTGACGACTGGATTACACGTGCACACATGTCGACTTTCGGCGGTTGGTTGCAACCATATCTCATGAATAACACCATTATTGGAGATGAGATGTACTCGTTGTCCAGGACACCATATTCGACTGTATTGACTTTCCAAGGGTACAAGATAAATGAGAATACATTTTACACGATCGCCCAAAATAAAAAAAGCACCAACCAAAACAGTGTTATCCGCTTTGATGCAATAAAACCAATAGGGAAAAGGACACATATTATGATTACATAGAGAAGATATGGGAACTTGACTATGGACGTGATTTTAAGGTCCCTTTATTTCGGTGTAAATGAGTCAATCTTACAGAAGGCGGGGCAATGATAGACCCGCAGTACGGAATGACAACAGTGGATCTCAACAATTTTGGATACACATATGAACCATTCATCCTAACCAATGATGTCAATAGGTCACGGCCCGACGCGAAGAAGTACTCTTCAATAATGCCTCCAAGAAACATCAACCCCCACCAAAGAACAAAGCTTTCGCCCAAAGCGTTATGCCTCGCCACCTCTGACCCAAGGTAGGGCCTAGGCGACTGTGAACCTTGCAAGATCGATCCTCGTGGCAAACGTCGTGAACGAGACCAAGAGGAACAAAAGGCCATAATGGCCACACCGCCATGCTTGACTACTTGCATCGATGTCCGCACCACCACCACCACTGCAACGAAGGCACAAACAACACTGGCCGTGCACCACCGCATTGACCCGTTAATAGCAACACGCAGATGCGCCATGGTTGAGGCCCACGCGAGACGTATCCAAAGAGTGAGGAGCATGTCTTGTACGACCGGAGGCATGACCACCTACACCATAAGGAGGCACATAACCCAAGTTGCCCGATGGTTCCAATTGACACCACTCCGGCAGGAACATAACACAAACCCAACATCTGATCCATGGCGCCACTATCCGCAGAGCAACCAACCCCATGGCCCAAATCGGGCAACCTCGCGCGCAAACACCACACAGTCACCTTGCCAACCGCGCGACAGAGAACGGTCAACGCCACCATAGACCCGCTGCAGCACGGTGATGGCCCGCAACCACCGGATCCAGGAGCAAGGCCCTGATCCACTGCGACACAACACGCCGCCAAGACTCCACCACGAGGAGAAGGGAAGGATGAGGTTGCCGTCCTAATGCACCGAAGCGGATGAGGTCTCCGCCGTCGCCTCAATCGATGGAGATGAAGACCGGCGAGAACACTCCCATCCACTATTGGGAGATGGGGACCGCCGCCGCCATGGCACATAGGCAGGCAACATCGGCGGAAGGAGGGGGTGGAGGGCGGTGTGGCCGCTCTAGGGCATGCGGCCCCGGTGATGGAGTCTTGGACTAGGGGTACTCACTACATCATCTCCGAGCCAGTGGGCCGGGCCAATGAGCCCCATGGCGTTTCACTAACGGGCCGCATCCAGAAGACCTGCACAACCTGCACAACGAGGATTCCTGAAGGCTTGGCACACACTCCAAGATCAGAAATTGTGTACACCACAATCTTCTAAATATTTGTAACCCTAGACCCCAGGGTACCTATATAAATCAGGGGTAGGGCACGTAGAGGCCATAGACAATCTCGTGGTAGAAACACATTACTTTATACTCCATCCACAATCAATGAAATCCAGTGCAGAACGTATGGTATTATCCCTTTGAGGGAGCCCGAATTTGGGTAAAAACCTTGCGTCTCTTGTTACCATCATACTTAGGCGCGCAGCTCGGGACCCTTTACCCGAGATTTGCCAAAATCGACTCTGACACCCGGTGTCGTTGCTGGGGAGCAACATAAGGGGAAGGGGAGTGTGTTACCTCTGTGTGACGAAACGAAATTTAGGGAGGAGGAAGATCCATTCCAAATATTTATAACCTCATTTTTTCGCACAAATGGGAACTTTTTTACTTGACGCATTGTCATTCATCTGAGTATACTTATTTTCATTCTAAATTGACACTAGCCTTTCACTATGATGGACATCACAAGATAATGCTATCTGCATTTGCCCCTTGACATAATTAATCTCGACAGGATCTAATAATAAATCATGGAGGCAACTGTCCGCTGCATGTTGGGTTGCATGGATACTCGCAGTCTATCTCTTTCTCTCCTTGGCTCCTTCCATGGTACCAATCTCCTGCGGCCTCTGCAATGCTCTGCTCGACAAAATTGTGATAATCCGAGTAACAACATGGTGGATCAGATGCCACAGGTTCCTCACAAAAGAAATAGATGACATACATAATGTGTTTTACGTTAGATGCCCTACCTTATTTCCAAGCCTCGGGGAGATTTCTGAATTCCAAGAGATGCCATATAGGGATTGGCAGTGAGTGAAGCATGAATCAACGAACAATCCCCAGTCCTCCTTATATTCGACAACCTTGAATGCACCCACCATTGTGTTCCTGAAGCCTAATGACACAGAAGCTGAATATTCAGTGCTTCGTTGCACAGAAAAGGCATTGGTGTTGAATGAGAGAGGAAAAATAAACGGAATGACAAGCTAAGCTAACCATCAAGGACTTTGATTTGTGTGGAATTGCAGTTCCGGATATTATCCTTGCAACTCGACCACGGCTTATCAGGAGCCGATGAAACTGGTACAAGAACATTTCGTATCTGTGGCAAAGATTCAATGATACAACAGTAAGAACTTTAAAAGAGAAGTGGGAAGAAGAATAAGAAGAAAAAACATTCCAAATTACCTGCCATGAATCATACGCCGAGTTGAGAATAAACATGGGGGTCCGGATGCTCTTAATAAGCTCCGCGGGGAAGAAACACTAGGAGCAACATTATTTCAGTTAACAAACTGACTGTCGTGATCTATTACAGGAGCAAGAATGGCAAGAAAATCAAACTGAACAACGGAAACTACCTCGGTTGGCTCCTTGTTGGTAAGGCAGTCCTTGGGCAACACTTCTCTAACATTCTGAAATAAATTTATCAAATAAAGAAAAAAAAACTCAACAGCATTTAGTACAAAGTGGCATTAATCACATGGACAGAAAAATATTGCAGTGTTTATTGATTGTTGCACAATACTAAGCACTTGAAAAATCAGAGTTTTATAAAATTTCTGGTATTCAAATTTTAGACAAGTGCAAAAAAGGACTACAAGATGACCACAAGGCTTGATTATAAAATAAGGCATGCCTTTTAAACTTTGAAGCATGCTAACCTGGAGGTGAACAACGCCATCATAGACAGACCAAAAGGACCTTTTCCCAGAAATATCCTTTCTGTCGAAGAAAAAGGTACTTTAGTTCAAGTGCACTGCAATCATCGCGGTTGGAACAATCCTTAGCTGGTGGGTCACATTTGTTTTCAAGAGTCTTACACGTCAAGAAAAAAACCAGCATCAGCGAGGCATTTAACTGAAACATTGAGAGAAAACCGTGCACTGAAATCATCGCAATGCAGTATCGTGGCTAGACCACCAGCAGAACAGCCTGTGAGGAGGGCCTGAAATGTGTGGAAATATGAGGAATGTCGCATGGTGTTGTTCGCAACAAAATAATCAATGTTGCTGCTGAAAATGACAGAGTAATATGTATGTACTGCCGGTTCATGTTTAAAACTACACGAACTTTCTAAGTTAAGTATGACCTGTGTAGCATTGGCAAGTCCTTTTTCCATGAGTTCGTCAATAACCGCTTGGTAGATGCGCAATCCTCTGAAGTGAAGTGTGCTTCCATCCTACATCATCATGAAACAGAACATTACTTGAAGCAACGAAGACAGCAGCATGAGACCAAGACTCAGAAAATTCACCTGTGCTCGACCTTCCGCGTCCCCAGAAAACGACGCCCCATCACAATACCTCACAAACACTTTGTTCCAGTTGTAGAAATCTGATTACACGCTGATCAAAGTTAGTGGGAAAGACATATCAAACAGGTAAAAGAAGTACGATTATGCAAACAAACAGGAAAATGATAATGGAACAAATAGATAGGCATCAGTGATTACCAGGATTTTGCAGCTGGTCACTGCCGAGGATCCCAGCACCGGCAAACCGCATCGGTTTCATGAAATTGGATGAACCGAGCGCGTACATTCTGCGGTTGGAACAATCCTTGATTGTGCTGCACCAGCCTCCACCCTGATTGTTTGTAATTGAAAATAGACAGGTCAGTCAACTATTTCCCTACCTTGAGTCTACCTGCTTTTCTCGATAAAGAACATTTCATTGAATTGATATATCAAGGTGATACAACCGCATCAAAAAAATGCCTGGCCTCTGCATAGCAAGATGCATACAGCCAACAAGTCCAACAAACCCAGAAATAAACATCGTTTTATAGTAAAAAATAAATCAATCTAGCCTAGGGTGCGGCAGTTCCTATCCAGAGATAGAAACTACCTGCTTAACATCCCTATCATGTGGAAGGCATCTTTTTTGATAGAAAAAATTAACAACGAAAAGGCATCTCCTTGTTGGTGGCAACAGAAATTAGAGCCCGGGTCTCTATCTCGAACCATACTTTGGTTATGGAAATTGTACTTTTTTGGTTATCGAAAGTGTATCTTTTGAAAGATCATCCACTACATTTGAGCTTCTTCTTTTGTTTGGTAATTTGAGGGAGACGTGAATAAGAAAAGTAAAATAGCGATACAGTTTATAAGAAAACGGCTCAAGAATGGATGAATCGTGATAATAAGAAGCAACGGGTGATTCATGGGTGGGATGATAGACAGTGCGGTACGAACCTCTAGATGGATGAGCCAGCGGTTGGATCCGTCGCCGGAGCCTCTCTGCAGGTGGTACCCCGGCGGGGTCCCGTCCAAGCACACCGCTCCCTTCTCCTGCGCGCCGGCGAGCAGGGTCAGCGGGACGGTCTCCGGCGGCGGCACGCGGAAAAGCGGCGGACGGAGAGGACCGGAGGCGGAGAGTAGCAGCAGTATCAGAACTGCCGCCGGGAGCCCCCACGCGAGCCAGTCCGGCGGACGCCGGCGCTGCTCCGGGGGCTGGAGGAGGAGCGGCTCGGTTGTCCCCAGCGCCATGGTCGTCGCGTGGCCGGTAAGAGAGAGAGAGAAATGGTTTGATTCCGGCTTATGTTGCTTCCTCTAAAATATTGTTGTAGCCGGCGAGGTGAGGTCTCGTGCACTCCACTCACCACCCGTCCTCTCGTAAGTTGGCGCGAAGCAAAATAATTGCGGAGATATACCCGCCAAATCTTGGAGCTGAAAAGAGCTTTGCTACTACCATTTGGTACAAGCAATAGCACCTTCTACGGTTTTGCTAGATCCAAGTGGCCTCGGATAGATTTCCCTTGCGTATGAATCCATGTCTTCACGTGGGTTGAGATTCTCTCCATGGATATCAAGATCGACACTCAATGGATATCAAGATTAGATCAGAGGGATAGCACCAGCTATGTCATCTCCACATATAAAAAAGTAGTACAAATCAATGTTTTTTGGTCCCCCTCCTTTCCGGTTTATAGGGCTCAATTCAAAAATGTCACCAACCAACGTAGATGATGAGTGGTGGAATAATTTTCGTGGTTTGTAAAAGCACTCAATTAATAAGCTTGTTTTTCTCAAAGAATTGTGTTTACCAATGCATTAATTGCAATGCATGCATGCCTAAAGTATTTCATGCATTGGTCAAGTTTCTCATAATCCTTGCATGCAATGAATTAATGCACCTTGAAATCTGAGCATGTGATGGGAACAATCAAATTGAAACTTATAAAACGGGAAACCGAAAATTTTGAGGTAAGCCCTATAAACCGGGAAGGAGGGAGTAGACAGCAATACAAAAAGAAGAGGGATCCACAACAATAACTTTTTGTCAGGTGAGAGAGTGAGAGAGGACAGAGGCGTGTTGCATGCACAGAACATTGCATGACCAACCGAAGACTTACGTCTAATTTTTATCATATAATTTTGAATGGCTCATTACTTTTGAACCTATATTCTGATTTCAAAACTTTTTATATACTTGAACTGTTGCAAAGACCTTCAAAACAAGACCGATTCTTTATACAATTTAAACAAGTTCAAAATTCACGGAACATATTTCACTCTCTTGAAATATTTTTGATAAAGTGATTTCCATCACTTTCACAAGTTGGCATTTCAGTTTCGTATACTTTTTTTTCAATTTCAGAAGCTACATTTCACTTTGCACTGGGTTATTCAAAAAATCACATGTATTTTAAATGCACACTTTTGAAATAACATATTTCACTCCTTTGTAATAAGCTGTTACACATTTCCAAATATTCACTTCCACATGTTGACATTACATTTCACTTTTCGCTGGCTTGTTTCACAAAAATCACATCTATTTCAATTGCATATTTTTGTAAAAACATAACTATCACTCTTTTGAAATAAACGGTTACAGATTTTCTTTAAATCAGTTTCACATGTTGACATTACATTTTACTTTCTCCTGACTTGTTTCACAAAAATACATCTATTTTAATGAAAACCTTTTCAAATAACATATTTCACTCTTTTGAAATAAACTGTTACACATTACCAAATAATCAGTTTCACATGTTAACATTACATTTCATTTTTCACTGGCTTGTTTCACAAAAATCACATCGATTTCAATTGCATACTTTTGTAAAAACACATTCCACTCTTTTGAAATAAACGGTTACACATTTCCAAAAAATCGATTTCACATGTTGACATTACATTTCACTTTTCCCTAGTTTGTTTCGCAAAAATAGCATCTATTTCAATTGCACATTTTTGAAATAACATATTTTACTCTGTTGAAATAAAATGTTACGCATTTCCAATACCAGTTTCACAAATTGACATAACAGAATAACATATTTCACTTTTTTCAAACTAGTCAAAAAGTATCCAAGATTGATCTTGTTCTAAAAGTCTTTGCACCAGAAATTCAAATATATAAAACATTTTGAAAACGAGTTTATAGATTAGAAGATATGAGTGATTTAGATTTTCTAAGGTAAAAGAAAGTCTATGAATTTGTTTGGGAGAGAGAGAAGTGATGATGCATGCACATTATAGTGACAAAAACTAGTACTATGGGACCCATCAAAACTAACAGACTAAAAAAAATACCAAAAAGTGAGAAAGCAATACAAATAATATCCATGTGCGTGGACCATACCTAGTACGAATCACAAAAAAAGTGGTGTGAGATGTACCGACAAGTACCATTAACGCGCAAAGTGACTTTTTGGGTGTCACCCTATTGGCTAGGCTCACAAGGAGTGAGCTAGCCCACCCGGGCTTGAGTCCCTAGTGGCCGTGATGTTTAGAGATTTCTTATATAAAAATATGCCTCCAAGGGCTAGTCCTGAATGGTCTTGTTTCTTAACTTACAAAGCTAAAGATTTCTTTATTTTTTTCTCAAAACAAAGCTAACTATGAATTGAATTTGTAACAGGTGTATGAATTAATAAATAACACCTCTTTTTCTCTGGGAATTTTCTCTGTTGATTTGGTGCTTGAACTATAAGACAACACCGTACAACCAATGAACTAATAGAGGTGATTGGAAAAGGCTGAAGCCTAGGCCCCACACACTATGTTAATGCATTGCTCGTAGACAATTCCTATTTGGCGCTTTAGGCGCTGGTTACCACTGCTTTTGCAAACCAGCGCCTGAAGCAGCTCACTCGCGCGTCTAGTTGGGCCTGTCCATATTTCTTTTTTTCCTATTTTCTTCAACACGCAAAAAACCTGCAGGTGCATAGGCGTGATTCAAACAACAGCTTCCTGGTAATCAGCACACTACACTAACTAACCTAGCCACATCATCTTTGTGATTACTATAGATTTTCATTTCTTTTCTTCTTTCTTTTTTCTTGCAACTATTTTGATCGTTTTTCTATTTCTTTTTCTTGGAATTGGTTCGTTAATTTTTTTCTCTTCTTTCCTTTTTGCCCATTGCGTGAACATTTTCTTCAAATTTGTGTTTTTTTAATTTCAAAATTGATGAATTTTTCTTCAAGATCGATGAACTTTCTTCCAAATTTGATAACCTTTTTTCAAAATTTCTGATTTTTTTTCGGAATCAAAGATTTTTTTATAGAATTGATAATGTTTTTTCAAATTTGATAAACTTTTCTCAAGTTTGATTAACTTTGTTTCAAATTTGATGAACGTTTTTAAAATTGGATGAACTTCTTTCAGAATCGATGTACTTTCTTCAAATTCATTTTTTTTTCAAATTTGATGAACTTTCTTTCAAATTCGACTGTCCAAGTTTGATGAACTTTTCCAAAATTGATGAACTTTTTTTAAATCTATGAACTTTTTTCAAATTGTGTGCACTATTTTTCAAATTTGATGAAGTTTTTCTTCAAAATTGATGAACTTTCTCCTAATTTTGTGAATATTTTTTCGAACTGGTGAACATCTTTTCAAAATTTTGAATTGTTTTCATGTTCGTGGTTTTATCAAATTTTCAAGTTCGTGGTTTGTTCTATATTTTTGTGAATTCTTTTTCAAGTTTATGTTTTTGAAAAAATTATACTCGGTGTATATGCAATAGGAAAACGGTCTAGTAGTATTGTTTGCTGTTACTAAACATCAATGTGAGGTTGCTCTATCGGTTAATGCGCACGCTTACTAGCGCTTAGAGCGCTAAACAGGAGCACCCTTGCTTGCCTATAGGATGATGCACTACCGAGCCGGCCCAGTTTCAGAGTTGTCGGCTCGCATGCTGTGACTAACTTGATCGCTAGGTTCGCTCGACCCCTTTTTTTTCTTTCATATTTTGTTTAATTTTCTTTTTTATTTGGTTTTCCATCAGTATTCTTTTTTTTTACTTTGGTTTCCTTTTTTTCTCGCTTTTCCTGGCATCCAAAACTCTAAATCAAACTCTCCACACGTCGAGATTCACTCGATGGATATCAAGATTAGCTCAGATGGATAGCACCATCAACGCCATCCCCGTTTTCCCCCCTTTCATGAAAAAGTACATATCGACGTCTTTTGGTTTTCCCCCATCTTTCCATTCTCAATTTACAATGCTAGAGATTTCTCCATTTTGTTTCTCGGAACATAAACTAGCTATGAATTGAAATGTCTGAAAAGTGATCATGAATTAGTAAGATAGCATCTCATCTTTCTGGGAAATTTGTCATGCTGATTTGGTGTCCGAACTATAAATAACTTCAGTGAGAACACTACTACGACCAATCCTTCGTGATGATCGCAAACACATTTCTCGCGTGTTACAAATCGTAATAGGTCTCGCCTATAGTGTGGAGTTACTGAGCTGACCCAACTTTGTAGCTGTGCACAAGTTTTTCACTATTTTGCATCGGTTTCCTTTAGGTTTTCTTTGTTTTTTTATTCTTTTTTTCCTTTCTTTTCCTTTTTAACACATTCATAATTTTTCATACATATTTTACATTTTTATATAAAGTAACAATATTTTTATACATGTTTAATATTTTTCAAATACATGATTAACATTTCTTCAAATGTATGTTTTGATGTCTACTTCGTTCATATGCATTCTACATATTCCGTATACATCTAAAACACAGTTTTATATACATGTAACATTTTTAAGTACATAACTAACATTTTTTCAAGTACATGTTTTGAACATTTCTATTTTGAATATGTGTTAAACATTTAAATTTTTATGCTGAAACAATATACAAATATATGTTGAAACATTTTTTGAATGATTCAGATTTTTTTCTAAAATTATAAAAATGTTTTTTACATTTTATAATTCTTTTTAAATATCACAAATATATTTTTGAAATGCTTGATTTTTTTAAATGTAACATACATTGTTTTTAAATTACACTAAACAATAGTCTTTGAATTATACAAACATTTTCTTACATTTCATAACGTTTTTTTAAAATGCCACTTCCATTTCTTGATACATGTTAACATTTCTGAAATCTCATTTTTTTAATAATACAAACATTACTTAAAAGTGGAGAAAACCTTTTTTTTACAATGTATAGACATTTTGAAAATATGCAATGGACACTTCAAAAATAACTGAATTATTTTTGCAAGCTATATTAGCTTGCAGAAACGTTTTATATTATGGGACGAAGGGAGTACTTTACAAAATATAAACAGAAGTTTAAAAAAAAACATGCATGCCATCAACGTGACAAACCACAAGGTTATTAGGCCACACCACTACTGGCTCCCTGTAGGCGATGTGTTCTTCTATCTCCGATAACTTAAGAAATGGACTTGCCCTTCTTCAGGCTTCCTCACCATTTTGTGTGTGCTCACGCAGGTGGCGCTGCTATGACCCAGGCAACATGCGAAAAATATTGGTGTCATCATGGTTCTATGGGTTTGCACTACCTCCGGGGGAAAACTATGCATTTGGCATTTTTTATCTAATGGTATTTGGCATGCTAATTAACAATTTGCTTTTGTTCAATTGATTGAAATGAGAACTATTCTGAAGTTTGAAATATGCGTGATAACTAAAGTAGTGACATATAGAAAATTAAGTTAAAATAGTATGCATGTGTATTTCCAAATTCACATTCTTTAATTTGTATTGAATGTTAGATCCTTTTTGTTCTTTTGTTCCATGTTTATATATGATAAAAGGTACACTCTACTACTTAAGAAGAACATAAGGTCTCATCTTATGTCAGTTTTTCTCCCCATCACTGATTCTTTCTGCTTTTCTACCCCCTTTGGATTTTCATGAAACCAATATTTGGTAACCGTATAAACTAAATCAACCTATGGTATAGCAATAACTCCACGGTCCATAAAAAAATTGTTTCTTATGATAAAATTGGTACTACTACTTTGGTAACCAAACAATAGCAATAAACTCACGGTCCGTAAACAATTTCTTTAGAAATTAATCTATTATCTTCCATATAACACAATAAAGCAGATCAATCATGGGCATATACATATTTTGTCAGCTTAAGCAATGGCAGAAAACCCACGCTTCGTAACCAAAACCTAATCTTATTTTGTGTATTTATTATTTAGGATCAAGATTTATCCTGTATGATCCTCGTATTGCCTTAAAAAAATATGTTTTTATTCTTTATTAGAGTTGCCTCGTCAGCTTGTATCGGTTCAGTCGTTTGCACTTTATTATAAAGCGGGGCAAAAATCTGTTTCGACGAACATGCACGGATAGGTCAAAAAAAAATTTGAAGAGAAAAGGCAAAAATGATAAGCAGGTACGCGGGCCTGGATCTTGACCAGGGCATCTAGAAGGCCCATCGGCGCAGATATTTCCGACAGAGGGAACAAAGTGGCCTCGTCCTCGGTCCAGTCGTCGCCGTCGCCGTCCTCCCACACTCCATTCCATCCTCCAAACACAAGCCAACAGAGGCTTCCATTCCCATCCATCCAGATCTCGCCGCCCCTCCCCATCCCTTCACACCGCCGGCTCGGCCACGATGCAGCCGGTGCCGGGGGCCACACCCTCCTCCTCCTCGTTCGGCGACGCCCGGCTCAAGCCCCCTTCCCCTTCCCCCCGCCCTTGGCACTCCCATCTCTCCTAACTCCCTCCCATCCCCTACTCGCCCTCTCACCCAGCTAACCCCTCTGCCTCTGCCTCGCCGCCCCTCCCCCGGCATTTCTCGACAGCTCGGACCGGACCGGATCTGCTTACTCCGTGGGCTCCGTTCATCGCCGAGTGCTTCCACCCAGCTCTCCTCAGCAGCTCAGGTACTTTACAACCAGGGATCGTGCCCCGCCGATCTGCGCCCTCACAGCATGTGCGATCCTGCCCTGTTTGTTTCTAGTAAGATCGCACAGAATGAGCCGGCCACGATTGTCGGATGTATGAGGCGGAGTGCCAACTAGAGAGTTCACAGAGTATAAAAGGGATGGGGGACTGGGGAGTTCAAGGGCTAGTAAACTCTTCTGCCCAGCAGGATGAATCATCACTGGCCAGAGTTTTTTTTTTCTTCCTCGTAATGCAACAAGTTCCACCCTAGAGAAAGAGTAGAGTGGGTTAATAGAGGCATTTCACAGATTTGTTATCTGCTGATATTGTATATGTATCTCTGTACGTCATTTCCATTGTTGTTTTTGGTATTTGAATTAGGGGAACATGGTTGCTATGTAGTACTTAATCTGTTCAACCAATGTCATTCATCATGCAAAACTTTTTTCATTATGAAGTAAACCTTGCTTCAGAAATGACAAGTTGGTTGGAAATTTGAGCGGTCACTGCCACTTCTTGTCGCGTATTATGATCCCTCAAATGTATTGTAAGCACGAGTAGAATGTATCTCCATCCACTCCACACTCACACTTTGGTGATAACCATAAACTTTATCAATTGATGATATGTGGTTTCACATTCACAGATTTGTTAACCACTGATATGATATCTGTTATTTAGTTTGCGTTGTTGTTTTTGGTATCTGAATCAGTGGAAGTTGACTGGTTGCTATTATCTCTTCTGCCCGTCCTTGACGTAATGTAGTTAATTTGCTCAACAAGTGAGATTCATCATGTGAAGAAACTTGTTTGGTTATGAATTTAACCTTGGCACACAACAAGTTGGTCAGAAATTTGACCAGCCACTGGCACTTCTGGTTGCTTCTTATGACCCGTTGATTATATCTTAGACACATGCAAAGAGATCCCTGTCCACCGTCACACTCCGCTGACGACCATACCTTTATCGATTGATGGTCTGTAGTTTCTATGCATTTCCGCTAATATCTATCTGCCTTCTTGTAGTGACAAGCGACTCCATGGGTGATTTGGCTTGTGATTCTGAAAGAGTGCTCATGGAGGGTCACGGTGCCTCTTCTGTCTGCAAGGATGACATGCTTCTGCTAGAGGAGGCACTTCCTCCAGCTGGGCAGACTCCAGGTTCTTGTGTGGAGCTCCGTCATAACCTGGAGGGAACTCATAAACAAGCAAGGGATGCTGGTTCTTTGGACACTGAAGTTGATATCTCAGGTTCTCCCAGCTCAGGAATAAAGAGAGGCAAAGGAGGTGATGGAAACTCCCATGCAATCTCCAATTACAGTGAACCAAAGTCCTCTTCACCTTATGAGCGCTTGCCGTCCTTTCCGGTGAGTTCAGCATGTTAGATTATGCCGTGATTGCTTCAGCTATGTCGATGCTTTTAGCTTACTCTGTGTGGTATCTTTATGAACGGGGAACGGGTGCTTGAGATCTAGTGCAGCCACTAGCTAAAGGGAAAGTAGGAAGGACACCAGGAAGATGGGTATTCTTGCTATAATATCCGGAAACTGATTTTCATAGGTGAAAAACGTTTAGCAAACTCAAAAGGCAGTGATAATTTCTTGTGGCGTGTCACTAACCTCTCAGCCGTGTTCATGTTGTGAAACATGTTCACCTATCCGCATTGAGAATACGGAAGTTCTAACTGACTTGTTTGATGTGACCATGCCATTTAATGTTCAGTTCCCAGGCCAATTATACTATTTGTTGCGCCTAATGAATTATTTTGGCCAGTTGTCTAGGTTCATCAATCTATGGTGTGAATTTGAATGAGCTAAGCAAACTAAACTTGTAATGTTAAATTGATCATGAAACTGCGCTGAGTAGTTCTGTTCCTACCTGCTATGATGGTGCTGTAGTGGTATTGGTACATTTAAGCTGGGCCTTCACGGTAAGTTGATACTGTAATCGTGGCAGTTTTTCTGATTTATAATACAGTTTTATCGTTGCCTGACTCACATTCCCTTCCTATTTTCTGTCTAGTCGACGTCAAGGCTTCTCGTCTCCGCTATGAAAGGAGGCCGTGAGAGAAGCAGCAGTGAAGCATCGCCAACTGGAGCCCGCCACGTGAATTGGGCCTCAGATGTATATGACCCCCCAGTCACCTCTGTCGACCACACGGTGAAGGGCCACCAGCAGCGCTCCAGGTCCAGGAAGAAGGACAAGGGCAAGCAGAAACAGAAGCAGAAGAAGAGGAAGTCGCGCGGGAACGGCAAGAAGAGCGGCCTCCATGATGCCGCCCACAACCCGCCTGCTCTCGACGTGCCCGGGTAAGACCACAGACATTTCGTATTACCACCTTCGGTTCCACGCTCCGGGAATCATGCGTGTGAAATCATCGTACGCTGACAGACATTTTCTCCTCAGGCCATCTTCGCCCGACGAACTAGGCTTAGGCGAAGTGGAGGAGGCCGAGGTGCTGGACTACAGCGCCTTCGACAGCCAGGAGCCCAAGTGCGGAGGCGGCTTCCCACACGAGATCGCCGCGGCGTGGACGTGTTTCCCCGCTGCCGAGGCGTCATGAGGGCCGACGGTGGCCCAGGACCCCGGCCAGACCCCAGAGGAGGTGTAGATAGATACGGTTGGTGTACATAAATAAGAGAAATCCAGGCTGTGTGAGTGCGATGAGATGAGATGCCCTTTCTATATAAGCTTTTGGCTGGCGTCCTTTATTAGTAAGTAGTGTAGCGTGCTACACGTTGTGTGCTGCTGTTTCGTTTGTAGCCACGGACTGATGAGATCTGCGAATAATTGAATCCCCTTTTGAGGTTGATGCCGAGTCCTTGTGCTAATCTTATCTTGGCTCCAGTGTCATCCATTGCTCATTGGTCTGTGATCAGCAGCAGCAGCTGTTCCTGCTCGACAGTAGTGGTATCAGGTCACATCAGTCATGACTGTTGAGCTAGCTAGCTGGTTACTTAAAGCGGCAAGGCTGGTGTGTGTTCACCATGAGAGGAGGAACGAAGCTCAAATCCACCAGAGCAGAGCATTGATCCCTCCCTCACGGCCATGGCCGCCGCCACCGATCAGCCCCTCCTCCCCCAGGAGCAGCCCCGCCGTCGCCGACTGGTATGGGGGCTCGCGGTTGCTGCCCTTCTGCTGGTGCTGCTGCTCGCCGCCACCGGCCCTCTCCGTCCTAGGCTGTTCCGCGCGCCGCCGCCAGCAGAGCGCGTCGCGCTTACCCTCCTCTCTGGCGCGAAGGAGAAGGGTGCAGGTACACTATATACTGTATATCTAGGTTTCTTCCTTCCAGCCATTCATCTGGAGTTAATTTGGTCTGGTTTCAGTGTGCGTGGACGGAACACCGCCCGGTTACCACCTGCAGGGGGGCTCCGGCTCCGGCGCCGACGGCTGGCTCGTCCATCTAGAGGTACGTACCATACCATCCATCAATTATGCTATAATATTGCTCTGTTTTTTTCCCTTTTCATGAGTTAGGCAAATCAAATTAGCGGCCACCAAAATTATATATTACAACAAAATGTCATAACCAAAATCTGCTTTGACATGAGAGAGACCCGGCTCCTAACTTCTGTCGCCATCAAGCACATGCCTCCCAATGTCACCTTTTTCTTTTCTATCAAAAAGGTGGTCTTTAATTAGCAAGTGGACTCAAGGCAGTGCAAATAGTTGATTACTTGACATTCATGCATGTTTTTCCAATAAAAAACGACCATTCAAGGGAGGAGGCTGGTGCAGCACAGTCAAGGAATGTTCGGGCAGCAGACTGTCCACCAAAGGTTCATTCAACTTCATGAAACCGATACGGTTCATGGGTAATGGGATCCTCGGCGGCGATCAGCTACAGAATCCTGGTAACCACTGATGCCTCTCTCTTGTAGTGACCCCTCACTATTTGTTCCATCTCTTTCCATGCCCTTTCGCTAATTTTGGTCGTCGTGTTGACAGATTTCTACAACTGGAACAAAGTCTACGTGCGGTACTGCGATGGGGCGTCGTTTTCTGGGGACGCGGAAGCTCACAGGTGATTTTTTTTTCTGAACCTCTGTCTGATGTATGTCGCCGTTTTGGTTGCTCGAAGTAATGTTCTGTTTGTACTTATGTAGGATGGAACCACACTATACTTCAGAGGATTGCGTATCTATGAAGCGGTTATTGATGAACTCATGGAAAAAGGACTCACAAATGCAACACAGGTCATCATACTTAATTTATTGGATTAATATAAAATTAGCAGCGGAAATGAAAAGAACTCATTTTTCTATGCATTTCAGGCCCTCTTTACAGGCTGCTCTGCTGGTGCTCTATCCATGATGCTGCATTGTGATGATTTTCGTGCAAGATTTCCGCAGGAGGTTTCAGTTAAATGCTTTGCAGATGCTGGGTTTTTCCTTGATGAGTAAGGCTCTTGAAAATAAATGTACCACTAGTGTTGCACCTGAACTAAATTACCACTTTTTTTCTGGCAGAAAGGATATATCCGGAAAAAGGTCCCTTTGGTCTCTCTACGACAGAGTCATTCACCTCCAGGTTAGCTGCCCAACATTCTTGAAACTTTAGCAGACATGTCTCATTTATATTCAAGCCTTCTCGTCATCTTCTGATTCTTGTTGTACTTCTCTACAAGAACAAGCTTTCGTAAAACTCTGTTTTCTCATGTGGATAGTCTTGTGCAATATTTTTTTTATCCTAGCGATTGATGCTATTTGGCACAAAATGCCATTGAGATCTTTCCGTCTTCATTTTTTTGCTAAATTTATTTCAGAATGTTAGAAAAGTGTTGCCCAAGGACTGCCTTGCCAACAAGGAGCCAACCGAGGTAGTTTCCATATTATAATTTGGTTTGCATTGGCCTGTCATCAAATTATGTCAGTAAGTTCGTTAGCTGAAATAATGTTTCTCGTAGTGTTTCTTCCCGGCAGAGCTTATCAAGAGCATCCACACCCCCATGTTTATTCTCAACCCTAGTTATGATTCATGGCAGGTAGTTTTCAATATTTCTTCTTGTTTTTATATCCATGTGCCCGTGTTAGAATTCTCAGTGTCTTGTCCATGATTCTTCGCTAGATACGAAATGTTCTTGTACCTGATTCATCTGCTCCTGACAAGTCATGGTTGAGTTGCAAGGAAAATATCCGAAACTGCAATTCTACACAAGTTGAAGTCCTCGATGGTTGGCTTAGCCTGTTAATCCATTTCTTTTTTTCCTCCCACCTTCAGCACAAATGGTTTCGGGTTCGTGAAACACTAAATTGTTGTTCTTCTCCATCGATAGGATTAAGGAATAAGATGGTCAATGACTTGAAGGTCGTCGAAGATAAGGAGGACTGGGGCATGTTCATTGATTCATGCTTCACGCACTGCCAATCGCTCTCCGGCGTGTCTTGGCATTCACCAACCTCCCCGAGGCTTGAAAATAAGGCATGGAGTTAAAGAAATGACTACCAAATCACATTGCGTAGCCATGTTATCTTTGGTGCACCATATTCTTGTTGTATTGATATATTTTGGTCACCATCTTTTTGGAGCAGACCATTGCAGAAGCTGTTGGAGACTGGCACTCTGGAAGGAGCCAAGGAGCGAAAGAGATTGACTGCATGTATCAGTGCAACCCAACATGCAACAGTTTGCCGCCTCCACGAGATGTTACTGCATTTGACCATGTCGAGATCTACTAAGTAAAGGTTCAAGCATATTGTACTGGCCATAAAAATGAAAATAATATTCATCATGAATGAAAATAATCATCATCAGGATATTCAAGTTAGAACTTCTGGTGTAGACTTGGCTACACTCTGTTTCAGATAGTTTTGCTGCTGACATTTGTAATGACTTTGATCTTGCTGTTATTAATGATTAAGGTCTGCAAGTGACAATGCGCCCAGTGAAAATGTGCATTGAATGAGAACTAAAACTGAAGTTATTTAGAGTTTAAAGCGCCAGATGACGCCCACGTTGCCAGAACCATGACTTGATTTCGAGACCGTATGGGTTTCAACTCTAGCATATCCCAACTTGTTTGAGACTCAAAGGCTTTGTTGT
Organism: Triticum urartu; assembly: GCF_056163025.1. NCBI lineage: Eukaryota > Viridiplantae > Streptophyta > Magnoliopsida > Poales > Poaceae > Triticum > Triticum urartu. The sequence goes on along the minus strand of NC_141875.1, from coordinate 742,604,234 downwards.
TGTACTCCCTCCATTTTTATATACAAGGCCACAAACTCAAATTACATGTACCAATGTAAAATGTAATGCCTGCTTTGCAAGTCAGCTTTTCTTTTTGTTTACCGGGATCGTATGGGTTTCAACTCTAGCTTATAACAACTTGTTTGAGACTCAAAAGGCTTTGTTGTTGTATTTTATAGTTAAAGCGCCAAGCCGGTATGTGGAATTTCCAAAAGAAGGAGCGGAGTTGTTTTTCTTAGTTCACCAAACGCTGCTTCAAATTTCAATTCACAGCCAGCTTTCGTCTCAAGAAACAAAAAGGAGAATTCCCTAACATTGTAGGCTGAGAATATAAAAAGGAGTACTCCTTTTACAAATAGGGATGGCGTCTGATCCGATCTTGAATTCTTGATATATATCCATCATGCGAGTGAATCTCGACGCGCGGAGGCATCGATTTAGACGTAAGAAAAATCCGTGCGAGGCCATCATGATATATATCCACCCGGAGCAGCTTTCTAAGCTGTGTACATCATGTTTTTTGTGCAAAACCAGAGACATGCATTTTTTGGAATAAAAATAATAATGACCTTCATGTTTGGAATTCCTTTTACTTTCTTGGAAAAGGCGTAAACATAGATTAAACGGTTGTGCTAAATCTCAGCCGCAAGTCTCAGTCGACGCACCGAGCGTTGGATGGACATTGCTTCAAGATTCACGACTGTTACTTGTCTCGTGTCGTTTCAGCCTGCTACGGCGTGATTGGCCTGTTCCTTTTTCTTGGTTTTTTTTTACTCCTTGTGTTGGGCAGGGATACGTGATGCCAAAGAGGGGGCTCTTCTTTATCTGCTAGGCCTTTTTCCTAGGCGTGCAAGAAATCTAGCTTGTGTGTGATTTTGTTTTAGACTCTCTGTATGTGTGTTTGGATATCAGAGGAATCTATCAAGCTATATGTTTTTTTTCTCAATTTGGTGGTGCGTGACCGGCATGTTTCTTTTTCTTGTGCTGTTTTTTTGTTTCTCTGGTGTCGGTCAGGTATGCGCTATGAGCTGGGCTTAAGAGTTTCTTTTCTTATCTGGTTAGAACTTTTTTTTTCGGGCAGCAATTTTTCAGCGGGGGAAACAGACCGCTCGAAGAGGGGGACGGAAGCAGTTGCGAACTATCCGGACAACTATTTGTATCGATTTCTACTGTTTCTTTATATTTTTTCTACAAAAGACTTTCAATATATTTTTCTTTATGTGTTTCTTGTGATGTTGATTTTTTACTTGTATTTTTAGCATTTTCTTGTTTCCCTTTTCCTCTTCTCTTTTGATTGCTCTTTTCAAATTTTTTTTGCTAATAGCACGATTCTTGCTACTTTTGGTTTTTTTTATTAAACAACAACTTGTAATTTTGAAAATTGAAAATATTGTTGTATGGTTGGACAATCACCTCGAATGCAACTATATGTCTTCAACGTGACTCTAACTCGGTGGTGTTTTTTAGGGAGGAGGAGAGTTGCATGTCTACCACTAGTTACGCAACTGCAACTATCGTGTCCCAACTGCAACTGCATATCTTTGACGTGACTGCAACTCTGTGATGTTTTGTTCGGGGAAGGGCCAATTGCATGTCTGTCACTGGGCATGCAACTGCAAGTGTCGCTCTCGACTGCAGCTCTGTGGTGTTTTGTCGCGAGAACAGTTGCTTGTCTGTCGATAGGCATGCAACTGCAAGTGTCACCACCGACTGCAATGGCATGTCTTCAGCGTGATTGTAATATATGGTGTTTCGCAACTACAAGTGTCACCCTTGACTGCAACTCTGTGGTGTTCAATTGAGGGGGGGGGGGGGGGGGGGGAGTTGGATCGCTGCCACTAAGCATGCAACTGCAAGTGTGTCCTTCGACTGCAACTGCGTGTCTTCCATGCGAATGCAAGTGAGTGGAGTTTTGTCGAGGGAGAGGGGCAGTTGCGTGTTTGCCACTAGGCACGCAACTGCAAGTGTCGCCTCCAAGTGCAATTGCATGTTTTCCAAGCAACACATTTTCACATGTGTGGTGTGATGTCTCATAGTTAGGCTTTTTTTTTCATCCATTTTCAAATCAAAAGGCACTAGACAAAATAAGAAAATACAACAGCCAACCACTACCCCCAAATAGAAACGTGGACAGCCCAAAATAACGAGGGCAACACCAGAGAAAAATAGAACAGAAAAAGGCCCAAGAAAAGCCCAAACAGAGTAGATCGTGCCACGAAAACAGGACAATGCAGATTGTGCATGACGTGTAGAATGACGTCAGCCGACTGAGACTTCGCGAAGTCTCAGTCGACTGAGTCCTAGCCAGACCCTAGATTAAAAGTACAAATATGATTTTCAACCTAATTTTACCATTTTTTAATGCACTTGATAGTAAATTATATTCACTAAATGCTTAAAAGTTCATTAAATGCCTAGAGAGAGGGAAAGAAAGCAAAAAAAAACTAATGTAAAAAAGAACATAGCATAAAAGGAAAAAAATAAAACAAACAATCAACAAAAGAAAAGAAAGAAGAAGAAAAAGGAAAAAAAAATGTTCGCCGCGAATGCCAACTCGGCAAAGCTGAACACGCGGCAAAGCACGTCTTTGCTGCTATGCAGGCAACACTCTGCGAAGCACGTCTTCACCGAGAGTGTCAGGCTTTTGCTGAGCGTTTTCTTTTTCGCACTCGATTTCCTTATCATTTACCGTGTGTCAGACATTATGCACTCAGCAAACCGGCCGGTACTCGGTAACTTGAGAATGGAAAACGGAGAAAAAAGAACAAAATGCAACTATAGGTACTTTCTGTAAATGAGGATGACGTAGATGTTGCTATCTGTCTGATCTAATCTTGGATGTAAGAAAATTTGGCGCATTTGTTTAACAGCGGGCCAACTTACAAAGGAGGACGGGGAAAACGACGAATGGGGCAACAATATTTCATGAGAAGAAGCCGCAGCAGCAGTGATCCAACCATTCTTCTCCTTATTCTCTTGTCCCTTGACTGCAATGGCACCAGGGACAGCCCAGGCCGAGCAGCTCCTCCTCCACACGGCGCAGCGCCGGCGTGCGCGGGATTGCCGCCATGCATGGGGCCTCTCGGCGGCAGTCCTGCTCCTGCTGCTGCCTTCCGCCGCCGGCCTTCTCCCTCCTATGATGTTCTGCGCGACGCCGCCGGAGACAGTCCCGCTGACCCTCCTTTCCGGTGCGCAGGAGAAGGGAGCAGGTACGCCGCACTATATTAGATTCTACCGTCCATTCATCTCAGATTAACTTGAGTTCAGTGTGCTTGGACGGGACCCCGCCGGGCTACCACCTGCAGAGAGGCTCCGGCACCGGCGCAAACAACTGGCTCATACATCTAGAGGTTGGTAGTATCACCCACCCATTTTCCTACTCTATATATGTTGCTATGCTTTCCTTAGCCACCAGCAAAACAAAAAATGTCATACTGATGATGACGTGATCTTACAATATTAATAACTAAGCCTAACCATATGTTTTGTTTATACCTTTGTACCATGATGTTGATATTCACTCCCTTTGTTCACGTACAAAGTAGATTCAAGGCAGGTCAATTAGTTGATTGAACTATATATTTTTCCACTGAAAAACACCCAGGGAGGAGGCTGGTGCAGCACCGTCAAGGATTGTTCCAGCCGAAGAAATTCCGAGCTCGGTTCATCCAACTTCATGAAACCGATATTGTATGCCGGGATCCTTAGCAGCGATCAGCCACTGAATCCTGGTAATCATCAACGCTTCTCTCCACAAACCACACCCTTCCATCATCTGGCCCATAATTTTACATTGCCTCTCTTCCTGTTTGGTTGGATAAAGTGAGGCTTTCGTCTCATTTTTACCTCTTTGATATGTCCTTGCACTAATGTATATTAGTGCTCGATTAGATTTCTACAACTGGAACAGAGTGTATGTGCGCTACTGCGACGGGGGATCATTTTCTGGGGATGCGGAAGGTCAAGCGCCGGTGATTATTCTGAATCCTGGTACGATGTCGCTATTTTGGTTGCTTGAAGTGATGTTATGTTGGTGATGATGTAGGATGGAAGTACACTTTACTTCAGAGGATTGCGCATCTATGAGGCAGTTATTGATGAAGTCATGGAAAAGGGACTTGCCAATGCTACAAAGGTCATACCTAATTTACTTAGTTCATACAGTTTTTAGACGAAACATTAGATGTGAACAAGAAAAATATGAAAATGAAAAAATTACTTATCTTTCTACACATTTCAGGTTCTTCTTACAGGTTGCTCTGCTGGTGCTCTAGCCACGATGCTACACTGCGATGATTTTAGTGCAAAATTTCCTCAGGAGGTTTCAGTTAAATGCCTTGCCGATGCTGGGTTTTTTCTTGACGTGTAAGATTCTTGATAGTAAATGTAATCCACTAGCATGGTATGTGAATTGAAGTACCACTTTTTGTTTGATATAGAAAGGATATATCTGGAGAAAGGACCTTTTGGTCTGTCTTCGATGGTGTTGTTCAGCTCCAGGTTAGCTCTTGGAAATGCCTCAAACTTTAAAAGACATTCCGTATGTTATGATCAAGTCGTTTGATCACCTCATCCTTTGTGTACTTCTGTAAAATATGACTAATAGATCAAGCTTTTTAGAACTCTGTTTTTCTTTTCATGTGGTTAATTTGTGCCAACACTGACTAGAATATTGCAAAATTTCATGTAATGGATGCCGCTTTGTACGAAATGCCATTGAGTTCTTTTCCCCTCTATTGTTTTTGCTAAACTTATTGCAGAATATTAGAAACGTGTTGCCCAAGGACTGCCTTGCCAAAAAGGAGCCAAAAGAGGTAGTCCCCCCTTGTCTAACTCGTTCTAATTCCCATGCTTACATCTGTCATCATATTACGTTGGTAACTCTGTTTCTTCCCCTAGTGTTTCTTCCCCGCTGAGCTTATAAAGAGTATCCACAGCCCAATGTTTATTCTCAACTCTGCATACGATTCTTTTCAGGTATTTTGAAATCTTTTCTTCCTCTCCTTCTTCTCTTTTAAGTTTCTCATTGATTTATCCATGATTCTTTCTCCATAGGTACGATATGTTCTCATACCGGATTCGTTGGCTCCTGATAATTCGTGGTTGTGTTGCAAACATAATATCCGGAACTGCAATTCCACACAAATGGAATTCCTTAACGGTTAGCTTGTCTAGTCAATCCATTCATATTTCCTTCTTTGTTTCTCGAAACAAATAAATAATCTGCTTCTGCATCGATAGGATTCAGGAACGCGATGGTGGATGCATTGAAGGTTGTCGAAGATAAAGAGGGATGGGGATTGTTCATTGATTCATGCTTCACTCACTGCCAAACGGTCTCTGACATCTCTTGGAATTCACCATTCTCCCCTAGGCTTGGAGATAAGGTAGGGCGAAAATCGCATGTAAAAAGTGTGAGGAATCTGTATTATGTGATTCACCGCGGTGTTGCTTACATTCTCACTATTTTGTTCAGACAATTGCTGAGGCTGTAGGAGATTGGCAATGTGGATGTAGCGAAAGAGTGAAAGAGATTGACTGCGAGTACCCATGCAACCCAACATGCAGCAGACAGTTGCCGCCATGATTTATTACTACACTTCACTGGATCGCAACGAGATTTACTATGGGAAGATTCAAGAAAGAAGGGGCAAATGCATCTAGAATTATGCAGTATTGGATATCATAGTGAAAATAATGAAAACTTAGCATGAAAAGAGTATGCTCAACTGAATGACAACACGTCAAGTGAAAAGTTCCGCTGTGTGAACATCTGAAATTATTTACCGTACATGCACTAAATTAGCATGGGAAATTTCTGAAAAATATATGTTTCTTCAAAATTTCAATTCACATTTATTTGTGGTTTGGGAAAACATAAAAGAGAAATCATAACATGTTCCAAGTTTAGAATGGAGAAGGGTGAAAACGAAAAAAATCATTGTGCAGATGATTGGTTCTTTTTGTTTCTCGAAACAAAAATTTGAACTTGAGAATGATTTTTATTAGATGTTCGATATATCCTCAATATTTTCTATATGTTTGGCTGGGTCAGCGCTTGTTCATCAGGATCATAAAAAAAACCCACAGTCGGGCGCTCGCCACACATACGCCGATGATGCTCGTCTTGTTTCTCGAATTATCTTCGAAGGTATTATTCTTAATTTATTTATTTTGGGCTTAAGAGTGTTGTTGTATGGTGGGCGGGTACTAACTATTAAGTAGCAGTCTGGGAGCTCCTATCTGCCGCTTATTGCGGCAGTCTGTTGGGCAAACGCACAGACGACCGACTGGGCTGACGCATGAGCAGATCTGTACGGAGAAGCGATCAAGCATTGTAGCATAAATTCACAAAAAATTGTGTGTTTCCAACTATCAACCAGAGATAATCAACGCGTAAGATTACTGGGCAGTTCAAGTTAATAAGAACAAAAACAACGCAGATCCAAACTTTTTTCCTTCTTTTTTCAGATTTTCAATTTTGTATTTTTGTTTTTTTTTGCTCAAAATTCCAAAAAATGCTCTCGATACTGAAATTTGTTCAGAAATTCAATTTTTTTTTTCATATTTTAAGAAATTATTGGTTTCTGAAAAAATGTTTAGGATTTCAAAATTTGTTCATGTTTGTTTTAAAAAATATATAAAAATTAATGAAACGAGAACATTTGTCAATATATTTTGTTGAAAAACACAAACATTTCTAAAAACATGAACATTTTTTTGAACATCTGAACATTTTTTAAAACGTGATTAATATTTTAAACTCTTAAGAAAATTAGAAAACGTGAACATTATTTAAAACTACCAAACAAACTTCAAAATAGGAACATTTTTTGAAATTTGGGAACAATATTTTAAAACACGAACTATTTTTTGAAATACAAATGTTTTCTGAAAACACAAACATTTTTTGAAATTGCAGAACAAATTGGAAAACATGAAAAATTTGTTTAAATATGAATATTTTTTAAATTTTCTTCTTTTTATGAAAAAAGGAAAAAAAATTGGAAACGCAAAAGTGTTTTGAAAAAGCGAACATTTTTTGAAACGGTGGAAATGTTTTGAGAACGTGAACAATTTTTGGAAAGATGAACATTTTTTGAAAATGATTTTTCTTAAATCCCAAATTTTTGTAAGATGCAAAAAAATTATAAATTTGTGGACAATTTTAAGAAACACAAACATTTTTTGAAATAGAAACAAAAAATAAAAATGAAATAAACAGAAACAGAAAAAATGAGAGAAAATAAAAAAGAAACAGGAAAGAAGAAAGAAGAAAAAAGAAGAATAAATTGAAACAGAAAAAAAACCGGTTTAGGAACCTCCTAGAAGGTTCCCAAAACCGAAAAAAGCAGCTAGGTGTTCGCACACGAACACGTCACCGTGTACCTCCAACACCGAGGGTGATGCACCGCAGCTCACGTCGAAGGAGACCCGTCCGGAAGCGCGGTACGCAAGCAATCCAGCGGGTGCTTTTGAGGACCCGAAACCCCACACGCCCGGGAGGGACCTCGTCAGGGCGCGCAGCGGCTATGGGCTGCCCTAGGTCGGCCTAACCGCCCCTAGGGATTCGAGATTCGCCGCCCTGCAATGAAGAAGAACGAACGAAAAACGAGGAAGAAGAAGAACAAGGGAGAAGGAGAAGTAAAGGTAAAAGATATAGATAGATTTATTCGATTGTGTGGTGTTGTCCAATCGGCCGTCACCTCTTATCTATATAAGAGGCGGATGGACTTCCCATACAAGAAAAGGACTTGCCTTGCCGTCTAAATCATCAAAATCGAACCAAACTCAGACTTCTCACGACCTCCGGCCCGGATGTCCGGCTCTAGGCCCGGATGATCCGGCCTAGCCCAGTTTTCTGATTGCAGCTCATTATTTTGGCTCTAGAATCCACATACGACCTCGGATTTGGACGTTTTTTGTATCAAAATCAACGGTCTCGACGAGACGCACAACTTTCATGCTGAGCACTTTTCGATCCGAGGCCATCTTGATGGTGTTTCGGGCCGTTTTCTAAAGTCTGTAGTAGAAAAAGCTGTACGGACGTCCGGACTTCTATCCGGATTGTCCGGCCTCCATCCCGATCATCTAAGAATGGACCCAGATCATCCGGCTTTATCATAAACCTTTTGTTGTTTTCAGTGCTTCAATTTCCCGGATGATCCGGGCCCCGGCCCGGATGATCCGGCCAAACACTGCTGCAGCGCACGATTTTGCCTGTAACTTTCGCATACGACCTTGAATGGGGACGATTCTTATATCAAAATCGTCCGTTTCGACGAGACGAAGAACTTTGCAGTTGAAACGTTTCCCATACGAGACCATCTTGGGGGCGTAATCAGCCGAATAGTGTTCTGAATACAAAATCTGAGTACTTCAAACATAACTTCGGCCTTAGAGATGAGACCGGATGACTATGGCCCAAATATCAAAGTTTTTCCTTTTGACGATACGGAACTTTCTCACTTTGAGCACTTCTCCATTTGAGGCCATCTTAATTAAGTTCTTCACCGTGCCAAAATCTGGTGTCAACACATGCCCTCTGTTTTTCGGCAAACTTGTGTGCCGAAAAATAACTTGCACGATGCTTTTCCTAAGGACGATGTCAACACTCCATCGTCCATTTTATGTTCTTAGGACGATAAGTATATATCAGCCATTTGGATTAGCAACAAAATTAAAGCTAATCAAACATATGATGATTTGGTAATACCCTTTCATGATGTAAGAAATTATATTGCATCCATGGTTTAAAATAAGCCCATTGAGGGTAACCAATCATACCTGATGAGAAATTCCATGGCATAGGCATCAACGACATTGTTGAAGAAAATGGATAATGTGTGGACCAAAGATGTTGAAACCTTTGGCTTGGTCCTTCATAGTTTTCACTCTTTTCCTTCTTCACATTTGCCGCACTCCTTGTAAAGGAAGCTTGCACATAATTCTTATTTTCAATACTTCCTTTGGGAACCCATGCCATGTTTCTCTTTTCAAGTTCTTGTGCACTAAGCTTTTGCAACTTCTTCTTTTGCCAATATGATAAGCCGAGTGGGCACCCCGGCTGCGATTTTGTTTGAAGTAATGTCAATTCTTGTTTTACCTTATGCACTCTCAACTTCTTCCCTTCAGATTTGGCACTTGATTGATTTGCCTTATTGCCTTTTGAGCCAATGTCGACACTTTACTTGGCTCTTTTTCATTTGAGATCATATCTGAAGTGGCACTCTTACGACCATCTCGTTTGACGCGGTAGACTTGCTTGACCACCTCATTCTTGTTCATTGAGCTCCGGACCGATTCCTTATGATTGAAATTGTCTTTGACATGTGATTGTTCAAATGTTGATCTTTTTGGAGCTGCATAATGTTTGTGAGATGATCTAAAATAAGATGAAGAATGCGCCCATGTATCATACCTGTCCCACGATGGATATGGATTTACATGGTCATAGGAAGGTATCCATGGCATTGGCATTGGCGGCACAAAGTATGGATATGAATATACCGCATTAGAGTTCTCATTTTGCCAATACCGATCCTTGGGTTTGCGCCTATGGGGTGATCTTGATGCCTTTGCATTAGTTGGACGATAAGCACTGTTCTCCTCACTTATCTTCTGATATTTTTCCAATAGTTGTGCGAAAGTGACTTTCGACTTTTTATCTTTGTGCTTACGTCGGCCTTTATTTTCTTTGGTTGTGCTTGCACCGATCTTTGGATTTTCTTGTTGCCCCCCAGTCCTTGGCATCTCCATTGTAACTCCGATGGAATTCTCGCCCTCAAGATTATGTTCATTATGCTCTTCAATAATTTCTTTACTTGAAAGCTTGATCCCATCACTTGCAGTTTTTACCTTCTCTTTAAATGGATCGGCTTGAAGCAGCCGATGCAAAAACCTTTTACCATTGGGACCAATTGGAATGGACTCGTCATTTCTTGGTGTCTCAACAAATTTCAATCGTCCTTTATCAATGGCCGATTTAACTATTTGACGAAACATGTTGCAATCCTCAATACTATGCTTGAACGAATCATGCAACTTACAATAAATTTGTCCTTGGATAGATGTCTTGACATGGTGATCAAGAATTCTAATGTAATTATTTTTCAACAACAAATCAAAGATTTGATCGCAAATGTTTGAATCGAAGGTATACGTTTTGTTTTTAGCCGATCTTGGTGTGCGAACGGCTTTGTAAGTAAGCAAATGAATGGTTCAGATTTAGAATCTCCCCGTTCGGCTATGCATTGTGTTTTACACCCTATCTCCGATGTATTTGGATAAGATATTATATTAGCATCGGATTTCTCAAAAGAATTTGACCTTGGCTTTAAATTTCTGAAACGAAAATAGTTAGAATACACATGTCTCAATTGAGACCAAGTGCAAGCCAAGTAAGAAACAAGGAAAGCTACCCAATTAGATATGAAATTTTGATAAAACAATGGGAAAAACTTTGGCTGCAATAATAGGTCACTATCGGTCTTTATAAATGGCACAATAGATTGACCGATATGTTCTATAACAGTTTTATTGCTAACAAGTAAATTTCCCTTCGTCATTGGTCTTTCAAAATTACTTATGAGAATTTCTCTTATAGAAGCATCAACGATAAAGTTGCAACCAAATCGGAAGATAGGTAAATCACTTGCCAGACATACCTTTTCAAACACATTGGGAGAGCATGATGGTTGTGTTACTTGAACGATAGGTTGTTCCTCTTTCGAATAGCTCCCCAACACCTTGTCATCCTGTTTTTCTAGAATAGATTCGACATACGTAATATTTGATTCGGTCTTTTCAATAGCCGAATTAACTTTGTTATCTGAATCACCATCTTTTTTGATAATTCTATCCACACCCAATGCTTTCTCTTTTTGACATAATCTAGCTTGAATTGCAGCAGAATTAATAGGCTTTCCCTCTTTTATTAATTCATGTAGAACAACATTGCATTCGTCCTAAAAAGACGTAAGATTTTTCTTAATGACCCAATCTGGATAGAATTGCCCCCCGACACTTTTAGACTCTTTTGGTAACGATGTCACCAAAATTCTGTAATTTTGCAAGGGAAACATTGTATGCTACGATACTAGGTGAAGACACATGTGATCCTATAGAATTTTCACTTATTCGGCTATTAGCGTGAAGGTGCGAAGCCGAATTATGAATACCCATAGTTGCATATGGTGCCAAACAATTAGTAGCATGAGGTGTAGCATATGATGATTGAGGGTAATTGGCCGGATAACTAGTAGTAGCATAGCCAATTCCCGTATCCACCGGCATGTTTTGATTAACATATTGCAAGCTAGTTGCCGATGAATAAAAATGTGAAACACTTTGTTGCATACTATCAGAAGTTCCTATGTGAAGTGTTTCAACTTGATTAACATAACTCATCATGTTGTTCATCGGCATATGGATTTGTGGGGCTGCTGATGCATGAGAGTTCGTATACATATGTTCCATGTTGCTAAAATTATATGAGGTAGAAGCATGGAGATTTTGTTGCATCGCCTCTTGCACATAATTAAATGCATGATTGATAAAGCTAGGGCTAGCCGATACATTATGCTCATTAAACGATCTAGCAACAACATATGCATTATTTGCATCTACATAAGTGAATTGGGTATTCATGTTACCTTTGTAGATTGCAAACCCTAGATGACGATCTCTTCGTAGCAAGAACGGGCCGGAGACCGTTCAAAGCTTCGATCCTTAGCGGAGTCGCCAAAAAGTGTGTTCGCACACGAATACTTCACCGTGTACTTCCAACGCCGAGGGTGATGCACCGCAGCTCACGTCGAAGGAGACCCGCCGAAAGCGCGGTACGCAAGACAATCCGGCGGGCGCTTTTGTAGACCCGAAAACCCACGCGCCCGGAAGGGACCCCGTCAGGGCGCGCGGCGGCTATGGGCTGCCCTAGGTCGGCTTGACCGCCCCTAGGGCCTCGAGGTTCGCCGCCCTGCAATGAAGAAGAACAAACGAAGAATGAGAAATAAGAAGAATTAGGGTTGGCTTCGATTGTGTGTTGTTGTTCAATCAGCCGTCACCTCTTATCTATATAAGAGGCGGATGGACTTCCCGTACAAGAAAAGGACTTGCCTTGCCGTCCAAATCATCAAAATCTAACCAAACTCGGACTTCTCACGACCTCCGGCCCGGATGATCCGGCCTAGCCCAGTTTTCTGATAGCAACTCACTGTTTTGGCTCTAGAATCCACATACGACCTTGGATTTGGACGTTTTTATATCAAAATCAACCGCATCGACGAGACGCACAACTTTAATGTTGAACACTTTTCGATGTGAGGCCATCTTGATGGTGTTTCGGGCCGTTTTTCTAAAGTCTGTAGTAGAAAAAGCTGTCCGGACGTCCGGACTTCTATCCGGATTTTCCGGCCTCCACCCGGATCATTCGGGACTGGACCCAGATCATCCGGCTTCATCATAAACCTTTTGTTGTTTTCGGTGCTTCAATTTCCCGGATGATCCGGGCCCTGGCCCGGATGATCCGGCCAAACACTGCTGCAGCGCACGATTTTGCCTGTAACTTTCGCATACAACCTCGGATGGGGACGATTCTTCTATAAAAATCGTCTGTTTCGACGAGACGAAGAACTTTGCAGTTGAAACTTTTCCCATACGAGACCATCTTGGGGGCGTAATCAGCCGAATAGTATTCTGAATACAAAATCCGAGTACTTTGAACAGAACTTCGGCCTTAGAGATGAGACCGGATGACTATGGCCCAAATATCAAAGTTTTTCCTTTTGACGATACGGAACTTTCTCACTTTGAGCACTTCTCCATTTGAGACCATCTTAATTAAGTTCTTCACCGTGCCAAAATCTGGTGTCAACACTAGAAACCTGCTGGCAGGTCCCAAAACTGGAATGGTTGAAGTGCTGGGCGGGCCAGCCCAGATCCTCTCTCGCTCTCAAACCCTTGCGAAAGCTCGACAACTTGATGCAACGTGCGTCATATAGGATTTTCCAGCTGCTTGATTCTATTAGTATATATGTATGCCTAATCGGCGGGGGACCCGTGTGACCGAACCGGCTGCAAATGCTCAGGGCCGGCCCTGAACCACAGAGAATAAAAATACAATTTCATGGCTACAATACTGGGCCGGCCCAGTATCACCGCGCTAGACGTGAGCCAGAGTTCTGCCTTGTAGTAGGTGATAGATCGATTCTTACTTAGCGCAAAAGGTGTCGTTTACTAGGTGCGGTGTTTCTGGTGTGCCCGTAAGAAGTTCTGGCTTAAGTGGCGGATTGGCCTTATTTTGGTCGCATGAAGTGGATGTAACTTTGAACAACTATTCAGATCAGCATATAGATGTAAAGGTAGAGAATGTGGGGTCGGATCGCAAGACGTGGCATTTCACTGGATTCTATGCTAAAGCCCGTCGAAGTGATAGAGCCCAAAGTTGGGATCGATTGAGGCAGTTGAATGCACAAAGCTCTTTTGCCGTGGCTATGTGGTGGAGACTTCAATGAGATCACTGATAACAGTGAGTATTTCGGGTCACATGATAGAGCGGAGTGGACGATGGCAGGTTTCCGCGAGGTGATAGCGGATTGTGATTTCCATGACTTGGGATTCACGAGTATCCCTTACACGTGGGATAATAGACAGGATGATGATGCTAATGTGAAAGTAAGACTGGACCGATTTCTTGCAAACCCGGCCTTTTTGAGCTTGTACGAAGCAACCAGAGTTCGGCATGTGCCTTCCCCAAGGTCGGACCATTGCTTAGTGTCAGCCCGCATTAAGAAATTAGATGCGGATGATGGGGGGGGGGGGGGGGGGACAACGTCGGTTTATGTATGAGGACGCGTGGCATCGGGAAGAATCTTACGTATCCGCAGTGGAGAGTGGCTGGATGCATGGGACGGGGAACTTTTCCCTCGGGGACCTCCAAAGAAATCTTGTACACATGCAAGGACACCTCACTGACTAGAAAACAAAGAAATTTGGTGATGTCAGAAGGAAACTGAAGAAGCTGAGAAAGGAATTTGAGAGGGAGAAGAGTAATTCCCTGTACAGGGGATCATCTCAGCGGGAGAAGGATCTTGCCAGGCAGCTGAATGAGCTTTTACTGAGAGAGGAAATAATGGCGAAGCAAAGATCCCGAGTCAACTGGCTGCGTGCGGGAGATCGGAACACTGGATTCTTTCATGCACAGTCTACTGCTAGACGCGCGCGCAACAGGATCTCGGCGCTGGTGGACTCCAATGGACAGGTCTGTGAGAGCAAGGAGGCCATCCATGAAGAGGTCCAGAATTTCTATACCAATCTCTATACGGCACAGGAAGAATTAGTTATAGACGAGGTGCTGCATCATGTTCCGGCTAAGGTAACTGAGCAGATGAACGAGCGGCTGTCGAGACCGTTCAAAGAGGAAGAAGTGAAGGCAGTGCTATTTGGAATGGCGCCTTCGAAGGCTCCGGGCGAGGATGACTTCAATGCAGGTTTCTACCAACGGCATTGGCACCTAATCGGGGAGGATGTGACTGCTGCTGTCCTCACCTTCCTGAATGAGGGACAAATGCCGGAGTCGGTAAACAGGACTATGATTGTTCTAATACCAAAGGTTAAAAATCCTCAAAACATTACTCAATACAGACCCATCTCCTTGTGTAATGTTATTTATAAGATGTGTTCGAAAGTTTTGGCTAACCGTCTTCGTGAGATTTTAGATGAAATCATCTCTGAAGAGCAAAGTGCCTTTGTGCCAGGACGGCTCATAACTGATAATATCTTAACGGCATATGAGTGTGTCCACGCAATGAAGAGGAAGAAAGGGAAGCAGGGATGGTGTGCAGTTAAGATCGATATGATGAAAGCATATGATCGAGTGGAGTGGGACTATCTACAAGGTATCATGGTCCAACTCGGTTTCTCTGAGGACTGGATATCTCTGGTGATGAAATGTGTCAATTCTGTATCCTTCCAGGTCAAAGTTAATGGGGAGCTCCTTCCTTCTTTCCACCCGTCGAGAGGCCCGCGTCAAGGTTGCCTGTGTCCCCTTACCTGTTTCTGTTATGCGGGGAGGGCCTTTCATGCATGTTGAAAAACTATGACGGGGGATGGATTGACAGAGGCATTAGAGCAGGATTGAGGTCCCCATGGATTTCACACCTGCTATTTGTGGATGATTGCTTGATATTCATGAAGGCAGATAGTAGAAGTGCAGTACGTCTCAATGAGATTTTGACTGCCTATAGCCTTGGCTCAGGTCAAAATGCTAATAAACACAAAAGTTCAGTGTTCTTCAGCCCAAAGTGTGGGGCATCGACGAAGAGAGGTGTTAAGAATGTACTGCAGATTTAGAGAGAGGCCCTCTCAGAGAAGTATCTGGGCTTGCCAACCGCAGCAGGGAGGATAACAGACCAGAATTTTGAGCATATCGTTGAGGCGAAAGGTCTAGGGTTCAAGGATGGGATTTCCGGAAAGCATCGAGTGCGGGGAAAGAGGTGCATATCAAGTCAGTGGTCCAAGCACTACCGGCCTTCTCTATGAGTTGTTTTAAACTCACTAAAGTCTTGTGCGGTAGAATTATGACAGTAATGTCCAAATATTGGTGGGCAGGATCTCTTGACAAGAAAGGTATGCATTGGCAAGAATGGCCGAAGATGACTACCCCGAAGTCTAAGGGGGGGGGGGGGGGGGGGGCTAGGGTTTCGCGACCTGGAGCTCTTTAATGATGCAATGTTAGCCAAGCAAGCTTGGCGACTGCTAGTAGACCCAGAAAGTTTATGTGCAAGGGTCTTGCGAGGCCGCTACTACCCAGAGGGGAATTTCCTTCAGGCTGGGTGTCCGGCTAGCTCATCTCGCACTTGGCGGGCGATTTTACAAGGGCGGGAAGTTCTCAAACAAGGTTTGATCCGCCGGGTGGGGAACGGACAGACAACTGAGATTTGGCATGACCAATGGATAGATGGAACGACCTCAATGATGCCGATCTGTAGGTTGTCTAATGAACCTTTGCAGCTCGTCTTTGACTTGCTGCACGAGGAGAATGGGCAGTGGAACATGGAGCTGCTACAGAAACTATTTTTGAGGACAGATGTCGACGCAATTTTGAACTTGCCGAGACCAAGGACAAATGAAGATGATTTCTGGGCTTGGGCCTGGGACCGATCTGGCGTCTTCTCAGTCATATCGGCGTACCGAGTGCTAAAACAGAAAAAGGACGAGGGTCACAGCTTGGCGGGCAGTTCATCGGGAGAGGAAGAAAGTTGGAAGCGTCTATGGAAGCTGAATGTTCAACCCAAATTTTGAATCTTCTGGTGGAGGGTGATGAAAGGTTTCCTACCTGCCAAGGCGGAGCTCGTAAGGAGACATATTGGCGAGGATGTGATTTGTGTGCTGTGTAGACATGAGGATGAGACTTTGTTTCATTCTCTGGTTACCTGCACCCATGCACAAGTGTTCTGGGCAGAGGCACATATATTTTTTGGCTGTAGCCTCCCTACGATGCTACCTTTGACTTGGACAAGGGATCTACTCGACCCCAGCTTCATTGCAAAGGAGGATGCAGCCATTGTAATCTCAGTGATGTGGGCAATATGGAGCGACCGCAACAAGTATACTCATGAAGAGCGGCAGTACCAGCCGCTCAGGTCTATGGAGCTAATACAGGAGCACTTGAGAGCTCTGAATATACCAGCCAACGACACAGTCGCACATCGGCGTAAAGAAAGGTGGAAAGCCCCGGCAGAAGGTGTGGTGAAGCTAAATGTGGATGCTGCAACTGATGCTATGGGATGCAGAGCTGGGACGGCGGTAGTTGCAAGAAATCACAAAGGAGAGTTTCTGGTAGGGAGATATGTCTCTTATGAGGGGCTCACCGATCCATTTGTATGTGAGGCGATGGGGTGCAGAGATGCTATGTTGCTAGCTATGGACAGAGGATGGCCTAGAGTGGAGATCATATCAGATTGCAAACCAGTAGTAGACGACTGGAACGCTGGGATACACTGTTCGGTGAGTGGTCCTATCTTCAGAGAGATGTCTTCCTATCTCTCGCTTTTCCAGGGGGTAGAGATTCAGCACAATGGAAGAGAAGACAATGAAGTAGCTCATGTTTTGGCTAGGCATGGTGTTACTGCCGTGAGGAGCAGTATGACCTTTTTTATCCCCCTGTTTTCCTAAGTGCAGCTTTGCACTCGGATTGTGTACGGTCTATGAATGAATAAAAACGCCTAAGGGCCGTATCTCAAAAAAGGTGCGGTGTTTCTGCAACCACGCTCAGCTGCACCCCGTCGATGAACAGTAAAATTGTAAAAAAGCAAAGAAGATCATAAAATTCTGAAATTTATACACATGAAAATTGAGAGAAACTTCTAGGTGCGTGCAAAAAGTAATAGTGTTTGGACATTCAAGGAGCTCATGGCAAAAATAACAACTTTGGCTTCTCAAAGAAACAATCAAAAAGTGCAATGCACATACCGGATTTTTGTTTTTTCACAAGCTCCTCAAATGTCCAAACACCTTGACACTTTGCACGCACCTAGAAGATTCTCTCAACTTTCATGTGTAAAAATTTCAGATATTTGGGAAATTTGTTTTGCTATTTATTTTAAATTACAGCTCGTTAGATGCGGCTGCTCCTGGCTCAGACATGGATTTCTGTCGTTTACTGCATTATTCGTACACGACACCTAAGCATATATTCCCATGGGCTGCCCCATGTAACTTTCTGGCTCACCTAAGATTGTTGGGTGCAACTAATTGGAGGGCACTCCTCACTGGGTGTCCCCGTGGACACTTGTTCTGTGTGGGACTGCCCCAGCATGCCATGAGGCGCATGCTAGCGCCGCCACATGTCACGTGCTGGTTGCTTCTCGCATCGGGATGCTTTTTCTTTGATTTTTTCTTGGGGTTTATGTTTTTATTTTATTTTCATTTTTAGTTTTTTCTTCAGCTTTTCTGGTTTTCTCTCTGTCAGAAGCATGAAAACACGTAATGCTTTGCGTGAAGCACAATTGTGCTCCCGCGTGAAGCACAATTATGCTTATCACGTGAAAGCATAACTGTGTTTTTTTTTTGAAAAATGAAGCATAGGTGTGCTTCTGCGTGAAGCACATTTGGTTTTTTCTGAAAACTAAAGTATAGTTGTGCTTTCGAAGTCAAGCATAGTTCTGCTCTTTCGAATGAAAAGTACAACTGTGCTTTCCGAAAACTGAAGCACTGATGAGCTTGTGAATGAAGCACATATGTGCTCCACATGAAAGCACAAATGTGTTGTGCTTTTACCAAAAAGTGAAGCACAGAATGTGCTTTCGCATGAAACACAATTGTGCTTCCATGGTATTTTCTGTTGTGTTTCTTTGACAATTTTCTTTATCAAAACCTATCAACATAGGATCTGGTCTCCTAGATCTTGACACCGGGAACACAACGTTGAAAACAATTCGTGATTTGGATGTATGATTCAAGAGATAAAACATTTGAAAAAGGTGAATCTACGAAGAAAGCACAAACAAACCGATCTGTGCCTCCACGTATGGGAAGACATCCCACCACAAATTACCAAGTTGCGACAAGTGTCTTATATGCAACGCGTCACTTCTCACCAACACAAAAGGGACAGTGACCTTTACAAGCGTACCCTTCATTATTGATTTTGAAGATGTTTTTACAATGGGCCCCTGTTTTCGCTTGCCTGAGAAAGCCTTTGTTTCCGAGGCCTAAGAAACCCGCCATGTGTGAACTTTTGGTAGCGGGTCTTTTTGGCCCATCTCATCAGCGCTATCTGATTTTTGGGAGAAACTAACCAAGGGTTATCTCTTGGAGGGCAGCCGCAAGGGCCATTTTTTGGTCTAGGAGCGCGCCACGTGGTGTGTCCAGCTGCCGCCACGTGTCGTGTGCTGGGTGCTTCCTTTGGATTTCCGTTTTTATTTTTCTTTACGCGTTTTCAGGATTTACATGGGTTTTTTCGTCTTTTCAATTTTTGTCAGATTTTCCCTAGGTTTTGGAGATTTTTTTTGCGAAACACTATTGTGTTTCTCAATTTTTTTTGCTTCCATGGGAAGTATAGATTTGTTTTAGCGAGAAGCATAGATTTGCTCCCACGCGGGAAAAAAATATTGTGTTTCCGTGAGCTGTGATTCTTGGAA
This sequence comes from Triticum urartu, assembly GCF_056163025.1. NCBI lineage: Eukaryota > Viridiplantae > Streptophyta > Magnoliopsida > Poales > Poaceae > Triticum > Triticum urartu. Next base: position 742,585,092 of record NC_141875.1, on the reverse strand, counting down.
AAAAGTGCTTTTATGAGAAATACAGATTTGCTTCTCGTGGAAGTACAAAATTTGCTGGAAAAACCACAACCATGCTTTCGGACTCCAGTTTTTTTCTTCTTTTTCTCGGTGTTAGTATTTTTTTTTCAGTTGCCAGTTTTTCTATTTTCGTTTTTCTTTTCGGTATCATTTTCCCAGTTTTTTCCTTTTATCATGAAAAATAAGTTCATTGAAAACCTACTAACATGAGATTTGGACGTGAGAAATCCAACAATGAAAACGGTTCAAGATTTGGACGCATGGTTCAAGAGATAAAACATTTTGAATAAACAAATCGATAAAATAAAGGGAAAACATTGCATGTGCATCACTTGTAACACCAGAGGTGGGGTGACCTTTAGAAAGGGGTAACCCTTAACTTGTGATTTCGTTGATTTTTTTACATGAAGAGAAAGGTGTGATAGCTCTCGGGTGCAGGGACACCCTCTATAAATAGTAAATGCGAAAAAAGTCAAAATATGATGAAACCTTGCAACATCAAAGATGATCAAACGTTTTAGGTTCTCGCAAATTTTAATAACAAAATATCAAGCAGAAGGTGTACACATGAGCTTCTCATTTGGGTGCTAAACGTTTTAGGTTCTCGGAAATTTTCATCACAAAAATTTGAGCACAGAATCTTTTTTCTTGTTTAGAGCTCCTCGAATGTTTTTTCGGCATGAAAACTTCCAAGCACCTACAAACTTTGATCATATTTGATGTGGCAGAGTTTCAGATTTTTTTATTTTGTTTTCTAGTTTTTTTGAATGTACTGTTCATAGAGGGTGTCCCTACACCCGGGAGTTGAAAAACCAGTCTCCTACGTGAATGGTACGGGGATGACATAGACGAAAGGACTAAAATGTACTCAACTTTCTTGATGTAAGTTGATGTCTGATCTAGACTTGATATGCATTGTCTCTGTACAAATCTCAACCCGTGGAGACATCAAACCTCGATTTAGAAATGAGAAAAATCTATCTGGGGTCATTTGGAAGTAGCAAAACCGTGGAAAGGTACGATAGCTTTCCAGCTCGTTGGTTTGGCGGGGTTTGCGAAAGAGGAGACGAGGAGTTGAGTGGAGTGCAGCACGAGTACGGCATTCTTTAGAAGAGCAAGAAGCAGCTGCTGCTGAAAACCAAGTCATGCAACCTCCGCTAGTGCAGCACACAGCCACACCATTTTTGGCTTACTGGCAGCGTGACGCGACGGCCATGGTGCTGAGGACAGGGGAGCCGATCCTCCACCTGGAGCAGCGCCAACGTCGTCCACCAGACGACCGTGTCCTCATGCTGCTGTACGCCGTTGGCCCTCTCCGTCCAATGCTGTTCGGCGTGCCGCAGCCAGAGCCCGTCGCGCTCACCCTCCTCGCAGCCGCACAGGAGAAGGGAACAGTGTGCTTGGACGGAACCCCCGCCGGGGTACCACCTCACATCCATCTGCAGGTACGTGCAATCCATCCTTCCAATATTCCCTGAATCTTTTTCCCCTCTATATACATGGGACCCACTGATCAGACCAGTGGGCCCATGGCGGGAGAAGATGGCGCCATCGACTGGTCAAACCTGACCAGTGTGCCCATGGGACCCACTGTTAGTGACCCAACGCTGTACCGCTTCGTCTTAAGTGAAGGCGCCATTTACTTCGTATGTTTTCTTACTCAGAAAACGTATTTCTCGCTGAACCGTTTTCATTTTAGAGTTAAAAAAAAATCAGATTTTTGACTAAACTTTAACTTCCCTTACTGTTTAAACCGCAACTCCAAATGAATTGATTCTTTTTCTGACATTCTTCAATTTTCATCTAGTTTATGTCGGTATTTATTTCAAAAATTTCCAAACAACTTTTTTGTGCTGTTTTGTATTTATGTGGTAATTGCATTATTTTGAAAATAGGAAAAATGGAGGGAAGATGATTTTTACAAAATCATGGAGTGAATCAACCTTTCTGCAGACCCAAGGCAAGCATCTTGAACAATTGATATGATGATTGCTTGCTAGAATTTAGAATATGTTTATGTTAATTCAAATGAATTTGCAAAGTTGATAATCATGCATGTATGATGACTAGCTAATGTTTTGATTTCACTTAAACATGTAACATTTGTGGATGTGGTTATTGCCTCGTGCCACACATGCTTTATTGGATCAAACCAAGTGCTATCCAGACACGTAAGATGAAATTGACACATGGACATGACACAGAGGCAAAACTTGACACATAGACATGACACAGAGGCAAAAATTGATGAGGTAACATTCAGTCATATCAATCCATCCACGTTTACAACGGCATGACCATCTAGATTGGTCATAATCAGCTAGAAATAATTTAGTCGACCACTGCTGCCTGCTTTATGCCCATTTCGTATAAGGCAATTACGACCTTCCTGACCAAAATGGTCGTTATGGTTTAGGGTTGGACCCTCGCAAACAGCTTACGACCAATTGGTTTCAAATGGTCGTAGATTTACGACCAATTCACCCAAGTCACTAATAGAAGGTCAAAAGTTGACATATTTCTTGTAGCGGCAGCGGTGGCGAATCATCCATGCTTTGTTGAGCTGCCATTGTTGGCATTTATTTATTTTTCTTTCTCTTTTGGGCTTGATCTTGGAAGTTGCTTTATAATATAAAGCGGGGAAACCCTTTTTCTGCAGGTCGCTGCTGTTATGGGTGTGTTCATGCCGTCGCTGGTACTGTACTTGCATGCGCATGTATGCATGAAAGCAAGCTTAAGCACGATTACTTCTTTGCTAATTAGTAATTACCCCACGTACGTATCCAATAGATCCTTGGTAAGAGACAAATATGAGACCAGATTGACTACAAACCCAATTGCTATACTCTAACCAGAGTACATAAGAACAATGTGTAAAATTCTTGCCTCCTCTAATCAGAGATTCAGAGTACATGTTTGAATTTCTTTTTGTCAGAATTTCACCAAGGTCGATTGGTTTATTTCCATTTGCTTATAGTTAAACTTTCTTTCTACTATTTATTTTTGTTACTATTGAACATGTAAACCAGAGGACAGGAGTTTGTCGAATTTAGCTTCTACTAATGCCTGCTAAAAGTTCCCGCAGCAACGCACGGGTGTCATCTAGTTTTTATAAAGTGGGCTCACAATATGCAACATCAAACTTAAAAAAAGAACTTTCAACTGCACGGGTTCCAAATTTTAGAAACCAAATCATTGGGTCTGCCATGCTCGCACAAACTTCATGGAATTGGATGATAAAGTTTCCGAAACATTAACTTTCAAAAGTTTCATGGATAGTTTTCAGAAATTTGAGGATAAATCGCGAGAGATGGAAATTTTCGCCCATTTTGTGAAAAACCTATCTGTAGGAATTGTGAAGTAGCATTTTGGATATTAGTAGTTAGTTAGCTAGCTTAGTGCGTGGAGTTAGTGGTTAGTGGTAGTGGAGTACGACGTGAGACCGTGCGTGGTGGCTGGCGTGCGTGCATGAGTTTTGTGTACGTGTTATTTAAGTGATCAGATGAATGAGAAAAAGTTTAGGCCGTGAGGGCTGAGGAAAAATGTAGCCTATGTGGTTTTCATCCGGAGACAAGGCAAAGCTAGCTTTGTCCTTGATGAAGTGTGTGTCTGTATTCGTGAGAGAAGAAGAAAGAGTTGTGTGAGGCAACGTGAGGAAGAACAAGGGAGCAAGGAGCAGCTCCAACAAAAGGGACGATTGCTTTCCAGCTGGAAGATTTGGCGGGGTTTACGAAAGATGACGAGGAGTGGAGTGGAATGAAAAACGAGCACTGTGTATTTTAGAAGAGGAAGAAGCAGCAGCTGCCGCAACCAAATCATGCAACCTCCGCTAGTGCAAGACACATCCACACCATCTTTAGCTTACAGGTGACGTGACGCGACAGCCATGGACATGGTGCCCGCTTCAGCGGGGCCGCTCCTCCACCTGGAGCAGCGCCCACATCGTCCATCAGACCACCGCGGATGGTGGGGACTTGCGGCAGCAACCCTGCTCCTCATGCTGCTGGTCACCGTTGGTCCTCTCCGTCCTAAGTTGTTCGGCGTGCCACAGCCGGAGCCCGTCGCGCTCACCCTCCTCACTGCCGCACAGGAGAAGGGTGCAGTGTGCTTGGACGGAACTCCATCGGGTTACCACCTCCAGAGAGGCTCCGGTGACGGCTCCAGCAGCTGGCACGTCCATCTACAGGTACGTACCATCCAGCCATCCATCCAATGTTCCCTGCATCTTTTTCCCTCTACATATCTTCTTTTTTGCGAAATCTCCTCTATATATCAAAAGACATGCATGATGGGGATGTCTAGCAAGTTGACTCAAGGAAGGGCAAATAGTTGATGGACTTGTTTGTTTCTTTTAACAACCAAGGGAGGAGGCTGGTGCGGCACAGTCAATGATTGTTCCAATCGTAGAATGTCTGATCTCGGTTCGTCTAAATTCATGAAACCGATTCACTTCGCTGGCGCTGGAATCCTCGGCAGTGACCACCTGCAAAATCCTGGTAATCACCAATACTTCTGTTCCACACACCAGTCCATATCTATTTAATTTGTTCCATTTTTTCATGTCCTTCTCTCTGTTTGCCTGAATATTTAATACTTCTTGCTATGCCTTTGCACTAATTGTCATCAGCGCAAATCAACCTGTGGTTGAGTTGGTTAGGTGGACAGTGATATCCCCAACCCACCAGGTTCAAATCTTGGTGCTCGCATTATTTTTGAATTTATTTCAGGATTTCTGGCGATGCGCTTTCAGTGGGAGGAGACGTTCCCGTCGACGACGAGGCGCCTACGATGACTTCATAAATCATAAGATGATATGCCGGCTTAGTCTTTCAGAGGTGCTCATAGGGGTAGGGTGTGCGTGTGTGCGTTCATAGGGGTGAGTGTATGCGCATGTATATGAGCGCTTGTGTCTGTACTGATGCTCAAAAAAAAATTGTCATCAGCATGTTATTAGATTTCTACAATTGGAACAAAGCCTACGTGCGATACTGCGATGGAGCTTCGTTTTCAGGGGATGCGGAAGGTCAAGCACAGGTGATTTTTCTGGATTCTGATATATGTGATGTCGTTGTTTCGGTTGCTTCAGGAGATGTTTTCGTAATGGTGTAGGATGGAACCATACTATACTTCAGAGGATTGCGTATCTATCAAGCGGTTATTGACGAACTAATGGAAAAAGGACTTGCCAATGCTACACATGTCATATTTGTTGGAACCGCAGCCCTCTCTCACACACGGCTAGAAGTAGAAAAAGATACAAGACACAAGAAATTTCGGGCCGGCGCACGAACGCCGTCACAGGCGCACGAGCGCCCCAATCCTTTTCCTCTTTACAGTGGCTACATGGCTACCCTCGACTCCATACCGGCGCAACTCGATCAATACATGGAGGAGGGGTTTTTATACCCGTGCACACACACCACACGGCCGGCACACCCGGCAACTAACTCACGCACTAAGCTAACCACTACATGCACGATTCATATCCATGCATGACCACATGACTCGCCGGGCTAGCCCATGCATGCACTAGCATGACCCGGCCAACCATCTAGCTAGCTTGCAACTAACTCCCTCCAGCCGCGTGCACGCCGCACCTGACTCCAACAGATCGCAACGGCTCCCCGCATGCAGCTCCTCCACTTCACGAACGCAACCACGGGCTCACGCCGGGGGACACACATGCTACGGACTCAACCTGGTCATCTTCATGCCAGTCGCCATCGCCGTGTGCATGGCTTATTGCCATCAATACTTAATTTACTGGGCTAATATAAATTGAGCAAGAGCCATTAGTACAAAAGTTGCATTCTGTGCTACAAATGTTAGTTGTGATTTGTGAACAAGAACCATGTAAAAATGATTTTTTTTTCATATTTCTACGCCTTTCAGGCCATCCTTACAGGTTGTTCTGCTGGTGGTCTAGCAACGATAGTGCATTGCGACGATTTTAGTGCACGATTTTCTCACAAGGTTTCGGTTAAATGCCTTGTCGATGCTGGGTTTATTCTTGACGTGTAAGACTCTTGAAAATAAAATAAAAAAGTAACCCACTAGCATGGTATCTGAACTAAAAGTGCCACTTTTTCTAACAGAAAGGATATATCTGAACAAAGGTCCTTCCGATCTCTCTATGGTGGAGTCGTTCATCTCCAGGTTAGCCACTGGACTTGCTTAAAACTTTAATAGCATGCCTTATTTTGTAACCAAGATTTCTAGTTATCTTTTCCCCCTTTTTGCACTTCTCAAAAACACGACTTTTAGAAAAGGCTTTATAAAACTCTTGAGTTTGCAAGTGGTTAGTTGTGCAACAGTCGGTAAAACACACAATATTTTTCTGTCCATGTGATGATGCCACTTTGTACTAAATGCCACTGAGTTTCTTCTGTATCTCACAAAATTTGCTAATTTATTTAGAATGTTAGACAAGTGTTGCCCAAGGACTGCCTTACCAACAAAGAGCCAACTGAGGTAGTTTCAACTGAATAACATGATATGCTTCGCACTCTTAAGCATGCCATCAGGTTATGCTAGTAAGTTCGTTAGCTGAAATAATTGTGTTCCTAGTGTTTCTTCCCTGCGGAACTTATTAAGAGCATCCACACCCCCATGTTTATTGTCAACTCTGGGTATGATCCAGCGCAGGTAATTTTATATTTTCTTCTTCTCGTTCTTATTTCTACTCCATTAAAAGTTTCACCATTTAATTGCTTATCCTTCGCTATAGATACGAAATGTGATCGTACCAGCTTCGTCGGCTCCTGATAAGTCGTGGTTGAGTTACAAGGATAATATCCGGAACTGCAATTCCACACAAATTGATGTTCTTGATGGTTAGCTTAGCTTGTCAATTTTTCACTCTCATTAAGCATCAATGTTTTTCCCTGTTTGTGAAACTCTAAATATTCTGCTACCGCATCGATAGGACTAAGGACCACGATGGCTGATGCACTAAAGGTTGTTAAAGATAAAGAGGACTGGGGATTTTTCATCGACTCATGCTTCACTCATTGCCAAACGGTCCTTGATGTCTCATGGAATTCACATAATTCCCCGAGGCTTGGAAATAAAGTAGGCAGTTCGAAATCCACAATAAATCACATTATTTGCTATCCCATGTTGTTTCTTGGATTGATATTGTTTCACTACCATCTTATATATGGAGCAGACCATTGCAGAAGTTGTTGGAGATTGGCACCGTGGAAGGACGCAAGGAGTGAAAGAGGTTGACTGCAAGTATCCGTGCAACCCAACATGCAATAGTCAGTCACCTTTATGATTTGGTATTACATTGCATTGGTTGAGGTTTACTATGTAATGTAAAGAGTGCAAGAAAGAAAGAGAAAAAACAGCAATCATCAAAGTGAAAAGTAATGATCATATGTAATAAAACAAGTGTGGTCAGATGAATGATGGTGGATCGTGTGAAAATGTCCACGGAGCAAAAAAAAAATGTATTTCAAGCACCAAATCAGTATGGAAAATTTCCCAAAAATGATGAGTTATTCAGTTAATCTATCTTTCTATATACCAATATATCTATCTATTATATATAAAATGTACTTTACGGGCTAACCAGAAAAAGCATAAATAGCTTAGAAAAAGGACAGAAACTTTACCATCTCCACCATACGTCGCTCGTGCAACGGTGTGGCTCATGGTCTTGCTCAACTTGGTTATAACAACAAGCGCACTGCAGTGTGGCTTAGATCGGTTCCCTCTAAGATTGATTTGCTGTATTCAAACGATTGTAACCACACTGGTTAAGCAATGAAATCTCTTTTTTCTCGCAAAAAAAGCTTAGAAATTACCACAAAAATTAGAAACATCTGACCATTTAATAAATTGACTGGAACTCTGTAGCTTTTCGATATAAATTAAAGAAAATTACCCACCTTTGCCATTACATAACCCACCGGAGGTTACAGATTCCACGAGAAGTTATTTTCCTTAGGTTGCCCTCACGTCTCCCATACCTAGCTGATGGACTAACCTAAGAAATCTATCTATCATACCATGCACGACCTGAGCACCTCCATGAACCCATGACCTAGGCGCCTCCTCCCCCTGCTGATCCATTGATTCATGTGTCGCATCCTCATGGGAGCTGCCACAAACGCTCGACCTGGATGCCCCAAGTCACCTTACCGAGCTATTCCACCCCTCCCTGACCTCCATTGGTTCCTCTACTACGCCCTCTTGTGAGCCGCCACAAATGGTCAATCTGGGAGCCCAATCAAGCCTCCTCCCCAAGCATCAATGGTTCCTCTATTGGACCCTCAGGGAACTGAAGTCTGCACGTGGTGACAAACCACATCTATGGTCCACCGATACCATATCATCGCGTCTTGCATCATCGTCTTTGATGGAGTTACAAAATGTAATTTCATGTAACTCCCCCTTTGATTATTTCCCACCGTTGATTTTAATTAACAAGGGCATTACGGTCCTTTTTTCCAGTAACTTTGTCAATTCGCTCTGTCAATCCCTCGCATGTCGTCCAACCCATCTCGCGAGAGGGAGGCGCCGCCGCGAGGACCCGGGAGACGCCGCCGGCACCGCCGCAAGGTCCTGGAGGCGAACCCGCTGGGCTTGGTCGTAGTGGCCGCTCCCCTACGGCCCCGTGGACGCCGCCGCGAGGTCCTGAGGCGATGGCGCTGGCGCGAGGTGCTGGAGGCGATCCCCTGGCTGTGCTTGGTCGTAATGGCCGCTCAACGGAGCAAGGTACTGCGCCCCCTGCCCCCATCTCTTCCTTCCCTCCCTCCCTGCACCTTGTGCGGGCGGTAATCTGAATTCCGTAGATGAAATAATCTGGATCTCTGTCAGTACTGGTTTGGCAATGCAAACAAATGTGTTTAGACAGTACGTACATTATAACCTCTGCCTATTTCTTGGTCTGAAACAAAACAATCTACCTAGCTATGCATTCATCAAGGGAATTCAGTGCTAGATCGTTCGGTGATGCCAACAGCAGAGAAAATGAACTAACAAGTTTTGAGTTGTGGGTTGGATGTAGTTGGGTTGAGCTTTTCTTAATAATTTGGGATAAGTATATTTTTCATCCTCGAAATCGTCCCTCAACTCTGAAACCACTAAAACTCAATCCGTCAACTATTTAAACCGGATACTTTTAGTCCCTCACGACGCTTAAAGTGGTTTCAGTATGACGTGGACCCGGTTTTCGTCCCTCGTGATGCTTAAAGTGGTTTTGTTTGTCCAGTTTGGTAACAACAAATTGTATACTAACTAGATGGTTTCAGTTCCAGACCATTTTATAAATTGAATGGGATTCATAGCAGATTGTTCACATGATTTTAGACAATTGTGTAAACTGAATGCATTGCAAATTGTTCACTTGTTAATAGATGATTGGACAGAGTACGGAACCGAACAGATTGCATGACAAACATAGTCTGACAACCACAAACATAGTACTCCCTCCGTCCGGAAATACTTGTCATCAAAATGGATGAAAATGGATGTATCTACAACTAAAATACATCTAGATACATCCATTTCAATGACAAGTATTTTTGGACGGAGGGAGTACTGATTAGTCTTACAAGCAAACCACAAGGAATTTCTCAAAGTCTGACAAAGTAAATGAGAAATACTACAAGCAACCACAAACATGAATTCTGACATAACCACAAGGGATAACCACAAACATGAGTACAAGTACACTAGTCCAGTAGTTTTGCTGGGACTTTCTTTGCTCTTTTATTTCGAAAAAAGTCCATTTTACTACCCTGAAAAAAGTTGGTGGTTCACATAACCCCCTGATCTTTATTTCTGTTCCCTTCATCCCCTAAACAATCCCATACCGGACAAAATCGGTCCCTATGGTGGTTTGACTCAAATGGCTGCTGATGTGGCAGTGGTCAACGGTGGTTTTGACCACAGGTGGGCCCCCCTCATCAAGCTGGGCTGAGATAGAGGAGCTCTAGCCTCCCCTTGCGCCCGACCCCGCCGCCTCCGGCCGACGCCGGCGACCGCCGGAGTTCCAAGCCGCCGCGCTGAGCGCCCTGCTTCTCCTTCCTCCCTTCTCTTTCCTCTTCCTTCCCTCTTTTCTAACCCCAAATCTCCCGCATATCCCTTGTTCGTCGCCTGAAGCTCATGGTCGCCGTCGCCGCGTTGATCCCGCGGCCGCCGGCCTCCCCTCGTCACGCCAAGACGTCCAGTAGCTCCGCCATCGTCGTCTCCTTCACCCTTGCCGAAGGGCTCGGGCTAGGAGGCCACGTACGCTCGCCATCGCCATCGTCTTCGTCCACGGCGGCCGCATCTTGTCATCGATTTCGTTGTGTCCATCGACACCCGCGCTCGCTAACCTCGTCCACGAGCTCCGCGGTGAGCTCCTCTGCCGATTCCCCCTTCGATCTGTGCCCGTGTGCGCTGCAGCTGCAGCTACCTGTTGGAAATATGCCCTAGAGGCAATAATAAATTGGTAATTATTATATTTCCTTGTTCATGATAATCGTTTATTATCCATGCTAGAATTGTATTGATAGGAAACTCAGATACATGTGTGGATACATAGCCAACACCATGTCCCTAGTAAGCCTCTAGTTGACTAGCTCGTTGATCAATAGATGGTTGCGGTTTCCTGACCATGGACATTGGATGTCATTGATAACGGGATCACATCATTAGGAGAATGATGTGATGGACAAGACCCAATCCTAAGCCTAGCACAAAGATCGTGTAGTTCGTATGCTAAAGCTTTTCTAAATGTCAAGTATCATTTCCTTAGACCATGAGATTGTGCAACTCCCGGATACCGTAGGAATACTTTGGGTGTGCCAAACGTCACAACGTAACTGGGTGGCTATAAAGGTACACTACAGGTATCTCCGAAAGTGTCTGTTGGGTTGGCACGAATCGAGACTGGGATTTGTCACTCCGTGTAAACGGAGAGGTATCTCTGGGCCCACTCGGTAGGACATCATCATAATGTGCACAATGTGACCAAGGAGTTGATCACGGGATGATGTGTTACGGAACGAGTAAAGAGACTTGTCGGTAACGAGATTGAACAAGGTATCGGGATACCGACGATCGAATCTCGGGCAAGTATCGTACCGCTAGACAAAGGGAATTGTATACGGGATTGATTAAGTCCTTGACATCGTGGTTCATCCGATGAGATCATCGTGGAACATGTGGGAGCCAACATGGGTATCCAGATCCCGCTGTTGGTTATTGACCAGAGAGGTGTCTCAGTCATGTCTGCATGTTTCCCGAACCCGTAGGGTCTACACACTTAAGGTTCGATGACGCTAGGGTTATAGGGAATAGATATACGTGGTTACCGAATGTTGTTCGGAGTCCTGGATGAGATCCCGGACGTCATGAGGAGTTCCGGAATGGTCCAGAGGTAAAGATTTATATATGGGAAGTCCTGTTTTGGTCTCCGGAAAGATTTCGGGGTTTATCGGTAACGTACCGGGACCACCGGGAGGGTCCTGGGGGTCCACCAAGTGGGGCCACAAACCCCGGAGGGCTGCATGGGCCAAGTGTGGGAGGGGACCAGCCCCAGGTGGGCTGGTGCGCCCCCCCACAAGGGCCCAAGGCGCCTAAGGGGAGGAGGGGGGCAAACCCTAAGGGCAGATGGGCCTTAGGGCCCATACCTGGTGCGCCTCCCTCTCCCCCTCCACCTGGCCGCCACCCAGATGGGATCTGGGGGCTGCCGCCACCCCTAGGGAGGGAACCCTAGGTGGGGGCGCAGCCCCTCCCCTCCCCCTATATATACTTGAGGTTTGGGCTGCCCAAAACACACGAGTTCCTCTCCTTCTTGGCGCAGCCCTACCCCTCTCCCTCCTCGTCTCTTGCGATGCTTGGCGAAGCCCTGCTGGAGTACCACGCTCCTCCACCACCACCACGCCGTTGTGCTGCTGCTGGATGGAGTCTTCCTCAACCTCTCCCTCTCTCCTTGCTGGATCAAGGCATGGGAGACGTCACCGGGCTGTACGTGTGTTGAACGCGGAGGTGCCGTCCATTCGGCACTAGGATCTCCGGTGATTTGGATCACGACGAGTACGGCTCCTTCAACCCCGTTCTCTTGAAAGCTTCCGCTTAGCGATCTACAAGGGTATGTTGATGCACTCTCCTTCCCCTCGTTGCTGGTCTCTCCATAGATAGATCTTGGTGACACGTAGGAAAATTTTGAATTTCTGCTACGTTCCCCAACAATGGTATCAGAGCTAGGTCTATGCGTAGTTACTATGCACGAGTAGAACACAAAGTATTTGTGGGCGTCGATATTGTCAATTATCTTGCCGTTACTAGTCTTATCTTGATTCGGCGGCATCGTGGGATGAAGCGGCCCGGACCAACTTTACACGTACGCTTACGTGAGACAGGTTCCACCGACTGACATGCACTAGTTGCATAAGGTGGCTAGCGGGTGCCAGTCTCTCCCACTTTAGTCGGAACGGATTCGATGAAAAAGGTCCTTATGAAGGGTAAATAGCAATTGGCATATCACGTTGTGGTTTTGCGTAGGTAAGAAACGTTCTTGCTAGAAACCCATAGCAGCCACGTAAAACATGCAAACAACAATTAGAGGACGTCTAACTTGTTTTTGCAGGGTATGCTATGTGATGTGATATGGCCAAGAAGAATGTGATGAATGATATGTGATGTATGAGATTGATCATGTTCTTGTAATAGGAATCACGACTTGCATGTCGATGAGTATGACAACCGGCAGGAGCCATAGGAGTTGTCTTTATTTATTGTATGACCTGCGTGTCATTGAACAACGCCATTTAATTACTTTACTTTATTGCTAACCGGTAGCCATAGTAGTAGAAGTAATAAGTTGGCGAGACAACTTCATGGAGACACGATGATGGAGATCATGATGATGGAGATCATGGTGTCATGCCGGTGACAAGATGATCATGGAGCCCCAAGATGGGGATCAAAGGAGCTATATGATATTGGCCATATCATGTCACTATTATTTGATTGCATGTGATGTTTATCATGTTTATGCATCTTATTTTCTTAGAACAATGGTAGTAAATAAGATGATCCCTCATGAAAATTTCAAGAAAGTGTTCCCCCTAACTGTGCACCGTTGCGAAAATTCGTCGTTTCGAAGCACCACGTGATGATCGGGTGTGATAGATTCTAACGTTCACATACAACGGGTGTAAGACAGATTTACACACGCGAAACACTTAGGTTGACTTGACGAGCCTAGCATGTACAGACATGGCCTCGGAACACAAGAGACCGAAAGGTCGAGCATGAGTCGTATGGTAGATACGATCAACATGAAGATGTTCACCGATGATGACTAGTCCGTCTCACGTGATGATCGGACACAGCCTAGTTGACTTGGATCATGTAATCACTTAGATGACTAGAGGGATGTCTATCTGAGTGGGAGTTCATAAGATGAACTTAATTATCCTGAACATAGTCAAAAGGTCTTCGCAAATTATGTCGTGGCTCGCGCTTCAGTTCTACTGTTTAGATATGTTCCTAGAGAAAATTTAGTTGAAATTTGATAGTAGCAATTATGCGGACTAGGTCCGTAAACTGAGGATTGTCCTCATTGCTTCATAGAAGGCTTATGTCCTTAATGCACCGCTCAGTTTGCTGAACCTCGAACGTCGTCTGTGGATGTTGCGAATATCTGACATACACATTTTGATAACTACGTGATAGTTCAGTTAAACGGTTTAGAATTGAGGCACCGAAGACGTTTTGAAACGTCGCGAAATATATGAGATGCTTCGAGGGCTGAAATTGGGATTTCAGGCTCGTGCCCACGTCAAGAGGTATAAGACCTCCGACGATTTTCTTAGCCCACAAACTAAGGGACAAAAGCTCAATTGTTGAGCTTGTGCTCAGATTGTCTGAGTACAACAATCATTTGAATCGAGTGGGAGTTGATCTTCCAGATGAGAGAGTGATATTTCTCCGAAGTCATTACCACCAAGCTGCTAGAGCTTCGTGATGAACTATAATATATCAGAGACATATATGATGATCCTTGAGATATTCGCGATGTTTGACACCATAAAAGTAGAAATCAAGAAGGAGCATCAATTGTTGATGGTTGGTGAAACCACTAGTTTCAAGAAGGGCAAGGGCAAAAAGGGATGCTTCATGAAACGGCAAATCAGCTGCTGCTCTAGTGAAGAAACCCAAGGTTGAACCCAAACCCGAGACTAAGTGCTTCTGTAATAAGGGGAACAGCCACTGGAGCAGAATTACCCTAGATACTTGGTAGATGAGAAGGCTGGCAAAGTCGATAGAAGTATATTGGATATATATTGTGTTAATGTGTACTTTACTAGTACTCCTAGTAGCACCATGGTATTAGATACCGGTTCGGTTGCTAAATGTTAGTAAACTCGAAATAAAAAGCTGCGGAGTAAACGGAGACTAGCTAAAGGTGAGCTGGCGATATGTGTTGGAAGTTTTTTCCAAGCTTGATGTGATCAAGCATCGCACGCTCCCTCTACCATCGAGATTGTTGCTTGCGTTGAGCATAGACATGATTGGATTATGTCTGTCACAATACGGTTATTCATTCAAGGAGAATAATGGTTACTCTGTTTATTTGAATAATGCCTTCAATGGTCTTGCACCTAAAATGAATGGTTTATTGAATCTCGATCGTAGTGATACCTATGTTCATGCCAAAAAGATATAAGATAGTAATGATAGTACCACCTACTTGTGGCACTGCCACGTAAGTCATATCGGTATAAAACGCATGAAGAAGCTCCATGTTGATGGATCTTTGGGCTCACTCGTTTTGAAAATTTTGAGACATGTGAACCATGTTTATTGGTGTATATGCATGAAGAAACTCCATGCAAATGGACCGTTTGGACTCACTTGATTTTGAATCACCTGAGACATGCAAATCATACCACATGGGCAAGATGACTGAAAGCCTCGTTTTCAGTAAAATGGAACTAGAAAGCAACTTGTTGGAAGTAATACATTTTGATGTGTGCAGTCCAATGAGTGCTGAGGCGTGTAGTGGATATCGTTATGTTCTTACTTCACAAATGATTTGAGTAGATGTTGAGTATATTTACTTGATGAATCACGAGTCTGAATTATTGAAAGGTTCAAGTAATTTCAAGGTGAAGTTGAAAGATCGTCGTGACAAGAGGATAAAATATCTATGATATGATCATAAAGATGAATATCTGAATTACGAGTTTGGCACAGAATTAAGATATTGTGGAAATTGTTTCACAGCTAATACAGCCTGGAACACCATAGTGTGATGGTGTGTCCAAACATCATAACTGCACCCTATTGGATATGATGCATACCATGATGTCTCTTATCGAATTACCACGATAGTTTATGGGTTAGGCATTAGAGACAACCACATTCACTTTAAATAGGGCACCACGTAATTCCGATGAGATGACACCGTATGAACTATGGTTTAGAGAAACCTAAGCTGTCATTTCTTAAAAGTTTGGGGCTGCGACGCTTATGTGAAAAAAATTCAGGCTGATAAGCTCGAACCCAAAGCGGATAAATGCATCTTCATAGGACACCCAAAACAGTTGGGTATACCTCCTGTCTCAGATCCGAAAGCAATAAGGGATTGTTTCTAGAATCGGGTCCTTTCTCGAGGAAAAGTTTCTCTCGAAGGAATTGAGTGGGAGGATGGTGGAGACTTGATGAGGTTATTGAACCGTCACTTCAACTAGTGTATAGCAGGGCACAAAGAGTTGTTCCTGTGGCACCTACACCAATTGAAGTGGAAGCTTATGATATTGATCATGAGACTTCGGATCAAGTCACTCCCAAACCTCGTAGGATGACAAGGATGCGTACTACTTCAGAGTGGTACGTAATCCTGTCTTGGAAGTCATGTTGCTAGACAACAATGAACCTACGAGCTATGGAGAAGCGATGGTGGGCCCGAATTTCGATAAATGGCTCGAGGCCGTAAAATCCGAGAGAGGATCCATGTATGAAAACAAAGTGTAGACTTTGGCAGAACGGCTCGATGGTCGTAAGGCTGTTGAGTACAGATGGATTTTTAAAAGGAAGACGGACAATGATGGTAAATGTCACCATTAAGAAAGCTCGACTTGTCGTTAAGATGTTTTCCGACAGTTCAAGGAGTTGACTATGATGAGACTTTCTCACTCGTAGCGATGCTAAGAGTCTGTTGGAATTATATTAGCATTATTTACGAAATCTTGCAGATAGGATGTCAAACATTGTTTCCTCGACGATTTTCTTGAGGAAAGGTTGTATGTGATACAACCGGAAGGTTTTGTCAATCTTGAAAGATGCTAATAAGTATGCAAAGCTCCAGCAACCCTTCTAAGGACTGGAGTTAGCATCTCGGAGTTGGAATGTATGCTTTGATGAGATGATCAAAGATTTTGGGTGTATACAAAGTTTATGAGAAACTTGTATTTCCAAAGAAGTGAGTGGGAGCACTATAGAATTTCTGATAAATATATGTTGTTGACATATTGTTGATCAGAAATGACGTAGGATTTCTGGAAAGCATATAGGGTTATTTGAAAGTGTTTTTCAATGGAAAGCCTGGATTAAGCTACTTGAACATTGAGCATCAAGATCTATAAGGATAGATCAAAACGCTTAATGGTACTTTCAAATGAGCACATACCTTGACATGATCTTGAAGGTGTTCAAGATGGATCAGTCAAAGAAGGAGTTCTTGCCCGAGTTGTAAGGTATGAAGTTAAGACTTAAAGCTCGACCGCGGTAGAAGAAAGAGGAAGGACGAAGGTCGTCCCCTATGCTTTTGTCATAGGCTCTATACGGTATGCCATGCTGAGTACCGCACCTGATGTGTGCCTTGCCACATATCTGGCAAGAGGGTACAAAGGTAATCTAGGAGTAGATCACCAGATAGCGGTCTAAATTATCCTTATAGGAATAAGGATATGTTTCTTGGTTATGGAGGTGATAAAGAGTTCGACGTAAAGAGTTACGTCGATGCAAGCTTAACACCTATCCGGATAGCTCTGAGTAGAGATACCGGATACGTATAATGGAGCAACAATTTAGAATAGCTCCAAGTAGAACAGTTATTTGAAATGGCTCCAAATGTAGCGTAGTAGTTGCATCTACAAGATGACATAGAAATTTGCGAAGTACATACGGATCTGAATGTTGCAGACCCGTTGACTGAAACCTCTCTCACAAGCATAACATGATCAAACCCAGAACTCTTTGGGTGTTGGTCACATGGGGATGTGACCTTGAGTGTTAATCACATATCGATGTGAACTGGATTATTGACTCTAGTGCAAGTGGGAGACTGTTGGAAATATGCCCTAGAGGCAATAATAAATTGGTTATTATTATATTTCCTTGTTCATGATAATCGTTTATCATCCATGCTAGAATTGTATTAATAGGAAACTCAGATACATGTGTGGATACATAGACAACACCATGTCCCTAGTAAGCCTCTAGTTGACTAGCTCGTTGATCAATAGATGGTTGCGGTTTCCTGACCATGGACATTGGATGTCGTTGATAACGGGATCACATCATTAGGAGAATGATGTGATGGACAAGACCCAATCCTAAGCCTATCACAAAGATCGTGTAGTTCGTATGCTAAAGCTTTTCTAAATGTCAAGTATCATTTCCTTAGACCATGAGATTGTGCAACTCCCGGATACCGTAGGAATACTTTGGGTGTGCCAAACGTCACAACGTAACTGGGTGGCTATAAAGGTACACTACAGGTATCTCCGAAAGTGTCTGTTGGGTTGGCACGAATCGAGACTGGGATTTGTCACTCCGTGTAAACGGAGAGGTGTCTCTGGGCCCACTCGGTAGGACATCATCATAATGTGCACAATGTGACCAAGGAGTTGATCACGGGATGATGTGTTATGGAACGAGTAAAGAGACTTGCCGGTAACGAGATTGAACAAGGTATCGGGATACCGACGATCGAATCTTGGGCAAGTATCGTACCGCTAGATAAAGGGAATTGTATACGGGATTGATTAAGTCCTTGACATCGTGGTTCATCCGATGAGATCATAGTGGAACATGTGGGAGCCAACATGGGTATCCAGATCCCGCTGTTGGTTATTGACCAGAGAGGTGTCTCAGTCATGTCTGCATGTTTCCCGAACCCGTAGGGTCTACACACTTAAGGTTCGATGACGCTAGGGTTATAGGGAATAGATAAACGTGGTTAGCGAATGTTGTTCGGAGTCCTGGATGAGATCTCGGACGTCACGAGGAGTTCCGGAATGGTCCGGAGGTAAAGATTTATATATGAGAAGTCCTGTTTTGGTCGCCGGAAAGGTTTCGGGGTTTATCGGTAACGTACCGGGACCACCGGGAGGGTGCCGGGGGTCCACCAAGTGGGGCCACAAACCCCGGAGGGCTGCATGGGCCAAGTGTGAGAGGGGACCAGCCCCAGGTGGGCTGGTGCGCCCCCCCACAAGGGCCCAAGGCGCCTAAAGGGAGGAGGGGGGGCAAACCCTAAGGGCAGATGGGCCTTAGGGCCCATACCTGGTGCGCCTCCCTCTCCCCCTCCACCTGGCCGCCACCCAGATGGGATCTGGGGGCTGCCGCCACCCCTAGGGAGGGAACCCTAGGTGGGGGTGCAGCCCCTCCCCTCCCCCTATATATACTTGAGGTTTGGGCTGCCCAAAACACACGAGTTCCTCTCCTTCTTGGCGCAGCCCTACCCCTCTCCCTCCTCGTCTCTTGCGATGCTTGGCGAAGCCCTGCTGGAGTACCACGCTCCTCCACCACCACCACGCCGTTGTGCTGCTGCTGGATGGAGTCTTCCTCAACCTCTCCCTCTCTCCTTGCTGGATCAAGGCATGGGAGACGTCATCGGGCTGTACGTGTGTTGAACGCGGAGGTGTCGTCTGTTCGGCACTAGGATCTCCGGTGATTTGGATCACGACGAGTACGACTCCTTCAACCCCGTTCTCTTGAACGCTTCCGCTTAGCGATCTACAAGGGTATGCAGATGCACTCTCCTTCCCCTCGTTGCTGGTCTCTCCATAGATAGATCTTGGTGACACGTAGGAAAATTTTGAATTTCTGCTACGTTCCCCAACACTACCCCCGTGCGCTCGCTCGCTGCTGCTTTGCTTGTGGCTGCTGCTTGTGCCGTTGTTGCCTTGCTTGCTGCTACTGTCGGGGTACGCGCTGCATCGCGGGGGTCAATCCGGTGGTCGTAGGTCCGCCGGGGGTGGCCTTTGCCACCGAGACGAGCGCCCGAGCTCCTCTCTGTCCCGCGGCCGAGCGACAGAGGAAGGAGACAGACCTGTCAAGCGGACCCCGCCTCCTTTAGGCCCCACCCGTCAATCTCAGCCACACCTGCCAAGGGAGGCCCACCCGCAGGTCAAAACCACTGTTGACCAATGCCACATCAGCAGCAAGTGGAGACAAACCACCCAGGGGGTTCTTTCATCCGGTATGGGTTTGTTTAGGGGGTGAAAGGAATAGAAAAATAGATGAGGGGGTATTGTGAACCACCAACTTTATTCAGGGTAGTAAAATGGACTTTTTTCTTTTATTTCCTCCAGCTTGAAAACTTGCAGCACCAGATGTAACATTGACTGTAAATGATCAACTAGACTGCACATTTACTGTCACATTTAAACTTGAAGCAGACATCCGAAATATTACTGCACATTTACTGTAAATGATGAACTAGACTGCACATTTACGGTTACATTTCCAGTCAAAACCAGGCCACGTGGGCGATTTTAGTCAAAACCGGGTACACGTCGTACCAAAACCACTTTAAGCGTCGCAAGGGACAAAAAGTATCCGGTCTAAATAGTAGAGGGACTGAGTTTTAGTGGTTTCGAAGTTGAGGGATGATTTCTATACTATCGCCAGAGTTCGAGGATGAAAAATATACTTATCCCTAATAATTTTCTTAGTTTTTCATGGATTCACTATTATGTGTCTCATTGCCTTTTCTACATGATTTTAGTTGTTTGCCCGAGGCCTATTTTGGGAAACCAATTGCTTTGATGTTACACTTTACTGTCGTCACGATTGAAATTCAACATAAGAGAGTACATTTTTCATACGCCACATGATTGACACCAATTGTTTATTTGTATGTTATATGAAGTAAGACATGGCCAATCGATCCTAACTATCCTCTGTCCTTTGCAGGTGACGACGATGTTCTCTGAATTCTGATCTCTCTCCCGTGTTTTCGGACAACAATGATCAGTAGTAGCAGTAGTCCTTTGCACAATTTTACTTCTCTGTGTGCAGTTTAAAAGCTAGGAAAAAATGGGAGCCATGAATACCCGCATTGCTCTCATATCATCTCCATGGATGAAAAAGGGTGTATAGTGCCATCGTTGTTCATCCTCTCCCTTTGTCACGAGACTTGTCTGAATCAACTTAGCTGACAGAATGGCTACCTGTCTCGTTTTTTCATCAGCCATCACCTCTGCAGTTTTCTTGGCACGAAAATTCAACAAATGTATGTGTTGATGGAATCTGGAGATCTAGAAAAGAAAGCTTATATTACTAACTTTTGTTTGTGTTTTTGTCAGCCGTGAGTGCACGCACGCGATGGGTGGTCTAGCACGGAAATGATTTGCTGCTTCCTGATGAGCAGGAAATGAATTGATGCTTCATAATGAGCAGATTGACATATTTAAATGACATGTTTGTGTAGGCAACACTGATTTTACGTGGAAGATAAAATCAGTATTTGCAAGGTGGTTCAGTTCAAGAGAAGGATGCAACTTGAAAAGTAATGGAAATTAATCTGATATGGAAGATAGATAAAAAATGTCTCACATCGTTCCATCCTTTGGAGAACAGAACCTACAGTAAATGTCACTAAGGATATCCTTCGTCCCGACCCAGGCGAAGACACAGAAGTTAAAAACTCAAATTAAATCCTAGTAAGAGAATCTTCAATAGCTGCCCTATAATAGGGCATAACCACCTTTTAGGACATTTGGGGGCAAAAACGAGCCTCCAACGGGCAGCCCAAAAATAGAGCACTACAAATATACAGCACTTGGGCAACTGCCACAAATCCAAGCCCACAAGTACCGCTGTTAGTCGTTTGGCCCCGCAAGTACCGCTGGTAGAACCAGGGATCCTACCGGACTTGCTCCGTAGGTTGTAGGGGAAGGATGGAGTAGGATGGGGCGATGATCGGGCGCGCCGGCGGCTGGGCGCCGTCGCATCGGAGGGAGATGGCGGCGGCGGCTAGGGTTAGTGGCGGCTAGGGTTCCGGCTCCTTTGGGAACCGGGCAATAGGGATAATAATATTCTTATTGCTTAATTCCAAAAAGAGTCTTACAGCCTATATTTATAACCTAGATAACTTGCATAAGAATTAACCTAAGATAACTTGCATAAGAATTAACCTAAGATAACTTGTGGGCTAAGATTGCCCGGTGGGCCTAGCTAAACCGGCCATAACACTTCTCCCCGCCTGCACAAACAGCTCATCCTCGAGCTGTAAGGTGGGAAAGCGCTTGCGGAACTCCTCGAAGCGATCAACCAGCGTCAAACACCTTCTCGACAGCTGGGGCGGCCAGGTCGGCAGCGACGGCGTCATCCAGAATGTAGTCTGCAACCTCCAGGTAGAAGAGTCGCGGGCAGGCATGGCCGGGCGTGTAGGGCTCGCCGCAGTTGAAGCACAACCCTTGGCGGCGACGCTCGAGTAGCTTGGCTGAGGTGAGCCGGCGGAACGGGCGCGCCGCGGTCGCGGCGAGGGGTGCCGCAGAAGCCTACGCAGGCCGACCCTGCGCGGAATCCGGCCCGGGTAGTGACCCAGCGGTCCGGGACGGTGATTCCTGCTGGATGGCCACCGCGCGGCTTTCGAACGCGCGGGCGTAGTATATGGCCGATTGGAGATCCTGGGGTCCCTGAAGCTCCACGTCCACGCGGATGTGATCCGGAAGTCCACCGACAAAGAGGTCGGCTCGCTGCCGCGCCGTCGCGCCCGACGCATGGCATGCCTGGGCCTGGAAACGGTCGGCGAAGTCCTGCACCATGGAGGTGAAGGGAAGGCGGCCGAGCTCCGCCAGGCGGCTCCCGCGAACCGGAGGCCCAAAGCGAAGGAGGCAGAGCTCACGAAAGCGCTCCCAAGGGGGCATGCTGCCCTCGTCCTGCTCGAGTGCGTAGTACCAGGTCTGGGCTGCACCGCGGAGGTGGTAAGATGCCAGCCAAAGTGCGCTCTAACGCGAGCGTGTGTTGGCCACGGAGAAAGTGCTCACACTGGTTGAGCCAGTTAAGCGGGTCCTCCGTGCCGTCATAAGTGGCCAAATCGATCTTGGCGAACCGTGGCGGCGTCTGGGTCGGCGCGCCATGGCCGACCGGCTCGGCGGTGCGGAGCAGTGATGATGACGGCGCCCGATCAACGGTGGGGAGGCCGTCGTAGGCCCCCGCGGAGCCGGACGAGGCCCCAGGCTGCAGCGTGGGTACCGGTGGGTCCCCGGCCTCTGTGTAAACTGGCGTGGCGACGTCCCGGTTAGCCAGGCCGGGATCGGGGACGGTGACGGCGGAAACCGGACTTGCTGGATCAGAAGTCCTCCGGGTGTGGACCGGCCCAGTCCGGAGCTGGGCGGCGGCGGTTGGAGCTAGACCGGCGCGGGCGGCGCGGTTGGCGCGGCTGTGGTCGGTGCTAGGGCGGGCGGTGGCTGGAGCGACGGATGGGCCCCGGCGATCGCCGCGGGTACCGAGTACCAGGGCAGGTGCAGCAGCGGCGGTGGCCCGCCGGTGTAGCCCGCCTGGAACGGCAGCAGGGGCGTCCC
The DNA here is from genome assembly GCF_056163025.1 of Triticum urartu. Lineage (NCBI taxonomy): Eukaryota > Viridiplantae > Streptophyta > Magnoliopsida > Poales > Poaceae > Triticum > Triticum urartu. The sequence goes on along the minus strand of NC_141875.1, from coordinate 742,562,311 downwards.
GCTCGGGCCCGACGCGTTCTGGATCGGCCAGTGCGTCACCGGGTGGCTGTAGGCGGGGGGCGCAGCCGGCGGGGTGGTGTGCGGGCCGGCCAAGTACAGGAAGATGCCCTGGACGGCCGTCACGAGGTCCCGCAGGGTGCTGGTCATCTCCTCCGGCGTGAAGACAGAGGTTGTCGGCGGCGCGAAAGTGACGGGGGCCGGCGGTGCGGAGGTGATCAGGGCCGGCGGCGTTGGGGACCCGACAGTGGTCATTGGGGCGGTGGTGATGATGGGCAGCGACGGCGTGGGTGTTAATGACGACATGATCGAACCCGAGTCTCTGGATACCAAATTGGTAGAACCAGGGATCCTACCGGACCTACTCCGTAGGTTGTAGGGGAAGGATGGAGTAGGACGGGGCGATGATCGGCGCACCGTCGCGTCGGAGGGAGATGGCAGTGGGGGCTAGAGTTAGAGGCGGCTAGGGTTCCGACTCCTCTGGGAGCCACGCAACAGGGATAATAATATTCTTATTGCTTAATTCCAAAAAGAGTCTTACATCTTATATTTATAACCTAGATAACTTGCATAAGAATTAACCTAAGATAACTTGCATAAGAATTAACCTAAGATAATTTGTGGGCTAAGATTGCCTAGTGGGCCTAGCTAAACCGGCCATAACAACCGCTCTTACTCGTTCGGGCTCACTATTATCGATCTTAGTTTTCCGGGCTCACAAGTACCGATCTTACTCGCTCGGACCCACAAGTACCGATCTTAGTCGTCCGGGCCCACAAGTGTCGATCTTAATCATTACAAGTGCATATCTTAGTCGTCCGGTCCCACAAGTGCCGATTTTAGTTGTCCAGGCCCACAAGTTTTGATCTTAGTCATTCGGACCCACAAGTACCAATCTTAGTTGTCTGGACACACAAGTACCGATCTTAGTCATCCAAGCCCACAAGTTCTGACCTTAGTCATTCGGGTTTCGGATGGTAAATGTGGGTTCGGACTATCCATTCTGGTAGCTCTGGGTTCGGATGAACCACATTGCTAGTAGTGCCATCAAACGACCCATAGTGCTATGGACCTCGGAGACCGATAGTGCTAGTTGTGGGTTCAGATGACTCATCGATGAAGATGACGATGAGTAGCACCGCCCGACTTTGACGGAAGACGACCCGTGATGACGAAGTTGAGCAGTCGCGCAGAGCGCTTCCCAAAAACTTAATTTATCCTCTCCCAGTGCAGGATCACAAGGACGAAATATTCCGGAGACTTGCTCTCCTGCGCGCCAGCGTTTGGGACAGAGTAGACTATGGTGGCAGAGCAGACGAGGCAAAACCCTAGGTATTTTTGGTGTATCTTTGGCCGAGGCCGGTAAGTAGTATATATAGGTGAACCAGAGGCGGCATCGTGTTGCGATCACAATCTCAATCCAACTTGGTTTCCAAATCAAACTTACTAGACAAGGAAACAATGAAATTGTCCGACAAGACACCAAAAAATAAACGGCATAAGGAAGTTGCGCTCCTGCAAGACAACGAACCGAATTTAAGCAAACCATTCATGCGCATGTCGCACATACGCCTTGGCCCCGGCCAGGCGAGTGAGCGCGTGTGGTCTTCTTTTTCTCTCCTTCACACATCACTAAATGTGATGTAGAGAACCCACCATATAAAGAGGTTCAACACTTCCTCAACTAGCGGTACTAGACTAAACTTTAGCAGCACCACTTGTCATTTTTCTTATGGGCCATTTTGAGATTAGAAATTTTTAATGGGCCAAGCCCATTTATTTCTAACAAAACTTTCCCTCTAGAACAAAGTTACCACGGTTTGCGCGTAAGTCATGTGGGGTCTTGTCTAATTGTTGGTGTTCACACGAAAGTTACCGAGGTACCTTGTCTAACTGTTGGTGTTCTCGTCTGACTTTTGCTTGCGGCCTGTGAGCAATTAGGCATGACCAATTTAAGTAGTAGAGTTTTTTCAGGGAAAGCTTTAAGTAGTAGAGTTATTGAAGGTTCAGTCCTCAAATGACAAAATGAAATGAGTACCAGTCGCTTCCATAGTTGACACAAATGTATGTATCTGCTTGCTGACACCCTTTCCAGCTTGAAGATTACTGAAGCTGTTTATCATTCTGTAGATACCAGATGATATGAATGAAGTGGTGGAGTCTCATAACCAAATGCTGGACAATGGACATAATGGTATGTTGTATCTACTACTTGAAACTTATCTTCCCCCAAAGATCTGAATGTACTGCTGCTGCTATCTTAAGAACACGTGCCTTATTCAGGAAAATGACAGATTCATCAAGGGGGTTTCTCTCTGGAACAATGGACAAATTCAAGATGGTAAGCGGCCGGATTAAATAGCTCGCCATGCATCTTCTGCTCGTATTCTCCCGAGACTGACCGCGCCAGGTAACCTGACCTAACCCGGCCGGGGAGGCATGGGCGTTGCTGCGGCGCGCGAGGTCAAGTCCGGTGTGCCGGCGGCCGATGGAGACGATGCGCAAGTCCCGCTGCCGGCTGTTGCTGACCTCACTGCCGGCGGAGGTGCTCGAGGCGCGGCGCAACGTGGTCATCGTCGATGGGCCAAGGAAGATGGGCGTCAGCAAAAAAAACATCGAAGCGACGAACGAGGCTGGATAGGAAACGAGCCATGATCGATTCGTTCGGCAGTTTTGCAAAAAAAAAAAAAAACTTTGATGCGCGAGTTACATATTCCCTTGACAAATCTACCCCTTGAAAAAAAATTGACCCCACAAAAAATATGTAACGGTCACACCGTTATTTATAATTTCCCATAATTTCAATCTCGTAACTCTTTGTAACTTTTATTTTTTCACCGTCAGATTGAGGTGGATGGACGGCTCCTAAATTCGTCAATCACCGTAACAGTGGTAGTCCAAGAAATCTGCCAGACGTGGTTCGTACAGGTTACTGGTGCTCTAGAATAGGTATGGACGGCCTTTACTGTGTGGTTTTGTACCTAACTAGCAAGTGATGTATGCAGTTGTTTGTTATTTCTCTTATGAACCCTAAGTTTGATTCCTACAAACTGCTGATTTTGATGCTGGCTACTATACACTGCAGATAAAAATTTATTTGGTTCAGTTTTGTTCCATCCTATCTTATAGTCTTTCTATTTGATCTGGATCATACAAAAAAGAATGTTGTTGCAGTTCAGTTGAGCGAATTGAAGCCCCTGGCATCGGCCAGGAAGAGTGATCTAAGCGCCACCGAGAGAATGGCATGGGACAACATCTTCTTATTTTTTCTGGGTCCAAGCCAGGTACATGAGTTGTGAAGCAGCTGGTCGTCCAAGGCAATATCTGGTGTATACATGGAACACATACGGCAAGTTCCTCCATCTCTAATAAATTGCTATTTGACTTTGTTTAATCGTGTTTGTGTAGAATTAGACAGCCATGGATCTACTATTTTCCTCCCCAAATTGTAGGGTAATTTCCCATTGTTATTAGAGGGATTGCAGCATTCTTGCTGGCTAACACGCATATTATGGCTTTAAGCAATACATCATCTTAACAGAATTTGGAGGCTCACAATTACATATGAGCGGTATGGTTCTATATGCAAACAGTGCAGAACCCATATTCATCTGGTAGGTATGTTCCGTTCCGAAATCTGTAGTATACTTTACTGACATATATAACATGCCTATTGATCTGTTGTTCCCCTGGTGCTCTCTATTAGGTAACACTAGTCATCAACCCGTGCATCTGTACGGGCTAGCATTTTTAAATTTAATATATTGATACTCCTTCCCTGTCTGTTTAGGGGGCATATCTGAAAGATTAAAGAATTTCCTATATAAAGCTCTTTGTCTTGGAATATGCAAATATGGCTATGCCCTTCCTTCTTCACGACATTTATTAGAAAAAGTAAGATGCAGTACAAACTCTAACTGGATTTAAATTTGAAAAAAGACTTAAGATCGATCTGAATTTTGTTCGATCGCAGGGATATCTTTTGTTTTCCAATTTAATGGAAATTTTTAATATTTATAATGTTGTCTTTTACATTTGCTATTATGTAGGAAACCCATAAAATAGTAGTACCACAGAGTATATATCGGAACAATGATGTGATGTACTACTCATTACTGTGGACACTGATGGAGTTCTTTTATGATACCCTGAAACTAGTATGGACTGTCCATTCGTTCTAATCTAGTGGATAAAGTTAACTGGTACTCCAACTTAACTATCAGGGAGTACCCTCGCTGAAAATTAGGAAGTATCTAGGCAGCAAGGGTAAAATCGTAATCTCTCGCTAGTAAATTCTAAATCTAATCTAAGAAAAGTCGGGCCATGACAAGAAGGACACGGCGGCTCTGCCCTCCTAACTGGGACGACGGCCGCTGGCCGGCGCTGTGATTGGGGCGTAGGACGCGCCGTGCCTCAGTCGATCCGGAATGCTGCTTGATTGATCCTTTAGGCCAACTTCACCGCGTGACCCTATCCTGTCCGGTCCCGTCCGTTTGAGGTAAAATGAACAAAGGAGGCGGCCCAGCGCGTGACGGCCCGGGCCTATCTTGTCTGTTTTGTGTCCGGGTCAACCCATTTCGAGCGCAAACTTGCGCCGGGTTTGGGTCGCAATGGACACCAAATGGACGCGCGCCTCGTCCGCGTCGGGGCCGCGTGGCAGGCGGCCACCTGCCTCCCACCCGTCCACATCAATGCACACGAGCGGGCGGCCCCACCTGTCATCCGCACGTCGAACGGTCACCGTCCTTCTTTAAATGGGAAGCGTGGACGGGTCGTCGTCCACATTGCCCCACGCCATCCCGCGGCCTCCTCGAAACACGACAGCCCCAGTCCCAAACCCTAGCCAACACCTCGCCGGCCGGCCGCCCGCAGCCATAGGCCGCAAAGGCAAGCACGGCCGCGAGGCTGGTTCCTTGTCGGGACGCCGCCGCGGCTCGCCATCGCCACCACGCCGGGCCCCCGCGCCGCCCGCCTTCTCCATCGCGCCCACGTCCGCCGACGAGCGCAACCGGCATTACGTCCGCTCGTCGGTGTGCCGCCGTTATTGGGAGACGAGGACGCCGCTCCCCTGGAGCGACGTCCATCTCCCCAATAACTGGCATCTCTCCGCCGACCGGGTCCCGATCCCGCCGGTCCCGACGAGCGGCCGTGAGCGCGACAAGGAGATCGAGCGCCGCCGCCGCCTCCTCCCCGACGACCTCTTCTACGACCCCAGGTACGCCCCCGACTCCGGGCTCTGGGACACCTGGTTTTGTGACGAGCATGACACCAGGCGCGCGTAGTTCTTTGCCGGCACCTCGACGGGGCCGCGGCGGCCACGACAGGAGCGCGCAGCGCCTGCTCCCCAGGAGCGCGGGCGTAGGCGGGTGCGCGGCGTCACGCCCACGCCGTCGCCTTCGCCGTCTCCATCGCCACCACCACCTCCTCGCATGACGGAGGAGGAGGAGGCCCGTCTCATGGCGCGTGTCATGGAGGACTCCATGTACACGCACGATGAGCGGCAATGGGAAGGCCTAGAGGAGATGACGGCCCGCTCCGCTGCCGGCGAGGTAGCCATCCCCGAGGAGGAGCCGGTGGCCGCGTTCCAGCAACTGCTGGGCCAGGGGTGGGGCTGGTCCTGCACTGCTCCGGAGATGGCCGCCGGCGTGGGCGTGAACTGGTGCCCCACTCCGCCGCGGTCACCGGAGCGGGAGGCGCCGCCACGGGAGGAGGTGGTGCAGGCACCTCCGGCCGTCCAGCTCGCCCCCGTCTACCACGCACCGCCGGCCTACCTGTGGACGCCGCCGGCCTACGTCGACCTCGTCAACGACGACGACGACACCGGCGGCCAGTGAAGACGTCGACGGCCACGGCACCGACGGGCGCGGCAGGAGCGCGCGGGAAGCGTTTTTTATTTTATTTTTATATGTTAGTTATGAAACTGGGCCTTTTAAGTGGTTGTGGAAACTGGGCTGTTTTATGGCCGACCCCTATATATGTTTTATGTTTTTTTTAAAATGCCTTTATTTACTTTTTTAGTTATTTCATTCTAGTTTTTATATTTTTTTATTCACGTCCACCCGGACATGATTTGGGGCGCGGTAGCGCGATGGGCGCACGCACGACCCATCTGACAAAGCCGGACACGGACGAACCTATCGGCGCTCCAAAGAAACAAAATCCGACCAATCTGGACGTCCGTTTGGGATCGCACAGTGGAGTTGGCCTTTATTGTCCAATCGTTCAACTGGTGCCCTGCACGGGCTGCATGGCACGGAAATCCATGGCCAAACCACCGATTAGTTGATTCAGTGTGTGCTCATGCATGGAGGATTAGATATTTTTTACTCATTGATTGATGATCCTTCCCGCGTACATAAGCACTAGCACGGCAAATCGTTTATCGCGGCGGCGGCAACTTTCATGAATCTCCAGCTATTAGGTTAAACAAAAGTACCCTTTTAATCTCTAAGAAAGTCTATAATACCCTTTAATACGAATGGTCAGATTTTACTGGTACTCCATGTTACTCCGAGGGAGTACCAGGGTACCGTAAAAACTCTCCACTGATGGGCAGCCCCATGTGCTTTATGTGCACAAACAAAGTTCCGCCATTGAAAAGTAATTCATAAATTAAGTGGCCTAACATGTGCAATTCAAGGAATCAAAACTATAGTCTGATTCCTCAAAATACTTTTATTCCTTAAAATAAAATAACAAAAAAATATTTAACTTACTTCTAATCCAATTTACTGGCTCTTCATCTCATGTATTATATCAATTAGTCTTGAATCTTGACTCGATGCAAGTATTTCCTTGCCGCGCACAACCGGTGTCATCTAGACGCCAATCTCGACAGCCTCCACGCATCGCCGACCATTGGTAGGAGAGCAGATCCGAAGCAGAGAAGGAGGATCTAGACGCCAATCTCTACAACCTCCACGCATTGCCGGCCATTGGTAGGAGAGAAGATCCGAAGCAGAGAAGGAGGCAGCGACCATATAGAGGAGTCGACAGAAGAATATTTGGTTGATGTAGGCTTATTTTTATTTCACAGGCAATCAGCCAGATTGTGGATTTTTTTGACCTTTTATCGTTGGAGTTTTTAATGGGGGCTTTCCTCCTTAGTTTGTGGGAATGGGTAAAGGCTTTTTCCTTCTTTTTTACATGATACTTTTTTTCTATAACGTTGCACTGGAAGTGTCAGATGTGTTTTTCTACTGGACGTGATAATCTGCACAACACGATTTTTCCTTCTATACTGATCCTAAGTTTTACAATTGAACAGATGAACTATTTTTTTATTTTTGTACGCAGATGAACTATCAGGGATCAGCGATTCATGAGACGTGCATGCAAAGATGAAGACAAAAGCTCCCCAGCAAGATGAAAGTGCAATGAGTCCACGTGCAACTACCTAATTATGGTGTTGGTATCTTTGATCAAGAGGATAACAACCTTCATACCCGGCGTCAGGCACATGGTTGTTATAGGAATTGAGAGAATGTCATCTAACGTCTTTTATTTATTCTGAATAGATGTGTACGTACTACTCTCTCCGTTCCTAAATATTTATCTTTTTAGAGATTTCAAATGAACTACCACATATGGATATATATAGACATATTTTAGAGTGTAGATTCACTCATTTTGCTTCGTATGTAGTCACTTATTGAAATCTTTAGAAAGACAAATATTTAGGAACGGAGGGAGTATATACTTGAGCTAGGCTATTATCTGGTCATTTGATTTGACTTCTTTGTTTCCACAGATAATCTTCCTCACGCTTAATGTGGTTAGAGATAACATTTCTTGCTGAGTGGTATATTTGTGTCAAAATAATAGACACTTTGTATCGGTCTGAGTTGTTATTTGATCATTCTTTCTATTATATAGAATTGGAATGTGCTTCGTTGAAGGAGAAGAACATGTTGGCAATAACCTTGCCTAATGTCACGCGGTGAGTACAGCTAGATAGATTGATTCGTCTCCACGTAGTAGTACATGTCCGTGTCATAGCTGGAGTGAGTAGCTGAGTTTGGTAAAGTTTGTAGTCAAGCTTGCCGGTGATTAGGAATAGTAGGAGTCCGGCGGATAGTGTTAGTGCAGCACACTTCCGTGTTGGATTCGAGTTTGGGTCGGAATTGTCTTAGGAAGAAGTCACGTTGGTCAGTCCAATTAGGACTCGCGCGCGTATATCAAGCCCATTATTAGATTGTAATATTGTGGATGAGGAAAAAAGAGGCACAAACCTAAAAGTTCTGCAAGTGTGTGTTCATCGTGTTTTCATGTGATTGATCCGTGGGCGAGTTCCAACAGAACATTGGATAAGCCAATGATAAACTACATCACTATCTGCAGTAGTGAGATTATAAAATAATACTTCCTTTGCTGAATTGGTAGGCATTTTACTAGAGTGTAAACAACTAAAATAGAATTCAATAGATTGGAATTTTAAATAATGACATGATGTGGTGAAAATACTCCAATGTTTGCTCGACTCACTAATCAGTGACTTGTACAAATAATATTGTTTATCTTTTATTAGGCTTTCTTGTGTTGTTATATTAGTAAAATAATGAAAAGAAGCTACATGGCAACCATATGAAATAACAGTTCATACTGATTTTTTAATAGAATAATAATAAATATTCACTTCCAAAGATCATTTAGTAATAAATAATTTCATTATAGTCAACTTACATACAATGTGGTATAACTCCTTTATATATGTGATGGTCTCGAGTGCATATATGTGATGTTGTATGTCTTGGAAAAAATAGACTGCATTTATTTCTCCTTCCTAATGTCTTACACAAGATATCTTTCTTAAGTTGAATCACTCAAAAGTTTGTAGCAAATGGCTATTCACATTGATATTTTACATAGTGTACATGGTGAACAAGGATTTCATGTAAATCTTTAGAGATAACAAAATAACAATGATGTTTTAATGAGCTTTATAAAATTCTAGCCCGCGCATCGAGTTATAGTGACATATAGAAAAGCAACAGTGGTGTTTATGGAGCAATCATCAATGAAATTAGGCATAGAGCTTCTTTTTATAAACTGTAGTATCATGTTTGAAGGTAGAGCCTCTAATGGTGATGCGCACCCCTTTTTCCAGGTAGACAAGGTAGCCTTTTATTGCTGATTGATAATTATATTTATCATTACAACAGAGCAAGGAGGCGAATGATTCACAAAAATTAAAGTGCATACATATAGTAGCTTAAGAGTTACTAACTAGGAAGCAAGGTCGGCGTGCACAGGTGGCGGCACGTGGTAAGTTCATGTTGTTACCATCCCACCAAGACGCCTAGCTTAGGACCCCTTGAAGGAAATATGCCCTAGAGGCAATAATAAAGTTATTATTTATTTCCTTATATCATGATAAATGTTTATTATTCATGCTAGAATTGTATTAACCGGAAACATAATACATGTGTGAATACATAGACAAACAGAGTGTCACTAGTATGCCTCTACTTGACTAGCTCGTTAATCGAAGATGGTTATGTTTCCTAACCATAGACATGTGTTGTCATTTGATTAATGGGATCACATCATTAGGAGAATGATGTGATTGACATGACCCATTCCATTAGCTTAGCACCCGATCGTTTAATATGTTGCTATTGCTTTCTTCATGACTTATACATGTTCCTATGACTATGAGATTATGCAACTCCCGTTTGCCGGAGGAACACTTTGTGTGCTACCAAACGTCACAACGTAATTGGGTGATTATAAAGGAGGTCTACAGGTGTCTCCAAAGGTACATGTTGGGTTGGCGTATTTCGAGATTAGGATTTGTCACTCCGATTGTCGGAGAGGTATCTCTGGGCCCTCTCGGTAATGCACATCAGATAAGCCTTGCAAGCATTACAACTAATGAGTTAGTTGCAAGATGATGTATTACGAAACGAGTAAAGAGACTTGCCGGTAACGAGATTGAACTAGGTATTGAGATACCGACGATCGAATCTCGGGCAAGTAACATACCGATGACAAAGGGAACAACGTATGTTGTTATGCGGTCTGACCGATAAAGATCTTCGTAGAATATGTGGGAGCCAATATGAGCATCCAGGTCCTGCTATTGGTTATTGACCGAAGACGTGTCTCGGTCATGTCTACATTGTTCTCGAACCCGTAGGGTCCGCACGCTTAAAGTTTTGATGACAGTTATATTATGAGTTTATGCATTTTGATGTACCGAAGTTTGTTCGGAGTCCCGGATGTGATCACGGACATGACGAGGAGTCTCGAAATGGTCGAGACATAAAGATTGATATATTGGAAGCCTATATTTGGATATCGGAAGTGTTCCGGGTGAAATCGGGATTTTACCGGAGTACCGGGAGGTTACCGGAATCCCCCGGGAGGTATATGGGCCTTAGTGGGCTTTAGTGGAAGAGAGGAGAGGTGGCCAGGGCTGGGCCGCGCGCCCCTCCCCCTAGTCCGAATAGGACAAGGAGAGGGGGGCGGCGCCCCCCTTCCTTCTCTCTCTCCTCTTTCCCCCTCCCGAATCCTATTCCAACTAGGAAAGGGGGGGATCCTGGCGCGCCCTCCTCCTGGCCGGCCGCACCTTCCCCTGCTCCTTTATATACGGGGGCAGGGGGCACCCCTAGACACACAAGTTGATCCACGTGATCATATTCTTAGCCGTGTGCGGTGCCCCCTTCCACCATAATCCTCGATAATATTGTAGCGGTGCTTAGGCGAAGCCCTGCGACAGTAGTACATCAAGATCGTCACCACGCCGTCGTGCTGACGGAACTCTTCCCCGACACTTTGCTGGATCGGAGTCCGGGGATCGTCATCGAGCTGAACGTGTGCTAGAACTCTGAGGTGCCGTAGTTTCGGTGCTTGATCAGTCGGGCCGTGAAGACGTACGACTACATCAACCGTGTTGTGCTAACGCTTCCGCTGTCGGTCTACAAGGGTACGTAGATCACACTCTCCCCTCTCGTTGCTATGCATCATCATGATCTTGCGTGTGCATAGGAAATTTTTGAAATTACTACGTTCCCCAACAGTGGTATCAGAGCCTAGGTTTTATGTGTTGATGTTATATGCACGAGTAGAACACAAGTGAGTTGTGAGCGATATAAGTCATACTGCTTACCAGCATGTCATACTTTGGTTCGGCGGTATTGTTGGACGAAGCGGCCCGGACCGACATTACGCGTACGCTTACGCGAGACCGGTTCTCCCGACGTGCTTTGCACATAGGTGGCTTGCGGGCGACTGTCTCTCCAACTTTAGTTGAACCAAGTGTGGCTACGCCCGGTCCTTGCGAAGGTTAAAACAGCACCAACTTGACAAACTATCGTTGTGGTTCTGATGCGTAGGTTAGATTGGTTCTTGCTTAAGCCTGTAACAGCCACGTAAAACTTGCAACAACAAAGTAGAGACGTCTAACTTGTTTTTGCAGGGCATGTTGTGATGTGATATGGTCAAGACATGATGCTAAATTTTATTGTATGAGATGATCATGTTTTGTAACCAAGTTATCGGCAACTGGCAGGAGCCATATGGTTGTCGCTTTATTGTATGCAATGCAATTGCGCTGTAATGCTTTACTTTATCACTAAGCGGTAGCGATAGTCGTGGAAGCATAAGATTGGCGAGACGACAACGATGCTACGATGGTGATCAAGGTGTCACGCCGGTGACGATGGTGATCACGACGGTGCTTCGAAGATGGAGATCACAAGCACAAGATGATGATGGCCATATCATATCACTTATATTGATGGAATGTGATGTTTATCTTTTATGCATCTTATCTTGCTTTGTTTGACGGTAGCATTTTAAGATGATCTCTCACTAATTATCAAGAAGTGTTCTCCCTGAGTATGCACCATTGCGAAAGTTCTTCGTGCTGAGACACCACGTGATGATCGGGTGTGATAGGCTCTACGTTCAAATACAACGGGTGCAAAACAGTTGCACACGCGGAATACTCAGGTTATACTTGACGAGCCAAGCATATACAGATATGGCCTCGGAACACGGAGACCGAAAGGTCGAGCGTGAATCATATAGTAGATATGATTAACATAGTGATGTTCACCAATGAAACTACTCCATCTCACGTGATGATCGGACATGGTTTAGTTGATTTGGATCACGTAATCACTTAAAGGATTAGAGGGATGTCTATCTAAGTGGGAGTTCTTAAGTAATATGATTAATTGAACATTAATTTATCATGAACTTAGTCCTGGTAGTATTAGCATATCTATGTTGTAGATCAATAGCTCGCGTTTAGCTCCCCTGTTTTATTTTGATATGTTCCTAGAGAAAATTGTGTTGAAAGATGTTAGTAGCAATGATGCGGATTGGATCCGTGATCTGAGGTTTATCCTCATTGCTGCACAGAAAAATTATGTCTTTGATGCACCGCTAGGTGACAAACCTATTGCAGGAGCAGATGCAGATGTTATGAACATTTGGCTAGCTCAATATGATGACTACTTGATAGTTTAGTGCACCATGCTTAAACGACTTAGAATCGGGACTTCAAAGACGTTTTGAACGTCGTGGACCATATGAGATGTTCCAGGAGTTGAAGTTAATATTTCAAGCAAATACCCGAGTTGAGAGATATGAAGTCTCCAACAAGTTCTATAGCTAAAAGATGGAGGGGAATCGCTCAACTAGTGAGCATGTGCTCAGATTGTCTGGGTACTACAATCGCTTGAATCAAGTGGGAGTTAATCTTCCAGATAAGATAGTGATTGAAAGAATTCTCTAGTCACCATCACCAAGTTAGTAGAACTTCGTGATGAACTATGATATGCAAGGGATAACGGAAACGATTCCCAAGCTCTTCGTAATGCTGAAATTGACGAAGGTAGAAATCGAGAAAAACATCAAGTGTTGATGGTAGACAAGACCACTAGTTTCAATAAAAGGGCAGAGGGAAGAAGGGGAACTTCAAGAAGAACAGCAAGCAAGTTGCTGCTCAAGTGAAGAAGCCCAAGTCTGGTCCTAACCCTGAGATTAAGTGCTTCTACTGCAAAGGGACTGGTCACTGGAAGCGGAACTGCCCCAAGTATTTGGCGGATAAGAAGGATGGCAAAGTGAACAAAGGTATATTTGATATACAGATTATTAATGTGTATTTTACTAGTGTTCGTAGCAACCCCTCGGTATTTGATACTGGTTCAGTTGCTAAGAGTAGTAACTCGAAACGGGAGTTGCAGAATGAACATAAACTAGTTAAGGGTGAAGTGACGATGTGTGTTGGAAGTAGTTCCAAGATTGATATGATTATCATCGCACACTCCCTATACTTTCGGGATTAGTGTTGAACCTAAATAAGTGTTATTTGGTGTTTGCGTTGAGCATGAATATGATTTGATCATGTTTATTGCAATATGGTTATTCATTTAAGTTAAGAATAATTGTTGCTCTGTTTACATGAATAAAACCTTATATGGTTACACACCCAATGAAAATGGTTTATTGGATTTCGATCGTAGTGATACACATATTCATAATATTGAAGACAAAAGATGCAAAGTTAATAATGATAGTGCAACTTATTTGTGGCACTGCCGTTTAGGTCATATTGGTGTAAAGCGCATGAAGAAACTCCATGCTGATGGGATTTTGGAATCACTTGATTATGAATCACTTGATGCTTGCGAACCATGCCTTATGGACAAGATGACTAAGACTCCATTCTCCGGAACAATGGAGCGAGCAACTGACTTATTGGAAATAATACATACTGATGTATGTGATCCGATGAGTGTTGAGGCTCGCGGCGAGTATCGTTATTTTTTGACCTTCACAATGATTTGAGCAGATATGGGTATATCTACTTGATGAAACACAAGTCTGAAACATTTGAAAAGTTCAAAGAATTTCAGAGTGAAGTGGAGAATCATCGTAACAAAAATAAAAAGTTTCTACGATATGATCGCAGAAGTAAAATATTTGAGTTACGAGTTTGGCCTTCAGTTAAAAACAATGTGAAATAGTTTCACTACTCACGCCACCTAGAACACCACAGCATAATGGTGTGTCCGAACGTCATAACCGTACTTTATTAGATATGGTGCGAACTATGATGTCTCTTACCAATCTACCACTATCGTTTTGGGATTATGCATTAGAGACAGCTGCATTCATGTTAAATAGGGCACCATCTAAATCTGTTGAGACGACACCGTATGAACTATGGTTTGACAAGAAACCTAAGCTGTCGTTTCTTAAAATTTGAGGTTGCAATGCTTATGTGAAAAAAGTTTCAACCTAATAAGCTCAAACCCAAATCGGAGAAGTGCGTCTTCATAGATATCCAAAAGAAAAATGTTGGGTACACCTTCTATCACAGATCCGAAGGCAAGATGTTCGTTGCTGAGAATGGATCCTTTCTAGAGAAGGAGTTTCTCTCGAAAGAAGTGAGTGAGAGGAAAGTAGAACTTGATAAGGTAATTGTACCTTCTCCCTTATTGAAAAGTAGTTCATCACAGAAATCTGTTCCTGTGACTACTACACCAATTAGTGAGGAAGCTAATGATAATGATCATGTAACTTCAGATCAAGTTACTACCGAATCTCGTAGGTTAACCAGAGTGAGATCCGCACCAGAGTGGTACGGTAATCCTGTTCTGGAAGTCATGTTACTAGACCATGACGAACTTGCGAACTATGAGGAAACGATGATGAGCCCAGATTCCGCGAAATGGTTTGAGGACATGAAATCTGAGATATGATCCATGTATGAGAACAAAGTATGTACTTTGATGGATTTGCCCGATGATCGGCAAGCCATAGAAAATAAATGGATCTTCAAGAGGAAGACGAACGCTAATAGTAATGTTACTATCTACAAAGCTAGACTTGTCGAAAAATGTTTTTTACAAAGTTCAAGGTGTTGACTACGATGAAATTTTCTCACTCGTAGCAATGCTTAAGTCTGTCCAAATCATGTTAGCAATTGCCGCAATTTTATGAAATCTGGCAAATGGATAAATAAAACTACATTCCTTAATGGATTTAAAGAAGAGTTGTATATGATACAACCAGAAGGTTTTGTCAATGCTAAAGGTGCTAACAAAATATGCAAGCTCCAGCGATCCATCTATGGACTGGTGCAAGCATCTCGGAGTTGGAATATATGCTTTGATAAGTTGATCAAAGCATATAGTTTTATACAGACTTGCGGTGAAGTCTGTATTTACAAGAAAGTGAGTGGGAGCACTACAACATTTCTGATAAGTATATGTGTATGACATATTGTTGATCGGAAATACTGTAGAATTATTCTGCAAAGCATAAAGAAGTGTTTGAAAGGATTTTTTCAAAGAAAACCTCGGTGAAGCTGCTTACATATTAAGCATCAAGATCTATAGAGATAGATCAAGATGCTTGATAAGTTTTTTTTCAATGAGTACATACCTTGACAATATTTTGAAGTAGTTCAAAAATTGGAACAGTCAAAGAAAGAGTTCTTGGCTGTGTTACAAGGTGTGAAATTGAGTAAGACTCAAAGCCCGACCACGGCAGAAGATAGAAAGAGAATGAAAGTCATTCCCTATGCCTCAGCCATAGGTTCTATAAAGTATGCCATGCTGTGTATCAGATCTATTGTATACCCTACACTGTGTTAAGCAAGGGAGTACAATAGTGATATAAGAGTAGATCACTGGACAGCGGTCAAAATTATCCTTAGTGGAATAAGGAAATATTTCTCAATTATGGAGGTGACAAAAAGGTTCGTCGTAAAAAGTTACGTCGATGCAAGTTTTGACACAGATCTGGATGGCTCTAAGTCTCGATCTATATACATATTGAAAGTGGGAGCAATTAGTTAGAGTAGCTCCGTGCAGAGCATTGTAGACATAGAATTCACAAAATACTTACGGATCTGTATGTGACAGACCCGTTGACTAAAATTATCTCACAAGCAAAACATGATCACACCTTAGTACTCTTTGGGTGTTAATCACATAAACGATGTGAACTAGATTATTGACTCTAGTAAACCCTTTGGGTATAGGTCACATGACAATGTGAACTATGGGTGTTAATCACATGGTGATGTGAACTATTAGTGTTGAATCACATGGCGATGTGAACTAGATTATTGACTCTAGTGCAAGTGGGAGACTGAAGGAAATATGCCCTAGAGGCAATAATAAAGTTATTATTTATTTCCTTATATCATGATAAATGCTTATTATTCATGCTAGAATTGTATTAACCGGAAACATAATACATGTGTGAATACATAGACAAACAGAGTGTCACTAGTATGCCTCTACTTGACTAGCTCGTTAATCGAAGATGGTTATGTTTTCTAACCATAGACATGTGTTGTCATTTGATTAATGGGATCACATCATTAGGAGAATGATGTGATTGACATGACCCATTCCATTAGCTTAGCACCCGATCGTTTAATATGTTGCTATTGCTTTCTTCATGACTTATACATGTTCCTATGACTATGAGATTATGCAACTCCCGTTTGCCAGAGGAACACTTTGTGTGCTACCAAACGTCACAACGTAACTGGGTGATTATAAAGGAGCTCTACAGGTGTCTCCAAAGGTACATGTTGGGTTGGCGTATTTCGAGATTAGGATTTGTCACTCCGATTGTCGGAGAGGTATCTCTGGGCCCTCTCGGTAATGCACATCACATAAGCCTTGCAAGCATTACAACTAATGAGTTAGTTGCAAGATGATGTATTACGAAACGAGTAAAGAGACTTGCCGGTAACGAGATTGAACTAGGTATTGAGATACCGACGATCAAATCTCGGGCAAGTAACATACCGATGACAAAGGGAACAACGTATGTTGTTATGCGGTCTGACCGATAAAGATCTTCGTAGAATATGTGGGAGCCAATATGAGCATCCAGGTTCCGCTATTGGTTATTGACCGGAGACGTGTCTCACTCATGTCTACATTGTTCTCGAACCCGTAGGGTCCGCACGCTTAAGGTTTTGATGATAGTTATATTATGAGTTTATGCATTTTGATGTACCGAAGTTTGTTCGGAGTCCCGGATGTGATCACGGACATGACGAGGAGTCTCGAAATGGTCGAGACATAAAGATTGATATATTGGAAGCCTATATTTGGATATCGGAAGTGTTCCGGGTGAAATTGGGATTTTACCGGAGTACCGGGAGGTTACCGGAACCCCCCGGAAGGTATATGGGCCTTAGTGGGCTTTAGTGGAAGAGAGGAGAGGTGGCCAGGGCTGGGCCGCGCGCCCCTTCCCCCCTAGTCCGAATAGGACAAGGAGAGGGGGGCGGCGCCCCCCCCCTTCCTTCTCTCTCTCCTCTTTCCCCCTTCCGAATCCTATTCCAACTAGGAAAGGGGGGGAATCCTACTCCCGGTGGGAGTAGGACTCCTCCTGGCGCGCCCTCCTCCTGGCCGGCCGCACCTTCCCCTGCTCCTTTGTATACGGGGGCAGGGGGCACCCCTAGACACACAAGTTGATCCACGTGATCATATTCTTAGCCGTGTGCGGTGCCCCCTTCCACCATAATCCTCGATAATATTGTAGCGGTGCTTAGGCGAAGCCCTACGACGGTAGTACATCAAGATCATCACCACGCCGTCGTGCTGACGGAACTCTTCCCCGACACTTTGCTGGATCGGAGTCCGGGGATCGTCATCGAGCTGAACGTGTGCTAGAACTCGGAGGTGCCGTAGTTTCGGTGCTTGATCGGTCGGACCGTGAAGACGTACGACTACATCAAACGCGTTGTGCTAACGCTTCCGCTGTCGGTCTACAAGGGTATGTAGATCACACTCTCCCCTCTCGTTGTTATGCATCACCATGATCTTGCGTGTGCGTAGAAATTTTTTGAAATTACTACGTTCCCCAACACCCCTACCACCAGACATGTCGGATTTAGCACCATCACCATGGGCCGGAGCGGGACGAACGCTCGTCATGTAAATCAGCAAGAAGCACAATCTTCAAGTCATCATACCGGGACCACTAACCTACCGGCCAACAGGGGGTAATAAGAGATGTTATATGGTGCATCGCAAAGTAAGATGCCACCATGGGTGCCATCCACAGGAAGGAAGAAGAATTCTTAAATGGATACCATCTTAAAGATAGAACATTTTTAAAAAATGATAGCATCTTAAAGATAGAACAATTTTTAAAAATTATGGATAATGATATGCTCAGATCTTTCTGATATTAATTGTATGAGATATGGAGTAAATGATCTCTATCTACAAATCTATATATAAAGATATAATTGTGTAAGCTTTTGGACGCCCAAACAGTGAGGAGAAGAAGAACTTTGTGTCTGGTCTTATGGAAGGGAAAGCCATACTTCTTTGCCTCATGGTGATTGCGCAGCTTGGAAATTCCATTCATGTTGGTATGAAATTGATCTCCATTTCCCTTTTTATTTCCTTTCTCATGACAACTAGAGTAGAATAATGTTTTTCACCCAAATTAACTACGTAAACTTTCTTGGATTTTCTCAATATGGACTTCTTTTAATGATGTGTGTTCTTCTCTATAGAGCAATGCTTTACTGGAATTGCATTTGGAGCCAGTGCATGCACGAAATTAAAATGTCGGTTATCCTGCATGAGAAAATGGGGACCCGAAGTCTCGGATTCTTACTGTAGGGAAGTCATCCCAAACTTTTGGCACTGTGCCTGTGTCGTTTGTGACTCCTAGAACTGTACTATGTCATGATGTTCAACGATGGATAATGATGTGGTCCAGTAATAAAACCTTCTTGTGAGAGGCATGCAAGTTCTAATAATGGACAATTTTAGGTGTTCTATTTGATCAAGGTTGTCACCCGAAATTTGGGGCCCTGGGCGAAAAACGAAATAGGGCCCCAAATTTCAAACAGTTCATATAACATAACAGAAGAATTAATATGCGCGAAGCGTACTCTCACTTTATTATATAACTAGTCGAATACTTGTCTGTTGCTATCTTGTGGAGGCTCCATTAAAGCCACTACCATAAGGATCAATATATGTGTATATGTCTCTTGGTTTAGCTCTGAGATTGTCCTGATTTCCTTGGACGCTCGGTAAATAATGTGTTGTGGTATGCCCTATATTGTTCTTTGGTCTCTGTTTGTAAGAGCACGTAATAGGAATTCCTTACTCTAATGTACAAGAAATTATTTTACTATAAATGGATTGCAATGGAAGAGTCAAATTGTTTGGTTGTTTCCTTTTGTCTAGAAGCTTACACTAGTGCAGAAAAGTCTAGCTATGGCGTGGCAAAAATGGCCTTGCTGGCGTGGACACACGACACCACCAATATGGCGTCATTGTTAAAAAATAGTGGTGGCATTGGTGCCTACGTCAGCAGTATTATACGTGTTGCTGGCATGCCACGTCGGCAACACCACCACTATATTCACTTACCTAACAGCGCGCAATGTAATTTGCACGCCACGAACTTTTCGTGTAGTCAAAAAATATATAATTTTGACACCATCTAACATTTAGCATTTCACAGTACAAGTAAGCACATATATAACATTACACACTAGAACAATACCAAATAAGAGAACATCACGAGTTAATAATTAAGTGACAATCTCACAAACATTATGTAGTAGCTAGATCTCACAAACATTACCAGTTAATAGAACATTACGAGCTAAAATAGTAGTAGATAGTGCTAATAAGCAGTTCATTTAGCATCTACGGCCGTGCCACACACATACTTCTAAATGAGGTCGATGACGATCATCATCCTCAAGTTATGGCGTTGGATGTTCCTGATGGTGACTAAGATGGCCTATCCAACCTGGAGATTCTTGCTAGCAAGGAAGTTGTTTCACCCCCAGCGCTGAAGACAGTGCGACCGTCTGTGTCCACTACATAAGCATAGTTGGTGATGGAGCCTTGGCGGTAAGGTGTAGTCCAATAATGCCCGCTTCATCTGGCTTGATGCCACAACTCTCACTTAGCCTCTTAGGTAATTTCTAAAAAAGACATATATGATATCTGAGCATGTCACATTACTACAATAAGTCTATATCACATTACTACACTAAGCATATCATCAAATTCTATACTAAGAATATCACATCATTACTACACACTAATAAGCATATGATGCATCACACATTACTACACTAATTAAGCATATCATCAAATTCTACACTAATCATATATCATCACATTCTACACTAAGCATATCCTCAAATTCTCCACTAAGGATATCACAACATTATTATACCAAGCATATTACATTACTATACAGTAAGCATATCATCAAATTCTACAGTAAGTATATCACAACATTACTAATTAAGCATATCAAATTTCTACACTAAGTAACATACCATGACATGGTGGTTAACATTCATCCTTGTCAGGCGGGTCCCGAATGGCATACCAACGTAGTCATCACATGGAGGAAGTATGTACCAGAGGTTGCCCGATTTGTCCTCGCCCAGCCTCATTCTTTGGGCATAGAGAGCTTCATCAAGTGGGTCCTCATCATCTTCGTCCTCCAATTTGAGGTAGATAACAGCCAGCCTTGGAGTTTCTCTTTTGATGGAGAAGTTGATCAATTCACCCAAGTGAGATGCATGTGGGCGATCAACGATTCCATTCATCTCTTCCAATCTGGGATATCTTCCGTCCCTTGTCGACCTCCATAGTGTAGGGTCCACTAGGAGCGTTGAAGATCACAGTGTCACCGGTAATGAACTCATTGAACTACGGGAAACAGCTAATTTGCCGTCAGGGGGCATCTTTGCCGTCAGCTTTTCGTCGCGCAGACGACAAAGAAAGGGTTTGCCGTCATCCGCAGACGGCAAAGAAAAACTAACGGCGAAGTATACTTTGCCGTCAGCGAAAAAAATACAGACGGTGAAGAACTCACTTTGCCGTCTAAAAAAATAAACATGAACGGCAAAGATCTTTGCCATCTGCCTAATTTATTACAAATGGCAAAGAGGTCACTTTGTCGTCTGCAAGAAGAAACACATAGAGTAAAGATCTTTGTCGTCTCCGTTTTTTATTACAGACGGCAAAGACAGCTCTTTGCCTTCTGTAATAGAAAAAACACAAACGGCAAAGAAGAAGCACACCATGCGGATTGATCCCACGGATCGATGACAGCTCTTTGCCGTCTGTAATAGAAAAAACACAGACGGCAAAGAAGAAGCACACCACTGGATTGATCCCACGGATCGATGACGTGGCGTGATCTGGTCCACCCAAGGTGCACTCCCACGATGGGCAGCCCAACCCACCGATCTCTCTCTCCCTTATCCCACGATCTCTCTCTCTCCCACGTGACTCTGCCTGTCTCCCACGTACCCATCTCTCTCTCTTACGGGCAGACTACAGCGGCAAGATCGAGTGGCGCAGGCGAGGAGAGAAAGAGACGCGGGCAGCGCGGCACGGGCCGGCGAGCTCTGGCGCCTCCTCCCTCCGGCGAGCAGCGCGGCGGGGCCTCCTCCCTCCGGCGCCTCCTCACTCCGGCGAGCAGCGCGGGCGGCACGGCACGGGCCGTTGAGCAGCGCGGTCTCCTCCCTCCGGCGCCTCCTCACTCTGGCAAGCAGCGCGGGCGGCACGGCGCGGGCCATTGAGCAGCGCAGCCTCCTCCCTCCGACGCCTCCTCACCCCGTCGCCCGTCCCTGCTCGCCGGCGAGCGCCGCCAGCTCGGCCCCCGTCGCCCCCGGTGTGGCCGCCCCGTTCCCCATCCCACTGGCGGCGCGGCTGGCCCCTTAACTCGTCCTCCCGACGCGGCCGTCCCCGTCACCAGCCGGTCCGGCGCGGCCCTGTCACCAGCCGGCCCGGCCCGGTCCCTCCTCGCCCCCGGCGCCGCCGGTCACCGCTGACCGCCAGCCTCTGCGCTTCGGAAGGAAACCGCGTCGACGCCTCGTGATACCGGCATGGCCGGCCCCATCCTCCGTCGCCCCCGGCGCGGTCGTCCTGTCCCCCGTCGTGCTTGGAAGGTCTCCTCCCCATCAACGCCCCGCTCCACCGGCCACCGCTGGCCGCATCGGCTTCTGCCCGTCATACTCGGAAGGTGTCCATGCAAGCTTCGGGTGAACTTGGCAGCCCTGTGTAATCTGATTTTTTTGTCTTCATAGATGATTGTCAGACTATTGAATGATTGATTGTCAAACTACTAGTAAAACGCAAAAACATAAGTGAAGATTTTGCCTACGCCTTGTTATTAGCTGTTTTCATAATGAGCAAAAAGATCCTACACCTTTGATCATCTAGGAGGGTGTCTGTTTCCAGGGACTTATGGGTCTAGGGATTTAAATAAGTCCCTATAAGGTCCATCTAAACCAAATAGGAGGGACTTAAAGTGGGCATTTGGGACTTATGAAATAAGACTCTTAAGGAAGGACTTATAGGGACTTATAATTGTAATATGGTTTTATAGAGACTTATAAGTTCCGGGAACCAAACAGGTAGGGACTTTTTAAAGACTTGAGATTTATAAGTTGTGACTAAAAAAAGTTCTATGACTTATGAACCAAACAGGGCCCTAGGGCCACTGTACCTGGACTATTGTTACCTATGTTTTCTAAAATAATAAAAAAATGTTTGCTGTCTGGGATGTATGAGGCAGACGGCAAAGGCATAGTCTAGCTTACGGCAAAGATGGTTTTCTTTGCTGTCTACTACTATCGGGCTTGATGGCAAAGAGAGAGTTGGCTGACGGCAAAGTCTTTGCCGTCTTTCCTATGAAAAGCTGACGGCAAAGTATTCTTTGTCGACTTATCTTTGCCGTCTGCTTCCTGACGGCAAAATCTTTGCCGTCTGGATTTAGGTCTTTGCCGTCTGGGACTCACAGACGGCAAATTACCTGTTTCCTGTACATTGCAAGGGACGATCTGTGTAAGAAAAATCAATAAACAAACACATTGCATTATTGGAAATAGCAACAAAAAAATAACTGACTGTTAGAAACTTCATATGATATGTTGCCCCTGCAGGAACAAAATACGGCTAGAAGTAGATGCCAAACTGCGTGCCAGTTGCAAGGTTGGTTGCGCACCTTGACATTGTGGTGGCTGCGCTATTCTACACAAAATATTATTGAAAACTAAGTATATAATCACTCTGTACACTAGTAAACCAATTTCTACTAAACATAATTGGAGTTTATTTTACACAAAACATACTGAAAACATATTGAAAACTAAGTCCACGGAGGGAGACACAAAGCAACAAATTCTACACTAGTAATTTATAGGAGTTCATTTTATATATTCCTAATATTCTAGACACTCAAAATATTTCTAATCAAAATGCATTATAAATATCGGATTCTACACCGGATTATCACTAAAATTTCTACACAAAGCAATCCATGCAACTAACTTTGGATTCTACATCACACAAGCAATCCATGATATCTATACCTATACTAACTTGAGACTCCCAAAGAATTCCCACATTAATCAGTACTTGGGAGCCATTAATCTTGTGGGGCCGAGTTATTACGCTCGAGATCAACCCGTATATCCAATACAGACATCTTATTTTTTCGATTACAAAAAAATGAGATGACTCCTTCACCGTGATCTTCCCTAGAGTTCGTTCAAACTTTATCAAATTATCAATCTGCTTGCACCGGTAAAAAATCAATCTCTCTTTCGTAGAAAAAAAGAAAATTAATCTCTCCACGACCCCTCTCCTCTTTCTCTACACCCCATAAAAAAATCAATCTCTCCACGACGTCTCTCTTATTTCTCTCTCCATGTCACCCGACCGCCGTCCACTCGATTTCTATTAGTTCCAGCCGCTTCGAGAAGTGCGTCCTCCAGCTGGAAAGATCAGGCACACATTTTCCATTAGGGAGACTACACGTGAGTGTTTAGATGAACTAAGCCAGGGTTCTACTGTTGTACGTCACATATTACAGGGTGAACTACATCATAGGATCGTGCAAGATTGCATTGGGAAGGAATCTAGCCGACTGACATTATCGTAGTGATGTGGCCGCTGATCTGCATGTGGTATCTCTGCCAAAATCATCCAGACTGCCACAACCTTCTAGAGGAAGGAAACATGAGCTGCTGCACGTATTGCTGCGAGACCATGGGTTTCCTGGTGGACTTTGATCCTCCCATCTTAATCTTAACTAGCAAAGTGGCCCGCTTAATGCGTGAGCTAGGATTTTATGAAATTAAATGTCCAGAATATATTATTTGATTTTCCAAGGGAAAACTGAAATCAAATGTGGTGACAATTTCAAATATCAGGATTTTGCGAACAAAGTTTTATCTTTGGTAAGTTCGGATTTTTATTGATAACATAAGTAGATGTGTTGTCTGGTAATTCTTTACATTCTAATCATGCATACAATACAAACTGTAGTATTATGATCGACAACATTCTTAAAATTATAGTTGTATTTTTTTGACATTTTTATCATGTTGCTTGGTTTTTTATGTAAACAAAAAATTAATAGTTCTGATTGTTTTCGTGTAGTCATAGGTTAATTTTCTCCCGGTATGCAAGGTTGGAATATTTATTTAGTAATCTTGTACTAAAATTAATTTAGTTTATTTATATACTATATACATTTTATTGAAAACTTTGTTGGTAGGTATTTGGTTCCATAGATGTGGACCTGTCAGAACCAAGGGTGGCTTATATGTTGACTTTATATAATTTGCTGGACATACAAATCACTTTTTCTAATATAGGTTTTTATCAGATTTTCTTACATAGTGTTCCCCAGTACGAAGGGTGGACACTGCGAGAGAAAACTTTGTTCTTACTACTAACTAACCCTTAATATATTAGGCTTAATGTGTATTCATAGTACCAAGCTGCATTTACAAAACGTCATTTGGTTGATGGATCCCATCACTATGATTCTTCACTTTCCCATTCTGTAGTCTTGTTGACTTCTTGGTTCTTCTTTCCCCTACGTACTCATACTTTCACACAGCGAGAATGTTCATCTTCCCCGATCCCGTTGCATTTTCCTAATTCTCTCTGCTCACTGAATAATTGTTGTTGCCGGATAGCTCCCATCAACTTACTTTCTTGATTCGTTGCATTGAGGTTAGTGGTCATGAAGAATCGAATACAGGGTTCAAATTAATGTAATATAACAATGTCCCAATGCTCTCATTATCGGTTTGCATATTTTTTGCAATATTTCACAAAGAAAAATCAATATATAATAGCAGAATACGAGAAACAGGTATGATTCATTGCACATATGAAATATGACAATGTCTCGACGCTCTTACTATTGGTTTGCATTAAATAATAAGCTTGTAGAATCAAGAATCACATAATATAGAATCAGGAATCACATAGTACTTTCACATGGTAGTACACCATATTCTACCTGCCATATAATGTTAGAATAGGTAAGTCAGATTTTAGTTTCAGGTTATTTTATTTAATAGGAAGTGGCCTCCTTTAGTGAAAGAAACATCATGCTGAAATCATGTTATTCGTTCATTCCATTAGAATATTTTTTGTATAGACTATGTTCTTGACAACATCATCCTCATTGTTACCTTCATCATTTACCATTACCCGCATTCAATCCCTTTTTGTTACTATTGAGAAGGCTACGTATAACTATCCATGCGTGAAAACTTGTTCAGATAGATATAGTCCTACCTTGTTTAGTGATTGCCCCCGGTCTTTGTTGATAGTTATAGCAAAGAAAACTAATATTATCTCCTTTTTAGAACAAATGACAATGTTGATTTAGTTGTTGATATGACTATTCTTGCAATATATGACTTTCTCCAACATGTGTTTCAGTTATTATCTGTGTGCTTCATTGAATCTTCTTCCAAGTTGAAATCGTCATGCGTGTACCATTGCGTAACCTAGAACTTTGGTTGATACACAATGCCGAAATGCCAGTGGGTGGAGAAGGTTGACCCAAATTGTTGTTTGCCGGAGGAAGATGATGTAGATGTTGTATTCTAAAACAGCATTTTTGCACAATGGAGAGATATTGTGTTTGGAGAGATCGAGTCCCTATATACTATAAGTGAGAGTTTGTATTTTTTCCGAGAGATTGCGTCTATGTTTGTCACTGACAATCTGTATTTCTTTGGAGAGATTGTTGTAGAAGTTGTACTCCAAAATATTCTGTTTGGTCAGTTTTTCCCACTCGAGCCGGTTTCGGCCTTATTTGATCATATTAACGAGTTTGCCGACTAAATCCGATCACTTCTCGAGTTGTTGGCCTAAAGTGTGCAATCCGTTTGAGTTTATGGACTAGTGGTGCATTTCACTTTTTTTGAAACTGTCACCGGGGGGGGGGGGGGGGGAGGCTCCCCACCTGAATATATTTCAAAAGTGTAATCAACAAAGTTTAGGCAAGACGAGAGGATAAGAAATCCCGCCACAAACCGGCATGGATTTTTTGGTCCGCCTTTGAGAGGCGGTGTGACCAGAGTGCGAGGTCGGAGATTACTGCCCTAATTACATCATGTGGGGTTTGGTTAACCCCTCTAAAGGTCATCGCATTCCGTGCATCCCAGATTTTCCAGAGTAGTAGCAGAAGAATGAATGGCCGCACAGACTACGGCAGGGTGGGGTGACATGGCGTGCTCCACAGCTCTGCAAGCGGTGAGCAAACTGGTTGTAGTCCGAGAGCATCCCATATGGCAACAACAGCGGGGCAAGTGATGAAGAGGTGAGCACGATCCTCCGGTGCACCGTCGCAACGGGGACAGGATGATGACTCGATGATGGACTTATGGCGTAGATTGGCTCGAGTGTTAAGCCCGTCGAGATAGAACAACCATCCAAACACCCTCACCCGGCTAGGGACCCTCGAGTCCCATATGTGGACAAGGTTTGGGTCGGCAAGCTGAGAGGCAAGGGCGTCGTAGGCACCCTTGGTAGCGAAGGCGGCCCCGTTGAGCAGCGATCTTTCATCCGGAGCTCCCGTAAGGTGCACATCCCGCAACAACAATCTCAAGGAAGCAAGTTCATTGGTAGCAGTTAAGGTTAGCCGGCTATGCAAGCCCAGATCAATCCCATCCATCAAAATATGTGCAACCATCGCATTTGGCTTTGTGTGGTGGGAAAATAATGCTGGGAAGGTGGTGGCAAGAGGCTCTGAGAGTAACCATCTATCTAACCAAAAGAACGTGGAGGAGCCATCTTCAATCCTAACCTGAGAGATCTCACGTAGAGCATGGAGGTGTTTGGAAATAGCCCTGCCTAGGAAGGAGGCATTTTTACCTAGACCTATATGCAATGGGGAGTGATGTATAATCTAGTTTTTCCAAGGCAGAGGGGGAGAGTGTAGGAATTTGAATGCAAATTTCAACATAAGGCAAAAAATTTGTGCTCGTAAGTTTTTAACACCTAGACCACCTGCTTGCTTTGGCATACACACCCGGTCCCATGCACCTAAGCATTTTGCCCCCGAGAAGGTGTCACCATTTGACCAAAAGAAAATGCGTCTACGCTTATCAATTTCCTCCAGGACGCTTACAGGGAGGGAGAAGCACATCATGAAGTATGTGGGGAGGCTATCGAGGACGGCGGAGAGCAAGATCAGGCGTCCTCCGCAAGAGAGAAGGAGGGCACACCATCCGGCCAAGTATATATCGCAACGGTCTATGACTGGTTGGAACGCGGAGGGGGGCAATTTATGGGGAGAAAGGGGAAGCCCAAGGTACTTTTGCGGGAAGGCAGCCACGGAGGTGCCAAGTGTGGCCGCCACCGCGGTGGCCATTTCTGGCACAATATTTAGGGGGACGAAAGTGGTTTTTGAGAAGTTTATGGTTGGCCCGGTGGCGTTAGAGTAGTCATCGAGGATACGCTTTAGGTTGGCGGCTGCGGAAGCGTCTGCCCTAATAATAATTAGGGTGTCATCGGCGTACTGAAGGACCGGGCAATAGAGGCCTGGGGTGCAAGCAGGTTTTGCTCACAGGCCTTTATGATCATTCTTTGGAGCACATCGGCAATTATTATGAAGAGAAACGGGGATAGGGGGTCCCCCTGTCTTAACCCATTTTTGCATTGAATCCATGGGCCGGGGGTTCTGTTTAGAAGGATGGCTGTTTTGCCAGTGGTAAGTAGTGATTCTATCCATTTAATCCATTTATCAGGGAAGCCCCGGGTAGCAAGGATGGTAAGCATGGAGGGCCAACAGACGGAGTCGAAAGCTTTTGAGAAGTCGAGTTTGATCACATGTTCTGCAGGGAGGGCCACAGATGAGGGCTTTCCTTCTAGCGCACATGTGTAGGACGTCGGCCGCATATGGGAAGTTCTCAGAGATAGTGCGACCAGACAGAAACCCTGTTTGATCCTAGTGGACCAACAACGGCATGACAGGCTTAAGGCGGTTGGTGAGAAGTTTTGCAATGGCTTTGATAGGGCAGCTTTGGAGCGATATGGGGCGGAACGCGTCCGGGGTAGGGTGCCTGGAGCTTTTGGGAGAAGGATTATGAAGGCTCTATTCAAGAAGGAGATGTCTGCAGACTGGTTATAGAAGCAGTGAAAGAGGTCTATTATTTTTTGCTTCAAAATGGGCCAGAATTTTCGGTAGAAACCAGGTCCAAAGCTGTCCGGACCAGGGCTGGCAAACATGTTCATTTTCGCGAAAGCATCATAGATTTCCTGACCCGTAAAAGGAGCCTCCAACTAGAGAAGTTGAGGGTAAAGAGATTCTAGTGAGAAGTTCTATGTTGGGGAGAAGGGGGTCCCAAAAATGGAGGTGTAGTAGGATGTTAGGATTTGGCACTTGTCCTCATGGGCAGTGTAATCCTGATTATGAAGAGAGATAGAGAGAATTTTATTGTGGCGGCGGCGGTGGGGCGCCGAGGCATGGAAAAACCTTGATTTTTCGTCCCCGTCGATAGTTTTCTTGATTTTCGCCTAAGTGCAAGCTATGGAGGAGAGAGGAAGCGGGATTCCTCGGTCTAATCAAGGAGATTTATCGTTTACCTGCAGTTTGTCTCGCGGGTGTTCAGAGGGATTACACTTTTACGCCATACTCGAAGGGCAAGGCGACATTTTTTTAGGGCCCGTGCGATCGTGAGGGGTGCCGAAGGACGGCGTGGAGCCGATGCCCAGGAGGAGGCGATAACCCGCCTACAAGCCGGGTTTTCGGCCCAGCCAAGTTCAAATCTAAAGAAGGCGGTGCGGGGGCAGCAGGTGCTAATCGAGATGATTAGGGGCACATGGACGGAGACATAGCGTGTGAGGCTCGAGATTGAGGACTCGGGAAAGGTCCGATCCCAAGAGTCGTTTACAAAGACACGGTCAAGGAGTTCTAAGGTCGGCTTATCCCGTTTATTGGACCAGGTGTATCTCCTATCAAGGAGAGGTAGCTCAATGAGGGCCAGGTTATGAATCCATTGGTTGAAAAGATCTGCCTCACTTTGTCAGAAGGAGTCATTGTTTTTGTCCGAGGCATATCTCATTAGATTGAAGTCTCCGTAGATCATCCAGGGCATCTTTTGGCCGGGGGCCGCCGCCTCAAGTTCCGAGAGGAAATCCAACTTAAGCAAGTGGTCTGTTGGGGCGTAAACATTGGTGATTGTTAGTGGGAGTGGTGAAGCTAATGATGAGAAGGAAATTGTTTGAGAGAAACGGGATTGGGTGTATGTGACCGCAGAGAACAGTGAAGAGGAGCAGGAGGCCATCATCCCCCCTGATGTGCCATCCGCATCTTTGTGATGAGATATGTCAAGATGAGCAAGGATGAAGGATCGAATTTTTCGAACGTCGGGAGAGTTTAGTTTTGTTTCCTGAAGGAAACATGCATGTCATTTGACGGAAATTAGTTCTGCGAGAACGTCCGAACATTTCTGTGTTTGGCCAAGACCCCGTACATTCCAGCAATAGAACGTAAATTTGTGTTAACCATAACATTTTGGGGCACAAAGGTGAGGCGGGGAGCAGTAAACTAAATGGCCGATCATATTGAAAATAAACATGGGCGAGGGGCGGTTATAGGGAATATAAAGGGGAGACTAGAGGGGCTAGCACAAACTACGCACGGGAACGACACGTGCACCCTTGACTGTTGCCACAGTTCGGCAATGCAAAAAAAGCTAGCGAGGGTCTGATCCTCTAGTTGCTGAAGTGAGGGGGGATGCATGCATGTTGGCCAACGGTGCCAGGGAGATTGGAGCGGCAATTCATGGCTCCGGTGTGGTCACCGCAGAGATCTCACGGACGTCCTCCGTTGTAGCGCCACACTGAACGGCAATGCGGGATAGTGCAGCAACGTTGGCAAAGGGGGTGGACACAACATCATCAAGGCCGACGTCGTTGATGGCCGAGGCGAGCCCGCGGGACGTAGAGGAGAGGTCGAACTTCTTGGCCTTATCCTTGATGGCCTTGGTCCTCATGTCGACGAAGGCAGGGCCCTCGATTCCAGCAAGGCGGCGGCTGCGGCGCAGGGTCTGGGTTAGGTCAGCCTCGCGCTTGTCGCAGGCCCAGAGGCGATGAGCGATGATCTCGTGGTCACCCTCGTCCCCAACTGGTCGTAAGAGTGGAGAAACGGGTTCATTAGACGAGGGAGGTAGGGAAAGCAAGCTGATGGAGTTTGAGGGGGGGGGAGGGCGTACCAAGCGGGTCGTTGAGGTGGGCCTCGTCGCCCTCCTCGTCGACGGCAAGGGCGGAGAAAGAGTTCTCCACCATGATGCCGTCGGAGGTGATGGAGTTGGCACTATCATCATCGCCGTTGGCGTCAATGAAAGCATCGTCGTGGACGGGGGTGGGTGCGTGAGACTCATGGAAGAGCGGGGACTGGCTGTCGGTGGCGTCGCCGCTGCTGGGGGCGGCGGTGGGTGACGGAGGGGGCATGAAGTTGTCGTCGTGGTGGATTCCGTTGCAGGGGCACGGTTGAGTGCCGTTCACCCAGACCCCATGGACGTGGGGGATGGCCTCCAGCTCGGGCCCATGGTCGTCGTGGTCACCGTCCAGGGGGACAGTGAGCCCGCCGAAGATGGCCAAAGTTTTGATGATGGAGAGCCGAACCTCCACAATTTGCATCAGCGGTAGACGCAGGATGCAGCGGTCGGGGAGGCTCGTGGACGACTCCACTTGGACGAAGGCCCGCATGGTGGTGAAGTTTCCAGGATGGAGGCAGTGGCGGTCAACGCAGCAGAGCATGCCCAGGTGGCCAAACACGAAGTTGGCCCCCTGGTGGTGCCACAACTCGAGGGGGTAGGCAGCAACATCGATCTCGACGAGGCGGTCGTAGACCATGGTGGCTCGGTTGTCGGCGTCTTCAGGGCGGAGGAGCTCCATCTTGATGCCTAGGAAGGAGGTGGGGAAGAACTCGACGACCTCCTCCCTACCCTCCGCGGAGTCGAACACCAGCAGCGCAGAGCAGCCGGAGGCAGCCGCGAAGTGGAACTCCGCCGAAGGAAGGCGCGAGTCGAAAAGGTGGCGGATAAACTCGTGCGGCTCCACCATAGCCGTGTTGAGGTCCGTGAAGGCGAAGTGGCTGGCGTCGTACACCAGCCCATGCGGGACAAAGATGTCCGGGATGTGGGCGGGCGAGGCGCCGACAGGTGGGATCCCCGCCGGCACGGCCGAGGAGGCCGAGGTGGCAAGGCCGGGAGGAGGGGCGTGGCTGCTGACGGATGACGCGCGCATGGGTGGTGGGGACGCATGCTGGGAGGCCGGGGCGGAGTCGCCGTCAGATGAGGGCGTGGTGAGCATCGCGTGGGGGATGGTGACGGCGGGCGAGATGGCGGGAGGCGCGTCTAGGTTGATGCGGATGGAGCCAACGCGGATGTCTCTCTGCTGGCCATGGGCGATGGCCCTAGCTTGTGGGTTGGTCATTGTGGGAGGGGAGCGTCGGATTGGGATATGCGAGAGGGCGAGAGGCATTGCAGAGAAGCACTCGAAAGCTTTGTGTCCATTGAAGCCGCAGCGTGCACAACGAAGAGGGTCTCGGCAGTCTTTAACTAGGTGGTCGCTCGCCCTACAACGGAAGCAAAGAGGCCTGGAAATGATGCGTGGCGGCCGGCCGACGTGGTGTGGTCTAGCCGCTGGAGAGGAGAGAGGGGCGGGCAGGCGCAATGCCTCGGGAGGGGGCGCATGTTTTGGGGAGGAGAGCAAGGCGTCAAGGTACGGGGTGCGTGATCCCGGCTGAGCTCCGATGGGACCTGGCGAGGGTGTGGGAGGACGGACCAGCGGCGATGGCAGGGAGTTCTCGACAGGCCTGCATGTAGGGGATGGGTGGGCGTCGGTTGCTGGGTGGGCTAGGTTCACATGCATGACCAGCTGGGAGCCCGGGGATTGAGCGGTGGGTGTATGGGCCGGGGCCATGGAAGGCTCGTCTGCATGGTCAGTTCGCATTAAATGCGAAGCGATGGGCGTCGCTGAGGGGGAGCACGCGCCGAGCGCATGCGCATGCGCGACCGGAGCGACGAGTGAAGGTACGGCCACGCAAGCCAGTTGTGTAGGAGCGTGGGAGGCAACGGGGCGGTGTGCGGGGCTAGGCTGGCAGCAGCCACGTTTGGGGGGCGGGGCGGGAAGGGGCGCGTGCGGGGCGCCAAGGATTGAGGCGACTTGGGCGGCACGCAATCGTCCAGGGGTGTGTTGGGCCGGGTTTGCGTAGCAGGCCAGGGCAACCAGAGTTGGAGCGGCAGGGATTGGAGCCCCGGAATCCTACGCGACAGACCTGGAGTGGGCTAGGACAAGCGACAACCCAGGGAGAGCTAGAGGTGACCGTTGAAGCATTTCCTTTTGAATTTGAATGGATGACACCAACGTGAGGAACAAGTTCTCTTGGTAGTGAAGGACAGCGAACGCGGATACCCCAACAAAACAGTGGTCTAGGGATGTTTTAACTAAGTAAGCACTAGGTTTTGCCTTAGTTGAGTGAAATGCAATCCAAATGAGTAGGTTTGGGTCAGAGTGAGGTGTAAGCTGAACATTTGGTGGAACTAAGGGTAGTTTGAACTTGCGATGGATGTAGAACCGAAAGCTGTGACCATGGCGTAGCAGACTGACCTTGGTGGCTACCAATGACGAGCTTACCAGGGATGTTGGAGCAGAAAGGCAAGCTGAAGGGAGTTCCGTCGGAGAAGACGGCCGAGACGGGAACCGGATCATGATGCCTGCAGCCTGAAGTCGCCACAGGAGCGGATGAGCCCGGCAATGGCGAAGGAGAAGACCGTGAAAGAGAGCACGTCATGCTCGTCCACGATGACGCCATATTGACCGAAGGCACCATCGAAAAGCGCACAGAGTATTAGCTCAACTGTGTCCGCCGAGAGCAGCAACGGGAACTGGATTATCCTGGCCACCATGCGATAGCCAGAGCGACTGCTAGGCGCCCGGCCAGCCACATTGGTGCCGAAACGCCGGAGGGCCTCGGCTTCGAAGTCGAAGCTTTGGAAGGGGCTGATGTGGAGGAGGTCAGCCATGGTGGAGCAAGTGGCAGCAGCGGTGGCATTTTCAGAGCAGAGCGGCTGCTCAGGCGGGGGGAGAAACCGCGTTGAAAAGAGGCGGTGCTGGAAGGGTGTGTCACACACGAGAACCTCAGCAATGGCTGGCGAGGCGACTCTAAACAGGAAGTGTTCGCCGTCGATGGCACGGACCAGGAGGTCAGCGGAGAGACCCCCCAGGGCGGCCTGAAGTAGGGCAGCCACAAGGAAAGTGTCGAACTTGAGGCTGGCCGACGAGACATGGACAAGGACGTCCACCGCCGAGTCCGACGGGGCAGAGACACATGGCACGGCGAGAATGCGGCGGAGTTGGTCTTGGAAGTCTAGCCCCATGGCATCACCTACGCGAAGGAGGGCGCGCATGGCAACAGCAGAGGCATTGATGTAGCGGCATGGGGGGTGAAGCAGGGGGTCGAGCTGCTCCCCTTCGTAGAACGGCGTCGGCGGCAGGGTTGCCGGCACCTGCGGCCGGCAGGCAGACGAGGAAGGCGCATGGCAGGGCGTGGCGACTTTGGGTGGGGTGGCCTGGTGGTCGCCGGGCGGCGGCGCATGGGGGGCTCAGGGCTCCGAGGGGCGGGGGAGGGCATGGCCATCTCCCATTTCACTCTTTTTGGTTGGGACTATATGTGAACTGCATTGTATCTCTGGTTTCAAAAAAAGAAAAGAAAAAACACCTGACGACGGGACGAAGAGGTGATTTGGAGCTTGCATAGGAGGCTCGTGGTGCGGTTCGAGACGGTAGAAAGCCGGTCTTTCACCAGCGAGCAACTGCCTCCTCTGGTCGAAGGGCGGCCATTTCTATTCCTCTTGGCCGTGACATCATGGTGGACTTGGTGTGCAAGGGCTGCGCTGATGGCAGCATCGTTTCCTAAGTGGTCTGTCCAAGGCGACGGTGAGGCTGTATCCAAGTGAAGATTGTGCTGTGCCCGAATGGAAGCACACCCGACGACGCATGAGCTGGATCCAGCTCGTGTCGTGGCGGAGCCATGTGCGGTATGCACATTTAGCAACACCAAAATTGTGGAATCACAACAAGTGAAGATTGTGCTGGACTCATTTTTCGCTATGTTAGTCTCTAGGGTCCTCCTTATAAAAGACACATGGACCAGGCCCGGGCCGAGGGGTATGCAACCAGTGCGGCCACATAGGGCCTCCAGTTCAGAGGGGCCCCCAATTTCCTAGCACTACACTTCACAGGCCATATATAGGTTACAGGACTATTGATCCTTTGCGCGGCTGCGTCAAGCCCGTGCGTCTATTCGCTCAATGCTACCATATCCTGCGCGTCGGTGACGACTCGAACCAGCGCCGCAACGCCTCCTCGTCAGTTTGCCAATCGACAAAATTTCTTTGCCATCCATGCGCTATAGGCCATGGCTATCGCCAATCAATCCTTTGCCTTCCCTGAGCCGTCGTTTCGCCAAAAGCCGGGTCCCGGCCAACCTTTCAGCCACCATGGAGGCATGGACCTCACCGGGAGAAGGTCACATGGCCACCGCTGGCGCTACCAGCGCCACCTTGACCGCTGCCGGTAGTTCTTCCGGCAAGTCAACCACCTGGTCAATGGTGATCTCAAGCTCACGTTATGAATTCTGTATCGGAATTTTATAAGCACATCAATTTCTATTGCACGTTTTTCTAATCCAATTCGGTAGAAAGTGCAGTACATTGCTGTACCAATTTGTCACAGTCTATCAATTCCGGGTCTCTAGCATTATTCTCCGACAGAACTACAGTCCATCAGTTTTCTTTTGCACATTGCGCCATCTAATTTGATTGTTGCCAAATTTACTACTCCCTTAAAGTTGCTCAATTAGTTTGGATCGGAGGGAGTAGTTGATTTTACTCTACACTAGTGAGCCCGTATCACTATTTGATTTTATTCCATGCAATTGGAAGGAATGTGGTATACACAATATTAGTTTCTTAGAAGTATCACTGAGTGAAACACTACTGCATATAGTAGTTCTGACAAAGAAGATAATATTTGTTAAGTGATGTCTTATTTATAGATTATATTTGTTAGCGATAAAGAAGATTTTTTTTAAGAAATAGGCCCCATTTTAGAGTTTGGCACGGGGCCTCCAATTTCGCTGGCCTGGCCCTGACAGGGTCTAGACTGTAATTTTATATTTCTAGTAGGACTATGTGTGAACTGCATTGAATCTCTGGTTCCAAAAAAAAACACCCGACGACGGGGAGAAGAGGTGAGTTGGAGCTTGCAGAGGAGGTTCATGATGCGGTTACGCGCCGTTGAAAGCCGACCACCAGCAAGCAACTGCCTCTTCTAGTGAAAGGGCACCCATTTCTATTCCCGCTGGCCGTGACGCCATATGGGAGGCAGGAGCAGCTTTGGTTTGGTGGGGCTGCACCGATGGCGGTCTCATCTCCGTAAGTGATCCCTCCAAGGCGACGACGAGGCTGGATCCAACCGGAGGTTGCATCGGACCAGATTATTTTTCCTTCTCTTAATTTGGGGTCCTCCTTGTAAAAGACAAAGGGACTAGTCTATAATTCTGCTGGAACTCTTTGTGAACTGTATTGTATCTCTGGTTCTTGTTTAATGCAGTGTGTGGATCCATGCCACGTTCCAAAAAAAAAAGGAAAAAACCCGACTGGCACATTGATATCTATCCATATGCTAGCTTGTCCAACTGCTCACTGATTGATAGTTGATCTTGACCGGCCTCC
Organism: Triticum urartu; assembly: GCF_056163025.1. Classification (NCBI taxonomy): domain Eukaryota; kingdom Viridiplantae; phylum Streptophyta; class Magnoliopsida; order Poales; family Poaceae; genus Triticum; species Triticum urartu. Next base: position 742,526,265 of record NC_141875.1, on the reverse strand, counting down.
CTCCAAGGATCACCATCATACAGCTTGATCGCTCTTACTGTATTATTCATATCAAGAAAATGCCCTCTCAACAGTTACTCTAAGGTTGGAGTGTCTGAGATTAAATAGCTCCCGTGCAGTCCTAGGAAAGTTCCTACCAGAGAACTCGTTGAGATGGTATCTTGTTTTTCCTGAAGGGTGAAAGAATACCCGGCCGGCATGCATAGCCAGCATCTCTAAGGTAGAACTTGCCGTCGGGGATGTTGATCCCATCAGGTCAACTCATGCTGTCAGTGAGAATGTTTGCATCATGCGCTAACCCCTCCCAGCCATCCAGCACATATGTGAACTTTAGATGAAAGTCAACAGCAGCAAGCACATTCTGGCTTGTGTAGTGCTTCCTCCCCCTGTATGCTGCAGACTGTGACTTAGAAACTTTGGCAGTGACATGAGTACCATCTATTGCCCCAATGCAGTCCTGAAAATGGCATCACTAGCCTGTGTTAGTGCTGAACTTGAACAATACAAGCATATCAAGCCATGAAAAGTGTATATTGTCAATGCTCACCTTAAAGTATGGATACCATCTTGGGCTTCCGCGAATCTTGGGTGGAGTCTGGCCAGATGGTCTCCTGATCATCTCTCCTCTAAGCTCCCCAACAGCAAAAGCACCTTCTTGAAGTACCTAGAGATGGTCTCCATTGATCTCCTGAACGTGTTGTGAATGACCCTGAACCTCTGGTTATAGCCAACAACATGGAGGAACATGGCCACTTGCTCTTCGACACTGGTGTTGATGCTATCTTGTAACAGGCCCCTGCTCCTGAAGGTCTCGACAAGCCTGGCAAATGATGCTCTTTTCATTCTAAGCATCCACAGAGCCTTGACGTCATTGCAGTTGTAGATGTAGTTCAGATTTTGGATCCTCTCCTGTTCCCGGGGAAACAATGGACCATAGCGGATCAACGGTCTCCCAGCACGACAAACAGCTCTCTGGTGCGTGAACATGACCCATGCCTGAATCACACTAATCAGTGCTGCTGCCTGGATTATCAGCCTCATCCATGCGTCCATAACCTAGTCGATATCGACGGTTCGTTCAGTGGGAAATTGATCCTACACCTAGCTTAAAGGCCTAACCACTGAGCTAACAAAGGGGGAGGGGGTGCTGCTTACCGGCATCGGAGACGAGGACGGCGTAGGGGGGGCATGGCACAGAGTAGGTCGACCAGACAGTGGCCAACAGCAAGGGGAGCACCAAATCTGCCGCAAACGCCGCCGCCTCTTCCGCCGCCGCCGCCTATAGCACAGATCAGAAATCGCAGCCGCCGCCGGTGGTGAGGCAGTAGCGAAGAAAGGGGGCAGTGGCTATGGGTGAGCGAGTGAAAGGGAGGTGAGGCTAATTTGACGCCAGGACAGCGCGCCATATTTCCATCTCCCGCCATCCCCCCTCGCCCGCGCCTTGCTCCCGCCCGTGCGACCTCGCGCCGCACTCAGCCTGGCTCGCGAGAAACTGCCGCCCGAGGGTTTCCAGCGAGCCAGGCTCTGGGCTACTTTGAGAAGCGTGCGATGCAGGCCCAACAAGAAAACCAGGCAACCAAACAGGCCTCTCCCTTCCCGTGTGGGCCTGGTTGGGCTTGGTGCGGGCAATCAAACACGCCCATAGTTTTCTCCTAGTAAATTTGTAGAAGATTCCTTTGACAGCCAACAGGCTGCCCGAAAACGGAGAATCCCTAGATTTTTAGTAGCTCTCGATATAAATTCATCAACTCCATATTTTGTTTTTAACATATACATCGATTTCTCATACACGACACGACAGCAACACCTTTTCACTGCGAGGCACCTTCAAGTAACATCATCGTCGACACACCATTGCAATGCCATCGCCGACACTACATCACCAAGGTCCTCATGAACATGGTCTTCATCACCATCATCGTCAACACAACGCCGTCACCTCGTCCACAAGATGGACACTAGCGTCCTCTCGCAGACTTTTTTGCAAGACGCGACCTCGACGATGGCAATGACCATGTCACGACGACGGCATCAACTATGTCACCCACAATGGCATGACTACATCGACACGGCGTCACTATAGTGACGACCTCTTTCACGGCCACACGGTTCTGGCAAAACAGATGTGTGCTCAATGGGTTTCCTCTGGTCCTGGAAAAATCGGTGTACTCCTCGCCGACTACACCCTCTGACATCCGCAAGGTGCATCCTCCACATCCGTAGCACTACCATGGCGTATTTTTTTTGCGCCTCAGGCTTTGTGTGGCTTCATCATCCATGACGACTACGCCCTCGACCACGGCTACATCATCATGATCAGCTACCTCGACATCGACATTAGTGGCTACGTCTACAACAACTCATCGGCAACAACTCCAGTCAACAATGTATGTGTTGTCACTAGCATCCACGTCACTCCCGTTGTGACTATGGGAGGGAATAGAGGAGAGACAAGGCACCAGAAAGGGACACAGTCACCGCTCTAGGTGTCGACCCATCAGAGACGCAGTTGATGATGGCGCGGCTGAGAAGACGACAGGAGCGCACAACTTCAAATCCAGCCGCAATCGTCCGCTTCACTACCGCTATGAATGAGGGAGGATGTTACAAGTATATTGTGTTTAAGATAGAAATAGGAGTTAGAGATAGAATATATTAAATCATGTATGACTTGCCCTCTACTCGAAGTCTCTCTCACTCACATGTACTTCTATATATACCCCATATGAGAGTCAGATCAATACGGCAAACAACACAAACATTAGACATCCTATAATTTCCACATATCCAAGCGGAGGTTGCATTGGACCAGATTGTTTTTTCCTTCTCTTAGTTTGTGGTCCTCTTTGTAAAAGACAAAGGGACTAGTCTATAACAGAGCTGGCCAAATGGACCAGCCCGGCACTACATGGCCCAGCCCGGCCCGGCCTGCCGTGGCGCGTTTAATAGTCGGGTCATGCCGTGCCAGCCCATGTCCGCCGCTCCTCGGCCCACGCATGGCCTGGTTATTAAACGGGCCGGCCTGTGGTTAGCATGCCGAGACGCATGTTTTTCAGCTTATTGGGCTGTAATTTATGTCATATATATAAAACAATTTTTGGAAAAACATAAAAGATAATTAACGGGCCGTGCCGTGCCGGCCCGTGTGCACAGCCTCTAGGCCCAGGCACGATCGAAGGCGTACCACGTGCCAGGCACGGCCCGTTTAGCCCCTGCCGTGCCTGACCCCATGGCTGGCCGTGCCGGCGTGCTCGTGGCCTGGCCTGATTGGCCCGGCCCGTTTGGCCAGTTATAGTCTATAATTCTGCTGGAACTCTTTGTGAACTGTATTGTATCTCTAATTCTTGTTTAATGCAGTGTGTGGATCCTTGTCACGTTCCAAGAAAGAAAAAGAAAAAAACATCCGACTGGCACATTGATATCTATCCATGCTAGCTTGTCCAACTGCTCATTGATTGATATTTGATCTTGACCGGCCTCCCTCCAAGGATCACCATCATACAGCTTGATCGCTCTTACTGTATTATTCATACCAAGAAAATGACGTACCAGCGGCCCTTCTTCTTCTACTTAAGCAAGAAGGTATTGGAGCATTCAAACCGTGCAGCTTAACAAGAAGATATGGCGCCAATAGCGGCCCTGCTCCTGCTCCTGCTGCTGGCTGCTTCCGGCCCTCTTCGTCCTATGCTATCCGGCGCAGCGCCGCTGGAGCCCGTAGCGGTCAGCCTCCTCGCCGGCGCACAGGAAAAGGGAGCAGTGTGCTTGGACGGTACCCCGCCGGGGTACCACCTGCAGAGAGGCTCTGGTGATGGATCCGGCAGCTGGCTCCTCCATCTAGAGGTCCGGAGTTTCATCCATCCCTTCATCAGTCACCCGTTAATTTTCCTATTTCGCCGTCTTTTTTCTTGTCTCGCACAAATTAGCAAGCAGTGAAACAACAGCAACAAAGATCTAGTGTCACAGGCTCACAGCCCTAGGCATCGTCTTGGAGTCATCTTGGTTGCGGAGTTCTGCCACTGCTTGTTGGGGTGGCGGCCCTAGGTCAGTGTGGCCTGGTCTCTTATTCGGCAATGTTGATGGTTTCGAGCGGAGTTGGGTCATGGCTGGGTTTGGTAGTCGGTTTCTTCCAGTGTATTTCAGAGCCCCTGAGCCATCGGGTCTTCGTGGAGTCAAAGCTGCAGAGGAGGAGCCTTGGTGGTGACCATGACACGAGATTGGTGGTTGGTTGTGGAGGCCAGTCCGTGCAGGCTCTGTGCTTTTGCCGTGCAATGTTCTATGTTAGAGTTATCTAGTCACTGACATCTATAGTCGATTGCTTGGCATGGGACGACATGGTTCTCAGCCCCTGTTGCCATGAGATATTCGTTGGTGGTCGTCAATGGTGAAGTCGGAGTTGTTGGCTCGCGATGGAGTTATGCGATTACGCTTGATGACAACTTCATGGTGTTTTTCTCCTAAACGGTGTGTGTGTCTTCGTGTGGGTAGTCGGGTTGGCCGGTGTTGCCTTGTGTTATAGTGGGGTGTTGTGATAGTTTTTGATTGGTTTCCGGCTAATTAACTAGGAAACTCTACTTACTAATAAATGAGATGATGTATAGATTTTGCCTTCGTTTTGAGAAAACAAAACAAAAGAAGATCATAACTCAGCATACAATTTTCATGTCTCACCATTATTAGCCACCATCCATCCATCATTCACCCGTTAATATTCTATGTATTGCCATGTTTTTCTTTATCATGTCCAACACAAGTTAATTAGCCAGCAAAAATTAAGATTATATTGATGATGGGACGATCTTGTAACGTTCTTACCCACACAATATTTCAAGATATATACAGACCTAACTCCCAAATTATGTTTGGCATCACGCACATGCCGCCCACTCCACGTCATTTTTTGGACCAAAAGATGCCTTCCTAAATGCATGATGGGATGGGATGTTTAGCAAGTGGACTCAAGGCAGGCGAATTAATTAACTGACATGTATATTTCCTCAACTGAAAAACCCAGGGGGGAGGCTGGTGCAGCACACTCAAGGATTGTTCTGGTCGCAGAATGTCTGTTCTTGGTTCATCAAACTTCATGAAACCACTACAGTTCGCCGGTCATGGGATTTTTGACAGTGACGAGATATATAATCCTGGTGATTACTGGTGCTTCATATCCAATCCACTCGCTATATATTTGTTCCATCTTTTTCCATGCCCTCGTTCTGTTTGTTTGTTTGCGTAAGTGATTCTGTAACCTCTTTGATATGTCCTTGCACTAATTTTGATCATCACATTATTAGATTTCTACAACTGGAATAAAGTCTATGTGCGGTATTGCGATGGGGCGTCATTTGCTGGGGATGCAGAAGGTCAAGCGCAGGTGACTTTCTAGGTCATGGTCCGGTGTTGTTGTTTTGGTCGCTAGAGGTAATTCTCTGTTGGTAATTTTTCAGGATGGAACCACAGTTTACTTCAGAGGGTTGCGCATCTATGAAGCAGTTATTGGCGAACTCATGGAAAAAGGACTCGCCAATGCCACACAGGTCATACTTCATTTACCGAGTTCACAGAATACCAAGAACCATTGGCACAAAAGTATTCTGCATGACAACCATTAGTTTTGACAATAACCATGTGAAAATTTAAAATAAAACTCATATTTCTACATATTTCAGGTGCTCTTTACAGGTTGTTCTGCCGGAGGTCTAGCCACGATACTGCATTGCGATGATTTTAGTGCACGGTTTCCACAGCAGGTTTCAGTTAAATGCTTTGCGGATGCTGGGTTTTTTCTTGACGTGTAAGACCCCTGAAAATAAATGTAGTCCACTAGCATTGTATACCTGAACTAAAGTACCACTTTTTTCTAGCAGAAAGGATATTTCTGGAGAAAGGTCCTTTTGGTCTTTCTACAACCGAGTTGTGCAGCTCCAGGTTAGCTGTCGGGCTTGCTTGAGACTTTAAAGGATATGTCTTATTTATGATCAAACATTCCGGTCATCTTCTAATTTTTTATGCACTTTCTCTGAAACATGAATACAATAGTAGGCTTTTGTAAAACTCTAGTTCTTCATGTGGTTAGTCTTGTGCAAAACTGCAAAAAAATTCTGTCCATGTGATTGATGTCATTTGATAATAAATACCTTTAGTAATTTTTCTCGCCTTCTTTTGCTAACTTAATTTCAGAATGTTAGACAAGTGTTGCACAAGGACTGCCTTGCCAACAAGGACCCAACCGAGGTAGTTTCCGCTGTATATTTTGAATTGCTTCCCACACTTCCGCATGCCATCACCAGATTATGTCAGTAAGTTTGTTATCTGAAATAATGTTGCTCCTAGTGTTTCTTCCCCACAGAGCTTATTAAGAGCATCCGCACCCCCATGTTTATTCTCAACTCTGCGTATGATTCATGGCAGGTATTTTCAATATTTTTTATTGTTATTCTAATATCTACTTATGTGTATTGATGTTATGACTGTTTTATATGTGGTTCTTCACCATAGATACAGAATGTTCTCCTACCGAGTTCATCTTCCCCTGAAAAGTCGTGGTTGAGTTGCAAGGACAATATCGGAAACTGCAATTCAACCCAAATTAAAGTTCTTGATGGTTGGCTAAGCTTGTCAATCTACTTCCTTTTTACCCTCTCATTCATCACCGGTGCTCTTCCTGTTGTCTGGAACACTAAATAATATCTCTTCTTCTTCGATAGAAATCAGGAACACAATGATCAATGATTTGAAGGTCATCAATGATAAGGCAGAATGGGGCATGTTCATTGATTCATGCTTCACTCACTGCCAAACGCTCTTTCGCATCTCTTGGAGTTCACCAACATCCCCAAGGCTGGGAAATAAGGCAGGGAGTTCAAAATTCTACTAGAAACTTGAATTTTCTGTGTTATATTTGATGCACCATATTGTCACTTGGATTGATATAATTTCGTTACCATTTTGTGGAGCAGAATATTGCAAAGGTTGTTGGAGATTGGTACTTTGGAAGGAGCCAAGGAGTGAAAGAGATTGACTGCGAGTATCCATGCAATCCAACATGCAATAGTCTGCCACCACCATGATCTGTTACTACTCCCTCCTATCCATATTAATTGATGCTGCTTTAGTATTGTACCAAAGTAGCGTCAATTAATATGGATTGGAGGGGGTATATTGGATTGTGTTGATATTTACTATGTAAAGATTCAAGACAAAAACACAATCTTCATATTGGATTGTGCATCAAAGAGAAAAGCAATGATCACACATAATGAAATTAAATATGGCAGATGGGTTACAACATATGGAGTAAAAATAAAAATAAATATTTCAAGTACATTATCATTGGAAATTTTCCCAAAAAGATGCATTATTTTGTTGATTCGTCAAATGTTGCTTCAAAATTTCAGTTCATGTTTATTTTTGTCCAGAGAAAATAGGGAATAACAGAAAAGTATAAAAAAAACTCATTGTGAACAACTATTATCTCAATTTGTACTCTATTTTTTTAGGAGTTGTTTAATATCTCCTCAATATTTTTGAAAATTCGGTGTTGAGTGACATGTAAAACGACATTTAGTCATGTTTGTAAGCATGAACGCAAGTGAAAGAACATGCGGTGCCCCCATGTTTGGTTTTGGTAATTGATGACAATCTCTATGGACTAATGGTTGCCTTGAGTTATATTTGAAGGTTTTTGTCCATAGGCTTTTCTTGGAGTACATGTGTTGGTTTCAAGGAGAGTTTGTGTCGACCAAGGTGCTATTCAAGGAATTACCTAAAGATTGGTCTTGTGAGAGGTTGATCAAGACTAAGTCAAAGAGTGAATCAAGTTGACCAACCCACAAAGCGTAGAAGATGTACCGAGAGGGATCAAGTGATCCCATGGTATGGTATCCCATGGTATGGTAAGCATTGTCAATTACACTTCGTGTACTAACCCATGGTCTTCGTGAGGGTTCTTTGTGGGGTTAGGTTGCGGTGTGCAAGTTCAAGTGGAGCATCCCCGAAGAGATCAAATGCTTGAAGCTTGCCGTCCTTTGTGGTGACAATGGACTTGTGAAGATGTGCGGAAGAGTGGCTCACCCATAGTGGAGTATGGGGGAGCAATCAACTAGTCTTCATCAAGTCAACCCAATCAAGAAAGGTGGTCCAACTTGAGGGAGTCAAGATCGTCTTCATCTAGCTCAAGTGGACCATGTGCAAGGCAAAGGTTTGCCCTTGATAGGTTTTCTATTTTACCGGTCTCATGATGGTAGTTGGGAGACTGGGTTATAGGATCGATTGCCGTACTATCAAGGGGGCTCTCGATGAGTAGCTTGATCGTATCGTTCGCTGAGAGCTCAAACCATTGCATCCTTGCATCATATTTCTTGGTTCTTGTTTGGTTCTCTTTGAGAGTCTTAGAGCTTTTGGTCATCTTGATGACAAGCTTGAGTTCATCGAAAACGGAGTTCGCTTGCATACTCTATGATGTTTTCATTGTTGGAGGTTTTGCCGGTTCTTCTCGGTTGGAGGTTTCACTCCTCTATTTGTTGGCATACCTCCACTGCCTCTTCTTACTATAACCAGTCGTTGTTTTGATGCTACTCGTCGTCTTGTTTCCAACAAGCTTGAGTTTGCTCAATTCGGAGCTCATATGCAGAAGTTATGGCAGTTCTTGTTCTCTTGAGTGTGGTTTTGTCAGGGTCCGCGTTGGAAAGGTTTGGGTGGATTCATCACGTTCACGTCTCCTTATTTTCCCCTCCTTCTTCCTTGGAGCTTCCTCCGTTTTCTTGCCTCCCTTGTGTGGCTGCCGTTGTTGGTTGCGGTAGTACTGCTCCCAAGAAAGCGGTAGTACCGTAGGCATCAGCGGTAGTACCGTGCAGTGGCATGGTAGTACCGCAGGTGCCCACGGTAGTACCGCTCCCCTGGAGCCGCACTATCGCTGCCCACCAGGCTAGTGCCGCCCCTTTGCGGTAGTAGGAGCGGATGTAACTTTTTACATCCACACCTACCGCGGTAGTACCGCTTTCGCCGTGCGGTAGTGCCGCGCTATGCGGTCAGTCAGTAGTACCGCCCCTCGGCAGTACTACTGTGTCGGGTTTTTGCTACTTCCGTTTCTTTGCGGAAGTAGGAACGGAAGTTTTCCTTTTCCCCTGGCTGGGACTTTTGCCTCGCGGTAGTACCGCATGGGGGGCGCGGTAGTACCGCGCGTGCGGAAGTTCCGCCCCCAGCTCCTGTGCGTCTGTTTATCGGTTCTGTGCTGGGGTTGCGGCAGTACCGTGGGTCAGTACGATAGTACCGCACAGCCGTGCGGTAGTACCGCTTGGATGCAAGCAGTAGTACCGCGCGGCCTTGCGGTAGTACCGCTGGCCAGGCGCGGTAGTACCGCTGGCCGCGGGCTGGTTGGTGGGTAACGGTTGGATTTTTCCCCACCTATAAAAGGGGGTCTTCTTCCCCAATGAACCTTATCCTTTGAACTCGTGTTCTTCCCCCATTGTTGACCTTCTTCGAGCTTTCTAACTCTCAATCCCTCCATGGATTCTTGCTAGTTTTTGAGGGAAAAGAGAGAGGAGATCTAGATCCACATTTCCACCAATCACTTTCTCCTCTATGTGAGAGGAACCCCTTGGATCTAGATCTTGGAGTTCTTGGTGTTCTCCTTCTTGTTCTTCCTCTCATTTTCCTCCCTAGTATTAGTTGCTCCGGTGGGATTTGAGAGAGAAGGACTTGGGCACTCCGTGTGCCCTTGCCATTGCATTTGGTGCATCGGTTTGAGTTCTCCACAGTGATACGTGGAAGTGAAGTTTGAGAAACTTATTACTCTTGGGTGTTTGGGCACCCTAGAGCTTGTTCCTCTTGGGTGCCTTGGCGCCCTAGACGGTTGGTGTTGTTCGGAGCTCAATCATTGTGGTGTAAAGCTCCGGGCAAGCGTCGGGGTCTCCAATTAGGTTGTGGAGATCGCCCCGAGCAATTTGACGGGTACCGGCGACCGCCCCCAAGGGTTGCCAAAGTGTACGGGTTCGGTGACCGCCCCCAAGGGTTGCCATTTGTATGGGTTCGGTGACCGCCCTCAAGGGTCCCTTAGTGGAATCACGACATCTTGCATTGTGCGAGGGCGTGAGGAGATTACGGTGGCCCTAGTGGCTTCTTGGGGAGCATTGTGCCTCCACACCGCTCCAAACGGAGATTAGCATCCGCAAGGGTGTGAACTTCGGGATACATCGTCGTCTTCGCGTGCCTCGGTTATCTCTTACCCGAGCCCTTTACTTATGCACTTTACTTTGTGATAGCCATATTGTTTCTTGTCATATATCTTGCTATCACCTAAGTAGTTTATCTTGCTTAGCATAAGTTGTTGGTGCACATAGGTGAGCCTAGTCGTTTTAGGTTTTGTGCTTGACAAATTAACTGTTAGGTTTATTCCGCATTTGTTCAAACCTAAACCGTAATTATTTTAAAACGCCTATTCACCCCCCCCCCCTCTAGGCGACATCCACGATCTTTCAGCAAGTGGGTAATACTCCACTTAAATACTATCAAATTCAAGGGGGGCAACTTTTTGATGGCCAGCCTCTACGTACCTCACTGTCATGACACACACTTGTCTGTCTCGCTTCCATCTCCATCGGAGCTAAATTTGGCGGATCTCGGGTAGCAGGTCCCGATCTGGTAGTCTTGCCTAGGATGGTAAAAAGGACACAAGGGACACGAGGTTTATCTAGGTTCAGGCCCTCTCGAAGAGGTAAAACCTTACATCCTGCTTTGTTGTACTCCCTGCGTCCCGAAATACTTGTCGGAGAAATGGATGTATCTAGATGCATTTTAGTTCTAGATACATCCATTTTTATGCATTTCTTCGACGAGTATTTCCGGACAGAGGGAGTATTGATTATGGATGATGTACAGAGTATAGGTGATCTACTACGAGATCAAATGTGAATGAATCTGCCCTCTACGGCCTTGGCACCCCGGCTTATATAGATATCGGGGGTCCCTAAAGTTTACACATGGTCGGCCGTATCTAAGGGGCAACCGTTCTGAGGACTATCTCTATGCCTTGGAGTATGCGCCAAGTCTTCGTGTCCTTCCTTCTTGAAGCTTCTGGACCAGACGAACGAGGCCCACCATGGACAGGCTTAGGGAGGGTCCTCGGCCAAACCCAAAGGGTGGGAAACCGACATATGCTGAGCACCCCCTAATCAAGGACTCCATCAACCTCCCTAAAGACTAGCTTTCATAGGCTTTAATAGAATATTCAACACATGAGCTTGGCATTATATCATACCAAAACTCACAATTTTCTTATCACATTTGCAGAAAAGACACCCCCTTGTAGGATGTGTCTATATCTCTATCGTTATGTGACGTGGATACATATTGCACGCATCTAACGTCTGATCTGATGTACACGCCATGACCGGCTCGCATAATCCCCGCCCTCGCACTCCCATCGTCACGCGCCGCCTGCCATTCTCGCTGCAGCGGTCGTGGACGCCGACAACCGCACATGTCGACATCGCAGTTCGGACGCTGCCGCCACCCCCGTCAAGCCATGATTTAGCACCACCTTGGTCACGCTGCCGTCCTCACCCCATCATCGTGCGCCCCGCCTGTCCGCTTGCGTATATAAGTAGTTGTTTTTGTGAATGGTGTTTAGTTGAGATCTAACATTTCAAATGGCCTTTACCTTCCATGTAAAGGCCATTCCGAGGGCATATAAGTAATTGTTTTTGTGAAAGATGTTTACTCAGTCACGCGGACCACTGAGTGCTTACAATTGGTTGGGATGACAGTCCAACAATAGGATAGATGTCTAGTCATCTTACCCTATTTTCGCCGGTTATGACAACTTTTTTCTGAATTTTGCAGCACTGTTTGAGACCTTGTTCTGAACCTGGATTTTTAATTATATGGTTGTGTGCATCAAGAAATGCAGAGGCTGGGGGTATTCCTCCTTTTCGGAAAAAAAATGCCGCAAAGCCCTGGAAGAATATCACATACTCCAACGATCTTGGAATGTATGGAATGTATATGGTGTGCTATTTGCTACAATTATATTGACTGGGCACAATATCCAACCAACTGAACCAGTCCTTCTCTTCTTTTCTGGAACTAGCGAAAACCACTGTTCTTTGATTGCGATTGTTATAAAATTTATCTGGTTTGAAAAAAAGTTCTCTGAAATTTGTTTCTAGCTGAACACCACTTGGAGGTACCTGGAAATATATAACTTGCTGAAGTATAGAAGTCCATATGTACTTGTAGACAGACCACGCTGGCACGCTCTTCATATCCTTGATTCCAAATTGTAAGGGTGTGATTTCTAGGACGGATTACTCATCTCCTATGCATTATTGGCTTTGTACGTCTCTTGGTGCCTTTTATTGCTTAAGATATGAATAAACCAGAGTAGCTAAATAGTTAATCATTTGTGTATTTAATCCATAATATTAATAAAGAGTTCAATTGTATTGAAGCAGGGAAGTGGACACGGACTGTGGTTTCCCTGAGCATGAGAATATTACGAGTAATAAAATCCTTGCACCATGTGCCCGCCCACGCTCTCCCCACCCGCGCCCTCGTCCGCGCCTGCGCCTGCGCCGGCGGGGGCGGCCGCAGCTCCCTGCTCCGGCTTCGCCTCCTGGTTTATGCCCCTGCCGCCGCCGCCTGCTGGCGGCCCTGTTGGCGTCCAGCTCGCGCTGCTTAGGAGAACTTCGTCCTTCCGGTGCTCATCTGCTGCAGCCTCGCCAGATCCAGATTCGCTGCCGGCAGGTCAGGGCGGATCTACCTCTTCAGGCGGCTTCGTCCCCGACTCGCAGCCGCCAAGTGCATCTCCGAGCCAGGCTTTGGTTGGGCCGGGGCTCGCCGCCCCTGCTGTGGCTTCCTCGCGCATTCAAGTCCCAGGCGAAGCCAGCCTTAATTGCGCTGTTGGGAGGCAGCTGGCCTTCTTCCACCATGCTGCTGGTGCGTCTTCAATGCCGGGGTTGCAGCCCTGCGCGGGGCGCGAGGATGAAGTGACCGGCGACTGGCGCCTCGTCGCATCGCGTAAAGGCCCGCGCCGCCCGGCTTTGGCCGCCCCGGCATTCAAGCCGGCGCCCATTCCCCGATGGCTCCTAGGCCGGTGTTGTCGGTGCCTCTTCCGCGGTCATCGTGCTGAGGGGTGCCGCGACCCAATTCGCTGCTCCCGCTGCCTACAAAATGGGCACAAATCGCGCGGCCGTCAAAACCTCTGGAAGCCTCTGAGCTCTCTTGACAGCCTAGCCGTGCCTCCACCACCTCTCCCCCGCCCTACTGCTGCTGTCTTCGGGGCATCTCGCCTGGGTCGTGGCTGGGAAGCCCCTCGCCCGCTGCTGCTGCCTGCTACCCCTCGGACCAACATGGCGCGGCCTGGTGGCGCCTCGCTACGGCCTGGTGACGCTTCGCTACGGCCGGCGGAAGACTTCGTTGTTGTCCCAGCGACGCCTGAGATGCAGCTGGAAGCGGCCGTCCTCTCCTCCAACGGTGCGGTCGCTTGGCTCGAGGGTGGCCGGCAGGACGTCTCCTGCCGGCAGGTGGCCTCTGAGCTTGCAACGGCCCTGGGCGCGCGTCAGGCGGACGGCGAGGTGGTCCAGCACTATCCCAAGCAATTCTTTGTTCGGTTTATGCATCAGCACCACTGCGCCGAGGCTCTGTCCCGCGGTGATCTTCCCGGCGCTGGCTACCGCATCTATGTGCGTGAGTGGAGGCTTGAAGCGCACGCCGACAACGAGGACCAGCTCCACCACGTCCGGCTCTGCTTGGAAGGCGTCCCGCTGCACGGCTGGAACAACTACATCGCCACCTTCCTCATCGACCGTGGCTGCTCTCTCGACTACATCGAGCCACGTTCCCTTCGCAAGGAGGACACGAAGGACATGGCGCTGTGGGCATGGACGGCCGATCCCAGTGCCATCCCCAAGGTCAAATGGCTAACGCTGCCGGCCCGTGGTCACCGCCGTCGGGGACGGCGCGGCCTTCGTCATTGCGTCATCATCCATCTGGACCTCCACGAGGACCACTCCAAGGCCGGCGACGACGATGACAACCCGCCGCCACCGGAAGTTCATGAATTCACCTGGTATAGGAAGTTTGTCGATGGCACGTACACCCCAAGGGATCGCCGACCTGCGCAGGGGTGTACTGAGCGGCGCCCAGATAGGCGCCAAGATGACGGCGACCGCGACGGCCGGCGCGGGCGCGATGGTGGCCGTGCTCGGGAGGGCTGGGGCGCCAAGGTGCGGCGCTCGCTCTCTCGCAACACTCGTGAGCGCCACCGCGATGATGGCCAGGACCGCACCAGGGACCGCTCGGGGGGGCACCGACGGGAGGGCAACGCTGCTGTGCTTGCCCCCCTTGCATGCCCCGGCTCTGCTGCAGTTCTGCGAGGCTCGGGATCGGGTAGTGGTGAGCCAACTCGTGTCCTCGAGCTGCTGCCCGTCCAGCTGCCGGCGGAGCAGCTTGCGCGTGGGCGTAGCCCCATCCGTCACGCCTCGCCTCGCTCCTCCAGGCTGCGATCCCAAGATGAGTGCACTCCACCGGTGTCCCCGCCGCTCTCCCCAACCACGGTCCTGCCGCCAAGCCCTGCTTCTAAACGTGACGAGACCAGGAGCTCCCTCCTGTTGGGTGCGACTCATAGCCAGCCTCTGCTAGAGCTGTGCTCGCCTGAGGCCATGGTGAGGCCCCTTCCATCGCCGTCCAGGCCACCTGGCTTCCAGTCGTCGCCAACGCCGCCGCTGGTCTGCGTCGGCACCATGAGGCGTACCCCCTCCCCAGTGCACCGTCGCGCCGCACAAGACGGAGTGGAGACCCTGGCGCCCATCTTCGAGGAGCGGCAGCTGGGCATCCTCGCCCCTCCTGCGTCGCCTCGTCCCAGCCCTCCAGTGGCTCGTCGGAAGACCCTGGCAGGAGTTAAAATCTCCAACAAGGGCGGCCTCTCACTGCAAAGGATCAAACGAGCGGGTGCAGGTGTTGTTGCAGCTCCAGCAGCCAAGGTGGCGGAGAAGCTCATCTGTCGCACAATGGGAATCACAAGAGATGGAGAAGATGTTACTGAGGCTACCTTGAACGACTTCACAGCCAAGTTTAAGGAGCAGCTGGCTCCAGAGGTGATCATGGCCATGAGGGAGTTCTTCCACCTTGTTGATGCTGCTGTCAACGGTGTCGAGGATGCATTGCTGGACCATGGTGGTGAGGGTGCGCTGGAGCTTGCTCAAGAGGGCCATCTAGCACAGGAAGTCGTGGGATCGCAGCCGGCTACGGCTTGATCTCCCAGTCTGCATGCTTGGGCTGTTTTAGTTGATTATGTTAGTCCAACTAAGTAATGTGTCATGGGGTGGCCCTGTTGCTTTCGTTTTTAGGTGTGTGTGTTGTATCAGGGGTGCATGGCGTTGCCTTGTGTTGGGCTACATGCGGTGTTGTACTGCTCTAGTTGGACAGCTGTATCAATGGCTACGTTCTGTGTCCTTTCTAGCTACATGGTCAGGACCGTCAGGTCTATGTGCATGATGGTGTGTCCCATGCTGATACAGCCGATCAACACGCTCAGTTGGAACGTCCGTGGCTTAAACTGCTCAGCTAGGCGGGCAACAGTCAGTGCAACGATCGCTGCCTCCTCGTGTCAACTCGTCTGCTTACAAGAGACGAAGCTTGCCAGTGTTGACAAGTTTGTTGCTGCCTTCCTTGGTGGTAACAGACTCAAAAATCTCGCGCAACGCCCAGCCATTGGGACTAGGGGAGGGATCCTTTTATTGTGGGACGACAATGTTCTTGACGTCTCCGATTTCTCAGCTTCGACCTATTGCATCTCTGGCATGGTCCGCATCCGTGCGACCGACATGTGTTACAAACTCACTTCCGTCTATGGTCCCACAGACTATGCTTGCAAGGACGACTTCTTCGCCGAACTTACCGCCCACAAGCCTTTGGCTGGTGTTGGTTGGCTTGCTCTAGGAGACTTCAATCAGATCTATCGTGCATGTGACAAAAACAAGAGAAATGTTAATCGAAGTAGGATTAACCGGTTCTGCGCTACTTTGCAATCCTGCGAGCTCAAGGAAATCCATCTTCAGAATAGACGCTTCACGTGGAGTAATGAGCGGGACAACCCAACGCTTTGCAAGCTTGACTCCTTCTTCTGCAATGCGGAATGGGATACAACATTCAACACCCATGTCTTGCATGCTTTGTCGTCCTCCCTTTCCGATCATTGTCCGCTCCTTCTCGCGGATGACAGGGGCCCCAGAAGGCCACGGTCCTTCAAATTCGAGAATTTCTGGGTATCTTTGCCTGGATTCAACGAGGTGGTTCAGAAGGCGTGGGACGAGCACGTGGGTCACACGGAGCCTTATCAAGTCTTGCACCATAGGCTCAAGAAAACTGTGATTCGGCTCTCCGAGTGGAGCAAGAAGCTCTTTTCCAAGGCTAAGATTCAACTACATGCAGCCCTGCTTGTGATTCTTCGCCTCGACATTGCACAAGAAGAGCGGATTCTTTCTCCCGAGGAACGTGACTTACTTTCTAGGCTCAAGCGGAGGGTTATTAGTTTGGCGGTGCTTGAGAGGGCTAGGAAAAGCCAATGTGCCAGGATTTCAAATCTGAGGGATGGTGATGCAAACACCAGATTCTTTCATCACCGCATTAATGCCCGAAGATGGAAAAACTACATTCATCGTATCAAACATGCACAAGGGTGGGTGACTGAACATGAGGTAAAAGAAAAGATCATCCATGACCACTTCTCTGAGGTCATGGGGAGGAGAGGCACGTGCAACAAAGATTTTAATTGGGAGGAGCTCAGCACCGAGCCCCATGACTTGCATGACCTTGGCAACACCATCACGGAGGATGAGGTGTGGGGGGGCATTAAGGAGATGCCTGGCAATAAGGCGCCTGGACCGGATGGCTTCACGGGAACCTTCTTCAAAAAGTGTTGGGGAATCATCAAGCATTCCGTCATGAGGGTTATTCAACGCTTCGATTCCCTACACACCTCCAACTTGCAATGGCTCAATTCTGCCAATGTCGTTCTCTTGCCCAAGAAGGAGGGTGCGGAAGGCATCTCTGATTACAGACCTATTAGCCTTGTCCACGCCATTGCCAAAATCATTGCCAAAGTTCTCTCACTTCGGCTGGCCCCCCACATGAACGACCTTGTCTCAAACGCTCAGAGCGCCTTCATCAAGAGAAGAAGCATACATGATAACTTCATGTGTGTGCGAAATTTTGCTAGACGCCTGCACAAGTGCAAGACCCCAGCTCTTCTGTTCAAACTTGACATCAAGAAGGCTTTTGACTCAATCAAGTGGGAATACATCCTTGATGTGCTTCAACGGTTGGGGTTCCCCGACAAATTCCGGGCTTGGATTGCCGCGCTTCTATCCACATCTTCATTTCGGATCCTTTTAAATGGGTTGCCCGGCCCTCCAGTGAAGCATAGGTGCGGACTTAGGCAGGGGGACCCCATTTCCCCCCTGCTTTTTGTCATTGCGATCGACCCCCTCCACAAGATTTTGGCCCTTGCAACTCGAAAAGGTCTCCTGCATAAGATCCGTGGGCGTGGGGCCATGGTGCGAACCTCCCTCTATGCTGACGACGCGGCGGTTTTTGTGGCTCCTATCAAGAAGGACATTGACAACCTTGCCTCTATCTTGAGAGGCTTTGGCGAGGTGACGGGCCTATGCACCAACTTCCAAAAAAGCTCCGTCGTGCCAATCCACTGCAATCACCTTGACCTTGACCATATTCTTCAGAGCATGCCAGCCGCATGGGCATCTTTCCTGGTTAAATACTTGGGGTTGCCTCTCTCTGTTTGGCAACTTAAGCATGTTGACTTCCAATACCTCGAAGACAAGGCGGCTGGCAAATTGGTCACTTGGGAGGGCCAAGACATCACTACCATCGGACGCACGACCCTCGTCAAGTCGGTCATCTCCTCCCAAGCGGTGTACTCTATTACGCCTCTTATCGTGCCAGCAAGATCACTTCATAACCTAAACAAAATTGAGAGGGCTTTCCTTTGGTCCGGCGCGGATAAAACAACGGGAGCCAAGTGCAAGGTCAACTGGTAAGTGGTGTGCCGACCAAAGGAGTACGGTGGATTAGGAGTCCTCAATACCGACAAGTTCGCACGTGCTCTGCGCCTTCGCTGGCTTTGGTATGAATAGACGGAACCCCACAAGCTGTGGGTGGGTTTTGGCAATCCTTGCACCGAGGATGACCGCCAGTTTTTCTACGCCTCTACCACCATCACTGTGGGTGACGGCTCTAGAACACCGTTTTGGGATGCCCCCTGGCTTCTTGGTCGCAAGCCCAAGGATATTGCGCCGCTAATCTACGAGGCATCAAGACGGAAGAATTGGTCGGTGTGTGAGGCTCTTCGAGGGAATGCGTGGATCTTCAAAATCCGCCACAACACCACTATCTCCAGCAACCACATTCGGGAATTTTTCACTCTTTGGATGCTTGTGCACAACTTCCACCTTGATGAACAAGCCGAAGATGAAATTGTTTGGAAACACGCGAATGACGGAATCTACACGGCGGCTACCGCATACAAGGCTCAGTTCCTTGGCTTGACCCTCTCTCCCATGGACCGCATGGTCTGGAAGGTTTGGGCTCCTCCCAAGGTTAAATTCTTTTCCTGGTTGGCATTGCAAGATAGGATTTGGACCGCCGATCGCTTGGAGAGGCGTGGGTGGCCAAATTGTGGCCTCTGCCCTCTTTGCAAGAGGGAGCAGGAAAACGGTGCTCACCTTTTCTTCAAGTGCCGCTACACGATTAGGCTTTGGAGAGCCATCATCGAGAAGATTGGCTTACATCACATGGATACATCAACGTGGCACCTCCACGAAACCGTCAAAGAGTGGTGGGACAAGAGAACCGACTGTACCAATCCTAATTGGCATGCTATGGCCTCCCTCACCATGCTTGTCTCTTGGACAATTTGGAACGAAAGAAATGCTAGGGTGTTCCGTCACAAGTGCATGCCACCGCCTGTTATCCTTACCACCATTCTGGACGAGGCCAAGCTTTGGGTAACCGCTGGCGCTAAAAGACTAGGGAACTTGTTGTTGCGCGAGTAATTGTCATGCCGCTACTGTGGGTGTGTTATATAACTCTAAACTCTATTCTCTACTTATTTAATTGATGAGGCAAATCTTTTGCCTCCGTTTCAAAAAAAAAAGAATATTACGAGTTACAATCTTCTAGTGGGTATATTTTTGGCATAACGGAGAGCAGCTTTTGACTGAAGTTTGGTTTGAAAACTAAGCACTTCTGCAAACCTATCAAACATTAATCAGTTGTTTATTTATACCTTACAATGTGCACTGTTTGATCGAAGTTTGTTTTGACCATAACATCAGCACAGTACTTTCAAGGGGATAGACTGATAAAAGATGGAAGTTGTTTGTTAATATTTATCCCCCCGCCACCCTACATCTGAGCCTCAGTATGTTGTTCCCATTAATCAGTTAAATACCATTTCTTTTCCAGGCGTTGAGGTGACCCATTTGCTTCCAGCCCGTACTTCTCTAAATGATTACTTGGGTGTGGATGTATTTGAAATTGGGCGCTGACATTTTCATAACCATAGTTTGCTTTTCTGATGGTTGATGTTTATGCTCACTGTGGGCAGATGTGACTGGGAAAGACCCTACAAAAAGTTTCTCTGTTAAGCTATTTGAAGATCAAACACATTGCTCTTGGACCATTTCATGTGTACATTACCTTATTTAATTTCATTCATTTGACAACTTAAGAGCTTATTGCTCTATCATTTCGATTTCATCTCATGAGGGTATTCTTCTTTCAGTTGTTTTCTGCCCTCTAAATGCGACACATGTCGTTGTTAGATTTTCGTAAAATTTTCCCTGCCATGAAGGACATCCAGTATGTCGGCGTATCATCATCATCCATGAAAAATGATACACGCAGATGTCCAAAAATCCCCAGCATCATCTGATTCAAATGTATGCTATTTTCGTACGGATCTTTGATGTATGATGCGGTTTTTCAATCACCGAGAATAGCTTTGTTTAGCTCTCTTCCAAGTTTAGACACTATTTGTTAGTGTACTTCTGTAAAAAAAAAGAGTGCATGGTCTATATCTTCTTTATTTGTCCTTCATATCAAATAAGAATTGCCATTTGATGTGATGCTTAGAAGCTATGACATAGGCTCAAAGGATCAAGAATTTCTTTCACAAATTCCCTGGCTCTGTGTGGTGATTGATGAGGTCGGGCGTCTTAAAAATCCATCCAGTGTATGCAAAACTGCATTTCAGTTAGTACAAAAGACTTGCTTCTTCCCTACAATGTGAGACCTCTTATCTAGCGAACGTTCGCTAGTAGGGGGTGACTTTTGCGAACGTTTTGATGACAGTTTTTGAGAGGAACGAAAATATGAGTAAAAACAAGAAGAAACTGTAATTGTTTAATCTCGTGTGGCAACTAAAACTGCCAGAAAATAACATTCTATTGCCACCCCCCTTCCCAACGAACGCCCACCAAATAGCATTACTGTAAAACTATTAACATTGCGGTGGGAATATGTTGCAATTTTAAATAAAATTTGGTCATATGAAATATCTGGATTAATAACATATAGAAAACTAAAAATACATATTATATATTGTATTGGATTATTATATAGTTGCAAAATATTTATTTAATATAGGCAGTATTCTATAATGAATTTTGATGAGGTGATATGTGTGCATGTAGAAATAAATAAAATTAGTGAGAAAAAGCTAATGACGAAAAGTAATTCTTATGCATATTATGGTGGACCTTTAATGATGTGGCATGTGTGCATGTGTTAAGATAATAGAGTAAGGGCATCTCGAACGCCGATCCTCAAACCTCTCGCAACAGTCCGGGCCACGCTGTTCGGACCACGAAAGACATCCTACGCGGGCCTGTATCAGTCTGCGGGACGGTCTGGACGCGATATCTCCCGCAAACCGGAGACAAACGGGGGGGGGGGGGGGGGGAGCTTTGAGGGAGTCTGAAACGCTCCCAAGCCCTCGTCTAACCGCCCTGGCCCACCACCCCCCTCCTCGCCCGCGCGCGCTTCCCGCCCGTCGTCCAGCTGCCCACATTCATGTCGTTCTAGAGCGCGCTGCTCCACATTGAAGGCGCCTCAGGGCGGATGCAACCTCTCACTGCCATTGAAGCGATGCGCCGACCAAGGGCGCCACCTGCTGCATGCCCGTTTAAACACGCCTCCTTGCCGCATTCAAACGTCTCCATTAAACCCATGTGGAAGCCAAGAAACCTAGTCCGGCCACTCGTCCATTCAGCAATGGGATGGCATTAAACGCTACGCCGGGCAGGCTCCTCCCATCCGCCCTCCATTCAAACTAGGATAGACACCGAGCAAGAATCGCACCACTCCGCCGCTCCCCTATCTCCTTCTTCCACCATTTTCTCCAATCTTTCGATGGCATCCGACGAGTCGAAAGAGCAGTTGTACGACATAAAAGTTGGCTGGGTGGCCCACCGAGCCCGGCGGATACGAGCGAGGCAGCTTGCTGCTCCACCTCCCTTGCCTAGCCCGATAGAGCAAGTTGTCGCCCCAAGCCGGTGCGTGGTTCAGCAACACGCTGCTCCAAGCCAGGTCGTAGAGGAGTGGTGAGTTGCTCCTGACCGGCATGGCGGGGAGCATGGCGGCACGAGCATCGCCGCCTCCAGTGCCTGCGACCGTGCATCTGTCGTCGACGCGCGCGCATCCATGTCATGCAGGCATAGAAAGAAGCCGGTTGTGCGGAAGTCGACGAGGTGGCGACCAGCACGTCCGCGCCCACCGCCATTGATACGTCTCCAACGTATCTATAATTTTTATTGTTGCATGCTATTATATTATCTGTTTTGGATGTTAATGGGCTTATTTATACACTTTTATATTATTTTTGGGACTACCCTACTAACCCAAGGCCCAGTGCAAATTGTTGTTTTTTTTGCCTATTTCAGTATTTCGCAGAAAAGGAATATCAAACGGAATCCAAATGGAATGAAACCTTTGGGAGAGTTATTTTTGGAACAAACGTGATCCAGGGGACTTGGAGTGGACGTCAAGAAATCAACGAGGAGGCCACGAGGCAGGGAGGTGCGCCTGCCCTCCCTGGGCGCGCCCCCACCCTCGTGGGCCCCTCGTAGCTCCACCGACCTACTTCTTCCTCCTATATATATCCATGTACCCCGAAAACATCCAGGAGCACCACGAAACCCTATTTCCACCGTCGCAACCTTCTGGACCCAAGAGACCCCATCTTGGGGCCTTTTTCGGAGCTCCGCCGGAGGGGAAATCAATCACGGAGGGCTTCTGCATCAACACCATAGCCTCTCCGATGATGTGTGAGTAGTTTACCTCAAACCTTCGGGTCCATAGTTATTAGCTACATGGCTTCTTCTCTCTCTTTGGATCTCAATACAAAGTTCTCCTCGATCTTCTTGGAGATCTATTCGATGTAACTCATTTTGCGGTGTGTTTGTCGAGATCCGATGAATTATGGTTTATGATCAAGATTATCTATGAACAATATTTGGTTCTTCTCTGAATTCTTATATGTATGATTTAATTATCTTCGCAAGTCTCTTTAAATTATCAGTTTGGTTTGGCTACTAGATTGATCTTTCTTGCAATGGGAGAAGTGCTTAGCTTTGGGTTCAATCTTGCGGTGTCCTTTCCCGGTGACAGCAGGGGCAGCAAGGCACGTATTGTATTATTTCCATCGAGGATAAAAAGATGAGGTTTATATCATATTGCTTGAGTTTATCCCTCTACATCATGTCATCTTGCTTAACGCGTTACTCTGTTCTTATGAACTTAATACTCTAGATGCATGCTGGATAGCGGTCGATGTGTGGAGTAATAGTAGTAGATGCAGAATCGTTTCGGTCTACTTGTCGCGGACGTGATGCCTATATACATGATCATGCCTAGATATTCTCATAATTATGCACTTTCCTATCAATTGCTCGATAGTAATTTGTTCACCCACCGTAATACTTATGCTATCTTGACAGAAGCCACTAGTGAAACCTATGGCCCCCGGGTCTATCTTTTATCATATAAGTTTCCAAATCTATTTTATTTCACAATCTTTACTTTCAATCTATATCATAAAAATACCAAAAATATTTATCCTATTATTATTATTATCTCTATCAGATCTCACTCTCGTAAGTGACCGTGAAGGGATTGACAACCCCTTTATCGCGCTGGTTGAGAGGTTCTTATTTGTTTGTGTAGGTACGAGGGATTTGCGTGTAATCTCCTATTGGACTGATACCTTGGTTCTCAAAAACTGAGGAAAATACTTACGCTACTTTACTGCATCACCCTTTCCTCTTCAAGGGAAAACCAACACAGTGCTCAAGAGGTAGGAGCCATCATCGAGGAGAAGTAGAACACTGGAGGCCGCGGTCGCTTGAGTCTCGGAAGGCCACCGTCGGTGACCTGTCTAGTTCTCCTTTAACTTAATCCATTCTGGGCACCCGTCTGAGCTCCACAGAAACACCCTTCCCCTCTGGCTGAAGCACCCTCTTTGCCGTTTCGATGAGCGACGCAACCGAACATAGGGAAGATACGGGGAAACAATATGCCTGTGGGACTCTTGGCGGTCCGGTTAGCGGGCTTCCGGACATGTGGAAGACAAAGGGATCCACCGCGGCCGGCCGTAGACTAGTGTATCCGTGTCATGAGAGTGAAGCTCCGCGTGACCACATGTGCACATAATTTTTCCTTTTTAGTTGAAAATATGTCCAAAATCCAAAATGTAACCGTTTTCGTCCGATTTGTATGAAACCCATCAAGTTATATAAAATCTGGCTGAGTTTGCATGAATTTCATCCGGTTTGCTGAAAAGGAGTTTGAAATATATGCGATTAGCGTTGGATGTCGTCCTCCCGCATCTGTGTCCGTGGATCCTCTATTGAGGACGAATGCGGGAGGAAATTTGTGGGTTGATGTTGGAGACGTGCTAATGGAGATGAACTATATGTAATGCACGGTCAACCAGTAAATGCTCGTGGTCACTTTGCAACTCTCTCTTGCAGGCGGGCCACACCAGGAATGGCGACTCGTGGGTGCACAGCCACCGCCGCCGCCGGCCCGTCCACCACCACCGTAAACATCCAATGCCGACACGGCGGCGGCCGATCCCGCCATTGCTCGTGCTCCTTGCTCCACCATGGCTTCGTTCTCCTCCATCTTGCAGCTATAGAACTTATTGGAGACTTCATATCTCTCAATTCGGGCATTTACTTGGAATATTAAGTTCAACTCCTGGAACATCTCATATAATCGATGATGTTCAAAACGTCTTTGAAGTCTCGATTCTAAGCCGTAAAGCATGGCACACTGAACTATCGAGTAGTCATCAGATTTGCTCTGCCAGACGTTCACAACATCCGGAGTTGCTCCTGCAGCAGGTCTTGCACCTAGCGGTGCTTCCAGGATGTAATTTTTCTATGTAGCAATGAGGATAATCCTCAAGTTACGGACCCAGTCTGTGTAGTTGCTACCATCATCTTTCAACTTAGCTTTCTCTAGGAACACAGTAAAATTCAAGGGAACAATAGCATGGGCCATTGATCTACAACAACATAGACATGCAAATACTATCAGGTACTAAGTTCATGATAAATTAAAGGTCAATTAATCTTATTACTAAAGAACTCTCACTTAGACAGACATCCCTCTAGTCATCTAAATGATCACGTGATCCATATCAACTAAACCATGTCCGATCATCATGTGAGATAGAGTAGTTTTCAATGGTGAACATCACTATGTTGATCATATCTACTAGATGATTTACGTTTGACCTTTTGGTCCCAGTGTTCCAAGGCCATATCTGCATATACTAGGCTCGTCAAGTTTAACACGAGTATTCTGCATGTGCAAAACTGGCTTGCACCCGTTGTATGTGAACGTAGAGCTTATCACACCCGATCATCACGTGGTGTCTCGGCATGACAAACTGTAGCAACGGTGCATACTCACGGAGAACACTTATACCTTGAAATTTAGTGAGAGATCATCTTATAATGCAACCACCTTACTAAGCAAATAAGATGCATAAAGGATAAACATCAGATGCAATCAATATATGTGACATGATATGGCTATCATCATCTTGTGCCTTTGATCTCCATCTCCAAATCACCGTCATGATCTCCATCATCGCCGGCTTGATACCTTGATCTCCATCGTAGCATCGTTGTCGTCTCGCCAACTATTGCTTCCACGACTATCGCTACCGCTTAGTGATAAAGTAAAGCAATAACATGGTGATTGCATTTCATACAATAAAGCGACAACTATAAGGCTCCTGCCAGTTGCCGATAACTTTTACAAAACATGATCATCTCATAGAACAATTTCTATCTCATCACGTCTTGACCATATCACATCACAACATGCCCTGCAAAAACAAGTTAGACGTCCTCTACTTTGTTGTTGCAAGTTTTACGTGGCTGCTACGGGCTTCTAGCAAGAACCGTTCTTACGTACGCATCAAAACCACAACGATTTTTCGTCAAGTGCGCTGTTTTAACCTTCAACAAGGACCGGCCGTAGTCAAACTCGATTCAACTAAAGTTGGAGAAACATACACCCGCTAGCCACCTGTGTGTGAAGCACGTCGGTGGTACCATTCTCATGAACGCGGTCATGTAATGTCGGTTCGGGCCACTTCATCCAACAATACCACCGAATCAAAGTAAGACGTTGGTGGTAAGGAGTATGACTATTATCGCCCACAACTCATTGTGTTCTACTCGTGCATATAACATCTATGCATAGACCTAGCTCGGATGCCACTGTTGGGTAACACAGTATTTGAAAAAAATTCCTACGATCACGCAAGATCTATCTAGGAGATGCATAGCAACAAGAGGGGAGAGTGTGTCTACGTACCCTTGTAGACTGAAAGCGGAAGCGTTTAGTAACGCGATTGATGTAGTCGAACGTCTTCACGATCCAACCGATCCAAGTACCAAACGTACGGTACCTCCGTGTTCTTCACACGTTCAGCATGATGACGTCCCTCGAGATCTTGATCCAGTTGAGGACAAGGGAGAGTTCTGTCAGCACAACGGTGTGGTGACGGTGATGATGAAGTTGCCGGTGCATGGCTTCTCCTAAGCACTACGACAATATGACCGAGGACAATATGACCGAGGTGGTAAACTGTGGAGGGGGGCACCGCACACGGCTAAGAGATCGCCTGTTGTTCTTTGGGGTGCCCCCTACCCACGTATATAAAGGAGGGGAGAGGAGGAGGCCGTCCTAAGGGGGGCGCGCGCCATAGGGGAGTACAACTAGGATTCCCAATCCTAGTTGGAGTCCCTTTCCTTTCCAAGAGAGGGAGAGAGGGAAGGTGGAGGAAGGGAGAAGGAAAGAGGGGGGTGTCGCCCCCTCCCTAGTCCAATTCAGACTGGCCATGGGGGGCGGCCTCCCTTGCGGCCCTCCTCTCCTTTCCACTAAGGCCCATGAAGGCCCACTACTGGGGCCCGGTAACCCCCGGTACTCCGAAAAATACCCAGAACACTTCGGAACCATTCCGGTGTCCGAATATAACCTTCCAACAAATCGATCTTTACCTCTTGACCATTTCGAGACTTCTCGTCATATCAGTGATCTCATCCGGGAATACGAACAAGCTTCGGTCATCAAATCACATAACTCATATTACAAATCGTCATCGAACGTTAAGTGTGCGGATCCTACGGGTTCGAGAACTATGCAGACATGACCGAGACACATCACCGCTCAATAACCAATAGCGGAACCTAGATGCTCACATTGGCTCCTACATATTCTACGAAGATCTTTATCGGTCAAACCGCATAACAACATACGTTATTCCCTTTGTCATCGGTATGTTACTTGCCCGAGATTCGATCGTCAGTATCTTCATACCTAGTTCAATCTCGTTACCGGCAAATCTCTTTACGCATTCCGTAATGCATCATCCCGTAACTAACTCATTAGTTACATTGCTTGCAAGGCTCATAGTGATGTGCATTACCGAGAGGGCCCAAAGATACCTCTCCGATACACGGAGTGACAAATCCTAATCTTGATCTATGCCAACTCAACAAACACTATAGGAGACACCTGTAGAGCATCTTTATAATCACCCAATTACATTGTGACGTTTGATAGCACACAAGGTGTTCCTCCTGTATTTGGGAGTTGCATAATCTCATAGTTAGAGGAACATGTATAAGTCATGATGAAGCAATAGCAATAAAACTAAACGATCTTTATGCTAAGCTAACGGATGGGTCTTGTACATCACATCATTCTCTAATGATTAATGATGTGATCCCGTTCATCAAATGACAACACATGTCTATGGCCAGGAATCTTAACCATCTTTGATTAACGAGCTAGTCTAGTAGAGGCATACTAGGGACACTCTGTTTATCTATGTATTCACACATGTACTAAGTTTCCGGTTAATACAATTCTAGCATGAGTAATAAAAATTTATCATGATATAAGGAAATATAAATAACAACTTTATTATTGCCTCTAGGGCATATTTTCTTCATTGCTTGGAAGGCTTCTTATGATGTGTATTACCGAGAGGGCCCAGAGATACCACTACAAGGATCCGGGTCTATTGTAACAAAATTGGTCGTCGCAATACATGTCGATTTGTGGCGATAAGTACCTATTGCCACAAAACAACATTTGTTGGCAGCCGTTGCGACTGGACGCATGGTAATAGGTTATTGCCACAAAAAAACAACCGTGGCAATAAAGTCTGCTATTGCAACAACCATGCAGGAAGTTGGCACATATTTTCCCGTGGTAACACTCACCTGATGCCACAATTTGCTTTGTGGGGATACCTTTAATGCAACGTGTAACAAATCATGGCGACTGATAGCTCGTGGCGATAGACATTTGTGGCAACAACCTATGCCAACGATGCTCGTTTTGTGGTGCATGCTCTTCCGTGGCAATAGTCAATTGTGGCAATAAACTATGGCAACGATACTTGATTTCGTGGTATTAGACATTTTGCCACGAACCACTACACTTGTGGCATTAACTTATCGCAACAAATATTCCAATCGTCGTAACAGGAAATTGCAACATAGTAGTTTTAGTGGTGATAAATAGGTAACACAACAGGTGAAATGTTTGTTGCGAGAAACTATTGCGACAATTTAAACTTTTCGTGATGCTAACATGTGGCAACCGAAAGTGGATTGTGGTAATAGCCTATTGCAACCATAAAAAAAATACATGCATTCAATTACAATATTCAAAACCATACGTATAATATATAGATTCATAAAATTCATAATTCTCATAGCAAATATCCATCAAATGATACTCAAATGTAATTTGGCCATCCTAATTAAGGCCAAGACTAACTGTCCAGTCGAGCTAGATCTTTGGATCCTGCAATCAAGAAATCAAAAAAATAGTTCTAGTTAATGAGTCCAACATAACATACATCATACAATTATTCCAGCCCTTGTTAAAAATAACTATCACCAAACTATTTGTGTCAACAAGCATGTAACTGAGGGATCAGAACAGTTTTACAAGTGTAAATGTCTAAAGCATAAGCACAAGTACATGTACTAAAAGCATCCACTGTTGATTTAAGTTGTGACTCAATCTGGAGTTTCGGTTAAGTTCATGTCCCTAGCTAGCACATATTCGTTTTTTCAAAGTTGTGACTCGATGCAGCAACAACACATTGTGAAAGAGAAGAAGCAGCTAGCTAATTATGAAGGCCATACATATAAAATGCAGGTGAACATTAAGAGAAAGCAAGGTCGTGACTTACCACTTTAAACATTTGAGAATTCCTTGTTCAGCTTGTATGAGCGCACTTGAAGAAATAACAATTAGAGCGCACTTGAAGAAATAACAGTTAGCCTTGCACCTGGAGTCTTATTAGGACTAGATCTCTGAAAAAGGTATTTTGCAAGTTTGGACTACTATCTTACATGTCAATCCTCTTCGTTGGCACCTGCAAATAGAGTTTGCTCTTCAATCTGGATTTAGTACCTTTAAGAACCAGTTGGACAGTGTCAGAAATACTAATCAAGTTAATCATAAGGCATGTAAGCAGGATCTGATGAATATGGCATGAAACACCAGCAATGTGAAGCTGGAACTAGGAAGAACAAAAAACAGAGTAAAAATGTTTAAGAAAGGGAAAAATGGGCAGTTTTTTCACATCAGGATCAGTATATTTCCTTGGAAATATCATCAGAACCCTGCAAAGAACCCAGGCGATCTCCAGAAAATTGAGGCCCCTGGACTGTGGCTAACAACAAATGAACTACATGCCACATAATCAAATTAAACCAACATCTAAGTAGCCAAAATGACTGAAATTATAAGGGGAAGCAAGCATATTAGGAATAACATATATACCTAAAACTTAAAGTTCTGACATTGACAGAAGTAGCTAGTTTCATTCAAATCTAACTCTGCATATATACTCCAAATCTAACTAGGAGTAGCTGTTTGGGGCAAGTTGTATTGGAAATTAAACTAAAATAATGCATCTGTTCTAATGTAGTGGTCTAGTACAGCATTGACTGTACAAGTTATTTTCCATGCTTGTCTCAATTAGCATGTTAGTGCCTTCTAGTACTGACCAACTCAAGAAAAGAGCCTCTAATTAGGAACGATTCCAGCCATGAGATGGGCAACAAATAAACATGACAGAAGGAATTCCCAATCATACAAAAGAGGAACATGGAAATTAGAAATAGCCATGTGGTGATGTCAATATGAACAAAATATTCACATTGACTATGGGAATGCGTCAGGCAAGGGAAACGTACATGCCTGCTTGTTCTGGCGACGGATGATAGCATAGGCACAACAATGATGCTATAGTGCTCCATGGACGAGATCATGGGCCTCACCGCCCTAGGACACACAGAGGAACCAAGGATGCCGCTCGTATCGGTGCGGCCGTCAGCCATGACCACGTCGTCCATCTAGGGCTTTCCCCTCTCGTATTTCGATCAGGTGTACTGACTGGTTTTTTGTGGCTCCTTGAAGAAGTGGCTGAATCGCACACGTACAGCTGGTTGAACCAGACCTGCAGTAGGCACTTACCCCTTCGCCAAAGGGGCCCACGACCTAGGTCCCTCTTCTTCATGTTCTCTCTTCTCCAACAAAAACAAGCAGTTCGGGCACTCTCAGATCCATGGCGATGAAGAACACATATACAGGATTTGAAGCCCCCTAATTTTTGGGGGCCCTGTGCAGTCACCCACCTCACATCCTCGTCAACGGCCCTGCAAAGAACAGTGTGCATCAGACAAGAACCACCAGAGATAAAGCATCAAGACAAACCGAATACGAGATAAAGCATCAGACAAGAACCCTAATTTTTGGGGGCCCTGTGCAGTCGCCCTGGAATTAAATGTGGAACCTATTTTGCGCATAATGTAACCAGGATGGATACTTGGTAAAAGGTGATGAAGTCTTACATTTACCTAAATAAAAAGGTAACCCTGATGGGTAGTTGTAAAAAGTGATGCTATCACCCATTGGATTATATATCAAACAAGCATATGAGATTGAGATACGAGAAATATAATAATTGAAGTGAAATAAATAGACAAGTTTCTGCTGTATTTTCATAGTGAAGTTGGGATATACTACACTAAAATGATCATACATGTACTAGAACCCTTACCATGAAAAGCACTATGTATTACACCTACATTCCCTATCAGTAAAGTACATGTCCGTGTTGCTCTTCACAATTTCTAATACCCAATTTGACAATCAGTAGACCTATTTAGCTGAATTAAAAAATCGCACAGGTATTCGGGTATGTATGTATACGTGCCAGTTTGAGAGTATTCGAGTATGTATGAATATGTTACGGGTATTCGGGTATATGCATCTCCACCATGGGCAGGAACACGTACGTACTACTATTATTACCAGGAGAATCAATTAGCAGCGGGCATGTACCCTCGATGTCGTCCTTGCATCTTGCTCCCCTTGGCACTAGTACACAAACAAGCAAGCATCCTGTTGGATGGATTATTGTGGAAGGTAGCTTACATATGGATCGATTCC
Source organism: Triticum urartu (assembly GCF_056163025.1). Taxonomy (NCBI): domain Eukaryota; kingdom Viridiplantae; phylum Streptophyta; class Magnoliopsida; order Poales; family Poaceae; genus Triticum; species Triticum urartu. The sequence continues at coordinate 742,495,188 of NC_141875.1, read as the reverse complement.
TCGTGGATGCTAGCGGATGACGAGGACCGGTGGCTCCTAGCGCGGGAGGCGCGCATGGTCCATGCGCTAGTTCTGTGCAAGCCGCTTCAATTCTTCATGGCCGCCCGGAGGGAGGGATGGCTGCCGACGACCCCGGCTAGATCTGCCCAGGATTGCGGCGACTGCGCGCTCCTCATGGCCGCCTCCTCGAGCCTGGTTGGGAGGAGGGAACGATCCTGGGGCCCAGGGTTGCGTTGGCGACTTATATACAGAGAAAGGGGCGAGCGGTGGCGGCATGAGGCGACTTGCGGCGTGGTATGCGGTGGCTTCGATGGGTAGGCGTGCGTGTGAAGGATAAGGAGAGAGAGGAGATAAAAGGATAGGGCACCTGCAGGGCCACAGCCGTTCGATCTAAGCAAACATAACAGTTCCGATGTGTGATCCATGAGAGGGCCATCTTGACCAATCAAAACACGGTGTATTTTTTAGTGGTATATTTTTGCACTCGGTAAAATTTTAATATTTTTTTTCTTCCCTTATCTTTTTCTTGCTTTTTTAATAAGGCCTATTAATGGATATAAATAGGATTTTCTTTAACACCAAAATTTTGCCAACATTTTTATGCACTTGTGATTTAAATTTGAATTCTATGCAATAAATGACTATAAATGCATTAAATGTACGAAAGAACCCATGAAACTTGGGAATTGTCACTCAAATATGGTCTACTTTCTGTGCAAATTTAAGTTGTGCCATTTCAAACCTATTTCCGTACTTGCTTCACAAAAAATACCCATTTTTTACACTATAAAACTAGAATTTTTTTAAAACAAAAGTTTAGAAACTCTATTTGTCAACATTGTTTTTTGTTTTGATGTTTGTCAATATTTTTTGTAATGGCAAGATGCACCTATGTGCTCAATTTGGGCACATTATCATAAACTATGCAAGAATATGGCCATCACCTTGGAAAGTCATGAATATTCATACATGATACCTTGTTTTGTGAAGATTCTTTTCTTCAAAATGATCATATTGCAAGTTTAGTATTTTTTTTCTCGCAACTAGTAGACATAAAAGGACTCGATGCGAAAGGATTGCATTTACTGAATTTGTATTCTTTTCTTTAATTTTTTCCACAATGGGGTCATCAAAGCGGGGAGCTGGGGGGGGGGGGTAAATCTGATCGTATCGCATCCTCTAAAAATAGGAAACTACCAAGTCATGCCTACCTATACAAGAGATCGTGTCGAGGCTTCATCAAAGCGGGGACATTCTAGAGGATCTTGGCATGTACTCTAGCTCAAAGAAGATTGATGCAACACTATTTATAACCCACGTCAAACGACAATGACAAGGGCTACTGGCTACTATCTGTGACATGGGAAGTGGGGTGTCCCAAGCACACTATAATTGAGTACACTAGCAAGCAAGGGATTACTATACATTGAGATTATGATCTACTAGTTAATATTAAAAAAGCATTAAGGTTGCAGACGACTCGCTGGAACCATTTGCGTCCTTGATCTGCTATCCCGACGGCCAAATGCAGTACGCTTCTCTACCTCGCGAGAGCTAGCGTCTTTGGTATGCTATCTCGCCTGGTTCAACTCCGACCTTCCTTCACTCCAGTACAGCACCGACCATAACTCTCTTCGGCTGACAGTCCAGGGGCAGCCAAGAAGGACGACCCGGACGCCTGACAATCATCTTCAGACCTCCCTTCGCTTTGGATCAGGATGCTCGGTCGATGCTGGTAAGATCTCTCTCTCGCTCTTCAGTGCCTCCCCGTTCTTCTACCAAAATGGATTTTTTAGGGTCCTAGAAATGTGCCCCCAAATCCCGTACAAATACCGCTCCAAGGGGGACGACTTTAGGTTTCCAGTAAAAAAATATGCGGGCTGGGCCAAGATACGGGATCTATTAGTCATTGTTTGGCCCATAAACCGCATATCATCCGATTTTTGGGGATCGGGTCAATATGTGGGATCTGTTAGAGTTGCTCTTAGCCCGATATACAAGGAATAACCTATGGGTTGCCCTCATAGCCGTTACTTTCGTGGTTACCTGTTTAAAGGCTCTTTCTTCCCAGTAAGCTCCATACTCTCACATCTCATATCTAACGAAACATCACATACAAGAAAATATTTATATCTCATTGTGAGAAAAACATATATTTTTAGAAAATTTGAATTTGCATGCAAAACTAATAGCGAAATTATTGTTTGAGAGTATTCGAGTATGTATGAATTTGAATTTGTGCATTGTTTGATTTGGATGTGTTTAATTTTTCATGTTATTGCATATTAAAATATAAAGAGCGCCTATACATCACTAGTGGCGCAAGCAACGCTAATTGACACTCACCCGCCGCGCGCCCTGGGCTGACCCAGCTAAGCGAGGTCGCTTTGCCCAGCTCACTCGCTCGGCTGTTTCCATCGGTTCACCATGTTGAGTCTAATGGAGAGTCTGACCGTAAGTCATGGAGCCGGCTGTGGGGAGCCTTGGTTCCTTCAAAAGTCAAAGTCTTTACCTGGAGACTAGCTAATACGTCCATCCCGACGGGTGCGGTGCGTCACCACCGTAGCATGGCTGATTCGGCGGAGTGCTCGATATGTCACGCGGCAAATGATACTTGGCGCCATTCCCTTTTCGACTGCCATATGGCCCGGTGTGTTTGGGCATTTGCTTATGAAGACCTCACGGAGACGATCATATCAAACCGATCGGAGGATGCGAAGCTATGGATGTTATGGCTGGTTGATACTTTACCCTCGGCGGAATTAGCATGGGTGCTTGTGACGATGTGGGCCATCTGGTGGGCAAGGCGTCGCGCCATCCACGACAATCAGTTCCAAAGCCCACTGAGCACCCATGTTTTCATTAGCAAATTCCTGGCTGAGCTGGAGATGATTCCCGAGAAGAAGGCAAAGCCTAAGGGCCGGCAAGCAAATCTCAGGGACCTGCATGTAAAATCTGGGGACCTGCATGCAAATTCAGGGAGTTCGAACAACCAGATGCAACCTAGCTTGTGGATTCCACCCGCCAACCACGAGGTCAAAATGAATGTTGATGGTGGCTTCTCGAAGATCGGCGACCGGGCAGCGTCAGCAGTGATATGCAGAGACAAGCGAGGTATGTTTCTCGGTGCTTCTGCCATCATACACGACGGACTCCTCGATCCCGCAGTTCTTGAAGCACAAGCTTGCAGCGAGGCACTCTCGCTCGCTATGGACCTGCATGCCCAATCCATCTGTGTCGCATCGGACTGCCTCGAAGTGGTGACCAACATAGAGGATGAAGTCCCATGCCGATATTTTGCTATCTTGCAAGAAATTAAGTACCAGAGGAGGCTTTTCCACGATGTAAAATTTATTTATGAAAGTAGGAAACATAATGGGGAGGCGCACGCCTTAGCAAAGGCTGCTGCCTCGCTTAGCTCAGGGCGCCATGTGTGGCTTACTAGTTTGCCCGATATCATCTGTATCCCTATGTTTCTGAACGTTTAATAAAGGGTGCAGTTACTCAAAAAAAACCATGTTGAACGGTCGACTGGTTGACCGTTGACCCATGGCATAGTTGACCGTACACATCTATATAAAGTTTAGAATTATAAAAAAATTCAACTTTGAAAAAAGTTTGTGGCTTCAAAAAATGTTAATGAATTTGAAAATGTTCAAGAATTTGAAAGAAATGTTTCTCAATTCTAAAAAAGATCACTAATTTTAAAAAATTCACAGACTCAAAAAAGAGTCATGAATTTGAATTTTTTAATATATTTCAGAAAAAGGTCGTCCATTCTAAAACAAATTGCGATCTCGAAAAAAGTTACCAAAGTCAAAATAAGTTCAGTATTTGAAAAAACAACACAAATTTGAAAAAATCGTGGCATGAAAAAATATTGGCGAAAATGAAAATGTTCATCCACTCAAAAAAAAAGTTTGTAAATTTGGAAAAAAAATCACGGTTCCAAAAAATTAAAAAAATTAAAATAGTTCCCCAATTTATCAAAACACATTCACGAATTTGAATAAGTTGGTAAATTTTAAAATTGTTGCTACTTTTTTAAAAAAATACACAAATTTCAAGGAAAAAGTTACTGAAATTTAGAAATAAAAATGGAAAATGGAAACTAAAAAGTAAAAGGAAATAGGAAAAGGAGAATAAAAACCAAATAGTAAACTGGAATAAAAACAAAAAAAAAGCTGCTGAGGGTAAACCTAGCCGAAAAAGAAGAAAAACTAGGTTTTTTTAGACAAAAGAAAAACTATGCGGAAGTTTCCAGAAGCAAAACCGGGCCTAAGTCACGGAATGGCAGCCCAATTTAACTCCTCGCTGGTCAGCCGAACACCTTTCTTTTTAATGGGCCTTAGCCCAGCCGTTCATTATGTTTAAGAATAAGTTTATTTATTAACAATAAGTGTACAAATGGTGTTTAGTCTGTTGGTAATCACTTCTTTCCCTAGGTAGGAGGTAGTATGTTCGATTCTTTGAATGGATCATTTTTGTTTCTTCATGCATGCCCCATTGTTGGTCATTTTATTTTGTTCACGGGCCTGCATGTTCTATTTTTTTATATGAAGAATATGTATATATAATATGCTCTCATGCTAATATCTACTCCCTTTGTATCACAATACTTGTTGCCCGTATAATTTTGAGAACAATTTTTTAAATTTATTCTCTATTTTCAATAGGTTAAGTGAATGAATTTATGCGTACATATCGGAAGTAATTCCAATTTGAATGGATCATTTTTGTTTCTTCATGCATGCCCCATTGTTGGTCATTTTATTTTGTTCACGGGCTTGCATGTTCTATTTTTTTATATGAAGAATATGTATATATAATATGCTCTCATGCTAATATCTACTCCCTTTGTATCACAATACTTGTTGCCCGTATAATTTTGAGAACAATTTTTTAAATTTATTCTCTATTTTCAATAGGTTAAGTGAATGAATTTATGCGTACATATCGGAAGTAATTCCAATTTGAGTAATATATGTATCTCAATTAAGGTTCAAGTAATATAGAAAAAAGTTGAAGACCTATGTACAAGCTTATGTCAAAGACAAAGATTGTTGAAATACCTAGTCTCAATTACAAGAAAATGACTGCCTCGCGCAACGGAATCTGTTTGTTGCAATATCGCTGCCATATTGCAACGCCGATGCAGTTTGTTGCAATAGGTAGCCACTTTTTTGCAACAATATGTGTAACTAATGCAACGCCACGCTGATGTTGCAATATTTTTTTGAATATTGCCACAAATAGTTATTCTGTTGAAATACCTAGTCTCTATTACAACAAAATGGCTGCCCTCGTGCAACAAAATTTTTTTGTCGCAATACCATTACCATATCGCAACGCCGACACAATTCATTGCAATATGAGCACTCTATTGCGACAAATCTAGTATTTATCGAGACAAAACTAAGTTATGGCAATATGTGCGGCCTATTACCACAACCGGAGAATTTGTGGTAATATTGCGTTTTATTGCAACAAAACGTAGTTGTAGCAATAAATTTTGTTGCAATAGACCGGAATCCTTGTAGTGTACCTCTCCGATACTCTGAGTGACAAATCCTAATCTCGATCTATGCCAACTCAACAAACACCTTCGGAGATACATGTAAAGCATCTTTATAATCACCCAGTTACGTTTTGATGTTTGATATCACAGAAGGCATTCCTCCGGTATTCGGGAGTTGCATAATCTCATAGTCGAAGGAATATGTATTTGACATGAAGAAAGCAATAGCAATAAAACTGAACGATCAATATGCTAAGCTAACGAATGGGTCGATCTTGTCCATCACATCATTCTCCTAATGATGTGATCCCGTTATCAAATGACAACTCATGTCCATGGTTAGGAAACCTTAACCATCTTTGATCAACGAGCTAGTCAAGTAGAGGCTCACTAGGGACACAGTGTTTGTCTATGTATTCACACATATTTAGGTTTTCGAGCAATACAATTCTAGGGTGAATAATAAACATTTATCATGAATAAGGAAATATAAAATAACAACTTTATTATTGCCTCTAGGGCATATTTCCTTCAGTTTCTACTCAACCATTGCAATTAATATTTTCTGATGTCTAGGGCCCTGCCCCTAGCGCTGTTGGTAGACACGCATACTACGTAAGCTTCATTGATTAGCAAATTTTCTTGGATATATCTTCTTAAGAAAAGATCCGATGTTTTCCATGTCTTCAAAATTTTCCAAGCACTCGTTGAACGCAAGTTTGATAGCAAGATCATTGCTGCCCAATCCGACTGGGGAGGGGAATACGAGAAATTAAATTCCTTCTTCCAAACACTTGGCATATGACACCATGTGTCGTGCCCCCATGCTCATCAATAAAACGGTTTTCCCAAGCGCAAGCATAGGCATATAGTTGAAGTTGGTCTAGCTCTTCTAGCAGGTGCTTCCATGCCCCTCAAATTTTGGGATGAAGCATTTCTCACTGCTGTTCACGTCATCAATATGCTCCCTAGTCGTGTTATAAACAACGAAACTCCCATCGAATGGCTTCTTCACATCAAACCAAACTACACGTCCCTACGTGTCTTTGGTTGTGCGTGTTGGCCCAATCTCCATCCATACAAGCCTCACAAACTCATGTTCCAATCAAAACAATGTGTCTTTCTTGGCTATAGTGCCCAACACAAGGGGGTTAAGTGCCTAGATGTCTCTACTGGGCGTGTCTATATTTCTCAAGATATCGTTTTTCATGATACCAAATTTCCCTTTGCCGACCTCCATCCCAATGTCGGTGCCATACTTCGTAAAGAAATCCTTCTTCTACCACCTCTCACCGGCCTTGATGAAGGGGAACGAAACCGTGATGATTATATGTTGACTAACCCTCAAACCACTCAAACCACCGTGCGTGAGTTGTGTGATGATACAGAAAAATAGGACTAAAAATGGTGTCACCATGCCATATTCCATGTGTCACGGCCCAGGGAGCGAATCTGCCTCGGAATCCCGCACCAGCGGTAGACCTGCTCAGCGAATCGGCTTCGGGATCCGCAACCGCTGGCAGGACAGCAGAATCACCTCTGGAGTCCGCGCCCTCAGCCACGCGTGGAGCTACCGACCGCGTGCCTGCGAGCGAGCACGCGTCTGCCACGCGACCCCCTGTGATTCGTGGTGGCGCCTCCACCAGCCCGAGCGAACCACACGCCGCCACTTGTTTGCCTCCCATTGGACCTACGGGCGTCCGGTTCCCGGTGCAACCCGTGTGCTACAAGCAGTGTGATCTGCGCCGGCCAACAGGTGCGAACCCACCTCTAGCGCAAAGGACACTGGCCCATCATCACGGTGCCATGATGAGTCCCACCAGATGGGATCTTCTGTGGAGCCACTGCGTTGCATGCCTTCTTCCACAGCCACTGAAGATCTAGTAGCAGATCCTGCTGCCCAACCTGCTGCTGCTTCGCCTCGCTCGGCCTCGGGATCAGAGTCTCCAACAACTTCTACAGATAGCACGGGATCTTCTGTGCCACCCATGCAGACCACTTCACCTCCACGTTGTACACGGCTACAACAAGGGGTAATAAAACCAGTTAATTATAAGCATATTAAGAAATATGGCATGGTGTGTTCTATAGGTGAACTAGGTGAACCACACACACTTCAAGAAGCCCTTGCGGATGAAAACTGGAAGAAGGCCATGCATGAAGAGTACATGGCATTGAAGAGAAGCAAAACATGGCACTTGGTTCCTCCATAGCAAGGTAAAAATCTTATTGATTGCAAGTGGGTGTTCATGATCAAGAGAAAATCTGATGGCACTATTGATCGCTACAAGGCAAGACTTGTGGCCAAAGGATTCAAACACCAGTATGCTATAGACTACAAGGACACATTTAGTCCAGTTGTAAAAGTTGCCACCATCCGTCTTGTTTTGTCTATTGCTCTGTCCAGGGGCTGGAGTCTCAGACAGCTAGATGTACAGAACGCGTTCCTTCATGGTGTTCTGGAAGAGGAAGTGTACATGAAACGACCTCCTGGGTTTGAAAAGCAACATGCACCTTTGCATGTGTGCAAGCTTGACAAAGTGTTATATGGGTTAAAGCAAGCTCCAAGGGCGTGGTACTCAAGTATCAGTCAGAAAATGCAAACACTTGGCTTTGTTCCTTCTAAGTCTGACACTTCATTGTTTATTTGTAACAAGTGCAATGCCCACATCTTTGTTCTTATCTATGTTGATGATATTATTGCCACAAGTTCATCTGATGAAGCCATCACAGGACTATTGAAGGATCTCAGTATAGAGTTTGCTCTTAAGGATCTTGGAGATTTGCACTATTTCCTAGGAATAGAAGTGAAGAAACATGAGGATGGACTTCATCTATCCCAAGAAAAATACGCAACAGATCTAGTAAAGAAGGCTGGCTTACAAGGTTGTAAATCCTCACCTACTCCATTATCCAGTTCAGAAAAATTGTCTCTAACAGAAGGGCAAGCCTTGAGTCAAGAAGACAACACCAAATACAGGAGTCTAGTAGGTGCAGTTCAATACACTAGTGCAGAACCGGGCTATAGCACCGGTTCGTAAGGGCCTTTAGTGCCGGTTCTGCAACCGGCACTAAAGGGTGGGGTTTAGTCCCCCCCCCCCCCTTTAGTCCCGGTTCTGCACGAACCGCCACTAAAGGCCCACCACGTGGCGCGAGCCCGCGCCGTGGTATGGGGGACCTTTACACCAACCGGTACTAAAGGTTATTTCCAATTTTCTGAATTATTTGATGGTGTAGTGTCTAATCAAACATCTTAAATACTCAAGTGTGGATCACTCATTCCAAATCGTCTAACTTCCCGGCTGGTCACCCATCCTCTCACTACTCCAGCCTGAGCACACTTAACTTCAGAGTTCTATTTCCCCTAGTTTCCAAGTCTGCACTTGCTGTTTTGCTGACAATAGTAAGCTGTCAATCCTATTAACCCTCAGGACTTTAGCCACAGTTTGACCAAAATTCAAAAAAACTGACATTTGAGCATATCTTTTTTCCTTTTAGAATTTGAGGATTCTAAAAATTTGCAAACAGGCCTATGGCTGTCAAAATCGGATGCAGATTTTTGTGCTGAACATTTTGATATATTATATGTTTTTTTCGACATCGTATGCAGAAGATATAGTTGTTTTACTTTTTCATCACACATTTTGGAAAAACATGTCCAAATTGAAGTTTTTAAATTTTCCTAACTAGTAGATGTAGTAACATAACTACATCTCGAAGGATTTTAATTTTTGAAGTTTTTATCATTTTCTTTTGTTTTTTCCGAAATTGAAATGGCTATACACGCGGCGGGGGGGGGGGGGGGTGTGGTAGAGTTTGAAAATTGGCCTATAGTGTCAATTTGTGACACAAACCGGTACTAAAGGTCACAAACCGGCAGTAAAGGGGCTCGTGGGGCCCCGGCCTGATGCCAGCCTTCCACCACCCCTTTAGTACCGGCTCGTGGCACAAACCGGCACTAAAGGTTCAACACGAACCGGCACTAATGCATAGCCGTTCGAACCGGCACTAATGGTCACATTAGTACCAGATCAGTTACAAACCGGGACTAATGTGCTTCACATTAGGTCCTTTTTCTACTAGTGATATCTCACACTTACAAGACCTGATATTTCATTTGCTGTTAACAAAGTCTGTTAGTTTCTTCATGCACCCACCACTATTCACTTGACTTTTGCCAAACAAATAGTTAGATATGTCAAGAACACTCTTAGCATTGGTCTCAATTTCAGCAAGTCATCATCCACACTTGTTAGTGCTTTCTCAGACTCTGACTGGGCAGGATGTTTGGATGATAGGCGTTCCACTGGGGGATTTGCAATGTTCTTTGGTCCTAACTTGATTTCGTAGTGTGCAAGGAAACATGCTATTATATCTCCAGGTCTAGTACTGAGGCAGAATACAAAACATTAGCAAATGCCACAGCTGAGATCATATGGGTGCAGTCTTTATTGAAAGAGCTTGGTGTAAAAAGTTAACAAGCTCCATGTCTATGGTGTGATAATCTGTGTGCTACCTATTTATCTGCTAATCTCATTTTTCATGCCAGGACAAAAACACATTGAAATCGATTTTCACTTTGTCAGAGAACGAGTAGCTCAAAAACAACTTGTTATTCACTTTATGCATTCCAAAAATCAGATTGCAGATGGATTCATCAAGACCTTACCCACTAGAAGCTTTGAAGAGTTCAAGCATAATCTCAACTTGATGAAGTTGTGATTAAGAGAGGGTGTTAAACACAATATACAGTGTGTCATGTACGTCACATATGGAGAGTCCAGACTTCGCGTGAGGAGCTAGGATAGATAGTTGGTTCTGATGTAACGTTATCTCTTGTAACTACCTGTATCTCTTGTTCTCCAAGTTGTATCTCTCCTGTAAAATCTCCAATGATGTATGCGCTTCGAGGGAGGTGTGTCCCTGCTTATAACACGTAGCACGTCGCCTCGGGTTGAGGTAAGACATTTCCACATATCGCACAATCTCATGAGGGTGTTCTTCTTTCAGTTGTTTTCTGCCCTCTAATTGCAACACATGTCGTTGTTAGATTTTCGTAAAATTTTCCCTGCCTTGAAGGACATCCAGTATGTTGGCGCGTCATCATCATCCATAAACAATGATACACGCAGATGTCCAAAAATCTCTAGCATCATCTGATTCAAATGTATGCATTTTCGTACGAATCTTGATGTATGATGCGGTTCTGTAATCTCCGAGAATAGCTTTGTTTAGAGCATCATTAGCCGGACATAGCAAATATGGTCCTTAAACACCGACAGATGCGCCCGGTCAGTGACCGACGTGTCCGTTTTGAGCCCCTATTTATCCGTCCGTGCAGCCACACTTCTTATTTTTCTTCTCATATGCCCGATCACTTGCATCGTTGCACGTGACTGGTGAAGATGAAGAGAGAGAAATAAAAGAATAAATAAAAAAGAAAAAATGGTCCGGGATGGGGCCGCGTCCTAGGTGGCGGAATGCCTAGGCGCGCCCGAGCGCGTCCGCGACCCTCATATCCTCCGCATATTTGAAATGGATATGATGGTTCGTAGACAGCCCGGACGTATAGGGATGCTATGAGGGTCCAGTTGGGTCATGTTTTTTCTTCTTTCTCCTATCCGGTCACTGACCAGGCGCGTCCGTGGGCGTATAAGGGATGCTTTGAGGCGTCCGGCTATAGATGCTCTTAGCTCTCTTTCAAGTTCAGACACTATTTGTTAGTGTACTTCTGTAAAAAAAAAGAGTGCATGGTCTATATCTTCTTTATTTGTCCTTCATATCAAATAAGAATTGCCATTTGATATGATGCTTAGATGCTATGACATATGCTCAATGGATCAAGAATTTCTTTCACAAATTCCCTGGCTCTGTGTGGTGATTGATGAGGTCGGGCGTCTTAAAAATCCATCCAGTGTATGCAAAATTGCGTCTCAATTAGTAGAAAAGACTCGTTTCTTCCCTACAATGTGAGACCTCTTATCTAGCGAATGTTTGCTAGTGGGGGGGAGGGGGACTTTTGCGAACGTTTCAATGGCAGTTTCAGTTGTTCGAGGTTTATAGTTTCTTCAAATTAGCATAACAGTTTCTGAGAGGAAGGAAGATTTGAGTAAAAACAAGCAAAAACTGTAATCGTTTAGTCTCGCATGGCAACTAAAACTGCCAGCAAACAACATTCGATTTGCCACCCCCTTCCCAGTGAACGTCAACCAAATAGCATTACTGTAATACTATTAACATTGTGGCGGGAATATGTTGCAATTTTAAATAAAAATTGGTCATATGAAACTTTTGGATTAATAATATAGAAAAAATTAAAAATACATATTATATATTGTAATGGACTACATAGTTGCAAAATATTTATTGAATATAGGCAATATACTATAATGAACTTTGATGAGGTGACATTTTTACATGTTGAAATAAATAATGAAAAATAATTCTTATGCATATTGTGGTGGGCCTTTAATGATGTGGCATGTGTGCATGTGTTAAGATAATAGAGTAAGGGCATCTCCAACGCCGACCCTCAAACCTCTCGCGGTCGTCCGGACTGTTGAAGCCATCCGACGCGGGCTTGTATCAATCTGCGGGGCGGTCTGGATGCGATATCTCCCACAAACCGGAGACAAACACGGGGGAGCTTTGCAGGAGTCCGGAACGCTCCCAAGCCCTCGTTTGACAGCCCTGGTCCACTAAAACACCCTCCCCTCGCCCCGCGCGCTTCTCGCCCGTCATCCAGATACCTGCATTCATGCCGCTGTAGAGCGCACCCGGTTGAACACGCCTCCTTGCCGCATTCAAACGCCTCCATTAAACCCGTGTGGAAGCCAAGAAACCTACTTCGGCCATACGTCCGTTCACCAGTGGGCCGACATTAAACGCAACACCGGGCAACCTCCTCCCTCCGCCCTCCGTTTAAACCAGGACAGATGCCGGGCAAGAATCGCACCACTCCGTCGCTCCCTATCTCTTCCTTCCACCATTTTCTCCAACCTTTCGATGGCATCCGACGAGTCAGAAGAGTAGTTCTACGACATAAAGTCGGCTGGGTGGCCAACTGAGCACAGCGGATATGAGGGAGGCCGCCCGCTGCTCCACCTCCCTTGCCTAACCCGACGGAGCAAGTTGCCGCCCAAGTCGGCGCGTGGTTTAGCAACATGCTGCTCCAAGGCAGCTCACGGAGGAGTAGTGAGTTGTTATAGATCGGTACGGCGTGGAGCATCGTGGCACGGGCATCATCACCTCCGGTGCCTGCGACCGCACCATCCGCCTTTGACACACGCGCCGCCGCGCCTTGCAGGCAAAGAAAGAAGGTGGTTGCGTGGATATTGACGAGGTGGCGGCCAACACGTCCGCACCCACCGCCATCATCGAGGAGAAGTAGAACACTGGAGGCCGCCGTCGCATGGGTCCCAAGAAGGCCACCGCCGGTGACCTGTCCGGTTCTCCTTTATCTTAAACCATTCTGGGCACCCGTCTGAGCTCCACGGAAGCACCCTTCCCCTTCGACTGAGGCACCCTCTTTGCCACTCCGATGAGCGGCGCAACCAGACATAGGGAAGATACGGGGGAAGAATATGCCTCCGGGACTCTCGACGGTCCGGTTAGCGGGCTGTTGGACATGAGAAAGACAAAGGGATCTGCTGCGACCGGCCGTAGACTAGTATATCCGTGTCGTGAGAGTGGAGCTCCGCGTGACCACATGTGCACATAATTCTACTTTTTTAGTTGAAAATATGTAATGTAACTGTTTTCGTCCGGTTTGTATGAAACCCATCATGTTTATATGAATTCCGGCCGAGTTTGCATGAATTTCATCCGGTTTGCTGAAAAAAAAGTTTGAAATATATGCAGTTAGCGTTGGATGCGTACTCCCGCATCCGTGTCTGTGAAATGATCTCCTATCTACAGACGGATGCGGGAGAAAATTTGCGGGTTGCGTCGGGATGAACTATATGTACAACACGTAAGGCTGGCTATAGTGGGAGTAACATCACACTTTTTTAAGATAATTTTACTTATATGGCACATATTTAATGATGAGAAAAGTGATGATGGTAACTTAGCTAATTACTGTAACATCACACATACCAAGACAACATGAGTCTATAGGCTAATAAATGAACCATGACATGACACCACACATATGTTACTATCCACTGTGGAGGTAGTAACATAGGATAGTAAAATATGATGTTACTAGTCTAAGTTACTCCCCATTCTGACTAGTCTAACTTACTCCCCATTGTGACTAGTCTAAGGTCTAAGAGCATCTCCACTAGGCTCCCCAATAAGCCCCCAGAGGCACTTTTTCAATGCCGGCGGGCGAACAACTCTCCACTCGCGCCCCCACGACCTTAAAAAACGCCGGATTTGACAAAAAACAGAGCCGGCGGTACCAGGGCGATCCCAGGCCACCGGGGGGCTGTTGGGGGCGGAGAGAGAAGATTTTGCATGTCAATGGCCCACTGTCAGCCTCTCACTCGCCTCTTCATACTTTTCCTCCCGGTCCCCACCCACGTGCCCACATACTCGCCCCCCCTTGCTGGTCGCGGCCGGCCGGCCACCTCCTTGCCGCACGCCAGCCTCTGCCTCCTCCGCCGCCCTCTGCTCACATACCTCCGCCGCGCCGCCCTACCGACAGCGCGCCGCCGTCGCCGCCCTGCTCGTCGCGGGCCGGCCAAGCTGCCTATCGTGTCTTCTTGCCTTCACGGAGGAGGAGCGCGCGGCTGCGCGTGGCCGGGGCGGAGCTCGCCAGCGCCAGCCTGGGTGTGGCCGGGGCAGCCCGCGCCCGCGCCCGCCTCTGCGTGGCCGGGGCGAAGCTCGCCCGCGCCCGCCGGGGCGTGGCCGAGGCGGAGCTCGCCCGCGCTCGCCGGGTGTGGCCGGGACGGCCCGCGCCCGCCTCTGCGTGGCCGGGCATGCACAGGCAGCAGCAGCCGGACGGGCGTGCTCGACACCATGGTCCGGGGTGCCACAGCACCGCGCCCAGGTCTTCTCGGCGGCGTCGAACGCGACGGCGGGGCAGGGAGGGCGCGGGCCACGCAGAACGGGAGCATGGGGGCGCTGTCGAGGCCGCACGCGAGGAGCACGAGCGCGCCGAGCTCGAGCAGCGCGTATCCGGTAGCGGCGAAGACGACCGGCGCCCATAACGCGCGCCTCGACCTGCTCACGGCCAAGGGGCTCAAGGTCAATGTCAAGGCCAAGACGGGCGCGACCTGCTCTAGCTGCGCGACGAGGAGGTAGTCGGACGCCGCCACGGGCAAGATGCTCGACAAAATGCCGCTCTGTTCGTGGGAGTCCAACACTGCTTGTGGGGATGCAACGAGTGGAACATTTTCTCCTCCAGGTCAAAATTTTCGCCGGCAGCCCCCCAAGGGGCAAAAAAAAATGCCTCCTGGGAGGGCAAACGGCTGGAGATGCCCTAAGGCGTGTTGCAATGCACGGTCAACCAGTAAATGCTCGCAGTCACTTTGCAACTCTCTTGCAGGCGGGCCACACCTGGAATGGCGATTCGCGGGTGCACAGCCACCGCCGCCGACGGCGCGTCCGCCACCGCCGGAAGTCGACACGGCGGCGCCCGATGTCGCCATTGCTGGTGCTCCTCGCTCCACAATGCTTCGTTCCCACTAGTAGTATTGTAAGACTCGCGCATGTGCTGTCGACTTGCTTCGCCTGATAAAGAAAGGCCACCGGGAAGTCGTCGCCGATGCGGCCGCGGCCAGATCCACATCCACCAACCACCGCCCCACCCTCCCGCTGCCGCCCGTCGCCACCAGCCTCCCCCTCATGCATCCCCTCTCCTCCTCCACCTCCGCCTCCGCCGGGCCGGCGACGCACCGCCTGCGGCTCTGGTGGCGCCGCCTGGGCCGCCGCGGGGCCGCCGGGGCCGCGGCCTTCGCCTTCGCGCTCCTCGCCGCCGCATTCTTCCTCGCCCCCTCCCGCGACGCTTCCGCACCGTCCACCGCATCCTACCCTTCCTACGGCCACCGGCTCCCCACGCTCGTCGACCTCACCCTCGTCGCCGGCGCCAGGGAGAGGGGCGCCGTGTGCCTGGACGGGACCCCGCCTGGGTACCACTGGCTCCCGGGGTTCGGGGAGGGGTCCGACAAGTGGCTCCTCCACTTGGAGGTCACGGCCAGCGTCTCGCCGGCTATCTGTTCGATCTTTTGCCTCAATGGAGATGACTGAAGCTTTTTTTGGTGTTGGGCTGCAGGGTGGAAGCTGGTGCAGGAACCTGACATGGTGTGCTCAGCGTAAAGAAACAAATCTAGGTTCTTCTGACCACATGGGAAGGCGGGCTGAGTTCGTCGGCATCCTGAGCGACGACCAACTGCAGAATCCAGGTACATTCTACTAGTGTTCTGCAGATGCCGAATATGCAGCATTGGCTCCAGTGTCCAGTGTATAAATGAGCGTATATAGCTCGTTCCAATGTCCTGCAGTTTTCTACCGTCAAATATCCTGAGGATTGTCGATGATTTACTCGAGTAACTTTCAGACCTTTTTCCTACTGTATTTTTAGACTAGACGTTGCACATACTGTAATATCTAGCTGTTCTGCTTGAGAACGAGGAATCTTTTCTTCACTAATTACGTTGGAACGCTCTTTCTGATACACTCCCTCTAGTAATATCTATCAATACACCCACAACACTCACGACATCCGCTGAGAAATGTTTCGCTTAAACCTGCAGATTTTTACAATTGGAATAAAGTGAAGGTAAGGTATTGTGATGGTGCGTCATTTTCTGGAAACGTTGAAGAGGAATTTCAGGTCAGCAGAACCTGCTGTAAATTACTTGTCAGTTCCTACTAAATATGGCCCAGTTCCTTAACAGATATCCTGAGTAATCCTCTGTGATCTATGCAGGACGGCACCCCTTTCTTCTTCAGAGGCCAGCGTATCTGGGAAGCAGTCATGAGTGAACTTTTATCAAAGGGCCTATCCCGTGCTAAAGAGGTAGCCTTCCTAGAAAAATAGGTGTGATCATTGATATCTGGGTTAGATAGAAGCAAAGTTTGAAGTGTATGAGCCGCAAGATTTCCTCTTGTTGCCATATTAACAGATTAGTTGTATTGGTCACACCCACAACTAGCGCCACTCCCGCAATGAAATGAAGAAATAGAATAGCAACTTGACACCATCCAAGCACTAGACAGTATGGCATTTTTTTTATGTTCATATCACTTCTCTGTAAATGAATCAAAGATTATGTTGTCCTGAATGGATATCTTTGTGTTTTGTTTATAATCTACAGTCACTCTAAGATATGCATTTTGGATGTAGTGACAGACTAATGATTCAGGCCATATCTAGATATTGAAATACTATTTCCGCAGGAAATCTTCATCTATGTCATCCAGTCATTCATATTATTTCTTTGTAGCAGTGATTCCGACAAAAAATGTAGTGTGTAATATTCTTGGACTCTTTATGCTCACGCAAAGAAAGAAAAACATAGGTTCGGCCTGGAGATTGGTCTAATCAATGATAGCATGTCAGTTTCACTAGGTTTTGGTGAATATTTAATTTATGGCCGAATTAAGAATTTGAGATCAGTTGAGGGTCACTCGCTTTTATGATTTTATCTTCAAACCTTTTGATTTCATTTATCGTGTTATCTCTGTAATGTCACTTATTTTTCTCATTCTTTTTGTTGTGATACGCTGCTGATCATTTCCTACAATTTCAGGCTTTTCTTACAGGCTGCTCGGCTGGTGGCCTATCCACTTACATTAACTGTGATGACTTCCGTGCACTTGTACCAAAGGCGTCTACTGTTAAGTGTCTTGCTGATGGTGGTTTTTTCCTTGACGTGTATGTGCTTGATTTGATTCTGCTGTTACTGTATTTCATCATGTCCCACTCAGAACCCATCCCTAATTGATTGCCCTAGCGTATTCAGGGATTAATTTTTCGTTGTGATATCTGCTGCAGTTTAGTATAAACTGGTGACACTACCAATTGTCACATGGTACATGTGAAAACTTCATCTCGATGTTAATTTACCAGTGCTTGGTATTGATATGATTTTATTCAGTGATAGTTTCGAGTGCTTAAAATGTTTATATCTTAAACCACTTGTAAAACACAGTGAAAAGAGATTGTCATCTGTTATGCTCACCCGAGATGAATCAGCGCTGGTTCAAGATCAGTTCGTTGTTTATGCTTGCCATTTCTGATCTTCTAACATGGTCTCCAGTAATGCACAGTTAACATATGCGCGCCTAAGTTATTAGTTCTTTTGAGTAGCAAATAATGTTGGCTCTATTTGACTGGTCCCTTTGGTTCATTACAGGGAAGACATTTCTGGGAGAAGATATATGCGTGGATTCTATAACGACGTTGCTCGTCTACAGGTCTCTCCCTCTCATTCTCTCTAGTTCAGGCAGTAGTGTTCTTCCCCCTGCAATCGTCCATTTCTTGTATTAACACTCAACCATATGTGCTAGATTCATGTGTTCTCTGAATGTTTTGTTGCAGGACCTGCGGAAAAAGTTTACTCACTGCAGTTCAGATATGGAGCCAGGACAGGTTAGCCTTTAGTTTATTTCATGTCACAGTTATGATATTAGTATCATTTGTGTCGCCATTACTATCAGGCTGCATGCTAAGCACTACTCTATCCTGTGCCTGCCAGTGCATTTTTCCACGGGAAGTTGCAAAAGGCATCCACACCCCAATGTTCATTCTCAATCCAGCATATGATGTTTGGCAGGTACAAATTTGCATCTGTTGTAAACCTTTTCAATGTTCTGTAACAACATCAATAAAAACATGATACACTTGCCACTCTTCTGTTTTCCAGGTGGAGCATGTTTTGTCTCCAGAAGGATCCGACCCTGAACGCTTGTGGCAAAATTGCAGGTTGGATATTACTAAATGTGATTCAAAGCAGTTGGAAACTCTCCAAGGTTATGATAGAACAAACTCATGATATGTGCCCCTGCCTTTCTTTTGATATAACATATCTGCTTCCATGTAACATCTACACTTCACTGGCTTAACAAGTATTCAATTTGCAGGTTTTAGGAAAGAGTTGCTTGATGCTATAAGTGAATTCAAGAAGAAAAAGGATTGGGGCATGTTCATTAACGCCTGCTTTATACACTGTCAATCAATGAACTCCTTGACTTGGCACTCCCCATCTGCCCCTAGAATCAACAACAAGGTAGGTCATACGTTCATCTATACTGCAGCGACTCTGTAAAGGGATGCTAGAGTTTTCGTTTTAAAAATGTAGATCATCTTGTGGTAACTGGCATAGGAGACAGGATTTTCAGCACCTGGGTGCCCCTACACCCTCTATGAACAGTAATTAAAAAAAAAACTGAATCTTTGGGACATCAAACTTGATCAAACTTTTGGTGATCTTGCAAAGTTTTAGCTAAAAATAACATTCGAGGAGCCCTCACCTAAAAAAACAAAATTATTGTTCAAAGTTTATGTACATTTTTGAGCAGTGATTTTTTTTTGGTGAGGGCTCCACGAAGGCTATTTCTTGCTGAAACTTTGCAAGCACATCAAATCTTTGATCATCTTTGATCCCTGAAAGTTTCAGATTTTTTGATTTTTTTTTCTTTCAAATTTTCCTAATTTATTGTTCATGAGGGTGTAGGGGCACCCGGGAGCTGTTACACCTTTCTCAACTGGCATAATCTTGAAGTTCTAAAAAATCTATTGTCTCAGAAACTAGGATGTTTTCTGGAAAGGAGAATGATTTGGTTTACTGTAATAACGTCAGTGTGAGCTACATGAGTATCCTAGTAGATGCTAAGCATATATTTCATCATAGAAGGAACATTATGTGACACTCTGCAAGTACTGCCTATCTACCAATATTCTGAGAATAAACAGTATCAATCCATTACAACCCTGTCAGTTCAGTTATGCGAGCATATACTAACTCAATTTCAATCATGTTGAACAACAGACAATCGCTGAATCGGTGGGAGACTGGTTCTTTAACCGGAGAGAGGTGAAGGAAATCGACTGTGAATACCCCTGCAACCCGACATGCCACAACGCAGTCCTCGATCAAGCTTACAAGGAAGAATGACAGACATTTTCCGCCAAAGCATTTTGGTGATTTTCAGCACAGTTTGTCCTACGTGTGCTCAGAAATGGGCAGTAGTTCAGTTTTATTGAGGGAACACCGAGCTCAGATTTGATTCGAACATGTACTCGAGAAGTGTTGAAATATAGAAACTGTAGATTGGCAGAGGGAGACAATTGATAACTGATGATATGATATCGGTATGTGTGTATGTATGTCCTTGTGGAGAGGCATGAGCCTGTCAGCTCACTGCCCATGCATTATTTCCATGCAACCGTAATAGCCGGCTAGTAATTAATTCGCTTACATGTAGCAAACAGATTTACATACTTCAACAATCAAGGAGGATTTTGACTTGAAGTGGATTTAAACCCGTTCAAACCCTCAAATCTCATGCAAGCGAGCAAGCCCTAAGCGCATGAGGTTCTTTAGAAGGAAAGTGCTCCAAAGTCTGCGCTGAAAGTCTGAATCACACATTTAGCATCCTTTTTGCTGCATTAGCAACTCCCCATAAAAGATGCCGTTACTTGTATTATATGGTTGATTTTGCACCAAAGGCAAAACTGATAGAAAAATTATATAGTCGATTCTGCATAGAAGGGAAAACTTGAAGAATGTAACATATTACAGACACAAGTTTTGGTAGTAACCAAAATGAAGCCATGTCGAAAGCTAAAGAGAAGGGTTGTATCAAAAGATATGGACATGATCGACACTTCTGCACATACAGTTTTCACTCGCTTGCTGTTGCACTAAAACAGATAACACATGATCAAGAAACAGATAAAGAAGCCTGCCCTGGTTACACCGATGTCAGGATCGCAATAGCCAAGACCATAAGCAAACACTGACAAATAGATGTATAAACTTAGGTTGATTACAATACCAGTGACTTGGAGTAACTTGGATAGACGGTTCAACAAATTTTCTCTACACCGTGTATATCCTTCAGTATTGTGCCATGAAAGAAAGCCCCATCCCTCATCGTAAAGCTTGACTTTCGAAAAGCGTTTGATTCGGTCTGCTGGTCTTACCATTGGATCCACCACTGTTATGCTAAATGGCATTCCAGAGAAGTGGATTCAGTGCAAGAATGGACTTCGGCAAAGCGACTCCCTATCCCTGTATCTGTTCATTATTATTGCAGATATCCTGCAACAATTGATCATCAAAGCCCACTAGGACGGTACCCTCCTGCATCCCTTGTGCCCTCATCTGCTCTGACCTGTCTTTCAGTATGCTAACGACACTCTGATCATCGTCAAAGGCACGACCGATGCAGCCAAGCACCTTAAGCGCATTCTCGACAACTTTGCTGCAGCCACTGGCCTACAGATTAACTTTACAAAAACGACTTTCATCCCTCTAAATGTTGACCCTCAGGATGCTACTCAAATGACGTCGGATCTTGCCATTAATATATCCTCATTCCCTCAGACCTAGCTAGGGTACCTCTCTCTCCTCACAAACTTTCGCCGTCAGCCTTGCAGCATGTTATTGATCGTTGTGATACCTATCTTGCTGGCTAGTGTGCCTTTCTTCTTTCGCGTGGCGGTCAAATGGTTCTTCTATCGTCCGTCCTTGATAGCCTTCCCACGTATTTTATGCTCTGTTTCTCTCTTACCATTTTGGTTATTGAAGCGATTGACAAACGTAGACACACCTTTTTCTGGTCCAATGATGATACTTGCTTTGGGGCTAAATGCTTGGTTGCTTGGGATAAAGTGTTTACTTCTCAGGATGCGGGTCGTCTGGGTGTCAAAACCTTCGCGCACAAAATTGTTGTCTTCTGCTGAAATTTGCTTACAAGTTTTTACATTCCACCAACCTCCCTTGGAAGGACTGGGTTTTAGATCACTCGCCGCTCCACATTGGTCATGGCAAGAACAATTCCTTCCTTGCAAAAACCATTTTTAAGCATTTACAGAGTTTGAGAGAGATCTCTCAGTGCACTATTGGAGATGGTTGCTCCACCTTATTTTGGTTAGATCGCTCGATAAAGGAGGAACCCTGCTATTTTTTCCCACCATACAAAACCAAATGCCATGGTAGCCATTATGCAGGATGGGATCGAACTTGCTCTTCGTAATTGGGTAACCACTACTGCGATTGCGGGACTTGCCTCTCTAAACTCTTTGTTGCAGGATTGTGTTCTCTCACAGGCTCCGAACACTCGCCGCCTGCTCAACGGCGCTGCCTTCTCGACTCAGGGAGCACATGGGGCTCTCTCGGAGCACCTCTCCGACCCCATGCTTGCTACCATTTGGGACTCAAGGGTGCCCAAAAAGGACATGATATTTGGGTGGCTCTTCTACCTTGATCGCCTTAACACCAGGAAGAATCTGCACAAAACGAACATTCTGGATACCGAAGTCTGTCCAAGATGTTCTCACCAGGTGGAAGACCGTGAGCACCTTTTCTTCACCTGCCCGGCAGCTCGAAGGAATTGGCGGGCTACTAGCATTCACCTACATTTCGCGCCTATTGGAGATCTCTTCAGGACGACTCTACCAGCTACGTAGCCCACCTCGATTTTAGCGTTCATGTTACTCCTTATACTCTAGAAGATTTGGGATGCACGGAACAAAAAAGTTTTCCAGGGTCTAGATCTTGATGCTTCGGAGTCCAATAGAGCTATTTTAGATGATCTGGTTGTATGGGCTCATCATCTTAAGTCAAAAAGTCTAAAGGAAGATGCATGTCTGTGAAGGAAATATGCCCTAGAGGCAATAATAAAGTTGTTATTTATATATTTCCTTATATCATGATAAATGTTTATTATTCATGCTAGAATTGTATTAATCGGAAACTTAGTACATGTGTGAATACATAGACAAACAAAGTGTCACTAGTTTGCCTCTACTTGACTAACTCGTTGAATCAATGATGGTCATGTTTCCTAACCATAGACATGAGTTGTCATTTGATTAACGGGATCACATCATTAGAGAATGATGTGATTGACTTTACCCATCCGTTAGCTTAGCACGATGATCATTTAGTTTGTTGCCATTGCTTTCTTCATGACTTATACATGTTCCTATGACTATGAGATTATGCAACTCCCGAGTACCGGAGGAACACTTTGTGTGCTACCAAACGTCACGACGTAACTGGGTGATTATAAAGGTGATCTATAGGTGTCTCCGATGGTGCTTGTTGAGTTGGCATAGATCGAGATTAGGATTTGTCACTCCGATTTTCGGAGAGGTATCTCTGGGCCCTCTCGGTAATGCATGATGACCCACAAGTATAGGGGATCTATCGTAGCCCTTTTGATAAGTAAGAGTGTCGAACCCAACGAGGAGCAGAAGGAAATGATAAGCGGTTTTCAGCAAGGTATTCTCTGCAAGTACTGAAATAAGTAGTAACAGATAGTTTTGTGATAAGATAATTTGTAACGAGCAACAAGTAACAAAAGTAAATAAAGTGCAGCAAGGTGGCCCAATCCTTTTTGTAGCAAAGGACAAGCCTGAACAAACTCTTATATAAGGAAAAGCGCTCCTGAGGACACATGGGAATATCGTCAAGCTAGTTTTCATCACGTTCATATGATTCACGTTCGGTACTTTGATAATTTGACATGTGGGTGGACCGGTGCTTGGGTGCTGTTCTTACTTGAACAAGCATCCCACTTATGATTAACCTCTATTGCAAGCATCCGCAACTACAACAAAAGTATTAAGGTAAACCTAACTGAGGGAGTCCTGGATTAGGGGGTGTTCGGATAGCCGAATTATACCTTCAGCCGGACTCCTGGACTATGAAGATACAAGATTGAAGACTCCGTCCCGTGTCCGGAAGGGATTTTCCTTGGCGTGGAAGGCAAGCTTGGCGATACGGATGTTCAGATCTCCTACCATTGTAACCGACTCTATGTAACCCTAACCCTATCCGGTGTCTATATAAACCGGAGGGTTCTAGTCCGTAGGACAATATACACATCAACAATCATACCATAGGCTAGCTTCTAGGGTTTAGCCTCTCTGATCTCGTGGTAGATCAACTCTTGTATTACCCATATCATCAATATTAATCAAGCAGGACGTAGGGTTTTACCTCCATCAAGAGGGCCCGAACCTGGGTAAAACTTCGTGTCCCCTGCCTCCTGTTACCATCCGGCCTAGACGCACAGTTCGGGACCCCCTACCCGAGATCCGCTGGTTTTGACACCGACATTGGTGCTTTCATTGAGAGTTCCTCTGTGCCGTCGCCGTCAGGCCCGATGGCTCCTACGATCATCAATGGCGATGCAGTCCAGGGTGAGACCTTCCTCCCCGGACAGATCTTCGTCTTTGGCGGCTTCGCACTGCGGGCCGATTCACTTGGCCATCTAGAGCAGATCGAAAGCTACGCCCCTGGCCGTCAGGTCAGATTCGGAAGTTTAAACTACACGACAGACATCCGCGGGGACCTGATCTTCGACGGATTCGAACCACTGCCGTGCGCGCCGCACTGTCACGACGAGCATGATCTAGCTCTGCCGCCGAACAGTAGCCCTGGAGGCCGCACCCGCATCAGCTCCGACCCCTAGTTCAGAGCCGACCGCGCCGATCGAGGATGGGCGGTTGGACGCCACCTCGGGGGCTGTGATCCCAACGGCGGTTGAGCCGAACACCAGCCCCGTACTCTGCAAGACTCGTGACTCCATGGAGCCGGATTCTTCTCCGAACTCCGAACCCTCCGCGCCGCTGCCGAGCAAATCCGATTGGGCGCCGATCATGGATATCACGGCCGCGGACATCTTTCAGCACTCGCCTTTCGGCGATATCCTGAAATCACTGAAGTCTCTCTCTTTGTCAGGAGAGCCCTGGCCGGACTACGGTCAGCAAGGTTGGGGTACGGACGATGAAGAAATTCAAAACCCACCCACCACCCACTTTGTAGCCACTGTCGACAACTTAACCGACATGCTCGACTTCGACTCCGAAGACATCGACGGTATGGACACCGATGAAGGAGATGATGAAGAACCAGCGCCCACTAGGCCCTGGAAAGCAACCTCGTCATATGACATATACATGGTGGACACCCCAAAAGAGGGTAATACCAGGTGTAGAGGCCAGCTGTACAGGCTCAGTCACACTTGAAGTGGTCTTCGGATCTCCGGATAATTTCCGAAGCGAGGAGTTAATCTTCGACATAGTCCCATTCCGCAGTGGCTACCATGCACTGCTCGGGCGAACCGCATTCGCCAAGTTCAATGCGGTCCCGCACTACGCATACCTTAAGCTCAGGATGCCAGGCCCTCGAGGAATAATTAAAGTCAATGGAAACACCGAACGCTCCCTCCGAACGAAGGAGCACACGGCAGCCCTTGCAGCGGAAGTACAAAGCAGCCTCTCCAGGCAGTTCTCCAGTCCGGCCATTAAACGTCCGGACACAGTCAAGCGCGCCCGGAGTAACCTATAACAAGACCGCCTGGCACGTTCCGAGCAGGCGTAGCAATGCGGCCCCAACCCCAACCCCCGCAAAAAGGCGACGCCAGTACTTCGCGTACATAACTACGCCCTAGAAATACCATGGGCATAGGGGGAGGGGCACCATCATGGCACGCCCAAAACACGGCTTAAACCGCACCAGGGGCTGCCGACCTTTTTTTTATACTTTTCTCTTACTTCCAAGACTCTACTCTTCGGAAGGCTTGTTCGGCAGTTCAATTGCCGCACAAACGATGCAAGGACCAGGGAAGCAGACAAGCCCTGCCGCATTATGGAAATCCCAGGTGGTCTCTATCACGAGCAGTATACCTGTTTCGCATACTATCCCGCAGCTTGCCCCTGAAGCAGACATGTTAAATAGTCCAACTTTTCGTTTATCACATCACTTGTATCGTTCTGCTTTATCGCAACTACTTTAATGAACAATGCATATATAGCTTTTGTCTATTTTTTTTGCATTACCTTTTTTTAATATATATATATGTTCCTTAATGACATGTTGCACCCGTACACTTTGGTACGGCCAAAATACGCCAGGGGCTTCAGTACCCCTCAACATGGTGTGAGAAGTCCGAACACTTTAACAAGTGCGGCACCCCGAACTTATAGCATTATATGCATCGGCTCTGAATCATGTCTTGGGTCAATAGCTGGGTTTGCCCGGCTCCTATGTTTTGGTGCCTTACGTTCCGCTATATCGGCTAAGGTAGCACTAGGAGAGCCACTGTGATTGTGCCCCAGTTGAGCTGGGCCGAGCACCTCAGTGGAGAAAGCTAAAACTGACTGTCATGATGAAGCGAGAGCTGGTCGCTGTTCGAGAGGTTTTTTCGAGTCCCTAAAGACTTATGCCGCTTCGGGCGAGGAGTCGGCTCTGTCCGGCCAAGGCGTGGATAGCGCCCCGAAATCGGTCTTCTGAATACTAGGGGCTTCGCCGAAATTTAAAATTATAGAATTCTATGGCTAAGTGAGAGTGTTCACGCATTATAGTCCGATTGCCTCGTTCGTTGGGCTGAGCGCCTCCCTCAAAGGACCCAAATATGGCAAAAAGAGCGCCCAGGTTTATCCCCGAACACCCCAGCACTAGCGGCATGGGGGCAGAAGCCGACAACTCGCCATCTCTCAGTATTGATAAACAGCCGCACGGAAGGTAATATTTTAAATTCAAGCAGCATTGCTTAGCGCATATGAACAAGTTTTCAGCGCACAGGATAACACGAGCGGGTTTTACTCAAAAAATACATCCTTGGTACATTCATCCGCAACAAGGCGGGCACCCTTCAGAACATCCTTATAATAATTCTCGGGCTTGCGATGCTCTTTCCCCGGCGGTGGCCCGTCCTTCACAATCTTCTCCGCATCCAGCTTGCCCCAGTGCACCTTAGCACGGGCAAGGGCCCTACGGGCACCTTCAATGCAGACGGAGTGCTTGATGTCTTCAAGCCTCGGACAGGCCTCCACCAGCCGCCGCACCAGCCCGAAATAGCTCCCAGGCAGAGCCTCTCCAGGCCATAGCCGAACTAGGAGGCCCTTCATGGCCTGTTCGGCCACCTTGTGGAGCTCGACTAGTTGCTTCAGCTGGTCGCTCAGGGGCACGGGGTGTCCGGCCTCAGCGTACTGAGACCAGAACACCTTCTCCGTTGAGCTGCCCTCCTCAGCTCGATAGAATGCGGCGGCATCAGATACACTCCGGGGAAGATCTGCGAACGCTCCTGGAGAGCTCCGGGTTCGGGTAAGTAACAGGTAACTCACGTTTATGTGTTTGCTTTGCATAAAGAATGCCTTACCCGCCACAATCTTCTTCACCTCATCCAACTCCTGGAGGGTCTTCTGGGACTCGGCCTTGGCAGACTTGGTATTTTCTATAGCTGCCGCGAGCTCGGACGCTCGCGTCTTCGAGTCAAGCTCCAAACTCTCATGTTTCTTCATGAGAACCTGGAGCTCTTGCCGCACCTTGCCAACCTCAGCCTCATACCTCTCCCGCTCGGTGCGCTCCACGGCCGCACTCTTCTCGGCCTCGAGCAGCGCTTGCTTAAGGGTCGCCACCTCAGACATGGCCCCTGCAATAGCCATGTCAATCCTGTCATTTTTTGCAATTGCACCTTTTTTATATACATATTCAAACAGGGTATTTCTTACCTTCCTTCTCCTCGAGCTGCTTCTTGGCACGCCCGAGCTCTTGCTCGGACTTCTTGAGACTCTGCTTCAGCATGTCCACTTCCGCAGTCAGTGCGGCGGATGCTAGCAGAGAAGCCTGCATACGCATATTGACTCCTTTTGTTAGACTCCTGCGAATTCTTTGATCCTCTATTCGGCTTTTCTTCCCGAACGCCCAACAGAGCATCAGGGGCTACTGTCTATGCGGTAACATTATTTGAACATTCTTTACTTACCTCAAAGCCTGTTAAAAGGCTTGTACAAGCTTCAGTCAGTCCGCTTTTGGCGGACTGAACCTTCTGGATCACCGCACTCATAATAGTGCGGTGCCCCTCGTCGATGGAGGCACCTTGGAGCGCCTCCAACATATTGTCTGGCGCCTCTGGTTGGACGGAGGTCACCGGCACGGTAGGCTTGCTCCTCTTGGAAGGAGGTCGTCCGCCGGACTCTTGAACCCTTGAAGATTCCGGAGCTGTGTCCGGCCTTAAGCCGGACTTGGAGCCCTGGGGGGGTTTCATTCCCTTTACTCATGGAGTCCGGGAGGTCGCCTCGCGGCGCCTCCAGGACCACCTCCTCCCGGCTTGGAACCTGTTGGGACAACACTTCGGTGTCGTCCGCAGGATGGGGGGATGAAGCCGTCGGAAGCAAGTTCACCTCCGACGGGTCCAGTGAGCCCCTCGACGATGCGTCGAGCTGGTCTTTAGGTGGGCTGCATAAACATATTCGACATAAGGAAAAGCTGTGCGAAAAACGAATACTATGAATTACCCTGGTATCCGGACACTTACGATTTCGCCAGGGGCTTGGCTCTGGGCTGCCACTCCTCTTCGTCGTCGTCGGTGTCGGTGGTGCAGTCCGGAGGAAGGGTTTTCCCCTTCTTGGACCCTCCGGCCTCCTCGGAGAGGGCGGCCTTCCTTTTCTTCTCTCCTCCCGCTGGAGGGGGAGAGGTCTCTTCTTCTTCCTCCTCGTCTTCACGAGAGGAAGGCGCTTCGGGACCATCGGATGACGAATCCGACACCTCCTGGCGCCGGGCACTCTTTCGAGTCCCCGTGGCCCTTTTCGTGGCCTTCTTCTCCAGCACCACATAGGGCGCCGGAACCAGCAGCTTCGCCAAGCGAGCGTCCGCTAGGCCTTCGGGCAGAGGAGCCGGACAGTTGATCTGTCCGGACATCGCCACACAATCCTATCAAAGATAAGGGAACTCAGATCCCACATAGAGTCAAACTATGAAAAACTGATACCCTGTAAAAGGACAAAAATGGCTTACCGCATGAGCGTGATGCTGAGTACTGAATCCGCGATCCTCGGCAGCGGATGCGGGAGCCTCGGCGCCCTTGAAAAGCACCCTCCAGGCATCTTCGTACGTCGTGTCAAAGAGCCTGTTTAGAGTCTGATGCTGCACCGGGTCGAACTCCCACAGGTTGAAGGCCCGTCGATGACACGGGAGGATCAAGCGGATGAGCATAACCTGGACTACGTTGACAACCTTGAGCTTCTTGTCCACCAGGGTTTGGATGCATGTTTGGAGTCCGGTCAGCTCTCCTTTTTTACGCCATGACAGGCCGGTCTCCTTCCAGGAGGTGAGCCGCGTAGGGGGTCCGGACCGAAACTCGGGGGCTGCGACCCATTCGGGGTCGCATGGCTCGGTGATGTAAAACCACCCCGATTGCCACCCCTTCAAGGTCTCCACAAAGGAGCCTTCGAGCCACAGGACGTTGGCCATCTTGCCAACCATGGCACCGCCGCACTCCGCCTGGCTGCCGCACACCACCTTCGGCTTGACGTTGAAGGTCTTTAGCCATAAGCCGAAATGAGGGCGGATGCGGAGGAAAGCCTCGCACACGACGATAAACGCCGAGATGTTGAGGACGAAGTTCGGGGCCAGATCGTGGAAATCTAGGCCATAGTAGAACATGAGCCCCCGGACAAATGGATGCAGAGGGAAGCCCAGTCCGCGGAGGAAATGGGGGAGAAATACCACCCTCTCATGGGGCCTAGGAGTGGGGATGAGCTGCCCCTTCTCGGGGAGTCGGTGCGCGATGTCGCTGGCCAGATATCCGGCCTTCCTCAGCTTTTTTATGTGTCCCTCCGTGACGGAGGAGACCATCCACTTGCCTCCCGCTCCGGACATGACTGGAGAAGGTCGAGGTGGTAGTGCGGACTTGGGCGCTGGAGCTCGAGTGTGCAAGAATGGATAGGCAAAGGAGGAAGAAGGCGTGGGTGAAAAGGTGGATCCTTATCCCCTTATATGGGTGGGCGCGACTACATGCCCCCACCAGCCTGGTAAAACTTGCTTATCTCCAAGCGCCGTAATCAAAGGCGCGGTTGGGTTACCCACGCCCGTATTGATGAGAATCCCGGAATAAAGGGACACGATCTCTGCTTTGAGAAGACGTGCCAAGGAAACCGCCTCGCATAACGCGCTGAGGTGGGATAATGAAACGATTTGGATAAAGGCTTGGCCGTGGCGTGTCGCACCACGGAATACGTCAGCAGATTAGATTTGTGTTAATATTATTATTCTCTCTATGGCAATATGTGGAAACTTATTTTGCAGAGAAGGACACTATCTTCATGTTCAAAATCTTCTATGAAGTGCTTGGAGGAGGAACCCGCCTTGCAATGCCGAAGACAATTTGCGCGCCGGACTCGTCGTTATTGAAGCCTGGTTCAGGGGCTACTGAGGGAGTCCTGGATTAGGGGGTGTTCGGATAGCCGAATTATACCTTCAGCCGGACTCCTGGACTATGAAGATACAAGATTGAAGACTCTGCCCCGTGTTCGGAAGGGATTTTCCTTGGCGTGGAAGGCAAGCTTGGCGATACAGATGTTCAGATCTCCTACCATTGTAACCGACTCTATGTAACCCTAACCCTATCCGGTGTCTATATAAACCGGAGGGTTCTAGTCCGTAGGACAATATACACATCAACAATCATACCATAGGCTAGCTTCTAGGGTTTAGCCTCTTTGATCTCGTGGTAGATCAACTCTTGTATTACCCATATCATCAATATTAATCAAGCAGGACGTAGGGTTTTACCTCCATCAAGAGGGCCTGAACCTGGGTAAAACTTCGTGTCCCCTGCCTCCTGTTACCATCCGGCCTAGACGCACAGTTCGGGACCCCCTACCCGAGATTCGCCGGTTTTGACACCGACACTAACCATAGCATGAAACATATGGATCCAAATTAGCCCCTTACGAAGCAACGCAAAAACTAGGGTTTAAGCTTCTGTCACTCTAGCAACCCATCATCTACTTATTACTTCCCAATGCCTTCCTCTAGGCCCAAATAATGGTGAAGTGTTATGTAGTCGACGTTCACATAACACCACTAGAGGCTAGACAACATACATCTCATCAAAATATCGAACAAATACCAAATTCACATGACTACTAATAGCAAGACTTCTCCCTTGTCCTCAGGAACAAACATAACTACTCACAAAGCATATTCATGTTCATAATCAGAGGGGTAATAATATGCATAAAGGATCTGAACATATGATCTTCCACCAATTAAACCAACTAGCATCAACTACAAGGAGTAATTAACATTACTAGCAACCTACTAGCACCAATCCCAGACTTGGAGACAAGAATTGGATACAAGAGATGA
The DNA here is from genome assembly GCF_056163025.1 of Triticum urartu. Taxonomy (NCBI): domain Eukaryota; kingdom Viridiplantae; phylum Streptophyta; class Magnoliopsida; order Poales; family Poaceae; genus Triticum; species Triticum urartu. The sequence continues at coordinate 742,464,390 of NC_141875.1, read as the reverse complement.
ACTAGGATTTTGAGATGAGATGGTGCTGATGAAGATGTTGATGGAGATTGCCCTCTCCCGATGAGAGGAGCGTTGGTGATGACAATGGCGATGATTTCCCCCTTCGGGAGGGAAGTTTCCCCGGCAGAACAGCTCTGCCGGAGCCCTAGATTGGTTCCGCCAAGGTTCCGCCTCGTGGCGGCGGAGTTTCGTCCCGAAAGGTTGCTTCTTATTTTTTTCTCGACGAAAGACTTCATATAGGAGAAGATGGTCATCGGAGAGCCACCAGGGGGCCCACGAGGTAGGGGGCGCGCCCTGGGGGGGGGGCGCCCCCCATCCTCGTGAGCAGGGTGTGGCCCCCCTGGTCTTCATCTTTGGCGAGGATTTTTCATTATTTATTATAAGGTATTCCATGGAGTTTCAGGACTTTTGGAGTTGCGCAGAATAGGTCTCTAATATTTGCTCCTTTTCTAGCCCAGAATTCCAGCTGCCGGCATTCTCCCTCCTTATGTAAACCTTTTAAAATAAGAAAGAATAGCCATAAGTATTGTGACATAATGTGAAATAACAACCCATAATGCAATAAATATCGATATAAAAGCATGATGCAAAATGGACGCATCAACTCCCCCAAGCTTACACTACAAAAAAAGACACATCCGTGACATTTTGGGCCGAACGGAATTTTTTTCTGTCATACATATGACACTTCTATAACGATAATTGTGACAAAACCCGGTATCATCATAGATGTGGTGGGCTCCTACTTCTATGACAAAAATCATGACAGAAAATGGGCTTTTCGTCCTGGGTGGGCCGGAGACGCAGCTGCATGACATTCTTTGGGCCGTCCATGACGGAGAAAACCGTGGTAGAAGCGAGGGGGAGGAAAATTTCGGGGAGTTCCCGGTTACGCTGGGAGGTCGGGGGCCGAGCGATGCGCATTTCTCTCATACACGTACGCGCGTGTGTGCGAGGCGTTGGCTCTAACTTAACCCGTGAGGCGTTGGGCTCTAACTGAACCCGAGCGATTGCACTGCAGGCTACGCGTTACTGAACCCGAGCGATTGATCGATGACTGTTAACTGAACCCGATCGAGCGATTCCTTCGCTACTGCTGCTAACTGAAGGCGGTCGATCGGATGAACAGTGAGCATTGTGTGTGTGTGTGGGGGGGGGGGTTGGATGAACAGTGAGCGGTGGCGTTGCCTCTGGATGAACAGGACCCCGTGGTGTGGTGGAGGGCTGGATGAACAGTAGACGGTGGAGGGGTGCCCGTGGAGGGGTGGACGAACAGGACCCCGTGGTGTGGAGGGCTGGATGAACAGTAGACGGTGGACGGGTGGTTGAACAGGACCCCGTGGTGTGGAGGGCTGGATGAAAAATAGACGGTGGAGGGGTGCCCGTGGAGGGGTGGTTGAACAGGACCCCATTGTGTGGAGGGCTGGATGAACAGTAGACGGTGGATGGGTGGTTGAACAGTAGCCGGTGGAGTAGCGCGCGGTGGAGGCTGGATGAACAGGAGCCCGTGGATGAACAGTCGCAGGTGGAGGCTGGAGGAGGTCGACGGTGGATGAACAGTAGCTCATGGAGGTTGGAGGGGGTCGACGATGGAGATGAACAGTATCCCGTGGAGTCCCATTTTGCGGCGCCACACCCCTCCCGATGAACAGGATCCCCGTTTCGACCGTAGCGCTTCAACACAAGTCCGTTTCCTCCGTTTTGCGGTACGCCACACCCCTCCCGATCAACAGGACCCCCGTTTCGACCGTAGGAGGTCCGTTTGCTCCGTTTTGCGGTACGCCAGACCCCTCCCGATGAACAGGATCCCGTTTCGAACGTGGCCGGTCGAACACAAGACCGTTTCCTCCGTTCTGCGGTACGACATGCCTCGTTTCCATCGCCTGTTCCGTCCAAGCCCTCCCGATGAACACGACGTATTCCATTGCCTCCCCATGAACACGACGCATTCCGTTGCCTCCCCATGAACACGACGATGACGCTGTTTCTCCGTTCCGACCCAGCCATGTACACGAGCCCTCGCCATACGTATGCACGAGTAGGCGTTCGAGACCCCGCCCATATGTACACATACGTGGCCGTATTTTCTTTATTGCACCCTGGCCGTTGTACGTACGTGTACATGCTACGTGCGCGCCTCTACTACGACACGTGCGCGCCTCTACTACGACACGTGCTCGCCTCTACATCGACTAGTATGTACGTACACGTTTGCGACCAGAATGGCAACGCTACGTACGCTTCGACCAGGTGGGTCCCGACTGTCAGGCACTTCCTTGCCTGCGAAGATGTAGCTGGTCGGTCCCAGCAGTCAGGGGGCGAATCGTTTTTTTTGCCCGGACGCACTTCCTTGCGTGCGAAGATGTAACTGGTGGGTCCCAGCAGTTGGGGGCCTGGTGGGTCCCAGCAGTCAGGGGGGCGAATCATTTTTTTTCCGGACGCACTTCCTTGTGTGCGAAGATGTAGCTCGTGGGTCCCAGCAGTCAGGGGGCGAATCATTTTTTTCGTGAAATACGGTGGCCCGTCCGGTGGGTCCCCGCTGTTAGGTGGAGGGATAATTATTTTGCGCGTAATAAGGAGGCACTTCCTTGCGGCTGCCGTGGACCCAGCTGTCAGCCTCTTCACGTACAGTACTCTTCCGATGGAAGTCGGTCGTTGACCACGTTGACCACGCCGCGCCGAGAGCACCAGTGCGGTGGTCTGGACGACGGCGAGGCCTAGGAAGGGGATGACGCAGAGCCGGGGAAGACGCGGCAGTGGATGCCCACGCGTAGAGGAGTACGAGGGTTCACTGGTTCGCTGCGGTGTGAGGCTGCCGTCGCCGCAGAATAACAGGGGGTGTGGGTGAGTAGAGGGATGGCCTGGCCAGCGGTGGGAGTAGTAGGGGGGCGGTGAGGCCTCCGCCGCATCGCAGCCGGCCACGGGAGGCAGGAGCACGCGACACGACCGGCGCTGCTTTGAGCGGCTGGAGCAAGAAGACCAGAGGTTGAAGAAGCACTACGGCCGTTGGATGGACATCGTACGATCACTACAGCTAGAATCGTTTATATTGACTAAGTTGACAAAGCCCTTGGTACGCGTTAACTTAGTAGGCCCACAGCTCGGATTTGGCAGAGAACATATAGCCCATTTGCGATTTGTAAGAATGTACATCCCATTTTTTAATTCTAATGGAATTTACTACATCCCATTTACAGTTTGTTAAAAGTACAGCCCAACTTCTAGCTAGGACAACAATTAATAATTTCAAACAACCACTCAAAACAGAATTCAAAAAAAATTGCCACATTTAGATGGGATCCGAAATATTTGTATCCGAAATTTCTAGTCAGGTTAAATATAATTTCAAAATAAAGTTGTATTACGTTAAAATCCAACGAAATATTGCGCACGCAAAAAGTAATGAAATTAGAATTTTCAAATTCCAAAAATAATATATTTTTCAAACTAATTACGTGTTTGGTGCATAGTAACTATCCAGTTATTCCAATTACATCCCATTTATTATTTCTTAAAATTCATTTTCTTGTTAAGCCTAATGCATACCTCCTAGGAAAGTTTGCAGCCCAGCGGGGCGGAGAATAACTAGCTGACCCAGATATTGTGTACAACTGTCGGCCCAGTTGCATTGCTGATGTTGAAAAAAGCTATTTTTTATACACACATTAATTTTTTTTGTATAGATAAGGAACATTTTTTATACACACATTTAACAATTTTTAAATACACGATTAACACTTTTTAAAACATATTTTTTAGTCAATAGTGGGCCCACAGCGAGCGGAGGAGGTCACAATACACATATTTTTTAAATACATGATTAACACTTTTACAAAAACAATTAGCCCACATCGAGCCAATTAGCTCCGGTCGGCCCACAGTGGGCCGACAGGGGCCAGTCGGCCAGCTGTAGGCCGACTGGAATCCAATCGGCCTGCTGTGGGCTGACTAGGCCCAGTCGGCCTGCAGCGGGCGAACGGTGTATTATTTTTTTTATAAAAATTATCCAGCGTAATATTTATGAAAGTTAATAAAAATGTATTATTTAAGAAAAAATAGCAAAAAGGCCTGTGTGCTACAATACAACCTAACATGGTTACTCAGCCAACATTCAGCGACGCCGGAAAGGCCCAAACAAGGCTTCTGACAACTTTTTGAAGTCACTGAGCTCAATTAATAACTTAAGAAAAAAGTTAGATTAGAGTGGAACCTAATTAAAAGCTGTCACGAGCAAAAAATTATTCAACGGGTCCCACTTGTGCGTGTGCGTGTGTGTATGTGTGTGTGTGTGTGAGAGAGACACAGAGAGAGAGACCCATCGGCCGATGCTCGTAAATACATCTTTCAGCGATATGCATTGCTGATGCTCAGTAATAACTTATATAGTTGACACAATCATATAGAACATCATAGCACACTGAACTTGCATACAAAAATTTCACGCAGGCGGCACAATCAGGATGAAAGCAGTGGATCGCTACGGGAAGGGTGAGGGAGTCCTGGATTAGGGGGTGTTCGGATAGCCGAACTATACCTTCAGCCGGACTCCCGGACTATGAAGATACCAGATTGAAGACTCCGTCCCGTGTCCGGAAGGGACTTTCCTTGGCGTGGAAGGCAAGCTTGGCGATACGGATGTTCAGATCTCCTACCATTGTAACCGACTCTATGTAACCCTAACCCTATCCGGTGTCTATATAAACCGGAGGGTTTTAGTCCGTAGGACAACATACACATCAACAATCATACCATAGGCTAGCTTCTAGGGTTTAGCCTCTCTGATCTCGTGGTAGATCTACTCTTGTACTACCTATATCATCAATATTAATCAAGCAGGACGTAGGGTTTTACCTCCATCGAGAGGGCCCGAACCTGGGTAAAACTTCGTGTCCCTTGCCTCCTGTTACCATCCGGGCTAGACGCACAGTTCGGGACCCCCTACCCGAGATCCGCCGGTTTTGACACCGACATTGGTGCTTTCATTGAGAGTTCCTCTGTGCCATCGCCGTCAGGCCCGATGGCTCCTACGATCATCAATGGCGATGCAGTCCAGGGTGAGACCTTCCTCCCCGGACAGATCTTCGTCTTTGGCGGCTTCGCACTGCGGGCCAATTCACTTGGCCATCTAGAGCAGATCGAAAGCTACGCCCCTGGCCGTCAAGTCAGATTTGGAAGTTTAAACTACACGGCTGACATCCGCGGGGACTTGATCTTCGACGGATGCGAACCACTGCCGAGCGCGCCGCACTGTCACGACGGGCATGATCTAGCTCTGCCACCGAACAGTGCCCTGGAGGCCGCACCCACATCGGCTCCGACCGTTAGTTTGGAGCCGACCGCGCCGATCGAGGATGGGCGGTTGGACGCCACCTCAGGGGCTGCGATCCAAACGGCGATTGAGCCGAACACCAGCCCCGTACTCTGCGAGGCTCATGACTCCAAGGAGCCAGACTCCTCTCCGGACTCTGAACCCTCCGCGCCCCTGCCAGTCGAATCCGATTGGGCGCCGATCATGGAGTTCACTGCCGCAGACATCTTTCAGCACTCGCCTTTCGGCGACATCCTGAAGTCACTGAAGTCTCTCTCTTTATCAGGAGAGCCCTGGCCGGACTACGGTCAGCAAGGTTGGGGTACGGACGATGAGGAAATTCAAAACCCACCCACCACCCACTTCGTAGCCAGTCTCGACGACTTAACCGACATGCTCGACTTCGACTCCGACGACATTGACGGTTCAAACGCCGATGAAGGAGATGATGAAGAACCAACGCCTATTGAGCCCTGGAACGCCACCTTGTCATATGACGTGTACATGGTGGACGCACCAAAAGATGACGACGAAGAGCGGAAGGACGCACTGAAGGATTGCTCCCTCGAAAAGCAGTCAAAGCGGCGACGCAAGCGCCGCCCCAAATCCCGCCTCGACAGAAATAGCGATCACACAGACCCAGCGCTGGAGCAGGGCGAACCGCTGCCGGACAACGGCAATCCAGATAATCAAACCGAACAAATAAACCCTATCAAGGATAATGGTCCGGACGACATAATGCCGGACAGGCACCCCGAGCAGAAGAACGCCCGTAAAAGGCTTGTTGCCACCGTGAGGAGCCTCAAAAAGCAGAAGCGAAGGCTCAAGGCCGCGCGAGACACACTCCAATTCAGATGGAGCAAAATATCTACCCCTCAAGCTCAAAGGGCCATCTCGTCACTGGCTCAAAGGCCTCCCCGAAAGCTCCATTGGAAGTTGGGAAGAGCTCAAAGACGCCTTTCGGGCAAATTTTCAAGGGACTTATGTCCGACCTCCGGATGCGGATGATCTGAGTCACATAACTCAGCAGCCCGGAGAGTCAGCCCGAAAGCTTTGGAATAGGTTTCTTACTAAAAATAACTAGATTGTCGACTGTCCGAACGCCGAAGCCTTAGCGGCTTTCAAGCATAGCGTCCGTGACGAATGGCTCGCCAGACACCTTGGCCAAAATAAGCCGAGAACGATGGCCGCATTAACAAACCTCATGACCCGCTTTTGCGCGGGTGAGGACAGCTGGCTAGCCAGATCCAGCACCAGCGACCCCAGTACATCGGAAGTTAGAGATGGAAACGGGAAATCACGGCGCAACAGCAATAACAAACGCTGAAATAAAGAAGACAACACGAATGGCATGACAGTAAATGCCGGATTCAAAAGCTCTCGGCCAAGTCAAAAGCCGCCCACTAAAGGCACCAGGAATGAACTGTCCAGCCTCAACAAAATTCTGGACCAAGTATGTCAGATCCACAGTACCCCGGGTAAACCTGCTAATCATACCCACAGAGAATGTTGGGTCTTCAAGCAGTCCGGCAAGCTCAACGCCGTACACAAGAGGGAGGACACACCAAGTGAAGACGAGGACGAGCCCCCCAAGCAAGACATGGGGGAATAAAAGAAATTCCCACCAGAAGTCAAAACAGTAAACGTACTACACATGATCAAGGGAAAAACAATACGGCACCCCCAGGAAAATATACCCAAGTGCCTGTCACCTCGAAGTCCTGCCAATGGTCGTCTCAACCGATCACTTTCGACCATCGTGATTACTCAGCAAGTATCCGACACGCAGGATGGGCTGTCTTGGTATTAGACCCAGTAATCGGCGGATATCACTTCACACGAGTCTTGATGGACGGCGGCAGCAGCCTAAACCTAATATACCAGGATACAATCCGCGGGATGGGGTTAGACCCAATACAAATTCGCCATAGCAATACTACCTTTAAAGGAGTAACGCCAGGCCCAGGGGATCATTGTACGGGCTTCCTCCTACTACAAGTTATATTCGGCTCCCCCGATAACTTCCGTCGCGAGCATTTAACTTTCCACATCGCTCCGTTTCAAAGTGGCTATCAAGCACTGCTAGGACGCGAAGCTTTCGCTTGCTTTAATGCAATACCACACTACGCCTCCCTCACACTCAAGATGCCCGGTCCACGTGGCATCATTACAGTGCACGGAGACATCAAGCGCTCTCTGCGCGCCGAAGAGAGTGAGGCTGCCTTGGCAGCCGAACATTAAAGACGTCCGGACCAGTGATCGAGTCCGGCGCCGTATTTACACCGAATAAGTGATCACACCCCTATTCGTCAATATAAGGGGCTCAACGCGCGCAGAAAAGTGGCAATTTCTTATCATCTTCAATTATACATGGTTTCTTTAAAAACTATCTTTTTGCACGACAACTCTTTCACTTAACTTCCTCTCTTTTACAGACGATCATCGTGCTACACCCGTCCAGGATACGGCACAACGGAGACACAGGCGCAGACGTGCAGCAGGGACCCGCTCAAAGGATTCTTTTTAGATTAAGACCCTGCGTAAACCTTTTTTACTGTCTCTTGTTGATACATATCCACCGTTGTGAAGGATGCTGACGTCTTGGCATGTGGCCACGCTAGAACAATGCACGTACCTGGACACAAGGGGCTTCTTACAAAGGCCATTATTCAGGCCCGGTTTATACCACAAAGACCGAATACCTTAGGGAGTGTTCGGCGTCGCGAGTTTGACCCTATATGCATCAGCTCCGAATCATTGTCTTTGGTCAAATGTTGGGTTTGCCCGGCTCCTGTGTTTTGGTGCCTTATGTTCCGCTTTACCGGCTAAGGTAGCACCAGGAGAACTACTACGATTGTGCCCTGGTTCATCCGGATGAGCACCTCAGTAGAGAAAGCCGAAAACTGACTGTCATGATATGGCGTGAGACTGGTCAACCACTCGATGACCTGTGGGAATGTTAGAATTCCTCCGCCTTAACAAAGGGCCGTTTTTCGGCCAGGCATATACGCACCCCGAGATCGGGAGAGTGCGGAGCCACCAGGGGCTATCTAGTAGCCCCACTGTCAAACTCCTATGGCTAAGTGAAAGTGTTAAAGCATTATAGTTTGGTTGCCTCGCTCGCTCCGCTATCACCTCCTTAATAGGACCAAGACGTTGGGTTAAGTGTGAACGCGTGTTTTTGCTAGCACCTCCGTATTATATGCGTGGGGGTTGAAGCCGACGACTGCAATCTTTCAGGTTATACACACATATACAAAAACGGCCGCCCAGGAGGCATCATATTACTTTCAGGCAAAAGTATAAAAATAGCCTTATAAAACTCTATAAAAGCATCTCGCTTACAATGAGATTACATATCACTCAAACATAATATTTTTTGAGCACTGGGTCTCTACCAAACGGGCACCCTCAAGAACTTCTTCAAAGTAGTGCTCAGCAGCCTTTCGACCTATGGCCGAATCCCGCGCTGCAACATTGGTAGCATCCATCTCCGCCCAGTATGCCTTGACACGGGCAAAGGCCATCCGTGCGCCCTCTATGCATGCCGACCTCTTCATCGCATCAATGCGCGGCATCACATCGAGTAACTGCTGCACCAAGCTGAAATAGCTGTTTGGTTTTGACCCTTCCGGCCATAACTGATCCACAACAGACCTCACGGAGAGTCCGGACAACCTATTTAGTTTGGCCCATTCGGCTAATTGGTCAGTCAATGAAAGTGGACGCTTGGGAGTATGGAATTGTCTCCAAAACAGCTAGTCCACTCCACGGTCCGTCTGACCCTGGAAGTACTTGGCCGCATCGGCAGCGCTCGCCGCCAAATCCATATACACATCCTCTGAGCTCCACAGTCGATCCAGGGGGGCATACCGTGGATCTCCGAACTTCCTCTACAACATAAAGGATTTCCCAGCTATAATATCCTTGGCTTCCCGCAGCTCCTCCTTCTTTGCCCTCATAGCAGAGCGGAGGTCCTTTCTTGTCGCAGCAGCCTTCTCAAGGTCCGATGCCTTCGCCTGGTTTTCCTTTTCAAGAACCCGGCAATGGTCGGCGGCGGCTTTTAATTCTATGGCCATCTTGTCTCGGCTCTCGCCATGTGCGGCCTTCTCGGCTTGCAACTCTTCGGCCGCCTTCAAAGCAGCCGCATTACCCAACCTCGCTTGTTCCTTGGCTCGGGCAAGTTCTGCCCGCAAGGCTTCAACATTGGCAGCCCCATCTGCAGTCTCAACATATTAAAGATATTGGCATCATGCTACTCTTCCTATGTGACGTTCACCAGATAATGACACTTACCTTGTGCCTCATCAAGCCTTTTGTTAACAAGCTCGATGTCGGCGTCTGCCGCATCCAACTGCCGTTCTAAATGGGCAAAGTCGCTAGTCCGGCTAGCCACCGGAGCTTCCATCTCCTGCACATCGAGGCAGTATGGTTATTACCTGGGAATATGATCCTCTGTTTGACATCATTTCTGACGAAAACCAGAGTCTCAGGGGCTACTATCTACACAGGGCACACCTAGTATGTGCAGGACTATCATACATTATTTTACGTACCTCAAACCCTGTCAGTAGACTCATAAAAGCTTTATGCAATCCGCTTTCGGCGGACGAGATTCTCTCCATCACTGTATTCATCAGCACACGGTGTTCATCTGAGATGGCCGCTCGCCCCATCAACTCCCTCAGAACATTCGACCGCACACTAGACGGTGCCGGACTCGTTTGTCTGCTCTCTTCGGGAGCCAGACACTGGGAACTTCGGGGGTCGACATGATTATCTTCTGGCCTCGCCGGACTCGGAGAGGCCCTCCGCGACGACACTTCAGGGTCGCCCGCTTCTGGAGCGGAGGAGTCCGGAGGGGGCATTTCGCTCTCCATCATCTTTGGAAGAAGATCCCCCGAAGACGAGCTCATTTGAGAGGGGCTAAGGCCCGAACTGCAAAGATACATGTAGCGGTTATCTTCTCAGAAGAAAAGACGACATATCTGTACTATTAAGGTATTTTGGGTCACTTACGACTCGTGGGAGAATTGATCCCCTCGCGGACTTTGTGTGGCAACGGCGCCCCCCGAGGTAGGACCCTCTGTGGGAGACTTCTTCCCTCGTTTGGAAGTTTCAGATTCCGAATCCCCGGGCGCAGTTCTTTTCTTCTTCTGGTCGTCTTCCTTCATGGAGACGCTCGCTCCCTCGGCTAGAATGGGCAGCGTTGAGGGCCCGCGTCCGCCCGCATTACCATCCATAGTATTTTCCTTTAAAGGCTCCGGGCAGGGTGCGGTCTGGAGCATCTTCTCCAATACCGGATTTTCCAAACCCTCAGGGAGGGGGGCCGAACACCGAATCAACTTCGCCTTTGTTAGCCAGTCCTGGTCAAAAAGCAAACTCTCAGAAATAGCTTCGTAACAAAGGAGAGATAGTACGTTCGGCCGGAAGATGCTTTACCTGTTCGGCGGAGCGGTTGCTACTCAGGCCCGCATCCTTGGTGATTTCCGGACACCCCACTTGAGGTCCGAAGAACGAGTTGTACATCTCCTCGAGCGTCAGGCCGAGGAAATTTTGAATGGCGCGCGGTCCCTCGGGATTAAACTCCCACAAGTGAAGAGGCCGGCGTTTTCAAGGCTGGACTTGGCGAACCAGCATAACTTGTGCTACCGCAACCAAACTGAAATCTCCATTAAAGAGATCTTGAATGCGGCTCTGCAGTATAGGCACGTCCTTGGCCGGACCCCAGCTCAATCCTCTGCTAATCCATGACATCAGTTGTGGTGGAGGGCCCGGGCGGAAGACAGGGGCGGCCGCCCACTTGGCACTTCTAGGAGCCGTGATGTAGAACCACTCCTGTTGCCACAATTCAGACACCTCTGGAATGGAACCTTTGGGCCATGCAGCTCCCGTCATCTTGCGTATTGAGGCACCTCCACACTCCGCATGTTGACCCTCGATCATCTTCGGTTTTACTTCAAAGGTCTTGAGCCATAGGCCAAAGTGAGGGGTCACCCGGAGGAAGGCCTCGCACAGAACAATAAATGTCGTGATATGAAGAAAGGAGTCCGGAGCTAGATCATGGAAATCTAGCCCGTAGTAAAACATCAAGCCCCTGACAAAAGGGTCCAATGCAAGGCCTAGACCTCGGAGGAAGTGGGAGACGAACACGACGCTCTCGTTGGGTTCAGGGGAAGGGACGGCCTGCCCCCGGGGAGGCAGCCGATGCAGAATCTCTGCGGTCAGATATCTGGCCTCCCTCAACTTTTTGACGTCTTCTTCCGTGACGGAAGAAGGCTCCCATCGGCCTTGAAGGCTAGATCCGGACATGACTGAAGGTTCGGAGCACCTGACCTGAACTTTGGGCGTTTGAGCTTGAGGTGGGGGAAGGATTCGATTTAGCACGGGAGGGAAAAATAAAAAGCCTCGTCCCTTTATAAAGAGGGTGGATATCGAGCGTCCTCCCCATGTCCATTTGGACTTGCCTATGATCTAGGAGTCCTAGAAGTGGTTGGGTTATCCACGCCCGTATTGATGAGAATCCCGGAATAAGGGGACACGATCTCTACTTTAACAAGACGTGCCAAGGAAACCGCCTCGCATAATGCGCTAAGATGGGACAGTAAAACGGTTCAAATAAAAGCTTGGCCGTGGGGTGATGTCGCACTACGGAATACGTCAGCAGATTAGATTTGTGTAAATATTATTCTCTCTATGGCAAAATGTGGAAACTTATTTTACAGAGCCGGACACTATCTTTGTGTTCAAAATCTTCTATGAAGTACTTGGAGGAGGAACCCGCCTTGCAATGCCGAAGACAATCTGCGCGCCGGGCTCGTCGTCATTGAAGCCTGGTTCAGGGGCTACTGAGGGAGTCTTGGATTAGGGGGTGTTCGGATAGCCGAACTATACCTTCAGCCGGACTCCTGGACTATGAAGATACAAGATTAAAGACTCCGTCCCGTGTCCAGAAGGGACTTTCCTTGGCGTGGAAGGCAAGCTTGGCGATACGGATGTTCAGATCTCCTACCATTGTAACCGACTCTATGTAACCCTAACCCTATCGGGTGTCTATATAAACCGGAGGGTTTTAGTCCGTAGGACAACATACACATCAACAATCATACCATAGGCTAGCTTCTAGGGTGTAGGCTCTCTGATCTCGTGGTAGATCTACTCTTGTACTACCCATATCATCAATATTAATCAAGCAGGACGTAGGGTTTTACCTCCATCGAGAGGGCCCGGACCTGGGCAAAACTTCGTGTCCCTTGCCTCCTGTTACCATCCGGCCTAGACGCACAGTTCGGGACCCCCTACCCGAGATCCGCCGGTTTTGACACCGACAAAGGGCTATGTTGAAACCAACAAAGTCGTACATAACGATTCATCGTCTTTATCAATGACGGGGAAATATCTTGAATGTTGTGCAAAGAAAACAGACAAACAACACAATAAGTTCTCCTAGCACATTAAGTTGACGTACAACCCTTTCTAAAAAAAGTTCAGGTACAAAATTAGAATAGGTCACAATCAAATGTACTGGCATATCAGTGCTTCACACCCATAGCTCGGATTTAACTAGTATCTGACAAGATTCAGTTGTTACCTCAAATTAGAGCACATCCAGGCAGCCAGCCATGCCTCTTCTCCCAAAGAAGTAGTGGCCTCTGCCGCGCAATGGAGTAGGCCCTGTGCCATCCATCGTTCCGAGCAACACGGGGAAAGTCTGATGTTGACTCTTGTAATGGACGTCGTCGACGGACCCTGGCACCAGCGGTGGCGGCAGGACTTCGATTGATGGATTGACCACTTCTTCGACATGCACGAACACTCGATACAGGTACATCCCTAACATGGTCCGCGGTGGCCTTGGTGGCGACGAATAGTACAACCCCGGTTCCTGCACCGGTATCTCAACACCAATCACCTTTGGTATGGTGGACGGCTTCTTCATCCATGCCATAACCGTCAGAGCCCAGCTGTCTGGAGGAACAAACATACTTACGAGCTCACCTCCAAGGTCGTTGATAAGCTCATTCATGGACTCGCTGTTCCAAGCACGTCGAGGCATGCCGTGGAAGGTAAGCTTTGTTAAAAACTCAAGCTCAGAGGGCACCGAGCCCCATCCTGGGTGCCACGGATCAAAGCTCGCCAGCGCGCCATCGCAGAACAAACGTCGGGAAGATTCAAACACACGACTGCAGTCGAAAGTTGTTCAGAACCTGACGAAGAAATCAGCCGGTGGCGGACAGACTTCGACGAGCAAGTCACTTATTTGGATGCCATGCGCAATGCCACGAGCTTTGACAAGGTCATCCGGCGAGACTGGAGGCCGGTCGCCGTTGATTGTTACCATCAGCACTTTGCCGGCAAACTGGTCGTCAAGCGCCGCCATGCCACTGTTGAGCGACATCACGCAGCGACCGAAGGCAGGACGGACCTCAGGATCTCCGGCTCGGAGATCCGCGTTGACCGGCGACATGATAGTGCGCTTGAGTACAGGGAGTACAGGAGGGGGATTTGGGGGAACTGGAGTATGAATTGAGATTCCAGAGGTGGGGGAGGGGTGGGAGACTGCGGATGAAAAGGTAGCATGAATTTCGAGCACGCGCCAATATGCTCTCGGCGCGCAAGCGCACGAAAACACCGGTGGCGCCCACATGTCGGCCTAAGAGTCCTTATTCATTCTTTTTTGGAGAGCCCAACCTTTTTTTTCAGGATCTTTTGAGAGCCCGGCCTGAGAGTCATAATTGAACTGTTTGGCATTGCGTTACTACTCGGCCCATATTCAACAACACCTCACTGGCCCAAACAAGTGTACATCATCGAAAAGACCCTGAGCTCAAATTATATAACATGAAAAAAGGAGATATACTCTGAACACTGGAGAATGGTGACGCCCTCATTTAGCCCACCCGTAGTTCGAGACAATAAACAGTTCAAAACAACGATATATACAACATTCAAACACTTACTAGTGACTACTACTGACATAAACAGCAAGACATGATAGTTCATAAGAAGTCTTGCTACACCACCAAAACGCACCCATCTGCAGCGCTCAGACTCTCGTGATCCAGACGAGAATGACATTCTAAACAGAAGCAACTATTACATAGTAAGAGTGACATAGACGAGGATGACCAAATGATAAGGAATATGCATAACAAAAGAAAGAACTACCCATCTAGAACCAGCAGCAAAGACAACAAAGTCATTCGAATAGATGATCCAACACCATCATAATTTGCAGCCCCGCTTCAGCGACCAGTTATCCGGAGACACCAGTACTCGACCCTTTCGATGCAATAGCCCAATTACTTATCAACCTGAAGGCTCGAATCACATCACTGCCTGTCATAATTGAGACATCCAAGGATCAAAGTTAATCCGGATGCCTTTGTCATTCTCACCTTCTTTTGGCTGTAGGCTGTATCGTTGACAATCAGGGGAGTTTGCTCCCGAACTCCTAGGGCTCGCCGTGTAGACACAGTTTTCCATAGCAAACAGAGCCTCTCTGTCATCAAGGTCCTTGCCAACGGTGATCTCCTGGTTAATCGGATAATTGAGTCCGAGAAACAGAGAGTGTGAACCAAGGCTGTTTACCCGCCTCCAACTAAAAAAATCCTAAAGGCCCCAACAAGCGGGTATCCTACTCATAGATGTAACAACCACTGTCCGGATACTCACGTATTACACGGTGCTTGTATACAGTGGGGTTTTTGCAATATAACTTTTCTGGCTCATGTGTCCGAATGATCATCAGTCTTTTGCCGTTGTCTGATCGAGCGAGGAACCAGTTGTGCTTCCCTGTTTTTGGCAAAGGTGGTGTGATTACAAAGGGCAGTAACTGTAGGGACACTGCATCATATCAAAAAGGACAGTCATTGTTAATGTAAGATCAGCATTGTTCAGAGTATGAGTAGGATAATGCAAGAAGCAACATTGATATGTCCCTTTTGGAACTGGGAGGAAAATACAGGGAAATGTATACTGGGTTCGAAAATATAGAAGTGCCATGCATGGTTATACTCATGTTATCTTGCAATCGATTCTTCACAGGAAACTACCATGCCATGCATGTTAAGTAATCATGTTCTGTGCTCACAAAAAAATTCTTCAAGGTAACTAACAGACCATGCATTGTTATATACTCGTGTTCTGTGGGCAAATTTTTTGTGAGGATATTATTCTAGCCATTGATTGCTGAAGGGCGAATATAGATATGTACACATGGTAAGCATTGCAGGATTTCACTACTTCCAAATATAGAGTTCTCCATATGCACATTTACTTCCCTAATGTATGGTTAGATGAAACCAACAGTGTGGTGCATGTTTCTACATCATGAAAATGAGGAAACTAACATGGCCATTGATACACACTCATATTTAGTAGTAGTATATAGATTACTGTAAAATAAGGATAATATCCATATATTCCTAACCGTTTGATTATTCAGGGTACAAATTGGCTGTAATGACATGGTCACAATCGCATGAATTAACTCATTCCAAATATAGCTGATTTACGGCGTCTCTAATACATTGCCATAGTTCTACTCAAATTCTGCTCAAACAGAGATATGCCAATCATCACAAAAAGTTCAAACAGTGTCATGGCGTCATCATTAACATGAGAGGAAACAACTTACACACGCCGTCCCAGCAACACGTGGTGCCATCTGCTTTGTCGATCGCGTAGATGATGCCATTGTGTTCAATAGCATCACAGAAGTGTGTATCAGCTTTGACGATGATCCACTTCCAGCCGAGTTGTCTCCAGCTAAAGAAGGCACCGGCATAAAGATAGGCGAGTCCGTGGTCGAACAAGGCAATTAGCTTGAAGTCTGCGTAATTCGCATGTCGTGTGGGCACTTTGCAGATTACAATCTTCTGCAAAACAAGGTCCGTCCAACTGACGTAGTAATCTAGATGACTTGGACCGCGATGGTAATACTCTATATAATACAACGGAGGAAGGATAATCTCATGGGATGTCTGGAAGTTCACGAGCACCAACTTTTTACCGTCTTCTCTGAAGGCAGCCATCCAGTGGGAGTTCATGCCGACCTAGTACATACCTGCCAAGAAGTTTCGGGCGATGGTGATCAGATCGATGTCGAGGGAAATGATGTACGACGACCCACTACATACCCGCAAAGAAGTTTCGGCTAATGGAGATCGGTTTGAAGTCGAGGGGCAGCATGCACGCCTCCGTATCATGGTGAGCCAATCTCGCAAGACCAGATAGCAGCAAGCAGGGTGTCTTGAAAAGCTTAGGCCTCGTTTGGATGATGGCCGTGTGCATGTCCCTCGAGCCTGCAGCCAGCCACAGGGCGCTCAACATATCCATACACGAACAACAGAGGTCGAGGATGTCACTGGGGAGATTGCTCCAATCGTGGCTCATATGGATGCTGCGCGGTTCGCGTTCGGCCATGGTGGAGTTTGGAAGGGGGCTTGATTTACGGGGGAGAAGGATGTCGGTGCTGGAGCAGCTAGCGAGGGAATAGTGGTACTGGGGGAGGCGAGTGAGGCAACGGTACACAGGGGCACAGTGAGATGGAGACGGAGAAGGAGATGGAGATGGAGTGGTGCTATGGGAGCGGAGAGGGAGACGAGGCGAGGCGCCAATGTGCTGTACAGCGGCAGTGACAGACTGCACTGTGCATAGGGTCAGGCTGACTTTGGTAACCCGAACACGCCGCCTGGACTAGTGTCAGGCACAGGGTGTTGTCACTTCACTGTGAGGATCGAATGAATAGTATTTTGACCATCAAGTGTACCACAGTTGTACTACTACTACTACTACTACTACTACTACTACTACTACTACTACTACTACTACTACTACTACTACTACTACTACTACTACTACTACTACTACTACTACTACTACCAGTAGGTACATGAGTACTCCAGTATTGTATAGCGTAAATAGGTCTCCCGTGCTAGCATGCCTGTTCACTTCATCATTCAGGTATCATCCATATTGCGAGCAGAACCAAATTCTCGTGCATGCCCAATCAACGCTCTGCCGCGATGCATGCAGTGGTCGTTCTGGTGCATCAAGGACGGCATGCAGATCGTTCCACACTTGAGAAGAGGAAAAATGGAAAGGTAGAACGCGACAGCAGAGGAAGAGAATGCTGGCTAACGAGGCTGGGAGGGGATCAAGCAGGAAGTTAATGCTCCACGCCTAAAGGTTTTGGGAAAACCTGATTTTCATAAGGTGACTTATACTCACCTAAACAGAGGGAGGATTCCTTAACCAGAGAATGTTGTGTCTCCCACTCGCACGCTCAAAAAAACTATGACACATTTTTTATCTGTTTGCATAGGTCCCACCTATCAGGAAGGATGGGCACGTACACGAACAGGTATGACTCATCAGTCTACCCGCATAGCCTTTTCGTTTAGTATACCTAGCCGTCTAATCAACTGCCTGCACACCACTTCTCCCATTTACTTCTCCATCGGGAACCGATTCTCCTCGGCTTCTTCACCTCCCCTTCGTCTTCATTTGCATCCAAACCCCACTGCGTTCACATTGTTTTAACCTCTTTAAATAATCATCTACTACTTCAGTTAGACTAGCCATCTAATCCTAATTCTCCAAACCATAGCCCTCCGTTCCAGCGGTTCCAATTGGCGATAGAGATCGAGATGCAGGTTTTTAGCGTCCAACATGTCCTCGTCGAAGGCTCGATGCGCATAGTTGCCACCGTCACCGTCCACCCAAGGGTTGTTCGGCAGTGGATCAACAATGTATCCAACTCCCTCCAAAAGGTAGAGACGAGGGTCATCGGTCTCGACGCAGAGTACACGGAGCGTGCCCCTAGGAAGATCCAGCGCGCCGCCGTCCTTCAGCTGTGCTTCGAAGATGATGTTTTGGTGTACCACATCATACACTCGCCCTCCATACCAGGTGAGCTTCATGATTTCTTGTCGACGTATACTTCTATGGGGCAGCCATCGAAGGGGACAAACAGAAGCTGGAGCCGTACAAGCTTGATTTGAATAGCATCGCTGACCTACAAACCAGAATCAAAATTCCTGTAGAAGTTTGTGATAAACAGACACCATCCCTATTCGACGTAGCAAATTTTGTGCTCGGTACAAATCTTCAGAAGGGTGACGAGACGGTGGCATTAAGGTCGTCTGGATGGGAGAATTATCCCTTGACGTACGAGCGGATAAAATATGCTGCCCTCGATGCCCGTGTGAGTTTCGAGATAGCTGCAAGGTCCAAAGAGCTTGTTTCGAAGCCGTCTCCCACAGAGAATGAGAACAAGAACAAGAAGAAGAAGAAGAAGAAGAAAAGGCTGCACCAGCAGGAGGGCATTATGGATGGATGAACTATTTCCTCTCTTGTAAAATAAATTATTCCCTCTCGGTGTATATTGATATAGATGGACTATTTTGATGGTGTGCATGTCTTTGGAACAGAGTAGTAGAGTGGGTCCGCTTGACTATAAGGAACTATTTATCCGCATATATAGCTTTCTCTGCTACTCCTTCCAGTGATCGGTATGTAGTGCATGTGTCCGTAGACATGACAGCTTGTCCATCGAAGTTCAACTACGGCGACCATCACGTTTCATCTCGCGATTTCCACGATGCCTCTCCAACCCATGGCACCACGCCCCCCGACGTGCGCCTCACCCCTCTCGGCCGCACCGCCCCTCTGCCTTTGTGTGCATGACATGTGGGCCACCTAAAATGCAGTGAGCATCAAGTTTCTACCACAGCCACCCGCGATTCCCACGACGCCGCTCGAACCCATGAAACCACACGTCCCCCGACCTGCGGCTCACCCCTCTTGGCCCCACTGCCCCTCTTCCTACGGGAGCATTACATGTGGACCAGTCACCTATCAGGTACACATGTTATTGACTCAAAGGTAGGTGTAGTAAGGTGCCGAAGCTCAGTCCCGACGACCCTGAGAGGGAAATGTAACTCCTGCGCCAGGGCTTGTGGTGCTCCCGCAGCACGAAATCGTGCCAAACTTGAGATTTGTTTCTTTACTATACATGCACGCAACGATTTAATGGACGTTGTAATCTCAACATGTGATGGGGAGCTCTAAATTTGAATTTGAAACTTATAAAACAAAAAGATTCAAAACAAATAAACTGGGAGTGAGGGAGTATATCGTAGGATATGTCCCATACAAAATAAGTCCCCTGGTTTGTCACCGCGAAGATGCAGTTAGAAAGGAGCACAACGTCTTCCTACTCGTACGGCAACAAATCGGCCGTAGACAGCATGGTCCGCCTTTGACCGCCATGTGCAAGGTTCGTGCTATCTTATTCAATCTCACCATGGTTCCATCATACCAATTCATGCGGTGGCCCGTTGCATGGCTGATCCCAATGTTGTACAAAGGTTCTACGGGAACAGTTTCACCGTTGTAAATGTTGTGCAAATTGATGTTGGTACCCTCCCGTACATATGCAAGCCAATCTCCACTCGCACTGAGCCTAACATGTGAAACAATGGGCAGGGGGAGAATTAGGAAATGGACACGGAAGTAGTCTTTAGAATGCATTTACTACATGATCAAACTCATCTTACCTGCTCATTGGAGGAAATCCGAGTGCCCCTCAATGTCGGCATCTCAAGGGGCGTCAACTTGCAACTACGAGCACGCCGCGCTGGAGAGACCCCCAAGGAAACATCCTCGTGCGTTCCACGGAACATCAAGATGCATTTGTATGAGTAGTTTATCTTGTGAGAGAAAAGGATGAACGAGGGAAGGCCTCTAGAGATAGAGATGGACACTACTACTACCAATGTGCTAGCCCGTGCGTTGCAATGGATCCAAAGTAGTAGAATAATACTTGTTCACGTGCTTGAAATATAAACACTAGTTTTGATATACATGTGTTAGCAGACATGATAGCTTGTCCATGGAAGTTGAACCAAAGCGACCATCACGTTTCTTGTTTCTACCACTAAGCCATTGAAGTTCGGTCCCGTGGGCCCCGAGAGGGAAATGTAACTCCTGCGGCAGGCCTTGTGGTGCTCCCGCAGTACGAGCTCGTGCCAAAACTGGAATTTGTTTCTTACTACTACTACCAACTAGTACTAGTAAGGTACACATGCATTGCACGCATGAGATTCTGGTGGTTTGTGCATTATGCTTCTACATGTGGAGCTTTCTGGATTCTAACATGTGGCAAAATCTGGTGGAATGTAAGGTTAGGCAAGTTTGATTAACTTAGGCGAGTGTTTGATTCAAGCCACACCTTAGGCAAGCCACACTAAGGCCCCACATGACATACACACAAAAAATGTGGCAAGATTCCCTTAGGCTTGCCAACTTGTTTCTCTCATTTTGAAGAACTAATAACTTTTCCTAAGCTTAGTTGTGGCAAAGTTAGGGTCTGTTTGATTCAAAGGATTTTCATAGGATCTTTGAAGGATTAGAATCCTTAGGAATTTTTCCTATATTGGTCGTTTGATTCGTAGGATTGAATCATGTAGAATATTTTCCTAAGGATTCATTTGTACTACGTTTCACAGGAATTCTAACATGCACTCCAACCTCTTGAAAGAAATCCTTTGTTTTTCATGTGACACAATCAAACAAACTCAAATCCTATAGGGATCCAATGAACATGCCATTCCAATCCTACTTTTTTCCTATTCCTATGTTTCTGCAATCCTATGAATCAAAGAGGCCCTTAGTCATGAATTAAGTTCAACCATGGAGTCTTCTAGATTATACATGTGGCAGAATCTGGTGGATGATATCCAATGGCCAATAGTGCTCGGATTTTCCATCTTTGTACCGTCGGATTGGCTTCATCCAACGACCAACTTTCAAAGTTTTTCACACACTATATAGGGGGTATAGATATAGATGTGCCGGTCCGTTGCAATGGATCCAAAGTATATATATCTATTTAGTGGAGTGCACTCTAAACACATTATCTATTTATTTTTTTCTAACCTTCCGTAGCCATGCAACCAAGCCACATAAGCTTCATGGGTGCCCCCCACATCATATTATTCATACTACGTTGGTTGAAAAATAGATAAATCACCCAAAACAAGATCTTACCGTTTTTTGTTCCTACGATGTTGTGCCGTGCACGTACCTACTAGTTGTATAGTGGTAGTACTAGTAATATAGTATTAGGAGTACAAACTTGGTACTAGTAGGAGTAGTACTAGTACGGAATGCTCCTACTCTATCAACGAGCCTCATCTGACACCAAATTTCTTGGCTTCCATGCTACAGCTAGATCTTCCCCTCGTTTCTTTTTTCCAACCTGGCGGTGGGCGGGGTGTCGGTTTGCTCAACGGCGGTCCCACATGAAAGTGAAAATGCTAGGCAACACGCCATCTCTAAGCCATGTGTCGTGCCGGACGGGCCGTGTTGTACTCCCGATTCCCGGGCGTGTGGGGGTGCGACACGAACGCGACAGGCCTTTTCCTTTTACCAGCAATGTGCTCGTGCGTTGCGACGGATCCAAAGTAGTAGAATAGTAGTATTTGTTCCTAATATATTACTATTGTTTTGATATACTCCTAATATATTACTCCCTCTGTACCTAAATATTTGTCTTTTTTGAGATTTCAAACGGACTATCACATACGGATTATATAGAAATATTCTAGTGTTTCTAGCAAGATGCCCGCGTCTTGCACGAAGTTGATGGAAAAGGTAAGCACAACTTATAAATTGACGGATGGAGTACTAGTTACAGTGATGCATATAATTAAGCAAAGGGATCGCACATGTCGGTATTGACTGGAACGAGAATGCAACAGCACAGAATTAAGGCCACGATGATGCAATCGCAGTGGTGGTTACAAAATGCAAGAAGAAAGATGGATCCACGAACGTACGACCTCCTCCTCCTCAACTTAGTGCTTCGGGCCACCGGCCGGCGGCTAAGGAGCGGCGGCTTTTGTGGCGAGGTCGAGGTGCTTCTCAGCAAAGGCATCCAAGGCTTCCAGCCGGTTGAGGAAGGCCAACGTCGTAGCGTCCTCACTGGCCTTGTAGATACCTATCTACACGATTTCCTCATACATGTGGATGTGTTGGTCGACGAATTCTTGTACGGCGAGGCGCCTCGCGGTGAGCGCGACCTCCAGGTGGACATTCTTCGTGGCGTCGGCGGGTAGTCGCAGGGCCACCAGTGCTTGAAAGAGGTTCCGGCCATGGAGGCCGATTAGGGTGGCAGGCAATGAGGAGCCCGGGCGCGCGGGCTGGACGAGTACGACGATGTCGTCCGCGAGCTTCTTGAGGATGGTGAACTTGTTGTTGGTGGCAACGATCATCTAGTCCAACTGAGAGTCATAGTTGGTTTCGAAGGCGGCCATCCACTAGCCGGTCTCCAACACCGTCTGGAGACGATCCTCGGCGCCATGTCGTAGGCCGGCGTCAGGACCATCTGGCGCAGCCGCTGGCCGCTCACGAGAATCGCCGCCATGGGTCTGGAGTGAGCTCTTTTGCGCTTAGTGTAGGTGCTTAGGCAAATGCTTAGGTGCGTACGATGTGGTAGATGCATTGGAATGGAGGGGCGCCTTTATATGAGGGCAATGAGGGCAAACTGCATTGCATTCACATCGTGCAGCCTCTTTTCCCGGACCTCCTCCCATTACTTCCCTCATGCATTAATTGAAGAAGGATGCATTGGCCGTTCAACATATCGGGAACCGCTACTCCCTCCCTCGTCTGCATCAAAGCCGTATCGGGAACTGCGCCGCCTGCTGTCAAATCGAATACTCCCTCCGCCTAGGTGAGTATTAAGTCATCTTAGGAAAACCAAATAGTAAACACATAGGCGTGGTGCATTAACTCTCACGTTGTTTCTTATTTTTTTTGACATAAATAGAGGAATCAACCAAGAAGAGATGTGGGGCTTGTATGCTTTTAATGACTTGAGACTATCAAACATGAAATGCAGTGGTCAGTTCGTTGCACAAGAACAAATACAACCCACGTCAGCACACACGCATCTTATATAGCATCACATCCAATGGCTATAAAAGATGAATGAGACCAAATTATATCTCATCTAGATGAGTTCTAGCAAAACTGTATTAATAATACTTAGTACTCCTGCGCCATGTATCATATATTAGTATCATGTAGTACTTTATTTATTTATGAGGTATCCAAATGGCACTGCACCGCCAAGAAAATAGGGTAACATCAAAATTATGGACTACTTTTTTGAGTATGTTGGTAAGGTCCGGTCATAGTCACTTGTTGAAATCTCTAAAAAGACAAATACTCCCTCCGTCCGGAAATACTTGTCATCAAAATGGATAAAAGGAAATGTATCTAGACGTATTTTAGTTTTAGATACATCTCTTTTTATCCACTTTGATGACAAGTATTTTCGGACGAAGGGAGTAGAAAACAGAGTTGGTGATGATGGTGTGTGTGCCATCCTGCAATATAGGCCATCGGATTTATATCTAACGGATAGGAAAAAAAACTATGACAATTTTGCAAAAATATACCCTCCGGTCTCTCCACGTTCGCAAATAAGGCCTTCCCTCGTTCAACCTTTTCTCTAACAAGATAAACTACTCATACAAATGCATCTTGATGTTCCATGCAACGCACGGGCAGCTAGCTTATTTCTTTTAAAATAGTTGCTGCGATAATTGGGTTGAAGTGATATATTTTATGTCTGCCCCGAACGATTTCAGATTCACTAGTAGTAACAAAGAAAAGGTTGCCTTGTTAATTAACAGAAAATAGGGTGAAAACTATCACATGAGGCCGGTAAAAACAAGGCACACTGGGTTCAGCGTCATCGTCACTACAGCTGTGCGCGCGCGAGAAGTCTACATATCGAGGGGGCTACCGAGCGAGGCACTGAGACACAATGTTTGAGAGAGAAACCAATTGACAGATTATGATCAGATCGAGTTGTCACCCTTCTGCTGTCATTGTTGGGGGGGGGGGGGGAGGGAGATAAAGACGTATCAAGAGTGCGCGGTAGGCACAGAGGCACAACTAGTGTGTGTGTGTGTGTGTGTGTTTGAAAGAGGAGTAGATAGATTATTAGCAAGATCAATGTGCCACCCTACTAGCTCCTTCGGTGCCGGGTAGTGTGTGTGTGTGTATGTTTGAGAGAGAAGCTAGTCGATAGATTAGTATCAAGATCGAGGTGTCACCCTACTCCTTTGGTGTTGGGAAGTGTGGGTGTGTGGGGAGGGTGGCAGTGACACTCATATATCTCTACTCTTATAAAAATAGAGTTGGTGATGATGGTGTTCCTGCCATCCTTTAATATAGGTCATCCAGTTTATATCCGACGGACAGGAAGGAAACTATGGCAATTTTGCAAAAAGATACCCACACCCCTCTCCGCATTTGCAAATAAGGCATTCCCTCGTTCATCCTTTTCTCCCACAAGATAAACTTCTCATACAAATGCATCTTGATGTTCCGTGTAATGCATGGGCATCTTGCTAGTAGGGAGAAGAAGTTTGTGTGACACATATCTAGCTATATTAAGGGATAGGTAGAGAGCATATGTGTGAGAGACATTAGTGGCTGTGGGTGGGCGGAATTAAAGGGGTGGGCGTGTTAGACATAGATAGCGTGTGTGTTTCTGTGTGAGAGACTTGTAGGATGGGGTAGAAATACGAATTTAACCCTGATGGAGGGAGAGAAATACACGAAGTGCGCGTGTGTGATTCCGATGCCCACAGGGAAATGAGATATGTATGCGTGTGAGAGAGATTGTACAATTCATTCACGTATCACTATCTAGCGATCGTGGACGTGCATCGCTTGAACATAAGTCAATATCTACTTCGTATCGTGGCCAAAGGTACAATATCGATTCAACGCTATAAAGATTGGACACTCACATATCACATTTTTTCTATTTAAATAAGCCTTTTTAGTTGTGCATGCGAAAGTTACAGTGATGTTTCTTCAAACAACCAATGTAGCTATCATGAACATGCACCATTGTTACTCTTGCATTCAAATTTATTAGTCTTGGATGATTTAAGTTTATATGTAATATTCATATATGAATTCAACGGGTATGCAATTTATGAAATGGAGGATATGTAATCATATGAGGTAACACTTTTAAGTAGCTGACTACAATATCCATTTCTTTTTGTGCGCCTCTACACTAACACGTCAATGCGTTATGTTTAAAGTAAATGACCAATGGCACTAAATTATCTATTTACATGAGAAATACATAGGCTGAGCATTTGATCCCTTTTTTGTGAACGTGCCACTACACCCGTACGATTGGCCGCGCCCGTGTGAACGTCCAACTTATCGGCACATCATCCCGAGTTATTGTCTTTTTTCTGGGGTGGACTTCACACCAGTTATTAACTGCTGACGCGTGCCCCGTGTACACAGTCTAGCATGACCTTCCCGCTAGCACGGTCCAAAATTAGTTGAAATTGGATACGAACGATCCCGCGGGCGGCAAAATCTCCCGCCTACTTCTAAAATTTCCGCCACCTTAGTCTTTAGCATGCGAAATCCCCCTTTTGTCCTTGGTGCACGGAGACCAACAGTTACAATACCGCCCTCATCTACATGATAGGTTGGGGCTGCTTTGGTAACTTCCGGTTCCCCCACTACACGTCACCCCCATTTCCTCTCCCCCTCCCACAAAAATGACTAACTCCACAGCACCAGAGCATCTTACATCACGCCGTCCATACTTCATCGCCCTTTCTCCCCTCCCCTCTCGAAACCCTAGACTACTCATCCACCGGCGTACCATAGCCCATTCACTGCCAGTGGCGTCCACCTCGCCGGATCTGCTTCTGCGGCCGCATCTACCCCTCCCACCTCCCCTAGAAACAAGTAAACTACTCATCCACCACTGTACCACAGCCCATTCAGTGCCGGCCTTGTCCACGGCGCCGGATCTGCTTCGCCGGTACTCTCGTCAACCGTCGCGCATCTACAGCAGCTCATTCGTACTCCCCACCGGAGATGCTTCGTCCACACCCCCAGAGCCGCCCCACCGACGACCCATCGACGGCCTCTGATCCTCTTCGCCGACACCTTCCTCAACCCTACCGGAGCCGCTTCGCTGACACCTTCCTCAACCCTACCGGAGAAGCTTCGCCTATATCATTCTCAACCCTACTGGGGACGCTTTGCCAACTCACAAGTCCACGGCCTCAGATCCGCTTCCTCACACCCTCATCCAACCTACCGGAGCAGCTTCTGACGCCCCATCCACGGCCACAGATCCGCATCGTCGACGCCACCCTTAACCCAACCATCGGAGTAGCTTCTGACGCCCCGTCCACGGCCGTAGATCCGCACCGTCGACACCATCCTTAACCCAACCACCGGAGAAGCTTCACCTACGCCCTCGTCCACGGCCATAGATCCACTTCGCCCACACCGTAGTCCACCCTACCAGAGCCGCTCCACAAACACCCTACTCGACGGTTCTAGATCTCCTTATCGGACCCCGACAGCCAGCGAAACGTCATCACCCTCGATGTTTCTAACCTGATTCCCATAGTCTGGAGAGATGCCAAGCACCCGCCACGGCCTAGGTACTTTTCACCTTTAAACCCGTCCAGCATCACCTGCCCGATGTACTTCAAATATACTAACCGGTCGCTGTTACCTGTTATGCAGCTGGCAAAAACTACAAGGACGATGTTTCTTCCAGATCTAACAGCTTGGCCAACCAAGATCCTGGACTGAGGCATTGCTATGATCTTGTAAGCGCGTCTCTCTCTCTTGTATTGTTCTGTGCCTGCCAGCGTGCTTTGCTAGGATTTTTGACCAGTAATCCCTTTGTGCAGACAATGATTTCTACTACTGGCTGCTAAATTAGATATGTAGATGTCATACATGATACTACCTCGTACCTCTGTTCCTAAATATAAGTCTTTCTAGAGATTCCACTATAGGCTACATACAGAGCAAAATGAGTGAATCTACACTCGAAAAGGCATCTATATACATCTGTATGTGGTCCATATTGGAATTTCTACAAAGACATATATTTAGGAACAGGGGCAATACATTACACAAAATCATAGGTGGCATGTAGGAATTCCAGTGCTCTACACTAGGCTCCCTTAGAGTGCCTGCTAGTCCAGCATACAAAGTCATGGCTAGTTTATGGTACGCACACAATCGTTAATTGGTGGTTTAAATATGCGCAAGGGATATGCAATGTAGTATCATGTAGAGATGTCTAAAATTAGCCGTGTCAACTTGCAGATAGGGTTACACAATGAAAAAGTACAAGATGTATGTGGCAATTTCATGGAACATCGCAAAAAAAGGAGAGGCAGCGGTGAGCCTATACAGTGTGCCATGGTACGTCACTCGTCCATTGCAATCATCGTGACATGTTATTTGTATGCCAGTTCTATTAGCCAAGTTTCTTAGGGACAGTTATTACGAGTTATCCTAAGAAAATAAGCAAATGTGAATATAAGCTCCATGTAATAAGCCAACCAGTTATTTTCATTGCGTTTTCAGCTTATCTTTGGTATGATCAGTGGAAAGTCTAGATTGCATTATATTTTTTTCATTTTGCTGCCCATATGGAAATTAATTTGACTTGCAAACATCACAAATTGAACCCAGTGCAGTAATTAATATGATAGGAAAACAGACCATCACTATTTTCTCAAAATGCAAATACAAAGATACCATCTACTTGGCACAATCTACTTTGGTCAATGTTTTCCATAGAGATCCCATTGCCTAATTTAAACGAAGAACGCATGACCCACATTTAAATGAAGAACAATTATTTATTGAAATTCGATGGTCCAAGTGGCTGGTTATTATCGTATAGCAGCACCACCTGAAAGCATCATATAGCAGTAGAGCTCATAGCAACTCATCATACAGCAGTAGCAGCAGCAGCAGTCTGCAATTCATCGTATACCAGCAGCAGCTCATAGCAATTCATCATATAGCAACAGCAGGAGCAGCTCATAGCAATTCATCATATAGCAGCAGCAGGAGCAGCTCATAGCAATTCATCATATAGCAGCAGCAGGAGCAGCTTGTAGCAACTCATCATATAGCAGCAGCCGGAGCAGCTTGTAGCAACTCATCATATAGCAGCAACAACAGCTCATAGAAATTCATCATATAGCAGCAGCAGCAGCTCATAGCAACTCATCATACAGCAGCAGCAGCTCATAGCAATTCATCATGTAGCAGCAGGAGGAGCAACTCATAGCAATGCATCATATAGTAGCAGCAGAAGCAGCTCATAGCAATTCATCGTATAGTGGAAAGGGGAGAGGAGATGCAAGCGGGTGGGGCAATGAATGATTACGTGTTTGTTTTTACTTGAGGGTCAGGTGTGACACGGGTGTCAGCATTTGCATTTTGAGTGTAATATAGGCAAACAACAGAGTCATTTCACTATTCCCCTTCCCTTCAATTTTTAGTGAGGTTCTACCTGAAACACCCCCCTCCAAAGCAAATTAGTTAAGCCCAAGCCCATAACTCAAAAATGACTTCTTTACATCTTTTATGGCTTATTTTGACAATATGCCCTGAAAAGGCGGAATCGAACTGGCCCTTAACCTGCAATTCAATTGTGCGTGCAATGATGAATCACTCCTGCATGCTATCTGTACATTTAGGAATCATCATACATGGCATAACCTAATACATGTGCATTCCATTGTAGAATATGGAATATGCAATGTTTATGTTAGTTCATACGTTGCACATGATGTTTAAATGCCCCTTAAATCTGGTCAGTCAAGTGATGGTCTTTAAGCCTCCTTCTTTGCTTCTTTTCTTGATATGTAAGATTTGCTCACACATCTGTTCAATTGCTTGTTTGCATCAGCCAGCCATACTAGGACTGTTTGCTTTGATTACTTGCTGTTCTTGACATAACACTCTAACAGAGCTTGTCAACGATTTAAACACTAAGGGCTGCTGTAGTGGGGCCTTGTCTAACTCATAGGTGACATAAAGGTTTTGTTGTACACTACAGTAGGCTCTCCAAAAGTACCTGGAGATCCAGTTCGAAGGTATGCCTAGTTTTTACATAGTGCAGACATAGTAAATGCTCATTTCATTATGTGCAAGTGCAAGAGATGTGGCATGTTTCATTATGTGGTGTTGTTTTGTTATAATCTCATTCTTTTGTGTTCACAGACTGGAAAGTATGCATATTTATCTTCCAAGGAGATGAGTAACTAGTTTGTGTCACCTTGCAGAGGGGGTGCAATGAAGATAAGATTGAGGATTTCCAAGTACAAGATGTTAGGAAGGAGCCTTGCAAGAGAAGTAGGAGCTGCGCTGAGCCTCTTCAACCTGCTAAGGTAAGTCACTTTATGCAACTCAACAGTTCAATTCCTTGTTTGTTTCAGGCATAGTTAATTTTCTCTTTTCAATTGCTTTATTTTTCCTCAGTTAATGAGATGCCCAAATAATCATGCCTGATGTTCGGTACTTGTATCACTATTAGTTGACATAATTAAAGGCCTTACCATTTAATTACTCTGCCGAAGTGTGCCTGAAGCTTTGAAGTCTATTAACCAACTATTATTGCATGAGGCTCACAATCTAGTTTATACTACGCTAATGATTGCATAGTTTTGCCTGCTATAGTATGTTTGTATGAAACCCTCTACTGTTCATTATGCTCCCTAAGACTTTAATTGAGGCACATAATGGCCAACTGGTTGCTTACTTATACGCAACGTGCTGTCTAAATTTGTAACTTGTCTGTGTTTTCGATTGGGCCCCAACATCATGCTCCTCTGGTGAGCTAAGAGGGATTTCTGTATGCAGGCTGCACAGACTATCTTTTTTACAATTTTTAAAATATCACCTGCTTATGATTCATGACGTGTAACATTTTTTTTGAAAGTGACGTGTAACATTATTGTTAGTCCTGTTTTGCCATGTAGTACAAAATAGTGTCTTGTTCGCTTCACTGTTGTAACTATATTTTTGCCCTAGTCATGTGTACTTACACAAACATTTCAGGATGAAGTGACATCAACACAAAGATCTGCGAGCAGTGCGGCATGGCCGTTACCGAATGATTATGGATTGGAATCGGAATGTGCTGATGTTCTCGAGCATCAACTAGAGGTGGCAAGACAACGTGTACATGATTGTCAACGTATAATCAACAAGTTGAGACTGGAGATGCATGTATTAGATGCAGGAGTCAAAAAAATGAAACAAGACAGTGAGGTAACCATGAAGGAATTGGAGATTTTGCAGACTGAAATTTATGCTATCTGAATCCGGCCAATCCTATTTTCTGAAGAGATTATAGTTCAATTGGAGTTAAGTTGATGCGCATCCATGATGTATGAGCTGTATTTGCCCAGTGTATGTAATTTGCTATTTGTGTATGCTTTATTATCACCTGTGCCGAACCATAATGCTCAGTGAGTATAATCGGCTGTAATTTCTTTATTGTATAGTGTAGGATTATTCTACCTTTCTATGCCTTGATCTCTTTGTTGTAATAGTGTAGGCTTTTTAGAGGTGATAGTATTGAGTAGGATAATTCTTTGAATATGCTATATCGTTCAAACGAGGGCCAATTCGCCTGACCATGGCCCTTCACGGGCCGTCGGATCCATGGGCCTTCTACGTCTCGTAGGATCCATGGGCCTTCTACGTCTCGTAGGATCCATGGGCCTTCTACGTCTCGTAGGATCCATGGGCCTTCTACGTCTCGTAGGATCCATGGGCCTTGTACGTCTCGTAGGATACATGGGCCGCTGGCTCATTTATGGGTCTTGTATGGGCCTTTAATGGGCCGTAGATGGGCCTTTAATGGAAATCGTACGTTTTATAGGCTGACCATAACGGGCCGTTAATAGGCCGAATTTGGTGATGCTATGAAAATGGCCCAACAGACTAACGGTCCGCAAACGGGCCGACTGTAATGACGGGCTGAATTTGGCCCACAAACAAAAAATGACAGTAACGGGCCATAAGTAACCAAATGCTGCAAATGAGCCCGAGAATACATGGGCCCTCAGAAGGCCAAAAGTTAACTTGGGCTGGAAACGGCCCAACGGAATAATGGGCCGTTAATGGGTATAAAGTGATACACTGTTCATTACGGGCCAGTTTCACCATGGGCCGTTAATGGGTGTAAAGTTATACACTGTTCATTACGGGCCAGTTTCAGCATGGGCCGCTAATGGGCCAAGAGTTACAAAGGGCTTCATATGGGCCTAACGGGCTGGAAGTGAAAACGGGCTATACATGGGCTGGAATCATATTGGACGGCCCAGATGACGCTACTGGGCCTAATTTGGATAGGGCGTAACGGGCCTTGGATTAGCGGGCTATAAATGGGGTATATACGAACAGGCCGTTAACAAGCTTTCCATGGGCCGGCCCGCCAGCTTTTGACCAAGTCAAATGCGCCGGCCTTTTCACAGGAATGGGCCACTGTTGGGCCGTGCCATGTGTCGACGTATCATAGGCGCCTTCTGTCCAGTGAGTGGATGACATCTGTCCCAACGATGAGCTGACACGTGTTTCCTCTAGCCAATGATGATTTTACACGTTGAAAATCCCCATTGGTCGGGGCTATTAACGGGTTATCGGATCCAAAACCCGACCCAATAGCTTAACGATGTTCCGTTACGGTGGATGCCACGTGTCAGTCACCCTTGACTAAAGCACTTCTGTGACGCACGCTTTATTGTCATGGAAGTGGACACTTCTATGATGATAAT
This sequence comes from Triticum urartu, assembly GCF_056163025.1. NCBI lineage: Eukaryota > Viridiplantae > Streptophyta > Magnoliopsida > Poales > Poaceae > Triticum > Triticum urartu. Next base: position 742,432,404 of record NC_141875.1, on the reverse strand, counting down.
TTTGGTAATTTCATGGAACACTTCTACGACAGCACAGGTATGACTATCTTGATTCTTTCATAAATTTTTCATGGATGTACATGCATGACAAAAAAGCGACCTACTGTGACAAACACGTATCATCATGGAAGTGTATTTTTTTGTAGTGTTAGACCTCTCTTGTCCTCAAGAGAAAGCTGATAACAATAAATATGTCCCCATGTTTATAGGTAGAGGCGTCGATAAAAATAAAATATGGACATGAGGGCATCATGATTATTCTCATAACATCAACATATATAGATATTGTCATATGATTACTTATGTTCAAGTGATGATCTATTCACAATGCAAAAGTTTGAATTAGAAACCTTATTGAGAACCAACAAACTATAACCTCAGTCATTGAAGCAATTGCAGTTTATCATAACATCAGAAAGAGTCTATGTCAGAGCTAAAAAGCAAGTCCACATACTCAACTATCATCTAGTCCTTCATAATTGCTAACACTCGCGCAATACTTGTGGTTACAGAGTTTTAGTTGGAAACAGAGAAAGATAGGGGCTTATAGTTTTGCCCCACAACCTTTTACCTCGAGGGTAATGTCAACAATAATAACTCATGCCCCCCTAGATCCAATTATATATATATATATACATATATATATATATATATATATATATATATATATATATATATATATATATATATATATCAGGTTCTTTCCAACATGCTGGGCTTGCCAAAGGATAAAATGAAAAAGGAAGAGGTGAAGATCACCATGACACTTGCATAAGGTAGAAGATAATAATAAAAGATAGGCCCTTCACAGAGAGAAGCAGAGGTTGCCATGCGCTTTTATGGTGGATGCACAAAATCTTAATGCGAAAGAACGCCACTTTATATTGCCCCTTGTGATATGAACCTTTATTATGCAGTCTGTCGCTTTTATTACTTCCACATCACAAGATCGTATAAAGCTTATTTCTCCCAAACTAATCATACATATTTAGAGCAATTTGTATTGCTTTGCACCGATGACAACTTACTTGAAGGATCTTACTCAATCCATAGGTAGATATGGTGGACTCTCATGGCAAAACTGGTTTAAGGGTATTTGGAAGCACAAGTAGTATCTCTACTTGGTGCTAAGAATTTGGCTAGCATGAGGGGGAAAGGCAAGCTCAACATGTTGGATGATCCATGACAACATAATTTATCTAAGATATAAGAAAACATAACCCATTATGTTGTCTTCCTTGTCCAACATCAACTCTTTAGCATGTCATCTTTTGATGAGTGCTCCCAATCATAAAAGATGTCAATAATAGTATATTTATATGTGAAACGTCTCTTTCCTTATTACTTCCTATTAATTGCAACGATGACCAAAGCTATGGCTTCCAACTCCCAACAACTTTTAATCATCACACTCTTTCTATGTGAAGCCATTACTATCAATAAGATCAATATGAACTTTTGTTTCTTATTATTCTTTTTCTATTTTCTTTTCTTTTATTTAGGATCATGGCAAAAATAAACAAGCCCTTGACTCAATCACCAATCTTTATTATATAGCTCAAGAACTCGATTACATAGAAGGATAATAAATCAAAACTTATGACTAGATCATGCCATAAAATTTTATTCTACTAGATCAAAATATTACCAAAAGGATCGAACTAAGAAAAACAGTAAAGATAAAAGTGATGGTGATACGATACCCGGGCACTCCCCCAAGCTTGGCAGTTGCCAAGTGGAGTGCCCATACCAGATACTCAATTCTTCTTTGTTGGAGGAGACAGTGGTGATTTTGTTGATGATGCAGGCTTGTCATCCATCTTCCAAGGCATAGGTTCACCATCATAGAAGGATGATCGAGTCTCCGGAATCCTCGAATCTGCAGCCAAACTCATTCTTTTGAATCTATATTCATACTCACAGTTTTGGTTTTGCAGGTCATAGATTTGGGCTTGGAGGTGCTCGATCTTCTCATGTAGCTTGAAGATGGCCTCCTCAGTGTTCTTGTCATCCGGCTTGTTGTTTTTAGTGAACTCCACGAGCATCGTGTGGCTAGCGTTGATTCCACGCTCCACCATCCACTGGCACTTGAAAACTTGTTTCTCCATTGCTTCGAGCCTCGTCTCCACGCTTCCGGTTCCCTTTGGTCCCTCAGCATCGCGGATGTGCAGCAACCCATCACACATCTCAATGGTTTGAGGGTGTCGCAGCACCTCCGCGAGGTAAGGGTTGATGACCTTCTCAAAGAACTTGTCCTTGGAAGCACTTGGGGACATCATGATAATCTAGATCTGTCAGAAAAACGGCTCGAAACAAGAACGGAGAATATTTGCGTGATATGTGAGTCAAAATCTTCGGGAGAATATATAGTGAATTTTTACCGACCAAAATACGTACGATGCAAGAAAACGGAGTCCGGAAGGCACACGAGGATCTCACGAGGTAGGGGGGGCGCGCCCAGGGGGGTAGGGCGTGCCCTCCACCCTCGTGGGGCCCTCGTGTCCTTCCCGGACTGCTACTTAATTTTCTATTTTTCTAAATATTCCAGAACGGAGAAATATTGCCTTAAAAATTGTTTTGGAGTCGGTTTACTTACCGTACCACATACCTATTCCTTTTTAGAGTCAGAAACGTTCTGGAAAGTGTCCCTTATGTATTCCTCCGGGATTACGGTTTCAATAATATTGGTTTGAATATTTATGGGATTACCTGAGATATAATGTTTAATTCTCTGACCGTTTACCACCTTCGGATTTGTGCCTTTGAAGTTGTTGATTTTTATGGCACCGGAACGATAGACCTCCTCGATAACATAGGGGCCTTCCCATTTGGAGAGAAGTTTTCCTGCAAAAAATCTTAAACGGGAGTTGTATAGCAATACATAATCACCTACATTAAACTCACGCTGTTGTATCCTTTTTTCATGCCATCTTTTAACCTTTTCTTTAAACAACCTGGCATTTTCATAAGCTTGGGTTCTCCATTCATCAAGTGAGCTAATAGCAAATAACCTCTTTTCACCGGCAAGTTTGAAATCATAGTTGAGCTCTTTAATAGCCCAATATGCCTTATGTTCTAGTTCGAGAGGTAAGTGACATGCTTTTCCATATACCATTTTATACGGAGACATACCCATAGGATTTTTATACGCAGTTCTATAGGCCCATAATGCATCATCAAGTTTCTTGGACTAATTCTTTCTAGACCTATTGACAGTCTTTTGCAAAATTAGTTTGAGTTCTCTATTACTCAATTCTACTTGACCACTAGACTATGGGTGATACGGAGATGCAAATTCTATGATTGATGTCATATTTAGCAAGCATTTTACGGAAAGCACCATGAATAAAATGTGAACCACCATCAGTCATTAAATATCTAGGGACTCCAAACCTTGGAAAAATAACTTCTTTAAGCATTTTAATAGAAGTGTTATGATCAGCACTACTAGTTGGAATAGCTTCTACCCACTTAGTAACGTAATCAACAGCAACTAAAATATGTGTATATCCATTAGAGGCAGGAAAAGGTCCCATATAATCAAAGCCCCAAACATCAAACGATTCAATAACAAGTGAATAATTCATAGGCATTTCTTGACGTATACTAATATTACCAATTCTTTGACATTCATCACAAGATAGGACAAACTTACGGGCATCATTGAAGAGAGTAGGCCAATAAAAACCAGATTGCAGTACCTTATGTGCAGTTCTATCTCCCGCGTGGTGTCCTCCATAAGTTTCGGAGTGGCACTTGCGTAGGATCTGTTCTTGTTCATGCTCAGGTACACAACGTCTAATAACACCATCTACTTATTCTTTATAAAGATGTGGGTCATCCCAAAAGTAATGTCTCAAATCATAGAACTTTTTCTTTTGTTGGTATGTGAAGCTAGGTGGTATAAATTTAGCAACTATGTAATTAGCATAATCAGCATACCAAGGGGTACTACGAGAAGTAGTTATGACATTTAATTGTTCATCAGGAAAGCTATCATCAATAGGTAGTGGGTCATCAAGAACATTCTCTAACCTAGATAAGTCGTCTGCAACGGGGTTCTCAGCTCCTTTTCTATCAACAATATGCAAATCAAATTCTTGTAGCAAGAGAACCCATCTAATAAGTCTAGCTTTAGCATCTTTCTTCTCCATAAGGTATTTAATAGCAGCATGATCAGTGTGGATAGTTACTTTAGAATCAACAATATAAGGTCTGAACTTATCACAAGCAAATACAACTGGTAAAAGTTCTTTTTCAGTAGTAGCATAATTTCTTTGAGCATTGTCTAGGGTCTTACTAGCATAATGAATAACATTTAGTTTCTTATCAACTCTTTGCCCTAGAACAACACCTACAGCATAATCGCTAGCATCACACATAATTTCAAAGGGTAAATTCCAATCAGGTGGCTGAACAATAGGTGCAGAGACTAATGCTTTATTAAGTATTTCAAATGCTTCTACACAATCATCATCAAAGACAAATGGTATATCTTTTTGTAATAAATTAGTCAGAGGCTGAGAAATTTTTGAGAAGTCCTTAATGAACCTCCTATAAAATCCGGCGTGACCAAGGAAACTTCTTATACCTTGGATGTCCTTGGGACATGGCATCTTTTCAATAGCATCAACCTTGGCTTTATCAACTTCAATACCTCTTTCAGAAACTTTATGCCCCAAGACAATACCCTCACTAACCATAAAGTGGCACTTTTCCCAATTCAAGACAAGATTAGTTTTTTCACATCATCAAGATTGCTCAAGAAATCATCAAAAGAAGATCCATAGACGGAAAAGTCATCCATGAAAACCTCACAAATCTTTTCACAAAAGTCAGAGAATATAGCCATCATGCATCTTTGAAAGGTAGCAGGTGCATTACATAAACCAAAAGGCATACGTCTATAAGCAAAAGTACCAAAAGGGCATGTAAAAGTAGTCTTTGATTGATCTTTAGCCGACACAGGTATTTGAGAGAAACCAGAATAACCATCTAGAAAGCAGTAATGTGTATGTTTGCATAATCTTTCTAGCATTTGATCGATAAAAGGTAAGGGGTAATGATCTTTCTTAGTTTCCTTATTTAATCTGCGGAAATCAATTACCATCCTATAACCTGTAATAATTCTTTGTGGAACCAATTCATCTTTATCATTAGGAACAACAGTAATACCTCCCTTCTTAGGGACACAATGAACAAGACTTACCCACTGACTATCAGCAACGGGATAAATTATACCTGCCTCCAGAAGCTTTAGTATTTCTTTTCTTACCACTTCTTTAATTTTAGGATTCAAACATCGTTGAGGATCACGAACTGGTTTGGCATCTGCTTCCAAATTTATTTTATGTTGACATAGAGTGGGACTAATGCCCTTAAGATCATCAAGAGTATATTCAATAATCTTTCTTCTTCATGCTCTGAAAGGTTAGCACTAATAATAACAGGATATATCTTCTTTTCATCAAGATAAGCATATTTAAGATTACCAGGCAACGGTTTAAGCTCAAACACGGGATCATCCTTAGGTGGAGGGGGATCCCCTAGGATTTCAACAGGCAAATTGTGTTTCAGAATAGGTTCCTGTTTAAAGAATACTTCATCTATTTCCCTTCTTTCATTCATAAACATATCATTCTCATGGTCTAGCAAATATTGTTCTAAAGGATCACTAGGAGGTACGGCAATAGAAGCAAGACCAATAATTTCATCCATACTAGGCAATTCTTCTTCACGGTTTTGTTTACTAAATTTAGAGAAATTAAATTCATGAGTCATATCATCCAAGCCAATAGTAACAACATTCTTTCCGCAGTCTATCTTAGCATTAACAGTGTTCAAGAAGGGTCTACCAAATATAATGGGACAAAAGCTATCTTGTGGGGAACTAAGAACAAGAAAATCAGCAGGATATTTAGTTTTCTCGCACAAGACTTCAACATCTCTAACAATTCCCACTGCTGAAATAGTATCTCTATTAGCAAGTTTAATTGTGACATCAATATCTTCTAACTCAGCAGGTGCAATTTCATGCTTGATTTCTTTATACAAGTCATAAGGTATAACACTAGCACTAGCACCCATATCACATAATCCATGATAACAATGTTCTCCTATTTTAACAGAAATAACAGGCATGCCTACCACAGGTCTATGTTTATCTTTAGCACAAGGTTTAGCAATTCTAGCAGTTTCACCGCAGAACTGAATAACAAGCCCATCAATATTATCAGACAAGAGATCTTTAACAATAGCAATATTAGGTTCTACTTTAACTTGCTCAAGAGGTATACGTTTTAATATTGCTTTTACGAACCACAGTTGAAGCTTTAGCATGATCCTTTATCCTAACAGGGAAAGGTGGTTTCTCAACATAACAAGTAGGAACAATAGGATCATTATAAGTGACAGTCTTTTCTTCAACTTTAATTGGTGCTACTTTTACTTCTATGGGAGGATGATATTTAAACCACTTCTCCTTAGGGAGACCAACATAAGTAGCAAAAGATTCACAGAAAGAAGCTACTATCTCAGAATCAAGTCCATATTTAGTGCTAAACTTACGGAAAATATCGGTATCCATAAAAGATTTAACACAATCAAACTTAGGTGTCATACCTGACTCCTTACTTTTGTCGAGATCCCAATCTTCAGAGTTGCGTTTAACTCTATCCAATAAATCCCATCTAAATCTAATAGTCTTCATCATAAAAGAGCCAGCACAAGAAGTATCAAGCATGGTGCGATTATTTTCAGAAAGCAGAGCATAAAAGTTTTGAAGAATTGTTTCTCTTGGGAGCTCATGATTGGGGCATGAATATAACATTGATCTAAGCCTCCCCCAAGCTTGAGTGATGCTTTCTCCTTCGCAAGGCCAAAAATTATATATATAATTGCGGTCACGATGAACAAGATGCATAGGGTAATACGTTTGATGAAATTCCAATTCCAATATTTTATAGTTCCGTGATCTCGTATCATCACATAGCCTATACCTTGTCAATGCGTCTCCCTTCAAAGATAAATGGAAGACCTTCTTCTTAGCAACATCATCGGGTATACCTGCAAGCTTAAATAATCAACAAACTTCATCCACATATATCAGGTGTTCATCAGGATGCTTTGTTCCATCTCCTGTAAAAGGATTAGCTAGCAGTTTTTCTTTCATACTCGAAGGATACTCATAAGGAATTTCATTTTCAATAGGTTCAGTAGGTTGAGGAGAAACTCTATGCTCTACTGGTCGGGGTGAAGATACCCCGAACAAGCCCCTCAGAGGATTACTTTCCATAGTAACAAGTGACAGTAAATTTCAGCACACTATATAAATTTTTCCTTACCAAATTCCACCTACCAAAGGCGCTTCACAACCCGGCAACGACGCCAGAAAAGAGTCTTGATGACCCACAAGTATAGGGGATCTATCGTAGTCCTTTCGATAAGTAAGAGTGTCGAACCCAATGAGGAGCAGAAGGAAATGATAAGCGGTTTTCAGCAAGGTATTCTCTGCAAGTACTGAAATAAGTAGTAACAGATAGTTTTGTGATAAGATAATTTGTAACGAGCAACAAGTAACAAAAGTAAATAAAGTGCTGCAAGGTGGCCCAATCCTTTTTGTAGCAAAGGACAAGCTTGGACAAACTCTTATATAAGGAAAAGCACTCCCGAGGACACATGGGAATATCGTCAAGCTAGTTTTCATCACGTTCATATGATTCGTGTTCGGTACTTTTATAATTTGACATGTGGGTGGACCGGTGCTTGGGTGCTGTTCTTACTTGAACAAGCATCCCACTTATGATTAACCTCTATTGCAAGCATCCGCAACGACAACAAAAGTATTAAGGTAAACCTAACCATAGCATGAAACATATCACTACAAAAAAAAGACACATCCGTGACATTTTGGGCCGAACGAATTTTTTTTCTGTCATACATATGACACTTCTATGAAGATAATTGTGACAAAACCCGGTATCATCATAGATGTGGTGGGCTCCTACTTCTATGACAAAAAATCATGACAGAAAATGGGCTTTTCGTCTTGGGCGGGCCGGAGACGCAGCTGCATGACATTCTTTGGGCCATCCATGACGAAAAAAACCATGGTAGAAGCGAGGGGGAGGAAATTTTTGGGGAGTTCCCGGTTACGGTGGGAGGTCGGGGGACGAGCGATGCGCGTTTCTCTCGTACACGTACGCGCGTGTGTGCGAGGCGTTGGCTCTAACTGAACCCGAGCGAGGCGTTGGGCTCTAACTGAACCCGAGCGATTGCACTGCAGGCTACGCGTTACAGAACCCGAGCGATCGATCGATGGCTTTTAACTGAACCCGATCGAGCGATTCCTCCGCTACTGCTGCTAACTGAAGCCGATCGATGCTTCCTCTGGATGAACAGTGAGCGTTGCGGGGGGAGGGGGGGTTGGATGAACAGTTCCCGGTGGGGGTGGATGAACAGGACCCCGTGGTGTTGCCCCTGGATGAGCAGGACCCCGATTGATTGAGCCGGTTGGGGCTGGATGAACATGAGCCCGTGGAGGGCTGGATGAACAGGACCACCTCGTGGGGGCAGGATGAACAGTAGACGGTGGAGGGCAGGATGAACAGTAGCCCGTGGAGGGGTGGTTGAATAGGAGCCCGTGGAGAGGGCTGGTTGAACAGTAGCCGGTGGAGTAGCGCGCGGTGGAGGCTGGATGAACAGGAGCCCGTGGATGAACAGTCACATGTGGAGGCTGGAGGAGGTCGACGATGGATGAACAGTAGCTCGTGGAGGCTGGAGGGGGTCGACGGTGGAGATGAACAGTATCCCGTGGAGTCCCGTTTTGCAGTACGCCACACCCCTCCCGATGAACAGGACCCCCGTTTCGACCGTAGCGCTCCAACACAAGTCCGTTTAGTCCGTTTTGCGGTACGCTACACCCCTCCCGATCAACAGGACCCCCGTTTCGACCGTAGGAGGTCCGTTTCCTCCGTTGTGCGGTACGCCAGACCCCTCCTGATCAACAGGATCCCATTTCGAACGTGGCCGTTCGAACACAAGGCCGTTTCCTCCGTTCTGCGGTACACCAGGCCTCGTTTCCATCGCCTGTTCCGTCCAAGCCCTCCCGATGAACACAATGCATTCCGTTGCCTCCCCATCAACACGACGCATTCCGTTGCCTCCCCATGAACACGACGACGACGCTGTTTCTCCGTTTCGACCCAGCCATGTACACGAGCCCTGGCCGTACGTATGCGCGAGTAGGCGCTCGAGACCCCGCCCGTATGTACACATACGTGGCCGTGTTTTCTTTCTTGCACCCTAGCCACTGTACGTACGTGTAAATGCTACGTGCGCGCCTCTACTACGACACGTGCGCCCCTCTACATCGACCAGTATGTACGTACACATTCGCGACCAGAATGACAACGCTACGTACGCTTCGACCAGGTGGGTCCCGACTGTCAGGCACTTCCTTGCCTGCGAAGATGTAGCTGGTCGGTCCCAGCAGTCAGGGGGCGAATCGTTTTTTTGCCCGGACGCACTTCCTTGCGTGCGAAGATGTAGCTGGTGGGTCCTAGCACTCAGGGGGAAATGTTTTTTTTCGTGAAATACGGTGGCCCGTCCGGTGGGTCACGCTGTCAGGTGGAGGAATAATTATTTTGCACGTAATAAGAAGGCACTTCCTTGCCGCGGCCGTGGACCCAGTTGTCAGCCTCTCCACGTACAGTCCACGTCCGATGAAAGCCGTTCCTTGACCACGTTGACCACGCCACGCCGAGAGCACCAGGGCGGTGGACGACGGCGAGGCCTAGGAAGGGGACAACGCGGAGCCGGGGAAGACGCGGCAGTGGATGCCCATGCGTAGAGGAGTATGAGGGTTCACTGGTTCGCTGCGGTGTGAGGCTGCCATCGCCGCAGAATAACAGGGGGTGTGGGTGAGTAGAGGGATGGCCTGGCCAGCGGTGGGAGTAGTAGGGGGGCGGTGAGGCCTCCGTCGCATCGCAGCCGGCCACGGGAGGCAGGAGCACGAGGCACGACCGGCGCTGGTTTGGGCGGCTGGAGCAAGAAGACTAGAGGTTGAAGAAGCACTACGGCCGTTGGATGGACATCGTACGGTCACTAGAGCTAGAATCGTGCATATTGACTAAGTTGACAAAGCCCTCCGTCCCCGTCAACTTAGTAGGCCCACAAGTCAGCCTCCCACCAGGGTGGGTCCCAGCTAGCAGGGGGTATTCATTTTTTTGAGCATAATAAGGAGGCACTTCCTTGCGTGCGAAGATATAGCTGGTGGGTCCGAGCTGTCGGCGGCGGTAACGTTTTTTTCACGAAATACAGAGGCCCTTTCGGTAGGTCCCTGATGTCAGGGGAGGAATCATTATTTTGCGCGTAATAAGGAGGCATTTCCTTGCGTGCGGCCGTGGACCCAGCTGTCGGCCTCTCCATGTACAGTCCACTTCAGATGCATGTCGGTCGTTGACCACGTTGACCAGGCCGCACCAAGAGCACCAGGGCGGTGGACGACGGTGAGGCCTAGGAAGGGAACGACATGGAGGCAGGGAAGACTCGGCAGTTGTTTCCCACGCGGAGGGGAGTACGACTGTACGAGGGTTTACTGGTTCGTCTGCCGTTGCCGGAGAATAACAGCAGGTGTGGGTGAGTAGAGGGATGGCTAGGCCAGCGATGGGAGTACGGTGGGGTGGTGAGGCCTGCGAGGCAGCAGAGCCGGCCGCAGGGAGGAGGGAGCAGGCAGTCCCGCCGGCGCCTGTTTGAGCGGCTAGAGCAGGAAGAGCAGAGATTGAAGAAGCACGACGGCCGTTGGATGGCCATCCAACAGTCACTGCTTGTGCGTCAACCTTTTTTTAGGAAAGCCTCAAATCTGTGAAAAACAGCATACAACCCATCTGCCATTATTTCTAATAATTTATAGCCCATTTGCTAATTATTAAGGTTTTTTTGGAGCCCATATTCTTTTTGTTAGCATTATAGCCCATATTGTGGCCACGGTTAAAAAATTATACGAAATTTTGCATATTTCGGTGCGGTCCGAACTGTTTTTAATCCCGAAATTTCAACTCACATTAAAACTGATTTTAAAAATAAATGTATATCAATATAAAATCCAACAAATTATCCATGCATAAAAATTAATGTAATTTCGAATCTCGAAATGAAGAAAAGATATTTGAAACTAATTGCCAGTTTGATGTGTTTTAAAAATGTACAGCCCATTTCTCATTACTGACGGGCCATTTTCTCGGCCAGCCGAATGAAAGCTCTCCTCATCTTGAAGGATTTGCAGCCCAACACGCCTGACAAAGCGACTTACTTGGCAAATCACAAAAAAACTGGGCTGTGGCCGTGGACCCAGCTGTCAGCCTCTCCACGTACAGTACTCTTCTGATGGAATGTCATTGACCACGTTGACCACGCCGCGCCGAGAGCAGCAAGGCGGTGGACGACGACGAGGCCTAGGAACGCGGAGCCGGGGAAGACGCGACAGTGGATGCCCACGCGGAGAGGAGTACGAGGGTTCACTGGTTCGGCTGCGGTGTGAGGCTGCCGTCACCGCATGGCCTGGCTAGCGGTGGGAGTAGTAGGGGCGATGAGGCCTCATCGGCAGCACAGCCAGCCACTGGAGGCAGGAGCAGGCGGTCTACCCGGCGCTGGTTTGGGCGGCTGGTGCAAGAAGAGCAGCGATTGAAGAAGCAGCAGGACCGTTCGATTCAAATCCAACGGTTACTGCTGCTAGAATCGTTTGTTGACTAAGTTGACAAGCCCTGCGTACGCTTCAACTTAGTAGGCCCATAGGTCAGCCTCCCAACCGGTGCGCCCCAGATGTCAGTGGGAGGAATCATTTTTGTTCTTGTAATAAGGAGGTAGTTGATTATGTGCGGCCCGGACAGCGGAGGGAGTAGGGTGGGCCGAGGAAGCCTGCGCGGCATCATAGCGGGCCACAAGAGGAGGGAGTAGGCAGTCCTGCCGGCGCTAGTTTAGGCGGCTGGAGCAGGAAGATCAGAGATTGAAGAAGCACGTCGGCCGTTGGATGGACATCCAACACTAACTGCTGCTAGAATCGTGTGTTCACTGACAAAACCTTGCGTAAACAAGTCAGCCTCGAAATCTGTGGCGTGTACAACCCATTTGCTATTATTTTTTATAATTTTTACTCATTTTCTAATTCATATGGAATTTATTGCAGCCCGTTTTCCATTTTTAGAATTTCTGGCCATTTTCTGGTCAGTACCAGGGTCAAAAATTTAACTAAATATGTGGGAAATTTTGAAAATTCGCAAATTTTTGCTGGGGAACAAAATATTCTTAATCCAAAAATTAATAGCCATACTAAAACAAATTTAAAAATAAATTAGTACTATGTCATGTTAAATCCAATGAAATACGTATAAGATATCAGTGAAGAACAAAAACAAAAAAAGAAACTTATATCCCATTTGCTATAATTTTTTTGGAATTTTCAACCCCTTTTGATATTACTTTTAACAGACATTGACCATACTCTTAAGCCAGGCCGGAATGCATCCCTCCACATCTTGAAAGATTTGCAGCCCACTAATTCGGAGAAAACAAATAGGCCTAGCTTGGGTATTCTTCAAAAAGAAATACTGGGCTACCTATTTACCCAAAGAACTAGTGCATGAGCATTTAGCTTTATTTATTTATTTATTTATTTATTGATTTATTTACTTATTTATGTTTAGGGGACCATGAGCATGTACCTGGGCCGGATTCATGTGAGAGCCTCCCTTCCAGTTAATTATGGGCTTCTCTATTGGGCCTTCATCAGTGGGCTGCATGTTATCAACAAGTGGAAAATGTCTTCCGAGTTTCAAAAAAAAGTGTTCCGTACGATAAATAGTATGCGCTACGTACGGTACGGGGCACTAAAGGATCGAACCGTGCAACGACTTCCAAAACATTGTGTTTGTCGTTATAACAACACATTTATTCAACCAACAGACGAAATATACTACTGATTATTCATTGAAAACAGCAGCAGCAACCAGGGCTGGGGGTGCAACAGAAGCAGTAAACAGGCCAAAAGAGTGAAGACGCAGCTCTCTCTTCCAAACCAAACATCAACCATCATTACAAAAGGGCTACCAAAAAAGAACAAGTGTATGCATCAAACTAAATAAAGATCCTACTACACCAAGTGTACGCATCTAACTAACTGGCTTAGTTAGACGTTACTATTTTTTTTCGAAACGGAGGCAAAAGAATTGCCTCGTCGATTAATTAAGAAGAAGAGAATTGCCTGTTTAATCTACGGAAAACCGGGCTAAACCCGAAGACGTTATTATTTATTAAGCTGCAGTGGAGTCACAGATGGAGAGGAGTGGGAAACTTCACTGGTTCGGGTGCGCGGCAGCACATCCGCAGTGGTTAGAAGGGAAAACATAAATTGGACACGGCATTACTTTTATAAGAGACCTGCGTTTTATACCCCACAGTAGGCATACTAACAAGTTCACACACAAATACAACAGAAAAGGTAAACATTCATATCAAACTCAGGTTCACAGGACACGTTCATATCCATAGCCAACATTCACAATCAACAACTCAAAAGATTCATATATACACAAGCTCAACATATCTCTGCATCCAAATGATTGATAGATCACACGACAATATTCATACATAATTTACAAAAAGATTCAGATATACGCATGTTCAGTATGTTTATGCATCCAAATGATTGAGATCACAACCAATATGATCCATGGACGAACTTTAATTACCTCGGGTACAGACTGGTAAATGGTGTTCAATCGGAGGTACTTCTTGCTAAAATTAGTTCTTGTACGAGTAAACTTTCGAGTACATAAGAGGCAGCACAGACAATCTAAACTTTGCTTGTAGGTTTATCCTCAAATAGTGGCCTCGTGCCCAGGGAGGTTTGAGCAACTTGGCCACTACTTTCATCCAACCAGTTTACTGGGTCATCTTGGTCCTGTATCTCGCCAAAATTCTACATTGAAGACGAGAAAGGAGGCGGTTGAGAAAATGAACCACCCAAATTTTTTGTGCAGTTCAACTGAAATGGAGCATCCTTGGCGTGCAGACTGATTAAGTGCCAGATGAATATACACGTCAACCAACTTGTCTGGAATCTTTAGACTCCATGCCATATAGTTCGCTACAATATGTGCCGATAACCAAAAGGCAAAAGTTGGGACCAAAGACTGGACTGCGTTTTTCTGGGCTATGCACCAAGCAATATTTTTGGCATTCCCTCTCCTAACACTTGGAGTTTGACAATTGGTTGACGTTGGTTGATACTCGAATGAATATAGGCACTTCTTGTCAACATCGATGCTTGTCTGAGTGAACTTTGGAGTACATAGCAGCAACATAAGTACCTTTCCAGCTGATCATTTTGTGCAGTTCTACTGAAATCACCCAATGTAATGATTTGCCTGTGAGTTCAGGCTCCAAATTACTCCTTTATGAAATCGGCAAACAGTAGCACAATACCAAATTACCAATACATATGACAGGCACAATAATCAGGATAAAGACCAGTACCAACCAGTGTGAGGTAGCATATCAATTACTATTTCCTTTTACTAGAAGCCGAGATAAGCCAAGAGACTGACAGCAAAGGAAGAAAGCATGCGGAGTTTAGCAACTGACAGGAAAGGACGGAAGCTGTCGAGGCAATGAAGCACCCAAAGTTTTTGTGCAGTTCCACCAAAATCGAGCATCTCTGTTGGCACATATATTGAGAGAGTGAGATTACTGTAATAGTGGGACTAGTTTATGAAACATACACTAACAAATAGAAGCACCCTCATTATCTTAATGGGTAAATTTAGCAACATACTAGTCTTGCTTAAAGAGAGGTATTAGTTTATTTAATCAGTGCCAATTAGCTCAACTCAACACTCAAAGTATTGCCATTTATCATAGGTTGCAAAACTTTAACGTGCAAAGATAAAGGAGTTTCTCATGACAGTAGCACGATACAAATAGAGATGACAGCAAACTAATATGGATGAAGGCCTTAGGCCCGTAACAACCTGAGAAAAAAAGCTTATTCATGTAGTCCCATAAGAGATGATAAAGCACTCACTGGAATCACACAGTAGTATATATTTTTGTGCACTTCAAATGTATGGTTGAAATCACTCTTGCTTACCAGTGATGAGATTATATCAAAAGATTATCAAGAACTTCCAGCAGAGTTAAAGCACTGGCTGGGATACAGTTCATTGTATTGTCTTGTGTAGTTCCATTTAATGTATGATTGGCACAACATGATCCCTGTTTGCACAAGTAGGAACAAGGTGAAACCTTCATTAGCTTGGTGAGAAAGGATAGGAAGACATTAGCATATTACTCAACCAGTAGCATCAAATTCATGATGGAAAATACGCAAAACATTGCCTCATTGAACCAATGGCAATAAATTGACATGCAGAACAATAGCACTATTATGTCATGACACTAATAATATTCCCTCCCTGCTCCACCACATGATTCACCTCCATAGACAAACATACACACGTACATGATTCAGCATAGGGTCCTACTAAAGATTTGTTTAACTCCAACAGGAAAATTAGGCAGTAATAAATTAGTGGTACTTAAGTACTCCTAATTAATTAAGTGAGACAGCAGAAGTGGAAGGGCTCCCTGGAGGATCGTCTCACATGTAAGTTAGTCGTTGTCGGAGCCCTTGAATGGCCTCGACTGAGGCCTCTTGCTTCAGCAAGATCGCCTTGGCACTGTTTATTCTTCTTCTTATTCCTCTTCATGCTCTGTTTCTCTTTCTCCTCACCAGTTGGTGAAACCAAGTACATGATTGGCCTTCTAATTCAGAATTGGTTTTGTCAGTGAAGGAGTACAAGTGTACTAGTAAAAAACAACATTATTTTCTCATGGCAGTCGGAAAATAGAGATGAACACATGCATTAAATATCATTCTTACATAAAGGAAGGTTATGGTGCCAATATGGATGATGAGGATTGGAACACAGATCTCCCTTTGTGCAGTTCCACCAAAATGAACCAACTATTCCATTCTGACCTTCCAGTTAAACAACACAAAAGTCACTTCTTTTAAGAAGAGTTTTGTGCAGTGCACCAAAAGGTCACAACAACAACCAGGTGAATTGGATATCCCTGTTTGCACAAAAAGGCACAAAGGAAACAGTCAGAGTCTCAAACAATTACAGGCAAAAACATTTGGCTAAACTTGTCATGGCTTATAACAGTGGGTGCACCAGCAGTCCAGCACCATGTACGTAAATAGGGGCATAAAGTGGTGATTCATAGTTTGTTGCCCCGAGAAACAAACATCCAAGAAACATATCTGGGTTGGTCCCATTTTTGTTCACTCTAGCCACCTACTCCTATGTGTGGATAGCAAATCTAGTCCTGGTCATACCACTGTGTACAGCGTTACCCCTATATTTCCCTTTTCGACCAAGAGACCGGTTGGATGACCAGTCTGTACTAATTTCATACTAAATCCCCCCACCCCCACTTTATTTATTGTTTGAACCAAGTACTCCCTCCGTCCGGAATTACTTGTCATCAAAATGGATGTGTCTAGAACTAAAATACATCTAGATACATCCATTTCAATGACAAGTATTTTCGGACGGAGGGAGTACAAGATTCGACTCCATGAAGTAGCTTTACCTCTAACAATAGAAGAAAAAATGTGACGTTGAACCATCCGATCGAGAGGGGCTGAGAGGTAGAAAATGATGCACATGCAGCGACGTAGCGAGCTGGGGAAGTAGAGTTAAGGCGGTTTCGAACAAATATATACCTGAAGGTCGTCGGGATGTGGATAGGTGGGCGGCGGGAGGCCGGATCCGCCCACAGGCAACGACGAAGGGATCGGAGGACCTCCCGCGCCAGCGCTCGGCCAGAGATAACGGTGCGGCCGGCAGTGGGTCTCCTCCCTCGCTGTTGACGACGGCCTAAACGCTGCCCCTCCTCCCCTTCATCGGCGGAGGGGGATACGTCTGGATCTGTAACCAGCAGTGAGGATAGATAGCCAGTGTTTTTTGAAGGGAGAAAGACGGTGTTACTACCCCTATCTTGTTTAAATCTAGAGAGGATGAGAGTGTGTGAATAGAGAAACCCTAGCAAGCAAGCGTGGAAGCTTCGGCCTATATATACGTAGTGAGCAACCCTAGCAAGCAAGCAACCCCTATCTTCATCAACTCGTACAAGACCGAGAAATTTCATTACTACAACTCCCTTTCCCTCGCGAACTGAGCTCCGGTGCCTTAACTGCACCTGCCTTTGGCTGCATGACAGGAGGGCCAACCACCTATTGGGCCCACCTGTCATGGACGCAAAGGC
Source organism: Triticum urartu (assembly GCF_056163025.1). Lineage (NCBI taxonomy): Eukaryota > Viridiplantae > Streptophyta > Magnoliopsida > Poales > Poaceae > Triticum > Triticum urartu. The sequence goes on along the minus strand of NC_141875.1, from coordinate 742,415,076 downwards.
AGGAGCAGCAAGTTGAAGCTTTCGCTATCCCTCCCGCACGAGGTGGACGGACATGCAGTAGTGCATTCGATACTGTAGAAGTAGGAGTAATCATTATTGTTCGTCTTCTCGAAGAGGCGAAGAGCCAAGCGCAACCCGAACATGGCAGTTGCGAACGCTCGCGTGGTGCGGTTCCTTGGAGCACTAGCCAGGCTCTTGCATGAGAAAAAATTGCTATTGTTTAACAATTAAACTCCATTATCCATTGGTTGATACTCATTGCGCATAGGTCCACGCGCTCAGCACCGTTTCCTCCTGGGGTCGCCAATGTTTATTTGCTAATTAATAGCATTGCATGCAATGAACTAGCCATTGCAAGTCATTAAAAGCATGCACACCTCTCATCTCTTATTTGTTGATATGTCAAGAAACAAGAAACAAGGTAGAAGTTAATGCATCGCGCCTAAGTGTTTTGGGACTATTTGGTTTTCGTAAGGCTGGTCATAGTGGGGAGTAACTTAGACTAGTGTCATGCATATGACACTAGCCTAAATTAATACCTTCATAATGCAAAGTAACATAATAGTAGTATTTTAGATGGCTTCATTTATTAGCTTGTAGACTCATCTTATCATGAAAAGCGCTATGTTACAGTAACATATTATGTTACCACCTCTCATTAATTACTTGCCACATAAGCAAAAAATTCTTGGAGTGCGCTATGTTACTAGCTAAGTTACTCCCACTATGGCTAGCCTAAGATGACTTAAACACCTAGACGGAGGGAGTAGTATAGCCCTGTAAACCGGAAAGGAGTATTTTCCTTTCTAGAGATTTCAACAAGTGACTAGACTACACCGTGTGCAGTACTCCCTCCCTTCCGGTTTATAGGGCTCAAATCTCAAATCTCATGAACCAAGGCATTTTGCGATTGGAGGAATGTATCTCGTACTTTACAAAACTACCCTAATTAAACTCATGCATTAATTACGTAGTCTCTTGTGTTCCTCTCCGCCTTGGTCTCCGTGCACAATATTGAGCACTCCTATATGACTAGCCGCTTTATCTACGTGCGGGACATTTCAAAGCATCCGGGCCCGTGTGCCATCCACCAAATAACAGCGAGGTGCTACAGTCGAGACTCACCTATAACCCCGGTGTGGCCGTCATGACCCGTCATATCACAAAACCCACACCTTTACCAGCAGTGATAAGGTGGCCTCCAAGTTGGACTGGACGAAGCAACCATCATTTCACTGGAACGCTTGTTCAAGCCCTTTCTTCCCTTTCTTGAAGAAAACCTCACTCCAGGCTACTCACTTCTGCCATTTTTATTCTGTACCGAAGAAGGAAAGGTGGGCGAATCAGTTATGCTGCTATATTTTCATTCCAAGAATCTTCTTTTTGCGAAGCACCGACTGATTCTCACATCCTATTCTTTTCCCGTTTTCATTGCGATTGTGGTTTCCTTTCGATTGCTTTTTGTTTGTCAGTTCATTGATGGATCCTGGAGCACTAGGCAAAGAGTTGCCGGTGGACAAACCACTGGAGACAGCGATCTCCAGGAAGCGAGCACCGACCAACGAGTCGACCATGTAGGCGGGCTAACCCATGGAGACGAAGAACTCCAAGAAACAAGCATTGGCCAAAGAGTTGAGGATGTTGGCGGACAAACTCCTCAAAGGAAGTTGGAAGAATGGCAAGGGCCCCACCGTGCCTACCCCAGGAACTCTGATTGCCACCTATGTGAGGCTCAAGACCGAGTTTGAGGAGATAGTCGCCGTTGAGAAGCAGTATTCCCCTAGCAAGGTGATGGCCCCCATCGAGGACGAGGAGATGGCCCCCGGAGGGATGAGATCCCCCGGTGAGCTGCACAAGGTAAAAAATAATGGCTTATTACCATAGTTGTGGTTTTTGATTATTTGCAATGTGCTTGCTAATATGTTAGGGTTGAGCAGGTGTCGGTGGACGTCCTTGATGATTCCGATATCGTGGCCCGTCCTGTTGGCATCGCCCCGGAGATCGATTCCGATGCCGCTGTCCATCCTGTGGACATCGCCCCAGAGATCGATTCCGATGTCGCGGTTAGTCCTGCGGACATCGCCCCAGAAATCAATTCCCATGCCGCTGTCCGTGCTGTGGTTATTGCCCGAGAGATTGATGACAAGAAATAGTTGGTCGGGCTAATCCTTCAGGGTAGTTTGCATTGCCCTGTGTTTAATTACCAGAACGGTGCATGTTATCAAACCATCTTAGGGCTAGTGCACTGTCTTGTGTGGGCGGATCTTGCTACTTTTGTTTGATAGTGAATCATGCGATGAATCATGCGAACCCTCTCCGAGTTATGGAAACAAATGTATCCTCACCAGCTTTTGATGTAATATATGGCATGATTAGATGTAAGTTTGAACTGTTTATCATATCAGCAGGGCTTGTTTGATGATTCTTGGTGTTAGTAGGCTAGCTACTATGTGAGCTATAGTACTTGCAAAACACTCACCGAAGAGAAACATTGGGGCTGATGAGCTCGTGGTATGCTTATACTTATCCCTCGTCGATCGACCAATAGCCCTAGCTCCTAAAATTGTAGGCTTAGCGATTGATGACCTAGGCGGGCTAGTTTGGCCTAGTGGGCTTCAGTGATATGACGTGCAACACAAAATCATAGCAGTGTAGAGACGTACTCCCTCCGTTCCAAAATAGATGACCTAGGCGTGCTAGTTTTCCCTAGTGGGTTTTAGTGATATGATGTGGTACAGTGCCGTCCAGTCTTGGCGTGTGGTAGCAGTATTGCGGGTATAGTAAGTTTTCTTGAAGAAGTGGAATTCAACGAAGTCATGATGGTTCCTTCGTCCAAACAACTTACAGTGGGAAAGGTTGGGCCTGCAATACGACCGGGGTAGACCAGGATAATTTTGTGCATGGCAGGTGGACCAGGATGGTCGACGTCCCACATGTCGGCGAATGAAAGTATTCTTTCCGATATAAAGGACGAGCAACGAGTATTCATTGTTTATTTTTGATGAAAGCTATTGTCTCCACTGTTACGACGGAGGAGTGTGAAACACGGCAGCCTAGTGAACTTGGCATGTGCACCACTCCCTCCTTCCTCATGTAATGCCCAGGTTACAGCTTTTTCTCACTTTCTCTCTATACATTTCCTCTCAAATGTTTTTTACCTTTATTTTTTAAGACACAATTGTTTTTATGCCTTTTTTTAGAATTATTTTTTTATACCTAGGAGCACGTGTAGAGACAGGCTCTTGCAGAGCCCACTCCTTGACTTTGTCAATGCCTCTCTCTCCTCCACATAAGGAGTACTACTTGCTATGCATGCATGCGGCGGGCAGCTGGCGTCTTGAGGGGCCAGGGCGGTGAGAGCGGGCTCCGGAAGCGGTCCGGACTCTAGCATAATTTTGGTTTTTACAATATTTCTTTCTCCATTGATAGGTAGGCCCGCGTAGATTGATAAAGAACACGAGCTGATGAGGCGCATGCGGATTGTTTGACTGGTCAACCAGACAAATACGGAGCTATACGTTGAGCCAGTGACCGTATAATCACCATATCTCATATATAATGATCAAAGTGAGCTATCAATACAAGTTCTATGACCGCCAATGCATTTTACTCGGTAATAAATGACCAGGCTTGAAGGGGAATCCAAATTTGCTTCATCTTCTGTCCTTGAGCTCTTGACAAACTAGTGCACTATACGGTTGTCCGGCCACTCCACCCCAGAGCTCTCACCAAGCGTCGTTCATGCCATCGCGCCGCACACTAACCGGTAAGGCAGCGATGGCATCCCGCCGCCGCCGAGTTCCTCGCCGCCCACGACTGCACACAAAATGGTAGGGAAGCGATGGCATCCCGCCGTGCCGAGTTCATCGCCGCTCGCGACCTCATAACTATGTGGGAGGAATTTGAAGATGCCAAGGCCGAATGGGCGGTAGAGCAAGAGGCGGCCAAAGCCGCACAGAGGGAGCGGAAAAGTCAGAAAGCACTCAAGAAAAGAGAGGCCCGCCGCCGCAAGAAAGAAAAGGACGCACGCGCTGCTGCGGAGAGGTCGGCGGAGATCCAAGCACGGTGGGGTGTCGTCGACAAAGCCGTGAAGGAGAACGACGGCGTCTGGCCAGCATGTGAGAAGTAGTAGTACTAGTAGTTAGTGTGTGTTTGTGGGTCTGAGTACGAGCATGTACCAGTACTACTAGTTACTACTTTGTTTTTAGAGCAAATTACCAGTACATTGCCTAGACTAAATGGAAAAATTCCTATCCTAAGCATCAAATGGCATATCTTTCTCTATAGGAATTGAGATTCATGTCATCTCACTTCCTATGATTTCCATATTCCTATCCTATGAACGAAAGGAGGCCTTTGTTGGAGTAACTACTGTAGCTAGCAGTACTGCTGGTACAGTAGTTTTCTTCAAGAAGTGGAATTCAATGAAGTCATGATGGTTCCTTCGTCCAAGCAACTTCAAAGTGGGAAGTGGGCCTGTGATTTGACGGCTCATTAGTCATTGTTACTGCGGTGCGGCAACCTGGGTGACTCCCTTGGAGTTCTGCGTGCATGGCAAGTGGACCAGGATGGTCGACGTCCCACATGTTGGCGAACGGAAGTATTCTTTCCGATATCGAGGAGCAAGGAAACCGCGTGGTATAGTATCACTGCTGATTGGCTCGCAAAAAAATAGTATCACTGCTGATTTATAATTATTTTTTATTTCTGACGAATGCTAGCATTTCAACTCTTACGACGAAGGGTGCCAAACACGGCACATGCTGGATGTCCCACATGTCAGCGAAAGGAGTGGGACATGAACAGCGTGGTAGAGCCCAGCGTAAAAAAACAACGTGGTAGAGCATCTCCACTTCTTCCACTTCTGGGTCGGAGACCACAGGTAGTAGTACTTAGTGGTATGAATGATACAAAGTGCGACCCGGAGACAAAGACACGTATAGTTGGAAGGTTTCGGGGCATACACGTAAACAAATATAAAAGTTAATATGTGCCTCCAACTAATATAGTAGTAGTAGAGTACTTAGGCACGTACTCCATAACATCACCGTGCATTGCACATACAACATTTAGTGGTAGTACGTAGTAAGAGACAAATGCCGCCCAAGAGTTCCCTTCTCGACCTACTTTTGGGTGTTTGGTAGAGTGTATGGAGGGTGCATGAGTCCACACTAGTTTAGCACAAATACACTAGAAGCATGCATGAAGAGGGGTGTTGAGTTGAGCATGCATGAAGAGGGAACAACTATGCTGAGACGAGAACGCAACCAAACACACCCTATATGCCACGCATGTTCATACCATTTGTGCCTTTCTACTTCACTTACTGCGCTACATTACTCAGGATCGTACGTCCACTCCTGGGTACATGTTCGTCTCGTAGTTCCAGTCCCACGTGTTCTTCATATAGATGGAACTATCCTTGCATAACACGTGCACCTTGATGCTAGATGTCTCGCATGTTGGCAAAAGGATGAACAAAGCTCACACAAAAAAATAGAGTGGAAGAACATAGATTCCGGACGACCGAGAAGGAGCAAGGAACCTCGTGGTGGAGCTTCTGCACTCATAATATTTAATATTATTCAGCGATATAAAATTAACCAATCATCTCCACAGTGGACTCGAAGAGTACGAAACACGGCAGCCCAGTGTAGTATCATACTAGTACATGGCTAACCCACGCTATCACCATATTTCTTGGCTTCCGTGTGACACCTATCTCTAGTAATCCAGCAGTCTGTATCGCTTCTCCTTCCTCGTCTCTATCAAAGTGCGGCGGGCTGGCGTTTCTGCCGTCTATTGAGGACGGTTAACTATCACATGTTAGCGACATGCCAAGAGCATTCTAAAAAAAATTCCTTTCACGTTCCGTTTTCAAAAAGAAAAAAATCCTTTCACGTACGAATTTGCATGTATGCTTTGAGCAACTTGCATGTCCTATACTGCTCCCGTTTGATACTCTAACTTAGCTAGAGGTTAGACTAACTCATGACTAACCCTGAACTAACTGTAGCCAAAGAGGTGTTTGGGTGACAGGGTTAGGTTGACAATAAATGCACTTCATGGAGAGAGAAAAGTGATTTTTCAGTGGTCCCAATGAGAACTATCTCCAGTTAGCACCTCTTGGGTGGGATAGTTTTTTTGGTGGGTTCGGTGCAACTTCCTCCAATTTAAACCCTCATGCTTGGATAGTTTAGGGCTATTTGAGCCCCAACTAGCTCAAACTAACTCTAACCCATGGATCCAAACAGGGCCTATGGCCAGTCTCGACGCGGAGCAGTTGCGTGCACCGGGAAGCGACGCTCTCTCGGCCGTCGCACAACTTCAAAGCCGGCACCAGTGAGAGGTCGCCTCCGCTCTGGCCGGGCAATAATGCGGCACTGACGCTCTAGGGGGACACTGACCGTTTCACGCGGGAAGCGCGCGCTGGCAAGGGAGTATAGGTTTTGAACCGTTTCAGGTGTAGTACTGGTAGTTTGCAAAACTACTCAATTATTGCACTCAGTTTCCTAAGAAATTGTGGTAAAAAACATTACTCCACAGCCTGCTTCCCTTCTCCTTCCTCTTCCACCGCCCGCGCACGTCCGCGGGAAGCGACCGGTCAACCCTTATATAGGAGTGCTAGCACAAAAAGATGCATGCATGACAACTAAAATTTACATATTAAAGCGCCGCTCCGGCGGGAGTATGGCGTATGTTGTTACCTTCGGCCGGCCCATGGCTACCAGGCGGCGGCGACCTGAGAAGAGGCGGCGGGAGGGGAATGAATGCAACTACTGTTTGGGTTCGCCTTCCGGCTTAAATAAATGCGCAGCATCATGTGTACCCGTGGGTGCACAAATTGTAACATACGTGTCTGCTTAAGTGGGCGTCACGTAACTGGTGTGAGAGAGAGATTCTGAGAGACAGAGTGCGTGTGTGCGACTCTGCTCTTCGAACATGTACTCAACCTTTTGCATCGGGATATAAGTATAATGGTATTTACTTTAGCTAGTGATTTACGTGGCCATGTTAACGTGGTTGTGTCAAAAAAATGTCATTTCCTGCTCGTGATTTGTGTTATATAATTACAAGCAAGATTCTCGTGCATTGCACGGAACATCAATATGCATTTTTTTACAGAACACCTGTTGTGATTGACCCATGCAGGAGTAATCCCATGTGTAAAAACTAGTGATATCTCAAGAATTTTATCGGAAAACCAGTATCTCGAGAATGTCATCGAAAAAATGAAAGATGAGAGATAAGGCGAGGTGGAGTGGAGCGTGGTGGTGACTGGTGGTCGGAATGGGTGGAGGCATGGGGATGGACGGCGCCGGCAGGCGGCAGCGGCCACCATGCATGCTAGATTGTTCCAGAGACTTATTCCTTTTTTAATTGCTGAGCAATGAGGTTGCGAGAGATAATGATGTGGAGAGAGGTGCCAGCATCTTTTGTAAAATTATCATAGTTTGCTTTCTATCCTCAGATATAGATCATACGGTCTGTATTACAAGATGGCAGGCACACCATCACCACCAACTCGTTTTTTATAAGGGTACAGATGATAAGTTTGCTGACTACTAAAGTAAAGTGGAATTTTTCCATGTTATGCAAGTAAATAAAGGTGATTGTTTATCATACGAGTAAGGTTGGATGAAGGGTGGTAGGAACAAATGCTCCGCTTAGAGCATGTGTGTGTGAGATGGAGTCTTAATGTGTGTGTGTGAGAGAGAGAGAGAGAGTGAGAGAGAGGAGAGAGAGAGATGGAGTCTTAGTTTGTGTGTGTGTGAGAGAGAGGGAGAGAGATGGAGTCTTAGTGTGTGTGTGGGGGGAGGGGCGTGTGTGCTTGCGCGTGTGTGTGTTTGTGTGTGTGTGTGAGAGAGAGAGATGGAGTCTTAGTGTAGGTGTGTGTTGGGGGGGTGCGTGCGTGTGTGTGTGTGTGTCGCGGGGTCCTCTGTGGCGGATGTAATTTAAGTGTGCATGGCTTTCATCATAGAGAGGTGATGTGTATGGCAGAGGCCACCAACGATGGGGTGCGAGAGAGAAAATGCCCGTAGAGAGGGGATAGAAGGTGTGTGCGCGTGAGAGGAGTCAACTTCGAGAAAACGTGTTTATTCGAGAGACATCGAGGAAGACTACTATATATATATGGTGCATGTAGGTGGGAATTAAACTAAGGGATGGTCTTATTGGTTTCGGGGATATAGGGGAAGAGTGAGAGGCGGGGGGGGGGGGGTAGCTGGAGGACATTGTTAAGTGTGAGTGTGTGTTTTACCCATCCAGGCAGAAGTTATGTGCACAAAAGAGGAGAACGATTCTATGTGGCGTTAGGATTGAGGGTAATTAACTACGTATGGGTTCACAGAGACCTTGAACGTGCACGTGTGAGAGGTATACATGTATACGTGGGATGTGTGTGTGGGCGCGCGCGCATGATCGAGATAAAAGAAAGAAGACATAAGTCATAAGATCAACGACATGGGAGAGACGGATCGGTATGACAATATGCATGCATGTGAGAATGCATGGAAGAAGTCCCGACAATTGAGCATGTGTTTTTATCTTTACGAGATAGTGGCGTGGGCTGGAGCATGCATCTATGGCGAGCAGAGGGAGTGAGGCGCAACGATTGTGCAAAAGAGACCAACCTATAAATGCATATGTATGGAGAGACATATATAGTGTGGGTGATAGGAAGCAAGACTCCGTGCGAGAAAGAAATGTTGACGGAGAAACTACAGATAGATACAGAGATGGAGATGCTAGCTAGAGGGACATCCGCTAGTTTGGGTGTTGGAGATGACCGTCGGGTGGTTCAAAGGGTGAAGTTATATATGTGTGAGAGAGGGCACTTGACTGCATGTAGAGAGAAACATATGTAGTGTGCGTGATAGGAATCAAGAGTGAGGGCGAGAAAGAAGGTTGATGGAGAAACAGATAAATAGAAAGATAAAGATGCTAGCTAGTGTGCGTTAGAGATAGGAGTCGAGTGGATCAGAATGCTGGGTTATGTGTGTGGGTGTGAGAGAGATAGAGAGAGGGTGCGTGTGAGTCACATACAAACAGATATCAAAGAGAAATGAGATCCAGAGAGACGGAGTTTTGTGTCTGCGAGAGAGAAAGATATTTCACAACGAGAGTGATAGCTAGAGAGACATACGAGGGAACGCAAGATATCTCTAGGGAGAGAGGGTGTGTGTGAGCGACATACAAGAGAACAATGGAGAAATATGAGACCCTGGGAGACAGAGTTTGTGTTTGTGTGTGAGAAAGAGATATTGATGAGGAAGAGTCGTAGGTTCTCATATCTAAGGAGCAAAAGACATCTCTGTATGAGGGGTGTGCGAGTGGCACACATGGGAATAGTAGAGAGAAATGAGACCCCGGGAGACAAAGTTTTGTGTTTGTGTGAGAGAAAGAGATTCCACATGGAGAATCATATTTAGAGACACATAGCAGGGAGCGAGATATACTTAGAGAGAGATAGAGTGATGAAGGTCGAGGGAGAGAGTACCGTCAGTGTGTTACGAAGATAAAAGATCATTGTCGACATAAAGTGGTTATATAGTTTATCAATATTGGTGATCCATAGATTCTTCAATTACAAACAATGCATGGTTTATATGCAATTAATGTCTAAACGGGATTACACTATATGTTGCGTGTGTGAAACACATTATACTTGTTTGAGAAGTAAAAAAAAACCCGCATGAAACACACATTAATTGGAGACAGTTAGTGAGGAATGCATACATTGGATTTCAACATAAAGTGGTTTCAAATATTTGAAAATCCAAATTGATGGATACAACCTGATGAATCTGAGATCATGCCATTTGTAAACCATATTTATGTATAAATGGTGTTGTGCTTTTGAAAGTATATATATATATATATATATAAAGTGATGTATATAGAATGTAATTCCAATTGAAAATGGATCCTGCCCAAAAAAAATAGAATACAAACGGGATTCGAATTGAGTTGGCATGGTAAACGTGCACTCTGCAAAATTTGAACGAAGCGGGGAAAGTCGCAGTAACCGCCCGGAACCAAAATCTGCGAGATGGAAATCACTGCTGCCTATCCCTGCCACGCAAAGCCTATATGCTGGATTTCTATAGGTTTCGATAGGGGTAGGTTTGTAATTTCACCCAAACGTGACGTAACCGCCTCTCACCCGGATTCATACACGGTGGGCGCCAAAACACAGTGTGTCCTCAGCCGAAATCGACTCCCTCCCCGATTCATATTCATACACGGTGGGCGCCAAAAACAAACTCTCGTCGGTAAATATTTGGTGTATGCGAGATTACCGTCCTATCCCCGACCGACTAGTGTTGCTGTGATGTAGTAGAAATTTGAAACGGGGGCTAAGTTTGTAAATTTCCTCGCATTTGAGACAAGCGCGCCCTGAATACCTGGTTCCCCCTTCCTCTCTACCTCCCTTTTCCCCATTTGTACTCCGTGGGTGCCAAAACACCCTCTCCTCCCCACCCTCCTCCGTCCGCCGCCGGCCGCCACCCCATCCACCACCGTCCTCCTCCACCATGCCGGAGCTGATACCCCGACGCCGCCGTCCATTACAAGAGATCGACCTCTCTCATCCATGGCTTCAGACCGGGATCCTTGCATCTCGTCCTCTCGCTTCATCCCCGCCGTCGTCCACCTTGCCGGCGCCGCTCCTACGACTGTCTCGTCCACCGCGCCCCGCCGCCACCGTCTACCCTCCTAGATCTGATTCCACGCCACCGACAGCCATCGCTACCGCAGCATCGTCAAATTCTCAGCAGATGCCTACACGGTGCCGCACCAGAGGCGGTACTCTTTCGTATCTTCTCAACTTATTTATCGCAGCAAGAAAATAGATCGCCACTGCTTTACTCTGCTTTCTTGTCTTGGTTGTGAAGTTGCCTTTGTCCGGTTTGCACCTTCAGATCCGCCATGGCACGCTCAACACCATACTCGCAATGCTTATGGTTTTCCCCTCCACACTAGTTAAATCACAGTAGACTAAATTTCAAAATTGGATCAGTCGATTTTTCAGAGCTCGCCGGAGTTCTCCGGTGCGATCGAAGGGGCTTGGGTGGTTGTGGGGCCTTGCCGAACGAAGAAAACTTGACGCGGGTGGGGTTTGGGGTGGGAGTGGGGGGTGGGGGTGGCGGAGGAACACATGTGGTGGTGGCCGGTGGTCCGGCCGGTGGCCCGTGCGGTGTTCTGTATGGACAGAATCAATGACGAGGAAGAAGAAGGGTTAGGAGACGTAGGATCTTCATCCAACCGCCTGAAATGGTCGAGAGACAGCTAGGAGTTGCATTCTTAATGCGCTCTGGTTCATCATGTGTGGGCACTGTGCAACCAACATTTTATTATCCAAAATCTGCTTGCTCTTCTTTACCATGTTCCGCTTCCATTTTTCTTTAATATGCACTCTCTCCATTCCTAAATACAAGTCTTTGTATAGATTCCTCCATGGACTACATATGGAGCAAAATGAGTGAATCTACACTCTAAAATTTACCTGGATACATCTGTATGTGATCCATAGTGGAAATCTGTACCAAGACTTATATCTTGGAACGGAGGGGGGATGATAGTAGTACAGTATGTTCCTTGTACTGAAGATGAGCAGGGACATTTGCAGTGTAGAGGTCTATACGGTCGGTTGTGATGGACACTTTGAGCCTCTTTGATTCGTAGGATCTTGTAAACATAGGAATATGATTTGTAGTGGCCTGCCCACTTGAATCCTATAAGAATAGCAAGGAAATGCGGGGAGCTGTGTCGCCTTTGAGAGTTACATTGATATTAACAGTACCGCACCTTCACTTGAAGAGAGCTGGTATCCGAAGCCTTTCTAGCCGTACCGGCAATACTAGCACATATATTCTAGCAAGTTCCACTTTGCTGATTTTACTCTGATGCTTAAGGTTTTCCCGTTATATCTATACTATGATCTGTGTAGCTGCTTTGTGTCGCACTAGCAGCAGTCCACTCTTGAAGCTAAACACTGCAATGACTTACAAAATTGGCACCAAGGCATTGAGTGTCATTCTGGATGCAATGAAACTCATACGCTCCCCACCATTTGATTCTTGTTCAGAATATCATCCTAATGACTATTCTAACCTCGAGGAGTCAAAGGCAGATGGCCTGTCCTGTTCACCCATCAAGGTGCCTGTTCTAATTTGGCAATGTTTTATTGATTGCGGGTATCTTGCATATGTTGTCTTGCATTTCTTCTACTTTGTTGCACCGCCATCTGCTTAGTTTACTCATCATATATGTCGAGATGCCATGCCCATCCGTTATCAATACATATTCCATATGTGATCATACCATGTTTTTCCACTCAAATGATGTTCTTGTGCATTAGACATCAAAAAGGAAGAGGGTGATTGCCGAACCTGAAGGAGCACCAGCAAAGTCCTTGAAAAACGTGGTGGTGCCAGAGAAATCAGACAGCACTCCACTTATATTGGCTGTACAACCAGTGACACAAAACGTAGGACCGACTCCAGCAGACTGTACCCATACTTCATTGGCCACACCACTAGCCCCACCACACATGACCTGCACTCCAGCAAAAGGTATACCGATATCATTTGCCATAGCACCAGCTGTACCAAAGAAAAATCCCACTCTAGCAAAAAGTACAACAAATCCACCAGCCGAGGACCTATCCCAACTGCAGAGACGGCCAATTCCTGCAGATTGGAACCCCATTCCATTTATTCCCAGTTTAAAAGACAATGCTTTCAATGTTGTTAGGGACTACATGCATATATTCCCATCATGGGTAGATTATTGTGAAGACAAACACCATTTTCACATCTTCCTGTCCAACTTACGTGTAAGTGCTATTATTCATGGCTATTATTTTCCCGTTTTCTGCTCATTGAACACATCAATGATTTACATTACATTGTTGTAACTAGGCGAGGGTCAATCTAGATAGTCATGACGAGCAAAGCTTGCTTGTGCTTTTCAAGGAAGCATTGCAGCAGTATCGGTGTTACCTGAGGAAATCACACTTTGATGGCAAGTCTATAAACGAATTTCCGGTGAAGTCTCCTGTGCTAAATTTAGAAGACATTGAATGGAAAAACCTTGTTATGCACTGGTCTCATTCCCAGGATGAGGTACTGTCTATGAAATCACATGAAAATTTGAACTTCTACTTTTCCGCATGTGCCTTACGAATCTTTTTTGCAGGAAATCTGCTCGAAGAAGAATTCCAGTTTTACAAGAACAAAAGGATATCGCAAATATGTTGCCTGCTACTTTGCTCTTGTTAGTACCTGTTGTCCTGTATCACTGTACTTGCATACATACCTGGTTCATTATGTGACAGCAGTATGCATGATAGCTTGCTTATCAATTGTTCGCTCCAAATTATCTGATCTGTATGAATGGTTACATTAGTGTAGAATATATCCAATGCCAATGTTTTTTTAGCTCTGCATTGTTCTTGTAAGTACATGTTGTCCTTTATCAGTGTACTTATAATGACAGGTAGTTGTTCATGTACCATCACTCTGCAGCTTATTTTCCCTTGCCCTCCATTTTCTACACATCAGATCTATATTTACTCTTACCATAAGGTTGGTACTGAAGAAGTTTAGCTGTGCATTGCTCTTGGCTGTACCTTTTGCCTGTATCGCTGCACTTACATTTATAGCTACTTGGTTATGTAACATCACTCTTCATCTTATCTTAAATATTCTCCATTTTTTCGTATATTATCACATCTATATTTACTCTTAACAAAATGTAGAATAAAGGCAATGCTTTTGAAGAAGATTCTGTGGTAAACTTCTTGAATTGCCCCCCATCAGCATGGCCAAGGCCTTTATAGAGCCTGTCTTCACCAATAATGTAAGTTTGTCCATCTCAAGCCTTCAAACTTTGTTGTATATATTTGGTTAGGCATGACTGCAACAACTGTTTATTTTTGATGTTTGCATCAAATTGCTTGTTTAAAGTTTATTATATGTAGTTCATAAACAAAAGTTCGTCCTTTCTCAATTTAAGTTTTCAGTTGTACAACCAAGTTCCTTCTTCATACCATGTAAATTAAATTATACAGAGCAAGTGATCTTCTTTTGCACTGCATGTATGCTTCTGTTCTTCATCTGTAATCCAGTGGTGTGGTGAACCTACCCACTACAGCACAATGTCATATTCTGCAATGTCTTAACTATGAAAAATGTCAGATCATTCTACTATTATTTAAACCGTCTCTTTATTTGCCAATCTGAAATGCTATAAATTGACAGCACACTAACCATTCATACTTATGAGTTCTTGATCTGTAATCCAGTGGTGTCGTGAAGCTGCCAACTCCTTCACAATGTCATTTCCTGCCATGTCTTGACCTGAATAATAACATATTGTGTTAATGCAAATTTAAACTGTGTCACTTTATTCGTTAGTAAGAAATGTGATGAATTGTCAGCACTGATACTTTTATGTGCAAAACCTGTCATCTGTTTGCTTGTTTATCTTTCAAAGTGAGGAAGATATAAGTGTTGAACAAGCGCAGTCTCATCATCTTGCTCAGCTGCTTGCGCTGCAGCTCCCCAACAGGGCTAACCTTTCTTGAACTCTATGGAAGTACTGTCGGTTTTGTATATTATTTTGTCGGGGTGTTTATTTGCGCTGGTGCGATCTTTGATGCCCAGTGTATGTAATCTGCTGTCTGCTTGTGCTTTATTATCATAGTGGCGAACTTTGATGCCCAGTGGATGTAATATGCCGTAATTTCTTTATTGTATAGTATAGGTTTTTTCTTATTCATGATGCTGCAGTTATTTTACTGTATATATATCCTGTCTTCGCAGTAAACCGGCCAAACCATAAAATTACGGTACATAATCGGGCCGTCATGCAATCACGATGTAGGTTGGGCCTGAAACGTGCCGATCAGCTCACGGGCCGGCAGCAGCCCGAAATGAACCCCGGCCCATGATTGTGCGAATCAAATCACGGGCTTTTAACTGGCCGAAAAATTGTCTCGGTCCTTATTTGGCCCAATCAGATATCGGCTGCGAGCAGGCCGGATGCAAACCGGGCCGTAGTTAGGCCCAACTATATGACGTGCTTTTAACATGCTGAAATTAATATAGGGCCGAAATGTTAAACGGGCCCTCAACAGGCCAAAACTAATATCAGGCCGAATTACTAAGTGGGCCTTTAGCAAGTCGGCCCAAAAGCATAGTGTCTAGTTGATGGGCCGAATCTGATATGGGCCATAATTAGGCCCAAAACCTCTTAAAGGGCCGGACCTGATCTGGGCCGTAATTTGGCCGAGAACGTGGTAGGCTTTTAACGAGCCGGATCTCATATAGGCCACTATTAGGCCCGGAGCGTGGCAGGCCATTAATAGACCGTATCAAATATGGGCCGGCATTTGGCCCAAAACATGGCGGCCAGTTAACGGGCCGGCCTACTAAGGTCCTCAAAATCTTGTGGGCCTATAGCTGGGCCGGCCCATTAATGTCGGAGAAATCTCGTGGGCGTTTAGCTGGGCCGGCCCATTATGATCCGCAAGAATTTTGTGGTCCTTTACCTGGGCCGGCCTATTATGGCACACAAAAATCTTGTGGGCCTTTACCTGGGCCGACCCATTATGGCCCACGAAATCTTGTGGGCCTTTAGCTGGGCCAGCCCATTATGGTCCGCAAAATCTCGTGGGCCTTTAGCTGGGCCGGCCCATTATGGTCCGCAAAATCTTGTGGGCCTTTAGTTGGGCTGGCCCATTTAAACTTGTCGGGTCGTGCCACATGTCGACGTATCATAGGCGCCTTCTGTCCAGTGAGTGGATGACATATGTCCCGACGATGAGCCGACACGTGTTTCCTCTAGCCAATGATGATTTTACACGTGAAAAAACCCCGTTGGTCGGGGCTATTAACAGGTTATTTGATCCAAAACCCGACCCGATAGCTTAACGGCGTTCTATTACGGTGGATGCCCCAAGTCGGTCACCCTTGACGAAAGCACTTCTGTGACGCGCGATTTATCGTCATGGAAGTGGACACTTCCGTGATGATAATTTTGGTAATGTCATGGAACACTTCTAAGACAGCACAGGTATGGCTCTCTTGATTCTGTCATAAATTTGTCATGGATGTACATGCATGACAAAAAAGCGACCTACTATGACAAACACGTATCATCACGGAAGTGTATTTTTTTTGTAGTGTATGGATCCAAATCAGCCCCTTATGAAGCAACGCATAAACTAGGGTTTAAGCTTCTGTCACTCTAGCAACCCATCATCTACTTATTACTTCCCAATGCCTTCCTCTAGGCCCAAATAATGGTGAAGTGTTATGTAGTCGACGTTCACATAACACCAGTAGTGGCTAGACAACATACATCTCATCAAAATATCGAACGAATACCAAATTCACATGACTACTAATAGCAAGACTTCTCCCTTGTACTCAGGAACAAACGTAACTACTCACAAAGGATATTCATGTTCATAATCAGAGGGGTAATAATATGCATAAAGGATCTGAACATATGATCTTACACCAATTAAACCAACTAGCATCAACTACAAGGAGTAATTAACACTACTAGCAACCTACTAGCACCAATCCGAACTTGGAGACAAGAATTGGATACAAGAGATGAACTAGGGTTTTGAGATGAGATGGTGCTGATGAAGATGTTGATGGAGATCGCCCTCTCCCGATGAGAGGAGCGTTGGTGATGACGATGGCGATGATTTCCCCCTCCGGGAGGGAAGTTTCCCCGGCAGAACAGCTCTGCCTGAGCCCTAGATTGGTTCCGCCAAGGTTCCGCCTCGTGGCGGCGGAGTTTCACCCCGAAAGGTTGCTTCTTATTTTTTTCTCGACGAAAGACTTCATATAGGAGAAGATGGTCATCGGAGAGCCACCAGGGGGCCCACGAGGTAGGGGGCGCGCCCTAGGGGGGCGCCCCCCACCCTCGCGAGCAGGGTGTGGGCCCCCTGGTCTTCATCTTTGGTGAGGATTTTTCATTATTTATTATAAGGTATTCCATGGAGTTTCAGGACTTTTGGAGTTGTGCAGAATAGGTCTCCAATATTTGCTCCTTTTCCAGCCCAGAATTCTAGCTGTCGGCATTCTCCCTCCTTATGTAAACCTTGTAAAATAAGAGAGAATAGCCATAAGTATTGTGACATAATGTGAAATAACATCCCATAATGCAATAAATATCGATATAAAAGCATGATGCAAAATGGACGTATCAATGCACATCACTATAAGCCTTGCAAGCATTGCGACTAATGAGTTAGTTGCGGGATGATGTATTACGGAACGAGTAAAGAGACTTGTCGGTAACGAGATTGAACTAGGTATGAGGATACCGACGATCGAATCTCGGGCAACTAACATACCGATGACAAAGGGAACAACGTATGTTATTATGCGGTTTGACCGATAAAGATCTTCGTAGAATATGTAAGAACCAATATGAGCATTCAGGTTCCGCTATTGGTTATTGACCGGAGACGAGTCTCGGTCATGTCTACATATTTCTCAAACCCGTAGGGTCCGCACGCTTAAAGTTCGGTGACGATCAGTATTATGAGTTTATGTGTTTTGATGTACCGAAGGTACTTTAGAGTCCCGGATGTGATCATGGACATGACGAGGAGTCTCAAAATGGTCGAGCCGTAAATATTGATATATTGAACGGCTATATTCGGACACTGGAAGTGTTCCGGATGGTTTCGGAGAAAACCGTAGTGCCGGAGGGGTTACCGGAACCCCCCGGGGAAGTATTGGGCCTTAGTGGGCATGAGGGGAGAGAGAGGGCAGCAGCCCAGGAAGTGTCACGCCCCCTTCCATGAGGAGTCCGAATTGGAATAGGGTTGAGGGGGGGCGCATCCCCTCTTTCCCTCTCCCTCTCCCTCTCTTTCCTTCCCCCTTTCCCCTTCCTAGTAGGACTGGGAAAGGTTGAATCCTACTCCTACTAGGAGGAGGATTCCTCCTCTCCTTGGGGCGCACCAAGGCCGGCCGGCCTCCCCCCTTGCTCCTTTATATACGGGGGAGGGGGGCACCCAAAGACACACAAGTTGATTGTTCCAAGCCGTGTGCGGTGCCCCCTCCACCATAATCCACCTCGATCATATTGTAGCAGTGCTTAGGTGAAGCCCTGCGTCGGTAGCAACATCATCACTGTCATCACGCCATCGTGCTGACGAAACTCTCCCTCAAAGCTTTGCTGGATCGGAGTTCGTGGGACATCATCAAGCTGAACGTGTGCTGAACTCGGAGGTGCCGTGCGTTTGGTAATTGGATCGGTCGGATCGTGAAGACGTACGACTACATCAACCACGTTCTCATAACGCTTCCGCTTTCGGTCTACGAGGGTACGTGTATGATACTCTCCCTTCTCATTGCTATGCATCACCATGATCTTGCGTATGCGTAGGAAAATTTTGAAATTACTACGTTCCCCAACAGTGGCATCCGAGCCAGGTTTATGCGTAGATGCCATATGCACGAGTAGAACACAAAGGAGTTGTGGGCGTGGGTATATACAAATTGCTTGCTGTCACTAGTTGATTCTTAATTCAGCGGCATTGTTGGATGAAGCGGCCCAGACCGACATTACGTGTACGCTTACGCGAGACTAGTTCTACCGACGTGCTTCACACACAGGTGGCTAGTGGGTGTATGTTTCTCTAGATTTAGTTGAATCTGATTCAATGAACAGGGTTCTTTCTGAAGATCAAAAAGCAGTCACTATACCGCGTTGTGGTTTTTGATGCGTAGGTAAGAACGGTTCTTGCTCAGCCCGTAGCAGCCACGTAAAACTTGCAACAACAATGTAGAGGACGTCTAACTTGTTTTTGCAGGGCATGTTGTGATGTGATATGGTCAAGACATGATGCTAAATTTTTATTGTAAGAGGTGATCATGTTTTGTAACACAGTTATCGACAACTAGCAGGAGCCATATGGTTGTCGCTTTATTGTATGAAATGCAATCGCCATGTAATTGCTTTACTTTATCACTAAGCGGTAGCGATAGTCGTGAAGGAAATAAGTTGGCGTGATGACAACGAAGCTTCGATGGAGATCAAGGTGTCAAGCCGGTGACGATGGTGATCATGATGGTGCTTTGGAGATGGAGATCAAAGACACAAGATGATGATGGCCATATCATATCACTTATATTGATTGCATGTGATGTTTATCTTTTATGCATCTTATTTTGCTTAGATCGACGGTAGCATTATAAGATGATATGTCACTAAATTTCAAGGTATAAGTGTTCTCCCTGAGTATGCATCGTTGCTACAGTTCGTCGTGCCGAGAGACCACGTGATGATCGGGTGTGATAAGCTCTACGTTCACATACAACGGGTGCAAGCCAGTTTTGCACACACAAAATACTCGGGTTAAACTTGACGAGCCTAGCATATGCAGATATGGCCTCAGAACACTGAGACCGAAAGGTTAAGCGTGAATCATATAGTAGAGATGATCAACATAGTGATGTTCACCATTGAAAACTACTTCATCTCACGTGATCACTTAGATGATTAGAGGGATGTCTGTCTAAGTGGGAATTCTTAAGTAATATGATTAATTGAACTTTAATTTATCATGAGCTTAGTACCTGATAGTATTTTGCATGTCTATGTTATTGTAAATAGATGGCCCATGCTGTTGTTCCATTGAATTTTAATGCGTTCCTTGAGAAAGCAAAGTTGAAAGATGATGGTAGCAATTACACGGACTGGGTCCGTAACTTGAGGATATCTTCATTGCTGCACAGAAGAATTACGTCCCGGAAGCACCGCTAGGTGCCAAGCCCGCTGCAGGAGCAACGCCAGATGTTATGAACATCTGGCAGAGTAAAGCTTATGACTACTCGATAGTTCAGTCTGCCATGCTTTACGGCTTAGAACCGGGACTTCAACGACATTTTGAACGTCATGGAGCATATGAGATGTTCCAGGAGTTGAAGTTAATATTTCAAGAAAATGCCAGGATTGAGAGATATGAAGTCTCCAATAAGTTCTACAGCTGCAAGATGGAGGAGAATAGTTTTTTAGTGAAAATATACTCAGAATGTCTGGGTACCATAACCACTTGACTCAACTAGGGTTAATCATCCTGATGATAGTGTCATTGATAGAGTTCTTCAATCACTGACACCAAGCTACAAGAGCTTTGTGATGAACTATAATATGCAAGGGATGGATAAGATGATTCCCGAGCTCTTCGCAATGCTAAAGGCTGCGGAGGTAGAACTCAAGAAGGAGCATCAAGTGTTGATGGTCAACAAGACCATCAGTTTCAAGAAAAAGGGTAAAGGGAAGAAAGGGAACATCAAGAAGAACGGCAAGCAAGTTGCTTCTCAAGTGAAGAAGCCCAAGTCTGGACCTAAGCCTGAGACTAAGTGCTTCTACTTCAAAGGGACTCGTCACTGGAAGCGGAACTGCCCCAAGTATTTGGCTGATAAGAAGGATGGCAAGGTGAACAAAGGTATATGTGATATACATGTTATTGATGTGTACCTTACTAATGCTCGCAGTAGAACCTGGGTATTTGATACTGGTTCTATTGCTAATATTTGCAACTCGAAACAGGGGCTATGGATTAAGCGAAGATTGGCTAAGGACGAGGTGACGATGCGCGTGGGAAATGGTTCCAAAGTCGATGTGATTGCGGTCGGCATGCTACCTCTACATCTACCTTCGGGATTAGTTTTAGGCCTAAATAATTGTTATGGTGCCAGCGTTGAGCATGAACATTATATCTAGATCTTGTTTGATACGAGACAGTTATTCATTTAAATCTGAGAATAATGGTTGTTCTATTTATATGAGTAATATCTTTTATGGTCATGCACCATTGAAGAGTGGTCTATTTTTGATGAATCTCGATAGTAATGACACACATATTCATAATATTGAAGCTAAAAGATGCAGAGTTGACAATGATAGTGCAACTTATTTGTGGCACTGCCGTTTAGGTCATATTGGTGTAAAGCGCATGAAGAAACTCCATTTTGATGGAATTTTGGAATCACTTGATTATGAATCACTTGGTACTTGCGAACCATGCCTCATGGGCAAGATGACTAAAATGCCGTTCTCCGGAACTTTGGAGCGAGCAACAGATTTGTTGGAAATCATACATACTGATGTGTGTTGTCCAATGAATGTTGAGGCTCGTGGCGGGTATCGTTATTTTCTCACCTTCACAGATGATTTGAGCAGATATGGGTATATCTACTTGATGAAACATAAGTCTGAAACATTTGAAAAGTTCAAAGAATTTCAGAGTGAAGTGGAAAATCATCGTAACAAGAAAATAAAGTTTCTACGATCTAATAGTGGAGGAGAATATTTGAGTTACGAGTTTGGTCTTCATTTGAAACAATGTGGAATAGTTTCGCAACTCACGCCACCCGGAACATCACAGCGTAATGGTGTAACCGAACGTCGTAATCGTACTTTACTAGATATGGTGCGATCTATGATGTCTCTTACTGATTTAACGCTATCGTTTTGGGGTTATGCTTTAGATACGGCTGCATTCACGTTAAATAGGGCACCATCTAAATCCATCAAGACGACGCCTTATGAACTATGGTTTGGCAAAAAACCAAAATTGTCGTTTCTTAAAGTTTGGGGTTGTGATGCTTATGTGAAAAAGCTTCAACCAGATAAGCTCGAACCCAAATCGGAGAAATGTGTCTTCATATGATACCCAAAGGAGACTGTTGGGTACACCTTCTATCATAGATCCGAAGGCAAGACATTCGTTGCTAAGAATGGGTCCTTTCTCGAGAAGGAGTCTCTCTCAAAAGAAGTGAATGGGAGGAAAGTAGAACTTGATGAGGTAACTGTACCTCCCCCCTTATTGGAAAGTAGTTCATCACAGAAATATGTTCCTGTGACTCCTACACCAATTAGTGAGGAAGCTAATGATGAAGATCATGTAACTTCAGATCAAGTTACTACCGAACCTCGTAGGTTAACCAGAGTAAGATCCGCACTAGAGTGGTACGGTAATCCTGTTCTGGAGGTCATGTTACTTGACCATGACGAACCTACAAACTATGAGGAAGCGATGATGAGCCCAGATTCCGCAAAATGGCTTGAGGCCATGAAATCTGAGATGGGGTCCATGTATGAGAACAAAGTGTGGACTTTGGTTGACTTGCCCGATGATCAGCAAGCTATTGAGAATAAATGGATCTTCAAGAAGAAGACTGATGCTGACGGTAATGTTACTGTCCACAAAGCTCGACTTGTTGCAAAAGGTTTTCGACAAGTTCAAGGAGTTGACTACGACGAGACTTTCTCACCCATAGCGATGCTTAAGTCCGTCCGAATCATGTTAGCAATTGCCGCATTTTATGATTATGAAATTAGGCAAATGGATGTAAAGACTGCATTCCTGAATGGATTTCTGGAAGAAGAGTTGTATATGATGCAACCTGAAGGTTTTATCGATCCAAAGAGTGCTAACAAAGTGTGCAAGCTCCAGCGATCCATCTATGGACTGGTGCAAACATCTCGTAGTTGGAATAAACATTTTTGATAGTGTGATCAAAGCATATGGTTTTATACATACTTTTGGAGAAGCCTGTATTTACAAGAAAATGAGTGGGAGCTCTGTAGCATTTCTAATATTATATGTGGATGACATATTGCTGATTGAAAATGATATAGAATTTCTAGATAGCATAAAAGGATACTTGAATAAGAGTTTTTCAATGAAGGACCTCGGTGAAGCTGCTTATATATTGGGCACCAAGATCTATAGAGATAGATCAAGACACTTAATTGGACTTTCAGAAAGCACATACCTTGATAAAGTTTTGAAGAAGTTCAAAATGGATCAAGCAAAGAAAGGGTTCTTGCCTATGTTACAAGGTGTGAAGTTGAGTCAGACTCAATGCCCGACCACTGCAGAAGATAGAGAGAAAAATGAAAGATGTTCCCTATGCTTCAGCCATAGGCTCTATCATGTATGCAATGCTGTGTACCAGACCTGATGTGTGCCTTGCTATAAGTTTAGCAGGGAGGTACCAAAATAATCCAGGAGCGGATCATTGGACAGCGGTCAAGAACATCCTGAAATACCTGAAAAGGACTAAGGATATATTTCTCGTTTATGGAGGTGACAAAGAGCTCGTCGTAAATGGTTACGCCGATACAAGTTTTGACACTGATCCGGATGACTCTAAGTCACAAACCGGATACGTGTTTTTATTGAACGGTGGAGCTGTCAGTTGGTGCAGTTATAAGCAAAGTGTCGTGGCAGGATCTACGTGTGAAGCGGAGTACATAGCTGCTTCGGAAGCAGCAAATGAAGGAGTCTGGATGAAGGAGTTCATATATCCGATCTAGGTGTCATACCTAGTGCATTGGGTCCAATGAAAATCTTTTGTGACAATACTGGTGCAATTGCCTTGGCAAAGGAATCTAGATTTCACAAAAGAACCAAGCACATCAAGAGACGCTTCAATTCCATCCGCGATCAAGTCAAGGAGGGAGAGATAGAGATTTGCAAGATACGTATGGATCTGAATGTTGCAGACCCATTGACTAAGCCTCTCTCATGAGCAAAACATGATCAGCACCAAGACTCCATGGGTGTTAGAATCATTACTGTGTAATCTATATTATTGACTCTAGTGCAAGTGGGAGACTGAAGGAAATATGCCCTAGAGGCAATAATAAAGTTGTTATTTATATATTTCCTTATATCATGATAAATGTTTATTATTCATGGTAGAATTCTATTAACCGGAAAGTTAGTACATGTGTGAATACATAGACAAACAGAGTGTCGCTAGTTTGCCTCTACTTGACTAGCTCGTTGGATCAATGATGGTTATGTTTCCTAACCATAGAAATGAGTTGTCATTTGATTAACGGGATCACATCATTAGAGAATGATGTGATTGACTTGACCCATCCGTTAGCTTAGCACGATGATCATTTAGTTTGTTGCTATTGCTTTCTTCATGACTTATACATGTTCCTATGACTATGAGATTATGCAACTCCTGAGTACCGGAGGAACACTTTGTGTGCTACCAAACGTCACAACATAACTGGGTGATTATAAAGGTGCTCTACAGGTGTCTCCCATGGTGTTTGCTGAGTTGGCATAGATCGAGATTAGGGTTTGTCACTTCGATTGTCGGAGAGGTATCTCTGGGCCCTCTCGGCAATGCACATCACTATAAGCCTTGCAAGAATTGTGACTAATGTGTTAGTTGCGGGATGATGTATTACGGAACGAGTAAAGAGACTTGCCGGTAATGAGATTGAACTAGGTATGAGGATACCGACGATCGAATCTCGGGCAAGTAACATACCGATGACAAAGGGAACAACGTATGTTATTATGCGGTTTGACCGATAAAGATCTTCGTAGAATATGTAGGAACCAATATGAGCATCCAGGTTCCGCTATTGGTTATTGACCGGAGACGAGTCTCGGTCATGTCTACATAGTTCTCGAACCCGTAGGGTCCGCACGCTTAAAGTTCGGTGACGATCGGTATTATGAGTTTATGTGTTTTGATGTACCGAAGGTAGTTCGGAGTCCTGGATGTGATAACGGACATGACGAGGAGTCTCGAAATGGTCAAGACGTAAAGATTGATATATTGGACGGCTATATTCAGACACCTTCGGAGTGCCGGAGGGGTTACCGGAACCCCCCGGGGAAGTATTGGGCCTTAGTGGGCCCGAGGGGAGAGAGAGAGGGCAGCAGCCTAGGAGGTGGCGCGCCCCCTCCCATGAGGAGTCCGAATTGGACTAGGGGAGGGGGGCGCAGCCCTTCTTTCCCTCTCCCTCTCCCTCTCTTTCCTTCCCCCTTTCCCCTTCCTAGTAGGACTAGGAAAGGATGAATCCTACTCCTACTAGGAGGAGCATTCCTCCTCTCCTTGGGGCGCACCAAGGCCGGCCGGCCTCCCCCCTTGCTCCTTTATATACGGGGGCGTGGGGCACCCAAAGACACACAATTTGATTGTTCCAAGCCGTGTGCGGTGCCCCCCTCCACCATAATCTACCTCAATCATATCGTAGAAGTGCTTAGGCGAAGCCCTACGTCGGTAGCAACATCATCATCGTCATCACGCCGTCGTGCTGAAGAAACTCTCCCTCGAAGCTCTGCTGGGTCGGAGTTCGTGGGACGTCATCGAGTTGAACGTGTGCTGAACTCGGAGGTGCCGTTCGTTCGGTACTTGGATCGGTCGGATCATGAAGACGTACGACTACATCAACTGCGTTCTTATAACGCTTCCACTTACGGTCTACGAGGGTACGTGGACGATACTATCCCCTCTCGTTGCTATGCATCACCATGATCTTGCATGTGCGTAGGAAAATTTTGAAATTACTACGTTTCCCAACAGTCTGTGGTGCGAGTCCCTCCCATCACACCACGTTTGATCTCTATAACAAATGCTCAATTTGAAATATATTCAGGTGGGGAGCCGCCCCCTGGTGACCATTAAAAAAAACATAGACGTGGAACACATAACTTAGTTCTCTACTACATATAGGTAGATAGATAGAGGCATGACGCTGACTGAAACGAATCACTAGCTAGGAATATTGTAGAAGCACTAATTGGTTGGTGTTGTCCCAGCTGAATCCATCACTTGTCGCCATCGAGTCCAGTAAGGCCCTTGACCTTGGCGTCCTCCTCGGTAGCGATGATATCCATTGTGTCCTCGAGGTAAAGCTCGGGGACGTCGACGTAGCCCTTGGTGAGAAAGTCAACGCGGATCTTGGCTAGTAGGACTCTAATGTCGCGACCGAATTTTCGCCTGTGCGGCTTAACCTAGGCATCCAACTTCTTTCTCTGATGGTGGATCAATCATGTTGGGAACACCCTAGTGGTGCAAGGTTGTAGACGGTGGGGATCTTCGCTTTGTGCTTGAAGCATAAGTCGTGGACAACCTCTGGTTGTTGGAAGAAGCCAAAGTTATTGAATGGCATGTGGGAGAGCTTAGTCCCACCCGCCAATGGACAAGAAGTTGGACCAACATATAAGGGCACCTTTCATGGTCCATATATATGAGGTATTAACAAACATGCTACAGGTACACCACATGCATATAACACGTGCACTCGCGGGTATTACTGCAACTTAACAGTTAGGATGGTAGGCATTTTGTGGTGCCCAATAATTAAATCACATCACAATCCCGCTTGCACTTTCTTTATTTTGTCAAGATTCAAGAAAGAAGGGACAAATGCATTTTATGTTGTGTTCTTCATCATGGTAAAAATAATGAAAATTTGAATGAAACTAAGTATGCTCTTATGAATAGAAATTTCCAATAAGGACATATTTTATTAATTCATCAAACATTAATTGTTAATATTTTTTAAGGATTAATGTGGATGACATGCCATGATGTCAAGCCAAAGTAGAACATAACATAGTGGTCCGTGATGTCTCTTCCATTAACGAGATCGTGGGGTCATGTATGAAAATTGTATCTGTAATGTATTAATGTAAATTGAGTAATACGATGCCAGTCTAAAATCATTATATAGGGTACAATGGAACCTTTACTGGTATGCATCAAATATTGTCTAAAATCTGGTCTGTTTCTAATTAATTTCCAATGGACGCCCAAATCTTGTGAATGGAACCTTTAAGTCACCACTGTTATAGTATCAGGATCGGACCAAGCAACTTTGAATCAAATGTTCACATTACGTTAATTTATACTAAATTTTCATACTTATTTATATAATATATCATAATCATAACACAAATTAGTAAGTATATTTTATTTTGTTGGCATAGTTAACAATGTATCACTATTTCTATTTACAATGTTGGTTGTTATTTCATTATAAAATATACAAAAAAACTTAAAAATATTTATAATTAACATGATTCATTTTTTATAATTATATAAACTATATTGTGTGAATTGTGTGAGTGTGTGTGTGTGTTCATAAACATTTCAATATTCTTAAATCGTCGGTTCTAGTGTATGATTAGGTTAGCATATCTACAGAAACTTTTAGAATATAAGTTGGACCATTGGCCGAATTGACAATTTCAGATCAATTGATGGTGACTCGCTATTATGAGTTTCTTCAGACCTTCTAATTTCACTTTATCGCGTTATCTCTGCAATGCCGCCCATTATTATTATTACACTGCTGATCATTTCTAATATTTTTAGGTTTTTCTTATGGGCAGCTCGGCTAGTGGTCTATCCACTTACATTCAGTGGCGAAGGACGAACTTTTTTTTTTTGAGGTGGGGAGAACTCTTAGGCAATTTTTTTGGATGTAAAACCAACATAGAAAATACACACATCACTGCACACTAATATTTTTATATCTTATATCTTATATATTGACTAATTGGAGGTACCTTTCAAGCCTTCTAATTAATCCACATCATCAAAATTAATCAAAATTAGTTACACCATTGGATTGTAAAATATACGCTCAAGATAAAAAGAAAAAGTTGCGTCACACAGATGGTACCATCCCAAAAAAATATGGCACCTGACACGTACCATGTTGTGAAACTTGCCAACTAAAAAAAAAGAAAAAATAACTCTCCCTCAAAAAAAAATCAGCTCCGTCAGCTCTGTATATTTTTTTAGACAAACATGGTTCCCAGGTCCCGTCTAAAAAAATTAGCACCTCACATGTTCGATGTTTTGAAACAAAATAAAAAAAGCACCTATCTGTTCCTTTAAAAAAGGTATAGCCTCTGTCTCAAAATAAAAATAAAATAGCCAACTCCGTTATAACTCTACCGCTAAAGTAGATGGGAGCCCTGAAGCTCTTATGCCAATTAAAAAGGGAAAAGACGTCTCTCCCTGAAAAAAGATAAAACATCTCCCTGGGCACCTCTACATTTTTTAGGCCACCACAGCCCATGTGCATAGCCGCACATTTCAATACTTCTCACTAATCCATGTCACCAAAATTAATTACACCATTGAACTGTGAAATTTATGTCCAATGTAAAAATGAAAACTTGCTGAACAGAGATGACCCCGTCCAAACAAATGGCATCTTGGATGTTGTTTAAAATAAAACTATACCGATAAAATGGAAAAAATATGCAACCAAGGGTCTCATATAAAAACATTAATCATAAAAGAAATTCTATAACAATTTGTTGGTTGAGACAAGAATTTAAATCTGGATAATCTATGTTGCTTATAGTAATGAGAATATACGACAAACTCCTCTTTATATATGTACATTATAAAAAACGATATCATGTATGTTGATAGAAAACCGTGCACGCATACGTCCATTATCGTGGATAAAAACATACATATTATTGGTCGGCTCCGGCAGCTGGGGAGGCGGCGACCCCCGGCGGTGGCGGGCTCCGACGGCTGGGGAAGCGGCGACCCACGGCGGGGCGGCTTCGGCGGCTGGGGAGGCGGTGACCCGCGGCGGGGGCGGGCTCCCACGGCTGGGGAGGCGGCGATCCGCGAAGGGGGCAGGCTCCCGGCGACCCGCGGCGGATTCCCCTGGCTCTAGCGGCGCGAGGCGGCGGTGAAGGGCGCGGATTCCTGTGGCTCGGCGCGAGGCTGCGGCGAAGGGCACTTCTGCGGGAGGCGAATGGCACGGGACGACGAGAGAAGGAGAAGGTCGTGCGGGTGGTTTTCTTTCCTTTTTACTGCGGGGCAGATTAACGATAGATGGAATTGGCTTAATGCGTGGTTGGTAGCGTAACACAGAAGGATTGAAGGCCATTAGATTTTAATGATGGATGGATGTAATTGTTTGGATCTGCTCTTTCTCTCTTCCTTTTATATTGGTAGTAGATAGTAGATTAAAAAAAGGAAAAGACATCTCTCCTTGAAAAAAGATAAAACATCTCCCTGGGCTCCTGTACATTTTATAGGCCACCACGGCCCATGTGCATAGCCGCACATTTCAATACTTCTCACTAATCTACGTGACCATTGTCTAAAAAAAAGCTAATATAGGTCACCAAAAATAATTACACCATTGAACTGTGAACTTTATGTCCAATGTAAAAATGAAAACGTGCTGAACAGAGATGACCCCGTCCAAAAAATGGCATCTTGGACGTTGTTTAAGAAAAACTATACCCATAAAATGGAAAAAATATGCAATCCAAGGGTCTCATATAAAAACATCATAAAAGAAATTCTATAACAATTTTTTGGTTGAGACAAGAATATAAATCTGGATGATCTATGCTGCTTATTAATATACGACAAACTCCTCTTTATATTATGTATATTACAAAAACGATATCGATAGAAAACCGTGCCCGCATACGTCCATTATTGTGTATAGAAACATACATATCATAATTCTACTGTCCTTGCCTGGCAAAAAACGAAATATATATATATATATATATATATATATATATATATAAACACTATTCTGATCACGGAGAATAATATTCTTATCACAACCTGACCTGCCCCGCTAGTAGTATGTTGAACTTCCCTGTGAACTAGGTTGAACTTCCGCCAACATTGCCCAAATGGGGCTTGCGATATACCATTGGAAAACTATGGACACCAGTATCATGACCCAACTTAAATTTTTTGTCAAAATGCAAGCGGTTTAAGAGAAGTTTCGAAAACCTTTTTTCTTCACACAAAAAACGTGAATCATATTTTCGATCGCATTTCTAAAACGTTTATTGGAATGAAGCATATAATATGGCGTTGGAAAGCTGCTGTAAACCCGCTCCTTCCACATGTTCAAAGTTTTCTCTAATTCCCTATGGTTAAAGAGTAATTTGAAAAACGTAAAATTTCACAAACCAAACACCCGAGTTCGTATTTTCATTGCCATTTCTAAACGGCTAATCCAATTGAGGAAAATAATATGGCGTTGGAAAGCTTATGAAAATTAGCTACTCTTTTATGTTAAAAGTTTTTTCTAATTTTGAACGGTTTAAAAGTAATTTAGAAAATGGTACAAGTCCTACCGAGTTCGTATTTTCGAGCTCATTTTTTAAATGTGCGTCCGAATGCAGCAAATGATATGGCGTTGGAAAGCTTGAACAAATGCGAAACTTTTTTGTATGTATTGTTTCTCCCAATTCCTTACGGTTTTAAGTCAGTTTTGAAAATGGATAAAAACGCATTTTCCCCGTAATTTCTACAAACTTTATCGGAATTTCTACAAACTTTTTCATGTTGATGGTTTGCTTTGATTCGTAGCCGTTTTCATGTAATTTCGAAAACGGCGAGATCATTTGTTCTGCCTTTATCGCGAAACAGATTCTTCGAAAATGCACCGCGTGAAGTACATGAACTTGTCGTCGCGTGTACCTGAACTTCACTCTCCTTTTCACGTGCTTTTTTTTGCTCGTAGATCTCCATCCACTACTTGTAGCTCTCCATCCACTCATCGAAATTGAGCAAGTGATATACCGATGGAAAGCTACTGTAAGCACACAACTTTCCCGTGTTGATCATTTTTTCATACTTGCGACGGTTTTAAAAGATTTTCATGTGAAATTAATTCAGTGTAGTAGTTGAACTTCCTGCTGTTTTCACGTTGAACTTCTGTGACGTATTTTCATTTGTAATTTACCTCATCCATTCGTTAGTGTTACACAAATGATTTTCCTTTTGTAGAAACCCTTCTCACAATAATTTTTTTAACTTCCTCCGACCGGGGACTTGAACTTTACACAAATGATATTCCTGTCGTTTTGAAGTAAATTAGAAAATGACAAGATAATGATTTCTGTCTTCATCGCGAATGGAAATGCAACGCGTGAAGTAGTTGAACTTCACGGACATGTCTTTTTGAACCTCACTCTGTTTTTCTGTTTTTTGCACTGTGTGAAGTAGTTGAACTTCTGGGGCATGTCTGTTTGAACTTCACGCTGTTTCACTTATATTATATTTTTCTTATAGGAAACACACAACATGGAGTACGTGAACTTCTGGATGTTATCACTTTGAACTTCTCTCTGGTTTGAGTGAATTATTTTAAAACACAACAAACAACATCTTTTTATGTATTTTGGACATCTAAATACACGGTGAACCTCTCTCACAATTTTTTTTGAACTTTTCCTCGCCGAGCACTTGAACTTCTAGCAACCATTTTTTTCCATTTATGAGATTGTTTTCAAAAGTGCAAAAAATGGCGTTGTGCTTTTTATTTTTTGAAAAGGTAAATCCTAGGTTTTAATAAACTCCGAACTTCTATGTTATTTCAATTTGAACTTCACATTTTGATATTTTGAGTAAAGAATTGTATTCGGTCTTTATACGGAAAAAATTGAACATGGAAATACAAGATGCGCCTCTCTCGTAAGAATTTTTGAACTTCCCCGGACAGAGCACTTGAACTTCTTTCAACAAACCTTTTAATCTTTTAATTTTCTATACTTTTATTCTCATTTGAAATTCATTCCTTGCAGTAGTTGAACTTCTCGTTGTTTTCACATTGAACTTGTGTCACATATTTTTGTTCAACCTCTCACAAGAATTTTTGAACTTTCTTGGGCCGAGCACTTGAACTTCTAGCAAAATAACTTTTTAGCCTTTGCTTTTTTATTCTTTTTTTTCATACAAAATGCACACTGTGTAGTACGTGAACTTCTGGTAGTTATCAACCTGAACTTCTCTCGGTTACGTGAGAATATCTAAGTTTTTTCAATTTTTTGAACCTCTTTTTGTGTATTTTCTAAAAATGTGAAAAATTGGAGCTTTTTTAGTAAATGTCGAACTTCTTCGTTATTTCAAACCAAACTTCTTGGTTTATTCATTAGTAATGGGGAAGATCCACTTCTTCGTTGGAAGTTCAATAAGCAGATGGAGGGCGTCAAAGTTCTCACACATACGCGCACGTGCGCGCGCACACACACACACACACACACACATAGAGTTTGAACTCTCTCAAAATCAATATATGAACTTCCATAATTTCTTTCTATGAAAAAAATATCACACGTAGTCAAATTGAAACTCAACTTATATATTTTTTACATGTGTACCGCGCGAGGGGAACAACATGAACTTCTATCAGCAAACCAATTGTCCTTTCAGTTATGTACTATTTTTTGTCGTGTAAAATGCAATCCGCACATCCGTTGAACTGCTCATTGTTATCAATTTGAACTTTTGGCCACGTATTTTTGTTCATAATTCCTCACCCGTTTTGTAGTATTTTGCACAAATGATATACCTTGAGATATCACTGGAAAAAACACAACGTTTTTTTGTTGAGCATCTCGAACATACTTACATTTAACATACTTGACCTTCTCTAACATACTTACAAATAACATGCTTGACCTTCTCCAACACAATATTGAGTTGTCTGTATTATAATATGTTTTTTACAATTAACATACTTTGCCCTTCTCTTGAATTGTAAATATGTTAACTATAACAGAACAACCAATAAGCAAACCGCAATTGATTTCCCTCAAAACGGACAGAAAAACCCGAGTTTCGAAAACCCCCAAAGCAAAAAAATTACAACGTGTTATGTTATAATTAACATAATTTGACATTCCCGAACACAACTTTTTGACCTTTGCATAAACCAATATTAAAGTAAAAAAATGCATAGTAGAACAGCATTTTTTTTTGTATCCATTTTTTGAGATGATATCTTCATTCACAAAAAACTTTACATTTTTGCCGATGCTATTGATGAAAACATCAAACAAAGAGTAGTATCAGAGAGATAGAGCTTGGGTGGACCAGTGCAGGGAGATGGCAAAGTGGCTATAGGGGCTCGTCGGAGCAAGACTCCCTAGTGGAATACGTCGCGTGTTCTGTGCTGGGGCAACGGTCGGCGGCGTCGTTTTTTCAACATCGTCGTGCATTCTATCAGGTTCATGGACGAACAAAAAATTCAGTGAGGCATGCCGCCGGACTGCTCCTGCGCGCGACGTTGTACTGCATGCTCGAGATGGATGGTTGGGCAACCGGCACAGGCATGGCAAGGAGGCAAAACAGGGAGGGACACGGGTGGGGCAAATCAGAGAGACCGCCGCCCATGGTGGTTTGTTGGCCTTCCTCATCCACGGCGAGCACCTGGACGACCCCAATCGAGATCCTCGTTGTGGAGTATCGTCTTGGAGGAGAGGTGACCGGCGTGGTCGGGTGGCTTGGCTTGGCGGCGATACTGCTAGGAGGATGCACACCGTGGGAGAACCACCCGATCTGCGTGCGCTCCAGTTGCACGATGCGCCGGTGACGAGAAGAGGCGGGGGTAGGAGAGGCCGAGAGCCGAAAGAGAAGGATGGGTGGTGGCGGCGGATCTGGAGGATGGGGGCACTACAGCAGCGGTCGCCGGTCGGACCCGATGGTTGGGGCCAGGGCAGGCTCAGCGGGCGCTATGGGGGAGAGGCGTGGTGGGTGGAGGTGGGCGGCGGCTACAACTGGGGAGTGGGGAGGAGGCCCGGGGTGGCGCAGGGTCTAGGCCGTCGGCGGCGGATCTCGTGACTGGGGGTGGCGGCTTCGGTGGCCGGTAGTGTGGGGGTGTGTGTCGCAGCTCCGGTGGCTAACAGCAGGTGGGCGTTGGGGTCGGGTGGGAGGCGGCAGGGGGTCTGGCGGTGTTAGGGG
This sequence comes from Triticum urartu, assembly GCF_056163025.1. NCBI lineage: Eukaryota > Viridiplantae > Streptophyta > Magnoliopsida > Poales > Poaceae > Triticum > Triticum urartu. The sequence continues at coordinate 742,381,516 of NC_141875.1, read as the reverse complement.
GTGGCCCGTTGGGGCCGAGGGGCCGGCGGCGGGAGCTACGCCGGAGTAGGGGGCGGCGGCGGGAGGTGGTCGGGGGATCCAGAAAGAGGCGATGAAGTGCAGGAGGAGGAGGGGTGGGGTGGGAATGGGCCGGTCAAGTTTTCTCTTTTTTGCGTTTTCGGGAGCTCGAGAGGGCCCGACAGAGCCCTATATAGAGGCACCGTGATCCAAATAGCTATTCTAATCCCAGGATTAGAATAATGTTGTCCTATATTACATATATATATATATATATATATATATATATCTGTGTGTGTGTGTTGATGTTCTAAGAATGATCATGATGCCCTCATGTCCGTATTTTATTTTTATCGACACCTCTATCTCTAAACATGTGGACATATTTTTCGATTTCGGCTTTCGCTTGTGGACAAGCGAGTTCTAAGCTTGGGGGAGTTGATACGTCCATTTTGCATCATGTTTTTATATCAATATTTATTACATTATGGGCTGTTATTACACATTATGTCACAATACTTATGCCTATTCTCTCTTATTTTACAAGTTTTACATGAAGAGGGAGAATGACGGCAGCTGGGATTCTGGGCTGGAAAAGGAGCAAATATTAGAGACCTATTCTGCACAACTCCAAAAGTCCTGAAACTCCCCGGAAGTTATTTCCAGAATATACAAAAAATATTGAGCGAAGAAAATTCTAGAGGGGGGCCACACCCTGGCCGCGAGGGTGGGGGGCGCCCTACCCCATGGGCGCGCCCATGCCTCGTGGGCCCCCTGCTGGCCCTCCGATGCCCATCTTTGGCTATATGAGGTCTTTCGTCTGAGGAAAAATAATAAGCAAGCTTTCGGGAAGAAACTCCGCTGCCACGAGGCGGAACCAATCTAGGGCTCTGGTAGAGCTATTCTGCCGGGGAAACTTCCCTCCGGGAGGGGGAAATCATCACCATCGTCATCACCAACGATCCTCTCATCGGGAGGGAATCAATCTCCATCAACATCTAGTTGATGCTAGTTGGTTTACTTGGTGGAAGATCATATGTTCAGATCCATTATGCATATTAATACCCCTCTGATTATGAACATGAATATGCTTTGTGAGTAGTTACGTTTGTTCCTGAGGACATGGGAGAAATCTTGCTATTAGTAGTCATGTGAATTTGGTATTCGTTCGATATTTTGATGAGATGTATGTTGTCATCCCTCTAGTGGTGTCATGTGAACGTCGACTACATGACACTTCACCATTGTTTGGGCCTAGAGGGAGGCATTGGGAAGTAATAAGTAGATGATGGGTTGCTAGAGTGACAGAAGCTTAAACCCTAGTTTATGCGTTGCTTCGTAAGGGGCTGATTTGGATCCATATGTTTCATGCTATGGTTAGGTTTACCTTAATACTTCTGTTGTAGTTGCGGATGCTTGCAACGGGGGTTAATCATAAGTGGGATGCTTGTCCAAGTAAGGACAACACCCAAGCACCGGTCCATCCACATATCAAATTATCAAAGTACCGAACGCGAATCATATGAACGTGATGAAAACTAGCTTGACGATAATTCCCATGTGTCCTCGGGAGCGCTTTCCTTCATATAAGAGTTTGTCCAAGCTTGTCCTTTGCTACAAAAAGGATTGGGCCATCTTGCTGCACCTTATTTACTTTTATTACTTGCTACTCGTTACAAAATACCTTATCACAAAACTATCTGTTACCGATAATTTCAGTGCTTGCAGAGAATACCTTACTGAAAATTGCTTATCATTTCCTTCTGCTCCTAGTTGGGTTCGACACTCTTACCTATCGAAAAGCTACGATAGATGCCCTACAATTGTGGGTCATCAGAGCGCTTTGGGTGTATCAAACGTTACAACGTAACTGGGTGGCTATAAAGGTGCACTACAGGTATTTCCGAAAGTGTCTGTTGGGTTGACACGAATCAAGACTGGGATTTGTCACTCCGCGTGACGGAGATGTATCTCTGGGCCCACTCGGTAATGCATCTTCATAATGATCTCAATGTGACTAAGGAGTTAGCCACGGGATCATGCGTTACCGAACGAGTAAAGAGACTTGCCGGTAACGAGATTGAATGAGGTATGGGGATACCGATGATCGAATCTCGGGCAAGCTACATATCGATAGACAAAGGGAATTGTATACGGGATTGATTGAATCCCCGACATCATGGTTCGTCCAATGAGATCATCGTGGAAAATGTGGGAGCCAATATGGGTATCCAGATCCTGCTATTGGTTATTGGCTGGAGAGGTATCTCGGTCATGTCTGCGTGGTTCCCGAACCCGTAGGGTCTACACACTTAAGGTTCAGTGACGCTAGAGTTGTAATGGGAATAGTATGTGGTTATCGAAGGTTATTTGGAGTCCCGGATGAGATGCTAGACATGACGAGGAACTTCAGAATAGTCCGGAGGTGAAGATCGATATATTGGACGAAGGGTATTGGAGTCCGAAGTTGTTCTGGACGTACCAGGTGATGACCAGTGTGACCGAAAAGGGTTTCGGTGGCCTCAACAAGCATTGGGGTCTTATGGGCAAAGGGGAGGGGGCACATCAGCCCACTAAGGAGTTGTGCGCCCCTCCCACCCCATCTCATGTAACTTGGAGAGGTGGGGCACCTCCACCTGGCTTGGGAGGCAAGCCCCCACCTGGCTTGGCTTGGGGGGCAAGTCTCCCTAGGATTTCCCTAGGGAGATCCAATCTGCATTGGCTGCCGTCCCCTAGGGAAACCCTAGGGCGCCTCCTCCTCCCCCCTTCCCCCTATATGTAGTGAGGGGGAGAGAGGGAAGCTAGACCCCTTCCCTTGGCGCAGCCCTCCCTCCTCCTACACCTCCTCCTCTATAGTGCTTGCCGAAGCCCCGCCGGAGAATCGCAAGCTCCACCACCATGCCGTCGTGCTGCCGGAGCTCTCCCTCAACTTCTCCTCTCCTGTTGCTGGATCAAGAAGGAGGAGACGTCCCCGGGCTGTACATATGTTTAACGCGGATGCGCCATCCGTTCGGCGCTTGGATCGGATCTTCCGCGATTTGAATCGCCACGATTACGACTCCATCAACCGCGTTTTTGTAATGCTTCCGCTTAGCGATCTTCAAGGGTATGAAGATGCACTCCCTCTCTCTCGTTGCTAGCATCTCCTAGATTGATTTTGGTGACACGTAGGAATTTTTTTTGAATTATTACTACGTTCCCCAACACTGCTTCGAGGGGGACACCACTAGCAATGGAACTCCTAACATGGAACTACCGGTGTTTGGGAAATCGGCCGACACCTCGTGTCGCGCGCTATTGGATGCCCTGAAGGACTATAAACCTGAGGTATTGCTTTTTTCAGAAATGCACCTAGACACTTAATCGACTCAATGTCTAAAGAGAAGGCCGTAGATGGACTTAAATGCAGCAAATCCTGGTGATGGAGAAGTGGTGGTGTTCATCTTTTCCTGGAAACATGACGTTATTATTTGACGATATTTAGAGGGTCTCCCTGCTTTGAATTATAAGGCAACGACCAACCACAAAGTGCATACAAATAGGCGACCAAGTTGCGAGAAAACATAAAATAAATAGTCTTGCTGGGGGCTCAGCGCTACATCCCCTGAAATGAAGCTATGAAACCAATTCGGCTTGGGAGGAGGTAATGGTGGCGGTGGATGTGGCGACGGAGGCATCAACATAGGTGTGAGACGTGAGGTGATGGATCAAAGGTCGGCGGAGATCTTGCCGATGTTCTCCCGAGCATGCCGCTTGCTAAGCAGCCACCATAGCTGTAGAAATTCACGCAATTTGTAAATAGCACAGTCACCTGAAGTGGGATCACATTCTGAATCACATGCTTATTACGCACATTCCATACATGACTTTATTATTTAGTTGCTCTACTATGATTTCAAACAGAATTCGTATGCAAGTTGTGGAGTTGCAAGACTTGATTTGGAGATAAATTATCAAACATAATTCATGGGAAAGAATGCGGGACATGCATCAACATGACATGCCTTGGGTCATGTTTTGTGACTTTATGAGACTATTTATACTATGCAGATGTTTCCGTATGCGCTGTCTTATTCGCAGAGAGAAACAACCGATAACTGATAATAGTATGCTTTGCGGAGCTTGTCAGGCTCAGGAGCAAAACTTTGGAAGATATCAAACAAAAAACATATTTTCATAAAGTGTTGCCGAATAATGAATCATATTCAATTTGAGAAAAATTAAGCATATGAGATTCTTAGAAAGGAAAAGTGCTCCCAGTTTGTAGTAAACTTGGATAGATGGTTCAAAAAACAAATTTGATAGATGGGCTAGCTGCTAATACACATTGTACCAGTACCAGTAACTTAGATAACTTAGTCCTGCACATAACACTGTCAGCAACTTGGATAGATGGTTCCGCAAACACTAAGATAGATGGGGCTCATATTACAGTAACTTCAATATATGGGGCTGCTGCATAACTTAGTTCTCCACACACAGATAGTTACGGTATGTGCAGGACATGAGGAGATTTCATAAATAATGTAGTAATCGCTAATATAATTCCAACAGACTCTTAGCATCGCTACGAGTGAGAAAGTCTCATCGTAGTCAACTCCTTGAACTTGTCGGAAAACATTGTTACTACAAGTTGAGCTTTCTTAATGGTGATACTTACCATCATTGTCCGTCTTCCTTTTAAAATCCATATGTACCTAATAGCCTTACGACCATCAAGTAGTTCTTCCAAAGTCTACACTTTGTTTTCATATATGGATCCTCTCTCGGATTATATGGCCTCGAGCCATTTTGGAATCCAGGCCCACCATCGCTTCTCCATAGCTCGTAGGTTCATTGTTGTCTAGCAACATGACTTCCAAGACAGGATTACGTACCACTCTAAAGTAGTACGCATCCTTGTCATCCCACGAGGTTTGGTAGTGACTTGATCTGAAGTTTCATGATCACTATCATAAGCTTCCACTTCAATTGGTGTAGGTGCCACAGGAACAACTCCCTGTGCCCTGCCACACACTAGTTGAAGAGACGGTTCAATAATCTCATCAACTCTCCACCATCCTCCCACTCAATTCTTTCGAGAGAAACTTTTCCTCGAGAAAGGACCCGATTCTAGAAACAATCCCTTATTGCTTTCGGATCTGAGACAGGAGGTATACCCAACTGTTTTGGGTGTCCTATGAAGATGCATTTATCCGCTTTGGGCTCGAGCTTATCAGCCTGAAACTTTTTCACATAAGCGTCGCAGCCCCAAACTTTTAAGAAATGACAGCTTAGGTTTCTCTAAACCATAGTTCATACGGTGTCATCTCATCGGAATTACGTGGTGCCCTATTTAAAGTGAATGTGGTTGTCTCTAATGCCTAACCCATAAACTATCGTGGTAATTCGATAAGAGACATCATGGTATGCATCATATCCAATAGGGTGCAGTTATGATGTTCGGACACACCATCACACTATGGTGTTCCAGGCTGTATGAGTTGTGAAACAATTTCCACAATGTCTTAATTCTGTGCCAAACTCGTAATTCAGATATTCATCTCTATGATCATACCGTAGATATTTTATCCTCTTATCACGACGATCTTTCAACTTCACCCTGAAATTACTTGAACCTTTCAATAATTCAGACTCGTGATTCATCAAGTAAATATACTCAACATCTACTCAAATCATCTGTGAAGTAAGAACATAACGATATCCACTACATGCCTCAGCACTCATTGGACTGCACACATCAAAATGTATTACTTCCAACAAGTTGCTTTCTAGTTCCATTTTACTGAAAACGAGGCTTTCAGTCATCTTGCCCATGTGGTATGATTTGCATGTCTCAAGTGATTCAAAATCAAGTGAGTCCAAACGGTCCATTTGCATGGAGTTTCTTCATGCATATACACCAATAGACATGGTTCGCATGTCTCAAACTTTTCAAAAACGAGTGAGCCCAAAGATCCATCAACATGGAGCTTCTTCATGCGTTTTATACCGATATGACTTACGTGGCAGTGCCACAAGTAGGTGGTACTATCATTACTATCTTATATCTTTTGGCATGAACGTGTGTATCACTACGATCGAGATTCAATAAACCATTCATTTTAGGTGCAAGACCATTGAAGGTATTACTCAAATAAACAGAGTAACCATTATTCTCCTTAAATGAATAACCGTATTGCGATAGACATAATCCAATCATGTCTATGCTCAACGCAAACACCAATCTCGATGGTAGAGGGAGCGTGCGATGCTTGATCACATCAAGCTTGGGAAAAACTTCCAACACATATCGCCAGCTCACCTTTAGCTAGTCTCCGTTTACTCCGCAGCCTTTTATTTCGAGTTTACTAACACTTAGCAACCGAACCGGTATCTAATACCATGGTGCTACTAGGAGTACTAGTAAAGTACACATTAACACAATCTATATCCAATATACTTCTATCGACCTTGCCAGCCTTCTCATCTACCAAGTATCTAGGGTAATTCTGCTCCAGTGGCTGTTCCCCTTATTACAGAAGCACTTAGTCTCGGGTTTGGGTTCAACCTTGGGTTTCTTCACTAGAGCAGCAGCTGATTTGCCGTTTCATGAAGTATCCCTTCTTGCCCTTGCCCTTCTTGAAACTAGTGGTTTCATCAACAATTGATGCTCCTTCTTGATTTCTACTTTTGTGGTGTCAAACATCGCGAATATCTCAAGGATCATCATATATGTCCCTGATATATTATAGTTCATCACGAAGCTCTAGCAGCTTGGTGGTAATGAGTTCGGAGAAACATCACTATCTCATCTGGAAGATCAACTCCCACTCGATTCAAATGATTGTTGTACTCAGACAATCTGAGCACAAGCTCAACAATTGAGCTTTCCTCCCTTAGTTCGCAGGCTAAGAAAATCGTCGGAGGTCTTATACCTCTTGACGTGGGCACGAGCCTAAAATCCCAATTTCAGCCCTCGAAACATCTCATATGTTTCGCGACGTTTCAAAACGTCTTCGGTGCCTCAACTCTAAACCGTTTAACTGAACTATCACGTAGTTATCAAAATGTGTATGTCAGATGTTCGCAACATCCACAGACAACGTTCGAGGTTCAGCACACTGAGCAGTGCATTAAGGACATAAGCCTTCTATGAAGCAATGAGGACAATCCTCAGTTTACGGACCTAGTCCGCATAATTGCTACTATCAACTTTCAACTAAATTTTCTCTAGGAACATATCTAAACAGTAGAACTGAAGCGTGAGCTACGACCTAATTCGCGAAGAACTTTTGACTATGTTCAGGATAATTAAGTTCATCTTATGAACTCCCACTCAGATAGACATCCCTCTAGTCATCTAAGTGATTACATGATCCGAGTCAACTAGGCCGTGTCCGATCATCACGTGAGACGGACTAGTCATCATCGGTGAACATCTTCATGTTGATCGTATCTACCATACGACTCATGCTCGACCTTTCGGTCTCTTGTGTTCCGAGGCCATGTCTGTACATGCTAGGCTCGTCAAGTCAACCTAAGTGTTTCGCGTGTGTAAATCTGTCTTACACCCGTTGTATGTGAACGTTAGAATCTATCACACCCGATCATCACGTGGTGCTTCGAAACAACAAACTGTCGCAACGGTGCACAGTTAGGGGGAACACTTTCTTGAAATTATTATGAGGGATCATCTTATTTACTACCGTCGTTCTAAGTAAACAAGATGCAAAAACATGATAAACATCACATGCAATCAAATAATAGTGACATGATATGGCCAATATCATATAGCTCCTTTCATCTCCATCTTGGGGCTCCATGATCATCTTGTCACCGGCATGACACCATGATCTCCATCATCATGATCTCCATCATCGTGTCTCCATGAAGTTGCTCGTCAACTATTATTTCTACTACTATGGCTAACACGTTTAGCAATAAAGTAAAGTAATTTACATGGCGTTTCTCAATGACACGCAGGTCATACAAAAAATAAAGACAACTCCTATGGCTCCTGCCGGTTGTCATACTCATCGACATGCAAGTCGTGATTCCTATTACAAGAACATGATCTCATACATTACATATATATCATTCATCACATCCTTTGGCCATATCACATCACAAAACACTTGCTGCAAAAACAAGTTAGACGTCCTCTAATTGTTGTTGCAAGTTATTACGTGGCTGCTATAGGTTTCTAGCAAGAACATTTTCTTACCTACACCAAAACCACAATGTGAATTGCCAATTTCTATTTACCCTTCATAAGGACCCTGTTCATCGAATCCGATCCGACTAAAGTGGGAGAGATAGACACCCGCCAGCCACCTTATGCAGCTAGTGCATGTCAGTCGGTGGAACCGGTCTCACGTAAGCGTACGTGTAAGGTTGGTCCGGGCCGCTTCATCCCACGATGCCGCCGAATCAAGATAAGACTAGTAACCGCAAGATAATTGACAATATCGACGCCCACAACTACTTTGTGTTCTACTCGTGCATAGTAACTACGCATAGACCTAGCTCATGATGCCACTGTTGGGGAACGTAGCAGAAATTCAAAATTTTCCTACGTATCACCAAGATCTATCTATGGAGAAACCAGCAATGAGGGGAAGGAGAGTGGATCTACATACCCTTGTAGATCGCTAAGCGGAAGCGTTCAAGAGAACGGGGTTGAAGGAGTCGTACTCGTCGTGATTCAAATCACCGGAGATCCTAGTGCCGAACGGACGACACCTCCGCGTTCAACACACGTACAGCCCGGTGATGTCTCCCATGCCATGATCCAGCAAGGAGAGAGGGAGAGGTTGAGGAAGACTCCATCCAGCAGCAGCACAACGGCGTGGTGGTGGTGGAGGAGCGTGGTACTCCAGCAGGGCTTCGCCAAGCACCGCAAGAGACGAGGAGGGAGAGGGGTAGGGTTGCGCCAAGAAGGAGAGGAACTCGTGTGTCTTGGGCGGCCCAAACCTCAAGTATATATAGGGGGATGGGAGGGGCTGCGCCCCCACCTAGGGTTCCGTCCCTAGGGGTGGCGGCCAGGTGGAGGGGGAGAGGGAGGCGCACCAGGCATGGGCCCTAAGGCCCATCTGCCCTTAGGGTTTGCCCCCCCTCCTCCCCTTAGGCGCCTTGGGCCCTTGTACGGGGCGCACCAGCCCACCTGGGGCTGGTCCCCTCCCACACTTGGCCCATGCAGCCCTCCGGGGCTTGTGGCCCCACTTGGTGGACCCCCGGGACCCTCCCGGTGGTCCCGGTACGTTACCGATAAACCCCGAAACTTTTCCGGTGACCAAAACAGGACTTCCCATATATAAATCTTTATCTCCGGACCATTCCGGAACTCCTCGTGACATCCGAGGTCTGATCCAGGACTCCGAACAACATTCGGTAACCACATACAAACTTCCTTTATAACCCTAGCGTCATCGAACCTTAAGTGTGTAGACCCTACGGGTTCGGGAACCATGCAGACATGACCGAGACGTTCTCCGGTCAATAACCAACAGCGGGATCTGGATACCCATGTTGGTTCCCACATGTTCCACGATGATCTCATCGGATGAACCACGATGTCGAGGATTCGATCAATCCCGTATACAATTCCCTTTGTCTAGTGGTACGATATTTGCCCGAGATTCGATCGTCGGTATCCCGATACCTTGTTCAATCTCGTTACTGGCAAGTCTCTTTACTCGTTCCGTAACACATCATCCCGTGATCAACTCCTTGGTCACATTGTGCACATTATGATGATGTCCTACCGAGTGGGCCCAGAGATACCTCTCCGTTTACACGGAGTGACAAATCCCAGTCTCGATACGTGCCAACCCAACAGACACTTTCGGAGATACCTGTAGTGTACCTTTATAGCCACCCAGTTACGTTGTGACGTTTGGCACACCCAAAGTATTCCTACGGTATCCGGGAGTTGCACAATCTCATGGTCTAAGGAAATGATACTTGACATTAGAAAAGCTTTAGCATACGAACTACACGATCTTTGTGCTAGGCTTAGGATTGGGTCTTGTCCATCACATCATTCTCCTAATGATGTGATCCCGTTATCAACGACATCCAATGTCCATGGTCAGGAAACCGTAACCATCTATTGATCAACGAGCCAGTCAACTAGAGGCTTACTAGGGACATGGTGTTGTCTATGTATCCACACAATTATCTGAGTTTCCTATCAATACAATTCTAGCATGGATAATAAACGATTATCATGAACAAGGAAATATAATAATAACCAATTTATTATTGCCTCTAGGGCATATTTCCAACAGGTCTGTCGTTTAGACGACCAAGACACGAGGTTATCGCCAAGATACACACAGTAGCCAGAGGTGGAGCGCCTGGTGTCGGGACATCCAGCCCAGTCAGCGTCAGAGTATGCCGTGAGGGCCGTGGAGGAGGAGCTGGAGATATGCAGGCTAAGATCGAGTGTACCCTTGAGATACCGAAGAATGCGCCTGACCAAGTGCATATGGGGCTCCCGCGGTGCGTGCATGTACAAACAGGCCTGCTGTACGGCGTGCGCTATATCGGGACGAGTGAGTGTCAAATACTGCAAGGCACCGGCGTAGCTCAGATATTCCGTGGGATCGGAAAGAAGAAGACCATCCGGAGCCGAAAGTTTGCACTTGGTGTCGATGGGAGTGGCTACAGGATTGCAGTTAACCATACCAGCGCGCTGAAGAAGCTCCAAGCATACTGTCGCTAAGAGAGAACCATGCCCGAGAGTGTCCGAGTGATGGAGATACCGAGGAAGAATGACAAGGCACCAAGGTCGGTCATAGCAAACTCGGCATGCAACCGCTGGATGAGGTCTCGTAGGAGCCTGTCTGTCGATGCAGTGATGACAATGTCGTCCACATATAATAAGAGGTAGGCGAGGTCGGATCCACGCTGGTAGATAAAGAGAGAGACATCCGACTTGGATGCCACAAAGCCGAGCCGGTGTGCAAAGAGCGCAAAGCGCTGGTACCAAGCACGTGGGGCCTGCTTGAGGCCATAGAGCGATTTATGCAGGCGGCACACATAGTCCGGGCAGCGAGCGTCGACGAGGCCAGGTGGTTGTTGACAGTAAACCTCCTCGTCAAGATTGCCATTGAGAAAGGCGTTCTTGACATCAAGCTGGTGGATCGGCCATGACCGCGAGACGACAATGCTGAGGACGATGCGGATGGTGGCAGGCTTAACAACAGGATTGAATGTCTCGTCAAAGTCAATGCCTTGTTGTTGAGAGTAGCCACGTACCACCCATCTTGCCTTGTACCGGGCAAGGCTGCCGTCCGAGTGAAATTTATGCTTGAAAATCCACTTCCCTGAAACAACATGAGCACGAGGAGGACGTGGAACAAGAGACCACGTCCCGTTAGTGACAAGAGCATCAAATTCCTTGGTCATAGCACGACGCCAGTGGGGGTCATGGAGTGCACCCCGGTATGTTTTAGGTATTGGGGAGGGAGTGGAGTGGGAGGCGGAAAGGTTGAGATGATCGGTGTGTTGAAATAGACCACGTTTAGCCCGGGTGACCATAGTATGGGTGTTGGACGGAGAGGGAGGCCGGTGAATAACTACCGGCGGGGACGCGTCGCTCAAGATAGGGATGGAGTCTGTCGTTGGGTTAGAAGAGGGTATGGGCGTCTCGGAAGAGAGGGACCCGGGAGGAGTACGGGCAGGGGCTGACGTAGGGGATGGGGAAGACGCGCCATGAAAAGCGGGTGACAGAGTTGCATGCATGTCGGGCGCCGGGTGCGGTGCGAACCCTGGCGGGTGACTGGGTAGGGAGCATGCGGGGGATCGGGGCGTGGAGTGGGCCGCTGGCGTGGTGTGGCGAGCTGGCGGGGTGCGAGCTGGCGGGGAGGTGCGAGCGGGCGGAGTCGCATGGGAGGGGGTGCCATGCATAGCGGGTGCTGGATGTGCATGCATAACGGGTAGGGTAGGGTGTTCTGTGGTGGCTAGGTCGAGAAGAAAATCGAGGGCAGCAACAGAATTGGAGGGCCGATCGGGAGAGTGGGAGAAGGGGAAAATAGTCTCGTCAAATATCACATGACGAGAGATGATGACACGGCGAGTTGATAGATCGAGGCAACGATAGCCTTTGTGATTAGTTGGGTAACCTAAGAAGACACAAGCAACGGATCGTGGGGCGAGCTTGTGTTTGGCGGTAGCGGATTGGTTAGGGTAACATAGACAACCGAAGACACGGAGAGTAGAGTAGTTCGGTGGTGTGTCGTATAGACGTATGTATGGTACCGAAAAACCAATAGACTGGGAGGGGCGTATGTTGACAAGGTATGTTGCCGTGGCAAGAGCTTCAGCCCAATAGCATGGTGGCATGGATGACTGGAAAAGAAGGGTTCGAGTGACATCGTTGATGGTGCGGATTGCTCGTTCGGCCTTGCCGTTTTGAGCGGACGTATAGGGGCATGAGAGACGGAGATGAATGCCGTTGGTGGAGAAATATGTGGTGACCGTGGAGTTGAGAAATTCTGTCCCGTTGTCGGCTTGCATGGCAATGAGAAAGCGCGAAAATTGCGTACGGATGGAAGCGATTAAGTTAATAATGGTTTGAGCAGTCTCAGATTTTTGGCGAAGGGGAAAAGTCCACATGAAATGAGAAAAATCATCGACAATAATAAGATAGTATTTGAAACCAGAATTACTCAAAAGTGGTGATGTCCAAAGATCACAATGTATCAACTGAAAGGGTTCGACACTTATTGAAGTAGACCTAGTGAATGGCAAGCGCACGTGTTTGCCAAGTTGGCAAGCATGACAAACATGCGAGGCTGCTTTATTACAAGAAATAAAAGAGTTCTTATGAAGACGGGACATGGCATCACGTCCCGGATGTCCTAAGCGACGATGCCAAAGCTCGGTCGAGGTGGTGGCGAGGAGTCCATGAGCATGGTGGTTGATGATCGAGGACGGGAAGACGTAGAGATCTCCGAGGCTATTGCAACGAAGAATCACGGCCTTGGTGTGAAGGTCCTTCACAGAAAAGCCGAACGGGTCAAATTCGATGGAACAGAGATTATCAATAGTAAAACGACGAACAGAAAGTAAGTTCTTGACAATATGAGGTACTAGTAAGACATGTCGAAGAACAAGAGAACGGGCGGAAGTGGGAATATATGCGTGGCCAGTATGAGTGATGGGTAAGGTTGAGCCATTGCCAACAGTGACAAGGGAGGAGGAACATGAGGGAGATAGGTTGTGAAGCATACCGGGATCGGACGCCATATGTGCGGTGGCGCCGGAATCCATGACCCACTCACCAACGGTCGAAGGGGTGGCGGCGTTGTTCAGGGCAGTAAGGAGGGCGGAGCAGTCCCACGCCGGCGTGCCGCCATAAGCAGGTGTCGGTGGAGGATTGGTGCCGAACGCCTGGCCATGGAGCGGGGCGAGGGAGGTGAAGGCCTGGGCCGGTGGCAGCGCTGGAGGCCGCGGGCCAAGCAGACCAGCCCCAGCGTTGGGTCGCATCACGGGCGGCGGTGAACCTGTTGGGCGTGCCCGGTGTACGGGTTAAAGCAGACCCAAGGGCCGACGGAGGAGGGCGCCCCGCGCTGGTGTTGGCCGTCGCTGAAGTTGGAGTGCCCGCTGCCGTTGTTGCCGCCTCCAGCAGCCTTCTTCTTCCTCCGGTTGTTGTTGTTGCGATTCCCACCAGAAGAGCCACCACCCGTGGTGTTGCCATGGCGAGAGCCGTCACCACGGTCATTACCACGGTGGTGACCAGAAGGAGCAGAGCCGCCGGCGCCATGGGAGGAGGAGCCGCCGTACAGGGCGGTCTGGTTGCCAAGCGCGATGGAGTTCGCGAGCTGGGTCTCGCGGAGTGTCAGCAGCGACCTCGTCTGGCTGAACGAGGGAAGAGGACTCTGCATAGTCACGATCGTCGTGATGTCGGAGAAGCGCGCGTTGAGCCCACGGAGGCAATTGAGGACAAGGGTCTGGTCAGAGACAGGGGTGCCGACGTCGCTGAGAGCGTCAGAGAGGGCCTTCAGGCGATGACAGTAGGCGGTGACGGAGAGATCACCTTGGACGAGGCTGCGGAACTCCGCCTCCAGATAGACAGCTCAAGTCATCTGATTATCCAGAAAGAGATTAGTGACGAGCGTCCAGGCCTCCTGCGCCGTTTGATCCTCCGCCATCATAATGTCCAGAATCTCATCAGAGATGGACCCGTACAGCCAAGAACGCACGACGTAATCCTCGAGCATCCAGTCCGCGGTGCGGTCCTCCTCGGCGGTGGCGGTGTTGACGTGGGAGAGAAGGTCATACTTGCCGAGGAGAACCCTAATGAGCATCCTCCACTTGGTGAAATTGGAAGCCTGAAGGTCCAAGGTAACAGGAACATGTGTGCGGACCCTTGCGACGTTGATGGCGGGAGATGCGGTGGCGGGCATGGCAACGGTGGTGAGGGCGCCAGTGGTGGAGGTGGTGGTGGCGGGGAGGGATGGGGAGGTGAGGGAGGAGGTGGTGCTTGGGGAGGTGGACATGGCGGCTGGACCTGGGAGGGGAGGCGGGCGGCTTGGAGGAGGGTTGAGGATCGAGCAAGTCTGATACCAAGAAAACGATTATGCTGTGTAACTCACGCACCTTGATGGGCGTCCTTGTATACACATATAAAGGGGTTACATGCCTTGGTAATCAAGGAAAATCAGAAGAAATCCAGACAGAATCATACAACAAATATTCGGTGGGATTTTGTGTAAGTTTCTTATTACATGTGATATGAACAAAAGGATTACTTTAACATCCTATCTTTCCATATTGAAGCCATGTCTGAAGCTTTACGTGAGCAGTCTCAATTTCACTATAGGATTCGCCAATGAGCTGTGGGTTAAGCGACTTCAAATGCCATGAGCCCCATGCGGGGAGACCTGCATTATGATATTTCGGGTTTGGGGGGGGGGGGGGGGGGGTGCCGTCGCCCTCCTACCTGGTGCCACTTGATAACTTGCATGACGCCCAAGACTTCTACTAAGGTGAGTTGTGATCCCAAGGTTCCTGAATCTATTTGTAATTCAGAGCCATGGAGGAACTGTCCTGTTGGTGCAATCCTATTTCATTGGCATCTTAATCAAAGCTTGCTGAAGCTCGTGATGCACCTTTTTTGAATTGAACCATTGCATTTCTATCCACACTCCACAAACTTTTGGACTACCACCGCTGTAATGCAACCATGTTGTTTTTTTAGAAAAGAGAATTACCCCGGCTTCTGCATCTGGGCGATGCATACGGCCAGTTTATTAAGTATTCTCACAAGACCTTACAAAGTCATACAACAGCAAGACTGAAGCCACCGTCTAAGCAACAACTGTCGCTGCACCTATCCAATTGATGAAGGGGCGCAGATAGTCTGGGCCTAATACCAAACAAACATCGCAACCAAACTTAAACATTTAAGACCTGAGGTCCCAACCAGGACGCTTGCCGGGTATGGGGCACCTACCAGTCCGGCGCACTCCTCAACCAGGACGCCTGTCGGGTATGAGGCCGCCGCAGCCACCTGCCACCAATCCATCTTCAGAGCCGCACTGTTGCATATACTGTGCCAGGGCTCTCTGCCATCGACGCCACCATGACGTCTGACAGCGTCGTCCTCCTACGTGAGTCCATCCTCCCACAGCGAACTCCGAATCTGCACTGCGCCACGCCGTTAAGATTCGTCAACATCAGTGTGTAGGATGAAGCACCGCTCCACCAAAGAATCCGTCCTCTGGTCCCTCGATCACGTGTGTACCTCCAAGAATGACGCCCCCAAGGAATGAACTACACCAGAGAGCCGCCGTCATCCGATCTAGGGTTTCCCCCGGAGGTAGCAGAGAGTGGCCTTGAACTTCTCCGCGGCGATGCCTTCAAGAAGGGAACGATGCAGATAGCGCCGCCACCGCCGGCCTTAGCAGAAGCCAAAGGCAAGTTTTCACCTAGATCAGTTCGAAGGGATCCAACTCTCGTACACGGGCTGCCGTCACTACCAGGACCACCAAGCAGACCCTGGAATACCGGCAAATCAGCGAGCCGCCGGCACCACAACATCCAGATAGCCGGCCACACCGGGCCGCCGCCATCCCCTGCGCCATCCGGGTCAGAGACGGAGCCGCCGACCGCACAGGAACCGCCGTCGCTTGCACACGCCGGAGCGCCGCCGAGAGCCCAGCGCCCGCCATCGCTTGCCGAAGCAAGCCTCCGCCCGAGCACTGACGCCACCGTGGAGCCATCAAATCAGGGAGGAAGACGTCGCGCGCCGACCACCCTCGCGGACCCCGCCGCACGCCCGAGCGCCGGCGCCACCTCAGCGCCATCACATTGGGAGGAGGAGGAGCCCGCGCCTCGCGGCCCCGCGCAGACCACGCCGCCGCCAGCGCCGCGTAGAGGAGCCCCGCCCAGATCCGTCGGCGGCCTGACCTGCCGCCGAGCCAAGCGCCGCCGCGACGACCGGCCGTCCCGCGCCGCCCAGGAGCCTCGCGAGGAGGGAGGGAGCCCCGCCGCCGCCAACGCACGCGCGGGCTTTGCCCGGCGGCGTCCCCTGACGGCGGCGAGGGAGAAGGAAGGCGAGAAAGGGGAGCGGTGCGGTGATCTACTATTCCGCCCGGTCCGCTCGCGGGAGCGGCACGGGGGACTTCACCTCTTTGCCATCACGTGAACCCTGTAGTCCTGGAGACCTGGACTGTAAGCAGCTGCCAGCTGGTGATTTTTCACGTGCAACCATGTGGTACCCGGAACCAAGTGGACATCATTATTCACACAACCAGCGTGTTACACTGAGATCAGCATGGCGATTATCAGCATAACAAACAAACACAAAAGTGCTACATAAATTAATATGTAAAGTTAGATTTGTTGAAATATATTGTCGCCTCTCTCCATCAGTTCGGACTTTTGGAGCAACTCGCTGGTGCATGAATTCAATATAGTATACGAGCCAAGTGGTCTGGAGTTCAAGATCCTGCCAATGCAATACTAAAAAAGTGATTCTACCGCCTAAATCGATCTCACATCTAAGGCCAACTCCACCGCGCGACCCTATCCTGTCCGGCCCCATCCGTTTGGGGTAAAAGGGACAAAAAAGGCGGCCCAGCGCGCGGGAGCAAACGGACTTTTGTCCGCTTTGTGTCCGCTTTCGACCCATTCCCGGCCCAAACTTGCGCCGCTTTTGGGGTGAAACGGACACCACGCGGACACGCAGGTCGTCTGCGCGTGTCCTCCCCTGGCCCGCCCGTCGGTGGCACAAGACGGGCCTTTTTCTATCCGCCCCCCTCCCTCCCTCCGGCCGCACCCCCTCCACTCTTCCCCACTCTTCCCGTCGTCGCCACCGCCGCCGCCGCTGCCATTGCAGTCGTGCAGTTCGGACGCGAGCTCGCCCAACCCCTTCCCCTCGGCGCCGGGCTCGGACGCGACCACGGCCACCTGGTTTGCGCACCCGCCGGCCAGTTTTGGGGCGGATCCGGTCGGTCTTGAGCTCAGCCGGCTGTGGGAGGCCGGGCCGAGCCATGGACTGGCCGGGCACCTCACCGGAAGGCCCTGGCAGGGCCGCAAGGTCACATGCAGGCAGTGGCTCCTCCTCTAGCCGCTCGGATCTGCACCGTCGGTGGTCCGCCGGCAGATACACGAATGGCGGCCGGCTGGGCTCGGTGCTTGCCCAAAAGCTCGCCGGCGCACCGTTGCCACTCATTAAGTGCGACCACTGCCCAAGGATGGTCGTGCGCCTCGTGTCTACAACGCCGGAACATCCCGGATGGGTGTTCATCAAGTGCTTAAACGATGGGGTATGCGCTTTTTTTAGCGTCGGTTTGTGCTCTAGATTTAACTAGTTGTGCTAACTTCAAATTTTGTTGTGTAGAATGGATGCAAGTTTTGGTATTGGGAAGAAGAGTACATCGATATATTGATAGAGCAAAATTTAGTACATGTTCGTGCACTTTTAGCTAGCATAGAGGCTATAAATGAGACAAGTGCACTTGTTGCTAGATTAGAGGCTAGACACGAGACTAGATGTGAGGAGGAAGCAACATCGACTTCTGGCTTGAATAAGAAAGGAGGATGCCAGATCGAGCCTCCTCCTCCACAGATCAACAACGAGTGCATCGAGAAGGCCCTAACCCAACTCAAGGGAGCAGTTATGGAAGTTGGGTATCTTCTAAAATGTATTCTTGTGGTTCTTGTTTTCTTTGGTCTTGCTTTACGAGTCAAAATGTGATGATGTATTTTTCATATACCAAAAATGAATAATGAAATAAAGTTAAGGACTTGCAAAGAAATAATACGCGGACAGGATGCGGCCGGGATGCGTCCGCGCGCTGGGCGCACGGCCACCGCATCCCAGGACAGGCCCGGACACGACCCCAAATCCCTACCCAAAGGGACAAAAACCGGACAAAACGGACGTCCGTTTGGGGTCGCGCGGTGGAGTTGGCCTAACAACTACAATAGGCAAGACGTGAGGGAGAGTGTTGAAATATATTGCCCGCCTCGCTCCATCAGTTCGGACTTTTGGAGCAACTGGCTGGTGCATGAACTCAATAAGATTTACTACAATGCCTATAGTAACTAGTCGGCATAACTTTACATATAGATAGATATAAGCCATGATAAATAAAGATAGTGGAAGGACGACATGGAATCGATCCACAGTGTGATCAAGCTGAATCAATCGGATTTGACGATCACCTATTGAGAGCTGCTTCATCCCTCCACCACTTCCTATTGTCAGGTCCAGCGAATCCAGGTAGTTCCCTGTAGTGGGCGGCAAGCTGCTCGGCGGGGACGTCAACGTAGCTATTGGTCAGAAAATCGACGTTGATCTTTGCCAGCAGCAGCTCCTCGCTGTGGCCTGCGTCGGTCTTCTTGTGTGGAACCTTGCCGTCCAGCTTCTTCTGCTGATCGTAGATCCAGATCCAGCCTAGCGGGAAGGTCAGCAGATCACCCTTGAGCGCCTCCCGCAGCAGGATCTCAATCACGATTGGAAAGCTGGAAGCCTCCGTGCCTGCCATCCGTGGATCTACGTACTGGTCAACTGCGTAACGATTGCAGTTTTGGTGGATCTGGGGGGTTAACGCTAGGGTGGCGATGGCGTTGTCATCTCGATAGGCGAGAGGCGAGAACCCTACCTTAACCTGGACATCGAGATAGACGGCCGACTCTGGGTGGGGTGTCTATAGGAATATTTTATGTCGGTTAAAAAAATATGGCGGGAATCGGCCAGCACAACAGCCATTGGATCAATCTGCACTTCTCCAATCACCTCACGGACTCACCGTTTAAGACGTCAATGATGGTCTTGAAGTGGCCCGTACCGGCTTGTAGCATCATCCGCTAGTCTTTGCAGTACCCGCATGCGCCTTGACCCGCAGCATCGGCGACGCCGACCTTGCAGCATCACTTTTTGGCTTGCAATATCATCGCCTGGTCTTCGCAGCACCAACATTTTCCCTGCCCTGCAACATCTCCTTTCAGTGTTGTATCCAGGCTTGCTCCTCTGCATGCAACGGATATTATGGGTCATTGTAGCATGCCGCTTAGGTTTTTGTAGCAAAATACACATGAGGTTGCACCATGTTAGAAAACATTTGCATCGCCACAGAAAATTAGAATCGAGCTCATCCATGACAATTGTTGACACACCGTCGGCACTAGACCTGATGACCCCATACTGATTTCTTCTGTTACTTCATCTTCCCTTGTGCTCGCCAGCATAACAGAAGCTATGTCTTCCTATAACTGAAACCCATGGGCCGGCAACGCATCTCATGACCTTTATTTTGGGGGTGGCGAGGAGAGAAGGGTGATGGTCTAATGGAGAAGAGGGAAGTCGGTGATGACGACAATGCAAAGGCCCGTGAGCGATGGAGATGGTGTGTGCATGAGACATGATTGGGGGTGACGGGCAGTGAAGAGAGAGTGGGCGATGGTCTGATGGAGCTAGCTGCGAACGGAGGGGAGGCAGCTAGCTGCGATATGGTTTCGCTGCTTTGACTTGTGGCTATAACATGGATGCTCTATTTATCTTCCAGCTCGGCACGGTCATTTTCTAGTGCTGACAAGATCAAGTCAACCGGTGGTCGTGTGGCAACGTAAATACAGTAACAAGTTGTTTTAGTAGGATGGTTGCTATTGTAATTCACTCTTTTCTTTTTAAAAACTTTTTGCCCTTTCTCAGGGATCATTTATATCTCGCATTTCCTAAGTCAGATTTCGCTCTCCCGTGACAACCATCATGGACCGGACCTAAACTACTAGTAACGCTCTCGGCGGTTTAGTGTGACAAGATCGAAATGGTCACTTTCTTTTTTAACTAGGTTGAGCAGCTGTTGGTACGCCTTCATACGCTTTGCTTGCATTTTTCTATTAATGTACTTCGGGTGTAAAATAAAAAAGACTGTTCAGGTACATTAAAAAAGCTTCCAAGTATTTTTCAAAATTGGAACCCGTCACTCGTGTACAGTTCAAATTCAAACCTTTCCTCTATCTAACCTAGATACCAACAATCAAACCTATTTTGTACGAAGAGTACCTCTTTTATCACATGATTGACTCATCGATAAAAGTTCACTTTATAACCGCTGGCTCCTGAAGAAGAAACTGGTGCCGTCCTGCATGAATCATAGAATTATTGTCGTGGTTTTAGTTAAAACCACGTCACCAAAACATTCACCAGCTTCCACCCGAAAGCACGACACCAAAACAAAAGCTTCAGCCATCTCTACTCCACTGAGGCCCAAGAGCAAACAGATGGCATTGGGAGGCAATGAGTGGTGGCTGGTGGATATGATTTCTATACTATACACCTGCTTACAACTGGGTCCACAAGCGGGGTTGCGAGTGCTAAAAAACAAGCGGGGTTGTGCGTGCTCAAAAGGAAAACAAGGGGGGGGGGGGGGGGGGGGGGTCTGCTGGTTGCAATATTCAAACTGAATTTATTGTACATATTTTTCTGGGAACTAGTTTGTTGTATGTATATGAGTGGAGTGGTTTTTATATGAAAATAAAAAAGAAGAAAATGGTGGTGCTGCTTCCAGAAAATGTGGTGTCATCTTTGCACATGAAGCATTTCAAGACATCATTACCCCAGAGTTCTCCAAATGTATTGAACATGCATATTATGAAGCAACATGGATAGTCTACAATTCCGCCGAGTAATATTTGGTACTCGATTTTCATTCAAAAGGCTAGTAACGAGAAGATCAATTTTATTCAAGCTAATCAACAATATGTTGCGGCTGTCGGATATTCAAGCTTATCAACAATCAGCAGTGACCATTACATTTGAAAAGGCTAATAACAAGAAGATAAATTTTATTAATCCATTGAGTTTCCTTGCCATAAAAACGCCTTTACTCCCAGATCTTACAAATGCGTTCACACAGTTTTCTTAAAACAAAGGCACACCTCCCCTGCTTCTATTTCATGGAAACAGTTCACGAAACTCATGCCTATCTTGTTGAGCAAAGCACACATGTTCTTCATACTAGAATCTAAAAGCATGCAAAGTGTACATTTATATCTCTAACTACACAAGAGATCTCTTCAATGTGAGAAGGCGCTCTGCTACATCCATCATTGCTGGTCTTTCATCCACATCAAGACTAAGACATCCCATGGCAACCCTTGTAATGCTACTAAGAAGCTCCAAATCTCTCGGTTCTTGAAATTTTTTGTCGAACAACTCGGTTGGTATCATCTCTTTTTTCTGAGAATCAAGGAAGTTTCTTAGTAAGCTATTATTATCCAAATATGTAGCCTTCCTCCCACTTACAAGTTCCAATAGTACAACTCCAAAGCTGTAGACATCACTTTTCTCTGTCAGTAGGCCAGTTTGTAGATATGCTGGATCCATGTAAGTCCTGTCGCCAATGACTGTTAAGGTGTGCTCTTTATCTTTTGCAATCAACCTTGATATACCAAAGTCAGATATCTTTGGTACATAATAATCATCCAAGAGTATATTTGCTGGTTTCACATCACCATGTAGAATTGTCTTGCTAGTTTTTGAATGCATGTAAGCAAGACCATCAGCTGATTCTGCAGCAATATTTAGACGTTTATCTAAGTCAAGAGTCACCTCCTTCTTGTCGTCGTCGTTGTTGTTGTGAAGAGTGTCATCGAGGCTGCCTCTGGAGAGGAACTCGTAAACTAGCATCGGCATATCAACTTCCAGGCAACAACCTACGAGCCTAACAATATTCTTGTGGATGACTTGAGATTGAATAATGACTTCGTTTGCAAATTGCTCGTTTGGTGCGATATTGTCCTTAATGGGCTTCTTTACCGCAACTAGTTGATTATCAAGAAAGCCCTTGTAAACTTCACCATAGCAACCCTTGCCTATAAAATTTGTAGTTTTTATAATCTGCTTGAGCTCGTCTCTTGTGTAGATCTTTATAATTTTTGCCTCTTTTAGTGCAGGGCCGCCATTTCTCTCAAAAAATTGTCTCATCTTCTTTTTCTCTCTACGGAGAAGGACGACAAACCCCAAAAGTGCTATGAGAAAAAGACCGCCGGTTGCACCTATATATGGGGAGCAATGCAAAGAAACCACGTTATATACCTTATTATAGATCAAACCATTTAATTTATAGACCTTGTACACAAGTGAACCTTTATGATTATGTGATCAACAAACAGATCGATATATAAGGTCAGTTAGTAAAAACTTGGATCAAACTATGCCGCAATATATAAAGAGAGTCAAACAAATTTGCCAAATCATATGCGTATCCAAATTGGTTCTTTAGATGATAGGTTGAGGGTAATTAACTTGGTTACCTAGTGACAGCTTTGCTGGTAGAGGAAATATATCGGTGCAACGCCCTTGTGTGGCATTGCCCCTGGTTCCGGCAGGGCAGGTGCATTTGTATCCTCCTTGCATGTTCTGGCATATCCCGTGGCAAGGGTACAAATCCGGCCTCTCACACTCGTTAATGTCTACAAATAAGGCATGCATGCATGCACGCAAAGTTGTTAATATAGATAGGTAGATGAATTAATGCCACAGATACTCCTACTAGATGAAGGAATTGATGCAAGGTCTGGTATGTTACCTTGGCAACCAGCAGTTGGTATATAAGGGTTGCCTTCGTACCCGTCCAAGCACCTGCAGATGTACGCATCGGTGTACAACAAGGGGACTTCGACACACCTACTCTTGTCGCTGGTGCACGCATATCCCTTGGGCTCTGGTTGCTGAGGTCGCGGACATGGATGGAAACCGGCCACGAAGTCTAGCACGACGGGCACCCCTCCGGCGTCGTTCCTTCGCAAGAAAACGTCGCCGTCGAGGTCCATGGTCGTGAAGTTGTACCAGGACTTGTCCGCAAGCATGGCGTAGGAGCAACCTCTGGTTCTGTAGTACTCCCTCTCAAGATAGACGTGGACGTTGAAAAAGCCCGGTTTCGGCGGCTCGGGCTGTATGGCGACCTGGCAGCAGCCCAACCCTGAGCACGCCGTCGTGTTCATGCCCTCGGGGAGGTAGACTCCATCGTACGCCTCACAACTTGGACCAAGGGTCTGCCGGGCCTTGGCAGATCTCCCGATGCCCATCAGCACGGTGCTTCCATGTGACAGGAGGAACTTACTCTCATACGGGAATTGCATAGTCATCGTTCTCGCCGCGTTCCACGACAAGTTGAGTGTGCAGTCGTAGCTGAACGGGGCATGCACCACTAGCTTCCCCTCCACCAGGGACACGCCCGAGAGCTCAACAGGCGACGAGGATGAGTTGATAAGCTTATCTGGCTCGGGGATGTGGCTGGTGGAGTAGTAGATTACTTGGGTTCTGGTTTGCGTCCAGCCTAAAGGATTATCAGCGGGAAAGAAGGCGCGGGGGGGATGGAAGGTGTCATTACAGATGATGTGGAAGCCTGGGAGGTAGCAGCCATCCTTGATGCCGAAGGGGTACGGGATGCTCACTTGGCCGCACTTGTCGGGGCACCCCGGTAGCGTGATCGGTGCCGGTGTGCTAGGAGGGTTTTGCTGGCTGGCCACCACCATGATTGTCGCAGGCAAGAGGAGGAGCAGCAGCAGGTAGGTCGTCATGGTGAATTTGTGGTGGTGATATATGGTGTCTGTCGATGATGATGCTATGTGTTTTGTTACACTTACTACTACTAGTATTATATAGTGGTAGAGCAAGTTGGAGAATTCTTCCATGGAGTGGACAGACAAACTGTCTATGGATGCGGTCCTGCAAAGCCTTTCACACGGATGATGGTCAGTCAGTCATCAATGGAGCTCCCACTTACACAGATTCATTAATAGAATAAGGTGCCCATATCAAACTTTATGACTCTTTGGAATCCTGATTCTCTTCCTCCAGAAGAAAAGAAAATAAACATGATTGATTGCGTCCCACAAAAAGAAAAGATAGATACTTTTGCTAAATGTCAAAAAAAAAATCATGCTTTTGCTAAACTTGATACTATCTAGTCTGCCAGGTGCCATCTCATTCAGGAGACCCCGGCTTCTCGGGAGAAGAGTGAATACGAATGCTCAACTTGACAGCAAGAGGTGAACCCAAGTGTGCCAATACTAATATATATTTTCTCTTCAAAAGAATCCTTTTCTGTAGCTGATTGTGCACATCGCTTTCCTCTAAAGCAAGTGGTAGACAATGCAATCCTCCCACACTAATTGAAAACTTGCATCTCCAATCAATCGAATGCTTTTAGGTCTTCACCTAAGTCTTCCGACTTTAAACATGTAAAATTGCAACTTTGTTGAGCACTGGTTAAAAGTACCCCTACTGGACACTGTATTATATGCAATATCACAAACTGTGTGGGCAACCATCAATATGATCTTTATCAAGAGAAACATAGAAAGTACTATACTCGAGATTGGAGAGTCCGTCCATATGCCTAACTTCATCTCGTGCATCAATCATGAAACTAGATGGATACTCCTGCAATTCGTCCATGATCGGCAAACACACAGCCAAACCTAGCCCGTTAGAGCAAACTAATGCCTCAGAATCACAAAATTGTGTTGGGCTGGAAGAGATTGTTACTAGCTGGCATGAAGAATCGGGGGCAGGAGTGAAGGCAGTATTGTTTTCTATGCGAGGCTACAAAAACCACATCAGATCAATGTAGAACTGAACTTCTTTAGCTAGCAGCAGACCTGAATAATGCATTTTAAATATGATGAAAACACGAGCAAGATTTCATGACGTACATAAGTTGGTAACAGTTGGATGAAAATTTGGCCCAGCAATAATTCATTCTTTTTTTCTTGCGATAACTCTTTCTTAACCATGACCTGAGGGTTTTGAGTCGTGACATCACTTAGTTCCCGAGAGAAAAAAAACTATGGACCATAGTTCATGAAAATAAATGAAATGACTTATTTTTGTTGGAATCAATCTAACCGACAACTGAGTGAAAGGTAAGGGGATGTGGTCCACCACACCCCTCACGTGTGTCCTGGTTTCTGTCCTGGTTCTCACAGTGTGTTTGGCACTATTTAGAAAGTGGAATAGGAGTTTAGAGCTGGGAATTGTATTGAGATAAGACGTGGGAAGAGTTGTTTAATTCCATCCTCTGTTTGACACATGATAGGAAATATATGAGGAATTTGGGGAAAACATTAATCCCTTGTTTGGTTTGTGGGAATTGAAGAGGTATTTAGATCAGGAAAGACAACATAAGTTATGATGAAGGGTTAAGATGAATTCACTATAACAATTCCCTTTCAACTCTCACCCTCTCCCCTGTTAATAAAACAATGGGAATTGGAGTCCCAATTCCCATACCCAATGTCTTCTGAATTCTCAAGCCCACTAACCAAATAATAGATGTAAAGTTTTGTACCCCTTCAATTCTCCTTCCCCAACTTGAATTAACCCCAACTAAACAAGCTGTCAGCTCGAGACGGCGGCGGAAAGTCCCGCAAGTGTTCTCTTGAATTTTTCTAGGGTAAAAGGCTTCATATAGGGGAAGGACATCGTCAGTGGACCGCTATTGGCCCCATAAGACACCCTGGCGCGGCTTGGGGCTAGGGCACCCGATGGTTTGTGGGCCCACCAAGGCTCTTCTCTAGTACTTCTTTCTTCTATTATTTTCTATATATTACAAAATAAATACCCAAACATCTCACGTCATTTTGAGCTCTGGAGAATTGCTATCTCTAATGTAGTTTTTTCAGGTCAGAATTACAGCTCCTGGTACTATCCCACTTTCAATGTATCTTGCATTTTAAGAGAGAAAAGGCATTAGAATTGCATCATAATAGGTAATATAACTTCAAAATATAAAAAGTAACAGTAGGCAATCATGATGTAAAATAGACGCATCACTGACATGGGACATCCCCATGGTGTTTGCCTCCTCGACATACATTGTATGGGCTGAAGCAGGCTCCTCGTGCCTGCTACCAACGCTTTGTCCCAATTTTTGAAGCATTGTCTTTCGAGATATGACATCGGATTCCTCCTTGTTCATGCTCCACTGCGACAAGACACAATGTATCTTCTTATCTACATAGATGACATTGTCCTCACGGCATGGACTACCTAGCTTCTACCCCGTGACATCGATCGTCTTCATATGCAGTTCTCGCTCAAGGACATGGGCCCTCTGCACTTCTTCCTCGGCACGAAGGTACGACACATGACTCTAGGCTCCATCCTCTCACATGAGTAGTACGCTACTGAGTTCCTCAAGCTAGTGGGAGTGATTGACTGACCGCCCGCTACCACACTTGCCGACATGAAGCTCGAGGTCTCTGCCTCCACTGGTGCCTTCATCACCAACCGCAGAAACGCCGAAGCTCTTCAGTACCTCACACTCACGCGGTCCAACATCGCTTATGTCGTGCATCAAGTGTGCCTTCACACGCAAGCCCTGCGCTACTCTACTGGGCGATGGTGAAGCACATGCTTGGGTATATTCATGGCACCGCTGCTCACGGCCTTCATCTTCATGCCTCCTCTACACACATCATCATCGGCTACTCTGAAATGAAACCGAGTGGGTTCGGTACCTGGACATGCGGCGCTAGATGTCCCTCTACTGCATCTAGCTTGAGGACTCGGTCGTCTCATGGTCTTCGAAGCGTCAACCAACCTTGTACCCCTCTAGTGCACAGGCGAGTATCGAGCTATCGCTAATGTCGTCGCGGATTGCTGCTGGCTCAGGTAGCTACTCGGTGAACTTCACGACGGTGTGGGCTAGGCCACTGTGGCTTATTGCAACAATGTCTCTGCAGTCTTTCTCTCTGCAAACCCAGATCATTATAAGTGGACCAACCACATCGAGAATGATGTACATCCATGGAAAAGTTTAGCTTGATGCGCTATGTAAACATGTCCTGAACTGTAACACGATCTATATATGAGGACACAAAACAAGCATACATAAACAAGAACTTGCAATAGAACACACCCAACTAATCAGTACACAGCAGCACGCACACCATGCGTCGGTACAATACACAGCAACATGCACACCACGCATCCATTCATATCACGGCACACACAGCATAGACGACGCCCTCGTCAAGCTTCGGTCGCGCACGCTCGCCTTTGTCTATAGCCGCTATCTCCTCGAGCAATAGCAGCGCTGCCTACTCAAACCCCGGCCAAACGGCGCCGACGCTTGCCCTCCTCAAGCCCGGGTCTACGTCGTCCGTGCTCGCCGGCCTAACTCACCGGGCTCGGTGGTTCCCCATATCCGCGAAAATCTCGCGTACGTGCGGAGCCGGATTTTCAGCGAATATTCCAGGAATCTGGCTGTCCATATCCCTTCTCGCCCACGAACCAAACACCTGGTATCCCTCAAAAACTGGGCTATCCTTGTCCTTGCTGGGCTATCCCTGGAACCAAACACATCCCTAGTCCGGTTAGAGCTAAGCTTGAGCTTTGGCCGTATGGTATTAGGAGTTTATGTACAGGACTAGTCGGGGATAGCTTTAAACATGTCTTAGACAAACTAGGTTACCACCAAGGCTTGTGGGTGTACATATGCATACACCCCAGTCCGCGAGATTTGTATCCGACTATGTGAGAACACGCGTGGTAACTGGTACTAGCCACCATAGCTTACGGTTGTTGTTTATTAGTTGTTCCAGCACATTTTTTTTTCTTCTGCGAGAGAGCGCGAAAGTTATAAGAACTTTCCAGCAGCGGGATATTCATTCTAGCACTTTCATGTACTGTAGTGTTTCAGTTTTTCACTACTTTGAAGGCATTTGGAAAATACGAATAAATATTTGAAAAAATGTTTTTTTGAAATTCCAAAATAGCTTAACATGGACATAATTTGGAATTTGGAATATTTTTTGAACATTGTGACCCTTATTTTCGGAAAACTAGAACAAAAAATTTGAAATTCCAAAATAGTTTTTGATAACAAGGACATAATTTGGAATTTTGATTTTTTGAACATTGTGACTCTTATTTTCGGAAAACTATAAAAAAATTGAAATTCCAAAATACTCCCTCTGTTCCTAAATATTTGTCTTTTTAGAGATTTCAAATGGACTACCACATACGGATGTAAATAGACATATTTTAGAGTGTAGATTCACTCATTTTGCTCCGTATGTAGTCACTTGTTGAAATATCTAGAAAGACAAATATTTAGAAACGGAGGGAGTAGTTTTTCAAAACTAGGACAAAATTTGAAATTTCGAATTTTTTGAACATTGTGACTCTTTTCTCAGAAAACTAGAAACAAATAATTTGAATGTGATTTTTATGAAATTCCAAACGTTTTTGCATATGTTTGATTTTTTAAAAAAAATTGATTTTTTTTAAAAGTGATCAAATTGAAACCCTAAAAAAATTAGAAGCGCGATCATTTTGTGAAGTACCCCAATATATTTACAAAATGCAAAAATTGTTGAGTTTGGGAGTGAAATTTTAAAATCAAAACATTTTAGACATTCGAAATTTTTTTTGAGTAATAATGAGTTTTTTTAAATTTACAGATTTTCTTTTTGAATTTATGAGAAAAGGTAAAAAAACCTGATCGTTTTTTGGAATTTGAACTTTTTGTAGAAACCCAAATTTGTTTTTGAAATCTCCAAATATTTCTAAAAAATCCAAACATTTTTGCAAAAGGAAAATTAAGTAAAAATTAAAACAATGAAACACCAAAAATGAAAAAGGGACCAAAAAGATAAAGATAAAACTAAAAAAGAAACCGAATTTGACACAATGAGCTTCACATAAGGTTTTCCGTCGACGTGCGCAGACATTCGTTATTCTTCTTCTTCTACATGACATGGCGGGACTGGGTTGGGCCTTTTTTGCGAGCTCACCTACCTTTTTTTTAATTATTTTGTTGACTGAAAGAAAATGGTTGCTTCGTTTTCCTAAAACGTAAAGGTAAATGATAAAAATCTGACGTCATTGTTTTGGTTGACTGGAACAAATGCGTTCATTTTCATTTGATCTAGTGCACAAATCTTGGTGCACAGCGACGTTGACACATCACCCTCCGGAGACATTCGATCCGAGACACCGTTCGAGCAAACGAGGCAACCCACATCCTCCTCCCTCTCCCATCAAAGCTAAGTTTTCGGCTGTTTCTCTCCCACTTTCTCTCTGCCGCATTCTGGCCAATGATTTAAATAGCGGGCTATGCCATTTAGCGGCGGCTCAGCCAGAAGCTAGGAAAAGCTATAGCAGAGCTAAGCCCATTTAGCATTTTTCATAAATCATGAAGAATTGAAAAAATAAGTATACAAAAAGGCATCATATATAATATATCCCAGATACTTAACATATACAAATGTTCGTACATCAAAACCCAGCACCAATCAGGTGTCCTAATCAGAAAGTTAGTTTTGTATAGCGGCTTAGTGGGCTAATGACTCTGAATTTAGCGGTATAGCGGGAAATAGCTGGCTATTAGCGTCATTTTCAAATTGATGTTAAAAGTGCATTGCTTTAGTGGGAGAGTTCTGAAAGGCTATGCTATAGCCGGCTAGTTAAAACTTTGATTCTGGCAGATCCCCTTTAGATTGATTCCGGCCAGATTTCTTCGGCGAGCTGCGACATCCTGGTCAAGGATCCCAGGTCCAAGATGAGCGGGCCGGCTCAAGGACGGCCTGCTGATTTTTAAAAGGCTACATTATACATGCCAACAGAAATAGCAGGTCGTGAGTGTATCTCGAGGAGCACCCAATCACGTGTTGCACCTAAAGGCTACATTATACATGCCAACAGAAATAGCAGGTCGTGCTAAAGAATCGATGACCAAGAGTGATTAGGTACAGGACAGGCTCCCAAGTCGTACTAGAAAACATTTACCATTGTTTTATTAGTTCAATGAAAGACGCCGATACTCAACTATATGGTTTCTTTTGCATAAAAGGAAAAACTGGAAGATTGTTGATTTTTAAAAGGTGACCTGTCAACAGATCCCGGCAGATTAAAAAATGCAAACTTGACAGATTATTAAGTTATCAAAATCAACAGAGCGATAAACAGAACCACGCCCAAGTTTTCATATCCACAACGAAAAACAAGGCATAACAGAAGCTAATGAAGTGGTATAAACATGGTTGACATGGATATTACCTGAGTTCCAGCACATGAAACAGACAACACAAAATCACAGCATGCCGAACCTCACCAAAAACAGAAAATAGGTTCCGAAGTAACACAGTCTATATAAGAGAAGGACGCAGCCATGCATAAATTCTACAGGCATGACCACCGCAAGCATGTGCACACGACAAAGTAGGAGCCATGATGTGCTTAATTTGATGGGCGTGTATTATATCCAGAGCGGGGGCGTGTGGGGGGCGGGAACATGTAGTCGAGGTAGGGCTTGGGGAGCTCGACGAAGCCCTTGGTGAGGAAGTCGACGCGGATCTTGGCAAGCAGGAAGCGCGAGTTGTCGGGGTTGACCCTCTTCTCCGGCTTCATCTCCTCATCCAGCATCCTCTGCCGCTCCTCCAGCCAGCCTGGCGGGATGACCCCGGTGGGTGGGTGGTCCTCGGCGGTGGAGGTCACGAACCACTTGGCGCAGTGGAAGGTGTCTCTGATGTACTCGTCGTCGAAGCGAACCATGCCTTGGGCGGTCGGGGTCGCGGTGGAGGGGGAGGACTCCCTGATGACCCTGTTGACGGCATCATCGAGCTGACGTGCGTCCAGCACCGCCGCCTCCGGGAAGGTTAGCAGATCGGACTTGATCCTGTCCCACAGCGTAGCCAGGTCGACCGGCGAAGGGAACTCACCGCCCTCGGGAGCATCCTCATCGCCGGAGTCGGAGTCCGTTGCCTTCCTTTTGACGGCCATCGGTGGATGTTTGCGGGTGGGTTGCGGATTGATGTGGCGGCATGCGGGCATGCACGTATAGACACATCTAAGCTAGGTAGGGGTTTCCAACTTTAAAAAAGTAGCTAGGGGTTATTGAACTACTACACATATGCCATACATATTTTTGACTTATCTGGATCTCTGTGACTGACAGAAGCCGTAAAAAATTGTATAATCATTAACAATAAAACAGTTCAAATTATTTTAAGGAAAAAATAGTGGCATTGGTATTACCATTAAAGAGAAATGAAAATATATAAAGAAAAATAAAATGAAAAGTAACAAAACAAATGATGACACAATTTGCACACAATTTACATAGAAATTGGACTTTTCTATAATATGCAAGGACAACTATATTAGTAGAAATTTCACAAAAAGGGGAAATTTCCTAAGAAGGAATGAACTAATGAGACAAAAACAAAAACAAAGTCAAAAGAATGAAGTTTTATATGAAAGAATGAATTAATGGTTTTGGTATTATCCTTTGAGAAGAAATATAATCAAATAAAAACTAAAAAAATCAAAACAACGATATTTTCTAAGGAAGAATGAATTAGTGGCATTGACATTACCCTTTAATAAGAAATAAAATGAAAAACAAAAATTTACACAAACAATGAAACAATTAGCACATAATATACAAAGAAATTGTGCTTTTTATAATATGCAAGAATAAACGTACAATAGTGAAATTTTCACAAAAAGGGAAATTTCCTAAGAAGGGATGAATTATTGAACAAAAAACAAAACCAAAATAATGAAGATTTCTACGAAATGAATGAATTAGTGGTTTTGGTATTACCATTTAAGAAGAAAGAAAATGAAATAAAACTGAAACAAAATCAAAACAAATAAGAAAGAAAATAAGAATAAAAACTAAAACAAACAACGACAAAATTCACACACCACATACAGAAAAATTACGCTTTTTAAAAATACGCAAGAACCAGCATATAATAGAGAAATTTTCGCAAAAGGGAAATTTCGTCAGGAGGGATGCATTAATATAACTTAAACGAAGAATACGCTTTTTGAAAATACGTAAGAACCAGCATATAATATAAAATGAATGAAGATTTCTACGAAAAGAATGAATTAGTGGTATAGGTATTACCCTTTATGAAAAAAGAAAATGAAAAAAAACCCAGAAATAACAGCAAACCTTTGCACTGAATTTGTACTTGTCTGTAGTATGCAAAAATAATCATATACTAGTACAATTTTGATATATATTTTATAATGTTTGTGCGTATATATTTTACATTCACCAACATCACAAAAATACCCACACAAAAAACGCAACTAATAAAGAAAAAGAAAAGAAGAAACAAATAAGAAAAAGAAAAAGAAAGAGGGCTGGGGCGCACATATAATGGCTTTAGCCCGTTTAGGAAGTAACGAAACTAAAAATACACACCAAAACAACTCATACAACAAGTCAAAAGAGCACGAATCTTAAATCAGAATAACAGCCAAAAAAATTGACTAACCCAAATCAAATTTCAGGCGACTTACATTTAGCTAAAGTGAAGAATATTTTACGGGATTGCCAAGTCTCAGTTGACTGACACTTAACCAAGTGTCAGTCGATGCGATATCCGCGAGATTTTACATGAAGAACCATGCAAAATTTTCTTTTTTAATTTTTTTTTCTTTCTTCCATGTTCTGTCACTTGACTGAGACTTTGTTAAGTCATAGTCGACCGAGACCTAGCCACACCTAATATTTTATGTCAGCTAAAAAAGAGGCGTGGCCAAGTAAATAACAGGTAAGCGCTCTTTTGGCGGGTCTACGCGTGGCCGTTGGATTGGGCCTCCTCGCATGGTTGGATCTGCGTCTCAAGAAGTCAACCGTCTCTCCCTCTTTTTTCCTGAATAATATCGTACGTGCACCGTCCTCCGCCCCGCACGTTTAGCGCGGTCGCCGTTCCTGGCCACCATTCTCACCTCCTGTAGCAGATGGCCGCGGCTCGCCGTCACCGCAACGTTGCTCGTTGCATCAACTCCAATTGCATGTCACCGCCGCTCCCCGTAGCCGCAGTGTTGTGCTTGTAGCACCTCCAGTAGTTGACGATGGCAACATAAATTTCACTAACTCCAACAAAATTGGTGGCTGATACGTCTCTAACGTATCTATAATTTATAAAATATTCATGCCATATTTACCTAAATTCTACATGGTTTTGGTGCACTTTTATATTATTTTGATGGACTAACCTATTGACCCAGTACTCAGTGCCAGTGCTAGTTCCATATTTACCTAATCTTTTATGATGTGGATAAAGAAAATAATTCACTCATATATATAAATTTGATATACTGATTTTTTTTCATAAATCTGATCGTGTTTTATCAAGCTGCACATTCTGGCTATAATTTTCTTCTATTATTTTTGCTGTATAGTATAGACTCATGTAGAAAAATTAAATAGGATAACATTCTCTAGAAAAACTACTGTTAGAGAAAACAATGACATGTGCACCACCAAAAAATAACAAGCTATGACGAGTGTGAGTGAGAGAACATTTTACCACTCTAGGCAACAATCAATCATAGTTACATTGATTTAATTCAAAATTGAGATCATGAATTGGAGTAATATGAGAAGACATCGAGCATATGGATCAGTTATGATATGGTAGTAATAAGAATACGGGGGAATGAAAAAATTGAAGTGTAAGAAATAAATATTTACAGTTTCTCTAAAATTCCCAAACATCTTTGTGAACAAAATCAAGGGATGAGAAGGACTCGAATAGCGTCAGTTGGAGAGTAGTATGAGAGATACTTGTTTTGCATTATGGCACACATACCACGATCCTTGTTGTCCTTCACCATCACACATCATTGTAGCTTCCGTTAACCTAATACAAAAAAGAATTGAATTTGCACCAAAGTCAAATCATATTTTCCCAAGATGTAAATGATGTTCATATTATCTATACAATGATGAAGGCAACAACGAATAATATATCAAACTTCATAGAAGAAACCTCCTTTTCACCTTACGCCCAACATGACATCCAACAACACAATAATATTATTACCTAAGAAACCACCAGTGAACCATGGCAATGGAACAACTGATATTTGATGTCCCCTATCTTGCTAACTTAGGTACATGTAGCCTTTGGATCGCTCATCCTTACGCATTGATCGTTTAGTTACCTCCTTTTTCTTCTATGAACTACAATGTCCTTTGCCATGTGTTGGCTAATCTATCATACCATTGAATTAACTATCCTCTCTTGTCCTGGTGCACACACATTTATTATCTCACAAACTAGTCTTCGTTCGTGCTCTTGGAATGTACTATGTGGCCAGGGCCAACCTCCAAAGTGAATCAGTGACCTCTTCGAATTAATCTCTATAAATCCTCGCGCTACCTTATCAAAGAAACAAAATGTACCTTCTTAATGCTAAAAAGTCCTTTCTGCAAGCTTGACTAGATATCACCCGAGATGAGGATATGGCGCAAGATCAACCATAGCATAGAGAAGAAATTGATAGTTCTATCAT
The DNA here is from genome assembly GCF_056163025.1 of Triticum urartu. Lineage (NCBI taxonomy): Eukaryota > Viridiplantae > Streptophyta > Magnoliopsida > Poales > Poaceae > Triticum > Triticum urartu. The sequence continues at coordinate 742,346,739 of NC_141875.1, read as the reverse complement.
GGGATTCACCCTAGCTGGACCAAAAGCTCGTAGCTTGCAAGCTTAATGAGCGCTCGATAGTTCGGCTCATTATGCTCGTGGCTTGCTTCTTAATGAACAAAGCCAATTTTCAATTTCAGCTCGTAAATCTTGACGCTCTTAACGAACGAGCTAATGAGTTTCATGAGTAGCTCGCTAAGCTCATTAGTTACAACACAACACATATTTCGTCTACGTGAGAAAATTTTTGTAGCACCTTAGCCAATTTATTCAATCGAATCGACATAGGAGGCAACAAATTAGTGCATTTCCTTTTGTAGTCACCATCTTCATTCTTAAAAATCACATCTACATACTCACATGTAGACTGTAACACATCAGAATCTGTTAACGAGTGCTCACGAGCTTAACGAGCTACAAACGAACCCAGCCGAGCAAGGTTTTCAGCCCGTTAATTTTACCAAGCTCAACGAGCCGAGCTTTAACGAGCATGAGCTTAACGAGCATGAACTTAACGAGCCGAGAAGCTCGTTAATCCACCCCTGGATTCTCGCCAGCCCAGGGGCATCCACCAGAAGAGCCTATGTGGCCGCCGGTGAGGGTCGCAGTGGGGCCTCGATTGCTCCCCTAGTTGTGTGGAGGTTCTGTGCACGCTGAGGTGGTGGCATTGGGTTGGGTGGAGGTGTGGTTGGGGGAGGGGCTACTCTAACGTTTGTCTAGTCTGACCCTTATGGAAGAAAGGAGAAATATTCCAATGTTGAATTAATGACTTCAATTGATAATTATATACAATAAGATAAGCATGAGCAACTTTTCAACTTTTTAATGTTTGCACCGAATGCATACATTAATATAAAAATACTAGCTACATAAAAGAAAGGGCCATCGCCATGAATAAATAACCACATACATCTGCACATTCAATCAACCAAAGAAATTTATAGAATCCTACACCAATATCATGCATCACAGGAAACCGGTTCTCACCTGATGAGCTTGCATTGCTTCATGTTTATCAACCTACAAACTAAAAGGACCCCCAGGTATAACTGAGTAATAGATATCCTAATGTGAAATATAATAACACAATATTTACAATTATCGATTATCTAGATCAAGTCCAATTACAACCTAGTTATATCATTTATTCAACTAGCAAGAACTACTATGCATGAGAAGATATTTCATACGTACGATGGTTTTGCTAGGTTCCCTCGATTAATCAGTCACACGCACTTACACTATTGTTGCTCATATTTCTCTCTCTGCAGCTCGGGCACACGTTTATGTACGCAAGGAGGTAGTTGAGAGGATGAATATGAGTTGTGAATAGTAGACTCATACTACTATTTTTAGGGGGATATGTTCATGTAGAGTGGGTAATGCAGGATATGAACCTACCAAAGTAATAAATTCAGGATCAATAGAGAATTTGTACTCCTTATTAGTAAACAAATGAGAAGTTGCAAATTTATGATCATATTTCATCATTTGGTTCATGCCTTTTTCTTTCAATATAGCCATGAAACCTTCTATGCCACTACGAATATCATAAACAATAAGTTCTCTAATTAACTCCTCGGGAAAAGTCTAACCATCAAGTACATCAAACATCTTAGTTCTAGCAGGAGTACTAGGTGTAGCAGGTGATTCCTTGTTTTCAGTAATTTTAGATTCTTCCGCTTTAGCAATATAAGCATCGAATAATTCACCAAGCGGCACAATTTCATCAAGCAGAGTAGAAGCATCAACATGAGTATAGTCAATAGTAGAAGCATTATCAGTTACTTGTGACATATCAGATTCAATAGCAGATGGTGGTATCACAAGTTGACCTAAAAAACAGTAGGTGGATCAATTGTAGACCGAGTTGGTTGTTCCTTACCTCCCCTCATCTTAGAGGGCATGATCTTGTTCTTAGAGTCTATCAGATTAAATTGTAGCAGATATTTAACTCCCATGTGAACTTAATAAATATAGCTATGTTCCCCGGCAATGGTGCCAGAAAATAAGTTTGATGACCAACAAGTATAGGGGATCACAACAGCCTTCGAGGGTAGTATTTCACCCAAATTTATTATTTCGGTACAAGGGGATCCAAAGAATATTTATAAGACATAGTAGTTCAGTTGTCAATTCAACCACACATGAGAAGTCACTTCCTTGCAACAATTTATTAGTGGCACAGGGATATGATAGTTTTCATAGCAGTAGTAACTGTAGCTATATTCTGGCAATAGAAACAACAATAGCAGTAGTGATTCAAGCAACAAAATATTATGAAAAGCATAGGCATGGAAAGCGATGGATATTTGGATGAGATTCATCATCTAACAGTCACAACCTTGAGCGGTGCACAATAGCTGGAATGCATTAATGATATGTAGGCATGTATTCCCGTATATTGCCATACATGCTTGCGGTAATATATTGTATGACATCTTTTGTCCTACCCTCTAGTGGCAGTGGGGTCTAATGGAAATTAAGGGTAATTAAGGCGCTCCTTTTAATAGAGAACCGGAACAAAACATTAACACAAAGTGAATATATGAACTCCTGAAGTTACAGTCATCCCTTTAGAGTATCCCAATTATTATCACCTTGGGGTCTATACTTCAGACCAATATCAGGTTGATATAACTTACAGATAGGATCAAGAACTCAAATATGTTCATGAAAACATAATAGGTCCATATCTAAAATCATTGCACTTAGGCTCCAGTGACAAGCATTAAACATATCAGAGTCATAGCAAGATCAATATCAGAACATTGTTGATACTAGGGGTCAAGCCCTAAAAAATTGACTCTGATTTTTTTCTCGGGAAGACAGTATTTATGGACTTGGAGGTAGGGCAAACGGAGTCTCAGGGGCCAACATGCTTAAGTGGCGCGCTCGAGTGGGGGTGGGGGACTTGTGGCTCTTTGATGGGCCTCCTCCAGTGGATCTTTGAGCCAGTGTTTATTATATATTCCAAAACAATTTTCCACAAAATTTCGTCTAATTCTGAGAAATTTTATTCTTTCACAAAATACAACACCATGGTAGTTCTTCTGAAAACAGTGTCAGTCCTAGTTAGTTGCATTTGAATCATGCAAATTATAGTCCAAAACAAGAGCAAAAGTGTTTGGAGAAGTAGATACATTGAAGACGTATCATAAGGTAGCATTTCTCCATAGTTTTCAATCTACCAACTAAAAAGGAAGCCCTCGAATATTCAAGTAGTGGACATTCTAATTCATAGTATAATTAGCCATTACTAGATAGACCATAGTTAGCATCTCATAAATTTTTAAGAGAACCTCTTGTAGATCCCGTAAACAGGTTCATCCGGCAAAATAACCGCCAATTTACGGGATGGAAACATTTAGCAGGCCCGAATAGATCATGTATATTCAACAGTCCCGGAATTGTTTTGTGGGATCCCAGATACACCGGCCCATTTCCTCAATATATATGGAATTTGAACTCTTTTTTACAGGGACCTAAAAAACATAGAAACAGTTTGCAGGAGGGAAGTTTCAGCTCCCGCCGTGAGCTACCACCGCCGCCCTAGCCGGAGCCACCGCCGCCAGTTGCTGCCTACCACCGCCACGCTAGACGGAGCCGCCGCCGCCGTGAGCTGCCGCCTCGATGCTAGCCGGAACTGTCGTCACGAGCTACTATTGCCGCTACTGGCCACGCGCTGGCGGCCGGCGAGTGAGCGAGCTGCCGTTGCAGGACGTGCGCAGGCCGCCATGCGAGTGAGCAAGCTGTCTATTGTTGGCCGTTGCTGCCGCTAGCTGGCTGACGCAAGAAAGATCCGATTGCTTTTAATTTTTATGGGTGAGGTTGTTTTGTGCTATTTACAGGGACCCTTTTGTATATTCGTTTATTTTTACGGGATCTGCTTTGCCCGCATCTAAATCATATCATAAATTCGCACAAATTCGTTTTAGGGCTTACCGTACACTATTTTTTTAGAGGACACAGTTTAGCTGATCTGCTTGAGATTCTCTAACTTGTGAGAAGCCGGGATTAAGCTATCCATGAGAAGAGATCTCATGTATGCGATGATTGTTTTCAGGTTTACTCGCTCGCTCAGGACACACACGTAGGTTAATGTTGCTCCTATATGTCTCTGTACAGCTTGGGGCATGTGGTTAGGTACATGAGGAAAAACTTGAGATGACGAAGATGAGTTTTGACTGGTAGGTGTTATTACATAAAATTTCAGAATAATATATTCCTTTCATGGGAGTATTGGTAGATATGTTATTCCATGTCAAGGTGGATAAAATAGTGGGGTTTTAAATGAGATATTCCCCTATTTACATCTCAAGGCATTAATGTAGGAATCTCGGTTTCATCATTTCTTCATAAACCAAGATGAGCTTTGTGAGTTACTTAATCTACCCCTATTTACAAAATCCTTCAATTACCTACGTCTTGTTAGAGAAACTATTCATGCCATCAATCCGTCTGTAGGATCTGTGATGAATGGTCATATAGTTGGGTCACACATTATTCTTCCACAGAATATGACATTTTTTATTGAACGACATCATTGTATCAAAACACTTCAAATGGATTCGGAAATCTTATGTGGTTATGAGTAGAAGGTTTTTTCATGGATTGTTTTGTCACAAGAGCTAAATGCTAGAAATGTGTTGAAGAAGAGAAATTGCAACATTGGTAACAACTTGAGATGTCTCCTTTGTGACTCGGCCTTGGATTAAACAATTGAACATCTGATTTTACACTACCCATTTTGTAGTATATGTTGGACAAGTTTCAATATTAGCCGTACTTCCAATCCGGATCATATTGGCTCAGTATGTTTTCTACGCCTAGTTTCTACGAGGAGCTTTTCTTGGACATTTGAATTGTGGCCGCTTGGAATATTTGAAAAGGAATTATAATATTATATTTAAGGGGATCTGTCGTACCCGAGCGGACCATAGAGAGTTAGTTTTATGGTTGACATCTCTCTTTTACGACATAAATTGCCGAAAAACCTTAACTATAATATTTTCACTCTACACTAGTACAACGAGGTGCTAAACAAACGGTTTTTAACCCTTTCCGTGATGGCATTTGGAACCGTCGCCAAGTGAGTGTGGGCGATAGGGGGGGTCCTTCCCACATGACCCAGAAACTGTCGGGGATATGCTCTCCTGGCACACAAGCTCGGCAAAATGAGGTCGTGTGCGACCGGCGAGCACTCAAATACAGAAATACATACAGTGGTGCTCAAAAATACAATTATACAGGCGAAATCATTTCCGGTCGTAAGTACATCCCACACAGTCAGCCAGCGCTAAACGTTTCCATTTGTATATACATCCCACACATTCACCTCAAGAAAAACGTTTCTGCTCACAAGTACATCACACACAATTTTCCCAGTTAAATCGTTTGTGATAGCGTTTCCATTGCACATGGTATTAACAATTTTGAATTTGTCACACACGGTGCCTAGAAGAAACTGTGTGTCAAGGGCTGTCCATCACATAGAGTTTTAATGTGGTAAACGTTTGCGCCAGATGGCTTAACGGAAACAGTTTTCAAGAGGATGTCATGTGTGATTGTTCATTAATCCAACACGGTTTATTCCTAGAAACTGTGTGCGTTATTGAATGCATCACACACGGTGTTTTCTCAATAACCGTTTGCAATAGAAAAACCCAATTAGCAGGCTAATTATTCTATTATTCATAATTCATTTATTAATCTAATTGACATTTCATATTAAGCACACAATATATTTCATTTTCATAATTGAAATACATCAGAGTACAACATCATATAGTTCCAGCACTTAGCAACCCCATTACACAACTACACCAGGACCAAGTTTCACATGCAACATCTATAACCTTTTAAAATTAGCATCATAGACGGTACATAGACAGATGTATCTCATCTGGAAACTACTGAAGCAGAAGGCGAATATTGAGCCTTCATTGATGTTGAAGGTCTTTGTAACTTTAGGCCAATGCCTGTAGATGATTGACCGTCCATCCTTCGTCCTCTTCAGGAACACTTCAATATTGAACCGTGGGTGTTGTACGAATAACTTCCTCGCCTCCTGACCATACATGTGGTTTGAGAGGTAATCATTAGTGAACTGCTTTGGAAAGGCCTAAAAACAAGGATGTGCATAAATATCCTCTCTATATTGGAAATGGGGCAAATGAATAAAAAAGGCAAGGTATAATAGTTAGTACCATCCTGTAGTGAACTGATGTCTTCTTCGTTGTGCAGACAAAGATCTTGTTGTTTTTTGTCGCTAATTTCTTTATCCTAACAATCTTTTTGAGTTTCTTGACTTGACTGATATTCATGGACAACTCATTTCCCCACATGCAAAAATGATCAAACAGTGGGTCAAAACCTCTAACAGCAGGACCTATATGTGCAAGCCCAAATTGTTAAAAACCTAAATATTAGAATGGTTCCAGCAATTGCACAATAATGTGCTATTAGACAACAGACCATGCACGTGCTAACCTCGATTGTAAACCTCAGCTTCCCATTGTTTCCCTGCAACACATATAAGGTAGTTAGTCATCAGGGTAAGTAAGGGCTCACATGGTATCAGTAAAATATGTTGATGAAAAATAAGCACATTGCAGATTCATCAGATTAATTCAAGCCACATGGAAAACCCATTTATCCAAACCAAGCATGATTAAGAACTAGGAAATATAGCACTTGTATATGTTCCTCATGTATTAAGTGCAGCCAAATTTGATTTATTCCTCACATGCACAACAATACAAAATTCTACCCACGACAATTGGACATTGCAGTGTAGAATTGAACCAAATAGTTAGCTAAACACCACAACAAATGAACCAAACATTAACTGAGCACCACATTGTACAATATAACAGAGTCCTAATAGAAGATCAGACAGTTAACCAAACCAAGCATGCTTAACAACTTGGAAATATAGCAATTGTATTTTTTGCCATGTATTTACTATAGCCAAATTCAATTATTCCTCACATGGTATAGAAAAACAGAATGCGCCCAAAACTATTGAACATCGCATTGCAGAATTGAACCAAACAAAACAGTTAAATAAACACCACAAAACATGAACCAAACGTTAACTGAGCACCATATTGCACAATATAACATACTCCTTATAGAAGATCAGACAGTTAAACAAACCAAGCATGCTTAACAACATGGAAATATAGAAATTGTATTTGTTTCTCATGTATTTAGTACAGCCAAATTTGATTTATTTCTCACATGGTATACAATAACAGAATGCACCCACAACAATTGAACATCACATTGCAGAATTGAACCAAACAACAAACCGCATCGCGCCGTCGGTGCGTGAGGCGTCGACGGTGGCCTCGACGGCGAGGTGCTCCTCCAAGATCTAGGGGTCAACACAAATGGCAGCCACCGCAACCTAATCCGCGCGTGCGGCCGCGATTTGCTTCTCCGCTGCCAAATGTTCCTTGGGATCCTGGCAATACTGCGTGCACCATGGCTTAGGGCAGCGCTTATTTGGTGAAGGGGTCGGTGATTTGGGTGGAAGATGTCACGCCAGCGGTCGAGGCATGTGGGATGTGGAAGGAGAAGGAGGATGGGGGTCGGGTTTGGATTACCTGCCTGGATAGGCGAGGCCGAGCAGCGTGGAGGAGGGTCGCCGACGAGGAGGCGGCGCTGCGAATAAGGAGTGAAGGTTTCAACTTGGAAAGGAAGCGGAAGCAGGGGATATGTGGCTTTTGGTAAGGGGGAGGGGCAGGGAGGTAGATATTTCCACGGAAGCCAAAAATTTGGAATCGCTTATTCAGAACTGTGTACGATATGTGAACATGACAAACAATTTAGATAGCTTAAGCCGTGTGTATTGAGTTTGAACGTCAAAAATTTTGGTTCGAATTTTCCCTGGTTACAGTGGTCATCCACGTCATTGCATAATTTGGGTACACAAAGGAGACTAATTTCTTAATCTAGCAAGTTCAGCAATTAAACAGAGCTAGCTGACCTAAACATTACTCTAACAAATTAAAGACTAGCACTCTTAATTAAACAAAACAAAGAGTACTACTATGGCTGGTGCTCGTCAATCTCCGTCGTCGCCTCCATGTCCAGCTCGTGCCCGACGGTCTCCTGGGGAAGTGGCTCCAGGTCATCAATTGCACCATACTCGGCAAGCATCTCGCCATTCGTGTCTGCCATATCTTTGGAATAGGCCGCCACGAGCTGGGCGTGGGCGGCCGCGATCTGGGCTCTCGCGGGCTCCGTCATGGCAAGGTATGCCGCGTAGGAACGGACGGCTGCTCAAACTCTCTCGGCGATTGCCAACTCTTCGGCCGTGGGTTGCCGACCGTTATCGGAGAAGCTTCGTTCAATTTGTGCGGTGACCGCCATGAGCTGGGCATGGATGGCCTCGACATGGTAGTGGGCAGCCTCCATCAGGTCTAAGGCTGCCGTTGCGGAACAGACAACTGTTGTGCCACTCTCCCCAGTTGCTATCCTCGAGGCAGATGCTGCTGCCGCTGATTAAGAAGCAACCACAGCCATTTGGGCTGCCTTGGCCTCCCGGACGCAGACTGTTGTCACCCTCATGAAGCTTCTTAGCACGCGCCTGGCGGCTGTGGCAGCGATCTCACCGGAGTGGGCCGCCGAAGTTGCCCTCGCGACGTGGGTTCACATCCCCATCTTTCACCGCCGATGAATGAACAGTGAAATGATATTTGGGGAGTAAGCTGGTGTGCTTGACACGCCGGCTATGGACTGTAGCCGATGCACCTTCTCGCGTAAGCCATAGGTGTACTATACACTGATGGTGCTCCAAGATATTTTGTGCTGCATCTCACACGGTCGGTGATAATAAATTGTGTGTGATCTACTTGATTTATCATCTTGATTTGAATTACGTAATGATGTCACGGCTACAAAGGATGGCGTTTGAATTGCTAGAACTTTTATCTACTGCGAACATGCAACTATAGGTGTGTCGTAAAAAATTGGAATTATTCAGGGGTCGTTTGGACGTTCTCATATATTAACTTGGTTTTGTAGGCATTTCAGGTGCATAATTCTAATTTGAACTACATGGACATGCTCCAGTGCATATAAACTGGTTGAAAAATCAAATATGTGTCCTTGGTTGTATGCATAGGTCCCATGCAAGAAATGGGAATGAGTTTCAAACACCCTGCCACCGTCACTCGGCTGCAAACATTGAGATACCTGGTTTTTAAATTCTAGTAAACCCAAAACTCGTCTAAACTTCATGAAATTTAGCATGCTATCATGGAACTGCATGAACATGTCGTGGTAAAAATTTTGTCCTATTTGGGGCAAGTTTGGGTATAAGCTTCTCACAAACTAGAGCTTCTCACAACAAGCGTGATGGTTTCTCTAGGGAACGTGCCACCTTTGGGGACGAAACGATATCCGTTGCCCCTTATTGCTTTCAAATTTTTCCGAGTGTCAACATACAACAATAGGAGTGTTGTGTTCAATTTTGGTTTTTTTCGGGGTTTGTTTGGACATTTTTATAGATTAACTGGGTTTTCCAGGCATTTTATGTGCATGATTGAAATTTGAACTACATGCACATTCTCCAGTGCATATAAACTGGTTGAAAAAACAAATATGTGTCCTTGGTTGCATGCTTAGATCCCATGCAAGAAATGGGAATGAATTACAAACACCCTGCCACCGTCACTCGGCCGCAAACATTTAGATACCTGGCTTTCAATTTCTAGTAAATACAAAGGTCGTCTAAACTTCATGAAATTTAGCATGCTATCATGGAGCTGCATCAACATGTCGTGGTAAAAATTTTGTCCTATTTGGGGCAAGTTTGGGTATAAGCTTCCCACAAACTAGAGCTTCTCACAACAAGCGTGATGGTTTCGCTAGGGAACGTGCCACCTTTGGGGATGAAACGATATCCGTTGCCTCTTATTGCTTTCAATTTTTTTCGAGTGTCAACATACAACAATAGGAGTGTTGTGTTCAATTTTGGTTTTTTCGGGGTTCGTTTGGACATTTTTATTGATTAACTGGGTTTTCCAGGCATTTTATGTGCATGATTGAAATTTGAACTACATGCACATTCTCCAGTGCATATAAACTGGTTGAAAAATCAAATATGTGTCCTTGGTTGCATGCTTAGGTCCCATGCAAGAAATGGGAATGAATTTCAAACACCCTGCCACCGTCACTCGGCCGCAAACATTGAGATACCTGCCTTTCAAATTCTAGTAAATCCAAAAGTTGTCTAAAATTCATGAAACTTGGCATGCTATCATGGAGCAGCATCAACATGTCGTGGTAAATTTTTTGTCCCATTTGGGGCAGGTTTGGGTATAAGCTTCTCACAAACCACATCTTCTCACAACAAGCATGATGGTTTCGATAGGGAACATGCCATCTTTGGGGACGAAACGATATCCGTTGCGTCTTATTGCTTTCAAATTTTTTCGAGTGTCAACATAGAACAACAGGAGTTCTGTGTTCAATTTTGGAATTTTTCGGGGTTCGTTTGGTCATTTTTCTACATTATCTGGGTTTTCTAGGGATTTTATGTGTATAATTCAAATTTGAACCACATGCACATTCTCCAGTGCATATAAACTGGTTGAAATCAAATATGTGTCCTTGGTTGGATCGTTAGGTCCCATGCAAGAAATGGGAATGAATTTCAAACACCCTGCCAACGTCACTCAGCCGCAAACATTGAGATACCTGGCTTTCAAATTCTAGAAAATCCAAAAGTCATCTAAAATTCATGAAACTTGGCATGCTATCATGGAGCAGCATCAACATGTCGCGGTAAAATCTTTGTCCCATTTGGGGTAGGTTTGGGTATAAGCTTCTCACAAACCTGAGCTTCTCACAACAACCGTGATGGTTTCGGTAGGGAGCGTGCCACCTTTGGGGACAAAACGATATCCGTTGCCTCTTATTGAATTCAACAATTTTTGAGTGTCAACATTGAACAACAGGAGTGTTGTGTTCAATTTTGGAATTTTTCAGGGTTCGTTTCGACATTTTTATATAGCAAGTGGGTTTTCCAAGCATTTTATATGCATAATTCAATTTTGAACTACATGCACATTCTCAAGTGCATATAAACTGGTTGAAAAATCAAATATGTGTCCTTGGTTGCATGCTTAGGTCTCATGCAAGAAATAGGAATGAATTTCAAACACCCTGCCACCGTCACTCGGCCACAAACATTGAGATACCTGCCTTTCAAATTCTAGTAAATCCAAAAGTCGTCTAAAATTCATGAAACTTGAATTGCTATCATGGAGCAACATCAACATGTCGTGGTAAATTTTTTGTCCCATTTGGGGCAGGTTTGGGTATAAGCTTCTCACAAACCACATCTTCTCACAACAAGCATGATGGTTTCGGTAGGGAACGTGCCATCTTTGGGGACGAAACGATATCTGTTGCCTCTTATTGCTTTCAAATTTTTTCGAGTGTCAACATAGAACAACAGGAGTTCTGTGTTCAATTTTGGAATTTTTCGATGTTCGTTTGGTCATTTTTCTACATTATCTGGGTTTTCTAGGGATTTTATGTGTATAATTCAAATTTGAACTACATGCACATTCTCCAGTGCATATAAACTGGTTGAAATCAAATATGTGTCCTTGGTTGCATCCTTAGGTCCCATGCAAGAAATGGGAATGAATTTCAAACACCCTGCCAACGTCACTCAGCCGCAAACATTGAGATACCTGGCTTTCAAATTCTAGAAAATCCAAAAGTCATCTAAAATTCATGAAACTTGGCATGCTATCATGGAGCAGCATCAACATGTCGCAGTAAAATCTTTGTCCCATTTGGGGTAGGTTTGGGTATAAGCTTCTCACAAACCAGAGCTTCTCACAACAACCGTGATGGTTTCAGTAGGGAGCGTGCCACCTTTGGGGACAAAACGATATCCGTTGCCTCTTATTGAATTCAACAATTTTTGAGTGTCAACATTGAACAACAGGAGTGTTGTGTTCAACTTTGGAATTTTTCGGGGTTCGTTTGGACATTTTTATATAGCAACTGGGTTTTCCAAGCATTTTATATGCATAATTCAATTTTGAACTACATACACATTCTCAAGTGCATATAAACTGGTTGAAAAATCAAATATGTGTCCTTGGTTGCATGCTTAGGTCCCATGTAAGAAATAGGAATGAATTTCAAACACCCTGCCACCGTCACTCGGCCGCAAACATTGAGATACCTGCCTTTCAAATTCTAGTAAATCCAAAAGTCGTCTAAAATTCATGAAACTTGGCTTGCTATCATGGAGCAGCATCAACATGTCGTGGTAAATTTTCTGTCCCATTTGGGGCAGGTTTGGGTATAAGCTTCTCACAAACCAGAGCTTCTCACAATAAGCGTGATGGTTTCGGTAGGGAACGTGCCACCTTTGGGGATGAAGCGATATCCGTTGCCTCTTATTGCTTTAAAAAATCGAGTGTCAACATAGAACAACATGAGTGTTGCGTTCAAGTTTGGAATTTTGCGGGGTTCATTTGGACATTTTATATATTAACTGGGTTTTCCAGTCATTTTATGTGCATAATTCAAATTTGAACTACATGCACATTCTCCAGTGCATATAAACTGGTTGAAAAATCAAGTATGTGTCCTTGGCGGCATGCTTAGGTCCCATGTAAGAAATGAGAATGAATTTCAAATACCCTGCCACCGTCACTCGGCCGTAAACATTTAGATATGTGGCTTTCAAATTCTAGTAAATCCAAAAGTCGTCTAAACTTCGTGAAACTTGGCATGCTATCATGGAGTAGCATCAACATGTTGTGGTAAATTTTTTGTCCCATTTGGGGCAGGTTTGGGTATAAGTTTCTCACAAACCAGAGCTTCTCACAACAAACGTGATGGTTTCGGTATGGAATGTGCCACCATTGGGGACGAAATGATATACGTTGCCTCTTATTGCTTTAAAAAAATTCGATTGTCAACATAGAACAACATGAGTGTTGTGTTTAATTATGGAATTTTTCGGGGTTCGTTTGGACATTTTTATACATTAACAGGGTTTCCCAGGCATTTTATGTGCATAATTCAAATTTGAACTACATGCACATTCTCCAGTGCATATAAATTGGTTGAAAAATCAAATCTGTGTCCTTGGTTGTATGCTTAGGTCCCATGCAAGAAATGGGAATGAGTTTCAAACACGCTGCCACTGTCCCTCGGCTGCAAACATTGAGATACATGGTTTCTAAATTCTAGTAAATCCAAAACTCGTCTAAACTTCATGAAATTTAGCATGCTATCATGGAACTGCATCAACATGTCGTGGGAAAAATTTTGTCCTATTTGGGGCAAGTTTGGGTATAAGCTTCTCGCAAACTAGAGCTTCTCACAACAAGCGTGATGGTTTCTCTAGGGAACGTACCACCTTTGGGGACGAAACGATATCCGTTGCCCCTTATTGCGTTCAAGTTTTTCCGAGTGTCAACATACAACAATAGGAGTGTTGTGTTCAATTTTGGTTTTTTTCGGGGATCGTTTGGACATTTTTGTTGATTAACTGGGTTTTCAAGGCATTTTATGTGCCTGATTGAAATTTGAACTACATGCACATTCTCCAGTGCATATAAACTGGTTGAAAAAACAAATATGTGTCCTTGGTTGCATGCTTAGATCCCATGCAAGAAATGGGAATGAATTACAAACACCCTGCCACCGTCACTCGGCCGCAAACATTTAGATACCTGGCTTTCAATTTCTAGTAAATCCAAAGGTCGTCTAAACTTCATGAAATTTAGCGTGCTATCATGGAGCTGCATCAACATGTTGTGGTAAAAATTTTGTCCTATTTGGGGCAAGTTTGGTTATAAGCTTCTCACAAACTAGAGCTTCTCACAACAAGCGTGATGGTTTCGCTAGGGAACGTGCCACCTTTGGGGACGAAACAATATCCGTTGCCTCTTATTGCTTTCATATTTTTTCGAGTGTCAACATACAAAAATAGGAGTGTTGTGTTCAATTTTGGTTTTTTCGGGGTTCATTTGGACATTTTTATAGATTAACTGGGTTTTCCAGGCATTTTATGTGCATGATTGAAATTTGAACTACATGCACATTCTCCAGTGCATATAAACTGGTTGAAAAATCAAATATGTGTCCTTGGTTGCATGCTTAGGTCCCATGCAAGAAATGGGAAAGAATTTCAAACACCCTGCCACCATCACTCGGCCGCAAACATTGAGATACCTGCCTTTCAAATTCTAGTAAATCCAAAAGTTGTCTAAAATTCATGAAACTTGAATTGCTATCATGGAGCAGCATCAACATGTCGTGGTAAATTTTTTGTCCCATTTGGGGAAGGTTTGGGTATAAGCTTCTCACAAACCACATCTTCTCACAACAAGCATGATGGTTTCGGTAGGGAACATGCCATCTTTGGGGACGAAACGATATCCGTTGCGTCTCATTGCTTTCAAATTTTTTTCGAGTGTCAACATAGAACAACAGGAGTTCTGTGTTCAATTTTGGAATTTTTCGGTGTTCGTTTGGTCATTTTTCTACATTATCTGGGTTTTCGAGGGATTTTATGTGTATAATTCAAATTTGAACTACATGCACATTCTCCAGTGCATATAAACTGGTTGAAATCAAATATGTGTCCTTGGTTGCATCCTTAGGTCCCATGCAAGAAATGGGAATGAATTTCAAACACCCTGCCAATGTCACTCAGCCGCAAACATTGAGATACCTGGCTTTCAAATTCTAGAAAATCCAAAAGTCATCTAAAATTCATGAAACTTGGCATGCTATCATGGAGCAGCATCAACTTGTCATGGTAAAATCTTTGTCCCATTTGGGGCAGGTTTGGGTATAAGCTTCTCACAAACCAGAGCTTCTCACAACAACCGTGATGTTTCGGTAGGGAGCGTGCCACCTTTGGGGACAAAACGATATCCGTTGCCTCTTATTGAATTCAACAATTTTTTAGTGTCAACATTGAACAACAGGAGTGTTGTGTTCAATTTTGGAATTTTTCGGGGTTCGTTTGGACATTTTTATATAGCAACTGGTCTTTCCAAGCATTTTATATGCATAATTCAAATTTGAACTACATGCACATTCTCAAGTGCATATAAACTGGTTGAAAAATCAAATATGTGTCCTTGGTTGCATGCTTAGGTCCCATGCAAGAAATAGGAATGAATTTCAAACACCCTGCCACCGTCACTCGGCCGCAAACATTGAGATACCTGCCTTTCAAATTCTAGTAAATCCAAAAGTCGTCTAAAATTCATGAAACTTGGCTTGCTATCATGGAGCAGCATCAACATGTCGTGGTAAATTTTTTGTCCCATTTGGGGCAGGTTTGGGTATAAGCTTCTCACAAACCAGAGCTTCTCACAACAAGCGTGATGGTTTCGGTAGGGAACGTGCCACCTTTGGGGACGAAACGATATCTGTTGCCTCTTATTGCTTTAAAAAAATCGAGTGTCAACATAGAACAACATGAGTGTTGTGTTCAAGTTTGGAATTTTGCGGGGTTCATTTGGACATTTTATATATTAACTGGGTTTTCCAGTCATTTTATGTGCATAATTCAAATTTGAACTACATGCACATTCTCCAGTGCATATAAACTGGTTGAAAAATCAAGTATGTGTCCTTCGCTGCATGCTTAGGTCCCATGCAAGAAATGAGAATGAATTTCAAACACCCTGCCACCGTCACTCGGCCGTAAACATTTAGATACGTTGCTTTCAAATTCTAGTAAATCCAAAAGTCGTCTAAACTTCATGAAATTTGGCATGCTATCATGGAGCAGCATCAACATGTCGTGGTAAAAATTGTGTCCCACTTGGGCAGGTTTGGGTATACGCTTCTCACAAACCACAGCTTCTCACAACAAGCGTGATGGTTTCAGTAGGGAACGTGCCACCTTTGGGGACGAAACGATATCCGTTGCCTTTTATTGCTTTCAAATTTTTTTGAGTGACAATATAGAACAACAGGAGTGTTGTGTTCATTTTTGGAATTCTTCGGGGTTCGTTTGGACATTTTTATACATTAACTGGGTTTTCCAGGCATTTTACGTGCATCATTCAAATTTGAACTACGTGCACATTCTCCAGTGCATATAAACTGGTTGAAAAATCAAATCTGTGTCCTTGGTTGCATGCTTAGGTCCCATGCAAGAAATGGGAATGAATTACAAACACCCTGCCACCGTCACTCGGCCGCAAACATTTAGATACCTGGCTCTCAAATTCTAGTAAATCCAAAGTCGTCTGAAATTCATGAAACTTGGCATGCTATCATGGTGCAGCATCAGCCTGCCGTGGTACAAATTTTCTCCCATTTGGGGGCAGGTTTGGGTATAAGCTTCTCACAAACCTTAGCTTCTCACAACAAGCGTGATGGTTTCGGTAGGGAACGTGCCACCTTTGGGGACGAAACGATATCTGTTTCCCCTTATTGCTTTCAAAAATTTTCTAGTGTCAACATAGAGCAACAGGAGTCTTGTGTTTACTTTTGGAATTTTCCGAGGTTCGTTTGGACATTTTTTATACATTAACTTGGTTTTCTAGGCATTTCATGTGCATAATTCGAATTTGAACTACATGCACAAGCTCCAGTGCATATAAATTTGTTGAAAAATCAAATATGTGTCCTTCGGGGCATGCTTAGGTCCCATGAAAGAAATGGGAACGAATTTCAAACACCAGCGCACTGTTGATTGCCGGCAAAACCTTGAGATACTTTGTTTTTAAACTCTAGTAAATCCAAAACCCGTCTGAAATTCATGAAACTTGGCATGCTATAATGGAATGGCACCCGACATGTTGTGGTATTTTTTGTGTCCATTTTGAGAAAAGGCACACTCGAATAACAGCCAACAAACGCATTTTGAAACAAATAGCTGCCGCCGTAACATCTCAAACGTTTTGTATAATTAAAATTGTGTGCGCTCCGTTAACCATTCACGTGACGCCACGCCTCACTCCTTTAATGGCTAGGTGGTGCCGTGCAGACAGGTCCTTGAGTGCTTGACTAAACAGAAGGCGTACGAGCTGCACTCAGGATCACCGGGAAGCGTGCAAGCTGTACGCCGTGCAAGATTTCTGCAGCTCTTGATCGTAAACGTTTTAGATAGAACACCCGTATGCACAGTGAGAGCTATGGTCGTCCCCCTAAGTCGAGGGAAAATCTGCAACGCAGAATTTGTGCATCCCTTCAACGCAAACGGTTATTTTGGATGACCCGTGTGCAACCACGTACAAACAACTTGGTAAAAATTGTATCTGTCATATTGGGTATGTTGCCATTTGTCAAACTGGAAAGATTTACATTTGTTGATCTAGTAACGTTGCCATTTGTCAATCCTTGTAACACTGCGATTTTTCAAAATATACCGCTAGAAATCACTAGCACTATCTATTTTTTGCAACTAAAATTCAGTAATTAAGCATAGATTTCATTCATAGATTTAGCAGTCGTTCTTAATTTATACAAACAGTTCAACTCGATAGCTGAACCGACCAAACTTTTCTCCAATTGTTACCAACCACGTACTGAAATAGCTAGTTCAACTATATATACTAGCTAATTTTAAGTACGATGTACAGTTCGACCACACATCTATAGTAAGATGAACTGAACAAAATAGCCCCTAAATACTACTACTACCATGGAGGGGATTTGTGCTACTTCCGGCAACCTCTCCTCTGCCAAGCGCGCTCAGTAAGAGGCAGAGGAGGAGGAGGATCCTAGCGACGATCTGGAGAAATGCAATACAGTGCCTGCTGCTGCTGCACGTTCAGCGACGCTTGCCAGCTCGAAGCGGCCGGACTGCTCGTAGATCTCCTGATTCCTCGCCTCTGCGTCGGCGTGTGCTGCGGCCATGGCTGCGGTATGGCTCTTTGTGTCCTCGACGAGGCGCGCCTCCTCCTCCCACAGGAACTCGGTGTAGCGCGCAAGGCGGTGGCGGAGCGGGTGATGACCCCGACGGTCAACGGTGGGCTGGCGGCCATGGCGGCGGACGATGGGGTGGCGGCCATGACCACCACCTCCCGCCTTTGGGCTGCGATGGTGGAGCGGGTGATGGCCATGGTGGCCGGAACTGGGGCGGCCGCCACGACGGCCACCTCCTGCCTTCGGGCCGCGGCGGCGGAGCGGGAGATGGCCCTGGCTTTCGACGGTGGTGTGGCGGCAACGGCGGCCGGCAACAGCTGCCGACGGTCAGCGACAGTGGAGCGTGTGGTGGGTGTTCCGCCACACCCAACAGGGACGCCACACGCACTACACTACGCCGGGGACTGCGCCGCCACCACGGTGTAGCCTCCCATCTGGAGCTGTCCTCTGATGACATCAGAGTGGCCGAGCGACGACGACGGACCGGTGCCATTGGCGATTGTGGGAGAAGCACACGAGATAAGCTACAGGGAGGGAGGGGAAAATGCGACGCATGACTCAACGGCCGTGAGGGTTTTTATAGCAGGCCGGTAAGCATTGGGATTTTGGGGGATTTCACCAAGTCAGGCGGGAACCTTGCGCGGGAACCTGCGAGGTTGCGCAGGAACGGGCTCACCGACGATTCATTAGCGCCACCGTTTGGCCAAAAGAACGCCCCCGTGCGCTGCGCAAGCTTGCGCTATAAGCCGTCTGCGGCAACGGGGTGACAAGACGTGAAAAAGGAGGACGAAAGGTCACGTACACATACAGTTAATGCAAAAAACATTTGTCATTTAAGTACCTACTATACCCCCTCCTGGTTTATAAGTAGTATTTAACTAATAAAATACGAATGCATGTCGCCAAAGATTATATCGTTGGAGTCGTATTTGAACATAGTTTCCAGCTATACAATTTGTGTAACATGCATTAACACTTTTTTGGTTAAATTTAAGGTTATATACCAGCCAGCGTTTGGCCGCAACACACATGGCTTATTCCATCACAAACAGCTCGGATGGATCAACTATATGCCACGTATCGCACACGCAACTCTAATCTGATTCGTGCTTGATGTCTCCGACATCGCTCGCATAGTTCGTCTGATTAGCCACGGATCATTGTGCCGGCCTCTGCTCGCGTCCCTCGGCAAGCTCTGCACGTCATTAGGCGCAGCAGCGCGCTATGCTCGCCGTTAGGCGTCGCGGCGCGCTCTGCTCGCGTCCGTCGGCGCACTTGGGTTGTGGACAACTTTTCATTGCATGTTCAACTGCTATATATATATATGGTTGGGCGTGCGCACGATCATGTCGGGGGCCCTATATGCATGCGGTTGCGCCACGCGTGTTGCCACGCGATGCAGTTACGTGCGGCATGATGGAGTTACGCGCTGCAAATTACAACTGCCATCAGGGCCTGCCGATATTCCTGGCCGTCCAGCTTCCCCTTTAATTCCCGCGGCTATTATAACCTTATTCTCTTCAACCTTTCGATCGCGCCCCACAACACAACAAGCACACCCACAACGACACATAGAGAGGGGATGTCCAGCGGCGCTCCAATGGAGTTCGACGAGCATAGAGTGGAGACCCACGCGAGGGAGACAAATATCTCGGTGGTGTACACCATCGACCTGGCCGTGGTGGACAACTACATCAACATCGTTGAGCAGTTGCTTGCTCGAGACAAGTAAAGGTGATCGACATCAAACTCCAGTACACCGCCGGTCGTCCCGGCATAGATCAGAAGGTTGCCGTCGCCCAGTTGTGCGTGCGCCATCATGTCCTCATCTACCACTACTGCATGGCCATAGAGCCTTGTCACCATTTCAATAGTTTGGTCAATAGCACCAACTACAAGTTTGCCATGGTGGAAACCACTGACGATGTAAACGGGCTCAGTGTTACGGGCTTGGCATGCAAGAACCTTGTCAAAATCCGTGACCACTACAGGGTCTGTGGCAGCATGAAGAAGGACTCCCTGGTCGAACTCGCCTCGGCCATCATCGACCCCTACTACGAAAAGATGAAGCTGGATACCCAAAGAACAAGTCCCCTATCCTGGCACAGGGCCTGTATGCGGCAACTGGATGAACCTCACCTCAAGTTCGCAGCTAAGAGCGTGTACACATGCTATGAGATGCACAGGAGAATCATTGACATGAGGAAGTGCCTCGTTACCCAAATCGACGAGCTCGGATCGAGCCACAAGCAGAGCAAGCGTCACAAGAGATAGATGATCATGCATGTAATATATAGTTTACACAACGTCTTCACAAGCACACACGTCTGGCTGGACGTTTCTTTTGTGTTGCCTAATCACAAACAGTTCATCCAAGTGAACCATCTGTATATCACACACACCTCCATCTGGCTGCCCGTTTCTTTTGCTCCTCCTCATCGCAAACAGTTAATTGAACTGAACCGTATGCCCTGCATCGCACACGCAACTAAAATCTGAACCGTGTTTGATGGCTCCGCCATCACAAATTTTTTGCACCTTTTTAACGGTTTTTACACCACTGTTTGCAATTATGGCACTGGACACAGTTTCATCGAAGGTTCTCTGATCGTAGTGTCACGTTAGCAGCATTCTGCAGTAGTGCTAGAATACTCCTCTGCTTTCCTCTTTTCTCCATTTGTTGTAGTGAAACAAATTACCATGTAAGTATCACTATAAAAACTATTTCCCCATTGATATTATACCACCTTAGTCTATTGTTCACTAGTAAAGGATTCATGAGGTGTGCAATCGTAATCCACTAGAAAGCTTGTTGTGGTGAGGTGCGATTCATGTATCTGTGAGTTGTTAGGAAAAACTAATAGATGACCTCATGTCTTCTTATTCCCAACAGCCCACCACTCCCATTTAAATTTTGTTTGAAATTTGATGTGTGTTCTCATATGAAAAAGGTGTATATTTCCAAGCTAACTACGTAACTTGCCTAGTATATTCTTTAATATAAATAGAATCAAGTTTTTATGTTTTTAAATGCATGGGTTGAACGGCGCCAATGAGTTAGATATGATTTAAATAGAAAAAGGGGAAAGAAAAAACCATGGTGGCAAAACACTAGCTACATAAAAGAAGGGCCATATATCATGTGGGCGGAAATAATGAATCCCATATATCTAGATATCAAGTCAATAAAAAAACATTAACAATGGACCTCAAATCCTACTCCTATATTATGCATTACATGAATCTGAGATGATATGTGACAATCGGGATAGTAATATAAATAGCACACCTAATAGGAAATGAAGGCATTAATGAATGTGTAGCTATTACACACTCAACAGGGTTGCCATGAAATAATGTGGCAGTTCCTACACATTTATGTAAGTCAAAAATGAAATGAAGCTTCTGAAGAATCATGTAATGAACATCCCAATTGACTATATGATGATGCATTAATCACCATTAGGCATTAGCTAGGTCAGTCGCAATTATTCAACTAGCAAGAACTAACTACGCATGAGAAGATATTTCATGGGTGTGATGTCCTTTTCAGACTCTCTTGCTCGTTTGAGATGCACACTTAGGTTGATGTTGCTCATATATGCCTCTCTTCAACTTGGGGTATGATCTTACCTTTGCAAGGGGAAAGTTGAGATCGGGAAGATAAGTTTTGAATGCGAGAACTATCACTATCATTTTCAAAAGGATCTCTTCCTATCATGTGAGTAATAGTAGAAATGTTACTATGCGGCAATATGAATGAAACAATGATGTTTCAGCTGAGATATTCCCCTATTTATACACATAGGTCATTGATGCAAACACATCGTTTCATCATTTATGCATCGGCCAAGATGTGATTGATAAGTTATTTGATCTACTCCTATGGCCAAAAGCTTCCAATGAAATGCATCTTGTGTGAGGAATTATTCATGCCATCCATCTGATTAAAAAAACCCATGATGAATTGTCATATAATAGGGGTCCACGCTATTCTTCCAAAGGATATTACATGTTATTATTCAAATATATTAGCCTATCTTAATTCTTCAAATGGTTCTAATTTGGCTTCTTCTATAAGTTCGGGTAAACGCCAGAAATATGTTTAATAGGAGAAATTACAACATTGGTAACAACCTGGCTTGTCTCCATTATGACTCGAGCATAGATAAAATAATTGAACATCTAAATTTCCCCTACCCATTTAATCTGTGGTTGCATACATTGCAACATTAGTTGGACTACGAATTCAGATCAGATTGCCTTAGTATCAATAACTAGGGCTAGTTTAAATGGGGGTCTTCTCTTCAATAATTTCATCATAGTTTCTTGGAATCTATGGAATGAATAAATCTATAATGGTATTCAACCTACTAGAGCAACCTTGGGAGTTCGGTCTAAGGTTGACGTCTCGCTTTTACGTTACAGAGTGCCGACGGACCTGAACAATAATATTTCCACCCTAAAATACCCTTTGTAATTCTCTCTTTGTCCGTTAGTGGTGGCGAAGCACCCTACCACATAAAAATTGTTGTACCAACTTTATTCTCTTAATAGTGTACAAGATAGGAGCCTCCAGCCAGCAATCGAATAAAAACCTAGATATACGTGAAGCGAGATCCATGTTTGTGATTAGTTATAAGGTACAAGGTGAGATGAGCTCATATCTTCTTATACCTAACAACTCACTATGGCTCTGAATTCTTTTTTCAAGCATAGCTACTTCTTGCAACTGGATTAACAACAATGGAGAGTTAAGTGGAATCAAGCTAGCTAATTTCTAATGGAAAAATTGGTGGATCATCACCCTCGTTCTTCTTCGTTTAGAGTTTATATTTGGAAACCTCGGTACGTATCATCATGGTCAGTCTTTTGACAATGTTGAGATGAGCTTACTTAGATTAGAAAAATTACAAAATTGCATAAAAATGTGTCAAAACTTCACTGAAACACTGAAGACCGTTGAGTTATTATCATACACGTGATCACTATCATCTGAGAAGAGTGCTTAAACGGTATGGCTATGTGCAAAGGAGATACAGTCGTCCTTTTAATGTACTGTCTAGTAGTGCATTGCCTCCTATGATCTTAGTGGATATATAAGCGAGAGGCCCCCACCCCGAGACAGTCATCTACCTCCTCTGCTATTTCCATTCTCCGAGCTCATTTGGTTAGGTGGCCAATCATGGTGTGACACGAGATCTAGATCAGTGGTTCAACCGCAAGAAGGTGTGGCAAGTGTGCTTCTCCAAGCGTCGGCCCGGATTGTTCATGTAGGTGGGCGAGCTGGCCGTTTTGTGTGGCTCCTAAGTGTCCATCGTTGCATTCTCCCCATACATCAAGGCCTTTCTTGATGCCAGAACCATAGAAAAATTGTTCTATGGTATTTTTATTGTGTATAAAAATTATATATACAAAAGTTAAAAGGAATAATACAAAAAAAGCTTGAGGCTCAACCAATTATAGTTCCAGGGAAATTTATTGTGTTAAATATTGGTTTTAACTGAGATGAAGATCAATCCAGTAATTGAATTCTGTCACATGCCTACTCTTAATTCTATGAGATATTAGTAGCAAGTTATTCTTCAGAAGAAATCTCGAGGAAGTGACACTAGGTGATCCATTCTTGATTATTTTTGAATTTCTTTGTATGCAGATATTCCAGTATCCCTGATAATAGTTAGACAAAAGTTGCGGGGTAGAGTAATCCAGGTCAAAAGGATATCATCAAAAATACATAGGCCTCTATTTCTGGAAAAGCAATAGGTGTCCCAAAAGGCTAGAGCAGACATGTAGTCCGAGAAGAGGTGTAGTGTAGGTTCTTGAAAGCTCACATTTATAGGAAGGAACATGATTTTGTTCCTATGAAGAAACTTTCATGAATTGAGTTTGTCATGCAATAGAAGCCATAAGAAGTTTTTATTTCTGAGCAAGCGAGCACTCATGGTCTCAGAGATCGTGATTAAGGACCGTGTGCATTTGCATAGACTTGCTAATTGCACGTGCCTTGCAACGGGCATGTACTCTACTGGTTCAATATCAATCTTGTCGAACAGATACGTTACATCAATTTTCATAACACTTAATTTGGTGAGAGTATGGGTAGAAGAAGGCAAGAATTTTTTTGAGTTAATTGAGATGTTGGTAAGATTGATTATGTTTGATTTGATTGAATTAATGCAGGATGGGTTTTAGGAAAGTATCTTTTCAATTTAGATTATTCCAATTAATATATTTTATGCTTTTGATTTTGTGCGGTATCGGTTGGGGTTAACAAAAAACCAATAGAAAACCAAAGGGGGGATGACAACATGGG
The DNA here is from genome assembly GCF_056163025.1 of Triticum urartu. Lineage (NCBI taxonomy): Eukaryota > Viridiplantae > Streptophyta > Magnoliopsida > Poales > Poaceae > Triticum > Triticum urartu. The sequence goes on along the minus strand of NC_141875.1, from coordinate 742,322,555 downwards.
AGAGAAAAAAATCAGGTGTGAGGTGGAGGTGACGGAACGAACTCCGCTTTAATATTTTTTTAATTTTCTGCGGCATCAGTTGGGTTTAACAAAAAACCAATAGGAAACCAATGGGGAAGAGCAACGTAGAAGTGAAAAAATTGGGTAGGAGGTGGAGGCGATGGAACGAAGTGGCGTCAGTTGGGGTTATAAAAAAATAGCAAAAACCAAAGGGTGGAGGGGATTATGGGAGAAAAAACCAGGTGGGAGGGGGCGACAGAACAAACTCCCTTGTAATAGTAGAGATGAGTAACAAGGTGCTTTCTTTGGGTATGCCCATTTATCAGACTTCACAATGAGTTGGTACTGTTGGAGCAATAACATGAATTTTTGGTATTGATGGTAGTCTTGTGTGACAAAGACTTCTTGAATAGCAGAAGAGAACAACTCACGAAATTTAACTTTGAGAATGGTATCTCTCCAATTATTTTGCCAAAGCATGACATAGTGTTGCTCTGCCATCTCTGGTTATATGCATCATGCACTAGGTGATGATCTGGATGTTCAATCTGGATGCATGTATGCAATTGTGTTGCTCCGATGCTCCATTTATAACAATATAAAAAAGTGCTTCATCAGCTCTGTTTGTTTTCACATAGCCAAACATTTAGCATAGTGTAATTGTTTAATATATTCGGAAGTGTTCACCTAGACAAGTAATATCACGCTAACATATACATGAGGGTGATTGATGTGGTGAGCGCGTAGACGTGCCGCCATGTATGCCATTTTTTTATGGTGATCGGAGGCACGTATATTTATTTTTTTGTGTTGTAACAAATGTGCCCCGAAAAAAGATGAATTATTTCCCAAATACATTGTTTTCTTAGAATCCCAACTGTACATTGTTTGGAACGCTAGCTTTTGTGCGGCAAACAATATATACATGGACATTATGTTGCGAAGGAATAGTTACTAATGTACGTCACGGAGTACGTAGTTATCCTTTCCTTTTTTTTTGCATGGTTACGTAGTTATCCTTTTTTGAGGAACGCTTGCTAATCCTCAAAAAGAAAGAGGAACGCTTGCTTTTGTGCGTCAAACAATTTTTTGTTGTCACATCCTGATCGATTCAGCTTGCTTTTGGGGTGCGAAGGAATAGTTTTCAAAATAATACGGTGTATGTAGTTATCTTTTGACGCGTGAGTTAATGTATACAGCTCAGCGCATACCCAATCGTATCTCATTGCCTATCACGAGCTTTAATGTACGTAGCCCAGTGAAGAGATTTTCCTCTCCTATATAAACCCCTCGACCCCGAGACGAAGCCACACCCACAACCACTCCTCTTCCTCCATTTCTCTGAGCCTATACAAAAAAGACAAAATACGCAAAATGTACGTGCACTGTCTGACCGAAATTTGTAATTTTAATTTTTTGTACAGTTCTCCTCGCATGTCATTTCACCACCAGACTTGGTAAGCCTCTCGAACATTATTTGATGATCATCTCCACAAAGTTTCAGTTTTTTGGAAATGTTTTGATATTTTTTCTTGTGTAGGTGCACCGTGGGTGCACCGAGGTGGGGTTCAGCAACTTCTTTCCCTAATACAGAATAAGGCATGAGGCTCAACCAATTCAAGTTCTAGGGAAATCCATTGTGTTAAATAATGGTTTAGCTGAGATGAAGATCAATCCAGTTCTCGAATTCTGTGACATGCCTGCTCTTAATTCTATGAGATATTAGTAGCAAGTTATTCTTCAGAAGAAATCTCCAGGAAGTGACACTGGCTGATCCATTCTTGATTATTTTTTAATTTATTTATATCCAGATATTCCAGTATCCCTGATAGTAGTAACAGAAAAGTTACAGGGTAGATTAATCCTGGTCAAAAGGACATCATCAAACATACATAGGCCTCTGTTTGTGGAGAAGCAACCGGGGTCCCAGAAGGCTAGAGAAAACATGTAGTACTAGAAAAGGTGTAATGTAGTCTCTTGAGAGCTCACAGTTCTTGGAAGGAACATGATTTTGTACCTATGAAGAAAATTTCTTGAATTGAGTCTGTCATGGAATAGAAACCTTAAGAAATTTTTATTTCGGAGGAAGCGAGCACTCATGGTCCGGGAGATCATGATTAAGGACCTTGTACAACTGAATAGACTAGCTAATTGTGTGTGCGTTGCAGCGGGTATGTACTCTACTGGTTCAATATCAATCTTGTCGAACATAATAGAATAATTTTCATAACATTTAATTTGGTGAGAGTATGGGTAGGAGAAGGAAAGATTTTTTTTTGATTTAGTTGAGATTTTGATAAGATTGATTTGATTTGATTTGATTGAATTAATACATGATGGGTTTTAGGAAAGTATCTATTTGATTTATACAATTCGAATTAATATGTTTTTTGGTTTTTATTTTGTGCGGTATCGGTTGGGGTCAACACCAACAGGAAACCAACGGTGGGATGACAACGTGGGAGGTGGAGGTGACGGAAGGAACTCCCCTTTAATATTTTTTTATATTTTGTGCGTCATCAGTTGGGTTTAATAAAAAAACCAATAGGAAAGCAAAGGGGGGAGGGCAAGATGGAAGTGAAAGAATTGGGTAAGAGGTGGAGGCGACGGAACGAACTCTCCTTCAATAATTGTTTTTATTATTATTTTGTGCGGCAACAGTAGGGGTTAGAAAAAAATCAGCAAGAAACCAAAGGGTGGAGGGGATCATGGGAGGAAAAAACCGGGTAGGAGGGGGCGACGGAACAAATTCCCTTGTAATAGTAGAGATGAATAACTAGGTGCTTTCCATGGGTATGCCCATTTCTCAGATTTCACATTGAGTTGGTACTGTTGGAGCAATAACATCAATTTTTGTTATTGCCAGCAGACTTGTGTGACAAAGACTTCTTCTTGAATAGCAGAAGAGAACAACTCAGGAAATTTATCTTTGAGAATGGTCTCTCTCCAATTATTTTGCCATAACATGACAGTGCTACTCTGCCATCTCTGGTTATATGCATCATGCACCTAGGTGATGATCTGGATGTTCAATCTGGATGCATGTACGAAATCGCGCTGTTCCGGTGCTCCATTTATAACAATATAAAATAGTGCTTCATCACCTCGGTTTGTTTTCACATAGCCAAACATTTAGCATAGTGTAATTGTTTTAATATATTTGAAAGTGTTCACCTAGACAAATAGGAAATTATTAATGGGAAATATCACGCTAACATATACAAGAGGGATCCTCCAAAAAAACATATACATGAGGGTGATTGATGTGCCGAGATTGTAGATGTGCCGCAATGTATGAAATTTTTTTATGGTGATCAGATGCACATATATTTTTTTTTTGTGTTGTAACAAATGTGCCCAGGAAACAGATGAATTATTTCCCAACTGCATTGTTTTTTTTAGAATCCCAATTGTACATTGTTTGGAACGATAGGTTTTGTGCGGCAAACAATATATACATATTTTGTTGTCAGGTCCTGATCGATTCAACCACGTGCGAAGGAATAGTCACCGAGTACGTAGTTATCATTTTTTTTTTGCATGATTACGTAGGTATCCTTTTTTTGAGGAACCCTTCCTTTTAATACTAAAAAAAGGAACGCTTGCTTTTGGGGTGCGAAGGAATAGTTTCTAAATAATACGGTGTATGTAGTTATTTTTTTTTGAGCATCAATACAGACACAAGCACTTATATACACGCGCATACACTCATCCCTATGAACACATACACGCACACCCTACCCTATGAGCATCTCCAAGAGACTGAGCCGGCATATCATCTTGAGATTTACGAAGTCACCGTAGGCGCTTCGTCGTCGACGGGAACGTCTCCTCCCACTGAAAGCGTATCGCCGGAAATCCTGAAATAAAGGAACGCTTGCTTTTGGGGTGCGAAGGAATAGTTTCTAAATAATACGGTGTATGTAGTTATCTTTTGACGCGTGAGTTAATGTATACAGCTCAGCGCATACCCAATTGTATCTCATTGCCTATCACGAGCTTTAATGTACGTAGCCCAGCGAAGAGATTTCCTCTCCTATATAGACCCATCGACCCCGAGACGAAGCCACACCCACAACCACTCCTCTTCCTCCCTTTCTCTGAGCCTACCCACCGAGCAAGCGAGCAATGGCGCCGCCCAACCGGAGAGGTGGCAGCGGCCGGAAGAAGACTGTCATCCGCCGGATCGAGCAGAAGGATGCCCGGCACATCAGCTACTCCAAGCGCCGCGGGGGGTTCTTCACCAAGGCCAGCGATCTGGCGGTCCTCACCGGCGCCCAGGTGGCCGCCCTCGCCTTCTCCCCCGGCGGCAACGTCTTCTCCTTCGGCCACCCCTCCATCGACTCCGTCGTGGAACGTTTCCTGGCGTCGGAGAGTGTGGGGGCTGGCGCGAGGGAGGAGAGCGCTGCCGACGACCGCTTGCTGGCGGCAGAGGGCGCGGCGGAGGGCGGTGCCGACAAAGACAAGAAGCTGCAGAAGCTGCACCTGGAGTTCGACGAGCTACGCACGGAGCTGGTCGAGGTGAAGAAGCAGGCCAAGCGCAACAAGGAGGCCATGGCCAAGGAGCGCGCCGCGGGGGACCAGATTGCGGCTTGGTTCGACCCGAAGATGCGCGACATGGGGGACGGGGACATGGCGGCCTTCTTTGCGGCGCTGATGCAGGTGAAGGGCGTCGTCTCCGATCGCGCCAACCAGGTTCTCCTCGAGGCGTTTCAATTCGACGTGAGCCGCATGGCGGAGGTGGCCCCGCCGCCGCCGCCCCAGATCTTCGGTGGCAGCACCTTCGAGTTCGGTAGCAGCAGCGGCAGCGCCAACGCTGGGATGGAGTTCCAGTTTCTGATGCCTCCGCCACAGGAGCAGTGTTTCGAGGCCGTGATGGATATGCAGCAGATGGTGATGCCTCTGCTTCCGCAGCAGGAGTTTGCCACCGGGATGGAGATGCCTCCTCCGCCGGGGTTGGCCGGCGGCCTGGATATGGAGCAGATGCAGATGACGATGCCTAAGCCGCCGGGGTTCGACGCAGGGATAGAGATGGAGATAGACCAATGGCTTAATGTGATGCTGCCGCCTCCGGAGTTCCCTGCCGTGATGGAGACGGCGCAGCAGGGGCTCGATCAACGGAACGCCGGCTTCCCGTACTGAGATCCAAACCCAGTCAGAGTCTGAGTCCAGTGCATGCATGCATCTTCTATTTAAGCCTCCATGTCAATCTTTTTGTTTTATTTTGAAATGAAGTCGCCGCGTCAATCTTTGGTATATGCTGTGCATCTAGTACCTTGGATCTGCACGAAATTAAATATTCAATCAATATTTTTATTTGGTAATTTCCTTTCCTTATCATGCAAATCAATAATTAATGGGTTGTAATCTGTATTGCACCGATATGATGCTGGCTGGAATGTAATGAAATACAAAGGTCGATCTGTGCTGGATACATCTATCTATTAATTACTGCGTATATTATTACTAAAACAAGGGACAAAGGAGCCATCACATGCATTCACATAATCTACAATTTTGACAACGTTTATCATGTTTTTTAACGGCTGAGATTTAAAAAATTCAAAGGTTACATACAACTATATTTTGTACAAACAATTCACGTCAGAGGAGGTACATGCCATATGACATGTGTATATACAAACAAGAATACACATGCAAACCTCGCGGCAGACGTGGTGAGCAATCTTCAAATCATTAAATTGTAAAGAATACACGTCCAATAACCGCATGGGACATGTTTAAGCAAATTCAAAATTCGTATAGAATACATGTGCAAAAAGTAAAAAAAAAAAACAGAATACACTTACAAATATGTGAAGCATCCCAACTAAAAAAACATGCCAAGCATCACGTGACACATATTCATACCGACCTGGATACACACCGCAAATAGATACGGACATCCAACATGAAACTCTCGCCCGTAGCCCATAAAACACACTGCATGAACCAAGACGCCCAAACGTCTAAGACAGCTACAGTGCAGCATGCCTAAAAAATTATACAGGCCCGTGATGCTTGCACGTATGAAAGTCAACTAGGAGTACTATGGAGGGAGTACTGTAAGTGTATAAAAGTAAGTCAAACATTGAAGAGTTTGACTTGAGACAAAGCTCATATACAAAGTAAAAAGAAATGGAGGGAGTACATAATTTTGCATGAGGTCTATAGAAACTCCGCAAGGTCAGCCATAATAGGAACACAACATTACCCAAGGAAAAAATTCTAGAGAAAAAAACATTCGCCAACTACATAGCGAAACGGCCACAAAGATCGACAAAACTGTCAGAGGGGCAGATGCAAAGATCGCCAACCAATCATAAACATAAAAAATCCAACAAATTTGTCAATTTATGATAATAATTATATACATGCAGTTTTATCAAGCTGTGGATAAACATAATATGAGTTTTTTTTATCTTTTGTAAAGTCCATCGTAGATAAATCTTTTATGATGAGGATAAAAAAATGATTCACTCGCGCTATTCGTCATCCTGGGTGAGGAATTCTTATTCCTCACCCCAGCCAGCCAGTGCACCGTGCAAACCAGTCCGCACGCTTCCATCCATGGAGCACCGATGTAATAATCTTTGCATGCAACGTAATCTTACGATGTGGAAGCGACGGACATGAGAGACATGCACGCATCCACCATGCATGCCCGTAAATTTATGGCCAAAGATTAGGTAATTACCACTGTGTAGTACATTGGCTCTACTGCATGGATGAGCTCTACTGACATCGATCAAACTTTTTAACGTGCTCTACTGCAGATGTCTCTCTATAATCAGTCTTTTTTTGGGAAAAGGGAATCTTGCAGTCATTCCTTAGCTACTAATTTAGAATCAAATGCAAACGAGAAACATATTCTACTAATTTAGTTGAGAGCCGTAGGAATTTGACAGCCGATCTAGGAAATTTAGGAGACGTAAACAAGAGTATATCAACGCATGGTCCACCAATTGAATGCAATGTCAGTGTAGGAGTTAAATCGTGAAACGGTTGCCAAATATATTAAATTACACAACATATTCCAAACTATTTTGTTACATTATTTCCAAACGATCCTGAAGGCCATCTCGTCAGCCTCTTCGGTGGCTGACTAGCTCATACTGATCTCAAGATTCTACCTTACCAGAGGATCAAGGATAAAGTAAATAGTTGAGTTAGGATGAGTACTGTAGAAACATTCATCTCACAGAGTCTCAATTCCAAGGACAACCATAGTCTTCACCCTCCTATGTTTATCACAAGATAAATTTCTTCACCAAAACATAATTAATGGAGGCAATATCTCAGGGAAATCCCATATGCACGCGTGATAATTTATAATATGGATTCTATTAACCATCGAGTTCTTCATTTTCGACGATGGCAGCAGATGCTCGACCAAGCACTCATAGTCCCGTTCTACACCTCGCCTTGGTCACTGCTTGTAGATTTTGATTGGAGACTCTGCTACATGCCCAAAATACTGAAGTCACCTTTCATGATTTATAAAAGGTAACACCAAAGACCGATTGCTTACATAAAACCCATGCCCGTACTTGAAGAACCGTAGTTTCCATTCTGAACCCTTCTGTTCAACACGACATCATGTTGTCAATACACTAGGAGAATCAGCTTATATGATATTGAAAGAAACAAATTAAGATGAAATAATTAAACAAGTTATACAGGAAAAAAATGCTACAGTTTTACTTTTTTTCCTTAGTATAGTTGGGACATTCAGGGACAATGTGAATGTTCGATATAAAAATTCAAATGGACAGAGAAGATGAGATTCAGCTTGTAAGAAACAGGGAGTACTGTCATCCACAAAAAAAATGCAACATCAAAAATAATAACAGCTCGATGTTCCAAGGAAGCAACTTCGGAAGACCACAAAAAACAGAAGTGCTGGCAGCATATATTCTTATAGATAGGCGGATGGCCATATTAACTGATTGTGGGAACTCTCATGTCGTGCAAATGGTAGGCATAGGCACACACACCCAGTTTCTAGGACACACTTCTACCTAAAAATGTAAAGTTGAAAGAGGGAGCTTCCCACTTTAACCACTTTTCCTTTTCATATTTACTGATTTTTAGGCAACCATGCAACTATTTCTGAATACAAGGCCTGGAAGATTATGATACATTTTCTGGTTGACATTAATTGCACCGGACAATTATCAAGTTTTTATTGACAAGCAGATGTTTATTTCATTCATGTACTAGTAACAATCATGAAGAAAACCACGCATTACTACTACATAGTGAAGGTCCTTTCCACACCCGTGGAGATAACTTTTGCTTGAACCGCTACAGTACAGATGTGAATAGGTTGTGCCAGTAAGCTTCAACAAATACGCATTATTATTACATAGGTAAGGTCCACTTCCCAATTTTACGATCACGTAACATAACACAACATATGAATCGAGAGGAGAATCAGGGAGAGATGGAAATCACTGGCGGTTGTATATGGACAGAGCTAGGTACCTGGGCGGCATCGTACGCCGTACGGCTCAAAACAAGCATTATGCCTGTAGCATAGATATGTCCAAAACAGACAAATTTGGGGCCGAGATCAGAATCAGAAGCACAATGATTAATATCTAAATATGGACACTTAATATATATAAACTCAGATAACTAAATTCCGTACTAAAAGTATGTACTCGCCATGGGAAAATAAATTGCCACACACCTATGTAAATCGATGGAGAGGGGCTCCGTCGGTGAAGACATGGTTGCCGACCGTCGTGGTGGGAGGAGATACAGACCGCATCAAGAAGCATGCCAACGGACACCGTAACCTGAGGCCGAGGAACACCGGCGACGCTACAAGACTGCTCTGCCCTGCTGCCAACCCACCGCAGTGCAAAAATTAGGGGTGGTCCTAAGAAAAAAAACATATACTAAAATCCGTAGAAAAGTTAACTCATATCAATTCCTCATAGGTGCATTTATTGAATCATCCAGCCGAAACTGCAAACCCATCTAAACAAATGTTTTTAATTAATTCTGAATCATGTAAAAAGTTGAATGATTTCCCCTAGGCCTAGCGGACTGAAACAAAACTGCAAATGTTCATGAGCCAGAAAACATGAAACTTGAACACTTTAAACGACAAACCAAATATTATCTCTACATCACCTTAGTACTAGCTGACAAAATCTTACCATTACGTAGCAGTTGATGCTTCTAATCATATAGCACAAAAAATCTACACAAGCGCTGCTCCATCACAGCATGGACGGATGGACTGGAACAGGTAGCAGATAGAAAATTCCCAGTCTAAAAAGACATTCGCCCAAACTACCTGGAGATGGAAACCAAACAATAATCAGAGAGTTTTCCTTAGAAAAAATAATTAGTGTTAAATGCACAAATGCAAACACGTAGTACAAGCATATACGGTAAAATTCGGATTATCTCTTCGGGCGTACAGTCTTGTGATCTCTCCGGCCAGCAGCCTCCACAAAAACTGAAAACCAAATTAGCAATTCGGAAAGAACACGGCACAACAAAACGAAGTGAAAATTGACTGAAACTAAAAGGATTAGGATCGGGGCTGCTCACCTCCATTCGTGCGATTCTCACCTGCACAAATCCAACCAAATCAAAGCCAAACCCAGCGAGAATGTTGTCGCTGCGAGCAAGGGAAGCTGACAAGCCACGGCCACCCACGACAGCGCCGCCGTCCGCCTCCAGAAACTACAGCACCGCTCACCACGTAGCCCGCCTGCCCGTCGGCCACCGCACCAGGCGCCGCTCACCACGCAGCCCGCCTGCACGTCGGCCACCGCACCAGGCGCCGCTCAACAAGCAACCCGCCGGACTGCTCCTGCGCGCGACGTTGTACTGCATGCTCGAGATGGATGGTTGGGCAACCGGCACAGGCATGGCAAGGAGGCAAAACAGGGAGGGACACGGGTGGGGCAAATCAGAGAGACCGCCGCCCATGGTGGTTTGTTGGCCTTCCTCATCCACGGCGAGCACCTGGACGACCCCAATCGAGATCCTCGTTGTGGAGTATCGTCTTGGAGGAGAGGTGACCGGCGTGGTCGGGTGGCTTGGCTTGGCGGCGATACTGCTAGGAGGATGCACACCGTGGGAGAACCACCCGATCTGCGTGCGCTCCAGTTGCACGATGCGCCGGTGACGAGAAGAGGCGGGGGTAGGAGAGGCCGAGAGCCGAAAGAGAAGGATGGGTGGTGGCGGCGGATCTGGAGGATGGGGGCACTACAGCAGCGGTCGCCGGTCGGACCCGATGGTTGGGGCCAGGGCAGGCTCAGCGGGCGCTATGGGGGAGAGGCGTGGTGGGTGGAGGTGGGCGGCGGCTACAACTGGGGAGTGGGGAGGAGGCCCGGGGTGGCGCAGGGTCTAGGCCGTCGGCGGCGGATCTCGTGACTGGGGGTGGCGGCTTCGGTGGCCGGTAGTGTGGGGGTGTGTGTCGCAGCTCCGGTGGCTAACAGCAGGTGGGCGTTGGGGTCGGGTGGGAGGCGGCAGGGGGTCTGGCGGTGTTAGGGGGTGGCCCGTTGGGGCCGAGGGGCCGGCGGCGGGAGCTACGCCGGAGTAGGGGGCGGCGGCGGGAGGTGGTCGGGGGATCCAGAAAGAGGCGATGAAGTGCAGGAGGAGGAGGGGTGGGGTGGGAATGGGCCGGTCAAGTTTTCTCTTTTTTGCGTTTTCGGGAGCTCGAGAGGGCCCGACAGAGCCCTATATAGAGGCACCGTGATCCAAATAGCTATTCTAATCCCAGGATTAGAATAATGTTGTCCTATATTACATATATATATATATATATATATATCTGTGTGTGTGTGTTGATGTTCTAAGAATGATCATGATGCCCTCATGTCCGTATTTTATTTTTATCGACACCTCTATCTCTAAACATGTGGACATATTTTTCGATTTCGGCTTTCGCTTGTGGACAAGCGAGTTCTAAGCTTGGGGGAGTTGATACGTCCATTTTGCATCATGTTTTTATATCAATATTTATTACATTATGGGCTGTTATTACACATTATGTCACAATACTTATGCCTATTCTCTCTTATTTTACAAGTTTTACATGAAGAGGGAGAATGACGGCAGCTGGGATTCTGGGCTGGAAAAGGAGCAAATATTAGAGACCTATTCTGCACAACTCCAAAAGTCCTGAAACTCCCCGGAAGTTATTTCCAGAATATACAAAAAATATTGAGCGAAGAAAATTCTAGAGGGGGGCCACACCCTGGCCGCGAGGGTGGGGGGCGCCCTACCCCATGGGCGCGCCCATGCCTCGTGGGCCCCCTGCTGGCCCTCCGATGCCCATCTTTGGCTATATGAGGTCTTTCGTCTGAGGAAAAATAATAAGCAAGCTTTCGGGAAGAAACTCCGCTGCCACGAGGCGGAACCAATCTAGGGCTCTGGTAGAGCTATTCTGCCGGGGAAACTTCCCTCCGGGAGGGGGAAATCATCACCATCGTCATCACCAACGATCCTCTCATCGGGAGGGAATCAATCTCCATCAACATCTAGTTGATGCTAGTTGGTTTACTTGGTGGAAGATCATATGTTCAGATCCATTATGCATATTAATACCCCTCTGATTATGAACATGAATATGCTTTGTGAGTAGTTACGTTTGTTCCTGAGGACATGGGAGAAATCTTGCTATTAGTAGTCATGTGAATTTGGTATTCGTTCGATATTTTGATGAGATGTATGTTGTCATCCCTCTAGTGGTGTCATGTGAACGTCGACTACATGACACTTCACCATTGTTTGGGCCTAGAGGGAGGCATTGGGAAGTAATAAGTAGATGATGGGTTGCTAGAGTGACAGAAGCTTAAACCCTAGTTTATGCGTTGCTTCGTAAGGGGCTGATTTGGATCCATATGTTTCATGCTATGGTTAGGTTTACCTTAATACTTCTGTTGTAGTTGCGGATGCTTGCAACGGGGGTTAATCATAAGTGGGATGCTTGTCCAAGTAAGGACAACACCCAAGCACCGGTCCATCCACATATCAAATTATCAAAGTACCGAACGCGAATCATATGAACGTGATGAAAACTAGCTTGACGATAATTCCCATGTGTCCTCGGGAGCGCTTTCCTTCATATAAGAGTTTGTCCAAGCTTGTCCTTTGCTACAAAAAGGATTGGGCCATCTTGCTGCACCTTATTTACTTTTATTACTTGCTACTCGTTACAAAATACCTTATCACAAAACTATCTGTTACCGATAATTTCAGTGCTTGCAGAGAATACCTTACTGAAAATTGCTTATCATTTCCTTCTGCTCCTAGTTGGGTTCGACACTCTTACCTATCGAAAAGCTACGATAGATGCCCTACAATTGTGGGTCATCAGAGCGCTTTGGGTGTATCAAACGTTACAACGTAACTGGGTGGCTATAAAGGTGCACTACAGGTATTTCCGAAAGTGTCTGTTGGGTTGACACGAATCAAGACTGGGATTTGTCACTCCGCGTGACGGAGATGTATCTCTGGGCCCACTCGGTAATGCATCTTCATAATGATCTCAATGTGACTAAGGAGTTAGCCACGGGATCATGCGTTACCGAACGAGTAAAGAGACTTGCCGGTAACGAGATTGAATGAGGTATGGGGATACCGATGATCGAATCTCGGGCAAGCTACATATCGATAGACAAAGGGAATTGTATACGGGATTGATTGAATCCCCGACATCATGGTTCGTCCAATGAGATCATCGTGGAAAATGTGGGAGCCAATATGGGTATCCAGATCCTGCTATTGGTTATTGGCTGGAGAGGTATCTCGGTCATGTCTGCGTGGTTCCCGAACCCGTAGGGTCTACACACTTAAGGTTCAGTGACGCTAGAGTTGTAATGGGAATAGTATGTGGTTATCGAAGGTTATTTGGAGTCCCGGATGAGATGCTAGACATGACGAGGAACTTCAGAATAGTCCGGAGGTGAAGATCGATATATTGGACGAAGGGTATTGGAGTCCGAAGTTGTTCTGGACGTACCAGGTGATGACCAGTGTGACCGAAAAGGGTTTCGGTGGCCTCAACAAGCATTGGGGTCTTATGGGCAAAGGGGAGGGGGCACATCAGCCCACTAAGGAGTTGTGCGCCCCTCCCACCCCATCTCATGTAACTTGGAGAGGTGGGGCACCTCCACCTGGCTTGGGAGGCAAGCCCCCACCTGGCTTGGCTTGGGGGGCAAGTCTCCCTAGGATTTCCCTAGGGAGATCCAATCTGCATTGGCTGCCGTCCCCTAGGGAAACCCTAGGGCGCCTCCTCCTCCCCCCTTCCCCCTATATGTAGTGAGGGGGAGAGAGGGAAGCTAGACCCCTTCCCTTGGCGCAGCCCTCCCTCCTCCTACACCTCCTCCTCTATAGTGCTTGCCGAAGCCCCGCCGGAGAATCGCAAGCTCCACCACCATGCCGTCGTGCTGCCGGAGCTCTCCCTCAACTTCTCCTCTCCTGTTGCTGGATCAAGAAGGAGGAGACGTCCCCGGGCTGTACATATGTTTAACGCGGATGCGCCATCCGTTCGGCGCTTGGATCGGATCTTCCGCGATTTGAATCGCCACGATTACGACTCCATCAACCGCGTTTTTGTAATGCTTCCGCTTAGCGATCTTCAAGGGTATGAAGATGCACTCCCTCTCTCTCGTTGCTAGCATCTCCTAGATTGATTTTGGTGACACGTAGGAATTTTTTTTGAATTATTACTACGTTCCCCAACACTGCTTCGAGGGGGACACCACTAGCAATGGAACTCCTAACATGGAACTACCGGTGTTTGGGAAATCGGCCGACACCTCGTGTCGCGCGCTATTGGATGCCCTGAAGGACTATAAACCTGAGGTATTGCTTTTTTCAGAAATGCACCTAGACACTTAATCGACTCAATGTCTAAAGAGAAGGCCGTAGATGGACTTAAATGCAGCAAATCCTGGTGATGGAGAAGTGGTGGTGTTCATCTTTTCCTGGAAACATGACGTTATTATTTGACGATATTTAGAGGGTCTCCCTGCTTTGAATTATAAGGCAACGACCAACCACAAAGTGCATACAAATAGGCGACCAAGTTGCGAGAAAACATAAAATAAATAGTCTTGCTGGGGGCTCAGCGCTACATCCCCTGAAATGAAGCTATGAAACCAATTCGGCTTGGGAGGAGGTAATGGTGGCGGTGGATGTGGCGACGGAGGCATCAACATAGGTGTGAGACGTGAGGTGATGGATCAAAGGTCGGCGGAGATCTTGCCGATGTTCTCCCGAGCATGCCGCTTGCTAAGCAGCCACCATAGCTGTAGAAATTCACGCAATTTGTAAATAGCACAGTCACCTGAAGTGGGATCACATTCTGAATCACATGCTTATTACGCACATTCCATACATGACTTTATTATTTAGTTGCTCTACTATGATTTCAAACAGAATTCGTATGCAAGTTGTGGAGTTGCAAGACTTGATTTGGAGATAAATTATCAAACATAATTCATGGGAAAGAATGCGGGACATGCATCAACATGACATGCCTTGGGTCATGTTTTGTGACTTTATGAGACTATTTATACTATGCAGATGTTTCCGTATGCGCTGTCTTATTCGCAGAGAGAAACAACCGATAACTGATAATAGTATGCTTTGCGGAGCTTGTCAGGCTCAGGAGCAAAACTTTGGAAGATATCAAACAAAAAACATATTTTCATAAAGTGTTGCCGAATAATGAATCATATTCAATTTGAGAAAAATTAAGCATATGAGATTCTTAGAAAGGAAAAGTGCTCCCAGTTTGTAGTAAACTTGGATAGATGGTTCAAAAAACAAATTTGATAGATGGGCTAGCTGCTAATACACATTGTACCAGTACCAGTAACTTAGATAACTTAGTCCTGCACATAACACTGTCAGCAACTTGGATAGATGGTTCCGCAAACACTAAGATAGATGGGGCTCATATTACAGTAACTTCAATATATGGGGCTGCTGCATAACTTAGTTCTCCACACACAGATAGTTACGGTATGTGCAGGACATGAGGAGATTTCATAAATAATGTAGTAATCGCTAATATAATTCCAACAGACTCTTAGCATCGCTACGAGTGAGAAAGTCTCATCGTAGTCAACTCCTTGAACTTGTCGGAAAACATTGTTACTACAAGTTGAGCTTTCTTAATGGTGATACTTACCATCATTGTCCGTCTTCCTTTTAAAATCCATATGTACCTAATAGCCTTACGACCATCAAGTAGTTCTTCCAAAGTCTACACTTTGTTTTCATATATGGATCCTCTCTCGGATTATATGGCCTCGAGCCATTTTGGAATCCAGGCCCACCATCGCTTCTCCATAGCTCGTAGGTTCATTGTTGTCTAGCAACATGACTTCCAAGACAGGATTACGTACCACTCTAAAGTAGTACGCATCCTTGTCATCCCACGAGGTTTGGTAGTGACTTGATCTGAAGTTTCATGATCACTATCATAAGCTTCCACTTCAATTGGTGTAGGTGCCACAGGAACAACTCCCTGTGCCCTGCCACACACTAGTTGAAGAGACGGTTCAATAATCTCATCAACTCTCCACCATCCTCCCACTCAATTCTTTCGAGAGAAACTTTTCCTCGAGAAAGGACCCGATTCTAGAAACAATCCCTTATTGCTTTCGGATCTGAGACAGGAGGTATACCCAACTGTTTTGGGTGTCCTATGAAGATGCATTTATCCGCTTTGGGCTCGAGCTTATCAGCCTGAAACTTTTTCACATAAGCGTCGCAGCCCCAAACTTTTAAGAAATGACAGCTTAGGTTTCTCTAAACCATAGTTCATACGGTGTCATCTCATCGGAATTACGTGGTGCCCTATTTAAAGTGAATGTGGTTGTCTCTAATGCCTAACCCATAAACTATCGTGGTAATTCGATAAGAGACATCATGGTATGCATCATATCCAATAGGGTGCAGTTATGATGTTCGGACACACCATCACACTATGGTGTTCCAGGCTGTATGAGTTGTGAAACAATTTCCACAATGTCTTAATTCTGTGCCAAACTCGTAATTCAGATATTCATCTCTATGATCATACCGTAGATATTTTATCCTCTTATCACGACGATCTTTCAACTTCACCCTGAAATTACTTGAACCTTTCAATAATTCAGACTCGTGATTCATCAAGTAAATATACTCAACATCTACTCAAATCATCTGTGAAGTAAGAACATAACGATATCCACTACATGCCTCAGCACTCATTGGACTGCACACATCAAAATGTATTACTTCCAACAAGTTGCTTTCTAGTTCCATTTTACTGAAAACGAGGCTTTCAGTCATCTTGCCCATGTGGTATGATTTGCATGTCTCAAGTGATTCAAAATCAAGTGAGTCCAAACGGTCCATTTGCATGGAGTTTCTTCATGCATATACACCAATAGACATGGTTCGCATGTCTCAAACTTTTCAAAAACGAGTGAGCCCAAAGATCCATCAACATGGAGCTTCTTCATGCGTTTTATACCGATATGACTTACGTGGCAGTGCCACAAGTAGGTGGTACTATCATTACTATCTTATATCTTTTGGCATGAACGTGTGTATCACTACGATCGAGATTCAATAAACCATTCATTTTAGGTGCAAGACCATTGAAGGTATTACTCAAATAAACAGAGTAACCATTATTCTCCTTAAATGAATAACCGTATTGCGATAGACATAATCCAATCATGTCTATGCTCAACGCAAACACCAATCTCGATGGTAGAGGGAGCGTGCGATGCTTGATCACATCAAGCTTGGGAAAAACTTCCAACACATATCGCCAGCTCACCTTTAGCTAGTCTCCGTTTACTCCGCAGCCTTTTATTTCGAGTTTACTAACACTTAGCAACCGAACCGGTATCTAATACCATGGTGCTACTAGGAGTACTAGTAAAGTACACATTAACACAATCTATATCCAATATACTTCTATCGACCTTGCCAGCCTTCTCATCTACCAAGTATCTAGGGTAATTCTGCTCCAGTGGCTGTTCCCCTTATTACAGAAGCACTTAGTCTCGGGTTTGGGTTCAACCTTGGGTTTCTTCACTAGAGCAGCAGCTGATTTGCCGTTTCATGAAGTATCCCTTCTTGCCCTTGCCCTTCTTGAAACTAGTGGTTTCATCAACAATTGATGCTCCTTCTTGATTTCTACTTTTGTGGTGTCAAACATCGCGAATATCTCAAGGATCATCATATATGTCCCTGATATATTATAGTTCATCACGAAGCTCTAGCAGCTTGGTGGTAATGAGTTCGGAGAAACATCACTATCTCATCTGGAAGATCAACTCCCACTCGATTCAAATGATTGTTGTACTCAGACAATCTGAGCACAAGCTCAACAATTGAGCTTTCCTCCCTTAGTTCGCAGGCTAAGAAAATCGTCGGAGGTCTTATACCTCTTGACGTGGGCACGAGCCTAAAATCCCAATTTCAGCCCTCGAAACATCTCATATGTTTCGCGACGTTTCAAAACGTCTTCGGTGCCTCAACTCTAAACCGTTTAACTGAACTATCACGTAGTTATCAAAATGTGTATGTCAGATGTTCGCAACATCCACAGACAACGTTCGAGGTTCAGCACACTGAGCAGTGCATTAAGGACATAAGCCTTCTATGAAGCAATGAGGACAATCCTCAGTTTACGGACCTAGTCCGCATAATTGCTACTATCAACTTTCAACTAAATTTTCTCTAGGAACATATCTAAACAGTAGAACTGAAGCGTGAGCTACGACCTAATTCGCGAAGAACTTTTGACTATGTTCAGGATAATTAAGTTCATCTTATGAACTCCCACTCAGATAGACATCCCTCTAGTCATCTAAGTGATTACATGATCCGAGTCAACTAGGCCGTGTCCGATCATCACGTGAGACGGACTAGTCATCATCGGTGAACATCTTCATGTTGATCGTATCTACCATACGACTCATGCTCGACCTTTCGGTCTCTTGTGTTCCGAGGCCATGTCTGTACATGCTAGGCTCGTCAAGTCAACCTAAGTGTTTCGCGTGTGTAAATCTGTCTTACACCCGTTGTATGTGAACGTTAGAATCTATCACACCCGATCATCACGTGGTGCTTCGAAACAACAAACTGTCGCAACGGTGCACAGTTAGGGGGAACACTTTCTTGAAATTATTATGAGGGATCATCTTATTTACTACCGTCGTTCTAAGTAAACAAGATGCAAAAACATGATAAACATCACATGCAATCAAATAATAGTGACATGATATGGCCAATATCATATAGCTCCTTTCATCTCCATCTTGGGGCTCCATGATCATCTTGTCACCGGCATGACACCATGATCTCCATCATCATGATCTCCATCATCGTGTCTCCATGAAGTTGCTCGTCAACTATTATTTCTACTACTATGGCTAACACGTTTAGCAATAAAGTAAAGTAATTTACATGGCGTTTCTCAATGACACGCAGGTCATACAAAAAATAAAGACAACTCCTATGGCTCCTGCCGGTTGTCATACTCATCGACATGCAAGTCGTGATTCCTATTACAAGAACATGATCTCATACATTACATATATATCATTCATCACATCCTTTGGCCATATCACATCACAAAACACTTGCTGCAAAAACAAGTTAGACGTCCTCTAATTGTTGTTGCAAGTTATTACGTGGCTGCTATAGGTTTCTAGCAAGAACATTTTCTTACCTACACCAAAACCACAATGTGAATTGCCAATTTCTATTTACCCTTCATAAGGACCCTGTTCATCGAATCCGATCCGACTAAAGTGGGAGAGATAGACACCCGCCAGCCACCTTATGCAGCTAGTGCATGTCAGTCGGTGGAACCGGTCTCACGTAAGCGTACGTGTAAGGTTGGTCCGGGCCGCTTCATCCCACGATGCCGCCGAATCAAGATAAGACTAGTAACCGCAAGATAATTGACAATATCGACGCCCACAACTACTTTGTGTTCTACTCGTGCATAGTAACTACGCATAGACCTAGCTCATGATGCCACTGTTGGGGAACGTAGCAGAAATTCAAAATTTTCCTACGTATCACCAAGATCTATCTATGGAGAAACCAGCAATGAGGGGAAGGAGAGTGGATCTACATACCCTTGTAGATCGCTAAGCGGAAGCGTTCAAGAGAACGGGGTTGAAGGAGTCGTACTCGTCGTGATTCAAATCACCGGAGATCCTAGTGCCGAACGGACGACACCTCCGCGTTCAACACACGTACAGCCCGGTGATGTCTCCCATGCCATGATCCAGCAAGGAGAGAGGGAGAGGTTGAGGAAGACTCCATCCAGCAGCAGCACAACGGCGTGGTGGTGGTGGAGGAGCGTGGTACTCCAGCAGGGCTTCGCCAAGCACCGCAAGAGACGAGGAGGGAGAGGGGTAGGGTTGCGCCAAGAAGGAGAGGAACTCGTGTGTCTTGGGCGGCCCAAACCTCAAGTATATATAGGGGGATGGGAGGGGCTGCGCCCCCACCTAGGGTTCCGTCCCTAGGGGTGGCGGCCAGGTGGAGGGGGAGAGGGAGGCGCACCAGGCATGGGCCCTAAGGCCCATCTGCCCTTAGGGTTTGCCCCCCCTCCTCCCCTTAGGCGCCTTGGGCCCTTGTACGGGGCGCACCAGCCCACCTGGGGCTGGTCCCCTCCCACACTTGGCCCATGCAGCCCTCCGGGGCTTGTGGCCCCACTTGGTGGACCCCCGGGACCCTCCCGGTGGTCCCGGTACGTTACCGATAAACCCCGAAACTTTTCCGGTGACCAAAACAGGACTTCCCATATATAAATCTTTATCTCCGGACCATTCCGGAACTCCTCGTGACATCCGAGGTCTGATCCAGGACTCCGAACAACATTCGGTAACCACATACAAACTTCCTTTATAACCCTAGCGTCATCGAACCTTAAGTGTGTAGACCCTACGGGTTCGGGAACCATGCAGACATGACCGAGACGTTCTCCGGTCAATAACCAACAGCGGGATCTGGATACCCATGTTGGTTCCCACATGTTCCACGATGATCTCATCGGATGAACCACGATGTCGAGGATTCGATCAATCCCGTATACAATTCCCTTTGTCTAGTGGTACGATATTTGCCCGAGATTCGATCGTCGGTATCCCGATACCTTGTTCAATCTCGTTACTGGCAAGTCTCTTTACTCGTTCCGTAACACATCATCCCGTGATCAACTCCTTGGTCACATTGTGCACATTATGATGATGTCCTACCGAGTGGGCCCAGAGATACCTCTCCGTTTACACGGAGTGACAAATCCCAGTCTCGATACGTGCCAACCCAACAGACACTTTCGGAGATACCTGTAGTGTACCTTTATAGCCACCCAGTTACGTTGTGACGTTTGGCACACCCAAAGTATTCCTACGGTATCCGGGAGTTGCACAATCTCATGGTCTAAGGAAATGATACTTGACATTAGAAAAGCTTTAGCATACGAACTACACGATCTTTGTGCTAGGCTTAGGATTGGGTCTTGTCCATCACATCATTCTCCTAATGATGTGATCCCGTTATCAACGACATCCAATGTCCATGGTCAGGAAACCGTAACCATCTATTGATCAACGAGCCAGTCAACTAGAGGCTTACTAGGGACATGGTGTTGTCTATGTATCCACACAATTATCTGAGTTTCCTATCAATACAATTCTAGCATGGATAATAAACGATTATCATGAACAAGGAAATATAATAATAACCAATTTATTATTGCCTCTAGGGCATATTTCCAACAGGTCTGTCGTTTAGACGACCAAGACACGAGGTTATCGCCAAGATACACACAGTAGCCAGAGGTGGAGCGCCTGGTGTCGGGACATCCAGCCCAGTCAGCGTCAGAGTATGCCGTGAGGGCCGTGGAGGAGGAGCTGGAGATATGCAGGCTAAGATCGAGTGTACCCTTGAGATACCGAAGAATGCGCCTGACCAAGTGCATATGGGGCTCCCGCGGTGCGTGCATGTACAAACAGGCCTGCTGTACGGCGTGCGCTATATCGGGACGAGTGAGTGTCAAATACTGCAAGGCACCGGCGTAGCTCAGATATTCCGTGGGATCGGAAAGAAGAAGACCATCCGGAGCCGAAAGTTTGCACTTGGTGTCGATGGGAGTGGCTACAGGATTGCAGTTAACCATACCAGCGCGCTGAAGAAGCTCCAAGCATACTGTCGCTAAGAGAGAACCATGCCCGAGAGTGTCCGAGTGATGGAGATACCGAGGAAGAATGACAAGGCACCAAGGTCGGTCATAGCAAACTCGGCATGCAACCGCTGGATGAGGTCTCGTAGGAGCCTGTCTGTCGATGCAGTGATGACAATGTCGTCCACATATAATAAGAGGTAGGCGAGGTCGGATCCACGCTGGTAGATAAAGAGAGAGACATCCGACTTGGATGCCACAAAGCCGAGCCGGTGTGCAAAGAGCGCAAAGCGCTGGTACCAAGCACGTGGGGCCTGCTTGAGGCCATAGAGCGATTTATGCAGGCGGCACACATAGTCCGGGCAGCGAGCGTCGACGAGGCCAGGTGGTTGTTGACAGTAAACCTCCTCGTCAAGATTGCCATTGAGAAAGGCGTTCTTGACATCAAGCTGGTGGATCGGCCATGACCGCGAGACGACAATGCTGAGGACGATGCGGATGGTGGCAGGCTTAACAACAGGATTGAATGTCTCGTCAAAGTCAATGCCTTGTTGTTGAGAGTAGCCACGTACCACCCATCTTGCCTTGTACCGGGCAAGGCTGCCGTCCGAGTGAAATTTATGCTTGAAAATCCACTTCCCTGAAACAACATGAGCACGAGGAGGACGTGGAACAAGAGACCACGTCCCGTTAGTGACAAGAGCATCAAATTCCTTGGTCATAGCACGACGCCAGTGGGGGTCATGGAGTGCACCCCGGTATGTTTTAGGTATTGGGGAGGGAGTGGAGTGGGAGGCGGAAAGGTTGAGATGATCGGTGTGTTGAAATAGACCACGTTTAGCCCGGGTGACCATAGTATGGGTGTTGGACGGAGAGGGAGGCCGGTGAATAACTACCGGCGGGGACGCGTCGCTCAAGATAGGGATGGAGTCTGTCGTTGGGTTAGAAGAGGGTATGGGCGTCTCGGAAGAGAGGGACCCGGGAGGAGTACGGGCAGGGGCTGACGTAGGGGATGGGGAAGACGCGCCATGAAAAGCGGGTGACAGAGTTGCATGCATGTCGGGCGCCGGGTGCGGTGCGAACCCTGGCGGGTGACTGGGTAGGGAGCATGCGGGGGATCGGGGCGTGGAGTGGGCCGCTGGCGTGGTGTGGCGAGCTGGCGGGGTGCGAGCTGGCGGGGAGGTGCGAGCGGGCGGAGTCGCATGGGAGGGGGTGCCATGCATAGCGGGTGCTGGATGTGCATGCATAACGGGTAGGGTAGGGTGTTCTGTGGTGGCTAGGTCGAGAAGAAAATCGAGGGCAGCAACAGAATTGGAGGGCCGATCGGGAGAGTGGGAGAAGGGGAAAATAGTCTCGTCAAATATCACATGACGAGAGATGATGACACGGCGAGTTGATAGATCGAGGCAACGATAGCCTTTGTGATTAGTTGGGTAACCTAAGAAGACACAAGCAACGGATCGTGGGGCGAGCTTGTGTTTGGCGGTAGCGGATTGGTTAGGGTAACATAGACAACCGAAGACACGGAGAGTAGAGTAGTTCGGTGGTGTGTCGTATAGACGTATGTATGGTACCGAAAAACCAATAGACTGGGAGGGGCGTATGTTGACAAGGTATGTTGCCGTGGCAAGAGCTTCAGCCCAATAGCATGGTGGCATGGATGACTGGAAAAGAAGGGTTCGAGTGACATCGTTGATGGTGCGGATTGCTCGTTCGGCCTTGCCGTTTTGAGCGGACGTATAGGGGCATGAGAGACGGAGATGAATGCCGTTGGTGGAGAAATATGTGGTGACCGTGGAGTTGAGAAATTCTGTCCCGTTGTCGGCTTGCATGGCAATGAGAAAGCGCGAAAATTGCGTACGGATGGAAGCGATTAAGTTAATAATGGTTTGAGCAGTCTCAGATTTTTGGCGAAGGGGAAAAGTCCACATGAAATGAGAAAAATCATCGACAATAATAAGATAGTATTTGAAACCAGAATTACTCAAAAGTGGTGATGTCCAAAGATCACAATGTATCAACTGAAAGGGTTCGACACTTATTGAAGTAGACCTAGTGAATGGCAAGCGCACGTGTTTGCCAAGTTGGCAAGCATGACAAACATGCGAGGCTGCTTTATTACAAGAAATAAAAGAGTTCTTATGAAGACGGGACATGGCATCACGTCCCGGATGTCCTAAGCGACGATGCCAAAGCTCGGTCGAGGTGGTGGCGAGGAGTCCATGAGCATGGTGGTTGATGATCGAGGACGGGAAGACGTAGAGATCTCCGAGGCTATTGCAACGAAGAATCACGGCCTTGGTGTGAAGGTCCTTCACAGAAAAGCCGAACGGGTCAAATTCGATGGAACAGAGATTATCAATAGTAAAACGACGAACAGAAAGTAAGTTCTTGACAATATGAGGTACTAGTAAGACATGTCGAAGAACAAGAGAACGGGCGGAAGTGGGAATATATGCGTGGCCAGTATGAGTGATGGGTAAGGTTGAGCCATTGCCAACAGTGACAAGGGAGGAGGAACATGAGGGAGATAGGTTGTGAAGCATACCGGGATCGGACGCCATATGTGCGGTGGCGCCGGAATCCATGACCCACTCACCAACGGTCGAAGGGGTGGCGGCGTTGTTCAGGGCAGTAAGGAGGGCGGAGCAGTCCCACGCCGGCGTGCCGCCATAAGCAGGTGTCGGTGGAGGATTGGTGCCGAACGCCTGGCCATGGAGCGGGGCGAGGGAGGTGAAGGCCTGGGCCGGTGGCAGCGCTGGAGGCCGCGGGCCAAGCAGACCAGCCCCAGCGTTGGGTCGCATCACGGGCGGCGGTGAACCTGTTGGGCGTGCCCGGTGTACGGGTTAAAGCAGACCCAAGGGCCGACGGAGGAGGGCGCCCCGCGCTGGTGTTGGCCGTCGCTGAAGTTGGAGTGCCCGCTGCCGTTGTTGCCGCCTCCAGCAGCCTTCTTCTTCCTCCGGTTGTTGTTGTTGCGATTCCCACCAGAAGAGCCACCACCCGTGGTGTTGCCATGGCGAGAGCCGTCACCACGGTCATTACCACGGTGGTGACCAGAAGGAGCAGAGCCGCCGGCGCCATGGGAGGAGGAGCCGCCGTACAGGGCGGTCTGGTTGCCAAGCGCGATGGAGTTCGCGAGCTGGGTCTCGCGGAGTGTCAGCAGCGACCTCGTCTGGCTGAACGAGGGAAGAGGACTCTGCATAGTCACGATCGTCGTGATGTCGGAGAAGCGCGCGTTGAGCCCACGGAGGCAATTGAGGACAAGGGTCTGGTCAGAGACAGGGGTGCCGACGTCGCTGAGAGCGTCAGAGAGGGCCTTCAGGCGATGACAGTAGGCGGTGACGGAGAGATCACCTTGGACGAGGCTGCGGAACTCCGCCTCCAGATAGACAGCTCAAGTCATCTGATTATCCAGAAAGAGATTAGTGACGAGCGTCCAGGCCTCCTGCGCCGTTTGATCCTCCGCCATCATAATGTCCAGAATCTCATCAGAGATGGACCCGTACAGCCAAGAACGCACGACGTAATCCTCGAGCATCCAGTCCGCGGTGCGGTCCTCCTCGGCGGTGGCGGTGTTGACGTGGGAGAGAAGGTCATACTTGCCGAGGAGAACCCTAATGAGCATCCTCCACTTGGTGAAATTGGAAGCCTGAAGGTCCAAGGTAACAGGAACATGTGTGCGGACCCTTGCGACGTTGATGGCGGGAGATGCGGTGGCGGGCATGGCAACGGTGGTGAGGGCGCCAGTGGTGGAGGTGGTGGTGGCGGGGAGGGATGGGGAGGTGAGGGAGGAGGTGGTGCTTGGGGAGGTGGACATGGCGGCTGGACCTGGGAGGGGAGGCGGGCGGCTTGGAGGAGGGTTGAGGATCGAGCAAGTCTGATACCAAGAAAACGATTATGCTGTGTAACTCACGCACCTTGATGGGCGTCCTTGTATACACATATAAAGGGGTTACATGCCTTGGTAATCAAGGAAAATCAGAAGAAATCCAGACAGAATCATACAACAAATATTCGGTGGGATTTTGTGTAAGTTTCTTATTACATGTGATATGAACAAAAGGATTACTTTAACATCCTATCTTTCCATATTGAAGCCATGTCTGAAGCTTTACGTGAGCAGTCTCAATTTCACTATAGGATTCGCCAATGAGCTGTGGGTTAAGCGACTTCAAATGCCATGAGCCCCATGCGGGGAGACCTGCATTATGATATTTCGGGTTTGGGGGGGGGGGGGGGGGGGTGCCGTCGCCCTCCTACCTGGTGCCACTTGATAACTTGCATGACGCCCAAGACTTCTACTAAGGTGAGTTGTGATCCCAAGGTTCCTGAATCTATTTGTAATTCAGAGCCATGGAGGAACTGTCCTGTTGGTGCAATCCTATTTCATTGGCATCTTAATCAAAGCTTGCTGAAGCTCGTGATGCACCTTTTTTGAATTGAACCATTGCATTTCTATCCACACTCCACAAACTTTTGGACTACCACCGCTGTAATGCAACCATGTTGTTTTTTTAGAAAAGAGAATTACCCCGGCTTCTGCATCTGGGCGATGCATACGGCCAGTTTATTAAGTATTCTCACAAGACCTTACAAAGTCATACAACAGCAAGACTGAAGCCACCGTCTAAGCAACAACTGTCGCTGCACCTATCCAATTGATGAAGGGGCGCAGATAGTCTGGGCCTAATACCAAACAAACATCGCAACCAAACTTAAACATTTAAGACCTGAGGTCCCAACCAGGACGCTTGCCGGGTATGGGGCACCTACCAGTCCGGCGCACTCCTCAACCAGGACGCCTGTCGGGTATGAGGCCGCCGCAGCCACCTGCCACCAATCCATCTTCAGAGCCGCACTGTTGCATATACTGTGCCAGGGCTCTCTGCCATCGACGCCACCATGACGTCTGACAGCGTCGTCCTCCTACGTGAGTCCATCCTCCCACAGCGAACTCCGAATCTGCACTGCGCCACGCCGTTAAGATTCGTCAACATCAGTGTGTAGGATGAAGCACCGCTCCACCAAAGAATCCGTCCTCTGGTCCCTCGATCACGTGTGTACCTCCAAGAATGACGCCCCCAAGGAATGAACTACACCAGAGAGCCGCCGTCATCCGATCTAGGGTTTCCCCCGGAGGTAGCAGAGAGTGGCCTTGAACTTCTCCGCGGCGATGCCTTCAAGAAGGGAACGATGCAGATAGCGCCGCCACCGCCGGCCTTAGCAGAAGCCAAAGGCAAGTTTTCACCTAGATCAGTTCGAAGGGATCCAACTCTCGTACACGGGCTGCCGTCACTACCAGGACCACCAAGCAGACCCTGGAATACCGGCAAATCAGCGAGCCGCCGGCACCACAACATCCAGATAGCCGGCCACACCGGGCCGCCGCCATCCCCTGCGCCATCCGGGTCAGAGACGGAGCCGCCGACCGCACAGGAACCGCCGTCGCTTGCACACGCCGGAGCGCCGCCGAGAGCCCAGCGCCCGCCATCGCTTGCCGAAGCAAGCCTCCGCCCGAGCACTGACGCCACCGTGGAGCCATCAAATCAGGGAGGAAGACGTCGCGCGCCGACCACCCTCGCGGACCCCGCCGCACGCCCGAGCGCCGGCGCCACCTCAGCGCCATCACATTGGGAGGAGGAGGAGCCCGCGCCTCGCGGCCCCGCGCAGACCACGCCGCCGCCAGCGCCGCGTAGAGGAGCCCCGCCCAGATCCGTCGGCGGCCTGACCTGCCGCCGAGCCAAGCGCCGCCGCGACGACCGGCCGTCCCGCGCCGCCCAGGAGCCTCGCGAGGAGGGAGGGAGCCCCGCCGCCGCCAACGCACGCGCGGGCTTTGCCCGGCGGCGTCCCCTGACGGCGGCGAGGGAGAAGGAAGGCGAGAAAGGGGAGCGGTGCGGTGATCTACTATTCCGCCCGGTCCGCTCGCGGGAGCGGCACGGGGGACTTCACCTCTTTGCCATCACGTGAACCCTGTAGTCCTGGAGACCTGGACTGTAAGCAGCTGCCAGCTGGTGATTTTTCACGTGCAACCATGTGGTACCCGGAACCAAGTGGACATCATTATTCACACAACCAGCGTGTTACACTGAGATCAGCATGGCGATTATCAGCATAACAAACAAACACAAAAGTGCTACATAAATTAATATGTAAAGTTAGATTTGTTGAAATATATTGTCGCCTCTCTCCATCAGTTCGGACTTTTGGAGCAACTCGCTGGTGCATGAATTCAATATAGTATACGAGCCAAGTGGTCTGGAGTTCAAGATCCTGCCAATGCAATACTAAAAAAGTGATTCTACCGCCTAAATCGATCTCACATCTAAGGCCAACTCCACCGCGCGACCCTATCCTGTCCGGCCCCATCCGTTTGGGGTAAAAGGGACAAAAAAGGCGGCCCAGCGCGCGGGAGCAAACGGACTTTTGTCCGCTTTGTGTCCGCTTTCGACCCATTCCCGGCCCAAACTTGCGCCGCTTTTGGGGTGAAACGGACACCACGCGGACACGCAGGTCGTCTGCGCGTGTCCTCCCCTGGCCCGCCCGTCGGTGGCACAAGACGGGCCTTTTTCTATCCGCCCCCCTCCCTCCCTCCGGCCGCACCCCCTCCACTCTTCCCCACTCTTCCCGTCGTCGCCACCGCCGCCGCCGCTGCCATTGCAGTCGTGCAGTTCGGACGCGAGCTCGCCCAACCCCTTCCCCTCGGCGCCGGGCTCGGACGCGACCACGGCCACCTGGTTTGCGCACCCGCCGGCCAGTTTTGGGGCGGATCCGGTCGGTCTTGAGCTCAGCCGGCTGTGGGAGGCCGGGCCGAGCCATGGACTGGCCGGGCACCTCACCGGAAGGCCCTGGCAGGGCCGCAAGGTCACATGCAGGCAGTGGCTCCTCCTCTAGCCGCTCGGATCTGCACCGTCGGTGGTCCGCCGGCAGATACACGAATGGCGGCCGGCTGGGCTCGGTGCTTGCCCAAAAGCTCGCCGGCGCACCGTTGCCACTCATTAAGTGCGACCACTGCCCAAGGATGGTCGTGCGCCTCGTGTCTACAACGCCGGAACATCCCGGATGGGTGTTCATCAAGTGCTTAAACGATGGGGTATGCGCTTTTTTTAGCGTCGGTTTGTGCTCTAGATTTAACTAGTTGTGCTAACTTCAAATTTTGTTGTGTAGAATGGATGCAAGTTTTGGTATTGGGAAGAAGAGTACATCGATATATTGATAGAGCAAAATTTAGTACATGTTCGTGCACTTTTAGCTAGCATAGAGGCTATAAATGAGACAAGTGCACTTGTTGCTAGATTAGAGGCTAGACACGAGACTAGATGTGAGGAGGAAGCAACATCGACTTCTGGCTTGAATAAGAAAGGAGGATGCCAGATCGAGCCTCCTCCTCCACAGATCAACAACGAGTGCATCGAGAAGGCCCTAACCCAACTCAAGGGAGCAGTTATGGAAGTTGGGTATCTTCTAAAATGTATTCTTGTGGTTCTTGTTTTCTTTGGTCTTGCTTTACGAGTCAAAATGTGATGATGTATTTTTCATATACCAAAAATGAATAATGAAATAAAGTTAAGGACTTGCAAAGAAATAATACGCGGACAGGATGCGGCCGGGATGCGTCCGCGCGCTGGGCGCACGGCCACCGCATCCCAGGACAGGCCCGGACACGACCCCAAATCCCTACCCAAAGGGACAAAAACCGGACAAAACGGACGTCCGTTTGGGGTCGCGCGGTGGAGTTGGCCTAACAACTACAATAGGCAAGACGTGAGGGAGAGTGTTGAAATATATTGCCCGCCTCGCTCCATCAGTTCGGACTTTTGGAGCAACTGGCTGGTGCATGAACTCAATAAGATTTACTACAATGCCTATAGTAACTAGTCGGCATAACTTTACATATAGATAGATATAAGCCATGATAAATAAAGATAGTGGAAGGACGACATGGAATCGATCCACAGTGTGATCAAGCTGAATCAATCGGATTTGACGATCACCTATTGAGAGCTGCTTCATCCCTCCACCACTTCCTATTGTCAGGTCCAGCGAATCCAGGTAGTTCCCTGTAGTGGGCGGCAAGCTGCTCGGCGGGGACGTCAACGTAGCTATTGGTCAGAAAATCGACGTTGATCTTTGCCAGCAGCAGCTCCTCGCTGTGGCCTGCGTCGGTCTTCTTGTGTGGAACCTTGCCGTCCAGCTTCTTCTGCTGATCGTAGATCCAGATCCAGCCTAGCGGGAAGGTCAGCAGATCACCCTTGAGCGCCTCCCGCAGCAGGATCTCAATCACGATTGGAAAGCTGGAAGCCTCCGTGCCTGCCATCCGTGGATCTACGTACTGGTCAACTGCGTAACGATTGCAGTTTTGGTGGATCTGGGGGGTTAACGCTAGGGTGGCGATGGCGTTGTCATCTCGATAGGCGAGAGGCGAGAACCCTACCTTAACCTGGACATCGAGATAGACGGCCGACTCTGGGTGGGGTGTCTATAGGAATATTTTATGTCGGTTAAAAAAATATGGCGGGAATCGGCCAGCACAACAGCCATTGGATCAATCTGCACTTCTCCAATCACCTCACGGACTCACCGTTTAAGACGTCAATGATGGTCTTGAAGTGGCCCGTACCGGCTTGTAGCATCATCCGCTAGTCTTTGCAGTACCCGCATGCGCCTTGACCCGCAGCATCGGCGACGCCGACCTTGCAGCATCACTTTTTGGCTTGCAATATCATCGCCTGGTCTTCGCAGCACCAACATTTTCCCTGCCCTGCAACATCTCCTTTCAGTGTTGTATCCAGGCTTGCTCCTCTGCATGCAACGGATATTATGGGTCATTGTAGCATGCCGCTTAGGTTTTTGTAGCAAAATACACATGAGGTTGCACCATGTTAGAAAACATTTGCATCGCCACAGAAAATTAGAATCGAGCTCATCCATGACAATTGTTGACACACCGTCGGCACTAGACCTGATGACCCCATACTGATTTCTTCTGTTACTTCATCTTCCCTTGTGCTCGCCAGCATAACAGAAGCTATGTCTTCCTATAACTGAAACCCATGGGCCGGCAACGCATCTCATGACCTTTATTTTGGGGGTGGCGAGGAGAGAAGGGTGATGGTCTAATGGAGAAGAGGGAAGTCGGTGATGACGACAATGCAAAGGCCCGTGAGCGATGGAGATGGTGTGTGCATGAGACATGATTGGGGGTGACGGGCAGTGAAGAGAGAGTGGGCGATGGTCTGATGGAGCTAGCTGCGAACGGAGGGGAGGCAGCTAGCTGCGATATGGTTTCGCTGCTTTGACTTGTGGCTATAACATGGATGCTCTATTTATCTTCCAGCTCGGCACGGTCATTTTCTAGTGCTGACAAGATCAAGTCAACCGGTGGTCGTGTGGCAACGTAAATACAGTAACAAGTTGTTTTAGTAGGATGGTTGCTATTGTAATTCACTCTTTTCTTTTTAAAAACTTTTTGCCCTTTCTCAGGGATCATTTATATCTCGCATTTCCTAAGTCAGATTTCGCTCTCCCGTGACAACCATCATGGACCGGACCTAAACTACTAGTAACGCTCTCGGCGGTTTAGTGTGACAAGATCGAAATGGTCACTTTCTTTTTTAACTAGGTTGAGCAGCTGTTGGTACGCCTTCATACGCTTTGCTTGCATTTTTCTATTAATGTACTTCGGGTGTAAAATAAAAAAGACTGTTCAGGTACATTAAAAAAGCTTCCAAGTATTTTTCAAAATTGGAACCCGTCACTCGTGTACAGTTCAAATTCAAACCTTTCCTCTATCTAACCTAGATACCAACAATCAAACCTATTTTGTACGAAGAGTACCTCTTTTATCACATGATTGACTCATCGATAAAAGTTCACTTTATAACCGCTGGCTCCTGAAGAAGAAACTGGTGCCGTCCTGCATGAATCATAGAATTATTGTCGTGGTTTTAGTTAAAACCACGTCACCAAAACATTCACCAGCTTCCACCCGAAAGCACGACACCAAAACAAAAGCTTCAGCCATCTCTACTCCACTGAGGCCCAAGAGCAAACAGATGGCATTGGGAGGCAATGAGTGGTGGCTGGTGGATATGATTTCTATACTATACACCTGCTTACAACTGGGTCCACAAGCGGGGTTGCGAGTGCTAAAAAACAAGCGGGGTTGTGCGTGCTCAAAAGGAAAACAAGGGGGGGGGGGGGGGGGGGGGGTCTGCTGGTTGCAATATTCAAACTGAATTTATTGTACATATTTTTCTGGGAACTAGTTTGTTGTATGTATATGAGTGGAGTGGTTTTTATATGAAAATAAAAAAGAAGAAAATGGTGGTGCTGCTTCCAGAAAATGTGGTGTCATCTTTGCACATGAAGCATTTCAAGACATCATTACCCCAGAGTTCTCCAAATGTATTGAACATGCATATTATGAAGCAACATGGATAGTCTACAATTCCGCCGAGTAATATTTGGTACTCGATTTTCATTCAAAAGGCTAGTAACGAGAAGATCAATTTTATTCAAGCTAATCAACAATATGTTGCGGCTGTCGGATATTCAAGCTTATCAACAATCAGCAGTGACCATTACATTTGAAAAGGCTAATAACAAGAAGATAAATTTTATTAATCCATTGAGTTTCCTTGCCATAAAAACGCCTTTACTCCCAGATCTTACAAATGCGTTCACACAGTTTTCTTAAAACAAAGGCACACCTCCCCTGCTTCTATTTCATGGAAACAGTTCACGAAACTCATGCCTATCTTGTTGAGCAAAGCACACATGTTCTTCATACTAGAATCTAAAAGCATGCAAAGTGTACATTTATATCTCTAACTACACAAGAGATCTCTTCAATGTGAGAAGGCGCTCTGCTACATCCATCATTGCTGGTCTTTCATCCACATCAAGACTAAGACATCCCATGGCAACCCTTGTAATGCTACTAAGAAGCTCCAAATCTCTCGGTTCTTGAAATTTTTTGTCGAACAACTCGGTTGGTATCATCTCTTTTTTCTGAGAATCAAGGAAGTTTCTTAGTAAGCTATTATTATCCAAATATGTAGCCTTCCTCCCACTTACAAGTTCCAATAGTACAACTCCAAAGCTGTAGACATCACTTTTCTCTGTCAGTAGGCCAGTTTGTAGATATGCTGGATCCATGTAAGTCCTGTCGCCAATGACTGTTAAGGTGTGCTCTTTATCTTTTGCAATCAACCTTGATATACCAAAGTCAGATATCTTTGGTACATAATAATCATCCAAGAGTATATTTGCTGGTTTCACATCACCATGTAGAATTGTCTTGCTAGTTTTTGAATGCATGTAAGCAAGACCATCAGCTGATTCTGCAGCAATATTTAGACGTTTATCTAAGTCAAGAGTCACCTCCTTCTTGTCGTCGTCGTTGTTGTTGTGAAGAGTGTCATCGAGGCTGCCTCTGGAGAGGAACTCGTAAACTAGCATCGGCATATCAACTTCCAGGCAACAACCTACGAGCCTAACAATATTCTTGTGGATGACTTGAGATTGAATAATGACTTCGTTTGCAAATTGCTCGTTTGGTGCGATATTGTCCTTAATGGGCTTCTTTACCGCAACTAGTTGATTATCAAGAAAGCCCTTGTAAACTTCACCATAGCAACCCTTGCCTATAAAATTTGTAGTTTTTATAATCTGCTTGAGCTCGTCTCTTGTGTAGATCTTTATAATTTTTGCCTCTTTTAGTGCAGGGCCGCCATTTCTCTCAAAAAATTGTCTCATCTTCTTTTTCTCTCTACGGAGAAGGACGACAAACCCCAAAAGTGCTATGAGAAAAAGACCGCCGGTTGCACCTATATATGGGGAGCAATGCAAAGAAACCACGTTATATACCTTATTATAGATCAAACCATTTAATTTATAGACCTTGTACACAAGTGAACCTTTATGATTATGTGATCAACAAACAGATCGATATATAAGGTCAGTTAGTAAAAACTTGGATCAAACTATGCCGCAATATATAAAGAGAGTCAAACAAATTTGCCAAATCATATGCGTATCCAAATTGGTTCTTTAGATGATAGGTTGAGGGTAATTAACTTGGTTACCTAGTGACAGCTTTGCTGGTAGAGGAAATATATCGGTGCAACGCCCTTGTGTGGCATTGCCCCTGGTTCCGGCAGGGCAGGTGCATTTGTATCCTCCTTGCATGTTCTGGCATATCCCGTGGCAAGGGTACAAATCCGGCCTCTCACACTCGTTAATGTCTACAAATAAGGCATGCATGCATGCACGCAAAGTTGTTAATATAGATAGGTAGATGAATTAATGCCACAGATACTCCTACTAGATGAAGGAATTGATGCAAGGTCTGGTATGTTACCTTGGCAACCAGCAGTTGGTATATAAGGGTTGCCTTCGTACCCGTCCAAGCACCTGCAGATGTACGCATCGGTGTACAACAAGGGGACTTCGACACACCTACTCTTGTCGCTGGTGCACGCATATCCCTTGGGCTCTGGTTGCTGAGGTCGCGGACATGGATGGAAACCGGCCACGAAGTCTAGCACGACGGGCACCCCTCCGGCGTCGTTCCTTCGCAAGAAAACGTCGCCGTCGAGGTCCATGGTCGTGAAGTTGTACCAGGACTTGTCCGCAAGCATGGCGTAGGAGCAACCTCTGGTTCTGTAGTACTCCCTCTCAAGATAGACGTGGACGTTGAAAAAGCCCGGTTTCGGCGGCTCGGGCTGTATGGCGACCTGGCAGCAGCCCAACCCTGAGCACGCCGTCGTGTTCATGCCCTCGGGGAGGTAGACTCCATCGTACGCCTCACAACTTGGACCAAGGGTCTGCCGGGCCTTGGCAGATCTCCCGATGCCCATCAGCACGGTGCTTCCATGTGACAGGAGGAACTTACTCTCATACGGGAATTGCATAGTCATCGTTCTCGCCGCGTTCCACGACAAGTTGAGTGTGCAGTCGTAGCTGAACGGGGCATGCACCACTAGCTTCCCCTCCACCAGGGACACGCCCGAGAGCTCAACAGGCGACGAGGATGAGTTGATAAGCTTATCTGGCTCGGGGATGTGGCTGGTGGAGTAGTAGATTACTTGGGTTCTGGTTTGCGTC
Source organism: Triticum urartu (assembly GCF_056163025.1). Taxonomy (NCBI): domain Eukaryota; kingdom Viridiplantae; phylum Streptophyta; class Magnoliopsida; order Poales; family Poaceae; genus Triticum; species Triticum urartu. Next base: position 742,288,264 of record NC_141875.1, on the reverse strand, counting down.
CAGCCTAAAGGATTATCAGCGGGAAAGAAGGCGCGGGGGGGATGGAAGGTGTCATTACAGATGATGTGGAAGCCTGGGAGGTAGCAGCCATCCTTGATGCCGAAGGGGTACGGGATGCTCACTTGGCCGCACTTGTCGGGGCACCCCGGTAGCGTGATCGGTGCCGGTGTGCTAGGAGGGTTTTGCTGGCTGGCCACCACCATGATTGTCGCAGGCAAGAGGAGGAGCAGCAGCAGGTAGGTCGTCATGGTGAATTTGTGGTGGTGATATATGGTGTCTGTCGATGATGATGCTATGTGTTTTGTTACACTTACTACTACTAGTATTATATAGTGGTAGAGCAAGTTGGAGAATTCTTCCATGGAGTGGACAGACAAACTGTCTATGGATGCGGTCCTGCAAAGCCTTTCACACGGATGATGGTCAGTCAGTCATCAATGGAGCTCCCACTTACACAGATTCATTAATAGAATAAGGTGCCCATATCAAACTTTATGACTCTTTGGAATCCTGATTCTCTTCCTCCAGAAGAAAAGAAAATAAACATGATTGATTGCGTCCCACAAAAAGAAAAGATAGATACTTTTGCTAAATGTCAAAAAAAAAATCATGCTTTTGCTAAACTTGATACTATCTAGTCTGCCAGGTGCCATCTCATTCAGGAGACCCCGGCTTCTCGGGAGAAGAGTGAATACGAATGCTCAACTTGACAGCAAGAGGTGAACCCAAGTGTGCCAATACTAATATATATTTTCTCTTCAAAAGAATCCTTTTCTGTAGCTGATTGTGCACATCGCTTTCCTCTAAAGCAAGTGGTAGACAATGCAATCCTCCCACACTAATTGAAAACTTGCATCTCCAATCAATCGAATGCTTTTAGGTCTTCACCTAAGTCTTCCGACTTTAAACATGTAAAATTGCAACTTTGTTGAGCACTGGTTAAAAGTACCCCTACTGGACACTGTATTATATGCAATATCACAAACTGTGTGGGCAACCATCAATATGATCTTTATCAAGAGAAACATAGAAAGTACTATACTCGAGATTGGAGAGTCCGTCCATATGCCTAACTTCATCTCGTGCATCAATCATGAAACTAGATGGATACTCCTGCAATTCGTCCATGATCGGCAAACACACAGCCAAACCTAGCCCGTTAGAGCAAACTAATGCCTCAGAATCACAAAATTGTGTTGGGCTGGAAGAGATTGTTACTAGCTGGCATGAAGAATCGGGGGCAGGAGTGAAGGCAGTATTGTTTTCTATGCGAGGCTACAAAAACCACATCAGATCAATGTAGAACTGAACTTCTTTAGCTAGCAGCAGACCTGAATAATGCATTTTAAATATGATGAAAACACGAGCAAGATTTCATGACGTACATAAGTTGGTAACAGTTGGATGAAAATTTGGCCCAGCAATAATTCATTCTTTTTTTCTTGCGATAACTCTTTCTTAACCATGACCTGAGGGTTTTGAGTCGTGACATCACTTAGTTCCCGAGAGAAAAAAAACTATGGACCATAGTTCATGAAAATAAATGAAATGACTTATTTTTGTTGGAATCAATCTAACCGACAACTGAGTGAAAGGTAAGGGGATGTGGTCCACCACACCCCTCACGTGTGTCCTGGTTTCTGTCCTGGTTCTCACAGTGTGTTTGGCACTATTTAGAAAGTGGAATAGGAGTTTAGAGCTGGGAATTGTATTGAGATAAGACGTGGGAAGAGTTGTTTAATTCCATCCTCTGTTTGACACATGATAGGAAATATATGAGGAATTTGGGGAAAACATTAATCCCTTGTTTGGTTTGTGGGAATTGAAGAGGTATTTAGATCAGGAAAGACAACATAAGTTATGATGAAGGGTTAAGATGAATTCACTATAACAATTCCCTTTCAACTCTCACCCTCTCCCCTGTTAATAAAACAATGGGAATTGGAGTCCCAATTCCCATACCCAATGTCTTCTGAATTCTCAAGCCCACTAACCAAATAATAGATGTAAAGTTTTGTACCCCTTCAATTCTCCTTCCCCAACTTGAATTAACCCCAACTAAACAAGCTGTCAGCTCGAGACGGCGGCGGAAAGTCCCGCAAGTGTTCTCTTGAATTTTTCTAGGGTAAAAGGCTTCATATAGGGGAAGGACATCGTCAGTGGACCGCTATTGGCCCCATAAGACACCCTGGCGCGGCTTGGGGCTAGGGCACCCGATGGTTTGTGGGCCCACCAAGGCTCTTCTCTAGTACTTCTTTCTTCTATTATTTTCTATATATTACAAAATAAATACCCAAACATCTCACGTCATTTTGAGCTCTGGAGAATTGCTATCTCTAATGTAGTTTTTTCAGGTCAGAATTACAGCTCCTGGTACTATCCCACTTTCAATGTATCTTGCATTTTAAGAGAGAAAAGGCATTAGAATTGCATCATAATAGGTAATATAACTTCAAAATATAAAAAGTAACAGTAGGCAATCATGATGTAAAATAGACGCATCACTGACATGGGACATCCCCATGGTGTTTGCCTCCTCGACATACATTGTATGGGCTGAAGCAGGCTCCTCGTGCCTGCTACCAACGCTTTGTCCCAATTTTTGAAGCATTGTCTTTCGAGATATGACATCGGATTCCTCCTTGTTCATGCTCCACTGCGACAAGACACAATGTATCTTCTTATCTACATAGATGACATTGTCCTCACGGCATGGACTACCTAGCTTCTACCCCGTGACATCGATCGTCTTCATATGCAGTTCTCGCTCAAGGACATGGGCCCTCTGCACTTCTTCCTCGGCACGAAGGTACGACACATGACTCTAGGCTCCATCCTCTCACATGAGTAGTACGCTACTGAGTTCCTCAAGCTAGTGGGAGTGATTGACTGACCGCCCGCTACCACACTTGCCGACATGAAGCTCGAGGTCTCTGCCTCCACTGGTGCCTTCATCACCAACCGCAGAAACGCCGAAGCTCTTCAGTACCTCACACTCACGCGGTCCAACATCGCTTATGTCGTGCATCAAGTGTGCCTTCACACGCAAGCCCTGCGCTACTCTACTGGGCGATGGTGAAGCACATGCTTGGGTATATTCATGGCACCGCTGCTCACGGCCTTCATCTTCATGCCTCCTCTACACACATCATCATCGGCTACTCTGAAATGAAACCGAGTGGGTTCGGTACCTGGACATGCGGCGCTAGATGTCCCTCTACTGCATCTAGCTTGAGGACTCGGTCGTCTCATGGTCTTCGAAGCGTCAACCAACCTTGTACCCCTCTAGTGCACAGGCGAGTATCGAGCTATCGCTAATGTCGTCGCGGATTGCTGCTGGCTCAGGTAGCTACTCGGTGAACTTCACGACGGTGTGGGCTAGGCCACTGTGGCTTATTGCAACAATGTCTCTGCAGTCTTTCTCTCTGCAAACCCAGATCATTATAAGTGGACCAACCACATCGAGAATGATGTACATCCATGGAAAAGTTTAGCTTGATGCGCTATGTAAACATGTCCTGAACTGTAACACGATCTATATATGAGGACACAAAACAAGCATACATAAACAAGAACTTGCAATAGAACACACCCAACTAATCAGTACACAGCAGCACGCACACCATGCGTCGGTACAATACACAGCAACATGCACACCACGCATCCATTCATATCACGGCACACACAGCATAGACGACGCCCTCGTCAAGCTTCGGTCGCGCACGCTCGCCTTTGTCTATAGCCGCTATCTCCTCGAGCAATAGCAGCGCTGCCTACTCAAACCCCGGCCAAACGGCGCCGACGCTTGCCCTCCTCAAGCCCGGGTCTACGTCGTCCGTGCTCGCCGGCCTAACTCACCGGGCTCGGTGGTTCCCCATATCCGCGAAAATCTCGCGTACGTGCGGAGCCGGATTTTCAGCGAATATTCCAGGAATCTGGCTGTCCATATCCCTTCTCGCCCACGAACCAAACACCTGGTATCCCTCAAAAACTGGGCTATCCTTGTCCTTGCTGGGCTATCCCTGGAACCAAACACATCCCTAGTCCGGTTAGAGCTAAGCTTGAGCTTTGGCCGTATGGTATTAGGAGTTTATGTACAGGACTAGTCGGGGATAGCTTTAAACATGTCTTAGACAAACTAGGTTACCACCAAGGCTTGTGGGTGTACATATGCATACACCCCAGTCCGCGAGATTTGTATCCGACTATGTGAGAACACGCGTGGTAACTGGTACTAGCCACCATAGCTTACGGTTGTTGTTTATTAGTTGTTCCAGCACATTTTTTTTTCTTCTGCGAGAGAGCGCGAAAGTTATAAGAACTTTCCAGCAGCGGGATATTCATTCTAGCACTTTCATGTACTGTAGTGTTTCAGTTTTTCACTACTTTGAAGGCATTTGGAAAATACGAATAAATATTTGAAAAAATGTTTTTTTGAAATTCCAAAATAGCTTAACATGGACATAATTTGGAATTTGGAATATTTTTTGAACATTGTGACCCTTATTTTCGGAAAACTAGAACAAAAAATTTGAAATTCCAAAATAGTTTTTGATAACAAGGACATAATTTGGAATTTTGATTTTTTGAACATTGTGACTCTTATTTTCGGAAAACTATAAAAAAATTGAAATTCCAAAATACTCCCTCTGTTCCTAAATATTTGTCTTTTTAGAGATTTCAAATGGACTACCACATACGGATGTAAATAGACATATTTTAGAGTGTAGATTCACTCATTTTGCTCCGTATGTAGTCACTTGTTGAAATATCTAGAAAGACAAATATTTAGAAACGGAGGGAGTAGTTTTTCAAAACTAGGACAAAATTTGAAATTTCGAATTTTTTGAACATTGTGACTCTTTTCTCAGAAAACTAGAAACAAATAATTTGAATGTGATTTTTATGAAATTCCAAACGTTTTTGCATATGTTTGATTTTTTAAAAAAAATTGATTTTTTTTAAAAGTGATCAAATTGAAACCCTAAAAAAATTAGAAGCGCGATCATTTTGTGAAGTACCCCAATATATTTACAAAATGCAAAAATTGTTGAGTTTGGGAGTGAAATTTTAAAATCAAAACATTTTAGACATTCGAAATTTTTTTTGAGTAATAATGAGTTTTTTTAAATTTACAGATTTTCTTTTTGAATTTATGAGAAAAGGTAAAAAAACCTGATCGTTTTTTGGAATTTGAACTTTTTGTAGAAACCCAAATTTGTTTTTGAAATCTCCAAATATTTCTAAAAAATCCAAACATTTTTGCAAAAGGAAAATTAAGTAAAAATTAAAACAATGAAACACCAAAAATGAAAAAGGGACCAAAAAGATAAAGATAAAACTAAAAAAGAAACCGAATTTGACACAATGAGCTTCACATAAGGTTTTCCGTCGACGTGCGCAGACATTCGTTATTCTTCTTCTTCTACATGACATGGCGGGACTGGGTTGGGCCTTTTTTGCGAGCTCACCTACCTTTTTTTTAATTATTTTGTTGACTGAAAGAAAATGGTTGCTTCGTTTTCCTAAAACGTAAAGGTAAATGATAAAAATCTGACGTCATTGTTTTGGTTGACTGGAACAAATGCGTTCATTTTCATTTGATCTAGTGCACAAATCTTGGTGCACAGCGACGTTGACACATCACCCTCCGGAGACATTCGATCCGAGACACCGTTCGAGCAAACGAGGCAACCCACATCCTCCTCCCTCTCCCATCAAAGCTAAGTTTTCGGCTGTTTCTCTCCCACTTTCTCTCTGCCGCATTCTGGCCAATGATTTAAATAGCGGGCTATGCCATTTAGCGGCGGCTCAGCCAGAAGCTAGGAAAAGCTATAGCAGAGCTAAGCCCATTTAGCATTTTTCATAAATCATGAAGAATTGAAAAAATAAGTATACAAAAAGGCATCATATATAATATATCCCAGATACTTAACATATACAAATGTTCGTACATCAAAACCCAGCACCAATCAGGTGTCCTAATCAGAAAGTTAGTTTTGTATAGCGGCTTAGTGGGCTAATGACTCTGAATTTAGCGGTATAGCGGGAAATAGCTGGCTATTAGCGTCATTTTCAAATTGATGTTAAAAGTGCATTGCTTTAGTGGGAGAGTTCTGAAAGGCTATGCTATAGCCGGCTAGTTAAAACTTTGATTCTGGCAGATCCCCTTTAGATTGATTCCGGCCAGATTTCTTCGGCGAGCTGCGACATCCTGGTCAAGGATCCCAGGTCCAAGATGAGCGGGCCGGCTCAAGGACGGCCTGCTGATTTTTAAAAGGCTACATTATACATGCCAACAGAAATAGCAGGTCGTGAGTGTATCTCGAGGAGCACCCAATCACGTGTTGCACCTAAAGGCTACATTATACATGCCAACAGAAATAGCAGGTCGTGCTAAAGAATCGATGACCAAGAGTGATTAGGTACAGGACAGGCTCCCAAGTCGTACTAGAAAACATTTACCATTGTTTTATTAGTTCAATGAAAGACGCCGATACTCAACTATATGGTTTCTTTTGCATAAAAGGAAAAACTGGAAGATTGTTGATTTTTAAAAGGTGACCTGTCAACAGATCCCGGCAGATTAAAAAATGCAAACTTGACAGATTATTAAGTTATCAAAATCAACAGAGCGATAAACAGAACCACGCCCAAGTTTTCATATCCACAACGAAAAACAAGGCATAACAGAAGCTAATGAAGTGGTATAAACATGGTTGACATGGATATTACCTGAGTTCCAGCACATGAAACAGACAACACAAAATCACAGCATGCCGAACCTCACCAAAAACAGAAAATAGGTTCCGAAGTAACACAGTCTATATAAGAGAAGGACGCAGCCATGCATAAATTCTACAGGCATGACCACCGCAAGCATGTGCACACGACAAAGTAGGAGCCATGATGTGCTTAATTTGATGGGCGTGTATTATATCCAGAGCGGGGGCGTGTGGGGGGCGGGAACATGTAGTCGAGGTAGGGCTTGGGGAGCTCGACGAAGCCCTTGGTGAGGAAGTCGACGCGGATCTTGGCAAGCAGGAAGCGCGAGTTGTCGGGGTTGACCCTCTTCTCCGGCTTCATCTCCTCATCCAGCATCCTCTGCCGCTCCTCCAGCCAGCCTGGCGGGATGACCCCGGTGGGTGGGTGGTCCTCGGCGGTGGAGGTCACGAACCACTTGGCGCAGTGGAAGGTGTCTCTGATGTACTCGTCGTCGAAGCGAACCATGCCTTGGGCGGTCGGGGTCGCGGTGGAGGGGGAGGACTCCCTGATGACCCTGTTGACGGCATCATCGAGCTGACGTGCGTCCAGCACCGCCGCCTCCGGGAAGGTTAGCAGATCGGACTTGATCCTGTCCCACAGCGTAGCCAGGTCGACCGGCGAAGGGAACTCACCGCCCTCGGGAGCATCCTCATCGCCGGAGTCGGAGTCCGTTGCCTTCCTTTTGACGGCCATCGGTGGATGTTTGCGGGTGGGTTGCGGATTGATGTGGCGGCATGCGGGCATGCACGTATAGACACATCTAAGCTAGGTAGGGGTTTCCAACTTTAAAAAAGTAGCTAGGGGTTATTGAACTACTACACATATGCCATACATATTTTTGACTTATCTGGATCTCTGTGACTGACAGAAGCCGTAAAAAATTGTATAATCATTAACAATAAAACAGTTCAAATTATTTTAAGGAAAAAATAGTGGCATTGGTATTACCATTAAAGAGAAATGAAAATATATAAAGAAAAATAAAATGAAAAGTAACAAAACAAATGATGACACAATTTGCACACAATTTACATAGAAATTGGACTTTTCTATAATATGCAAGGACAACTATATTAGTAGAAATTTCACAAAAAGGGGAAATTTCCTAAGAAGGAATGAACTAATGAGACAAAAACAAAAACAAAGTCAAAAGAATGAAGTTTTATATGAAAGAATGAATTAATGGTTTTGGTATTATCCTTTGAGAAGAAATATAATCAAATAAAAACTAAAAAAATCAAAACAACGATATTTTCTAAGGAAGAATGAATTAGTGGCATTGACATTACCCTTTAATAAGAAATAAAATGAAAAACAAAAATTTACACAAACAATGAAACAATTAGCACATAATATACAAAGAAATTGTGCTTTTTATAATATGCAAGAATAAACGTACAATAGTGAAATTTTCACAAAAAGGGAAATTTCCTAAGAAGGGATGAATTATTGAACAAAAAACAAAACCAAAATAATGAAGATTTCTACGAAATGAATGAATTAGTGGTTTTGGTATTACCATTTAAGAAGAAAGAAAATGAAATAAAACTGAAACAAAATCAAAACAAATAAGAAAGAAAATAAGAATAAAAACTAAAACAAACAACGACAAAATTCACACACCACATACAGAAAAATTACGCTTTTTAAAAATACGCAAGAACCAGCATATAATAGAGAAATTTTCGCAAAAGGGAAATTTCGTCAGGAGGGATGCATTAATATAACTTAAACGAAGAATACGCTTTTTGAAAATACGTAAGAACCAGCATATAATATAAAATGAATGAAGATTTCTACGAAAAGAATGAATTAGTGGTATAGGTATTACCCTTTATGAAAAAAGAAAATGAAAAAAAACCCAGAAATAACAGCAAACCTTTGCACTGAATTTGTACTTGTCTGTAGTATGCAAAAATAATCATATACTAGTACAATTTTGATATATATTTTATAATGTTTGTGCGTATATATTTTACATTCACCAACATCACAAAAATACCCACACAAAAAACGCAACTAATAAAGAAAAAGAAAAGAAGAAACAAATAAGAAAAAGAAAAAGAAAGAGGGCTGGGGCGCACATATAATGGCTTTAGCCCGTTTAGGAAGTAACGAAACTAAAAATACACACCAAAACAACTCATACAACAAGTCAAAAGAGCACGAATCTTAAATCAGAATAACAGCCAAAAAAATTGACTAACCCAAATCAAATTTCAGGCGACTTACATTTAGCTAAAGTGAAGAATATTTTACGGGATTGCCAAGTCTCAGTTGACTGACACTTAACCAAGTGTCAGTCGATGCGATATCCGCGAGATTTTACATGAAGAACCATGCAAAATTTTCTTTTTTAATTTTTTTTTCTTTCTTCCATGTTCTGTCACTTGACTGAGACTTTGTTAAGTCATAGTCGACCGAGACCTAGCCACACCTAATATTTTATGTCAGCTAAAAAAGAGGCGTGGCCAAGTAAATAACAGGTAAGCGCTCTTTTGGCGGGTCTACGCGTGGCCGTTGGATTGGGCCTCCTCGCATGGTTGGATCTGCGTCTCAAGAAGTCAACCGTCTCTCCCTCTTTTTTCCTGAATAATATCGTACGTGCACCGTCCTCCGCCCCGCACGTTTAGCGCGGTCGCCGTTCCTGGCCACCATTCTCACCTCCTGTAGCAGATGGCCGCGGCTCGCCGTCACCGCAACGTTGCTCGTTGCATCAACTCCAATTGCATGTCACCGCCGCTCCCCGTAGCCGCAGTGTTGTGCTTGTAGCACCTCCAGTAGTTGACGATGGCAACATAAATTTCACTAACTCCAACAAAATTGGTGGCTGATACGTCTCTAACGTATCTATAATTTATAAAATATTCATGCCATATTTACCTAAATTCTACATGGTTTTGGTGCACTTTTATATTATTTTGATGGACTAACCTATTGACCCAGTACTCAGTGCCAGTGCTAGTTCCATATTTACCTAATCTTTTATGATGTGGATAAAGAAAATAATTCACTCATATATATAAATTTGATATACTGATTTTTTTTCATAAATCTGATCGTGTTTTATCAAGCTGCACATTCTGGCTATAATTTTCTTCTATTATTTTTGCTGTATAGTATAGACTCATGTAGAAAAATTAAATAGGATAACATTCTCTAGAAAAACTACTGTTAGAGAAAACAATGACATGTGCACCACCAAAAAATAACAAGCTATGACGAGTGTGAGTGAGAGAACATTTTACCACTCTAGGCAACAATCAATCATAGTTACATTGATTTAATTCAAAATTGAGATCATGAATTGGAGTAATATGAGAAGACATCGAGCATATGGATCAGTTATGATATGGTAGTAATAAGAATACGGGGGAATGAAAAAATTGAAGTGTAAGAAATAAATATTTACAGTTTCTCTAAAATTCCCAAACATCTTTGTGAACAAAATCAAGGGATGAGAAGGACTCGAATAGCGTCAGTTGGAGAGTAGTATGAGAGATACTTGTTTTGCATTATGGCACACATACCACGATCCTTGTTGTCCTTCACCATCACACATCATTGTAGCTTCCGTTAACCTAATACAAAAAAGAATTGAATTTGCACCAAAGTCAAATCATATTTTCCCAAGATGTAAATGATGTTCATATTATCTATACAATGATGAAGGCAACAACGAATAATATATCAAACTTCATAGAAGAAACCTCCTTTTCACCTTACGCCCAACATGACATCCAACAACACAATAATATTATTACCTAAGAAACCACCAGTGAACCATGGCAATGGAACAACTGATATTTGATGTCCCCTATCTTGCTAACTTAGGTACATGTAGCCTTTGGATCGCTCATCCTTACGCATTGATCGTTTAGTTACCTCCTTTTTCTTCTATGAACTACAATGTCCTTTGCCATGTGTTGGCTAATCTATCATACCATTGAATTAACTATCCTCTCTTGTCCTGGTGCACACACATTTATTATCTCACAAACTAGTCTTCGTTCGTGCTCTTGGAATGTACTATGTGGCCAGGGCCAACCTCCAAAGTGAATCAGTGACCTCTTCGAATTAATCTCTATAAATCCTCGCGCTACCTTATCAAAGAAACAAAATGTACCTTCTTAATGCTAAAAAGTCCTTTCTGCAAGCTTGACTAGATATCACCCGAGATGAGGATATGGCGCAAGATCAACCATAGCATAGAGAAGAAATTGATAGTTCTATCATGGGATTCACCCTAGCTGGACCAAAAGCTCGTAGCTTGCAAGCTTAATGAGCGCTCGATAGTTCGGCTCATTATGCTCGTGGCTTGCTTCTTAATGAACAAAGCCAATTTTCAATTTCAGCTCGTAAATCTTGACGCTCTTAACGAACGAGCTAATGAGTTTCATGAGTAGCTCGCTAAGCTCATTAGTTACAACACAACACATATTTCGTCTACGTGAGAAAATTTTTGTAGCACCTTAGCCAATTTATTCAATCGAATCGACATAGGAGGCAACAAATTAGTGCATTTCCTTTTGTAGTCACCATCTTCATTCTTAAAAATCACATCTACATACTCACATGTAGACTGTAACACATCAGAATCTGTTAACGAGTGCTCACGAGCTTAACGAGCTACAAACGAACCCAGCCGAGCAAGGTTTTCAGCCCGTTAATTTTACCAAGCTCAACGAGCCGAGCTTTAACGAGCATGAGCTTAACGAGCATGAACTTAACGAGCCGAGAAGCTCGTTAATCCACCCCTGGATTCTCGCCAGCCCAGGGGCATCCACCAGAAGAGCCTATGTGGCCGCCGGTGAGGGTCGCAGTGGGGCCTCGATTGCTCCCCTAGTTGTGTGGAGGTTCTGTGCACGCTGAGGTGGTGGCATTGGGTTGGGTGGAGGTGTGGTTGGGGGAGGGGCTACTCTAACGTTTGTCTAGTCTGACCCTTATGGAAGAAAGGAGAAATATTCCAATGTTGAATTAATGACTTCAATTGATAATTATATACAATAAGATAAGCATGAGCAACTTTTCAACTTTTTAATGTTTGCACCGAATGCATACATTAATATAAAAATACTAGCTACATAAAAGAAAGGGCCATCGCCATGAATAAATAACCACATACATCTGCACATTCAATCAACCAAAGAAATTTATAGAATCCTACACCAATATCATGCATCACAGGAAACCGGTTCTCACCTGATGAGCTTGCATTGCTTCATGTTTATCAACCTACAAACTAAAAGGACCCCCAGGTATAACTGAGTAATAGATATCCTAATGTGAAATATAATAACACAATATTTACAATTATCGATTATCTAGATCAAGTCCAATTACAACCTAGTTATATCATTTATTCAACTAGCAAGAACTACTATGCATGAGAAGATATTTCATACGTACGATGGTTTTGCTAGGTTCCCTCGATTAATCAGTCACACGCACTTACACTATTGTTGCTCATATTTCTCTCTCTGCAGCTCGGGCACACGTTTATGTACGCAAGGAGGTAGTTGAGAGGATGAATATGAGTTGTGAATAGTAGACTCATACTACTATTTTTAGGGGGATATGTTCATGTAGAGTGGGTAATGCAGGATATGAACCTACCAAAGTAATAAATTCAGGATCAATAGAGAATTTGTACTCCTTATTAGTAAACAAATGAGAAGTTGCAAATTTATGATCATATTTCATCATTTGGTTCATGCCTTTTTCTTTCAATATAGCCATGAAACCTTCTATGCCACTACGAATATCATAAACAATAAGTTCTCTAATTAACTCCTCGGGAAAAGTCTAACCATCAAGTACATCAAACATCTTAGTTCTAGCAGGAGTACTAGGTGTAGCAGGTGATTCCTTGTTTTCAGTAATTTTAGATTCTTCCGCTTTAGCAATATAAGCATCGAATAATTCACCAAGCGGCACAATTTCATCAAGCAGAGTAGAAGCATCAACATGAGTATAGTCAATAGTAGAAGCATTATCAGTTACTTGTGACATATCAGATTCAATAGCAGATGGTGGTATCACAAGTTGACCTAAAAAACAGTAGGTGGATCAATTGTAGACCGAGTTGGTTGTTCCTTACCTCCCCTCATCTTAGAGGGCATGATCTTGTTCTTAGAGTCTATCAGATTAAATTGTAGCAGATATTTAACTCCCATGTGAACTTAATAAATATAGCTATGTTCCCCGGCAATGGTGCCAGAAAATAAGTTTGATGACCAACAAGTATAGGGGATCACAACAGCCTTCGAGGGTAGTATTTCACCCAAATTTATTATTTCGGTACAAGGGGATCCAAAGAATATTTATAAGACATAGTAGTTCAGTTGTCAATTCAACCACACATGAGAAGTCACTTCCTTGCAACAATTTATTAGTGGCACAGGGATATGATAGTTTTCATAGCAGTAGTAACTGTAGCTATATTCTGGCAATAGAAACAACAATAGCAGTAGTGATTCAAGCAACAAAATATTATGAAAAGCATAGGCATGGAAAGCGATGGATATTTGGATGAGATTCATCATCTAACAGTCACAACCTTGAGCGGTGCACAATAGCTGGAATGCATTAATGATATGTAGGCATGTATTCCCGTATATTGCCATACATGCTTGCGGTAATATATTGTATGACATCTTTTGTCCTACCCTCTAGTGGCAGTGGGGTCTAATGGAAATTAAGGGTAATTAAGGCGCTCCTTTTAATAGAGAACCGGAACAAAACATTAACACAAAGTGAATATATGAACTCCTGAAGTTACAGTCATCCCTTTAGAGTATCCCAATTATTATCACCTTGGGGTCTATACTTCAGACCAATATCAGGTTGATATAACTTACAGATAGGATCAAGAACTCAAATATGTTCATGAAAACATAATAGGTCCATATCTAAAATCATTGCACTTAGGCTCCAGTGACAAGCATTAAACATATCAGAGTCATAGCAAGATCAATATCAGAACATTGTTGATACTAGGGGTCAAGCCCTAAAAAATTGACTCTGATTTTTTTCTCGGGAAGACAGTATTTATGGACTTGGAGGTAGGGCAAACGGAGTCTCAGGGGCCAACATGCTTAAGTGGCGCGCTCGAGTGGGGGTGGGGGACTTGTGGCTCTTTGATGGGCCTCCTCCAGTGGATCTTTGAGCCAGTGTTTATTATATATTCCAAAACAATTTTCCACAAAATTTCGTCTAATTCTGAGAAATTTTATTCTTTCACAAAATACAACACCATGGTAGTTCTTCTGAAAACAGTGTCAGTCCTAGTTAGTTGCATTTGAATCATGCAAATTATAGTCCAAAACAAGAGCAAAAGTGTTTGGAGAAGTAGATACATTGAAGACGTATCATAAGGTAGCATTTCTCCATAGTTTTCAATCTACCAACTAAAAAGGAAGCCCTCGAATATTCAAGTAGTGGACATTCTAATTCATAGTATAATTAGCCATTACTAGATAGACCATAGTTAGCATCTCATAAATTTTTAAGAGAACCTCTTGTAGATCCCGTAAACAGGTTCATCCGGCAAAATAACCGCCAATTTACGGGATGGAAACATTTAGCAGGCCCGAATAGATCATGTATATTCAACAGTCCCGGAATTGTTTTGTGGGATCCCAGATACACCGGCCCATTTCCTCAATATATATGGAATTTGAACTCTTTTTTACAGGGACCTAAAAAACATAGAAACAGTTTGCAGGAGGGAAGTTTCAGCTCCCGCCGTGAGCTACCACCGCCGCCCTAGCCGGAGCCACCGCCGCCAGTTGCTGCCTACCACCGCCACGCTAGACGGAGCCGCCGCCGCCGTGAGCTGCCGCCTCGATGCTAGCCGGAACTGTCGTCACGAGCTACTATTGCCGCTACTGGCCACGCGCTGGCGGCCGGCGAGTGAGCGAGCTGCCGTTGCAGGACGTGCGCAGGCCGCCATGCGAGTGAGCAAGCTGTCTATTGTTGGCCGTTGCTGCCGCTAGCTGGCTGACGCAAGAAAGATCCGATTGCTTTTAATTTTTATGGGTGAGGTTGTTTTGTGCTATTTACAGGGACCCTTTTGTATATTCGTTTATTTTTACGGGATCTGCTTTGCCCGCATCTAAATCATATCATAAATTCGCACAAATTCGTTTTAGGGCTTACCGTACACTATTTTTTTAGAGGACACAGTTTAGCTGATCTGCTTGAGATTCTCTAACTTGTGAGAAGCCGGGATTAAGCTATCCATGAGAAGAGATCTCATGTATGCGATGATTGTTTTCAGGTTTACTCGCTCGCTCAGGACACACACGTAGGTTAATGTTGCTCCTATATGTCTCTGTACAGCTTGGGGCATGTGGTTAGGTACATGAGGAAAAACTTGAGATGACGAAGATGAGTTTTGACTGGTAGGTGTTATTACATAAAATTTCAGAATAATATATTCCTTTCATGGGAGTATTGGTAGATATGTTATTCCATGTCAAGGTGGATAAAATAGTGGGGTTTTAAATGAGATATTCCCCTATTTACATCTCAAGGCATTAATGTAGGAATCTCGGTTTCATCATTTCTTCATAAACCAAGATGAGCTTTGTGAGTTACTTAATCTACCCCTATTTACAAAATCCTTCAATTACCTACGTCTTGTTAGAGAAACTATTCATGCCATCAATCCGTCTGTAGGATCTGTGATGAATGGTCATATAGTTGGGTCACACATTATTCTTCCACAGAATATGACATTTTTTATTGAACGACATCATTGTATCAAAACACTTCAAATGGATTCGGAAATCTTATGTGGTTATGAGTAGAAGGTTTTTTCATGGATTGTTTTGTCACAAGAGCTAAATGCTAGAAATGTGTTGAAGAAGAGAAATTGCAACATTGGTAACAACTTGAGATGTCTCCTTTGTGACTCGGCCTTGGATTAAACAATTGAACATCTGATTTTACACTACCCATTTTGTAGTATATGTTGGACAAGTTTCAATATTAGCCGTACTTCCAATCCGGATCATATTGGCTCAGTATGTTTTCTACGCCTAGTTTCTACGAGGAGCTTTTCTTGGACATTTGAATTGTGGCCGCTTGGAATATTTGAAAAGGAATTATAATATTATATTTAAGGGGATCTGTCGTACCCGAGCGGACCATAGAGAGTTAGTTTTATGGTTGACATCTCTCTTTTACGACATAAATTGCCGAAAAACCTTAACTATAATATTTTCACTCTACACTAGTACAACGAGGTGCTAAACAAACGGTTTTTAACCCTTTCCGTGATGGCATTTGGAACCGTCGCCAAGTGAGTGTGGGCGATAGGGGGGGTCCTTCCCACATGACCCAGAAACTGTCGGGGATATGCTCTCCTGGCACACAAGCTCGGCAAAATGAGGTCGTGTGCGACCGGCGAGCACTCAAATACAGAAATACATACAGTGGTGCTCAAAAATACAATTATACAGGCGAAATCATTTCCGGTCGTAAGTACATCCCACACAGTCAGCCAGCGCTAAACGTTTCCATTTGTATATACATCCCACACATTCACCTCAAGAAAAACGTTTCTGCTCACAAGTACATCACACACAATTTTCCCAGTTAAATCGTTTGTGATAGCGTTTCCATTGCACATGGTATTAACAATTTTGAATTTGTCACACACGGTGCCTAGAAGAAACTGTGTGTCAAGGGCTGTCCATCACATAGAGTTTTAATGTGGTAAACGTTTGCGCCAGATGGCTTAACGGAAACAGTTTTCAAGAGGATGTCATGTGTGATTGTTCATTAATCCAACACGGTTTATTCCTAGAAACTGTGTGCGTTATTGAATGCATCACACACGGTGTTTTCTCAATAACCGTTTGCAATAGAAAAACCCAATTAGCAGGCTAATTATTCTATTATTCATAATTCATTTATTAATCTAATTGACATTTCATATTAAGCACACAATATATTTCATTTTCATAATTGAAATACATCAGAGTACAACATCATATAGTTCCAGCACTTAGCAACCCCATTACACAACTACACCAGGACCAAGTTTCACATGCAACATCTATAACCTTTTAAAATTAGCATCATAGACGGTACATAGACAGATGTATCTCATCTGGAAACTACTGAAGCAGAAGGCGAATATTGAGCCTTCATTGATGTTGAAGGTCTTTGTAACTTTAGGCCAATGCCTGTAGATGATTGACCGTCCATCCTTCGTCCTCTTCAGGAACACTTCAATATTGAACCGTGGGTGTTGTACGAATAACTTCCTCGCCTCCTGACCATACATGTGGTTTGAGAGGTAATCATTAGTGAACTGCTTTGGAAAGGCCTAAAAACAAGGATGTGCATAAATATCCTCTCTATATTGGAAATGGGGCAAATGAATAAAAAAGGCAAGGTATAATAGTTAGTACCATCCTGTAGTGAACTGATGTCTTCTTCGTTGTGCAGACAAAGATCTTGTTGTTTTTTGTCGCTAATTTCTTTATCCTAACAATCTTTTTGAGTTTCTTGACTTGACTGATATTCATGGACAACTCATTTCCCCACATGCAAAAATGATCAAACAGTGGGTCAAAACCTCTAACAGCAGGACCTATATGTGCAAGCCCAAATTGTTAAAAACCTAAATATTAGAATGGTTCCAGCAATTGCACAATAATGTGCTATTAGACAACAGACCATGCACGTGCTAACCTCGATTGTAAACCTCAGCTTCCCATTGTTTCCCTGCAACACATATAAGGTAGTTAGTCATCAGGGTAAGTAAGGGCTCACATGGTATCAGTAAAATATGTTGATGAAAAATAAGCACATTGCAGATTCATCAGATTAATTCAAGCCACATGGAAAACCCATTTATCCAAACCAAGCATGATTAAGAACTAGGAAATATAGCACTTGTATATGTTCCTCATGTATTAAGTGCAGCCAAATTTGATTTATTCCTCACATGCACAACAATACAAAATTCTACCCACGACAATTGGACATTGCAGTGTAGAATTGAACCAAATAGTTAGCTAAACACCACAACAAATGAACCAAACATTAACTGAGCACCACATTGTACAATATAACAGAGTCCTAATAGAAGATCAGACAGTTAACCAAACCAAGCATGCTTAACAACTTGGAAATATAGCAATTGTATTTTTTGCCATGTATTTACTATAGCCAAATTCAATTATTCCTCACATGGTATAGAAAAACAGAATGCGCCCAAAACTATTGAACATCGCATTGCAGAATTGAACCAAACAAAACAGTTAAATAAACACCACAAAACATGAACCAAACGTTAACTGAGCACCATATTGCACAATATAACATACTCCTTATAGAAGATCAGACAGTTAAACAAACCAAGCATGCTTAACAACATGGAAATATAGAAATTGTATTTGTTTCTCATGTATTTAGTACAGCCAAATTTGATTTATTTCTCACATGGTATACAATAACAGAATGCACCCACAACAATTGAACATCACATTGCAGAATTGAACCAAACAACAAACCGCATCGCGCCGTCGGTGCGTGAGGCGTCGACGGTGGCCTCGACGGCGAGGTGCTCCTCCAAGATCTAGGGGTCAACACAAATGGCAGCCACCGCAACCTAATCCGCGCGTGCGGCCGCGATTTGCTTCTCCGCTGCCAAATGTTCCTTGGGATCCTGGCAATACTGCGTGCACCATGGCTTAGGGCAGCGCTTATTTGGTGAAGGGGTCGGTGATTTGGGTGGAAGATGTCACGCCAGCGGTCGAGGCATGTGGGATGTGGAAGGAGAAGGAGGATGGGGGTCGGGTTTGGATTACCTGCCTGGATAGGCGAGGCCGAGCAGCGTGGAGGAGGGTCGCCGACGAGGAGGCGGCGCTGCGAATAAGGAGTGAAGGTTTCAACTTGGAAAGGAAGCGGAAGCAGGGGATATGTGGCTTTTGGTAAGGGGGAGGGGCAGGGAGGTAGATATTTCCACGGAAGCCAAAAATTTGGAATCGCTTATTCAGAACTGTGTACGATATGTGAACATGACAAACAATTTAGATAGCTTAAGCCGTGTGTATTGAGTTTGAACGTCAAAAATTTTGGTTCGAATTTTCCCTGGTTACAGTGGTCATCCACGTCATTGCATAATTTGGGTACACAAAGGAGACTAATTTCTTAATCTAGCAAGTTCAGCAATTAAACAGAGCTAGCTGACCTAAACATTACTCTAACAAATTAAAGACTAGCACTCTTAATTAAACAAAACAAAGAGTACTACTATGGCTGGTGCTCGTCAATCTCCGTCGTCGCCTCCATGTCCAGCTCGTGCCCGACGGTCTCCTGGGGAAGTGGCTCCAGGTCATCAATTGCACCATACTCGGCAAGCATCTCGCCATTCGTGTCTGCCATATCTTTGGAATAGGCCGCCACGAGCTGGGCGTGGGCGGCCGCGATCTGGGCTCTCGCGGGCTCCGTCATGGCAAGGTATGCCGCGTAGGAACGGACGGCTGCTCAAACTCTCTCGGCGATTGCCAACTCTTCGGCCGTGGGTTGCCGACCGTTATCGGAGAAGCTTCGTTCAATTTGTGCGGTGACCGCCATGAGCTGGGCATGGATGGCCTCGACATGGTAGTGGGCAGCCTCCATCAGGTCTAAGGCTGCCGTTGCGGAACAGACAACTGTTGTGCCACTCTCCCCAGTTGCTATCCTCGAGGCAGATGCTGCTGCCGCTGATTAAGAAGCAACCACAGCCATTTGGGCTGCCTTGGCCTCCCGGACGCAGACTGTTGTCACCCTCATGAAGCTTCTTAGCACGCGCCTGGCGGCTGTGGCAGCGATCTCACCGGAGTGGGCCGCCGAAGTTGCCCTCGCGACGTGGGTTCACATCCCCATCTTTCACCGCCGATGAATGAACAGTGAAATGATATTTGGGGAGTAAGCTGGTGTGCTTGACACGCCGGCTATGGACTGTAGCCGATGCACCTTCTCGCGTAAGCCATAGGTGTACTATACACTGATGGTGCTCCAAGATATTTTGTGCTGCATCTCACACGGTCGGTGATAATAAATTGTGTGTGATCTACTTGATTTATCATCTTGATTTGAATTACGTAATGATGTCACGGCTACAAAGGATGGCGTTTGAATTGCTAGAACTTTTATCTACTGCGAACATGCAACTATAGGTGTGTCGTAAAAAATTGGAATTATTCAGGGGTCGTTTGGACGTTCTCATATATTAACTTGGTTTTGTAGGCATTTCAGGTGCATAATTCTAATTTGAACTACATGGACATGCTCCAGTGCATATAAACTGGTTGAAAAATCAAATATGTGTCCTTGGTTGTATGCATAGGTCCCATGCAAGAAATGGGAATGAGTTTCAAACACCCTGCCACCGTCACTCGGCTGCAAACATTGAGATACCTGGTTTTTAAATTCTAGTAAACCCAAAACTCGTCTAAACTTCATGAAATTTAGCATGCTATCATGGAACTGCATGAACATGTCGTGGTAAAAATTTTGTCCTATTTGGGGCAAGTTTGGGTATAAGCTTCTCACAAACTAGAGCTTCTCACAACAAGCGTGATGGTTTCTCTAGGGAACGTGCCACCTTTGGGGACGAAACGATATCCGTTGCCCCTTATTGCTTTCAAATTTTTCCGAGTGTCAACATACAACAATAGGAGTGTTGTGTTCAATTTTGGTTTTTTTCGGGGTTTGTTTGGACATTTTTATAGATTAACTGGGTTTTCCAGGCATTTTATGTGCATGATTGAAATTTGAACTACATGCACATTCTCCAGTGCATATAAACTGGTTGAAAAAACAAATATGTGTCCTTGGTTGCATGCTTAGATCCCATGCAAGAAATGGGAATGAATTACAAACACCCTGCCACCGTCACTCGGCCGCAAACATTTAGATACCTGGCTTTCAATTTCTAGTAAATACAAAGGTCGTCTAAACTTCATGAAATTTAGCATGCTATCATGGAGCTGCATCAACATGTCGTGGTAAAAATTTTGTCCTATTTGGGGCAAGTTTGGGTATAAGCTTCCCACAAACTAGAGCTTCTCACAACAAGCGTGATGGTTTCGCTAGGGAACGTGCCACCTTTGGGGATGAAACGATATCCGTTGCCTCTTATTGCTTTCAATTTTTTTCGAGTGTCAACATACAACAATAGGAGTGTTGTGTTCAATTTTGGTTTTTTCGGGGTTCGTTTGGACATTTTTATTGATTAACTGGGTTTTCCAGGCATTTTATGTGCATGATTGAAATTTGAACTACATGCACATTCTCCAGTGCATATAAACTGGTTGAAAAATCAAATATGTGTCCTTGGTTGCATGCTTAGGTCCCATGCAAGAAATGGGAATGAATTTCAAACACCCTGCCACCGTCACTCGGCCGCAAACATTGAGATACCTGCCTTTCAAATTCTAGTAAATCCAAAAGTTGTCTAAAATTCATGAAACTTGGCATGCTATCATGGAGCAGCATCAACATGTCGTGGTAAATTTTTTGTCCCATTTGGGGCAGGTTTGGGTATAAGCTTCTCACAAACCACATCTTCTCACAACAAGCATGATGGTTTCGATAGGGAACATGCCATCTTTGGGGACGAAACGATATCCGTTGCGTCTTATTGCTTTCAAATTTTTTCGAGTGTCAACATAGAACAACAGGAGTTCTGTGTTCAATTTTGGAATTTTTCGGGGTTCGTTTGGTCATTTTTCTACATTATCTGGGTTTTCTAGGGATTTTATGTGTATAATTCAAATTTGAACCACATGCACATTCTCCAGTGCATATAAACTGGTTGAAATCAAATATGTGTCCTTGGTTGGATCGTTAGGTCCCATGCAAGAAATGGGAATGAATTTCAAACACCCTGCCAACGTCACTCAGCCGCAAACATTGAGATACCTGGCTTTCAAATTCTAGAAAATCCAAAAGTCATCTAAAATTCATGAAACTTGGCATGCTATCATGGAGCAGCATCAACATGTCGCGGTAAAATCTTTGTCCCATTTGGGGTAGGTTTGGGTATAAGCTTCTCACAAACCTGAGCTTCTCACAACAACCGTGATGGTTTCGGTAGGGAGCGTGCCACCTTTGGGGACAAAACGATATCCGTTGCCTCTTATTGAATTCAACAATTTTTGAGTGTCAACATTGAACAACAGGAGTGTTGTGTTCAATTTTGGAATTTTTCAGGGTTCGTTTCGACATTTTTATATAGCAAGTGGGTTTTCCAAGCATTTTATATGCATAATTCAATTTTGAACTACATGCACATTCTCAAGTGCATATAAACTGGTTGAAAAATCAAATATGTGTCCTTGGTTGCATGCTTAGGTCTCATGCAAGAAATAGGAATGAATTTCAAACACCCTGCCACCGTCACTCGGCCACAAACATTGAGATACCTGCCTTTCAAATTCTAGTAAATCCAAAAGTCGTCTAAAATTCATGAAACTTGAATTGCTATCATGGAGCAACATCAACATGTCGTGGTAAATTTTTTGTCCCATTTGGGGCAGGTTTGGGTATAAGCTTCTCACAAACCACATCTTCTCACAACAAGCATGATGGTTTCGGTAGGGAACGTGCCATCTTTGGGGACGAAACGATATCTGTTGCCTCTTATTGCTTTCAAATTTTTTCGAGTGTCAACATAGAACAACAGGAGTTCTGTGTTCAATTTTGGAATTTTTCGATGTTCGTTTGGTCATTTTTCTACATTATCTGGGTTTTCTAGGGATTTTATGTGTATAATTCAAATTTGAACTACATGCACATTCTCCAGTGCATATAAACTGGTTGAAATCAAATATGTGTCCTTGGTTGCATCCTTAGGTCCCATGCAAGAAATGGGAATGAATTTCAAACACCCTGCCAACGTCACTCAGCCGCAAACATTGAGATACCTGGCTTTCAAATTCTAGAAAATCCAAAAGTCATCTAAAATTCATGAAACTTGGCATGCTATCATGGAGCAGCATCAACATGTCGCAGTAAAATCTTTGTCCCATTTGGGGTAGGTTTGGGTATAAGCTTCTCACAAACCAGAGCTTCTCACAACAACCGTGATGGTTTCAGTAGGGAGCGTGCCACCTTTGGGGACAAAACGATATCCGTTGCCTCTTATTGAATTCAACAATTTTTGAGTGTCAACATTGAACAACAGGAGTGTTGTGTTCAACTTTGGAATTTTTCGGGGTTCGTTTGGACATTTTTATATAGCAACTGGGTTTTCCAAGCATTTTATATGCATAATTCAATTTTGAACTACATACACATTCTCAAGTGCATATAAACTGGTTGAAAAATCAAATATGTGTCCTTGGTTGCATGCTTAGGTCCCATGTAAGAAATAGGAATGAATTTCAAACACCCTGCCACCGTCACTCGGCCGCAAACATTGAGATACCTGCCTTTCAAATTCTAGTAAATCCAAAAGTCGTCTAAAATTCATGAAACTTGGCTTGCTATCATGGAGCAGCATCAACATGTCGTGGTAAATTTTCTGTCCCATTTGGGGCAGGTTTGGGTATAAGCTTCTCACAAACCAGAGCTTCTCACAATAAGCGTGATGGTTTCGGTAGGGAACGTGCCACCTTTGGGGATGAAGCGATATCCGTTGCCTCTTATTGCTTTAAAAAATCGAGTGTCAACATAGAACAACATGAGTGTTGCGTTCAAGTTTGGAATTTTGCGGGGTTCATTTGGACATTTTATATATTAACTGGGTTTTCCAGTCATTTTATGTGCATAATTCAAATTTGAACTACATGCACATTCTCCAGTGCATATAAACTGGTTGAAAAATCAAGTATGTGTCCTTGGCGGCATGCTTAGGTCCCATGTAAGAAATGAGAATGAATTTCAAATACCCTGCCACCGTCACTCGGCCGTAAACATTTAGATATGTGGCTTTCAAATTCTAGTAAATCCAAAAGTCGTCTAAACTTCGTGAAACTTGGCATGCTATCATGGAGTAGCATCAACATGTTGTGGTAAATTTTTTGTCCCATTTGGGGCAGGTTTGGGTATAAGTTTCTCACAAACCAGAGCTTCTCACAACAAACGTGATGGTTTCGGTATGGAATGTGCCACCATTGGGGACGAAATGATATACGTTGCCTCTTATTGCTTTAAAAAAATTCGATTGTCAACATAGAACAACATGAGTGTTGTGTTTAATTATGGAATTTTTCGGGGTTCGTTTGGACATTTTTATACATTAACAGGGTTTCCCAGGCATTTTATGTGCATAATTCAAATTTGAACTACATGCACATTCTCCAGTGCATATAAATTGGTTGAAAAATCAAATCTGTGTCCTTGGTTGTATGCTTAGGTCCCATGCAAGAAATGGGAATGAGTTTCAAACACGCTGCCACTGTCCCTCGGCTGCAAACATTGAGATACATGGTTTCTAAATTCTAGTAAATCCAAAACTCGTCTAAACTTCATGAAATTTAGCATGCTATCATGGAACTGCATCAACATGTCGTGGGAAAAATTTTGTCCTATTTGGGGCAAGTTTGGGTATAAGCTTCTCGCAAACTAGAGCTTCTCACAACAAGCGTGATGGTTTCTCTAGGGAACGTACCACCTTTGGGGACGAAACGATATCCGTTGCCCCTTATTGCGTTCAAGTTTTTCCGAGTGTCAACATACAACAATAGGAGTGTTGTGTTCAATTTTGGTTTTTTTCGGGGATCGTTTGGACATTTTTGTTGATTAACTGGGTTTTCAAGGCATTTTATGTGCCTGATTGAAATTTGAACTACATGCACATTCTCCAGTGCATATAAACTGGTTGAAAAAACAAATATGTGTCCTTGGTTGCATGCTTAGATCCCATGCAAGAAATGGGAATGAATTACAAACACCCTGCCACCGTCACTCGGCCGCAAACATTTAGATACCTGGCTTTCAATTTCTAGTAAATCCAAAGGTCGTCTAAACTTCATGAAATTTAGCGTGCTATCATGGAGCTGCATCAACATGTTGTGGTAAAAATTTTGTCCTATTTGGGGCAAGTTTGGTTATAAGCTTCTCACAAACTAGAGCTTCTCACAACAAGCGTGATGGTTTCGCTAGGGAACGTGCCACCTTTGGGGACGAAACAATATCCGTTGCCTCTTATTGCTTTCATATTTTTTCGAGTGTCAACATACAAAAATAGGAGTGTTGTGTTCAATTTTGGTTTTTTCGGGGTTCATTTGGACATTTTTATAGATTAACTGGGTTTTCCAGGCATTTTATGTGCATGATTGAAATTTGAACTACATGCACATTCTCCAGTGCATATAAACTGGTTGAAAAATCAAATATGTGTCCTTGGTTGCATGCTTAGGTCCCATGCAAGAAATGGGAAAGAATTTCAAACACCCTGCCACCATCACTCGGCCGCAAACATTGAGATACCTGCCTTTCAAATTCTAGTAAATCCAAAAGTTGTCTAAAATTCATGAAACTTGAATTGCTATCATGGAGCAGCATCAACATGTCGTGGTAAATTTTTTGTCCCATTTGGGGAAGGTTTGGGTATAAGCTTCTCACAAACCACATCTTCTCACAACAAGCATGATGGTTTCGGTAGGGAACATGCCATCTTTGGGGACGAAACGATATCCGTTGCGTCTCATTGCTTTCAAATTTTTTTCGAGTGTCAACATAGAACAACAGGAGTTCTGTGTTCAATTTTGGAATTTTTCGGTGTTCGTTTGGTCATTTTTCTACATTATCTGGGTTTTCGAGGGATTTTATGTGTATAATTCAAATTTGAACTACATGCACATTCTCCAGTGCATATAAACTGGTTGAAATCAAATATGTGTCCTTGGTTGCATCCTTAGGTCCCATGCAAGAAATGGGAATGAATTTCAAACACCCTGCCAATGTCACTCAGCCGCAAACATTGAGATACCTGGCTTTCAAATTCTAGAAAATCCAAAAGTCATCTAAAATTCATGAAACTTGGCATGCTATCATGGAGCAGCATCAACTTGTCATGGTAAAATCTTTGTCCCATTTGGGGCAGGTTTGGGTATAAGCTTCTCACAAACCAGAGCTTCTCACAACAACCGTGATGTTTCGGTAGGGAGCGTGCCACCTTTGGGGACAAAACGATATCCGTTGCCTCTTATTGAATTCAACAATTTTTTAGTGTCAACATTGAACAACAGGAGTGTTGTGTTCAATTTTGGAATTTTTCGGGGTTCGTTTGGACATTTTTATATAGCAACTGGTCTTTCCAAGCATTTTATATGCATAATTCAAATTTGAACTACATGCACATTCTCAAGTGCATATAAACTGGTTGAAAAATCAAATATGTGTCCTTGGTTGCATGCTTAGGTCCCATGCAAGAAATAGGAATGAATTTCAAACACCCTGCCACCGTCACTCGGCCGCAAACATTGAGATACCTGCCTTTCAAATTCTAGTAAATCCAAAAGTCGTCTAAAATTCATGAAACTTGGCTTGCTATCATGGAGCAGCATCAACATGTCGTGGTAAATTTTTTGTCCCATTTGGGGCAGGTTTGGGTATAAGCTTCTCACAAACCAGAGCTTCTCACAACAAGCGTGATGGTTTCGGTAGGGAACGTGCCACCTTTGGGGACGAAACGATATCTGTTGCCTCTTATTGCTTTAAAAAAATCGAGTGTCAACATAGAACAACATGAGTGTTGTGTTCAAGTTTGGAATTTTGCGGGGTTCATTTGGACATTTTATATATTAACTGGGTTTTCCAGTCATTTTATGTGCATAATTCAAATTTGAACTACATGCACATTCTCCAGTGCATATAAACTGGTTGAAAAATCAAGTATGTGTCCTTCGCTGCATGCTTAGGTCCCATGCAAGAAATGAGAATGAATTTCAAACACCCTGCCACCGTCACTCGGCCGTAAACATTTAGATACGTTGCTTTCAAATTCTAGTAAATCCAAAAGTCGTCTAAACTTCATGAAATTTGGCATGCTATCATGGAGCAGCATCAACATGTCGTGGTAAAAATTGTGTCCCACTTGGGCAGGTTTGGGTATACGCTTCTCACAAACCACAGCTTCTCACAACAAGCGTGATGGTTTCAGTAGGGAACGTGCCACCTTTGGGGACGAAACGATATCCGTTGCCTTTTATTGCTTTCAAATTTTTTTGAGTGACAATATAGAACAACAGGAGTGTTGTGTTCATTTTTGGAATTCTTCGGGGTTCGTTTGGACATTTTTATACATTAACTGGGTTTTCCAGGCATTTTACGTGCATCATTCAAATTTGAACTACGTGCACATTCTCCAGTGCATATAAACTGGTTGAAAAATCAAATCTGTGTCCTTGGTTGCATGCTTAGGTCCCATGCAAGAAATGGGAATGAATTACAAACACCCTGCCACCGTCACTCGGCCGCAAACATTTAGATACCTGGCTCTCAAATTCTAGTAAATCCAAAGTCGTCTGAAATTCATGAAACTTGGCATGCTATCATGGTGCAGCATCAGCCTGCCGTGGTACAAATTTTCTCCCATTTGGGGGCAGGTTTGGGTATAAGCTTCTCACAAACCTTAGCTTCTCACAACAAGCGTGATGGTTTCGGTAGGGAACGTGCCACCTTTGGGGACGAAACGATATCTGTTTCCCCTTATTGCTTTCAAAAATTTTCTAGTGTCAACATAGAGCAACAGGAGTCTTGTGTTTACTTTTGGAATTTTCCGAGGTTCGTTTGGACATTTTTTATACATTAACTTGGTTTTCTAGGCATTTCATGTGCATAATTCGAATTTGAACTACATGCACAAGCTCCAGTGCATATAAATTTGTTGAAAAATCAAATATGTGTCCTTCGGGGCATGCTTAGGTCCCATGAAAGAAATGGGAACGAATTTCAAACACCAGCGCACTGTTGATTGCCGGCAAAACCTTGAGATACTTTGTTTTTAAACTCTAGTAAATCCAAAACCCGTCTGAAATTCATGAAACTTGGCATGCTATAATGGAATGGCACCCGACATGTTGTGGTATTTTTTGTGTCCATTTTGAGAAAAGGCACACTCGAATAACAGCCAACAAACGCATTTTGAAACAAATAGCTGCCGCCGTAACATCTCAAACGTTTTGTATAATTAAAATTGTGTGCGCTCCGTTAACCATTCACGTGACGCCACGCCTCACTCCTTTAATGGCTAGGTGGTGCCGTGCAGACAGGTCCTTGAGTGCTTGACTAAACAGAAGGCGTACGAGCTGCACTCAGGATCACCGGGAAGCGTGCAAGCTGTACGCCGTGCAAGATTTCTGCAGCTCTTGATCGTAAACGTTTTAGATAGAACACCCGTATGCACAGTGAGAGCTATGGTCGTCCCCCTAAGTCGAGGGAAAATCTGCAACGCAGAATTTGTGCATCCCTTCAACGCAAACGGTTATTTTGGATGACCCGTGTGCAACCACGTACAAACAACTTGGTAAAAATTGTATCTGTCATATTGGGTATGTTGCCATTTGTCAAACTGGAAAGATTTACATTTGTTGATCTAGTAACGTTGCCATTTGTCAATCCTTGTAACACTGCGATTTTTCAAAATATACCGCTAGAAATCACTAGCACTATCTATTTTTTGCAACTAAAATTCAGTAATTAAGCATAGATTTCATTCATAGATTTAGCAGTCGTTCTTAATTTATACAAACAGTTCAACTCGATAGCTGAACCGACCAAACTTTTCTCCAATTGTTACCAACCACGTACTGAAATAGCTAGTTCAACTATATATACTAGCTAATTTTAAGTACGATGTACAGTTCGACCACACATCTATAGTAAGATGAACTGAACAAAATAGCCCCTAAATACTACTACTACCATGGAGGGGATTTGTGCTACTTCCGGCAACCTCTCCTCTGCCAAGCGCGCTCAGTAAGAGGCAGAGGAGGAGGAGGATCCTAGCGACGATCTGGAGAAATGCAATACAGTGCCTGCTGCTGCTGCACGTTCAGCGACGCTTGCCAGCTCGAAGCGGCCGGACTGCTCGTAGATCTCCTGATTCCTCGCCTCTGCGTCGGCGTGTGCTGCGGCCATGGCTGCGGTATGGCTCTTTGTGTCCTCGACGAGGCGCGCCTCCTCCTCCCACAGGAACTCGGTGTAGCGCGCAAGGCGGTGGCGGAGCGGGTGATGACCCCGACGGTCAACGGTGGGCTGGCGGCCATGGCGGCGGACGATGGGGTGGCGGCCATGACCACCACCTCCCGCCTTTGGGCTGCGATGGTGGAGCGGGTGATGGCCATGGTGGCCGGAACTGGGGCGGCCGCCACGACGGCCACCTCCTGCCTTCGGGCCGCGGCGGCGGAGCGGGAGATGGCCCTGGCTTTCGACGGTGGTGTGGCGGCAACGGCGGCCGGCAACAGCTGCCGACGGTCAGCGACAGTGGAGCGTGTGGTGGGTGTTCCGCCACACCCAACAGGGACGCCACACGCACTACACTACGCCGGGGACTGCGCCGCCACCACGGTGTAGCCTCCCATCTGGAGCTGTCCTCTGATGACATCAGAGTGGCCGAGCGACGACGACGGACCGGTGCCATTGGCGATTGTGGGAGAAGCACACGAGATAAGCTACAGGGAGGGAGGGGAAAATGCGACGCATGACTCAACGGCCGTGAGGGTTTTTATAGCAGGCCGGTAAGCATTGGGATTTTGGGGGATTTCACCAAGTCAGGCGGGAACCTTGCGCGGGAACCTGCGAGGTTGCGCAGGAACGGGCTCACCGACGATTCATTAGCGCCACCGTTTGGCCAAAAGAACGCCCCCGTGCGCTGCGCAAGCTTGCGCTATAAGCCGTCTGCGGCAACGGGGTGACAAGACGTGAAAAAGGAGGACGAAAGGTCACGTACACATACAGTTAATGCAAAAAACATTTGTCATTTAAGTACCTACTATACCCCCTCCTGGTTTATAAGTAGTATTTAACTAATAAAATACGAATGCATGTCGCCAAAGATTATATCGTTGGAGTCGTATTTGAACATAGTTTCCAGCTATACAATTTGTGTAACATGCATTAACACTTTTTTGGTTAAATTTAAGGTTATATACCAGCCAGCGTTTGGCCGCAACACACATGGCTTATTCCATCACAAACAGCTCGGATGGATCAACTATATGCCACGTATCGCACACGCAACTCTAATCTGATTCGTGCTTGATGTCTCCGACATCGCTCGCATAGTTCGTCTGATTAGCCACGGATCATTGTGCCGGCCTCTGCTCGCGTCCCTCGGCAAGCTCTGCACGTCATTAGGCGCAGCAGCGCGCTATGCTCGCCGTTAGGCGTCGCGGCGCGCTCTGCTCGCGTCCGTCGGCGCACTTGGGTTGTGGACAACTTTTCATTGCATGTTCAACTGCTATATATATATATGGTTGGGCGTGCGCACGATCATGTCGGGGGCCCTATATGCATGCGGTTGCGCCACGCGTGTTGCCACGCGATGCAGTTACGTGCGGCATGATGGAGTTACGCGCTGCAAATTACAACTGCCATCAGGGCCTGCCGATATTCCTGGCCGTCCAGCTTCCCCTTTAATTCCCGCGGCTATTATAACCTTATTCTCTTCAACCTTTCGATCGCGCCCCACAACACAACAAGCACACCCACAACGACACATAGAGAGGGGATGTCCAGCGGCGCTCCAATGGAGTTCGACGAGCATAGAGTGGAGACCCACGCGAGGGAGACAAATATCTCGGTGGTGTACACCATCGACCTGGCCGTGGTGGACAACTACATCAACATCGTTGAGCAGTTGCTTGCTCGAGACAAGTAAAGGTGATCGACATCAAACTCCAGTACACCGCCGGTCGTCCCGGCATAGATCAGAAGGTTGCCGTCGCCCAGTTGTGCGTGCGCCATCATGTCCTCATCTACCACTACTGCATGGCCATAGAGCCTTGTCACCATTTCAATAGTTTGGTCAATAGCACCAACTACAAGTTTGCCATGGTGGAAACCACTGACGATGTAAACGGGCTCAGTGTTACGGGCTTGGCATGCAAGAACCTTGTCAAAATCCGTGACCACTACAGGGTCTGTGGCAGCATGAAGAAGGACTCCCTGGTCGAACTCGCCTCGGCCATCATCGACCCCTACTACGAAAAGATGAAGCTGGATACCCAAAGAACAAGTCCCCTATCCTGGCACAGGGCCTGTATGCGGCAACTGGATGAACCTCACCTCAAGTTCGCAGCTAAGAGCGTGTACACATGCTATGAGATGCACAGGAGAATCATTGACATGAGGAAGTGCCTCGTTACCCAAATCGACGAGCTCGGATCGAGCCACAAGCAGAGCAAGCGTCACAAGAGATAGATGATCATGCATGTAATATATAGTTTACACAACGTCTTCACAAGCACACACGTCTGGCTGGACGTTTCTTTTGTGTTGCCTAATCACAAACAGTTCATCCAAGTGAACCATCTGTATATCACACACACCTCCATCTGGCTGCCCGTTTCTTTTGCTCCTCCTCATCGCAAACAGTTAATTGAACTGAACCGTATGCCCTGCATCGCACACGCAACTAAAATCTGAACCGTGTTTGATGGCTCCGCCATCACAAATTTTTTGCACCTTTTTAACGGTTTTTACACCACTGTTTGCAATTATGGCACTGGACACAGTTTCATCGAAGGTTCTCTGATCGTAGTGTCACGTTAGCAGCATTCTGCAGTAGTGCTAGAATACTCCTCTGCTTTCCTCTTTTCTCCATTTGTTGTAGTGAAACAAATTACCATGTAAGTATCACTATAAAAACTATTTCCCCATTGATATTATACCACCTTAGTCTATTGTTCACTAGTAAAGGATTCATGAGGTGTGCAATCGTAATCCACTAGAAAGCTTGTTGTGGTGAGGTGCGATTCATGTATCTGTGAGTTGTTAGGAAAAACTAATAGATGACCTCATGTCTTCTTATTCCCAACAGCCCACCACTCCCATTTAAATTTTGTTTGAAATTTGATGTGTGTTCTCATATGAAAAAGGTGTATATTTCCAAGCTAACTACGTAACTTGCCTAGTATATTCTTTAATATAAATAGAATCAAGTTTTTATGTTTTTAAATGCATGGGTTGAACGGCGCCAATGAGTTAGATATGATTTAAATAGAAAAAGGGGAAAGAAAAAACCATGGTGGCAAAACACTAGCTACATAAAAGAAGGGCCATATATCATGTGGGCGGAAATAATGAATCCCATATATCTAGATATCAAGTCAATAAAAAAACATTAACAATGGACCTCAAATCCTACTCCTATATTATGCATTACATGAATCTGAGATGATATGTGACAATCGGGATAGTAATATAAATAGCACACCTAATAGGAAATGAAGGCATTAATGAATGTGTAGCTATTACACACTCAACAGGGTTGCCATGAAATAATGTGGCAGTTCCTACACATTTATGTAAGTCAAAAATGAAATGAAGCTTCTGAAGAATCATGTAATGAACATCCCAATTGACTATATGATGATGCATTAATCACCATTAGGCATTAGCTAGGTCAGTCGCAATTATTCAACTAGCAAGAACTAACTACGCATGAGAAGATATTTCATGGGTGTGATGTCCTTTTCAGACTCTCTTGCTCGTTTGAGATGCACACTTAGGTTGATGTTGCTCATATATGCCTCTCTTCAACTTGGGGTATGATCTTACCTTTGCAAGGGGAAAGTTGAGATCGGGAAGATAAGTTTTGAATGCGAGAACTATCACTATCATTTTCAAAAGGATCTCTTCCTATCATGTGAGTAATAGTAGAAATGTTACTATGCGGCAATATGAATGAAACAATGATGTTTCAGCTGAGATATTCCCCTATTTATACACATAGGTCATTGATGCAAACACATCGTTTCATCATTTATGCATCGGCCAAGATGTGATTGATAAGTTATTTGATCTACTCCTATGGCCAAAAGCTTCCAATGAAATGCATCTTGTGTGAGGAATTATTCATGCCATCCATCTGATTAAAAAAACCCATGATGAATTGTCATATAATAGGGGTCCACGCTATTCTTCCAAAGGATATTACATGTTATTATTCAAATATATTAGCCTATCTTAATTCTTCAAATGGTTCTAATTTGGCTTCTTCTATAAGTTCGGGTAAACGCCAGAAATATGTTTAATAGGAGAAATTACAACATTGGTAACAACCTGGCTTGTCTCCATTATGACTCGAGCATAGATAAAATAATTGAACATCTAAATTTCCCCTACCCATTTAATCTGTGGTTGCATACATTGCAACATTAGTTGGACTACGAATTCAGATCAGATTGCCTTAGTATCAATAACTAGGGCTAGTTTAAATGGGGGTCTTCTCTTCAATAATTTCATCATAGTTTCTTGGAATCTATGGAATGAATAAATCTATAATGGTATTCAACCTACTAGAGCAACCTTGGGAGTTCGGTCTAAGGTTGACGTCTCGCTTTTACGTTACAGAGTGCCGACGGACCTGAACAATAATATTTCCACCCTAAAATACCCTTTGTAATTCTCTCTTTGTCCGTTAGTGGTGGCGAAGCACCCTACCACATAAAAATTGTTGTACCAACTTTATTCTCTTAATAGTGTACAAGATAGGAGCCTCCAGCCAGCAATCGAATAAAAACCTAGATATACGTGAAGCGAGATCCATGTTTGTGATTAGTTATAAGGTACAAGGTGAGATGAGCTCATATCTTCTTATACCTAACAACTCACTATGGCTCTGAATTCTTTTTTCAAGCATAGCTACTTCTTGCAACTGGATTAACAACAATGGAGAGTTAAGTGGAATCAAGCTAGCTAATTTCTAATGGAAAAATTGGTGGATCATCACCCTCGTTCTTCTTCGTTTAGAGTTTATATTTGGAAACCTCGGTACGTATCATCATGGTCAGTCTTTTGACAATGTTGAGATGAGCTTACTTAGATTAGAAAAATTACAAAATTGCATAAAAATGTGTCAAAACTTCACTGAAACACTGAAGACCGTTGAGTTATTATCATACACGTGATCACTATCATCTGAGAAGAGTGCTTAAACGGTATGGCTATGTGCAAAGGAGATACAGTCGTCCTTTTAATGTACTGTCTAGTAGTGCATTGCCTCCTATGATCTTAGTGGATATATAAGCGAGAGGCCCCCACCCCGAGACAGTCATCTACCTCCTCTGCTATTTCCATTCTCCGAGCTCATTTGGTTAGGTGGCCAATCATGGTGTGACACGAGATCTAGATCAGTGGTTCAACCGCAAGAAGGTGTGGCAAGTGTGCTTCTCCAAGCGTCGGCCCGGATTGTTCATGTAGGTGGGCGAGCTGGCCGTTTTGTGTGGCTCCTAAGTGTCCATCGTTGCATTCTCCCCATACATCAAGGCCTTTCTTGATGCCAGAACCATAGAAAAATTGTTCTATGGTATTTTTATTGTGTATAAAAATTATATATACAAAAGTTAAAAGGAATAATACAAAAAAAGCTTGAGGCTCAACCAATTATAGTTCCAGGGAAATTTATTGTGTTAAATATTGGTTTTAACTGAGATGAAGATCAATCCAGTAATTGAATTCTGTCACATGCCTACTCTTAATTCTATGAGATATTAGTAGCAAGTTATTCTTCAGAAGAAATCTCGAGGAAGTGACACTAGGTGATCCATTCTTGATTATTTTTGAATTTCTTTGTATGCAGATATTCCAGTATCCCTGATAATAGTTAGACAAAAGTTGCGGGGTAGAGTAATCCAGGTCAAAAGGATATCATCAAAAATACATAGGCCTCTATTTCTGGAAAAGCAATAGGTGTCCCAAAAGGCTAGAGCAGACATGTAGTCCGAGAAGAGGTGTAGTGTAGGTTCTTGAAAGCTCACATTTATAGGAAGGAACATGATTTTGTTCCTATGAAGAAACTTTCATGAATTGAGTTTGTCATGCAATAGAAGCCATAAGAAGTTTTTATTTCTGAGCAAGCGAGCACTCATGGTCTCAGAGATCGTGATTAAGGACCGTGTGCATTTGCATAGACTTGCTAATTGCACGTGCCTTGCAACGGGCATGTACTCTACTGGTTCAATATCAATCTTGTCGAACAGATACGTTACATCAATTTTCATAACACTTAATTTGGTGAGAGTATGGGTAGAAGAAGGCAAGAATTTTTTTGAGTTAATTGAGATGTTGGTAAGATTGATTATGTTTGATTTGATTGAATTAATGCAGGATGGGTTTTAGGAAAGTATCTTTTCAATTTAGATTATTCCAATTAATATATTTTATGCTTTTGATTTTGTGCGGTATCGGTTGGGGTTAACAAAAAACCAATAGAAAACCAAAGGGGGGATGACAACATGGGAGAGAAAAAAATCAGGTGTGAGGTGGAGGTGACGGAACGAACTCCGCTTTAATATTTTTTTAATTTTCTGCGGCATCAGTTGGGTTTAACAAAAAACCAATAGGAAACCAATGGGGAAGAGCAACGTAGAAGTGAAAAAATTGGGTAGGAGGTGGAGGCGATGGAACGAAGTGGCGTCAGTTGGGGTTATAAAAAAATAGCAAAAACCAAAGGGTGGAGGGGATTATGGGAGAAAAAACCAGGTGGGAGGGGGCGACAGAACAAACTCCCTTGTAATAGTAGAGATGAGTAACAAGGTGCTTTCTTTGGGTATGCCCATTTATCAGACTTCACAATGAGTTGGTACTGTTGGAGCAATAACATGAATTTTTGGTATTGATGGTAGTCTTGTGTGACAAAGACTTCTTGAATAGCAGAAGAGAACAACTCACGAAATTTAACTTTGAGAATGGTATCTCTCCAATTATTTTGCCAAAGCATGACATAGTGTTGCTCTGCCATCTCTGGTTATATGCATCATGCACTAGGTGATGATCTGGATGTTCAATCTGGATGCATGTATGCAATTGTGTTGCTCCGATGCTCCATTTATAACAATATAAAAAAGTGCTTCATCAGCTCTGTTTGTTTTCACATAGCCAAACATTTAGCATAGTGTAATTGTTTAATATATTCGGAAGTGTTCACCTAGACAAGTAATATCACGCTAACATATACATGAGGGTGATTGATGTGGTGAGCGCGTAGACGTGCCGCCATGTATGCCATTTTTTTATGGTGATCGGAGGCACGTATATTTATTTTTTTGTGTTGTAACAAATGTGCCCCGAAAAAAGATGAATTATTTCCCAAATACATTGTTTTCTTAGAATCCCAACTGTACATTGTTTGGAACGCTAGCTTTTGTGCGGCAAACAATATATACATGGACATTATGTTGCGAAGGAATAGTTACTAATGTACGTCACGGAGTACGTAGTTATCCTTTCCTTTTTTTTTGCATGGTTACGTAGTTATCCTTTTTTGAGGAACGCTTGCTAATCCTCAAAAAGAAAGAGGAACGCTTGCTTTTGTGCGTCAAACAATTTTTTGTTGTCACATCCTGATCGATTCAGCTTGCTTTTGGGGTGCGAAGGAATAGTTTTCAAAATAATACGGTGTATGTAGTTATCTTTTGACGCGTGAGTTAATGTATACAGCTCAGCGCATACCCAATCGTATCTCATTGCCTATCACGAGCTTTAATGTACGTAGCCCAGTGAAGAGATTTTCCTCTCCTATATAAACCCCTCGACCCCGAGACGAAGCCACACCCACAACCACTCCTCTTCCTCCATTTCTCTGAGCCTATACAAAAAAGACAAAATACGCAAAATGTACGTGCACTGTCTGACCGAAATTTGTAATTTTAATTTTTTGTACAGTTCTCCTCGCATGTCATTTCACCACCAGACTTGGTAAGCCTCTCGAACATTATTTGATGATCATCTCCACAAAGTTTCAGTTTTTTGGAAATGTTTTGATATTTTTTCTTGTGTAGGTGCACCGTGGGTGCACCGAGGTGGGGTTCAGCAACTTCTTTCCCTAATACAGAATAAGGCATGAGGCTCAACCAATTCAAGTTCTAGGGAAATCCATTGTGTTAAATAATGGTTTAGCTGAGATGAAGATCAATCCAGTTCTCGAATTCTGTGACATGCCTGCTCTTAATTCTATGAGATATTAGTAGCAAGTTATTCTTCAGAAGAAATCTCCAGGAAGTGACACTGGCTGATCCATTCTTGATTATTTTTTAATTTATTTATATCCAGATATTCCAGTATCCCTGATAGTAGTAACAGAAAAGTTACAGGGTAGATTAATCCTGGTCAAAAGGACATCATCAAACATACATAGGCCTCTGTTTGTGGAGAAGCAACCGGGGTCCCAGAAGGCTAGAGAAAACATGTAGTACTAGAAAAGGTGTAATGTAGTCTCTTGAGAGCTCACAGTTCTTGGAAGGAACATGATTTTGTACCTATGAAGAAAATTTCTTGAATTGAGTCTGTCATGGAATAGAAACCTTAAGAAATTTTTATTTCGGAGGAAGCGAGCACTCATGGTCCGGGAGATCATGATTAAGGACCTTGTACAACTGAATAGACTAGCTAATTGTGTGTGCGTTGCAGCGGGTATGTACTCTACTGGTTCAATATCAATCTTGTCGAACATAATAGAATAATTTTCATAACATTTAATTTGGTGAGAGTATGGGTAGGAGAAGGAAAGATTTTTTTTTGATTTAGTTGAGATTTTGATAAGATTGATTTGATTTGATTTGATTGAATTAATACATGATGGGTTTTAGGAAAGTATCTATTTGATTTATACAATTCGAATTAATATGTTTTTTGGTTTTTATTTTGTGCGGTATCGGTTGGGGTCAACACCAACAGGAAACCAACGGTGGGATGACAACGTGGGAGGTGGAGGTGACGGAAGGAACTCCCCTTTAATATTTTTTTATATTTTGTGCGTCATCAGTTGGGTTTAATAAAAAAACCAATAGGAAAGCAAAGGGGGGAGGGCAAGATGGAAGTGAAAGAATTGGGTAAGAGGTGGAGGCGACGGAACGAACTCTCCTTCAATAATTGTTTTTATTATTATTTTGTGCGGCAACAGTAGGGGTTAGAAAAAAATCAGCAAGAAACCAAAGGGTGGAGGGGATCATGGGAGGAAAAAACCGGGTAGGAGGGGGCGACGGAACAAATTCCCTTGTAATAGTAGAGATGAATAACTAGGTGCTTTCCATGGGTATGCCCATTTCTCAGATTTCACATTGAGTTGGTACTGTTGGAGCAATAACATCAATTTTTGTTATTGCCAGCAGACTTGTGTGACAAAGACTTCTTCTTGAATAGCAGAAGAGAACAACTCAGGAAATTTATCTTTGAGAATGGTCTCTCTCCAATTATTTTGCCATAACATGACAGTGCTACTCTGCCATCTCTGGTTATATGCATCATGCACCTAGGTGATGATCTGGATGTTCAATCTGGATGCATGTACGAAATCGCGCTGTTCCGGTGCTCCATTTATAACAATATAAAATAGTGCTTCATCACCTCGGTTTGTTTTCACATAGCCAAACATTTAGCATAGTGTAATTGTTTTAATATATTTGAAAGTGTTCACCTAGACAAATAGGAAATTATTAATGGGAAATATCACGCTAACATATACAAGAGGGATCCTCCAAAAAAACATATACATGAGGGTGATTGATGTGCCGAGATTGTAGATGTGCCGCAATGTATGAAATTTTTTTATGGTGATCAGATGCACATATATTTTTTTTTTGTGTTGTAACAAATGTGCCCAGGAAACAGATGAATTATTTCCCAACTGCATTGTTTTTTTTAGAATCCCAATTGTACATTGTTTGGAACGATAGGTTTTGTGCGGCAAACAATATATACATATTTTGTTGTCAGGTCCTGATCGATTCAACCACGTGCGAAGGAATAGTCACCGAGTACGTAGTTATCATTTTTTTTTTGCATGATTACGTAGGTATCCTTTTTTTGAGGAACCCTTCCTTTTAATACTAAAAAAAGGAACGCTTGCTTTTGGGGTGCGAAGGAATAGTTTCTAAATAATACGGTGTATGTAGTTATTTTTTTTTGAGCATCAATACAGACACAAGCACTTATATACACGCGCATACACTCATCCCTATGAACACATACACGCACACCCTACCCTATGAGCATCTCCAAGAGACTGAGCCGGCATATCATCTTGAGATTTACGAAGTCACCGTAGGCGCTTCGTCGTCGACGGGAACGTCTCCTCCCACTGAAAGCGTATCGCCGGAAATCCTGAAATAAAGGAACGCTTGCTTTTGGGGTGCGAAGGAATAGTTTCTAAATAATACGGTGTATGTAGTTATCTTTTGACGCGTGAGTTAATGTATACAGCTCAGCGCATACCCAATTGTATCTCATTGCCTATCACGAGCTTTAATGTACGTAGCCCAGCGAAGAGATTTCCTCTCCTATATAGACCCATCGACCCCGAGACGAAGCCACACCCACAACCACTCCTCTTCCTCCCTTTCTCTGAGCCTACCCACCGAGCAAGCGAGCAATGGCGCCGCCCAACCGGAGAGGTGGCAGCGGCCGGAAGAAGACTGTCATCCGCCGGATCGAGCAGAAGGATGCCCGGCACATCAGCTACTCCAAGCGCCGCGGGGGGTTCTTCACCAAGGCCAGCGATCTGGCGGTCCTCACCGGCGCCCAGGTGGCCGCCCTCGCCTTCTCCCCCGGCGGCAACGTCTTCTCCTTCGGCCACCCCTCCATCGACTCCGTCGTGGAACGTTTCCTGGCGTCGGAGAGTGTGGGGGCTGGCGCGAGGGAGGAGAGCGCTGCCGACGACCGCTTGCTGGCGGCAGAGGGCGCGGCGGAGGGCGGTGCCGACAAAGACAAGAAGCTGCAGAAGCTGCACCTGGAGTTCGACGAGCTACGCACGGAGCTGGTCGAGGTGAAGAAGCAGGCCAAGCGCAACAAGGAGGCCATGGCCAAGGAGCGCGCCGCGGGGGACCAGATTGCGGCTTGGTTCGACCCGAAGATGCGCGACATGGGGGACGGGGACATGGCGGCCTTCTTTGCGGCGCTGATGCAGGTGAAGGGCGTCGTCTCCGATCGCGCCAACCAGGTTCTCCTCGAGGCGTTTCAATTCGACGTGAGCCGCATGGCGGAGGTGGCCCCGCCGCCGCCGCCCCAGATCTTCGGTGGCAGCACCTTCGAGTTCGGTA
The DNA here is from genome assembly GCF_056163025.1 of Triticum urartu. Classification (NCBI taxonomy): domain Eukaryota; kingdom Viridiplantae; phylum Streptophyta; class Magnoliopsida; order Poales; family Poaceae; genus Triticum; species Triticum urartu. The sequence goes on along the minus strand of NC_141875.1, from coordinate 742,248,284 downwards.
GCAGCAGCGGCAGCGCCAACGCTGGGATGGAGTTCCAGTTTCTGATGCCTCCGCCACAGGAGCAGTGTTTCGAGGCCGTGATGGATATGCAGCAGATGGTGATGCCTCTGCTTCCGCAGCAGGAGTTTGCCACCGGGATGGAGATGCCTCCTCCGCCGGGGTTGGCCGGCGGCCTGGATATGGAGCAGATGCAGATGACGATGCCTAAGCCGCCGGGGTTCGACGCAGGGATAGAGATGGAGATAGACCAATGGCTTAATGTGATGCTGCCGCCTCCGGAGTTCCCTGCCGTGATGGAGACGGCGCAGCAGGGGCTCGATCAACGGAACGCCGGCTTCCCGTACTGAGATCCAAACCCAGTCAGAGTCTGAGTCCAGTGCATGCATGCATCTTCTATTTAAGCCTCCATGTCAATCTTTTTGTTTTATTTTGAAATGAAGTCGCCGCGTCAATCTTTGGTATATGCTGTGCATCTAGTACCTTGGATCTGCACGAAATTAAATATTCAATCAATATTTTTATTTGGTAATTTCCTTTCCTTATCATGCAAATCAATAATTAATGGGTTGTAATCTGTATTGCACCGATATGATGCTGGCTGGAATGTAATGAAATACAAAGGTCGATCTGTGCTGGATACATCTATCTATTAATTACTGCGTATATTATTACTAAAACAAGGGACAAAGGAGCCATCACATGCATTCACATAATCTACAATTTTGACAACGTTTATCATGTTTTTTAACGGCTGAGATTTAAAAAATTCAAAGGTTACATACAACTATATTTTGTACAAACAATTCACGTCAGAGGAGGTACATGCCATATGACATGTGTATATACAAACAAGAATACACATGCAAACCTCGCGGCAGACGTGGTGAGCAATCTTCAAATCATTAAATTGTAAAGAATACACGTCCAATAACCGCATGGGACATGTTTAAGCAAATTCAAAATTCGTATAGAATACATGTGCAAAAAGTAAAAAAAAAAAACAGAATACACTTACAAATATGTGAAGCATCCCAACTAAAAAAACATGCCAAGCATCACGTGACACATATTCATACCGACCTGGATACACACCGCAAATAGATACGGACATCCAACATGAAACTCTCGCCCGTAGCCCATAAAACACACTGCATGAACCAAGACGCCCAAACGTCTAAGACAGCTACAGTGCAGCATGCCTAAAAAATTATACAGGCCCGTGATGCTTGCACGTATGAAAGTCAACTAGGAGTACTATGGAGGGAGTACTGTAAGTGTATAAAAGTAAGTCAAACATTGAAGAGTTTGACTTGAGACAAAGCTCATATACAAAGTAAAAAGAAATGGAGGGAGTACATAATTTTGCATGAGGTCTATAGAAACTCCGCAAGGTCAGCCATAATAGGAACACAACATTACCCAAGGAAAAAATTCTAGAGAAAAAAACATTCGCCAACTACATAGCGAAACGGCCACAAAGATCGACAAAACTGTCAGAGGGGCAGATGCAAAGATCGCCAACCAATCATAAACATAAAAAATCCAACAAATTTGTCAATTTATGATAATAATTATATACATGCAGTTTTATCAAGCTGTGGATAAACATAATATGAGTTTTTTTTATCTTTTGTAAAGTCCATCGTAGATAAATCTTTTATGATGAGGATAAAAAAATGATTCACTCGCGCTATTCGTCATCCTGGGTGAGGAATTCTTATTCCTCACCCCAGCCAGCCAGTGCACCGTGCAAACCAGTCCGCACGCTTCCATCCATGGAGCACCGATGTAATAATCTTTGCATGCAACGTAATCTTACGATGTGGAAGCGACGGACATGAGAGACATGCACGCATCCACCATGCATGCCCGTAAATTTATGGCCAAAGATTAGGTAATTACCACTGTGTAGTACATTGGCTCTACTGCATGGATGAGCTCTACTGACATCGATCAAACTTTTTAACGTGCTCTACTGCAGATGTCTCTCTATAATCAGTCTTTTTTTGGGAAAAGGGAATCTTGCAGTCATTCCTTAGCTACTAATTTAGAATCAAATGCAAACGAGAAACATATTCTACTAATTTAGTTGAGAGCCGTAGGAATTTGACAGCCGATCTAGGAAATTTAGGAGACGTAAACAAGAGTATATCAACGCATGGTCCACCAATTGAATGCAATGTCAGTGTAGGAGTTAAATCGTGAAACGGTTGCCAAATATATTAAATTACACAACATATTCCAAACTATTTTGTTACATTATTTCCAAACGATCCTGAAGGCCATCTCGTCAGCCTCTTCGGTGGCTGACTAGCTCATACTGATCTCAAGATTCTACCTTACCAGAGGATCAAGGATAAAGTAAATAGTTGAGTTAGGATGAGTACTGTAGAAACATTCATCTCACAGAGTCTCAATTCCAAGGACAACCATAGTCTTCACCCTCCTATGTTTATCACAAGATAAATTTCTTCACCAAAACATAATTAATGGAGGCAATATCTCAGGGAAATCCCATATGCACGCGTGATAATTTATAATATGGATTCTATTAACCATCGAGTTCTTCATTTTCGACGATGGCAGCAGATGCTCGACCAAGCACTCATAGTCCCGTTCTACACCTCGCCTTGGTCACTGCTTGTAGATTTTGATTGGAGACTCTGCTACATGCCCAAAATACTGAAGTCACCTTTCATGATTTATAAAAGGTAACACCAAAGACCGATTGCTTACATAAAACCCATGCCCGTACTTGAAGAACCGTAGTTTCCATTCTGAACCCTTCTGTTCAACACGACATCATGTTGTCAATACACTAGGAGAATCAGCTTATATGATATTGAAAGAAACAAATTAAGATGAAATAATTAAACAAGTTATACAGGAAAAAAATGCTACAGTTTTACTTTTTTTCCTTAGTATAGTTGGGACATTCAGGGACAATGTGAATGTTCGATATAAAAATTCAAATGGACAGAGAAGATGAGATTCAGCTTGTAAGAAACAGGGAGTACTGTCATCCACAAAAAAAATGCAACATCAAAAATAATAACAGCTCGATGTTCCAAGGAAGCAACTTCGGAAGACCACAAAAAACAGAAGTGCTGGCAGCATATATTCTTATAGATAGGCGGATGGCCATATTAACTGATTGTGGGAACTCTCATGTCGTGCAAATGGTAGGCATAGGCACACACACCCAGTTTCTAGGACACACTTCTACCTAAAAATGTAAAGTTGAAAGAGGGAGCTTCCCACTTTAACCACTTTTCCTTTTCATATTTACTGATTTTTAGGCAACCATGCAACTATTTCTGAATACAAGGCCTGGAAGATTATGATACATTTTCTGGTTGACATTAATTGCACCGGACAATTATCAAGTTTTTATTGACAAGCAGATGTTTATTTCATTCATGTACTAGTAACAATCATGAAGAAAACCACGCATTACTACTACATAGTGAAGGTCCTTTCCACACCCGTGGAGATAACTTTTGCTTGAACCGCTACAGTACAGATGTGAATAGGTTGTGCCAGTAAGCTTCAACAAATACGCATTATTATTACATAGGTAAGGTCCACTTCCCAATTTTACGATCACGTAACATAACACAACATATGAATCGAGAGGAGAATCAGGGAGAGATGGAAATCACTGGCGGTTGTATATGGACAGAGCTAGGTACCTGGGCGGCATCGTACGCCGTACGGCTCAAAACAAGCATTATGCCTGTAGCATAGATATGTCCAAAACAGACAAATTTGGGGCCGAGATCAGAATCAGAAGCACAATGATTAATATCTAAATATGGACACTTAATATATATAAACTCAGATAACTAAATTCCGTACTAAAAGTATGTACTCGCCATGGGAAAATAAATTGCCACACACCTATGTAAATCGATGGAGAGGGGCTCCGTCGGTGAAGACATGGTTGCCGACCGTCGTGGTGGGAGGAGATACAGACCGCATCAAGAAGCATGCCAACGGACACCGTAACCTGAGGCCGAGGAACACCGGCGACGCTACAAGACTGCTCTGCCCTGCTGCCAACCCACCGCAGTGCAAAAATTAGGGGTGGTCCTAAGAAAAAAAACATATACTAAAATCCGTAGAAAAGTTAACTCATATCAATTCCTCATAGGTGCATTTATTGAATCATCCAGCCGAAACTGCAAACCCATCTAAACAAATGTTTTTAATTAATTCTGAATCATGTAAAAAGTTGAATGATTTCCCCTAGGCCTAGCGGACTGAAACAAAACTGCAAATGTTCATGAGCCAGAAAACATGAAACTTGAACACTTTAAACGACAAACCAAATATTATCTCTACATCACCTTAGTACTAGCTGACAAAATCTTACCATTACGTAGCAGTTGATGCTTCTAATCATATAGCACAAAAAATCTACACAAGCGCTGCTCCATCACAGCATGGACGGATGGACTGGAACAGGTAGCAGATAGAAAATTCCCAGTCTAAAAAGACATTCGCCCAAACTACCTGGAGATGGAAACCAAACAATAATCAGAGAGTTTTCCTTAGAAAAAATAATTAGTGTTAAATGCACAAATGCAAACACGTAGTACAAGCATATACGGTAAAATTCGGATTATCTCTTCGGGCGTACAGTCTTGTGATCTCTCCGGCCAGCAGCCTCCACAAAAACTGAAAACCAAATTAGCAATTCGGAAAGAACACGGCACAACAAAACGAAGTGAAAATTGACTGAAACTAAAAGGATTAGGATCGGGGCTGCTCACCTCCATTCGTGCGATTCTCACCTGCACAAATCCAACCAAATCAAAGCCAAACCCAGCGAGAATGTTGTCGCTGCGAGCAAGGGAAGCTGACAAGCCACGGCCACCCACGACAGCGCCGCCGTCCGCCTCCAGAAACTACAGCACCGCTCACCACGTAGCCCGCCTGCCCGTCGGCCACCGCACCAGGCGCCGCTCACCACGCAGCCCGCCTGCACGTCGGCCACCGCACCAGGCGCCGCTCAACAAGCAACCCGCCTGCCCGTCGACCACCGCACGCTCGAACCCACCAGCCGCCGCTCACCACGGAAGTATTCGCCGTCGAATCTCGAACGGCTCGCATCGCATGAACAGGGAGGTGGGCTGGCTAGTCCCACGATCAGCTGACCGTATCGTTTCTCCTGGAGAGATCGCGTCTGTTTCCTAAAAAAAAGTATTGTAAAATGACGTGGCAAGCGCAAATGCAAAATTACCTGTCGGAGGGGTGAAAAATTACGGTCTCGCAAGGGGAAAAGGTTTGACAGTGACGGAAAAGCGATCCGACCAATAATGTTACGACTTGCTCGGTCGAACGACTGGGGTGAGAAATAAATTATTCTTCACCCTGGGTTACCAATAGAGTTTATACTGAATATTTTTTCATAAATCTGATTGTGTTTTTATCAAGCTGCACATTCTGGCTACAATGTTTCTTCTATAATTTTTTATGTATATTATTGACTAATGCAGAAAAATTAAATAGGATAACATTCTATAGACAAACTACTGTAAGAGAAAACAACGACATGTGCACCACCAGAGAATAACAAGTTATGACGAGGGTGAGTGAGAGAACATTTCACAAATCTCGGCAACACTCAATGATAGCTACATTGATTTACATTGGAAGGCGAGATAGTGAATTGGAGTAATATGAGAAGACATCGAGCATATGGATCAGGTATGACATGGTATTCATAAGAATACGGAGAAACGAAAAAAAATCAAGTATAAGAAATAAATGTTTAGATATTCTCTAAAATTTCAAAAAATCTTTGTGAACAAAATCAAGGGATGAGAAGGACTGGAAGATCGAGAGCTGAAGAATAGTATGGGAGATACTTGTTTTGCATTATTGGGCGCATACCACGATCCTTTTTGTCCTTCACCATCACACATCATTGTGCTTGCCAGCAACTTATAAAAAAGGAATTGAATTTGCGCCAAAATCTAATAATATTTTCCCGAGATGTAAATGTTGTTCAGATTATCTATATCAAGATGAATGCAACAACAAATAATAAATATAAAATCAAGCTGCACAAATGTGCAGGTCACACTGCTAGGTATAGATATTATACAAATATCTATGCACAATCTTTCGTGTTTTCCTGTGGCTCATTATCTTTCCTTTTTAGGGGAATCATAATCTTACCTGTTAATTCGTTCTTATTCACCCAAATATGGTCGTTTGGACCATACAAACGTTAGGCCCAACATGACATCCCAAAGCACAAGAACATTATTGCCTAACAAACAGCGTGAACCATGCCAATGGAACGACGTATATTTGACGCCCCCTGTCTCGCTATGTAGGTACACGTACCCTTTGGATCGCTCATCCTTACCCAATTGGTCATTTAGTGACCTCCTTTTTCCTGTATGAACTGGAATGTCCTTTGCCATGTGTTGGCTAATCTATCATATCATTGAATTAACTATCCTCTCATGTCCTGGTGTACACAAATGTTCACTCACACAAACTAGTTGTCTTTTCTACACTTGGAATGTACTACGTGGCCAAGGCGAACCTCCTAAGTGTGCCAATGACCTCTTCGAATTAGTGTCTACAAATCCTCGCGCTACCTTCATACAGGAAACAAAACTTACCTTCTTAGAAGCTAAAAAAGTCCTTTTTACCAGCTTTACTAGATATTACTGACATGAGGATATGGAGCAAGATCAACCATAGCATAGAGAAAAAATTGGTAGTTCTATCATGCGATTAGCCCTCGCACAACTCTCTGCAAGCCATTCAAGGGCGATTAGGATTTTGTCATTCCGATCCACTCCTCCAACCCTCTTCTTCTCGTCGGCCCGAGGGCATCCACCGGAAGAGCATATGTGGCCGCCAGTGAGGGTGGCAGCGAGGCCTCATTTGCTCCCCTGGTTGGGTGGAGGTTCTATGCACGACGAGATGGTGGCCTCGGGTTGGGTGGGGGTGGAGGTACTCTAACGTTTGTCGTATTTTAGTCTCACCTTCATGGAAGAAAGGTGAAATATTTTCATGTTTACTTAACGACTTTAATTAATTATGATATACAATTAGATAAGCATGAGCAACTCTTCAACCTTTTAATGTTTGGACGGATGCATATATTAATAGCAAAAGAATAGCTACATAAAAGAAAAGGCCATGGCAAGTGATACAATCACATATATCTGCACATTATATTCAATCAAAGAAATTTATGGAATCATACTCCAATATTATGCATCACATGAAACATCACATGAAACTGGTTCTCACCAGACGCGGTAGCATTGCTTCATGTTTATCAACCTACAAACTAAAAGGACCCCCATGAATAATTGAGTAATTGATACCCTAATGTGAAATATAATAACACATTATTTCCAACTAGCACATGTGCCCATGCGTTGCAACGGATGGGAAATTAGTGTGTTCTCAAATTTCGCGAGAAATGTTAGATGTTGCTCATTTCACAAAATCCACTTTGTGTGCAACTGTGTGACTCCTTTTTATCCAACTCTAATAAATGTCATAAATAAGGTTACTTTCATCTCCAACGACTTGTTAAAGTAATGTTATTTTCGCCATCCCTAGGCTACCATATAGTTCCACTAAAAGGAATAAAAATAGCTAGATTCAAGACTGGAGGGAAAACTTTGTCAAACTTGCAAACTTGTGTTACATTATCTTTCTTTGAGAAACTTAATTTTACTTCACTACAAGAAAATTGACATACTGTGACAAAAATCCTTGTGACGGTGGTTGACAACGTCACCCAAGTACCTAATATGTGACGTGTTGGAGGTCATGTCATTGATTACCGCGAATTGGTGACGATTAATGTCAATGAATGAATTGGGGCACTGAGCGCCACCTGTATGCCAATTTCTATGACGTTTTGCTAATTTCCATGATGAACCTACTAGTGTCACATATTATTACGAATGTGTGATGCTCTTTTTTTGTCATATAAGGACTACAACTAGGACCCATCATAACCGCTTCACCAGTTGTTGAGTGGTAGGAACCACACATCAATGTTTTTTATGTGACCCATGATGTAGTTATTTTGTTCAATCTAATATAAATAAGTTGTAGCTTATTGACGGTGTTTATGAGCTCACGATATTTTTTTTGAACACAGTACAAAAAGAAGCACTCATATACACGCGCATACACTCATCCATATGAACGCACACACGCACCCCTATCCCTATGAGCATCTCCGAAAGACTGGGTCGGCATATCATCTTGAAATTTATGAAGTCACCATAGACACCTCGTCGTCGATGGGGAAGTCTCCTTGCACTAAATGCGCATCGCCGGAAATCCGTGTGAGCTCACGATATGGTAGTACTGATGCAGTACTTGTTTTGTTCTTCTGTCTAAAAAAAGAAAAAAGGAAAACAAGCGATTCGATGAGTTTGACCCACGACCTCCATGGTCTTTCCTAACTTGCTTGCCATTAGGCTAGGGCTCACGTGTTGATACATTTTTATGCTAACATGTTTTTAATGGTCTGACACCTATACAACCTACAGTAGCAAGTTATTAATTTGTTTATTAAGAGTCATGCATGACCCAATATGTTCCACGGGCTATATGGTGATTTGGAAATATTCAAAAACATCAAACTTTTACTAGTAAACCATCTTAAAATAGAAATATATGGATGTCATGTATGCATCATACGATCATATCTAACCCATGTTATCTTCACTCTATGTGAAAAAACTAAACGTGAACTAGAATATATTTTAGTGTTCTCCTACCGGTTTGCACTATTTTTTATGTAACAATGTAAGCGTTTCAAAACAGCCTGGCGATCATGTTCTTAAATGGCCCGGTTGATGTTTTGGAAGCGATTTGTGCACTCAATGCTGATCGTGGTTGCTGAGGTGGTCGATTTGCAAGGCCGGTGCCTAACGTCGCCCTAATGTTTTTCTACATATTATTATTTTTTGATAAACTGCTATTTCTGTCAAAGTTTGCTAATCATAAGAAATTGCATTTATATTTGACTAAAAGCAGAACCTTCTCTCCACTAAAAATACTTTGACCTCCGTGTTTCTAAAATTTTGCCCATTTCCTCAGTGTCCCGACGTGCCAGTCATCCACGCAATTATTTTTCGCTTTTTTTTCGGCCGAGCGAAACTACCTCGCCCGATTTCTACCTTATCTCCCGACCCCCTCTCCCCCACAACCGCATCCAGAGGCGAGGCGAGGCGAGATTGGAGGATCCCGGCGGCACACCCTGCCTGTAGCCACCGCCGCGCTCTCGAGCGCCAGCGCCCCGCACCTTCTCGCACACGGCTGCTCTACCGCGCTCCCTCAAGCCTCGACCGCCTCGTTCACTCCTATCAAGGACCAGTCGTCACGTCACGTCTGGCCGACCGACATCGGAGCCGCCAGCCTGTACAGGCGACATTAATATCTCGCCTCATCCTCGCCGGCCGTGGTCAGAGGCTCCTGCGTCGACCCTCCCGTAGCGCCGGCACCACAACAATTTCTTCCATGTCTGGCCCCCACGAGGCCACGACCAAGCGAGCTTCTTCTGGTTGCCAATGGCATTGGGAGGCTATGACTGTTGACCCTAATGACAGCGGCATGGAGTCGTATGCACGCGACTTGTTGTTCGGGCAGGTCGCCGTTGCCATGGAGGTGGAGCGCCAGGCTCTCGCTAAGGACGGTGGTGGTCACAGATTCTTTCCTTTCTGCTCCGTATAACCTTCCCTTTTTTCTACCAAGTATTTTCTGAAAATTCCATTTGTTGTGCCCAAAATTGATTTCTGGTAGCGTTTAACTCTTCCCATGTTAACAATGGAGGTCCTCTTTCCAGGTTGCGAGGCATATACTCAGATTTAAACTAGAAGATCTAGGTAAGCTAGATCAAAGATGAAGATGTGATTCACTGCGAGTGGGGAAACAAGTTACATTGCCTTTTTTTGCCCCTTTTCAGTGTATTAGTTGCACAGTTGGGCTGAAGTTTATTTTCAGCTACTTTCTTAGCCCATGCCAATTATATGTGACTCGACACCCTGTACTAATAACACTGTAATGAATGTAGATGTTATTCCTTCACTCTTCCAAACATTTAGTAACTGTACTCTACCAAGCAGATGGTCGTGAAGAACTCATGCTAAAGAATTTTTAGAAGACCTTTGCTTTTTTGGTAGTCTCCTGTTATAACCTGAAATTGGATTTTGGCTGACAGTTTTTACTACTCAGTATTCACATTATAGACCTATTTCTATTTTGTCAATCTAACATGATCACAATTATCGCATTCAGTTGGACAGATTATGCTAAGTGCATGCTAATGCACAAGACTATAAATTATCTATGTGAGATTAAGTGCACTAGGTCTTTCGTAAAAGTCATTGTTAGTCTTTGTTTTTTTGTTGATATGTTTTGAGATAGCTTACCGCTCACGCCAAGCGGTACAGTGAAGGTTAGTCCGAACATTAAAGATTTGTTAGGCATCAAATCATACAAATTGGTGAACATTTGTGGAGATATAGAGAGTGGCCTTGTTGTATAGGTTTCTACAAACTATGCATGGATTTTACATTTCCATCCAATGATGTTCACCTCTGACTTGTTAACAAATAAACTCAAATTTGATCCTTTTGTCATCCATATTGTTTGCTATTTATTGAGCCATTATTGATCATTACGGTAAAAATGCCATATAGGTTTGACAGTACCATTCTCCTGCAAGAACTCCAAGCAATCACTTCATACAAACTAAAATTCTTATTTCCCGATTAAATATATATTTTAGAGATAAAGAGGAGGTTGCTTTCTCTGTTCGGTACCTTCCTATTTGAACTAGTGCTGACTTTCATAAGTCAAATGTTGATTTACTGCTTTTTCTCTGACTTGTTTTACCCAGGCACATAAAGGTTCTACCATGCCAAATGCACAAATACTGGAGGTCTAGGAGGTCTGCTTCACGTATTCGAGCTAGAAGAAAGAATTGAGCAGAAGGGTACGGAGGCAAGAAATGCAAATGGCATGTACTTCTATGTTTTCTCTTTATGTTCTTGTTGTTTCTTATTTTCTGGTTTTGTGTGCACAGTGCACTCCTGACAGTAAAATTGAAAACACAATTGAGTTACTGACTCGTTGTCTTATTGATGAAGCTTGCCGCTTTTCAAGATTGATAGATGAAATCTTGCTCTTCCTTATGCATGTTTTTTAACCACTATAACTTGATATTGCATTTACTAATTCACTAGCCCATCTGCATGTTTGTCTATACATTTAATAAGGTACTTCTCATTTTAGTTTCATAATTTAATCCTCTTGTACCATGTTACTTGTCGATTTTCATGTAATAAGCATGCAACATTGTTGTGTTCCGTCAATTTTATAGGCACCGGGAGGAGTTAGCTGCAAGACTTGAATCACAAAAAAGAGAGGAAGAATCAAGAAAGTTTGAAGTTCTGAAGAAGAGCCGGCAAGACAGGAGTGAAGTCTGGGTAAAGAAGCAAAAAGAAATTGAGAACCTGGTTACCTTTCTCTCAATCAAGGGATCGAGCAACTTAGTAGTCCTTGTCCAATCCTAATGGTGCATGACGGTCATCCTTTTGTGATGGAAGATAGTTGTCGAATGATACATAATGACCACGAGGACAACACTTTCATGGTCTTTAGTTATCGTTATCTAAATATTAGTTTCCAACTTGTATATTGTCGTGATTGTCAAACTTGTGAATCAATGTTGTTGGCTTTACTGTTATTTAGAGGATGATTTGGCTGAGATGATTGAATTTATAATATGATTAGGCTGTCAAATACATTTTGTAGCCGTGGGATATTTTGGTTGGTGCTGACATGGCAGCAAGTCATGACATTGCTTTTGTTGGAAATATGCCCTAGAGGCAATAATAAATTGGTTATTATTATATTTCCTTGTTCATGATAATCGTTTATTATCCATGCTATGATTGTATTGATAGGAAACTCAGATACATGTGTGGATACATAGACAACACCATGTCCCTAGTGAGCCTCTAGTTGACTAGCTCGTTGATCAATAGATGGTTATGGTTTCCTAACCATGGACATTGGATGTCGTTGATAACGGGATCACATCATTAGGAGAATGATGTGATGGACAAGACCCAATCCTAAGCATAGCACTAGATCGTGTAGTTCGTATGCTAAAGCTTTTCTAATGTCAAGTATCATTTCCTTAGACCATGAGATTGTGCAACTCCCGGATGCCGTAGGAGTGCTTTGGGTGTACCAAACATCACAACGTAACTGGGTGACTATAAAGGTGCACTACGGGTATCTCTGAAAGTGTCTGTTGGGTTGGCACGAATCGAGACTGGGATTTGTCACTCCGTGTGACGGAGAGGTATCTCTGGGCCCACTCGGTAGGACATCATCATAATGTGCACAATGTGATCAAGGAGTTGATCACGGGATGATGTGTTACGGAACGAGTAAAAGAGACTTGCCGGTAACGAGATTGAACAAGGTATCGGGATACCGACGATCGAATCTCGGGCAAGTATCGTACCGATAGACAAAGGGAATTGTATACGGGATTGATTAAGTCCTTGACATCGTGGTTCATCCGATGAGATCATCGTGGAACATGTGGGAGCCAACATGGGTATCCAGATCCCGCTGTTGGTTATTGATCGGAGAACGTCTCGGTCATGTCTGCATGTCTCCCGAACCCGTAGGGTCTACACACTTAAGGTTCGATGACGCTAGGGTTATAAAGGAAGTTTGTATGTGGTTACCGAATGTTGTTCGGAGTCCCGGATGAGATCCCGGATGTCTCGAGGAGTTCCGGACTGGTCCGGAGGTAAAGATTTATATATGGGAAGTCCTGTTTTGGTCACCGGAAGAGTTTCGGGGTTTATCGGTAATGTACCGGGACCACCGGGAGGGTCCCGGGGGTCCACCAAGTGGGGCCACCTGCCCCGGAGGTTTGCATGGGCCAAGGGTGGTGAGGGACCAGCCCCTAAGTGGGCTGGTGCGCCTCCCACAAGGCCCAAGGGGCAGCTAGGAGGAAAAAAAGGGGAAACCCTAGGCTTAGATGGGCCTAAGGCCCACCCTAGGGGGCGCCTCCCTCTCTCCCCCTCTTGGCCGCCCCCCTTGCTCCCCATCTAGGGCTGCCGCCCCCCCTAGGGGTGGGAACCCTAGAGGGGGCGCAGCCCCTCCCCTTCCCTATATATATGACGCCAAGGGCTGCCCCAGAACACACGTGATTCGATCTCTCGTTGGTGCAGCCCTGCATCTCTCTCTCCCTCCTCTTCTGTGGTGCTTGGCGAAGCCCTGCAGGATAGCCACGCTCCTCCACCACCACCACGCCGTTGTGCTGCTGCTGGATGGAGTCTTCCTCAACCTCTCCCTCTCTCCTTGCTGGATCAAGGCGTGGGAGACGTCACCGGGCTGTACGTGTGTTGAACGCGGAGGTGCCGTGCGTTCGGCACTTGGTCATCGGTGATTTGAATCACGACGAGTACGACTCCATCAACCCCGTTCACTTGAACGCTTCCGCTTAGCGATCTACAAGGGTATGTAGATGCACTCTCCTTCCCCTCGTTGCTAGTCTCTCCATAGATAGATCTTGGTGATACGTAGGAAAATTTTGAATTACTGCTACGTTCCCCATCAGTGGCATCATGAGCTAGGTCTATGCGTAGTTTCTATGCACGAGTAGAACACAAAGTAGTTGTGGGCGTTGATTTTGTTCAATATGCTTGCCGTTACTAGTCTTATCTTGATTCGGCGGCATCGTGGGATGAAGCGGCCTGGACCGACCTTACACGTACTCTTACGTGAGACAGGTTCCACCGACTGACATGCACTAGTTGCATAAGGTGGCTAGCGGGTGTCTGTCTCTCCTACTTTAGTCGGATCGGATTCGATGAAAAGGGTCCTTATGAAGGGTAAATAGCAATTGGCATATCACGTTGTGGTCTTTGCGTAGGTAAGAAACGTTCTTACTAGAAACCCATAGCAGCCACGTAAAACATGCAAACAACAATTAGAGGACGTCTAACTTGTTTTTGCAGGGTATGCTATGTGATGTGATATGGCCAAAGGATGTGATGAATGATATATGTGATGTATGAGATTGATCATGTTCTTGTAATAGGAATCACGACTTGCATGTCGATGAGTATGACAACCGGCAGGAGCAATAGGAGTTGTCTTTATTTATTTATGACCTGCGTGTCAACATAAACGTCATGTAATTACTTTACTTTATTGCTAACCGTTATCTGTAGTAGTAGAAGTAATAGATGACGTGACAACTTCAAGAAGACACGATGATGGAGATCATGGTGTCATGCCGGTGACAAGATGATCATGGAGCCCCAAGATGGAGATCAAAGGAGCTATATGATATTGGCCATATCATGTCACTATTTGATTGCATGTGATGTTTATCATGTTTATACATCTTATTTGCTTAGAACGACGGTAGTAAATAAGATGATCCCTCATTAAAATTTCAAGAAGTGTTCTCCCCTAACTGTGCACCGTTGCTACAGTTCGTCGTTTCGAAGCACGCCGTGATGATCGGGTGTGATAGATCCTTACGTTCACATACAACGGGTGTAAGACAGTTTTACACATGCAAAACACTTAGGGTTAACTTGACGAGCCTAGCATGTACAGACATGGCCTCGGAACACAGAAGACCGAAAGGTCGAGCATGAGTCGTATAGAAGATACGATCAACATAAGGATGTTCACCGACGTTGACTAGTCCGTCTCACGTGATGATCGGACACGGCCTAGTTGACTCGGATCATGTAATCACTTAGATGACTAGAGGGATGTCTATCTAAGTGGGAGTTCATAAGATGAACTTAATTATCCTGAACATAGTCAAAAGGATTTTGCAAATTATGTCGTAGCTCATGCTATAGTTCTACTGTTTAGATATGTTCCTAGAGAAAAATTAGTTGAAAGTTGATAGTAGCAATTATGCGGACTAGGTCCGTAGACCGAGGATTGTCCTCATTGCTTCTTAGAAGGCTTATGTCCTTAATGCACCGCTCAGTGTGCTGAACCTCGAACGTTGTCTGTGGATGTTGCGAACATCTGACATACACATTTTGATAACTACGTGATAGTTCAGTTAAACGGTTTAGAGTTGAGGCACCGAAGACGGTTTTTGAAACATCGCAAAACATATGAGATGTTTTGAGGGCTGAAATTGGGATTTCAGGCTCGTGCCCACGTCAAGAGGTATAAGACCTCCGACGATTTTCTTAGCCTGCAAACTAAGGAGAAAAGCTCAATTGTTGTGCTTGTGCTCAGATTGTCTGAGTACAAACAATCGCTTGGATCAAGTGGGAGTTGATCTTCCAGATGAGATAGTGATGTTTCTCCGAAGTCATTACCACCAAGCTGCTAGAGCTTCGTGATGAACTATAATATATCAGGGACATATATGATGATCCTTGAGATATTCGCGATGTTTGACACCACAAAAGTAGAAATCAAGAAGGAGCATCAATTGTTGATGGTTAGTGAAACCACTAGTTTCAAGAAGGGCAAGGGCAAGAAGGGATACTTCATGAAGCGGAAATTCAGCTGCTGCTCTAGTGAAGAAACCCAAGGTTGAACCCAAACCCGAGACTGAGTGCTTCTGTAATAAGGAGAACAGCCACTGGAGCAGAATTACCCTAGATACTTGGTAGATGAGAAGGCTGGCAAGGTCGATAGAAGTATATTGGATATACATTATGTTAATGTGTACTTTACTAGTACTCCTAGTAGCACCAGGGTATTAGATACCGGTTCGGTTGCTAAGTGTTAGTAACTCGAAATAAAAGCTACAGAATGAACGGAGACTAGCTTAAGGTGAGCTGACGATATGTGTTGGAAGTGTTTCCAATGTTGATATGATCAAGCATCGCACGCTCCCTCTACCATCGAGTTTGGTGTTTGCGTTGAGCATAGACATGATTGGATTATGTCTATCGCAATACGGTTATTCATTTAAGGAGAATAATGGTTACTCTGTTTATTTGAATAATACCTTCAATGGTCTTACACCTAAAATGAATGGTTTATTGAATCTCGATCGTAGTGATACACATGTTCATGCCAAAAGATAGTAATTATAGTACCACCTACTTGTGGCACAGCCACGTAAGTCATATCGGTATAAAACGCATGAAGAAGCTCCATGTTGATGGATCTTTGGACTCATTCATTTTGAAAATTTTGAGACATGCGAACCATGTCTATTGGTGTGTATGCATGAAGAAACTCCATGCAAATGGACCGTTTGGACTCACTTGATTTTGAATCACTTGAGGCATGCAAATCATACCACATGGGCAAGATGACTGAAAGCCTCGGTTTCAGTAAAATGGAACTAGAAAGCAAATTGTTGGAAGTAATACATTTTGATGTGTGCAGTCCAATGAGTGCTGAGGCATGTAGTGGATATCGTTGTGTTCTTACTTCACAGATGATTTGAGTAGATGTTGAGTATATTTACTTGATGAATCACGAGTCTGAATTATTGAAAGGTTCAAGTAATTTCAGGGTGAAGTTGAAAGATCGTCGTGACAAGAGGATAAAATATCTATGATATGATCATAGAGATGAATATCTGAATTATGAGTTTGGCACAGAATTAAGACATTGTGGAAATTGTTTCACAACTGATACAGCCTGGAACACCATAGTGTGATGGTGTGTCCGAACATCATAACTGCACCTTATTGGATATGATGCATACCATGATGTCTCTTATCAAATTACCACGATAGTTTATGGGTTAGGCATTAGAGACAACCACATTCACTTTAAATAGGGCACCACGTAATTCCAATGAGATGACACCGTATGAACTATGGTTTAGAGAAACCTAAGCTGTCATTTCTTAAAAGTTTGGGGATGCGACGCTTATGTGAAAAAGTTTCAGGCCGATAAGCTCGAACCCAAAGCGGATAAATACATCTTCATAGGACACCCAAAACAGTTGGGTATACCTCCTGTCTCAGATCCGAAAGCAATAAGGGATTGTTTCTAGAATCGGGTCCTTTCTCGAGGAAAAGTTTCTCTCAAAAGAATTGAGTGGGAGGATGGTGGAGACTTGATGAGGTTATTGAACCGTCTCTTCAACTAGTGTGTGGCAGGGCACAGGAGTTGTTCCTGTGGCACCTACACCAATTGAAGTGGAAGCTTATGATAGTGATCATGAAACTTCAGATCAAGTCACTACCAAACCTCGTGGGATGACAAGGATGCGTACTACTTCAAGAGTGGTACGTGATCCTGTCTTGGAAGTCATGTTGCTAGACAACAATGAACCTACGAGCTATGGAGAAGCGATGGTGGGCCCGGATTCCGATAAATGGCTCGAGGCCATAAAATTCGAGAGAGGATCCATGTATGAAAACAAAGTGTAGACTTTGGCAGAATAGCTCGATGGTCGTTAGGCTGTTGAGTACAGATGGATTTTAAAAGGAAGACGGACAATGATGGTAAATGTCACCATTAAGAAAGCTCGACTTGTCGTTAAGATGTTTTCCGACAAGTTCAAGGAGTTGACTACGATAAGACTTTCTCACTCGTAGCGATGCTGAGAGTCTGTTGGAATTATATTAGCGATTACTGCATTATTTATGAAATCTTGCAGATAGGATGTCAAAACATTGTTTCCTCGACGATTTTCTTGAGGAAAGGTTGTATATGATACAACCGAAAGGTTTTGTCAATCCTGAAAAGATGCTAATAAGGATGCAAAGCTCCAGCAATCCTTCTGAGGACTGGAGTGAGCATCTCGGAGTTGGAATGTACACTTTGATGAGATGATCAAAGATTTTGGGTTTATACAAAGTTTATGAGAAACTTGTATTTCCAAAGAAGTGAGTGGGAGCACTATAGAATTTCTGATGAGTATATGTTGTTGACACATTGTTGATCAGAAATGATGTAGAATTTCTGGAAAGCATATAGGGTTATTGGGAAAGTGTTTTTCAATGGAAAGCCTGGATTAAGCTACTTGAACATTGAGCATCAAGATCTATAAGGATAGATCAAAACGCATAATGGTACTTTCAAATGAGCACATACCTTGACATGATCTTGAAGGTGTTCAAGATGGATCAGTCAAAGAAGGAGTTCTTGCCTGAGTTATAAGGTATGAAGTTAAGACTTAAAGCTCGACCACGGCAGAATAGAGAGAAAAGACGAAGGTCGTCCCCTATGCTTAAGACGTAGGCTCTACAGTATGCTATGCTGTGTACCGCACCTGAAGTGTGCCTTGCCATGAGTCAGTCAAGGGGTACAAGAGTGATCCATGAATGGATCACAGGACAGCGGTCAAAGTTATCCTTAGTAACTAGTGGACTAAGGAAGTTTCTCGGTTATGGAGGTGGTAAAAAGAGTTCGTCGTAAAGGGTTACGTCGATGCAAGCTTAACACCTATCCGGATAGCTCTGAGTAGAGATACCGGATGCATATAATGGAGCAACAATTTAGAATAGCTCCAAGTAGAACAGTTATTTGGAATAGCTCCAAATAGAGCGTGGTAGCTACATCTAGGAGATGACATAGAGATTTGTAAAGCACACACGGATCTGCAAGGTTCGGACCCGTTGACTAAAACCTCTCTCACAAGCAACATGATCAAACCTAAAACTCATTGAGTGTTAATCACATAGTGATGTGAACTAGACTACTGACTCTAGTAAACTCTTGGGTGTTAGTCACATGGCGATGTGACCTGTGAGTGTTAATCACATGGCGATGTGAACTAGATTATTGACTCTAGTGCAAGTGGGAGACTGTTGGAAATATGCCCTAGAGGCAATAATAAATTGGTTATTATTATATTTCCTTGTTCATGATAATCGTTTATTATCCATGCTATGATTGTATTGATAGGAAACTCAGATACATGTGTGGATACATAGACAACACCATGTCCCTAGTGAGCCTCTAGTTGACTAGCTCATTGATCAATAGATGGTTATGGTTTCCTAACCATGGACATTGGATGTCGTTGATAACGGGATCACATCATTAGGAGAATGATGTGATGGACAAGACCCAATCCTAAGCATAGCACTAGATCGTGTAGTTCGTATGCTAAAGCTTTTCTAATGTCAAGTATCATTTCCTTAGACCATGAGATTGTGCAACTCCCGGATGCCGTAGGAGTGCTTTGGGTGTACCAAACGTCACAACGTAACTGGGTGACTATAAAGGTGCACTACGTGTATCTCCGAAAGTGTCTGTTGGGTTGGCACGAATCGAGACTGGGATTTGTCACTCCGTGTGACGGAGAGGTATCTCTGGGCCCACTCGGTAGGACATCATCATAATGTGCACAATGTGATCAAGGAGTTGATCACGGGATGATGTGTTACGGAACGAGTAAAAGAGACTTGCCGGTAACGAGATTGAACAAGGTATCGGGATACCGACGATCGAATCTCGGGCAAGTATCGTACCGATAGACAAAGGGAATTGTATACGGGATTGATTAAGTCCTTGACATCGTGGTTCATCCGATGAGATCATCGTGGAACATGTGGGAGCCAACATGGGTATCCAGATCCCGCTGTTGGTTATTGACCGGAGAACGCCTCGGTCATGTCTGCATGTCTCCCGAACCCGTAGGGTCTACACACTTAAGGTTCGATGACGCTAGGGTTATAAAGGAAGTCTGTATGTGGTTACCGAATGTTGTTCGGAGTCCCGGATGAGATCCCGGATGTCTCGAGGAGTTCCGGACTGGTCCGGAGGTAAAGATTTATATATGGGAAGTCCTGTTTTGGTCACCGGAAGAGTTTCGGGGTTTATCGGTAATGTACCGGGACCACCGGGAGGGTCCCGGGGGTCCACCAAGTGGGGCCACCTGCCCCGGAGGTTTGCATGGGCCAAGGGTGGTGAGGGACCAGCCCCTAAGTGGGCTGGTGCGCCTCCCACAAGGCCCAAGGGGCAGCTAGGAGGAAAAAAAGGGGAAACCCTAGGCTTAGATGGGCCTAAGGCCCACCCTAGGGGGCGCCTCCCTCTCTCCCCCTCTTGGCCGCCCCCCTTGCTCCCCATCTAGGGCTGCCGCCCCCCCTAGGGGTGGGAACCCTAGAGGGGGCGCAGCCCCTCCCCTTCCCTATATATATGACGCCAAGGGCTGCCCCAGAACACACGTGATTCGATCTCTCGTTGGTGCAGCCCTGCATCTCTCTCTCCCTCCTCTTCTGTGGTGCTTGGCGAAGCCCTGCAGGATAGCCACGCTCCTCCACCACCACCACGCCGTTGTGCTGCTGCTGGATGGAGTCTTCCTCAACCTCTCCCTCTCTCCTTGCTGGATCAAGGCGTGGGAGACGTCACCGGGCTGTACGTGTGTTGAACGCGGAGGTGCCGTGCGTTCGGCACTTGGTCATCGATGATTTGAATCACGACGAGTACGACTCCATCAACCCCGTTCACTTGAACGCTTCCGCTTAGCGATCTACAAGGGTATGTAGATGCACTCTCCTTCCCCTCGTTGCTACTCTCTCCATAGATAGATCTTGGTGATACGTAGGAAAATTTTGAATTACTGCTACGTTCCCCATCAGCTTTGTCACTGAATATGATAGATTATGCCATACTTGCCCCTAACACGTGACATTAATTGACCATCACAGAAATAGCAAGTTGTTGACGTTCTAGAAAATGTCACCAAAGGTCCCATTTTCAGTGACATTCTTTTGTGTGCGCCGTCACTAGGAGTAATCTGTGACGGGGATTCCGTGACGATGCTTGTGACGCCCATAGAACGTCACTTAGGGGTAATGCTTGACATTATTAGCTATTCGATGACATTTCTTGGCTCGTCATAGTAGGCCTGATCTCTTGTAGTGCTTGACTGAGATGTAGACGATACCTTGGAAAACTACGGCTCCTATGAAAATGCGAAAAAGCTTAATCAGTATGATGGAAACCTTTGTCAAACTTGGAGAATGTATAATTATTTTACTTTCTTTCAGCAACTTTACCTAACATAGCTGCTAGCATAAACATAGATAAATAACATGTCTGTAATAAAATATAGAAAATGTTGAAGGTAAGATATGCTTGACAACGTCTGTGCTTCACTACGGAGAAAACGTCAGTCGAAATGAATTAGGGTTGGCCGGGTCAAGGAGACATGTAGTCATAATGAATCAGCTGTTGACCAAGTCGAAGAACCATATCACGGGACAAACGTTGCTGATGATAAAAATGATGGATTGATTGATGGTATGGTTCTTTGGGACGCAAGTTCAGGCATGGCTTTGAAGAAAAAATAAATTTCAAACTCGATAATTATCTTTCGACCCCAATGAACATGTATATACACGTGCATTTAGGTGGAACACAAACGTGCCCAATTGAACCATGCAAGTCACACGCCATATATAACAGTAATCATTCTAGGAGCACCTAGAAAAATTCTTTTGCCAACCGAAGCGATCACACAATTACTTAGCTAAACATCCAAAAGCACGTAGATGCACCCTATTATCTAGTTCAATTTTGATAAACATACAAAATCACAAAGGAGTTCAATATGAACACCCTCGAGTACACTAGTAGAAAAAGGGTCAAACGTGAAGCACATTAGTGCCGGTTTGATTTTGGCCCGGTACTAATGGTACCATTAGTGCCGGTTCGAACGGATTTGCATTAATGCCGGTTCGTGTTGAACCTTTAGTACCGGTTCGTGGCACGAACCGGTACTAAAGGGGTGGTGGCAGGCCGGGGCCCCACGATCACCTTTAGTACCGGTTCGTGGCACGAACCAGTACTAAAGGTCTAACCTTTAGTACCGGTTCGTGCCATGAATCGGTACTAAAGGGGTCTGACCTATAGTACCGGTTTGTGACACAAACCGGCACTATAGGGCAATTTTCAAACTCTACCCCCCCCCCCCCCCCCCCGCGTGTGTCGCCATTTCAGTTCTGAAAAAATCAAAAGAAAATGATAAAAACTTCAAAAAATAAAATCCTTCGAGAGGTAGTTATATTACTACATCTACTAGTTAGGAAAATTTAAAAACTACAATTTGGACATGTTTTGCAAAAAGTGTAGGGAAAATGTAAAACGGCTATAACTTTTGCATACGATGTCGGAAAAAAATGTATAATATATTCTACACTTGGAATTTTTTAGAATCCTCAAATTCCAAAAGGAAAAAAGGATATGGTCAAATTTCAGTTTGTTTAAAAAAATTTGGTTAAATCTGGTCAAACTACTTATTCAAGAAGTATTAATGTTACTACATATTATTCAAGAATATTAGTGTTACTAAATAATTATTTCAATTTTTTGAATTTTGGTCAAATTTGGTCAAACTATGTTCAAACTGTGGTCAAACTATGGTCAAACTTATTCAAGAAATATTAGCGTTACTAAATAATTACTGTTTTTTAGAATAATAGTTTCAAACTCAATCAGTGAAATGTGTGACTTCATGCTCAAGCTAAACTCCTGAGGGTTAATAGGATTGACATCTTACTATTGTCAGGAAAACAACAAGTGCAGACTCGGAAACGAAGAAGAATAGAACCCGAAAGTTAAGCGTGCTCGAGCTGGAGTAGTGAGAGGGATGGGTGACCGGTCAGGAAGTTAGATGATTTGGAATGAGTGATCCACACTTGAGCAGTTAAGAGAGGTGATTAGAGACTAAATCATCAAATAATTCAAAAAAATTTAAAAAAATCCAAAATTTTCAAAAAAAAACCTTTAGTACCGGTTGGTAACACGAACCGGTACTAAAGGTCCCCCATACCAAGGTGCGAGCTCACGCCACGTGGTGGCACTTTAGCGCCGGTTTGTGCCGAACCGGTACTAAAGGTGGGGGAGGTGGGGGGGGGGGGGGGGGGGGCTTTAGTGCCCACCCTTTAGTGTTGGTGCGTGGCAGCGTCAGACGAGTAGGGACCGACACAGATGGATGGCGTAGGTACGGCGACACGGATGGATGGTTATCGACCAGAGAATTGCCGAGATCATAGTGGTAGAAATAAAATTTTCTTACATGACCGCCAGTTCTTAGATCATCACGTGAATTTACAAACGATGCTTGTACCAATGTTTTCATGGAGATCCTTAAGCTATCAGTTCTTACTACGCACGTTAAGCTCCAGAACTGGCTAACACCATGGAGCACTTGCTTGTTGGGCAATAAGCCGCGGCGGTGAGCCGGGCCCGACCAGTGCATTTTATGGGTGTGCACTGAACGCGTCGGGTGCGCCGGGTCCGCAGGAGTGTGCGTTCCGAGGTGTGTGTGTAAGTGCGTGAGCCAGCGCGTGTGTGCGCGGGGCCACGCCATGCTGTTAGCGAGCGATCGGGAGGTGTTAGACCGAGTCGGGCATGCGGGGATGCCGTGGCGATCGCGTACGGGCACCATGCATGGACGCGGCCAGAGAGCGGAGGACGTGGGAAAATGGGTGGGCAAGTGGATGCGAGGCGAGGCTTGGCATGTCTGTGCTCGCGGATATATAACCCCGGATCCTCCTTGTAGCTCGTTGGCAGGTCGAGTTCGAGCTCGAGGCAAAGACCAAGCCGTTCGTGCGGCTGGGGCGTTCGTGTGCCGGAAAACCTCCACTGTCTTGTATCTCCTTGTCCTTCTTCCTTCATCTTCGTTGGTTCGAGCCACGGCGAGCAAGAGAGAGCTGAGTGAGAGAGAGGAGAGAGCTAGGGCTAGGGATTGGCAGTTTCAACAATTGGCATCAGAGCCACGTAAAGATCAGGGCGGGCCGGTGATGTCGATCATCCTGTACAGCAGCGGGGCGGGCTGTTCGTTGTCGCAGCCGGCGCCTGTGCTCACGGGGAAGAACTACACCACCTGGGCGATCAAGATGGAGGCCGATTTGGACGCCGCCAGGCTGTGGGAGGCGGTGGTGCCGTCGGAGGACGCAACGTCGGCGGTGATCGCCAAGAAGGATAAGCCGGCGCGCGCTTACCTGCTCCGGGCAATCGTCGACGATCTATTGCTGCATGTGGCTGCGAACAAGACGGCGGCGGAAATTTGGAGCAGCCTCAAGGCCCGGTTCGTCGGGGCCGATCGCGTCAGGGCGGCGCGGCTGGGCACGTTGCGCAGCGAGTTCGAGCTCCTGCGAATGGACGGCGGGGAGTCATTAGACCCCTTCGCGGGCAAGATCAGCGGCATAGCGGTGCGCTACGCCGGACTGGGAGCGACCCTCGACGACGCGGCGATGGTGAAGAAGCTGCTGGACTGCGTCCCGGATCGCCTCTATGTGACGGTTGTCGGGATGGAGCAGTTCTGTGACCTGTCCACGCTGTTGTTCGAGGACGCGCTGGTGCGCCTGAAGGCGTTCGACGAGCGGCTGCGTCGGCGTGGACAGGCGGGCGGCGAGTGAGCTGACGGCGAGCTGCTATACATGGCGGTGCAATGGCTGGTGTGGGAGCGGCGTCAAGGCGGAGCTCGGGACGACGACGACGGGGCGCGCAGCGAGGCTTTGGGCTTCGGTGGCAACAAACGAGGCCAGTGCTACAAGTGTGGTGAGCGGGCGGCCAGGTACAGCGGCATGTTCCATGTACTCCTCGGCCATGTCCACATGATACTTGTCTCAACTCTCAACTCTCAACGCAAGCATACACACCAGAGGAACACAACGTCTCGGATGTCGTGTCTTCTCGAACCGGTCGGTGAGCATCGCCATCGCCTGCCTCATATAGGACTGCGTCGATATGGGTTTTGCCCACTACGGGCGCTTATGGTGCAAGTACGCAAGCTCAGCTCGACAACATCGTCCACTGCCCTTTCGTCCAGCGTTCTCCTCGCCACAACTCCTTTGCGTCCGACTGCTGCCGCCACCTCCACCTCAGTCATGTCATCCATCCGCACTGCCATGCGACTTCCACCCGGCCACCCTCTTCCATCGTCGTCCTCCACTGCTGCTTCTCATGGATCTTCCCACCCAAGGCTAGCTTGTTGCTTGCTACATGTGATGTTGGGTGCGACGAGATCGGGAGAGGTGGGGGCATTATCAGGTGATCGATATTGAAGGGGTGTCGGACGGACTCTCGAGGCAGCAGTCACACGATGTGTATAGAAAAGCAAGGACGAGACAAGAAAAAAAACTTTGGAAGAGGTGAGGAGACTGCGGATAGGTAGCAATAGAAGAGTAGTCATTAATAGACACGAGCACTACCAAACTGAACGAAATCGAATAAAGCCAATGTGAAGGATGGACAGCGAACAAGAAAAAAAATCATGTTTTAAATCTCAGCCGTCAATCTTCGTGGTTAACATAAAATTAACGGATATAAAGAGATGACTAGTGGAGAACTATGAAAGCCTTCTCCCCTTAATATTAGGTAAAGATAAAGATTATTGATTATCTAGGTAAATTCCAATTACAACCTGATTATATCATTTATTCAACTAGCAAGAACAACTATGCTCGAGAAGATATTTCATACATATGATGATTTTGCCGGCTGCCTCGATTAATCAGTGACACACACTTATACTGTTGTTGCTCATATTTGTCTCTGTACAACTTAGGCATGCGTTTATGTAGGCAAGGAGAAAGTTGAGAACATGAATATGATTTGTTAATAGTATGCTCTTACTAATATTTTTAGGGGGATATGTTCATGTAGATTGGGTAACACAGAAAATGAATCCTTGTGGCTTGGTAGATGGAACGATTCACTTCTAGCAGAGTCATTCCCCGATTTGAACTCACATATTACTGATGTAGATGATGGCTCCATGTTTTACGCGTCTTTAGAGCTCATTTGTTGCACACTATCTCTGTATATCAAGTCATATCATGTTCCATTGAGCTAATTATATGTCCATATGCATGATTTTCAGTTTTTGTACTTCACTGCGAGTATTGCATAATCTTTATTCTTTGTTAGTTTTTATTAGTTTTCTCTGTCTTTATGTGTTTTGTACGTGTGATGGACTTCCCAAATACTTAGCACAATGAAAGGAGCTCAAACGGTGGACACCCAGGGCCCAGACTTAGCCATTTCGAAGTTGAAAAAATTCAGTTTCCAAAATTTTCCAAATCAAGATCTAAAAGCATAAATGGATCGACGTCGTTCATACGAATCCAACGAGTCCAAAAACGTCAAATTCCGAGTTTGTATGAAGAAATGGCGACCATTTTACCGGAGGAAGACAGAACAGAAGGCAGCCTTTCTTGCGACCGCGCGTGGTCGTTTCGGCGGTCATTTCACATGCAGAAAACTCCGAAAGTTGCCCTTCCAGATGGTATTCTTCACTGATTTGGTCCCCAATTGTTCCCACGGGATCCTTGGCTCTTAATGAAGGGATTGGGAGAGGATAAGACTCATCTAGAGCCCTTGGATCAAAGGAGAGGGGCCACATCAAGGGAGGAGGCTATGAGAGAGCTTTTATCTAAACACCTTCAACCCTAGCTGCCGCCATCATCAAGATACATTCCTCATCTTCGTCAAGATTTATCTCCACGTCCAGCCGCCATCCACATCAAGACACCATTGGGGCAACCAAGAGCGAGACCGAAAGGGAGCCGCCGCCGGTGGGGTGCGGCCATGGGCCGCCGCCGCCGCGCCTTCACCACCATCATCCGCCGCCGCGCCGTCTCCATCACCATCACCATCATCACCCCTTCTTCCTCCCCCATCACGGTCTCCATGATGGGTTGTAACAACTCTTGAACCGCCTTAATAGGTGGTTATTTGATATGTGTTGTCTAATTATGCGTGTTGCTTTGTGTTGCTTATTTACCTTCGGTAATTTAGTGATGAGATATGTCCTATCCATTGGCATAGTTGGAGATATCCAACTCCCCAGGCCAGACATGAAGTATATAGATGGTTGTGCAAACCGATTAACTTGCAATGTGACAGGTGCACAGTCATCCATAGAACTTACTGCATTCGTCTGATCCTCAAACCACAAGGACCTTAATGTCTTTGTGTTAGCTGCCACTGGTATGGGACACAAAGTAGGATGAATGAGTTATCTCAATACAATGCGTCTTGAGAGATAATTAGAGGCGTCGATAAAATAAAATACGGACATGATTATGTGAGGGGCCACCCATCAGAAGTAGACCACTGTATCCTATAGTGCATGTACTGACTTAGTCACAACTTGACATAGTCGTAAAACCCTAACTCCATTCCGCACCGTTACCGAATGAAACCATACCTAGATGCCAGCAATCTCATCTAAAACATCACATACTTATCTTAGTTTATTTCTTCTGCTTAGTTTAGTACTTATTTTCTATTCTCTCTAGTTTAGTTTAATTCTTTGTTTTCACCTTTCCCTTGCAGCTTACTTAGGTGAGAAATTTCCAAACTCCGGTTTGGGTGTGAGCATGGTTGTGTTAGTGACAACACAGCTGCGGTGATTGTGGTGCCAACCTATTTGCTCCCTGTGGGATCGACAAACCTTACTTATCACAAAATTGCTACACAACCCTGTGCAGGACATCAAGCTTTTTCTGGCGCCGTTGTCGGGGAGCATAGCGCTTGGCTATTACTTTACTGTTAACATTTAGTTAAGTCTTGTTTGTTGCAAAAATCTGCTAATTGTGTCATCCGAGATTTCTCTTAATGGATAGATGAAAACTGTGATGGAGGACAAGAGAGACATGACCCACCATTCGCTATTGACGACGAGAATGTAAAAGAATGGCTCAAAATTTTGGACAAGTGGTCATCCCTAATGTGCGAAGAATATTCAATCACTTGTGAAGATTGTGTAACGGAAGGGCAGGGCATTTCACTTATAAATGTAAGTACAATTATGATCCAGTGCTAGAACCTTATAATAGTGAAGATAAATGCAATGCTAGTATGGAGGTCATACAAGTTGTACTCTATATGGGTGCCCATGAGGTTTCACACGAATAGGTGGACCAGGGGTTGATTGCATTTTGTTTCATAGCGCTTATTTACAATTGCACCATATTAGTCTCTTTTGCATTGATAATTTCTGCAATAATGACTTAGTGATTGACATACCTGAGCGAGTGGCAACCGCTTGGGAGGAAAATTAATCTTTTGCATGACTTGCAGAAAAATAAAGAAGAGGATGCTCCCCCTACCAATGCCATCTCTAGTGATGACTCATACGATGCACAAATCCTTGATGAAAAGTCTTGAGAGGACATTAATTGTCTTGATGAATTTAATGAAGTCATTCATAATGATGATCTAGAGTCGCAGTCTTCAAAGGGTGAATCACTGGCTTCAATAGAAAATCATGAAGTGTTCACCCACAATGATAGCCATGGAAAGAATTTAACTATAACCCTCTCATTGCAGATAGATGAGGAGACATGGTCAATAAGCTCATTGCATCGGTACTCGCCAAAGAGCGAGAATGAATTTACTTATATGATGCCGATGCACCGTAAGCGAGTGCGCCTCTGACCGAGCTCTGCTATGAGGTGCTCCAAACCCCGGTCGTAGGTAGGCATCCAACTCGGGGTTGATATCCCTTGGGATCCCGGTGGATGACCGAATGGAGAACTGAAGCCCAGCTGCATGGCAATAAAGAAGGCGCTACTTGGGAGGCAACCCGAAAGTAAGTAGGTGTCTTTCTTAGATTTGTGTCTTTGAGTGTAGTTGCATTCATGTTTGCATTGGCACTTTTATTTTGTTTTGCATAGTTTCTATCAGAATAGATCTTGGAATATCTTTGCTGGTGAATTTAGCATATCAGTAGCCCAATATTTTGCTGCGCACCTCCTCTTAATTTTTATGCAAGAAAAATGCTATGTGACTAACGTGAGGAGGAAGCACAAAAACTTTCATGAAGTTTTGCTGCTCCAGGGAAAAAGACGGCATACCATATGACCGCTCCTGGTCATATTAACACCCGTATCAACTCATGGCCTCGAGCAGAAGAGGACCAGAACGAAAGGCGGCCTACCGTACAAGTGCTTACGCTCGTATGCGCGGTCGTATGACTTGGTGGCCACGAAGAGCAACCCCGCAGAGAAGAAGACCGCGTTTCGTGCGAGCGCTTGCGCTCGTATGCGCGCCCGTATGAGAGGGTGACGTTGGGCAAGGACTTCCATAGCGAAAGACGGTGTACTATACAACTGTACCCGGTCGTACGTGCGCCCGTATAACGGCAATACTACCCACATTTGATTTATTTTTGACATCTGAGGTCAATGGGTATCTTCTAAACCGATTATTTGCTTTGTTCTTTCATTTAATTACCTTCAAAGCGCCTTGACCAACAAATCTTTAGCACCTATGTTTTCTTTTTTTTCTTTTCCAGTTGGCTGGTCGTATACCGAATCGATGCATTTATTTTTTGTGTTATTTTCGCAGGGACTTGAACCTTATATGGTGATATGTATGGTATGGTGCCGACCGTATGAATATCCTCACAAGCAACTTGGTTGCTTACATTCGATAAGTTTCAACTACAAGTGCCTGGTAATGTTTTTCAATTCGAACTTCGATAAGTTTCAACTACAAGTGCCTAGTAATGTTTTTTCAATTTTAACTTGCTCAAATAAAAGTTGTTTAGTAGTAAGTTTCTCACCTTAAGTGAGAACCCTCTTTTTAATTAGGCACTAAGGTGTAGCACACTCATGTTTCATATTTTTTTCTCACATACACCTCATTCCAACCTAGGGGAGGCCACTCCTAGACTTAGTTTGTCGACTTAAGCGAGGTGCTTAGGTTGATGAAACGATCCTTATTGAGGCAAATGTTCTTTATCACTCGTGTTGCTAATACTTTATGCTACAAAAAAATGAAAAACATCGAAAACACAAAAACATTTCATTTCCCTTTTAGTTTGCTCCAGCAGGTTCTATCGGAGGGCAGCCACCAGACCACAACAAGGAAATCAGCGAAGCAAGGTTCATGTCCATTAAAGGAGACATTATTTGAACCTCAACGGTAAAAGTGTCTAACCCTTGCTTTAACTTAATCTTGGGGAGATAACAACTTCTCGCACTCTCCTTTAAAAACTGCATTTTCTCTTTTATTTCGTAATTTTTCTCGAGTTTGGTATTGCAAAGTTCTAAGCTTGGGGAGGTTATGTTTGTATGCATAGGGTATTATGCAATGTTCATTATCATAGGGTTTTTGTGCAATTGTGTATCCCGTTGTATAGACATGCTTGTTTTGTTTTAGTTTCACCTAGCATGATGAAATCTTGTGACCCTCTGAAATACATTGCCATGTTCTTTTATCCAAAAATCAATAAATGAGTCCTTTGAAACTGCTGCCTTTCTTTCACCTAATAAATCAAGTTGGGGACTCCAGTGGTGACTTGAGTAGCGATTGAATAATTGTAGTGGCTTTTTGCTGATGAACCCAACATCTTTGGTTGATCCGGGACGCGCAACGGGGTTTATCTCCGCCAAACTATCCCCTCGGGGTACTTAGCTTTTGAGTCTTATGCAACATGACACCGCGATACTCTTGTGTAGTGTTTGAGTTCTTTATGACTAATGCGAGTTCAAAGCCTTTGCACTTTTGTTTCATCTTAGTTTGCTAGCCTCTATGGTACCGTGCATTGCCCACTCTCACAATGAGACTTGGCACATACTCCGCAGGTACATCCAAACCCATGGCAGGGCTTTCTCTTGATCTCCTACACATAAAACACCCCGTCTCCTCAAAACAGCCACGATACCTACCTACCATGGCATTTTCTTAGCCATTCCGAGTATATTGCCATGCAACTTTCACTGTTACTATTCAAATGACTTGAGCGTTCATTGTCCTATTGCTTTGTACGATCACATAGAGCTGACATGATATTTGTGGCGCAGCCACCGTTCATCATTGTTATACATGTTACGCTAGATCATTGCACATCCTGGTACACTGCCAGAGGCATTCATATGTAGTCATCTTTCTTCAGTTTATCGAGTTGTAAGTAAATAAAAGTGTGATGGTCATCATTATTTGAGCATTGCCCTAGTGAGGAAAAGAATGGTGGAGACCTATGATTCCTCGAAAAGGTGGGGATGACGTGCATGAGACCGTTCTAAAAAAGAAAAAAAAGAATGGTGGAGACTTATGATTCCTCGAAAAAGTGGGGATGAAGTCCATGAGACTGTTCTAAAAAAGGAAAAATGAGAGAAAAAGAGAGAGGGGGCATGCTACTATTCTTTTACCACACTTGTGCTTCAGAGTAGCACCATCTACTTCATATAGAGAGTTTTCATATACTTCATGACTACGGTAGTGGGATCTTTACATTATAGAATTTTGCTTGTATATTCTGATGATGAGCTTCCTCAAATGCTCGAGGTCTTCATGAGCAGTCAAGTTGGATGCACACACACTTAACTGCATTAGGAGAGCTTTCAGACACTTATAGCTCTAGTGCATCCGTTGCATGGCTCACTACTCCTTGCATTGACATGATCATTAGGCCTTCTCCATTGCCTATTGGTCAGCCGCATTGGTGCAAGATTTTCGTTGTTTTGGACTTCTCAAACCCCAATCATTATTCTATTTTCCCTTTAAGTGCGAGGCATAGACTTGCGCTCAGCTCTGCATAGGTAGTTGAGTGGTTTAATAATGCAGACATGCGATCTTACTATTGTACCTGGTATGCCATCTCCTGGCCCATAGACCCTAAAGGAGGGGTCACCGCCACCGCCGTGTCCGGAGCCGCTACTATGGGGGCCTTGCGTCGTAGATCTCTATCTAGTCCGTCGTCCCCACATTGTCACCGGAGTGGCACCACGCAGCCGGGAGGAGCAGCCGCTGTAGGAAGATCTCGCGCCACCATGGACCGCCCTCCAGGAAGCCGCGCCACGACCGTGGGTTGTGGGATCCATGCCGCCCCCTTCACCCATGGAGCACGGACTTTCCCCGCCACCACCTCTAGGGACGGCGAGGGGACCTGAGATGGAGAAGGAGGCGGCAGCGGAGGGCTAGGGTTAGCGCCCCCGCTTGCCCGGAGGAGGCGACGCAAGGGACACGAGTCATGGACGTGCAAATGGGAGATGCCGTAAGTCCAGTCTCTTAGCATTATTTTCCTCGTACGACATGGTAACATCTGCGGTCTTCACCTGGCTACAGGTATTGTGAACCAGGTCCTTGCAGTTCTCGACTAGACAATTGATTTTCTTACAAGTGCAGAACTTCTATACAATACAAATGATTCAAAAGACACAAGAGATTTTCATGATCCTTGGCAACATGCACACACAGTGTAGTAGCACCCTGGGACAATCCATGCACGTAGCCATGATTGCCAAACAAGAACATGCAAGCTAAGCCAGCTTTCCACCTTATGTATCACTTAGATTATCTTTTGAGACAAACACTTGGTTTATCTACGCGTTGCAGTACCTAGCTAGATATCAATATACGCACCAATAATTTTTGAAGATTAATAGCGTGAGAAAAGAGGGAATTAAAGCCCACATCAGAATCTAAGTATTTCTAGCAGAATCAGCTTTATTTACGTTTGCCACGTGAAGTACTCTTTACGGACTCCTCCAGCAGGCAGCAGCACGAGTTGGTCTCTCTCGACGACTAGCTAGGAAAAGGGAAAGGTAGGATTCCTCTGGCTCTGGCTGGCTTTATATAGAGAAGATAGACACGACACCGGCACCACTGCGGCGGCCGCATCAATCCCTAACACGCAAGATCCATCGCCATCGTCTGAGACTAAGCATCATGGGTCTACCGATGCCGGCAAGGAGGGTTCCGTCGATGTGGCTGCTCCCGAGGCAGGGAGAGCGAGGCGTTGGACATGCTCCCGGCGCCGGTGGAGAAGGCGTCCTGCTCGGATGACGCTCCTCTGCGGGAGATACTCAAAACAGATCTGCTGACCTTCCCTGAGGCGGCGGCGATGGATCCACGTGAGCTGGACGACGCGGTCGACAGGATCATCAGGGAGTACAACCCCTCCACCGCGACCCCGGTCGCCCACGGCATGGTTCGGTTCGACGACAAACGCATCATCGCGGCCTTCAATAACGCCGAGGACCTGGTGAAGATCCCCACCGCCGAGGACCTCACGCCCACAGGGGTTTTCCCGCAAGGGTGGCTCGAGGCACGGAGGCGGGGGCTGGAAGAGGAGGTGCAGGCGCGCAAGAGGAAGGAACCCCACGGCATGGGAGTCCTGCTCGCCAAGATCCGCATCGACCTGCTCACGAGGGGCTACGTCTACGTCCCAAAGCTCTACGTCGACTACAGGTTGAAGAAATAAGTTGATTAGTACTATGTTGCTGGCACTACGTGTAGGGAACCAAGTTATATATCCAAGTTACTATCGCTGTTATTTGTACAGAGAGCTAAGTTATGCACGTTATGCAGCTCCATCTATATATCGTTGTGTTCGTCTTAATTTTTGTCTAGCTTAACTTCTACTCTTCATCTGTTTGTTTCTGCTACTCTTAAAAGAGAAGAAGAAAGAAATCTGTTTGTTTACCCTTATTTAGGGTACTCGCCTCTGTTATGGCTTGCTTGTGGTTACGAATTAACCACTTGGGCTTGTCCTATGTCCACTCTGTTTAATATGATAACTTAATATATCATTATATGAAGTTTGCATCCTTAAACATCACACTGTTTTACTTAACATACACACATACACTTACACCTCCAAGAAACCGAGCCAGCGCATCATCTTAAAATTCACGAAGTCACCACAAACGCCTTCGTAGCCTCCAACTGAACGCACATCGCCGAAAGGCCAGAAATAAGTGAAGGAAACTGCGACCACCAATGCCAAGTCTAGGACTTGAACCCTGATGGGTTGGATCCACCGCAAGAAAGTTAACCATCTGAGTTTGAGTTTCCTTGAACATCACACTGTTGAAAGGTAATGATGGTGTGATCACTCCATTGCAATCTCACTACATGGTTTTGAGACTCTTTGGTCATTCAGATTGTAAACTTAAATAGGTAGCAAGGAATCGATTGAGATACCCTCGAATTATAGGCTTTATCTAGTTAGTTGTGAGAAAACTAAGCAGTTTTGTTTCAACTCTGGGAGATAACCATTAACACGATCACTATTTGTTAACTGCGATGGAATTTGTATGATCGGAGATCCTGTGAAGTAGAATTGGTGAGACAAACTATTTTTCAACTGCGAGGAAAATAGTTTTCATGAATACCACTCCACGAAGGGCAGATTCCCTCTTGACCTGTATGGCATGTTAATATTTCTCTTAATATGTTATATGTCGCCTATTGCCATCTAACAATAGCATCTTGAAAGAACACACCTACGAAAGTCTGACATTTAAAGAACCAACTATCGGTCAAGGCTTTGTGTGAACCTTGTTTGCACAGGATTTGTTATTCAAGGCGTAGTCTGTTCTCTAGTTGTGAATGAGTGTGGCATGAAGTTTTAGGGGCTAATTGAACTTAACTATTTCCACGGAAATACCAGTATATAAACAATTCTTTGAAACCATATTCAAACTTTGTGTGCCTCTGGGATTAGTGGGCACTGTTAGAATGATTTAGGCCTAGCCCATAATTAATAATAATAATTCCTTGAAAAATCTAAAGGGCCCACAAGCCCATTCATGTATGACAAGCTGTGGAACTTTATTCCCACACCTGTATTGGGGGGTGAGTCGGACATAAGAATGATTCTTCTACACATCACTAAAAGCGTGAGAAGATGACACATCCAAGCGCGCTCCTACGTCACCCATCTCACATTGACTGTGCATCATGTTTCATGAATGAATCGAGCTAGGCTAGCACTTATGCTTCGTGTGTGTGCGTAATCTTATGGTAATGAAAGCGAACGGTGCCAGGTTTGCCTCCTCACTGGATGAGACTATAAGAGGTCAGAGGTTGCTCCTCTGCCTCTTTCAAACACATGCAATGCACATGAGAATGCCCATCGGTTCTTGATTTCCATGTTGCCTAAGACATTCTCATCCCTCTTTGTCGCATGCACCACGAATTGGGAGAGCAGGTCTACCGACCGTGCCTCTTTTGACCCTATTCAAAGAGGGGTGGTCAGGTTTTTAGGGAGCGCATTTGCGTAACTGATTGCATATCCTTTGACAATGATGACTACTCGCTCGACCACATGTCTTCTTTGACCAACAATGTTGTAATGGCATACTCTTCTGCCACAATACGCGTTGTGAAACATTGTTTTAGATATTATTTTGGGTTTCTAGTATTTGCAATGGACTTAGATATGGTGTTATTTATTTTACCAAATTCCTCCGATCCATTTTAATTGTCACTCTAATGGATGTATCTAGCATTGAAATACGTCTAGATACATACATTTCAGTGACAAATAATATGGATCGGAGGGCTCACATGAGTGCATGTCTACTTTGATTAGTACCTTGTTTGACCCAATTTTCATGTCCATTATGGCTATCCTGTTTTATATCTTCCACATTTACAGATTAAATAGCATAAAATTACTCATATTTTTAACAGTATATAGAATATGCAAGTATCTCTTCCAAAACCATAGTATGGTTATATATACTAGTGTGAAATGATTCTCTCTGTAAGACTACTGTTTCCATATTTTCACACTTGTCAAGTACATGTGTGATTCAAGTCTGGGCCACGTTTTTAGGATGGCATAAATCTCACGGACCAGCATGAGGCACAAAATGTGTTTAAAGCAAGGATATATTTTTAAGCTTCCGTTACTCTCAAACCATAATTATAAATCATTTGGCTATAGCTGACATAGCTGTAGGTTGGACCTAACTGCAAAAGGCACGGTTTACGACGTTGCTTGAAAGTCACCGGAGAATGTTGGCTTTACGGTAGCCTTGCAATAAAGTGATCGAAGATATATAGAAAGCAACTGACTGCATTTGCATGCATGGTCCAGCTTGCAAACTCTATGTACATCAGGCCCTGATGTTCAAAACCTACCATGCACCTGCTAAACTGTTGCAAATAATCTAACCAATAATTTGACTTGTCATAGTGCGGATGAGTCGGCAAGGATGAATCGCCAACATGCCAAGATCAAAGGAGCATGGAAGACAAAGTATTAAAATTAGGAGAAGACTATTAGGTAATCTTGTTCAAAGTCTTGTACCGCTGATAGTATAGGACTCCATGCTAGTTTACCTGGATGATCAAGTCGTGTCTACACATGAATATAATAGTACTGGTAATAGCCCGGCTAGCAATCGTACTTGTCAGATACGTGTAGGTTTAGGTTACATAGTACAGTATTGAGTTGGCGTGAGTCTTGGCTCGACGTGTGTGTAGATTGATGGAAAAGCCGGGGCTTGCTTTCTTTTTGAAAAAAAATGCATACACGGGCAGGCATAATTTTATAACGCGAGCTAAGGGGAAAAAGGAGAAGAAAAAAAAAGCACCCTCTTATTTGGCGAATGTTTATTGGGAGGGGTTGGCATTTGTGAACATTTTGATGACAGTTTTAGTTGTTCGCGGGTGGCAGTTTCTTCAGAACATACCGTTTCTGGGAAGATGTAAATTTTAAGCAAAAATAAACAGAAACTGGCATCATTTGATCTCGTGTCACAACTAAAATTGCCAGCAAACAGCAGTTGTTTGCCATCCCCTTCTCAATGTATGTCAGCCAGATAGCATTACCATAAACAGAAGGCATGACATGAGCCCCTGGCTAAAAGTTTGTCTGCATGCGTTTGTTCTATTATGATTTGATAGATCCATTGACGGATTTCTAGCAAACTTACCAATCCGGACTCCAATTCAAATATCATGAGACATGCGGTGCGGGCAAGCTCAGATATTGTGTAAGAATATCAGAGGAACATACATGGTCATGCGTCCTTATATGTACCTGATTCCGTGTTGCGGCATGCCAGGTCACATTACAGGGTATTCTCAAGCCATCTCTGGTGAAAGAAGCAAGTTTGGAATCAAATGGAAGAAGTCGGCGTCGATTAATTCGAACCTGTGCTGAAAAGTTTGGTTTGTATTACCTTCATCTTAAATTAGATGTCTTAGATTTGTCTAGATACAGATGTATATCGACATGTTTCTGTGACTAGATACATCTATATGTCGATAAATCTAAAACAAGTAATTCGGGATGAAGGGAGTACTTTGTAGTCAGTCCATGGAGATGGCGATTCAAACACGGATTCCGTACTCCAAATCATAGGGGTGAGTGCAGGGGCGTAGCCAGTCCCCAGGCTACCAGGGCCATGGCCTGGAGCGTGGCAGCTGATTTGTTCGTTCACTGTAGCAATCATAATGGCACTATTTACTACAGTAGCTAGGCTGTTGGCGCGGGGTGTTCTCCCAATCTGGCTACATCTTTGGATGAGTAAATGCTTGTGTATGTGAGCGATTTTGATTGTACTATTTTAAAAAACTTTTATCCATACTGACATCATTAGTTATCAATTGTTACTCACTGCAAATCTGCCGTTTCTATATTATGACACTCGAGTACAAGTGTGAACCAAATCCGAGCTTGTTGTTCCCGCCAAAAGCCAAAACTTAACTATGCCAATGTAAAAGGTGCTCAAAGTTACCAAAATGCCACGGCGGAAAACATTGCCATTCTTTCTTGTATGGTAGGCGGAGGACCGCGTTTTGGCATGGGGAGTTCAAGGGGTACTCGCCTGAGTACCGCATTGTGGCATGTCGAGTTCCGGGGGTAGTCGGCTGAGAATCAGACTCCCACTGCTTCGGCGATGGAAGACTGATTCCATGGCGATGGCAATCCAGACGCGGTTTCCCCAGCCCAAGTCATAGGGGTGACTGCAGCGGTGTAGCCAGGCCCAGGCTACCAGGGCCATGGCCTAGGGTGTGGCAGCTGATCCGTTGGTTCAGTATATCAATCAAAACACTATTTGGCACTATTTATTAGTGTAGCTAGGCTATTGGCCTGAGGCGTGCTCCCGAGCTGACTACGCCTCTGGGTGAGTGTATGTGAGCAACCTTGATTGTACTGTTTTAAAAAAGGTTTATTCATATCGACATCATTACTTATCAGTTGTTACTCACTGCAAATCTACAATTTCTACATTAAGAACTTTCAAGTACAAGTTTGAAACAAATCTGAGCTTGGTGTTCCCTCCAAAAGCCAAAACTTAGCTATGCCAGTGTAAAATGTGCTCAAAGTCACCAAAATGCAACCGCGTTGTGGCATGTCTATTTCAAGGGGTAATCGGCTGAGAATCAGTCTCCCACCGCTTCGGCGAATGTCTGTTGGTCGATATGATTGAAATCAAATTTGCACTATATGTCAATGATCGCATGTCTGAACAGTCATGACTGTAAAGGATGGATACTGTTTGTTCTCGGAATATTGCTAGATAGCAGTACTTGCACAGTGTCACATATTTTTTCTTTCTTTTTTTTGAGGTGAACATAATTTTTCTTCTACGAGGTACGTATACACTAGGGGCATCTCCACAACGGACCCGCAAACCTCCCACAACCGTCATGACCGTGCTGTCTTGACCGCAGAAGTCATCCGACGCGGTCATGTATCAGTCCGCAGGGTGGTCCGGATGCGATTTCTCCTGCAAATCGGAGACAAACGTGGGGGGCTTTGTGGGAGTCTGGACCACTCCCAAGCCCATTTCTAACCACCTTGGCGTACTCAAAACCCCCACTCGCCCCTCCCGCACTTTTCTTCTGATGCACGCATGCCAGCCTAAAGCACGCAGCGGCCGGCATTGATGACGCGATGCGACCAGAGGGAGGAAGGGCGGCGCTGACCAACGCGACCTCTCGGCAGTCGTTGCTTCAAGGCAGACGCAGGTTCCCGACGAACAACTCCGGACACTGCGCCGCATTGAAGCGGACCGCTCCTTCTCCTGGGCCTCGCCGCCGCTATTTAAACCGTGCGCCAGCGACACATAGAGCTGCACTCCCCCTCCCCTTCCTCGTCTTCGTTCCTGAGGCCCTCCTTCCCCCTCTTCGACCCAAGCTCAGGCAACGCCGAAGTGGTGGTCCTCCGTGCCGGCATGCTGAGTAGGCTTCAGCTCGTCCTTCGACGGTTCTTGGCGCCGCTGCCCTCGCTCTCCTGGCCCGTCAGCGTCCATAGCGGCCGGCTCCTCCGCCAAGGAGGAGATCATCATCTCCTTCAAGGACAAGGATGACCAGGCACCACCGCAGCAGCCGCCCCGGCTCCTCAGGGAGGCCGCTCTGACGGACGAGATTTCGTCTGCCAGATCGAGATAATAATGAGCGGTCGCTCGGTTACATGGGGCCATCGCCGCCATTGAAGGAGGAGTCGCCGTCCCCCCTCTCCCCCCCCTCCCCCCCCCCTCCCCCCGCGCCACCGCCTGAAGCCTGACCCATCGTCCGCGCTCCTGCGGGTGAAGGAGGAGCCGGCCTCGCACAAGAAGAACCGCGGCATCTAGATCGGATGTTGCGAGAAGGAGGAGCCGGCCTCACCCCCGCACCACAGCAGCGTCAAGATCGGGCGCCGGGATAAAGGAGGAGCCTGCGTCCCCGACACGTAGCCGGTACGGCTGCATCGAGGCGCCGTTATCACTGCCACGCCACTGCTGCCTCGTCGTCAAGGAGGAGCTGCCGCCCACGATCAAGAGGGCCCGGGGCCGCCTCCTCCACTCCCTCGGAGGAGGCGGTTACAACGGTCCCTCGGGCTTGAGGGGCATCGTGTCTGAGGCGGAGCGCACGGCTCGGCAGCAGGTGAGGTATGATCGACACAATGCCAGTCACCGCTTCACATTCGCCAAGAGCGACATGGCGCCGGACTGGGTCAGCAACGACCCAGACCTCACTGCCACGTGGGCGCTCGACTGCTTCGTGACCACAACGGAGATGGCTGCCAGGCGTCGCCGCCGCCTTGACAGTGAGCTCACCAAGAACGGTGACGAGTGGTCGCTTAGCAAGTGCTCCACCAGCGCTGGTTGCGACAAGGCCGTCGCTAGGGCTTCGAAGGCCACGTCGGCAGTGGCCGCGACGGCACTCCGTACGGCGCAGCAGGAGGCGGAGCGGCTACTCCGCCGTTGAGGGGACCATGACGACGATGATATAGATGGAGACAGCGGTGCAGCAGGGTAGGGTGGCCACGCGTACAAGGTGGTCGTGCGGTATTGGGTTTAGCTTTTTTCTAGTTTTTTAGTGAAACGGTTGAAATATCAACCTTTTTAAGTAAATTATATCCGAATTTGAATGAATTCCATCAGGTTTGATCGAATTTTTGTGAGAATGGTGCAAATTGTTAGCCAGATGTATGAGGCTAGGGTTAGATGGCGTCCTCCTGCATCCATGTTTGCGGATGGATGTGGGAGAAAATTTGCAGGCTGTCGTTAGAGGTTCCCTAAGGATACTCACGTAGCTCACACTGACTTTATTACAGTAAACCACATAATTAATTCTATGTTTTCTTCACGGAAAAAAAACATGATAGTTTGCGAGGCATAATATATTATAGAAGTTCAAGATGATGCCAGGTACCACAAGACGATCTATACTCGTGAAATACTTCTTTCGTCTATTAGAGCGATTTTGATACTAGAGTACAAACTATAACATCTGTTTACACAGACTGGTCTAGAGAAGAGAGGTCGGGCCTACCTTATTGTTAACTTGATACCCCGCGCGTTGCTGCAGAAATTGTAGCTGAAAAAAATTGGATATATATTAGACAAAGGAAATATAAATAATTTGGCATGATGTCTCTCAGCTAAAGTAAAACAATTTCATGCACAACTCGCTTGAAAAATGAAAATGTATTCCATGTCCAACAGGTTAGAATTGCCCATCATTGAGAAGAACTTTAACAAAAAAAGTAACCTGCAAATACATGATATTTTGATTATCTAGAGATACATCCAGAATACATCAGTAATCACAAATAGAGGATGTGATGAACGAAGAAGAAGATTATGGAAGCCATACCAACAAAGGAGATTGCTGCAAGCTAATTTCTTCACATGTCTTCAGGAAAATCAGTGCAATCCTGATAACAAAACTGTGGGACTGGAGTTACTTAAGTAACACGATTGACAGAATATGCTAGAGAAAATAGGAATAGACGAATAGTCAATAGCCAATCTGCAACTTGAGCTTGAGGTTGTGCGCGACGGATTAGATGGTCATCATGCGGTACTTGACGGCATGGCCCACTGGCCCTTCACGAGCTAGAAGCTGCACAGCTTCATCTGCAGGTACACCGTGTTAGCCCACGTAGATCGCGGCCCTGCTTGAATAGCGACGTGTTCTGGAGCACCGTCGCCGCCAATCCATCGATCTGGCCAGAAGCTAGCGTCGTCGACGGGCTTCATCAAAACAGTGTGAGCACGGTCAGAACCCCCGCGGCGGCGGCCATCGCCGGCCCGCGGGATCCCCGGCGGCGCCGGCAGGGACGGTGCCTCCCGCCGTCGAGCCCCGATCGTGATAGTGACGGCGAGCTTCGTGGCATTGGCGCAGTGGCCGGGGATGTCGCAAATGAGGTAGTACGCGTCGGCGGTCATGCCGCTGTCGCCGTTGCTCTTGGAGTTGTCGCCCGAGCATGTGTAGTAGCCGCTCTTCCCGCAGGCGTGCACCATGGTGTCGTCCGGGAGCACCTTTCCCTCGATGACGCCGATGACCTCACACATGAGCCAGCCCCCTTATCTTAGCGAAGATGAAGATCATCTGTCGAGAGTAATGGAAAATCAATAGGGGAAGTTAATTGGAGAGACGATAGGGCGGCAGAAACGTTGGAAAATAAATCGATAGAGTTATTGCGAGGTGAGAAGACAAGGAAGGAGGGCTCAACATGCAACAGCAGAGGTGTGGATCACGGTAGTGCCACCGAGAATTTGTGACGGTCGGCCCATGAGGGAGAAAGACGCCCATGGTCATCCTATGGAGGGTCCTCCTCCTACCTTAAACTAAAAGTACTACCTCCGTCCTGGTTACTGTTCATGCATGTCAAATTTTGGCTAAATACGAATCTAGCGATATAATTAGCAAAATGATCATGCATATCAACAAAAAATTACATCACTGAAAACTATGTTCAAATACGAATCGAACGGTATAATTTTTTAACATGCACTACTATCATTTTGTCAATTACATCTTTAGTCAAAATTTAGCACCATTACAAAGGGACCAATAAACCAGGACGGAGGTAATGTCGAGGCAAAGCACAGGCCAACAACAGGAGTGGGGAATCTGGGCTGGTTTTGGGAACCTTCTAGATAGTTACCAGAACAGGGTTTTTCTGTTTATTTTCTTCTACTAGTTTTTCACGTTTTTCTGTGTCTTTTCTCTTCCTTTTTTTTCTTTTCTGTTCTTTTTCTTTTTTGTTTATTATTTTTCCTTTTTTCATTTTAATGTGTGATTTTATTTTCAAGTTTTGTCAAACAATTCAAATATTAGTCAAAATATCTAAAATGTTCTGTTTTCAAACGAAAAAACATATATTTTTTTAAAAATCATAGTTCCAAATTTTGTTCATAATTTCAAAAAATGATCCTTTTCAAAATATATGAAATCCACAAAATACCACATTCAAAAAAATCAAAATTTCCAAAAAAATCTGAATTTCAAATTTTGTCCATGTTTTCAAAAAATGTTTGGAGTTCCAAAATTTTGCTCATGTTTACAAAAATAGTTTGCAATTTCAACATTTGTTCGTGTTTTCAAGAAAGTTCGGAATTTCAATTTTATTCATGTTTTCTAAAAAAGTTGAGAGTTTCAAAAAAACTGTGTTTCCAAAAGTTGTTCGGAATTTTTTAATTTGTTCATTTTTCAAGGAAGTTCGGAGTTTAGAAAAAATGTGTTTTAATTGTTTGGAATATAAATTCTTTTGTTCTCATTTTTCAATATATCTACATAATTCCAAAAAGGTGTTCCAAATTTTCAAAGATTGTTCGTGTTTTCAAAATATGGTACGCATTTCGAAAAGAAATTGGAATTTAATATTTTTTTGTGTTTTTCAAAACATTGAGTAATGCTTATTTACCTGCTGCAGTTTGTTCTTTAGACTTGGTGCTACTCATTTTCATGTCCGTGTATACAGTTCAGCTGGCTAGTGCGGTACCGACCCCTAGAGAATGTCTGGAGATCGAATTCTAGGTTTCGCACAAAGGCTAGTTTGGACCCTCGCCATCCTCCACCCTTACTCCCAATCCTCACAACCGGTCCCGATCCACCGCCGGAGATGTCGTCCAGCATGACCCACACTGCCGCGATGGAGACGCGGTCCGCCTTGTCCGTCGGCGATCATGTTGGATGCGAGAAAGGAAAGGATGGTCAGACCAGAAGAGGGCGGAGAAGAATCTGGAAATTGAGAGGTAGAGGATCGAGTTGGAGAAGCAATAAGCGGCGATCAAATGGGAGCTCGAGAAGGCCAAGACATTTGGCGACATAGAGGTTGAGAAGGAGAGGTTGCAACTCGCACGGGACGTGGAAGATGCGAGGATCATGTCGGCGAATGAGACCCTCGATGATGAGCATGTTCAGAAGTGGCTTGCGGACAAAAAGATGAAGATCAACGACCACAGGAAGTATGAGGCGGCGAGGGCGGCTGCGACCCAGTTGCAGGCGGAGCAGGTAGCCCGGATGCAGGCGGAGGAGGTTGCCCGGATGCACGCAGAGCAGGACAAGCAGGATGCGTTCCGCTCGGAGCAGGCGCCCAGCCAGTGATCCAAGGCCATCCGTCATGCTCAGACATTGATTTCATTTTACCATGTCCGATTTGTCGAACTATGATTTGCTTTACTTTGTTTCGAACTTTGGCATTCAGACAGTTTGTACCGCATGGTCAACGTGCATGGCTTGCATAGACTTGAGAATCTGAATTTGTGGTATGTGGATGTGCGGCGCAACATTTGAGGGGTGCCCGGTCAGTGCCCGCGGGCGCGTCCGGGCTAGGTTGCTAATGTGGATGGTCTGCATGTGAAGAGAATTAGCTTAGTAGGGATCAACTATTTAGGTATTATAGATTCGAGGGGCAGATGGAGAGTGCCAAGTCAAGAAGTTCATTGATTGACAGTGTATATAGCAGGAGTTCATGAAAAGAAATCATATTAGAAACGTCAGAAATGACAAGCATGCAACCGAACTGATCTGGAGCCAGCACGGAGTCATCTCTGGTGACAATCTCTTTTGGCTGTGAAAGCTAACACTCAGTAAAAATCGTGTCAGTACTTTATTTCCGAGTAGTGCGCGCTACAGTACCAGATCACCAGCGTTAGATCGCAATAACTTCTCATGGACCGACTTCTTCATCTCCGAGTTATTGCGCCATGCATGGCAACAACCACCCGCTTGCCGGCTGCCACCTTCCATTTAATTACTGTCACGCGCTCGCACCTGTCCATCTCGTCCTCCTCCTCCCTTTAAACCCCCCTGCCACCGCGTTACTCGGCTCACACACCTCTCTGAGACCAACCAGCCATGAGCAAGTGGTGGTGCATCGCCTCCCTCGTACTGTGCCTCGCCGTGGTGGCGGCGGGCAGGGGTATGCCTGCCGGCGACGACTGCGATATTGTCGTTAATGCGGCCGGTCGTAACAATCAAGACGGTGATGGTTTCGATGAAGCCAA
This sequence comes from Triticum urartu, assembly GCF_056163025.1. Classification (NCBI taxonomy): domain Eukaryota; kingdom Viridiplantae; phylum Streptophyta; class Magnoliopsida; order Poales; family Poaceae; genus Triticum; species Triticum urartu. The sequence continues at coordinate 742,203,861 of NC_141875.1, read as the reverse complement.
GACTGCCTTTGCTGGGAGCACTGGTGGTGACGGCGGGCTCTTCGGTGGTGCCATCAACGGTGGCCCGCTCGGCGGGGGCATCGCCGGCTTTGGCCCGCACGGCGGGTTTGGGGCTGGCGCCGGGCCGTTCGGTGGTTTCGGCGGTGGCTTCGGCGCTGGTAGCGGAGGTGGAGGAGGGGGAGGCGGAGGCGGCGTGATACCTTGAGGTGGCCGGTACACGAGCGCGTATGTGAACGTCGTAGTAGCTGAATGTGTGTCCCTGCTTTCAATTACATGTATCTGTTAGTGTAATAAGAAGTCCTTGGATTAGCTGCGTGAGCATGCATGTATGGCTCGTACGTGTCACAAAGTCATTGGCCACAGCGTGTGCATATCTGAGGGCATGTACAATAGTTCTATCTTAGCAATGTCACGTAGGATAAATGATAAGGTGGAGGAGAGAGAAATCAAAAGAAAGGTTTGTCTTCTCTTATTTAAGATAAGACAAAAGATGATCTCTTAGCATAATATGTCTCACCATATTTTTAGGAATAGCTAGTTATTGAAGATAAGGCTAAGAGATGACCCATTGTAGACACGTTTTTTTATCATCTCTAAATTACATGCAAAACTTAAGATAAGACTATCTTATCAACCATTGTACATGCCCTAATGAAAGCAGTGGTGTGTGTGTCTTGGTCTGAGCATGGATGCATGGAGTTAGCCCTGTTGCGGTGTTTGTATTATTGAATTCATATTCCAGCCAACTCATTCAAAAGTCTGAACTGATGAAGAGAGATGGGCAATATATTTCAATACCCCCCGCCCCCTCACGTTTAGGCTATTTTTGTCCTTAGATGTGAGATCGATGTAGGTCGCATAATATACTGCGTTGGTAAGGTTTTGAACTCAAGACCTTTTGGCTCAAATACCATATAAAGTTGCGAGAAGCATATGCCTCTGCAGGGACACGTTACGTGTTTATATATGCAGAAGGATTACAGAGTTAGTTGTCAGGTAGTTGCTAGATTGATCTCCAAGTCATAATCTATACAAGAGATGAGATCATCCGCAATGACCCTAACAACCAGGATTACAAACACAACGCCGACCCTTATCTACTCGTGTGTATGGTTTATACATTTACCGTACACACGTTATACATTATACACTTTTAACATGTATCATATTGATGCTAATTAATTTAGCTCCAAAGTCTAAACTACATAGTTGCATTTTCCCTCGAACGTCCTTCATTCTTAAGCACTGCTGACATGCAAGTCATTTGCATCTGCTAGTGATATATTTTGATCTGAATCTTCCGTGATTCATAAGCGGTAGAACGTGTATTCTTGGTGAAAAGTTGCAAAACTTTATGCTGTACCACGAGAAAGATCCAACGGCAAAGTAACTCGCCCGTGGCCTTTTACATACAAGGAAACATGGGCTCACAACATTTACAGTCTGCCACTCCAAACCTGTCTCAAACGTCCGGATGGACTCCCGGTCACTGACCGGTCATAAAATTTCAACCCAGCCGGCGCCTCAAACGGGCCTCAAACGCCCGGACTAATCGGTACCCCTCATATCCGGCCAAAATATGGAGCGGATATGGGAGCATCAGGGCGCGCCCGCCACATCGGACCGGCGTTGGGGTCTCACATGAAAACCCGGCGGTCCGAAGCTTGTCTTCTTCGTTGGACCGATTTCGCTGCGTGGCACCTCTCCGGTGGGCCGTGTAGTGCCTAGCCTGTTATTTTAGCCGACCGTCTGCACCGAAACCCTACCCCTCCACATTTTCCTTCGCTCGTCTATCGCCGACGCCACTTTCCACACCCTGTCCGCCACCACTAGTAGCCATGTCCCCACACGCCGGATATGGGGCCACCCATTTGTAACGTTGGAGTGCCGGCTGCTGCTCTTTGAGCAGAACCGGGCAAGGTGCGAAACCCAAACCGCAGTAGAGCTACGTCCGGATGCAGTGGATCCGGAGGAGTTGGAGGAGAAGGGGGGGGGTTGAGGAGGAGCAGGAGCAGGACAAGGAGGAGCCGGAGTAGGATGTGAGGGACACAGGGGACGCGGATCTGTGGGTGGAGCAGCAGGCCATCCTCGATTCCCTCTGCTCGGAGTCGGATGCGGAGGCGAGACGCCGTCGCCGATAGGAGATGGAGGCGCAGCACGCCGCAGAGCAGTAGGAGGAGATGTTCGCGTACATGGATGAGGTCGAGCAGGAGGAGGAGGAGACGGAGCCCTCCTACATGCCCGTCCACCCGGCGCGCGGCACTCCAACGATGAAGATTAGCTAGGGTGGTATGTAGGATTTTATTTTTTTGCATGCTTTGTATGAATCTAAGTGTTGAAATATGAGAGATTCGGGTGCATGGTAGTTAATTTAAGACGTGGCCGGTCACTTTCTACGAACGCGCCCAATCAGGTTCACGAGTGTTTGAGGGACTGAATTCGTCAAGTACGGCTCTAGATGCTCTCATGCGTGACATCGCATTGATATCTAACATCCCAGTAGGCTGGGGTTGTGACTGCCATATGGGGCCATAGCCCTGACTGCCAGGTGGGCGTGCCACTAGCCTGTACAGTACCGCACAGCAGTCTCTATCCCATGCACGTAGGCATATCCCGGTCAGAAGCCATATTCCGGTCATAGTAGCGATTTTACTTGTTTGAAAATACCTATTTTATGTTGATCTCGCTTATTTCGAAATACCGAGTTTACTTGTTTCAAAAAAGTTATTTTTCTTTATTGAAAAAACATTTCACTCGTTTCAAAAATCATATTCCACTGATTTCGACCAATGAAGTCATTTCAAATAACTGATTTCACTCATTTCAACTAACAGGTTTCACTCACCTCAAAAACATAAACTTACCCAATTTGAAATACTGATTTCACTCATTTCAAATATCATATTTCACTCATTTTAACATCCTGATTTCAGTCAATTAAAAAATCACACATTCCAAACAAATTGATTTCACTCACTTCAAATAGCAGATTTCATTTCAAAAGACAATCACTCATCTCAAAATTTTGATTCCACTGATTTCAAAACACTGATTTACTCATTTTAGAAAACTAATTTCACCACTTCAAACACATATTTCACTCATTTGGAAACAATGATTTAACTTCAGAAAAATAATTTCTCTCATTTCAAAAAAAATCACTAGTTTAAAAAATCATTGAATTCCAAAAATTGATTTAGCTCATATTGGGCTTGTTTGGAGATATCATCAAAAGAAAGAGACAAGTTTCACATTATTTATTGGCAATTTATTTCAACATATTGGGCTTGTTCTAAGTTTAAGCTTGGAAAATTAAATTTATGTACTAGTTGGTGGGAAAGACAAGTGTGGTGTGAGAGAAAGTTAAGACTCAATGAAAAAATTTCTATCCTATGCATCAAATGACATCTTCTCTATAGAAATTGAGATGCATGTCATCTCACTTCTTATGATTTTCCTATTCCTATAATATTCCTATCCTATGAACCAAGGGAGTGTATATGTGACATCTGTACTATTAAAGGGGGATCTGCCGTCGTCGTGATGGTTGGACCACCCCCTCCCCCTTTGTGATCGCACTTCGTAAACGCCGGTACGATCCGAAAAACGCAGGCCTCTTGCGGTCGCTACTTCCCCGTAGGAATAATCCATCGTACAAACCAGGGAAACAACTGCCCACTAACACACGTCGTGCTCTCGGTCACCCCTCGCTCCTGTCTCTATCGCGTGAAAAATCGCCGCCGCTCCGCCCACGAACCTACGCACCATCGCTCCCAATCCACGCATGGCTAACGACGAGGGCAGGTGGCGGATGCCGGGAACGATGAGGAGCTGGCGATGCCGGCGCACGTCCGGTGCCCGATCTCGCTTGAGCTCATGAAGGACCCGGTCAAGGCACCTACGGGCATCAACAATGGCCGGGAGAGGTGGCTAGTGCGGGGGCGCGACACGTGCCCCATCACCGGCGGCCCCGTGTGGCTCGCCGACCTCGTCCCCAACAACGCCACGCGCCACATGATCCAGGACTGGTGCGTCGCCAACCGAGCCGAGCAGGTGCCCGTCGCCGAGGCCGACGCCGCCGAGGTGCTCGCCGCCTTCGTGCGCGGGAACGCGGCGGCCTGCGGGCAGGGGGCCGCCAGGGCCATTGGGAAGGAGAGCGACCGCAACCGCCGGTGCCTCGTGGCTGCCGGCGCCGCCCGCCAGCTCGCCTCGGCTTTCCATAGCCTCACCGGAGAGCCCGTGGAGAGCACCAGCGCCGCAGCATTGAGCGCGCTGGGGACGATCTTGGCGGCCCTTACCATGTTCTTCCCGCTCGACGACGAGGCCCGGCGCTGCATTGCCTCCCAGGCGTCTCACAAGTCACAAGACCCTTATCTCGGTGCTCTCGCACGGTGAGGTCGCCGCACGGGCCAGCGCGCCGCCATTGTCCACCGCGAGCTCGCCTCATCCACCGACCGGCACGCCGTCAACGTTATCTCGAGGACGCCCGGCGTGTGCAGTGCGCTCGTCAGCCTCGTCAGGAACCCCGTGTCCCTGCAGGCCACCAAGGCCGCGCTCATCACGGCCTACTACCCCATCTCCAGCAGCGACCGCCTGCTTCACCGACGTCGTTGTGGAGCTCGTCGTGGACACTGACAAGGGGACGAGCGAGAAGGCACTGGCCGTGCTCGATGGCGTCCTGTGCGCCGACACCGGCCTCAGGTCCGCGTGTGCGTACGCGCTGGTCATGCCGGTGCTGGTCAAGAAGGTGTTCCACGTGTCCGACATGGCCAAGGAGTTTGCCCGTCTCCGTGCTCTGGCACCTCTTTTGTGCCGCGGACACCGGCGCTGGCGCGCGCTGCTACGAGGCACTGCGTGTGGGCTCCTACCGGAAGCTGCTCCAGGTGTGCTGAGGCGGCGTGACCGAGGATCGGGCCAGCGAGCTGCTCAAGCTGCTCAATGGTTTCAGGGGCAGCGTAGAGTACATCGAGACGATGGACTTCAAGGGGCTCAAGAAGTCAAGAGGCCATTTTGATCGGTGTAGATGCTGAATCTTTAGCGTCTGCTTTCACCCTTGTTTAGATTGTTTTGGGAGCTAGACTAGATATCTGGATAAAACATACTCCAGAATGGCTAGATTTTTTTTACACCATAATTGAATACTCGTATACAAAATGATCAACAAAAAAGAGAATTGAACTTTGTCTAATTGCTGTCATGTTTATCTTCACAATTTGAAAGTTATTTCGTGTTATTTACGATTTTGAAGTGATCCTCACATTACAGAAAGCACTGGGAGAAAGAATTGATAGTTGGCGTTATATGGATGAATATCCATCATGTTTGACATATACTTTCGAATTAGAACAATAACGTGTCTATACATTTTTTTAAAGTTCCGTAGCAACGCACGGGCATTCGACTAGTTGAAGGTAAAAGGTGGCCAGGGTCATGGTCAAATGGTGTCAGTTGAGGTGACGTGCTAGAAGGAATACAAAACAGCAATCGGTAGGGACCGACTAGATGTCAATTAACTGAATCCTATATCCCGAGAGCAATATTTTGAATATTGCCTAAGAGTCACCGCCATTATCTTATTTATCTTAACATGCAACCTATCCAGATCGTTAAGTAGGTCCACCATGTAAAAATACTTTCCCACTAAGTCTCCGTGTGCAGCTCCCACTAATCTTCATGCGCGTGCAACATGCCACAAAATAACCAATAACTACTTTAGTTTGTGTTTGCTACATGTATATGCCTTGACGCCATCCGATCCACTCAGAGGTCCAACACAAGTCACTGTTCAACCATTGGTTAGACTTCACGTGTTGTTAATGTGATCGTCTTGTTCCTAAAGCGCAACCAACCGTCTTCTCATTCACATTCTCTCGTGCTTCTTGTTTATGCCTCTTTTGCTCCCCACAGGTCACATAATTCCTCACTTCTCCATCTTGTTGTCCATGCTATGCTACCATCAAGAGTAGTTGTAGATTTGGTCGTTGCATGCGGTTGTCTCTTTTTGGCATTCCCTGTGCTGCTGACTCTTTTCTTCATCTGTCCATAACATATGGAGATAGAACATGCTAATAGTGTGTTTGTTTTATCCCCCGTCATTCATCTCTGCATGTTGTTGACTAAAAAACAATCAAACCATGTGATCGGAACTTTTTTCTTGTCCAAATCAGTTTTTATAGATTGTAAATAGAAAATTAAGTCATTTGCACTATTTTGGCCGCAAGATTCTGTCACGTGTGCCCATGGGCTGTGTATCCTAGTATATTATAGGAAAAATGAACCAAAGCAATTTAAAGGTATGCTTTCTGAAATATTCTTTCACATTCATTAAATTTAACGGTAACATCTTTGTGTTTATTGTTTATATTAATGCAAAATTTGACTTGCATACTAGACGGACACTATGTGACTAATTCATGACTAAAGACTACAGTTTGACTGACGGCATGTGTATTGTGTAACTTATGTGCTGATAATAGCGCATGCTATAAACTATGAAATTCTATCTTTGTGTTCTTTGTTTGTGCATACTATTATATATTATTTGATGAGGAACTTCTTCATGACTGTTATATAAAATTTTGATTTAATACTTAATTAGTTTACATTTTTATCCTTAAATTTTGGCAGCAATGTGCAGGAGATTTGTCTAGTATATTTGTGTCAGTATATTTGGATATGGGGGAACCACATTGCGGCTCTCTGTCAGGATCGTGCATAGTGTCATCGCAAAGTTTGACAAGCAGAAGCGGGGCATAGCTGAGGATATGAGATGAGGTGGGATCCTATGGTTTCTGGCACTTAGCAAGCTGATTCTCGAGCTCCCAGTGGCGCCTCATTTATCTACAAGTTATAGGAAAACATGATACATAACGTAGGTTGCAATTGGTTTGAAGATTTAACTATAGTTGCACTTTCCGTACGTTCATTGGTATAACCTGTAAGCATAGTAGAAGGATGATTCCCATCCATAATTTCCAGGAATGACTCAAACCCAGCTACTCTCTCCTCTCGCATAAGTACACCTCAAAAAATGGTTGACAAAAAATGATTGTTGACACCTACAAATATTCCAAACGGCATATTGTAGAGATTCGTGCAGTATGTGGTTATGCATGTTGTACACCTTGCCAAGACTTGTATGTTTTCACGGAGGCTTGTTATAAAACCTCTGAGAACAGGATCAATCACGCAGTAGGACTTCCATTGCCACTTTTCTTCACGTCCTTGCTACATCGGTTGGTTATGCATGTTGTCAAATATGCTCACACACCATACATGGTAAGCTACTCTTAGGAGATGGAGCCTCACCTTGCATTGTGTTCTGCAAAAAGTTGCATTATCATTCTCACATCTACCCTGCAAACCACTGAATAATCTATTAAATTCAGACCAGCTATGTTTTTTTAGGATATACTAGGACATCATAAGACTAACAAAAAATATTTGCAATTATTTTTTGAGCCAAATAGAGATTATCCTCTCCAAATTTCAACCCATGTCTTTGATGACTACTAAAAAAAGAGAAACAAGAAAATATTTGCAAATATGAACATGGCATGGACACACGAATTCCTGCATTAGTTGGTATCCCGGATCGGTGCTTTTTGTTGATAATCTGATTCTGCCATGTCGAATGCTAAATCCGTAATCCCAAGAAAAAAGATTATATAGGTCGTAGCTCGTAAGCTTCCGAGGAGGAATCAAAGGGCATGCCAACGGTAGGTGCGAACATCTCTGTGACACTCTGATTGCCAGTGTTCAGTATCCATTTTTCCAGTGTGCCAATTTTGCTAGGTACTCCCTTCACAAAGAAATATAAGATTGTTTATATCACTAAAGTAATGATCTAAATACTCTTATATTTTTCTTGTACGTTGATGACAGAATTCAGTTATTTATCGTCACGTAATAGCATCATTCAATATCTATTTGGCTTTCACTGGATTTAATATTGCAGGGCGAAACAGAAATTCCTAGTGTCTATGAATGTCATGCAAATTAAACAACCCATTGCAAAGCTAACTATCAAGGCGTCCACATTTTAGGGATGATAACTGAATGTATGAGTACAATGGATGCAACTATAGAAAGAAAACTCGGATTTGCAAAAGTAATACCTGTGTTTCCAGTCGCCAACCAGTCGACCATCATCTCTATATTCGACTTCTCCAGCCGACTGTTCATGTGTGTGGTATCACTAATGCAGAATCGGGCAATAGCACCGGTTCGTAAGGCCCTTTAGAGCCGGTTCAGTAACCGGCACTAAAGTGTGGGCACTAAAGGTCCCCCCTTTAGTACCGGTTCAGCACGAACCGGTGCTAAAGGGCAACCACGTGGCACGAGCCAGCTCCGGGGGCAGGGAGCCCTTTAGTACCGGTTGGTGACACCAACCGGTATTAAAAGGTTGGGTGGTTTTGGGTTTATGATTTCTTTTTCATTTAATTTTGTGTTTTCCATTTAATTATTTTTCGTTTGCTGGTATTTTACGATACTACATATTGTACACGTTATGCATATATATAAATAGAATTTCTAGTAGAACCGATCATATATATAGACACACACACACACACACAATTAGCTAGCTATATACAATTTCTCCTAATTGGTGCCTTCGGAGCCAGTGGCATTAGCCTAATTGGTGCCTTCGGAGCACGATAACAATTGGAAGTGGTTCATGGGGTGGTAGCGGGTAAAAGTATTCTCCTTTGGGATCTATGACCTGACCAAGAAAAAATCCTGCTATTTCCTCTTGAATTGCTTCTATGCGGTCATCTGGTAGGAGCTTCTCCCGCACCTCTTTGAACTGTTAAGAAGGAGATCAATATGTATGCGTAGTAGTTGTGTGACTAGATATCAATAATGGTGTAAAAATTGTGAATAGTGTTCTGACAAACGTACCCACTCCTGTCTTTGAGATCTGCTCCTTTCGGACGCCATCATGCGAATGTTCTCGCAAACGTAGTATGCACACAGATTATTCCCCGGCGCCTGCTTCAGGGCCTTTATGAGAATGAAATATGATCAGAATAATTAATCAAGCATGATAATAAAAGAGATGACAGCTAGCTAGTACTACTTAATTACTTACCATGGATCGATACCATTTCAGATTTCATTTCCATTGGCATGGAGTGACGCTGATGAACTTTGCCCAATCCCTGCCTGCCGACAAAGAAAATGAATAAATGGGTTATTAAATAGTTGTTATCAGGAAATGGCGAACTAATTAAATAGGCCGAGATATAGTTAATAATGATTGAAATTACCTGTTGACTATCCCCTTCACGATGGTGTAGTCAGTTGGTTTCTTAATTGTGAGTCTAGTACTTCAACTGTTACTTCATCAACTTTAATGATTAACAAGATCTAGTGAAATCTGCATGCACACACGTTTGCATGTCTTAATTAAGCAGGCATATGTAAGCAAAAACATGTAGCTAGCTAGTAGGCAAAAACAGAATTTGTAGTACAAGACAGTGTGACTAACTCGAAGTTGTAAGGAAGTAGTATATCTTCATTGTATTTGAGGCGCTTGAAGAACTCTAGCATGCTTTCATCTATACTTTTTTTCATAATATGGATCTAATTTCCATGTGTATTCATTATTGGTATTTGGGTCAACGAACCCAATGCCATAGCGTCCACCTTTTTTCATTTCATAAATCTTCATCCTGCATAATACCACAGAAAAGAATATAGTGAGGATAATTACAGGTAATGATTGATCAAAATGATCACTACAGCTAGCTTGAGACTTAAATTACAGAAAGAAATCACTTAAAGACAATAGCAACTGACGATAGATTTGTCGAGTGCGTCTTGATTGTATAACTGAAATAGTTCTGAATACTCAACGGACACAGCTTTCTCATGGTAGTAATGATCCTTCTTGACATTCACCATGAGGGACTCTCGATTGGAAATCTTGGTAATGTCCATGTACCATTGATGCAATTCATACGTTCTCGTTGGGAGCTTCTTGTCCTCGTCTGGCTCGACCAAAGGTTGGCCTCAGACATATTTCCGTTTTATTTCCTCCTCTCTAGTCGGAGACATGGGCTCGATATCGAGGAGTTGTCCAACAATGATCATGAGGCTTTTAGCCTGCTCAATATGCTCCTCGGTTATTACCACATCGCCCAGCTCGGGAACGTAAACGGTTTGCCCACAATAATATTGGGCGCGCCTACTCTCATGTGTTGTTGGCACAACAAGCGGGGGGATTGATTGTGCCGCCTGTTCTCCCAGCTGGGGAACAGTTTTACAACTCCTTTTGCCAGCTGATTTGCTCGAGCTCGAGCTCGCCTCTTTCTGTAGACGTGCTCGATTTAACTTCCTGAGGTGGCGCTCATAGTCTGTGTCAACAGGCTTGGGAGCTGGTGCTCTAGCCATACGAATGAAGTGGTCAATCTTTTCCTCAGGCACTTTCTCCCTTGGCGACGGTGGCGGTTTCGGTGCAAAATGGGCTTCCACCTTGGCCTTCGATATGGCTGCGTTTTCCTCCTCGGACTTGTCGTAAGGCCTCTGCGGAAGAGGCGCAAGGCTGCTTGGACCATATTGAAATCGCTTGCCTCCGCCTGTACCTCCAGTACTACCTCGACTTGTACCGCTACGCACCATAGCTGAGGCGGCTCTCTTCCGTGATTGCTGAGGCAGCGAAGACGGCTGACGTGGCGGAGTTGGAGGAGGAGGAGTGGCCTGAAGCTGTGCCGGACTTGGAGGAGGAGTGGCGTGACGCTTTGCCGGACTTGGAGGAGGAGGAGTGGCCTGAAGCTATGCCGGACTTGGAGGAGGAGTGGCCTGACGCATTGGTGGACTTGGAGGAGTGAGAGTCTGCTGACTCGGTGGCGGACTTCGACGAGGAGTCGGATGACGCGGTGTCGGTGGCCTTCGAAAGATGATGCAATCCTTTCTCCATAGGATGATACGATGGTTGGCCTCTCCCAGTGTGTGCTCCTCGTCACCTCCAGGAATGTCAAGCTCTAGCCCCGAATATTGGTCCACCACCTCATCAACCAAGACACGAGCATAGCCCATTGGAATCGGGTTGCAATGGAAGGTTGCCTCGGGGGGATTTGTAAAAGCAAGGGCGTCCGCCACCTTCATGGATATGTTCTTCATTTTGAAGTGTAGCTCGCAGTTAGTGTTCTTCATGATGTCATCCACTAGGTAGCTATCCAGCAATGCGTCGCCCGGGGCGAAACCCACGCTGCTTCTCGGCATGGATGGGACGGTTCTATCCAATGCTGGATCATCCGCTAGCTGCTGCAGCTACTGAGACCCCCTTTGCTGGCTAAGTGAGTCGATCTGCTCCTGCTGCCGCTGGAATTTGACTGCCAAGTCCGCGTGCGCTGATTCTAGGCCTTGAAGGCGTTCATAGTCCAGCTTCCTCTGCTCCTCCTCCATCTTCCTCTTCTTCTCCTCTGCAATCTTCTTTCTCGCACGGGTTCTGTAGTCGGCGTTCCAGTCCCAAAACCCCTCATACCATGGAATAGCGCCCTTGCCTCGTGTTCTTCCCGGGTGTTCAGGATTTCCCAGGGCACGCGTAAGCTCGTCATTCTCTCTGTTGGGCTGGAACACCCCCGATCGAGCCTCTTCTATTGCAACAAGTAGCTTATCTTCGGCTCCGTCCAGACATGCCTTCTTCGAAACTTTGCCTGTCTTTGGGTCCAACTCCCCCCCATGCGCATAGAACCAAGTCCTGCACCTGGGGGGCCAGCTCAATGTTTTTGGAGTGACACCTGCATCCTCCATCTCTTTCTCAGACTTATCCCACTTAGGCATTGCCACCGCGTAGCCACCTGGCCCCAGCTTATTGAACTTATCCTTTTTTGCGGCATTGGCCTTGTTTATTCTCGACCGTTCCTTAGATAATTCCGATTCCTTGAATTTCATGAAATCGTCCCAATGAGCACTTTGCTTCTCTAGTGTTCCCTTGAATACTGGAGTCTTCTTTCCTCCCTTGAGGTACTTGTCCCATACACGATTCTTGTGGTTGTTGAATGCAACCGCCATCTTCCTAAGAGCAGCGTCCTTGACTTTCTCCACATCTGCATCTGTGAAATGATCTGGTAGGGTGAAATGTTCCATGAGCGTTTCCCAAAGCAGAAGTTTTTGTCTGTGGTCCACAATAGTAACTCCTGGATGTGGCTTTGCTGGCTCTCTCCATTCTTGAAGGGAGATTGGGAGTTGGTCCTTCACAGGAACTCCGCACTTACGAATGAACTTGTCCGCAATCTTCTTAGGCGCTAATGGTTCGCCATTAGGTTTGATGGCCTCGATATTGTACTTTACGCCCTCCTTCAACTTTTTGTTCGGGCCTCGTTTCCTGTTGCCTGAAGATTTGCTCGATCCGGATGGCTGAAAGAAGAAAGATCGATTCATTAATATATCTTCAAGTCATTTAAAACATGTGATGATCACCAGATGCATGCTTATATAAATATATATACCTCGCCAGTCTTTGTTGTTTCAAGATCAACATTTTCTTCATCATGTTCATAGTTCATGACTTCATCAATTCGGTCGTCTTGATCGAATATCATATCACCCTCCTCGGTGTTGTTTAGATATTCGGAGCCATCATAATCTTTTTCATTCTGATCATCATCTGGACCGCGAGGATTGCGTATGATATTGAACAGGGCCTCTTCTCCCTCTCTGCCGGTATTGTCCGCCATAGGTTTTATTTAACTAATCCAAAAGAAATATATTCAAATTATAATGCATGGATGCAATCAATTAATAAGGAAAAACTGAATCAATCATAGTACATAATAAGCATCATCGAATATAATCTCGAATACGTCGTCTCGAATAATAGATATAATCTCGAATATATCGTCTCGAATAATATATATAATCTCGAATAAATCATCTTGACTATCATATATCGAATACATCACTAGCTAGCTAGCTAATAAAGATCGAATACTAGAGAGTAATCTAGGCGGTGGACAACCAAAGTGAAGGAACCATCACTAGATCATAGCTCGGGTGATCTCCCCAAAGAACCTGCCAGGTATTGGAGAACCTGACGTCCATAGCAGCCATGTAACGATGGACGTGCTCGTCCTCCTCCTTGACACGGCGATGTACCACCTCCGGCGGGGCCGGCTCCCTCCGCACCGAAAGTGGCCCACGCGAACGCCACCAAAGGAGATGAGGGTCGACGACGGGACCCGGGGCCGGGTTCCTCACCAAGCGTCGCGCCCCTGAAGGTAGCACCTCCCAGTGCCAGCCCGGCGGAGCCCAGTCCCGGACATGAGTCCTCTGAAGCAGGACGTCGTCGCGAACGGGTCGACGGCGAGGATGCGGGCCGGGCATCGTCGACAACAAATACTATATGCCGCAAAAGTAAAGTAACATTTTTTAAATGATGGATTGTGATTTCATATATGCAAATTCTAAATTTTATAACTAAAACTAACATTTCTAATATTTCTATAACTAACACTAACATTTCTAATATTTCCATAACTAAAAAACATTTCTATATAACTAACATTTCTATATAACTAACATTTCTATATAACTAACATTTCTAATATTTCTATATAACTAACATTTCTAATATTTCTATATAACTAACATTTCTATATAACTAACATTTCTATATAACTAACATTTCTAATATTTCTATAACTAAAAAACATTTCTATACAACTAACATTTCTAATAATTCTATAACTAAAAAACAGAAAGATTGCTAACATTTCTATAACAATGTGTGTGTGTGGTACATGGCGGCCGGGGCAGGAGCTCACCGGCGAGGCGCGACGACGGGGGGGCGGCGACGAGGACGGGGACGGAGACGGAGACGGAGACGGCGACGGGGACGGGGCGGCGACGACGGGGACGGGGACGGGCCGGGCGGGGACAACGGGAGGACGGGGCGGGGCGCAGCGACGGGGACGACGGTGACGGGGTCGGCGACGGCGACGGACGGCGATGGGGGCAGCGACGAGGGGCGGCGGCGATGGGGCAGAGGAGAAAGAAGCAGAGGAAGAGATGAGAAACTGACAATTTTTTTGAAGTGTTTTCTTATCTAGAACAACCTTTAGTACCTGTTGGAGCCACCAACCGGTACTAAAGGTCTGTTTTGGCCAGGCCAAGTGACGTGAACGGCACCCCTTTACTACCGGGTGGTGGCTCCAACCGGTACTAAAGACCCCCCTTTAGTACCGGTTTGAGCCACCACCCGGTACTAAAGGGGGTGCACTCGCGCAGGTGCGGTGCGTCATGTTTAGTCCCACCTTGCTAGCCGAGGGGCGTCCGCACTGGTTTATAAGCCCCAGTGCGGTAGCTCCCTCGAGCTCCTCTCCAAAGCAAGCCTACTGGGCCTAAATGTTCGGTGCTGCCCTGTGGGCCTACTGGGCCTTTGCGGGCCTGCATCCTGGCCCAACATCAGGTTGGGTTTCTAGTCGTATGCAGGCCGCTGTGGCGCAGTAGGTGGGCTTTTTTTCTTATTTTTTTGCTTTATTTATTTTTGAGTTTTTTTTGCTGTATTTAGAGTTTCTTTGTGAATATTTTTTCTTTAGGTACAAAAAATTACAAACTTTCTGTTAGTACCGGTAGTTTACAAATTTGAATAGTTTAAATTTCTAATTATTTTAAATTTGTGTAAATCACTGGTTTGTGAATAACTTAACTTTGAAAATAGATTTTTCAGTGATTCTTTTTTCTTATGTTTAATATTAGTGTGTTTTATCATTATATTTCAATTTGGTAATGCTTAGGTTATTTAAAAAATGAAATGCCTTTGTAACGGATGAGTTTTCGTCCAAAACCCTGATACTACGAAAGAGATTGTCCATTTTGTACATGAAGTGCATCCAGTTTTTGCGGTAACCCTCTCTACTTTTTTGCACATGATATGTGGGTGAAATTATGATACCATGCCAACTTTCAACCTTTTCTGCGATAACCCTCTCTACTTTTTCGCGTTTCAAATGCCAAAACACATAACTAGCTACCCTAACTATTACAGAGATTCCCTCCTGGGTGTGAAACACAGAAGAAAGTGATGATAGTGAAGCCGATCACATACCAGATCTTTGGGTGTGAAACTTTTTCTTCGCGTGTGTCCCTTTGCGCCGTAGCCATGGAAAATCTTCATCATTTAACTGGTTGCTCGGGTCAATATTCACTATGAATGGAGCAATTTCATAAAACTTTTCATAATCTCCTGACATGTCTGTCTTGTCATCCACTCCCACGATGTTTCTCTTCCCAGAAAGAACTATGTGCCGCTTTGGCTCATCGTACGAGGCATTCGCTTCCTTATCTTTTCTTTTTCTCGGCTTGGTAGACATGTCCTTAATACAGAAAACATGTGCCACATCATTGGCTAGGACGAATGGTTTGTCTGCATACGCAAGATTGTTGAGATCCACTGTTGTCATTCCGTACTGCGGGTCTTCCGTTATCCCGCCTCGTGTCATATTGACCCATTTGCACCGAAACAAAGGGACCTTGAAACCACGTCAATAGTCAAGTTCCCATATGTCTTGTATATAACCATAATATGTTTCCTTTCCCGTCTTGGTTTCTGCATCAAAGCGGACACCACTGTTTTGGTTGGTGCTCTTCTTATCTTGGGCGATCATGTAAAATGTATTACCATTTATCTCGTACCCTTTGAAAGTCATTATATTCGAAGATGGTAACTGGGACAACAAGTACAGGTCATCTTCAATAGAGGTGTCATGCATGGTACGTGTCTGCAACCAGCTGGCGAAACTCCTGGTTTGTTCACGTGTAATCCAGTGATCAGACCGCTCCGGGTGTTTGGAGCGTAGCAAATTCTTGTGTTCATCCATATACGGAGCCACCAAGGCGGAATTCTGTAGAACTGTGTAGTGTGCTTCAGTGAGAGAATGTCCGTCCATACATATTATTTGTTCCCCTCCTAGCGTGCCTTTTCCATCCAGTTTGCCCTTATGCCGTGATTCAGGAACAGCAATCGGCTTAAGGTCAGGAATAAAGTCAATACAAAACTCAATGACCTCCTCATTTTCATGGCCCTTGGAGATGCTTCCTTCTGGCCTAGCACGGTTATGAACATATTTCTTTAAGACTCCCATGAACCTCTCAAAGGGGAACATATTGTGTAGAAATACAGGACCCAAAACATTAATCTCTTCGCATAGGTGAACTAGGACGTGCGTCATGATGTTGAAGAGGGATGGTGGGAACACCAACTCGAAACTGACAATACATTGCACCAAATCATTCTCTAACCTTGGTATGATTTCTGGATCGATTACCTTCTGAGAAATTGCATTGAGGAATGCACATAGCTTCACAATGGCTAATCGAACGTTTTCCAGTAGAAGCCCCCTCAATGCAACCGGAAGCAGTTGCGTCATAATCACGTGGCAGTCATGAGACTTTAGGTTCTGGAAATTTTTCTCTGCCATGTTTATTATTCCCTTTATATTCGACGAGAAGCCAGACGGTACCTTAATACTGAGCAGGCATTCAAAGAAGATTTCCTTCTCTTCTTTGGTAAGAGCATAGCTTGCATGACCCTGATGTATGCCGTCTTTTCCGTGCATACGTTGCTGGTCCTCCCGTGCCTCAGGTGTATCTTTTGTCTTACCATACACGCCCAAGAAGCCAAGCAGGGTCACACAAAGATTCTTCGTCACGTGCATCACGTCGATTGCGGAGCGGACCTCTAGGTCTTTCCAATAGGGCAGGTCCCAAAATATAGATTTCTTCTTCCACATGGGTGCGCGTCCGTTGACCATATCATGTACATCAGCACCAGTACGGTGGCGAGGCTTCGTCCGGTGATCCGCCTCACCTTTGAAATGCTTGCCTTTCTTTCTTACGGGATGCCTGCTCGGAAGAAATCAACGATGTCCCAGGTACACATTCTTCTTACAATTAGCCAAATATATACTGTCGGTATCGTCCAAACAGTGCGTGCATGCGCGGTATCCCTTGTTTAACTGTCCTGAAAGGTTACTGAGAGCAGGCCAATCATTGATGGTCACGAACAGCAACGCCTTTAGGTCAAATTCTTCCCCCATGTGCTCATCCCACGCACGTATACCTGTTCCATTCCACAGTTGTAAGAGTTCTTCAACCAATGGCCTTAGGTACACATAAATGTCGTTGCCGGGTTTCTTAGGGCCTTGGATGAGCACTAGCATCATAATGAACTTCCGCTTCATGCACAACCAAGGAGGAAGGTTATACAAACATAGAGTCACAGGCCAGGTGCTATGGTTGCTGCTCTGCTCCCCAAAAGGATTAATACCATCTGCGCTTAGACCATACCATACGTTCCTTGCGTCATCTGCAAACTCCTTCCCGTACTTTCTTTCGATTTTTCTCCACTGCGACCCGTCAGCGGGTACTCTCAACTTTCCGTCTTTCTTACGGTCTTCTCTGTGCCATCGCATCGCCTTGGCATGCTCTTTGTTTTGGAACAAACGTTTCAACCGTGGTATTATAGGAGCATACCACATCACCTTGGTAGGAATCTTCTTCCTGGGGCGCTCGCCCTCGACATCACCAGGGTCATCGCGGCTGATCTTATAGCGCAATGCACCGCATACCGGGCAAGCGTTCAAATCCTTGTACTCACCGCGGTAGAGGATGCAATCATTAGGGCAGCATGTATCTTCTGCACCTCTAACCCTAGAGGGCAGACAACCTTCTTTGCTTCGTACGTACTCTCGGGCAATTCGTTGTCCTTTGGAAGCATATTCTATATCATTACCAGCAACTTTCCAAATCCCTTGTCAGATACACCATTCTCTGCCTTCCATTGTAGCAATTCCAGTGTGGTGCCCAGCTTTTTCTTGTCACCTACGCAATTCGGGTACAACAATTTTTTGTGATCCTCTAACATGCGCTGCAACTTCTTCTTCTCCAAATCACTTGCGTAGTTTCTCTTTGCATCGGCAATGGCCCGACCTAGATCATCAACGGGCTCATCTGATGCCTCTTCTACAGCTTCTTCCCGCATTGCCGGCTTAGCTTCTTCCCTCATTGTTGTATCATCATATTCAGGGAACCCATGGCCAGGATAGCTGTCGTCGTCCTCTTCATCTTCATTGTCTTCCATCATAACCCCTCTTTCTCCATGCTTGGTCCAAACATTATAGTGGGGCATGAAACCGGACTCAAATAGGTGGACGTGAATGGTTCTTGACGTAGAGTAATTGTGGCCATTCTTATAGCCAGCACATGGACAAGGCATAAAACCATCCGCCTGCTTGTTTGCCTCAGCCGCAAGCAGAAAAGTACGCACGCCATTAATGAACTCGGGAGAGCATTGGTCATCGTATATCCATTGCCGGCTCATCTTCAATACACAGCACCGAAAACACCAAATTAATACAATACATAAAGATCATACAACACTTAAATGCAACAAACAAATAACTCTCTAGCTAAAGAATTTAAATGCAACAACAAATGCGATCAAGATCGCAACTAAGGTAACAATTGATCCAACAGCATAATGATACCAAGCCGCACTATGAATGGCATATTTTCTAATCTTTCTAATCTTCAAGCGCATTTTCTCCATCTTAATCTTGTGATCATCGACGACATCAGTAACATGCAACTCCAATTCCATCTTCTCCCCCTCAATTCTTTCCAATTTTTCCTTCAAATCCTCGTTTTCTCTTTCAACTAAATTTAACCTCTCGACAATAGGGTCGGTTGGAATTTCCGGTTCAACTACTTCCTACATACAAATATCTATGTCAACTTGACGGGCATAATTTGTCATAAACACGAAATGCAATGAATAGTTTTCAAAGAGAATATACCACGTCCGAATCATAACCTGGACGAGGGCCGACGGGGACGGATATCAAAACCATGGCACTATGTATAACAAACAACGTATGGGTAAGATAATTATATGAGTAACTATATATCCAAATCACACAAACATCAATTTTTTATATAAAACGTCATGAACAAGAGACTCACCACAAGGTGGTGCCGGCGATGAGACGTTGCGGGCGATCGACGGTGGTTACGACGGAGATTTAGAAGGCACTAAGTAAACTACACCTACATATGCAAACTAAGTGTTATTTTTTTACCTCAAATTGCATATAAATCAAATACTAGCACATATATATAATTCCTCCCAAATTACTAAACTCAAAAATCAATCACTATATAAAGCATTGCACGAGCTAATCTAGCAATGAGAGATGAAAGGACAAAGTTGCTAGCCTTTGTGATCATTTGAATGGATGGGGGCTTTCAAATCTTGACAAATTTTGGGCAAAATGTGTGATGAGCTTGAGAGGAATAGGGAAAAGAACAGAGAGGAGAGGGGAAAGGGGAAGAACAGAGCAAGCTCGGGTGGATGAAGGGTCTATGTAAGACGACCTTTAGTACCGGTTCGTGATACGACCCGGTACTAAAGGTGCTGGAGGGGCCCCGGACTGACAACATTCTGCCACCACTCACTTTAGTACCGGTTCGTGTCACGAACCGGTGCTAAAGGTTCACCACGAACCGGTACTAATGATGTCCGCCCACCTAGCCGTTGGAACCGGCACTAATGGACACATTAGTGCCAGCTCAAATTCAAACCGGCACTAATGTGCTTCATATTTGACCCTTTTTCTACTAGTGTATGAATCGGGATTCAGATCATTTCCCGCCATTTCGCGTGGTTCAAATCTGAGATTTGAATGTAGACTGTCATAAGGGGTGAGGATTTGAACAAGAACATGGCAGTATGGATGGGAGATCGTACAAGAACAAGAACATTCAGGTGGGAGATCAAACAAGAACAAAAGGTGGATAAGAAAACCTGAGACATGGCAGCACGTGTTCACCCTCAGATCTCTCCAAGCTCTGAGCTTCATTGGGGTCGCGAGGTTGAATTCCCATCATAAAAATGCTGGTTGTGTGTTCCACGACCTCGAACCTCCCAGCCAGTTTCACTGGCAAACTCGCTGACAACCGCATGCCACATCCACGTTTTCACAGTCCCCATCATGATAAGAACCTCCTAGTCACCACATAGCGTGATGGGAGGCTATGCAAATGCCTACCCCCGCGCACTTTGGTCGAGCCCATTACGGGAGCATGTACGCCTATTTATTATTTCCAAAATATCGTTTCTTTTTGTCTACTCATTTCTGTACCTTTTCTTTTTAAAAATTTTCCTTTTCCCCTTCATTTGTAATTAAATTCAGGAAAAAATGTTCGTGGATACAAAAAATGTTCGTGATTTCAAGAAATGTTTGAAAATTTGACAAAATAGTTGTGAATTCTAAAATGTTCACTATTTAAAACAATATTCTTGGCTAGGAAAAAAGCTTCATGAATTCAAAGAAATGTCCATGAAGTTGTAAAATGTTTGCGAATTTGAAGATATAATTTTAATTTGAAAAATAAGTTAATTCAGATAAACAATTCAAAAATATAAAACATATTTTCAAATTCATGTACATGAATTTGAAAACTATTTTCGAATTTAAAAAAATACATTTTTTCAAAATATTCATGAGTGAAAAAAACATTTTGACTAGAACACCATTTCCGAATTCAAAAAAATATTTTGGATTTTAAAAAAATTAATCAATTTGCTAAAAAATGCATTCAAAATGTTTGTGAAACCAAGAAAATGATTGTGAATTCAAATGTAAAATATAAAAAGGAAAGAAAAACTAGAATACAACCGAATCGAAAAATAGAGAAGAACGAGGAAAACTTGGTTCTAAAACCTTTCCTTTTTTAGACAATTCTAAAACCTTTCAAAAACTGTTGAAAAAAGATAGGAGACAGTAAATAGGCAAGCCATAGGAGGCTGCGTGGACCCTCCTCCCCATTCCCCGCTAGTTAGGATTGGGACGGCCCAACTAGAACCTTCCCGTTTTTCTCTTTTAGTTTTTAGTGTTTTTCGCCTTTTAAGTTTCGTTTTTTATTTCCCTTCTCTTCTGAATTTCACGACAATTTATCCAAATTCGCAGAGATTTTTTTAAAAATTCATGAATTCCCTAATAATTTTATAAAATCACGAATATTTATTGAAATTTGGGACCATTTTGCAAATTCATGAATACGTTTTTAAATGATCAATATTTTTCAAATTCATAAAAAATTTATAAAATTGAGAAATATCTTTTGAATGCATGAGAATTTTTAGATTATAAATTTTTTTAAACTCAAGTACATTTATTGAATTTAGGGAGATTTGATATTCATGAACATGTTTTAGAAGTTTCGTTCGTTTCCAAATTCGTGAAAACATTATGGAATCCACAAACATTTTATAAATTAGTGATTCAAATGCAAGAATATATTTCAAATTTTTCTACAATTTGTAAATTTTCAATTATTAGTTTCGAAATTATTATTTTTAAAATTTGTACATTTTTTTTGGATTTCGTCTTTGAAAGTCTGAATGTTGTTTCTAATTTGGGATTCGTGAAGATTTCCCGCAGTAAACAAAAAGCAAAAGACCAAACATAAACAAAAAAACCGGGGTGCCCTACCCGGAGGTTGGGCTGGCCCAGATCCACGCGGGAAAATCAGAGGCCCCTATGGGGCTTGAGTGCTCCTCTTCGGCGCCCTCGGCGCAGCTTAGGCAAGCTGGCGTTGGAAGGCAAGTGGGAATGGGCCGGCACAGCATTGCTCGCTAAATTTTTTGAGAAAAAAGCGCTAGCTAAAATATTGCAAGCTGTGGGTATAGAAAGTGCATGCGACTGCTGATTCAGTTGACAGAATAACCACTGTGACTGGATGGCTCTGATGTTTTAAAAGCAAAAAAACAAACTATCCGACCCTTGTTTCAGTCCCAGTATAATTTTTATGAAAAAAATAAAAAATATGAAAATGATTTCAGGAATTTGAAAAAAGTTCATCACTTTTGAAAAAAAAGTTCACGTATTTAAAAACAGTTCATCAATTTTGATTAAAGAAGTTCACAAATTTGAAAAGAGTTCACTGAATTTAAAAAAAGTTCATTAATTTCGATCAAAAAGTTCAAGCATTTAAACAATAATTCATCGATTTTGATGAAAAAAGTTCACAAATTTTAAATAGTTCAGCAAATTTTAAAAAGTTCATCAATTGCAATCAAAAATTTCACACATTCAAAAAGAGTTCATCGATTTTGATGAAAAAAGTTCACAAACTTGAAAAGAGTTAACCGATTTTTGAAAAAAATTCAGCAATTTCGATAAAAAGTTCACTAATTGGATAAAAGGTTCACGGATTTTCAAAAAAAGTTCACAAATTCGAAAACTTTGTCAATTTTGAATAAAAAGTTCAGGAGTTCGGAAAAACTTCACTAGATTTGTTTTTCGAATGAAAATACATTTAAGAAAAAAGAAAATAAAAAGGAACAACAAATAAGAAAATGGAAAGTAACAAGAAACGAATAGGAGATGCAATAGAAGAATCAAAAGGATCTCAGAATTCACATCAGGATTGTTGCGTAGTTGGTTACCGTCGCTATGATTAAACATGGAGATGGGAAACGTCGGTAGTTCGAGTCTGTCACCCGTGCTCATTTTTTTGCAGTCCTGAAATTGGAAAAAAAAAGGAACCAAAGTCTAAAACAGGAAAAAAGGAATCAATGGGCAGGCCCATCGCGCAGGGAGGGGTGTGCTCTCGTTTGGGGAAACGCCTAAAATGTTTTAAAACCGAATCTTGTTTTAGAACCTGAAGATCTATTCTGGGGAGCAACTAATCAAGGGGTACACCTTCCGAGGAAAATCGAGCCGGAACTTACATCACACATTTTAAATGTTCAAAAAGTTCTGAAAGAAACTTAGCACATTCACACAACATTAATGTAGATTATCATAAAATTTCAAGTCAAAAGTCTAACATGGCTCGTAAAACAAAAATGACAAATTTAACAATGAATAGTACATAACATAAGTTGGGGTTTAGATTTGGCCCATTATCATACTGATACCAATTTTGTCATTTTTGTATCTCAAGGAATGTTTTAAATTTGGATACGAAATTTTGTGACGACATACATTGATGTTGTCTCAATGTACTTGAATTCTTTCAGATTATTTAAAAGGTTGCACAACATCCGGTGCACCGGCAGCACCACAAGTGTGGGTGCACCGGATACGTTCCCTGGTGTGCCTAGCCATCATCACGTGTTGCGAGGTGTGCGCACCCGTGGGATCTTATTTTTTCACATGTTTTTAGGGTTTTCTTGCATTTTTTGTTTTGCTAGATTTTTCCAAGGTTTTCTTAGAAAAAAAAGTCTCACTTGAAGCACAGCGCGTAAAAAGACACATGTGTGCTTCACGCTAAAGCACACCTGTGCTTACTGAAAATGAAAATGCACATATGTGCTTCTGAAAAGTTAAAAGCATGGGCGTGCGTTGCAAAAAAAAGTGAAAACGCAACTATGCTTCCTAGTTTCCTATTTTTTTTTCTTTTGGGGGTTTTCTAGTTTCCAGTTTTTTTCCTTGATTTCTGTTTTTTTCTTGTTATTATTTTTTTCTATTTCGATTTTTTTTTCATTTTTTCCTTCTATTTTTAGAAAAAAAAAGTCATTCAACTATGTTAATATGGGATCTAGTTTCAAAGATCTGGACGCTAAAACCCCGACAAGGAAAACAATTCGTGATTTGAATGCACGATTCAAAAGATGACACATTTTGAAAAGAAAAGAATGTACGAAAAAGTGGCAAAACTCCCAAGTTATGATAAATGTCTGACGTGTATTGTGTCACTTTTCATCACCAGTGAAGGCGAGATTGACCTTTTCAAGAGCCCCTTTATTAGTGATTTCAACTATTCAACACGGGCCTAGTCATCGTACTTCGGGCCTGTTAAAGGGGAATACGGCTATGGAGTCTCGACGGCCCCATCAAAGGCTAACTTTTCCATGAGAAACGTAATCAATGGCTAACCTATTAGAGTTTTTGTTTTCGTCTTTTTACACTATATTTTCCAAAATTATCTCTAGAAAATAGAATTTTCAAAAAACCTAAAACAATTAGGAAAATAAACGAATTCATAGAATTGCCAAAAATTCTGAAATACAAGAAAAGTAGGATTTGTTCTGAATAAAAATGTTGGGAGATGGATGCAAATAGGGACACATTTATGGATCGCTCTTCTCTTTTCTTCGGTCAGATTGCTGGAAGCCTAGAAAAATATGAAAATAGAAAACAAAACCTATCTGGTTGTGAATTGTGTGACTAATATTTGCTAGTTTAGACCAACATATCTAGGAGTATTATGCATTCTAGCATGTACAAGCTACAATATATTTTTATCTTATTGGGAATTAATCAATGTACTTTTGATTTTGTATTTTAAATGGAGCTCCATGGAGCTCGAGAGTAAACAAAAATCCTTAATCCTCGTTAGACCCTTACACGTACATCAGATTAATACTCCATCCACCATTATTTTAGGATATTTGGTCAAACTTTTATCACAATGTTGACAGAAAATACACTTGTCTGCCCAAAATTTCCGGTGACGATTATAATTCATCGAAAATGGCAAAATCAATCTCTATCAAAAGTTTATTCATCGATACTTGAGTCTAGAAGACATGCGATGACTGGTTGCCAACATTGGCCATTAACATAGTGTCGAGTCTAGCAAAAAAGCAAGAGCTAAAATTTAGCATGCATACAAGTAGCATTATTTTTATGCATGACGCATATCACACCAATGGAAAAAAAATCAATATAATTTATGGTTAGTCGATCTGGATGGTACTAATTCCGTACCAAGTTCAAGGCACCCGATGGTTCCGCATTCCTATGTGGGTAGGATTCGCCAGGGATGGTTATTGAACCAAAAACATGAAAAAACAGGTTAGCCATAGAAAAAACAGTAAAGAATCAATACAATAGTTATAGGACAAATAGCACTATTTTCTACTCTACAATCTTCTATTTAGTAGTAGGTATTGATTTTATTTTAATTTACTTGCACCTAGAATACAGAAGCAAACATTCTAGAAACCTGAATTGTAGCTCTCTTCCAGGATATTTATGGACACAATAATAGACACAAATGGCAATATATATATATATATATATTTCTAATTAATCTAACTGGCATAAATTAGTCTATGGAGACTTAAGTTTTTGTTCTTATCTATTTTCTTTGATGTACATGAATATGATTTGAAACGTGACGTGTCATAAAAATAAAAGAAGAACCACAGTAAACTCTTTGTAATATATGCTTTAAATTCAGTGAAATTGCAGTTTTCACATCATTGTTAAAATTATATCATAACAATCGTGTATCTTAGTACTTAGAAATATCATTATTAACTTGGTAAGAATAATAGAAAATGATAGCGGTTAAAATCATTTGTCTAACATCTTATAAAAAGTTAGATATCAAAAATATAAAGTATAATTGTTAAAAGGTAAAAGATTTTAGTATAAATAAATAATAAACAATTGTAACCTGCTTAGGATCTATTAAAGTAGTGATGTTAATTGCTAAATGAATATCCTTCAAAATATAAATTGCAAAAGGGACCGAGCCAAAAAGGAATCTGCCGGAGATTATAATTTCCAGTAGTTGTTTCAGTACAAGACATTTTTGAGTTTTTGTAATATAAATTTATTACTCTCTAAGATAGATTGGAGTTGTTTTTAATTTTTTCTTGTAATTAATAAATGGTTGAATGTTTTGGCAAAATTTTAGCAATGTAGTTATTTTTATAGTGCCTCATAGTTAGCTAACTAATAATTGAATCCTAAAGTGACTTGATGATACCATGTTGTATTGTTAGTTTCACTGATCTAGTGAAATTGGGAGTGGGAGGATCATTTTAAAATACCGGGTTACTGTTGATTCGTTTACTAGTAGGTAAAATGATTGTGTTACAGTGTTGTTTGTTAGTCCTCTAAAAAATGAGGAAAATCCTACTCTCTCCATTCGAATAAAATGTTATATCATTCATCAAATGTTATGTACTTCATACCCATTTAACGAGACATTATTCATCAATCTCTAGAGATTAATTCCATGGGGGATGCAATAATAGTACTGACGGCTAGCACAAGTTATCTACTTGCAAGTCAACCCTCGGAAAGAAAAATTTGTTCTCATTGTTGAAACACACTAGATAAACATGTCTAATCTACACCAGTTTTATTGTTCTATGAAAACTTAAGTTTTTGTTCTTATCAATTTTCTATAATCTACATCAATTTGGTTAAACAAAAAAAGTGACATGTCTCAATAAACAAACAACTGCACCAAACTCTGTGTAGTTTATGCTTCAAATTTAGTGACATTGCAATTTTGATGACTAATGTTAAGATCACATAATAAAAATATGATATCTTGATATTAGCAATGTCTTTATATGGTTGCTAAGCGTAATAAGAAAATATTGGTGTAATTTATTTATCAAAAATCTGACAAAAAATCAAACATCACAAAGATAAATTATAATTATTAAGGGATAAAAGAGTTCAGTCTAAATAAATAATAGCCTGTTCTAACTTGATTAGGCTATTCTCTCATACGTGGTATTTTGGAATTTTACTATATTAACGTCAATCAAAAAATTGTTTTGGAAGCCTATCCTCATGTACAATAATTTGTTTGATGCCGGATTGCTGAAACAAATCTATATATGGTTTGCATATCTGATGTAACTAATATTTTTCTATTTTTAAAAGTTGGTTTATTTTCAAAGTCACATTAACCACGTGAAGCAGCTGACACGACCATGTGCCATCACTTGAATCCTTCTCGCACTTTTTCTTTTCAGCTGCAATTCAAAATTTACTAAAATTAGTGTTATTGTTCAATATATTAGCGCAAAACATTGGTGAGATGATTAGCGTTCCATTGGGTTTACACCACAAACTATGGAATAAAAGCAATTTAGAGAAAAAATTGTCTCAATCTTTAAAATCCAGTCAAGGTTGGAAACAAAATCAACTGAATACTTCTATGAATCAGCTAGATATTACCGTTAATATGCTACTTATCTATCATTGCACATCAAGACATTGCTATGACAACTAAAAATAAAATGGAATCAAACAATAGAATAGTGTTTTTTTGGAAAAAAGCACCCCCATATATTAGGCAGCTTAAAACGTGCTTACATCGTTCATTACAAAATACGTCACGTAGGGCGGAATACTATAGTAAAGAAGACCGTCTGACCTATTGTCGAAACTAATGTTGGCAATCTCATGAGCCGCCATGTTAGCCTGACGATTGATCTAGACGATCTTGAAATTTTTTGTAAGCTTCATAATGATTCGTGCTTCCCTCTTAAGATCAATAAAAGGGGACCTGTCAATAAAATCATTTGCAAGAAAGGAAACCACAAAAGAGCTATCAGATTCTAAAATAATGGGTTTATTGAGACTGATACCGACATAGAGGCTAGCAAGGCACGCACGAATCTCTGCTTCATGAACACATGTGCACAGCCTAATAAAATCCCAAGAAGAAAGGATGACCTGGCCTGTATGATCTCTGGCAATAACACCCTTGCTGGCAGCGCTCATGCTCTCCACTAAGATGGCATCAACGTTAATCTTAATGACCTCAGACGAGGGCGGCTGCCAAGTCCCTAGAATTCTTGCTGAATTATCGACAACCTATTAATCTGAAACGCCAAACTATTTGAAGCCGCTCACCAGGCACAAATCCCGATCTTTTGTGGTACATTCGCCTTCCAAATAATATTCTAAAGCCTCCTCTCGCCATTCACGACACCAGTGGGTTGTTTTCTGCTCAGAGTGAGTTGTTTTCATTGAATAGTGTTTTAAATATAATACAAAATAAAATATATAAACTAGTAAATCATGTTTCAACAAATGTTATTAGACGATTTCTCATCGCAGAGTGTATCAAACTAAATCACCGCAAATTATAAGAGGGCTACTGATCAAGGGATAGAAATTGTGCAAATCATTTAAAGAGATAGCGAGAAGGCATGATTAGCTGGCACATAAACCACACACAGCTCCCAACTAATCAAAGAGGATTTATTATGAACTGTCGCGCTAAGAAAAAGAAAATGACACCACATCCATTTTCAACAATGAACTTCTCTTTGTTTATGCCTAGTAAAAAAGCTCCAGCGTGCCCTACTGATGTGGGACTTTGAAAAACGTTGATAGCATTTTAAATAAATGTTTCAGTGTGTTAAAAATGTTTAACACGTATGGGAAAAAGTTCAAAAAACATGTGATTTTAAGAAAAATGCTAACATGTATGTAGAAAATATTAAATGTATATAAAATACATGTTCTAGATCTACACAAAGAATGAACAATTTTTATTAAAAAAGTAGACATGAAAACATGGATTTGAAAAAAAATCATTATGTTTGAAAAAAAATTGAACATTTGTAAAAACATTCATTATGGATAAAAAATGTAGAATGCGTATGGAAATATTAGACGCCAACAACATATCTTATAAAAAGTATTAATCTTGTATTGAGAAAGTGTCAAACGTGTATAAAAATAATGTTTCATATGTACCAAAAAGGTACAACCTGTACGAAAAAATAGACATTACATTTATTTTTTAAAATGTGAACTGCTTATTTAAAAAAAATGTAAAAAGTATATAAAAATTGCGTTTGATATATATATGAAAAATATAGACATAAAATACATAAAGTTTTTTTTAAAATATTAATTATGTATTTGAAAATTGTTAAAGATGTATGAAAAAATGTTCTTGATGTATATGAAAAATTTACACTGTGTGGAAACAAAGTAGACATGTATTGATAAAAAGAAAAAAAGGTAAGCCAAAGAAAACAGTGGAACAAAGTGAAGATAGAAGGAAACCGACGAAACTAAGAAACAAAACCTGAATAAAAGCGAATAGGAAAACAGAGGAAATAGTCAAAATAGAACAGTACTGGGTCGGTCTAATAAGATCAAACTGTAGGCGAGCCCTATTAATAATCATACAGGCGATGCGTGTACTTGTCCTGCAAGGTAACCAGAGATGGGCCTCAGACTAATAGGCCTTCGTCATCCATTTTGATGAGAAAGTATTGAGTAACATGTCGATAAATTCTCTAAAAGAATACTAACATCTCGATAACTTATATATTTTAAACAAATCGATAAATTATTCTCAAAAGTGAGTTACAATGTACTGTAATATTCTTTTTCTACTTTCCACTTTTTTATTTTTCCAGTAATATTCTCCTTTTCGACTTACATCCATTCTATTTGTTAATTAAACAGTCATATACACATTTCATCAAATCAGCAAATTAGATGGATCACTCATATATAGTAGCACTTCTCGTGTCAATTATTTGAATTTAATTATGTAGTCCACATGGCACGCGTTGCAGCGGGGTGGTAGTGTAATAAGCAATTTGAAAGAGAGGGGCACACAGTAAGGAGGAAAGAGTAAGAAAATCAATAAGAAATGTTTTGCAACAGAAGATGGCTTGGATTTAATATGTTACTCTGAAATCAACTTACTTAGTACGATCCGTTCTCTAACCAAATTTGTAGATGATCTTACCTTCGATCATCTCAATGGAAAGAAGAAATATCTGATGTGCTGCTAATAAAAAAGTAGCAATTAATACTGCAATACAAATTACATGTCTGCACCTTGAATGAACTCGCAACGCAAATATTTCTCGGGTATGTGACTTCGCTGAACGTACATAGTGCTATATGTATATATAACATCTAGTGGCAGTTTATACTAGAAACAGTACAAAGGAAGCACGAGATGTAAGATCCATACCTGAAGGTTGGTTCTCCCCTTCACAACAACCGGATGTGCTACAGTTGAATCAACATATGTTGTGAGGAGTAGGTAGGGCATATAGCCGGAGGCCAACCAGGTATCCTAGCAGCGGTGAGATAATGCAAAGACCTACTCATGTAGCGGATCAAAACCAGACTGATGATGCGTGGTGGAGAAATAGTAAGAGATGTGGGACGTGTGCATGCCTCACTTTGCTGGGCTACATGACAATATAGGAGAAGGCGAACCAGATGGCCTGATCGAGGTGGCTTTATGGTGTTGCCCACGGCAACATCCTCAGCGGTAGTGCGCCTCGGACCGCGGCACCCCCATCCTATTTGACCGGCATGGTCGATGACATGTAGCACTTCACCCTCTCGTCCTGCCTCATTGTTGTCCCTATTTCGGCATCGACACTGTCCATGGCCACAACAAAATCGGTGCCATCGTCTTCCCACACCAACATCCGCCTCTGAACCTCTAGGTATGTACAGTTGTACAATACCCAGGGTGGTCTGGCTTCTGCGGAAGAGATCGAGCAAGGGAAGAAAAAAAAACCATGAATCCTCGTCAGGTGATGAGGTCGTGTCTATTTATTAGAATAACTCATATGAGAAGGACATGTATGAGGGAATGAAGCGATGCCTTTAGTTGTTACTCCTAGACTTGTTTCATGGAGAAGTTGCATATCAATGAGATAGTGGGGATGTGAACACCCAACCTTTTCTACGGCATTTTTTGCATGGAGGAGATAATGGACTCATGGTTAGTAAACGTAAGCAAAGAAAACAAATGCAAACATAAGTGATGACATGACATCACGATAGAGTAGGGAAATTTGGTAGTTTAATTGCATGCTTGACAATATGGCATTATAGCTGAGTCACCATGTGTGCATGTTAAGATAAATAGAGTAGTAGGGATGACTCTCTCCTCGTGTGTTGTTGTGGTAACTTTGTTAAAAATACATAAATAGTGGCTAAAAATAACTAAATCTAATGAAAAAAGTATAAGCTTGAAAATCCGTAAAAGAAGTGTGTAAAAATAGAATAAAAACTTTTGAATTACAATTAAAAATGTCATTTCAAAAAAAAATTGAAGCATGGCTAACATGAACATATGATGTGGCAGCATTACATGCATAGACTAATGCAAAAATAATTATAATTTATAAGTTAAATCTTAAATGCATGACTCGCTTGTGTGGCCGATTTTGCATGGCTTAGTGGGATAGATGACTTAAATGCATTGCATGTTAAGGTGGACACTTTCCATGTTGAGATAATTGGGGCCAACTTCTTAACAATGTAAGATTCAGGCCAATTAAGTTGGTGCTCCACATCTTGCAACTTCGTCGACCGATCAGTCGATCCGGTCACTACTTTGAGTACCAAATTAGAATTTGAATTAGATCGAGTACAAACAAGAAGAAGGGGCATGGAGTATTTGGTTCCGAGCTCACATGCTCCAGCATGAACAGTAAAATCCAAAAAAATAGTAAAAATTTCAAAAATATGATTTTTTTCTGTGTGATGAACATTGATGAATTTTCTAACTGCATGCAAAAATTCATGTGGAAATGACATTCATGGAGTTCCGGAAAAAATTCGATGGTCAAAAATATTATTGTTGGAAGCATTTTAGAGCATCAATTTTGTTTTTTTGCGCAGACCTCCACGAATGTCATTTCGACCTGAAATTTTACATGCAGTTAGAACATTCATCAATGTTCATCACCAAGAAAAATCAGATTTTTTATTTTTTTACTATTTTTAGCTTTTACTATTCATACGGGAGCATGTGTGCTCGGGATCGAAAGAGCACTTTCACAAGAAGAAGATGCTAAATTGCTGGTTGTGCTTCTTGTCACGCCAGCAAAGCCGTAGCTAGAGGTGGCATGGCAAACACATGCGCGCCAACTAGCTAGATATTTTCTTTGACCATGCAATTTTACTCTAACTAGATGATGCGCTGCACGGTGTTGCCGGGATATTTTGCAATATGTTTCAAAGATATTGATTTTATAAAAATAAGAATATTCAGAGAAATAATATGAAAGCTAAAACAAAAAATATATATAGTTTTTTGTGTTTGATCATGGATGTTTGCATGTTGAGGTGAACCTTTTCCTATGAGTCATTGAATGTTCAGGTGGGACTTTTCTAATGCGTCTTGTTTTATGAGGTGTAATGCTTGCATGCTGAGAGAAATATGTTACTGTGGCTAGCTATTTAGATATAGTTGTAAAATATTTATCAAACATAACATGCATGTTTGCTTGTCGAAATGAATCTTTTCCTATGACTCATTGAATGTTGAGGTGGGCCTTTTCTAATGCATGTTGCTTGATGAGCTGTCATGCTTGTATGTTGAGAGAAATATATTGGTGGGAGTTAGGTATTTAGGTATAGAAGATGGGGTATGATATTAATGTTAGTGTATATCTATGTTGCTAACTTTTTTATTAGTCGAGTCATATACAGTGCGAAGAGAACAATTGATAGACTAATGTGAGATGACTACAACTCTTAATTTGCAGCTGGTTAGTTAGGGCATCTTCAAAGGCAACCCGCAAATTTTCTCCCACATCCGTCTGCGGACAGGGGGGCCAGTCCGCTGACATGGATGCGGCAGGCCACCATCCAACTGTAGCCGCATATATTTCAAACTCTTTTTCAATAAATCAGATGAAATTCGTGCCAACACAGCCGGATTTCATACAAACACGATGGATTTTCATTACATTTTGAATATCTAGAACAAAAAAAGGACCCACCCCTAAACCTATCCTACGGCGGCGGCGCGGGAGCTGGGGCGGTGTCGTTGGAGCCCGTCTCCATAGTGGTCTCCTCTTCGTCGTCGGAGACCTCAAGTGAGCTGGCAGGCATGCCGACCTCGTTCGGCCCAGCACGGGGGCTCTGCCAGGCAGCTGCAAGGGCGGCCACTGCGTGCTTCATCTCCGTGGAAAGGCTCTCCCACTGAGCCTCACCAGTTGCAGCCATGGCGGATGCAGTGCAAGAGAGTAGGATGGGGAGCGGCTTGTGTTTTGGTTTGGAGTTAGTGGGTGTGGCCGCTTTTTAATAGCGGATTCCGGTGACCCGAGGCGTTCGGGTACGTCAATGCGTGGCTCTGGAGTGGGTTTCTTGGACGGTGTGCCTACTTAATGGCGGCATACGGACGGACGGGGCATTGAACCGGCATGGTAGATATCCATCCCATCTCGTCCAGTCATGCATCTACGACATTGAACAGGCGCAGACACCGGAGTCGTGTCGCTGGTGGCGACCACGGTCGGTGCTCTGCTTCAGTGGCGGAGGCAGTGAGAGGTCCCGTCGCCCTGAGCCTCCTTCAATGTGGAGCGGCGCTCTATACAACGGCATGAATACGGGCAGCTGGCGCCGAGCGGGAACGTGCGGGGGCGCGGGAGGAGGGTTTTGGATGGGCCAGGGCTGTCAGAAACAAATGTGGGATCGGTCTGGACTCCCGCAAAGCCCCTACGTTTGTTTATGATTTGCAAGAGAAATCGCGTCCGAACCGTCCCATGAACCAATACAGGACTATGTTTGATGGCTTTTGCTGTCCGCACAACATGTTTCGAATGGATGTGCACTACTAGGGAAAAGCCTAGCAGCAGCGCGGGTTTTAGGCCTATCAGTAGCACGGGACGATGCGCTACTGATAAGGCGCTACAGCTAACGTGTAGCAGTAGCGCTTGTCGTCCCACGCTACTGCTATACATGGATAGCAACAGCGCGCTTTGGTGAAGAGCTCTGCTGATATTATCTGCAACGCTTTTTACAGGGGAGCGCTACTGGTAAGGCGGCGCTACTGCTAACTTTGTTCCCCTCGCTACTACTAGTTATCTTAGTTTTTTTCTGCATATTTGTTTTGTATTTGAATATGCTTTATACAATAATCTTTAGCATATCATACACATACAAACGTATTCATAGCATATACATACAACTAGTCTCATCAAATCATGTCACAAAGTGGTCTCTCGTCATCATCTCGAAAATAGCGATACAAGTCTCGATTACTTGCAACTACATCGTCACCCATCTAAACAATGATATACGCGAGAAGAGCTATCACTTTGAGTGAGAGCGGAACTATGCAGTACATGAGTTCGTACCCCTCTCTCGCATTCGCGTGAACCTAACTAACTACTGCCTGTCGCTCGGAAACCGGAAACCGGTACACCTGGTCCTAACACTCCGGCCACTCGTCGTATATATACTCCTGGCGTAGCACTTCTTCGCCATCGATGATCTATGCACCTGCATCGTCACATGAGTCGATGATATGCAACATATATAGTTGAGCAACAGAAAGAGACAGACTTGGCAAAAATAGAAGCAACATATCACAAGCATAAATAATAAAGTTGATCGTACCCAAAATGCACTAACTAGAGTGATCGTCGCTAGTCGAGGAGGACGGTTTAATTACATCACAAATAAAGTTTCGTCGTGCATAACTCAAAGTTTCGTCATACAGAAAGTATGGACTAAACGGACACATTGTCATATATCGACAATCACTCCAACATGTCGTGCCATCCATCCAAGTCAGGGAGATAGTCCCCGAGCCTAGTGAAAGGCTTCAGGTCGAGACGCTAAGAGGCTACCCGTGTTCGGACATCTTCCCGTGACATTTGTCCTTCTTCATAGAACATCCCTGTTTTTCCGACGACCTCCTTCATGATGATTTGGGCAAGTTCGCGCTGGATGTGATAGAACTTAGCTCGAAGTCGGTGATCCTCGATATCTCCTATGTTCTTTGCCCATTGCAGAATATGGGCATCGCCGGATGTAGGTGACATGCGAAGGTTCTGGTGATCCCGTCTGTACTCCAGAATGTGGTGTAGGACATAGAATCCATCATTAAGAGAATCACTCGGTTACTAGATGCAGCAGAAGTCGGTCTTATGGCCGAAGGCGAGCCTGCCGCCCCTTCTCTTCTTGTCCTGGACCTATCCACCCCGTGCTTCATAGTAAAACATAGCACTGACGAGAACATCCTTGATGTGGGTCCCAATGGTGCCGGGCCCTGAGGATGTCACGCTCCTGCGGGACGGTGAACTCCGTCAAGGAGTCTGGGATGCCCAGACTCGCGGCTTCCGCATCCTCCTTGGCCCATATGGACCTCTTCCCGCCGTAACCATGGCTTCCGAGGTGGTGGAACCCAATGTTCCTCTGTTGAAGCCCCTTCATGTACTTCGACTTTTTTTGGCATCTTCGGTCTCGCAAGCCGCCTTGAATATTTCAAATTGCTCTGCCGTGATTGTCGGATTATCCTTTACAATCTCGGAGTAGGGTTCCTTTTTGTCGATCTTTGCTTTCACCCTTGTTTTCCAGGCGGCCAACGCGTCGCTAAACTTGGACATGTCATGTTTTTTTATCTTCTTCATTGTCGGGTCCTTATCTGGATCTTTATAATCCTTTTCATTCTGGCCCGGGAACAAGAATATCTGGTGCAACTTCTTTAGGAGGGAGGGCCTCATATTATCTATCTTCTATAGTTTCTCATCGTTGATGGTGGCAGCTTTTCGTACGATGTAGCCTATTTGATTGTCGTAGCACGCGCGCGCTTCCTCGGGCGCGGTTGGCTCAAAATTGCTGTCGTCCATCGACGTGACCACCAGTCTAGTAGTCCTGAGTTTGTTAGGAAGTCGTTGCCTCTTTGCTTTCGGTTCTACACCGGCTCCGCTCGCCGAGGCAGCGCCGGCCTCAGTCTCAGCGCCAGTCTCAATGTTGGTCTGAGTCGCAGCGCCGGTCTCAGTCTCAACACCGGTCTGCGTGTCGGTCTCAGTCCCTGATGCGACCGGTGGGCCCAATAACAACATCGGTTGATCGTCGGCAAGGCTCAAAAATTCGTCTGCCGCCAGGTAGACGTCGTCGCAATAACCAGAACTCTGTCCTTCATCGTTGCTAGCCATGTTTCCTACGATTAAATCTAGTCAATTAATTCTAGACCTAATAAAATGAATAATGACATAAAAAAGGCCTATGTTTTGCAGGAACGTTGACTCCTTCCCGGTGAGGCAAATCCCGGGCACTCGATATGTCCTAGTTTGTAGCACAAGTCATGCCGAAATTCATGGAAAATTTCGGCATGACCTTTGCTAACAAGTGGACAAATCGAGAACCTGAAATTTGCCGGAACAAAAATGAAACAACATTCCGGCAAAACATAGGCCACTCAGTTTCATTCTCTAGAAACAACAAAAGGCCACTTGGGCACAATCGAAACATGGGCAAACACAATTGAGGAATTTGCATATATCCTGACCACTTCAAATTTGCATGTCCTAGCGTTTGACACTTCAAGAAAATCTACGCAAATCTCATGCTCTCTCAAACTCAATTCAAAAACCAAATATAGATTATATTTAGTTAACTACTGAACTAAACTTTACTCTAAAGTAAACCCTACTGCGCTAATTAACATCTAGTCAAACAAACTCAATTCAAAAACTAAACCCTACTGAACTAATTAACATCTACATTATCTACTACTTAACACCATCTATTATTACCCTAACTAAAAACATCAACATTATCTACTACTTAACATTAACATCTATTAACTAAAAAGGATGGGTGGGGGGCTAACAGAGAGGGGAGAGACGGTGGCGGGGAGGTGCTCGACGACGGAGGTAGGGGCGGCGAGGGCGGGCTCAGGATCGGGACGCGGCGGTCCTGGCAGGCTCGGGGGCGGTGAGGTCGAGGGCGGCGGCGGTGAGGTCGAGGGTAGCCTGAGAGGCGGCGGCGGTGACACTGGGCGGCCTCGGGCGGCGGCCATGAGGATGAGCACGGCGTCGACGCCGGCAGGAGAAGGCGGCGAAGCAGGGGCGACGGCGAAGTGGGGGAGACGGCGGCGAAGTGGGGCGAGGGATCGATTTGGGGGAGAAGTGGTGGCCGGGGGGAAACCATTTTTGGTTAAGCCAAAAGTAACGGTAGCGCGTTACAGAAAATGCGCTATAGCTAAGTTAGCTATAGCGCGTTTCAGAGAAAGCGCTACTGCTACGTCTTCATCATTTTTCCCCTTTTTCATTTATTTTTCTTTACATTTTATATTTTTCCTTTCTCCTTTTTCTATTTCTTTCATTTTCATTTACTTCTCTATTCGTTTTTCATTTTATTTTATTTTCGTTAGCAGTAGCGATTTACGCATAAACACGCTGCTATAAGTTTATTAGCGGTAGCGCGGTTTTTGGAAGATCGCTACTATTATGTGTAGCCCATCGGCTAAGTGATTGGAATTTTAGTAGTAGCGAGTTTTCGGTGAGACACGCTACTGATATATGCCCATCTGCAGTGCGCTTATTTTGCACGCGCTACTGTTGTCTAGCAGTAGTGTGCTCTTTTAACAAGCGCTACTGCTAAAGTTCTGTGTATAACGTTTTCCCTAGTAGTGGTGGGAGGTTTGAGGGTGGACGTTGGAGATGCTCTTAAGTTAGAACATCGATTTTGGGCCAACTGCTTTGCTTCTTCTGCGTGGTGTAATCGAGTTGGGTAGGTAGGTGTCAGGGAGGGATCCGTTTACGCTGCGTTTGGATGTTTGTATTGGGGTTCCGAAATGGATGTTGTATTCCCAAACCATCAATTCGAGTGTTTGGCATGCCAACGGAAATAGCGGTCTGTAATCGATCGAATACAGCGGCGAAATCAATCGCACGCGCCGAGGCCTCCCACGATACGGAGCCCGACCCCTTTGATTTGGCCTGTATTCATGCCTTCCACAAAAGAAAACATTTCGAGGCTGTCTTTTCTCCCCCTGCTGGACTGAAGCAGCCATCCCCACCTTGCGCGACGAGAGGAGGCGGCGCAGGAAGCACCCGACGGCGGCGCCAGGCATCCTCTCTTGCCGGCCCTCCTCCTCATCCCCGCCGCCATTCCTCCTCCTCATCCCCCATGTCGGCCCTTCTCCTCATCCCCTCGTCATCTCGTCTGCCACCCGATGAACACAGGGCCGCCGCATCTCCTCTGCCCATGGCCGCCACGGCCTGGCCCTCCCCGCCCGTCACTGCTCCTCCTCCACTTCCCGTGCTCCGGCGTGCCTCCCATTGGACCGCCTCTTCCTGTGCTGCCGGTTCCCCATCTCCTCTTCGTGGTCAGCCGCCAGATCCCCTGTATGCCCCTCTGTTCTGCCACTTCCCGACCATTTTTTTGCAAACTCTTGTAAATCAGTGTAGCTCTTGTAAATCTAAATTTTGATGTTGTTGCAGTGTAAATCTGTCACACCCTAGCTAGTCCATGCATTAGAGTGTGCATCATGTTTACTTCTCATCAGAAACTTGAAATGGGGAAGGCAGAACCCCCAGCACCCTTTTGAAATCAACTAGGGTTTACTAAAAATAATTTCAATGAACCTGAAATGCCCTTTTAAAATGTTCACCCTCTTTGTCTTAGGTTAGAACCTGTGGCAAAATTGGTGCACAATTTTCTAGGTCAACAGAAGGTCATTGAATTAAATCATAAGTATTTGAATTTGGGCATTTAAATGCTATAAAATAATTTAAATGCTCAAATAATTCTGGGAGTAAATGTTTCCTGTTGGAAATATTCTAAACAGAGGCCACATTTATTTTCAGGATTTTTGGAAATGTTCTAGTATTTTAAATAAAGTTGAACAGTTGCAGTTTAATAGAAAACAGAAACTAAATCAAAAAAAGGAGAAAGAAGCCCACCTGGGCCTTACCTGGCTCGGCCCAGCCTACTGGCTCGGCCAGTCACCCCCTACCTCATGCCAGGAGGCAGGGGCACGTGCTCGCGCGCGCGCCGGCCACCGCCGGCCAC
Source organism: Triticum urartu (assembly GCF_056163025.1). Classification (NCBI taxonomy): domain Eukaryota; kingdom Viridiplantae; phylum Streptophyta; class Magnoliopsida; order Poales; family Poaceae; genus Triticum; species Triticum urartu. Next base: position 742,165,336 of record NC_141875.1, on the reverse strand, counting down.
CTCCTGCTTCTGCCGACGCCGGGAGACGCCCAGAGGACGCCACGCGACCCCCACGTCTCCCCCTCATCCTCTCGCACTCTCCCCCTCGTCTCTCTCACTCTCCCCCGCGACGGCCGAGCACGTCCCTCGCCGCCGATCGCCGTAGTTACCACTACAGCCACTCCCTCGCCCCTCCGACGAGCCCATTAGCTCCGCCACGACTCCCTCGTCCTCCCCACCGAGCCACGCTTCGCCGGAAGCCCTGCAACGCCGCCTTCGCCCTCGTCTTCAACCTCGGGCATCCGAGATCGCCGGCGACCGCACCTCTTCTCCAGCCCGTCCCCGAGCTCGCTGACTCCCTCTTCGACTCCGCTGTGAGCTCCTCTTCTCTTCCCCCTAGTTCCCGTGCTCGATTACGCCTCGTAGCCACCGCCCCCTTCGAGCCTGAGCGCTCCTTGCCGCAGGCCATGTCGCCGTCGTGGCTACGGCCGTGTAAGCACGCGTCCGAGCGTCTCACCATGCTCAGCGCAGCACCAGGAACCCGTAGCCACCACCAGTTCTTCCTCCCGTGCACCGTAGCCTCGAAACCGTCCTCACCCGACTCCGGCGACCGCCAAGCTCGTCCCCGACGACATTTCCGGCCACCCCGAGCCCAACTACCACCACCAAACTCTACGGCTCATTCCCAGCTACCCGTAGATAGTCTCCGCCGTCGATTTGGTCGCCTGAGGGTGTTTTCCGAAGCCCTCCGCCGTCTCGGCCTCGCCGGCGACTCAACGCCGGCGGGATTAGCCCTGCTGACCGGCGGATTTGACCACTGACGTGGACTAGGTGGGCCCAGTTGACTCCCCTGAGTCAATGACAAGTGGGCCCCCCCTCTGCTAATTATCTAGATTAGTTTCTAACCGAAATTAGTTAATTTAATTAGTATACTCACTGACTAGTGGGCCCTGCCCAGTAATTAGGCTAACTAAACGTAGTTAGTGCACCGAGAGGCTGACAGAAGGGGCCCACCAGTCAGGTTTGACCTGGGCTGGCGCCTTTGACCTGCTGACGTCACCCTGACGCAATGCTGACGCAGTAATGCATTTTCTGGATTTATTTTTATTCAGGAAATTCTAGAAAATAGTTAAAACTTCTAAAATTCATAGAAATTCAACCGTAACTCCAAATGAAATAATTTATATATGAAAAATTATCAGAAAAATTCAATGTATCCATCTGTAATGGTTTCATGCATGAAAAAACAAGTTTACCTTGCTGTTTAAGCAGAACAAGGTAATGCACTATTAAGGCCATGTTTAATGAGCTAATATTTGAATCTTTGATTCAAATGAGTTCATTCCTTTCTGTTATAACTTGCATTAGGCCAAGACACATTCATATTGCCATGTCATAGCATGCATCATATTGTTGCATATCGCCATGTGTTGATTGTGCTCCGATGTGTTCTTCGTGGTAGGTTCTGCCTCCGAGGATATTCACGAGTATCCAACTGAAGGGCAGTATCCCACTACCACTCCATCAGGAAAGCAACCATTGATCATTCCGATACAAACCCATGTTGTCGCTTCTGCTCTTGCTTACTGCATTAAGACAACGCGATTCAAACTGCTGTGTGCTACGGTAGTTGAACCCTTATCCTCTGCATGACCTGTCATTGCCACAATAACTAGATGAAACCCACTAGCATGTGTAGGAGTTGATTGAGCCATGTATGTGATTCCTACTTTTCTATGCCTGCTATGCTTAGAGTTGTGTCAGGTCTGGTTCATCTGGGAGATGGGCTAGAGTGAAATGCTTATGCCGGTAATGTGAGGGATGTGTTGAACATGTTTTGGTAAAGGTATCGATGAGAGGCCATGTAGGAGTACATGGTGGGTTGTTTCATTGAGGCCGTCCCTAAGAACTGAGATCTGTATGCGTGATTTAAGATTCAGCTACTACCACACATTGGGCCCTGAAATATGACCCCGCTCGACTTACTGACCCCTCTCGCCCCTGTCCAGGAGTTACAACTAGTTTCTGGTGTTTGTAGGACATGTGTTGGCGGCCGTGCGTAGCGCTGACCCTAGGGGTGGGCTATGTTGCGGTAGATACACCGTGGCACGGTGTACCGAGTCACCCGTTTGGTGTCTCGGGAACCCTGTTCACATCGTTTGGGGCCGTTGAGGACACCCCGGCCGGATTTCCTTGCGGATGGAACCTGAATAGGCGATAAACCTGGACTAGAGACTTGTGAGGTAGTCAGGTCGTGGTCTACACCCACGTCGGTTTTCGCTTGAAGTCTGCCAAGCACATGTCGTGTGCAGACGCTAAGTGGTGGAAACATGTGTGACGAAGTACACCCCTGCAGGGTATAAAACTATTCGAATAGCCGCGTCCGCGGTAAAGGACTACTTGGTTGCATATACAGTTCATAGACAAGTTAATGGATACTACTAAAAGACTCAAGATAAGTGTGAGTACCGAGGATGGCCCTCTCGTAGGATGACGAGGGAGGATCCCCGGTGGAGTATTGTGTTGGTGAGTAGTGGACTCGTGTGCGAAAACTATTTTACTGGTGGAGTTCCGTAGGATAGCTTAGCCAAGAGTCAAAGCTGGCTTGCTGCATCAACCCCACCGCCTTCTTGAGAATAAGCATGTATAGTAGGTTCTGATGTAAGACTTGCTGAGTACCTTTGTACTCATGTTTTCTTAATTACTGTTTCAGACGACACCGCCCACTTCGATGGGTTCTACGTAGACCTTGACGTCGACGAGTGACTAGCCACCCAGGTGGTGATCCTGGCCATGGAGGGCTTTATGTAGATAGACAGGCTTCGAGAAGCCTTCTTTCTTTCTAGAGTCTGTACTCAGACTAGTTGCTTCCGCATGTGCTTGTATGATTGTATGACTTGAGTATCGGGTCATGTGACCCTATCTGTATGAACATGTTATGTATGGCTCTCTGGAGCCTTTAAATAAAGTACTTGAGTTGTAGAGTTTTGTTGTGATGCCATGTTGTATGTACTCATATCGGGCATATTGTGTGTATGATTGAAATGCTTGGTATGAGTGGGATCCGACAATCTAGTTGTTTATCCTTGGCAGCCTTTCTTATGGGGAAATGTAGTCTAGTGTTCCTCGAGCCATAGTAGTCCGCTACAGCCCGGTTCACCGGAGTCCTGCTAGCCCAGCACTACTGTTCAGGACACATGACTGGCCGGCATGTGTTTCACTTCGTCCCTATGTCTGTCCCTTCGGGGAAATATCACACGGTGACTTCCGGAGTCCTGCCTAGCCTGCTACAGCCCGGGGTTCCCCGGAGTCCTGTTAGCCCAGTGCTACAGCCCGGAATCACTCGTTGATGACCGACATGTTCGATGTGATTCATGTATGCCTGTCTCCATAGGTCTGTGCCGCTTTGGGTTCACGACTAGCCATGTCGGCCCGGGTTCTCTGTCATATGGATGCTAGCGACACTATCATATACGTGAGCCAAAAGGCGCAAACGGTCCTGGGCCATGGTAAGGCGACACCCGTGGGATACCATGCGTGAGGCCGCAAAGTGATATGAGGTGTTACCGGCTAGATCGATGTGACTTGGAATCGGGGTCCTGACAAAATCTTGTAAATTCATCTCTTGTAATCTGTCCTAGCAGAAAAATTCATGTATTTACAGTCATTTTGCTCATGAATACTAGCCTTTTCTAATTGTGTCACAATTTCTTAATCTTGTAAATTTCCTGCTGCTATGGTGTAGAATCTATCTTGTAATCTGCTCATAGGTCCCTTTTGGTGTTTGCTAGGCCATAGTTTGCCATCCAAACATGATTTGGTATTGAAACCTCCTTGAGATTACATGAGCAAATTCCATGAGCATCCAAACAAACGAATTCGTATTCGTGTCCATTACAGTTTCCTCTCTGAATTGGAATTGAAACCAATTCAATACGGAGGCCTCCGATATAGACATCCAAACGTAGCGTTAGATATTTCTCTTGTTAATTGTTTTGTTTTTTCAAAATAAGAAATTAAGATTGTAAGGGCATATTTATCCCTTAGTAGTTTTGGTGATTGATGACAATGTTTTTGCGGACTAATCGTCTGCATTGAGCATTTCAGATATATCATGCCTAAGCACAAGACGATTGGGTGCCCCTCGAAGATTATTGAAGACGGCGTTTCTCTACGTTTCTTTTCGGTGGTTTTGAGTCGTTGGAAAGTCATACTATTAAGAGGGGGTCCGTGTTGGAAAGATTTGGGTGGAATCATCACGTACACGTCTGTTCCTTTCTGCACCACCTTTCCTTTGGCTCTTTGGAGCATCATCCATTTCTCTGTATCTCTGCAAAAGGAAGGACTCCTAGTGTTGCTGAACTGGGGCATGCGATAGTACTGCTCCTCAGAGCGGTAGTACCGCAGGCCCCTGCGGTAGTACCGGCCATGGGCGCGGTAGTACCACAGGTGCTCACGGTAGTACCGCTTCTTGGAAGCGGTAGTATCGTGGCCTCAGGCCTGCACAATAGCACGAGCGGAAGTAGGGGCGGATGTAATTTTTTACATCCGCGCCCTGCGCGGTAGTACCACTCCAGGCTTGCAGTAGTACCATGTCGGATTTTTGCATAGATCGAAACTCAGCGGAAGTAGCCACAGATGTATTTTTATATGTTCGTGCCTTCCCAGCCTAGACTATTCCTGCCTTGCGATAGTACCGCAAGGGGGGCGCGGTAGTACCGCGCCAGCGGTTCTACCACTCTCTGCCTTATCGCATCAGGACTAGTCTTAGGTCCTGCCATGCCAGCGGTAGTACTGCGGTGCCTCGCGGTAGTACCGTGGGCCTTTGCGGTAGTACCGCTTGTATCGTGCGGTAGTACCGCTCGTCGCGGGCTGAGTTAGTGGATAATGGTTGGATTTGTTCTTTCACTATAGAATGGGAGTCTTCTTCTCCGAGCTGACTACCTCTTCCACCCCAAGCTCCATTGTTGCTCTAAGCTCCATTTTCGCCCGATCTCTCTCCCTAGCCAATCAAACTTGTTGATTTCCTAGGGATTGGTTGAGAAGGCCCCGACCTACACTTCCACCAAGAGAAATTTGACCCCCCCTAATCCCTTGTGGATATTGTTACTCTTGGGTGTTTGAGCACCCTAGACGGTTGAGGTCACCGCGGAGCCATATTCCATTGTGGTGAAGTTTCGTGGTGTCATTGGGAGCCTCCAATTAAGTTGTGGAGATTGTCCCAACCTTGCTTGTAAAGGTCCGGTCGCCGCCTTCATGGGCACCAATAGTGGAATCACGGCATCTCGCATTGTGTGAGGGCGTGAGGAGAATACAGTGGCCCTAGTGGCTTCTTGGGGAGCATTGTGCATCCACACAGCTCCAACAGAGACGTACTTCCTCTCAAAGGAAAGGAACTTCAGTAACACATCCTCGTCTTCACCGGCTCCATTCTTGGTTATCTCGCCCCTTTACTCGTGCAAGCTTATCTTGTGTTACATCTCTTGCTTGCTTGTGTACTTATTGTTGTTGCATCATATAGGTTGCTCACCTAGTTGCATATCTAAACAACCTACTTTATGCAAAGTTTAAATTGGTAAAGAAAAACTAAAAATTGTTAGTTTTCTATTCACCCCACCCCCTCTAGTCAACTATATCGATCCTTTCAAAGATGTTGTTATCACAAGTTGCCATGTCGACCTAGTGGAATTGATTTAGGAACCTGGTGTTAACAGTGACAAATTGCTTACTCATCGTGCGGCAGTTCCTCCCCTCCCCGCGTCGTCTCCTCTAAGGCGACTCGAGGGCAACCCTAGCGCCGCCGCTCGCGCACCCTCCCATCTCTCCCTCCCCTCCACCGTTGTCAGAGGGGCTCGCGGCGCTTGCACGCGACCCCGATGAAGGTGGCGGCGGGGGATCTGGCGCCTCCTCCCTAGGTGGAGGGTTGCGGCTCCCTGGGAGGCGGCCCCGGCCGGTGGCATGCGGCGTGGCCTGGGCGGCGGGCGGCGCCAGCGGGTGCTGGTGGGAGGCCTCCATGACTGCGTGGGAAGGTCGTGGTCGCGGGCGACGGTGCTGTGGTGGCGCCTCGCTGGCCGCCGATCCACCCTGGAGAAGCTTCGGTGCCACCCGATCTGTTCTGATCCATGCCTGCGCTGGTCACCGGTGGCTGTGGTCGGCATTTCTGGGTGATTGCTGGCCGGATCTGGCGTTTGGGCGAGGATCCGGGGGAAACCCCTGGCTGGCTCGGCGGCTCCCCAAAGTCGACGCCTTTGGTGTCGATCCCCTTCTTGGAGGCTTTGGGGTGGCTCCTCTCCCATTCGCCTCCCCCTGAGCTCCGGCAAAAGTCGGCACTCCCCTGATCTGGGCGTTGACGACACCTTGGTGCCATGATAATTCTTGAAGGCGGTAACCGAGATTTGCTCTTGGGGGTGGAGCGGCTGGTGGCTTGGCTCCGAAGCATGACGGCATGTTCTTCCTGCGACTTCTTGATCGGCTTCGCCCGGTGCATAGTGATGCCGTCTTAGGTCTTCTCCATCGGTGTGCGCCTTCGTTCGACAGTTCGCGTCCCGTGCTTCGGGCTGCCACTGCCGGCTTGGTGCTCATCTGGTTGGTCCTCTGTGGTCCGCTGGTCAGCTCCGTTTGCTTCTCCTATGGCAGCTGGACACCTTCATTTGGGCTTTGTGGTAGCCATTCTGATGTTCGCCGGTGCGGCACTCATCGAGCCTAGGTGAAAGGGTAGTGGCCCTTTGCGACGGTGGAGACAGCTCAAGTGTTGCCCATGTTTGGCCTGTGGATGCAGCCGGCGCTCGATGCTTGCTCGGTGTGGCCCTCCTTCTGTGTTCTTAGTTGGCTAGTTGGTGTAGGCGTACTGCTGGGCGTTGGCATCAGTGTTTCTGCTGTTGCCATTGTGTTGTTCTATCTAGTGCCTTGTATCTTCCTTTCCGCTTTGCTTTGTTAATTCAAAGTCGGGCTAGCTTCGAGCTCTTCTCGGGCATGGCCGGCGCTTTTTCTCTAAAAATTACTCACGGTGGGCGCGCACGTCGCTAGGTAGAACAAAGTTTGAAATATGATTCACGACGACTATGATCGGTTGGCAGTTTTTTTTTGTGAGGAAAAGAAAAACTGGACATGTTTTGTAAGATTAATCGTGATACAAATCTAAGATGAATGATTTGTCCCATTCAACAACCCAGCAAATGAAACCAAAGCTCTCCATGAGGATGGGTTCCTTTGGACAAAGAGAGGAGATCAAAAGCGGCGATACAGTAATCAACAAAACCCATCATCATTAATCAACTAATCAACTAATCATTACTTTGTAGCTACTCTATGAGGATGGGTTTCACAAATATACTATGTTCTAGAGTAACTTTTTTGTAAACTAGACATATATGAGTTAGACACGTTTTAGTGTGTTTGTTCACTATTCAGTCCATACGTAATCCATTTTAAAATATTTAAAATATCTTTTAGTATTTGTAAACAGTGGGAGTATATATAGTATACAAAAGAAGTTGCCTATAATTAGCGCGACCGACGCTCCTGTGATCAAGGCAGGCAAGGCACCGATCGACGGAATTGTCTGGAGGAGGAGCCGCGTGCGTGCGTGCACCGTCAGTCGACAGTAGGTAGGTACCTATTACGTACATGTTTAATCTGTTGGATTTAATAATAGTATATGTACGCAAAAAAAAATGACGATGACGGTCAGACATTAAGACACCTGAATGAGAAATGGTTTTACCTTGCGGAAATCAACCTCAAACTTGTTTACCTAGCTCGTATGCTGCTAGTAGCATCAGCCAGCAGGACTTCTTAGGGCATCTCCAGCCGTTCGGCCCCCCAAGGCGCCTAAATAGAGCAGCCTGGGGGCGTGCCGGCGCTAGTTCGGCCCCTGGGAGCGACCTAACTCCTAGTCACGCCCCAAGCGCCGGCCCCAGGATGCGGGAAATTTTGAACTTGGTCGTTTCCGCTCTCAAAAGACGCCACAAATTCGGTGATCGGACGTAGTCTGGCGTTACAAAAAACAGAGCGCCGCACGCTGCAAGTTCGCGTGCACAATGATTCACTCGACGGGGTCGGCTCCAGGCGTTGGCGGAGTCGGCGTGCGCGGGCTCGGCGGTGTCGGAACTGCTTCGGTGCTGGGCTGTGTCGGCGCGGCTTCGGCATTGCTGGGCGGCGATGTAGAGGCGTCGTTCGGGCTTGGCGCCCGTGTGGTCGTGGGCGCGGGAGCTTGCGTCGTCGGCGTCGTCGGCGTTGCCGTCTGCATCTGGTTCAGGATGAGGCCGCGCTCCGCCATGTACCACGCCCTGAGCTGCTCGTCGTTGCTCTGGAGCATGTCCGCCCTGCCCATCAGAAAAGCCATGTCGGTGTTCCTCTTCTTCGTGGCGACGTTCGTCCGGAGTAGGTCGAGCTTGATGGCGCTGTTCTTCATCAGCGACGACCACCGCGCCTTGGTCTTCTCTTCACGTAGGACGGCCCAGGCCTCGGCGTCGGCGAGGCAATACTCGATGGACTCCTGCACTCGCGTGGTTGCCGCGTCGGCGTTTTCCCCCTTCTTTGCCAATTTGTGGCCGTCCGGCCGCCCCTCTGACGCGCCCGGAGTCGTCGCGTCCGTCTTGTATGTCTCCTTGGCCTTGTCGAGGGTACGTCGGACTTCCGCCCACTTCTCGCACTTGTCAATGCGCTTGTAGACGTGGAGGTGCTTGAAGTCGGCGTCTTGGTTGTCGCGCCGATACATGGTGAACATACGCAGCAGCTGCGCGGAGGAACAAACAGTTGGCGGGCGGCGGGCGTTGACGACGAAGAGATGCGGTAGATCCTGTCGCGATGATGTCGTCCATGTCAGCTCCTGTGTCGTCCGTGTCGCCGAGGTGCGAGAAGGGCAGCGGCCCACGGCGGAGATGGGGTGTCGGTGTGGTCGCGTAGGCGGCGGGCGGCGAGTAGTTGTATGGAGGGTATTGCACGCCGACGAAGGCGGGCGAGGGTGTGCGCGTCGCGGGGTGGCCATGGGGGAAGGTCACGTTTGGGTTGAACCCCCCGTGCTCGTCGCCGTCGGCGTAGTCGGGCGACGACGATCCCCATGGAGATCCGACGCCTTGCTGTCCCCAGGGCGCGTACTGGGCGTGGCTGACGACGGGTGGATTCATGATCCCCGCGTGGTCGACCGATGAGGAAGACGCCGCCGCACGCACCGCGTTGTCGCGGGCCTTCTTGGCAATGGCCCTGTTCCGCCGGTCGGTGGTGACTGCGTCGCGTCGCTGAACTTCCACTCTCCACTCGGCGTTCGACATGCCCGGTGGCTTCGATGGCGGCGCCCTCAGCTTCCTCTGCTTCGGCTGGGCCACGGTGCCAGTCGTGGTTGCCGCCACGCGCGGCATGGCGTACTTCTTCGGCGGCATGGCGGCGACTGGAAGGCGAGCTGGAGGGGGTTTGACGGGAGAAAGGGAGAGAATGGCGGGAGGAAGGCGAGCGAGCGGAGGAGATGCGAGGGAAAAGCGTCAAGAAGCAGCGGGAAAAGGCCCTCGAGTCACCGCCAGGGTGGGCACACGCGCCTTTTTCGCTTGTGCCGGCTCCCCAAGCGCCCCCCAGGACGCCGGGTTCGGCCTGAGTCCGCCGGCACCAGTTTTGGCCCGAGCCGGCAAAAAACGGGCTTCTGAGGGCGCGACTGGGCCGTTTTTTTGACGCCGGCGCGGCAAAAACGCCTGGAGAGGACCTGTTGGGGGCGCGGTTGGAGATGCGCTTACACACGCGGCCAGAGGTTCAGACGCACTTGGAACTAGTGTTTTGACCAAATTTCTATCGATCAATGCCACGGCCATGCTGAATTTATATATGGTGCCCTAGTACTAGCAGTGACTAACGAGAGTACAAAGGTTGACTTTCAGATCGACTCACCTACGCTTTTAGTGCAAGACTAAGAAAAGGTACAGATGCCCATATTACAGGACAAAGGAAGAGGAATCAGCGGTCTTCAGGTCATCTGGCAAAAGGAAAATGATTAAAGTTAGCCTTTTCTTTTGGCGTTTGAAGATTAAAGCATATCTTTTTCACTGAAAAAGGGGGCTTTTGGTTGGAGAAAGAAGAGATGCACATGGGTCCCGCGCCTCTCTTTCCGTATCCCAACACCAATAATTGGCAGCGTTGTCCACCGACAGAATCGCAGAAGCAAAACAAAACATATGGAGTACATTAGTGGTACTTTTAGCGATAGTGAAACTTAATGTAACATTAGAGAACAATGTTTACAAGTAAACATGGCCAAATTAGAGAACAATGTTTACAAGTAAACATGGCCAATTTATATTAGAAAACAGAAGAAAGAAAAAGCAATGGTGTTCTTTCTTTTTTCCTAAAATCTAAAAAGTGGCCGTGCGCTAAACAGACTGAACGAGCGGCCGAACGAGAGCCGCTCGATCTCGTCCCAATCGATGCCGCACGGTGTCCAGGTGTCCCCTGGTCGGGAGGTGGGGCCGCGCCGCTCAGACCCGCGTGTGGACCAGTCGCCTGGTCCGATTGCGCCGTGCCGCGCGAGATAAATCGTCCGTGGGACCCACATGTCATCGAGGATTAGGCAGTTCTCCAGCGTTTTAGCCGTCGTGCGTAGTGGGCGGCGGTTTCGAATTTCGTGCCATTACCCCGTCCACCCCCACCTCTCGCCGCCCATTACTCCACTTTCCCCCTTTGCTTTCGCCGTTGGTTGGTGCTCGGAGGCGGTTCCAAATCCGCCGGGTTGTGGTCGACGGCGGGGCGTGCCGCGAGGGTCGTCATCCGCGGCGGCACAGGTACTGCTCCTACGCGCGCTCCTCGTCTTCGTCCCTGCTTGTTTCTCCACTCGCCCGTCCTCCTTTTTCTGGTGAGGTTGCTCGTTTTCCGGTGAGGTCGCGGTCGTTGTCAGGGAGGTCGAGGTAGAGGTCGAGGTCGCGGTCGGGGTTAGGGAGGTCGAACTCATTTTCCGGCGAGGTTGAGGTCACCCCAGTGGACTACTTCGTTTGGGAAACCGCCGGATTGGCAGGGGTGGGTTAGGGTTGTGCTCATCCCGTAGTTTTTGCGTTGCAGTAGGGGGTGAGCTCGTGCATATACGTACGGTACGAGTGGTTCAGGGAGGATGAGTGGTTCGCGGCGATAGAGCCTCTTCTGTGGATTGAAGCCTCGCGGTGGATCTGGTGTTTTTGATGAGTGTTTTTCCCCCGCGGTGTGCAAGTCTGTCGCCCCTTGCGTTCAAATTAGGAGCAGTAGTAGACAATTTTTGAGATAATATAGCCAATCTGCAAGCCTTATGGTGGTTCTCATGGGTCATGTGTTTTTCTCCTCTTGTTTGCAATTAGGGACCATTACCTGTGCAAATTAGGGACTATTACCTGTGCAAACCAACTAAGAGGGTGAAACTTGTATCACGGCCACTTTTTAGTTGGTAGACACTTGTGTTCCAGTTGCACAAAATTCTATCCAGTTGGCTTCATTCATATAGTAGTTGGCTGTCCCTATGTTCTGCAGTTGCACCAATTTTTTGCTAGTTGGGTGTCTACATACTGTTCAGTTGCACAAGTTGCCTGCTCAGTTGGCTACATCACTTTTACTAGTTGGCTGTCCATATGTTCTACACCTGCACTAGTTTGTCCCGCTTAGTTGGTTTGCTGTTTTGCACTAGGTCGACCGTCTATATGTTGTTCTTTTGCACAATTAGATGGATGCATCCATATACTAATTGGCTGTATATATATATACTGTTTTTGTGTTGCACAAGTTGCTCTGCTTTTGTGGTCAAGTTGGTTGTCCATGTGTTTTACAATGGACACTAGTTGCCCTGCTTAGTTTGCTTGCTATTTTGTGCTAGGTTGTCTGTCTACGCGTCGTTCAGTTGCACAAGTTGCCTGATTAGTTGGCTGCATCCATGTACTAGTTGGTTCTGTACTTCATTTTGCGCATCTTCTAACTCATTTTGCGCATGAGTTGGCTGTTTTCCCCTCTGCTGTGTGCAACTAGGGACTCTTGTTTGTGCAATTTTAGCACCAATGCTTGCCAGTTTTCCAATATAATCTACCCAATCCACCAGCCTTGTGGTGGCTGTGGTGGTTTATGTGTTATTCTCATGCTTTGTGCAACTAGGAACCCTTGATTTGTGCAAATTAGTACCAATGCTTGCCAATTTTCCATTTTTAATTTTTCTCAATGTGCAAGTCTTTTTGTTGTGGATATGGTTGTTTTCATGTGTCTCCCCTCATGTTCAACTAGGGACGCTTTTTTCAGAATAAGTTATCTCACTGAGCTTGTTGCCTTTACTTAACTTTTTTCTGCCTAGGTATTACTTGTCACAGTTGGCAAGTAATAACTAGGTAGAAAAAAGTTAGTTGGCTTATTTGATGTCCAGTTTGCACAAGGTTTACTGCCCAGTTGGCTGCATCATTGTAGTAGTTCGTTGTCCACATCTTCTAACTATGTTTTTTGTTGTATTTCCTGCCGCAGGGCAAAAATGGTTATAATAGGAGGAGATGCGGATGGCAATGAAGGAGATGTATTTTTTTCACTTTTTTTCTTTTGTTTTTGAGTTGTTTTCAACTTATGCATGTATGCTAATGTCTTTTTTTTCATGTTTTCATTTGGTTGCTTAATCAGCGTTCTGGAAGTCAGCCGCTTCGCCGGAACTCGAAGCGTCCTGCTAATCGCCAGCCACGACCTGCGCAGAGTGTTGAGCAGGGAGAGGATGTTGAGGTAAGTGGCATGCTGATGACACAAGTCCATTTTTTTGGTTTTGTTTGGGTCATATAACATTTTTTTTGTTTTTTTCCCATGCTCATGTTTTTTATTTTTTTCTTAGGATGCTGATCAGTTCCGTGTTGTAAAGCGGACTAGACGTGCAGCACTTGGCAAGGGAGCTGAGTCATCTTCTAGGTTAAGTAAATCTCAAATATAAGTGTTTTTCTCGCCTTTTTTAGATAGTGATGAAATTATGCAGCAGTTCAGACCACTGTTTTTGTTTTTAGTCTGTCAATAACAACCTTTTGTAGTTGACATCTCTAGTCATATTGATTTAAATACAGTTGACATTAGTTGGCATTAGTTGGCATCTTGTAGTTCACTAGTTGGCATCTTTTCATAGTTGACATCAGTGGTCATTTTTTTGTGCAGGCAGCAGTTGCTGGAGAAGCTGTCGCATCTTCCGCAGCAGATGCTGAGGTATGTGGGTTTTTTGTGTCTGTTTATGAGATATTTGAATAGTTCTTTGCAAACCTTTTTTTTAGTTACTGCTTTTCTTGTGTTGCAGTATCATTTCTTATTGTTGCACATCCATTAGAACTTTTTGTAGCTGCCAGGTCTCGTTCTTTTTTTATTTACTGTTTTATTGTTGCACATTCAGTTGCACACTGGAAGTCTTGCAGTTGTCCTCATGAGCTTTATTAGTTGCACAAATACATCATATTAGTTGGCATGATCCATTTTATGAATATATAGCTCATTCTAATACTGATCCAAATGATGATTGCTAGTTCTTTTTCATTCTTGTTTTTTCTCTTGTGTTTAATGTTTGTGTAATGCTTTCATTTTCTAATCAACAGGGCAGCGGTGAAGGAGTTGAGGTGGCTCCAGGGGAATATGTGGAGCGACCATCACAAGCAGGCAGGATAAGGGCATCACCAGCGCGCTTTGCAAATTTCAACGCCTCTCTAACCCCACTACAGAAATCAGAGCTAGTTTCGAGGTCGGTCGGGGGGCTATTGAACTTATCAGACACACTTCCAGCGGACCTCACTAAGTTCCTGGTGTAGTCGTACCAGCCACAGACCTCTGAAATGGTTTTCCCAGGAAGGGGAAGGATCCGTGTCGATGCTGGCAGTGTTCAGAGGGTATTTGATCTCCCAAACAAGGGACCAAAAGTCAGATATTTAGTTGACAAGGATGCCACTAGGAGATTCAGACAGGCTTTCAACATAACTGGAAATTCTCATCCCCAGATCACTACATGGCTCAAGATGATTCAGGATATGGCTGGAAGAACGGATGACACATTCTTTATGGCCTGGCTTGCGGTTGCCTTCAGCACTTTTCTAGCACCAACCACGGCCTTGAAGCTCAGCCCAAAGTGTTATGGACTTGTGCTAGATCATCAAATGCTAAAGAATACAAGCATCTGCCTCTTTGTACCAGAACACATTAACGAAGCTTTCCGGAACATGGACCAGGAGAAGCAAACTGTCTGCTGCTGCTTGTATCACTTGATGGTTAGTGAAAACGACCACTTTTTTCCATCTATTCCTGTTCTTTCTGTGCAGTTATAGTTTGCTGAAATTCTTATAACAATAACTGAACTTGGCCTTTTCTTTTGTTTGGGTCTGGTGCAGATACTATACCTTGATGCGCTCGTACATGACATCCCAGTAAGAAACTGCGCGATACGATCGAATGCATGGGATAGTACTCTAATTGCCAAGGTGATCAAGAAGGATACTATCTCTCCTGGTGTGTTCGGCAAATTACAAGTGAGTTCTTTTTTGTTTTTTCCAACAGTGTCTTCCTTCTATGTTCTTTTGATGTCTGGTCACTCTTTTTGGAAATTGCACAGAAAACTGTCATCAGCTGGCACAACAATGCATGTACTTGCATAGATTGTAGCTTTTAGTTTGGCAATCTACACACATGTTCATTTTAAATTGGCACACCATCTTTTTTAAGTTGCACAGTTTTACTAATACTATTGCACAGATGTGTTGCATCAGTTGGTAGAAACTTTTTTTAGGTGCCATGTGTGTTGCACAGTTTTTGTGTCTTTGTTCAGTTGCATATATGTATAGTTGAATTTGTCTACCCCAGTATCTTGTTATAGTTGCACAGGTTGTAATGTGTGGTTTCATTCAACACACAAATCTATTTTGATAACCTTGTTATTTTCTGTTTCTCTTTTTTTTCACATCAGCTTAAAGAGGAGTATAGAGGCACGGAGTAGACACCACTGTTTGGTGGAATTTTGCAAGCTGAAGCATTCGTGGCATCCAAGTTACCAATAACATATAATCCGCAGGTTAGTGTTTTGCATACAGAAACTTGTATCACTTACCAATATTTTTCTATTGGCTGGGATGTATGTTCAGATGGACATGTATAACTTTTGTAGTTGCGAGAATACATAATTTAGTTGGCTGTGATGTATGTTCAGTTGCACATATAAGCTTTTGTAGTTGCACATGTTCTTTTGGACAGTCAAAGTGTTCATTTACAACCATTGTCATCAACTTTTGGCAGAATGCATGTTTTTTAGTTTGTGCCACAGTGCATGTGTAGTTGGCTAGAATCATGTTTTTAGTTGGCCAGAAAGTGTGTATTAGTCGTTTTTGCTTATCACATCATGGTCAGTTACAGACATTTTTTACTTTTTATTATTTTTTCTAACTGAATCAGTACTGAATCTTTTTTGTGTTGATGCAGAAAAAGGCAAAGATTGCGAAAGTGGTCAATGAGCTGTGCAAGGCTGTAACTTAACAGGTTGGGACCTTCATTGAAGCAGTTGCCAAGATCGATGATGAGGAACCAGATATTGATCCTTACCTACAGCAGCCATCAATGCAAACTGGGGCGTCACGCCGTGCTCCAAAAAGAAAGAGATGACGGTCAACTATACAAGAAGAAGAAGAGTTTGTTGAGGATGAGTCAGAAGAAGATGAGGAAATGGAAGCAGCGATAGATGCTGACGACGATGAGGACACAGATGCGGATGAATCAGAGGAGGAGGACAAGGATGAGGATGACAATGAAGAAGATGCAGAGGAGGAGGAGGATGAGGAGGAAGAGAAGGAGGAGGAGGAGGAGGAGGACAAACAAGAAGAGGACAAAGGAGAGGAGGAGGACAAGGAAGAAGATAGTGATGCAGAGAAGGAGGAAGAAGAAGGTGAGGCCTAAGAGGGGGACGGGGACAAAGAGGCAGCAGTTGATTGCAGTGAGAGGGGAGAAGACAAAGGCGCAGCAGCTGATGGTAGTGAGAGGGAAGAAGACGATGATGAAGAAGACGAGGATGGTTATGGTGATGATAAAGGGGGATCCAATGGAGGCAGCGACAGCAGCGATGACGATGATGATGACAACGCCCCTGGTTCTGGTGGTACAGGTGGCAACACATCTAGGAGGACTAGCACTTATGCCACCCCTGCGAGCAGCAGCAATTCATTGAGTAGCAGGAGCACACTACAGATGTTGATTGACAAAACTTCCTGGAAAGACAAGGATTTGCCGAAGTCAAAGAAAAATGACGAAGCAGAGTCTCAGGGCAGCATTGATATGTTCAAGCTCTGCAACTTGAAGTCAGCTTTGCCAACCACCTTTCCCGTGCCAGATTTCAGCGACAAAGATATGTGTGAGAACATCAACTTTGCCATTGACAAGAGCCTGTTCTTATCAAGAGATGCTGAAAAGAATCAAATTGACATGGAGGAAGCAGGAAAGGGTCTTGACTGGGTTCATTCAAAGGAAAAATACAAGGAATATTTAAAGCAGCTCCCAGACCTAAGCTCCAGCAAGAGCAAGGCAGCATCCACGGCAAACCCTCACGTGGTCCAGAAGCGTAAAGCAGTTTCAATGAAGAAGAATCTGCAGTTGCCTCAAACCAAGGAGAAGATGGTGAGTGCAGATGCTGAAGTAAATATGGTCAAGGAAGCTGTGCTTCAAACTGATATGCCAACTGTAGTGAGCAGAGAGCCAACCAATGTCAGAGAAGTTCAACAGATCAGGGAAGACTCCCCTTTCAACAATCCCACCAAAACCACCTAAGCAGAAGATTGTCAAGTTTGCCAGGGGCGCAAAGGGGGAACAGGCCACAAAAGATTTGGGTTTCAGAGACGAGAGAGAGCTGTGAGCCGCAACCATTGATGCAGGGGTGCCAAGTTCTACTAGGTTGCTGCCAACTCAGACTGGAAAGATGCCAACTACAGATACCAGTGTGCCAACTGATGTGTCAGTTAGCAGCATGGTCACAGTCAAAACCACCACAGCTGGTCAGGAAGGCACCACTGCAACTGCAAGTCCAAAGGTGCCTACTCATAGAGATGCTTCAATGCCAAACACAAAAGGAGGTGATCCAACTATCAAAGTGCCGTCCCCAAGAGCTGACTTTCAGCAACCATTAACACAAGAGGAGGTGTTCGACATTATAAGTAGGTGCAAGCCTCCAAGGCCGCCAACTACAACACTATTGCGAACCAAGTCAGTGAATGATGCACCCGTGTTTGTGCCCCAAGGAGATGCCCTGGTCCTTGAACCCTTACGAAGATCAAACTCTTATCATGGTGACGGGTTCTGCGATGCACCATCTTTTGACCTCGGCATAGATGGTGATGCTCCAGCACCTGCTCCAGCAGCAGAAACAGCGGAAGCCGGTGTGATCTGCATCGATGACTGTGAGTTGGACCCAGCAGCTGTGAATGAAGGATGTGATGCTGCTGAGCTGGCAAGGCAATAGCTCAAGAACTAGATGTTGGTTCACCAGAGAATTGCCACACCCCGATATGCGCAGAACCAGAACTTGGCATGAGCACTTCTTCGGGACCACCTCTTGCACGAAGACAGAGGAGGGTAAGAAGGACCGCAGCATCTCAAAGATCTCCATTCATCGACTACAACAAGAAGAAGACTTTCAGCACCAATGAGGTAGTGAACAAGCTTTACGCTGCCCTCTTGTATTGGGTCAGGCATCACAAAGGAGCAGATGATGGAGCTACCAGGTAAACTAACTCCCCACAGCCTACATACATATCTTTTTCAGTTGCATAGGACCAGCCACTTAGTTGCACAAAAAGCATAGCATGTTGCACAGAACAGGGCTTTTAGTTGCACATTGTTCTGTTTTCATTTTCATGCACATTTTTTTGCTGCTATGACCCTTCGAGCTAACTTGTCTTTTTATTGCTTTCAAAAAAAATCTGCCCTGAGATAATCAGGTATGGTGCTTTCTACATTTCTTTAAAGGAGTTAGTTGATTCGATGAAGCCGGTTCAATGGTTGTCAAAAATTGTTATTGAGACTGGAATCTTACACATCATGGATAACTTACCAGAAGGGTCAAAGAAGGTTGTTATGCCACTGAGGTTTTCTGTAAGTTTTTCCAAAACCTTCTTTTTACCCTCATCTTTGTTCTGTAGCACTTTTTTCGTTGACCATTTGAGGGAGGCCTTTCACCTACTAAGGAGTTTTGAGCCATGTTTTATAATCTCTACAGATAAAATTACAGCAAGGGATCCACAATGTGAATGAGATAAACAAGAAGTTTGATTACAAGAACCATCTCGACAAGAAAGACTTGGTGAGTGTTGTGCCCACATGATCAATCTTTTTTTAGTTGGCACCCACAGCATGTCCAGTTGCACATGACACATCTGTTAGTTGGCAGATACTTGTTGCAACCTGTTTTTAACTTGACCAAGTCTTTTACTGTTTTTCTTAGCTACAGCTTGTATTTGTGTCTGAAATCGTTCACGCTTGCAGTTCATGCTGCCAGTGCTCGAGTGCGCAGATGTAACCGATAAGGACGGAGGGAGGCATTATTGGGTCTTCAGTGTCAACTTGAGGGACGGACGCTTCGAAGTTCTTGATTCAAGCAGGACGCTGGACAACATTGAGCTGATGAACACTGCCTCTACCATTGCGGGGGCAGTACGCCAGCTATGGAGGAAGCATTACCCAAAGTTCAGCATCGAGCACTTCCAGATTATTGACATTGACGTACCAAAGCAGCTCGGCAAGTAAGACAATAAGCATTTCATTCCTTCTCAATCATATACCATCATTTTGTAGTTTTTAAATTTTTCTACATGTGCAATCTTTAGTATTTTTAAGACACAGTACTAGTCTTCAATCTGTTTTATCATTTTTATGAGTTTCTAATGGATTATCTAGCTAGTTGCAGAGTGGCGCATAAGTAGTTGCACACTGGCACGTAAGCAGTTACACAGTGGCACATAATGAGTTGCAGTAGAACACAAGCAGTTGCACAGTAGGACATAAGCAGTTGCACAGAGTGCATTACCTTTATTTGGTTTTAATTTTATGTGACAATTTTTTTTGCCCATTTTGCAGTAATGAGTGTGGGTTGTTCGCACTGCTTAATGCCACCGAGTGGAATGGTAGCCAACTGCCCAACTACGACCCCAAGGAAGTACTCAACATCAGGAAGAAGCTGGCATATGATTGGGTCACCAGCGTGCACAACACCGCCCCATGGAGGAAGTTCCTGAGATACGACAAGGAGTAGGTCAGTACTATTTTTTCTTTTTTTCTGCTCCATGGAGGAAGTTGCTGGTTTGTACAATTTTATTAAGTAGATTTTGTAGTTGCACACTACTTGTAATTGCGTTTGCAACTCAATATCATCACTTTTGTTGATACATTATAGGAGCACTGGATATACAATTGTTCAACAACTAAATATTTAACCAGTTGCCAACAAAGGCACAAATAGCAAGTTTTTTTTACACAGTGCATGAACTAATTCAAGCAGCATAAATTAGATAAAGAGGAATCATAAATGCTGAATGTGTCCACTTGGTCCCAACATTGCTAAAAAAGACATTATTATTTTCCTTTTTTGTTCCAAAGTTACAAATGAGGAAACAGAATCACAGGAGCCTCTGTGGACACACACCAGCGGTGTGCTCTGTAGATTGGCACTGGCTGCATTTGTTTTTCTTCTTTGGGTGTAGCTCCAGCGCCGATTTGTACCTTCGACTCTTTGCCCTACCCTTTCTAGTAGACCTTGGAGGATCCCTGGGCACAAAATCATCAGAAGCTTGTGCAAGGGATGTAGCCTCCAACGGGGCAGTAGGACCATCACGATCACCTGTGTAATAATCATATAAAAAGTTTAGTATTTTTGTTATTATGCAACCAGCACTGATGTTCTGTGCAACCACACAGTACATTTTGTGCAACTAACTGGTTGCTGTGTGCAAGTTAAGTTGAAAAAAACAGCTGCAGTAGCACGGCCTGTCATGGTACTTGGATTGTAGTCGCCTATGGGCAGAACATGAAAAACAAGTTAGATTTTTAGCTTGATCCTCAAACTAACACAGTGCACGCAACTAGGCAGCATGTTCTATTCAACTGGGCACTATGATATGTGCAACTAAAGTCACTCACCCTAGTTTTTGTTTTGGAGTTGGTGAAGGTACTAACCTGGGTGATGAGCCCCCTGAGTCCTGCCTGTAGGTCCATTGGGAGTAGCACAAAGGGCACTGCTAGTTGGGCCTGGCGGGGGAGGAGGTCTTTGAGGGTTGGCATCACCTATAGGCAGAACAGGACAGACAAGTCAGTTGTGTTTATCTTTTTGATGCTCGAACTAACACAGCGTGCGCAACTAGGTAGCCTGTTCGGTGCAACTGAGCACCATGATGTGTGCAACTGGAGTTACAGACCTAGTTTTATGGGGAGTTGGGGGCAGGTAATTACCTGGACGACGAGCCCCCTGAGTGCTGCCTGTAGGGCCATTGGGAGGAGCATGCGGGGGAGGAGGTGGCGGAGGATGCCGTGTACAGCCAGGAGGGGGAGGAGGTCCTTGAGGGTTGACATCACCTATATCCAGAACTGGAAAAATAAGTTAGCTGTGTTATCTTGATGCTTGAACTAACACAGCGTGCGCAACTAGGCAGTATGTTCTGTCCAAGTGGCTACCATGGTGTGTGCAACTGGGCACAATGATGTGTGCAACTGAAGTTACACACCTAGTTAGATCAGGAGTTGGGGCAGGTAATTACCTGGATGATGAGCCCCATGATTGCTGCCTGGAGGTGGAGGAGGTCCTTGAGGGTTGCCATCATCTAATGGCCCCGTTGCAGCAGTCAGTTTTTTCTTTTTCTTGGACTTGTTCAGGTGGCCGATCTCGGTACGTGCTGCACGCATATGCTTGTATACAATAGCTTGTGCTGGATCAGAACCACTCGCAAACTTTGCTAGTTTCCGAAAATCGTATATCATGTTCCTCTCCCTTATCTGCTTCTTTGATTGAGGAGGCATTTCATCCGGTTGCTCATAACCAGTCCCTGGCGCACTAGGTACAGCAATAGGTGTCCACCGTCTTAGCAGGTACCTTTCCGGTATGACATCAACGCCAACATGGGTGAACACCTTGAGGATGTGGCAACAGAGGATGCCGTCCTTGTCCATTTTACAGCACTCACACAAATAGGAACGCTCCTCCACCCTTGCCTGCACCAAGTAGTTTCGAGAACCATATTTCGCAACAAATTCCTGGTTCGGTCTGAGATCAAACACATCAGCACCAACTTGGAATGCATTATAACGTCCAATCAGCTCAAACTCTTCTCTGAACTTGCGGTAAAGGTCTCTAGTATAGGTTTTGTAAGCTTGCTTCTCTATTGGGAAGTTGGACCACAACTCAATCTCAAGGTGTTCTGTCCTGTAATCATTGCAGCCTTCCTTGGCAAGGATGTGGTTCTGGATTTTTTTCATATTGCTTGACGAAGTTCAGCATTGAGTTGTGTGGGTTCACATATCTTTTGAGGACGGCGTTGAACCCCTCACTACGCTGTGTAGACTGGAGGAAGGGGAAGAACCTGTGTGTGAAGTAGCACGGCACCCAAGTTGACCTGTATTCGTACAACTTCTCAAAGTGCGTGTGTGTCATAGCCTCATACTTCATCATTAACCCAGCCCAATTCTGCTCAAACTCGTCTATAGTGAAGCTGAAGTCAACACACTTGTTGAAATCATCAGAGAGTCCTGGATTCCGGCACAGCAGCCAACCAACCTTTTCCTGAGCCTTTTTCATGATGTGCTATCGACAACAGCGGTGCACGGTGGTTGGAAAGATGCTCTGTATTGACTGCCTAATCGCACCATCCTGGTCGGTGATGAAGTTGTCAGGAGGTTTGCCATCCATAGCCTCTAGGAATGCTCCAAAGACCCAATCAAAGCTCGATGCCAACTCCTGCCTCACAAATGCGCAACCCAGCATGAAAGATTGGCCATGTCGGTTTATTCCTATGAAGGGCGCGAACGACATATTGTACAAGTTGGTCATGTAGGTGGTGTCAAACGATATGCAATCGTGGTACGCCTCCGCATAAGCTTTTCAAGCTAAGCCGTCCACCCAAAATATGTTGACAACTCTGTCCTCTTCATCATATTTCACCTTATAGAAGAAGTCTGGATCGGTTTTTTGTATATCCATGAAGTGCGCAATTGTCTCAATCAGATCACCCTCCTTTGTGTCATCTCTACGGAAACTTGTACAAAGATTTGTTATTTCCTTTGGTCCGAACGGCACCATCATCTCAGATCCATAGAACTCTGCCATTACATGCATCATTCGTCCTGCATAATACAAAAACAAACAGTATATCCTTTTAGTTGCACAAATGGCACATCCAGCTGCATAGTAATAGGAAACGTGTTGGCACAGAAGATAATCGCAGGAAATGGACACCTACCTGCACCTTTTTAAAAACACTTTGCAGTTTTTGCATACAGTAAAGACAATCTAGGTGCACAAGAAGCACCAAAAGTGATATACAAAAAGCATGGGAAGTTGGACACCAGTTGCACAGTTAAGCCATTTCAGTTGCACAGTAGTAACATAACAGTTGCACACTAGACTGCCTAGAGGGAAACTTAATTCTTCAAGGGATATAGAAAAACACCACACCTGTAGTCAAGTTGCAGTTATACAAGATGCGCAGAAACTCCTTTTCATCAGGTGAGATGCCTTGGTGGGATCTCAAGTATTTGGACAATGACGGTTTGTTCACAAGCGGATGATTGTGGTCACGAACAAAGTGCGTCACCTCCCATCGCACATCTATCAGCTTCACCAATATTTTCGCCTTGCATTCAGTCTGCTTTATTGTCTCGCGTTTGCGCTTCTTCTTCTTCTTACTAGTACCAGCCTCCTCTTCAGCAAATATTGGAGGTTCTTCTTCCATCTCCTCATCACTGTTAACAGATTTTGGATCTGGAATAGGGTCCAGGACAGGAGGAGCCTCGGCTCCTCCATCATCAGCTTTGGGCTTCTTGAACTTGTTGCAGCAAAACTGTTGTTTTATCAATTCATTGGTGCGGGCTGTCCGTCTAGAGGTGTTCATCTTGATAGAGAAACCCATCCGTAGTGCGTAGCTATTGTAGTGATCCTTAGCAATTTGAAGGCTGTCAAACCTCATGCCAACATAGGGTTCCATAGGTTGAGAACCAGCCTCATCCTCTCCTTCTACTTGCACAGCTCTGTCAACAGCCCCAGCTTCTAGCTCAGTCTTGGTTGGACCAGGAACATTTGCCTCGGTTCCTGTGTCATCAAGAGTATGGCTCTCTGACTGCAAAGACACCACTACAAGGGCACCACGGGCTGATGACTGGCCTGCCACATTGTCATGGCCCGTAGGGTTACCATCACGACTTGCCTGCGTGTAGTAAATAGATCGATCATTTTCTGTCCAATTTCCTTGTTGTATGCTGGGTTGCTGCTGATCCATATCACGAGGAAGCTCATTGAGATCTGGAGGCAACTCATTGAGATCAAGCATTTTTTCCTTGTTCTTGGATGCTACCACACACTCCCTGCACATATATAAAAAGAAGAAATTAATGTCATCAGTTGGTAACCACAGAAAAAGAGTGTTTCAAACAACCTAAAAACTTAGTAAATAGGCAGTTGCACACCATTTTGTGATAATCTTAGTTCCAAAAACAACATGACCGTAGCATAATCTTTTATTATAACAGTTATGAAATTTTTTGTTTGCACAGATTTGTTATGTTAGTTGCACAGTTTGCAGTAAATAACTGGCAAAAGCATGACTTCTTTTTGCTATAGAGTTTTTTTGACTTTCCCCCTTTTTTGTTTTGTTGTAATGATCTGTAGGTTTTCGTTTCGCAAGGAGCTCTTTTCAGATTTTTCTGCACATAATTGGATGCTACATTTGAGAAGGAAAATCCAGGTGAAAGAAGAAAGAAGAATTGGAGGACAGATTATAGTTATATGTTTTTCATCGTCGTTTATGTTTCTAGTTCTGGTATATTTGAACATATTAATATGGTTTGCAATAGGTGTGGGACCAGAATATATGCGTGGGATAAGATTATATGTGTGAATATGTTAATATGGTTTGTGGCTTCATTAGCCATGGACAAAAGTTCTTGTGCTTTTCCTGTTGCACTACAGATTTCTGGTTTTCGCTAGAATAGACGTCTCAATTGCCAGGATGCATCTTTGCACTTGGCCAGCATACATATCTAGTTGGACATTCAATGTTTTTAGTTGGCTAGAATAGATGTCTCAGCTGGCCAGGTTGCATTTATTTCAGTTTTTGGCCAACATGCATGTTCAGTTGGACAGTTAATGCATTCAGTTGGCTAGAATAGATGTCTCAGTTGGCCAGGATACATTTTTCAGTTTTTTGCCAACATGCATGTTTAGTTGGCCAGCAAACATGTTTTTTATTTGCACATATACTACAGTTTTCCCAAAGTGTTCACTCACAAACATGTATTTACGAAATATACATGTTTACTTGGCCAGGATACATGTTTAGTTGGCCAGGATACATGTTTTTTAGTTGGCCAGATAACACGTGTGGGTTCAATGCATGTTTTAGTTTTGGCTAGCATGCATGCCGAGTTGCCAGAATATAGGTTCAGTTGGCTGGGATGCATGTTCAGTTGCACATTTATGAATTTTTCGTTTCACATATCTATTGGGCAGTCAATTTTTTGTTCATTTTGCAAACAATAACTACAAGTTGGTAGAATGCATGTTTAGTTTTTGGCTACAATGCTTTGTTGAGTTGGCTTTAATCATGTTTTAATTGGCCAGAGAACTTGTTTTTAGTTGGCTTGTTTAACACATCCAGGTGGTAGAAACTTGTCTGGCATGCATCAAGTAGTTTTTGGCATGTTTAACACATCCAGCAGTAACATCAAGTAGGCTGGTGTGATGTGCCAGATTCACCTTTTTTTGAAGCAGATTCTCCATGGATCCATGGAGAAGGGGGTTTACATATGCCTATGCAGTAGAAGAAAGGGGGAAGTGAAGAGGTGGAGAGGGGGCTTACCTGCTTGATCTTACTGCCTGGTATGGCTCTGACCACCCTGCCCTTTAGATCTTGAAGCATCTCCTTCTACTTTGGGGCTCTCATGGCGGCTGTGTAGGAGGAGGAAGAAGGGTTGGGGGCGATTTTTGTTGGATTTGCTTCTGGCATGGAGAAGAAGAAAAAAGCAGCGTGGGAGGGGCTGAGGCGTGGGGGCGAGCGGGGGCATGGGTGCGAGCTGGGGACAGCTGGCTA
This sequence comes from Triticum urartu, assembly GCF_056163025.1. NCBI lineage: Eukaryota > Viridiplantae > Streptophyta > Magnoliopsida > Poales > Poaceae > Triticum > Triticum urartu. The sequence continues at coordinate 742,140,110 of NC_141875.1, read as the reverse complement.
CATGGGGGCTCGATCGGTTTGTTTGGTGGCCGGTCGATCGGTCTGTTTGATGAGCCCCTTCCTTTTCTGTTTCATGGGGACAGGGGGTTTCCTTTTTCAGCCGGCCGCTCGGTTGCACTAGTGGGCAGCCGGCCGCCCACTAGACACGCCCTTCTTTTTTTCAATTTGAGCCCATAAAAAGGATCAGGTCCCAAAGCCCAATAATGATGCTGCCTTCAAAATACCAATAATTGCGCCTGCATTAAGCGCGTGTGTAAACCAAAAAAGAAAACAAAAACACTACCAGCCCCAAGATACCAAAGCAGCATGGTGACTTGATCTAAAAAGGACGCCAACATGTGGTCAACATCATGCTGGGCGATTCACAAAACCCATCATTATTAACAACTAATCGTTACTTTGTAGCTACTCTAGCTAATAGTAATAACTAACTAATAAGTCTGCATGGCAAAAGTATTATTCGCAGCTCTACCTAAGCTTGGTAATTAGACATGCACAGTGTGAAGAGCATCTTATGTTAGATGGACAACTGGAATCATGCTAATAGGAGTATACATAGATAAATCGGATGGATCAAACATATAGTAAGAAAAAAATATACCATGGCGCTGCAAGAATGACAATTCAATTTCCCAACCCTCAGTATAAGTACAAAATACTCAATTCGATGACTTGCTACATACATAACCATAACCTTTTGATTTGATATGATGGATTACACAGGACCTCTATTATCATCACCTAGATACAAAAGGATGATGGAGAGCTTTGATGCCCCCGAGGGCGAAAATCCGCGGCCTCCCGACGTGCGGCCGTCCTTGCCGCCGGCGACCCAATCGTCACCGCCTCTGGCAGCGCCGCCGCCGCGGGTGAATGAGGACAGATCGGCCTGGCCTGACTCGGATCTCGGGGGATCCATCGGGGCGGAGGCGATTCAAGAGAGAGCGCAGGTGGAGAGGACGACCCCGGTGCAGTGGCGCGTCTCTTTCACCGATCGCGACTCCGGATGGATCGAGGGTCGTCTCTCAGAATCTCCGGTGTCCCATTGGGCAGCATTGCGCGATATGAACAACGACATCCTCGCCGGAGAATACTTAGATGCCGATGTCCGGATCGAGGTAGGTTTTCGGATTCCTATTGACGTATACGATGTGGTTGTCGATTGTTGCATGCACGTAGTTCAAGAGGAGACGGTGGATCTCGTCGACTTGACGAAGATGCCCAAAGATCAGAGATCGGAGGCACGCTTTGCAGGGTGGTTCTGGGTTCTAGCAGATAGCGATGATGAAGATGGTAAAGAGGTTGAGCATGTCGGCGCGGACGTTCTCGTTGCTACCACGGTGGAGACGAATTCGTTGGCTTCGGTTCCAGATTCTTTACCTCGTCCGAAAGTTGAGGTTCACAAGAAGAAGCCAGCGCCGATCGTCAAACCTTGGATCGGACCGATCCCCAAGGTATCCCATGCTCGCGTTACTTTGTCTGGTTTCATACCGGATTCATGGACGTTGGTTACCAAGAAGAAGAAGGGGAGAAAAGGCCGGCTGACGGGGCCGCCGCCGCCGCCGGTGAAGACGGCCAATGAGATTCGAGCGGCCAGAAGGGCTCGCTTGAATTCACTTTTGGGCTGCGAGGGTGAACCTGTTGTTGCGTTGCTCGTGGGCCCTTCTCGAACTGGGTATGAGGCCCAGTTGAAGGCCCAAGCTGCACACACAACCTTGTCCGAACCACCGACTTTGCATGGGGCATCGATCCACGAGTCTGTGACCGATCGAACTAGTCCTCCTGCTAGGGTTTTCCGTCGGCCTAGTTTTCCTTCGCTCGGGACCGGTTGGGCGGAAAGGGTTTGCGGCTGCGCCGGTGCAAGAATGGCGGGGCGAGGCAATCCGCCGCCGGCCAAGCAAGGACCTCCACCTCCCGTGATTCCGCCGGCGCGAGCAGCTCAAGCCCCTGGTCGAGCGACCCAGGCTCCTGGTCGGGCTTCTGCACGGTAGCACGAAGCACCGCGGGAGCCCAAACCACCGCCGGCTGCTACGACTCAGGGCGCCAGGCAGGGCCGGGATGGCGTGCATGGCCGGGAGGGCTTCGGCGGCGGGCAGGGCCACGGCACCCACGGTCAGGAGAACTTCGGCGGCGGTGGACGGGACTATGGTGGAGATGGCCACAATTACAATCTCTATGGACAGTGGGGAGATGAGGGATATGACGCGTACGGCGAGGGCCAACACCGGGGCTCTTCATCAGGAGGTGGTCGCGGTTCTGGATAGTACAATGGCGGAGGAACGGGTCATGGTTTTCAAGGACCTCCCGGCAACTTCGTTGAGGGGGTGGCCGGCCCTAACAACCGGTATAACCCGGGGAGTCACAGTGGATTCCGTGGTGGGAGAGGAGGGGGACGACGCCCGCCTCCACCGCGGCCACCACCACCGCCTGCTGATACAATTGCGGTGGCTCAAGCCGAGCCCGCTCCTACGGTGCAGACGGCCTCGCCTCCCCTTCCCGAGGTGGCTGTAGAGATAGTCCGGTCTTTGGTTGCGGTCAGCATTCCGGTGACGAGAACTGGGGATGGTAAGGTCGGTGACAGAGGTTCTGACAAGGTTTCGGACAAGGGGCATGGTGAAAACTATCGAAGTGGGCTATTAAGAAGAAGAAGAAGCTACCATGCTATAGATGTGGTGAGTCGGGACATTTTGTGGCAGAGTGTACCACAGAGTTATGTGACTATTGTTGTAGATCATAGCATGTGTCTGGTGAGTGCCCGCTTCTTTCAGGCCCCAAGCCGGTGGTTAACATTTACGGGGTTTGCTGTCAGGAGCTAATGTTTTTTGAGTCACCTGTTGTGGCACCTATGACGCATGTGATGGACAGCTCTTTCCCCGCAGTTGTCAAGGTTACTAATGGGGTTTTGACAGAGGCACAGATTGTGCGACAGTTGCGGGAACTAGTACCAAACAACTACCAGTGGGACCTTGTCAAGTTGGAGAACCAGACTTACAAGGTTGACTTTCCCACTAAGGAGGACCAGTTACATATCCTTAAATTTGGCATGTGCAGAGTACAGAGTACGAATATTATCATTGCTTTTGATGAGTGGAAGGAGAAGGAGCCCGAGGGTACACTTTTAGAGAAGGTCTGACTAAGATTCTATGGTGCACCACGCAAATATATTAATCACTTGTTCGTTGCTTGGAGTTTGGCTTCGCTAATAGGTAAGACGGAACAGGTTGACATGCCTTTCACTTGTGCACACGGAGCTGCGAGGTTACTTGTCAGTGTGGTCAGTCTGGAGTTCGTGCCATATGTGGTCAGGTGGACGCACGCCGGGGTCACATATGTGCCGAGATTGAGATTGAGGATACACCGATACCTCAGGAGGGAGATAATCATCAGGATATGGATACAACTGAGGGAGATGGAGCCCCCGGGAATCAGGACAAGGGGCCTGAGAGAACTCCACGGGAATCGACGAAGGGGCCGAAGTCGCAGTCGTATAAGGCGGATACTGCCAAGGAGGCGTCATCTTCCACGACACCGATAAACACACTTTGGTTTGGTTCTTTTGGAGCGCGGTCTGCACCTAGCCAGTTATGGATTAACCGAATTGAGGCGGACGATCCATAGGAGCTCGAGTTACTGCTAGTGATGCTCCTGGTTGTTGGTTCGCCTAAGGTTCTTGTCTCCGAGGGTTGATTCCGGGCCGCAGGACGTGCCGAGCAGCAGTCTACCGATGGTGTGTGTGTGGGGGGGGGGGGCGCGGTGGGCAGGAGGCCCGCATCCCCAGCCCAACCACGGCGGTCCTTGGCCATCTGGTGGAGGTGCGCGGGCTGGAGGCCCGCCATGTCCTCTCACCGCAGGGCAGCCCCGGGCAGCACGGTCAGGAGCGCGGGCTGGAGACCCGCCGTGTCCTCTCACCGCAGGGCAGCCCCGGGCAGCACGGTCAGGAGCGCATGCAGGAGGCCCGCAACTCTCCCTCTCCGACATCGTCTCCATGCCGTGCTGACAATTTGGGGGGGGGGATGAGACTGTTAAGCAGGTGGCTCCACGGTCTCCTTCTCCCTCCACTTCGACTGGTATTACCCGCTTGACCGCACCTTACCCTTCTTCACTGGCAACTAGGGAAGGGAGTCGGAGCGGGGAGCACACGCCTCGGGAGAGGACGACGGAGGAGCTTGTCGCTTTCATTGGGATCACGGATCCGGTCACGGCTGACAGGCGTGTCAGCAACCGGATCAAGGGACAGCCGCCAGATGCTGATGACCTGCAGTTCACATGCGCTAAGAGGGTGGCCATTCTTCGAGATGTCGAGGCAACTACATGTATGCTTTTGATAAGAGTTGTTCAATTATGCATTTCACCGAGCATGAATTTATTGATAAGGCAAACGATTTAGGAATAACTGTGGGTTCAAATGAAAAGGAGGTAGTGAAATCTGTCTATGATCTTCTAGATTTAGAAGCAGAGCGGGCTTCTGAAATAATTCGGAACCTCGCATCAGTTAAACCTATGAATGACAAAGACATGAACAATTTAGGATTGTATCCCTTGAAAACATTTGCAATAATCTCCTGCCTAGTGCGGCGGACGAAGATGAGGAGGGGTCGGAGACTACAGACACTGTAGAGCCTCTAATGATGGAGAGCAATGTCTCGTGCTCTGCCGACCCTATGTTCCCGAAGGGTGATGCGGAGAAGCCCAAGCGACCCTGGAAACAAAAAATTTAACCTACTTCAGTGGTCCGTAGAAGTGCTAGGGTTAAGCTTAATAAAAAAATTCATGATGACTTATGAAAGGAATCTTTTCGAATAACAGAGGTCTAGCTGACTTGGCTAAACGAAGGTTCTTGGCTGAGACAACGATAGAGCAACGATTAGATTTTATTGCGCTATTGGAAACACGATGAGATAACTTTACCTCATAGTTCCTTGGAACCCTATCCAGAGGAATTGATTTTGATTGGCACATCTTACCTCCTAGAGGAAGATCTGGTGGCATACTACTAGGGGTTCGTTGTGAAACACTTGAGGTGCTTAACGTGGTTTGGGGAGACTTTGCGGTCAAGTTTAGGGTGAGATCAAGATTGGATGGTCTCCGATGGTCTCCCGTGGTTGTATATGGGGGAGCACAACCGGAAATCAAACCAGATTTTTTAGCCGACTTGGTGCCGATCTGTGGAGACGAAACTCTGCCAATCCTAGTTGGTGGGGACTTTAATATAATTCAAAGGAGAGATGAAAAGAATAATGACAATTTTGGTGGACGTTGGTCTATGATGTTTAACATGATTATCGAGAGTCTTAATTTGAGAGAAATTGAGCTCACCGGTAGACGATTTACATGGGCCAATTCGTTGCCCAGTCCGACTTATGAGAAGCTGGATAGGGTACTCGCTAGTGTGGAATGGGAACAAAAGTACCCATGGGTGTCGGTTCATGCGATGTAGAGAGCGATCTCAGATCACACACCACTTCTTGTAGACTCGGGAGAGGCTACACACGTTGCGAACAAGAATGCTTTCTATTTTGAACTAGGTTGGTTCGCGAAAGAAAACTTTTTGAAGATCATTGCACGTGAATGGGCAAAGCCTGTTAGTGGAAGAACTAGTATTGAGAGAAGGCAAAATAAAATCAGACATCTAAGACAGTTTTTGCGAGGTTGTGCCACGAACGAGAGTGGGATTTCCAAACAAGAAAAGGAGCTACTTGATACGTCTCCAACGTATCTATAATTTTTGATTGCTCCATGCTATATTATCTACTGTTTTGGACATTATTAGGCTTTATTATCCACTTTTCTATTATTTTTGTGACTAACCTATTAACCAGAGGCCCAGCCCAGAATTGCTGTTTTTTGCCTGTTTTAGGGTTTCGAAGAAAAGGAATATCAAACGGAGTCCAAACGTAATGAAACCTTCGGGAACATGATTTTCTCATCGAATACACCTCAGGAGACTTGGACCCTACGTCAAGACACGTAACAGGAGGCCACGAGGTAGGGGGGCGCGCCTACCTCCCCTAGGCGCGCCCTCCACCCTCGTGGGCCCCCTGTTGCTCCACCGACGTACTTCTTCCTCCTATATATACCCACGTACCCCCAACGATCAGATACGGAGCCAAAACCCTAATTCCACCACCGCAACTTTCTGTATCCACGAGATCCCATCTTGGGGCCTTTTCCGGAGCTCCACCGGAGGGGGCATGCATCGATCACGGAGGGCTTCTACATCAACACCATAGCCCCTCCGATGAAGTGTGAGTAGTTTACCTCAGACCTACGGGTCCATAGTTATTAGCTAGATGGCTTCTTCTCTCTTTTTGGATCTCAATACAATGTTCTCCCCCTCTCTTGTGGAGAACTATTCGATGTAATCTTCTTTTTGCGGTGTGTTTGTTGAGACCAATGAATTGTGGGTTTATGATCAAGTCTATCTATGAATAATATTTGAATCTTCTCTGAATTCTTTTATGTATGATTGGTTATCTTTGCAAGTCTCTTCGAATTATTAGTTTGGTTTGGCCTTCTAGATTGATCTTTTTTGCAATGGGAGAAGTGCTTAGCTTTCGGTTCAATGTTGCGGTGTCCTTTCCCGGTGACAGTAAGGGCAGCAAGGCACGTATTGTATTGTTGCCATCGAGGATAACAAGATGGGGTTTTCTTCATATTGCATGAGTCTATCCCTCTACATCATGTCATCTTGCTTAAGGCGTTACTCTGTTTTTAACTTAATACTCTAGATGTATACTGGATAGCGGTCGATGAGTGGAGTAATAGTAATAGATGCAGGCAGGAGTCGGTCTACTTGTCTCGGGCGTGATGCCTATATACATGATCATACCTAGATATTCTCATAACTATGCTCAATTCTGTCAATTGCTCAACAGTAATTTGGTCACCCACTGTAGAATACTTATGCTCTCGAGAGAAGCCACTAGTGAAACCTATGGCCCCCGGGTCTATCTTTATCATATTAATCTCCTACTACTTAGTTATTTCCTTTTGCATTTACTTTGCCTTTATTTACTTTGCATCTTTATCACAAAAATAACAAAAATATTATCTTATCATATCTATCAGATCTCACTCTCCTAAGTGGCCTTATAGGGATTGACAACCCCTATTTGAGTTGGTTGCGAGGATTTATTTGTTTTGTGCACGTACGAGGGACTCGCGCGTAGCCTCCTACTGGATTGATACCTTGGTTCTCAAAAACTGAGGGAAATACTTACGCTACTTTGCTGCATCATCCCTTCCTCTTCGGGGAAAACCAACGCAGTGCTCAAGAGGTAGCAAGAAGGATTTCTGGTGCCGTTGCCGGGGAAGGTCTACGCAAAAGTCAACATACCAAGTACCCATCACATACCCTTATCTCCCGCATTACATTATTTGCCATTTGCCTCTCGTTTTCCTCTCCCCCCACTTCAAGCTTGCCATTTTATTCACCCTCTCTCTCTATCCTCCCTCTATTTGCCTCTTTTTGCCCGCTTGCTTTTTGTTTGCTTGTGTGTTAGTTTGCTAAATTGTCGTTATGGCTAGTCCCTTATCTTCTCTGTTGTCTCCCGAGAATGAAATTCTAAATTTTAAGCAAAGGGATGGTGAAAATCTAAAAGATGCTTGGTATAGAATTTGCAATGCTCAAAATAAATCTACTAGGAAGCAATCTACTACCATTCTCCTTCGCAATTTTTATGTAGGCATTACTCCTTGGCACCGTTATGTTCTTCATACTATTACCGGAGGGAACTTTTTGGGTAGCCATACTTTTGATTCTTATAATGATATGTTAGATTTATTTGGCTCACCCCCTCTCTTCGTTAATGGAACTATATTAAATTTGGAGCATGTAATGCAAAGGCTTGAGATTATTCAAAATAAGGTTGCTACCGTAGATTTAACTGAAAATTTGGATAAAAAGATCCACAACCGAATCTCTCAATATGGATCTAAAGTAGGAGTTACTTTGAAAGATATTAAAGAAAAAGAACCCATAGTTAATGAGAAAATAAATCACGATTCTGTTAGGATCGATAAACTTGAGAATATTATTACCAACTTGGGAACCGCTTTTTCTTCCGTAAAGAATACTCCGAGTCCCTCCACTAAAGTTGCCAAACTTATGTACGTTCCTAAAAATAAGGGTGAATCCTCTAGTAAGGAAAATGCGGATCTCAAATCTATAAGTGTTCATCCAAATATTTTTGCTATCATTAAGGAACCATTTGTTAGAAATGAATTTTTAGATCTTGTGCCTAAAAGCTTGATAATTAATAAAAATAAAGAAATTCCTAAAGATGGTATATGCATAATTGAAGAATTGCCTACCAAAGATGGTAATACCTAGATCTATTCTTGCTTGTTATGCCTAGCTAGGGGCGCTAAACGACAGCGTTTGTTGGGAAGCAACCCAATTTTATTTTTATTCCTTGCTTTTTGATCCTGTTTAATAATAAATAAATTATCTAGCCTCTGTTTTGGTTGTGCTTTTTTTGTTTAATTAGTGTTTGTGCCAAGTAGAACCGTTGGGAAGACTTGGGGAAAGTCTTGTTGAACTTGCTGTAAAAAACATAAACTTTAGCGCTCACGAGAACTGCTGTCATTTTTATTTGGAGAGTGATATTTAGTTAATTATTTTTGAAGATGATTAAGAGATAAATTCCTCACGTCCAGGAATTTATGTTAGAATTTTTGGGGTTCCATATATTGCGCTAGCTACAGATTACTACAGACTGTTCTGTTTTTGACAGATTCTGTTTTTCGTGTGTTGTTTGCTTATTTTGATGAATCTATGGCTAGTAAAATAGTTTATAAACCATAGATAAGTTGGAATACAGTAGGTATAACACCCATATAAATAAAGAATTAGTTCATTACAGTACCTTGAAGTGGTCTTTTGTTTTCTATAGCTAACGGAGCTCACGAGGTTTTCTACTTTAAGTTTTGTGTTGTGAAGTTTTCAAGTTTTGGGTAAAGATTTGATGGATTATGGAACAAGGAAAGGCAAGAGCCTAAGCTTGGGGATGCCATGGCACCCCCAAGATAATCTAAGGACACCTAAAAGCCAAAGCTTGGGGATGCCCCGGAAGGCATCCCCTCTTTCGTCTACTTCTATCGGTAACTTTACTGGGAGCTATATTTTTATTTACCACGCGATATGTGTTTTGCTTGGAGCGTCTTGTATGATTTGAGTCTTTGCTTGTTAGTTTACCACAATAATCCTTGCTGTACACACCTTTTGAGAGAGCCATACATGATTTGGAATTTCTTAGAATACTCTATGCGCTTCGCTTATACCTTTTGAGTTATATAATTTTCCTCTAATGCTTCACTTATATCTTTTAGAGCACGGTGGTGGATTTGTTTTATAGAAACTATTGATCTCTCATGCTTCACTTAGATTATTTTGAGAGTCTTAATAGCATGGTAATCTGCTTAAAATCCTAATATGCTTGGTATGCAAGATTAATAATAAAACTCTCTTATGAGTGTGTTGAAGACTATGAGAAGTTTGATACTTGATAATTTTTTTAAGATATGGAGATGGTGATATTAAAGTCATGCTAGTTGAGTAGTTGTGAATTTGAGAAATACTTGTGTTGAAGTTTGTGATTCCCGTAGCATGCACGTATGGTGAACCGTTATGTGATGAATTCGGAGCATGATTTATTTTTTGATTGCCTTCCTTATGAGTGGCGGTCGGGGATGAGCGATGGTCTTTTCCTACCAATCTATCCCCCTAGGAGCATGCGCGTAATACTTTGCTTTGATAACTTGTAGATTTTTGCAATAAGTATATGAATTCTTTATGACTAATGTTGAGTCCATGGATTATACGCACTCTCACCCTTCCACCTTTGGTAGCCTCTCTAATACCGCGCACCTTTCGCCGGTATCATACACCCACCATATACCTTCCTCAAAACATCCACCATACCTACCTATTATGGCATTTCCATAGCCATTCCGAGTTATATTGACATGCAACTTTCCATCGTTCCGTTTATGACACACACCATCATTGTCATATTGCTTAGCATGATCATGTAGTTGACATAGTATTTGTGGCAAAGCCACCGTTCATAATTCTTTCATACTTGTCACTCATGCATAATTGCTTATCCCGGTACACCGCCAGAGGCATTCACATAGAGTCATATTTTGTTCCAAGTATCGAGTTGTAATTGTTGAGTTGTAATAAAAATAAAAGTGTGATGATCATCATTATTAGAGCATTGTCCCAGTGAGGAAAGGATGATGGAGACTATGATTCCCCCACAAGTCAGGATGAGACTCTGGACGAAGAATTAAAAAAAAGAGAAAGAAAAGAGGCCATAAAAAGACAAAAAGGCCCAAATAAAAAATGAGAGAAAAAGAAATAAGGGACAATGTTACTATCCTTTTACCACACTTGTGCTTCAAAGTAGCACCATGATCTTCATAGTAGAGAGTCTCTCATGTTATCACTTTCATATACTAGTGGAAATTTTTCATTATAGAACTTGGCTTGTATATTCCAATGATGGGCTTCCTCAAATTGCCCTAGGTCTTCATGAGCAAGCAAGTTGGATGCACACCCACTTAGTTTCTTTTTGAGCTTTCATATACTTATAGCTCTAGTGCATCCGTTGCATGGAAATCCCTACTCACTCACATTGATATCTATTGATGGGCATCTCCATAGCCCGTTGATACGCCTAGTTGATGTGAGACTATCTTCTCCTTTTTGTCTTCTCCACAACCACCACTCTATTCTACCTATAGTGCTATATCCATGGCTCACGCTCATGTATTGCGTGAAGATTGAAAAAGTTTTGAGAATGTCAAAAGCATGAAACAATTGCTTGGCTTGTCATCGGGATTGTGCATGATTTAAATATTTTGTGTGGTGAAGATAGAGCATAGCCAGACTATATGATTTTGCAGGGATAACTTTCTTTAGCAATGTTATTTTGAGAAGACATAATTGCTTTGCTAGTATGCTTGAAGTATTATTATTTTTATGTCAATATGAACTTTTGTCTGGAATCTTTCGGATCTTAATATTCATACCACAATTAAGAATAATTACATTAAAGTTATGCCACGTAGCACTCCGCATCAAAAATTCTATTTTTATCATTTATCTACTCGAGGACGAGCAGGAATTAAGCCTGGGGATGCTTGATATTTCTCCAACGTATTTATAATTTTTGATTGCTCCATGCTAAATTATCTACTGTTTCGGAAATTATTGGGCTTTATTATCCACTTTTATATTATTTTTGGGACTAACCTATTAACCGGAGGCCCATCGCAGAATTGCTGTTTTTTGCCTTTTTTAGGGTTTCGAAGAAAAGGAATATCAAACGGAGTCCAAACGGAATGAAACCTTCGGGAACGTGATTTTCTCATCGAATACAACTCAGGAGACTTGGACCCTACGTCAAGACACGTAACAGGAGGCCACGAGGTAGGGGGGCGCGCCTACCTCCCCTAGGTGCTCCCTCCACCCTCGTGGGCCCCGTGTTGCTCCAGCGACGTACTTCTTCCTCCTATATATACCCGCGTACCCCCAAACGATCAGATACGGAGCCAAAACCCTAATTCCACCGCCGCAACTTTCTGTATCCATGAGATCCCATCTTGGGGCCTGTTCCGGAGCTCCGCCGGAGGGGGCATAGATCACGAAGGGCTTCTACATCAACACCATAGCCCCTCCGATGAAGTGTGAGTAGTTTACCTCAGACCTACGGGTCCATAGTTATTAGCTAGATGGCTTCTTCTCTCTTTTTGGATCTCAATACATTGTTCTCCCCCTCTCTTGTGGAGAACTATTCGATGTAATCTTCTTTTTGCGGTGTGTTTGTTGAGATCGATGAATTGTGGGTTTATGATCAAGTCTATCTATGAATAATATTTGAATCTTCTCTGAATTCTTTTATGTATGATTGGTTATCTTTGCAAGTCTCTTCGAATTATTAGTTTGGTTTGGCCTTCTAGATTGATCTTTCTTGCAATGGGAGAAGTGCTTAGCTTTGGGTTCAATGTTGCGGTGTCGTTTCCCGGTGACAGTAAGGGCAGCAAGGCACGTATTGTATTGTTGCCATCGAGGATAACGAGATGGGGTTTTCTTCATATTGCATGAGTCTATCCCTCTACATCATGTCATCTTGCTTAAGACGTTACTCTGTTCTTAACTTAATACTCTAGATGCATGCTGGATAACGGTCGATGAGTGGAGTAATAGTAGTAGATGCAGGCAGGAGTCGGTCTACTTGTATCGGACGTGATGCCTATATACATGATCTTACCTAGATATTCTCATGACTATGCTCAATTCTGTCAATTGATCAACAGTAATTTGTTCACCCACTGTAGAATATTTATGCTCTCGAGAGAAGCCTGTTGGGGAACGCAGTAATTTCAAAAAAATTCCTACGCACACGCAAGATCATGGTGATGCATAGCAACGAGAGGGGAGAGTGTTGTCTACGTACCTACGCAGACCGACTGCGGAAGCGTTGACGCAACGTAGAGGAAGTAGTCGTACGTCTTCCCGATCCGACCGATCCAAGCACCGTTACTCCGGCACCTCCGAGTTCTTAGCACACGTACAGCTCGATGACGATCCCCGGGCTCCGATCCAGCAAAGCATCGGGGAGGAGTTCCGTCAGCACGACGGCGTGGTGACGATCTTGATGTTCTACCGTCGCAGGGCTTCGCCTAAGCACTGCTACAATATAATTGAGGTGGAATATGGTGGCAGGGGGCACCGCACACGGCTAAGGAACGATCTCAATGATCAACTTGTGTGTCTAGGGGTGTCCCCTGCCTCCGTATATAAAGGATCCAAGGGGAGGGGCTGGCCGGCCAAGGGGGGCGCGCCAGGAGAGTCCTACTCCCTCTGGGAGTAGGATTCCCCCCCCCCCCCAATCCTAGTTGGAATAGGACTCCTTGAGGGGGGGAAAGAGAGAGAGGGGGGCCGGCCACCTCTCCTAGTCCTAATAGGACTAGGGGAGGGGGGAGGCGCGCGACCACCTTGGGCTGCCCCTTTCTCCTTTCCACTAAAGCCCACTAAGGCCCGTATAGTCTCCCGGGGGGTTCCGGTAACCTCCCGGTACTCCGGTAAAATCCCGATTTCACCCGGAACAATTCCAATATCCAAACATAGGCTTCCAATATATCAATCTTTATGTCTCGACCATTTCGAGACTCCTCGTCATGTCCGTGATCACATCCGGGACTCCGAACTAACTTCGGTACATCAAAATGCATAAACTCATAATAACTGTCATCGTAACGTTAAGCGTGCGGACCCTACGGTTCGAGAACGATGTAGACATGACCGAGACACGTCTCCGGTCAATAACCAATAGCGGGACCTGGATGCCCATATTGGCTCCTACATATTCTACGAAGATCTTTATCGGTCAGACCGCATAACAACATACGTGTAATTGCTACCATCATATTTCAACTTTGCTTTCTCAAGGAACGCATTAAAATTGAACGGAACAACAGCACGAGCCATCTATCTATGATCAACATAAACAAGCAAGATACTATCAGGTACTAAGTTCATGATAAGTTTAAGTTCAATTAATCAAATTATTTAAGAACTCCCACTTAGATAGACATCCCTCTAATCCTCTAAGTGATCACGTGATCCAAATCAACTAAACCATAACCGATCATCACGTGAGATGGAGTAGTTTTCAATGGTGAACATCGTTATGTTGATCATATCTACTATATGATTCACGCTTGACCTTTCGGTCTCTGTGTTCCGAGGCCATATCTGCATATGCTAGGCTCGTCAAGTTTAACCTGAGTATTCTGCGTGTGCAAAACTGGCTTGCACCCGTTGTAGATGGACGTAGAGCTTATCACACCTGATCATCACGTGGTGTCTGGGCACGATGAACTTTGGCAACGGTGCATACTCAGGGAGAACACTTCTTGATAATTTAGTGAGAGATCATCTTATAATGCTATCGTCAATCAAAGCAAGATAAGATGCATAAAAAGATAAACATCACATGCAATCAATATAAGTGATATGATATGGCCATCATCATCTTGTGCTTGTGATCTCCATCTCCTGAGCACCGTCATGATCACCATCGTCACCGGTGCGACACCTTGATCTCCATCGTAGCATCGTTGTCATCTCGCCAATCTTATGCTTCCACGACTATCGCTACCGCTTAGTGATAAAGTAAAGCATTACATCGCGATTGCATTGCATACAATAAAGCGACAACCATATGGCTCCTGCCAGTTGCCGATAACTCGGTTACAAAACATGATCATCTCATACAATAAAATTCAGCATCATGCCTTGACCATATCACATCACAACATGCCCTGCAAAAACAAGTTAGACGTCCTCTACTTTGTTGTTGCAAGTTTTACGTGGCTGCTACGGGCTTAAGCAAGAACCAATCTCACCTACGCATCAAAACCACAACGATAGTTTGTCAAATAGACTCCGTTTTAACCTTCGCAAGGACCGGGCATAGCCACACTTGGTTCAACTAAAGTTGGAGAGACTGTCGCCCGCAAGCCACCTATGTGCAAAGCACGTCGGGAGAACCGGTCTCGCGTAAGCGTACACGTAATGTCGGTCCGGGTCGTCTCGTCCAACAATACCACCGAACCAAAGTATGACATGCTGGTAGGCAGTATGACTTATATCGCCCACAACTCACTTGTGTTCTACTCGTGCATATAACATCAAACCATAAAACCTAGGCTCTGATACCACTGTTGGGGAACGCAGTAATTTCAAAAAATTTCCTATGCACACGCAAGATCATGGTGATGCATAGCAACGAGAGGGGAGAGTGTTGTCTACGTACCTACGCAGACCGACTGCGGAAGCGTTGACGCAACGTAGAGGAAGTAGTCGTACATCTTCCCGATCCGACCGATCCAAGCACCGTTACTCCGGCACCTCCGAGTTCTTAGCACACGTACAGCTCGATGACGATCCCCGGGCTCCGATCCAGCAAAGCGTCGAGGAGGAGTTCCGTCAGCACGACGGCGTGGTGACGATCTTGATGTTCTACCGTCGCAGGGCTTTGCCTAAGCACTTCTACAATATAATCGAGGTGGAATATGGTGGCAGGGGACACCGCACATGGCTAAGGAATGATCTCAATGATCAACTTGTGTGTCTAGGGGTGTCCCCTGCATCCGTATATAAAGGATCCAAGGGGAGGGGCTGGCCGGCCAAGGGGGGCGTGCCAGGAGAGTCCTACTCCCTCTGGGAGTAGGATTCCCCCCCCCAATCCTAGTTGGAATAGGACTCCTTGAGGGGGGGAAAGAGAGAGAGGGGGGCCAGCCACCTCTCCTAGTCCTAATAGGACTAGGGGAGGGGGGAGGCACGCGGCCACCTTGGGCTGCCCCTTTCTCCTTTCCACTAAAGCCCACTAAGGCCCATATAGTCTCCCGGGGGGTTCCGGTAACCTCCCGGTACTCCGGTAAAATCCCGATTTCACCCGGAACAATTCCGATATCCAAACATAGGCTTCCAATATATCAATCTTTATGTATCGACCATTTCGAGACTCCTCGTCATGTCCGTGATCACATCCGGGACTCCGAACTAACTTCGGTACATCAAAATGCATAAACTCATAATAACTGTCATCGTAACGTTAAGCGTGTGGACCCTAAGGTTCAAGAACGATGTAGACATGACCGAGACACGTCTCCGGTCAATAACCAATAGCGGGACCTGGATGCCCATATTGGCTCCTACATATTCTACGAAGATCTTTATCGGTCAGACCGCATAACAACATACGTTGTTCCCTTTGTCGTCGGTATGTTACTTGCCCGAGATTCGATCGTCGGTATCCAATACCTAGTTCAATCTCGTTACCGGCAAGTCTCTTTACTCGTTCCGTAATACATCATCTCGAAACTAACTCATTAGTTGCAATTCTTGCAAGGCTTATGTGATGTGCATTACCGAGAGGACCCAGAGATACCTCTCCGACAATCGGAGTGACAAATCCTAATCTCGAAATACGCCAACCCAGCATCTACCTTTGGAGACACCTGTAGAGCTCCTTTATAATCACCCAGTTACGTTGTGACGTTTGGTAGCACACAAAGTGTTCCTCCGGTAAACGAGAGTTGCATAATCTCATAGTCATAGGAACATGTATAAGTCATGAAGAAAGCAATAGCAACATACTAAACGATCGGATGCTAAGCTAATGAAATGGGTCATGTCAATCAGATCATTCAACTAATTATGTGACCTCGTTAATCAAATAACAACACCTTGTTCATGGTGAGGAAACATAACCATCTTTGATTAACGAGCTAGTCAAGTAGAGGCATACTAGTGACACTATGTTTGTCTATGTATTCACACATGTATTATGTTTCCGATTAATACAATTCTAGCATGAATAATAAACATTTATCATGATATAAGGAAATAAATAATAACTTTATTATTGCCTCTAGGGCATATTTCCTTCAAAGCCACTAGTGAAACCTATTGCCCCCGGGTCTATCTTTATCATATTAATCTCCTACTACTTAGTTATTTCCTTTTGCATTTACTTTGCCTTTATTTTACTTTGCATCTTTATCACAAAAATACCAAAAATATTATCTTATCATATCTATCAGATCTCACTCTCCTACATGGCCTTACAGGGATTGACAACCCCTATTTGTGCTAGTTGCGAGGATTTATTTGTTTTGTGCAGGTACGAGGGACTCGCGCGTAGCCTCCTACTGGATTGATACGTTGGTTCTCAAAAACTGAGGGAAATACTTACGCTACTTTGCTGCATCATCCCTTCCTCTTCGGGGAAAATCAACGCAGTGCTCAAGAGGTAGCACTACTCACTCAATTAATTGAAGTGCTAGATTTAAAAGTCGAAAGTAATCTCCTTACGGTTAATGAGCAAAGCTCCAAGTTCAAAGCTGAGAAAGGCTTACGAGCTCTTCTTAGAGAAGAGGAGCTCAAGTGGGCATTGCGTGCTAAAGTGCGTTGTCCAAGGGGGTGACAATACACAATTCTTCCATATGATTGTGAATGGTAAACATAGGAAGAACAAAATCATACAACTTGAACAGGACGAGGGGACAATTGTGGGGCATGAGAATCTGAAAGCTTATATCTCTAGTTACTATAAAAAAAATTTGGGCATCCGGAAGCAAGCATGGTGGCCCTAGATGAATCTGTTATTGGAGATATCCCCCCGCTCCAGGTAGAGGAGAATGATATTATATCTGCACCGTTCACTGAGAAGGAGGTTCTGGATGCAATCTCACAAATGAAACCAAATAAACCACGGGGACCAGATGGGTTTCCAGCTGAATTCTATAAGAAATGTTGGAATATTATTATGTCTGATCATATGCCTATGTTTCATTATTTCTTTAACGGTCATCTAGAGCTGTTTCATCTTAACTTTGGCATAATTACGTTGTTGCCAAAGAAAGAAGAGGCAGTTCGGATCGAATAATTCAGGCCCATATGTCTTCTTAATGTGAGTTTCAAAATTTTCACAAAGGTGGGTACAAATAGATTGACACAGACTGCTCATTCACTGGTACAACCGATCCAGGCAGCGTTCATGCCCAGGCGACACATACTTGAAGGGGTGGTCGTTTTACATGAAAAGCTACATGAAATTCATTCGAAGAAGCTAGATGGGGTTATCTTCAAAGTGGATTTTGAGAAGGCATATGATAAAGTTAAGTGGCCTTTCCTTCAGCAGGCAATGCGCATGAAAGGATTTAGTGAGGCCTCGCGGAACCAAGTGGGTTCTCAAGTCCAGAAGGGTAGCGTCGGAATCAAGGTTAATGATGATACCGGTCATTACTTTCAGACACACAAGGGTCTGAGACAAGGAGATTCCATGTCTCCTCTCTTGTTTAATATAGTGGCCGATACGTTAGCCATTCTTATTGGCAGAGCCAAGCAACATGGTCAAGTGGAGGGGTTAGTTCCTCATCTGGTCGATGGAGGAGTATCCATCTTACAGTATGCTGACGATACTGTCTTATTCATGGAACATGACATTGCTAAAGCGCGCAATATGAAACTTATATTATGTCTCTTCGAACAATTGTCTGGTTTAAAGATAACTTTCACAAGAGTGAGTTGTTCTGCTTTGGGAAGGCCAAAGATGAGCAAGACATATATAGACAACTGTTCAGGTGTGAATTAGGTTCTTTACCATTTAGTTATTTGGGCATACTGATTCACCACCGTAAGTTATCTAATAAAGAATGTAAGTGTATCGAAGATCGAGTTGAAAAAAAAGCTTAGTTGTTGGAAGGGCAAGCTTATGTCTTATGGAGGTCGGCTAGTGCTGATTAATTCGGTACTGACTAGTATGTCGATGTTCCTATTATCGTTTTTCGAAATTCCGAAAGGGGTACGGAAGCGACTTGGTTTCTTCAGATCTCAGTTCTTCTGGCAGTCAGATGAGGCCAAGAAGAAATACCGTCTCGCGCGATGGGATATCCTTTGCCGAGCAAAAGACCAGGGGGGGTCTCGGTATTGAGAACTTAGAAATTAAGAATAAATGCCTTATGAGCAAATGACTCTATAGGTTAGAGACAGAGCCGGAGGGCATGTGGGCATACATTTTGCGCAATAAGTATTTACAGTCGAAAACGCTCGCCCAGGTTACCATGAGACCAACTGACTCGCCATTCTGGAAAGGGCTTACGAGAACGAAGGACTTGTTCTTTCGTAGGGTCAAATTCTTGGTTGGCAATGGGATGTCAACAAGATTTTGGGAGGATACGTGGTTAGGAGAGACACCCCTGCCCGTACAATATCCCACCCTTTATAGCATTGTGCAATGTAAGGAGGATTACGTAGGCACAGTTTTCCAAACGATTCCCTTGAATATTCAGTTTAGACGTGCGTTAATTGGTGAGCGGTGGAATGTCTGGATGCACTTGGTTCGGAGATTGATAGATGTTCAACTCTCGGACCAGCCGAATTCGACGCAATGCAAATTAGCTAAAAATGGGGGTTTTACAGTCAAATCTTTCTATACGGATTTGATTAATACTGGCCCAATCTCAAGATCGTTGCATATTTGGAAGATTAAAGTTCCCTTGCATATTAAAAATTTTATGTGGTTTGTCCACAAGCAAGTAATACTCACCAAGGACAACATCAAGAGGCGATGGGTAGGTAGTTCACGTTGTTGTTTTTGTGATCATGATGAAACAATACAACATTTATTCCTTGAATGCCCACTCGCCAAATTGCTTTGGAGAACGATTCATATAGCCTTCAACATTCATCCTCCAGTTAACATTGAGTCGTTCTTTGGTACGTGGTTAGCTGGGATTGAACATACTACTGCGGCTCGTATTCGGATTGGAATATGTGAGCTTCTGTGGGCTATATGGAACTGTAGGAATGATTTGATTTTTAACAGACAACACACTTTAACTTTCTTGCTGGCCATCTTCAGAGCTACCGCATGGATCCGTACGTGGTCCTTACTCACTCCTATGGACTCCAGGGAGCCTTTGGTTACTGGGTGCAACCAGTGGGAGATGGTAGCACGGGCTATATTCAACCGGTTCGGATGGTGGTTGCATAACAGGATAGGAGTCTAGGAAGCTTATCCTTCATATTGCCGTTCCGGTGGTGATTGTCAGCATGTATTTCTCTTTTATTCTTTTGCTTCGCTCCGCTTGCGAGTTGTAATACTTTTATGACTTTGTGCTACTTCATGGATTGTTTAATAAAATGGCTGCATGCATCATTATGATGCAGAGGCCGGGGGCACGCCTCCATTTCCAAAAAAGATATTCAAGAGGAAAATTGGGCGGCAGTCTTGGCTTCTTGCTTAACTAGTGTTGTAGTTGGTAAATAAACAGTTGATTTACCAAGAGAGAAATGGTATACTCAACCTTATTAGTATTGTCTATCTGTCTAACCTAACATGAAACATCACCGCTGCCTTGTTGAAACAAGGAAATTTTCTCCCATAGTCCACATGGCTAAGGCCCAAGCCAGGTTTTACTCCTTGGAACATGGGTTTCATGTCGTCCTGACAGGTATGGTAAGCTCTCTAGTCTAAGCACGATGGCAATTCCAGCCATGAGTGACCTTCTGAATAATCCACTCTCTCTTCCTAATAGGGCTGCTCTTCTCCTCCCACAACTAACTAGAGAAGCCAGTCGCACTCTAAAGTTCATTTGACCATCATCTCCATATTTATTGTCCAATGATAGACATTGTGCTAAATATCTAGCACCATGATCTCGTCATATGCATCCATAGGTTGGAGAGATACCTAGTCATGACTTTTTATTAGTTGTCATGGAATTTTATGATGATGCCATCACCATGTGATGTTGAAATACATATGCTACAAAGTTTATCGAGTTAAATGCATAAAGGTCAAATGGTATTGCAACTGGGGCTTTTGTCATTTTTGCTCATAGTCACATATGAAAACTTCTGTGGTGTATACGTAGGCATGTGATACGTCTCCAACGTATCTATAATTTTTTATTGCTCCATGCTATATTATCTACTGTTTTGGACATTATTGGGCTTTATTATCCACTTTTATATTATTTTTGGGACTAACCTATTAACCAGGGGCCCAGCCCAGAATTGCAGTTTTTTGCCTATTTTAGGGTTTCGAAGAAAAGGAATATCAAACGGAGTCCAAACGGAATGAAACCTTCGGGAACGTGATTTTCTCACAAAACAAGACCCAGACGACTTGCACCCTACGTCAAGCAACCAACAGGGAGGCCATCAGGTAGGGGGGCGCGCCTACCCCGAGGCGCGCCCTCCACCCTCGTGGGCCCCCTGTTGCTCCACCGACGTACTTCTTCCTCCTATATATACCTACGTACCCCCAAACGATCAGATACGGAGTCAAAACCCTAATTCCACCGCCGTAACTCTCTGTATCCACAAGATCCCATCTTGGGGCATGTTCCTGAGCTCCGCCGGAGGGGGCATCGATCACGGAGGGCTTCTACATCAACACCACAGCCTCTCCGATGAAGTGTGAGTAGTTTACCTTAGACCTACGGGTCCATATTTATTAGCTAGATGGCTTCTTCTCTCTTTTTGGATCTCAATACAAAGTTCTCCCCCTCTTTTGTGGAGATCTATTCGATGTAATCTTCTTTTTACGGTGTGTTTGTTGAGACCAATGAATTGTGGGTTTATGATCAAGTTTATCTATGAACAATATTTGAATCTCCCTTAATTCTTTTATGTATGATTGGTTATCTTTGCAAGTCTCTTCGAATTATCAGTTTGGTTTGGCCTACTAGATTGATCTTTCTTGCAATGGGAGAAGTTCTTATGAGGGAGTCCTGGATTAGGGGGTCTCCGGACAGCCGGACTATATCCTTTGGCCGAACTATTGGACTATGAAGATACAAGATTGAAGACTTCGTCTCGTGTCCGGATGGGACTCTATTTGGCGTGGAAGGCAAGCTAGGCAATACAGATATGTATATCTGCTCCTTTGTAACCGACCTTGTGTAACCCTAGCTCCCTCTGGTGTCTATATAAACTGGAGGGTTTTAGTCCGTAGGACAACATACAATCATACCATAGGCTAGCTTCTAGGGTTTAGCCTCTCCGATCTCGTGGTAGATCAACTCTTGTAATACTCGTATCATCAAGAATAAATCAAGCAGGATGTAGGGTTTTACCTCCATCAAGAGGGCCCGAACCTGGGTAAAACATCGTGTCCCCTGCATCCTGTTACCATCCGCCTTAGACGCATAGTTCGGGACCCCTACCCGAGATCCGCCGGTTTTGACACCGACATTGGTTCTTTCATTGAGAGTTCCTTTGTGTCGTCGCCGTTAGCCTTGATGGCTCCGACTATCATCGATAGCGATGCAGTCTAGGGTGAGACTTTTCTCCCCGGACAGATCTTTGTTTTCGGCGGCTTTGCACTACGGGCCAACTCGCTTGGCCATCTGGAGCAGATCGAAAGTTACGCCCCTGGCCACCAGGTCAGGTTTGGAAGCTTAAAGTACACGACCGATATCCACGGAGACTTGATATTCGACGGATTCGAGCCCCTGCCTTGTGCGCCACGCGGTCACGATGGGTACGATTTAGCTCTACCATCGGATAGTGTTCAAGAAATCGCACCGGCAGCCGCTCCGACCCTCAATTCAGAGCCAGTTGCGCCATCCATGGACGGGTGGATAGACCTCGCCATGGAGGTCGTATCCTCTACGGTGATCGAGCCAAATATCAACCTTACCCTTCACGAGAGCCGCTCCGAACCGCCTGCGCCCGTTCCTGTCGGATCCGATTGGGCGCCGATCATGGAGTTTACCTCCGTGGATATTTTTCAGCACTCGCCCTTTGGCGACATACTGAACTCATTAAGGTCTCTCTCCTAGTCAGGAGAGTCCTGACCGAACTACGTCCGGCAGGATTGGGATGCGGATGACGAAGAAATTCGCCGCCCACCCACCACCCACTTAGTAACCACTGTCGATGACTTAACTGACATGCTCGACTGCGACTCCGAAGAGATCGACGGTATGTACGACGATGCGGGAGGCGAAGAGGAACCACTGCCCACAGGGCACTGGACAGCCACCTCATCATATGACATATACATGGTGGACACACCCAAAGAAGGCAATGGCGACGGGACAGCGGAGGATGACCCCTCCAAGAAGCAACCCAAGCGTCGGGGTCAGCGGCGCCGCTCTAAGTCCCGCCAAGGCAAAAGCGGTGATACCGGCACCGGAGATAATAGCACTCCGGACAGCGCCGAAGACAACAACAATCCCCTCCAGCATGATTTAGAGCAAGAGGTTGGAGAAGCCAGCCCTCCTGAGAGAGCGGCAGATGGAGAGGCGGAGGATGATAATTATATGCCTGCCTCCGAAGACGAGGCAAGCCTCGACGATGACGAATTCGTCGTGCCAGAGGATCCCGTCGAACAAGAGCGCTACAAGCGCCGGCTTATAGCCACGGCAAATAGCCTTCAGAAAAAGCAGCAGCAGCTTCAAGCTAATCAAGATTTGCTAGCTGACAGATGGACTGAAGTCCTGGCGGCTGAGGAATATAAACTCGAACGCCCCTCCAAGAGTTACCCAAAGTGTAGGTTGCTACCCCGACTAGAGGAGGAAGCACCAAAACCTACATCTCTGGCGTATGACGTGGCTGATCGGCCACCTCGTGGCCACGACAGGGAGGCATTCCAGCCAGAAGCTCAGCCCGCACCCCAACGCCATTCAAATAAAAAGGCATGGGGAAATACGCCAGACCTGCGAGATGTATTGGAGGACAAAGCAAAACACGCAAGATCGATCTACGGATCACGAGGGCGCGCCACTATGCGAGATAATCATCGTCACGCCGGATATAGTAAAAGTAAGTCCGGCCGGGCCGAACACAGCGGGCAAGACTCATTTGAGCTGCGTCACGATATAGCCCAGTACAGAGGCGCCGCACACCCCTTATGCTTCACAGACGAAGTAATGGATCATCAAATCCCAGAGGGTTTCAAACCCGTAAATATAGAATCATACGACGGCACAACAGATCCTGCGGTATGGATCGAGGATTTCCTCCTGCACATCCACATGGCCCACGGAGATGACCTACACGCCATCAAATATCTCCCACTCAAACTCAAAGGACCAGCTCGGCATTGGCTCAACAGCTTGCCAGCAGAGTCCATTGGCTGTTGGGAAGATCTGGAAGCCGCATTCCTCGACAACTTTCAGGGCACTTATGTGCGACCACCAAATGCCGATAACTTGAGCCACACAATTCAGCAGCCAGAGGAATCGGCCAGGCAATTCTGGACACGGTTCCTAACAAAGAGAAATCGAATCGTCGACTGTCCGGATGCAGAGGCCCTAGCAGCTTTCAAGCACAACATCCGCGACGAATGGCTCGCCCGACACCTTGGCCAGGAAAAGCCGAAATCTATGGCAGCCCTCACGACACTCATGACCTGCTTCTGTGCGGGAGAGGACAGCTGGTTGGCTCGCAGCAATAACATATCAAAGAACCATGGTACTTCGGATACCAAGGACGGCAACGGCAGGTCACGTC
The DNA here is from genome assembly GCF_056163025.1 of Triticum urartu. Taxonomy (NCBI): domain Eukaryota; kingdom Viridiplantae; phylum Streptophyta; class Magnoliopsida; order Poales; family Poaceae; genus Triticum; species Triticum urartu. Next base: position 742,116,064 of record NC_141875.1, on the reverse strand, counting down.
GCAACAAACATAAGCGCCGCATTAACAGAGACAATACCGAGGATACGGCAGTCAATGCCGCATTCAAAGGCTCTAAACCCGGTCAGCGGAAAAAGCCATTCAAAAGAAGCACTCCGGGCCCGTCCAGTTTGGACCGTATACTCGATCGCTCGTTCCAAATACATGGCACCCCCGACAAGCCAGCCAACCACACCAACAGGGATTGTTGGGTGTTCAAGAAGGCCGGCAAGTTAAATGCCGAAAACAAAGATATGGGGTCACATAGCGATGACGAGGAGGAGCCCTGGCAGCCAAACACCGGAGGACAAAAGAGGTTTCCCCCACAAGTGTGGACGGTGAACATGATATACGCAACCCACATCCCCAAGAGGGAGCGGAAGCGTGCGCTCAGGGACGTATATGCATTGGAGCCAGTCGCCCCAAAGTTCAACCCATGGTCCTCCTGTCCGATCACCTTCGACCGCAGGGACCACCCCACTAGTATCCGTCACGGCAGATTCATCGCATTGGTCCTAGACACAATCATTGACAGATTTCACCTCACTCTAGTCCTTATAGATGGCGGCAGCAGCCTGAACCTGCTTTATCAGGACACAATGCGCAAAATGGGTATAGACCCCTCAAGGATCAAACCCACAAAAACGACCTTTAAAGGCGTCATACCAGGTGTAGAGGCCCATTGCACAGGCACAGTCACACTGGAAGTGGTCTTCGGATCTCCGGATAACTTCTGAAGCAAAGAGTTAATCTTCGACATAGTCCCGTTCCGCAGTGGCTACCATGCACTGCTCGGGCGAACCACATTCACGAGATTCAATGCGGTACCGCATTATGCATATCTCAAGCTCAAGATGCCAGGACCTCGGGGGGTCTTCACAGCCAATGGAAACACATAGCGCTCTCTCCGCGCGGAGGAGCACACTGCGGCCCTCGCAGCAGAAGTGCAAAGCAGCCTCTTAAGGCAATCCACTAGTTCGGCGATTAAGGACCCGGACACCTTCAAGCGCGCCCGGAGTAATCGGCAACAGGACCGCCTGGCACGTTCCGAGCTCGCATAGCAATGCGGCCTCCACCCTGGTCCCAGCCATACGGTGAAGTCCGTGCCACGCGTACATAACCACGCATTAAAAATACCATGGGCACAGGTGGGAAGGAGGGCACAACTACGGCACGCTCCAAGATGCGGCTTAAACCGCACTAGGGGCTTCCCTCTTTGTTATTTTTCTCTTTCAGGACGTTAATCTCTGGAAACTCTGTCCAGCAGCATGATTGCCGAACACATGATGCAGCAACCAAGGAGGCAGAAAGCTACGTCACACCACGGAACTCCCAGGTGGATTACGATAACGAGTGAAATACTTGCTTTAATACCATTCCTCATCTTGCCCTTGGAAGGGACATGTCAAATAGTCCTACTTTTTGCTTATCGCACTACTTGTATCATTCTGCTCTAACGCACCTTTTTGAATAAACAATGCATAGCATTAAGACTAATATTGCATTCTTCCTTTATATATATATATATATATATATATGTTCATTCATGACATCTAAGCACCCGTACACTCTGGTACGACCAATACGCAAGGGGCTTAAGTATACCCCATAATACGGCGTGAGAAGTCCGAACACTTTCGACAGTGCGGCACCCCGAACTTATAGCATTATATGCATCAGCTCCGAATCATGTCTTGGGTCAATAGTTGGGTTTGCCCGGCTCCCATGTTTTGGTACCTTACATTCTGCTATATCGGCTAAGGTAGCACTGGGAGAACTACTGTGATTGTGCCCCGGTTCTGCTGGGCTAAGCACCTCAGTAGAGAAAGCTAAAACTGACTATCATGATAAGGCGAGAGACTGGTCGTTGTTCGAGAGGTCTCAAGTCCCTAAAGACTTATGCCGCTTAGAGCGAGGAGTCGGCCATGTCCGGCTTAAGGCGTGTATAGCGCCCCGAATTCGGCCTTCCGAATACTAGGGGCTTTGCCGAAATTTAAAATTATAGAATTCTATGGCTAAGTGAGAGTGATAACGCATTATAGTCCGATTGCCTTGTTCGTTGTGCTGAGCACCTCCCTCGAAGGACCTAAAAATGGGAACAAGAGTGCTCAGGTTTTATCCCAAACACCCCAGCACTCGTGGCGTGCGGGCAGAAGCCGACGACTAGCCATCTCTAAGATTTGATAAACAGCCGAACAGAAGGCAATATTTTAAATTCAAACAAGCGTACCATAGCGCATATGAACAAGTTTTCATAATACAGGATTACACGAGCAAGTTTATTCAAATATTACATCTTTCGCACACTCGTCCGCTACAAGACGGGCACCCTTCAGGACACCCTCATAGTACATCTCGGGGTAGCGATGCTCCTTGCCCTGCGGCGGCCCTTCCTTAACCAGTTTCACAGCATCCATCTTGGCACATTACACCTTCACACGGGCGAAAGCCCGATATGCACCTTCAATGCAGATGGACCGCTTAATGACTTCCAGCCATGAGCAGGCATCCACAAGCCGCCTCACCAGGCCGAAGTAGCTGTTGGGAAGGGCGTCGCCAGGCCACATACGGACTATAAAGCCCTTCATGGCCTGTTCGGCCGCCTTGTGCAGCTCGACCAGTTGCTTCAGCTGGTCGCTAAGAGGCATCGGGTGTTCGGCCCCAGTATACTGAGACCAGAACAGCTTCTCCGTTGAGCTTCCCTCCTCGGCCTGGTAAAACTGTGCGGCATCCGACACGCTGCGGGGCAAATCTGTGAATGCTCCTGGAGAGCTCCGGACTCGGGTAAGTAACAAGTAATTTACTTTCACATGCTTGCTTTTCATATTGAATGCCTTACCCGCCGCTATCTTCTTCATCGCATCAATCTCCTAGAGGGCCTTTTGGGCTTCAGCCTTGGCACTCTTTGCACTCTCAAGGGCCGCGGCAAGCTCGTACTCTCGCGTCTTCAAGTCAAGCTCCAACGCCTCGTGCTTCGTCACGAGAGCATGGAGCTCTTGCTGCACCTCGCCCACCTGTGCCTCTTGTTTTTCCCGCTCGGTGCGCTCCTGGGCCGCTTTGTTTTCGGCCTCGGATAGCGCTTGCTTCAGGGTTGCCATCTCGGTCGTGGCCCCTGGCAAATTAAAGATGATCCTGTCATTTTGCAATCGCATCCTTTTTGTATATATACATATCTATAGACTAGGTATTACTTACCTTTGTTCTCCTCGAGCTGCCTCTTGGCAAAGCCGAGCTCTTTCTTGGACCCGTCGAGGTCCTGCTTCAGTACGGCGACCTCCGCAGTCAGTGCGGCAGAGGTCAGCAGCGAAGCCTGCATACGCATATAGACATACTTATATTAGACTCCTGTAGATATTAGTTGATCCTCTATTCTGCTTTTCTTTTTTGAACACCAAACAGAGCATCAGGGGCTACTGTCTATGTGGTAATATTTTTCCTATATTTCAAATACTTACCTCAAAGCCTGTTAGAAGGCTGACACAGGCTTCAGTCAGTCCGCTCTTGGCGGACTGAACCTTCTGGATCACCGCACTCATAATAGTGCGGTGCTCTTCATCGATGGAAGCGCTGCGAAGCACTCCTAGCAGATTGTCTGGTGCCTCTGGATGGATAGAGTTCACATGCACATGCGTCTTGCCCCTTTTGGAAGGAGGACGCCTGCCTGAGTCCGGAACCACAGAAGGTTCCGGCGCGGTGTTCGGCTGAGGGCCGAACTCGGAGCCCTCGGGAGCCTTACTCCCTCTGCTCCTAGAGTCTGGAAGGTCACCTTGAGGCGCCTCCGGGATTGTCTCCCCTCGAACCCATGCCTCTTGAGACAATACCTCGACATTGTCCGTAGGGCAAGGGGAGGTGGCGGTCGGAAGTGGATCGCTATCCATATCCGACGAGTCCAAGGAGCCGCCCGACGAAGATACGTCGATACGGGCTTGGGGCGGTCTGCATAATCATATTCGGCATTAGGAGAATCAGTGCGACAAAGGTATGCTATGAGTTACTCTGGTATCTAAATACTTATGACTTCGCCAGGGGCTTGGACCTGAGCAGCCACTCGTCTTCGCCTTCGGCAATGGTGGTGGAGTAGTCAGGAAGGAGGGTCCTCCCCTTCTTAGACCCTTCGCCCCCCCCCCCCTCCGGTTGGGGCGGCCTTCCTTTTCTTGTCTCCCCTGACTGAAGGGGGAGCATCTTCATCTTCCTCCTCGTCTTCGGGGGAGGAGTGTGTCACGGAGTCAACGGACGATGAGTCCGATATCACCTGGCGCCGGGAACTCTTTGGGGTTCCCTTGGCCTTCTTCTTGGTCTTCTCCGGCACCTTGTAAGGAGCCGGAGTCAGCATCTCCGTCAGGAGAGCGTCCGCAGTGCCTTCGGGTAGAGGGGTCGGACAGTCTATCTTCTCCGATGCCCCCACCAGTCATGTCAAAGGCATGGGAGCTCAGACCCCGCGCGTGGTTAAGCTATGGGAAGTAAAAATCCTACCAGATATGCAAAAATTACCGGATTCACAGGGCGCTTCGGCACCCTTGAACAGCACCCTCCAGACGTCCTTGTGTGTCGTGTCGAAGAGCTCGCTCAGAGTTTGGTGCTGGGCCGGGTCGAACTCCCACAAGTTGAAATCCCGTTGTTGACACGGGAGGATCCGGTGGAAGAGCATGACCTGGACTATGTTGGCAAGCTTGAGCTTCTTGCTTGCCATATTCCGGATACATTTCTGGAGTCCGTCCAGCTCCACCGATGAACCCCAGGATAAGCCCTTCTCTTTCTAGGAGGTGAGCCGCGTGGGGATTCCGGATCGAAACTCGGGGGCCACCACCCAGTTGGTGTCGCGCGGCTCGGTGATGTAGAACCACGCCGATTGCCGCCCCTTTATGGTCTCCATGAAGGAAGCCTTCAGGCCATATAATATTGGGCATCTTGCCCAGCATGGCTCCGCCGCATTCTGCTTGTTGGCCTCCCACCATCTTCGGCTTGATATTGAAGGTCCTCAGCCACAGGCCGAAGTGGGGCCGGATGCGGAGGAAAGCCTCACACACGACGATGAACGCCGAAATGTTGAGGATGAAGTTTGGGGCTAGATCATGAAAGTCCAGCCCTTAGTAGAACATAAGACCACGGACGAATGGATGGAGGGGAAACCCCAGTCCATGGAGGAAGTGGTGGAGGAAGACTACCCTCTCGTGAGGCTCCGGGGTAGGGACGATCTGCCCCGTAGCAGACAGCCGATGCGCGATATTCGCGGATAAGTATCCGAATCCGTGCAGCTTTTTGATGTGTCCCTCTGTGACAGAGGAAGCCATTCACTTGCCTCCCGCTCCGGACATGTTTGGAGAAGGCTGAGGAGAAGGATGTGGACTTGGGCGTTGGAGGAAGAAGGTGTGGGTAGAAAAAGGATAAACCTTATCCCTTTATAAGGGCGGACGAAACTATGTGCCCCCACTAGCCTGGTAAAACTCGCTTATCCCTCAAGCGTCGTAATTGATGGCACGGTTGGGTTACCCACACCCGTATTGATGAGAATCCCGTAATAAGGGGGACACGATCTCTGCTTTGACAAGACGTGTCAAGAAACTGCCTCGCGTTATGTGCGGGGCCAGTTCAAGAAAAACGGTTTGAATAATCACCGAGCCATGGCATGATGTCATGTTGCCAAAACGTGTCAGCAGATTAGATTTGTGGAAATATTATTCTCTCTACGGTGGTATGTGGAACGTATTTTGCAGGGTCGAACACTATCCTTTTATTCAAACTCTTCTGTGGTGTATCCGGAGGAGGAACTCGCCTTGCAATGCCGAAGACAACACTGCGCGCCGGACTCATCGTCATTGAAGCCTGGTTCAGGGGCTACTGAGGGAGTCCTGGATTAGGGGGGTCTCCGAACAGCCAGACTATATCCTATGGCCGGACTATTGGACTATGAAGATACAAGATTGAAGACTTCGTCTCATGTCCGGATGGGACTCTACTTGGCATGGAAGGCAAGCCAGGCAATACGGATATGTATATCTCCTCCTTTGTAACCGACCTTGTGTAACCCTAGCTCCCTCCGGTGTCTATATAAACCGGAGGGTTTTAGTCCGTAGGACAACATACAATCATACCATAGGCTAGCTTCTAGGGTTTAGCCTCTCCGATCTCGTGGTAGATCAACTCTTGTAATACTCGTATCATCAAGAATAAATCAAGAAGGACGTAGGGTTTTACCTCCATCAAGAGGGCCCGAACCTGGGTAAAACATCGTGTCCCCTGCATCCTGTTACCATCCGCCTTAGACGCACAGTTCGGGACCCCCTACCCGAGATCCACCGGTTTTCACACCGACAACTTAGCTTTAGGTTCAATCTTGCGGTGTCCTTTCCCGGTGACAGTAGGGGCAGCAAGGCACGTATTGTATTGTTGCCATCGAGGATAACAAGATGGGGTTTTCATCATATTGCATGAGTTTATCCCTCTACATCATGTCATCTTGCTTAAGGCGTTACTCTGTTCTTATGAACTTAATACTCTAGATGCATGCTGGATAGCAGTCGATGTGTGGAGTAACAGTAGTAGATGCAGCCACGAGTCGGTCTACTTGTCTCAGACCTGATGGCTATATACATGATCATACCTAGATATTCTCATAACTATGCTCAATTCTGTCAATTGCTCAACAGTAATTCGTTCACCCACCGTAAAATACTTATACTCTCGGGAGAAGCCACTAGTGAAACCTATGGCCCCCGAGTCTATCTTCATCATATTAATCTTCCAATACTTTGTTATTTTCATTGCCTTTTAATTTTACTTTGCATCTTTATCATAAAAATACCAAAAATATTATCTTATCATATCTATCAGATCTCACTCTCGTAAGTGACCGTGTAGGGATTGACAACCCCTTATCACGTTGGTTGCGAGGATTTATTTGTTTTGTGCATGTGCGAGGGACTCGCACGTAGCCTCCTACTGGATTGATACCTTGGTTCTCAAAAACTGAGGGAAATACTTACGCTACTCTGATTCATCACCCTTTCCTCTTCAAGGGAAAACCAACGCAAGTGCTCAAGAGGTAGCAGCATGCATGCCGAGATATACAATGTGGTGTTTGGAAATGGTTAGTTGAAACTACGGTTTAGTAGTTTAGTTTAAAAAAACTCTCAGACATCTCCTCAAACTGTTTTATGTTGGGGTCTTCAGTGGAGTGGCGTTAATAAGGAACAAATCATCCGAGAAGAACATATATAGAACTAGTAGCTAAACACAATATGGTAATTAGCTCAGGAGGCATAGTGTGAACGCCAACTAAACTCGGGTACATACAAACACAGTTAAACTAGGCAACCTAGTAAGCAATGGATTTGATTTCAGGGAACTGTATCAACTCTGTCAACAAGCAATGTCATGTTGCTGCGTGCAGCGACAGTACTGCCTTCCCATGCATCTAAACATGCATGCATGTGAGTCCAGCAATAAGGGTGTCGCCACCCTCCCCAGCCCCCGTGTCGTCCGCTCGGGCGGCGACTAGGGTTTCCTCGTGCCGCCACCCCCATCCGTCCCCCCCTCTCCCTCGCCGCCACCCGAGGAGGTCGCCGGGCAAGCTCGCGTGGCTGCCGGTGACTGTGGCGGCGGGGATCTTGCACTCTGTTTCTCTCGCGGAGGGTAGTGGGCGGCGGGGCGGCGGCCTCGGGTGGCGAGGCATCGGTGTGACGGCTGACGGCCTCCTTTGGTGTTGGTGACCAGGTTCCTCGGCCGCTCGGGCGGCGAGGCCCCTGGTGGTTCGTGGTCGCGGCGGGAGGTCTTCTTCTTGGTCAGATCTGAATGGATGACTCCTCCACCTTTATGGCTCACTCCTCCTCCCCATCCATGGTGTCCGGCAGTCTGATCTGCCGGCGCGCTGGCTGATGAGGTGTTGGTGGCTCCAGTCTGAGTCCGTGGGAAAACCTAGGCCGACTGGTCCAGCCTCGGTGGCGGTGACGCTCAAGAGCGCCGCTTTCCTTCCTTGGAGATGCCGTTGAGGACCCTCCCTGCCCACCCCCTACCTTGCTCCCGAGTGAAAGCTCAAAATCCTCTCAGGATTGGGCGGCGTCGTTGTTGTGCGCGTTGTGCTCTCCATGGAGATGCCGCTTGGGGATGCTGCAGGTTTAGGTGAGTGTTGCCTTGGTGTGGAGGCGTCTGGCAGCTGATTTGTCCTCTCTACAGTGGCTAGCGATGCCATGATTGCAGATCCGGCATCCCCTTTGGTGGTTTCTCTCCGGCGTGGCTGTTAGCTGTGTTGTTGAGTACCCAGCTCTTCTCTGCGGCGCCTGATTTTGCTCTCGTGATGCTCAATGCTGTGGCTTGGCTTGGTGCTGTTTCATCCTCTTCGGTTGCCCAAGGTGGCTTTCCCTCTTTGTTGGGTGTCTGCGGGCGGCGGCGTTGCAGATGGCGTGCTGTGCTTCTCGCTTCGTGCAAGTCAGGCGGCATGTTCTATACGAGTGGCTGCGAAGCCGACTCCCATCCTAGCTCTCGGGTGAGCGTCTCTCTTGCCGACGGTGCGGCGTCCTCGAGCCAGGACGAGAGGGTAGGGCCCCTCTTCGGCATCTGAGGAGGTGGGAACTGTCCCTTCTCCGCCCGATGTTACAGACACAATCTTGGTCCTTCCCTTAGCAGTCGGCTTATCCATTGCAATCTACTCTGTTTGGCTGTCCCTGGCCCTTAGTGTAGTGGGGAGCGCCATTAGCAAGGTGTGCTCCATTTTCCTATTTTGTGCTTGTTAGTGAGTGTTGCGTTGTAAGCTGCAGTGGCCTTAATGCATCGCAACTACACATCAATCCGGCCACTCTGGACCCCGATCTTGGCTCGTGCAAGCATTAATGTTTGCAAGATCTCCCATTTGCATCCTTAATGCTTGCACGATCGAGGTCGCACCGGACCAACAGTGGCCACTAACACGGCTCTAGGCAAAAAGAAAAAGAAAGATTCAAAATTTTCCGTGCATACATGTAGCAGTCACTTTAAGTATGATGCATATCAAAGAAATGAAAAAAAATTGATATATTTTATGGTGAGTCAACCTGGACGGTACTAATTCTAGACCAAGTGCAAAGCATCCTTGTTGAACCCAAACCTGAAAACCCCAGTTGGCCATCAATTAAACATGTAAAAAAGCAGTACAACGTTCGTAGGACAAATTACAAAGTTTTATTTTTGTTCAACAAAATTTTATTTAGTAGTAGGTAACAATTTTTTTTATTTGCTCGCACCCAAAATGTATACACAAGCATTCAAGAAACCTGGATCAACTTTATAGCCATCTTCCATGATATTTAAGGAAACTATGGAGACAAAATGGAAATATAAATGTATAACTCATCTAAGTGGCACAAATTATTCTATGAAAACTTAAGTTTTTGGTATTATCTATTTTCTCTTATCTACATCAATTTGGTCAAACAAAAAATATGGTGTGTCTTAAAAAAATTACACCAAACTCTCTTCAATATATGCTTCAAATTCAGTGAGTAGCAATTTCGATGGCCAATATTATATCAATATCTTTATATAGTTTCTAAGCATAATAGAAAAATTATACTAGTAAAATTATTTGTCTAAAATTTGACAAAAAAATCAAATATAACAAACATAAATTATAACAATAAAGAGATATAATAGTTTAGTCTAAATAAATAATAATCTATTGTAACTTACTTAGTTTACTCTCGCATATGTGGGATTTTGAAATTGTGATAGATTGAAATATTAAATATGTCGATCAAAATAGAGTTTTGGAGATTAATTCTCATGTAGCCGTTTATTAGTAATTTGTTTGCAGCCACTTTGATCGATTTTTTCTCCTTTTTAGTGTTGATGTCAAATGAGAAAAGAGTTTTATTAGCGAGTGTCTGCAGTTGAGATCACAAGCCTCATTTTTTATTAGATAGTGTTTTCTTGTCTTGTGATACTTTCTTTCTATTTTATTGTTCACATGTGTGGTGTGTGTGAGGTACTTCCTATTGTGTCATTGCGAAACATTGTGCGTTTTATTATGTTCTGTGACTATGCTGTGCTTGGAGATTCCAAACATTGTCATATGTCATATATATTTTTCATTGTCTCACATATTTTGCTTTCTAACTACACCTCTTGCATGTGATCTATGCACCATCTCTTTGATATCTTGTGATCACATGTCAACCTGTGTCCACCGTTAGTCAATAACAGGCACCTAACATGTTTAATTAGTAATTTGGTTTCCTAAAGTAATACTACCGCTCTACTATGCAAATAAAGTTACGACTATGGCAGGGAATGGGAAATGGTTTTACCTAGATCAACCGCAAATTATTTTTGAGAAATGATCTAAATGGTAATGGAACTGACCCTTCATGATGTGATTCTAGCTAGTTGGCTGGGTTGGGATCAATCTTGTACGCAACCTCACATCGTTGGTCACATCCAAAGCATTATAATTCTATCAACCAGTCACACAAGTGTTAGGGCAACACGATCAGATCATAGATCAAAACCGGGAGGAGCATCGGTTATCCAACCGTAGGCACCGGATGTCCGGTCTATTTCAAAAAGATGGAATGATGCTAAGCGGACTAAATTTATTAAATTTTGATATATTACAACCAAACAGATGAAATTTAACAAAGTTCCAAGTAATCCACCCCCCCCCCCCCCCCCCCTAGAGGGCACTGACACCTCTGTGACTTCGTTGTCGCCGTCCGAGCCGTCATCATCATCCTTCTTTCTGTAGTGGAAGACCCACAAGGTGTCGCCGCATCCCTGATCGGCCGACGATATGTGCTCACGGTGCAGCTGCTCAGCTGCCTTCGACTGCCACAAACACTTGGCCTCCTCCGCCTAGCAGCGACGGTCAACTGCGGACTCCGCCTTGAAACAACCGCCATTTCCTTGAACTCGACCAGCCCAACCTGGACCAATCAAAGGCCCAAGCCTCCGCAAATCACAAGGTCTGCAAGCACCCATGCTAGGGCAAAATCCGTCTTCACGAATGGTGCCCAATGCACCGCGTTGTGATGCCCCTGGCGCTCCACCTCAGATATGCATTTGTTAGCCTCCAAACAGGAAGCACCGCCGCCACTGAGTTACAAGTCGAGGCTTCACGCGGCTTGGAGGACGCCGAGGAGGATGGGTGAAGGTTATCCTTCGTCATGGCGACCGGGCTTGTGAAGACGACGCCACCTCCTTGCCACAATGACCAGTTTGGAAGGCACGACTGTCAGAGGGGAGGGCGGTCCAATTTGGATGCTGCAGTGGGGCGCAGCGGATGGCAGCGCCACACCACGACCGATGATCGACCACTTCAGCACCATCTTCATTTATCGCGCAAACTCCTTGTCTGTTGCGGCAACCTTGGCGGGGAGGGGCGGCTTCTGCTCCTCGTAGTCCAAAGAGACCGGCTCTGTTTTGACGTCCGAGGAAGCCGTGGACACCGAGGAACTAGTAGACTGTGGGTGGTGAAAGATGCGAAGCTCCATGGATCCGGACTTCCGGAGCAGTGAATAACGAGAGTCCAAAGGTAAGCTTTTCAAAGTTCAAATTGAATCACCTACACTTTTAGTGCTTGAGAACCTTAAGATAAGGTACAGATGCCCAGAATAAAGGACAAAGGAAGAGGATTCAGCAGTGTTCAGGTCATCTTGCAAAAATAAAAAGATTGATGTTACCTTTTTTCTTTTAGTGTTCACTGAAAGAGGGGGTTTAGTTGGAGAAAGGAGTGTGCATGGGCATGGCCTTTCTTTCTTGAGCACATTTTCGTGTTCCCAACAAGGAACATGTGTGTGTCCACCAAAAAACATGGAGGACCAACCAGCCAGAGCAAGGGTTTCGACATTCGATCATGGTTCAACTCCTGAACTGGTTTGAAACGGGCGCCGACATGTGGCCACCATCATGACGTGAACAATTCACAAACCCAACATCATTTAATTCACTGATGGTGCATGGTACTATTACTCCTTGGCTAAATGGTTTATTATCACAACTATTTGCATATTTATTTTCTCAATGATAGGTGTTGTGCTAATTTTTTTTCACGAATACACAAAGCTTTTGTATCTTTTCATCGATAGAAGAAAGGAGAATGAGTACAACAACAAAGGGTACAACACATGACATGAATGCAAGGAGGCATGAGCATGGGGCCCAGAGCAGAGAGAAGGGGTGCTCAGCCCGAATAGGGAAACAAATACACAGCTAAACCCACCAAGCCTAAAACTAGAGGTGGAGACCGGATCAGTACGATGTCAAACATCTACAAATCCAAAACCTGGGACTCCACAAGCGAGCAAAAGATAGCACCTTCAAGAAGGGGAACGACGTCGTGACACCGCCGCCACCCGATCCGGCGAACCAGACCTAGGGTTTCCCCTGATGCTCGAAGAGGGGCTCGGGAGAAGGCCATGGCAGCGCCTCCAGGAAGGGAAACGACACAGAGAGTGTCTCCACTGCCAGCATCGGCAAGCCGAGCATGGATTTCGCCTGGCCTATGTCCGAGCATTCCCATAGTCACCAGATCAGGATCTGAATATAAGGACTTAACTAGCCTATTGACCGCAATCTTAGAAGGGGGGTGGGGTTGCACCTTCCGCTGACGAAAACCGCGAGGAACCGACATGGCGTGTAGGTGGACGGGGCCGAAGAGGCAACAGTGTAGAGAGCCAATGCAATTCGGAGCCGGAAGGGAACATAGATCCGTGCTGCCGGAGGTAGACCACTAGAACGCCGGCGAACCAAAGAAGCTGGAAGGGGGCGCAGCAACTGGTTCGTCGGGGCCGAAACCGCGCTGGTGAGGACGCCGATAGACCATGAACACTGGAGAATGGAGGTTCCGTGGAAACCGGGACCAGATCGGTGTCGACAAAGAACCGCCCATGAAGCTTCAACCTCTGCCAAAGGAATGTCATGAAACACACACACACACACACACACGCACACACACACACACACACACACACACACGTGGAGTCGTCGCCGCAGCTCGGAGGAGGCGCCGCTGTGGACTGAGGGTGGCCTGCACTGAGGCAGGACCAAGCCCTGGCTAGCTAGGCCACTACCCCAAGGGCCTCGCACGCCCCAAAAGCAGCAGGAAGAGGAGTTGCGTCCAAGGGGAGAGAGGCCGGCAGGGAGGACCACCTCGGGGATGGGCGCGCTACCGCGCAAGACTGGCAGGAAAGGGGCGCAACAACTGGATAGGGGGCCCACTGTTCGCTAGATCTGATATGGGGCCGTCGGGAGGGGGTTCCTCCAGCATGTCGTGGTGGAGTAGGGGGTCCGCTGATAAGTCTCCAATGTATCTATAATTTTTTATTGTTCCATGCTGTTATATTATCATTCTTGAATATTTTACAATCATTTTATAGCAACTTTATATCATTTTCTGGGACTAACCTATTGACATAGTGCCCAGTGCCAGTTTTTGTTTTTTGCTTGTTTTTTGCTTTGCAGAATATCCTATCAAACGGAGTCCAAATGCAGCGAAAATTTTTGGAGATTTTTTTGGACCAAAAGACAACTTGGGAGCCAAGGAAGCACCTGGGGGGAGGCCCGTGGGGTCCACAAGACACCAGGGCGCGCTAGAGGCCCCTGGCGCCCTGATGGGTTGTGGGCCCACGGGGGTCTCCCCCACCGCCTCTTCGCTCTATAGATGCCCAAATATTCAGGAAACCCTAGGGCAGTTGAAAAAATAGAATTCCAGCCGCCGCAAGTTTCAGAACCACGAGATCCAATCTAACAGGGTCACTGAGGGATTCATCATCCTCATTGGTGCCTCTTCGATGATGTGTAAGTAGTTCACCATAGACCTACGGGTCCGTAGGCAGTAGCTAGATGGCTTCTTCTTTCTTTTTGATTCTCAATACAGTGGTCTCTTGGAGATCTATTTGATGTAATAACTTTTTGCGTGTGTTTGTTGGGATCCGATGAAGTTCGAGTTCATGATCAGATCTATATCCATGAATATTATTTGAGTTTTCTTTGATATCTTATATGCATGATTATTTATAGCCTCGTATTTCATCTTCGAATCTTTGGTTTAGTTAGGCCAACTAGATCAATTTTTCTTGCCATGGGAAAAGGTGCTCTGTGACGGGTTCCATCTTACCGTGTCCTCAACCAGTGACAGAAGGGGTAGCGAGGCAGGTATGTATCGTTGCTATTAAGGATAACAAGATAGGGTCTATTCCTACATGAATAGATCTTGTCTACATCATGTCATTGTTTTTTATTACATTACTCTCTTTGTACATGAACATAATACACTAGATACGTGCCGGATAGCGGTCGATGTGTGGAGTAATAGTAGTAGATGGAGAATCGTTTCGGTCTACTAATCTTGGACGTGATGCCTATATATTGATCATTGCCTTGGATATCGTCATAATTATTTGTTCTTTTATCAATTGCCCAACAGTAATTTGTTTACCCACCATGTGCTATTTTCTCGAGAGAAGCCACTAGTGAAATCTATGGCCCTCGGGTCTATCTTTTATCATATTTGCTTTCCGATCTATCTTTTGTCACATTTGTTTTCAGATCTATATTTCCAAAAACCCAAAAATACCTTGCTGCACTTTTTTTACTTATTTTATTTCGTGTTTTATTCAGATCTATTTATCCAAACTACCACAAATCAATCTATCTTTTTTACCATGGAGGGATTGACAACCCCTCTTACGCGTTGGGTTGTGAGAATTTTTTTGTGTGTGTGCAGGTACCGTTTACATAGTATTGTTTGGTTCTCCTACTCGATTAATACCTTGGTTTCATAACTGAGGGAAATACCTACTAGCTGTGCTGTATCATCCCTTCCTCTTTGGGAAAATACTGACGCAATTTCAAGCCGCATCATCCGCCACGGCACAACCACGTCGGCCGGTCTTTGGGGGTGGGGGGGGGGGGGGATGGTGGCGGCACCGCCCTGGGGTGGTCGGAACCTAATCTCAAGAGGTCGCAGCCACGGGGGTGGGAGGATGAGAGCGGAACTGCCTCACCGCTGTCATCCTAGGGACCGGTGCAGCTTCGTCGACCGGCCTCCGGCGGTGGCAACGTGGGGTTGAGCGGAGGGGGCAGGTTACCGGCGCCGGTGGCTAGGTTTCCCTCGTGTCACCCGTGGGGGCGATGCGTTGTGGTAAATATCTCGCCGCATGATCTCGTCATATGCATCCACAAGTTCGGAGAGATACCTGATCTGGTCATGGCATGTTTATAATGTTGCCAACACCATCTGTGGTGTCGAAATGCACATATACAAAGTTTCCACAATTAAGTGCACATATAAACGTCCAAAGTATTGCAACTTGGGTGCTTGTTGATTGGCTTCTCCCTCCTCGACTTTCTTCACTCATTGTCGCATTCGAAAGTTTCCGAGGCGCATATGTACGCACTCAGACCGAGATGTAATTATCCTGATATATTTGGAAATGGTTAGTTGAAACTGTGGTTCAGTAGTTTAGTTCTAAAACTGCCAGGCATCTCCTCAAAATATGAATTTGGATTTAGTTTAGTGCCGGGGTCTTAGGTGAAGGGGTGGGGTTAGTTAGGAACAAAGCATCTCAGAGGACATAGCATCAGTAGCGCATAGTACTAGTAATTAAATGAAGAGGCACAGTGTGAGGGACATGTTAGGTAGTACAACCAAACTCAGGTACCTACACACACAATTAAACTAGCCAACTATGCAGGCAATGGATTTGAGGTCAGGCGAACTGTATCAATTAAACGAGACATCTCTGCAAGAAGTGTCATGTTGCTGGCTGCAGTGACAGCACTGCATCTCCGTGCATGAAATTCAAGTCTGGTGAGCTTAGCCCATCCATAAACATGAGATAGAATCCAAAGATGGCACATGCCTAACCAACATGATAACTTTAAATAATATGGTTCGCTTGTTACAACAAAACCTCTGCTTTCCACAAACATGCACATTATACATTCATCATAATCAGCAAAATCCAAGAAACACAAACCACTTGGCATGCATGTTGCATTTTTTTCCCAATGGAATGGATCAAAAATGCATGGGAAGCCAAAAAACCTATAGGAATATATCTGCAAGAATTATTACAATTCAACCTACTGAGTTATCATCCTCTTGATCTAAGCACGGCAGATTTAACTCCATGGAATTTGGTGGCAGATTTTACTCCATGGAACACGGTCTTCTCGTCGCCCGGTCTAAGCACGGGGATTACCAGCCCTTCGAATAATCCAATTCTTTTGTTCCCACTTCTGGGCCCAGTTATTTTGGGATAGCCCGTACATGATGACAATGAGATATCATTTGACCCTGCCGTCGTTAGGAACATGAGTTTCTTCTCCACAAGAGTCATGCTGGAACTAAACCGAAAAATTCTCGTGTAATACTGGAATTGTTGGAGAAGTCCAGTTTCAGGGGCTGCTATTCTCCCAGGCAGCCTAATAAGTACAGTCACACGATGACAGTCATAGCTAGGTGCTAATTAGAAGTATGCAGGTGGAGACCGCACCAAGGAAAAAGGCACACTTATCATAGATCCATTCAACGATGTTCATGCTCATGTTCATAGCTCAATGATAGGTGTTATAAATATGTAACCGCTCTCGTCATAGAGGAGATACCTACTTGGTCACTCCATGGCATCTTCTGAAGATGATGCCATCACCTTGTGATGTTGAAATGCACGCTACAATGTTTTCTTCTCCAATTAATTGCATAATTGATCAAACATATGCAACTTGGGTGTTTGTCCATTGGCTTTTCCTCCCTCGCTGCCCTTGGTCATTGTCACATTTGAAATTTTCCTCAGGCCATATGACCGCAGACACGCTGAGATGTGGTTGATGTATTGACCGTGCACTAGTAGAAAAAGTGTCAAACGTGAAGCACATTAGTGCCGGTTTGAATTTGAGCCGGCACTAATGGTACCATTAGTGCCGGTTCGAACAGCTATGCATTAATGCCGGTTCGTGTTGAACCTTTAGTACCGGTTCGTGCCACGAACCGGTACTAAAGGGGTGATGGCAGGCTGGCGTCAGGCAGGGGCCCCACGATCACCTTTAGTACCGGTTCGTGTCACAAACCGGTACTAAAGGTAGCCCTTTAGTACCGATTTGTGCCACGAACCGGTACTAAAGGGGTCTGACCTATAGTACCGGTTTGTGACACAAACCGGCACTATAGGGCAATTTTCAAACTCTACCCCCCCCCCCCCCCCGTGTGTCGCCATTTTAGTTCTGAAAAAATCAAAAGAAAATGATAAAAACTTCAAAAAATAAAATCCTTCGAGAGGTAGTTATATTACTACATCTACTAGTTAGGAAAATTTGAAAACTTAAATTTGGACATGTTTTGCAAAAAGTGTAGGGAAAATGTAAAACGGCTATAACTTTTGCATACGATGTCGGAAAGAAACGTATAATATATCAAAAAATTCAGCACGAAAATCCGCATCCGATGGAGACCGCCTACGGCTTGTTTGCAATTTTTTTAGAATCCTCAAATTCCAAAAGGAAAAAAAGATATGGTCAAATTTAAGTTTTTTTTAAAAAATGTTAAATCTGGTCAAACTACTTATTCAAGAAGTATTAATGTTACTACATAATTATTCAAGAATATTAGTGTTACTAAATAATTATTTCAATTTTTTGAATTTTGGTCAAATCTGGTCAAACTATGGTCAAACTGTGCTCAAACTATGGTCAAACTTATTCAAGAAATATTAGTGTTACTAAATAATTACTATTTTTTAGAATAATAGTTTCAAACTCAAACAGTTAAATGTGTGACTTCATGCTCAAGCTAAACTCCTGAGGGTTAATAGGATTGGCATCTTACTATTGTTAGGAAAAAACAAGTGCAGACTTGGAAACGAAGGAGAATAGAACCCGAAAGTTAAGCGTGCTTGGGCTGGAGTAGTGAGAGGGATGGGTGACCGGTCGGGAAGTTAGATGATTTGGAATGAGTGATGCACACTTCAGCAGTTAAGAGAGGTGATTAGAGACTAAATCACCAAATAATTCAGAAAAATTAAAAATCAAAAAGTTCAAAAAAATTCCAAAATTTTCAAAAAAAAATTAAAAAAACCTTTAGTACCGGTTGGTAACACCCCGGTTGGTAACACCAACCGGTACTAAAGGTCCCCCATACCAGGGCGCAAGCTCACGCCACGTGGTGGCACTTCAGCGCCGGTTCGTGCCGAACCGGTACTAAAGGGGGGGGGGGGGCTTTAGTGCCCACCAATTAGTGCCGGTTATGGAACCGGCACTAAAGGCCCTTACGAACCGGTTTTAAAGCTCCGTTTTCTACTAGTGGTGCTCCAGTCATTTAGCTTTTGAAAAATTGTCAAGCATCTCCTGGAAATTTGAAGTTGAATTCAAACTTAGTTTTGTATTGGTATGGTTAGGAACCAACTGCAAGCATCAGAGATCTTCCTCCCCTTCTTGGTGGTGGTCCAATACCGCTAATAATTATCCTATGTTACAGAGGACCACCCTAGGTTCAGCTAGTATATTCCTTGCTGGCTCGCCGAGAAAATTAAGCTAGTAGAAGCAGTACACCTAAGCCTAAGCATGGTGATTAAATGTGCACAGTTTACATAAAGAGCACTGTCAGTCAAGTAAATTGAACTCAATCATATGCCATTTAATTAGCAAGCATATGCAGCAATGCAAAGCAGGGGCCTGTGCCAAGATGGAAGTGTCATCATGTTAGTCATGTTATTAGGTGCATCAAGTCAAGCCTGGTGAGCCCATCCATACAGCCCATCATGTTAGTCATGTTATTAGTGCCATCATGTTAGTTTAGGCTAATTAAGTTGGTGCTCCACATCCTGCAACTTTGCCGATTGATCGATCGCTCCGGGCAGTATGGTGTGTACTACTAAATTAGAATTTGAATTAGGTCGAGGACAAACAAGAAGAACAGATTAAATTGGTTGTGCTTCCTCTCACGCCTACAAAACCGTAGCTAGCGATGGCATGGCACACGCACGCGCGCCAACTAGCTAGATATTTTCATTGTCCTTGCCATCTTAGCCTAATACGTATCTTATATTTACTAATCGGAGGCACCATACGAGCTTCCAGGTTAATCCACACCAACAAGATTAATTTAGCCGTTAGATTCTAAATTTAATGGTTATGATAACACCATTTCTTTAATTGTTAAGAAAATCACCCACGTGCATACATACATTAAAACGAATTAGACCAACACATAATAAATAGGAGTCCATGACACCCACGCCCAAGTTTCAGAAAAAACAAAAAGAAATCTATCACGTACCCAAAAAGAAGTCCTCAACACACATCTCTATTTGTATAGAAAATCACCACGCATGTATGAAAAGAGTCCTTCACACCTATGATTCAAGTTTCATAAGAAAAAACTGAAATCTATCACGTACAGAAACAAAAATCATCAGCAGGCATGTCCAGCTATTCAAGGAAAACACACACAACGTACATGTATAAAAATAGAGTCCTTCACACTCACGTCCATGTTCTAGCAAGAAAAATGAAATATATAATGTAGAAAATAAAGTTCCCAGCCTCACGTCCAACCATTGAATAAAAAGACACTTCCAACTTCCTCGATGACATCCAACTTTGAAACTGGTCGCTATTACGCGCACTCACCTGGGGAGTATTTCTGCAGTCTTAAATTTATCTGCTCCCTATAAATTATATGTACATATATTCAAGTACGTGATTTATTTCCTATAATTGTAGATTTAGCAGATACGATCCAATCAATCATGTCCGACGGTCCAGCTCCGGCTGTCCTGGTCGTGTTCCTCTCTAGCCCTGAATCTCAGTTTCAAGTACGATCCAGTAAATCCTGATTGTATTCTCTCTAGCCTTTGAATCTCTATTTTCTTTACTTAGATTTTCTCAGATGCTGTTACTAAACACTATAATTTTTTCCTAATAGATTATGATTAAAATTCATTGCTTTTATCCAGTTTGGTGCTCCTTGAATAGATGTGCACTACATTGTACATGAAGATTAATTAAATACCTGAATATTAAGTAAAAGAAGATTCATGCTGTACAAGAACTTAAAAGGAAACTCTGAATCCTTTTCGTTGGGCATGTGATAGGAGTAGCTCGCAGAATATAAAGGGAATTAATTTGTATAATTTTTTTCATAATTCTTTGTCTGGCTAGGATTTTCTTCCTGGTATAATTTCAATGTAGGACATTTTGTTCAGTAATATATTCAAAGAATACCGGACTGCAATATTTCGAGGTGTGTCACATATATATCATGTGTCTAATTGGCTCACGAGTTATAAATACATGGTTTTGTGTGCGGATAGTTCAATTGAAGGCAGTAATGAGCTCCTCCGGTGTTTATAAAGTTTTTTACATCAACAACTTAGGTCGGCGATAAATGTTTAATCTTTTTTTCTCTCCTTTCAGGCAACATCCATAAATATTTTCATGAACAACAAGTTTAGTGTCGGTGCATATCGACCGAATCATTAATTTCTGGAATTCGAAAACATTAACATGGGTTATTGTGTTCCACAAATAATTACACGTGACAATGCTGCATATTCCCGTGTCTTCGTTTTCTACTGCCTCAGCCATAAGTCTCTGAATTAAGTACGTAGATAAATTAAATAGAAATACATTTACTATTCCCCACTTTAACTAACAAATAGAGTGTAATTAGGAACATATAGTGATGGATAACTTAGTTGTTATACATGAAATAGAAAACTACATGTTACTAAATACTTTTCAGTAGTATGTCGCATTTTTTCATATTTCCGGTTGCCAAAATCAAAGGGCAAAACCAATTTTTGTAAAATATTTCTTGAGTATATAGACTCATATATGCTGCCAACAGAACAGTTGATAGACTAACTTGAGCCGATTACACGTCTTAATTTTGCAGGTTAGGTAGGTATGTTAGCACATCGATATTGGATGGATGCAACTGCTCTGCTTCTTCTGCCTGATGTGGTCGAGTGGGGTAGGTAGGTGCCAGGGAGGACTTCGTATAGATCTTTCTCATGTTCATTTTGTGGCTGTCACAAAAAGAAGGTCATTTTACAGTGCATCCGGACGATATGGACCGTCCGTCGGAGCGAAATCGACGGTCCAGATCCGATGCAATACACTGATGTCACGTGTATTATATTAGACCCCGAGGGGCATTTTCGGGAGAAAAAATATTTCGAACTGATCTGTTTTTCCCTCCCAAATATTTCGAGGGTATTCTCGGTATGAATGTGAGAGCTATTTTCGGTTCGATATTTATCCCGTTCGCTAGGGTTTATGCCTCGCCGCCGCTACGGTTTTGATCCTCGCCGGCAGGATCTAGCCGCTCGTCGCGGCCCCTCCCTCCCTTGTCGCCGACAGGATCTAGCCGCTCGTCGTGGCCCCTCCCTCCCTCGTCGCCGGCAGGATCTAGCCGCGCGTCGCGGCCCTTCCCTTCCTCCACCCCAATTCCCTCGCGATCTCGCACCGCATTTTCAATGAACACGAGAGGAGGCCCACTGCCCTCCCCGCGGGGACCGCCGGCGAAGAGTCGGCGCCATCCCACCTCCCAGTTCTCCATGCGGGTGCCTATAGCCACAAGGTTATAGGCAACCTCTTTCCCACACCCCAATTGGTTGTTTGCGTCCTCTACATATCATTTCTCAACCATGGATGCAGCTTCTATCTGGCCATGCATCTCGTCCGATGGCAAGGTGGTTGGGTATGGATCATGTTCTGCGAGACTAGATGAAGCCGGCCGCCGGCCTCGACGGCCAGCCCCATTCGTCCACCCCCGACTGCTTGATCTATGGACGTTCAATCGTTGCATTCAACATGTATTCTTTCAATTTGGCTGATAGGTGAGATTTGGAGATCAATGGAGATGATAAGGTATTAATTTTGGAATGTACAATAAACAATTCATAGCTTATGTTGCTCAATATTTATGATGCTCGCTTCTTCTTGTGTAATTGCTGGACTGGGATCAACAGACTTGGCATGTGCTTTATATGAAAAATTAGATTCACATGGGATATCCACCTTTTCAAGATTGCTGTTAAGTCTTATTATGATGTTTTAGCCTTGTTAAAGGGAGAGTAATGGTCCTTGCAAAAAGCAGAGAGAAAGGAATGAGAATTCAATTCTTCCATATGTTGCATTTCATTCTTCCGTGTTTAGTTATGTCCAACATTTGTTACATGCACACACTTGACAAGGTTAGTACACGTAGTAATTTTTCCTCTGTTTTGCAGGGCTATGACAGAACATGCTATGTGATTCCCTGAGGCAGGATGGATGTACCATGTCCACACCACTGCGCTCCTGAAGGTGATCGCTTCAATTCAGCGTTGCAGCACCTGCAGAGGCCCCCTATGGTACGTGCTTTTACTCTTGTTATCCTATGCTCTATTTTTTTGGCTTTGCGGCCTGCCTACGAGACATAGCTTGGATTGCGTGTTGAATCAGGCAGCATTTTTGACTTCTGTTGTGAGGCTATGCTCATGCTTTAATAAATTTTTCTCTCGTATGAAAATAGACATATCATAATCCATTATTCTTCTAGGGTTGCCCCAGGCACCATTATTGTCACATGGTAGTAAAAAGCAAATATAGATTTCTACGAGATCCCGTAGAGACCAAATTTATTTCAAGCAAAATATAGTAACCAATATTATTGAAGTTTTACAACTTGACTCATGTGCAATGGACTAATAACACGGCTAGGAAACCTTCTTCGGGACTAAAACCTAACCACACCTTACTCTATTGCTTTATGGCCAAGTGTACACTCCACATGTAAGAATGAACCACAATGCTGGACTAACTGCTTGCATCCTCGTCGTCTTCAACCGCAGCTGCATCCGATTGCCTAGCATGGTACTGCCTGAACCTAGTCCCGTATTTCATTTTGTTGTAGGGTGAATCGACAAGCACAATAGGTAGCTCTCTTCTGAATTTGTCGATGTAGGCCTGCATGCGAGGATATGTTAGTATCGTTCCATATGTTTCAGAAAATGACAAAATTTTAGGTGTTACTTTACGTACTTCATCATATTGCAACCTTAGTTTTACTCCCATAAATAATTCGATGTTCTTCAACATGTATAGTGCACTACAAGAACTGCACCATTTTATGTTGTTAGATCAGCATTTCAGATATTAACAATCTAAAACAAAAAAAGCTAATATTGTTTACTGACGTCTCATTGGATTTTGGCACATTAATATTCTGTACTGGCCATTGCGTCACGTTAATGTCTTCCCATGCATTGCTTTCAATCCCATTGACTCGCATCGCTGCTCTCAGATGTGCTTCCATCCCACGTACCTGCAAGCCCAATGGGGTGAGAAGTTGCCTACGACTAATACTTACATACGATGTTAAATCATTTCTTATAATTAAATATGTTGAAATTCTCACCACGTTATTTACTTCTTTGGGTATCATACAGTGGAAAAGTGAATCAAGAACCTAAATCTCCTTCCTTATGGGGTTTACGACCACAAGGAACCAGTGGGTGTATAAACTTTTCGTAGGTAGGAAAACCTGGAGTGCACAGATAATTAGATCAACGTGCATAGTAATAAAAAAATCTGTTCTACGTCAGCTTAATATACCATATCATGTTTCAGGTAGGTGGTTCCTTGTGTTGTTCCAGGAATGCCTGCCAAAGCATCCTCGTAGCACTCCTCTATCCTACCATCTCTTTCGAGCTTAGCGACGCCGGCCACCCTCTCAATGTAAACCAGTTGGCCGTCCCTTGTGTCAATTGGTTGATCATTACGCATGAGCTGGATCGCAGCATCAACCACCTACAACAATAATCAAGTTAATTGTATTGTACAAAAATGAAACTTCATAAACAAATTTGTGAAATACTATCTTACTTCGTCACCCAACCATGCGCCATCTTCAGATTCATCTTTATGGGTGAGGCATTGCAAATGCTTTGATAGCACGACAATGTCATCAACTAACACCATTTGTTTTTCACGATTTGTAGTGTTGATCAGTGACGCCACGAAATCCTGTCGAACCACGTCTAGCTGGTCCCTCTGGGTTTCAGGAACTTCTGACCTCTTTTTTAAGTTGCTAGAGACGATTTTCCTCTTTTTACTATTCGTATCCTCGGAATCATTTGTACATTCTGATGGAGTCTTTTTTTTTTCATTTTTTCTACTCAGTGTCGTACGAAGCATACTCATCATCCTTAAATAATTGCAATACCACCCTTTTCTTTTCACCCCCATGATTTGGTGGCGTCGATCCAACCACACTTACTTGTTGCTGCTTTTCCAAGGATTCATCATGGCTGTCATCATCTGTGAAGGCACGGGGCTCTTTAGGATCTCGCGATCCCGTAGCCTTCATAGAGTGTTGCTTACTCCGTCTGTTGAACGGATTCTATCAGACGAAATAAACCGTGTGTTAGCCTTTAGCAGATTCTTGCTCAATTATAGGTAAAATGTGCATCACCTGGAAATCTTCAAGGCTTGTGGTGGCTTTGGAATGCATTTGGTTATCAAAACTAGGAGCTCCCTGGATATCATCCACCTCTTTCAAAAGCTTATGTATACCACTGAGATCCTGTTTGATATTTGCAGCAGCTCTTTCAAATGCTTCATCCTGTACGTGGAACATCAAATGTTATTTCTGAAACGACAATGATTGTTTCATAATTAAGTTAACATGCGTACGTCAAAATCTTCATCAAGGTTCTTCATGGGGGGCTCCATGTCATCATTTTTTATTCCCTGCTTACAATCGTGCTTAGCATCAACCTTCGTGACATCCTTTTGTTTCCCCTAGTCAGAAGCCTGCTCAGCATTCTCAAGAGAGGCCTCCATTGGGTGTGAAGATGCCCCGAGGTCAGATAGATGTATGTCGTCCACTCCTGGAAATATTCCATCATGTTTTTTCTTTAAAAAATACATGTTAGTTCGGGGTGTTTTGATAGTAAACTAAATTAGAAGAAAAAACTTGTACACGTAAATTTCCAATTATAAATACTAATCTCATAATTCTAGGCTTACCTTCAATTCTTTGATGGGGTCCTCCGTGAGCTTGCCATTTGTACGGGTACGCCTAAGGCACTCATCCATTTTCTTTTCAAGGGTGCACATCCTATGGTTTTGTTCTGTACCGGACTCCCGCACGAGGGAGGCAACTTCTTGCAAATCAGTCAATACACGTCTGACGAGTACCTTAATCTGAGACTTTGAAACAGTTAGAATCATATAACTTCATACTAGTTGGAATGTTACAATATATATTTGTGCCTTATGTAACTCATTTACCTGAGCGCTAGTCTTCGGTTTGGCCAGCGTACAATCTCGTGCTGGAATGAAAGGCCTCATCAGGTCCTCAACATACTGCAGTTTAGTGTCGTTAGTATGATTTAGAAAATATATATGTTACATAATCCAGGCAATGTGCTGACATTTTACCTCTCCAACTCCCAGATAATTATTCTGGATTATATTATCAACCTTTTTTGCCTTCTCCTCGCTCCAGCTCTGGATCAGCGGCCTTAACCTTGATTCATACGAGATGCTAGAGTCCAATTGGTGCACTCTGAACTTCTCGTAGTACCATGTCTGCATGACAACAAAAGCAGTTTACAAACATTCCCGTACATTATGTAATGTATGTTAGGTAACTGATAATTGTACTACTACGAATTACCTGCAGCAGTGGTAGATTCCTCTTCAGAATTGCCTCACCATTTACAAAATTCTTCACGCTATCCATAAGATAGTCAAGCGTTAGCTGTCCAAGATTTGTGCCCTTTATCGTCTCAACGTTTCTAACAATCCCAATATATTTGTTATCCACATACTCCTCTTTTGTTCGGCATACATATTTGCCTATGGTGTACAACACAAATGGCCTGACAAAACTTGGTGTGCTGTGGACTTTCATCTTGGCTAGCAATCCTTTAAAAGTTATTTTGGTGTCATTACGGTCTTTCAGTTTCTTCCACAACTCCATATTATCATCAAGATTTGAAGGGACGTGCTTCTTCCCATGGCAGGGCATGCCTGTTATATGCGCTACATCTTCTAGTGTGATCCTACATGGTCTCCCATTGATGATAAAGGCATCCTGCTCTGCATCATATGAATTAGCGATGGCCAGGCAGAGTACACGTCTAATTTTGATGCTAGGTGTCTTGAGAAGTCCACCCAGTCCTATCAACTGGATGTACATCCTTTGCTGCGTGTTTAATCCGTTTATGAACTCCTCATATGGCGGCAAAGAAGCATCCTGGGTTCAATGGATGTACAAGTGTGATTAGATTCAGCATGGTATACAATTTAAACACTCATACAGACGAATACAGCTTATATATACCAACATAAAAATTGTGCTCTACGCTACTGCATGAGGTACAGGCATGCTGAGTTCCATGTATGTGCAAATACTATCATGCGATTCAGCTTGGTTACGTTTGAACGGTCATCTAAGGTAATCTCCATTGCAAGGCACTTATCTGAAATAAAATAAACATTGGAAAATAAAAAACTATCCAACCGTGGTATCCTCAACTCTAGGCGCTAATCATGGTCAGCAGTATGGAATTAAAACATGGGCCATCGATGCCATCCATGACTCATGCGAAAGGAAAAAAAGAAGGCAAGCGCCCGCTGCACTAATTGGCATCGACAAGACCAGACGCTAAGATTTAGCCTAGAATTAATCAATGAACTGCCAATCTGGTAGGAAACAAATCCTAGCGCCCTCCCCTAACGCCCCCCAACTTAATTTGTTTAAAAACGTGTTGAGTTACATGAATATGCAAACAATGAGTGGGGTCGCAGCAAGAGATCATGCGAGGAAGATCGTGGCACGAAAAATAGCAGCGGCTGAGATCATGGGGAGTTACCAGAGGATCCATGTTTGGCTCCGTCGTTCGGTCTTGCTGGATTCCTGGGTTGCTCCGTCCTTCTGTCTTGCTGGTTTGGGCGGCACAGAAGGACGAACTATGATCTACGAGGTTTCAAAGGATCCCTATTTATAGGGATTGTAACAACCCGGACATATATCTACGTATAGGTTTCTTTGGTTGGAGGAAATCAAGGGAGGGGACCCACCTGGTTGAATATTAGGGGGGGCGTGGAGAGTTTAGCAAAGGTAAGTTATGGTTTAAAAATACCAAGGTAAGTCGCGTAACAACACGTAGGTCTCCTGAGAATCACGATCATCAAAAAGATATCGTTCCTGTTTCTTTGAAAATCAGCCAAAATATTTCAGCCTCACTGAATTTCGGCCAAAATATTTCAACACTCGCTGAAATTTTTTCTGAAACTTCTAACTAGCAATGTTAAAAAAATCTGAACCTTCTAACTAGCGATGCCAAAATATTTCAGCACTCGCTGAAATTTTTCTGAAACTTCTAACTAGCGATGTTAAAAGAATTCTGAAACTTCTACCTAGCGATGTTTAAAAAATTCTGAAACTTCTAACTAGCGATGTAATTGTTCTGAATCTTGTGCAGACTCCGACGACACTTAAATATAAATTTAAGAATTCAGTTAACCTTCCTAAGCTTCAAAAGTTCTGATTGAAAAAAGCAAATATATGTTTCAGCGTCTCACATGCAAACCAAATTTATTTCAAGAATAGTATTTGGAACCAGTACTGTGAAATATTACAACTTGATTAATCCGCACTGGACTATGAACATGGCTAGGAAACCTTCTTCAAGAATAGTATTTGGCTCTCTTGTGAAGTTATTTTATTGCCCATCCGATCTTGCATGCTCAAAATCATACCTTTTTTCCTCGTATCTGTGAGACCAAATTTTGTTAATAACGCTGAATCATTTCTGTTGCTGCTCAAGATGGCACGACACCATGGTTTTCACTTCGGTGAGATTTCGATGAAATAACTGAACTTCATTCATTTAAGCACTCACTGCAATATTTGCCTTTCAGCCAAAATATTTCAGCACTAACTGAAATTTTTCTGAAACTTCTAACTAGCAATGTTAAAAAAAGCTTCAAAAGTTCTGGTTGTAAAAAGCAAATGTATGTTTCAGCGTCTCCCATGCAGACCAAATTTATTTCAAGAATAGTATTTGGAACCAGTACTGTGAAATATTACAACTTGATTAATCCGCACTAGACTATGAACATGGCTAGGAAACCTTCTTCGGGACTAAAACCAAACCACACCCTACTCTACCGCTTCATAACCAAGTGTACACTCCAGATCTAAGAATCAACCACTGCTGGACTAACTGCTTGCATCCTCATGATCTTCAATTGCAGCTGCATCCGATAGGCTAGCAATGTACGTCTTCAGCCTTTTCATGGACTTCAATTTGTTGTAGGGCGAAGTAAGAAGGGCAACAGGCAGCTCTCTTCTATAATTGTGAATGTATGCCTGCATGGGAGGATATGTTAGTATCATTCCATATGTTTACAAAATTCACAGAATTTTAGGTGTTACTCTACGTACTTGGTCATAACGCAGCGTAAGATCTTCTCCCATAAAGAATTCGATGTTCTTCAGCATGTAGAGTGCACAAGAAGAACTACAACAATTAATTATGTTAGCACCATTTCACGTATTAAAAATTCAAAACATATTGAGAAGCTAATACTGTTGACCGACTTGTCATCTTGTATTGGCATGGGAACATGCTTTACTGTCCATTGGGTCACGTTAATGTCTTGCCATGCATGGCTTTGTGGTCCACTGATTCGCAGCGATGCTCTCAAATGTGCTTCCACCCCACGTATCTGCTAAAGTCCATGTTATGAGAAGTTGCTCACGGTTCAAGGTTAGGTATGATGCTAAATGCTGTGTTATATTGAAAGACGTTTAAAATCTCACCACATGAACCACTTGTGTTACTACGTAGCTGAAAAGTGAATCAAGAATCTGAATCTCCCTCCTTCTAGGGTTTACGACCACAAGGAACCAGTGGGTGTTCGCCATGTTCGTAGGTAGAAAAACCTGGACAGCAAAGATGATTGCATCAACATGCATAATGATTACAAAAATAAATGTGTTTATGTCATGGTTAGATGGTACCAGATCATGTCTGAGGTAGTTGTCTCCTTTTGTTGTTCCATGACTGCCCACCAAAGCGGCCTCGTGGCAGTTCTCTACCTTACCATCTCTTTCGAGCATAGCGACGCCGACCACCCTCTCAATGTAAACCAGTTGCCCGTCCCTTATCTCCTCAGGATGATCATGACGCATGATCTGAATCACAACATCAACCAACTAAAACAAAATTCAAGTTAATTGTACTGTGCAAAAGAAAATTGATAAAATAATTTGGCAAATATCTTACTTCGTCACCCAACCATTTGTCATCTAAAACTCCATTTGTCATGGTGAGGCATTGCAAATGCTTCTGTAGCAGAACAATGTCATCAATTACCACCAATTATTTATCAAGATCTGAGGTGTTGACAATTTCAGCCACGTGATTCTGTCGAAACTTTTCAAGGTTCGGTCTCCAGCCTCGAAGCACCTGTGTCTGTATCTTTAAAAATGCTTGCACGTTTTTTCCTCTTTGTATTCTTTGTGTCCTTGGAATCGTCGGTAGACTCCGATGGAGTCCTGTTTCTCTTTCTCTTCTTATCACTATCGTACAGAACGTAATCTTCATTGCACAATAATGAAGATGCCACTCTTTTCCGGATGCTCGTACGAGTTGGTAGCATGGAATCAACCACGCTATCTTGTCGCTGCTTTGCTAAAGAATCATCATAGTTGTCCTCATCAACTGGGAAGACATGTGTCTCTTCCGGCTCCCTTATTGCCTTAGCCTTGGCAGACCGGTGTTTGCTTTTGGTACCTGCCTCTCCCCCCACCTCAATACTGACATCTTCATCATCTTGATCTCTTCTTTCTTCAGCCTTTCGCACATTCTCATTGTGCCTCAAATTCAGAGGATCCTGTGATTCGAAATAAAGCACTTGTTAGCTACGAATCTTCATTAACTTAAAACAAAATTAGTTTGATGTGAAATGTGTATCACCATGAAAGCTTCAAGGCTTGTGGTGGTTTTTGAATGCTTTTGCGATTGCAAACTAGGAGCAGGCTGCCAATCTTCAGCTACGTTCTTCATGGGGGCATCCATGTTATCTTTTTGTATTCCCTCAGTAGAAATGCCTTTGGCAATGACCTCCGTGTCTTTTTTTGTTTTTGCTGGTGAGTAGTATTCTCTCCTGGGACCTCCATTGGGTCCGCAGGTACTCCCAGGTCAGATAGCTGTATGTCCTCTACTCCTGGGTGATCAGCATCAAATATTCCATAGCGGTGGTTCTTTAAAACAAATGTGTTAGTGTGGAGAGTATTGATAGTAAAAATATTTATAGAAACTCATAATGGTATACTTACATTGAATTCTGTGATGAGGTCGTCCGTGCGTCTGCCGTTCGCAAGTGTACGCCTAAGGCACTCGTCCATTTTTTTCAAGGGTGCTCATCCTATCAAATTGTTGTGCACTGGCTTCTCGCACAATGGAGGCAACTTCTTTCAAATCAGCCAATACACGGCCCATGAGTGCCTTATCCTGCAAATTACAAGCAGTTAGAAGCATATGACTTCGATTGTACTTGCAAAGTTACAATATATATTTGTGTCTGATGTTCATCATTTACCTGACCGTCAGTCTTTGGTTTGACCGGCGTCCCAACTGGTGGCGGATTGAAAGGCCGCAATAGGTCATCGACATACTGTATGTTAGTGTCGTTAGTATCATTCAAAACATATGGTAGATAATCCAGGCACACAGTACTAACACTTTACCTCTCCAACCCCTATATAATTTTTGTTGATTATGTTGTCAACCTTCTGTGCCTTCTCGTCACTCCAGTTTTGGATCAGCGGCCTTAACCTTGATGCATACGAGATGGTAGAGTCCAATTGGTGCACCCTCCACTTCTCGTAGTACCACGTCTGCATTACAACAAAAACAGCTTAGAAAATTTTCCATAAAATTAAATGTATTGTATGTTAATAATGATTGTATTACTTGCAGCAATGGTAGGTTGCCCTCCAGATTTGCTCCACCATTTACAAATTTCCTAACGCTAGTCATAAGATGGTCAAGTGTAAGCTGTCCAAAATTCGTGCTCTTTATTGTCTCAACGTTTCTAACAATCCCAAGGTATCTGTTGTCCACATACTGCTGTGTTGTCGGACATACATATTTGCCTATGGTGTACAAGACAAATGGCCTAACAAGATTAGGTGTGCTGTTGCCTTTCATCTTGGCTAGCAATCCTTTCAAAGTTACTTTTGTGTCATTGGGGTCTTTCAGTTCCTTCCACAACTCCAAAGTATCGTTGTGATTTGAAGAGACGTGATTCTTCCCCATGCAGGGCAGGCCTGTTATATGCTCCACATCTTTTAGTGTGATCCTACATGGTCTCCCATTAATTATAAAGGCATCCTGCTCTGCATCATATGAATAAGCGATGGCCTGGCACAGTAGACATCTCATTCTCATGCCAGGAGTCTTGAGAAGTTCACCCAGTCCAATCAACTTGATGTACGTCAGTTGTTGTGCGTTTAAATCTTTTATGAACTTCTCGTATTGCAGCAATGAAGCAACCTGAGTTCCCTGAATGTACAAATAGTGTGATTAGATTCTGTGTGGCATTAATTTAAACACGCATAGAACCAACTAGATGTAATCTATGCCAATATCAAAATTGTTCTCTACATTGCTGATTGAAATTATAGAGCTTCTAGGCCATATAATGAACACCAGACATAGAAAAACAAGCTATCTCTGTCCGCAAATTGACTGATAATAGTATAGATTTTTAGTACAAAGAGCAGACTTTGTTATATGTACACTACTAAAGTTTCAGGCGTCACGCTTATGAAAATAATTGCATACATGATCACAAGATCAATAGTTTGTAGATAATCACCATACTAGGAATGTAACATGTGATCCTACTGTCCATCTTTCTCTTTAGTTTTCTCCTTTATTTCTCGTCAACCTAAAATTTAATATAGCATACATTTGATGTTCTCAATGCCAAATAAGTGAGGCGTGCAACTTACGTACAAAACTACTTTGTATTCTGTCTACTCCGTATTTGATCAGGCATTTAGGAGTACTACGATTATTTTGTTGATTCGGTTGCTGGTTTTAAACAAAGTTGAATTACTAGTCCTTCCTTTCCATATCATTGCACGTAGAACTTTCCAGCACGAAAATTAGCGCAAGTTTCATTACAGAGAGAGGCATTCACGACTAAAAACAAGAGAGGAAGGTATCCACGATCTCCCTTAAGTTTTGCTAAAGCACATGTAGATGTGCTCTAAGTATTGCTTATCTAAGTCCTATGTCATTGATTTTATGCTAAGATTCGTGCAAGCCTTTCTAGACACACCAATCTCCCTTCGGTAAAATAGGGATAGTTCGTTATGGCTGTAACTAAACGAGATCAAAAAGAAGTGCGCCGTAAATAATGGGATTGCATGCAAACTTGGGAAGGAGGGTGTATACACAATACAAGGATCTCGATCATTACCGGAGGATTCTCTCGATGGCGACTGGCTCCATTGTCGTTCGCTTTCATCTTTTGATTCGCCGGCTTCTCCGACATGCCCTTCTCTTTTGTCGGCTTCTCTGACGTGCCCTTGTCTTTCATCTCAGGATTCGCCGACACAGGCTTTGAAGATGAAGGCTCCATCGGCTTCACCGACCTGGGAGCTACTTTGGGCGGCGTGGGGTGGTAATTCGGTGTAGTCATGGAAGGCTAGGTATGGGCGGCGTGGGGTGGGAGGCGTGGGGTAGAAGTATACGATCTATGCCGTGAAAAGCTTCGTATTTATAGGGGATTCTCTACCAACCGATCACAAGGAAATATTGGGAATTTGGGATCTCACGAAGAGGTAGTTTTAGATCACGTAATGTTTATGTATAGGGGATTTTATAACAACCCACCACAAGGAAATATTGGGAATTTGGGATCTCACGAAGAGGTAGTTTTAGATCACGTAAAGTTTTTTTAGCTATATTTTTATTTTGAGATTTTTATAGCAAGTTTAGATCGGTAATCTCAACCGTGAAGCGTTTGGGCTTCTTGTGCTTTCTTATACGGGACTATGGGTGAGCCCATTTTAAATGTGAACATGACACACTAGTAGAAAAAGGGTCAAACGTGAAGCACATTAGTGCCGGTTTGTATTTGAGCCGGCACATTAGTGCCGGTTCCAACGGCTAGCCGGGCCGCTTTCATTAGTACCGGTTCGTGGCGAACCTTTAGCACCGGTTCGTGCCACGAACCGGTACTAATGAGAGTGGTGGTAGGATGTTGTCAGACTAGGGCCCTTCCAGCCCCTTTAGTACCGGTTCTTGGCATGAACCGGTACTAAAGGTCATCCTACATAAACCCTTCGTCCACCCGAGCTCGCTCTGTTTTTCCCCTTTCCCCTCTCCTCTCTGTTCTTCCCCTCTTCCTCTCGAGCTCATCACACATTTTGCCCAAAATTTGTCAAGATTTGAAGGCCCCCATCCATTCAAATGATCACAAAGGTTAGCAACTTTGTCCTTTCATCTCTCATTGCTAGATTAGCTCTTGCAATGCTTTATATAGTGATTAATTTGTGAGTTTAGTAATTTGGGAGGATATATATATATGTGCTAGTATTTGATTTATATGCAATTTGAGGTCAAAAATAACACTTAGTTTGCATATGTAGGTGTGGTTTACTTAGTGCCTTCTAAATCTCCGTCGTAACCACCGTCGATCGCCCGCACCGTCCCGTCGCCGACACCACCTTGTGGTGAGCCTCTTGTTCATGAAATTTTATATAAAAATTGATGTTTGTGTGATTTGGATATATAGTTACTCGTATAATTATCTTACCCGTACGTTGTTTGTTATACATATAGTGCCATGGTTTTGATATCCGTCCCCGTCGGCCCTCGTCCTTGTTATGGTTCGGATGTGGTATATATATTCTCTTTTAAAACTAGTTGCATTTCGTGTTTATGACAAATAATGCCCATCAAGTTGACATAGAAATTTTTTCTAGGAGGTATGTGAACCGGAAATTCCAACCGACCCTATTGTCGAGAGGTTAAACTTAGTTGAAAGAGAAAACGAGTACTTGAAAGAAAAATTGAAAAGAATTGAGGGGGAGAAGATGGAATTGGAGTTGCATGTTGCCGATGTCGTCGATGATCACAAGATCAAGATGGAGAAAATGCGCTTGAAGATTAGAAAGATTATAAAATATGCCATCGATAGTGAGGCTTGGTATCCTTATGCTGTTGGATCCATTGTTACCTTAGTTGCGATCTTGATCGCATTTCTTGTTGCATTTAAATGCTTTAGCTAGAGAGTTATTTGTTTGTTGCATTTAAGTGTTGTATGAACTTTATGTATGAACTTGTATTAATTTGGTCTATTCGGTGTTGTGTAATGAAGATGAGCCGGCAATGGATGTACGATGACCGATGCTCTCCCCAGTTCGTTGAGGGCGTGCATACTTTTCTGCTTGCGGCTGAGGCAAACAAGCGGGCGGATGGTTTTATGCCTTGTCCATGTGCTGGCTGTAAGAATGGTCACAATTACTCTACGTCAAGAACCATTCACGTCCACCTGTTTAAGTCCGGTTTCATGCCCCACTATAATGTTTGGACCAAGCATGGAGAAAGAGGGGTTATGATGGAAGACAATGAAGAAGAAGAGGACGACGACAGCTATCCTGGCCATGGGTTCCCTGAATACGATGATACAACAATGGGGGAAGAAGCTGGGCTGGTAATACGGGAAGAAGCTGAGCCGGCAATGCGGGAAGAAGCTGAAGAAGATGCATCAGATGAGCCCGTTGATGATCTAGGTCGGGCCATTGACGATGCAAAGAGAAACTGCGCAAGTGATTTGGAGAAGAAGAAGTTGCAGCGCATGTTAGAGGATCACAAAAAATTGTTGTACCCGAATTGCGTAGGTGACAAGAAAAAGCTGGGCACCACACTGGAATTGCTGCAATGGAAGGCAGAGAATGGTGTATCTGACAAGGGATTTGGAAAGTTGCTGGTAATGATAAAGGATATGCTTCCAAAGGACAACGAATTGCCCGAGAGTACGTACGAAGCAAAGAAGGCTGTCTGCCCTCTAGGGTTAGAGGTTCAGAAGATACATGCATGCCCTAATGATTGCATCCTCTACCGTGGTGAGTACGAGGATTTGAACGCTTGCCCAGTATGTGGTGCATTGCGCTATAAGATCAGCCGCGATGACCGTGGTGATGTCGAGGGCGAGCGCCCCAGGAAGAAGATTCCTGCCAAGGTGATGTGGTATGCTCCTATAATACCACGGTTGAAACGTTTGTTCCAAAACAAAGAGCATGCCAAGGCGATGCGATGGCACAGAGAAGACCGTAAGAAAGACGGAAAGTTGAGAGTACCCGCTGACGGGTCGCAGTGGAGAAAAATTGAAAGAAAGTACGAGAAGGAGTTTGCAGATGACGCAAGGAGCGTATGGTTTGGTCTAAGCGCAGATGGCATTAATCCTTTTGGGGAGCAGACCAGCAACCATAGCACCTGGCCTGTGACTCTATGTTTGTATAACCTTCCTCCTTGGTTGTGCATGAAGCGGAAGTTCATTATGATGCCAGTGCTCATCCAAGGCCCTAAGCAACCCGGCAACGACATTGATGTGTACCTAAGGCCATTAGTTGAAGAAGTCTTACAACCGTGGAATGGAACAGGTGTACGTGCATGGGATGAGCACATGGGGGAAGAAATTGACCTAAAGGCGTTGCTGTTCGTGACCATCAATGATTGGCCTGCTCTCAGTAACCTTTCAGGACAGACAAACAAGGGATACCGCGCATGCACGCACTGTTTGGACGATACCGACAGTATATATTTGGCTAATTGTAAGAAGAATGTGTACCTGGGACATCGTCGATTTCTTCCGAGCAGGCATCCCGTAAGAAAGAAAGGCAAGCATTTCAAAGGTGAGGCGGATCACCGGACGAAGCCTCGCCACCGTACTGGTGCTGATGTAGATGATATGGTCAAGGATTTGAAGGTGGTCTTTGGAAAGGGTCCTGGTGGACAACCTGTTCCGAATGACGCTGATGGACGCGCACCCATGTGGAAGAAGAAATCTATATTTTGGGACCTTCCCTATTGGAAAGACCTAGAGGTCCGCTCCGCAATCGACGTGATGCACGTGACGAAGAATCTTTGTGTGACCCTGCTTGGCTTCTTGGGCGTGTATGGGAAGACAAAAGATACACCTGAGGCACGAGAGGACCAGCA
This sequence comes from Triticum urartu, assembly GCF_056163025.1. Classification (NCBI taxonomy): domain Eukaryota; kingdom Viridiplantae; phylum Streptophyta; class Magnoliopsida; order Poales; family Poaceae; genus Triticum; species Triticum urartu. The sequence goes on along the minus strand of NC_141875.1, from coordinate 742,079,852 downwards.
ACGTATGCACGGAAAAGACGGCATACATCAGGGTCATGCAAGCTATGCTCTTACCAAAGAAGAGAAGGAAATCTTCTTTGAATGCCTGCTCAGTATTAAGGTACCGCTGGCTTCTCTTCGAATATAAAGGGAATAATAAACATGGCAGAGAAAAAGTTCCAGAACCTAAAGTCTCATGACTGCCACGTGATTATGACGCAACTGCTTCCGGTTGCATTGAGGGGCCTTCTACCGGAAAACGTTCGATTAGCCATTGTGAAGCTATGTGCATTTCTCAATGCAATCTCTCAGAAGGTAATCGATCCAGAAATCATACCAAGGTTAGAGAATGATTTGGTGCAATGTCTTGTCAGTTTCGAGTTGGTGTTCCCACCATCCTTCTTCAACATCATGACGCACGTCCTAGTTCACCTATGCGAAGAGATTAACGTTTTGGGTCCTGTATTTCTACACAATATGTTCCCCTTTGAGAGGTTCATGGGAGTCTTAAAGAAATATGTGCATAACTGTGCTAGGACAGAAGGAAGCATCTCCAAGGGCCGTCAAAATGAGGAGGTCATTGAGTTTTGTATTGACTTTATTCCTGACCTTAAGCCGATTGGTGTTCCTGAATCGCGGCATAAGGGCAGACTGGATGGAAAAGGCACGCTAGGAGGGGAACAAATAATATGTATGGACGGACATTCTCTCACTGAAGCACACTACACAGTTCTACAGAATTCCGCCTTGGTGGCTCCGTATATGGATGAACATAAGAATTTGCTACGCTCCAAACACCCGGAGCGGTCTGATGACTGGATTACACGTGAACAAACCAGGAGTTTCGCCAGCTGGTTGCAGACACGTACCATGCATGACACCTCTATTGAAGATGACCTGTACTTGCCGTCCCAGTTACCATCTTCGAATATAATGACTTTCAAAGGGTACGAGATAAATGGTAATACATTTTACACGATTGCCCAAGATAAGAAGAGCACCAACCAAAACAGTGGTGTCCGCTTTGATGCAGAAACCAAGATGGGAAAGGAAACATATTATGGTTATATACAGGACATATGGTAACTTGACTATCGACGTGGTTTGAAGGTCCCTTTCTTTCGGTGAAAATGGGTCAATATGACACGAGGCGGGGTAACGGAAGACCCGCAGTATGGAATGACAACAGTGGATCTCAACAATCTTGCGTATGCAGACGAACCATTCGTCCTAGCCAATGATGTGGCACAGGTTTTCTATGTGAAGGACATGTCTACCAAGCCAAGAAAAAGAAAAGATAAGGAATTGAATGCATCGTATGATGAGCCAAAGCGGCACATAGTTCTTTCTGGGAAGAGAAACATCGTGGGAGTGGATGACAAGACAAACAAGTCAGAAGATTATGAAAAGTTTGATGAAATTGCTCCATTCACAGTGAATATTGACCCGAGCATCCCGTTAAATGATGAAGATTTTCCATGGTTACGGCGCAAAGGGACACACGCGAAGAAAAAGTTTCACACCCAAAGATCTGGGATGTGATCGGCTTCACTATCATCACTTTCTTCTGTGTTTCACACCCAGAAGGGAATCTCTGTAATAGTTAGGGTAGTTAATTATGTGTTTTGGCATTTGTCACGCAAAGAAATTTTATGTGCAAACAAATTCTTTCATGCCTTTACTAATTTTTAAAGTTAAGTTATTCAAAAACTAGTGATTCACACTAATTTCAAATAATTCAAAATTTAAACTATTCAAATTTGAAAACTACGGGCACTAACAGAAAGTTTGTAATTTTTTGTACCTAAAGCAAAAATATTCACAAAGAAACTCTAAATACACAAAAAAAAATAACTCAAAAATAAATAAAGCAAAAAAATAAAAATAAAAGCCCTCCTACTAGGCCAGAGCAGCCTGCATACGACTAGAAACCCAACCTGTTGTTGGGCCAGGATGTAGGCCCGCAAAGGCGAAAATTTCATTCTCCCTCTGTTTCTTCCTCTGTTTCCCCATTGAAGCACCGCCCGCGCGCCCCGATCGATCGACGCCGTTGCCGTCGCCGCCCCCGTCCCCGTCACCGCCCCCGTCCCCATCGCCGCCCTCGTCTCCGTCGCCACCCCGGGCCCGTCCCCGTCGCGCCGTCCCCGCGTCGCCGCCCCCGCATCACGCCCCGGCCCGTCGCCGCCCCCGGCCGTCGCCTCGCCGTCGCCGTCGCCCGTTGTGAGCTCTCCCCCTCTAACCCCTCTCCCTCGCCCCCGGCGGCCACCATGGGCGCCGCCCCTCCCCGAGCCCATACACACACACACAAGCATGATGAACACACACACACACGTACATATGTATGAATTAATGCATGTATATATTAGTATATACGTATTTTATATGTTTAATTAGTTTAGATTTTTTAGATTATTATTTTTTCACTAGTATATATGTATGAATGCATGTTAGATGGATACAATTAGTGTTTAATTAGTATGGAATTTTTTTTATATAATGTTGTTTTTCAGTTTTCTAATGGATGTATAAAAGTTGTGTTTTCTGTTTTTAGTGTTAGATGCTTAATTAGTATGAAATAGCATATAGAATTTTGACATATGCAATGATAGCATAATTAGTGTTATATAGAAATGTTAGAAATTTTAGTTATCAAAATCCAATCATTAAAAAAATGTTACTTTTTGCGGGCATATAGCTAGTATTTGTTCTCGACGATGCCCGGCCCGCATCCTCGCCGTCGACCCGTCCGCGACGACGTCCGACTGACCCATGTCCGGGACTGGGCTCCGCCGGGCTAGCACTGGGAGGTGCTGCCTGGAGGGGCGCGCCGCTTGATGAGGAACCCGGCCCCGGGTCCCGTCGTCGACCCTGATCTCGTTTGGTGGCGTTCGCGTGGGCCAGTTTCGGTGCGAAGGGAGCCGGCCCCGACGGAGGTGGTACGTCGCCGTGTTAGGGAGGAGGACGAGCACGTCCATCGCTACACGGTTACGTTAGAGGGCGGCAGGTTCTCCAATACCTGGCAGTTTCTTCAGGGATCTCACTTCAGCTATGATCCTGTGAGGGTTCCTATGGTATTGTCCACCGCCAGCGCCGTAGGAACCGGGAGTGTCCTACATTCTTCTGTAGTATTCGATCTTTAATTAGCTACCTAGCCAGTGATGTACTATTCAATATTATATATTATTCAAGACGATGTATTCGAGATTATATCTATTATTCGAGACGATGTATTCGAGATTATATCTATTATTCGAGGCGATGTATTTGAGATTATATCTATTATTCGAGACGATGTAATTTGAATACTAAATTTTTTATATTTCTTTTGGCATAGTTAAATAAAAGCTATGGCGGACAATACCGACAGAGAGGGAGAACAGACCATGTTCGATATTATACGCGGGCCAGATGATGATCAGAATGAAGAAGATTATGACGGCTCCGAATTTCTAAACAACACCGGAGAGGGTGATATGATATTCGATCGCGGCGACCGAATTGATGAAGTCATGAACTACGATTATGACAATGACGAAGAACATGTTGATCCTGAAACAACAAAGACCGGCGAGGTATATATATTTATATAAGCAGGCATCTGGTGATCATCACATGTTTTAAATGAGTTGAAGATATATTAACGAATCGATCTTTCTTCTTTCAGCCATCCGGATCGAGCAAATCTTCAGGCAACAGGACGAAACAAGGCCCGAACAAAAAGTTGAAGGAGGGCGTAAAGTATAATATCGAGGCAATCAGACCTAATGGCGAACCATTAGCGCCTAAGAAGATAGCGGACAAGTTTGTTCGTCAGTGCGGAGTTCTTGTGAAGGACCAACTCCCGATCTCCCTTCAAGAATGGAGAGAGCCAGCAAAGCCACGTCCAGATCTTACTTTTGTCGATGACAGACAAAAAACTCTGCTTTGGGATACTCTCATGGAACATTTCACCCTACCAGATCATTTCACAGAAGCAGATGTGCAGCAAGTCAAGGACGCTGCTCTTAGGAAGATGGCGGTTGCATTCAAGAACCACAATAATCGTGAATGGGACAAGTACGTCAAGGAAGGAAGGAAGACTCCAGTATTCGAGGGAACACTAGAGAATCAAAGTGCTCATTGGGACGATTTCGTGAAATTCAAGGATTCAGAATTAGCTAAGGAACGGTCGAGAATAAACAAGAAGAATGCCGAAAAAGGATAAGTTCCATAAGCTGGGGCCAGGTGGCTACGCGGTGGCAATGCCTAAGCGGGATAAGTCTGAGAAAGAGATGGAGGATGCAGGTGTCACTCCGGTTACTAAGAGCTGGCCCCCAGGTGCAGGACTTGGTTCTATGCGCATGGGGGGGAGTTGGACCCGAAGACAGGCAAAGTTTCAACGAAGGCATGTCTGAACGGAGCCGACGATAATATACTTGTTGCAATAGAAGAGGCTCGAACGGGGGTGTTCAAGCCCAACAGAGAGAACGACGAGCTTACGCGTGCCCTGGGTAATCCTGAACACCCGGGAAGAACACGAGGCAAGGGCGCTATTCCGTGGTATGAGGGGTTTTCGGACTGGAACGCCGACTACAGAACCCGTGCGAGAAGGAAGATTGCGGAGGAGAAGCAGAGGAAGATGGAGGAGAGGAAGAGGAAGCTGGACTATGAACGCCTTCAAGGCCTAGAATCAGCGCACGTGGACTTGGTAGTCAAATTCCAGTGGTAGCAGGAGCAGATCGACTCACTTAGCCAGCAAAGGGGGTCTCAGCAGCTGCAGCAGCTAGCGGATGATCCAGCATTGGATACCACCGCCCCATCCATGCTGAGAAGCAGCGTGGGTTCCGCCCCGTTTGACGCAATGCTGGATAGATACCCCGTGGATGACATCGCAGAGAACACTAACTGCGAGCTACACTTCAAAATTAAGAACATATCCTTGAAGGTGGCGGACGGCGTTGCTTATACAAATTCCCCCGATGCAACCTTCCATTGCAACCCGATTCCAGCAGGTTATGCTCGTGTCATGGTTGATGAGGTGGTGGACCAATATTCGGGGCTAGAGCTTGACATTCCTGGAGGTGACGAGGAGCACACACTCGGAGATGCCAAACATCGTATCATCCTATGGAGAAAGGATTGCATCATCTTTCAAAGGCTACCGACACCGCGTCACCCGACTCCTCGTCGAAGTCCGCCACCGAGTCAGCAGACTCCCGCTCCTCCAAGTCCACCAACGCGTGAGGCCACTCCTCCTCCTCCAAGTCCGGCAAAGTGTCAGGCCACTCCTCCTCCAAGTCCGACACAGCGTCAGACGTCCACTCCTCCTCCAAGTCCGTCACAACCTCAGGCCACTCCTCCTCCAAGTCCGGCACAGCTTCAGGCCACTCCTCCTCGTCCAACTCAGCCCCGTCAGCCGTCTCCGCTGCCTCAGCAATCGCAGAAGAGACACCCCGCAGCTATGGTGCGTAGCGGTACGAGTCGAGGTCATAGTACAGGAAGTACAGGCGGAGGCAAGCGATATAAATATGGTCCAAACCTCACTACTCCTCTTCCTGAGAGGGCTTACGACAGGACCGAGGAGAAAACCAATGCCATAGTGCGGGCAGAAGTCGACGCCCATTTTGGACCGAAACCGCCACCGCCGCCAAGGGAGAAAGTGCCTATGGAAGTAGTTGACCACTTCATTCGTATGGCTCAACCACCAGCTCCTAAGCCTATTGACACAGACTATGAGCGCCACATCAGGAAGTTACATAGACAACGTCTACAGAAGGAGGCGAGCTCAAGCTCGAGCAAACAACAAGCAGCTGTCAAAAAATGCGGGAAAACCGTTGCCCACCTGGGAGAACAGGCGGCGCAATCGATCCCCCCGCTTGTTGTGCCACCAACAACACGTCACAGTACGCGCGCCCAATATTATTGTGGGCAAACAGTTTACGTTCCCGAGGTGGGCGATGTGGTAATAACCCAGGAGCATATAATGCAGGCTGACACTCTCAACATCACTGTTGGACAACTCCTCGAGATCGAGGACATGCCTGTGCTTACAGAGGAGGATATAAAACGGAAATATGCCCGGGGCCAACCTTTGGTCAAGCCAGAAGAGGTCAAGAAGCTCCCAACGAGAATGTATGAATTGCATCAATGGTACATGGACATTACCAAGAGATCCGATCGAGAGTCCCTCATGGTGCAAGTCAAGAAGGATCATTACTACCATCAGAAACCTGTGACCGTTGAGTATTCTGAACTATTTCAGTTATACAATCAAGACGCACTCGACAAATCTATCGTCAGTTGCTATTGTCTGTAAGTGATTTCTTTCTGTAATTTAAGTCTCAAGCTAGCTGTAGTGATCCTTTTGATCAATCATTACCTATAATTATCCTCACTATATTCTTTTCTGTGGTATTATGCAGGATGAAGATGTATGAAATGAGAAAAGGTGGACGCTATGGCATTAGGTTCATTGACCCAAACACCGTTAATGAATACACATGGAAAATAAACAAGCATCATGAAAAGCAGGTAGAGGACAGCATGCTAGAGTTCTTGAAGCGCCTCAAATACAATGAAGATATACTACTTCCTTACAACTTCCAGTGAGTCACACTTTCTTGTACTACAAATTCTCTGTTTTTGCCTACTAGCTAGCTACATGTTTTTGCTTACATATGCCCGCTTAATTAAGACATGCAAACGTGTGTGCATGCAGATTTCACTGGATCTTGTGTATCATTAAAGTTGACGCCGGAACAGTTGAAATACTAGACTCACTACTCAAAGCAAATAGTGACTATAACATCTTGTTTGGGATAGTCAACAGGTAATTTCAATCATTATTAACTATATATCTCGGCCTATTTAGTTCGTCATTTCATGATATGAACTATTTAATAACCCCTTTATTCATTTTCTTTGTCGGTGGGCAGGGCTTGGGCAAGGTTCATCAGCGTCATGGAAGCCGAATGGAAACGACAGCTGAAATGGTTTTGACCCAAGGTAAGTAATTAAGTAGTACTAGCTAGCTAGCTAGCTGCCATCTCTTTAATTATCATGCTTGATTAATTATTATTTGATCAAATTAAATTCCATTCTCGTAATAAAGGCCCTGAAGCAGGTGCAGGGGACTAATCTGTGTGCATTCTGCGTTTGCGAGAACATTCGCATGATGGCGTCCGAAAGGAGCAGATCTCAAAGACAGGAATGGGTACGCTTGTCAGAACACTATTCACAATTTTTACACCATTATCGATATCTAGTCACACAACTAATACACATGCATATTGATCTCCTTCTTAACAGTTCACAGAGGTGCGGGACAAGCTCCTAGAAACGGAGCACGTAGAAGCACTTCAATAGCGGGATTTTTGCTCGACCAGGTCATAAATCCGAAGGGAGAATACTATTACCCGCTACCGTCCCCATCGACTAGGTCATGAACCACTTCCAATTGTCATCGTGCTCCGAAGGCACCAATTAGGCTAATGCCACTGGCTCCGAAGGCAACATGCATATGTAGGAGAAATTGTATATAGCTATACATGTGTGTATGTGTGAATTAATATGGTGGTTTGTGAGACATTGATGATATATATATGATTGGTTCTACTAGAAATTCTATTTATATATATATATATATTTATATATAAATAGAATTTCTAGTAGAACCAATCATATATATATATATATTTATTTATTTATATATATATATGCATAACGTGTACAATGTGTAGTATCGTAAAATACCAGCAAACGAAAAAGAATTAAAATGGAAAACACAAAATTAAATGAAAAAGAAATCATAAAACCAAAAACCCCCAAACATTTTAGTACCGGTTGGTGTTACCAACCGGCACTAAAGGGCTCCCGGCCCCCGGAGCTGGCTCGTGCCACGTGGTTGCCCTTTAGCACCGGTTCGTGCTGAACCGGTACTAAAGGGGGGGGCCTTTAGTGCCCACACTTTAGTGCCGGTTATGGAACCGGCACTAAAGGGTCTTACGAACCGGTGCTATTGCCCGGTTCTGCACTAGTGATAAAGGAAGCGAGGACTCCAGCAGGCGGGACAAGCCCCGTCCCAATTATTTAGGACGGGCATGCGCGAGGGCGCTTCGTCCTCACTGCCACGATTCTCCAAAAACGGTTCCTCTGCCTCTGCGTCCTCTCGATTCCCTCTTCCTCTGCGTCGCCCACTCTCCCAACAATCTGGCTTCTGGAAAGGTGAGTTCTCCTTCCTGTCAATTTTGTTAGTAGTTCTCCAGTAGCAGCACATACGATGGCCTTCTTCTTGTTAATTTCTTGTTCTCCTGCTTCTTTATTTTGTGCGCACAGATTCATCTGCCTGCAACATGTAGTCCGTTGCCTTATGAGAATTTTGCACACAGATTCATCTGCATGCAACATCTAGTCCGTTGTCTTGTCAATTTCTTGTTTTTCTCCTGCTTCTTTAGTTTGTACACACAATTTCATCTGCATGGGTGATGAACAATTCATAGATACATGTTTATTCTTGATTGTTGATGCAGTTGTTTAGATAAATATTTCAAGAGCGTAAATTTATATTGTTAATTCGCATATACTCCCTCTGCAAGGAAATATAACAACTTTTGGTTCACTGCTTTAGTGATTTATTTACAGAGGGAGTACTTGTTTAGTTTAAATTGTTCATGCACTTGTTTACATAAACTTTCAATAGCGCCAGAATTCCTATACTATCTGCCGTCATATTCATCTCGGCTTACTATTATCATGTTATTGTCATGCTTCATGTCTTATACTAGTTTCATCAATTACAGTCCTTCGGCATGGCGTTCGAGAATGATTATGATGCTAGGGCAGATGGAAATACCGAAATTTGTGTGAAGTACACGAACAAGGCTAGCTGTGTTGAGTATTGTATTGGCAGATTCAAATACTAGCTGCGGAACGACGACCAGAAGATAGTTGCACTGGATGTGGAGTAGTCCGACACAGATGGCGGGCGTGGTCTAGTTATGCGTTGGCATCTACGTCCTCGTGTACCACATAAGCGTTGCAGATGAGCACTGCGGCCTGCTTGCCACCTTCCTGCTCGACGAGGAGTACACCTTTGTTGGGGTGGACATCAAGAATGACAAGAAAAAACTCAAGCATGTTGGTCTGGTGGTACAAAACTTTGTGGATATCCAGAATATGTGGAGAGTGCCTGATCGAGTGACGATTAAGCCAAAGTATGGCTTGGCTGACTACGCTGGTTCCATCATCCACCACAGCTACAACAAGATGAAGGACGTTCTCACAGAAGATTACCACCATATATGGCTAGAAGCGCCCTTGCCCTTTAAGAACATTTATTATGCTTCCATGGACGCGTATGCCACCTACGACGTATACAGGCGGTTGGTGAACTTCCAGAAGGGGTTCGAGAGTCAGCGCCAGCATCTCGCCAAACCATCCAGGCGGTCAAAGAAGTCTGGAAGGAAGAATGAATCAACATAAAATGTTTCTTCTATTTATCTAGCTGATAGTCTGTAAACTTTATTATACTGCTAGTAAGTCATAAGTTCAAATTTCCTGCAAGTTGAATCATCCTTTATTCTAGTTGTCTTGCATAATTTGATCCACGTTCACGAGATATTATACTTAAGACATTTATTTTGTTTCGGTTTCGCTAGCTATGATACAGAATGCGATAGCCATTTTTACCAAAAGGTTATTTCAGATTTATAATGAATACACAGAATGCGATAGCCATTTTTTCCAAAAGATTATTTCAGATTTATAATGAATACTGTTCTCAACTGGGTTTGAATAGAGAAATTTTATTTTTTAATTGCATAGATAAAGTTCATTTTTTTAATCAAAAGAAGGGTCGCCCCCTCTGATTTTCCATTAACAGAAAACACATGGTCTTTCAAGCCCCTGATACAAACTACAGCTAGAAACTAAAGTAATCAACTAGCAGCACAAATCATACATGGTGGCAAGCCCAGCCAGACTTAACATGAAGGTCCAAAAAATAAAACTACGGCAGAGATGCGCAGGCGACACCGCAGTACCCTGTGACTCCACACTTGGGATGAACTGTACAATTCACCTGCTACATGCTCTAGCGTGCGCATATAGACCATCATCACCTCTTTGCTCCCAACACCAGCACCTCTTTGTTTACCACCTTCATCTGCAATATAGACCATCCCATGATCCACAAGCAAATTAGCTAAACAAGAACCATAAGATCACTATACCATTTATTTTGTAATCTCACATTATTCCTGCATTACCAAAGAGTCAAGAACACAACTGATGCCCTTCCCGCATCTCCTACGCAAACACTCATGGGTAGTTCTACCATCTTAACTCCATGATTTAAAATATTAATAAAACCCCCTTAACGATTCCATTTGCATTACCATCGTTCATGATTATAGCCAGGGAAACAGCAGCCAATAAAGCAACCACCTGTGAAAGACCTATTTTGAGTCCTGAATAGGGCCGAATCCTAGCATTTACTCTAACTGCAACATGTCCTCCTCTCATAGTCATCATCACCCAAGACATAATGAAGACGTAACCCCATAGATGCATAACTGCTATCAAAATAGTTTTCGCACTATACCTAGTGTAAAGGACACTCTTGCATTGTCGTGCTACATTTGTGGCTCCTCGGTCAGCATGTTCATAACCACCTCGATCTGAAGATCTTCACGGGTGGTGGTCTTGAAACCGAAAAGAACGGCTTTATGAACCTTAAGCTCTTCACTGTCAACAAAATCACTCCATCCCTTGCCGAAGATGATGCGGCCATCATCACACTTGTGGTACTTGACCAGCATCAAACTGTCCTTGCACAGCCGAATGCCAGCAAGCCCATCTCCCGGTATCTCCCCATCTCCTGGGGTCTTCAGGGCGTCGACAACTTTCACCGGTAATCTCTGTATGCACTGTCATAGGAAGAAAAATTATCAAATATGTGAAGGAGCAGTAAACAAAAGGATCTTCAGCTACATCTACATATATTACATAAGGATCTTCAGTTATGGGAAACAAAAGGATATGCAAAAACACACATCAGTGTATTCACTGGTTTCAGCTACAATAGCATATCATTAAACTTTCTCTCCATGAAAAAACAAAGAAAATTGCATACAAAATAGAAAATACTAGTACACCAAAAACATATCATCGTCTTTCCTCCTATGTTCGACTTCGTGAAGCGGTGGGCAAAAAATGCACCTATATAACCTTTCTTCATCGCCAAAAGGTCATGTAGGTTACGCTCCTCTTGCTTCATAAGATTAATTCCCTTCGTTATGATAGCTAATTCTAGAGGATCTTTACGCTCTTCGTTTTGATCGCATGTCCTTGGCAGGTTGCAGCAGTACACCATAGGAATGTCTTCAGTCAAATCGAAGGAGACAAGGTCGCCTTCTCGCAGGTCGAAGTCTTCAACAAACCTGCACCAGTTTTCACCACAGATGATCGCCCTTGAATTCCCTTTATACATGCCAAAATCATACATGCGGCTCCCTCTCGCTAGAAAAAGCAATGAACTGTCTGGGATGGCGCTGAACTGGTGCCTTGCGTAGCATGGCCCGATCTGTAGATGTAGAATTTAATTGCTATTTATTTCCTACATATTGTTAATCTTCAAAGTAGAGGGGAACAAACACAGTACAAGTAAAATTGACATGATTATTTATACCAGAGCTAAAGTGTCCCCATCTAGCCTGATGGTAAATGTCAACCCATCTTCATTGGGTCTATTGCAGTCCTGTCGACAGGTTATGCACACCACCTGTGTAAACAAAATAAAATGAAGAAAAGCAAAGGATGAGAATTTAAGAAAAGGGCTTATGCATGTAAACACACTAGGCAATAATCATACAGTATAATCAACGAAGGTACTGCATCAGTAATCAACAATCATACACTTGAACTGAGCGGGTGACTCGCCCTCCACTCCATATTTTGAAGGATTTGTCAAGTGTAGACTGCTCTCGATTGGTGCATGTTTTTGATGATATGTGCACACATGTAATATTTTTGGTTGGTTCATATTTTTGCTGATTGTTGTTACTGCTTACTTGAATTATGTCAGCCTATCTCCAAGATATGGTATGGGCTTGTTGGGGTCAATGAAAATTTCCTGTGAGCTAGTAGTACACATTGCAACAAGTTCCTCAATGTTGGATTTTCTGACATTATAATTCATAATCATGATTTTACTTGTTGGTATGGGTAGTAATGAGTAAATAAATAGCAAGTATACAAAAGAGTGACAATTGGTCAGCATACCTTGCTCGTTCTCATAGCCTTCACTATGATGTCATCTTGCTTGAGGGATTCTATCATGTCCTTATTCTCACTGGAAATTGGAAAATTAACCTCCACAGCTACCTCTAAAAATGTTATGTACAGCAGCAAATGCATTATTTGTTTTGTTGGGACAATTTAAAGACTTTATATTTATTACCTGATGGTACCACACAACAGCCCATCAGGAAATTTGCAGTGATCAAAGGCAGATCAGTTATAGTTTCACGTATTGCTCGATGAGAGCAGTCAATCATGGTTCATTTTTACATGGCTACTAATTGGTTGGTTACCAAGTTTTCTTGTCCAGCTCACAAAATTGTAACCTTGAAATATCCTAATTGGTTATGTCTGCCCAATGATTATGAGTCTAACCACTAGTCTTGACTAGTCGTGCGAATAGTTGTCGACTAGCTTTTTTGTGTAGATTTTTATACATGAACTACATACTTAGCAAGAAGTATGCGAAAAGATTATTCACATTGTATATGGTGCTAACAAGTCATAATGGAAGACAGATTTCATATATCAATAACTAACATTTGTTCATTGCAATGCATGCAACAGGTTTGAATGGCAAGGGAAACCATCCTCATCAGCAGTGAAGAGAGTGATCACCGGACCACCTCAGATGATGCTTCAGATGGCACTTCATGTGGGAGTGACGGCTATAGAGGTGATGACGACACCTTTAGCGACTATGACACTGATGATAGTTCTGATGGAGATGGAGATGTGGACCATGATCATATCTTGGCACTACGGGGTAAAGTTCTATTTGGCTGGTCAAATATTAAATGAACCGTGAAATATTGAAAGTTGATGTTTGAGTGACACTTGATTACCACACATTACTCTGTTTGGGTTCTAAATGACCTTCCAAATCAACATTGATTGAACTAGAGCTTACATAGAGTAGTGTTTAGTTGTTAGTTTAAATAAATCAAATATTCAATTTGCCCATGTTTCTACGAGATATTGCTGGGTGGATGTGATTGGGTTATCTATGTCCTTCATTTCTTGATCATTGGAGTAGGCATTGATCATTAACCCAGTGCTGATGTTCTAGATCTTACATATGAAATTATTTACTACTCTGTCATCTTAATTTTTTTATACAGGTTTAGGATACCATGTGAGAAAAGGAAGCTTCGAGGATCACATCTTCTACGGCAACCATGTATTGCTAAACGAGGATCGGTGGGATTATCTCAAATCCATAGTAAAGCAGTGCCAACCTCCCATACCATACTATGTCAGCACCGTCACTCGCTCGGCAGTCATCAGAGGGAAGAGCAAGATGGTAAACACTTGGACTTTTCTTTTTGCAAATCATACTTCACTAGTGAAAATGCCATCATGTAGAGACAGGGAGGAGGACGGGCGTGGTTGTGCAAATCATTCTTACTTTTTTTGTGCAAAGTATACTTCATTTTTATGTAACATTATTTATTTCCCTATGCAATCAGTGCTTCTCAAAGGAGTACAGTCAGGCCTACCTCAAAGATTATCTGCGAAAGCCCCATGGTTGTGCGTGTCACCAGCG